>NC_046325.1:14030024-16430024 GCF_009819535.1 Lacerta agilis | reverse complement strand
GTCACATCAAGGGGTCACCCGATATCAAACTGTTCATTCATTCATTCATTTCATAACATTCAGACACCACTTGATTGTAAAAAAAAAAAAAAACCCAACAACCTCAATGTGGTTTACAAAAAGATAAAACAATAAAATTGAGGAAAAAATAATGGCTATACTTAAAAACATACAAAAGTTAAAATGCTAAAGCACATTAAAATCACTTCAACTTCCTAGCATCTGGGTAGACTTGTCTAAACAAGAATGTTTTCAGCAGGTGCCCAAAAGAGTACAGTGAAGGCATCTGCTTGATCTCAATAGGCAGGGAGTTCCAAAGTGCATTAAACAATTGAGTTCTTATCAATGTGGAATAGTAATAATAATAATAAATAATATAATAAAAATTTTATTTATATCCCGCCCTTCCCAGCCAAAAAACCGGGCTCAGGGCGGCTAACATCAATTAAAATCACAGCAAAAAAACCATAAAAACGATCAATTTAAAATAACAGATTAAAATACAAATTTAAAAATTCAATTAAAACTGCAGGTCTCAATTTCAAAATAACCCACCAATAAAAGATGAAGCGTAAATATTAAACAGAAACCAACCCAAAGGCCAGGTGGAACAGCTCCGTCTTGCAGGCCCTGCGGAAAGATGCCAAATCCCGCAGGGCCCTGGTCTCTTGTGATAGACTGTTCCACCAAGTCGGGGCCAATATTGAGAAGGTATATGTGGCACCTGTAGTAGTGCCAATTCTGCTGATCAAAGTGGTTGAGTGGGCACGGAGGCAAGATGATCTCCTAGGTAAACTGGTTTCAAGTTGTTAAGGCTATTACTATTACTATTGTAATAGTAGCACCTTGAACTTGGCCCGGTAGCAAATTTGCAACCAGTGCAGATCTCTGAACACATGTGTTATATACTGACAAGGCCTCACTCATGTCAGTAATCATGCTGCAGCATTCGGCACTAACTGCAGCTTCTGGATGAAGCTTGAGGGAAGCCCCACATAGAGCGCATTGCAGTAATTCAGTCTTGAAGTAACCAATGCATGAACTACTGTGGCAAGGCTTTCCTGGTCCAGGAATGGCCACAGCTGTCAAATCAGCTACAGCTGGTAAAATGTACTTCGAAGCATTGAGACTACCTGAGCCTCCAGTGACAGAGCCAAATCCAGAAGCATCCCCAAACTGTGAATGTGCTCCTTAAGAGTCAGTGCAACCCCATCCAGGGTAGGCAACTGACCAGGGTAGGCAACTGACCAGTTCTTGGACACAGAAACTACTCTCACACAGTGCCTCATTGCAGTAAGGCCCTGTATCCTATTGTGCTCCAACCTCACCCCAGACCCTCCAAGTGTCCCCTTTTTCCAGCGATGTCCCTGATTTAGAGACGCCATCCGAGTTTCTGACTTGATCCCATAATGTTCCACTTAGGATGTCCCTGTTTTCATTGGCGAAATGTTGGAGGGTATAGAGTTATCTGACCACCAAGCCATCTGAATTCAATCCTGTACAGTTGTACCTTGGTTGTTGAACGCCTTGGTACTCAGATGTTTTGGCTCCCAAACGTCGCAAACCTGGAAGTGAGTGTTCCGGTTTGCAAACATTCTTTGGAACCTGAGTGCCCAACGGAGCTTCCGCGGCTTCCAATTGGTTGCAGGAGCTTCCTGCAGCCAATCAGAAGCCACGCTTTGGTTTCCGAACATTTTGGAAGTCGAATGGACTTCTGGAATGGATTCCATTCGACTTTCAAGGTACCATTGTATAGGGAAGGTTTTTTTTCATGTTTAATGTTTTGTTATGATACTTCGTATGTATGTTGGAAGCTGCCCAGAGGGCTGGGGCCACCCAGTAAGATGTGTGGGGTATAAATAGTAAAATTATCATTATGGAGCGGGACGTCCCTATTTTCATTGGAGAAATATTGGAGGGTATGTCACCCCACAATAAGGATGCCCACCAACCCTACCCCACAGATGCCCCACACTATTTTAGCCTTGTTCTACACTCAAGCTGGGCCATATTTCTATCTGATAGAAGGCTCCAAAATGTCAGGAAAGGTTCTTTTCAGCCTTGCTATCTGATATTCTGTAACTTTGGGGAGGGTGGAAGCTTCAAGATGGTGTGACAGAGGGAAAGAAAGAGTGAGTGCTAGATGAAGTTGCAATGCTGCTCACTCCGTCCACTTTTGGTTCTGCCCCCACCCATGGCCCCCGAGTGGTCTTTTCCTATGGCTCAATGGCCCTTCACAGGGCCCACTTGCTTCAGCCAGAGGTGCCAGGGGGACACAGCCAGGGTCTGTGTTGGACCACTGAACTATGAGTCTCAGAATGTCTTTTGGATCTAGCAGCTCGCCCCTCCATCTGTACCTTCCATCCCTCATGTTCCCCAGACCCTGAAATTCTGCCCCTCAGACACACGGACCTCACAGTCTTTCCGAATGCGGGATCTCCACACCAGACTCAGCTGCAATGGCCTTTGATTTAAACAACAGCACACAACCAACACGGGGGATTCAAGAAGGTCTTTCAAAGCTTTTCCTGCAGAGGACTTGGATGCCTCTCTTGCCCTCCCTCAGCCTTGAGGTGCTTGAGGGTGTCAGCTTCATTCCTCCAGTACTTCAGCAGCATTTGTGCTTGTCATGCCAGTGAAGAAAAAGTATGTGAGCTTCGCCAAGCCAATGTCCCTGTTGTATCCCAGCTGTCCTTGAGTACTAAGCAAGGGATCCCTGTGTTAACAGCCCCCATCCCAAGAGCAGCTGTAGAGGATTGCTGTGTCCATAGCCCCCTCTCACCCTAGAGCAAATTTAGGGAATGTTTTTGTGTTTGTAAGTCCTAGTATAGAGGCAACAATGGTCTAGTCAATGCAACCACCCACCTCCACCCCAGAAGCAGCTGCCTTAGTCCCAGGCAAAAGTGTGTTGTCTGCTTGCGGGGTGCGGAGGCTGTTTGCCCTGGTGTGTGGCATCCACCCGGCGATGTCAAAAACCCGGGGGCCATGTTCGTTTCTGTGTTCCTCTAACTGAGACGCGCGGAGGAAAGAAAAAGCGAGAAAAAGGACAAAAACGCAGCACGACTCGGGGCCCCGAGGGGAGAGAAAGAAAAGGCAGGAAAATCAATAACTCTGGCAGGAACCAAAGAGAAAGGGGAGAGAGGAAGAAAGGGGAAAAGAAAGGAAAGCTCATTGAGGGAGTGGGGAGAAGAGGCAGTGCAAGGGAAGTGGGGGCAGAAGTCTTACAGCATTGGGGGCAGAGAATTAGGAAGGCCTCTTGCGGTCTCCTGGAGGATGTGGAATGCAGGTGAAAGCGTCAGCAATAGCTGGCTTGCCTTTATGTGGTGTGGGTGTAAAGGCAGGAGCTGACTGTGTGTGTTATTTCACACGCGTTTATTTAAGAGCTGAGACTTTGTCCAGTCTATGGACTGCTTCACAATGGTGAAATTCCTACACACAGGGGGCCTAGGAACATAGGAAGCTGCTTTTTACAGAGTCAGACCCAGATGACTATCTAGCTCAGCACTTTCTACACTGACTGGCAGCAGCTCTCTAGGATTTCAAGCAGGGGTTTCTCCCAGCCCTATGTGGAAAGGCTGGGAATTGAACCTTCTCTGTGCAAAGTGGGTGTGCTCAACCATTGGGGCTAGGGCATATTAATTCCTACACAGAAGTGGCATCTCTATAAGAATTTATTCTTCTTATTATATATTTACCCTGTTCCTTGTCCAAAGAGATCGTGATGGTGTACGTGGTTCTTCCCTCCCCTGTTATACTCACAACAACCCGAGCGATGGGGAAAGACAAGGTTGGCAGGCACAGGGTCCATGGGTTTAACGGCTGATTGGGGATTTGTCACTAGACCTGGCTCTTCACCCTTCACATCTTGCCCAATGTGAAGGAGTCTCGGGGGGTTAGGGGAAGAGGGCAGCTATTTATTCCTAGTCCCCATGTGGGTACATTGTGCACTGCTCACTATTCATAATTTACACAGCACTTTAAAAAATCGATTTTGCAATCTACATTGCTTTCACAAACAAGCCTGCAAGGAAGCAGATTATCAGTGGCCCCATTTTACAGATGGAACAAATAGGGCTGCGGGGAAAACAACTTATCCAAGGCTGTACTAGTGATCTCTGGCAGAGATGCCTCTTGGACCAGCTCTCTAACCACTAGGCATTGGTATATCTATTCACCCACCCTTATTCTTTCCCCCCTTTGGGGTCTGTAATATGGTATGGTCTCCATGTCTGTTTCTGATAGTGGTAGGGTGACAGGAGCATAAAGGGGGGAAGGAGGGGGGTCTTTGCTTGCTGAAGGCCCTGATGAGCCGGGCAGAGCGCCGGCTTCTGATTGCACTCCCAGGAATAGAAACACTTCTGTGATTGCGGAAATTACTGTCTCCTCAGCAAAGAGGCACAGGGGATATATGGGCTTAACTTCCTCTCTTCCAGCTGGGATCATATTTGTATTCCCACTTACCCTGGTGTCAAGCCTTGTTTTCATGTGGCCCCAGGGTAGACCAAGGAAGCCCATGCGTTTCAGTATTTAGCCTTCTGTGGTGAATGTGTGGGTTGACAGAAATGGTCCAAATACAGACATATGTGTATGTTTGCTTGCCTGAGTGTTGTTAACATCAGGGCTTTTGACTACGTATATTGCAGTTTAAAGGGACCCAGGTGGCGCTGTGGGTTAAACCACAGAGTCTAGGGCTTGCTGATCAGAAGGTCGGCGGTTCGAATCCCTGCCACGGGGTGAGCTCCCGTTGCTCGGTCCCAGCTCCTGCCCACCTAGCAGTTCGAAAGCACATCAAAGTGCAAGTAGATAAATAGGGACCGCTCCTGCGGGAAGGTAAACGGCGTTTCCGTGTGCTGCTCTGGTTCGCCAGAAGCGGCTTTGTCATGCTGGCCACATGACCTGGAAGCTGTCTGCGGACAAACGCCGGCTCCCTTGGCCTATAGAGCGAGATGAGCGCCGCAACCCCAGAGTCGGACACGACTGGACCTGATGGTCAGGGGTCCCTTTACCTTTACCTATTGCAGTTTAAAAAACCTTGGTGTCAAAACCAAAAAGTCATTGTTCTGTTTACTAGCAGATGTTTGCAAGCCAACCTCAAAGCAGGGTCACCTGAGGGAAAAGAAAGCCAGCGGACTAACAGAACCGTGCCCCTAGTATGTGGGGAAAGAAGGGAGCGGGTTCCCAAGACCATCTATATACTTCCCAGCAGATTTGTGCCAGATATTGCTAGTGAGAGGTTCCAATCCTGGCCTGAATGAACTGGCTGCCAATTAGTTTCCAGGCCCAATTCAAAGTACTGGTATTGACCTATAAAGCCTTACACTGCTCAGGACCTCAATACCCAGAGAGGCTCACCTGGTCCCATCATTACATGTCTTTAGGCACCAGGCAAAAACATTCCTCTTTACCCAGGCCTTTGGCCATTAAATAATCTAGGGACTGTTAAAGCGGGTTTGTGTGTGTCTGTTATTATGATTATATGATGATGCTGATGCTGATGCTGCTATCTATTATTATGCTTTTAATTGTGCTCCATAAAATGTTGTACACCGCCCTGTAATCTTTTGATAAAGGGTGATATGTAAGTAGTAGTAGTAGTAGTAGTAAAGCGTATGCATGGGGAAAAGCCACAGCTCAGTGGCTTTGGAACCTAGTGTGTGGTGCTAGCTAGAGGGTAGGGGGCAGGGTGTTTGCACCTAGTGATCGCAAGATCATAGCTTTGTGTTCCAAATTAATTAACTCAGATTGCTTACACAGCAGCCCTTTTATCTGGAACTGCCATCTTTGGATCATTCACTTTTCACTGAGTATCCAGATGTCTTTGTCTTTCTGCTGCATCCCGGTGTTTTCTTCCCATGTTTCTTCAGACCTGATCTGTGATCATCATCATTATTTTTGGTAATAAAACTTAATTGTACCCTCCGCCGCCGATCTAGTTTGTCAGGCAAAGCAGTATAGTACTGAGACTTAAGCGGCAGTGGAGCCCTCCTGCCACCGACAGCACCGCAGCTTACCTTGAGGGGGCTGGGAGAGGGTGGGGCTTAGCATAGGTAAGACTAGGACTGCACAGATGTGCTGGCAGAACCAGACTTGTGCTCCTGCTGGTGCGTCTGTGCAACCCGGACCTTCTCTTTGCCCCTACTTTGCCCGGATAAGCTGCAGTAGTGCCAGAGGCAGGGCGTCTCCATGGCTCTGCCCCACCACACCGACTGCTACTGCTTTTCAGTCAAGGGATGGGGAACCAATGGCCTTCCAGATGTTGCAGGACTACACCTCCCATCATCCCTGGCCATGCTGGCTGTGGCTGACAGGAGCTGTAGTCCAGCAACATCTGGAAGGCCACTTGTCCCCTGCCCCTGTTTTAAGTCCTTATTTGTCTTAAATTAAAGGCTTCCTATTTACAGGTTCATCCTGTTTTATTGCTTCCTGATGTGCATGGGAGCAGATTAGAGGTGAATAGCCTTTAATGCACCTTTAATCTGCTCCCATGCATCGTAATTGCCACTTGGATAGTCTCTTGGATTTGCTCCAGTGCTAATTTCTGTTCTGGGGAGGGGTGGGGGGGGGGAGGCTTTATATATAGTTATTTCACTATAAAAATGAAGTGGGGGGAAATAATGAAAGGAAATCAATAATTAAGGTCTCCCCCATCAGAACAGTCTCTGACACTGAAGCAAATCAGAGAGGATATTCATGGGACAATTAAGAGGCTATTCATCACTACTCCCCCATCAACCCTCATCAGGAAAAAAAATAAAGCAGGCTGAACATACAAGGAGGAAACTTTTCATTAATGTTGCCGGTATCCTCTGCTGAAGGGATGTGGAGCCTGTGCCGTTCTTCCCGCCCCCCCCCCCGAGATGCTACTGGACTACAACTCCCATCATCCCTGACCATTGGCTATGCCGGCTGGGGCTGGTGGGAGCTGGGAGTTCAATGATATCTAGAGGACTTATTGAATAGGACTTACTTGTGAGCAAACATGATGGGAGGATCTTAACCATGGGGAAGTGCATTCCTACATACCGTAATACAGTGCTACACTGTCCTGATCGTTGAGCTGCCATTCCACCCGGCTGCAGCAGAGGAAGAGAGTGGCCAATGTGGTGCTGCTGCCCCCCCCCAAGAGTGGCATTATCAGGATGGGGGTGGCAAGGTTGGGGCTGTGCAGGCACACTGGTGGTGCCAGTCTGGTGCACAGACCTAACCTTGCCACCCCATGCCCATCCTGGCCTGTTAAGTGGCAACAACACTGCTGTTGAGAGGGCCTACGGGGCAGAGAGGCCCACATCATTGCTTAGCCTGTGGGGCCAGTTGGTATTTGGTTCATTCTCGATCTGAACTGTTTCCATTCAAGCTGGCAATTATAAGAACAATTATGTGACTTTAACAACTTGTCCCTGAGTTTGCTTGTTTCAGATAGTAAGGCTGTGTGGGGAGAACCTGCTTTGTTTTTAATCAGTGATTAGTATATTTTAGGCATTTAAAAATAATGTGATTGAATGGAGTTTCTGTGGAAGCTGTTTAAAATCTGTTTCCATCCAGTTGCGGAAAAGCAGGGCTTTTCAGCTGTGCTAAGGGGCCCTGGCATGGAAGCAACCTCAGAATCATGATGGTTGCTTGGCTCTCTCCTGCAACTAGTAACGCAAATCGGCCTGGACATTCCACATATGATCTACTGCAGCAGCGGAGGGAAAACTTCTCATTTCGCCACATTTTAAACCCCTGCAATGAAGTGTGTAAAAAAAGGGCAGCTGAGATGAGAGATAAATCGTTCGTATGAAGTGATCTTACGATTGTCGTTTGGATATATGGAGAGAGATGTTACTGCATAGCGGCACTGTTATGCGTTTGCACCTATGCCTCCTCAGAAAAGTGTGGCATAAAAACGCGCTGTGTCTGTGTATGTATGTTAGTATGAGGTGTGGTTATAATTGGGTTTGTCATCTGGTGAGCTGTGATATGTTAGGGAGCTCAGCATAAATGTAAGAAGGGTTCCCTGACAAGTAGCGTACATGAAGGCATAGTGTTCTTCTTTAGCTGTGCATTTCCAAACTGGGAATTAAGCACTATCTGACCTGCTTCATTCCTGCTTGTTTTAAGGCGCTGGTTTCTATTTTGGTTTTTATGGTAATTATTTACTCTTTTATTGGGAGTTGTATAACTTTGTAATATGTGATTTTTGTGACTGTAAGTGGCCAGGAGCGGTTATGCTGAAACAGGATATAAATTTAATGAAGAGCAATATTAATACACAAGTGTCAATGCTTGGATGCCTGCTCCATGGGAGCCTGCAAAAAGCTTCACTGTTGTTTGTGGATGTTTGGAAAACTTCACCTATATATATTTACTGTCTGGCATGTTTAATGTTCCTGATGGTTTTTATTGTTTCCACCAACACCCTGTGAGCAGTGCTGCAAATAATTCTCAATACTGGAACTCCCTGTCCCTGTCCCTCTCCCCTCCCCTCCTATCCATGCCTCACCTACTGCTCTTTGCCGCTGCTTCTCTTGCCCTATCACAGCTACCACTGTGAGCTCATATTTGCAGCTTCAGAAATGATGCCCCCTTGTCAAGTGAGACAGAGTCGTTGCTGTGCTTTGCTATCTTCCTAGCACAAGGAGTCAATGGGAGGATCTCTTTCCCCGCTTCAAGCTACAGAGTGAAGGGCACCAATCCAGGGGTGGGGGGAGGGGGGGAGTGTGCCCACTCCATGAGTTAAACACCGTTCTATCATTGTTTCCTCACTAACATTATATTGCCAGTAACTCTTCAGGATAAGAATGATGGTGAATAAAGTCACACGTAACTCTGTCCCTACAGCATGTGTGCATTTGCCTTGTTAACAACCTGGAAGCAACCAGGCAAGTGGATAAAACTGTAAGCCTGTCTGTGAGGTAGATCCATTTGGCAGACAGCAAAACTGAGGAAAAAAGGAACTTGCCCAGATACTTTTGGTCTAAGCAGGAACAGGCTGAGGACTCCAAACACCTGTTCTTTGTCCACTGGGCCACATGGGCTGGTGTGTGTGTGTGTGTGTGTGTGTGTGTTACTTTCCCTTTGGACGAGAGTGTGGTTTTCTATTTTGCTACAAAATATTGCTATTCCACTTTTCCATTAATAATGCTCAGAACAGCTAGCGTAATTTTTAAAAGAGATGATCAAGGCAAAACCGAACCAAACAATAAATAAGAAATACCCAGGGTATCCCTGGATGCATGGGTTAGCCTGCATGAGCAGGGAAGGGTAGTGTTCATGTTACTGGATGCTGATGGAGATGGGTGGGGGCACACTTGCAGAATTTGCATTGCTGCAATGGAGGGGGCATGTGTGTGTGTGTGTGTGTGTGTGAGAGAGAGAGAGAGAGAGAGAGAGAGAGAGAGAGAGAGAGAGAGAACCAATTTATCTATATAGACATCTGCAGTATGTGGGGCTCTGTGTATGATTGCATCTACATACAGAGTGTGCTTCTCTCTAGCTTCCTCCCCAGTCACCAGTCATGGGCATTTGGCACCTGCCGTCCAGGCTCTATATCCTGGTACTTCCTGCCTTGGCACCAATTGGTTCCCCTGCTGGTATCACAGCTTCTCAGGTAGATCAGAGCCCAGAAGAGATGGGGATGACAAGCAAGCTCTGTGCCAGGGATTTGTGTAATGTTCCCTTCTCAGCAAACACCTGGTAGGAATTATCCCTACATTTCTGCCCAGTTCAGCAGCTGCTTTATGCCCCCCTTCAGTCAGCTTGCCCTAGGGAGCCAATTGATGATCACCATGCTATTGCCAGGATTACAAACAGGGCTATGGGAGGAGCATGTTGGGATGGAGATCTGTGCACTGGTAGCAAGGAAGTCAGACCTCTAAACTGACCTCAAGCAGGTTACCTGTACAGGTCAACCTCCACCAGCAGGCTGGTGACAAGCCACAGTTGGAAATCCCATCTCTATTGGGTTTAGGGCATTCAGGCATGTTCAGAGTCTGACTTCCAGGTCCTATCTAAATCCAGGAATGCAGTCCATATGAAAAAGAAGCATGAGGTGGTGAACAACAATGAGGCATGAATGGGTGTGTAGACCTTGAGACCCAACCACTGGTGCCAAGAAATGCCTCCTCAGAACCAGAAAGGAGAGTAATTTGGAATCAGGATCCCAGATAGATGAAGCAGAGAACCACATGGTGTGTTCCATTCAGGATCAGTCTATTATCTGTGCTTTGGAGAAGATTAGTGCCCTGATCAGGGAAAATATGGGATGCTCAGTCCTTGTGATACAGGAAGTAAGAGGAACCCTGCTGAATCAGTGCAATGGCCCATCTAAGTCCAGCATTCTGTTTCCCCTAAAGGCCAAGCAGATGTCTATGAGAAGCCCACAAGCAGGACGTAAGACCAATAGCATACCTGCTGCTGTTCCCTAGTGACTAATAATCAGAGGCCTACTGCCTCCAATTCTGGAAGCAACATATAGTCATCATGACCAGTAGCCATTGATAGAGGCTTTGCATTTCAAAGGGGCAATGACCAGGTTTGGGGAGTGGGTGCCTATTCAGCTCAATGAGGAGTGTGAGGAGGGACTTTGATGGTTTGCCTAGTGGTGCTTGGGATACCCAGGTCAGAGGATGCTTCTGGGCATGAAGGCCAATTTAGGAGGATAAGTCATAGCAACAGCCTGTAAGGACCAACTGACTATACACTCCAGGGTGGTTGGTGGTGGTGGGAGCCTTGAGCCAATGTGACACACGTTAACATAAACCAACAGTGGGCACTCTGGAATGCATGCGAGATCCAGACTGGAACTGGCAACCACGAAAGCAGGCATGGGCAGACAGGGGACAAGGTGGGGAAAGTGGCATTAAGGTGGCTGGAGAGGTCCAGGCAGTGGTGTAGTGAAACAGGAGTGGGAGGAAAACAGAGCCTTTTTTCAAAGCAGGAGCAATAACATCATCTGCCAGACTCCACACACACACACCCTTCCAAGAGCAGGAGGAATAACATCATCTGCCAGGGTAACTGACAACTTCCTTGATCTGCCAAGTGAATGAAGCAATAACAAGGCTTTCAGCTTTTACTATTGCTTGTGAAAGATTAGTCAGGAAGGAATCAGGACAGCAGGTAGCATGGAAAGTGTGAGGTCATATGGTATAGATTTTTGAGGTATAGATTATGGCAACTCCCCATGGGGCTATTGTATCAATAAGGGGAAGGAGGGCTAGTGGAATCTGATATTGGCTTTATATTCACTGAGTGGGAAGAGCTCACATGAGTTTTGGGAGCCATTCCTGGTGCTTCTCCAAACTGCACAGCCAAAAGTCTACAGCCACTGAGGCCAGCAGTTGAAAGGTGGTTCACCTGCAGAACACCAGGCCTTCCTATTATCCTTTGGGTCACAGTGACGAGATAAGTCTGCCAGAGGGAATTCTGGTCTGAGATTAAATGGTAATTTACTTTGCATTTCCTGCTTCAGGTTTGTATTCCCTTATTATAGACTTGGGGAAATCAACCATACCAAGGGCTGGCCTTACCACAAAGCAGCAAGAAGCAGTTGCTTTGGAGCACAAATGGCAGGAGAGGCAGCATTCTAGTACAAATCTCTGTGCAAGAAAATACTGACAGATTCAGCACTCTAGGCTTGGACACCAAAGCAGATTGAGATCCGTTTTCAGATAAGCTTGGACAAAACCTCCCTGGTTAACCTTCTGAATTCGAAATGCCTGGATTTGGCAAGAGTCTGATGCAATTTTGCCCATTTTACTGCAGGGAAATATCTGTTGGCGCTGCTGTCCTCAGTGGGGCTTTAGCCTGTTGGTTTTTCTCCCTACTGTGACCAGCGAATTTGCCAGGTGGAAATAGACCAGGAGCCAGAAACTTGTTCAACACTGCGGACTGCATCAAAATAATATCATGAGCCAGAGGGCCATATCTAATTTGCATATTAGAGCGGCACATAATTAACATACTTGGCATAGGATTTTCCTAAATGTGGCAGGTGGTGGCCATATTATTATAAACTATAATCCCCATAGCACTTAGTATGTGTGAAGGGTTTTGCAGTTATCTGTCCATCTCTTTGATCCTCACTGCAACTTGGTGAGGTGTCCCATTGGCATCCTTGTCGCAGTCTGCTTTGGGAAACAAGGTAACTTTTGAAAGTGAGCAGAGGATCTGGCTGCCACTTTTCAATGTAATGATTTCCAGAAGGATATCTGTGTTGGTCTGTCGCAGCAAAAAACAACTAGGGTTTTATGGCACCTTAAAAGACCAAAAGATTTATTACAGCATAAGCTTTCATGGACTAGAGTCCACCTTTTAATGTGGACATTATGGACAATCTTCTTGACCATTCAACTCTTCAAGAAAGAGCAAAACGTACAGCCTCCAGGGACTTAACTACAATTGTATCTGGTCATGTTGTTCCAATTGTTTCAGTACAAGAGTTAGAGAACAGGTCTTTATTGCCTCTTATTATCCTATGCAGCAGGTTTGGGTATAACAAGCAAAACGCCACTGTGCACTGCATTGCTTCTAAACAAATCACCCTTATTATTTTCCCCTCCCTTTTGTTTGTTTAGAAAGCATACTTGCTGTTGCTCTTTCTTGCCTCCAGTAGTTTTTGCTCTAGCCAAAGTACCATATTTTACCTTCACATCCATCTATAAGAGTTTTTCTGTGGTTTTTGTTAGAGAGCTTCTAAACTGTGAAGAATCTGTACATTTTTTTCAGGGAAGAAAGAGAGACAGGTTCCTCTCCCTGACCTTGAAGGCTCCACTTCCTCATCCCAAGTACTTGACTCATAATTAAAGTAATGTAAAGAATCGCCAAACAGAAAAAAGTGTGTACCTCATTCTAGCTGGAATATGACGCAACCATTTTATTTTAAACACTTGCGCTTCATTTCACACATGCTGGAATACACATTTTTCCCTATGCGGGTTTTATCTTCATTTGGGGGGGGGGGTGTTGTAACTTATGAAGGGTCTCTTGAGGTTGCCAAGCGTGCTAATGATTTACTTCAGAGGATTGTTTTGAGACAAAACATGCTAAAGATTTAAAGCAAGTTAAAACATGCTGTTTAAATGATAATATATATGAAAAGAAACTTGAGCCAGTCCTGGGGCAGGGGGAGAGATTCTAATTCAATAGACTCCTCTTAGGTGAGCTACATTAGTTGGTAAGATGGGAGGGATGCCGTCACCTTGCCCAGAGTAAAAGATGAACAGAATAAGCAGCAGCTTAAAGGTTTCTGACATCTCAAAACGAGCATTCTGAGAGAGCTTTGATGTTGAAAGACCAAATAAAGTGGTCTAATGAGCGGTGTAAGCCCTAATTAAAATTAGCATAGGCAAAATAAGACTCTTTCTTTGTAATGTCTTGTCCTATGATAAGGGTTTGTATGGAGTGGTTAATTGTTTAATTAGTTTTTTTTAAGATGGTTCTCTGAGGGTGGAACTATATGTTAGAAGGCTTGCTTTGTAACCATACAGCATCTAGCACAGCACATTACAATTGCTACAACAGGTAGAAAGATCATTGTGGTCCACCAAGACTCTCAACAATTTTCAAGTGGTCCATGGGGGGAAATATTTGAGAGCCACTGCTCTAAGCTAACTTGCTACCCCCCAGTGCAGTGGAAGATGCTGCCCTGCCACCTATGTTGAAGTCAAGATACAACTGCCAGTCCACTTAGATTTTATCTGCAGAAGGGGCCACCATCTTATCCCTTGCCTCAGGCAGCAAAATGTCTTGGGTGGCCCTGATGTGGGAATAGAGCATCAGAGGGGGAGGAGGGGGATGTTGAACCTGGCCTGCATCCACCATTCTTCCCATCAAGTGCACCCCTGGCTATTTTTACACTAGTTTATCCTAGCTGGGTTCTGGGCCTGAAAGTAAGAGCAGCTGGGAGGGTTGGGGGGTGCATCTGTAGGCATGAGACGTTTAAGAGCCCCCACTCCTTGTGATTGTTTAATGCTGATGGCCCCCCCCCCGGCCCTCCACATTCCTATTGCTTTGGCAAATGTGTGCTTGGAAACATACATATGCTAAGGTGACATGTAACAATCCAAAGTCCCAGGACGTGTGTCCAGTGTGCAAGGGATTTCACTGCTCACTTTAGAGGCATAGTGGGAGACTAGGTAGTGGAAGATTTTATTTTGGTTGCTGACAGTATATATCTTTTTCTGCTTCCCTTCCCTTCTCCCTCCCACCTCCACCTCAATTCCTTTGGGGCATCAAGAATTGTCCACCCGTCCATAAGGAATGTTTGAATGAGGAAGACCCCACTAGAATTTATCACTGAGGACCCGCTCGATAGTTTTTGCATCATACTTATGGTCAAAAAGCCAAGCTATATAAGCAGCAGAACTGTATATGGCAGCTTTTGCTGGACTGTGCCACTTCAGCCTGCAAGGGGAACTGCATATTTGAATACTCACTGTCCCTCCTCGGAAATATTATTCCCTCTCCCCCTGGAACATAAATAATAAACATGTTGGGAAACAATAGGCTAGGGCCCTTCTCCTTGACATGCTCATTTTTTTTATATATGCCAACAGATTATTATGGATGGGAGCATTCAAAATGAAATCACACCCTTCAATGGGAAGGATTCCACTTCAGCAAGAAGTGAACCATATTATTCTCCTGGCCACACAGTTCATCATTATCACAACACATGCTTTTTATGCAGCCTTTGGGTCCGGGTCACACCCACAATACTACCATAAAAAAGACAAACCAAGAGTCTAATTAAAGAGCCACACAGGAATTCATCTCCCCTCCAGCTGATTGACAAGTGCTCTGAGGAGGCTCTGCCTGCAGCCAGCAACTTGGTTTGATTCCTTGAGTAATTTGGAGCTCTCTTATTGCATGCCGTGATTGTGATTTTGTTTATTTTTATTTTTTGTAGTGTGTGTGTGGGGGGGGGGGGACCTAGTGTATAGATTTGTATAGCCACCAACCAATAAGCAGAGCTGTATTGCCAATGCTGGTGGGATTTGGAGTGGGATTTGGCTGCTCATGCCTGACAGACAAATAAAAATGGAGTGAAATGAAATGGAAATAGTGCCAGTCACAGGCAAAGAAGGACAGGACCACACACATGTGTTGGAATAATCTCCTGAAGGTACAGTGGCAGAATGAGGGTAACACACCCACCGTACATGAACCTGTTGCCTTGTGTGATGCTACTGGAACCAATGACAGGTAGGGAGTCAGGCTCACCCTGATAAATAATTTGGGAATCTGCCCTAGAACTGGCCAGGATATAAATAATAATAATCTGAGTGGGTTTTTATCAACATGTAGAAGGACTGTCTACATATTATTGGGCAAACCCGATGTATCCAAAAAGGAAAGTGTGTGTGTGTGTGTGTGTGTGTGTGTGTGAGAGAGAGAGAGAGAGAGAGAGAGAGAGAGAGAGAGAGAGAGAACTGGAATTATAGCAAGTGGAGAAAAATAAATGCATTGAGGATGCTGGGTGAGGTGAAACCAACACATTAAGTCCACTGTATCTGCGACTGGTTTCATTTAGTGCCCACCTCTGCACTTCACTCACTCGTCTATTCTGAATAATAATTGGCCCATGGAGGATAAATGGAGGGAAGGATGAGCTCCTGACATCTGGCTCAGCATAGTGACATCTGGCCAAACCAACAGCTGAAATCCTGGTGTTCTAGTGGCTGGTGTTTGGGGAACTTGACACTTTTTTCCTGCATAAAATGGACCTTCCCGTTCCTCTACATTTTCAATTTAAAGCTTGCTGCTGGGAAGAGTCATTTCTTTTGCCAAATCATACAGCATTCTCCCTGGGTCAAACATCTCCCCTGCTTATGTGGAATGAAGAGGGCGGAGAGCATTGGCTGATTAATGGTTGAAAAGATTAAAGACATTGGGTTTCTGAGATAATGTGTATCCTATGAATCTCTGTCCAAATGCTTGAATGACAAAGATGTGTGACTTTGTCAAGTCGTTCCTATTTTCCTTGACCCTCACCAGAGCCTCAACTCTTCCTCTTCAAGACCCCAGTATCTTTCTTCCAGGGGTTAAAATGTTGCCCTCCAATGGCCTGTGGGACCCTGCTAACTCACAGCATTGCCAAAACTCAGTAAATGTAATAATGGAAGGAAAGGGTGTTGCTGATATGTTTATGTTGCCACAGGGAATGTATCTGGAATGGGCAGGTGTTGAATACGCTGGAGAAAAGTGAGATATGGAGATACGCTGGAGAAAGGCAGGAATGTGTAAAAGATGGTCTGTTATTCAAAGCCCTTGTTTAGGTTGTGAGGCCATTAACAGCAACCAAGGATGATGTAGGTGGTGCTTATGGGAGTTGCCGTGGAAGAGGTAACCTCCTGCTTAGGATTGTGACTTTTTCTCCTGCTTTCCCATTCAGAGGCTTCAAGGGGTTTCATACTGCGGGGATGTCTTTAAGCTAACCTGTAACTTTCTTGATCAACTTCACACAGCTAATGAAAGAAGCATGTATTGCTCCACATACTATGATAATTTTAAGGCATACCTGTGCAAAGATGTTGTTCTGCCCTCTCCTCCAAAGCTCAACTCCAATGACCTGCAGCTCAGGCAGAGCTCTGGCTGCCAAAACCTAAACCATTGGCATCCAAAAAGCAGCAGATGGGCCTTCCCACTGGTTGACAGGAGCTCTGTCGAAGCAGTGCAGTACAGAGGGTTAGCAACTAGCAACCCAGACACCATATGCAGCCCCCTGAGGTGAGCCATTTGCTCACCTATAGTTGCTCCACAAGCTCTGATCTTGAGGGGGTGTGAATGTGGGAAATGTGCAGGCAAGAGAGAGAATGGTTTCTTTCTACAAATCCAATGGCTTCTCACTTCCTCCTAACCCTGAGCTAATTCATGTAGCAAGGTTCATGGGGTGGCAGGAAGAAGCAGTGTGAGTGTATTTGTGCACAGGTGAGCATGTTTACACACAGGTGAGCAACAGCTTAGTCTGTTTTCAGGCCAAAGTGGCTCATCACCTGATTCCCCTTTTAAGCCTCCCTTTCTCTTTGCCTGTTCTTTCCTTCCTCTCCCAACCACTTCCAGGGGGAACGTAGAGGCCCTGCGAGATGAGCCTGCCCCCGGGCACCCCCGCTGCTAGGATGCTCTTTGTTATGGCTCTGGCCTGTGCCAGCCCTTTCTTGGACCTGCGGCGGCGGACCATCAACATCCCCATCATTTTCAGTGGCTCCACCTATACGCAAGAGAGTGCCCGGTTCTCGCCTGAGGACTTCCGCAACTTCTCAATGGAGGTCAACCCCATCCCTGTGGTTCTGAATGACACCAACCCACGCAGCCTCATTGTGCGGCTCTGTGACGTTCTCTCCTCCCTGCACATCCACGGTGTGGTTTTTGAGGATGATACACGTACAGAGGCTGTGGCCCAGATCCTGGACTTCATCTCAGCACAGACCTCTGTTCCCATCATTGGCATCAACGGAGGATCAGCCATTGTTCTTACACCCAAGGTAAAGTGATTTATTCTGTCTATGTTCACTCTAATATCCTGTGTTTATCTCTGCCCAGATTAAGTATAACTATTTTAAATTCTGCACTTCATAAAATTATACAACCTGAATCTATTACAGTACAGACATTTACTCACATGCTAATCTGCTTAATTTGCATACAGATAGTGCAGAACTTGCCTTTATCTTAGTGCAGAATTTTGGATACTTTGGTCAAGATGTGTTTTTTTTATTAAGTGCAAGGCAGGCACTTAATTGAGGGGCTTTGGTGGAGGGACACTGGGAGGGCTGAAGATTACAATAGATATGTCACACAACCTCATACTATGACCCCCTTTTCAAGGTTAGATGGGCATCAGCATTTCAGAGAGGAGGACAATTTCAGCATAATGATTTTCTGCATGCAAGCACTTTTGGAATTATTTGTATGGTGTACAGAGGTGGAAAATGTTTTGCTGGAACTAAAAGCCAACCTTTATTCCCCAACTAAAACTATTCTGAAAGCTCTCCCATGATAGGAGAGAGGTAGAAATCAGAGAGTAGACCTATAATGGGATGGCAAATAGGTAGCACTTATCACCCTTGTGTTTTTTGCTCCTAAATCCAGGAGAAAGGATCAACCTTTCTACAATTAGGTTCCTCGACCAAACAGCAATTGCAAGTGATGTTTGAGGTTCTGGAACAGTACGACTGGACGGCATTTGCTGTCATCACGACACTGTTTCCCGGCTATGAAGACTTTGTAGATTACATTGAGGTCCTGACTGACAGCAGTTTCATTGGTTGGGAGCGCCGCAGCACTGTGACCCTTAATCTCACTGATGACCCAGATGGGGCCCGCCTCAAACGCCAGCTCCGGGAAATAAATGCCCGCATCTGCCTTCTCTACTGCTCCCGTGAAGAAGCAGAAAGCATCTTCCGTGCAGCCCGTGAAGTGAAGCTCACAGGCCCCGGCTATATCTGGTTCATGGCAGGTGCCAACTTTGGTAGAACTGAGTACATGCCGGAGGAACTACCCGAGGGTCTCTTCATGGTGCTTTCAGCAGGATGGAAAGATGATCTCTACCACAGGGTTCAAAATGGTGTAGCCATCATTGCCAAGGGGGCAGAGGCCCTATTGCAAGTCTACGGCTCAGTTCCAAAATTCAACAATGATTGCCGGGCACCCAATCTCACCCAGATCAACGAGAACCTGCATCGGTCAGCAGGGAAAGAGGCTGGGGGGGATTTTGCCTGGAAGGGGGGGTGGAATCAAGAGCAAAAGAAAGTGCTGTTGTCCACAAGGGATGTATAGCAGATCTGACTTATCCCCATACCCTCTTCCCCTCCCATTCCTTTCTTCATTTGCATATCTGTTCCTCAAAGCACCTTCCTACATTAATAACTTGTTCCTCTTCACATCCATTTCAGCCATTTTGACTTTCTCCTTGCTTCCTTATCTCCATTTCTCATGAGTGCTTATGCGCCACTGGGTGCAGGAGTGGAATGTCAGGCTGAGCATGAGGAGGAGAGGGAACAGGGGGGTAACATGGCAGGGGGCTGAGAGCGGGGCGGGGGACGACAAAGGCAGGAGGAGGCAGGTACTTCTCCCAGGATATGGCTGCTCCAGATGAGGAAGCTGGACTCCTACGTCCCTTCCTGGGGAAAGGAGCACAACGATTGAATCTGGGAAGAGTGTTAGCCAACCCACTAGTGGTAGAGAAACCTAAGTCAGGTGGGGAGGGCATGGCCTGATCACTGAGGACCCAGCAGCACTGCTGTCACTGGGAAAAGGGAAATCCTCCCCTATGCAGTGAGCATCTGCACACCCAACAGTTCTGCAAGGACACCTCTTCCTTACTCTCAAGTAAGAGCTTCTGTCTTCATCTGAGCAGGAGCCAGGGATTCATGAATCCCTATATATCCACTCACCCTATGCACCAACATCCAACTAATGCTGGATTTACACAAAAGCTATATAACTATTTCATTACATTTATATACCACTTTTATATTCCAAAGATTGGCCCAAGGTCACCAGTGAACTTCATGGCTAAGTGAGGATTTGAACCTTCGTCTCCCGGGTCATAGTCCAGCATTCTAACTATTACACCGCACTGGTTAATCTACAGTTAAGATCCAGTTTAGGGCCTCACATTATGAGGGTCTCCAAATACAACCCCCCAATTTCAATTACTCTGCCTTTAAACACCCCCATAAATGTTTTATATTTTATGTCCCATGCACAACACACACAACACATGTTGTTTGGCTCTTCCATTTAGTAAGGGCTAAACAGTGTGTGTGTAACCACTCTTGCTAAGTCAGAAATCAGAAGGTGTTTTCATTTAAATAAATTCCATATGCAAATAGGCTTACTGCAAGATAGATGATTAGTTGTCAGTTGTAACCTTGCCTATGTACTGGTATATATGCAAATATAAAAGTTTATTACTTTTATTTTCATTGGCCTTTCTGTTAGAATAATACACAGTATTATGGGGCCTTTTCAACTTGACATAGCATAGGCTTCCAGCATGTCTTTAATGTGGCGTGCATCCAGCTCTTTCACTAGCTCTGCTTCCCACTAATTGCCCACCATCCCTTCCTCCCTTCCTACCACCTCCCCATATAGCCAGTTACACCCCGCACCTCATCCATATTTACCTACCTTCGCACACCATCCATCCCCACTCAATACCCTGCCTCCCCTTTCAAAATGGGCCCAATTCCGAAAGGGCTTTTCCGTTCTCGATTTTTCAAGTCCTGATCCACAGCTGCATCTGAAATACTAGACCAGTGCCCTGTGGGTCAGGCTTGAGGGGGATGGCAATATTAGGGGGAGTGAAGCTGCGATGGCAGCATATGAAAGTGGGCTTTAGATTGACACTGAAGAGCTTCCATCATGCCTCTTCGCAGGTACTTCATGAATGTTACTTGGGGTGAGAAGGATTTCTCCTTTAATGAGGATGGGTACCTCATCAATCCATCCTTGGCTGTGATCTCCCTCAGCAAAAACCGAACCTGGGAGGTGGTGAGTTTGAGGGAGGTTTGGGGGGAAGGTTGTTGGGTTGGGGGGGAAGGTTGATGAGTCAAGGGGAGGGGGCGAAAAAAAGTTTGGACAGATCATAATCCGGAGTCCATGTGAGTTGGTGGAACTGTGGCAAGGTTGACGTTTGGGGAAGGTGTACTGTTATCATGGGGTAATTATGGGGCAAGTGTGAATTCGGGAGATGGAGTGTGTTTGGAGAACTGTCCAAGGGCTATAAACAGAAAGAGCTGAGATAGTGCTGAGTCCTTAGCCCCTGCTATAAGGCACAGCCGTTCAAATGCTAGCACCCCACAGAAAGCCTCTCACAATCCTGATGGCACCATGAAACAATAAGAGATTGCAAGTCTCCAACAAAAAAGCAGCCAGAGGAGCAAAGTAATATAAATTTCTTTCACAAGCAAATCAAGCCAAACCCTACAGGGAAAGGCAACCAATCTGGCAGGGGTGGTGGATTCATTCCTGAATCTCATTTTGGCAATTGCTAAGCCCTTGGCTGTGAGCAAAGCCCATCCACCGAGTCCTCACACAAGGTATCTATTTGGCTAATTATGTTTAATTAAAAAGTATTTATAAGTTGCATATTTTACACATGTTCTCCCAAAGTAAGAACATCAAAAGAAACGATACAGAAACAATAGCTACGTGGGCACATGATGCTACTAAAGAAAGCTGCTCTGGTTAAGTCATTCAAAGCCTTAGTTGAAGGTAATAGTGAAGAAAAAGGTCTAGAGGGCTTCCTTAAATGCCAGAACAAGGTGTAAGCCATTTCCACAGCTGTGGGCCACTACCAAAAAAGCCCTGTCTTCACTGATTTCCCCAGCCTATTAAAATATGTCCTAGTTTTTAACTAATTTTAACTAGTTTGTTTTCATCACTCTGTATTTTATCACTGGTGTTTTTTAAATGTTGTAAGCCACCTTGTATTCCAACTTGGGAGAAAGGTGGGATATAAATATAAAATAAACAAAATATAGCCAAGATCATCTGAGATACCGGTATGGTATTGGCTACCTAATATCCTGACTCCATGCTGGTCATGGATGTCCTCAGTGGATGTAGGAAGCAGAGGGATAATGTGAATGGAGGATGTGATTTTTAAGACAAGAGTTTGTATTTCTTTCATGTTGTAAGCCACCTTAAGCATGGTTTGAAGTGGCATACAAATTAAATTATGTATGTATGTATGTATGTATGTATGCATGCATGCACAGTATGTCTGATGTGAAGATTCAGAAGTTGGTGCAATCCTGGAGATGTTAGTTGTGGGAGGGGGCTTTCAAAACTGAGTTTCTTGAATATGACATAAATTTGGGACCAACACTGGTGGGCTGGCAAGAGTCTGGAGAAATGTTTGGGGTGTATCTAACCTCTTCTCTATGCCCCGGGAGGCAGGTGGGAAGGTGGGAGCGCAGAATCCTGAGCATGTCACGCTACAGAAAATTCCTGCAACCTGTGGATGACAACAAGCACCTCATGGTGGCAACACTGGAGGAAAGGCCCTTCGTTATTGTCGACAACATTGATCCAGCCACAAAGACCTGCATTCGTGATTCAGTTCCCTGTCGCCACCCACTCAACCATACCAACAGGTATTTCTGAGACACTGGCCAAGTTTACCACAGTTGAGTTCAGTGTTATCAATTTTACATTTAGATCTTTCTCTTCCTCAGGAAAGTTCAGAGTGGCTTGTGTAGGCCTTCCAGTGGACACCCATCCAAGTACCAATCAATCCCATGCTTGCTTATTTATTACTTAACCCATTAATATTGCCCCATTCCTCCAAGGATCTCAAAGTGGCACACATAATTTCCTCCTTTCTTTCTTTCATAGCTTTGCTGTGAGGGTAGGTTAGTGAACGGTCTAAAATCAGCAAGTGAGTTTCATGGCTGACAGGGGATCTGAACCTGGGCCACCGCAAACCTAGTCCACTATAAACACCACACCATGCTGGCTCTGTGTTTAGCTTCCACAATGCTGCTAAATCACTTGCTGAGTTCCTTTCCCCCCTCCCTGTGCTGTTCACAGCCAACAAATGGTAAAGAGCTGCTGCAAAGGATTTTGCATCGACATCCTGAAGCGTCTGGCTAAAACTCTGGGTTTCACCTACGATCTCTATCTTGTCACCAATGGCAAGCATGGCAAGATAGTCAACGGCATGTGGAACGGCATGATTGGAGAGGTAACTCCACCCCTTCCCCAAGGAACTGGGTGGTCTGGGCTCACGCAGAACTTCTTAGGGCTCTCTGCATTCTGTTCCTCTTAAAAGAACTCAGGAATTCTGGTTTCCCACCCACACATGTGTGACTCTCAACTCCACTTGAGAGGACCCACAAGTCCTGCTGCAGGCTGTTTGGATTTTATCCTTGAAGTAAAGGAATATTGAATAGTGCACTGACATAAATAGTAGGGTTAATCTGCTTCAAAGGTTATGGGAGGGTTGCCCTAGGCATTATGGCTCTGCCCGTTCCTGGATCTGATAGGCAAACAGAATCTTACATCCTGTCTCCAGGGCTCAGGGTGGGTTACACTGTTTACTCAGAAACGCTAGACCCTCCCCTTCCTTTCCAGAAAACCCAGGATTGCTGGCTATTTGTACTTTATCCATCTCTCTCTGTGTGTGTCTCTCAGGTGTATTACAAGCGAGCTGACATGGCGATTGGATCCCTGACCATCAATGCGGAGAGAGCTGAAGTCATAGATTTTTCTGTGCCCTTTGTCGAGACAGGAATCAGTGTGATGGTGTCTCGTAGCAATGGAACTGTTTCACCTTCTGCCTTCCTAGGTGAATGCCCAGCCCTGGGATGGGTCAAAGTAAAAAGCAGGAGGGAGCGTTGCCATGAGATGTGGAAGGAGTCTTCCAGGTAGTCTGGTTTCAAAGTAGGGTTCATTATAGTAGAGGTCAGAAGTCCTAATTTTCCACCATCCTGTCATCTATTGGATCTAATGTAGTTGTGCACCCAATCTTGGCGAAACAGCCCCACTAAGAACCTGCTTTATTGCTGAGGTAGAGTTTTGAATTTTTTATTGTCTCTTTTATTTTAGCATTTTAACCCACCATGTATATTGGAAAGGTGCGGTATAGATAAAATAGAAAAATGTTTAAAACAATTGTTTAAATGGACATACAAAATAATGGCCTTGGGCTGAAGGAAAATGGCCTGAGAAAAGCCAAAAGCAGAGAGAGAGAGAAAAGAAAAGATGCCCATTTGTTGGTATCAAGTGGGCAGCTGCCAATATTTATCCATGGGAGTTACATAACTGCAGTTAACACAGTACTTAGGATCACAATGGAAGTACCAGCAGACAGGTTTTTCCAAATCCTGGGAAAAGACAATTTCACCCAAATAGACCCACATTAACAAATATGCAGTTTTCAAGGAAGACATTTTGATCTTTCAGATGAAAATAATAGTTTTTTTTTGCCATGGAGGGACTTGTGTAGCACCCTCCCAAAGCCACTATTCCCTCAAGGATGGTGATAATGGTGATAATCCATTTTTTCTGCTATGGGGTTCATCTGCACTATACTCTTAAATCAATTCTGACAAATTATCTTGGAGTCTTCACACGACCACAACTCCTTGGGAAAAGCCAATTTAAAGAGGCGGCCTTAAATTATACCATTTAAGAAGTGTTACTCATGATTTAGGGTGCCTCTTTTATGCCAAAGGTTCAGAACTCCTGCTTTCACCCACTAGAGCCTAGCTGTCTTGGGCATGCCACCACTGTGGTCCGTGTTTCTTTTCCTGCAGAGCCCTACAGCCCTGCTGTCTGGGTGATGATGTTTGTCATGTGCCTGACTGTCGTTGCGGTGACCGTCTTCATCTTTGAATATTTCAGCCCAGTAGGCTATAATCGCAGCCTCAGCGCCAGTAAACGTGAGTGCACCAAGGATAAGGGAGGGGCATGTGTCTGAAACTGGGGTACCTATAGAGATAAGGAAGGGCGGCAAGCATGTGCAGCCTTTTTGTGTTCCAGCCTCTACGGCAAAGTTCAAACTCTGATTCATATTCCCCCATCCCATCCTGCCTGGTAGGCACTGGAGGCTCCAAGTTCACCATTGGGAAATCCATCTGGCTGCTCTGGGCTTTGGTGTTCAACAACTCTGTGCCTGTGGAGAACCCCAGGGGCACCACCAGCAAGATCATGGTGCTGATCTGGGCCTTCTTTGCCGTCATCTTCCTTGCCAGCTACACCGCCAATCTGGCCGCCTTTATGATACAGGAGGAATATGTAGACACGGTGTCTGGGCTCAGCGACCAGAAGGTGAGAAGAAGGGAGGGCTCCCAGAGGGAGGGAAACAGAGGCATGATACCAAATTTGTGGAATTCTCTCCCCAGGGAGGCTCGCCTGGAACCTTCATTACGTATCTTTAGGTGCCAGGCGAAAACGTTTCTTTATAACCAGGCCTTGGGCTGATTAAACATTCTATAGCCTTTTAAATGTTGGGGGAGCGTTATTGGTTGGTCTGTTTTTGTTTTATTATGTACAGTGGTACCTCGGGTTAAGTACGCTTCAGGTTAGGTATGCTTCAGGTTAAGAACTCCGCTTAGGAACAGAAATTGTGCTCTGGCGGTGCATTGGCAGCAGGAGGTCCCATTAGCTAAAGTGGTGCTTCAGGTTAAGTACACTTCAGGTTAAGAATGGACCTCCGGAACGAATTAAGTACTTAACCCAAGGTATCACTGTATTTTGTGTTCTCATTTTGTATTTTTATGTTGTGAAGTGCCCTGTGATCTTTGGATGAAGGGTGGTATACAATTTTAATTAACTCCCTCCCTCCCATCATATCTATCCCTACCAGACAAAAATCCCCATTCATTCCTTTGCTACAGCTCTCATTTTATTTCCCCTTTCATTTTCTTTTCCACCACCAAAAACAACATGCCAGGCATGATGTTTTCCTTTTCACCAGATTAAACATATCCCCATTTCCACTAATATAAAAAATAAGTGACCATCACTGCTTCCCCAGTGTTTAACAAATGATGAAAGAGAAGCAAGGAAAACCATAATATGTGTGTATAATCATGGCCACATGTTAAACCAAAACCAAACAACTCTAAAATCAAAAAGATGTGTACCATTGTTACACTTTAACACAAAAGAGTAACGTTGAGGCTCTATTATTCGCTGTACACATTTCCATCAAATCACTTTTAGAAGCCATGGTCCTACAGTGTCTGCTTGCAGTGCCTTAGATCTCAGCTGTCTTGACTTCACTTGCATAGTCTTGCAAGGGCATTCTTCTTTGATTGAGCAGCTCAGGTTTTGCAATGTTTATTTTAAATCGCTTGGGGAGGAGCTACCTGGCTGTGACCACTGCAAACTCAGCAACTGGAAAGTTTTGCCTTTGGCGCCAATAGTGCTGTTGGGGAAATGTCAGTGAAGGTGAAACTGCCCAGAACAAAGGCAAAGCCAGAAGATCAGACAGACAGGCAGTCAGGCAACTGCACATCTTTGTCTCCCACTCCAAAGTACCAGACCTGCCACTGAAAAGCCTCTGAATCCTAGGGAGCTCTTAGTAAGGATCTGACTGAGACCCACATACCAAGTCTGTGCATTCGTATTACAGTTCACATTATCTAGCATGAGCTCTCTGCCACTAATCTATAGCTCTTCCTCTGGAAAAAGTGCTAGCAGAGCTTGTAGATTACCCACCTGCAGAGCAGAAGAGCTATTCACGTTCATGCACTCATGGCACACTTATCATTTTTAGAAACTAACAGTGGCACTGAGAACAGATTCTAGGTCTTACCTTCAGCCCTAATTGCTGTTTAATTTTAAAATGTTACACTTGCTTGTGCTGATAGGCTTCTGGTGGGCAATGCTTACTTTCAGAAAAGCCACACATACCCACAATCGGGCCAGATCCATCACACTCCCCTTAAGACGACCAACAGGAAATATGTGGTTGTGCCTGCGCATGCATGCATGTGGTCAAGATTAAAGGGTGGCTGACCTAAGCGGTGGAACTCATACCCTTGGTAGCTCCACACAGCCCTCCACTGGGATATTTTGCTGGTGCCCAGCATGCATGGTGTGTATTTATAAACCAGGACGTGGCTGATTATCCCCTGGCAATTAGCCCCTGACGAACAACCACAGCTGTGGGGAAGGAGGGGGCCACACAAACCGGACCAGCTGTGGCAAGGCAGCCTCACTCCAATTGAATCCCTTTCGTTAAGAACTAACGAGCTGGGATGTAATTAATGGGCGTAATTAACGTCCAACATGAAACACAATCGCAGATAAATATTAAACAGCTCAGATTAACCAACTTGCATTGAGTAGGGAGCAGTTTGAGGGAGAAGGCAAAGGAAGAAAATCCAGGCAGAGAAAAAGAATAAGTGTTTCTACAGTGGAATCATAGTAACATCTATTCAGAAGTCCCACTGAATTCAATTGGACCTCACACCCAGGTAGGGATGGGTGAGAAATTTGATTCAATTCACCTTTAAAGATGAACTTACTGAATTCACATTTTCTGAAACAGTATGTGAGCTGAAACACAGCTGTCCTTCGGACTTACCTACATTTTGCATTGCAGTTCTCCAGTTAGGTAATGTGTACAAACATGTATATACTATGGTAACATTTGCATATAAATGCATATATTAATGAACATAACATACAAAAATGCATCATAGTAGGGGAAACTGTTTTCCAAAATGTGTATATTTGGCAAAACTGCATATAAAAATGTGTATCGAAGGAGAAATCCACACAAAAATGGTGACAGATTTTCACTAGGTCTTTTTTAAAAAAAACAACAACCAGCTGATGTAAGCCTAACATAAGATTGGAAAAGTGAGAAAATAAGAGAAACCAAAACTGATATATTTGCCACCCATCCCTAGTTTCAGGTTATATAGCAATGCAGCCTTAGTCTTATGAAATTCAAGAGAGGGAGCCATGTTATCAAGTTGCAGCAAACACAACCAAAAGCCTTGTGGCACCTTAAAAACTAACAGATTAATTGCGGCATCAACTTCTCTGGACAAAAACCCACTTAACACGGTGACCCCCTCTGGACTTTGCCATTAAAGAAGGCAAAAAAGTGGAAAGCCTCATTCTGTGCATCTGACAAAGCAGGCTTGAGTCTATGAAAGCTCCCTGTACAATAAATGAGCATGTCTTCAAAATGCTACAAGACACTCTTTTTATTTCTAGCTTTAGAAACGTTTCCCCCTCCCCTCTCCGTCCTGATGGGTTTCCCAGTATTCTCTTCTACCTCTATTTGCCTCTTTTCCATTAATTCTTTCCCCCACTGCTTTGTCATACACATTCCTCTGTCAAATTCCAGATAATCTCTACCAATCTCCCATCTTCTTTTCTCACTTTCCCCAGACACTTTTGTCTGCCTAATGGCTTCTAAGCTTTAGACACCTAGAAGCCTCTTTCTATTATCCCCATTTGCAGAAAACCATTGCTCCCCCTCTCTTCCTCCCCGCACCCATTGCTGGCACTCTGTATTTTGTCCCCAACCTGGGATGCATTTGATTTTTGCTGTTTCTTTGCTTCCCATTTCCATTTCGAAAGGCCCAGTTGCCCCAGGAATATCAAAGAGGGACTGAATTTGCTCGGAGAGCTCTTGTGTGAAGCCAATTTTGTGGTGCTCAAAACAGACCAAAGATGTTTTTCTCCATCTACAGCCTTCTTGAAGCAGACTCTTGTAATAGAACAAGCAGGCTGCCTCTGTCCTTCATACTTCTAAATGTGTCCCCGTCTATTTCAGTATCGCTGATCTCTCGGTGCACCTCTCTGTCAACAATCCTGTCTGCCAACTGCTGAATCCATCTATACCCAGAATTACCTGTTCATTGCGTCTTCTATTTATGAGTCCATTCCTGGCCTCTTTCCACCCCTCCCTGCTTGCCCCTTTCCATTTTCCCCATCTGACTCCATTCTGACCTTGGTTGCGGTAGTGGCACAAGCATATCTTCTCTATGGGCCACAATGTAATATCAGAAGAGCTACACCATTCCCTTTCTTCCATCAAATCCCATGCACTTCTGAGCCCCCCCCCCCCTAAAAAATACCAGGAATTTTACTTGGTATAGGGCGGGGGTCAGCAACCTGCGGCTCCGGAGCCGCATGCGGCTCTCTGACAAGTCTCCCGCGGCTCCAGCATGCCCCCTTTCAATGCCCTTTCAATAATAATTAAATGGTTATCGGCAAAAAAGGGCCAAAAAAACCATGAATAATCGGCATCAACGTTGAACAGCTGGGCGGTCTTTCTCAGCCCTCTCGGGGTTCCCGAGGAAAGACCCAAGATTGATGTCCACCTTGACCACTCCCAGAGAGAGGAAGCAACTTCTTCACACCAATAAGCATGTGGGGAGGGCTGAGCTTTTACCACCTCGGCGTGCCGATTGGCAGGACAGATTGCCCGCCTTGGCACATAGGCTCGGAGCCGGGGCCTTACCGCCGAGGTAGCCACTGAGGATGAAGGCGGGAGGCGGGCACGGGAGAGTGACGCTTCGTCCGGCCAATGAGCCGCCGGGATGCCTGTTCCTGTTTGAGGGGAACGTGCCAATGAGGGTGGCGTTAGGGCGGGGAGAAGAAGGAGCTGGGCTTTGCGAGTTATCGAGAGAGAGAGAGAGAGAGAGAGAAAAGAGTCGGGATAATAAAGGCGGCGGGAGGTGGCGGCGGCGATTGGAGCGGCCCCTGTTCTGAGCGGCCCCTGTCGGGCGGAATCCTTTTCAAAGCGGCCGCGCGGAGGGCGGAGCAGGCGGGCCAGGCGTCGCCGTGACGGGAGGGTGGTGATGGTCGCCGACAGGATGAAGTAGAGCTGCTTTGGGGCGGCGGCGGCGAAAACGTCCGGGCTGCTTCTGAAACCTCCGCCAACCGATGCTTCGCCAGCGCTCGCTGCGGGCGGTGTACATGCTCAACGACGGCCCCAAGGGCGGCTCGGGGGCCCGGAGCCCCGAGGCCGGCGCGCTGCAGTGCCTGGCGCGATCCCCCCCCCAAAACCTGTTTTTTGCTTTTTGGCTTTTTGCCTTGCTCTCCCACCCCCCCTCTTTTTCTTCCTCCCCTCCTTTTTTAATCCAAGGGGAGAAATCCCATTTTTAAAACAAACGAAAAACAAACAAACACCCCCCACAGCTGCTGCAGCCACTCTATTTGAATTTTTATTATTACCCTTTTCTTCCTCTATCCCCCCTTTTTCTTTTCTCTTCCCCTTTTGTTTTTGTTTTCAAAAAAAGGAAAAAGAAGAAAAAGATTTTCCCCCTTTATTTTTATTTTTTAAACTACTACATATTTTTAATAGATATCCTCCCCACCCCACCCCACCCCCAATTTATATTTTCCACCCCACTTTTCCATTCCCACCCCCCCTTTTTCTTTCTTTATTAGTTCGCTTGCCAACCTATCTTAGAGGGGGAAGCCCTGTCTCCCCCCCACCACACACACCCCAAACAACTTTGAGCTGAACCCCCAAAAACGGGGGTAGATCACTGCTGAAAGTAGATCACAGTTTCTTGGGAATTGGCCACCCCTGGTATAAGACATGTAACTAGAATAAAAATTTTAAAAAACCAAGCAAATAATTGTAATAACTACTGTAATAAAGCACTGCTATAATTATATATAATTTCCCTAAAATTTTGGTTTCATTCGCCTTTCCGTGCTGAAATGTCACAACCTGAACGACCATGGCTTGCCCCCCCCCCCAGTTTTGATCCTGGGTACGCCCCTGAGTCAATGCAAAAAAGTAATAACTTATTCTTGTTGTTTTTACTAATTATACTTTGCATTGGCTCCTATACGTTATTTATTATTATTGCATTAAGGTAAGAAACAATATATGCAGCGTTATATTTGTTTTAAATGTCGCAATGGTTTTGCGGCTCCCAGTTGTTTTTTTCCCCTTTGGAAACGGGTCCAAGTGGCTCTTTGTGTCTTAAAGGTTGCAGACCCCTGGTATAGGGAGTGAGTTTTAGAGGCTATGTTTAATCTGCTGCTCAACTCATGCAGAGTACTGCATATCCACTGCAGCTGCCCCCACCCTTGGCATTTCTCCCCTTACCATAACAGGCAAACAGGAAGCAATGTGATTGTTGCTAAAATGCTGTTTGTGAGAGCATTTTAAAATGGAAAACATAGGGTGGTCCATGCTTTTACTGATCATGAAGAAAGGCTCTCTGCAGCTTGACAACAAACAAACAAACAAACAAACAAGCACATTAGTTGAAGAGGATGTGTGCAAGCATAGGAAATGTGCAAAGATGGGTCAAAAAAGGACAAAAAACAAAATCAACACTGCCTGGGTACTGGTACAAACACACCCTCAAGGTGTTTCATCTTGCATGGCCTTCGAGTTCCACATCCCACTGTTCCTTTCTCACTCTGCTTCTGCCTTGCTCTATATCTTATTTCCCAAACTGCCTGTCTCACCCTCCTTTCCTTAGATAAATCTCTAAAAAGTTCATTTTCTTTTCCTTGGCTTGGGAACTGGTCTCTTGGCTGGATTCTAGGGGACAAACTCAATAATCATACATGATGTTTCTTGCTCATATCTATTTAGTCTTCTCGTCCATCTCCAAATACTACTGCCTGTCTGCTTTCCTATCGTGTCACGGAACTGTTTGATAAGAAGGAGGCTACAAGGCCCTTAGTCTAACCCCTGCCACCAGCTGGGACAGACCACCCACCCACCTGCATCTTCCAGTAACAGTGTCCATCTGACATGACAGGGGTGGAATTCCCTTTAAACTCTAAACATCATGAACGATTACACCCTGTGGAGTTGAAACTGACGCCCAAAGTCATTATTAAATGAAAAGCAGGTTCAGGAGAGGAGAAAATAAGAGTGGCAGAAGGATGGACAGGAGGAAAAGGTGTACATAATCCCCTCTCTGTCTGCCATTTTTCTGCTTCGAGTCACACACAAAAACACAAATTTTTCATCTGCGGGAATCCAAAAGCATGTTGGAAACACAGAATCATAGAGCTGGATTTTTGTTATGTAGTCCAAGCCCCTGTTGATACGACGTTTCCTCTAGCAGCTTCTAAATCCCCCTCTCCCAAGCTGCTCTTCCTAAAAAGAATGTATGACATGAAGGTCAACCCTGAGCATGAGCAAAACGTGCTCACTCAGGTTGTGGCAGTTCCTGATGCCCAGAGAAAAATTTAGAACTTCCAGATATCAACCCTTCCTGACTGTCCGCTTCCCCTTTCCAGCCTGTTTTTCTAACCTACCTCACAAGGTTATTGTGAGGCTAAAATGGGGAAGCAGAAACCATGTGCCTCACCCTTAGCTCCAAAGAGGATGGGGATAAAAATGGAAGCTCATAAATAAATCTGTTGGCTCATTTATTCATCCTCAAATAAACATGGTATTTACCTACCATTTACCTACCTACCTACCTATCACTATATGCATCTCTCAATTTCTTCTCCATACCACTTTGCGTGTCTGTCTCATCCATCACACACAACAGGGTGCTTCTCCATATCCAGAAATCATAATGCTTGGGAAGGTGAACTTTGCTCTAATTGATGCCAGCCAAATTTCCATTTTATTTCTCAGCCAACTGAGCACAACAATACACTACTCCAAAAGCAGCACCAGCAAATTTAAGAATCTCCCTCCTCCCGTCCTTGCTCAGTTTTCACATTTGGGAGGAGAGCAGGGAAGGGGCCGGGGCAAGATCCGCAGAAGCACTCTTCACACTCCAATTTCCCTTTACCTCCCTCTACAGTTCCAGAAACCACAGCATCACTACCCACCTTTGAGATTTGGCACTGTTCCCAACGGGAGCACCGAGAAAAACATTCGGAACAACTATGGGGAGATGCACGAATATATGGGGAAGTACAACCAGCGCAGCGTGGAGGATGCACTCCAGAACCTGCAGACAGGGTAGGTGGAGGGAAATGATGCGGGTGGAAGAAGCAGTGGTGGCAGCAGGAAGGACAACTCCAAGATCCTTAGTTCTTAGCATATATTTTCACCCTAAGCCTTTCTGTTCCCTGGGGCACATGGCCTGAGGCAGGCCCCTACAGTGGGGCCACATGCGCCCTATGGTTCTCTCCACATAATCCATTTTTTACACAACTGATGTGCAAATGCTTCTCATTTATGTCGCACACGCTCCTCGTCATTCCATGAGGCCACACTCCTGTTGTAGAGAAGCCACCATTTGCTCGCACTTGGGGTAAAATATTCAGTGAAGTAAATGCAGTTTTCCCCCTCTGCAACATCCTCTCCCTCCAGCGGTAGTACATTAATTGCTGTGGCAATTGATATGTGGAATGTGACTGCGTGAGTGACATAGGCTGCTGCTGGATGTTGCTTGTGACATGGCCAGCTTTAATGCCCATGCTGTTTTGTGATCCTTTAACAAGTTTATAATTATAATTAGTCAATTTTCATTAGGCTGTCATCTGATTAAAGAAATCTTAGTCAATTTAATAATAATATGAGTTTGGGTCAATTAATCAGTGAATTAATTAAATCTGCAGAAATGTGCATATGAGCAAAAATTACTCTCTTTTTAAAGCATACTTTGTTTTTAGATGATGCACTGCAGACATTAGAAGAGGCATCCCCACTTCTCTCTCAAGGCCTGTGCAAAATGTTAATTGCATTAATATATTTTTTTTAAGAAACTGTTGCCTTGCTCACTGGGGACTCCTTTTTAGTTGAATGAATCTAACCAATTAATTAAGGCTGCAAGCCTATGCCCACTTACCTGGAAGTAAGCTTTGCATAAAATCAGATTATAGAAACTGCAGTCCTAAAAAAACCCAAAAAACACACCTTTAAAGGCTGTGCACTCCTTCTGTGTATAACTCTGGTGAGCAAGTGCTTGTCTAGCCTTGGTAGCTGCACACACCAGCAAGAGTGCCTCCCCACTGTTCCCCACAACAACACTTCTGTGAACTTCTATGAACTCCTGCTGGCTCATTTCATAAATAAACCAAATAAGACAAGTCCACAGTGAGGCATTCAAGTGCAGGATTGAGCTGCGCCATCATGCTGTTAACTAGACTTCCATGTGGGGTTTTTGTATGTGGATTTTGGATTTGTGAGCATTTGTGACTTAAACGTTAATTTTTTGCTGCTGTAGGAGTGCACTGTAGCTCTGCCTGTTTGAGCGCCCTTTCGGGGTGGTTCCCACTGCTGTTGGAACTGCTGCCAATCCTACTAACAATTTTTTAAAAGCCAACTGGCAAGGTTATGGGCGCGTGATTCACCATTTAAACACCCACATACTCTGCTAATTAACCCAGATTAACAACCACCCCCCAATTCTACAGTCACAATCATTTATATATGGGTTAGAATCTCTACTCTGTACATATATGCATTTAAGACAGGCACCTCCAACTTTGGGCCACCAAAAGTTATGTGACTTCAAGTTCCCTTCACTCCTGACCATTTGTCAAGCTGGCTGCAGGTGTTTGGGTTGTACTGTAGTGATGGGCTGGATGAGGGCTAATAAACTGAGTCTGAGTCCTGGCAAGATTGAGGTTTGTAGGCTTGGGAAGTCAGTAAGTTGCAAGGCCTGGATGGGGCTGCTCTCTCCTTGAAGGAGCAGGTGCAAAGTCTGAGGATGTTCCCAGATCTAACTCTGTCACTGGAGGTGTCCTCAGTGACTAGGAAAGCTTGGCTGGGAAGACAGCTACAGTTGTTCCTGGATCAGGATAGCAGTTATCCATGCATTGCTAGCCTCACAGTTTGATCACTGCAATGCACTGTTTGTAGAACTACCTTGGCAGTTGATTTGGAGGCTGCGGCTAATGCAGAATGCAGGGGCCAGCTTGCAAACTCCCACCAGCAGATAGCAACTTGATTTCTGGATTTGCACTGGCAAATCCTTCCCTGCATGTTTGCCTGCATTGACGTGGTGACCTGTGGGTGTGGGTTTCTGATGTGGAGGTCTGTTCCTCGGGAGGTACAGGCTTGGAGAGTACAGACTCCTGAACTCCTGCCCTGGGTTCCAGAACACCTGATTTGCTGGGCTCGGGCTGTGACTCAGGCTTGGGTAGGACACCAGGGCCTGTGATCTTCCTTGGAGCTGCTGGACTGATAGTGGCCTGCCTTGTCTAAATTGGAGCTGCTCTGGCCAGGAGTTCTGGCACTGGGCCATTTCAACGGTGCTGAAGATTCTAAAAGGATGACTTTGCCACTATTGCAGAATTCAACTATTTGGTTCTTGCTGCTTTCCCCTATGCTGTCCCTGTCTGGTGCTTTGTGTGTTTTACTGCTTGTTAAGTTCTTCCTTCTCTTTTTAATCAGTGTCCTCCATCTACTCTTCAGGGTTTGTTTGTTTGAAGTTCAGAGTTTTTTGTTTGTTTTTTAAATACCAACATGTACATTCATGTCCACCCAAACTTTGCTAGTATGTGTGAATGATTGCATGGGGATGAGCACAAGGGGACAGGACGGAGACACCTAATAACCTGATCCTATGCGAAGTTATAGTTATGGGCCCTGTGTAGTGTCAGTCTGTTTTTAGGACTGTGAAACAGAGGGCATTAGAAAGCAAAAGACTGAGAAGAAAGCTTGGGACCAAGATATCTAGATGGAAGTGGCTGAAGAGGTGAGCCTGTCTATAATAAAAAATAAATAAAGGGGGGAGGAAGCGAAGATAAAGATAGTGTGGGACAGTGGCTGACGTGCAGATCTAACAGTAAAGGGCACCTTTTCCTTATGGGCCTATTAAAAGTATCTCCTATGCTATATAACTATGGCTGAAAACTTACAGTTTTAATGGGAAGATTAATCAGGCTCATAATAAAATCCCTGCACCCCAGTTAATTGGTCAGGCTAAGCATACGGAAAGGCTCAGTCATGTTTAAAGGCACGCTGCCGGGCAGTCATCTAGTTTCTAGCTCCTACCTGTGACATATTTGATGACAACGAAGAATAAACGTAAAGGTGTTCTATCTTTCTAGTTTATTACCCAAAGGTGGCCACCTTTTGGCTCTCAGGAGTCATATACTTTAATGTAATGCTAAGAACCAGTTTTTATTTAATTGATTTTTATACTGCTCTCCCTCTCACATTCAACTGAAGGCAACAGTGCTCTGTTGAATTAATTCTTAATATATTTTTAAAAGCCTGACGCTTCCACAATATTGATGGGCCTTCAATGTGTTTATTTTCTAATGCCATTTTGACTCTGGTGTGTTACTATAATAGGAAATATTCACATATGGGATAAGAAACAAGGTGTTAAAGTCAGCCTCTCAGTCTAGCAATGAATATTACTATTTTTTTAAAATAGGGACGCAGGTGGCACTGTGGTCTAAACCACTGAGCCTCTTGGCCTTGCCAATCGGAAGGTTGGCGGTTCAAATCTGTGTGATGGGGTGAGCTCCCGTTGCTTTGTCCCAGCTCCTGCCAACCTAGCAGTTCAAAAGCATACCAGTGCAAGTAGATAAATAGGTACTGCTGTAGCAGGAAGGTAAACGACATTTCCATGCGCTCTTGCTCCCATCATGGTGTCCCATTGTGCTAGAAGCAGTTTAGTCATGCTGGGCACATGACCTGGAAAGCTGTCTGTGGACAAACGCCAGCTGCTTCAGTCTGAAAGCGAGATGAACCCCATAGTCACCTTTGACTGGACTTAACCATCCTGAGGTCCTTTACTTTTACCTTTACCTTACTATTTGTTTGTTAAATGGTAAGCTGTCTCACACTTAAAGAAAGTTGCCCCCTTCCCTCAAAAATATGCTTTCCCTTTAATTGCAATATGAATGTCTGTAGTTCTGATCAATAGGTCTGTGAAAAGGTGGACAAATAAAAAATGGAGGCATTTTTAATGCGCTAAATGCTGCATCCATCTGTCCTTCTCTGCCTGCCTTTCTTATCTGACTGCAGGAAGCTGGATGCCTTCATCTACGATGCAGCCGTCCTCAACTACATGGCCCGAAAGGAAGAAGGCTGTAAACTTGTCACCATAGGGAGTGGGAAAGTCTTTGCCACCACAGGCTACGGCATTGCGCTGCAGAAAGGTTCCAAGTGGAAACGGCCGATTGACCTGGCCCTGCTCCAGTTTCTGAGTGATGGTAAGGTTTAGCTACATGCCAGGTTCTAGGGAGAGCACTGGGAAGTTGAGAGATGCCCAGGTTTTTTTTGGATGAGAACAAACTTAAGTGTGAGTAACTGGGAAGGGGGGGGGGAAGAGATATTTTCTCCAACATCTGTGTGAGTGGTATTGTTCTCTCTCTGTCTCTGTCTCTGTCCCACCTGCTCTTCCACTAGGTAACGATTGCTGGGTGTGTATGCGTAAGGCATAGCTGTCAAGTTTTATCTTTTCTCACGACGAAGCCTATTTGGCATAATGGAATTTCCCTTAAAATAAGGGAGAACTTGACAGCTATGGCATAAGGTACTTTGGAGCAGGGGTGTTTGAAATAAAGGATATTTATTACTTGCTGTGGACACTCCTGAATAATTTGCACTGGAAAGGAATCTATGCATAATCCTACTTCCTGCTGCGGGGCAAGACCACCGAATCCTATCCATACACTATGAAAAAGCAAGGAAATAGGGGGCAACTAGTGCTCCTTCTTCAGATACTCAACCCCTGCACCCATTTCTAGTAAGCTCAGAGCCCAGAAAGTACCAAACCGCCAATCCCAGTCCTTATGGATGGGTCATGTTCTCTACAGTGATTGGTGAGCAGGACTTTCCCTCACGTTTGCTTTAAAGGATGCATGTTTCCTTTAACACACTTTTCTGTGTATTTGGTTGGATTTATTGTTGTGTGCTCCCTGAGTTTTGAGAAGTCCTGGGGCAGTGCTATATGGGATAGTTTCCTTTGAATGAAAGAGTTTTGTATTGTAAACCGCCCCATGAACCTCAGATGAAGGAGGCATGTGGTGTCATTGTAATAAAAATTGTTAGCATAGTGGAAGCAAATAGGCACCCCTACAACACACAACAAATCCACTAATCCTATATCAGATGTTCAGAGAGACTCTACATTCCAAGCTGTTTCACCTTCAGCCAACTCACAGCTCCTTATCTGTCTGTCCCATTAAAAAAATGAAAATGCTTTCTTGCTGTCTCCCTTACTCCCACACCCCAATTCTGATGGGTGTTGCATTTACAAGCTAGAATGAGATTTGATATCATTAAGGGCAATTAAAGCCCATTTGTCAAGTCCCTGATCAACGGTTGATTTGTCAGGCAAAACCAATGTGACAGGCCCATTCATGTTAATCAAGTGAGCAAAACTCATATTATCAGCAGGAGTGTGGATTTCTCCCATTCTTTTAGTGTATGTTTTTCCATGGAGATGGGGAGGAGTTTCTAACTCAAATGTAGAAGTTTGCTGAGAGGACCTATGGGCCCTGGAACTGACATGGCTCCCTCGCATACACTAATGCCCCCATACCAGCTTGCACACCCTCCCCCCATTCCAATGCTCCAGATAGCTGTCACAATGCACTTCTCTGACTATCTCTTAGCAGACCTGCAGGTTGATCAAAATGAACATGCAACCAGATCATGGTATTTTATTTTGGATTAATTAATCCAGGCTGAAAGGGAGTAGGAATTCCAAGAGAGGTGTGGAGCCCACTCAGTTCACGCAAGGAGGTCTGGAAGCCAGGACTCCTGTGTCTCCTGAGAGAGCAAGCAATTCCTAGTGGGCTAGACTCAGAGCAAAGGCGATGGGAGACAGACATCCTGCTTTCTATTTCTAGCTCCAGGGATAATGAACAGACACATCTCTGGTGTGTTTGATCTGAGCAGAGGAACCTGGATTCTTGTCTCTGCTGCTGCTAATGGGCTCAGTCTGAGGCTCTAATTGCTGTTAGCCAACAATCTTGCTTCTCCTAATAGGCCTGACTGACTCTGGGGATATCCTAGAGAACAGCACACGGGGCTTTCCCCGCCCCACCAGGACATATAAACAGATGTTGGGGACGGGGCTGTGTTTCAACTGGGCCACCCAGTGTCCGTGACACTTAAATCATTTTGCCTTCCCTGCATCTATTAGGTTGAATGAAAAAGGTACATGGTTTACTCTCCAGCTCTCTCTGCTGCGATTAACAACATTCAGAAGTGAAGCGTTCCAGACAGAGAGGCGTTCTTTGCTTCACTTGTGAAAAATGCCCTGTGAGGATCATGATGTGTAAGAATTGTGTGTGGGAGAGAGGCCGACAGATGGTTGCTTTGTAGAGTTTGGATGCATTACAATGAATGTCCAAAATGTGGTGAATGTCAACTATTCACATGTAAATACTGACAACTTCAGATGAATTTTATGAATGCCACAAACAGACAGACATACTCCCATTTTGGGGACAGATTTATTGCATGATGATAATCACTATTTGACTGTCGGCATTCGCCAGGTTATCTCCACCTTAATTGAGCATTCACAACATTCACCTGGGATTGCCAACATTCATAAGTGACAAAATTCCAGATATACATATTAGAACTTATATTTGCTTGCAATTACTCTATATTCCAAGCATCTGTGCAAAAGAATAAAGCATGCAAACTAAATAAAATGCATGTATAATAATCAATGTTTAAAACTTACTCTAATTGCAGAATTTTCACTTTAGGTTCACAGAATATCCATAATTTTGTTGGTATATAATTCCACCAGTATGAGGGTATATACCGGTAATACGTATAGCAGATATTTCATCTGTTTGGAATCCTTCAGTGTGTTGATGCATAACTTCGTATGTTGAATATGTACATGCTGAGGGGTGCTGGGTATTTATTATTTATTTATAGTTATTAAAAAATATTTAAATAGCATCCTCTCACAACACATCAGGGCAGTGTACCACAACAACTAGACATTTAAAAGCAATGCAAAGTAATCATCAAGGTGACTGGCTACTCAAGAGACCTCTTAAACAACTGCTAAGGCCTGTCAGAATAAAAAAAGTCTTAAAGAGACACCTGAAAGTCAGAGCTGCCTGCCAAATCTCTATTGGAAGAGCAAATCATGATCTTGCATGGATGTATGCATTTAAAGGAGCCTGTTGCTTGGGTGCGAAGGGACACACATGCACACCATTGTAAGCTTCCAATTGCTTATTAGGGGAGAGGGAGGCAAGGAACTGTTGCCCAGCAACCCACCCATCTGTCATATCATACAACTGAAACCTATACAGTACTACCTTTTATACCACACACCCACAATTTTAGTCTGCGGCATTAATCAATCCTGAAAGACTACCACTGCACAGCTCCATCCTTGCAATCACTCAAGTAGATCAGGATTCATAGGATCAAAGAATTGTAGAGTTGGAAGGGACCCAAACACCATCAAGTCCAACCCCCTGAAATGCAGGAATCTCAACTACTGTATATACTTGAGTATAAGCCTAGTTTTTCAGCACATTTTTTGTGCTGAAAAAGCTGCCCTCGGCTTATACTCGAGTGAGGCGGGCGGTGGGGGGCGGCGAGAAAGAAGCCCTTTCTCTCCGCTCGTGCCGCCACCCGCTCTCCCCAGTCAACCATTCCTTAAGAAGCGTACAAGAACGGCGGTTCTTTACTCTCCCCAGGCAGCTTGTTCCATTCCTGAACTGCTCACATAAATGCAAACTTGGCAAAGGAGGAAGAGGAAGGAGCAGCCCAAAGGGCTGCTTTCGGGCTGCTCGTTCCTCCTCCTCCTCCACAGCGGCAAAGGTGAACCGGCTTATACTCGAGTCAATAAGCTTTCCCAGGTTTTTGTGGGAAAATTAGGTGCCTCGGTTTATATTCGGGTCGGCTTATATTCGGGTATATACGGTACATCATATATGGCAGACGGCCAACCAACTTCTGCTTTAAAACCTCCAAGGAAGAGAGTCCACCACCTCTTAGAGTTTGTTCCACTGTTAACAGCTCTTACTGTCAGAAAATTCTTCTTAAAGTTTCGTCTCCTTTCTTGCAACTTGAATCCATTGGTTCAGGTCCTAGTCTCCGGAGCAACAGAAAACAAGCTTGCTCCATGTGACAGCCCTTTAGATATTTGAAGATGGCTATTATATCTCCTCTCAGTCTCCTCTTTTCCTGGCTAAATATACCCAACTCCCTCAAACGTTCCTCATAAGGCTTGGTTTCCAGACCCTTGGTTGCCCTGCTCTGCAATAGTATTAACCTTTTTCTGCTGCTTCATCACACTGTGAACGCATGTTAAGCTTGTGGTCTACTAAGACCCCTAGATCCTTTTCACATCTACTACTGGCAAGCCAGGTGTCCCCCATCTTATATTTGTGCATATTGGTTCTCCCTGCCTAAGTACAGAACCTGACATTTGTTCCTATAGAAGTTCAATTTGTTAGTTTTGGCCCAGTTCTCCAATCTGTTAAGGTCATCTTAAATCCCAATTCTGACTTCAGTAGCATCTGCAAATTTGATAAATATCCCCTCAATGTCTTCATCCAAGTTATTTATAAAGTTGTTGAACAACAATGGGCCTGGGGCAGAACCCTACAGCACCCCACTTGTCCCCTCCCTTTTGGCAGGATGACTAGGAACCATTAGTGAACACTCTTTGAGTATGGAAATGAGCTACAAATTCACCTAACAGTTATCTCACCAAGTCTAAATTTTACCAGCTTCTCTGCAAGAATACTAAGGGGGACTTTGTCAAAAGCTTTACTGAAATCAGGATACACTATATCCACAGCAGTCCCTGATCCACCAAACTTGTGACTCTATCAAAAAAGAAAAAAGAAATGAGATTCGGCTGGTACGGCTTGTTTTTGAGAAACACATGTTAGGTCTTAGTAATCATAGTCACCTTTTCTAAGTGCTCACAGACCGACTGTTTAATTATCTTTTCTAGGACATTGGTAACAATGTCAAGCTCACCAGTCAGAAGTTACCCAGATCTTCTTACTCCCCCTTTTGAAGACAGGGACATCATTTTGCCTGTCTCCAGTCCACAGGGACATCACTTGTTCTCCAAGAATTCTCAAAGATTATAGACAGAGGCTCTGAGATTATATCTGCAAGCTCCTTTAGTACTCTTGGGTGCAGCTCATCAGGCCCTGGAGATTTGAACTCATTGATGTAGCTAGGTGTTCCCTTACCACATTTTTTTCCATCTTGGGCTTTAGTTTCTTCCTTGCATCATTTATTCTGTTATCACCAGGTTGGGCACTGCTTTCCTTTGAGGTAAAGACAAAAGGCAAAGTAGGTGTTGAGCAGTTCTGCCTTCTCTCTGTCACCCAACAGAATTTCTCCATCCTCTTCACACAAGAGACCTACTACTTGCTTGGTCTTCCTCTTGCTTCAAACATAGCTGAAGAAACCTTTTTAAATTTATTTTAATCTCTCTTGCCAGCCTGAGTTCATTCTGAGCTTTGGCCCACCTGACCTCCCTGCAACTGTTGGCTACTCATGTATGTTCTCCCTTTGTGATTTCTCCTTTCTTCAATTTCTTATTCATGCCCTTCTTAAATCTCAGTTCACCTGTAAGCTCCTTATGCAGCCACACGGGTTTTTTAGGTGTCTCCTACTTTTCTTTCTTGTTGGAATTTTCTGCCTTTCTGCCTTCAAGATTTCACCTTGAAGAAACTCCCATTCCTCTTGGACTCCCTTCTCTTTGAGTATTTCTGCTCATCGGGCTTCACACAGTAGTTCCTTAAGCTTTTTGAAATCAGTCTTCTTAAAGTCCAGAGTGCATGTCCAACTACCCTCAGCTTTCCCTTGCTTGTATACAATGAAACCCAATATTACATTACCACTTTCTCCCAAGGTTCCCTGTACTTTCACTTTATCGACCAGCATCTCCCTGTTGGTGAGGACCAGGTCCAATAAAGATGACTTCTCTGTTGCTTCTTCCACCTTCTGGGAAATGACATTGTCAGTGAGGCAATTGAGGAAGTTGTTGGAGCTTTCATTCTTGGTATAGTTTGTTGAAACTCAAACTCTGCCAAGAATGAAAGGTCCAACAGTTTCTTCAATTGCCTCACTGACAATGTATCTGAGTAACTGAACTCTTCTATGACTACTGTATCTCTTCTTTATGAATGTTTAGGAATCTGCTGTAGAAAGGCATCATCTGAGTCCTCCATTTGGCTTGGAGGTCTATAGCAGATACCCACAATAAGGTCACTCTTGTTTCCCTCTCCTATAATTTTTATCCATATACTCTCAATCTGTCTTCCATGCTCCAAGTTACATATAATGCTACTCCTCCTGCCTGTTTGATCTCCTTTTGAACAGGTTGCACCTCTCAAGTTCCAGTCATGAGTCTCATCCACCAGGCTCAAGTAATGCCTACTTAGGTCATATTTGTATTAAGAGCTCAAATTCTTTTTGCTTGTTTCCCATACTCTGTGCATTTGCGTAGAAACAACTGAAACAATGAGTCATTCCTCCACACACTGCTGCTTCTGTCCTCCTCCGTGGAGAATCGCCTGCCACCACCACACGTTATCATCCTTCTCTGGGGAGCAGCAGGAATCGTTCCGTACACTGTACTTTCCACTGCTACCTTGATGTATTTTAAGGTCTGCAACTGCTGTTCTTGCTACGCTGGCTGAGAACTGGTGTCCACAGTGAGGGCATGGAATCAGTTTTGTAGCTCCAGAGACACAACATGGCCTAACACGGCTCCTGCTTTTTGTGTCATGTTCCTCCAGGAGTTTGTCTCCTGCACTGCACAATCTTCTACCTCCCTAGGGTCATCCCACCTGCATCTCTGTTCCAGGACAGTCCACTCTGGTCTAGCAAGAATTTCCTCAACTGCTCAGTAGCTCAAAGTGTGGATAGGTGGGCCTCAAGATGCTGTACCTTCTCTTCTAGCTTGGATTTGCTGTAGGTGTAGTAGGTCACTGCTGTAGCTCTCTTGTCGTCCATGTCTCTTGGTCCATGAGACAACACTCCGGGCTTCCCCCTCAAACTCCTCCACTAAACACCCTTGCAAACACCCCAGTTTACAAGTCCTGGTAACAAGAGCTTGACATGGATTTCTTCCTGTAGTGCTTATATTAAAAGTGCAGCAGCCCTGCCTTCCTTCTCCAGCATGGAGGTGTAAAAATGGGCAGATACAAATAAGTCAAAGCTGGCAAATTGGCTTAATGTTGGCCAGTGCTTTTTTCCTAGAAAAATAGGTGCCGGTACTCACCATGAAATTGTTACAGTAAAATGCTGAAGGTTACCCACCTATACATGCCTGGAAAGATAGGAAGAGAACAACTTCTCACAACTCTAAGCATGAAAGGATAATTAAATAGTGTCAAGGGGTAAGTACTTTGTGATACATTACCTTTAAGTACGTACCTAAGCTCAGGATGGTTCTGCTCCCTTGTCTCCTGTCCCCACAAGTTCCCACACTCGAATTCTATACTGTCATTAGATAATCACAGCTTATTTCATTTGAGACCTCAGAACAAAATCCCTATTCCCTACCACTGAGCAAAAGGGCTCCTGCATTTTCTGGGACTGATGCCTAATGGACCATACCAAGGGAAGGTTGTGAAAAGGCACATTTCTTGTGTTCCATCTCTCCTTCCCACCCCCTCCTCTGTTTCAGATGAGATTGAACTGCTAGAGCGCCTGTGGCTGTCAGGGATCTGCCACAATGACAAAATTGAGGTGATGAGTAGCAAGTTGGACATAGACAACATGGCAGGTGTCTTCTACATGCTCCTGGTGGCCATGGGACTAAGTCTGCTGGTCTTTGCCTGGGAACACCTAATCTACTGGAAACTGCGTCACTGTATGAGACATACAGGACGGCTGGACTTCCTGCTCGCCTTCAGCAGGGTGAGGTTGCAAGATCAGCAAGGGACAGTTGGGTGCCCATTGATCCTCTCACCCACTAAGCTATTTTCACATCCATAACTGTCAATTTATTTGTCCAGAGAGTAAGCTCTTCCCTCCCTCCACATCACTCTCCTTTCACCCAGGACTGTGAATAATCTATGATCACACCACACCTGTATGCAGAAATCAGCATCCTTAGAATCTCACCATTCTTTTCCCCCTCAAAAAGCAGCAACCATTTCCAGCCTTTATGGCTGTGAAGGTAAGCATGGAGGTGTATGTGCAGACAATGACTTATGCAGTCTCAAAAGCAAAAGGTGGCGTCTCTGCAAGTTTTCTAGTGGTCTTAAGATGGGGCTCTAGAGCCTGCATCTTTCTTTGCCATTCTGCTTTGACTAAATTATGCAAAAGAAGTCAATACTGTATATGCAAGTTTGTTTAATTTTCATAGTACAAATCACAGACTTTGGGTTACCTTAACACAGAAAATAATGTATACACCCGTCTACATTTTCCCCTTTCCCTAAGTATTAATTTATGGTTGTGTACATACAGGTGGTGACCATTATGTGTGGTGGTTCCATTCCCAGCCCCCATGTGCATCAGTGCAGTGTGCATCAGCATGCCCCACCCTGTTACACCCCTGGTCTGCCCTCTTCTGGATCCAAAAGGATCCATGTGTCAGCAATCGCATGTCAATTGGATGTGCCTAAAGTGGTCACCACCTGTACATGCTTAGCCTGAATAGTAGGGGTCACTGTGGAAGCACATTCCCTGTGCTTTGTTCACATATAGACAAATCTCTTCTGTGGGACTGATATGAGGAAAACCAGTTCTGCCTGTCTTCAGCAGAAGCTGGATGCACACAGCTAATTAGCTGGAACAATTTTTCAACTTTTAAAAAATTGTGTTGACGGTCTTTTAAAATTAAGGTGAAAAATTAATGTTCAGTTGAATGAATCTATTTGCTGCACTTAAAAGGAAGGTTGGCACCATACCTGAGCAATCAAGTAGAACAGTACCAGAGACTAGCATATTTCCTGGTTACTACATCCATCAAACACAATGTGATATCTAGCTCACTTGCAGAAAAAAATAATGCAGGAAGACCTGTTCGACTCCATCACTGTCTCTACCTGTATATCCCTCTCATTTCTATGCTGGATTCTTAGTGACTATCTTCTAAAGATGGGTGTTGAGGTTTGGCTGTGTTTACTAGGTAAGAAAAGATGAGCATACTCATCTTATTATGTTATGTCTACACTACAAATTTAAACTGGTGCCAAGCCTTTTAAATGGTTCTGGCTTACAGAGGGGAAACCTGGGGCATGGTATTTCTATGATATGGCTGGGACGACTAACAAAGACTTGCTGGCACACTACAGACCACAATCCACAAGGAGGAGGGGAAGCCTGGTAGTTAAGAGATTTCAAAATAGATTAAATTTGTAGTGTAGTGATGACGTTAACAGGCCATTCCCCTGGCTTTCAAAACAGATTCTCATAGCTAAAGCACAAATTGAGTTCTTTATAGTTCTCATTTGCATATGTTGATCACTTTAAATGCAGATTAAAAATTGCTGCTGCCTAGCACTGAGGCTAAGTTTGTTTTGCTTTTAATCACTCAGCCAGGTGGCAAAAATCCCACCCTTCTCTCTGATTCCTCTACCTGGAGAGTTTCCATTGTCTCTTTTTTGATCTTCACTATGTCAGTTCCTCCACTTGTATTTATCTCCTCCTCCTCTCACTGTATCCTCCTCTCTGCTTCCCTCCATTCACTGCCACAGTGATCCATCTCTGAAATAAATGACCTACTATGAAGGACAGGTTCAGGGCTGGTGAGAGGGAAGTGCACTCTTTGTTAGTAGCAGAAGGCTGTACATGGTGGAGAGTGATCTGGAGTAGCATTTGGGGTGAAAGATTGTGTGCATGTGAAGGATAGGAGGGAAAGAATTCTAGCTCCCTGGTGTTTATAATTCCCTGGTACAGGAAGACAGTCTTATAACAAGAGGCCCTTCACAATCGAGGGATATGGGATACCATCAGGAATATGAACACTCCAGGGTTTTCCAAATTGTGGGCTGTGCCACCATGAATATCACTAAGATGGAGAAATGGGGGTGAGGAATCTGTGAGACTAGTTACCTGTACTCAGGGGAGAAGAGTTGTGTAGCAGCAGCCAGGATGGGGCTGGGTGAATGGTGCGTGTAGAAAATCAATCATGGGGTGAAGTGACATGAGCTGGTGAGCAGAGAAGAAGTGATGTTGTAGGTGGTGCTAGAGCTAATTACCCCCAGTGAGATTTCTAGGCTATGGGTTAGAAAGTAACTGCACTTTCATAGAACTGGAGAAACCGTTCTTTATGATATTCTATAAAGAACTGCAAAAAGAGCACCCGAAAAAAGGAGAGAGCATTATGTATACAATACTTTATCACACAGAGGAAGTCCTGATGGGTTTCACAAGGAGCATGCAATACAGATGACTTTTACACTCTTCCTCATGGATCCCCTCCACCCCCAGGGAAGGAGGGGTACTATGCACTGAGCCTGCCTCCAGGCTAGTACTGTACTTGGGTTCATCATGGTCCCCACCATATTTCCCATGTAGGTCTTACAGCAACAGTGTTCCTCCCTGTAGTTTGTCAGTTGTGCTACAGTTCCAACAGCCCCTTATTTATTGCTCTTTCTCCAATTCGCTCCAGGGCATGTACAGCTGTTGCAGCAGTGAAGACCCCAAAGTCCCAGACCAGCAGCAGTTACCCATCCTTAACCACACCTACGGGCCATCGCGAGGTGCAGCCCCAGCGTTGCCCAGCCCCCCTGGCCCTCCACTTCCCTGTTCTAGCTTCCTGCCTCGTGAACGGCGCATTGTGGAACGGTGGCGCCATGCTCGTAGTCCCAATTGCTACAAGGATCTGTACCCTCCGACGCCTACAGAGCTCCCCACAACCAAACCCCCACGCCATAGCCTCAAGAGCCCTTTCTCAGATGGCTTCCACCGGTTCTATGGGCCCATTGAACCAGAAGGGCTGTCCGATCATGTCAGTGGCAAAAAGATGGCACCCTGTCAGCTTTCTCCGCCACCACCCTCCCGGGGGCTGGAAAATCCTCCCTCCTATTTTGCCATTGTGCGTGAGAAAGACACACCCGACATGCCACCGGTGGCATCGGGCTGGCAACGCAAATCCCTCCGTGGGTTGTATGAAAGTTTCCAAGCTGGGAAAGCGGCGAGCCGAGCCCCAGAGGTGAAGAAGTATGATGGCTCCTCCAGTGGCTATGCGACCAAAAGCCCTTGTGAGTTGGAACGGGGCAGCAGTCGGTCTTTTGGGAAAGAACGGGGTCGGTATGGCTACACCCGGCTGTCCTATGAGGACGAACGCTCCCCACCTGTTTCCCGCTACCGACATGCCGAAGAGACGTCTCTGCCTCGAGCCGAGACAGAAGTCAAATGCCCGACGTCATCCAGCCGAGAGAGGAGCTCCCGGGCTCACATTTGCCGCAGTCATTCCCACCCGCTTGCCGTAGGTGCCAGCTTGCGCAGCCAAAGTCATTATGTGGATTTTTCTGACTCTGATTCTGACATCTGTGAGAGGGACAGTGATGGGCATAGCTGCTGGTACCAGTCGCCGGATTATTTCTGCACATACCCGTCCCGAGAGAGGCAGCTCTTTGCCACGCATAAGCCCCTGCACTACTGGTCAGCCGACAAGTTGGCCAAGTGCCACGGATGCCACGGTCCCTGCCAGCACTGCCTGAGCTTGGAAATGCTCCCGCCACCCACCCCACCATGCCGCAAGGAGGCCATGCGCTACTTGAGCTGTTCTGAGGAGCATCTGGAACGCCGGCTGGACTGGGAGCACCGCCACTGTAGCCTGTATGGGTGCCTGGCTCCTCGGCACCGCCACGGCTTTCACCGACGCTGCCATCACCATTCTTGCGAGCTGGGGCCGGCTGGCGGAGTTCTACATCCCACCTCCCGCAGCCTGGAGGACCTCAGCTCTTGCCACATGATGCGCTGTGGGGCCTCCCATCGACACCAGGGCGGCTTCTCGCCAGAGTGGCTGCCACGCCGGGTGAGCAGAAGCGGGGAGCTTTTTGCCCGCCGTGGTTCTGCCCATTTCTCTAGCCTGGAGTCAGAGGTATGACCAGCAACAGGTGGGGTGGGGGTGGGGTGGGGGTGGGGAAAGAGGCTTCAGATGGGACAGCAGAAAAAAAGACTGAGCTGTAGTTGAGCCCACACAGTGGGGACTGAGGTGGTGGAGATGGCGCTGTGTGGTCCAACCCAATGGAAAGAAGGGAGGACCACGAAGATGACTGCAGAGAGGGGGAAGCAGAACAGTGCCACAAGTGAACCCACCAAGACAAAGGGCATGCCACCAGGATGCCACCAGGAATATATGTGATAGGACCACATCTCCCTGCCACAGAAAAGGGGAAGTGTTCAACCAAAAGAGTATCACAGATAAAACAGTGGGGAGTCGAACCACCAATAATCCCATTAAAAACCCAGGGGAGTGGAGATGATATGTCAAAAGAGGGGTAACACCCTGAGACTGCTACCCCAAGTGCCACCAGAATAGCTCCCTGTGACAAAACACCCAGTCCCATCCACCAGCCGATTTACAGCAGGGGGTAGAGGGGAACTGGTCTCTCCTGTGTATCCATAACAGACCTTTTATATCCAGAAAAAGGGCTTTTCTGCCACCCTGTGGCACATCGATGGGGTAGGTTCCTGTGGCAGGGGCAATTGGCTACTGCAACAGCAGGGCTGTTACTCTCTGAACAAGACCCGATAGAGTGCCAATGAAATGAACCAATCATGAACTTGGAGAGAGTCTGTGTCCCCATGTAGACTGGCAGCAGGGGGGAAGTGCCATCAGTCAGGCTCCGGAGGGGGTGGGGAGGGGCTTGGACAACAATAACCACAAAACTGTCTGGACTTCTGGGTGGGAGGGGATGTTAGGAGACAAAACTGTGACTTTGTTCAACAGAAAACTGTGATATCCCCCCCCCCTGCACATTTTCCTCTTCTCCCTTCTTGCTTTCTTTGCTCTTCTTAACCACCACCTTCTTTCTCCTTCCCCCCTACTTTAACTTTGCAATCATGCACCCATTATGATAGAGACAGCAACACATGCAAACATCATGGATGCTGAAATGAAAACACACACACACACACACACACACACACACACACTTGTGCGCTGTAATGGGCAAAAGCATCACTGCCCCCCAAACCACATAGACAAACCAGTCCCATGACAGAAAGTGTCTGTTTTCACAAATCCTACATCAGTGCACCAAAGCTCTCAGTATTAAGAGAGCTATTGCAGAAAATGACAGAAAACATGACTATATAGACTGAAAGGGCACCTGCAATTCAAACCAAACAAAATTAAATCTAATAGAATAAAAACCTCATTCAACAGATAATATGCTGTATATTCTCATTACTAAAATTACCACACACCATCTTAATGCTGGTTGCTCTAAGCTGAGAAGCAGGAACACTGGATGTGAGAGTGATTATAAAACTTATTTCCATGCTTCCTGCTTGAGAGGGGCACTGTGCATCTCCCACTGCAGGTAAAGATAAATGTGCTCCCAATGTAGGTACATCTTGTGCACCTTTCCACAGAGAAGATACACAGGTTCTACTTTTGCAGGAGACTGCTGATGAGTGGGAAGGTGGACCTTAAAGCCAGCTGAATGCCCAGTCTCTTTGCAGTATTCTGGGAAATGCCCAGCCTTAGCATTTAGCAAGTTTCTAGGAGAAACTTTTGCAAATATGAGAAACCAAGTGTACTTAAGTAGCAGGTTTCAAGGAAAGAGTTTTTCACTCAGCTTGCAAATGATCTCCGAGATCTATTGCAACATGATATGGCTATTAATTGGCAAACTGAGCTATTTCTTTTTTGGAAAAAAAGAAGAAAAGAATGAGACAAAACTCATGGAAGACAGGAATATAAATGGCTAGTAGGTAAGATGGGAGTCTTGGCATGGTTCTAAACCTTAAGGCAGCAGGAATCCAGGAGAGAAAAGGGACAACAGGGTATTATTTTATTATATTTCATCTCTAGAATGTTTGGAACTTTCCCTAAAGCAGAGGTGAGTGTGAGTAACATAAAGTCCATGGGCAGCATTACAGATTAACTCGAGTTTTTGGGGCAAACTAGAGTTGAAGGCAGCAAACTCATATGATACAATCAGGCCGCTGCCAAGTCCAACACCAAAACCACTTCTCCACAAGCAGTGTTCCCCTGATGGGGTGAAACCAGAAGTAATAGCTACCAGGAAAAAGGCAGCTTAGGAGAAGTGGTGGTGGTAGTAGGGTCATGGGCAGGAAAAATGTTCAGCATCCACCTTCCACCTGTGCTGCACTCTTTTTCTCATCCTGCCACTGCTCTATGGGAATTTGGCAAAACCCACATTTCATGGCATGAAGCAGTCACGTCATTTGCCCCTTACCCAAGGTTCTCAGTCTTCTCCAGAAACCTTGAAAATGGGCATTCTGGGGAAACCAAAAAGACCATGCACAGGAAACAAAGCCTTGCCAGGGCCATAGCTGGCTTGCAGACTGTGTGTCACCAGTCCTAGCCCCGCTTGGAGACATAGCTAGTGCTGTGTGTGCTACAATTCCAGGCAAGTGCCAATTTGGTTTTAGGCACAGAATGCTGCACTCTGCAAATCTAATTTTCACAAGATCAGTTTGAAGTGCTCAGCAGGTCTGAAGGCGGGTCTGGCTACAGGCTTTAGAGGGCCCTCAACAAAGTGTCCTCTGCTGGGGCAGGGGCCATGCATTGGTGGCCATAGGCTTCTTTAGCAGCCACAGGCAGCTACAAGGCACCATTTTAAACTTCCCGTGGTGCTCCTGTTGCAGCATAGCAGGAAGTTTAAAATGGCAGCCCACAGACCCAGCCAGTTGACGCTGGCGGACCCTGCCAAAGTGCTAGACTGCTCAAAGGATGCCACAAGGTGAGGCTGGGCTTACCAGATTCGTAGGCATCTCCAGGGCCCGGAGGGTGGTCTCTAAGTGCTCTGTGGCACTTCTCTCTCTGTGAAAAGCAGAAACAGAATGATGCAACAAAGCAAAGAAAGCCACTGGTTTCTTTAATCTGTGTCAGCTTTCCTTGGCACTGTGCAGGAGCTACCTTGGCACACAATTTCAATGGACCACAGAGCAGATACAGGTCCAGGCCACCACTTTGACCCAGTAAAGCAGCAGCACCTCTCCTCTCATCCATCCTCCCCTAGCCAAGTGAGGCTTGTGCTCAGCAAGGCCTTGTTTGAAGTGCTGTGTTTGGTTTTGAGCACCTCAGTTCGAGCAGGATGTTGACAAATTGAAAAGGATTCAGAGGAGAGCTGCAAGGATGATCAAAGGTCTGGAAGGCAAGTCATATGTGGAGATGCTGAAGTAACTGGGTCTGTTTAGCCTCGAGAAAAATAAGATGAAGGGGGCGGGGGAGAGAGAGAGAGAGAGATGTTGACAGTTTTCAAATATTTAAAAAGGCGTTGGAAAGCAGAGGGAGAGAACAGCAGATGGAGAGGACACAAAACAATGAGCTTTAAGTGTATAGATCTGGCCACATCCTGTTAGGCTGGCATTACTGAGCTGCAAAGGGAGAGAAGAGCAAAGGTCCTCACCATGTCTGGTCACAGGAATTGTGAGGGGAAACTGGTGGAACCAGTGAATCCTCTTTTTTACTGAGGTGCTAGCATTTTTGCGGAAAAAAAGTCCAGAAATGAAGTCCTGATGAGGGGGGCAGTACTGGGATAAGGCCCAGACCGCTTCTGGGAAAACCAGCTGGTGCTGGCACACCCCTAATTATTCAGCCACCAAACAAGCCGGCAGGTCTCCTATCTGCTGAGGAGACTTCAAGTGTACAGGATGTCCTGTCTCAGGGCTGGAGTTGGATCCAAGGGTCTCTAGAGTCCCTTGCAACTCTAAAAGTTATCCAATACAGTGGCAAGAAGAGTGGCATGGTCCCAGGTGCCAGAGTCACATACGGTCACTCCCAAAATGGTGCACACACTGCCAACAGTGAACTGCAGGGAGGGGAGGGGGGACACACTCCCAATCACACAGCCACAGTCAAGCACAAAGGCATACAAGCACACGCCAAACAATCACGCCTGCAGGTAGAGAAACGAGCCTCTGCATATAAAACCCACCATTGCGCAAAACAGACTTAATGTGCCGCTTAATGGAGCTTGCACAGCAAAAAAAAAGGTACCACAATTTTTTAAAAAAACAAACAAACATTGCAAGCACACAGTCTCCATCTCAGATACAGGTAGGCAGGATCGAAGCCACACAAGCATTTCAAATGAACCCACAATCACACATGTATACAAATCACAATGACAGAGGCGTTTGCAAAAAGCAGCCGTGCCAGGACTGCGGCACATTGACATTTTTTCCCGGCGTGGAGATAAGGGTAACACTGTTGCTCGCCGTGTGGCAGGACTGTGGGCCTAATGGTTTAGGAAGTGACGTCACGTGTGAAGTGGCCCCTAAGTCTATAGCAGCAAAGGGTGGCGCCAGGAAGAGCAATGTGTTTGTTGAGTCGCGCATCTTCTGTAAGCAAAATCTGCTAAAGATTTCACTAAGTGTGCACAGGACCCACCAACACAGAGACATGAAACCCTAGGAACTGTAGCATACATGAAAATATGTGACATAAAATGCACCACAGAAGAGGTGCACCCCCCAAACCTCCAATAAATGAACACTGAGATACAGCTACATGTGCAGAATCGGGACCACATGCAGTCTCCCTCACAAGTAAACGAACAACCATAAATAAACCCATAGTAACCTCAGACTCACATTCCCAACCTTGCTTTCTCTTTCTCTCTCTTTGTGTCTCTTTGTCCCTTTTCCTATTTTGGGGGGGCAATTTAGTAATAACTTTAGAACTGCTGTTTTAGGGAGCGGGCTATGTGGGTGGGGGTGGTCTTTCTTGGAATGGGTGGGGTTTCGCTGGGGTGGGGTGGGGAAGTGGGACCATGGGGCAGCGCCCCACGACAGAATGGGGCAGGGTTTGGGTGGGGCAGGGACCCAGGCATCCGGATGGGGGGAGGGGCTAGGGTTTTCGATACTATTTTAGGGCGTTCATAAGAAATAAAGGCTTTTTTAAATCCCGCTCAGACCTTGCCCCAGTGTGGTTTCTCTGCGTGTGTGCATATTTGGGGAAGCTTTCTTATTTAAGGTTTCCGTTCCTTCTTTCTATACTGATGAGTCACAAAAAACAAGGCAAGCTCCCCCCATCCTCTCTTCACCCATCTCCCTCTAACAAACCGCCAGCCTTGTTTCAATCTCACGAAACAGCAGAAAACAAAAATAAGAAGAGGAACCAAGGAAAAAGAGGGAGCAGGTAATTTGCTTACATTAAGAACCAAACTATAGGTGGTGTTGATCACATACATAGTTTGTCCTTGAGTGCACAATTTTTATTTCATAAATAGCCAGCAGGAGTTCCTCCACTGCAGTTCAATGCAGATTGGGCCCCTGCAAGGCCTTCCCCTACTCATGTAAATTGCAGCCATGCCTCCCCCCCATCCAACTGAGACTGCAGTGAGCTAAACAACACTTATCCCCCACTCTCCAGAGTCCCAGTCTTGATTTCTGAAAGAAAAATTGTGCACTCAGGGGCAAATCATGTGATTAATGTCATGGGTCGTTTGGCACTTCGTCCCAAAAAATAAGCACAGATAATACCAGATTTTATTAATCTGGCTCTCCTTGGCACAAAACATGGAGTCTGGAATTTTTAGCTGTTTAGTGCCACAACTTTACAGTTAAATGTTTCCAAGTCCCCATTAAGAAGTCCAGAGCAAGAGCCATAGAGTGGCTTGCTTTAGACAAGGCAGCACTGGAGACTTGTGGCATCTATTTAACATCTGCTTGTTTATAAATATGCAAGCAGACCCTCCAGACTCGTGTTTTATTGTGGATATATTCTGCAACATGTTCTTAACACAACAATAGTAAATTAACGGTGGATTTTGTCTGCTTTGTTGGTTGTTCTGTGATGCTTTCCCAGTGTTATGGCTGTCTGAAAGGGCTACAGAGCAATAGAAGTGGGACAAAAGTTAAGCAGACGATTTGTGGAATAAAGTTATGAGATTTCAGTAGGACATTACAGGGCATGCACTGATTGGAAATGAAGCAATATGATCACTCCAAAACTTTTTGCAGGCATAAATACTAATGAAAGCAGGAGCCCGCATGACCACCCTGATAGCATCATGAGCAAAAATTATCATGAACACTCAAGAAAAGGGTTTTTTTAAGCAGGCAGCTCTACCACCAATTTGGCATGAAATATCCAAAGAGCAACTGTACCTCTCTTAGCCATGCCCCGGCTTTAAAAAACAAATCTCACAGCTCTCTCTGAGGACTTATCCACACCTACCTTTTGCCCCAGAGCTTTCATGGAGCTTTCCCCATGAAAACCTGCTCTTTAGCGCCTAATCGGAACAAACAGCAGATTGACGTTTGCTACGATTGAGCACTAAAGAGTGGGTTTCACAGGGGAAAGCTCTGGAACAAAAATAATGATGCATAGACACGTAGCTTTAAAGTGCAGACTGTGCCTGTAAAGTGTGAAATTAAGTGTGGATAAGCCTTGTGTCTCTGTTCCAGTTCAAACTTGCTGGTTTCCCTTTCCCTGCCAGGGTGTCACCTTCCAACAGAAGTGGGGGGAAGACCTTTCCCACCATCCAGGAACATATTTTTAAAAATTCTGTTCCTGACCATCCATTACCTGCCCAGTGATAGGCCCATTCCTAATAAACAAGATTTTCCAAAACCTTAACAATGTAGTCCGGCCTCTTACAGTACATGACACTCTACTGTGTACCTTGAGTATGTTGATTTAACCCTTAACAACACATAGCATTGGCAGAATCATAGAATCGTACAGTTGGAAGGAACCCAAAGGGACATCTGGTCCAACCCCCTGCAACCAAGCAAGACTGGATTATCCATGGTGCAGTTGGAGCAATGGCACCAAGGCCCATGTCTGCAAGGCAGCACAGAGTTTGAACTTTATCCCCACCCCGCCCCCAAAGTACATCCCTAGTCCTTTGGGATGAGACGTTATAAATCATAATGTTCAGGGTACCAACCTGACTGAAGATAATATTTTACTGAAGTTGGGGGCGTGGAGGGGAGGGCAAACAGGTTTCATATTACTCTGCAGAGTGCTTCAAGTCAGAAGGGCCCCTGCTTCCACACTTGCTGGCTGAGAAGTAGCCTTCTCCACTTTAGAGCAGGGGTCAGCAAACCTTTTCAGCAGGGGGTCGGTCCACTGTCCCTCAGACCTTGGGGGGCGGACGGACTATATTTTGAAAAAAAATATGAACGAATTCCTATGCCCCACAAATAACCCAGAAATGCATTTAAAATAAAAGCACACATTCTACTCATGTAAAAACACCAGGCAGGCCCCACAAATAACCCAGAGATGCATTTTAAATAAAAGGACACATTCTACTCATGTAAAAACACTCTGATTCCCAGACCATCTGCGGGCCGGATTTAGAAGGTGATTGGGCTGCATCCGGCCCCCGGGCCTTAGTTTGGGGACCCCTGCTTTAGAGGGTACTCTACAAGGTAGCTGCCTATGCATCTTTTGGGGGGGATTTGGAGGGGATTTGGGGGCTAAAGAAGGCAATGCAGTGATGGCAGAAGTGGAAATGGGAGTGTGTGGAATATATATTTGTAAGTAGTGTTTATTGGTGCGTGTGTGTGTGTGTGTGTGAGAGAGAGAGAGAGAGAGAGAGAGAGTATATGACTGTACCAGAATGCCCAATGAAACTCATTGCTAAATGTGGGTTTTAAATATTATTTGATGGAGATGCCTTTGATCAGGCATGTTTATACCCAGTGCAGAACACTGGAAAGTGGGAACAGGTTTTGTTTTATTTTTTAGGAACATAGGTGTCTAAAACTCTATAATCAAACCAGACTAAAAGTGGTTGAAGCCTCAGAGCTGTACTAATCTGTGAAGGATGTGTGTGCAGAAAAACACAACCCCTTATTGAACAAAGATGCATCAGTTTAGTTAAAGGAACCAACATTTGATGTCTACAGGTATGATACAAGCACTAAGTTCCCTTTTGCAGTCATTTTGCACCGCCTAAATCTTCACAGGGACCCAGGTGGCGCTGTGGGTTAAACCACAGAGTCTAGGGCTTGCTGATCAGAAGGTCGGCAGTTCGAACCCCTGCCACGGGGTGAGCTCCCGTTGCTCGGTCCCAGCTCCTGCCCACCTAGCCGTTCGAAAGCACGTCAAAAGTGCAAGTAGATAAATAGGGACCGCTCCAGCGGGAAGGTAAACGGCGTTTCCGTGCGCTGCTCTGGTTCGCCAGAAGCGGCTTTGTCATGCTGGCCACATGACCCGGAAGCTGTCTGCGGACAAACGCCGGCTCCCTCGGCCTATAGAGCGAGATGAGCGCCGCAACCCCAGAGTCGGACACGACTGGACCTGATGGTCAGGGGTCCCTTTACCTTTACCTTTAAATCTTCACAACAACCATTGAGGTAGTTTAGGCTGAGAGTTGGTGACGGGTCCATGCCAGAAAGTTAGTTAAAACAGTGATGAGTTAAGTACACTTGCCCAGAGTATTTTCTTGTTGTTTATCAAGATTGGCACACACATACAAACAGTTTGCTGACAATTGTGAAACTGCATATGTTCAGGATTGATGTTTTTTGTAATCCATGAATATTCTACACCATTGTAAATGGGTTTATCTTTAAGAGACCACAATATTTTTTGTGGTACATTATTTCATGCATTCCTTTTTTGGAAGTAAAGGGCCCCTATTTTGGGAATTTCACCAGGGCTCCCAACTACCTGAATCCAGCCTTGCAGCTAAGCCATCTCTCTGGAGGCTAGAGACTAGAAAGGAGGATGAACCTCAGCAGATGTAGCATTTAATTCCCTGGCTTGAGAGCAAGGTGGAATCTCAGAGTCCAGGCTGTCAGCCTCAATCTCTTTTATTTCCAAAGTGAATTCCAACTTTTTTTTCTAGCATGGATTTTTGCGTTTTACCAGCCGAAGTTCAACAGCTGTAACTTTCCAAGCATGGAGATGCAGTGATGGGAAAAGCTTCTCCTGAAGCATTTTAAGGTGTTATTTACTATTATATTATATTGATCTGTTTTATATTTTATCCTGCCCTTCCTCCAAGGAGCTCAGGGCAGGGTTTTACTCTGTCCACTGTATTCTCACACTGTACCCTGCAAGGTAAATTAGGCTGACAGATAGTAACTCACTGAGAGGTCACCAAGTAAGCTTCATGGCTGAGTTCACACCCAGGTTTTCCAGTACTAGTCTGAAACTGTAACTAGTCCCAGTTGTTGTTCAGAAAGCACTTACCGGTAAACTCTGTCCTGCTCTAGCATTTGGGACTGGAAATGCATTTTTGCACATAATGTAGGAATAGCTCGTGACATGATAATTGTTGGTATTTTGTGTAGGTATTATATCCCAAAGGATAGCATTTTTAAAACAGAAAAACTAGCTATGGATTCAGTGGCCCTGTTCATGTGGCACAACCAAACTGCAGTTTCCTCACCACGCTTTTGAGTTGTGTGCTTAGCCCTCTCATCTCTCTCTGCCCTCTCTTCTCATCCAGTGTTCCAGCTCCCTCTCTCACTTCCTAGTTTGCACTATTGCCTGCCACGAAATCTGAATTGGGCAAACTACAGCAACCACAAATCCCAGTTCCAATTTTTGTTTAAAGACAAACTACTGTTTGCAACAGCCATTGTTTGCCTGATCAGTACATTACAGCAAGCTAGAGAATACTGCAAAACAAGGAAATGAAGGAAGGAAATAGAGTGCACCAACCTGAGGCCCTGACCGCCAAACCGTATTTCAACATTTGAACTAGACCAGTGGGTGGCCACAAAAAAGCTACTTTCTCCAAAAGAATGCAGCAGTCCTATCTCCCCACTTTCTCTTTCTCCTCACAGCTTATAACCACAAGGATCCCTAGGATCTGCTCTCCCTCTCATTCTTGTGATTGTCTGTACACGTGGAAAAAAGGGGGATGTGGAAAGCATAAATCAAGAAGATGAACGCATCAAGGGACCCAAGGAAAGGCAGGGGTCAGAAGGGGGCACCAAACGCTTCCCTAACTGGCAACAGAGGAGGCCACAGGATGGATGGATTAAGTCCAACTCATTATCCGTCTTCGTCCAGATGCCTCGCTGCAAAAGGCAGCAGAGCCATTGCTTTCTGTTAATAAAATGAAAAATGTGTTTTTTTAGCACCCCACCTCCCTATCTGCTAGCTAGGAAAATTTATCCTCCTCCCCCATCCCCGACTTTTTATCTGCACCAAAAGCACAGATGCTCATATTGGTTGTCTGCCGGCCTGGATCTGCAGACAGCCCAGAATAATAGCAAGAACAGGAAGGGAAATGAAATGATACCCCCACAGATATGCCTGGAAATGCAGGCCAGGGTTGAAGGATACCGCCTAAGGCAGTGGGAAAGTTTGGTTGCGGTGTTTTCCCATATACAGCTTGGAACGTGTGCATGCATAGATAGAGACCGCGTGTCTGTCCTAATGTGATCCAGCATATTTTTCCCCTGCGTGTGACAGCGCAGTCAGTTTCCTCTTGGCCCTGTGCCTCCCTCCTTCTCCCCCTCCCCTTCCTCCTGGCCCAGCGTCTTGTTAATCATATTTTCCGGCTGAATTACACATTTGCACTAATTTAATTTTTCATTTCTATGTAAATGAACTTTCTCCAAAGTTCCAGACTGACGCTGCGGTGACAGAACAGCCCACAGAAAGAAAGAAAAAAGAGTGGCGAGAGAACAGCCAGCAGGGACTGGCACTTGCCTCCAACCCACTCAGCCACACGCTGCTCTCACCACCAGCCTAAGGGTTTGAGCTCCCAGGGTTCCCCTCCTTTGATCCATGGGATCCCTCCAATTTAGAGTTGCCAACTTCTGAACTAGCCCCTGCTCCTATTCCTTTAACTATGTAGTGATAATTTTTGACTCTTTACCCTGAAAAGCTCCACTTCACGACTCCTGCAGATCTGAACACTGTTAGGGTCACAAAAACAGGCCAAGTCAACCTGTTCTTGTCAACTCCCATTCCTGGGAACCCAGTGGTTTTGGTTAATAGGTGTCCTATCAGCTAATAAAGGGGATGTCACTCCTATCACCTCAGAACTCCACCAGAAAACCCATAAATCCTGCCTTCCCACACAGGCCTCTTTTATTCTAACCTTCCAAACTCTGTCCCATCTACTAGGGCCCCACTCCCTATCCTAGCCGCTTCCCCTGGGGCCACACACTCTTTCCTTAAGCGAGAGGGGGGTTAATCTTAAGTGCCACATTCACATTTCTGCCCTAAGCATCCACTTCCAGCTTGAGCCAGGCATCAGTAGACTCAGCCCCAGGATCTGTTTTCATAATTTTCTTCAAAACAGAAACAAATCAGGTAAGTCACTATTCTTTTCAGTTTGCAGATGGGGAAATCAGGCTGAGGCAGCAATTGGGCCAGAAGTGGGATATGAACCCAAGTTCTCTGCACTTCATCGTCTCTATGCTCAACTATCCTAGACCACCAGCCCCCACCCCCATTGCTCAAGACCTGCAACTGGTGTTTTGAGGGGGGGCTATGTTAGGATCAGCATCTTTCTCCCCCTGCTCTCAGAGGACAGGTACCTTTCACAGCATGAACAGGTAGACTTCCAAAGGGACATTGCGTCATGCAAGAGTGTTGCCTGCTCATCCTTCTTCTGTCAAAGGGACAGACACCTATGTCAGGAGGCGGGAAACGGTGTCTGGCAACCCAACATCACCCAGGCTGTCCTTGGCCTCAAAAAAGGCATATGTTACAAGGCAGGGCAACTCCCGTCCCCCCAGCATTTGGCCGCCTCCACCCTCTCAAGCTGGCAGGCCCCCAACAAGTCTCACTGGAGCAGAGGAGCAACTTGTTGTGTTTAAAGATTCATGTTTGGCCTCTGAAATATTCAGCAGATGTCAAGCTGACAGCAGTCGCCATGCAAAAGGGGGGGAGTGGGCTAGAAAGCTAAAGGGATCTTTCCATTCAGGAGATAACGGGGCAGCGGAGCACGCAGCCAGGGTTGTAGTCGGGAGAGAAACAGGGAAGCCAGTTGTGTGTGAAGGCAGGAAGTTGCGAGTTCAGGATGGAAGGGTGTCAGCAGCGCATACTCCGCAGAGGAGAGAGCGAGAGAGCGAGAGACAGGCTGGCTCAGCTGCTGGCTCAGCACAGCCTGCGTCTCTGCTTAGAGTCCCTCTAATATAGGGTAATTGCCAGTAATCTGCGACAGAGCCATCCATCCCTCCATCTCGTTATCGCCTAAGCTCGTCACCTGCCTCTGAACTTGGAAAGTGATGCTGAGCGAGCAGAACCGGGCCCTGCCTGCACCGCTGGGAGGACTCTCTGCCTCCCCTCCTCTGCTTTAACCCAACCAGCTCTGTTGCTCTTGGAGAAATCATGGCCAGTGTCTTTCCCCCTTCCCCAAACCACCAGGGCAACAATTACCAAAATGCTGCACTGTGAAAGAAGAGCTGGCAATCACAGGCATCTAGTGGGCGAAAAAGTGGCCATCTATGCATGAGGCTGGCTGCTGCACCTCTGAATGGTCTGGCATATTTTATTTTATTTCATTTTACTTACTTACTTACTGCATTTATATCCTGTCTTTTCTTCCAAGGAGCTCAAGATCATGTACATGTTCTCTCCCTCATTTAATCCACACAACAACCCTGTGAAGGAGGTTAGGCTGACTGGCAATGACTGGCTCAAGGTCACCTATTGAGCTTCATGGGCAAGTAGGGATTTGAACTCTGGTCTTCCAGGTCCTAATCCAACACTTATCACTACACCACACAATCAGCCTTCATGAGGGAAGGGTAATTCTGTCCCACCGCTGCCTCTGACACAATTCAGTAACAATGCAAAGATTCTGCAGATTTACCATCCCTCATAGGAATATGCTTCCTAGATTTCTGCATGAGTCACGGCTCTGGGCTTGCTTCCTCATAAGAAGGAAGCATGCTCAGAAAAAAATGGCCTTTGCAGAAACACAGGGGAGGGGAGGGGTGGCTAACCTTGAGAGTTGTAAGCATGAAGTGTACACTGGGCCATTTTTATCTCCCAGAGGTCCAATTTCCATACCCTCCTAGCCTGCTTAGAAGGCACCAAACTTCTTGCATCCCAGTCGTCTCCCTTTCACGACTTATCCACTGTTAGAAAACCCGGGAGAACCATTTTCCAGCTCCTACAGTTTTACCTCTCCCTACAAAAGCACAGAATGTTCTCAGAAGGGTTGTCAGAGCTAGACCTTGAGAGCTAGATCCTGCTGTACCCTTACAAATTGGCTAGAAGGGGAAATTCCACCACTGCTGCAATGACTTGGGTAGGAATGAAATGGCACCTGCTGAAATCCTCCCTTTTGAAAGGTTTGGCAGCCAGACCGGGCAACCTTGTTTCCAGTCTCCTACCTACCTCCTCTGTCTCCTGGGGGAAATAACCATACCTCTTTCTATTTATCACCCCAGCCCTAATTCCCCTCCTGGAGAACCCAGGAGTTCTGGCATCATATCTCTGCTCCTTTCCTATTAGGCACATGGCATCCTAGGTTTTGTTCCTTTAACAAGGGTCAGGAAGAAACAGAACAGATGCACCTTTTCCAGAGACAGCAAAGAAAAGATGGGGAAATGTGCATAACATATGCCTTGAAACAGAAGGGGAGACTGGGGTGAGCCTTCTTGCGCCCTTCCGTGTACAACCGCTTACACTACAGAGTAGGCTAGCTGCGCTTTTCCAATTATCCAGTAAAGCCACCACCTTGTAACATTTACAGCCCCCAGTGTAAATTACCACCATGATCTTCCATCTCCCTGCCGGAGGGTTTAATCTATAACTCGTGGATCAAAGAGGTTTAGCGGGAAGGACAGGAAGAAGGAAGGAGGGTGCAGCCCTCGGTCAGGGAAAATGGAGGGGAAGGAGATCAGACTTTGTCACATGCCTGTGGTGCAGCTCTTCAAGGTGGGGAGGCATCAGTACAATTCCTATAACAGAGAAGCTTGGGGAAATCCTGGCTCCCAGTCCCTACACAGCTCTATCCCGCTAGACCTCACTCCGCTCACAACAGATACAGCAAGAGGCAATGTTGTTTTCATTCTTACACACACACACACACACACACACACAGCATCACAAACACCCCACATGGATGAAGCCAAACACAATCTGTCATCTGCCTTCTGGAACATATGGAGAGAAAGCGCCTTTCTCATTCGGCTCTTTTCCTTGCCCTAAGCGCTTTTGGCTTCACACCTTCTGAGCGTGTAAATATTGTAATGATCCAGGTAGTCCAAAGAAGGCCCCTCGAGAGAATTATTGGGCACTGGAAAGCCCACCATAGAAACCTCTTCCCCTGCCCCAAACCCCAGCCAGACAGCCAAACAGCCAGGTCTCCACCTGCTCCCCTTCCCCAGGCTTTTCGCCTTGTTTCGGATCTGGAAGCCTTCCATTCCATTTCCACATATAGGGGGAGTGGTTATAATTACATTGCTGCACAAGGGACAGTTGTAGATCTTGGCACTGGGGCTGGCTATGCATTCTCTTGTATCTGGAAGGGAAGGGGGCACAAAATAATCAAAAGTATCTCTTGATTATTTAGATAATCAATTCACTCTTCACCCCTCCTGGTTCATCCCCCCCTCCCCACCCACCCCCCCACTTGCTGTTGATTTTCTATTTTCTCCTCTGCCACTGTTATTTATGATGGAAGATTATTTGCTTGGTGCCTTGGCTTGCGCAGCAAAAATACAGAACAGGAGCGGAAGGCATGCCACAAAGCAAAGAACACCCAAGATCCTCCTCCCCCACTCAAACCAACTAGACCCCCCTGCTGCCACTCCTCTCCTAGACAATGCAGATGTCCTGACTCTCAGCATGCACACATATATGTACATGTGCACTCACACACGCACGCAGAGAAGATTATAACACATTAGACGTCACCCCCTTCTTTCAGCAGCCAGATCCTGACACCTCCCTTTCCCTAACCCGCTACACAACCCAGGAGTCCTGCCTCCCAACCCTTCTGCCCACATACTTAACCCCCAAGCCTAAACACACAGGCAGCCAGATTTGCATAATATACAAATCAGCGTCCTAATTATGCAAACTACATATGCTAAATGTATTTAATTTAGAATCAGTCCTCCTTCATCTGCCAGGAGAGAGACAAAGAACGGGTCTTTTCACTTAACAGTTCCCCAGTGCCAGGCGAGAGGATCTCCTTATGCCATAAGAGCAGCTTCTAGCCTTCAAGGGCACAGCACAAAAGCAGGCAATTTAGGCAGGACAGGCTTTTCCATGCCAGAGTTCTTTCTTCTCCATCTCCTCCAGTCTGTGTAAATCAAGTTAGTTATGAGATGTGTTAGCCCAGGTCTGAGGTCCATCACCACTTCAGCTCCCAGTGGCTACTGTCACAACCCAACTAGATCTGCCCCACACTTAGACAATGTTGGTGCCCGACTATCAGCATGCACATATACAGTATATGAACATGTGCACTACTTCAAACACACATACATAAAATACTATACCTCTCATCCTGCCCCAAGCAGCCTGATCCTGACTCCTCCCTTCTTGCCATAACATGCGCTTGAAACCAGGAGATTGCCTGCCTCCCAGCGCTCTTGCAATGTTTCATAGAATCATAGAATTGTAGAGTTAGAAGGGACCAAAAAATCATGTAGTTCAACTCCCTGAAATGCAGGAATCACAACTAAAGAAACCCTGACAGATGGCCATCCAACTTATGTTTTAAAACTTCCAGTGCAAAAGAGTCCACCCCTTTCCAAACAAGTCCATTCCACTGTTGAAAAACTCTTGTCTGGAAGTTCTTCCTAAAGTTTAGTCTGAATCTCCTTTCTTGTAAGTTGAATCCATTGGTTCGGGACCTACCCTATGGAGCAACAGAAATCAAGCTTGTTCCATCTTCCATGTGACAGCCCTTTAGATATTTGAAGATGGCTATCATTTCACTTCTCCATCTTCTCCAAGATAAATATACACAACTCCCTTAACCGTTCCTCATAGGGCTTGGTTTCCAGACTCTTGATCATCTTGGTCACCCTCCTCTGACATGTTCCAGTTTGCCAATATCCTTCTTAAAGTCTGGGGACCAAAAATGGACACAGAACTCCAGGCAGGGTCTGATCAAGGCAGAATAGAGCAGTAGTATTACTTCCCTTGCTCTGGACACTAAGCTTAAGGAAGCATAGTGGTCAGAGCTGTGCAATCAGCAGCCATTAAGAAAAGCAGAGAAAGATGCACAGACAATGCCAACAGAACAGGAAGAAGCTTATCAGGCCTGATATGTCCCCCTGTCAGAGGCAGAAGGAGGGACAGAAGTTTAGGGCCTCCGCATGCTTCAATTGTACCAATTTACTTGGCAGAGGGCCTGGCTTTAGGATCCTGTACCAGAGAAATTAAAGACTGTTTAATGTACATTTTCGTGTGTGCTGGGCACATTATGATCTCATGCTGCTTCTGCCCTGGGTGGCCCAAACTCAGAGGTGAGCCCCCTACTCTTTGTGATGGTAAAGGATTCTGAATTGCATATCCAATCAGTCAGCAAGACCACAAGATGGACTCACAAACTGTGTGTTCCCTAGAATCCTTGACTGCCCTCACCCCACCTCCACTGCTATCTGCCCTGCCCTCTCCTCCCCATACTAATCTGGCTTCCATTGGTGCTGGAGAGTGTGCTTTCCCTGCTTTCCATGAATGCAAGCATTTTAGGGATATTGTTTGCTTGTTCCAATTTCAAGCCAAGTGAAAACAGGCCAAACTCTAGATGCTTTTTTTGTTTTAATTTCAAGTACTTTAAGGTGGGTCCTGTAAAATCAGGCCGGAAAACAGGAATGAGAAGCAATCTCAACATCCAGAGAAGCTTAAGCCAGTCAAAGTAGAAACAATAATAATAATCAAACAGCATCATCAAAATAATTACTGAAAGTATGCCTAGTATCTAGGTCATTTGTGGATTTCTGAGCAAAACTGCAACTCCTTCTCCACCATATATCTCCTGTTACAACCACTACAGCCTACTTAGGATCCCCTCCTTTTCCACAGGATCCAGAAGCTCCTACCAATATACAGTATTTGCTCTAAGGAGCCACACCTTCCTCTCCCCAAGGGCTCATCCACACTTCTGCTTTTCCTGTCATTTCTAGGCATGGATCTGAGAGGTTTTTCTTTTGTCCCACCACTTTCTCTGGGAAAACCTGCTGTTTACAGCTGAATTGGAGCAAATGTCCATCCGCAGAAAACCTGAATGACATTTTTTTTCTGATTCAATAGTACGGTAAACAGTGGGTTTTCCCGGGGAAAGCAGTGGGACAAAACTAAAATCTTTCAGACCCATGCCTAAAAGCACGGGACAAATGAAAGTGTGGATGAGCCCCAACTCATCATTCATTCCTCTAAGGAAATATCCTCCCACTGGAAAAAAAGCAACTTTCAGCCTCCATGCTCTGGAATTCTGAATATAGTCCTGCCTATATTCTTATGCTGCTAGTCCTCACTCCCCTTTAAGAGCTCCCCAGAGCCCTGGCCTTGTGGCTGCCCTGAGTTCTAACAAGTTCTCTTTCGTTCTCGCCCTGTCAGTGGATTTTCACTCCTTCCTCTGGATTTAATGAACACCTCCAAGCTGCACGACAGGTAATTTAGTTTTGTCCTCATCAATGTCAGAACTGGGGCCGAGATCCAAGACCTCATGTGGCTTATCAGGCAACCAGGAGTCCCCTTTCCTGGGCTTTAGCTGCATCCCAGAGCTGGGCTAAGGAATTCTTGTACAAAGAGCAGTTCCTTCCCTCCCCAACTCCACCCCAGAGGCAGCTGCATCTCTCAGTAATGCCATGCAAGATAGAATCACGTTGTGTTAGGGCTCGGCCTGCTTCCATCCTTTTTGACCTCAGCTGTCACAGAGTCTCTTTGTCTCCAAAAGAGGGAAAAGTCTCCCAGGTTCCCATCACTTGAGGGACTGGCCTGGTGCCACTGGATGCAGACGGGGCTGGGGATGGCTGTCGGCTGCCCCAGGCCTGGCAGGACAAAGACACAGCGCATCTCATAATGATAAAGGGCCTGGGTTTCCTGCTGCGATTGTCACTTCCATTCAGGATCAGATCACCGAGTGTGGGAGTGTTTGTTTATATATGATATGCGAATTCACACTTTTCCTCCTCCAGTGTACATGCGCACAAACACTTCCTTCTAAGAGCCATTCACAAGATCACATTTTTTTAAAAAAAAAATATATATCAATTTAAGTCCATCTTGATCTAACTTCTGTTCCTAGAGACATTCACTGCTCTCCACTTGAATGCAGGCAGCACATTGTCTATGTTCATATGAACACTTACTTTGATTTAGCCACTCTCAAGACTCTTTACTTCTGGTTCTGTTTTCATAAAAGGAAGTTAAATCAAGAACAGGGGAGAAATACACCCTCCCCTTTGGAACAAACACCAATGTTTACAAATAGGTATTCTGCTTCCATAATAGGAACGGCTGCCCAAACATTCATTTTCAGGAGTAAGATGGAAGCAGGATGACAATGCTGCTCCCACAAGGCACTCGATATAGCACTATATTCCCCATAACAATTCAAAAGTCCATCTCCACAGACAAGAACATGGCCACATTCACACCATACATTCAAAGAGCTATGATACTAATATAAACAATTATGGCTTTTGCCAAAGAGTTCTGGGAGCTGTAGGAAATTAAGGGCGCTGAGTTGTTAGGTAAAGGGACCCCTGACCATTAGGTCCAGTTGTGTCCGACTCTGGGGTTGCGGCGCTCATCTCGCGTTACTGGCCGAGGGAGCCGGCGTACAGCTTCCGGGTCATGTGGCCAGCATGACAAATCCGCTTCTGGCAAACCAGAGCAATGCATGGAAATGTTGTTTACCTTCCCGCCGCAGCGGTACCTATTTATCTACTTGCACTTTGACGTGCTTTCAAACTGCTAGGTGGGCAGGAGCTGGGACCGAGCAACGGGAGCTCACCCCATCGCAGGGATTCGAACCGCCGACCTTCTGATCAGCAGGCCCTAGGCTCTGTGGTTTAACCCACAGCACCACCCGCGTTGTTAGGAGATCCTTATTTTCTTCCCAGAACCAAAGTTCCCAGTTTTCCCTGTGAAGACAGATGATAACTGTTTGACCACTCTGGGAACTGTAGCTGTGGGAGGGGAACAGGGGTCCCCTAACAACTCTCAACACCCTTAACAAACTACAGCTCCAGTAATTCTTTGGCAGAAGCCATGACTGTTTAAAGTAGTTTCATGGTGCTTTAAATGTGTGGTATGAATGTAGCCTAGGTGTCCTCAGAAGAATGTCTTGTCCAGCAAAGGTCTTGCTTCTCCTAACTACTTTAATTATCCATTTTCGACCCTCAATTGGCCCTCTCATTAGGTGTTTCGTATTCATACCCTGAGCAATCCCACTTTGTTGTTGTTGCTTAGTCATTTAGTCGTGTCCGACTCTTCGTGACCCCATGGACCAGAGCATGCCAGGCACTCCTGTCTTCCACTGCCTCCCGCAGCTTGGTCAAACTCATGTTCGTGGCTTTGAGAACACTGTCCAACCATCTCGTCCTCTATCGTCCCCTTCTCCTTGTGCCCTCAATCTTTCCCAACACCAGGGTCTTTTCCAGGGAGTCTTCTCTTCTCATGAGGTAGCCAAAGTATTGGAGCCTCAGCTTCACGATCTGTCCTTCCAGGGCTGATTTCCTTCAGAATGGATAGGTTTGATCTTCTTGCAGTCTGTGGGACTCTCAAGAGTCTCCTCCAGCACCATAATTCAAAAACATCCATTCTTCGGCGATCAGCCTTCTTTATGTCCAGCTCTCACTTCCATACATCACTACTGGGAAAACCATAGCTTTAACAATACGGACCTTTGACGGCAAGGTGATGTCTCTGCTTTTTAAGATGCTGTCAAGGTTTGTCATTGCAATCCCACTACTGCTGTCTTAATTTTCTTTAAATCCCCTTTATTACCCTTTCATCAGCCCTTTACTTACCTATTTCATAGGCTGAGCAGCCTTGCTTGTTTCGTCATGTGCTTGCCTTGACCATTTATAAAGTGGGAGACCATCTTGCTTTGACATGAAAAGGGAGGCCCATGTGAAGGGAGCTGAACTTGGCCGCATCCTCTGCCTGCCCTCACTGTGCTCCATTCACTTTAAGCACCAGCAGCCTGGTTCACTTCCAATGTCCTGGGGAGAAAAGTTTCTGAGGTGCCAGAGGGGAAGGAGAGGAGTCAGGAGATGCGGGGGTTCGGCTCTCCTTACCTGTGCATGCTTTTTCTTCTAAAATTTAGAGCCACCCTCTCCCTGCTTTGTATATAAAGGGGCATAGATGTGAACAACAAACACGGCTGCCTGTCAGGCTTACTTTGACCCTGTTTTTGTGCATTTAAACCGGGCACCAAGAAAGCAAATGTGCTAGTGTGGCTAGAGGGTTGAACTATGACCAGTCCCTGTGTGAAATCCTAAGGATAAAGGGGACACAAAAACCATAAAGTCTTTGGAAGAAGAATGGGATTCAAAATTATTAAATAAAATCCATTAAAATTACCAGCAAAGCTGTATTTGTATCCCAGCAGTTGTCTGGAGATGACCCTTTCTGGAGCTGCAGGTACCTTTCAGCATGCACAAAAGAGGTTTTGTTGTTGTTTGGAAGGGGGCCTTCTCCCACCCCCTGCTCAAGCCATGCTTTCAGTCATAGGCACAGCGGGTGAAGAGGACAGTCTTTCTCTAAAAACAAAATAATCAAAGAAAGCTCCTGCCACTCGTGCATAGCACAATACTGGCAAATGCTGAAAGGCAGCCCTTTGGCTTTCTGTACTGGCCACTGCTATGCCATGTGCATGCTTGAGTGCCAACTTATTTCTTGAGGAATATTTTTGAGAAGAATTTTCTCCCTCCTATGCAAGCTGACTCCCATGGCTGTATTGGAGATGCTTGATGATCAAATCAGGCCTACAGGCCTTATGTTTACTGCTCTTGATTTAGGCAAACATGTAGGCCAGTGTTTTTCAACCTTTTTTGGGCAAAGGCACACTTGTTTCATGAAAAAAATCACGAGGCACACCACCATTAGAAAATGTTAAAAAATTTAACTCTGTGCCTATATTGACTATATATAAAGTGCAGCCCCCATCCACTACATGCAAATGGCATGGGCTACGGTGGCAACAAATTCTGTAAATTAATTGTGTGTTGCATTAAGAAGCATTTTCTTTTGCCCATCCTGAATTTGCTTCTCATCAATTTCATTAGGTGATCCTAAGGATTATAGCAGAGAAAGAGAAAATGCTACCTCCCTTTTGCACACATTTCATACCCTCCTTTAGTCATATTTTTCTAAACTTAAAAGCTTCAGATACTCAGCCTTTCCTGATATAAGAGGTGCCTAAACTTGACCAAACCCTCCCGGGTCTAAAACTTCCTGACCACTGCAGTATGATCTGAAACTCTTTCAACTGTTATCCATCACCCAAAGCTCTTCCTGGGTGTTTCACTTTTTGATAGAACATGCCATTTCAGGACCATGCTTAGCTAGAAAGTCTAGAATAGATTGGACACATTGAATATGATTGAGCATTTTCCGGGCAGTTAAGTACCATTCAGCAATATCTCGTAAAGGATATCACAGAACTGGATAAGGTTCAGAAAAGGGCAAATAAAATGATCAAAGGGATGGAGCATCTTCCTTATGAAGACAGTCTTAAAAGGTTTAGAAAAGCAGCAGCCAAGCCAAAGAGGAACTGAGATGGAAAATTATAAAATTATAAATGGTCTATGCAGACGGTGGAGAGAGGCATCATTCTCATAACATGAAAACTCCGAGTTTTCCCATGACAATGACTGACAATAGATTCAGAACAAGCAAGACAAACTGTGGCACAGAACAATGAGGCTGTGTACACTTGAGAGTGTTAGTGCACATGTAGGTGCTCACCGTGATTAGCTCCTGCCCGGAAACCTGTGTCCCCACTGTGGAAGGACGTGTGGATCCAGAACTGGCCTCCAATTACTTACAGACACACTGTTAAAAACAATCTTACTTGACAATGAGTGGTTACCAAAGAAGAAGAAGGGTCACACAGATAAATTTTTCCGTGTGAGCTTTTGTGCACATTCATTAACATATGAGTGCTTTCAACTGAGTGCAATCTCAATGTTTCCCAGTGGGTGATGCTTCATGGGATGTATTCACACTGAGTGTTGTTGTCTCCTCCCCTCAACTAGTACTCCCCCAAGTTCCCAAAACCTGGTGTCCATTGTGGGCATGCACACAGGTTTAGCTACGTTCATGGCCTTTTTATTTCTCTCTTTGAGATGCAAGTTTTCCAATATACCAGACTTGCACCAAACATCAGGTTCTTTTTTTATTAAAAAATAATAATAGCCTGTTGATCCTGTTTCCACCAGCAACCCATTGAGGAGTGCCTTACCAATGGAAGTAGGGGGTGTGGTTGTAGGTGGCATGCAGCAAAACATCACAACACACACACACACACAAAAACCCCTGCCTATGCAATGCATGTCTGTCCATTCACAGTTGGGTAATGTAAGTTCTTAATGTTAACTCTTTACTCTCAACAGAATTCTCATTGACTGCTGTAATCTAAACGACCACACTCCACCTGCTTCTCCACCAACCCATTGTATGGTTGAATATCTTCTCTACTGAAGTCAATTCTGTTGATTTGCTTTTAGCAAACAATTCATGTACTTGTCCCTCCACCCCCATCCAGATCTAAAATCCTCACTTGTTCCCAAGAGTCTTTGGGCTCACTCACACTTCGTTTGTCCTATGATTTATTCTGTTTGTCCTGTGATTTCTAGTCATGAGTCCAAGACGTTTTAGTTATGTCCCACCACTTTCCTCGAAAAACCCCGCTGTTTACTGCTGAATCAGAACAAATGTCAATCCTCAGAAAACCCGACTGACACTTGTTCTGATTCAGCAATAAACAGTGGCTTTTCCTGGAGAAACCGACATGCCAAAACAACCTCTCAAAACCATGACTAGAAATTATGGGGCAAACAGAAGTGTGGATGAGCCCTTTGTTCTTTAGGGGTGAGGGCAACTGAATTTCCAAGCAGCTCTGTGATACAGCTGGTGTGGATTCAGGTGGGTAAAACCAAGCTACAGTTCCCAGGGGTCAATAAAATAATGTGCATGGTGTGGCAGCAAACTGCTTTGATATTTTATGAAAGGGCAGTATCTAAATGCTTTTTAAAACAAATAAAAATGTATCAACATTAGATCTGGGAAAGAGTTTTTGAGAAACAGAATAGCTTTTTCTAAGTGCTTGCAAAGTTTTTGGTTGAATAACTTTCTTGTAAAGAGTTTCACTTATTTGGAACAGTTAAATATTCTTGGCTAGTTTGCTTTTTTCTTGTTTTTGGGGATAGGCACGTCTTGGATGTCAGGTTGCTACTGTGGTATTTCAAGAGTACTCCCTAAGAACTCACAGGTGGACTTCCTAGAACCTTATCAGAGGTTCATAACAAACAAATTTGGTAATGGTTACAGGTGGGTAGCCGTATTGGTCTGCCATAGTCGAAACTTCTTCAGATTCTTCAGGTATCTGAAGAAGTGTGCATGCACACGAAAGCTCATACCAAGAACAAACTCAGTTGTTCTCTAAGGTGCTACTGGAAAGAATTTTCTATTTTGTTTCAAATTTGGTAATGGAAGACAAAGACAGCTTGTTCACCGTTTTATCTTCCATTTCAAGGAGCAACTTCAGGGAACCTCTCTGTTTGCACCGGGTAGCAGTGGCCTGGCGGGCTCCCTATATATGAACGAACAGCAGGTCTTAGAACATCCTTCCCCAACCTGCTAACCTCCTGATGTTTCAGACTACAATTTCCATTAGCTCTAGCTAGCATGGCTGTGCTGGCTGAGGCTGAGGGGAGTTGTAGTCCAAAACACCAGGAGAGTACCAGGTTGAGAAGGCTGCCTTAGAATGTGCCCCAGAATCTTCTGCAGCACACTAGAGTTCTGGCAGAGAAATGATGTGGAAAGAGTTCCTGAAGAGAAGGAAATGTGGAAGCTCTTACATAGCGTTTTCCCTCACAGGAACAAAAATTGGGGCAATTTTCCCCCATGTTGAATTGGGTAGTGCCCAAATTTTGATGGGTTTTCAAACACTGATTCCCATTCCTGTTTCCTGTATGTTTGAAACCAGTTCTCCATCCCTCAAAGTCCAGAAGGCTTAGAGAGAAAAGTTGGGTTGAAAAAAGTCTAATAGTCGCATCATTTCTGTGTAGAGAACAAATCAAATTCAGTTGAGCTTCTCTTTGTCAAACTCCATCTCTCACCACCCCCACCCCCCGCTTCTTCCACCCACCCTCCTGCGGGTGACTTCTCCTTTGAATAATTTACACCCGCACTTAGCATGACAGAAGGTTGCTAGTCTGACAGTTCGTCTGAATGAATGATGACTTTCATTATGTCAGGGTGGATGGCAAAAAGAACATGCCCCTGCGAGACCTTGGCCTTCTGCACATAGGCCAGCAACACTCCGGAGCCCCCTCCCACTCCTGGTGCCCCTTCTGGGTCCCTCCTCCTGCTTGTTTGCGTTGTGTGGCTCCTGCACGCAGCCCCTCCCGGCAGGCGGCGTGACAAGTGCTGCTCTCATCTTGCTAGAAAATTTCTAATTAATTAGGTTTATTTATAACAAGAAACAAACAAACATCGTCCAGAGAAGAACAGGGCAGGGCACACAAGATTTGACAAACTGTACTAAGAAGCAGATGGCGCTAAGGCTGAGAGCCAGGATGCCTGATTTCTCTTGGGATAGGACTAGAGACAGAGACAGGGGGAGGAAGCGGGAGGGGTACTTGGGGGTTTGAGCAAAAGGGAGCTCCTGGGTTTGTGGGGAACTGGAGAATCATGCTTTTATAGAGTTGAATGGAACTTGGTGGTCATTTAGTCCAACCCTGGCCCAGCACAGGATCTCTGCTGAAACACACCCAGAGAATTAGGGCCTGTCACCTCCCAAGGCATCAGGATCCACAATTAAGAAGTTCCTTTTAATGTTTAGACAAAATCTGCTTCCCAGCAATTTCCACCTATGGGTTCTAATCCCGCTCACAGAAGTGACAGAGAACAAATCTGCAAGTCTTCTACATGACAGCCCTTCCAGATATTTGAAGACTGCTATATATCATGTCACGCCTTAATCTTCTCTTCTCCAGCTATGTGCATGTCAGTGGGGAAGGAGTGCCATAGTCACTCTTACCTGCCAATCAAATTGACCTTGTGGGGAAGGGCTGTAGCTCAGTGGTATTGCATCTGGCTTCCATGAGGAAAGTGCTGGGTTCAATCCCTGGCACCTCTAGGTAGGGCTGGAAGAGACACCAGTTTGAAATTCTGGAAATCTGCTTCAGCCAGTGTAGATAGTTATTAGTTAGATGGACCAATGGTCTTACTCTGTATAAGGCAGCTTTTTAAATGTTCCTCGCATGAAGTCTCTCCTCTGTGTTGCATCTCCTGTGGACATGCTCATTTGTTGGACACCTTAAAATGCCATGCTACAAACTGGACACAGTACTCCAGAAACAGCTTGACCAAAAGTTAGGAATCTTATTGGGAATAGTGTTAAAGGGTATAGCAGCCAGGAGCCCCAAGCTCTCTGGAATGGTAGTGAAGCCTAGTAGTTAGGTCTAGCCCATACTTGTGGCAGCATGGGGTGGTAGAATGCTGAATGCACCACTTCAGGTGGGTGATAGCATTTACGAAGGCTTCTCTGAACTTAACTGCAACCACCTCCCCCCTTGAGAAGAAAATCAGCACAGCAAAAGTGGTTTCCACTTGGACCATTTTTCATTGTACTTGCTTGTTGGTTTACTTGCAGGAAATTCTTATACTCGACTCTAATACTTCAGGATTTTACCACCTCATGCTGCTGCATGGATAGACAGGTATACTGTGAAGGAGCTAGGAGCTGGGATTTCTGGGTTTTCAGGAAGTAGCGACACTCCCATTTACTTTTAATTCACATCCGTGAGGATGGAAAGAGGTTTTAATAGCCAAGACTCCTGGGTCTTCTGGAGGAAAAGCAGGGCCCAGCACTACAGCAGGGAACTAGACTCTCCTAGGTTCTTTGCAGAATTGCCACAAACAGGCCTCTTACACTTTAAACTGCATGAAAAGTGAGCATTGATTGTGTGCATTTCTATACTGGGGAGGTGAGGAATGGAGGAAGCTGCACCTGTTCAATTTCTGCCTGTCACACAGATTAAAGAGAAAAAAATAAAGTGGGGGGAAATTAAAAGTGAACCCACTCTTTCCAGAATAGTTAAAATTGGAAAATGCCCTCAAAAACAACCATAGAGCATGAAAGTATTTAACTATTCCTCAATACCTGCCCCTCCCCATCTTCTTTCCTCTTTGTTTCTGTGGTGAATGGGCACAGCTCTCTTGTTCCTGGAGAAACAGGAACTCTGCCCAGGAAAGTAAGGTGGCTACCAGAATGACGCAGACCTGGTGGGTTGGCCTGAAGAGAGACTGTGGGACTGGACTCTCCTGGGTTTTGTTTCCCAGCTCTCATAGGTCTTCATCTGATTGCACATTCCACAGCACAAGACCCTTATCTCTTTGCTACACAAAGCCAGTGGCTGCTTGGGCTTCCCCTGGGCAGTTAATACATAACCTGTTTCCCTTTCTGTTGTTGTTGTTTTTATGGGAGATTAGCGCAAGGATTAAAATAACAGCACCTCCTACCTGCTGCCATCCCATGTTCCCTTAACAGATTAAAATGGCCCAAACTCGCCTCTCCTTAGCCACTGCTGTGCGTCCACTTCTCCCTTAGCGCAGCACCCATTTGGGGATTTATCCCTATTTTCTATTTTCTCATCCAGTATCTTCCAGTCTCCCACTGGACTTGCACTTTTCATGTGCACCACAGCACTCCCCCCCCCTTTATTTGTTCCCATCCAAGGGGCAACGGGTCTTGTTTACTCGTCTAGGAACAGAACATCTGGAGCAATTCGGCACTTAATTACCGCACTTGTCACTGGCATCACCACGGATACAGCGCACAGGGGGGGGGGGGCGGCCAAGAGGATGAGATAAATAGATTAGTGGGAGATGGAGAGGGGGGAAATAAATGGGAAAAAAGAGGCCAGCAACAGCATCCTATCTAAATAGTCGTTGTAGCCCAGATGTTGGGTGTTGCTTGGCACCATGTAACAAATACCAGTTGGAAGTCCCTCCCAGTCTGTCCTACCCAGAAAAACCCACCAGAACATTTTGCAGATAAAGCTCACATGCTGGCAATCAGAACTCACAACTGCTTCTGAGTTCTCTGAAAAAGGAGACGGACTAGAGAGTTTTGGGGAAAGAGGGAGCCAATTAGATGCAGGACTCCTGGGAGCCAACTGGAAAGGACTACAGGAGAGGGAAAAGGCTAGTAGGTGTCATGGAATTCTACTCAATATTGATCCAGAGCAAGGATCCAACCTTGGTAAGTCTAAACCTTAACAGTAGGAGTCCTGGTTTCTTTGTGATTAGGCTTTGACCTGCTAGGTTAAGGCCTATCTCAAACTTTAAAAATCACCCACCCACCTTTTCTACTTATTAGATCCTTTTTGTCTTCCCGCAACCCAGGAACCTAATTTGGTTTATCTGTCTGGTTCCTACATCCTTTGAGCTGCTTCTTCCCCACCTACCTGACTACACCCCCGCCATTTGTCGCCTCTGGCTCTGGCTCTCTTTCCCACATACATAACACCACCTGAAGTGAGTGGACAGCCACATTTCTCCCTTTCAGCAACCCCAGTGCAGTTGCAGCCCTTACTCTGGGAGGCTGAGATGGCTTATGGCAGGAGTGGAGAACTTTTTTCAGAGGGCTGCATTCTCTTCTAGGAAGCCTTCTGAGGACCACATGCCAAAGGTGGGTGGGGCTACAAGCAAAAGTGGACAGAACAATTAATGTTAATTTTACCTTTGTGTCGTAAGCTTGTGCTTATGTCCACTCAAATGTCCCTCTCTATCTTCCACTGAGATAAGAAAGAAGCATTAGTAGGGTTCAAGGACATATTGCAGCCATGCCAAAACACCCAAGGAGGGTGCAAAGAAGGGCTGGTGAAGGGTGTGGCCCAGGGGGGCGGTATCCTGACACCCAGATAAAGAGGCTTGGAAGGCCACATTCAGATCCTGGACCAAAGGTTTCCCATTCCTGGTTTATAGGCACAGTAAGAAGTCACAGAAAATTGAATGTTGTACCATTCCCCTTCCCCCATCCCCTGCTTTTTCGTATTTTCTTAGGAGAGGCTGAGAATACGGAACATAAGAACACAAGCCTGTAAGAAAAACCCAATGGCCCATCTAGTCCAGCATTCTGTTTGCGCAGTGTCTGACCAGATGCCTGGGGGGAAGCTTGCAAGCTGGACATGAGCACAACAACATCCTGCCCACCTGCGATTCCCAGCAAGTGGGATTAAAGGTATAATGAGAACAGAAAGGCAGATTCCTCTGGAAAGAAATCCTTGTTGGTTAGAGAGATGGGAAACATTGGGAGCCAGGATTCCTGATTGTAAACAAGCAGGTTTGCCACCTTTTATTTTCTTGCAGGGCTCCTGTCACGTAACTGTCACGTAACAGGCACAAGTTCAATAAATGCTGCCTTTTCCTGTATGGCATATACTTAACCTGTTGCCTTTATGCTGACTTAAAAAAAAAGGCACAGCAATGAAAGAGAGAGAGAGAGAGAGAGAGAGGAAGGAAGGAAGGAAGGAAGGAAGGAAGGAAGGAAGGAAGGAAGGAAGGAAGGAACCTACCTACCTACCTTTGGATGAGTTATACATGGTTCAGTGGGTTAGAGGGGGAAGAAGAAGTTGGGACTCCAGGGTTCTCCATATGCAAAATGTAGTTTAGAAGGTTCCAAGGATGGGGGAAGCTGAATTTTCAAGTTCTCTTGAGAGAATTGGAAACAAATGGTTTACAAGAAGATTTTTTGTGGGGTGGGAACTCTAGCATTCCCGAGTTCTTCAGAAGGAGAACAGAATGTGGCAGGCAGTTTAATCTGCATTGTGCCTGGAGCTGTTGGGGGGTCCCACTGGTGTTAAATGGCTAACAAGGGACTGACGGTGCCATAGCAACCATTACCACCTGCCATTTGGGCATCTGACACTGTGTACTTATGCCTAAGTGTGATGGTTTACTTTATAGGCACAGAACCATGTGTATCTGTGGGTGAGCCACAATATCTGTCCTCAAGTTTGTGCAGAGGTGTTCAGGTCACTATGTGTCCATGTGTACGCAGGGAGGATAGTGGAAGGAGAAAGAGAAGAGATGTTCTGCAGGTCACAGTGTACCTCTACATACGAAGACACCAAAATGACAGCATACATGTGCCTATGAATTTAGGTATATGTTGTTGTAAGAATATATGAACCCACACATGGACAGAGAGGGGACCTTAGTTATTGGATCATCACAATGCACTATGCACACTTTCCAATTTCACAACTTCTGCTGTACTATGCCCATACTGCTAAAGGGTACCATTCTCTTAGGAAAATATACCCATATCACTTTGTTATAAGAAATTTAAGGATATATATATATATATAATAATATAATAATAATAATAATATTTATTATTTGTACCCCGCCCATCTGGCTGGATTTCCCCAGCCACTCTGGGCGGCTTCCAACAGAAACCAAATACAACAATATCAAACATTAAAAACTTCCCTAAAAAGGGCTGCCTTCAGGTTTTTTCTGAATGTCAGGTAGTTGTTTATTTCCCTGACCTGTGATGGGAGGGCGTTCCACAGGGCGGGCGCCACTACCGAGAAGGCCCTCTGCCTGGTTCCCTGTAGTTTTGCTTCTCGCAGTGAGGGAACAGACAGAAGGCCCTCGGCGCTGGATCTCAGTGTCCGGGCTGAATGATGGGGGTGGAGACGCTCCTTCAGGTATACAGGACCGAGGCTGTTTAGGGCTTTAAAGGTCAGCACCAACACTTTGAATTGTGCTCGGAAACGTACTGGGAGCCAATGCAGATCTCTCAGGACCGGTGTTATGTGGTCTCGGCGGCCACTCCCAGTCACCAGTCTAGCTGCCGCATTTTGGATTAATTGCAGTTTCCGGGTCACCTTCAAAGGCAGCCCCACATAGAGCGCATTGCAGTAGTCCAAGCGGGAGATAACCAGAGCATGCACCACTTTGGTGAGACAGTCCGCGGGCAGGTAGGGTCTCAGCCTGCGTACCAGGTGGAGCTGGTAGACAGCTGCCCTGGATACAGAATTAACCTGCGCTTCCATGGACAGCTGTGAGTCCAAAATGACTCCCAGGCTGCGCACCTGGCCTTCAGGGGCACAGTTCCCCCATTCAGGACCAGGGAATCCTCCACACCTGCCCTCCTCCTGTCCCCCAAGAACAGTACTTCTGTCTTGTCAGGATTCAACCTCAATCTGTTAGCCGCCATCCATCCTCCAACCGCCTCCAGGCACTCACACAGGACCTTCACGGCCTTCACTGGTTCTGATTTGAAAGAGAGGTAGAGCTGGGTATCATCCGCATACTGATGAACACCCAGCCCAAACCCCCTGATGATCTCTCCCAGCGGCTTCATATAGATATTAAAAAGCATGGGGGAGAGGACAGAACCCTGAGGCACCCCACAAGTGAGAGCCCAGGGGTCTGAACACTCATCCCCCACCACCACTTTCTGAACACGGCCCAGGAGGAAGGAGCGGAACCACTGTATAACAGTGCCTCCAGCTCCCAACCCCTCTAGCCGGTCTAGAAGGATGTTATGGTCGATGGTGTCAAAGGCCGCTGAGAGATCCAGCAGAACTAGGAAACAGCTCTCACCTTTGTCCCTAGCCAGCCGGAGATCATCGACCAGCGCGACCAAGGCGGTTTCAGTCCCATGGTGAGGCCTGAATCCCGATTGGAAGGGATCCAAATGGTCCGCTTCTTCCAGGCGTGCCTGGAGTTGTTCAGCAACCACCCTCTCAATCACCTTGCCCAAGAATGGTAGATTTGAGACTGGGCGATAGTTGGCCATATTGGCCGGGTCTAAAGATGTTTTTTTAAGAAGCGGTTTAATGACCGCCTCTTTCAGCGGGGCTGGGAAGGCTCCCTCACAGAGGGAAGCATTCACCACCCCGCGCAGCCCATCGCCCAGCCCCTCCCGGCTAGCTTTTATAAGCCAGGATGGGCAAGGATCAAGGAGACAGGTGGTTGGTTTCACTCGTCCAAGCAGCCTGTCCACATCCTCGGAGGTAACAGACTGAAATTGATCCCACGCAACTGGACTAGACAGGACTCTGGCACTCTCCCGCCCTGGCCCTGCTCCCACGGTGGAGTCTATCTCTTTCCGAATCTGAGCGATTTTATCTGCAAAAAACTTTGCAAACGCATTGCAGGAGATCTTGGGGTCCCTACCAGGCCCCGATGATGAAGGTGGCTCCGATAGATTCCGAACCACCTGAAAGAGTCTCCTGCTGCTATTTTCCGCAGATGCAATAGAGGCGGTGAAGAAAGTCTTCTTCGCCGTCGCTATCGCCACTTGGTAGGCTCGACGTTGAGCTCTAACCTGTGTTCGGTCGGATTCAGAATGGGTTTTCTGCCACCGGCGCTCTAGCCGTCTCAACGATTGTTTCTTCGCCCTCAGCTCCGGGGAAAACCACGGGGCTGTCCGGGCTCCATGCAACCGGAGAGGGCGCTTCGGAGCCAAACAGTCAATAGCCCTGGTTAGCTCCACATTCCAGCGGGCCACCAGGGAATCGGCTGAAAGGCCATCAACATGGGATAAAGTATCCCCTACCACTCTCTGGAGACCATTTGGATCCATTAAGTGGCGGGGGCGGACCATCCGAATTGGTCCCACCTCCCTGCAGAGGGGAAGGGTTGCGGAGAAGTCCAGTTGTACCAGGAAGTGATCTGACCATGGCACTTCTTTAGTTTCACTTTTTTTTAATGTCAGATCACCGACATCCATAGAGGTGAATACCAGGTCTAAGGCATGTCCTCGGCTATGAGTTGGACCAGACTTATTCAGGGACAGCCCCATGGAGGCCATGCTTTCCACGAAGTCCCGAGCGGCCCCTTGTAAGGTCGTGTCGGCATGGATGTTAAAATCCCCTAGGACGACCAAACTAGGTGACTCCAGGAGAACATCCGCCACGACCTGAAGCAGCTCGGGCAGGGAATCCTTGGTGCAGCGGGGAGGTCGGTACACCAAAAGGAATCCTGTACTGCCCCTATTGCCCAACTTCCAGAACATGCACTCAGAGAACTGGGTCTTCCCAATAGGACGCCTGGTGCAAACTAATGACTTCCTAAAAATCACTGCAACCCCCCCTCCCCGCCCAGATGGCCTGGGTTGCTGTGCGTAAGAGAAACCTGGTGGACAAGCAGCGGCAAGGACAGGCCCATCCGCTTCATCCAACCAAGTCTCTGTTACACATGCCAGGTCAAGTCCACCATCCACAATCAAGTCGTGGATGGCAGTGGTTTTATTCAACATTGACCTGGCATTGCACAGCAGCATCTTCAGGTCATGTGGGTATCCCTTGCTGAATCCAGTATCCGTCCGGTCAGGACCAGACCCGGAGGCAGGAATAGTCCTCAGACAACGACTAAACCTGCCTCCTCGGCAATGACATGGTCTGGTCTTAGCGTAACTCCTCCTCCTGCCCGTGATCACTGAGATCGGTTGTCCCAGTGCATCCCACCCTGTGGAACCTATATATATAAATTAAATGTTCATAACTGTATATACAGGTATAAACCACATGTCTGAAACCCCACAGATTAGGCCCTGAACAAATTGACATCAAATATTTCTCTGAAAGGTCAAAGTGGGAAATCTCCCCATTGTCTCTTTCCTAAGAAATCCTGTCCTCACAAATCCTGTCTTAAGGACACATTCAACATATGAACAGGGTGTGAACCTGTGACCTGTGACCTAGATTCAGGAATTAAGTAGTTATAATAACAAAAGAGTGCCCAAACCCAGATAATGCAACCAGGTAAATGGCAGACAGGAAGAAACAACACACCCAGATTTCTGCTCCTTCTTTGATGTATTAAGGGGGTGGTCTGGACTACACCCGTTCTGTGATGTATTTGGTGATGTATTTATGATGCTTCTGGGGGTGGTCTTGTTCTCCAGGGCGGGCAATATCAAATGTCTATATAAGGGCTTGCGTGCCTGTGCTCAAGGTCCCTCCTCCTCCCTCCTGTGGGTGTGGGGAGCACCCTGTTGCAACAGTTTTTTGTATTCTTAGAAAATAAACTATTAGGCAACCCGCCTTGCTTTGGAAACCGTTGGTCTGGTCTCTGTCATTTACGCTGCCAGTAAGAGCCTCCAAATTACGCTCTCTCACGGGGGGGGGGGGGGGTTGGACTCCCTCCTGGGAACGGAACCCATTTTAAATAGCGGGTCTAGGGAGGACCCAATTTATCTCAGTGTGTTACTGTGTGCATGCAACTACTGTGGGCAAATGCAGAGAATGGCAGAGTATGCTACAAGAGCTGCAATGTTGTTGTTTTCCCCCCATGTCTGTACAATGGTTACCTTGTGCTGCATTGAGTAATTGGTAGTGGGTAAGTGTGTGAGTGCATGTGTGTATGGCAGAGAAAGAGACGAAGGATACCTGGACTGAACAGTCTGCTATGGTTACATGGCACTGTGTACATGATGTACACAAGCCACATTTAAATATATACTTTATAATACAAGCAGATTTAGATGTATTCATGGAGAATAAGGCTATCTGTGGCTACCAGCCAAGATAGCTATTCTCTGCTTCCATGATCAGAGGCAGTAATGCTTCTGAATACCAGTAGCTGGAAGTCACAGGAGGGGAGAGTGCACCTGTGCTCAGGTTTAACTCATGGGTTTCCCACAGGCATTTGGTTGGCAATGTGAGAACAGGATGCTGGACTAGTTGGGCCATTGGTCTGATCCATCAGGCTCTTCCTATGTTCTAATGTTTGTTTACATCAGATCACTAAAAGAACCTAAATGTGCAAATTCAGGCATCTCTAGCCCTGAGTTATCACCACCATTGATTTTAACCCACTAGTACCTATTTTCCACAGAAATACAGAATGACTGCCCACACCCATTCACCCACCTACCCATCCATCCTGGACTATTTGTTAATACTGCTTAATTTCCCATCTTACTTAAAATCTTCCCCCACTGTCTCATAGTCCTTAGTCTAGAACATGGCATCACTGTGAAATGTTAAAATGTTTGTGAGCAGGAAGAAACAGAAATATCCAGCAGTCAGGCCTAGTCTTTAATTGTGCTCTCAAAGGCTGGTCAAATCCTGCTGTTCCAAGGAGGAAATCTCCAAGAGATTCATCCGAGAGCTTTCCCTCCACATCCCCAGAATATGGGGGGATTTTCAGAGGCTAAGGTTTGCTTATTAAATGGTTGGTCAGGGACTGGCAGGATGAAGGATGTGGGAATCAAATTAGATGTAAAGGATAAGAGCAGGGATGGAGGGTGGGGGGAGAGAGAAGTGAGAGAAAGTATGAGAGAAAAGGTCTCAGGAATCCTAGCTCCTGGCTGCTACTGGAACATGGGAAGCCAAATTATATAAAGTCAGGCCATTGGTCCATTGATCTCAGTACTGTTTACTCTGACAAGCAGCAGCATTCCAGGATTTCAGACAGGAGTCTTTCCCAGTCCTAACTGGAGATGCGAGGGATTCAACCTGTGGCTTTCTGGATGCAAAGCATATGAATCAACCCAGACCGTGTGATCATCCTCTGAGGCCCTTTTTCATGTGCCTCCTCCGTTAGAGGTCCGGAGGGTGGCAACACAAGAACAGGCCTCTTCTGCGGTGGCTCCCCATTTGTGGAATGCTCTCCCTAGGGATGCACACCTGGCGCCTTCATTACATATATTTAGGTGCCAGGTGAAAGCATTCCTTTTCTCCCAGGCCTTTGGCCAATTAAATAATCTATGGGCTTTTTAACTATGTGGGGTTATTGTTTTCATTTGTTACTGTGTTATGTAGTTTTGTGTTGCATAGAAATTGCATAGAAGAGGGAATTATTGCAGGCAGAGTTTTTCCCAACTGTGCATGAAAAGCTATACCTATCCAAGTTTTGTCTTCGCCAAAGCTACTCAGGAAAGAGGAGTCCTGTCCTCCTTGGCATCTGGTCTATCCTACCTTTTATATGCAATTTAGGTGTCCTGATCATTGGCACACATTCACAAGCATGATTTTCCTTACAGAGGTTACTTTCAGATTACTGCCTGTTAGCGCTGCCTGTTAGCGCTGCCTGTTAGCGCTGTTGAGGTTTTATTTTTTTGCAATTAGGTAGACATGGAATTAAACAGAGGTTCTCTAGAAACATAATCCAGCAGTGCCCTTTTCCATGGCCAAGATCCTTCTATCTGTATACTCAAAGCAAGTCCCATTTAGCAAAGATCATCATCAACATTGATTAAAAGTTTCCTCCTTTGAGGTTCAGTCTATTTTATTTCTTCTTCTGTTGGTAGATTGGTTGTGAATTTCCATTTAACCCTGTTCCCCATGGTGGGATGGTATCCCCCCCCTTTATCATTCTGCTATTTCGTTATAAAATACTGCTATTTTGTTATAAAATAAAGAAGAAGAAGGAAAATAATGAAAGAAAACCAGTAATTCACACATAAACAGACACACAGGGAATTTAAGGTGAATCAATCACTAACCATGCTGTACAGGATACAATAAAACAGTGACTGCAATCAGGAAGCTTTACATTAAAGGCACAGTAACCCTTAAAAGTCTCAATAGCACTTTGCCTGTCATTACTGGATTACAACCTGGCACTGCAATTATATTTCATTCCTCCCACCCTCCAAATCACCACAAATCAGGTCTGAAGGGGAAACAGGGGAAAGGACTGCAAGAAGAACTGGCATGTGACAATTTAAAAATGACATTGGGTGGACTCCTTACAAAAAGTGAGTGAGGAAAGGACTGACTCCACAGAAAATTCTAGTGTGAATCCAACTTCTGTCTTGGGTGCGAAACAGGCAAGGTAGCAGAAGTATTCTTGCCCTACAAGAGTTGGGCAGGAGATGACATTTTGATAGGTGCAGGTTCTTTTACCCCTGCAGCATGAAGAGCTGCACAGGCCTTAAAAGTACAGGAGTACCACCTTCCTTTGCATCTAGTCATCCTGCTCCAGCATCATTCTGTTGGTGGGAGCTTCTCACACCTGAAAAGAAGCATCTCTAACCTGCCAAACTCCATCTATATTCCAGAGAAGCCTGAAATAATGGCCAGCACACATGCACACAGCTTTCTCAATTGTGACAAATAAATAGATAAACCTACTAGACCTCATTCCCCTTCCACGAGATCCCTGCTGACATTTCTCCCAGGTGCCACAACTCAGAACCACTATTTCTCTCACATTCGCTGCATTTTTCTCCTTCTCCAGAATACTCACTAGGTCTCACGCTTGACAGTTAGGCACCCTGAGTCTTCAGCATCCCTCTTCTTTGCTGCAACCACTAACCCTCTCTCTCCTCCCAGAAGCTTCAGAAGCCGTGGCTCCCCTCTGAACTATAAAACAATGCTGAGGTTATGACATGCTGGCAAAATGCCAGGACTAGTCGCCCAGATAAGCTTCCCTAGGCAGTGGGATTAGAGGCTTCATTAGGGATGGATTTCTTGCCCGAACCCAACCAAAGTGACTCGTTAGAAATAATGAGAAAGCCAGCCAGAGCCCAGAGAAGAGAGAGAGACTCAAGAGAGAATGGTTTAAGGGAAGGTATTTTCTTCTCTAGGGAGTCCCTGTTCTAATCTGGGACCAGCTGACTTTAGACTCCCATCCTCCAGCCCCATCATTGGTCACCTGGGTCAGGTCGGAGCAAGATAAATTGGTAGCAGCTCCAACATGACACCCAAGTCCTTGAGCCCTGGCAATTTATTATTCATTAAAAGCAGTGCGAGGCAATCACCTTGGATAGAGACATCTGTCTGCATTTATGAGGCAGCCCAGCAGTGGAAAGCATCCAGCACCTGGGAGAAAGAGTGGGTGGGTGGAAGGTGCAGATGGATGGATGGATGGATGGATGGACTCAGTTGTATTCTTAGTAATAATAAGGTTTAACCATGACAGAGAGCACATTTCAAGTGTTCAGTGTATTTCCCATATACATGATCTCAACATTCCTTTAAAAAACTTTGCAAGATTGGCCAGTCTTATGATCCTCATATTGTATTTTTTTTTAAAAAAAACCTTTTTATTCCTTTTTTTACAAAACAAACAAACCCACACATCATTCATATACTTTTCCACATATAAGCTCAATTTCTATCAATAAACAATAACAAGAAAAAGAAAATAATAGTAATAACATTTATGTCAAAATTATATCCAGTTCATTTTAGTCGTTCCATTCATCACAGAAAAAGGAACTAAATAATATTTGGGTATTTGACTTCCCTAGTCCAACTCTCCACTGATTCAATATTAAAAAAATGAAAAAAAGAATGCGTAACACTGACACCCCTTATTGTACCTCTATTCATAAATCATGTAACCTCACGAATTATTTTATCACTATTTCTTTTCAACTTATACAAGAGTTATTCCAGCGTGTGAACCATGTTTAGGTTGCACCTCCTTTTTAAATAACATAAGAAACTATTCCTTCTATATATATAAAAACGTTCAAGATGGATCGTTTGATGTAGCCACAATGCTCTGTAACCGCTTGACCGGTTCTCTTTGAATTTGGACACAACATTCCATGGGTATATGGGAGTGATATTGCGTACCTGGATTGCAAATATACCACAACTTTCATAGGTAGAAATATGATTTTACATCAAAAAATTACCCCCTCCAGTGGACGTTTGAAGGTATAACAAAGTGCACCCGTTTCTAGCCCCTCCACCTCTTTTTCGGCCATAACTGCCAGCAGAGCCAATACAAAGACAGATCGTCCTAAGACATTCCCCGACCCACGCAGACCTGCAAACCGCCAGCCGCCATTTCCGACCTCGCGTTGCCCACATGCAGAGCTGAGGTGCGCAAACCGCAAACCGGTAAGCCCCCGTCCACAATTTGCTGCCTACCCTTGTCCACCTCCACAGGCAGCGATTTTTACACAGATTTTAATCTCTCAAAGAGCTGATGGTATTGAAACCATTCATTTACTTTATTTTTCAATTGTAGGATTTTAATTGAAATTTATTATTTTTTTCTTCCAGCAATGCTCAATATGTGGGCCAACTAGTTCTAGTGTTTCCACGTCTAGCTGCAAGAGCTTCCAAGGGGGAGTTCCACCATGGCACACGTTGCTCAATTAGATGTTTATACTTTTACCAAACTTTTAATAAAGAACCTCTTATAATATGATTGGAGAAATCCTTGTGTATTTTGTATTTCTCGTAATTTAGATATGTGTGCCATCCAAATCTTAAATTAAAACCTTCTAGGTCTAATAATTCCGGATTGTCGAACCGGCACCACTCTCTAAGCCAAGTGAGGCAGGCAGCATCATAATATAAGATTAAATCGGGCAAGGCCAGTCCTCCTCATGCTCTGATGTCAATCATATTTAAATGCTTAATTCGGGGGCGCTGTCCTTGCCATATATACCTTGATAGATGTTTCTGCCATTCCCTCAGTCTATCCTCTCCCCCCAGTATTGGTATCGTTTGATCCTCATATTGTAGACCACAGGTTTGAGGCTGAGGGAAGTGTTGCTCTCATGAGGTCACCTAGAAAGTGAGTACCTAAGATGGCACTGAACTGGGATCCTCCTATTATTGGCCACCAACTTCACGAAAGCAGCTCACTATGCGGCAACCACAATCACTGGAGCAACTGAAAACAGTCACTGCATAACATATCAAGTGGGCATCAACAAGATGACTTGACATTTCACAGGACTTAGCCCCAGAGTCTGTTTTCATTGGTTGGGTTTGAACCTAGACAATTATAAAGCCGTCAGAAAAATAAGTGCATTGAAACATGCACAGAGTGCATTTTCTTCCGTAGCACACTGAGCAACAACAAGCCACAGATTTGGGATTAGGACTTCCAAGACTGAGGGCATGACTTCTACTCTGGCCCTGGCCCAAGAGTCCTTCATTTTACAAATTAATCAATGAGATGGATGGCTTGGATAGGCGAGTGGAGAAAGAAACACAAGGTTAGGCAGTTCTGAAAATGGTCTGAAATGGAGTAGGATGCAGGGGTGAAGACACCTTCTCACCCCACTAAAAGTTTGCTAGTGCACCCTGTACATTCCCCAGCTTCTTCCCGGATAAGCCCTAGCCAAAAAGCTTGCCCGGCCTGTGCATAAGCAGGGCGTAATTACTTGTTAATTAAGAGCCTAACAAGATGAGCAGATGGTTTGAGAGAATCCATCACAAGCCCTGCCGCTCTCTGAAGAGAAGAAAAGGTTACGCTGTGAGAGCTGGAGGGGGAAGAAAGACAGAGGGGAACCCAGGAGTCCTGCTTCTCACCATCCTCTCTTATAGTTCACTATATCTGCCAACACCTGCTCCTTCCTGAACCCTCAGCCTTTCCCTGTTACATAAACCAGTGGTAAGACAGGAGTGAGCCTGAACAGACAGGTATGGAGGTCTAGCAAAACGTTTTTGCCCATGTTTCTCACTGAGCTCAGAGTTGCAGTATAACAGTAAGAGAATCCCATTAATTCTGTTAAGGGAGGGAGATACCATAACTCTGTTTTCAGTTCTAAGCAACTATACCACATTCCTCAGCCCTCAAGAACCCACGGATCCAGTTTCAGCCAAACTATTCTTGAGAACCCAGAAGTCGCAGCATCTGGTGTTCCCCAGTTCTACTTGTTCCCTCTTTCAGAAAACCCAGATATGAGACTGGCAAGAGAATAAGAGTGTGTATCAATAAACTCAGGTTAGGGAGGAAGGCGTGACCTGCTCCTAGTGGCCCCTGCTGGGCTCAGTCAGACACCACCGCTTTGCTTTTCAACTTGTCAGGGGCTTTATTTTTAAAGCCAGGTTGACTCCTTGCTCCCTGAGGATGGTTTTGGGATGGAGAGAAAAGCTTCCCTGCTGGGTAGGGGAAATGAGGGCTTGGAGAGAGGTGGGGGGGGGGAGAGGAGGTGTTAAAGAGATCAGAGCAGTGACAGACCCATGGCATTATAGGCACCCTCATTTAAAAATGAATGTACAACGTGCTGTTCAGGTCTTTAAAATGTTCTTTTACTTCATAATCCTGTTTTGCAAAGGGGCTCCTGAGGGTGAGAAAAGGTATTTAGCCCAAATATGCAGGTTTTGAACCCATATCTAAACCCAATGGTCTCTGCTCTGCACACAGCACCACTAGTCTGTGGAGCAAACACCTTGTACCTGACCACAATCCCTCCTTGCCATTTCTCTGCCCCTTCCCAGCTCCTTGTCTTGGTGCTCCCACAACGACCTCACCCCACTCTCCTAGCTCTCTCCAGGACTATCCTTAGCTGCCATGTAGCTATTTTACTAAGGTGAATGATAATGTGTGTCTTTGGAGTCATTCAAGGTAGGAGTGTGTGAGCTTTAGTATTCCTTGTTGGGCAGAAGGGAACATCAGCGATGTTGCTTTAAACCTTGCATACTCTGATGCACGTCGGTCTAGGCATTGTCATCCTGTATCCTAGAGTTGAAGTGCAGAAAAAAGCATCAAAATTCATCAGGAGGTTAGAGCATCTTCTCTACTGGGAAAGGCCAAAGCCTTTGAGATTTTTAGTTTTGGAGGGAAGAACTATGAAGAAGGGACAGGAGAGAGGTTTATAAAATTAGATGCAGTATAGTAAAGTAACTGGATAGAGTGAAGTTATTGGTTTTTCCTTCCTCGATCTTATAATACTAGTTCATGTGGGCCATCAATGAAACTGACGGGCAGCAGAGTCGGGACAGACAAGAGAAAGTGGTTCTTTCCGTAATGTATAATTAATTCATGGAATTTGCTGCCAGAGGATGTGGCGTGATGGCCACTGGCTTGGAAGGCTTTAATGGGGGATTAGACAAATGCATGGAGAATAAATCTATCAATGGCTACCAGTTACGGTGGCTATATGGAACATATTCCGAGGCAAAGTGCCACTGAATACATAGTCACTGCCAGACAATGGCAGAAAATAACTACCGCCTTCATGCTCAGTCTGTGAGGCTCCTGAAGGCATCCGATAGGCCATTACAAGAAGCAAGATCTGGAGAAAGTGGATCTTTGGTCTGATCCAATAGGGCTGTATAGGCAGCCAGGGTCAGAGGTACCTTAGGGCACATACAGTGTGAAATTCAAAGATTTGATGCCCAATAGTCACATGAACGATGCCAGGCTCCACCCCTTTCAATGTCTGTTAATTAGTAACTTAAATGTGCCCTTATGTGTAGGTTTGCTCATCAGCCCAATTCCCTCTCCCCTTCATTTATCCTGCTCTGATATAATCTTCAACCTGCAAAGGATATATAAAGCCAGGGAATGTTCAATTGCCAAGGTAGGAATGAGATGCAGAGGGGGGACTTCACACAGGAGAGACCAATGATATTGCATCCTGTTGTTGGGAAAGGATGCAGAGCAGTGTAGAGAGCAAATCTCACAAATTGCTCCAGAGCCAGATCTTTGGCTTCAGGGCTCTGCTTTGGGTTAATTAGCATATGCAAACTAGCAACAGGCAGATTTTTTCTCAGTTTCCCCAAGGAGATACAGCAAAGATCTTCCTCCACTCTCACCCGCCTCACTGTAGCAAGGAGTCACTGAATTTTGTCTTTGTTTCTGAATTTCTTGTAAACATCCCTCTGGGCTCACAGCAAGCCACTGATCCAATCTTCGCCTTAAAACAGGAATCTTTCTAAGGCAGACAGTGACAGCCAGGCCAGGCCTCGTCCTAGATTCAACTCAAGAAGAAATGAAGGTGACGGCAAGAGGAGACAACCGAATATGTCTGGTTACTTGCTGAAGGCAGAAAACTCCTACAGGGGACAGCGGCTCTGGCCTGATACTTGTAAAATTAGACAGTACCAGACCTTCTACCCTAGGAGGTACCACCTCAATCCAATTTGGCACCCTGTTTGTTAGCTGGGGGCTGATCCACAACCATAATGAACAGTGCTGGCTTCCTCTTTGTGCCAGATCACTGGCTGTTTCTTACTTTCAGCTCTTGAGTCAAGGAATAAACCTTTGGCTTCGACCACAGAGCCATGATCTGGGCATGCAGTGAGAAATCTCCCAATGATAATATTTCAATGTCAGGGTGAATACTGTTGCTATTCACCCCTGTTAGGGAAAAAACAAACCTGGAAGAATATGTGCCTCGGCTCAGGAAAGGGGAAGCAAACCAGTTCCAAATAAATGAAGTAAAATTGAAATCAAATAAATCTAAAGGTAAGGTTCAGAAAATGTTAGAACACCACTATAGGGTGAGGTATGAGTGAAAACAGAGATAGCCTCATTTATGTTAGTCACTACATGAGCATTTCTATACTGTACTGGAGCTGTATAGCAGAGAAGTATATGCACAAACTCCCATTTTAAATAAAATAAAATAAAATAAAATAAGCCCATTAACTTTTTAAGTTTATGATGGTAGGGTGGTTTGCTGGGAGAGTTGTATGCCATTTGTCACTAACTACGAGACCAAAGCAAATTCCAGTAAACACCATGAGACTCCACAAGCCCATTCTACAATTTTTATTTTTATTTTAATAACAGGAGTAGATGCTCTCTTTGGTAATAATAATAATAATAATAATAATAATAATAATAATAATAATAATAATACTTTATTATTTGTGCCCCGCCCATCTGGCTGGGTCTCTCCAGCCACTGCATTTTCTCCAGGCAAATATAGTACACTTGCTCAGAAAAAAGCAACAGAAGTGAAACACCTTGGGGAAGATGTATGCAAGGACAAAGGGGTGTTTACCAAGTACTGCAATGACTGTGTAAGAAAAGCTCCGAGGGACAACTTAGAGGCGTGCATGCATCAAGCTGCAAATCATCTCATGTGACCCTGCACTGCGTAGATCATTCGTCCCCAACCTGGTGCCCTCTAGATGTTTTGGATCACAATGCCCATTATCCATGGGCATTGCCAAGGGAGGGCAGGGGAACAGCTGCTCCCCTAAATCAATCAAAATCAATACAAATCTGAGGTTCTGCTCCCCCAAACAAAAGCCTGCCCCCCCAACAAAAATCCTGGCTATGCCCATGCCACTATCCCTCACTACATCCAGCCATTCCTTCTTCGCCACAGCTTTCCAACCAGCAATTGTTCCCTCGCTTTTTCATCCATCCATTTGTCTCTCTTTCCCTCACTTGTCCAGGCATCCATCCATCTGTCACACAGAAGAAAGCATCAGGGTTCAGAGACCCACCTTAGGACTAACAGTTCTAATATCCAGGCTGCAGGCCTGGAGTGCAGTAAGACGCACATGAAACTTGCTGCTTCTCCTTGTCCCTGCTGGGTAGTGCTTCTTCATTGCTGCTGCAGCAGCATTCTTCTTCCTGATTTCAGATTGAGACACTCAGCTGGATACAGCAAAGTGAAAACAGGTAGCCCAACACCAGGCCTCTGGAATAGCTTGCCCTTGAGGCATTCTCAGAGGAACAGAAATTGAATTTTGGATGGCATGAATCTGCTTAAATTCCAAACATGAATCTGCTTAAATTTGGATGGCATGAATCTGCTTAAATTTAACAAACAAGTCCTGCAAGCAAACTAGGCAGCTACATGTGCTGATAGGCCAGGATCTGAACATTTATATTTGAGGGCAGAAAACAACTTCACACACATATACATGTGATAGGTTATGAAGACCAGTTATTGATCCTGTAGGATCTTCCTCCTGTAGGATCTTCAGCTTTACCATATGACAGAGCTTGCTGGCTAGAGCCACATTGGCGCTATTTGGCCTATTCTCTAATACCACATGTCTGCTATGGAAGCTGTCCACGTTGCAAAGGATTTTCAGTACATCCTATGATACACACTCAGTTCACACAGTGCACTAGCCAGGCCTGGGGTGGCCTCACTGGTGGTGAGCCTGAGCGGAGTGCATGACCAAGAATACAATCCATATCTCTTGTGGCTCCGCATGGCAGGAGAAGGTGGGCAATGATGGGCAAGCTGTCACAGAAAGACACGCCTGCCCTTACTAATCTCCTTACGTGAGAGAATCCTGACAAACTTCTGGAAAGAAACGACAACAGAATACAATCTGAAAGAAGTTTCTCTATGATGGCATATCATGTCATAAGTTTAGAGATAGGGGTGAGCCCAAGAGGCTTCCAAATTCACTGTACTTGAGGCCCCAGGGAATATATGGATGGCCTGATGACGATCTGCCTATACAGTGGTACCTCTGGTTACGTACTTAATTCGTTCCGGAGGTCCGTTCTTAACCTGAAACTGTTCTTAACCTGAAGCACCACTTTAGCTAATGGGACTTCCTGCTGCCACTGCGCCACCAGAGCACGATTTCTGTTCTTATCCTGAAACAAAGTTCTTAACCTAAAGCGTTATTACTGTGTTAGCGGAGCATGTAACCTGAAGCGTATGTAACCTGAAGCGTATGTAAACAGAGGTACCACTGTATAGCGACATCATGGAGCATGGTGCTTCATAGCACAAGAGAACAAGTCTCTGCCCTGAGTAACTTACAATATAAAATCTGACATAAGGGAGAGGAGAGCCCTTTCACTGCAAATGTTGAAATGTGAGCCCCTTGGGCAGAAACCTGTCCACTTCTATTTTGTAAAACGCCATGTACTTAGGTTTCACCACAGCAGGATATGGAGGCTAAGGGGTTATGCCAAAGGCTTCATGGGAGAAGTCCTCTGCCACATCTCTCACTAACCATTCTCTATACACCCTTCCTTTCTTTTGATCCACTTACTCCAATGTTTGCAACCAGCCACCAGTCCTTAACATGCAAGTGCATGTGACTCCCACTAAACAGGTTCTTCTTCCATTGAACCCCTTTCCTTCCTTCATTTCTTTTGCTCTCTTGTCTCATCTCCCCCTCCCCTTTTCTGATTTAATCTCCAGGATCTCCACACTTCTTGGCTGCATGATGCCAAGTTATTATCAGCTCAAAGACAGAAAATGATTCCCTCAGTCATTCTCTCCCTGCTGATGCAGCTGAACATTGCAGTTATTTCGTAGAGAGCCTGGCGATGAGGGGTGGGATTCCCATACAAATAGCTGCTGCCGTCTCCCCAGAGTCAGCTGCATCTCAGCTTCCTGGAAGCCTCCAGGTGCAAATGAGAATGAAACTCAGCTCAGTTACACACTACTCTGCAACACCACTAAAATCACACACATTTGGGTATAGTGGCACCTTAGTCCCATCAGACACATACAAAGACATCACAGCAGACACAATAATATACTAGTTAAGGTCTCTCTTTGAAGAGGTGTCTACCACACACCTCAATGTGACTGCGGGAATATATGTAAACACCAGCACAACTATGTAGCACACGTGTTCCCAATGCCTATTTCATGCCTAGAAAATGGCTATGGAAATGGCCATATGCAGTACACACAAATACAGCCTCCGAATATACCATCCGCATAAAGGCATCATCCATCAAAATTACACAATACGGGCACAGAAAATAACTTTGGGGAAGAACACACTCACACATCAGTACTACTGCAAACATTTCATAATATACCACAAATACCATCATAGTGGTCACACACATTTACAGCGGCATGGTGGCTATAAGAAAACAACCAGAAATGCATCACAGCCACACAACACCAAGACACACAATGACACCTAGACAATATACATGCCACCAATGTAACAAATGCACAGGAATTTATAGCTACACACACACACACACACACAAAATCCAGCCATATCACAGCCCTCATGTTAAAAGTATGATATCAAATCAGCCACTGTGTGAGGATCTAGGATAGTTGTTGAGAAACACGACTTTACTTGACATGTTACCTACTTCAAGGCAAGCTGCTCCCAGGGCCTTCCATTTTTGCATTAAGAAACTTGGTTATAACCCAAGATTGCTCTACGCAACCTTTTGACCAACGTTTCAGGGCACAAAGACAGGTTACAAAACTGTAAAGCACACAAAAATACAATTGCAAACACACATGCACACACACCAACCAGCAGCAGCAGCTAAAGATTTTTTTCCACGTACAGCACAATTCAGCCAATGCAGACTTGAATAAATGAGGCTTCAGAGGTTTTTGGGGATTGAGTGAGAGAGACCAGCATCAAAGAGGCTCTTCGAATCTCTGTGGGTGGGAAGTTTCCAAGGTGTGGTATCACCACTGAGAAAGCCCTCCCCCTTCATATTAATCAGCCTGATGGGTCTCAGGCACTGCTCTTAAGGCTTGGTCAGGCTGCAGGAGTGTAGCTAGCTCTGCAAGGGCTAATGAGCCTTTAGCACAGAGGGTGGATGAACTGTCTCCCCTATGGCTTGATGGTGCCCTTGCCCTGTTCCCTCTCAGACCTTCTCTTTTGCCAAGTAAGGCTTTGACCTCCTGTGACAGGACATCTAGAACAGCCTTTCCCAACCCGGAGCCTTCCAGATACCATTTGTGCCCAGGCTGGGGAAGGCTGATGCAGAAAGAGCACCTGGTGATGTAGCAATGACAAAAGCAGATGGGCTGCCTCTGCTCATTTTGCTGGCTCACGGGCCATGAGTGATGCCTTTTCACCTTTGAGCATCGCCCTATGGACTTTTCTATGGCAGGGTAGCTCACTCAGCTGAACCATAAGTCTGATTTTTCTTCCCCCACCTTTTAAAAATCCCACGCCTTTTAAAGTCTTCTGGTGCCCTCAAGCCCATAGCCCTCTCACCCTTCTCCCCATCCTGTCATGCGCTACCCTGAATCAGGGCGGCTCCTTTTCATTTTCCCCTCTTGCTTTCGGAGCGTTCAGTGACTAGTGTTAATTTTCATGCTGACTGCAGCCCTGACAGGTGGCAAGTCCCATGGGAGGCCTGCAGCAAACCCACGAGGTGCCAACGCCTCCCTGGTATGCAGCGGGCGAGACCCGCAAGCCATGCCACTGCTTAATTTAGCTTTCATATCAAATTGGGAAATCAGCGGAAAAGCTACAACATAAACAGGCCCGAAGTCCCAAGGGGACCCCGTTAAATTAACCCAGTATGCTACAGGCTGGCTTCTGTAAAATACCCCAGGCTGAGATAACAGAGGAAGGCTTGTGGGAGTTGAAGGAGGGGGAGGAATAACTCAGGTTTGGGACTATGGCAGTGGGGAAGGAGGAGGAGCTATGATTAGAAATGGCCCATAATCTAGACGGATGGGACTTTTGTCCCGGACGCACTGGCTCTGCAGAGGTTCCAAACAGCCAGCTGCCACTGCTGCGGCAGGCACAGGGCTGTGAGTTCAACCCCTTTTCAGCCGCCTTGCAGTTGTGAAATTAGAGTGCCACCCAGTGGCTGCGACCTGCAGTGAAGTCCCTAATTTCCATTCTGGTCATTGCCCCATATTTTCCAGCATCACAGAGAAAGAATTGCCACTTCAGTGGAGATGGTGAGGCTGGGATGGGGCAGAATCCAGGACAGCTTCTCACTGACACAGATCAGATTGTTTAGATCCAATTATTGACATGAAAATGCATTTTTAAACATAATAAAACTGAACAGTGAGCTAGTTTGGAGTGCTGCCCATTCACGTTCCCCCATAACATGCCCTTGCCCTACCCTCACCCCAAACAATGAATTGGCAACGGAGCAATCCCAGGTGGCTGGATGAATCCAGCCTTTCTCTTTAATTGATAAGGTTCCTTGCCAACGCAGGTGGGCAAGAAGCCTGCATTTGAACAACAAGGGTGAAGTCATCGTCTGGCCTACACACTGGGAATGGGGACCAAGGCATATTTTTGCCCTCTGGCAGAAGAAGGAATGCTAGATTAAACAAGTTAAACAAGGGAAATTCAGAAGGAGAGTAGCAAAGGGGGCAAAAGGAAGTCCACATGGTCAACTTTGGAGGGGAGAGATCTCCTGCAGGGATCATGACTCTGGAGTGGAGCACAGGCTTGGCAAGACTTCACCAGAAACCTAAAGAGCCACTGCCAATCAGAATAGAGAGTACTGGGCATGATGGACCAATGGCCTGATCTGGTAAAAGGCAACTTCCTATGTTCCTACTGAGATAGCAGCAGGAGCTGGAGCCACTAGGCTGCTGTCAGCACCTGACATCCTTGGGCAGCTGCCAGGTCCCCTGTGCAGGGATCCCAATGTAGATGTCCACCCTCTCAGTGTCCTTTGAGGGACCCTGAGCAACAAAAGAAGGCTAGATCCAGCCACTCTGCTCTCAACCCAACGTTGCTCTGGAGCATTGTGGGAAAATTAAAGGGCTGAGAGACCCAGTTGCCCGCAACTGCTTGGAAGGGATACAGGCTCCTAAGCTTGCCAGGGCTCACTGACAGAGGAAGGGGCTTATTAGAGGATTGTTCGCCCAGGACTCCCTCAAAGCTAGCGATCACTCATGTGTGAAAATGCCATTGACTCATTTAGTTTAGTACTGTATACTCTTGATTCCCAGCAGCTTGCCAAGGTCTCAAGACACTAGGAGCTGAACCTCAGAACTTCTGCATGAAAAGCATGAGTTCTACCACTAAGACATCACCAGCAGTCCTCAGGGAAACCTCCTAAATTAACTCAGTATGTTACAGGCTGGTTTCAAAAAAACCAACAAAAAACCATTTAGGTTGAGATAACTGGGGAGGGCTTTTAAAACTTGGAAGGGATGGATCTTTACCTTAAAAGAGGGAATTTGGGTCCCACTCGCACTTAAGCACACACACACGAATCAGTCGTGTTGGAAGGTAACTACTGGAGCACGAGTATAAACTAGAAATTGCATTTGTATTTTATTTTGTTCAGCGACTTTGTTCTGTATTCTTCTTACTCTTTATCCAACCGGTCATTCCTATCCTACCAAAACTCTTCTTTGGTTTACCCTAATTGGACAAAAAAAGCGCATTGTGCTCATGAAGTAGGACACTGAGGTAAGCTGTCAGCTTTAGGGTACTGACTCTACGGAGACACCGATTCTTTATCTAATGGTCACATGCTTGAAAGGGCTCTGGGACTGAGGCAGGCACTGCTGCAGTTCCCCACAAGTACAAATTCTGAGAGAAATTTGCTTGCAGCTTGGGATAGATGGGGCTGGGCACATACCTAATGCCCAGGTGTGAGTGAGTGGGAGTTCACTGGTGCCAATTTGGCGATACAGAAAGCCTGGCCAAGGGTATCAGAAGAGTTTGTTACATTTGTGCAGCAGTGGGAATGGAGCCAGTGTCGGGAAAGACTGCTTTAAGAGGAAAGTCTTTCACACACACACACAGACAATTCTATGAATACACACAAACACATCCCTACACCTGCTCTTCAGGAATTATTGTCTGCACACAGCCTTGGGTGTGAAGCACTATTTCAGCTCCTTGCTCTGCCATGAAGCTCACTGTGTGACCTTGGGAAAGACACAGTCTCTCAGCCTAACAACTTGGCTTCACAGGGCTGTTGTTATGAGCTGACAACTGCAAATCCCATCCTACGTTGAAAAGTGTTACAGGCATTATAAATAAGAGAAAGCCGAGGCTGAGCTGAGCTGTAAGAAAAAGCCCAAGATGGAAGACAAACCACCCTGGCAAATTATCTGTGCAGGTCTTTTGACTAGCCAGGTGGCTTCTAACCAAGGAGTAGGTGCCACACTCCACAACTATATATTTGCTAACACTCAACTCCCCGCCCCCACCTTCAGGACCTGGTTTGTTAGCAGATATAAAAAAGCAACTTCATGACTCAAACCAGTGGACAGTCTAACGCAGTAATGTCTGCCCCCGACGTCTTAGGCAGGGTTACCCAATATTTTTGACAAGAGATGATGGGGACTTTACACAAGTGAAGCAGGTGCCACAACCACTGAGCTATGGCCCTTCTGGAAAGCTAGGGTTGCTGCCTTGCTCTGACAGTTCCTGGAACCTTTCATAGCTGCACCATAGAGAAAAATTCAATAAGTAAAACCATTCCTCATGCTGAGAGCAGCATCACCTATTGAATTTCTGGCTGACATGCAGCTGTTTTAAGGCACCAGAGCCTTGCCAGAAGAAACGTAAAAAAGGCTGCAAGACTTCCAAAATGTTTTTATCAGCATTCAGGAACTTGACACCTCTCAACCTGCCAGAAAGGTTCTTCACCTCTGTTCTCAGAAGCAGCTCAAGACAGACAATGCAAAAATGCCACCCAGGTGAAAAGCACATCAAATAAACTAAATCATTGCCAGTTTCCTGCCTTTTAATGGTACCCTAAAGTGTGGCACAACCTTGGACTTTCTAACTGTTGGGTTATCCCCATGTGCTGTAACAAACATATAGTAGCACCTGCCCTCGTTCAAAGGGTAGACGTCTGTTGCCATGTTGATGTGACCCTCAAGTGCCATAGCCTGTGTTGCCTCTACTGTGGTGCCCCCTGCTGATGCCCTCCAACTTCTCAAGCTGCTGTTTCTCTTCTTCCTTGCCCTTTAAGCGCTGGCTTACTATTGTACAGCATCCAACTGTCACTGTCACCAGCAGCCAGCAGCTTCAGCTGCCCGCCACCAGAACCTGCCGGTGCGCTGCCTGCCTTGTCACATTATGGGATGCGACCCTCCCGCTCGACTGCACACAGCAAGTTTCTGGTTGAGCCGTGGCAGCCGGCAGGCTTCGGGACATGCTTGTTAGCAATTTATGATCCTGCTGAGGATAGATGGCAGCCTGCAGGGCTGGGATTCATAAGAAACTGGGATTGCTGTAATCTCAGAGACACAAGGCGGGGGTGGGGCAGCAGAGAGAGCGCTGTACCAAGGCCAAAGCAGTAGGGAGTCCTGTAGCGTGGATATCTGGCCAAGGTGAAGCACTGGTGCAAAACACAGGAACTGCTGGGGTTGGGAACTGGTTTCCCAGGGAGCAAATTTTGTCTCTACCTGGCAGCCCTTGGATAAAAGTTTTCACAGATTTTAAGAACACAGATTTTTTCACAGATTTTAAGAACACAGATTTTTTTCACAGATTTTTAAGATTTTTGTTTGTTTCTTAAGCTGGCTTGCAGGTTATTTACCAAGTTGCTTATGGCGAGTTAGAATCCCATTCACTTTTGCAAACAAGAAGAAAATGGTTGGTGTTTGTTATTCTTAACAGAACTAAATCTAGCTATGTCTGGATAGGCAGATTGCAGCAGAGGGAGAGAAGCAAGGCAGGACCATCCTATCAACTCTGCTAAGAAACCAACTCCATCAGGCTTTCCCTCTCCCCCAGCTATCATCCAGTCATAGCCATTCCATCAGGTTTCAGCAGAGGAAGAGATGGATTTGGCTCCTCTTCTGCTTGAACCATTTCTATTCCAGCTGGTTATTGTAAGGACTCTGTAATTTAGAACTAAAGTCTGAGTTTGCATTTTTCTTCTTCTTCCCTCGCAGTCCCTTCTTTCGTGCCATGACTTTGTGCCATGACTTTGTTATCCCGAGATCAGGGACTCTCTTATTTCTGATCTTTGTAAGCCGAACTCTGGGAAACTTTTTGGCTGAAGGGCCAGGTAAAATATGTGCTGATTAAGTCATTAAATAAATAAATAAATATTGTTTATATCTAGGAACAATTGTGGACTTTTTGGCAAAACTGGGTAGCGGTGTTATTTTAAAGAATGGAATGTGCCACTGCTGAATGTCGGGTTTCCCCATGAATCTTTTAAATTCAGTTTGTAATAAAATGAACATAAGAATGTAAGAAGAGCCTGGATCAGGCCAATGACACATCGAGTCTAGAAGCCTGTTCTTACAGTGGCCAACCAGACGCCCGAAAGAAGGAGCCGAGTGCAACGGCACTCTCCTGCTCCTTGGAGTTCCAGCAATTGGCATTCAGAGGAATACTGCCTCAAACAGTGTACATTCAGGTTTCTGTTGACACAAGGCTCTGAACTGAGACCTGAGTGTACATTGTTTGTACAGTGGAGAGGGCTCAGTAAGTATGAAAATTGGGGAACTCAATTGGGAGTTTCAATTTAAAATGTTGGGAGTGTATGCAAGAATAAGCAAAATCCACATGAATATAATGGACTAGGGTGGGCGAAAGAAGCTTATGCTGCGATTGAAGTATTGCTTTTGCCCTTTTATTTTATTTTATTTTATTTTCACCTAGTTGAGTATGCACTCAGTGACACAGGAGATTGCACAGTAAGGTTGTCACCTTTCTTTGTCTCGACAGGGACTTCTCATGTCTTTGACAGTACAAAATCCAGATATTCTACAGTGGCATTGCCATGCAGCTGTTAAAGGCATACACCTTGAGGCGGTGGGCCTTTTGCTGCTCTCTCCTGCCATTTTTAAACCACTCAAGAGCAAGAGGATTTTGCTATTTTATCCTTTAACCAGTGTGTGTGTGTGTGTGTGTGTGTGTGTTGCTTTACACCTTAGGATCTAGAGGACTCTGACTTGGCCAGATTAACCCCCCAAAACTTGACTCTGCCACTGCCAGATCTGTACTTGGCTCCACATCCAGCCACCAATTATTTTATTTCAAAAGTTGGCGATGCCAAAAACTTTGTGTGTGTTCCCACTGCCCCGACACAAAAGTAGGGATTTCACAGTTCAAATTGTCCTCTCCTTGAAAGCGCCTTATATTTTCTCAGCTACACCCATATTGGCTGGGTTCTGGGGAAATCTCTTTTAGTAAAAGGATATTACATATAATAACAACTCCTCATACTTCTTAAATTACTTGAGAGTTTGGTCAAAAATTTAAAAATACAGAATTAGTACAACTTTGTCAGCAGAATCTTCTAAAGTTCTCTACTCACACAGAGGCAAAATCATTCGTAGCTGACTAAGTGAGCTGCTTCAATGTAAACTCACCATGTAAGTACAGTACTCCTTCTCTAGCAGGCAAGTCACGTCAGTCCCTATGTCCTGCTGAAATCCAGTGGCTAACCTTTGAATAAGAAAAAGGGAGAAATGCGAATGAGGCACTAACAGGCACACTCCTATGTATTCCCTCAAAATTGAGCCCCATTGGAATCAATGGTGATTACGCCCAGGTAAGTGCAGCATAAGCTAGGCAACTGTAGGAAAGGAGACTATTTGTGACTATTTTTATTTGGTTTTGTTTTACGTGGTGGAAAATGACATAGTTGAGGTCATACTTATTCTGTCTTCCAAGAGTGGTTGGGATTAAAAATCATAAAATTGTCGAGTTGGAAGGGACCCTGAGGATCATCTAGTCTAATCCCCTGCAATGCAGAAATATGCAGCTGCCCTATATGGGGATCAAACCTGCGACCTTGGTGATATCAGCACCATACTCTAACCAACAAAGCTATCCAGGCAATTAATTCCTAAGAAAATAAATACTGTGGTTTGCACCTGCTCAAAAAATCACCTCCTTTGAAACAGAAATCCTGCCAGAAATCCCAAATGTTTGAGAGCTAGCTGTGGCTATTCAGGAACAGTCTGCCCATGCTCAGAGACACAAGTACTACTTATGTATATCCCATGGCTAAGGTCTAATACTAAAAATAAACTACCGGTAATATTCTAGTTTGCTTAGTATGGCTGGCTGCTTTTGTTCTTCTACATATATAAACTCCTATGTTTGTAATAAAAACATTTAAACCACTTTCACTGATGTCTTACTTAAATATATTTTAAACAAATCTGTCAGCAAATAAACTGGCCCTTTTTGATTGATGACAATGTTCCAGTTATTGCAATATGAAGGGCCATAGCTCAGTGCAAGCCAAAGGTCCCTGGTTCGATCTGCGGCATCTCTAGGAAGAGTTGGGAGACTTTTGCCTGAAACCCTGGAGAGCAGCTGCCAGTCAGTGTAGACAATACTGAGGAAGACGGAACAATTGTCTGACTCAACATAAGGCAGTTTCCTATGTTCCTATCTCAGTAGTCAAAACTGCGCATTTGTGTGCGTTTTAACTAGATAATTAATTAATTGAAAGTGATGAGAGAGCGAGAGGATAGTGATTTTTAAGTGCTGTGAAGCAGAATAATTTATAGAATTACCGCGGCTGGGTTTATGGGGAGAAAAGCAACAGACGCCTGAAGTGGAGGATACCACTGAGCCTTTCAGTAGCACTTTAAAAACAAAATTTAAATAAATCAATAGGGCTGCGGTGAATAGTCGGTTACCATGGTAATGGAACCAATTGCCCTTTTCTGAAATGGCGCTTCGGGATAGCGCTCTTTGTGGGGGAAGGGAGTCCTCTGCCCTGTTCCAAGATGTCCTTTGATAACTTGCCCACACTCAAAATGGCCATTTCGGGGGGGAAATTTAATAGGCGCATCGGTATGCAGTGCACGGCCTCTTTAGAGACAGCGCGGCTGCCGACTGCCCTTTTCTAAGATGGTGGCGGTCCGGGAGTAGCGCCTCTCAAAATGGCGGCAGGCACTCTCTGCCCATACTCAAAATGGCGCTCGCCTTTTACCGTGTTTTCAATGACGAATAAAGCCGCGCAAATCATAAAAACGGGCTACCGCCATTCCATCTTCCCACTCAGCTTTCTAGCGCTGACTTTCAGAGAGAAACTTCTCCAAGACTACATTTATTTAAAAGAGCAGTTTCCCTTAATAAAGATGGCGACAGTCTTCTCTTTAAAAAAATGTGACTGTGTGCTAACGCTTAATACGGCTTCTAAACTTTCTTACCTAAATTATCTTAATTTGAATTCAAAGTGCGGAAGGAAGGCTTTGACCCGCTGAGTTATTAGGGGAAGGTTTTTTGAACCCCAACAGGGAGAGGGAGAACGACGAACGTTTTCCAATATGGCCACCTGCTCCTTTTTCCTTTTAACTGAATTAGCGTTTACCTTTTGAGAAACGTAGACTAAAATGTTGGAGCGATCATTCCAACAGTCAAACACGGGACAATGATAGTTTTGACGTAATTTCCCCTCGGATGTCGAGCGAAAGCGATAGCAGCCCATAGGACACAAATGCAGAAATTCAGGAATATGTAGTGTGGCTATGGTTGGGTAGAAGCGTGCCCCGAAATAAAATCCACCTGAAACGGGGTTTTATACTCTTAAGTTCTTGTTTTGTGTGACGAATGTGCGTGTCTGTTTGTATAAAGTCTTCAAACATTTGCAAATTGTGCCGCAAATGCAAATCAAATACTTCTTTTTTATTCCTAACGGGTAGGATGGGGCGCTGAAGCTGAATAAGTGACAAGAACACTGCAATGAAGCCCAGGGATTTTATATTAAAACATTAATGCGACACCGCCTCCAGCCTTTGGCACAACAAGCAGCATTGTTAAACGGTGCTTAACAACTTTATTAATAATTTAATTTATTAATCGCTTCCTACGAAACATCCAGGGACGCGGGATCCACAGAGCCTAGGGCTTGCTGATCAGAAGGTCGGCAGTTCGAATCCCCACGACGGGGTGAGCTCCTGTTGCTTGGTCCGTGCTCCTGCCAACCTAGCAGTTTAAAAGCATATCAAAGTGTAAGTAGATAAATAGGTACCGCTCCGGCGGGAAGGTAAACGGCGTTTCAGTGTGCTGCTCCGGTTTGCCAGAAGTGGCTTAGTCATGCTGGCCACATCACCCGGAAGCTGTATGCTGGCTCCCTTGGCCAGTAAAGCGAGATGAGCACCGCAACCCCAGAGTCAGACACGACTGGACCTAATGGTCAGGGGTCCCTTTACCTTTACCTATGAAACATCCCAAAGTGAAAGATGATTTTAAAAAGGTATAGCTTCTTAGGGACAGAACAACCTAAACACTATAAAAACTTAGTTGGTCTCTAAGGTGCTACTGGAAGGAATTTTTTAATTTTTAATTTTGTTTTGACTATAGAAACTTATTCATGTACAGTACGCTACTACAGTGGCAAGAATGTTACTTGCCCAAATATGGAAAGAAGTATAAGTCCCAGCAAAGGAAGAATGGATACAAGAACTTATTGATTATGCAGAAATGGCAAAACTTACCAGGAGAATAAGAAATCAAGATAACACAATTTTCATAAAAGAATGGAAATGGTTTATTGAATATTTACAGATAAATTGTAAACAGATAAAAACATTATTGTAATGACCTGCAGTTTCGTAAGAGTATATATTTAAAGAAGATGAATAAATGAGCAAATGAAGTTAATTCGGACATGCAGAAGATATTAAAAATAAATTTAAGGAACCGTAGAAAGAGGGGGAAGAAAGTCAAGTTTTGAAATGTCAAAATGATTGCAAAATTAGTGAAATCTATAAACTTGAAAAGTAATTTAAAAAAAAGAGAGGAAGGTATAGCTTCTCACCCGACGAAGTTATTTTGAAAATTGAAAATCTTCCATACAAAATACACCTCAGCGTTATTTAAAGTTCAAATCAGTTTAAAGTGGTCTCTGGAATGCCCTCGCAACTCAAAAGTCAGAGCTTTACTGATGCAGTGAAGTCATGCTAACGAGCTCTTCAAACAGAAATATGGACACGGTAAATCGAGGTGCTCGCGTTAGTCTTCCATTTCTGCGTCTATGTTGAGTATACATCGTCGAAGGAGGAAAACGCAAGCGGAAGTTAGGGGTGCCGAGCCCATAGTGGGGCGTGGCTAAGGAGAGCAGCTGCCCGCTTTCAAGATGGAGGAGCCCAGCACATGGGATGAGCCGAGCAGCGGCTCCAGTAGCAGCAATGAGGAAGATGAGGACATGGAAATGGAGGAGAAGGGTCAAGAAGAAGAGAAGGGTCGAGGGGGAGCTTATGTGCCAGGACAGGGGGCCCCTCCAGCACCTGGGGAAGAACTGGTGATGGACGAGGGTGCCTATCGCCTCTATCATCGCGCAGGCACAGGTCAGTTCATGTATTGGAAGGAGGGTGGGGGGTCTGTCTTTTTGGATTGGAAAGGAAGGGGACGCTTGCTAAGGTGAACGGGAAAGGATTCCAAGATTGTAGACAGGGAGGAATGGAGGTGGGAATTTTTCAGGGTAGAGATGCATTGGTTCTTAGATGTGGGCCACACAGGGGTTAGTTTGGTTGTATAGGCGAGCCTGACTCCTAAAGACCTCAGCCACAAATATTATGGAGATGTGGCATGGCATGTGATGAGTGGCCGTAGATTAGGAGCGTCCCTTAGGGGCCAGAAGATATGGTGTGTGTTTATATCTAAGGTTTAAAGCGACAAGGGGTATGCACTGATACTCATTTGTAGCAAACCCATGACTTCTTAAACTTCCCCAGCCACGTTGGTATAGTTGCAAGAGCTGTAGCTAAATAAAGTAGTAAGATTCAAAATAGATTCCACTGTATGTTTTAGTAATTGTGAGTACAGAACTAGGATCTGAGGGTTGTGCCGGACCTCCTGTTGTAATATTTATATCAAAAAGGTGAAACAAATATTTAAAACGCCACAAAGCAATTTCAGTATGAACATTTCCTGCAGAGAGGCCTAAAACTAAATCCGCAGTAAATTTACATACCACCACGTGTTGCATACGTGTAGATGTTAAGATACAAACAATTGTTTGCATACGGCGAGGAAGGTTATGACTGTAAATCAACGTGATGAAGAAAACTCACAGTAGATATGGGGCAAAGAGGGGAATTTCCACAGAAATGAATGCTGGTGTCCCGGTGTCTCCTTCGACCCCCATGCAGGTTCTCCTTGCTTGAGCTTTGACATTTTGCAAGATGCCCTTGGAGAGAATCGAACCACCTACCCGCTGAGCCTTCTCCTTTGTGCTGGAACTCAGGCTGAAACTGCCAATGCCAACAGGTGAGTTTGTGAGGAGCTTGGCTTCCGGCAAGCCAGCTGCACTTGTCCTGCTGAAGCCAGGACAAGAGGGCCTATGGCAGGGATGTGGGACCCCTGGCCTTCCCTTGTTAGACTCAGCTTTGCGGTCAGTTGTTGGGAATGCTGGGAAGTACTGTAGTTCCCACCATCTGGAGGTCCAGAGGTTTGCCATTCTTGAAAACGCCGCCTTATATACCATTTAAATGTCTCTCAATTTCTCCCCCCCCCCCCACAAATAGGCTGATGGTGATGAAGATGCACCACCTCTATGGGACCAAAGGTGCTGGCAAGGATTCTTCAGGGTCAGAGAGTAGCAGCGACAGTGAAAGTGATGAAGATGAAGAGAAAAAACCCCAACTGGAGCTGGCCATGGTCCCCCATTATGGGGGTATTAACAGAGTTCGGGTACGAACCGTATTTCCTGCTGTTCTCTCACTCTGCTCCGGCAAAGTTCTCTACCTTAACGGTCCGTTGTTGTTTCAATAGGTGACAGAATTAGGTGGATCACAGATTGCAGCGGTTTGGTCTGAGAAGGGGCAGGTGGACATATACGATCTACAGCGCCCCCTCGTGGCCCTGTCCGACTCTCAAGCCATGGCAGTCTTTCTGCGAGAAGAGCAGGCCAAGATCAAACCCGTCTTCTCATTCACTGGGCATATGACGGAAGGATTTGCTATGGACTGGTCTCCCAAGAAACCAGGTAATCAGCTGGGATGGAATGGGAATGGGCAGAGCTGAGAATCTAGGCACAGGAGAGCTGGACTGTCAGGACTGCAGTTCAGGATAACTTGTGCCTCACCTATTCTAGGGACTCTTTTGACTGGCGATTGCAACAAGAACATCCATCTGTGGACACCCAAGGAAGATGGATCATGGCTTGTAGACCAGCGGCCTTTCACAGCCCACACTGCATCAGTGGAAGACCTGCAGTGGTCCCCAAATGAAGCTACGGTGAGGAAGTGGTTTGATGGGTGCAGCTTGCTTTACAGTGAACATTTCTGTGCTTGGGGAAATGTTAATGTGCTTCCTAATTACCTGGGACTTACGGTAATCAAAGTATTTCAAATCGGCTAAGGCTGCATTTTTTCTTTTTTAAAAAGGCAGTTGCCTATTTCTCTTGCATATGCTTGGCCACAAGGTTGGTTCAACGCAGGCTTCCTCAACCTCGGCCCTCCAGATGTTTTTGGCCTACAACTCCCATGAACCCTAGCTAGCAGGATCAGTGGTCAGGGATGATTGGAATTGTAGTTTCAAAACATCTGGAGGGCCGAGGTTGAGGAAGCCTGGTTTAATGGAATCTTAAATCAGATTGGCCTCAATTTGTATTTTTTAAAAAGATATAGCCGAAGATCAGATCCTGGTGTCAGGTGAAGTTTTCCTTTGCTGGTGGGCTTGAATTTAAGCTGGTATTGTAAAGCAAAAATGTTCCTTTGCCCACACGGTTTCCTTTCCTCACATGCTTTGAAATCAAGCATTTTCCTTTATGCTGCCTTTGCAGTTTGTCTGGGCAAAAGAAGCAGGGCTTATTGTCAGCTGCAGCTGCAAGCCCCACTTTCCGTAGGGGTTGGCTCTACTTGAAGTACCTGAGTGGAACCAATTACAGTGTAACTTGCATTTGCCACTACATTTCAAAGGAATTGAACGAAAGCCCCGCTTGCCGAAGAACTCATCCCCTGCAGTTGTATTTTACCTGTCCCTAGCTTGATAAGAAATTGGGTGGGGATTTCTTAGGGGTGGGGACTGCCTTACAGTGGCCGTATTAAGACCCCTGCCAGGCCTAATGCTATGTTTTGCCTCTGCAGTCAGAGGAAGTAATGCTTCTGACTACCAGTTGCTGCAAACCGCAGGAGGGGAAAGTGCTCTGGTTCTGCTTGCTGGCTTCCCATGGGCATCTGATTGGCCACAGGGGGGACAGGAAGCTGGGCTTGACTGGCCTGATCCAGCTGGCTCTCCCTATGGTCTGAATTAGGCCTGCAATACAGAGGTTCTCCACTGCATCACTTTGCATGGCTTTTTCCACATTTCCTTTTACCTGTGTTCCACTGCACTGGGTATACCTGTGCCTTTTCTCCTTCCTATTCATTGTGGACGAAATCTCAAATTCTGCAAAAGCTTGACACAAACAGCACAAAACATATTTATTTATACGAAGCGAGTCAATGTACCTAGGCACTGCTTTGCCAACCCGAGCACAGATCGTTAAGCCAAGATTTTTAATTACCAGGTAACTGGTCTGATTCAGAACATCGATGCACGAGTTGTGATGCTAAACTCCGATGACAGTTCACAGGGGAAAGGCCGATTTAGATGACTTCATAAGGGCATACCGGAATTTGCGAGGGGAACAAGGCCTGATGCAGGGACATGAGAGCCCTCCGCTATGTTTAACCATAACAATTCTTTGCCCTTGTTCTTGGATCAGGTTTTTGCTTCCTGCTCAGCGGATGCCTCCATCCGCATCTGGGATACACGGGCGCCACCGGGGAAAGCCTGCATGCTGACCGCCAGCCAGGCACATGATGCAGACGTCAATGTCATCAGCTGGAATCGAAACGAGCCCTTCATCGTCAGCGGTGGCGATGATGGGATCCTCAGGATCTGGGACCTCAGGCAGTTCCAGGTTAGAAATCGCTGTCAAAATATGTTAGGGGAAACCTTTAGATGTTGCTGAACTACAACTCCCATCAGCCCCAGGGAGCGTGGCCAGGGATGATGGGAGTTGTAGTTCAGCAACATTCGGAGGGACAAAGGTTCCCAGCACCTGTACACAACATTTCCCCTTCAGATCTTCTTCACGAGCAATAGCCCTCAAACTCAACCCTTCCTTTGTCTTTCCCTTTCTCTGCAGAAAGGGTCAGCTGTCGCCACCTTCAAGCAGCACACGGCACCCATCACATCCGTTGAATGGCACCCTACAGACAGCGGCGTGTTTGCAGCCTCCGGCGCCGATGACCAGGTGACGCAGTGGGACTTGGCTGTGGAGCGAGACGAGGAAGCAGAGGCCAAGGACACAGCTTTGGCCTCCATCCCACCCCAACTGCTGTTTGTTCACCAGGGAGAGAATGACATTAAGGAGCTGCATTGGCATCCGCAGTGCCCCGGCACCCTTGTCACCACAGCCCTATCTGGGTTCAACATCTTCCGGACTATCAGCGTCTGAGGGAGAGGCTTTCAAAATGGCTGCCTGGGGTTTCTGGGCCTGTTGCTAAGCTGCAGTATCCTTCGTCGCTTCTTTCGAGATGGCTGCAGTCTCTGCTCCCTGCAGACTCTAAAACCTTATAAAAATGGGTTCTTTTGTCGGTTTAATAACTAACTTTTGCTTTTGGAATTTGCTTCGCCGATTAAGCTTTGCAGTCTTTTGATGAGGTCGTCACCTCTCCCTGTCATCCCGTTAATGAGTGATAATGATTAGGATAGCCTTTGCTCTGCTTTATCTACACTCATTCCTCGAACAAATCGGATGATTCAGGTCTCATTTGGATGTTGCCACTCCGCTATGGGAAGAGTTCAAAACAGACTTAATGGCTTCCTCTCTGTGTGGAACCATCCAATCGTCTGGGGGGTCCTTTACCCTTTTACCTATGATGTATAAAACAATTTGCAAGCATCTGCTTAGCTGTTCATCAGAGCGTACCACTGATGCTGCAGGGGGTGGAGAGGAAGTTGTTTGTAAAGAATAATGTATTTTAAATAAATATAAATTATTTTGGAGGGAAGGTGAAAACCCAGTCATAACATTTTGACAGGCTGCAGTACCTCTGCACAAGCTGGGACATACAAAGCCCACTGTCCTGCACCAGCCATGCACAGAGCTCTCCAAGACTGATCCATTTGCCACTTACTGAAAACAGAAGAACGGGGAGGGCAGCATTACCCTACAATAATTTATCTGATCATGTATAATATGGACTACACAATAAGACAGGGCTTTTTAACAATTGCATTTTTTATGTTGCGAGCTGCTCTGAGAACCATGGGTGATACACAAATTTAATAGCCCTGTTCAGGGAAGTTTTTTATCTGTGATATTATATGTGTTGGAAGCTGCCCAGAGTGGCTGGGAAAACACAGCCAGATGGGCGGGGTACAAATAATAATAATAATTATAAAAATTAATTTTTCAAAGTGGAAGCTAGGAATTCCCTTTGCCCCGTGTCGCAAAGAGCCAGTGTGGTGTAGCATTTGGAGTGTCAGACCAGGACCTGTGAGACCAGGGTTCAAATCCCCACTTGGGCTTGTTGCTCACTGTGGGTGACCCTGAGCCAATCACTGCCTTTCAGCCTAACCTACCGCCCAGGGTTGTGGGGATTAAATGAGGGGGAGAACCATTTACACCACCTTGGGTTTTCCGGAGAAAACGGTGGGATAAAAATGCAAGAAACAAATAGGCCTGTGGCTCCCTCAACCTCTCATGCTAGAGGGGAGGGTGTCCCTGCTTTCTTACCTGGCCTTAGGAAATCTGCCTAGGTCACATACCCCCTTCCCTAGGTCAGATCCCATCACCTTCTTTGGAGTTCTTTAAGCAGAGGCTTGACAGCCATCTGTCAGAAATGCTTTGATGGTGTTTCCTGCTTGGCAGGGGATTGGACTGGATGGCCCTTGTGGTCTCTTCCAACTCTATGATTCTATGACCTTTACTCCACACCTTCCTTGTGTGACCGATGTGTTCTTGAACTGCAATGCCTCTTGCTCGTCTGCATGGGAAGAGGGGTTTGTAGTTGCAAGCAGAGAGGCCTCCGCCTGAATGTAGCTTTCAATAAATAAAGGAAGACTCACAGCTGTTGCTCTGGCCCCACCAATTCACCACAGGCTGCTCACCCCCCACAAAGGTTGTCTATGGAGGAATGTGGCCTTCGGGCTGCAAAAGGTTTCCCCCAATAAGGCCCAAACCTCTTCCTGTCATTTCTGAGCAAACACAAGTACCTTGCCTCCAGGCAGCTGGAAAAAGAAAAATTACCGGTACACTACTGCAGAAACGCTGCCATAGTCAGTCCAAGTATTTCTCCTTGGCCATCTTATGTACACACAGCTGCCCTCCAGAAGACATTTGCACATGGAGATGTCCGTTGGGAGACTTAACTACACACACTGACAATCATTTGCACAATTGTAATGTGGAGAGTTAACTGTAAACGAAGTAAGAGAACAGCAGGAGTAGACTGTGCTATAATAGCTGAAGCCCACTGTTGGAATGGCAACCCTTAATCGCCACTGGCATCCCGCTCTCACTGCATCCCACTCCACTGCAAGGACGTAAAGACTGCAGTCCCATCCTGGTCCACCGAACACAACAGCACCGTCTTCTTCACGTTGGTGCCGAGGCGTCCTGCACTGATGACATCACACAGGGAGAGAGGGGTGTCTTTAGAGACACACAGGGCAATGTAATGGGCATGGAAACGCATGGGGTCACCTGTAGGAGGGAGGGAGGGAGAAAGGCAGGGTTAGAAGAGGGAAATAGCCCATCTCGGGTTTTTAAGACAGCTTCCTACCTCCTTAACAATCGCTCATCTTTCTAGAACGAAGCTGTTTTGAATTTTGCCGTAGCAAAAAATGTCCTCGAGTCAAGGAAAGTATTTTTTCCTAAGGGTAGCAGCAACCGCTACCTGCCCAGCAAGAACCCTGGGATCAGCAGCGCTGCAAAAAAAAAGGGGGGGGGGGCTAAGAGCTTGGGATTTTGTAAGTTTTTGGCAGCCTGGCAAAGTCCCACTGTCAATACCAGGGGTGGGGAACTTTTCGGCTGTATGGGCCAAATCTTTCAGGCATCAAATCCACCTATCACATGATGGCATCATCATGATGTCACCCACGTGTCAAATGCATGGCTTTGCAAGTCTTCCTACTTTAAACACTCAATTTCAGAAGACTATGGTTGGTTGCTGGCAGTGGCTCTCTAGGGTTTCAGACAGAATTTCCTGCCTGGAAGGCAAATGGAAGAGCATGGCAAGAACCTTGCACAGAGGCAATCAACCCTGCCATAATCTGTTGTATACTCCCACTTCAGAATTCTATCTACATACACATGTTCTTTAATTTCTGCACCTCCCTTCATCCCAAGGAGATCTCAGGGCAATGCACAGCAAACCAAGGAAATGCAATATTTTATTCTGTAGACATTACTCCTGAAACCATTAGAGTACTCTTGCCTTCCCCATTTTCACCAGACCTGTATTTACTATAGAAAGGAAGGCTGCTATTCACTGCAAAGCAGAACAGGACTCTGAATCCCTGTTGTGTACAAGGACAGAAGGAAGCATTTATTTATTCAAGACGGGGACGAGAACCCTGCCTGCCTCTTTAAATACCTCTCACCCTTCCAATAGGGGGCAGGCTAGGCCTTTCAGCAAATATTCCATTCACTCCTGGGCTAAGAGGCAAAACTGCAGGAGAAGATTGCCCAGCTTTTAATTATTTGTATTTGCCTTTTTGACACAGGAACTTTGATATCGCGCTCTCTGCTTGAAAAGGCTCAGGGGGGCAAACTCTGAAAAACATAACATTTATCACACACACCCCCAACTTGATTCCCCAAGACCCACAAGCCTGCCGCTACCTGGATAAACAAGGAAGTCGCCCCCAAATTTGCTCCCACTGGTGACGTAGTAGCCCCGTTCCCAAAGATTCTGGAAAATGCGGTAACGTATCTCGTGGTCCTCCTGTCCAGCATAAGGCCAGTCTTGGGATTGGACATGCCAGTCCACCTCTTCTTCTGGGCCTGGATGTACTCGTTCTGTTGGGAGCTGGACCATCATAGATTGTCGAGGAAGTACAAAGCTGGATTCCGATTCTGCAGGTTCTGCAGGAGGATCTGGAAATATTATAGAGTGGCTTGTAACCGGGCTACCTTAAGGACTACCTTCTTCTATGTATTCCCTCCTATGGCTGTGGTCCTTGTCTAGTCCTTACCACCAATGACTAGCCTGAGCTATAACAGATAGGTACCAGGGCAGGGCCTTCTTGGTTGTGGTGCCAAGATTAAGCAAAGCTCTCCCCAAGGGAAGCCCACCTAGATCCTTCCTTTAAATACAGTGGTACCTCTGGTTACGAACGGGATACGTTCCAGAGCCCCATTCGTAACCTGAAAGGTCCGCATCCTGAAGCGCCTTATCGCGTCACACACATGCGTGAACAGCATTTCTGTGCGCTCTGGCTCTTGTCGCGGTGTCCCGTTGCGCCAGAAGCGGTTTAGTCATGCTGACCACATGACTCGGAAAGCTGTCTGTGGACAAACGCCAGCTCCCTTGGCCTGAAAGCGAGATGAGCACCGCAACCCCACAGTTGCCTTTGAATGGACTTAACCTTCCAGGAATCCTTTACCTTACCTTCTGCAGCTTCCTGGGGCACTTCCAAATAAAGCAAAATAGTTGCCACACAGCAAATGTTGACGCTCACCTCCCTCTTCCTGCCGCCGTTTCTTTGCCCGGCCCTGGGCTATACGTTCAGCAAGAGTGCCCAGCACGGCTTTCCTCTGTTCAGCTGCCAGCCGAACCTGCTCCTGATAGCTCTCTTCTTGCTCGTTTTGGTAGGCGGCTACCTCCTCAAGAGCTGAAGGATCCTGCAGAAACAAAAAACAAGTTCAGTGTTGCCCATTCTCTGGCCACATCCACACCATGCATTTAAATCACCCATGGGCAGACACATGTCCACAGAGACCTTCCCTTGGTGCCCACTGGGTCCTCATGCCACCCCAATGAAATTAGGCTTGAAAGAAGTACTCTGTTTTAGCAGTGTGTGCTCGGTTGCAGCAGTGTGTGTATGGGGCCCACAACAGTGTCTCTGGTTTCCAAATGTGCCCTGGGGTTCAAAAAGGTTGGTGGCCCTTGATCTACACTGCACAATTTGCAGCAATTAAGCAGAGCATCCTTCACTTTTGCTCCAAGTTTGGGTAGCGACGATTGGTTGACCCATCACCTGGCTTTTATCATCTCGAAGGGGTTGGGACGCTGCGTTTTTGAACAAGGCTGCAAACCCCTTTTCTGCCAGTAGCCGGACCTCTTCCGGGAGCAGCTGCAGGGGCAGCCCCAGCCGCACATTCTGCCGCGGCTTCCGAGCTAATGCTCCAACCAGTGTGCCGACAATACGATGCTCCTCCCGCAATCTCCGCACATCAGCAGCATTCCACACAAAAGCCTTTCCCTCCAAGATGTGGATTCGGATCATGCCTCGGCCTGTACCTGTGCTTCCCTGAGAAGATGGGAAAGGAACAACCACAAAAATACTATGACATTCACTTGACTTCAATATTTTTTGGGGTGGGATCCACTCCTTTGAAAGGTTTTGCCAGCAGCCTTTGGGGTAAAAGCAATTGGTTGTCGGACGTTCTTATATTAAGCACTGAAATGTACCTAAAATGGCAGAGGCAGGTTACTTTACAGGTCACCTTTAATCTGCTCTCTCCACTATTTAATAGGTTTGTAATTTATGTAAATAGTTTTATTGTTTGTAAAGCAAAGCAGCACAATCTCTCTGCTCCCAGAACCCAAAAGGATATGTTGGCCAATCTCTTCTCCCTCCCTGAACAGAAACACAGCAGCAATACAATGGGTTGTAAGCATACTGAATAAATTCTGACTGGTCCAGGGACATAAATAAGAATAAAATGGGTGGCATGGTGGGGGGGGTATGCTTGGGGTGCTTGCAGTGGATTGGTTGGGGGCACCTCTCTGGAATAAGATGCTTTATGGAAAGGGAAGCAAACATATGCAAATACATGCATATTGCACCGTAAGTCTGTCTAGGCAATAAGGTTTAAGTTTCAGGCAATAAGTTTCAGGCAACATCGATCATTATGACCGATTACGTCTGATCTTCGGATGAAGGGCGGGTATACAATAATATACCAGATGAAGAGTAGGCTGCTAGTAAAGGTTGGGACGATGTACTCTCCTACTCTCCCTCCCCCTGACACAGCCTCTACGTTTCCTGCAACATCACCCCAAAATCAAGACCCTTCCTTAAATCACCAGCCCCCCTGCCCCTTCCTCCTTCCCAGGAGTCCTGCTCCCTCCACTCCCAGCACCCTCCCCACCCCGTTTTAACCCCCATAAACCACTTTCCACACCGGATCGCCTTCTGCTCTTAAGCCATGAGGTTCCTCTTGCGTGCGAATCCCGGAGATATTTTCCTACCCTTATTCCCCGCCCCCTTTGCTCTAAATGACCCTCCAATCACTCTTTCGCCACAGCAGCAGCGCTTGGAGTGATGGCTCCGCTGTCCAATAGACGGTCCGAGAAGGAGCCAATGGCTTGGTCTTGGGAAGACACAGAGGCGGTGCAAAAGAGGAGGAGGAGGAGGAGGGTGGGGGAAGCATGCACACACCGCCTCCCCCTCCATCACGCACAGTTCATCCTGCAAAGCAAAGGAAACTGTGCAAGAGAGACAGGAAGCGCGCACCTAAGATTGAGAAATTGTTTTGCAAGGCTGCTTGGAGGCGAAGGGGGAGGTGGGGCAGCCCATCTCAGAAATGGATTTTGCAAGGAGCTGAGCTCTTTGCATTGCGCTGCTAGCTAGGCTGCCGCTTCTTGCCCCTTCCCTCCCTCCTTCAGCCCCCGCTCTCGATTCCCCCTTTGGGCAGCAGCACGTGCCGAAAGGGCCCCTCCGAAGAGGTGAGTGCCGGGCGGGGTGGTTGATTTGGGAAAAGGAGACTGGGTGGTGCTGGGAAGCCGGACTCCTGGGTTCCATGGGAAAGGATGAAGGGGGTTTAGTAGTGGCTCACCAGTATGGGGCCTAAGGCTAGGAGCCAGGGCTCCAGAGTTCCCTGGATCGGTGTCAAACATGGATGGGGCAAATTTATTTATTTATTTTTTGCTCAGGCATAAGTTCTAGATGGGGAACTGATGACTTGCCCAGGAGTATTATTGCGGGGATCAATAGGAGACAGCACGTCTTGGTTCTCTATTTTCAGGTATTATACAGTGTAGTTATAGCCTTAATCACCCCCCCCCCCGGGGTGTGCAGCGCCAATCTCTCTGAAACCTGCTTTTTGATAGATTTCTTCCTCACAAGGGCTACAACATTGCATTAAGTGTTTTTCTTCCCATTTTAATCTGGTATGTGCGTGCAACACCTACCTGAGGAATTACACTGCCAATTCATTCCCCCTCTACTGTAGTTCCCCAGATGATTTTTTTTTTAAAAAAAAATATTCCTCCTTACATTCCTCATCAGATGAAAAACCCCACAGAAAATGTTGCCTGCTACCAAGGATTTTTCTTTCTTTCATTTTGTGGTTGGGGGAGCCCTGGAAGTTGACAAGTCGTTGTGTTTTGCTTCTAAGCAGGCAAACGATTAGCTCTTACCTGTAACCCCTGATTTATTGGGGTTGTTTAGTGCTATTAACTGGGGGAATGCATTCTGCACATACCCAGAGGCTCTAAATTTAGGGCTGAATATTCTTCTTGCTCTGCAGGAATTCCGCTGAAGCTTTTCCACTTTGGGTATCCTAACCCAGTCAACCTGTTACAGGTAGGTGTAGCCGTGTTGGTCTGCCATAGTCGAAACAAAAAAAAAATCCTTCCAGTAGCACCTTAAAGACCAACTAAGTTTGTTCTTGGTATGTTGAAATATCAACAACCTCAGATATGCTGATGACACAACCTTGATGGCAGAAAGTGAGGAGGAATTAAAGAACCTTTTAATGAGGGTGAAAGAGGAGAGTGCAAAATATGGTCTGAATCTCAACATCAAAAAAACTAAGATTATGGCCACTGGTCCCATCACCTCCTGGCAAATAGAAGGGGAAGAAATGGAGGCAGTGAGAGATTTTACTTTCTTGGGTTCCATGATCACTGCAGATGGTGGCAGCAGCCACGAAATTAAAAGACACCTGCTTCTTGGGAGAAAAGCAATGACAAACCTAGACAGCATCTTAAAAAGCAGAGACATCACCTTGCCGACAAAGGTCTGTATAGTTAAAGCTATGGTTTTCCCAGTAGTAATGTATGGAAGTGAGAGCTGGACCATAAAGAAGGCTGATCGCCGAAGAATTGATGCTTTTGAATTATGGTGCTGGAGGAGACTCTTGAGTGTCCCATGGACTGCAAAAAGATCTAACTTATCCATCCTTAAAGAAATCAGCCCCGAGTGCTCACTGGAAGGACAGATCCTGAAGTTGAGGCTCCAGTACTTTGGCCACCTCACGAGAAGAGAAGACTCCCTGGAAAAGACCCTGATGTTGGGAATGATGGAGGGCACAAGGAGAAGGGGACGACAGAGGATGAGATGGTTGGACAGTGTTCTCGAAGCGACTGGCATGAGTTTGGCCAAACTGTGGGAGGCAGTGGAAGACAGGAGTGCCTGGCGTGCTCTGGTCCATGGGGTCACGATGAGTCGGACATGACTGAACAACTGAACAACAACAACAACAAATGAGCTTTCGTGTGGTATCTGAAGAAGTGTGCATGCACACGAAAGCTCATACCAAGAACAAACTTAGTTGGTCTTTAAGGTGCTACTGGAAGGAATTTTTTTTATTTTTTATTTTGTTCCAGCCAACCTGGTGCCCTTCAGATGTTTGGGATTGCAGCTCCCATCTGATGGGTGGGGAGCTGTATGGAGAGTGGGCAAGGAAGTATTTGGCAGAGGTTAAAAGAGCATTGCCATGATGTTTTCTAGAAAGTCTTCCAAGCACAATTATAGCTGTACTCAAGGGAGAAATTAAGTAGGTGGCATTTCTTTTCCCAATGGAAAAAAAAATTGGCTCAAGTTGTGCTTTGCTAATAAATGAACAGATGCAACTACAACATCCCTGGCATGTGGCTGTTCAGCCTCTGCTGAAGCACCCCCAGCCTGCCCCACTGCCCAACAGCTGATACTGTCAGGAAGTTCCTCCTAATGTTTATCTGCTTCCCTGCAGATTTGGTTCTAGTCTTGGTTCAGACAATTCTGCCCTGTATTCTGCATGGCAGCCCTTCCATATATGTGAAGACTGCTTTAATGGCTCTGATTAATCTTCTGTTCTGTAGGTTAAACCTATGTGCCTCTGTTGTCCATATTATTAAAACAAAAAATAAAACCTGTAGCTCCACTCCAGATTCCTCGGACGTTTAAGAAACTAGTAATTTCATATCGGATTTTTGCTTTAGGCAAGTTCCTTAGGCTCAGAGTTGTTTTCTTTTTCCTTTTAGCCCATGCTATGTTAACTCTTTTTATTCCTGCCTCCCATTATGTGCATTTCCCACCACACCATCAAGTCTCTCTGAACACAGCACTTTCTCACCTGTAGCGGGGCATGTCAAGACGTCTGTTCACTCCCTCTCAAAGGATCCTGGGAACTGTATTTTAACACAGAGCGGGTGGCGCTGTGGGTTAAACCACAGAGCCTAGGGCTTGCCGATCAGAAGGTTGGTGGTTCAGATCCCCATGACGGAGTGAGCTCCCGTTGCTCGGTCCCAGCTCCTGCCAACCTAGCAGTTCGAAAGCATGGCAAAGTGCAAGTAGATAAATAGGTACCACTCCGGTGGGATGGTAAACGGCGTTTCCGTGCACTGCTCTGGTTCTCCAGAAGTAGCTTAGTCATGCTGGCCACATGACCCGGAAGTTGTACGCTGGCTCCCTCGGCCAATAAAGCGAGATGAGTGCCGCAACCCTAGAGTCGTCCGCGACTGGACCTAATGGTCAGGGGTCCCTTTACCTTACAATTCCTAGCAACCTTAACAAACTACAGGTCCCGGGAACTTTCAATGTACGGAGCCTTAGATTCCCTCACCCTCTTCAGTGTCTCTTCAGCTTAATTTCTTATCTACTTCCTATTTTCCTATACTTTGCATAACACTCCTGTCTATATACCTCCATCTATTCCTCACACAGAAAACCGCCCAACTTTCCAGGATTCTCCGCACTTCCTCTCTCAGCTCGCTCTACTTTCTTCACCTAGCAGGTCTTTCTGCACCCTCTACCTCCACTTTAGTCCATCTCTTTGCTCTCAGCAACAATACCCTTCCCTAGTGCACACAAGGCTTTCACTCCCTCAGCAACTCATGTCAATGAAGGAGCCTTTGATGGAGGTGGGCCTCGAAGCTGCAAATTTGCAGGGGGGGAATTGGGAGTCAGCCCCAGCATTTACCTCTGAATCCAGCAAAGGGAAGGAGATGTGTAGACATTGCGATGCAGGGATTCTCTCGTCCCTACGTCTGATGGGTTTGGGTGGACCTTAGCTGTTCCTCCGAAGGTTTGGGTAAGGGTTGCAAGTAATGAGTATTTGGAATCCCCCACCACCACCACAAGGGATGCCAGGCAAAATGGGGTGGGCTGCGGTTGGCCTGCAAAACTATGCAAGGTATAGGCCTGCTGCAAACTCTAGCCACTGGAGGGGAAGAGTGTGTGTGTGCGTGCTCTCTGTGTGCATCTTGCTGGACTCCTTAGATAGACACTTGCTTTTAATCTAGCTGAAGGATTCCTATTTAAATATAGAAAGCATGGGGTGGAGGAGTGAGGCGAGGGATTATAGGGAGACAAGGACATCAGCCAAGAGGAACGGGGAGAAAGTGGCGGGGGTGGAGTGTGTGGAAACTGGTCTGGGTGTGTTCAGCTACAGTCATCCCCAGCGGGGGACAGGAGGAAAGGGGGGTTGCATTGCAATCTGTCTTTGTAAATGAAGCTCAGAATGTGGAAGGCTGGGAGCAAGGTAGAAGGAGAACACCTGTACTTTTCAGAGTTGCACAAAATTGGTTTCCCCCCCCCTCTTCCCTCCCTGCCCCTTTCCCACTGTGTGTCGTGCTTCCCCCCAATATTATTATTGTAAGCCTGCAGACAGGGATTGTCCTGTTTTAATTGATTGTACATAAGCCACTCTGGGAGCCTTTTTGGGCTGAAGAGTGGGGTACAAATGCAATCAAGCAATCAATAAAAAAGGGGGGGGGGGTTCCACTCAAGTGTGGCTTTCCTCACCCAGCATGCCTTCTTGTTTTCTGTGCAACTCTGAAAGGTGTGGTATCCTGCAGCTGACAGTTCTTTTCTGTGGGTGACTCATTCGGTAAAGCATGAGATTCCTAATCTCGGTGTTGTGGGTTTGAGCCCCACATTGGGCAACAAGATTCCTGCATTGGAGGGGTTGAGCTAGATGACCCTCGTGGTCCCTTCCAACTCTACAAAGCCTATGGTTCTATTACTTGCTCCACTCTCCTTGTTAGAAGAAAGCGAAGAGACCTGGCTCATACCCTTGACCCCTGTTTGGTCCCCACAAGCTGCCCGACCTTTCAGTAGCCTTGCTTTGACCTTTCTGGATCATATTAATTTGCAGCCACAAGCATCTGGGTCACTTCCTTCAGAGATGTTCACCCTACCTCAAACCAGCTGCCGGACCAGTAGCACAGCCTTCTCCCTAGTTTTTTCCCCAGTATTCCCAGCATTAATCTCTCCAAACCATCCTGCACAGCCTGTTCTGACTCTCTGCATCTCTTGCCAGCCACAATGTCACCCGATGAAGTCACCTACTTGGCAGTCCTTCTCGTTTCCATCCCCATCGGCTTCCTCTTCAAGAAAGGGGGTGAGTGCTAAATCTGGGCAGCCAAAGTGAGTTGAAGGAGATGATGCCATGTCTACGGGGGGGGGGGCGGGGGGCGGGGGACTGTTGCAGAGTCTGATTTAAGCAACCAAGCCTTCGGCCCAAGCATTGCCCAAGGACTCCTAAGGCCCTGAGATGAAGTTGCTTCTTTTTGATATGTTGCATTCATATAGCTGTCCATCTATGCAACGGTGGTCTATGTGGGTGTTTTTAATGAAGTGATACCGAAATCTTGCTAATTCCCCGGGTAGCAGGCGAACAAAACAGACAAAAGCAAATCTTAAAAATAAAAAATAGCATGATTAGAAGTCAACAGTAAAAGGCCATAAAGCATACCAGACCAAATGAAGCAGCCCAGATTTAAAGCACAATTAAAAATCCTGGCGTAGTAAGAAAATATATTTACTCGGTGCTGAACAGACCACAGAGAAGACTCCAGGAGAGCCTTTTGGGGGAGCCCATATTGCATGGTCAGGGTGGCGCTACCAAAAATACCCTCTCCTTGGTAGAGACACCTGTCACTAGACTTCTGAAGGGGATCTTAAGGTTTGGGTGGGCACCTACGCAGGGAGGTCATCAGTCAGGTAACCTGCTCCCAAGCTGTTTGGGGCTCTATGGATTAAAACCAGCACTTTAAAGTGGGTCTGGAAATGGACTGGGAGGCAGTGTAGCTGACAAAGCCCTGGCATAATATGATAAAAATGCCCATTTGCAAAGAATGCAGTATTCTGCTCAGTGTGGATTTTACTATCCCAGGGCTGTAATGACAGGGGAATCTGCAGCCGTAGTAGAATTTTGTGCACCTCTCAAAGGTACAAGAGTCTGCACTGGTTGCTGGTATGTTTCTGCTCTGAATTCAAGCCCTTGTCAGTAACACATAAAGCCCTGAACAACTTGGGAGCTAGATGAATTGAAGGAGCACCTTTCCTGCATAGTCCTACTGAGGAGTTGAGATCTGCCAGGGAGGCCCTGCTTACGCCACTGACCAATATACATGGTGTCAGGAAGCAGGGCCTTTTATGTGGTGGCAACCCTGACTTTGGAATCCCTTGAGATTCTACAAGTGTCTCTGTTGGTGTTCTCCTGACCTCAGTTTAAAAGCATGGCTGTTTGCAAAGGTGTTTGGGGACTGGGTCTGCTTTTTTCATCCTGAACTAGTTTTATACCGAACAGGTCTACTCATCCTGTTTTTATCGGTGTTGAACATTATTCATTGAGGGTGTAGTGTTCCCCGTCCCAGGGTCCTTGGATTAAGGGTGGGCTCTAAACATTTCAAATAAATAAAATAATTAAGATGAAAGATTCCATTTGGGGGTTTTATTCTGGAGGGGAAGGGTTGTAAGGGGGGAGAGTGCAAAAACCTGCCTTATACGAGATAAAAGTATTTCTCCCTTTAGCCTAATGTTCTTCTCTGGTTAGGAGCAGCTCTCAGGCGTCTTGGGCAGGGCAGAGGTCTTTCCCATCACTTATCTGATCTTGAACAGGAAGAAATGGGAATTGACTGAATGGTTGTGCTGGGGGGGTGTCCCCTGAGCATGTAAATATTTTGCTTTACCACCAAGCTCTGATCTCTCTTTCCCTGCATTCTCCTTTTTGAGCTGACTTGCAATCCCTAACACTGTGTTGGAACTGTTTGCAGTGGGGAAACTTTTTAAATCTGCTTGTTCCCTACAGACCTGAGGATCAAGCAGTTTGGAGGGGCAGCTGCGGGGCTCGTGCTCACGCTGGCGACCTGCCACATCCACACCCTCCACTCGCTTATCACCATCTTGGGGACGTGGCTGATAATCAACATCTCACCAAGGTAAAGGAGGAAGCTGGGGGGTGGCGGAATGGGAAACGGGGGCGGGGCGGGCGCTTGTACTTCTGTGTGGCGGGCCGGGAGGCCTAATAAGAAGAAACAAGACACCTTGCAAATGTGGTTTGGTTGTTTCCAGGTGGCTACAGTTTAGCAAGCAAGGTTGGGATTGTGCGAATTGGATCTTCCGGAATTTCTACCTGTGAGGTTTAAAAAGTTGAAGCAATGGGGGGCTTAAGATCAGGGCAGATAAACCAGTGCTCCTCCAGAGATTGGACTACCACTGGCTATGCTGGCTAGGACTGATAGAAGTGGCAGTTGATTATCACATAGAAGGCCACAGACGCTTCCCAGGTTTAGAGAAAAGAAGGTTTTGTCCCTTTTGACACAGAGACATACCGGTAGAGCCAGGACCCTGAAAATGGGACAAACGTCTACCAGATTATTACTTTACTGTCATTGTTGTTGCTATATTTATTACCTGCCCTTCAGCCTAAAGTCACAGGGCAGGTTACAAGAATTTAAAATTCAACATTAAAAACACACAGTTGAAAAAAATATAGTCTAGGGAAAGAAATAGGGCAGGTCTTGAAAATGTATATCTTCAGTAAATTTACAACATTAGGATATTGGTCAGTGAGAATGGAACAGCCAGAGTAGAGTGCGTGGATATTATTATTATTATTATTATTAGCCTACTATTACTATTACCCTAATGTTGCAGGATGAATTACAACAACAAAAGCACAGTGTTAAAATATACAGTACACCTCAAATGTCAGAAGCCAGGGTAAAGAGGTGTATCTTTAGCATTTGCCGAAAGCTGCATAAAGAAGATGCCAGACACACCTCTGTGGAGAACAATTCATTAAAGAATAATGAATAGTTCATTAATATTTACAGCCTTTTATCTGCTTCTCCCCTCACACACACCAGGGCCTGTCACTACCTGACACTTGGCTGGACCTTTTCCTACCTGCTCTTTTTCCGCACAATTGCCTACTTTGGCATCCCAGAGCCAACACCTTTCACCAATGCTGTGCAGCTCTTACTCACTCTCAAGGTAAGTGGGGCTGTGCTTTGGACAGGGGAATGGGGAAGGGGTTCCCTAGGAAGCTCGTTTCCCATGATGCCTTAATCTGTGTCTCCCAGATGGTGAGCTTAGCCAACGAAGTGCAAGAACTCACTTGGGCGAAGAAACAGGATGTGACATCATTTACCAAGAGTCCAGTGATTGGCGTGATCCCTAAAATGCCCGGACTGGTGGAGATACTGTGCTACAGTTATTGCTATGTTGGGCTCATGACAGGTACCCGAGTTACCTAACAGAAAGCAGTGGTCAAACTGGGTAGGGTGAAATATGTGTACAGCACCAAATTCTAGGGGTGGTTTTTTTTTTTTAAAAATCATGGTTACCACAGCTTTAGTCTGTATCCCTTCACCACAAATATGAAAATTGATGACAGGAGACAGAGGGTCTGGGGGTTCCCATTTTCTGTTCCAGTTGTCTTTTGAAGAGAAATCAAGATAAGAGATAAGAACCGGAAGTCAAAAGAACTAAGCATATTTCACCTTTGCCTGTTGCTTTAATCGTCACAGCTGCTGACGTTTTGGTTTCGTGGCATGATTGTGTGTGTGTGTGTGTGTGTGCATCCATAGTAGCACCAGCATGCCTCTGACCCTTGGTGTTTATGGAAAGAATATGCCTTTCTTCCTCTCTCCATTCATTATCTTTGTGTGTCTTTCCAGTTCATGTGTGGTAACGTTGATTGTTCTTTCCTTTTCTGCTTTGTGAGAACAGCACAAAAATATCTGAATGCTACTTCTGCAGCAGATAATGAGGGCTAGAAACTTGGAATGAATGCTGAGATCCTGCAGGTTCTGCTTGTGGCACCAGATCCCGTGAGAAGAGATAGGGCTAGGCTACTGGACGCATCAGACTCTTACCCAGCACCCAAGCACCCTCTATTAAAATGTGTGGCTGCATGATAGGCTTTTGTGTGCCTTGGTTTTTCTGAGGAACAATTCATTTCTGTCTGCTCATTGATCTCAATTTCTTTTCTTTTTTGCACCTAGGCCCTTTTTTTCGCTACCGTACTTACCACGATTGGCTGAACCAGCCTAACTCCACAATCATCCCTAGCTGGAAACCGCTGCTTTCGAGAATGAAAATGATCCCCATCTTTGGGGTCTTTTTCCTGGTGGCCTCTCACTTCTTCCCCCTCCAATATGTCCGGAGCGACTCCTTCTACGAACGGGGACTTTTGTTCCGAATCTTCTACATGGTACCCATCTTCTTCGTCTTCCGCATGCGCTTCTATGTCGCCTGGCTCTGCGCTGAATGCGCCTGCATTTCTGCTGCCTTTGGTGCCTATCCAACCACCGCCAAATCACGGTCAGGCGGTGGGCCCACTGTGGAATATGTGCCGATCAGCAGGTTAGTCAAGGAGATGTTCCCTGTCTGCAGTAGAAGATGGGCTAGATTTAGAGAATGGCATGGAACTGTCCTGCCCCGAGAAGGCAAGGTGCCATATTCTGACACTAGCTAAATCTTCTATACAGTCTTCAAGGGTAGCCCAATGTAGAGAGCACTGCAGTAGTCAATTCATGAGGGCATTAAGATGTTCTTGTTTTGTTTACACTTCTAAAGCAACTCAGATGAAGGGGGAGCATCCAGCATCACCTATGATTATGAGACAATCAAGAACATTGATCCACATGGCACTGACTTCTGTGTCAAGGTGAAGGATGGCATGCGCTACTGGAACATGAGTGTCCAATGGTGGTTGGCGCAGTACATTTACAAAAGCGCACCTGTGCGGTCCTATGTCTTAAGGTGAGCAAAGTAGTATCATTGGGGGGGTATGTGGGAGATGGCCTGTTGTGGTGGCTTGGTGTGAAGGTGGACTCTGAGGTTCTGAGATGAATTGCAGGGAAGGTTCTTCTGGGAGCAGCCAGTAAAGAGGATTCTGGGATACGTGGTTGGTTGGTTGGTTGATTTGAAGACAGGTAGAGTAGAGAAACACAGGCATGAGGGGGAGTAGCATAAATATGCAATTGAGAGTTAGCTGAGCAATAGTGCGTAAAGAACTAAACGTTGAGCCAAAAATATTATTGCGACCTTGGATGGTGCAGTGGAACATTCTGGAATACAGTGGTACCTCCGGTTGCGAACGGGATCTGTTCTGGAGTTCCGGCCATATCCCAAAGTTTTTAAAACCAGAGAGACCACTTCTGTGCATGCGCGTGCGGCGGTAGACCGAGGTTAATGTAACCCGAAGTTCCACTGTAGATGGAGAAAGCGAGGCAGTTGGCATGAAAGACTATGAAATGGTGGGAGTTGGTATGTTCCTCCCCACCTGCTGCAGTCGTCACCTGAGTCCCTCCAAGGGTTGCCCTCAAGGGCTTAAGGGCCCAGTCACAAGTCTTTCACCCATGTTGTCAACCCAAGAGGGCAGGGCTGCGGATGAAGAAGAAGAGTTTGGATTTGATATCCCGCTTTTCACTACCCGAAGGAGTCTCAAAGCGGCTAACATTCTCCTTTCCCTTCCTCCCCCACAACAAACACTCTGTGAGGTGAGTGGGGCTGAGAGACTTCAAAGAAGTGTGACTAGCCCAAGGTCACCCAGCAGCTGAATGTGGAGGAGCGGAAACGCGAAGCCGGTTCCCCAGATTACGAGTCTACCGCTCTTAACCACTACACCACACTGGTGTAACTGGATGTAACTGGTGTAACTGGATGCAACAGGGTCCAAACAAACCAAGGTCCAGTGCAGAGAATCCATCTAGGTCCAAACATGAACCAGGGACACACTCAGGCATGTCCTAGATCAGCATCACAGGGAGTCCAGTAGTGTTCACACAATAGTAGTGTATGCAATTATGCATGGCATGGAGAAAATGGATAGAGAAAAGTTTTTCTTTCGTGACATTGAAATCATGGACATCCAACGAAGCTGAATGTTGGAAGATTCAGGGCAGGTAAAGAAAGTCCTTGTTCACACAATGCATTGTTTTACTATGGCACTTGCTTCCACAGGAGGTAGTGATAGCCACCAACTTAGATGGCTTTAAAAGAAGATTGGACAGATTCATGGAGGTTAAGTGGCTATTGTCCACAATGGCTATTCCTCCACAGTTGGAGGCAGTAATGCTTCTAAACAGCAGCAAGGAAGCTAGAATCGGTGCCATGAGCCAGAGACTTGTGCCGTTTCCAGCAGCTGGAAGATTCAAGAGGGAGGCCTTATATACTCTGTGCTCCTAAACCACACTCCTAAACAGCAGTTGGCACTGAAGGGCCTAAGCATTGACTTCAGGGGGCCCTGCCAGTTCCTTAGGGTCCTCAATTTCTGGTGTTTGTGCTTCATCCTCTGCAGGTCTTCATAACATGACCTCAGGATGTGAGGCTGGTGTCAAGTAGCTATAGTTTTTTTTTGGGGGGGGGGGTGTTTGGTGGTGCCTATCCTGAGGAATTCCTTGCAAGTGAGGTCCATCGGGCTCCATCACTATACTTGGTCAGGCGATTGGTGAAAACCTGGCTTTTTGAAAAGGCCATTGGGTTAATTGTGTCGTTTCGCTAGCACAGTTCTATGTTCCAGAATAGATTTTTAAAAAAGAAAATGTATCAGACATAGTATTGTTACTATTCTTGGCAGAGTATGGATAGCTGGTTGGCTGTGGGCCAAGAGAGGAAGAGCTGACAGAAGTGTAGGAGATTGGCAACTTGGTTTTATGTAGATAAGCTGAACAAGGAAGGCAACAAAATGTAAAGGGAGGCTTGGCTTGAGAGCTGCAGTGAAGGATTCTGGGATTGACTTGACCAAAGTGTAACAACGGCAATGAAGGAGTCGGGGACCGAGTGGGAAAGTGTGAGGAGAAATGGTGAAGGGTTCTGGGATATGTGCTTGGATTGGCCTGAGGGGAGGATTCTCGGACTGAGAAGGCTCTCTTTTCTTCCTAGGAGCGCCTGGACCATGCTCATCTCTGCATACTGGCATGGGATTCACCCCGGCTACTACCTCAGCTTCCTTACCATCCCACTCTGCCTAGCAGCTGAGGGGGCAATGGAGAGCGGCTTCTTGAGGCACCTGACCCCTGCCGGCCGTCTCTATGGCGACTGGGTGCAGTGGTTCCTGAAGATGAGGGCCTACGACTACATGTGCATGGGCTTTGTGCTGCTCACCTTCGAGGACACCGTCCGCTACTGGAGCTCCATCTATTATTGCATCCACTTGGGGGCATTGGCCTTCTTCCTGCTGGGGAAATGGCTGGGGCTCCAGAGAGGGCGGGCCTCCCAGAGGGACAAAGATGGTGCTTTGGAGAAACCCCAGCAGCAGGAGTGATGGGGCTGAGCCAAGGCCGGCATAAGCCCACGGCATGGAGTGCTGCCGAAGGCCCTGGAGGCTGAGGGAACAGATGGGACTCAACATAAGACTTGTGGTTTTTTTTTAACGTGTGTTTCATCGTTGAAACCATCGTTGAGGATCCGACTATAAGGAACCAGGAGTTGTGTCTCGAAAACTCAGCTCCTCACTTGTTCTCATACCTGAGGACTTAGGAATACCAACACCCAGTGCCACCTCACTTGGCACCAGTGTTTCCCTGGGAGTGTGTGGGGAGGGAACTCCCATAAATCTTAACTTCTAACACCTTTGACTATTAGATTTTCCTACTGGCTTTTGTTCACCTTCCAAGAAAGGTCAGAAGTCCTGGCTCATAGCATCTCTCCAGAACTTGGTTCCTCTTTCTTATCTATTGTTTTTTTAAAATAAATTAAAAAACAACAACAACCCAAACACACCCATGTTACAGGAAGAGAAACTGTGACTTTGCAAGAATGAGCACAGCTCCATCCCTGACCGCATTCCCAGCCGTTCCCAGCTCTCACCTTGGAAGTGGGAGTTTACTGCCACAATTGTACCCTTTAAAGTGTATGTGGCAGGGAAAAGCGAATATTGGAGATTTGCTTCTGGGCGGTAGGTCATCAGAAGATACTAAGGTAAAAACACCGGCTCCCTCGGCCTGAAAGCAAGATGAGCGCCGCAACCACATAGTCACCTTTGACAGGACTTAACCGTCCAGGGGTCCTTTATCTTTACCTTTTACTAAGGTAAATAAAAGCCCCAACTTCTTTCAGGGAACTCTGCAAAAACCTGTGAGGCTGTTGCCTAGCCCCTAGCCCCGAGTCAGTGACTTCCACACCCCCGGGGAAAAATAGGGGTGAGATTCTTGGAGGTGTAAGGACATCTGTGTGTGTCGTGTTTAGCACAGTAAGGCTAATGCTTTAAGTACTGTGGAATGGGAGAACCCGAAACTAAGAAGTGAAATGAAATTTTGCATGCCACGCCAGCCACATTTTTAAATGTATCTGGTGATCTTCAGTTATAGGGAGCTGATTCGAGTGCAGCAAATTTAAGCCTGTGGCTTGCAGAATTTGCTTTAGGACACACAGATTCTTGTCTCAAGGTTCTAAAACTTTTTTATGTACGTTGAGTTGGGAGCCCTGTGGGTTTTACACTGCAGAACCCATGACTTGACTGTATTTTTTTGCCTGCCTCATGGATAACGTCTTTGCATTCTGAAGAAAGTAAGATGCAAAACAGCTCATCTCTATAAACATTGTGACCCAGGTCTGATGCAGCTTTATTGGAAGCCTGAATGAGAAATAAAAACGTTTTTGTTTTTTTAAAAAGAACCATCTTTTATTTATTCAGCTCCTTGCTTATCCTCCAGAGGACAGTAAATGACAATCCCCAAGCCTGGAAAATAGTGTTCTCTTTATTGCTGTTGCAAATAATTGGATTTCAGCAGTTACCAGCATAGAAATAATTGCCACATGTAATTTGAAAGTTGTCTTATATTGACTGTGCAAGAATCCTTCCCTGGACATATAAAGCAACTCTGATTTCCTTCTGCTATCTCAGATCCAGTGATGGCTGGTGCCCATTTGTGATTGGTAGGATGCATGGCGAGGGACCCAGGTGGCGCTGTGGGTTAAACCACAGAGTCTAGGGCTTGCTGATCAGAAGGTTGGCGGTTCGAATCCCTGCCACGGGGTGAGCTCCCGTTGCTCGGTCCCAGCTCCTGCCCACCTAGCAGTTCGAAAGCACGTCAAAGTGCAAGTAGATAAATAGGGACCGCTCCAGCGGGAAGGTAAACGGCGTTTCCGTGCGCTGCTCTGGTTCGCCAGAAGCGGCTTTGTCATGCTGGCCACATGACCCGGAAGCTGTCTGCGGACAAACGCTGGCTCCCTCGGCCTATAGAGCGAGATGAGCGCCGCAACCCCAGAGTCGGACACGACTGGACCTGATGGTCAGGGGTCCCTTTACCTTTACCTTTTAGGATGCATGGCAAGGAGCCCAAGTGGTAGGTGGAGCCAGAGAACCAGTGTCTGACTGTGTCTTTTCTTGTTTTTCTTCCCTGTTATGGATGCTTTGAGATTCCTGCATTGCAGGGGGTTGGACTAGATGACCCTTGGTGTGCCTTCCAACTTTGCAATTCTATTACTTCTACAACAGTTAACACTGAGACTAAGGAGGAGGAAGCTGGCAGACAATACTACCCTGTACTGGGCTGTAAATAAGAAGGCAGGCAGGTGGGGGGAAGAAAGCAAGAAGGCAGGCAGGCGAGGCTGAGGGCAGACTGAGGATAGTGTAGCAGTGCCCCATTTGCTCTAATGGTCCAGCCTTCACTGCAGCCAGATCTCACTTTTTATATGTATAAGCAGAAGTCATCCCAGAATCCTTTGCTGTTTTGCCTTTCCAGTTCAAATCAGCTCATCACAAGTCTTACTGTTCAACCAAATTCACACAAACCTCTCTCAGAAGCAGAAGCCTCTGCAGCTTCAACTTTTCCATGTCAGACGATGCAGTGTGGATGTGTGTGCTGTTTTAAAGGACCCTTCTGGTGACTTTACTATTAAAAGACCGAAAGCGGCTGCACACATTATTTGATTAGACATAAGCCTTAAGATATCTAAAGAGTATATACACACTCAAGCACGTCATGTGTGAATGTGACAAAACAGAAAACAGATGTATTGCAAACACATGCTTGTCAACTTCCTGTTGAGTGGTACACCCAGGTTTGAGACTGCATAGCGCCTCAAATGGCCTGATTTCTATTTTGATCCAAAAAAAAGAAAAAGTGTTTCCAAAGGGTCAACATACACACACTATTCCAGAGGCAGCTATACCACTTTTAAAAGCTATTGTAGTAAAGATAAACATCTCTTTGCCACTGCTACTGCTTCTGGGCTTCGGGTATGTTTGTTGCCAAGTTACTGCCTTTGTTCATGGGACAAGCCATCCAGAGAAATCATTAATCCATGCCCAGCCTTGTCTTAGTTCCTTGTTCCTTGTTCCTTCTGCTGGCAAGAGTAAAGTGCACTGGACGAAAACTAGACAAGAGAAATACAACCTGCAGCCATGGGCGATGACCAGGAAAGCAGTTATGAGAGGAGAGAAGACAAAGCAGGTATGTGGTGGTCTCCCCCCCCCCAATAGATTGCTGGTTTGATCTGGGACTGATTGGTCACAAAAATCCTCTAGCTTTTGAAATCTGCTGTTACTCTAACACTGCCGCCGCCTGATCTGGAAGCATTCTGCAAACGGAATACCGGAAGGGGGTTGGAATGCAATTGAATTAAAAGCATATCTGAAAGTGGGAGAATACAATCGGCTTCCATTTGCAGGGCCACTTAAAAAAAAAAAAAAGACTTCTGAGGAAATCTCATCAGCAGTTGGGGAACCTCTGGTCCACTATGATCGACTTTTCAGGGAGGGGATGGTATAAACCAGGGGTCAGCAATTTTTTTCAGCCGGGGGCCAGTCCACCGTCCCTCAGACCATGTGGTGGGCCGGACTATTGTTTTTTGGGGGGGAAATGAATTCCTGTGCCCCACAAATAACCCAGAGGTACATTTTAAATAAAAGCACACATTCTACTCATGTAAAAACACCAGGCAGGCCCCACAAATAACCCAGAAATGCATTTAAAATAAAAGCACACATTCTACTCATGTAAAAACACACTGATTCCCGGATTGACCACGGGCCAGATTGAGAAGGCGATTGGGCCACATCCGGCCCCCGGGCCTTAGGTTGCCTACCCCTGGTATAAACGTATGAGGCCCTCTTAAGGAGAGATGCTGTGGAACTTGACAATGAGCATATGGAATCTGGGATAGTAATAATAACAGCCCCAGAGCTACAATTCCCAGAGTGGTTTAACAATTCCCCTTCACAGGGAACTTGGAATTGTAGCAGTGGGAGGGGAATAGGGAGGTCTCCAAACAATTCTCAGCACCCTTAACAAACCACAGTTCCCAGAATTCTTTGCAGAAGCCATGATTGTTTAAAGTGGTGCCGTAATGTTTTAAATGTACGGTGTCAGTGTGGCCTAGATAGTATGTAGGCTTTTTCTATATGCATGCATTGATATCTGGTGCAGGGTGCATTGAAAATGGGCTGCTTCTTCCTGAGCCATGAATGGCTCGTTTCTTATTCTGCTTCCTCTCTCCAGGGTCCAGCTGGGGTCGCCATGGCCCGCCATCTCTCTATCTCCAGCTACCAAGCAACCAGACACTACGTTTCCGTGGCAACAAGGCAGCGGCCTGGGGAGCCGCTTGGGAGGGGGCATCCGAACCTGAGGTTGACCCTCAGGAACATGTCCCAGAATTTGTAGGAGGGGAGGAAGAGGAAGACAGCAAGCCACTGAAAGAGCTGCCCCTCTGCCTTGAGGAGAAACGGAAGCTCAGGTAGTGCCAGGACGCCTGGGTCCTTGAGAAGGGGGGTGAGGATTGATACTCAGAAAACCCGAGGTGCTGCAGGCTTGGGCAACCTGTGGCCCGGGGGCACATGCAACCCTCAGCTTAATTTAATGTACCGGTAGATGTTGACCTTATCTGCATACACACCGTAACATTTAAAGCACATTCCCCTCCCCGAAGAATCATGGGAACTGTAGTCTACCCCCTCACAGGGCTACAATTCCCAGCACCCGGAAAATCAATGGGGGTGACAGAAAAAGAGGGAGGGAAAAAAGATGGCCCTGTCCACCTGCGGTTCTGACCAAACCTTTTGTCTCTGGCCCTTCCCCACCACCAGTATGCAGCCCCTGACAGGAAAAGAAGACCCCCAGGTTTTCCTAACATTCTCATGGGGTAGAGAAAAGGGAAGCAAGAACATCTGGGGAAAAGAATAAGGATCTGATGAATTTCTTCTAAAAGATAGGTGTGCCCAGCTGGGGGGGGGGGACACAGGTTGCAAGGGGAGGGGTGTGTCTTGACTGGAGGGTGCTGCACAGCAACTAACTCCTAATCTATAGATCACAGCCACAACATCCATTTGAAGCACATGGCTTTCTCCAAATAACTCTGAACTGCACTGGGAAATGTTGGGAGCTGCTCTGTGGTGGAAACTACAGTTCCCAGGGTCCTTTAGGAGAAGCCATGTGCTGTGTGGATGTGACACGTTTGTGTGGAAAATTAAAATGTAGAGAAGCTGAGGGGCAGCATTTTATAGCATTTTGAGATATGGTACTTCATGTTAACACTCTGAGGTTCCTAATAAGCCACCTGATCCTCCACCCCTTTTCAAGAGTTCTGCAGGAGCAAGCAGCCAGCAGGCTGAGTGGTTGGGAGCTCTGGCATGTGTGGAGGCGGAGGACACTCCGGCGTGTGAGGAGCCAAGCGAGCTCAGCGGTCGCCTATGGGGAGATGTGGAGGAGCACGCTTCGCCACATTGGAGGTATGGGGAAGGGGCTCTTAAAAGTTTAGTGGAGAGGGGGACAGAGTAGGACATGCTTTGTGTTTCATGTCATCTTCTCTCCACACAGGCCAGTTTGGAACAGGGATCCAGTCCTACTTCAACTTTCTCCGTTTTTTGGTCTTGATGAATTTTGTTGCCTCCCTGCTGGTGGCAGGGTTTGTGATTGCTCCGAATGCGGCCTTTGAAGCCTTGTCACTCAATCGGACAAGTCACCAGAACAGCAGTTTAGGTAAGCCATTGGGTAAGGAGGGATCCTGATTAAGGTAAGGAGTTATTTAAGTCTTCAGCAGGAGCTGGACTTCCAAGGTTTATTGAGGCACAACATATCTCTTTGAGCAGGACTCCTGTGTCTTGGACAGCTGTGTAGGAGGCAGAAGTTCAACAGGTGTAGCTTCTCCATCACTGCATTTCTGTGGTGTGTGACCTGGTGTATTTCTAAGCCTATCATGCAGGCATTAAAAGCTTGTCCAAAAAAAAAAAAAAACCCCACAAAAAAACAGATGACACCCCACTGGGAAGGGGAATGGAGCTAAGAGGGTTGAATCACAGACTCCAGAAACCAATTCTGTAGGAGGAAAGGAAACAAATTTTATTGGAAAAAGGGTACCACAAGCTCAGATATTTTGGTCCTGGTCTTGTTATTTTATTTTTGAGCCCCTAGGCAGGAATGTGTTATGCTGCACTCAAATTTAAAAAACAACAACAAAAAACTCACCCCTCAAATTCTGTAACAAATACACCTTATTTTTGCATTCAAAAATATATTATGCAAATGCTAATTATGTTTCCACATAGTTACTTTGTTCTCCATTATTTATTGAGTTTTTTTCTGATTTAGATTTGAAATAATGGAAACAGACATCTGTTGTGTGCATGTGTTAAGGTGATGACAGGAAAAGGAGTAGTATGAAAGTATGGAAACATCTCTGTGACACTAAGGGCTAGGCACTTGTTTCTAAAAGTTTGAAGCTGAGCTTCTCCACATCCTCCGTCTCCAGGAATATATGCGAGATATTGCACTTATCTACCAAATCCACGGAACGTACAGCCCTATTCTTAAAGCAGATCAAAGTATCTCCCTTTCCACCCTATCGGATCCCAGGACTCTTGGGTTCACCAAGAGATTAACAGGGTCTAACAGTATAGAGAACAATAGGCTTCAGGACTCCTTGATTCTGTGGGAATGGGAATGGAACAGGGACAACGATCTCTTCTCTCTTCCCTTTCAGTGAACGAAGCTTGTCTGACTTACAACCCCTCACCCAGAGGCTTGGTCAGCTTTTTTTCCTACATAATGGACCTTCTGTCAGGCAAGGTGAGAGACTGTATCCCCAAGAAGAAACTGTGGAAGGCTGCAGCAGTGGCCTATTTTCAGTCTTGTTGTTCATTTCTCTCCGTGACAGAGTTTCATGGAGCTCACCTACCTCTTCTATGGCTACTACCAGAATTCAGCTGTTGATTTTGTCGGCTTCTCGTACAACTGCCCCCTGGCGTATGTACTGACAGCACTCTTCTACCTCCACTTCTCCCTGACGTGGATTGTACGGAGGTGAGGGCAACTTCAAGTCATCTTCCACACACCCCAGACAGAACTACAGCTCCAGGAATCACCTTCCTCTTTCTCTCTTACCCACCTTCCATAGATCAGTCTATTGCCTCAAACGCAGCCTGGTTAGTGAAGATGCTTCCCTCGGATCCTACAGCAACAAAGTCTTTGCCGGCTGGGATTTTGGCCTGGTGGAGCACAGGGCGGCACAATTAAAGCACAACAGTATTCGCTACGAACTGCGGGTAAGACAAAGCAGGCAAGCTAGAAAAAGAGCTTGAGGCTTGCTAGTTGGCACTTAGGATTTTATTTCAGGGGTCTAGTACAAGGTATACTCATGGCCTCAGGCAAAGATGTAGACAAGGATGGGGAACTGGATCTGGCATTGGCAAACTCGGCCCTCCAGATGTTTTGGGACTACAACTCCCATCATCCTTAGCTAACAGGACCAGTGAAGAAGAAGAACAAGAAGAAGAGTTTGGATTTGATATCCCGCTTTTCACTACCCGAAGGAGTCTCAAAGCGGCTAACATTCTCCTTTCCCTTCCTCCCCCACAACAAACACTCTGTGAGGTGAGAGGGGCTGAGAGACTTCAGAGAAGTGTGACTAGCCCAAGGTCACCCAGCAGCTGCATGTGTAGGAGTGGAGACACGAACCCGGTCCCCCAGATTACGAGTCTACCGCTCTTAACCACTACACCACACTGGTCAGGGATGATGGAAGTTGTAGTCCCAAAACATCTGGAGGGCTGAGTTTGCCTATGCCTGGGATAGATCATTATCTCCTCCACCCACTGTGGACCAACTTTGACAGGTGAGTAGCAGCACCCATCTGTCAGTCACCTGACATCACTGTGATGTCACACATGATGTCAGACCTAGGGCAAGTAGGCGTGCCTTGGCTGAAATGGCCTGGTGGGCCAAATGGGGAACCCGGTGGGCTTAATTAGGCCTGTGGGCCAGATTTTCTCCTCCTTTGGCTTAGATCGTCCCTCACCTGCTTTGCTCCAGCCCTAACAGGAGGACACCCAAAGCTCATCTCCCAGAATTCCCACATCACACGTAGCTTGATCCTATCTCTTCCTAATTCCAGTGACAAACTGCTCTCTGCCTACTACCCTCAGCTAGAGATTTGTCACCTATCCTGAAGTCTACTTCAAGGAACCTGTGCCACCACCTCTGTTTTGTTGGATTACCAATTCCTGTCAGCCCTAGCCAGCATGAACAGTGGACAGGGCTGACGGGAACTGGGGTCCAATGACGTCTGGAGGGCCAAAGGCTCCTCATTCGTGGTCTTAATGGGTGCCTCCCCAGACAACTGGAGGGAGATCCCTGTCAGAGTCACTCGAGCTGATGAAACATCAACTATTCCTTCTGAGGTTATTTGCCTAACAAAGCTGGTAAGTAGCCACCAACTTTGTTAGGCAAATAACCCCAGCACTAGAGTAATTTGGTCACTAAAAATGGCAGCTAGGGTTGCCATCTCCACCCCACATCCCCTCAAGCTCCAGTGCTTTTCAGCAGCTCTGTCAAGAGGGTGAAATTCAACAGGTGCAGTTTTCTACCCAGTTCTACTTTGCATGCTGCACACTATGCTTGTTGAAATTTCTGCCTAGCTTGCTGTTGTTTAAAAGCTACCAGAGCTTTACCAAAAAGGTGGCAACGTTAAGTACATTTGCCTTCTTAACTCCCCATCAAAGCACTGCTTTTTAGCAGTTGAATGGCAGGCAGAAATTCAACAGAGGCATCTATCTTCTTCATCTGCATCTGGCACTGTTGGATTTCAGCCTGCTTTTTCCCCGCCTTTGCTGCAGGGTGGGACAGCTGAAAGTTGCTAATTGCATTTCAGCTTTTGACAGAACCTGCTAGCAACACAGAGAACAAGCACTTTGATGGCTTTTTTGTCCCTGGAGTTAACTAATATCCAGAACAAATGAAGATTTGGATAGGAATAATCTCAAAGGAGATGCACGCTGCTTATCCCCGGCCCGCCCAACACCCTACGGTGCTCAAGGCTCTTTTTCTCACCTCTTCCTCCCTACCTCCAGATGGATCTAGAAGAGGAGGCAGTTCGCAGGCGCCAGGCAGAGATGACCACGGCACAGCGCACCAGGCTCTATGTCCTCCGGGGGGTGCTCAATATTCTGGTTTTGGGGCTGCTAGGAGGATCTTTCTACTGCATCTACCGGGCAGCGACATATTCCCAGGCACTGCTGGGAGGGGTAAGGAAATGGTTCTCACTTCACACGCAGGAGGCAGTGATGGTCACTAACTTGGATGCCTCTAAAAGAGGATTAGCCAAATTAATGGAGGAGAGGCTATTGATGGCTATTAGCCGTTATGACCATGCTCTGTCTTCACCGTCAGAAGCAGAAATACTTCTGGATACTAGTTGCTTTAAACCAAAGGAGGGAAGACGCTCTTGTGCTCAAATCCTGCTTGCTACTTTCCCACAGGCTACTGTGAGAACAAGTTGCTGGACTAGGTGGGCCATTGAACTGGTCCAGCAGGCTCTTATTACATTCTTAAGCTTAGGCAGGTGGGTGGTATTCCTGGGTTGACACAACACTAGCCTTGCCATTGCCCAGATGAGCAGTCCAAGTACTGGGGGTGGCGGGGGGGGGATGGACTGAGATTGCAATGGCTTGCAATAGCTCTGTGTCTTTAACAGCTGCATAGCTCTGCCCAGCGGTGCCTCACTACCTGCCTGTTGAAGTTCTGCATGTATGAAGCCCGGTTTCTGACACTCGGAGAAGGCAGATATAAACCTTGTTCCATTTCTCACTAGTACAGCCATCTTGCCCCCAGATCAACCTCTCTCTTTCTCTCTCGTTCTGCAGACAGACTCCCAAGTCAAAGGCCAATTTGTCCTGGAGCTTCTGGTGGCTTATCTCCCGTCGGTTGTCATCACAGCTGCCAACCTCATTGTCCCAATGATCTTTGAGGTCGTCGTTCAGCTAGAGAAATACCCGCTCAGCTTCCAAATCAAAATCACGCTTCTCAGGTACATGAAGTGCTGAGTCCTTGGGAGTGCCTGGGACACACCTGCCTCCTCTTGCAGAGTCACCTGTAGCTTTCACCTCTGAGTGACAGACAGGACTGGATTGAACATCATGCTAAGCAGGCTATAGGGTGGGAGCCAAGGCCATCAGTTCCCCTTAGTGAACAGTAGGGAGCCTGTCTGGATCACAGTAGCCCCTGAATTATTTTCAGCTCTGTTCTGAATCATAGCCAGGGCCAGATTAACAATCATGCTAAGTAAGTGGCACAATAAGTGACATTTACAATGTTTCTGTGTGATCTCCACACAGCCATTGCTTCCTGCAGTTCTCTTTGCAGGAACTGTACCATCATAGCCTAGGGATCATGCCTGGCTAGTGAAGTCAGGCACTAGTTGAGGGCCAGGCTGGCTTCGGGGGCCTGAGACTAGGCTCTGAGTGGGGCAGACTCTTTCAGTTCATACTCTCATTTCGCATCAGGCTCATCCAGGCTGCAGGCAGCAAGGGCCAACAGAGCTGGAACATAACAAAATTGCATCATACTGTGAGTCTGACCATGGGTCCATCTAGCTCAGTGCTGTCTACACAGACTGGCAGCAGCTCTCCAGGGTTTCTGATGGAACTCTTGCAGCTTTACCTAGATTTGCCAGGGACTTGACCTTTAGAAGACCAGGAACAGGTCATCTCTCCCCCCCCCACCACCACCCACTTTCCCTGGTCAGTTGGCAAACCTACGTGTCAATCTTTCTGTCTGATAGGAGTGTCTTCCTCCGTCTTGCAAGCCTGGTGGTTCTTCTCATCTCTCTCTGGAGCCAGATCACCTGTGGTGGAGATCCACATAAGCCTGCGTGTCAGAAATGTGGCTATAACAATCATCTCCATCCGGTGAGGTTAGAGTAGGGGTCCCCAAACTAAGGCCCGGGGGCCAGATGTGGCCCAATCGCCTTCTGAATCCAGCCTGCAGACAGTCCAGAAATCAGCGTGTTTTTACATGAGTAGAATGTGTCCTTTTATTTAAAATGAAACTCTGGGTTATTTGTGGGGCATAAGAATTCATTCATTTCCCCCCCAAAGAAAAATATAGTCCGACCCACCACAAGGTCTGAGGGACGGTGCGCCGGCCCCCTGCTGAAAAAGTTTGCTGACCCCTGGGTTAGAGGGAGATGAGAGGTTTGGAGCCAAGACTCCTGGGTTCTCTAGGTGGAGAATGAGTGGGCTAGAAATCGTGATGCCTTAGTTCCCTAAGAGGAGCTAGAATTCAGCTGGCAACTGCAAGAGGTGGTCCTTCCCATGCAGGGGCAGAATTTTGTCCACTAGGGTAGGGATCAGGAACCATGACATGAAAGTTTAGGTAGCTTAGAGAAAGGGCTGTTCTGAACTATGATTCCTCAATTAGATGGGAGAGAAATTGTGGGGCTCTTTGAATGGAGCAGAAGGGAAATGGATAGTTATAAAATAAAATAAAAATATTGAGGTGTTTCCCCCCCCCCCCCCCGTCCTTCCAGTGCTGGGAGACCTCTGTGGGGCAGGAAATGTACCGGCTGATGATCTTTGACTTGCTTGTCATGCTGCTTGTCATGCTGTTTGTGGAGTTTCCAAGAAAGTAAGTATTTTATAACCCCCCCCCAATGTTAGGTTTACTTGCTTTCTTATATTTGACTAGAGTCCTCAAAATGACTCCCAACAATTGACACACCATGGACCATATGCTAGAAAAAACTACCACCAGCACCAATGGAACAACTGCTTCCCCACCTAATGTGCTTTCCCACAGAGCATTGGTATAACATGGCCAGCATTAAATAACTTGGTTTGGAGATTTGTTTAATTTGGTGGTGGGGCTTACAGTGGGGGACAGCTTTTGTGTTTTTCCTTCCTTCCTATGTATGTGTTTAGTTTGGCCTGCCAGCTGAGAACGGATTGTTTCCACGCCAAGAATTCCCATACTGTCTATTTATTCCCTCACTTGAATCCAGTGGATTCACTCTGTGGAATCAAGTCAACGTTGTTGTCCTCTGACTGTATCCCATTGCTTTTGTGGTGTTCTCCTATCTTTCTTCAAACCTGCTTCCTCTGTCTTTCTTTCATTTAAAATGCAGTTTGCAGCACCAAACTGTTCTATGTCGACTAACAAAATGCTATTGAAGCTCTTAAGAGTTACTGTGGCTTTAAGTAGCAACTTCCTCCTTGCCCCCACTTTCCTATTCAGCATGGTAATAGCATTGCCGATGACAGCTTTTTAATTGCTTCCTAATTATAAGGGGAGAAGTGGGGGAGCTTCCATTACTGTTTCCCCCTCATTATTATTTTTCTTTTCATGTTTAAATTATGAGATAGAGCTCTGTTGAAATAAAACTAGCAATAATGAAGTCTGCTACATCCCAAGACAGGAGTCTGAATGCACCATCAGACTTGATGTCATCCCTGAGTTTGTGTCATGTAATAATTTACTTTGGCTGCAGTCCTATACCCTTACTGGGAGTAATCCCTACAGAACTCGGAGGCACTTGCCTTTTGAACACATGCCTTTAGGATGGCGAGGTTTTCCACACAGAGTAATTAAAATACAAACAATAATGTTTGTTGGTTTTTGTTTCTTCTTCCCACTCTCCACGTCTGTTATGCTGATGTTTAGGCCCTTCTACCCCACACTAACCTCATTCACCCAGGCTCTGAAAATATGAAGCAAGACAGGCTCAAAAGCACTTTCAGGGTTTTGTGTGAAAATGGCCTTTTCCTAGCATACATCCGTGCCTCAGTTCCTGTACCCGCCAGTGCTGTTTAAAACTTGTATACATTTCAGAATAATTAGGATACTATATAATAAAACCATTCCCCACCACCACCCTTTGGAAGACGCAATAATAAAAAAATATTTGGGAGGCTCACCTCGCATAATCAATCACAGTACACTGCGTGCGTACATCATTTGAATGGAAGTGCCCATCAACTTTGCGGGAGTTCAGCCCCCTCAAATGTTTTTTTTAGAGGGGTCAGAGGGAACTTGGCCCCTAGGAGTTGGCTCCTATGATAGCAACAGAGTCCTGGGCACCAGTGGTGTAGCAGGTAGGATGTTCTATCAGGACCAGGAAGACCTACCTAGATTCCTATCCTACCATGGCCATGAATCTCAGTGGCCTTGGGCCAATCGCACGGGTTGTTGTCTTTAACTAAGCTCTACTCAAGAGTAGGCCCACTGAAATGAATTAAGTTTAATCATGCTCATTAGTTTCAATGGGTCTCCTCTGAGTAGGACTAACACTGGATACAGCCCTTCCCCAGTTTTCTTCAACCTTAGGTTCCCAAATATTGCTAGACATCAACTGCTGTCATCCCTGACCACAGGCTATACTTACTGGGGATAGTGGGGGTTGTCGTCCATCAACATCTGAGAGACCCAAGGTTGAAGAACACTGGGACGTAGCCAGTCCTACTTCACAGGTTTGCAGAAAGAATAAAAGGAGGTGTGGGGTGGACCATTATTTGTCACTTAGAGCTTCCAGGAAGAAATCTGTAATATAAATGGAATGAATGACTGGAGGAACAGAAGAGCACGTATTTGTGGCTGGGCTGCAGGTGTCAGATGCCGCCTCTGGGATCCACGCCTGTCTTCAGCTTCTTTTCTTTGCCTTCTAGGTTGCTGGTGACCGCCTTCCCTTCCTGCCCCTTGCTGAAATTCTGGGGGCATCAGGAGTTTGTGGTGCCTGCCAATGTCCTGGACCTGGTGTATGGGCAGACCCTGTGCTGGACGGGGGCTCTTTTCTGCCCCCTGCTGCCTGTACTCAACACCATCAAGTATATTGCAGTCTTCTACTTGAAAAAGGTGACTCTGGGGATGGGGAGTGATTAACCCTCTTAACATTTCTCCAACTGGGCTGCAACCCTCATTAAAAAGTTATGAATGTTCTCTGGCTATGAACTGGGCAACCTTAGTTGCAAAGGATCCTGGGACATGTTCTAAGGGTCACGCTTAGTTCAGTGCTCCATCTGGCCAGGCCTTCAGGGATCACAGCGGGAGGGTCTCCCGAGGTCTTTTACATTTCCTTCCCTCTTCCTTCCAGCTAACCCTCTATGCCAATTGCCGTCCAGCCGAACGGACGTTTCGTGCCTCCAGCTCCAACTTCTTTTTCCTGTTGGTTTTGCTTTTGGGTTTGGCTATTTCCTGCGTCCCCGCCCTCTACAGCATGTTTGTGTGAGTATAAATGCACCCCCTCTGAACCCAAGTGCTTCCCAGTATCTGTAACAGAGCCATTTGCACCCACAAATGTTGTTCACTGTTGGCACATCTTGTGTCTTATATCTGACTGTGGGGACTTAATGTGCTCCTCTGTGTGAAACTGCTTGCCCCCGCCTCTAAAAAAGGGAAACCCAGAAGGGCTGGCCAAAGTATAGTGAAAAACCAACACTATGTGGCTTACAAGATATGCAGATGGGCAGTCAACGACCAAGGGCCTTGCAATGAAGGACATGATGACAGACATAGAGAATTAAGAGCCTAAATGGCTGACTGCTCTATAAAGAATGGAGGGCTAAGCAGAGAGTTCGGCAACCATTAATGCTGCTTGGTAGGGTCTGCAGCCCATCATGTGCTCATCATGCAGAAGGTCTGAGGTTCAATCCCTGGAATCACCAATTTAAAAATTATTTTGGGATGGGAAGAGCTCTCTTCATCTAAAGCAGGGTTGAAGAACCTGTTGCCCTCCAGATGTTCCTGAACTACAACTCCCAACAGTCCCAGCAAAGTTAGCCAAAGGCCAGCAAGGATGGGATTGTTGTCTTGCACTATCTGAAGGGCCAAATGTTCTCCACGCCTGAGCTTGGACAGCTGGTATCAGTCTGAGTAGGCAGTTCTGAGCTAGAAGGACAAATGGCCTGGCTCTGTAAAAGGGAATTTCATACTGCTCCCTAATCTGAGTGAGAGAAGTAGCTGAGCAAGGATCCCTTTGCTGTTAGATCTGTGGTGTCGTCGTCGTCTCCCCCCCACCCCCCGCATACACACAAAGATATTGTTGTGGGTTTGTAGGGTCAGTATGGATGATACCCGTGGGGTCCTTTCAAATCTTGTGTCTGTGGGCTTAGAATCTATGAGAGAGAACCTGCTGAATCAGCCAGATTAGTCTCTTTGTTAAAGGCCTTGGTTGGACAGTTAAGTAGTGCAATTTGCATAGGATAATAGAATCGTAGAGTTGGACAGGACCCCAGGGGGCGTCTAGCCCAACCCCTGCAATGCAGGAATCTCAACTAGATCATACATGACAGATGGCCATCCAACCTACCCAAAGAGGAGACAAATGAGTGGGCCTTCCCCCCCCCCTCACCTTGCTGGAGGTTGTCTTCATCCTGAGAGCCAGTGTGGTGTAGTGATTAAGAGCGGTAGACTCGTAATCTGGGGGACTGGGTTCGTGTCCCCGCTCCTCCACATGCAGCTGCTGGGTGACCTTGGGCTAGTCACACTTCTCTGGAAGTCTCTCAGCCCCACTCACCTCACAGAGTGTTTGTTGTGGGGGAGGAAGGGAAAGGAGATTGTTAGCCGCTTTGAGACTCCTTAGGGTAGTGATAAAGCAGGATATCAAATCCAAACTCTTCAAACTCTTCTTGTAGTTGTTTCAACAGACAACTGGCCCTGCAGAAGCTGGCAGTATTTTCATGATAGCTTTTGATGCTTTTCATTTGTGTAACCTTGAAGTTGCCCTTCACACCTACCGCTTCCGATTCTTCCGCTTTATCCCTGCTCTCTCTCCTCCAGTTTGCCTCCTTCGAAGGCCTGTGGTCCATTCCGGGGGGAGCCCACTATGTGGAACACTGTCAGCAGTGCTATCTCTGAGTTACCCCGCACTGCCCGGGACTTCTTTGGATTTGTGGGCTCCATAGCATTTGCTGTGCCCTTGTTCCTACTACTGAGGTGAGAAGGAGCTGGGTATCTGAATGGGATGCTAGTGTGGTAAGGTTCAGGTGTGGATCGGGGAGGAAAAGAGAAAGGTCTTCTGAGTCCAGAGTCCATCTTGTGGAATGGAAAACACTGTATTTATTTAAATTAATTTTACCCCATTTTTAAGGTGCAAAAGACACTCAGCATGGCAGTTTACAATGATCACTAGTAAGATGGCCCCTCCTCTCAATCTAAAGAGCACAGCACAAAAGGAAATAAAATTGGGAGGGAGGAGGAAAAAACCAAACACAGGTGCTAGTCTTAAGTTACAAAGTTCTTTGGGGTTCTTTTGCTGTGTGGGGAAGCAAGCTCTCTATGGTTGCTCCTTCTCTGGTTGATCCCCTCCTTGCTATTCTTCTTTTTGGGATATGGAGGGAGCAGCTTCACAGTGCAGTGGTCCCCTGATGGCAGAGACCATTGTGTGCTGCCTTTCACCTGTACAGTCCCAGGGCAACTGCAGTGCCATTAGCACCTGTCCCCTCTCATCTATTTTTTTTCTCCCCCACCCCACCCCCCTTTTTAAACCTTCCTAGCATACTCATGTTCTTCCTCAAGGCACTGGCTGACTCCTACAGCTCTGTGGTCAAAGGCCTTAAATGGCAGCTCCGTTTGGTAAGTGGTTCCTAACAAGGATAGCCAGTGTGATGCCTTTCAGGTGGTTTGGACTGCAACTCCCACCTTCCCCATCCAGCGTGGTCGATGGTGAGGGATGATGGGAGTTGTAGTCCAACAACATCTGGAGGATCCTGTGGGAGATGCATGAGTGCAAGCGAGAATGAGATTTAGAAATAAAAGACAGAGAGGCAGCGCTTTGACCAGCAAAGGCTCTGAGAGAGAAGAATGCTCCCCTGCACTCCCACCCAGGGTATTTTATTACACAAAGGGAAATCATTACAGGATTACAAGATTCAAACGAACCAATCAAATTCATCCAGCACACCTCAAGGAGTCTTCATGTGGTCGGTATAAGGTAACAAAGACTTACATGAGAAACCCAGGAAACTTCCTACACACCAAAGCATGATAATAAAACAGAATATTGCAGGAGGGAACAGGAAGGTCATAAAGCAGAAGTTAGCAGGGGAATGAGACTAGCACCCTGTCATCAGAACTCTTGTTGTTTACCTCACCCCTCTAAGGGTTGGGGATCAAAGAGAGAAAGATCCTATCTAAAACTAACACAGGAATGCCTGGCAAATGGAAATGCAGCATCTGGTCCAGCAGACCACGCCCTAGTGGAAAACGTGACTTGACAAGTTAGAAAAATGGAGTCCACATGGATGCTACAGGATCCGACATTATTCACATCTGACAAGGGTCAATGTTAAAGAATGGGTGGGTAGTGGAATACACTCTCAATCAATTTTATTGTATGTAGCCAAAGGCCTTTACAATGGGGAACAGAGAATAAAAGGAAACTTTCATCTAAAATCATACAATGTAACCTGTAGCAGTTTACAACATCAAAAGAAATTTACAACATAAAAATTTAAGATTGGAGCGCATTCACATAGCTGGAACAGAGCGTCTTGGCTGCCAGCGCAAACTTGGCTACCTGCAGTGTAATACATAGATGTTTATCTGCTATGAGTTCCAATGTCACTTCCTGTGCGGATCAACCTGGAAGCCAATTAAGAATTGGCGATATAATTTTTCCTCTGGGCGTTGTATACAAGGGGCAAATCCAGCGCTGACAGGTTGAAATTGGCAGACTCAGAGGAGGAAGAGATTAACAGTGTGGTGCACACATTAATAAATGTTTTGAAAACTGAGATAATTTCCTCTCTGTTAATTCTGTTATCAGTGGCCACCAAAAAAAGGGTGAGATCACAGTTCAGTGTGAGAGATTCAGTCTCTGCCTTCTCTGATAGTGGGGCTGGGAATACAATGGCCACTTAAGCATCAGTCAAAGAGAAGACACTGCTTTGCATAAAGTTTACACGTGCATAGATCAGGTGAAAAATATCTGTCAAATGCAGCCCTTCAAGCCTCCCTCTGCCCAAATCTCTTCCCCAGGCCATGCTCCTCACTGGTCCTCTTCTACAACCACCGCACACACTTACCCAGGCTTTTGACACTTGAGGTGTATGTTTTTAGGACTCACCTTACTGTCTTCTGCCACCCTATCAGGAGGAAGCCCCTGCTGCCAGCCACAATAACCAGGGTGATGCTAGAATAATCTAACTTGCTATTCAGCAGTTTTTTAAAAGATATCCCGTCACTATCCTGGGGGGAGAGAGAGAAGAAATTGTGGTAGGTGAACTCCATCCAAAATGGAGGGAGGGGGGAAAGGAAACCTAGCAGCATCCTCACACCACCATTTCCAAAGTTGAGGGAGGAATTTTATTTCTTCTCCCTCTTAGAAGGCAGATCTCATTTTTTATTATTAAAAAGGAAGATCAAATGCTGAAAAATGTTAGTGATTTTATGGGCTCCTTCACTCAGTGCAGTATAGGAGAGATGATGAGATAAATGTCAGTTTTTAATTTTCTCTTTCTGTCCCTCAGGAGGGCCAGGACAAACTTTTCCTGGTGAAACAGATCTCTGAGCTGAGCCAGTGAAGCAAATGGATGCAAAACGAGAGATCTCTTCTTCTCATCGGAAAGAATGTTAGGATATCACTGATTTTGGCAGTATTGATTCTGCAGATTCCATCAGCTCTGTTCTTCGATGCTGGATCCTCCATTCTTCATAGACAGGACTCTGACCAATTTTGCTGTATGACAAATGTATTCCTTCCAGTAGCACCTTAGAGACCAACTAAGTTTGTTCTTGGTATGAGAGAAGTGTGCATGCACACGAAAGCTCATACCACTCATACCAAGAACAAACTTAGTTGGTCTCTAAGGTTGCTACTGGAAGGAATTTTTTTATTTTTTATTTTGTTTTGACTATGGCAGACCAACATGGCTACCTACCTGTAACTGGACAAATGTATTTTTATGTTTTATGGGTGCCAGAATTTTTATGTTTTATGGGTGCCAGAATCCATGTACACAGATCCTTGACCCAGCTTTGAAGTGAAATGCTGCTAGATATATATAACTGACACAAAAAACAAACACCTGTTGGGAATTAGACTTCAATGCTGCAATGAAACAGAGAAACATAGCTCAGTGGTAGAGCACCTGCTTTGCATACAAAAATATCTGAGGTTTAATCCTTGCCATCTCTGGGTATGACTGGGGAAGAGCCTGGTCTTAAAAACTGGAAAGCAACTGCCAGACAGTGTAGTAGACAATACTGGGTAGATGGATCAATGGTGTGATCTTGCCTTAAATCCTGGAAATAGGGTTGCCATATTTCAAACAGTGAAAATTTGGATGGAAAATTTGGCAAAGTTGTTGGACAAATGGCAACCCTACCTGAAAAGCTACTGCCAGTCAGTACAGACTCACTAGACTAACTTGGAGTCTGACTTGGAAGAAGGCAGCTTCCTGTGTTCCTAATATCTAAAAAATATGTGTGTCACCCCCTTGGAACAATGTTTCATATGTAAATGTTATGCATATCCAATTAAATTTTATGCAGATTTCTTAATTGGGTGGCAACCTACTAACAAAGGAGACATTACACATTAGTTCAGGAAGATTTGGGACATTGAATTTTATTTGTTTACCATTATGTAGTTATTATGAGTTCACCTGTGTTTTCTTAATGTATTTGATGAATGGTGAGTGGCTTTGGAGTACTGGTGCTGAGGACACAACTGTGGCTGTTGGACTCACCCTGTGGAAAGCCCTCTCATCAGGTATCAGAGTTAAATAATTATATAAATTTTGTGGACATCTGAAAGCAGTCGTGTTTCTGGGAGTTTTTAATGTTTGGTTTTGTCCCTTTATATTTTGTTGGAAGCTGCCCAGAGCAGCTGAGGTAGTTCTGTCAGATGGGCAGAGTATAAGAAATAAATGACTCCTACTACAACTACACAGGGCCTCACATGTAATTGATGGATTCAAGTACAGTATAACACATAATTGAAAACATTTCAAAAAGTGTAGCTTTATGCAATGTGTGTTGAGGCATGAGGGAAATGACTGTTTCGAATACTGTATATGAATACTACTGAGAATAAGCAGTAGTCGGTTTATGGCGGAGGCTAAAACGGGGGTCCGTTTCTGATGCATAGCTGTCAACTTTTCCCTTTTCTTGCGAGGAATCCTATCCGGAATAAGGGAATTTCCCTTTAAAAAAAGGAAAAAGTTGACAGCTATGTGATGTAATCTGGGCACACGTGCAATAGAAGCTATTATTGGAAGAAGACTAACCGGAGGTAACAATGTGTCGCAAGAACCGAGCACTTCCCGGGAAATCGGGGGTTTGATTTATATGCAGTGACACAGAGCCTGATAAATTCTCACGCGCCGTCATTGAAACGAACGTGTGTGACTCTGCACCAATCAAGCCGCGGTACAAGAGTACAGAACAAAGTACGAACTCAACATTCCGTCAGATTGTAAGGGCGGTGCGCGATGACGCAAGGGGCACGTACAGAGACGGCGTGGGCACCCCACCAAACAAAAACAGAGGGCGGGGCTAGACTGACACCGGAAACGGAAACTGGGAGGGAGGAGGGCGGAAGCTTCGGAAAGAAACAGCAACAGCCAAGATGAACATTCTTCCCAAGAAGTCATGGCACGTGAGGAACAAAGACAACGTGGCCAAGGTGCGGCGGGACGAGGCGGAGGCCGAAGCGCAGCGGCAGAAGAAGGAGGCCCGAGCACTACTTGCTGAACAGGAGGTACGTTGTCGTCAATGCGCATGTGCGAAGATTTTTTGCGCGTGCGCAGTTTTCTAGTCTGCGCGACGTCTCCATTGCGCATGCGCGTGCTTTAGTAATATACTCTGCCAGTTAAAATTTATGTAAAAAGGCAAACAAATGAGGATGGTGATTGGGCGAGTGAAACATGGCGGAGAAAAGCCAGGCGAAGCGCTTACGGGAGGGAGAAGACAGGAAAATGGACTGGCGCAAATGGAAGCAGGAAAAGAAGGGAGGAGAAGAAGAAATGGAAGGAGCTGAAGCTGTTGAGGAAACTGGATAAGATGATGATGCAGGAGGTGGCAGAGAAACAGAAAGAGGAGGCAAAGCCCATTGAAGATAAAGGATGCAACTACACAGTCAGCGTCGCCCTTCCGGGCTCCATTCTCAGCAACGCCCAGTCGGCAGAGTTGCGGACTTACCTTGCTGGGCAGATCGCCAGGGCCTGCGTCATCTTCTGCGTGGACGAGATTGTGGTGTTTGATGAGCAAGGGGAGGATTCAAAGACGGTGGAAGGTGAATTTGAAGGGATCAAGAAGAGAGGTCAGGCCTGTGTGCAGCTGGCCCGGATACCTTAGGAAATCTTTCTTCCCCAAACACCAGGACCTCCAGTTTGCAGGACTCTTAAACCCCTTAGACAGCCCCCACCACGTGCAGATAGGTGAGGAATCGGAGTATCGGGAAGGTGTGGTTTTGTCACGGCCCACCAAGCCTGGCCGGGGATCCTTTGTGAACTGTGGAATGCCAAAGCAGGTACAGATCGATAAGCAGCTGGAGGCAGGCCTTCGTGTTACAGTGCGTCTCAACCCACAGCAAAATCCAGAGAGCAAAACACAGAAGGGGGTGGTCGTTTCATCACACCAGCCTCGAACTGCTTCTGGGCTGTACTGGGGCTACAGTGTCCGCTTGGCATCCTGCCTGAGTGCTGTGTTTGCTGAGTCCCCGTATAAAGAAGGCTACGATGTCTCCATTGGAACCTCTTGAGCGAGGGACCTCCGTGGACCAGGCAACTCTGCCTCCTTTCAGACATGCTTTGATAGTTTTCGGAGGCTTGCAAGGCCTGGAGGCAAGCGTGGACACGGACCTGAACCTGGAGGTCACAGATCCAAGCACCTTGTTCGACTTTTACTTGAACACCTGTCCAGGGCAGGGCAGCCGCACCATCAGGACCGAGGAAGCAATCCTCATCTCTCTGTCGGCGCTGAGACCTCAGATTGACGAAGCAGTGAAGAAAGGCAGCAGCCTCTGAAAAGAAGCAGAAACTCAAGCATCCAACATGGGCAGACCATCATCAATTTTTACCTCCCAGCCAACTTAACACCGAAATGTGAAGTAGGACCATCTTCTCTCTGTTTGGAGGTCAGGAAACTCACTTCCCTGCTGCCACTGGATGATTTGATTGTGGAGCAGGTTGGAGCATTCAGACACAAAGAAAGGGGAAAGGGCTTTAAGACTGGCCCATCTACCTCAGCTGCCACTTCTCAGAAGGAGGCATCTGCATCAAACTTTTGGGAAACAGTGAAGACCTAAGTGTGGCGATTGACTGGGGGGTGATGCCTTCTAGCCCAAATGCAATCTGTTGCAACCACATTCATGTTTAACACAGGAGCAACAACTTTTATCCACAAAATTAAGACTGCTAAACCTACAGTGTAAGAAGAAACATATCAAGTATGTGACCTAATGTGATATTCCAGGAGTATCTTGATCAATGAAATGACCAAACTTTTAAAGGTGTAAAGCAGTGGTTCCCAAAGTGGGCAATACTGCCCACTGGTGGGGGGCAGTGCAATTACTTAGCAGAGTGAAAAGGACTATCAGATGTTAAAAAGCTGGTATCACTGGATCAAATTCATCAATTTTGTTGAATTAAATTAAATAGTTTTAAAGGGGGGGAGGCAAACATATAAAAGTCAAGAAGTATAATGAAGCACCTGAATTCATATACACTATTTCCGAAACTTGCTATATTAAATAGTTAACCACCAGTTACCATTGTTGTGAATGTAACTGTGCTTGATCCTGTATACATTTGAGCATTGAACAGAAGTGTTCCAGACATAAGATACCTCTTGCATTTCATAAATTTTATATATATATATATATATATATATATATATATATATATATATATATATATATATATATATATATATATATATATATATATATATTTCTTTACCCAGGAGTGTGTACATATATGCTACTCTGCCAACTATGGATAACATTTCATACATCAGATTAAATGGGCCGTAGTTCACAGAAACGTGTGTCACAATAAACCTGATAGTCTTAAAATGCCACAAGAATTTGTGTTGCTGCTCTTGTGTTCATATTGTATATATACCACGTTGCTGCTTTTTTGTTTATAACAATTGCTCTTGACTTCTGTCAACCCAGTTCTTTGTTAAAATACATGAATTTAAAAGTGGTCGGCTTAGTGGTTCCCCAATACATGCACACTCTCAACATTTTTGCTTTGTCCCAGTCTTTTTCTATCATAACTCCTGTCTCCAGTAATAGAATAGATTTATTGTTAATTTGACTGCAAAGTGGCTATCTTGCAATGAGCCACAGGCTTTTAGAAAATAATGTAAGAGACTGGGAAGGAGAAGGCAGGCTGGCTATCATAACAGAGAAATGTGCCACAGCAAGGTAACTATGCAGGCCGGAAGGTGATAAGGGCAGGGAATTGCACCTTGGACAAATTCTTCTCCTTTGATCCTAGGCCCGGACTGAATTCCTACGCAAGAAAGCACGCCTGTCAGCTCCAGGAGGTGATGACAGCAGCTCGGACATCCTCGCTTTAGGCTCAGAAAGGCCCTCGCGCCATCTAAATCTCTTTCAAGAGTTGGAAGAAAGTGGCAACAAAGAATATGAGGAGGAGAAGAGGCAAGAGAAGGTAATGGGAGGAGGGGAGCTTGTTGTGGAGGCTTTCTTTTCACCAGCTGCAAACCTGGCGGTCTAAAGGGCTCCAACCCAGCCAGGGTGCAACATGAACTCCTTTGCCCCACTTGCAGGAAATAACTCTGGCAGAGTTGGTGTGGGGTGGTTTGGGTTCTTGCTACCCTCTGGCTGTGCAAGGGCAAAATGTGGAGGGCTAGTAGCATAAATCTTCAGGGATTTATTTATCTGGCAAAAAAGTTTATTTTTGGAGTATCTGTTCCCACTTGCCTGTCATATATATATATATAGCCCTGGTTTGCCTGGTCCTTTGTGCTCGATGTGCTTCCCATTCCAGGAAAAAATAGGCTCCCGGCTTCCACCCTTCAATGGTTAGCCTTCATTGTAATCTCTTACTGCCTGGTGAGTACTCACTGGAAGGAAAAGAACATACCGCAGTGAGGACCAGTGAATGGTCTGGGAGCATCCAATGCGGTAACATTGTTGAAGCTAAGTGGATAGAGGGGACCTGAGCTTTATCTGGGTCAGGGATAGCCAATACAGCCCCCTCCATGTGTTGTTGGGACTCCAACTCCCATCAGCCTCAGTCAGCATGGCCAATGGTTGGGGATGATGGGAGTCAAGCAGCACCTTTGGCTCCCCCAAAATAGATGGTCTGAGCTTTGTTAAAGGGGGAATAGGGATGTGACAGTCCATGGAGCAATCTCGCACAGGCAGCATTAACACTGCTTCAAGTAACATTGCTTTGGGTTATTTCACTCCTCCCAGGAGCGTCGGGAAAAAGCTCTGGGTATCCTCACGTACTTGGGCCAGAGTTCAGCAGAGGCCCAGACGAGTCGTCCCTGGTACCAGGAGCTGCCAGAACGCAGTGAGGCCGTCGCCAAAGATGAGAAGCTGAAAGGGAAGTTGGATCCCCTGGCCGAGATGGAAAGGCACTTGCGGAAGAAGAAGGGATCCCACAAGAAAGACGGGAAGAAAGACAAGCAGGAGCAAAAAGGAAGCGGAGGAACTCTGGCTTTCAGGTGTGTTCCTTTAGCAGCCTAGGCCACAGCACAGGACACGGCTGCTCCTTCCTGCTGGCTGAGACGGGACGCCCCAGGCAACAAAGACCCACCCTTAGGAGGGGGAGGGAAAGGGAAGCCACACATGTGCATTTCAGGTAGCACACCTCCCATCTGTAGGTGGCTGCTCTGAAAAGAGGAAAATGCTCTTTTGCATAAAGTAAAGTGGTGGTTTACAGAGCAGCAGTTACAGCCAAGTCTTAAGAAATAGGTCAAAGAGTGTGAAGGGTTGTTTGCCTGTTTTTGTGCTGCTTCGAAGAATCCAGCTCTCAGAGATAGAGACTTACCGGTAACGGTAATTTGTCAAAGTAATAAAATTGACTCCTCTGTTGCAGGGTGGGATATTGGCCCTGGAAAGGTGGTGGAGGGGGACTCGAAGTTCAGCCTTTTTAAGTATTGCCCCTTACTGGTCCTGCAGTGCCGTTGTCAGGTGTAGAAAGGAGGATATAGGGCAGGTGTGGGGAACCTTTGGCCTGACAGATGTTGCTGAACCTCAGCTCTACCCCTAAACTTACGTCCCCTCCTCTACATTTTATTGGCAATAGCCTCTATGTCGCCTCCCAAAACAGGACAAGAGCACAAAACAAAGAATTCTTGTAGGCAGGATGGTGAGGATTACAGACATTTGCAGTGTCCCATCTACACTTCAGTTTTTAACCCAGGCATGGGGAACCTCAGTCCCAGGCATAAACTCAGCCTTCTGGGACTGTTTGGCGCTCGAGACTTTCCAGGCTGCATCCCTCTCACCAGCTCCGCTTTGCACCCTTAAACTCTTGTTATTTTTTGCTGCCTCAGATGGAGGATAGAAGGGGATATGCAAGTGTAAAGAAGCTAGTCTACTGTGTAGAAAGGTAAAATTCTTGCCTCTGGGCCTGCCTACCACCAGAATGCCCTCTGCCAATACAGCCTCTGGGCTGAAAAGGGCTCCCCACTCCTCTTCTTAAACCCTTTTGTTTCCTTCTCAGGCCTGCCCCTTCCTCAGCATCGTCGTCATTGGAGCAACTGCGCCAGGAGAGGTTGCGCCGCGAGAAGGCAGAGCGAGCCCGTGCCGAGAGCCTTCTAGCCCAAAGGGCAGGCACCCTCCCACTCCAGGAGGAGGAAACAGATGAAAGAAAACGGGGCTACAACTCTCAGTTTAACCCGCAACTGGCAAGAAAGAGAGTCTGGGAACCACAGTGAGGTGTCGTGCAAGCGTGATATTACCAAACGCTGCAATGAGACAATAGCAGTAGCAATGCTGTCAGGCAAAGCATGTTATCCTGCAGTATCAAGAGAGGAATGCTGTCAGAATCAATTTTCTTCAAGAGGAATATGCATTAATTTTCTTCTTGCTCGATGCAACGTATTATTTATTGAATTCATACCCGGGCCTGGGGCGTGGACACGTTCTGGTCAGTATACAGTAATCAGGATTAGGCTAAGGAAGACTTTGGCATGTGGGCTTCAGTAATACACACACTCACCTTATCACTATCGTTTTCTGGATTAGGGCTAGGCCAGAGGCTGCTCCACCAGCTATGCAATCTAGCAGTTGCCTGCCTTGAGACCATTATGTACAATGGCAGCTGGATAACAAGTTCTGCCTATTTACTCCAACCCCCCCCCCCCCCGCTTCCAAGACCTCACCTCTCCCTATTCATCTTCGTTTTCCTCAAGGAAATTGGTGTAGGCCAAAGCCTGTTAGTATCTATTGTGCAGGATATGCATCAGTATCTACTGTGTTTTGAAATGGATTCTGGCCAATAAAGGACACCGAACACCTGATGCTTTGTGTTCATGAGTCTCCACAGGAAGTAGCAGCAGTGTCATCCTCCACCAAAACAGCTCAAGGACCTGGAGGCAGCAACAAGAAGGGCCCTCTGCATGCTAAAGTTCATGACAGAAAAGGCTTGGAAATAAGCTTCCACCTGTTTTTTTAAATTAGTCTTTATGCTTTTGTATAGGCGTGAAAGTGTGTTCTAGGCAACGCAGGCCAAAGTCTCAGAAAGAAGCCTGAATAAGCAGTGGAATAGAAGCACCAACTGTGAAGTGGGAACATTAGAAAAACCCTCTTGAGTCAAGGTAGCCACCTGACAGACTGGCCAGGGCTGCTGTGAGTTGTAATTCAACATCTGGCGACAGCACCATTTGCTGCTGAACTCTAGTAGGGGCAGCTAATTTCAGTGTACACATAAATCTACATTCCCTCTTGTCACCCACGTAGTACTGGGTGAAGATCTCTTCTGCTGTTTAGTCGTGCCCGACTCTTCATGACCCCATGGACCAGAGCACGCCAGGCACTCCTGTCTTCCACTGCCTCCCGCAGTTTGGCCAGACTCATGTTAGTAGCTTCGAGAACACTGTCCAACCATCTTGTCCTCTGTCGTCCCCTTCTCCTTGTGCCCTCCATCTTTCCCAACATCTTTCCCAAGAGAGTTTTGACTAAACATGATCCACCTGGAGCAGGAACCGGCAAGCCACTCCAGTATCCCTGCCAAGAAAACTCCATGGACAAAAACAACAGGCATATAAAAAGATCTCTTCTAGGCAGCTTTTAAACATGGCACATCCCACCTTAAACATAAAATCACCACCTTGAGTCACTGCGAGGCACAAAGAGAAAGCAGGGCTATTGGATTTCTTCACACCCCTTTGTACCACAACCCCCCCTTTTTATCTCCCCTTTTCTCTACAAGAGAAGAAGAACATTCATATAAAACTATTTATTCATAAATATTTTCCAAAACGAAAATAGGCTTACGAAAAAATATCTTAAACAGCGGCATGGGCGGGGTGCTCCAGTTCAGGGGGCTGCATGAGGAGGGAGATGGTGGGACACAGCTGTCTTTCCATCTCTCTCTCTGGGTTTCCCCAAGTCTTTCCCCTCCAATCAGGAATAAATTGCAAGTCATCAAGGGGGAGGGTCTCTCTGTGGGAGGAGCAGCAGATTAAGATATGAGCTCGGATACCAAATTTAGGGTGGCAACAAAATTTTGGAAAACGGGGTGGGGTGTGGGGTTGGGAGAGAAGCAGCAGTGGGGGTGGGTTGGGGATATACTCCCTTAAGTCAAAGTTCCAGTCAGGAAAGGGAGCTTTGGGGATTTTTCCAAACTGAATTGAAGAGGACAGGTGGCGTTTTGTTCCCTCGACAACATCACCCGCAGAAGCAAGTGAAAAAATATGGCGGCCTATAAAATGTTGACAGAAAGTACCAGTCCACAAATTACTTTGTGCTGGGATCCTTTCTGGCAGCCGGCTGACTTCACTGGTTGGTAACAAGTTGACGTCATTTTGCTTTTTGCCATTTCCAGCAGTGGCAACTAGGCAAAGGTTGGAGCAAAGTCACCCTGAACTGTTCCCAACACTTCTGACTATTGGGGATATTTATAGAGCCCTGTGCCCTTGTCTGTCACACACTTGGGCATATGATGGCAGCCAAATTGGGGGTGACGTCTGCACTTGAGAGGTTGGCGAGGAGGGCAAAGGAGGACAGGACGTTGGTGTTTGCTGCAATTGGTGGCGGAAGGAGCATAATAAATTCTCCAATTTAGAAGACACACAAAAATGTAGATTGGGGGAAAGTCACTCTTTTGGTGGGATTCTCAAATTCTTTTTTAATCTCCACTCTCTCACCCGAATCTGGTGCACATGAAGAGCATTTCCCCTTTTTCCCGACCTCTTCGTATGCATTACAGGCAGAAGAGAGCAAGGAAAAGGCAGAGGAGAATCCCGCCACTGCCGCCCCTCCTCCTCCGTCCCGCGGTCACTTTTAAAACTTGCATGCATTTTTTTTTAAAAAACGTGCAGCTCGCCCCGTTCCCCCACGGTTGTGACGGGTGGGGTGGGGGGTGATGTGTATTGGTTGGTCTTCCTTTGCTGCTTCCCCAAGCGCACCGCAGTTGTCTCTGGAAAGGAAGGCTTGGCACCCCCTGCTGGCCCCAGGTCATCACTGCAGGTCCCGGTCTTCCAGGTAGCGGTATTCAAAGGTGAAACCCTCCTTTTTGCGCTGGCCCCATTTCTCGTAGTCAAAGTAGATGTAAGTGCCCTGCGCAGAAACAAGAGAGCCAAAGTGTATTGGAGAAAGAGCTTCCTCTTGTCCAGCAAGGAAGAGTCAGAGAATTAACAGCTTAGCAACTCTGCTCTCATGTCAGATTAAAACTTGATAGCAGGAGGCAAAGATTGGGCTACTTCCCAGTGAGGAGGAAGGGCTTTGGGGGACCCTCAGGATCCCAGTTTCATCCTCTTAAAACATACAGAGCTGCTGAACCTCAATGCCATATAGCTATGTGGGGAGAAGAGACCTCAGAATACCCATTTCAGGGGTAGGTATGTCTATGAAGCAAGCAGAAGAATACAGACCTTCCCTTCTCTTTATTTTCCTTGAGGGGAGAAGTCACACTCAGGTAACCAGCTGTCCCTGCAGACAGTGGCATGAACCACAGCTACCAAGAACCTCAAAACCTTTTCTGCATTTACTAAAACTATGTAGGACCTTGAAAATGGGAAAACTATCCTTCCTGCTTTCTACTTTCTCCCTACCTCCCTGTTACAGAAGAAACCAACGATTACAAAATTCCTAGTGGCATCGCACAGTCATTTTGTACTCTAAGCCCCACCCTCAGACATTCAACATTCAAGCCAAACAACATCCTCATGGGAGTTACAGCGGAATTCATGCAGACTGGAATCCTTAAAAAGACCCCAAAAAATTACAAGGGTTTCTAGTTTTCATGACACTGGAATTAACTGGATCAAAACTCAACAAAAAGCTCCAGAGCTTAGCAGGCAAAGTCTCTATGCTTCACCTGGCTACTTACTCTGGTCCTCTCATTATTATTTTTCCATTCTTCTCTTCCAGTGAGAGAAGGGCCATAGCTCACTGGTAGAGCATCTGCTGTGCCTACAGAGAAGGTTCCTGGTTCAAATCCTGGCATCTCCATGTAGAATTGCATAGGAACCTGTCTGAAAACCCGGGAAAGCTACTGCAACGGTCTGGTTCTGCAGCTTCCAGGGGTGTTGGGAATTCATGTGCTGGGACCATCCCCCCCCACACACACACACATACACATACGAGCTTCTGTGGTCCCCTCCCTCACCTGCTCAAATTCATCAGTGATGGTCTTGGGTTCTTCGTGCCGCTGGAACCACATCATGTACTTTGTGTGGAAGCGCCAGGACTGCTTCTTCAGCGCCTTCGCTGCCAGGTATTGTGCCTTCGTGCCCTTTAAAGCAGAAGGGGACAGGACAGGTGAGGGCTGTGGGATACACAAATCTGTACCAGTTCCAAGCGAGGGATGCTAGCAGCACATCCACGGAGCACTTATAGGTCCCAGTGGGTGGGGGGGGGTGGCAAAACCTGTCCATCGGACACTACCGACAGAAATTCTATTTCTTACCTCCAAATAGTAGAAGATGAAGAAAAGGGTCTCTGTAGAGAGGCGCTGGTAGAACTCCACCGTATCGGAGTGTGGGGGAGGCATCTGGTGGTGGTACGGAGGGGTTGGGCAGGGGTTTCGCGGCAGATATTGCCTAGGGGGTTAAGAGGGGAGGAAGGGGAATAGAATAAATGAATTTCCAAGAAAAGCTGAGAGAGTTCAACTCCAGGCTGGTGGCCTCGGCGGCAGTCTCCCCATCCCCTACGTGTGCACGCACACACCTGAAACCCCACAGATAAGCTGGCTGGAGGGTTAAGCCAGTAGTTCAAGATGGCAACTGGAGTGGAATGGAGGAAGTGAACCAATGAAAACAGCCGAAAACGATGTCAGCAATTCCCACCGGATTGTGCCTAACTCCCTCCATCTGCCACTATTTGGTGACTGATGGGCCTCCGTAATTTCCAACCATCTCAAGGCAGTCCGGAGTGTGGGTGGGTGTGCAATCTCAGGTCTTGGGTCCCAAGTCAATAGGGACATTTTATGATAGTGTTACAGACTGAATTCAGTCTATGAGGACAGTCAGTCAGTGCCGATCCTGCAGGACTGGCTTAAAAGAGGAGGGGGCAAATTCATAGAGGAGAGGCTTATCAGTGGCTGCTAGCCATTATGGTTATGCTCTGCCTCAATAGTTGGAGGCAGCAATGCTTCTGAATATGAGTTGCTGGAAACCACAAGAGGGGAGGCTGCTCTCGTGCTTCCTGGTTTTGCACAGGCAACTATTTGGCACCGTGAGGATAGGATGCTGGACTTGATGGGCCTTTGGTCTGCTCCAGCAGGCTCTTATTTTCTTACGAATACCTGCCCCCCCCCCAAATACTGAAAATTGATGCTCTAAATCAGGCTTCCTCAACCTCGGCCCTCCAGATGTTTTGAGACTACAATTCCCATCATCCCTGACCACTGGCCCTGCTAGCTAGGGATCATGGGAGTTGTAGGCCAAAAACACCTGGAGAGCCGAGGTTGAGGAAGCCTGCTCTAAATCCTCAGGGTCCAGGGAGGGCCTCAAGGGCAACAGAGTGGCTCAGTCGGCAGAGCATAAGACTCTTCATCTTGGGGTCATGGATTTGAAACCCATCTGAGCAAAAGATTCCTGCACTTCGGGGGTTGGACTAGATGATCCTTGGAACCCCTTCCAACTCTACAATTCCTTGATTCTAGGGTGGGCTCTTTTCCTCACCTAGCAGGAGCATCCCCATGCATTGAATCTCCCTGCTATTGACCTGTGCGACCCCATGTGCGACAGTGGGCTTTTGTTGCATCCTTACAAGGAAAGAGAAGACTTTGAGCTGCGCTGGCGATATGAAAACTGGACCGACAATGTGAAGTTCAGAGAACTCTGAGGATGTGACTTGGACTGTGAAAGGCAACACCACTCGTGGCCTTCAGAGGGAGCAAAGGCCCTTGACACACACACACACACACACACACACACACCCCACACCACCAGACCAGGGCAAACCCCCTTACCGGATCCTTTCTGAATCAGAAGGATGAGGCATGTGGTGCCAGGCAGCCTCCTCCATGGCCTGTTGGTAGAGCTGCTCCTTGGTGAGAGGCACAGGCCCCAGGGGGCACACCCCCAGCGAAAGGGGGATGTTCACCTCAGATAGCTGGATGGGGGGCTGGTTGGAGGCTGGCTGGGAGGTCGTGCTCGTAATTAAGATATCAGCTGGAGCAGAAAAAGGGGAAAGAATCACTTGACACACGCTCTCGGTATACAATTCATGCGAGCCTGGACTCTGAAGGCTGTATTTTTAAATGCAGCTCCCCCTGCTTCTCACGACGAGTCTTTTGATTCATCAAGAGTTATTATCCTTGCTACCATCTCTGAAAAGGTGGCTGCGGATTACAGTTACAGGTGGGTAGCCGTGTTGGTCTGCCATAGTCAAAACAAAATCGAAAATTCTTTCTAGTAGCACCTTAGAGACCAACTGAGTTTGTTCCTGGTATGAGCTTTCGTGTGCATGCACACTTCTTCAGATACCTGCGGATTACAGTTGAGGTCGATCTCATTTCTTGCTATTGCATGTGTAAGCAAAATCCTGTAAAGGCAGTACACCCCCTAGCAAACTGGGGGGAAAAGAGAAGCAAATCTCTAACTCCTCCACAAATCTCTCCAGCCTCCTCTGATCTCTTTCCAGCAGCCTCCCAAATGCTCTGCAAACTCCTCCGCGCTGCAACTTTTCAACTACATCCAAACGCTCTCTCAATGGCCGATGGGATTTGCCAGCCATTTTTTCCTGCTCCCCATTTCCCACCGCACTTGGCATTTATTTATTCGTGACCTGCATAAAGCTGTGATCGTGTAAGTGAAATCAGTGATCTACCTGTACTACTCAGAACTTGGGAGACTTCATTGTCTCCTCCAAAATGTCTTCCTTCTCTTGCACAGACCCACAGCCTCAGAGAATACTTTCATTTAATTTTTTTAATTATTGTCTCATTTTAAAGCAAGCTTGACTCTGTCACAAGTATCAAGCAATGAAAAGCTCCAGGGACAACATCTGGGCCAGAAAAAAATTGATTATCGTGTACCAGATGGCAGCCTCAACTCCTCAACTGCCAACATAAATGGTGAATGGAAGGGCTGAGATCTATAGCAGAATGACTTGCCTGCAGGGAAAGGATTTTTGTTGTTGTTGCGGGTGGGTGGGTGCAGAATGGACCAGAGAGAGAAGAGTGGAGACTGGTGGTCTTAGAAACCACCACCTCTCATCCAAAGTAGCCACACTTCAATGTCTGATCAAGGTAGGCAGGCACATGCAGGAATGCCACAGGACTCAGAAATGTGCACCTGAACTGTGCTTGACACTGTTTGGCCTCCCCCCGAACCACAGCTTCACAGGAGCAATGCCTCTCTCCCCACACTTACCCCTTTCAGCGAGATGAAGAGATGGCACAGGGTCCTCTATGCTAGAGCCGATAGCTGCCCTCTCAGCCATTGACTTCAATGTACTTAGAGGCTCAGGTGCCTGCAGGACACAGAAACGTAGTAAAGGAGGAGTGAGAGAAAGCTGCTTTTACGAAACCTGCTGCAATGATTAAGATTCACCAAAGCTCACGGGGAGAACACAGGCAGTCAAGTCACCTTCTCTCAGGCAAACCTACCTTCCAGGGTTCTTTTGAGAGGATGATGTGGGACAAGCACACCCACAAACACCAGCCCAAGTTCCTGGGAGGAAAGAAGGCTGGAGGCAGCCTGTTGCGTGTGGAGCACTAGCGATCGCTCACCTTGATCTCTGCAGTGGAGCTGAACTGGGGTGGCCCGTTGAGCAGGGTCTGGGCAGGCTTGCTGTCAGAGAAGCTGGGCGTGGGCGAGGCAGGAGGGTTGGCAGTCAGAGGCACCAGGAGGCTGGATCCAGTGGCGTTGCCACCACTCGGTGGCTGCGGAGCTGCGCTGGGCTCTTTGCTGCCAAAGGAGGCGAGACACAGAAGTCAGGGTTGCACTTCCTTCAAAGCTAGAACACTTTAGACTTGTCTGTTCCAAACCTCATCCAAACACAGGAAAGGAGAGAACCTGTCAGATCTCCCCAGGGAGGATGTCATCGAAAAGACCCTGTCCGTTGTACCTACTGGTTGCATCTCTGGCAGTGACGGGAAGCCAAGGAGGGGCTCTGATCATAAGGATCAGACAGGTTTATGCGGACTAGAACATCTTTCTAGAGAACATCCTGGCATAGCCTGAGTCTTTATAAAAGCACTCTAAATCCAGGAGTAAATATGAACATAAGGAAAGCCCTGCTGAGTCAAGCCAATGACCCTTTTAGTCCAGCATCCTGCTCTCACAGTGGCCAACCAGATGCCCCAATGGGAAACCCACAAGCAGGAGCCAAGCACAAGAGCCCCCTCTCCCCTCCTGCGGTTTCCAGAAACTGGCATTCAAAAGCACTACTGCCTCCAACCGGAGCTAAAGAGCCAAGTTTTATTTTATTTACTCATTAGCAATATTTACAACCCGGCTCCTTGTGTGCCCAGATACCAAGATACACGAAGTTATTTAAAAAAAAAATGCTGCCAAATAATGCACTTTGCCAAAAGATGGCAAAAAAGGCAAAACACCACTTACAACTGAGTAAAACTCTATGGTCTGCCCACTAGGAAAAGGGTACCCCGGCAGGAAGAGTGAGAAAGGACAGCCTGGAAGGGACAAGATAGAAACTCACACAGAAGCGCTGGGTGGGTTGTGCGACGCCGTCTGATTGGGCAATGCCTGGTTGCCGCTGCTTAGCGTGGAGTCTGAACTGCTGTCCGCTACCACAGAACTATAACCTAGGCAGGAGGGATTAAAAAAAGAAGCTCTGGCTTGACTTCTGGGCTGAACAGTCACAACGTTACACAAACAAGGGGAAACTGAGCTTCCTGGCCTAGGTGTCAATGGAGCAGCTCCTAGCTTTGGCTTCGTCTCAATCCTCCCCTCCCATAACCTATAAACCAGCACCTGCTGGCCTCGTTGCATTACTGCTCGAAACAGCTCAGCCTTTAGCTGTTGCTGGATAGGAAGGAACTGGCAGGCGACACTTTTCGGAGCACGGAGGATTATCCCCTGTGGGTTTTCAAGATGCTGTTGAAAAGGCACAGCTACAGAAGGCAACATCTGGCGACCCTGCTAAACACCCAGCATCTGCAACACAGGAGCCATTCCTAACCCCCCGGGAATCTTTTGGGAAACTTGAAGTAATGGCCCAGACCCCAGACTCACTGGTTGCTCCGTTCTGCTTGCTGGCGTTCTGCTGGGTGCTGGGAGGCCGGGGCTGAGAGGCATTGGTGCTGGTGGGTGGGGGCGCCACAGCCTGGGCGTAAGGGGTCGGGGTGGTGGGTGCGTGCCCTGCCGGAGGGTTAGCTTTGCCGCTCGCGTTCCCACTGCCAGCCACAGCCCCGTTGCTGTTGGAACCAGGCCCGTCCCCCAGCGAGGACGAAGTGCTGGAGCTGCCGCCCATCGGGTAGCTGGTGGGGATTGTGGGAGGCGGTTGGTGGTGGTGGTTGTGGAGGCTTTTCGAACCGTTCTTCGCTGGGGACTGGGGGGAGAGAAGGGAGGGAGGGGGAGAGATAAGATTTAGGATCATAACCGCTGCCTTTCTACTCAAAAGAGGGCAAAACTAGGAACCATCCACGTCTCGGTTCACCCGTCCCTCCACTCTTTTAAGAGCCAGCCCAAAACATACATCCCTTACGGTGATGGGTCAGTCCTCTTATTGGGCTGTACCACCTCAGGAAATGCTTTCAGAGAGGGGAGCCCATGGGAAAGCAAGCTCACATGGACAACTCCTGGCCTGTAAAAGCTAACTTTTTAGGAGGTGGCCATGATAGAAACTGTTCCCCTCTCACATGCAAGGTGTTTGTACATTAAGGAGATTGCAATGTGGGTGTTACTCTCAAAGCAAGCAGCTCTGCCTAACCCCCTAGCCCTACTCCTGCATGCATTCTGGAAGTGGTACAGTCTTCACAAGAGAACTGTACCAGATCAGAAGCAACACGCTGGAAATGGCTCTACCTAACTAGTCCCAATGCCCCTCTCTCCCAAGAAGCCCTGGCTCCTCTCCCCTTGCCCAAATCACCAAGGGAGTTTCTAACCCGTCTTCCAAAAGTCGAACCCTTGAGAGGAATGAATTCTGGGCTCCAAACTCACTTGGCTCACTTCGCTGTCTGTGGATCGTCCCCGTTTCTTGTCATCTTCAGAGTTCTCCTAAAGGAAGGAAGGAAGGCTGGAGTAAGCACTGCTGTCAGAAGAACCAAGAAAGCAAGCTGGGTTTCTAACAACCTGTAGAAGCATTCGGTACTATTCGCTCAAGCTGATATAAACCCGAAAGGTCCCCTTTCCTACCCCACAACCCTGTGGCATCGTAACAGGGGAGGAGCCTCCTTACTGTTGTGCAGTTCGCAGGGCTGGGTGGGATTGGGGAGCTGGACGTGGTGGAGGTAGGCGTGCTGCTTGACTGGTTGAACATCTCATCCTCCATGTGACTGTGGCTGGGTGGGGAAGTGGCAACCAGGGCCTGTGCTGCAGAGTCAAGAACAAGGAGATGCTTATGAACCCAAAGAGGCTACAGTTCGTCGGCGGTGACACAATCCAGCAGGTGGGTACTGCTGTTACAGGGTATGATCCCACTGTCTGGACTTTGCAAGAGTTCACTGCTGTGCCACTTTATATTTGAAAAGTATACTGATATCCAGGCAAGCACCGTCCTCCCCAAAAAAGGATTAAGAGGAAATCAGGTATCAGCACGCCCAATTCTTTACACCAGTGTTTCCCAACCTTTTGTCTCTAGCTGTTTACATTTCCCACCATCTCTGACCACTGGTATTGCTAGCTAGGGATGATGGGAGTTGTAGTCCAAAAACAGCTGGAGACCCAAGGTTGGGAAACACTGCATTACACCAAACCCCACCACTACAATGCACTGAAGTAAACCAGCCTAACAAGTTTCTGGGACATAAAGACCAGCATACACTCCTGGAGTTTTGAGAAGGGTCACGACGCAAACGTTCAGAGTCAGTAGCCCAGGTGAACAGATATAGTTCAAAGTAGCAACAAAACAAAACAAAAACAAATCTCAGAACAGTTAATGAGCTATCTAGCAATAATAAAATGCACAGAACCACAGCAGACTCTCACCAAATGCTGAATCTGCGACAACAAGCAAACGGCAGCACCTGCCCAGTAGAAGCCCAAGAAGTATCAAGCTAAATGCTACGCTCAAACTGACAATTGCCTCTAGGCCACAGGTTTTGTTGGGAGGGAATAACTGTTTGATTTAAAATGATTTGAGGTTTGCCCCTTCACAGTTATCGTAGCTAGCGCTGCAATACTGCTTCTTCCCCAAGTGCAGGACCTACTGAGTCTCAAGCCTGCTTTGGCTTCCCCCCACCCCACATATATCCTCAACTGCAAGCAGCCCCCACCCAAAGGAGACACTTACGAATGTCTTCTAAGTCGAGGTCATCATAGAGGAACTCGTTCTCCTCAAAATCAGGGTCCTGCGAGGAATCCACATAGTATTCCACGTCGTCCTTGATCTTGCGGATGGAGTCCACGTTGATGGAGTCGTTGTCCAGCATCCGCAGGATGGTCTCCAGCATCCGAATGTGGTACCGGTGTTTCTCAATGTGCCGCTTCAGGCCCTCGATCCGGTCTTGCTTCTGTGTGGTGGGGAGGGGAAGAGAGCCAGGTTCAAATCCTGACCCATCCAGGAAGCTCACGGCACAGCACCCAGGCACCACCTCTCAGCCTGACCCCCCAGCCTCACAGAATCTTGTTGCTTGCGAGGTCTCAGAAGCCCTAGTTCCCATAGATACCTCCACCTCGGCTTTTGGCCTGTGAAGTGATGCCATTTCCCCAAACACAGCCCTCCATCCTCCGAGGAGGACACCATCCATCGACTCACATCCTTGTCTCCTTTCTTCTTGCGCGTCTGGACAGACAGCGACTCCACTTCGCTCTCAAACTGATCCACCTGCATGTTCAAGGTGTCTATTGTGTTCTGAAGGAAGGACAGACAGACAGAAAGAGACGTGTTATTCTCCCCAATCCTCCCTCACCATGGAAAAGAGGCTCTCCCTCTTGACGATGGGTGGCCAACCCTGGCCCCCCGGATATTATTGGGACTAAAACTCGCATCATCCCCAACCACTGGCTGTGCTTGCAGCACCAACAGTATCTGGATGGGCACAGATTCCCCCTCCAGCCCCAGACTGAGCCTCATGGCTCTCTGTTTGCTAGCATTAGAAAACACAGCCTGGCAGGCAGAAGCTCTCGGGTTCAGGTGAGGTGACAAAACTTTTTTTCGGGGGGGGGGGGAGGGAGGGAGTAAGGAATCCCCCCCCCCATGTCTGAAAGTCAACTACAGGAAAATGAGTGGAAAGGGAGAACCACCTGCATCACATGGCCTAAGGTCACTGCTTACATCCAGTACTATAAAAAGAGGAAGTTTTAAAAGCAGGAAGGGGTTATCGGTGGTCCTCTGGTTGCTAACGGAGTCTATAACCTCCATCAGCCCCAGTCAGCACAGCTAATGGTCAGGGCTGATGCAAGTTGGGTGCAGTCCAAGGGTATCTGGGGGCCCAGAGGTTCCCCTGCTCCTGCTTTAAAGCCACACCCCTTAAAAACCAGCACTTCCTTCTCCCTTCCTCTGCCAAAAAGCAGCTCCTCCTTCCAGGCATTTAGCAGCCGGCCTCCACTTGTCCTCACCGTCAGCCACTGCCCGACCTCCTCCTTTTCCTTCTGGGCTGGGTCCACCTTCTGCGCCAGGCCCAGGCCCTCCTTCGAGTAGGCTTTCGTCTTGGTCTCACGTTCCACTACCTTGAACCGCTCCATTTGCTGGAAAAGACAGACCAGAGGCAACTAGCTGAGCTAAGGGCCGCTGAGAAGTCCAAGCTACCAGCATATATATTCCCCACTCGGTGGTGATTTGAAAAGACAGAAATCCTCAGCAGCAGCAAAAGAGATAAATGGCAAAATAATAATAATAATAAATTTAGATTAAAGGATACAAAATGGCACTTAAAGGATACAAAATGGGATTTTACTTTGTTAAAAGGGACCATTTAATCACACAATTCTCCCACCTAAATCCTGAAGCAAACCCCCCAAGGGGAACTGTACTAAGTTACTTTTCCTGAACACGGAGACTGTAGATCCAGCCCAAAAACCACAGGCAGAAGAATGAAATGGCAGAATCCTCATGTGGTAGAATGGACTGTTCTATTTCAGACAGCAATGGAGGGATAACCATTTCTAAATCATGTGTGTGTGTGTGTGTGTGTGTGTGTGTGTGTTAAAACCCCCCCCACTGCAAATAAAAAAACCAGTGCAGTAGAAAAGATATGGTTCGATCAGAACCTTTCTACTACTGCGTTGCTTGTTCCCTGGCAAAGGCATTTATTTTGGTGGGTAGGTGAGGGGTGGAGGTCCTTTAGGGACATTTAAAAACAGCTTTGCCTCATCTGTAGTTTGAAGTGCTACCTTCCACCCAAAGAGCCTACCACCCCAATTCAGCTGCCACGTTTAAACTGGGCCACACAGCTCCATGCCCTAAGAGAGCTCTGCATCCCATCCCGCATTAACTAAAGAATCCCGGCTCCCTAACCATTAGCTAGAATTTACCAGAATCCCTTTCTACCCAGGAATCCCAGGCTTCAGGTCTATTTTTGTAACTTCAGTGACAGCTTTTTCAACCACCCCATTTTGTCTCTGAAGCTTTTTTTTCCTCCCCAAAATAAAAAATGAAAACTTCTGAATATAGTGCGTGCGTGTGCATGTATGGAACTCAGAAGAAATGGCTCTGCACACATTAACGTATTTTTCCATGTATAAGACTAGGTTTCCCCCCCCCCTAAAGAATGTCAAAAATTAGGGAGCGTCTTATACACAGATACATCTTCCTCCCATTTTCTTAGATCTGAGTCTCCCAAAATAGGGGGTGTCTTATACATGGGGGCATCTTATAGATGGAAAAATACAGCACCTTGTAAAAGGAGATTTAAGGCAAACCCATAAAAAATGTGTATGTACCAATGCATTTTCAGTCACACATCACATGCCAAGAAGCCAATGTCGGCTGCAAGTACCCACAGCAATAAACATGTAAGCAGCCATTTAATGCACAAAGTTGCCCACAAGTTTGAATGATCCAACTAATATGCAATTTGTGCCCCTGTGAATTGTTCAGTGATCACCCTTTCTTTGCCACAGTGAACACACAGCACTTGGGCTTGATGGTTCCGCATTAGAAGAAAACGGACAAGAGATTTACAGCAGTGCAGAACCGTGCAGAAAAGAAAAAAGTTAACATCTGAATATGCATCATGCCAGTCTGTGCACACCATCATGGCAAATACAAAACTCTGCTTGCCTGTTGCAAAACACCTGTCCAATTGTTATACTCCTTTCCAAAAGGGACCAGGAAAGTCTTGGCTCACAGCTCAATAGACCTTTCCCCTGGATGTCTTGAAACCATCTCTAAAACCTTACCATCTATCCCATGTTGTCTCAATCAGAAAACCTGCTCCAAAGGGATCCTGGGCTCCTCACAGAACCCCTTTCTGCAAGTCTCCCAGTCTTTATCTGGACTGTAAAGGCAAGCTGGCTCACCTTTATGAGGTCACACTACTTACTAGCCAATTGCAACGCTGTGGGGGAGGAGCTAAGCAAAGTTAAGCCTACGTATACAAAGGAGATCCTCAGCAAAACTAAGAACCAGTATGAAAATAGCTGAAGGCAGTAAAATGTGTTAGTTTTATACCTTTGGTAGACCACATAATTTCCCAAAATAAATCCCCAGTTAATTAGGTATCTTGCCAGGCACCAATATGTAGCAGGTAGCGGATTCTTCTTACCGTCTCAATGAGTTTTCGGTTGTCTATTAGCTGCCTTTTGTCCTTAATCTCATTGGATGCAACCCACGTCTTGATCTGGTCCCTCAATCTCTGCAGAAGAAGAAGAGCCAGTTAAGCAGGTAGGTGGGATCGGTTGGGGAAAAGATACCAGTGAAGGCTAGTGGTCAGAGGTATGAGCAAACAGAAGTAGCAACCTCTAGATTGTTCATCATATACTATCACCGCTAGAATTGGCATTAGCGAACAAGGAAGCTAGCCTTTCCCTGCTCCAAAAATTAGAATTCATTTTCTTTTAACAGAATCTAAACTCACTAAACAGGCTGTCCTTTGTGAAAAACCTACGCTTTTCTAAGCCTCATTCTTACTCAAATCTAGCCTTGCCTGATCTGATTGCTCCAGATGTTTTAAACCTCCAACCAATGGTCAGGGATGATGGGAGGTGTGCTTCAAAACATCAGGACAACAGGATGGAGAAGGCTGATCTAATCTATAGATCCTTGCTACCCCAAGGCATTCTCACAATGAAGCTATGACACGCGCAACCCAAAACACCTAGGTTCTTCCCCTCCTCCTCAGTGGAGCCATACCTGTGTCCAGGCCACCACAACCTCTACTCTCAAACTAACTATAAACCAGCAAGCCCTGTGGGGAAAGACTGCCCCATCTTCCTCTGCTGCTTCCAAAAGGGCCCCTAGAGTCCTGGTATTCAGATCACTCCAACCCCAACATTACCTAAATTTGGTGAGAAAGGATCTGGAAACAAGCCCAGGCAAAATGTTTACCTGGAGTTTTTTTATTTCTTTTTTCAGATCGGCTTCATATTTCTCCTTCTGGTTGGCATTAGCTGCATTGTGGAGCTGTTGCATAGGGAGAAAGAGGAAACAAGAGGTGGGGTGAGAAAGATGGAGGGCTCAGGCTGGAGATCAATCCAGAGCAGAAAAAAAACAGGGAGCTGAAAAGATTCCAAGGAGTGGGGGGGGGGAGAGGAACAGAAAGAAAGCTCTGTGGACATAGCAACAAGAACAATTACAGGGCAATGTGATGGTCTAAAACGCTAGTGTGGGGTGGATGTCAGAGAATAGGGCAGAACTTAGGAGGAGAGGCCACTGCCAGCCCTCACCTTCTGCCAGATATCTTCAAACTGCTCCACGCCTTCTGACACCTTTTTCAAACACCGATCAATCTCACCTGGGGAGAGAAAATACCTGCTGAGAGCCATCGTAAGATCAACCTTGCCCATCCCCGGCCATTCCTTCCTCCCAGTCTGAGAGGAGGATTCTGGAATGCTGGTTCTCCTCTCCCTCAGCTCCCCACAAGCCTGCCCCTCTCACCTTACTGAAGTGCAAGATCCGTCTTTTGACCAACACAGAAACAAGCCATATCTCCCCTTCCTAAACTCCCCTCTCCCTACAGAACATACAGTTATTGCTTTCCAATATCCCAAGTCATTCTCCACTTCTAGCAAAAAAAGAGTGGGGGGGGCCTCTTGCTCCTTTAGTCAATTCTTCCCTTCCCTCCACTCTAACCAACGAGACCCCACCCTCTCCAAGGGAGCTCAGAGGAGTCCTGGCTCTGGCCCAGCTGTTCTGATGAGCAGCCCCACCCTCTTTTGCAGGCCAGCCAGGTGCCTAGCATGTATGAGTAGCCCTGAGCTTGGAGAGTGCAGGTAGGCTCCCTTACCTTGTAGCTTCCTCTTGTCTGCCATGTTTCCTTCACTATAGAGGGGCTCTCTTCATACTTTATAGAGCGTTGACGCTTTAAGAAAAGCCAGCAGAAAGACAAAGTTAAGAAGCAAGCCCAGGACAAGAAGTAGCACCTCCTGCTGTAAGGTGTTAAATGGAGGTAAGCAGGATGATTAAGATTCGAGCTACTGTTTTGTTTTAACCGACAGAACATTTACTGCTTTTAGCAGCTGTATATATATATAAAAAGTAAGGCTTTCTTCAACACTGCACTTCCCCCTGTTGATTTCTACCCATTAAAAGCAGAGAGTTTCTGTCCAATGAAAAGTAAAGGCCGCAAACCTAGCTGAATCACAGAGATTATCCCAGGAGAAAGCGGGGAAGTGGGAGGTAATGTCTTGGGGGAGGTATTCTATAGACAGGGAAACTGGACCCAGTGGAATTAAAGAACTCCACCCCCCCCCCACCTTGGTGGCCATGCAAAAGGCAAAAGCTCAGCGTGTGGAGCTTTACCCAATATTCAGGTGATGCAACACTAGGGAAAGCTTCATCTGTTGAGGGGTTTTTTTAAAAAAAAAAGAATCATGCAACTCTTAAAGGCACCCAGTCTTCCAGAAAAACGTAAAACACATTGATCGTCCAAGGTGGAACAAATTTGGAGCAGGGATTTCCCCAACCCCATCATACCGTATCTTTATCTGCCACTCTCTCCTACAGTCTTTTCCAGACTGTGTGCCTTTTGTGCACAAGACACTTAGGGTTTTAATGAGGCCCAGAAGACTTGGGTGGTATCACAAGCCAAGCAACTTTTTACTTTGTCCATTTTTTAAAAAATAATAATGGACTAGGTGCCACCTTTTCTGTGCTCTGTTATTTGACAGTATTGCTTTAACCAGGCTAGGGGGGTGCATTATAAGGCTTGCACTCACCTAGTGGCCCCTGGGCGCTTGTTGTCTCTCTTTCTCTCTCTCTTTTCCAGCCAGGTTCCTGTGCAGGGGAGAAAAAGCACATGACTCACAGGGGGAAAGAGCCCCACCTTCTCCTCCTACCCCATCCAGCTGCCCACCATGTCAGGCAGCAAGCTGGGAAGCACAAGAGGCACCTATAAAGGTACAATGGTGGCTGGCTAAGGCTAGTGCAGTCTAAGGGACTCAGGTCTGAAGTACAGCGCTTGCAGATGGAAGAAATGGTTCCTGGCTCCCCAGACAATAGAGTTGTCCTAGACTAGCAAAACCCCAGCACTAGGGGTTGCTAACTTTTTTTTTTTTTACTGGCAGGAAAACATCTGCCCACCCCATCAGAATTTTAGTGGGTTAAGCTTTCTTCATCTATACATCAGGAAAAGCTGAATTTCTCCTTCTCACACAGGTATTAAAGGCACAGGAGCCCTGCTAGGGGGAAAGCTGGCAATCCTACCAGTCACTAGTGCAGGTATGTGAAGAGATACTTGCAAAGGTGTCTGCAAAAGGAAGCAGGATGGTCGTTTTTTCTTCCCAGGCTGAAAATATGCCACAGACAACATCCATTGTTAATCCTGTGCAATTTGAACTAGTAAATGTTTATGGGTTTATTCACATGTCTGAACTAGTCCCTATTCTCTCTCCAAAATTCTCAGCTAATGCAACACATTCTCCACTCTCTTCTTGGAAAATCATGAAGCAGAATTCTGAGATGGTAAAGTGGACTGGACCACTTTAGACTTGCGGGCAGGGGAAGGGGGAGAGGGAATGCAATCGGGTTAAGTGCACAATGAAGTTTACCCTCGATGGAAAAAAGCGGGGTGGGACCATAAGGAGGAGACGGATTCTAGCTTAGCTTGGTACCTGCTGATGGATACTAGTTTTCTACCATTCTGAAACAAATTTAAGGGAGCATTCAAAACTCCGCAGCCCAGCTTATCATTTCCTTGTGTTGCCCAAGTTAGACTACATACCTACCAGGCTCTTCACCATTTCTCTCCCAAAGATTGCATACCCTGGTAGGCATCTGCCCCCCAGCTTCAGCTTCCTAACCTCCAGAAAACTTAGGAAGTCTTTCCTTGCCTGTTTCTCTACTGTCAACCGCAAGATCCACCCACCCTCCCAAAGTAATTGTGAGTCTGGGTCTCCCACCTCACCCCTTCAGAAACAAAGCTTTCTTCACAAAGAGGCATCAGTAAACCAACAATAAATGTGAATTTGGGTGACCCAGGAAGTTCCTAACATTTTCCTATTCCAAGCAGGGGACCTGGGTCAAAAGCCAGCTCTGGAATAAAAGCAACTTGGTTCAGTGCATGTCTACTCAGAAGTAAGCGCCACCAAATTCGAAGGCAATTATTCTCCAAGCAAGCATGTGCAGAATTGCAATTTTTTGGAGTTTCCGGGTCCTCACCTGGAGATGGTACCTATACGTATAATTGCACCCAGTTCCTCTTACCTGCTGTGGAGGGAAATCAGAATCTCATAACAAGCTGGGGAAGAGGGCAGGAAGGGCTTCACTGGATGAACTGGGCATTTTAAAGAAAATTAACCAGATGCTGTTCCAGTGCCCTTAAAGGCAGGTTCATTTGCAAACACCAGCAGGTAGCTATGCTTCTTTTCACACTACAAAAAGCTTCACCTGCTGGTTTCTGCATATCAAGCTGCCATTAAAGGCACAGGAGTCCAGGCCAGGCCCTCTGATAACCTTAGACCAGGGGTGGAGAACCTGTGGCCTGCCAGAAGTTGTTGGACACCAGCTCCCATCAGCACCAGCCAGCACAGTCAATGATCAGGGATGATGGGAGCTGTAGTCCAATAGCCTGAGAAAGAAGAAAAACAGTAGTGATTTGCTCACTGACAGGAACAGCTTGGCGAACAGAATAAAAACCAAAACAAAACCCTAGCAACTAGGCAATGGTGACACCAACATCTAAGATAGCAAACTTGGGCTTTTACTGAAACTATTTCAAGTTATAGGATTCCTTCTGGGTTTTTGTTGTGGGTGTTTCTTTTGGTTTGTATTCTGTTCCTGTGGCTGTCATAAAACAGCTATTCACAGCCTCATGCCGGTTACTTACATCTTGCATACTGATACAGCTCAGTGTCTACATTTTCTACATTCAAGGAAGAACCCCAGAGTTTGCTAAGGAACCACTGCAAAAGATTGTGGGGCATATTCTAGAGTAATCAATCAGTTAATGTGGAGCACTGCATCTTGTGCAAGGGATTCATGTAGAAAGCTGCCCTATACAAAGTCACACTACTGGCCCATCTAGCTTAGTAATGTCTACACTGACTGGCAGCAGCTCTTCACGGTTTCAGACAGAACTCTTTCCCAGCTTGGAGACGCCAAGGCTTGAAAATGAAGCCTTTTGCACGCAAAACACGTGTCCTACTTATGAACTACGAACCTTCTGTTGTGTTGTATATAAGCAACACTTTCTGTTGTCTAGCCCAACTGATTTCATTGCCTGAGTAACTGAGTTGTAGTGTTTTGGGAAATAAAACACTCTGTAGCCGCACTGTACATATAAACCTACCTAACGCAGCCCCAACAGCCTTCTGACTTGCTGCAGAATATGTCCTACATGCTTTGCAAAGGACTGGGTTTTGCTTGATGTGGAGTGACACGGGGTTGGCGGGGGGGGAGGGAGGGAAGGAGGCATATCTGGAGAAGACTTACAACTGAATCCCATGCTGTATCTGACATGGAAGTCTTGCCTACCTTGTCCAATAGGACTGAAAGCATGTTTAGAATTTCAGCCTTAGAGGCACTACCCTCGTGAATAGTGACCACTGCAAGTGTCCTGAGGCTTTCGCTGCATTTATGTCACAGTTCACTGGGCTTCAATTCTGGAGTGTTCTAAAGCTATCTCTGTGTTTATGCATCCTGTAAAGTGCACCCCCTGGAAATATTTATTTTTATATAGCCTTTATAGTATTCTGGAAAAATGCTCTGTGCAATCCCCATAGGATTAAAAAAAAATGGGGAGGGAGCCGAGGGAATTGCTGCAGAGGAGACCACAGATAAAAGAAAAACCTAGATTGACAGTCCTGAACCTCTGGTACCCAACCAAAAGGTCCCATTTGCAGCCCATGGTGGCAACATTGAATGCTGCCATGTACCCAATGTGTGAGTGGCCTCCATTAATTTGTGAGCGCCTGAATGAGGCAGCCAAGCTTAATGCAAACAGCCTTGCTTCTCTAAGTGTGGTGTAGTAGCTAAGAGCCTGAGCTGCAATTCAGAAAATTCAAGATTCGAAACTCAATCTCCATTATGAACTCGCTAGGTGGCCATAAGAAAGCCACTTTCTCTTTGCCTTGCCTGGTGTCTGCAATATGGGGATAATCATATCAAAGGAATTGGATGAAATGGGCATGGCTTGTTCTTTTTAACACTTGGGGGTGTTTAACCACAGGAGAGAGAAACACACAAGCCTTTGGAAAGTTAAAGAAAAATCAAGGAAGGCAGGAGATGGTTCACACAAAAAAGAGATAGGAGATGCTTAGGCACTGATGCTTTTTTAAACGGCTAGATGAGTGCTACTGCACTTGAATGATGAGCAAGCTCAGCCCCAACATATTTATAGGCCTTAAAAGAAAGAAAAGAGAATTTTTACTGTGATTTATGTCACAGGTAGTGACCAACAGGTAGCTAGGCCCATTGAACAACTCATACATAAATGCAATCGGCACTCTATATGGAGGAAAATGGCACCTACAGTTTTGAATGCTGGGTAAATGCAATTCTCTGGCAAAAGGACCACTATTTTTTTTTTACAGGGGCATCTGGATCCTGTGCCTTAATAATATCTGGAAAGACCCCTTCCCACCTCCTGTCAGCAATAGGGAACACTGTCATCAAACTGTTCAAGATTAACATTTACTAACAGATTTGATATATTAGCATTTTCCAGAGTCAAAGGTTTAAGGACAGTCTTACCATCAGGTTACCATAAGCTATTGTGGTCCAATCCACCTAGGAATTCAAATCCCATTTCAGTTGTGGCCTCAAGAGTGTTCCCCATAGGCGAGTCATTACCTCTCAGCCTCTATTCCCTGACCTAGTACTGTCTATTCTAATGGGCAGTAGCTCTCCCAAAGCCTCAAACAGTGGCCTTTCTTAGCCCTGCTATTAAGGGATAATTTGACAGTCAGACCTGAACCTGGAACTTTTATGAACTTGCACATCCATTTAGATCATTTGGAGAGGCCCTTCTCCATCTTCTGCTGTCATCAAGAGATTGGGCTGGTGACAATGTAGGAAGCAGTTATAGAATCTCCTGCACCAAGAAGTGTTCTTCGCTCATACACTGCTGGTGTTCAAAGACCACCTGAAGATCTAACAAGCTTTTCAATTTATTTCTTTTCTTTTTAAAAATCTGGTGTATTTCATTTTTTTAAACTATGTTGTGTTTGATAGTTTTTAATATTTTTGTTGTAATCTACTGGACAGCTCTTATAAATATATAAACAAATGCACATACAGTATACTGTATAGGCAAAGTGCATTTTCTACCACTGAACTATAAGATTCAAGCCTTCAACATGTCCTGAACCCAAGGCCTGAAAAAAATAATTAAATACAGGGATTCCACCTGTGCATATTATCACTGAGCTATTATGGTTACAATATTAATGGTGTGCCTTATACAACAGAAGAAATATTCCAAGTTCCTAGGATCACACACAATTTTTAAGCATCAGCCCTGAGAAGAAAGGGGAAATTCAATATCTTAGGTAGTAGCCTCAATTTGTAAGCAACCAAGAAAGGCCGCAGCTTAGTACTAGTAAAGCACAAGTTCTGCATGCAGAACATCCAAAGTTTTGTTCCCAGCATCTCCAGGTAGGACAGAGAAATACTCATTTCTGAAAACTTGGGAGAGCTATGACAGGTCAGTGTAGACAATACTAGACAGACCAATGATCTGATTTGATAAAACATGGCTTCCTGTGTTTCTGCCAAGCTATTGAGATTTCACTAGGTCTTAACGTATTCTACATAACAGCTGTAAGGCTGACCAAGGTGTGACTTGTAATGTCCTTTTTACATTACAGTCAGTGACTGGCTACAGTACCAGGCAAATCTGGCACTGGGGGCAGAATTCTGAATCTTAAGAATCTTCACTTTCAATTTTGGAAAAGAAAAAAATAATTATGTCTCTAGCCCTTAAGTCTGCAACATGTGCAGGTAAAGGCCAATGAAATCTCAAAAGCCAGCAAGCCTTCCCATAGATAAGAGGCTGCAGCTTCATTCCTCTGCCTACTTACTGCCTTGTCTCTGCCCGCAACTAGCAAAAACCAAAACCAGTTAGAGAAAAGAAGCAAATAGATATGCAGACATGTTAACAGCTAGCTACACATTCCTCTAGTAATTCATTATGAATTCTTATCACTCTGAAGTTACTTATCTTTAAGAGATGCACTTATATGCTAATAGGGGTTTTCCAACCACTGAATGCTACATTGAGAAATACTCCAGATCCCTCCCCAGGTGCACAGACGCGCCTACAGGACCCCATAACACACATCCACACACAAGAAGGGGGGGGGGAGGGAGATGGCTTTAGGAAAGCAACGTTTTGTCCCCTAAAGGGTTCCTTTATTTCTTTTAGGTACTTCAGCAACATAACAAGCATTGTGGAACCTTAAAGACTAACACATTTTATTATGGCATAAGCTTCTGCAAACGAGAATCCACTTCATCAGATGCCACAATGCCTATACCATAATGAGATCTGTTAAGTCTTTAAAGTACCACAATACTACTGTACTTTGTTGTTTCTGCTTAAACAGACTACCCCCTCCTATAGGAATCATTTCAGTAATACAGATCTCTCTCTCTCCTTCATATATATATATATATATATATACACACACACACACACACACACACACACATATGCCTCTCAATGGACCTCTCCAAACCAGGTATAAACTATATGTGCAAGTTTTCCAGGTGATCACAAGGACCCACAACCCTCCTTGGCTCAAGTAGCCCTCATAACACGGCGCCCACCCCACATCCTCCTGCCAGAGGCTCTCCTCCACCCGAGAGGCCTCTTCCTCATAAGAGGCATGTGGGCCTCACATCCTATAGGTGCAGGTCCTACCTGTGGAACCGCATCGCCCCCCCCCCCCGCATCATCCCCAGCAGGGCGCCCTTCGTGGCCCCTGCGCACAGCTGCAACCCCAAACACCTGGCCCCCAACAGAGGCCCCCTCAGCCTGCAGTCCCCCCACGCAGCAGCGGCTACGGAAACACCTTCCCCCTATACAGCGCCCACCTCCTATAGAGCCCCCTATAGACCTCCCATTGGCCACGCCCCCTACGGAGCTCCCGTAGGTACTCGTAGGCCCCGCCCCCTAGACTAGGCCCCGCCCCCTCTCGCTCTCTCACCGGCGGCTCCGGAGTCTCCGGGTCTCTCTCTCTCTCTCTCTTTTTTCCCTCTCTCTCTCCCTCTCCCCCCTCTCTCGGCCTCCGCGGCATCCAAGATGGCGGCAGCCTCCCCCCCTCTCCTTCCGCTCGACCCGCCTCTGCCTGAACTCCATTGGATGAGTCACCCGCCCTTCAGGACAGTCTCTGTTTCCATTGGATGGTGAGGAAGGGGCTGGTTGAGGGAAACCGGGGCGGGACGACGCGGCGCAGCCGCAGCTGTCATTTACATAAATACCTTTAATCTATTGGTTAAGGGGAAATGTCCGTCAAAGCGTATTCGTATACTGATTGGCTCAGTAGGTACGGATGTATCCAGTGTGACCACGCCTACCAGCCCGCGGAAAACAACCCGAAGGGGCAGGGCTTGTGGCAGAGCAGATCGCCTAATGGTCATAAAAACGTCCCTCAAGTCTTACTCGTTCGTGATTGGCTATACTCCTTCCAACGCGCGCACTAGTTGGCATAGAATCATTTATTGGATAGCAGTTCTGCCACTCAATCTAATGGTATTGCTGTTTGGCTACTACTGTTAGAGAGGGATTCGGAGACGAGGGATACTTCCAGGCGGTAATTCCCTATTGGCTGTAGCGAAGCAAGCCTGCACACGTTGGCCTCCCATTGGATGGCTGTACTGCCCCCCAAAACCCTTCTTCCTTTGTACTGGCTTGCATAGTTTGAGGCGGGTCACAGTGAAGAAACGTGAGGCGGGGGCGAGGCCAAGGAGTTTTCTGAGAATCCTGATTGGTACAGGTAAGTGAGGTACCCTGTCACTTAAAATCACAATAGCCAATAACACAGGAGGGAATGAGCTCACTCTAAGGTGGGTATTGATAGACTTCTGTCTCAGCCAACATTTGCCAAGCTGGCGCCTTCCAGATGTGAACTACAGTTCCCATCAGGCCATGGAGCCTTGTAGTCCAAAACTTCTGGAGGGCGCCAGGTTGGTGATGGCTGGTCTTGGCATAACTATTTTCACTCCTAGCTGCAGCTCACCTCTTTTGGAGGGATAGTTGTAGTCTTACTAATATAACCTCACACCCCTTCATCATTCACTGCCATGCAACTGAGACAAGTCCACTCACAAACATTTCTCTGATGAAAATAGGGACGTCAAAGTGCAAGTAGATAAATAGGTACCGCTCCAGCGGGAAGGTAAACGGCGTCTCCGTGCACTGCTCTGGTTCGCCAGAAGCGGCTTAGTCATGCTGGCCACATGACCCGGAAGCTGTACGCTGGCTCCCTCGGCCAGTAAAGCGAGATGAGTGCCGCAACCCCAGAGTCGGACACGACTGGACCTAATAGTCAGGGGTCCCTGTACCTTTACCTATTCCATAATAATGATAATAATAATAATTTTATTATTTATACTTTGTGCATCTGACTGGGTTGTTCCAGTCACTGTAGGTGGCTTCCAACATATCGGGGGGGGGGGGGGGGACATTAAACAGGGCTGCCTTCAAATATCTTCGGCAGGTTGAATAGTTTGGCTCGGGGGCCACATAACTCCACACCCTCCAATGAAAATAAGGAAACCCTACCATACCCTCCAACATTTCTCCAATTAAAATAGGGATCTTCAAAGGAAAAATTCTGGGATCAAATAAGAAACCGGAATGGCTTGTGTAAATTATGACTCAGTGATGGCCAAACTTGGCCCTCCAGCCCTTTTGGGGCTACAACTCCCACGATCCCCAGCTAACAGGACCAGTGGTCAGGGATGATGGGAATTGTAGTCCCAAAACAGCTGGCGGGGCAAGTTTGGCCATCACTGCGTGAACCCCCAAGGGTGGATTACAACAATTAAAACACAATATTAAAATCAGTTAAAATGACAGAAATAAAAAGAGGGTCCTAAAAATATCCACTTCACATGTTGAATGTGGGCCACTGGCCTGATCCAGCATTCTCCTATGTTATTTGAAATAAGCTCCATAGTATTAAGCAAATGCATTGGGGATGCCTGAAACATTCACCTGAAGAAAGAGAAGGGGGCATCCACACTCGCACCTCTTAACACCTGCTTGCCCCACTTTTGTGAACACTGCATAAAGGGGCCTCTCCTATGTATCTGAATGCATAAAGCCGCCTTTTACTGTTGGAGGGCACCTAACCCTTTCACAGCCCAGCTCTTTCCCCTATCCAGATGGTTAAGAACAAGATCAGACCAGAGGCCTGCCTTGCCTAGCATCCCGTTTGCCACAGTAAAGCAACCAGATGCTTGTGGGAAGGACGCAGGCCGAAGATGAGTCCAATGAGCCGTCTCCTGCTGTTGTTCTCTAGCAACTCTGCTGGCGGGGGGCAGGGAGGTAGGAGGGTTAAGCACATGGCTTTTTCCTCCATGAATTTCTCTAATCCCCTTAAATCCATCTAAGTTGGTCTCTGTCACCCACATCTTATGCCAGCAAATACCATAGTTCTGTGTGCAAAGTACTTTCTCTAATGCCACACGTAATTCTATAAACCTCTATAATGTCTCTCCTTCCTGATTTTTTTTTTAAAAACCTAAAAAGCCTCCAGTGTTGTAGCCTTTCCTCATAAAAGGGAGCCGCTCCAGCCCCCTGATCATTTTGAACGCACCATTTCCAGTTCTGCAATATCCTTTTCAAAGCTGGCTTAATGAGCTATACACACTATATCAAGTGCAGTCACACCATAATTTACATCACGGTATTATATGATGTAGGCAGTTGTATTTTCTATCCCTTTCCTAATGATCCCTAGCACAGAATTCATAACTTTCACAGTTGCCACTCACTGGGTTGAATTTGTTTGTTGAGCTTTCCCCTGCAATCCCAATACAGTACCAGTCAGTGAACATCTATGTGGTTAGGATTTTTTTGCCCCACACATTTGCTACTTTAATGTCCACCCCACCCCTCACAACCTCTTTATGAACTTAACATCACTGGCTCTAATACAGATCCTTAGTAGATCCCACTTATACCCATAGCTGTCAACTTTTCCCTTTTTTTAAAGGAAATTCCCTTAATGCAAATAGGATTCCTCACAAGAAAAGGGAAAAGTTGACAGCTATAATTATATCCCCCTTTTGTCAGAACTGTCAATTTCCCCCCAATTATCTGCTTCCTATTCTTTAACCCAGCTACCAGTCATCCAGTCCAAAGCCCTTGGTGAGAGGCTTTGTAAAAGCTTTTTGGAGGTCCAAAAATACAACATCTAGTGGATCACCCTGCTCACATGGCGCTTTCAAAGAACTCTTAAATTAGCGATACAACTTACACCCACAGAAATCATGTTGATTCTTCTTCAGCAATACTTGTTCTTCTAAATGCTTGATCATTTTATATTTAATGTTTTCCACCAGTTTACCCTGAACAGAAATTAAGCTAACTACTCTGTAATTTCCTGCATTCCTCCTGGCTCTCTTTTTAAAAATTAGTTTTACCCTGATTGCTTCCCAGTCCCCTGGTACAGCAGCTGATCTTAGGAACCAGGTAACTTTTGTTGTTAAAAGAATAGTAATTTCCACATTTGAGTTCTTTAACAACTTGGGGGGGGGGTGTGTGTGAGAGAGAATCCCATGATGTGTTAACTTTTTAATTTGCTATTAAGGCCTAGAACTTTGTCTCTCGCCATCACTATTGCGCTTAGTTCTTCTGACTCCCCTTCCTGAGGGAGTCAGCTCCAGCCCTGAGGTGAAAACAAATGCAGAGAATTGATTCAGCTGCTCTGCAGCCTCCTTGCCTCCCATTTAAGAGCGGCAACGAAAGTTGTGAGGTATCCCTCAGGGTGTTTTTTTTTTCGGGGGGGGGGGGTGTTGCATCCCCTTATTACCTGCTTGTATTTCTTTTGCCAACGTTTATGTTCCTTTTTGTGTTCTCATTTGGACAAGTCTTCTGTTTTCTGAAGGGAGCCTTCTTGCCTCGAACAGCCTCCGTGTGTCTGCTCATCAGCCATTGCTTGGACTTGTACCTTACTTGCTGTGGGGACGTTATGGGTGCAAAGCAGGGATGGAGAACCTGAAGGCCACATGCCCTTTTGGACACCTTTCCAGCTACCACATGCCTGTGGTAGGTGGAGCAATATAATTTTTTCCCTTTGTCCTGTAGGTTGGCTTCTACACATGCCCCTCTTTATCCTTCACCCAGGCACCAGAGTTCAAGAACACATTCCAGCCAGACAAAAACACTCAAGGAGTGTGTGGCTGGGTAGGGAACGTGGCCTGAGGAGAGTCCAGAGGGCTGAGTGGAAAGGTCTGGAGCGCCACACTCAGGCCTGATATTACCCACCCCTGGTGTAAAGCATGTGTTCTACCACTAACTTGTGGCCTATTCCTTCCCCAGTTTGCTCAGAGTAGCCAACAAGGTATGATAGTCATGACAAAAATACAAAGTTAGGAAGAGCTTGTGCAGGACAAGCACACCAATAGCAAAGAGCTTCACGTACTGAATTTTGTTATCGCCCAGCTGATTTAAATCCACAAAGGCCTGTCCCTCCTCCTACCTTTGTCCCATCCCTGCAGCTGCTGGAAGCTTTATGTAGGTACTTTACCCCCTAACAATAAGACAACTACTTAACAGGCTGTTTTCTAATAGGCATCACTAATTATTCTCTAGGCAGTTACAGGTAGGTAGCCGTGTTGGTCTGCCATAGTCAAAACAAAATAAAAAAATTCCTTCCAGTAGCGCCTTAGAGACCAACTAAGTTTGTTCTTGGTATGAGCTTTCGTGTGTGAAGAAGTGTGCATGCACACGAAAGCTCATACCAAGAACAAACTTAGTTGGTATCTAAGGTGCTACTGGAAGGAATTTTTTATTTATTTTTTATTTTGTCTTCTCTAGGCAAGCAGGGATTAAACAACAACCCTAGAAAAATTAGTAAAGAGGCAACACCCTAGAATGCTTTGCGGTTACTGGGCAGAGCAACCACAGTTGTGCTGTGGAAATGTATCTGGCAACAACCTGTTTAGAACCAAAAATAAGCTTGTTTTAGAATGGCAAATTCTATGCCCAACACAGGAAAACAAAGCCCTGCCTGAAATGTAGAGGTGTGTGGAAAGGGGTGGAAAAGGCCTTTCATGCTGCAAGGTTCCTGCACAAAGAATCAATATGGGGAGTTTCCTTAGGAAATGCTACCCTCCCCAATCCAGAAAGATCACAAACATGGACTCCAAAGGTGTTATTCTATTTTTTCCAAAAACGTACAGGTTACAGACAAAGAAGTTTCATGCTCCCACTGTCAAAACAGACATCCCATAAATCCTATATGTCTCTCCCCACACCCAAGGCATCCTGAAATCAGCATGAATTTAGAGTTTTTTTCTAGACTGCAGAGAGAAAACATGGCATCTATACATCAAGTCTTCCTCAACTGTGCTGGCTAGGGTTCATGGGAGCTCTCCAAAACATCTGGAGGTCATCAGGTTAGGGAAGGGTGTCCTACATGTAGCAAACATAGGGCCAGATCTAATTTACCCTCCAGCAAATTACATCTCCCGCCTGCCTCCCTTCCCCCTAGTCCCTGCAATCGTCTCATCTATGGAATCAACCAGTCACTCCTCTGTCATGGGAGAAAAAAAGTGTCTTATTCTTTAATAACTATTGCTTTTTCCTACCACACTAAAAACACATCTGAAAGTCAGACACCATGAGAAAAGTGTGATTCCTTTAATGAGCCACTCATTTCCAGTAAGAAATGGAATCAGTTACCTTCAGATCCCCCAAAGTTGCCAGTCCTGCACTCACAGTTCCATGTAACTGCAAAGCTATTTATTCTACCACACCAGCACATCATTCATACATAGATATAACCTTCTGCAGAACGTCAGCATACAGCATTTTGAAATTTCAGTTCCTGCCAAATGACAGCACACACACAGCACAGTCCTTTTATAGGACAAACATGAATCTACTTGTATGGGGAGAGAGATATACACACTATATCCAGTAAATCTGTTGTTTAGTTCCAGATCGTGAAACAGGAGGAAGGGTTAGTAACTCCTAAACCAACACAGCAAGGGAGAAGCACTCTGGTACTATCCCAAAACATTACTTGTATTCATGCTGGTATTTTTACAACCTCAGTTTCATTTAAAACTTGGGCTAACGGTGAAGAGGATTGTACCCAGGATGATCTAAAGCCATGGTTGCGATGTTGTAAGTTCATTCAAGTTACTCCTTTAAGCTAACCACTCCATGCCATTATAAACAGCTTACACCTTCAGTAGCCTGCTTCTGAATACTGCATGAGACCAGGGAAGAGAACTCAATCCTCTCTACTGCATGCCTCCCCCTGCCGCACCCCCCCCCCCCCGCCAGAATACTAGGCTCCCTGACAATGACGTTTCTCAAGAAAGAAAAGCAGGGTAGGGAGAGAACCAAAAGGTACCACTTGGGCCCGGAAGAATGGAGAGTTCTGAAGCGCCAGGCCATCTTTGGAACTCCAACAAAGGCCTGTTTTCTGTGCAAAGGCTCCTCTTCTTGAATTTGGTTCATGGTTCAAACTGCTAGTCAAAGGGGAGGGACAGCATCCGTGGCAAGAGGGCTATGTGGTGGACATGATGCCACTTTTCTCACTCTTCACCTTCAAGAATTCAGCCATGCTGGAGAAGTACTTCTGGTTTGCTTCGGCTACCTTCTTCTCAGCCGCCTGAGGGTTCACAATCTCCAGACCCTGGAAACAAGAGGAGGGAGGAGGTGAATGTGAGAGAGGGAGGCTTTTTTAAAAAAATGCAGAGTCCAGAAATCTTGCTGCCTCTAGAAAGTAGGAGAGGCGCTGAATTACGACAACACCCGCCCTCCAAATCTCCAGCTTCTATGCCTCGGACAGAAGTAAATTGCTTGGTGCATTTCTAGTTGGTGGAACGCTTTCCCAAGAGAAACCTGCCTGGCACCATCATTGTATTTTTTTTAAAGTGCAAGGCAAAAGACATTGTTATTTACCCAGCCTTCAGTTTTTCACTGGGAGGGTAGTTAGCTATGTCCAGGGCCATTTTTGCACTCATCCATGGGGTGGGTACAATTTCTTCCTTGAAATAAATTTACAGTACAGTACTGTATTTAATTTTTGTCTGTATTGCTGTTTTTATATCTGGCTTTAAAGTCCTGGTCCTTTCTGTTTTTACTGAGACACTTTAGTGCAAATATACAACTAATATTGTTGTTGTTGTTGTTGTTGTTGTTGTTGTTGTTGTTGTTGTTATACAACAACAACCAATATTGCACACATGAGCTTATAATCTTTCCTCCTCAAGTGCTGCAAGCAGAACAGTGAGAGTGGGGAGACAGAGAAAGTTATTAGGGTTTCAGCCAAGAAAAATGTATTATAGCATTCTGTAACTCTCATTTTAAAAAAAAAGCTACAGCAAACAAAAAAGTATTTAAGAACCAAAGAACCCTGCTGGATCAGAGGAAAGAAACAGCCCAACAGCCTGTTCCCAGTGTGGCCATCCTGAAGCTCCCCTGGGAAGCCCCAAGCGGGACCTTAGCACAACAGCACTTGCCACAAAGGCTCTTCTTTCACCCATTCGACTTCTCAGCGTCCTTGCCAGGCACACACTTGATTCTCCAAAACTCCTAGAGCCCACCACGCACAGCTCTTTGTACACCCAGCCCCCTCCTTCAAAGACATCAATGCCACTTACAGGTAATTCAAGGAATGCAGAGCCAAGCGAGGTGCTTACCTGCAGCGGAGTGAAGGCCACGCTGGACGCAGTGCCCGAGGAGCGGTCCCGGATGGTGGACTTCCCTCCATACACCATGCTCTGCTTCTGGAGAGTGCGCTGGTTGGGAGGACAAATGCAAAAAGGCACGGGTGTTAGGCCTTTCGTAGAGACGGTGAAAAGAGAGGGAAGTGGTGCTGAAGCACGGGGCAGGGGAACAACCAAATGGCTGGCTGTCCAAAGGCATGCCCTTCATTTGTTACCTTCCCTAGTACCCAAAAGCATGTCAAATGCATGTAACACTCATATCCTGCCCTCCCTGGCTCGGTAGCCACTCCAGTAGCCCTGGCAAATTATTTCTCCAACCACAGACAAAACGTAGCGTGGCGCCCTTCACCTCAACATTAAAAAGCCACATGGAACATGGAAAAATTCCTACCGTTATCAGAGACTAATGGCAAGCAATGTGACCATAGAATTAGTCTAATTCTGTGCCTGTTGAAGCTCTCAAGGGCTGCTCCACATGGAGCTTGTTGGCCTGGGAGTATTTCCTGAGCGCTTTTGAGTAACAACAGGACATACGTGCTCAGCATAATTACACTGCAGTAAGAGCTCTGATCTGGTTGCTCAGTGTAGCTGTTTGCCGAAACCTCAAGAGGACAATGTGATGCTGCCTTCAGGAATGAACAGCCCCTGCCCAGTTCCAGAGGCAGTCATAAGATGATTTACAGCTCCTGGCACTCCACAATCCAGTCCCCATTTCCTTACTTGCAGCGTCTTTGAGATGCGTGCCTTCGTGGCCTCGTTGACTTGCGTCTGTCGGACCCGGCCGCTGCCTGACTTCCCCAGGTGGCCCAGACTGAAACCAAGGTCTTCCTGGTAAGCATCTTCTTCAATCTAGCAAAGGTGTGGAGAGAGGAAGCGTAGCACAGAGGAGAAAAGGCCAAGTTTGGATTAGATAGTGCAGGACCAATGACCAAGTCGGCAGTTTCATTAAGAATGCAACACCTTCCCTTTGTAATTCCCCCCCCCCCCAAGTGGCTCAATAAGGGACAACAGGTGCTTTTGGAATTTCCTTTTTTATTTTTAGCCTATAGATACAAAAGACAGCCCCACCACTAATCCTGCAATCTAGGAAGAGGCAAATTGGTCCCTATACCTGTATATCCAAACTTTCTCCCAAGGTGGTCAAGTTGACATAAATGGTTCCCTCCCTCCGTCCTCACTTTATTCTCACAACAAGCCTGTTGTAGGGTGATCGGCACAAGGTCATCTGGTGCACTTCATGGCTGAGTGAGGATTTGAATCCTGGCCTGAGTCCAGCAATCTGATCACTAGATGAGAGCGACTCTCCCTGGCCACAAAGGTAATTGTGTGCCAAGGTGAACCTCCCTGAAATGGCCTGGGTCGGGTCACATGCAAGTACATCCGAAGCAGAGGGGACAGAAAACTTATTAGTCAAGGCTATAAATACATCTAGTTATCTGTCCGTTCTATCAGCCTTCTCAGAAGCACTTCTCATTTATTTATCTAATTTAAATTAAATTTATCTAATTTAATCTGTGCACTCATAGAAGTGTGATGCCCACATGTGGCTATGTAACACATAACCACCACCCAAACTTAAATATTCTTGCATGTAGATGTGGGCAGACGTGCAGCTTCTGGACACAGCAAAATGCACATATGGCTTGTCAAGTTTAATGCTTTGTATTACTTGGAAGTGCTTACTTTACATAAAATGTAAAGCGACCCGGAGATCCCTGCCCCACAAAAGATTTCTATTATTTCCCCCATCCCATTGTACCAGTTAAAAAGGCACAGTTGGGGAACAGAGTCTGGACCAAGTCCGAAACTCCTGGTTTCTACTCCTGCCCTCCTGAGGGATTAGACAGCCCTCAACACCCAAAGACCAAGAGAAATCCTACACAAGGAGACTATGCAGGACTCCTTACCTCTCCAAAGCTCATCCGGTTTGCCTGCTTCCGGATTTCCGTTAGACCAAGACGCTCCTTCATCTTGCGATATCTGAAGGAGCAAGGAAAAGCACTTTTAAGATTGGCAGCGGAGAACTGAATGATGCCAGGACAGAGTGTTGCTGCCAAGAATGAAAGCAGTGTTTGGCATAAAAACAAATTCAGGCAGGGGACAAAGGGCTGAAATGCCAGGATTCCTGGGTTCATCTCAATGAGACACGCAAGTTTATGCAATTCTGATACAACCTGACCTGACCCCCTCCCACCTACATTAATGTGGAGATCGAAACTTTCTTATACTCCATGCCTCCCAAATATTCTGGCACAATTCTGGGCTCAAGAAACATACCAGGGACTGTATTATGAGGAAAAAATAAGTTTTAAAACTAATGTTTTGAAAAAGCAAGACGAGTTGTTGCATTAAAATCTCCCCTGAGAAAAGAATATTTGATGGGAAAGATAAAATGCCATTATTCTGGCTTGATTTTAACAAGTGTGTATATATTAAAAGTAGATCTAGGATTCCCTAATACAGTCGTACCTTGGATCTCAAACGCCTTGGCTCCTGAACAAATCGGCTCCCGAACAATTGAAACCAGGAAGTGAGTGTTCCAGTTTTCGAATGATTTTTTGGAATGATTTTTCTGGTGCGGCTTCGGATTGGCTGCAGGACCTTCCTGCAGCCAATCAGAAGCCGAGCTTTGGTTTCTGAACGTTTTGGAAGTCGGTCGGACTTCCAGAACGGATTCTGTTTGACTTCCGAGGTACGACTGTACTTATTTCCTAGCACGCTTAACACCACCCTCCTGGCTGCCTCAGCCAGCTCAGCCAACTCTCCCTCCCACCCTGCCCTGCCGCAAGACAGCTCTTCAATTCTCTCCCCCGCACCTGCGTCCTCCACGTTTCTTCCTTTGTCCATCCAAGGGTGCCGGCAGTGGCTTCACTTGCTTGACAGGAGGTGGCTCCTGCCACTTGTCAAATTTCCTTTCGATTTCTTCCTTGAGGTCATAGCCAACCTGAATGGTAGCAGAAGGATAAAAGAGCAAAAAGTGCTTACAAAGCAGCCACCCCCTTGTAGCCCCCCTCTACGCCTCTCACACCAGCCACTCCCCCAGGATCCCAGGGCTTTTGCCTTGTACCACGTACCTTCCCTTCAGAGCTCTCGTGAAAGCTGTCCACACGTGCTGCCAGCGTGCATTTTGCTGATACCAAGCGAGCTGCCTTCCTTCGCAAGTCCTGCAAGGAGGGAATCAAAGGTGCATGTTGGCTGGTTGCTGTTAGGAAAATCGTGCACCAACTCAACAGAGAAAGGAGGAAGAACAGACTCTCTCTCTCTCTCACACACACACACACACACACACAAACACACACACCTACCGGAGGCAACGACTGTACAATGTCGCTGTGATAGATGTAGCCAGTGTGAGGCAGCACCGAAGTGCTGGAAAATCCAGACAGAGTCTTCCTCTGGGCCCCCAGAAGCATGATGTTGCAGGCTGGCATCTTGGAGAGGTTTGTGAGGCCACCAGCAATGCCTTGAGAGAAGGGAAGGCAATATAGAATGAACGCTAGTTGTGGGACCAAGGGTCAAGGTGGTTCGGGGTTTCTGATCAGCCAAACCATGGCTTCTCCCTGGCCTGTTGGGATTTGTAAACAAAGTTCCTCTCCTTGTGTGCAAAGAGAGCTCTTTGCTGCCCCTGGCCACAGAGACCTGCCAGAACTGATCATACATCAACAACATGACAGATGCTGCTAAATTTTTTACATTAGCACTCCACCGTTCTTTTGTGAAATACTTCGGCAGCCTTTGGGTTTGGAAAGATGAATTGTAAGAATTAAATAATTTCCCCATGGCATCCAATCAGGACGGGTGTTTGACCCTTTCAGAGGGAAGGCTTTACATTCCTTTCGGAGACAAGGGACCTTTGTGTCCCTTTCTGCCAATGGCAAACTTATATATCCAACTAAATTACACTAGAATAGACCCATTTACATTAAAAGACTTAAGCTAGTCACATCTGTCAGTTTCAATGAATTTGCTCCAATTCTGATACAATCCCAAGTTTCCATATTCTAATACACAAGGAGCCAAACCCACAGCGCTCCATTGAGAGTCTCACCCATTATTTTAGCAGCAGTGGAGGCTCCCACAATGATGGACAAGTTGGGGGCGATGAAGGACATGCGGGACTCCACATACTCATAGATGCGGTGTTTAGACTGGTTCAGCTCCAGGGCCATGTCACAGGCCTCCTCAATGCGCTCCAATTCTTCCTCAGTTAATTGTTGCCTGCAGCAGGAGAGAGGCAACGCTTGAGGCTGAGATACATAGGTCACCAGGTCTGGTTCACTATATCCGCACCATCGCTCCATGCCCAGAGCGTGGCATTTGTTTCAAAGCTCTCAGGACCTGCCTATACGCTAATATTCTATCTCTGAGCATAGATCCTTACGTAGCCGAAAATGGCACCATCCACACACACAAGATGGAGATGTCTGTAGACATTAAGAACTCCATGGTTTGCAGTCATACAGCAAAATTGTTAGAAAGCTCAAAGGCAGGGGAGCCCCCAAACCAGCCCTATAAAGACTGAGCATGCTCAGTGGTCATGGAATGCTGGCTAACAGTTGAGGACAGGGAACAGATGGCTGGAAACCTGAATGGGAGGATTGGCACTGCAATGTTTTCCTGCAGGTCCCACTTGTGTATTTTGATTTGCAACCCTGCACCCTATCTCCACCAGCATATGTAAGCCGTGAGTCATCACTAAGTTAACTCATAACATTTATTATGTGACCCAGCAGGTGCCTCCTGTCTCTTCATATGATAAGACAGATCGTAATTGTCTGAAGGCCACTCTCTTGACAACCAAGCAGTGACCTGAAAGCCACACTCTCTCATCTGAAATCTATTCACTGCGCTAAAATCCAATAAAGGGAAAATTGCCATGATTCTGGGCCTGCTCCATAGACAGTGGAACAAAGTGGTACAGTAGACTGTAGTACTCCATACTGCCAGAGAAAAGATATTATTTTTGAATGCTCCCCTATATATAAAGAGAAATCTCCTGTAAAGGGAGGAAAAAGCACTAGCACACCAAGGGGAAGAGGGCTGAGCTAGATACCATCTCTTCAACGTAGGACTATTCTTCTTACAGGGAGTTTTGGAAAGTAATTCCCTCACCTGCAGCCTGGAATGGTACAGTCCACCTTACACCCTTCAGCACCATTTGCAAATTCAGTCTATATCCCTCTCCCAGTCCAGATGCCCACCAATCTCCCATACCCTCCCAAAACCTCATTTTCATCCTGTGCAGAGCCTTACCCCTGGGTAGTGGATGCGGTGACACTGACCACCATGATTGTAGCGTTGGTGAGGATCTGTTGAAGATTCTCATTGTTCTTGCATTTGTCCAAGCTGTTCCCTAGTTCCTGCAAGGTTCAAACATTTTAAAACAGAAGTTAGCCCTTGAAGAAGACAGAAAGAACATCCCTGGAAAGCACATGCTGAGGTGGAAGGCACTGTAACCATGTTTAACTGACACTCCGAGCTTATTTAGAGAATTCTTGTGTCAGTGCCAGGTTTTGTTCGTTACTGAGAAGGACCAAGGCTGCTCGAGGGTCAGTTCTAATTTGCATCAGCAGTTGTAGAAACTGTGGATCACATGAATATTCTTTTCCTCCAAGGGTGGAATATTTGGGGATCTTCCCCCAGCCCTCCACACACACAATCCTAATTTTTCCTAATCTGGAAGTTAGTTTAAGACCGAGCAACAACAACTTATCCAAAGCAACCAAGTGAACTTCCTGGCAGGATAAATATTTGAACACAGCTCATCTGCTAGCTCTACCCATGACACCTTTTAGGTTCAAGGTTGATTATGGCAAAATTAAAACCATGAATTAACTGTGGACCTGAAGAATACTCAAGAGATTTTCAGTCACCGTGGTTTTGTGAATAGTCAGTATTACCGTGTGTTCACTTATGTCTTATCTGAGTTGCAATCTGAATAGCCATTTCAGCATGGAGCACCTTCACTAAATAAGTGACAAAAGTTATATGAGGGTTGGGCTAGTCATCAATGCAAATGTAAAAAATTGATTTTGCGAAGTTCAAGACACAGAAACAATACCTTGACAGTCCGGATGTAGTCCAGTGCATTTGGAACAAGAGATTCTAGTTCAGGAAATCGCTTGGAGTACTTGTCTCGAATGAACTTGTGAATAATATCTGGAAAGAGAGAGGCAAAGATGACCTTTTACAAAACAGACAGAAACGCAGAGCGTCATTACACTAGTGAGAATAAAAGCAAGCCTCCCAGAATATACTAGCTCAGAGATGTTTTAATGCTGAGTCGTATAGCTTGTTCAGAGATTGGCCAGCCTGAACCTTTTCTCCTGCCCAAGAAAGAAAGAAAGTGCTCTTATCAAAACAGTCCCTGTTCTACAGTGACACCAACACACAAATGCCCTTTGTATCCCAAAACTCCTCTGAAGGTTCGTCTGGCCAGTGTTTGCCCTTCTGTTTACTAGATCGCACCCCCTGCTCCAATTAAGTCAGCCTTTCCCAATCTCACTACTTCCCTAACTCATCATCTGCCACCCTCACACGGTAGCAGCTACTGTATTGTTTTCAAAGCCTTCTCAACCTCCCTCACCCCAAAGCAAGTGATGTAAGGTTTGCACTTACTTAGCTCGTTCTCAATCTCCACTGTGAGGTTATTGGCATCCACAATGACTCTATATTCAGGAGCAGCCTCTACTGGACCTAGAACTAATAAGGAAGGAACATGCAAAGTCAAAATCCATACAGGACACCTCACTATAAGGTAACAGGGAGATGGACATATGGGTACATTAGCACTGTACTGCAGGACAAGGAAGTCCTGTAGCAGACTCTATACTGCAGAAATCAGATTGGGTGATGCGTGCATACACATCTGTTGGGTGACCTCTTTTCCAAAGGAAATTCATCCAGAGAGACTCAGTACCTTCAGATTCTTTGGGCTGTTTGCTGATGTAGTCCTCAATCTTCAGCAGGATTTCAGCAAACTGCACAGGAGAAAAAAACAAAAAGTTGAGTCTTACTTTTTAAAGAGGGCACCCTTAAAGGGTTAACTTCCACAGACTACACCTGAAAGGCAAAAGGCAGTTTACAGAACCAGTGGACCCCAAGTTGAACACTATTTTGAAAACCATCGCTTCTATACATATTGGCCAAGCTCATTTTCTCTCACCGTCTTACTGTCCCAGAGCTTGGCAATACTCTTCACTGAATCAGTTGCCAGATCCACTTGCATTTCCTCCTGGACATCCTCAATGGGAGGCTCATCCTCTTCATCTGCAAAGCTGCCATCCTCTTCTTCTGCTGCCTCTTCGAGGTCAGCCAAAAGCTCATCTGCCAAAGACATGGTGGATCAGGCTGCAAAGGAGAAAAAGGGAAGGACACAGGAGAAAACAATAATAAGTGACATAAACATCCAGAGTCTTATTGATCTGTTATTTCCCGCAGTACTAGACCAGGAGACATTCTAACCACTATCTAACCCAAGGGTAGCCAACACAGTGCCCTCCAAAGGTTGTAGACTGTAACTCCAATCATTCCCACCCATTAGCGAAGCTGGCTGGGGCTGAAGGCAGGTGGAGTCCAACAGACACACTGATCTAATACAACACTTATGAGGTAGCAGCAAACCCCAGAGAGCCACACACAGTTGCTAGACACCCATCAACACAAGATCCAGATCCACTGTGCCCCTCAGTTCACATGTGTCCTTTCCTTAGCCCCCTCTCCAAAAACATCTCTCCCTTTCCACAAATACAAGTGCCCCATTGGAACCCCCTTCAGTTTAAGAGACCTTGAGTTAGCTCTTCAGTTTCCAATTCACCCACCTTTTGCCTTATAGAGATTTTTTTAAAAACTGATTCGGATTTCAGCATCATTTCACAATAAGCATAAATACTGAGATACCATGTCAGTCACCAAAATTCTTCCCTCCAGGTATCTCAGCCCAATCATCCAAGTTTCTAATTTCTGTCACTTCAAGGGCTACATTGCCTTTGCCCATATTCCATCACTACCAGGACAGGCTTCTTTCTGTTCTCTCTGGTTTCAGAAACTCTTACAGTGAAAACTTAATCATGTCTCTGCAGAAGTAAGTCCTACTGGGTTCAATGGGGCTTACTTCCAGGTAAGTATGACTGCAGCCTTATTTAGTACCCCATCAAACAGAGAGCAAGTCCTGTGGCATGGGAAGCACACACCAGGAAGTCTTAGTTTAAAGTCTCAGCTCTAATGTGAATTTGTGTGGTTGCCTTAAGAAAAGATCCATCTCAGAGTTCTCATCTGCCAATGTAAACCTACTTTGCAGGAATTAACATAATCTTGGAAGCCTACTGCAGCATCTAAAAGGCTAATAAATTTATTGTGACGTACATTAGATACACAATGAAATGCCTATAGTCTGTTAACAAAGTACAGTATACATTCTCAAACACAGGATACAGACAGAAGAGGCAGTGTAGGTATAGCAATAAAAAGTGCCAGAAGGGTCCTCGATGGAAGAAATATAAGTGTTCCATGACTATGCAGAACACAAATGAAAAACAAGATACTGTCCAAACAGCAACAGATCCAACTAGAAGGAAGATCCATGACGTATTCCCAAACGATAAGAGTATGGAAGAGAGTATTACTTTTGTTATTTCTACTGTATTATTATTATTATTATTATTATTACTACTACTACCACCACCAGGATAGGCCAAACCCATCTAATCTGAGAGCCACTGTGGTGTAGTGACTGGGGAGACCAAGGTTCAAAACTCTGCTAAGCAACCAAGTTACTGGACGACTTGGGGATAGTTGCTATCACTGAGCTTGACCTCCTTCACCCCGAGCTTCTCAGGGAAAAGGCAGCACAAGTGCAGCAAACAGACAGGCAGACAGACAGACAAACCAACCTCTTCACCCATCTCCACCTTCTCTGCAGCCTCCAAGAAACCTCAATCGCGTTTGCGCAGAAGGAAGTCCTATTGAATTCCATGGTGCTTACTCCTAGGTAAACGGGGTTAGGTTTGCACCAGTAGTGTCAGTCTCTCTCTCTCTCTCTCTCTCTCTCTCTCTGCCCGCCCCCAAAGCTTATACTTCTCTTTACCCCTTAGGAAACGAAAGGCCTAGGCTCCTTTTTGGTTTCTCCCCAGTTAACCTCTCCCTCCCTCCTTCCCTTCATTCCCTCCTCGCCTTCTTTTTCTTTCTTCCGCTCCTCCGCCGCACAAACGAACTCCTCACGTTCCCTTTTTCAGTCTCACAAAAAGTACGTCATGCACCGGGCGCCCTTGTTGTCGTCATCAACGAGCGTCTTAGCTCTGCCGGGCACTAAAACGGATAGAGATAGAGAAAAATGAGAGGTCACGAAGAGAATTCGCGTTCAGCTTCAGCCCAAGTGCCGCCATATGCGTGGCACCAACCTAGGCCAGAGTTGGGGTGCCGTTCTAACTGATGTCTCTATGTATTGCCTATTGCGTCATCTCTTCGCACTGGGGGACTCACGCATATGCCAAGGGGAGCCGGAAGTGTATTTAGAGTTTCGAGTCAATTTCCTTTGAAATACAGTATTATTTATGTCAGCACCCCAACCGTAGGTTTCTAATACGCTATACTGAACTATGTCACCTGTCACGTGCGCTTCCGTCAGTTTTTTTTATAATTCTTTCCTCCGACTTACCTATTGTTCATAGAGCTAAGAGAAAGGCAAAGAATCACCAACGGCAGCTTTCGATTTTTACCGGAAGTTTAGACTGTGTATCTGAAGAAGTGTGCATGCACACGAAAGCTCATACCAAGAGCTTGGTCTCTAAGGTGCTACTGGAAGGATTTTTTTTTTATTTTTTATTTCGTTTAGACTGTGAGTTACTCTATTTTTCCTATCTCTATGGCCACGGCGCATCCAAACGCGTGATGACGTAACTGTATTTCACCGCGTCAAGCGATCCTGTCCCCGACCGGGGAGACGGCGACAGGGACGCGACCACTGTTTACGTTAACCCGGCGCGACGAAACGCTAGGACATTCCACAGTGGGCTCTTCTGCAATACGTAATAAATGCGCGACACCTTTTCTACCCTGAAGAAGTGTGCATGCACACGAAAGCTCATACCAAGAACAAACTTAGTTGGTCTCTAAGGTGCTACTGGAAGGAATTTTTTGTTTTGTTTTGTTTTTTCTACCCTGGTTCACTGTAACCAAGGCGTCTCGATAACTCAAAACGCTTTTGTCGTGGACTTGCTTACGTCACCGGTAAGCGACCGTCCATCCCATTAACCTCATTCACGGGTTGCTCATTTCGCCGAAAGGATCGGAAGGGTTAAGGTACGTCTGATGTGCTAGGAAATCCCTTGGCAAAAGAAATCGAGTAAATTAAAATCGCCAGTTGCCATCCTCCTCCTTATTGGCTCTGGAGCCTTCTTTCCTTGGAGGTTCGCCAGAAGCAGAGTCTGAGCTCCTTTAATTGAAGTCGAGGTGCTAGAACCAAGTTTTATTCAGCTTCTTTTAAGCCTGTTCATATACTGCATTGCAGTCTTTTCTGAACCATAGAGATGGATAAACGCGGAAAATAAGTGTGACCAAAGTATATTGTATTCTCCAACTGAATAACAGGAACAGTTGTATTAGCTTTCTGGCAGGTAAAGGCATCCCATAGTCGCCTTTGCCTGGACTTAACCGTCCGGGGTCCCTTACCTTTTACCTTTACTTTCTGGCAGTATATTGGCGATTGTGAATAATACATTCTTAACTTTGGTGGGACACCTACTCATAAAATGGGATTGTGGCAACAGCAAATGGCACAGTGACTACCCATTTAGATGGCATGCTGTTTCTCCTACATGGAAACTAGAAATCTCAATATTTTATGGGTATATGAAATGATTTTTTTTAATGGAACTTAGTATGTAAGGAAAATTTAAACTTCTGGGAAAATGAGTATTTTTGTTTAGGAATTTAGGTTGTTTAGGAATATAGATTATAGAACATTTAAATACAAATTTGTGCATCTACAGAGGGCTGTAAGAAAATATATTCACTGTTTGTTTGTTTGTTTGTTTGTTTGTTTGTTTTTTAAAAATTGCAGATGGATTATGCTCCCAAGCCCATAAAAGTGGCTGCCCCTTTGGTCATCTCTTGTCATACTAATACCCTTCTCCTTGTTAATCAGCAGTGTGGAGCCTGTGGCCCTTCAGATGTTGCTGGACTGGAACTCCCATCTTACCCAGCCTGGGAAGATGGGAATTGTCATCCAGCAACCTCCGGAGGACCACAGGTTCCCTACCCTTGTTGTAAATGTACCTGTTTCCTGTCTCACATGACATAGGAAATTGGAGTGTAAAGGGAATGTGGCTTTTTTAGTACCACCATTAGATCTTCAGATTGGGGTGGGGGGTGGTGGTTAATGTTGGTTAGTATGTCAGTTTCTTTCTCTTTAATCTCCAGAACACAATCATGGCTGGTGTGGGCTTTGAAGAATTCTCTGTGCCCCCTGGATCAGAGCTGGCACTGCCTCCTCTTTTTGGTGGCAATATCCTCGAGAGTGAACTGGAGACTGAGGTGGAGTTTGCCGATGGCGGAATACCAGAAGAGGAGGAGGAAGAGGGAGCATTGAGGCAGCAGGAAATGACACGGCGCAAATGCCATGCTCTTGCTCGGCGCTGCAAGGAGTTAGAGCAGGTAAGGGATTGGCTAGAGAGGGGACATTTTAATACACCAGCTGGAAAAATTAACAAACAGCTGCCGCAGTGGGTTGAGAGCTCATGGAGCTGCCTTTTTATTCATTTATGTAGCCCAGGACTGTCCGCTCTCATTTTCAGGAGCTCTCGTTCTTTCCCAGCCAGGGACTGAACCTGGGACTTTCTGCTTGCCAAATATGTGCTCTGCCAAAGTATTTGGAAATCAGTGACACCTTGGGTACAAAGACCATCCGAAGATCACAGGGTGGTTCACAACATAAAAACACAAAATGAGAACACAAAATGCATAATAAAAGAAAAACAAACCAATAACCCCCCTCCTACAAACACATTTAAAAGGCCATAGAATATTAATCAGCCAAGTGCCTGATTATAGAAAACATTATCGCCTAGTGCCTAAAGATATGTAATGAAAGTGCCAGGTGAGCCTCCTTGGGGAGAGCACAAACGGGGAGCCACCACAGAAAAGGCCCATTCTCATGGAAGAGGCACATGAAGAAGGGCTTCAGATGGTGATCAGATGAAGATATTAAATATATTCCCAAGAATCCTCTGAGTGAGGTAAAACAAGAGACAAGCCCCCCAGCATCTTTGGGGGCTGAGTAGAGTTTTAAACTTGGGTCTGTACTCTACCCACTATGCCATACTAGCTGTAGGTGGACACTATGCCATACTAGCTGTAGGTGGCCATGGGATGGTAAACTGGACCAAATGAACATCCAAACAGAGACCAAAGAGGAGGGACCACTGGGTGGGTGAGTAGAATGCAAGGCTGGGTATGGGAGAGGCAAAATTCTGATGTATTCTGGTGACATTACCCACAAATACAGGTGAATGAGAGGATGTTAAACCGGCTGCATCAGGTCCAGAGAATAACACTGCGGCTTAAACAGGAGAGAAGGTACGTCTGGTAGTATGTCATGATAGTGTGAGGGGTGGGGAGATTTAAATACCTTTCCCTGAACAAGGGGGGGGGTCTATTAAATTTTCATGCTCAGCAGACAAATTCTCCATGAATTCATCAGATCCCTCATTTAGAGCCATCCAAACTGACAGCTGTTACCACATCTCATAACAGTGAATCCCCTACATCAACAACACCTTGCAAAAGAACAGTTATTAAAGGGGATTAGTGGGGATGTCTTGACTGCAGGTTATCTTTCCAATGGACTCTTACTTCCCTTCAGGTTCCTCATGAGGGTCCTTGATTCTTACGGTGATGATTACAGGCAAGGCCACCTTGATATTGTCCTGGAGGTAAGAAACACACAGCTGGTCTAAGGAAATAAGGACATATCCATGTTACCTTCTTATGGGTGGAAGGAATGTTAGGATGGAGGAGTTCTAGCTGAATCATGTTCTCTGTCTAGGATGAAGGTAGCCACAGCACTGATGCTCCAGCTCCTGGCAACACAGAGAATGAGCCCCCCGAGAAAGAGACTCCAAGATGCCTCTCGGGTCCTTTGCCTGCCCCAGAGGCTGAAAGCCTCTCACCTACTGAGGGCCCCACCAGTAAGAAGCGGCGGCGCCACATGCGAGAGGAAAAGGAAGTGAGGTTACGCCGAGCAGCCCAAACATTGCTTCCTATGGAAGAGTTTCCTGTGCAGGTATGGGAGAACATAAAGGCTTTCAACTTTGTGAATATATAGATGACCATACAAACTTAACCTGCACACTACCTTTGGGGGTTAGGTGGGGAATGTGGCCAGATGTAATGGTAGACAGGCATATTACTAGGTTATATATATACTCCAGCCGTCGGCTACACAGAATCTGCTACCACAATACAAATTCAAGATTTTGTCTTCTATTTTTAAACAAGCTTCTAGTCCTGCTGGTTTATCACACATAAGTTTGAAAGCATCCCTTCTTCCCACATCACACAGAGCGCTTCTCTTTGGCTTGAAACTGTGTTTTGAATCACTGTTTTGGTTTTTGTGGCTGCAGATAAAGTCTGAAGAGGATTTCCAGTGTGAGCAAGAGGATGTCCTCACTCCTGCCTGGCAGCAGTCTAGTCCTCAGGATAAGTTACTCCATTATTCAAAGTTCTCTAGCCCAGGGGCCTGTTCTGATTTCGACTGAGGCTGGCCACTCACCGGTCCTCACAAAGGAGACTCTGTATGTATATCTGAACATCAGTTGCCTCCCTACTGGGTTAAAGAGGCCACTGGGCTGTCTGCTGACGAAAGTCACTTGGGGGTGCTTTTTGGACTGAAAGGAGCACAAGCTCATTTTAAGAGCCAGCAAGAGATGCGACTGTGGAACTCTCAGCCACTTGGAGTGCACTCGATCTGAACTGACACCGGGCAGCTGAGGGGCAGGCGCTGGAAGACAAAATGGACTGCACTAACTTAACAAAACTTGAAAGTCAAATGTATTACTAGTGTTCAAGCCCATCTGCATTAGGGAGATGAATGGATTCTGCTACCAATGTCCAAAAGCTTAAGAATGGGGTGGGAATGGGTATGTATGTAGAATTTGTATGTCATACATGTCTTGGGCCTCACAATTTGTGAGTTTCTGAAAGGGTTAAGTGATCTCTGACCGAGGCTGCATGGGCATCATACATTTATAAGTACTTTTTTGCCACTTTAAACAGTCTTGGCTTCCCCCAGAGAATCCTGGGGACTGTAGTTTGGTAAGGCTATTGAGAGTTGTTGGGAGATCTCTATTCCCCCTCCCAGAGCTACAATTCCCCAAATTCCCAGATATTTCTAAACCATCCTGGGAATAGTAGCTCTGTCAGGGGAATTGGGGTCTTTGGAGGAAGACCCAAAAGTGGCATAATACTGCTTTAAATGTATAATGCAGATTGAAAGTGGTGTTGCAGGAGCTGGCTTCCATGCACTGTTTAAGAAAGGAAATAGAAGTAGCTGCCATTTTGTGTGACAAATGTTCTCAGTGAATGAGGAGTCTTCTTACAGCTGCGAGAGAACTCTGCTGCTTTGCTCTCCAAGCCAATATTTTTATGAGTATCTTAACCAAGAGGCACAACATACTAAAGCCAATTCTGTACTAAAACCAGCAGACTCCTACAACATGTGCAAATTATGCAAGATTAGCAAATTTGTCAAGTGTTTGCTTATTTTTTCTGCCAGTCAGGGAGAGCAAGGCGCTAAATCCCTCTCCCTCTCTCTTTTCCGGAGCCACAAGGACTAGACACTTCTTCCAGATCTACTGCAGAGCAGTGGTGCCTGAATTAAATTCTGCCCACCCGTTAAGTTTATTTTCATGTTTCTTTGAGGGCTGCAGAATACTGCACACTTCCTTTCCTTCCCCTTCCTCATTCCCTCTCCAACTGATCCATTTCAAGGGAGCTGCCAAACATAACAGTTGGGCACATTGCGATTGCTTCCCTTAAAGATTCCTGGGCCAGGCAGTTTTGTAAAGGTGCCAGGAATTACTCTCGGGTGAACTGCAATACCCAGTGTCCCTTGAAAGAGGAAGCTGTGATACCTAAGCTTGGTTAAGTTTCCCAACCCCTTTAGCAATGCTTTGGGTTTTTTTGGGGGGGGGGTCACAAAGAGAAAGGTTACGAAGCCTGCTTTTAAGTTAGCAAGTTTATTATATTCTGAAAATGTTACACATGTACACAAAAGAGCAGAGAGCAGTGCAGGCCCCTTCAGTGTTGGTTCTCTAGGCCTGTTCCATCACAAGGGCCCGTCTCAGAAGTTCTTTAGCCATTCAAGACTTGGTCCTTCCTTGTCACAAGGGTGGGAGGGAATATCTGGCATATTGCCATCATCCCGAACTGGAACTGGAGAGAGGAAAAGAACAGAAATCAAGTGTGTGTTATCTCCCAACTGCAGCTTTGATACAATACCTCTGTTAGGGAAGGACACAACAAGCATTTGACTAAGAGACCCTGTACAGTACAAAATGGTGCCTCAACACAAAGTAGCCCACTGGCTTGTCAGAGAGCCACCTTGCCACTGCGTCTCTACCCTCATTTTTGGAAAGTGTGTGCGGCCATCGTTCTCAAAGCTTTATTTGTTTTTGCATATTTTGGCCAGTAGGAATAACGTAGCATTGATTAAAATCACATTTTACTTAAGGTAAGTCAAGTGAGTTATGCTGTTGACGGCAAAGCATAATCTTCCAAGTACTGGTTTTCCAAGTAGATATGGCCTCTGTGTATGTGTGTCGTCTTAAGGGAAGATGGCAAACAGCAGTGCTCCACCAGCTGTCATTGCAGCTTTGGTAGCAATGGACAGCCCAGCAACAGCAACTGACTGAAGTGCTGACATCACTTTTGCAGCCAGAAAGCCAGGTGCAATTCCTGCTCCAGTGAAGCCTGCTGCTCCCAGTGCTGCTGGGACACCAATCGTGGCCACTGCCAAGCCGGCAGCTCCTCCCAAATCTGCAGTTAAAAATAACCAGGTCTCATAGCACAGCGTGTGGTCAAGAGTCCATTCACTGGCAAACACCCTCAGGTGAGCACCAGGGCAAAGTGTTCTGCCCATGTGCGGCCATCGTTGACATTTTTCTTCCTGACAAAAGCTGTGCTACAGAGAGAAATGCTAGGGGAGAACCATTTCCTCCTAGCATAGAGACTCAGTGACTGGAAAACTATGCCCACTCTGGTTTTGCCAGCCAATCAGCTTGCTTTATAGGTGCAGACCCTCTGCCCACAAATCAGAGTGTAGGGTGTTGGTATTCAGCGGTACACGGCCTCTTAGTTAGCATGGATTCATTTTCAAGAATGTGTTGGCCAACTTTCAATTCTCCTGCAAGGAGGCGCATTGTAGTGAAAATTTGCATTTTGTTAAAAGATGAACAATTTGACAATTGAGCTATTTGGGGAGCTCTCCAGTACGTGCCTTCCAGACCTGGCATTTTATTTGGGTGTGTGTGCTTTAGTTTTTTATTTGTCAAGTATCCCAACAACTTCATCTCATACCACTTCTATTAGATCTTCCGTTGCCTTGCTCCAAAGAAGTGGCTCAGCCATAGATTCCTGTCTTAACATCAGCTGCACTAAACGTGGAGTCAAATATTTCATGCTGCTGCTCTGCTAAGGAACTGCTTTTAAATGGATAGGTGTTGTGGAGGCAGTTATACCTGGATATGTATATGGTACAGCCTGGTTGATCATGGCGCTGTATTTTGTTAAGGGACTGACCCACGGTAGCACGAAAGCTGAAATCAGAAAGGAAAAACACAGATGCGAGTCAGAAAGAAACTGAAAACATAAATTGCACAGCAAGCCACTAACAACAAAAGAAATAAACTCGAGTACAGTGGTACCTCGCAAAACGAATGCCTCGCTAGACGAAAAACTCGCTAGACGAAAGGCATTCGCTAACGAAAGGGTGACTCGCAAGACGAATTTCCCTATGGCCGCAACTCACAAAACGTAAACGTTTTGTGGGTTTTTCCCCCCTTTTTCGTCAAACCGCGCTTTCGACCATGCTTCGCAAGACGAAATTTCCGCTGTACGACAGCACTCGTGGATCAAATTAATTTAGTCTTGCAAGGCACCACTGTACTGCTCTATCTAGGTCAGTATAGGAGTGGGCAAGACTTTAGCTTGGAGGATCTGCTTCATTTTCTAAAACTCAAGAGATCCGCCAACCAGAGTCCTGTGCAAAAGGCTTCAAAGTCAAGAATTCTGAGTCCAGGAATTGGTTTCTAGTTCCAGAACCGAGCCCTTCCATAGAAGAGTTACCTCTGGTTACCCCCTTTCTTGGCTTCCTACATTTCAACAGTATAACTTGGGGAGGAGGTTGTCATTTTTAAGCAACTGGGAGTAAGAAATAGTTGCCAATTTACTTCAAATTACACAAAATATCCACCAAGAAATCCTAATCGTATCTTCTGGCTACCCTTTGTCTACATCAGGGGAGTGGAACACCCATAATAGAGCATACACCGGCAATTCTCTTAACTGGGAGGAAAAGGTATCTATAGATTATGTGACCTTCTGTCAATGGTTTATTATAAAAATAATAAACCATTGACAGACAAGCTATGCCAAATACTATATGATAATTGTCTTAATTCGTTTCAGCTGTACCAAGTGTGCTCTTTTGCTCAACAACAACTCAAACCGGGCATTAATACTTGGCCACTAACACTGTCATGGGCAAACACCAACTCCAAAAGAATGCTATCTAGCATTTATAAGGCACTCCTATCAGAATGGACTGGTAATACACTAGGCTTTTGAGTATGGGAAAATGACTTAGGACAAGAGATACATGAGGAGAACAAATGCTCTCTGGGGCAAAGCTCCATTTAAAACTATGCTCACAAAAGTTCATACTTTAAAAATAATACATAGATGGCACTGGGTTCCAGTTAAATTAAAAAGAATCAACCTAACATCTCTCCAGACTGCTGGAGAGACTGGGGAAAGGGGTGGAAGTTAGCACCTGTGGTGGGAATGCTACTATGTGAAGGAATTTTTTGTTGCTGTTTTTGAAAAAAAAATTTTTAATCACAAAGCAACAAATTTTAGCCCTTAGCTCTTAATGACATCATCCACAAAGGCCCTCATTTGCTACACCAAGAACTTATAACCCTACTGCTAGCAGTGGCCAAATTAGAAATTGTGTGTCATTGGAGGGCCACAGGTTCCCTGCCCCTAGCCTACACAAAGGATTTCTTCCAGTTTCCTGGTACAGATGCAGTCCCAAAAACATCCCCACTGCACTCTCTTTGATCTGGCTGCACCTTTCTGGAAGTCTGCTTGGTATCTCCAATACCTGAAACAAATCGCTACGAATTAGTCCACACATAGTATAAATTTGGTACATTTCTGAAAAAGGACAATTTGACAGTTATGCCACTGCAGTATGGGTTGTATGCTGAAAATTGTGTAAGGCCAGAAATTGGGGGCTAGGTCAATAACATACCAAGGATGTGGTCTGAAGACTGATAGTGCAGCACCCTTTCTAAAGCTAAGCAGGACAGGCAGTGGTCAGTGTCTGAATGCAACAAGCTCTGGGACCCTATACACAGCACCCACAAGCAAACTGCAAAAATATATTAAATAAGAAAGTGGATTCCTGGGCTGCAGAGAAAAGTAATGAAAACTCACCCATAAAACCAATGCCAAAAGAGAGAACGACAACTGGATCCTTTCCCCATGCATTTTTCAGAAACGGGATAATTTCTGTGGGATAAGGAAGTATGCACACTTATTAGAACTGTTTTGAATACTTGCTTCTCTGACAATGTTTGGAGGCCTAATACATTAGAACAGGAGAAGGCTATCAGAGTATTTGGGAGGATAGGAATTTTTCACATCTAATAATTTGCCTGCTCCTGCAGTTTACCAACATGGCAGGACCAGCATCTCCTTTTTAAAAACTGTCTTCTTGCTAGTGGCAAAGTAGGGAGTTGGCTTGTGCAGGCAGATCTACAAAGGACAGACTTTGGGGCGTCTTTTACTCATGATTTAAGAGGGTTGGGAATCAGGAGTTGCACGAGGCACTAATTAAGCATTAACTCAACTGGGAGACCGTAAGCAGATCTGTCATTCAGCGCCTCACTTTTCCCATCTGAAAAACTGAAACAATGGTATACACTTAAGACTGTAATTATAGAGGCTCTGTTCCAGGTACCCCAACTTTTCTAAAGTGGTGACCAGAGTTGGGGCCTTTTCTATGTAGGCACTGCATCTTTGGAACAACCAGATACTCGCTTGGTCCCTACACGCCAGATGAACACTTTTATTTCCCCGGAGCTATTATTGCTCCTACTTCCAATATTTGCTCTTGGTTTTTCTGATCATTTATAATACTGCATGCTGCTTGACACATTATTAATGGGATAGCCGAGACAGATTTTTTTTAAAGTAAGTAAAAATAATGGATGCACAGCAGAACCTTACAAAAATCTATTCAGAAGTAAGTCCCACCAAGTTCAATGAGACTTAACCCCTGGTAAGTGTGAAAGGGGTTGCCACCACACTTGGCTCACAACATAGCTGAGAGAACAGGTTGTGTAACTTGTCTTGTGCTCAGGACTGAGGGGGCAACTACAGAAGAAAAGCAGGTCACTTTTCCTTCATTAGGGGTTTAAAAGCAGAGAGAAGGAATGCTTCTGTAGTGGATTTTCAGTATCTGCAATGGATTAAGCTAGATGCCTCTTGTGATCCCTTCCAACATTATGGTCGTGGTAGACTGAAAATACACAAAGTACACACACACACACAACCTAGCAACCCTCCCCCGTGCACACAGTTCGCACGTGCCCTAAAAATTCCGCCACGTTCCTTTTCCACCGAACAACTTAAGAAGGTCATCCTCTTAACAATTTGAATGTCCTTATTTATCTTTCCAACCTACCCAAAAGGGGATCCCCACTTAACACTCACTGCCATAACCCTGGCTCCCTCTAGCAAAGGGGGGAAACCCCTCCACGAACCCCGCGCCACTCAAAAGACACGGACCCACCGGCCGAATAAATCGGGAGAGAGAGAAAAAGAGACACTGTTGGGGCACTTACTGCTCAGCGCAGCCATCTTGAAAGGAAAGCGGAGGAAGCGCAACGCATTGTGGGAGCTGTAGTTTTATAGTCTCTCTCGCCCTCCCCTCCATTACCCTTTAAAATAATTATCATCATCATCATCGCTACTTTGTTTCTTTCAAACTGTTATAACCTGTTTCTCTTCGACAAGACTGGACTTTTGCAATACTATACAGGATAATGCACGCCGGTTTTTTGTCACATCTTTAATGGATTGCTTACATCTCTGGATGTTTTCATGCAGGTGTTTGCTTTGGATTGTAATGTGAATGGAGAACACGGGGTGGGGAGGAACCCCATTAAGTTGCCTAGTGCATGCATGCAAATTTTTATTTGCTGCAGTGCGTTCACACGTGCACATGAATAACGCCAGACGGCCAATCATGTCATCCTGAAGGGAAAAGAAGGCATAGAGGATTTATCTTCACTTGGTGCACGTTTGCCCTTTAGTGGCTGGCTGTGAATCCAGGTGGCTAGAAATGCATACACACATCCCAAAAATCCTGGGAACTTTGGTATGTTAGTGGTGCTGGGAAATGTAGCTTTGTGAGGGGTAAACTACAGGCCCCCAGATTCTTTTGCAGGGTGTGGGAGATGTGCTTTAAATGTATGGTGTGTAAGCTGCAGAGAAACCCTGCTGAAGTTAATCATGTTCATTGGTTTCAATGGGCCTGATCTTGTGTTGGCTTAGATACAACCCAATGGGCATTTGATTGACAGCAGGTGGGTGGGTGGCGGGAAGGCAAGTAGCAGAGTCAGACGCTATACTTATTTTGAATGTCCTGAAAAATGTTTAGTTGCATGACATTATCATTGCTAATGTATAGGGAATTATTTGATGACTTGGAAGAAAAATGTTGCAACAAGAAACTGTGCCACAGAGCATGTGCAGAGTGTATTTCCCTGACCATTGCATAATCCCCTTTACAGCCTTGGGGATGGGTTGAGCTGTGGGTGTTGCGTTCTTTTTAAAAATTAGCCTCTGAACTTCTCTGCAATTAACCATTCGGGGCCAATTTCCTTCCAAATAGCGATATTTCCACCTCCTTGGTCAATGCCAAAGACACTGTCAGCCCTACTAACACACTGGCAGCTGCTTCCTTTTGAGTCACCTCAGGGACTTTCCGGGTCTAAGATAAGGAAGCTTTCGACCTTGTTTGACTGCAAAACTCCAGTTTTTGACATACTATCACGTTCAGTTCCCCTTTGAAATGACCACTCTGTTGGGTAAAAATATTATATTCTACAGGGGTATATTCTAGACCCAAACAAAGCAGGGGTGGGGGATCTTTTTCAGCCAGTCGGTCACATTCCCTTCAGAACAAACTTCTGTTCTGAGGTCCACATGCTAGTGGTGGATAGGGCCCGAGACCAAAGGCGGGGGGAGCAACCATCTTAAAGGAGACTAGTTTCTATATGCACACGTGCCTCCCTTTCTATTACTCATCCATTATGAGATTTGCCAGTCAGGCAAAACCTCTTGGGAAGGGAAGCAGATACTGGGAGAGTCTACATTTTGCATCTTGAGTGCGCTGCTGCTGTTTGCCAGATGTGTTGCACAGCTGGCTCAAGTAACCAAGAGGCCCTTCCTTATTATCACTTCATTTATCCCCAGGTTGGAGGACTGGTCTGGCACCCAGCCATTAGGCAAACTCCAAGTTTGACATGTGACATGCTTCATAACACATTTATAACACATTTGATATTGTTACATGCTGCCTCAGTCTCCACCGACTGCTGCACGGGGTTTGTGTTTCCTTCAGAAAATTGGGTACAAGGGAGGCTTCAGTGTTTTTTTATTATATATGGTTTATTTACATACACACACACACACACACACACACAACCTGAAATTGTTGTTGGAGGGGCTCACAGCTACAAAACGGCAACAAAACATTGGCAGAGGTTGGTAACGGATCCCAAATTCCGGGGTTTGTAGTTAATGAAGCTACCCCTGTTTTAAGTATCAATTACTCAGTTGCGGGAGCACTACAAACTGAGGGGTTTGAAATGACTATAAAACATTGACAAAGATTTGGAGTGAATTGGACAGTGTTGGATTTCTGAGTGTTAACTACAAACCCCCATTTGATGTTTGTTGAGCAAAACAAAATACACGGATTGTTCTACAAAACCCTACAAAACGATTACAAAACCCTACAAAAGTTTGGAGAGGACCCCAAATTTGGGGGTTCATAGTTAATGATGTGCTCTCTGCCTCCTGGTTTCATTTCTTTCCCCCCCCCCCCGCCATATCTATAGAGGGAGGATTCCATTCATTTGCATTCTAACACCCAAAGAAATTTGCCTGACTTCATTAACACTTGTCGAATTAACTAGGATTATACTGTCCAATACACAACCCAGGAAGTGTGCCTACTTAACTTGCTTTTATGTGTGCTAATAACACAGGCTTATCAGTGGGTCCATCACACCTCTTACTACCCCAATGCACACTTGGGTCTAGCTCCGTGGTTCCCAATGTGCGGCACACGCCCCACGGGGGGGGGCAAGTTGATTTTTTTTGGGGGGGGTGCAACGAACCTCCACTTCACACTCTCCCCTTGTTACTAAGTGAATTTCTGATCAGGTGTTCTGGGTCAAATTTCAATCCACCCCACCTGTCCCTATGAGGTCCGTCTGTTATTTCAATTCCCTTTTATTAATAATCTGGGAATCTCTTAGTAACAGGAGTTTTCCTGTCCAGCGGCCGTGGCCGGTTATACCCTCTGCTCTGGGCTTCAGGGATTAAACTCTTCTTTGCCTGCAGTTCGGTGTCTCTCTTTCATTAGATCCCTCACTATATCAGTTAGCTAAGCCCTCTTAGCAACTCTGTGGCAATGTCAAGGTTTCCAACCGCTAGCCCCTCCTGAGGGAACTACAAGACACAAACTATCACCCTGCAGGTCAGTTTTGTCCTTTCCCTGAGTTCACCTCCTCATGAGCATACATAGCTCGCTGGACCAAATGAACGACAATATTTTCTTAGCTCAACAATAAGAAGTCTTTATTTCTTTCAGAACATAACGGTTTCAGTAATGGTTTATAAGTTTAGTTTCATAACAGTGTAAACTCTTTCTTTCAGCATTATATACACATCTTCAACGATCCTAACCTAACCTAACCTACCCACAACTATCCTGGCCCCACGCCCTCCTTCTACCAGTCACCACTCCCCTCTCTCTAAACGGCTGCTCCCTCCTTTTAAAGAGCGGAATGTCCCGCCTCCCATGGGATACCTGCCACTCAAACTGGGGTGCCCATTAACTCACAAAACACCGTGGCTTTCAGAACATCCCTTAACTTAGATCAGGGGTCTGCAACCTTTAAGACAAAAAGAGCCACTTGGACCCGTTTCCGAAGAGGAAAAAAAACTGGGAGCCGCAAAACCATTGCGGCCCACAAAAATATAAACACCCAGAAGCTCATAGCACAATTTAGACAGGTAATGAAGAGCAGGTAATGAAGGCAAAATGGCAAAATATCACGAAACGCTCCCCCCTGCCGCCGCCAAACAACAAGCACTGTATTAAAGGAACCGTCCGAACGCCTGACGCTGCAGGGGCAAATCTAGAAGGGGAAATCCAACCCCCCCGAATACTTCCACCCCATGAACAGCACAAAAACCTCTTTCCCCCTTCTCTCATTGCACACACTTTGTAAACCAAGAAAATCTTTTTTAAAAAAAACAATTTGGGAATCCAGTTGCGGTGAGGTAATAGCCTAGCTATTAAAGAACAATGTAGCTAATTCCAAGGCAACTGAATAACAAAGAGGCCAGCGATTAAGCTACAGTGCCTGGGGGGGAAAAGTCAAAGGGCAATTCTAAAATGCAGCAGGGTGACTTTTAAAACACGAAGTTTTTTACCCACCAAAAATGGTGACCTCCAATATGTCCCCAAACCACTGCCCAACACGGATGCAAGTACAGGCTCCAAGCACTATAAACACCCAGAAGCTCATAGCACAATTTAGACAGGTAATGAAGAGCAGGTGTTGTTGTTCAGTCGTTCAGTCGTGTCCGACTCTTCGTGACCCCATGGACCAGAGCACGCCAGGCACGCCTATCCTTCACTGCCTCTCGCAGTTTGGCCAAACTCATGTTAGTAGCTTCGAGAACACTGTCCAACCATCTCATCCTCTGTCGTCCCCTTCTCCTTGTGCCCTCCATCTTTCCCAACATCAGGGTCTTTTCTAGGGAGTCTTCTCTTCTCATGAGGTGGCCAAAGTACTGGAGCCTCAACTTCAGGATCTGTCCTTCTAGTGAGCATTCAGGGCTGATTTCTTTGAGAATGGATAGGTTTGATCTTCTTGCAGTCCATGGGACTCTCAAGAGTCTCCTCCAGCACCATAATTCAAAAGCATCAATTCTTCGGCGATCAGCCTTCTTGATGGTCCAGCTCTCACTTCCGTACATTACTACTGGGAAGACCATAGCTTTAACTATACGGACCTTTGTCGGCAAGGTGATGTCTTTGCTTTTTAAGATGCTGTCTAGGTTTTTCATTGCTTTTCTCCCAAGAAGCAGGCGTCTTCTAATTTCGTGACTGCTGTCACCATCTGCAGTGATCATGGAACCCAAGAAAGTGAAATCTCTCACTGCCTCCATTTCTTCCCCTTCTATTTGCCAGGAGGTGATGGGACCAGTGGCCATGATCTTAGTTTTTTTGATGTTGAGCTTCAGACCATATCTTGCGCTTTCCTCTTTCACCCTCATTAAAAGGTTCTTTAATACCTCCTCACTTTCTGCCATCAAGGTAGTATCATCAGCATATCTGAGGTTGTTGATATTTTTTCCGGCAATCTTAATTCCGGTTTGGGATTCATCCAGTCCAGCCTTTCGCATGATGAATTCTGCATATAAGTTAAATAAGCAGGGAGACAATATACAGCCTTGTCGTACTCCTTTCCCAATTTTGAACCAATCAGTTGTTCCATATCCAGTTCTAACTGTAGCTTCTTGTCCCACATAGAGATTTCTCAGGAGACAAATGAGGTGATCCGGCACTCCCATTTCTTTAAGAACTTGCCATAGTTTGCTGTGGTCGACACAGTCAAATGCTTTTGCGTAGTCAATGAAGCAGAAGTAGATGTTTTTCTGGAACTCTCTAGCTTTCTCCATAATCCAGCGCATGTTTGCAATTTGGTCTCTGGTTCCTCTGCCCCTTCGAAATCCAGCTTGCACTTCTGGGAGTTCTCGGTCCACATACTGCTTAAGCCTGCCTTGTAGAATTTTAAGCATAACCTTGCTAGCGTGTGAAATGAGTGCAATTGTGCGGTAGTTGGAGCATTCTTTGGCACTGCCCTTCTTTGGGATTGGGATGTAGACTGATCTTCTCCAATCCTCTGGCCACTGCTGAGTTTTCCAAACTTGCTGGCATATTGAGTGTAGCACCTTAACAGCATCATCTTTTAAAATTTTAAATAGTTCAGCTGGAATATCATCACTTCCACTGGCCTTGTTGTTAGCGAGGCTTTCTAAGGCCCATTTGACTTCACTCTCCAGGATGTCTGGCTCAAGGTCAGCAACCACATTACCTGGGGTGTATGAGACCTCCATATCTTTCTGGTATAATTCCTCTGTGTATTCTTGCCACCTCTTCTTGATGTCTTCTGCTTCTGTTAGGTCCTTTCCACTTTTGTCCTTAATTGTGGTAATCTTTGTACGAAATCTTCCTTTCATATCTCCAATTTTCTTGAACAAATCTCTGGTTTTTCCCATTCTGTTATTTTCCTCTATTTCTTTGCATTGCTCGTTTAGAAAGGCCCTCTTGTCTCTCCTTGCTATTCTTTGGAAATCTGCATTCAATTTCCTGTATCTTTCACGATCTCCCTCGCATTTTGCTTGCCTTCTCTCCCCCGCTATTTGTAAGGCCTCCTTGGACAGCCACTTTGCTTTCTTGCATTTCTTTTTCATTGGGATGGTTTTCGTTGCTGTCTCCTGTATAATGTTACGAGCCTCCATCCATGAAGGCAAAATGGCAAAATATCACGAAACGCTCCCCCCCCCAGCCAAACAACAAGCACTGTATTAAAGGAACCGTCCAAACACCTGACGCTGCAGGGGCAAATCTAGAAGGGGAAATCCAACCCCCCAGAATACTTCCACCCCATGAACAGCACAAATGCAACCCTAAAAGTTTAGCAAACTTATGCAAAAGCACACAGCATGCACGCTGCCCCAATCACTATTGGCCAGCAGAGGGGCTGGGCAAGGCAGCTGAGAGGGGCTGAAGCAGGGGGCTGATCACGTCCCCCCTGCAGGCGCAGGAATACATTCCTTTAGAATGGATAAAACCCTTCTTTCAGTCCATGGGACTCCCGCTTCTAGGGGGGCAGGGGGCTTCTAGGGGGGCGCTGCCCCCTCCTGCCCCCCCCGTCGGTACGGCCATGCTCGGGCCCCTTTCGCCACGCTGCTTAAGGGAAGTCTCCTGCGCGCCCCCGAAACAGAGCCCGGGACCGGTCGTCCCCTGAGCTTTTTCCCGCGCCCATCTCATCCCGTTGGGCCGCCCTTAGCTGAACAGCCGGGCTTCCTTTTCCTTCCCAGACTGCCACGTGTTCTGGAGCTGGGCCCTTCCACTTTTTAAAAAGAGGGCTTCCCCCTTGCCCGCCGCCTGCCGCCCCTGGCCCAGCCCGCAGCTGCCTCCTTACCTCGTCGAGTCGTTGCGCCTCGTCGAATCGCAGCAGCCAGCAGCTCCACCAGCAGCAGCCAAACACAAGCGCTGGGACAGGCGCCAAGGAGGGAAGCTGCTGCGGTCTGCTGCTGCGCCTGCGCTGGCACGAAACGAGGCACGCATGAGCAGCACAGCCGCTGGCAAGGTAGAGAAGTGGGTGGGCACAGGCGGGCCAGCAGCGCGGCGCAGCGCCCCCTACATTTCGGCGCTAAACGCATCGGCCCTGCCCGGAGCCGCAGCAAAGGTGCAAAAGAGCCGCATGCGGCTCCGGAGCCACAGGTTGCAGACCCCCGACTTAGATCCTGGTTCGTTACAATTCGAGAATGAGTTATTAACAGTTAATGGTCTTTTATGCTTCCTCCACGTGAATAGGAGTTCACTTTTTGAATAATAAGAATTACAGTATATGTCACGGCGGGGGGGGGGGATCAGGATTTTAGAGATGCTTAGGTGGGGCATGGCCAAAAAAAGGTTGGGAACCACTGGTCTAGCTATTTCCCATACCAATTCTAATTAAATTCTAACATTTATTAAATACAAGCATTTAGCACCCACAGATCTATAATGAAATATGAAAGCCGGTGTGTGTACATAGGTAGGCATGGTTTAATTTTTAGATAGCAGTCCATACTGCATTGTGTGAGCAAAAGTTGGCAATAGCGTGCACAAAGGCAGAACAAGATATTTGTTGAAAGCAGACTGCTGCCAAGATGTTGCCTTCAGGGATGTGCAGCCGTGCTGTTGTTGAAACAACAGACAAAGGAACAAAAGGCTGAGTGTGTACAATGTGTGGCAAAATTATCGCAGGCGCATATGGCATGTTTTCCTCATAAAGCTACCTTGAAGCAGAAGCAAGTTGGGGAGGAGGATACTGCAGCTAACAGAAAGGAGCCAGTGTACTTTTACCGAATCTCTGGCTTCCAATCTTTCGCTGCCTCTAGGCCACACAAACCACACATTTAAAGCACTGTGATATCACTTCAAACAGTCATGGCTTCCCCTAAGTAATTATGGGTGCTAAAGTTTGTTAAGGGTGCGGACAGTTGTCCGGAGGCCCCTACGATTGTAGACAACTACAATTTCCAGAGTTCCCTGTGAAGAGGAATTGACTGTTAAACCACTCTGAGAATTATACCCCTGTCTTTAGAGCTTGGGTCCCCAAACTAAGGCCTGGGGGCCGGATGCGGCCCAATCGCCTTCAAAATCCGGCCTGCGGACGATCCAGGAATCAGCGTGTTTTTACATAAGTAGAATGTGTCCTTTTATTTAAAATGCATCTCTGGGTTATTTGTGGGGCATAGGAATTTGTTAATTTCCCCCCCTTCAAAATATAGTCTGGACCCCCACAAGGTCTGAGGGACAGTGGACCAGCCCCCTGCTGAAAAAGTTTGCTGACCCCTGCTTTAGAGCAACTGAAAACATCAAACAAGAAGCCATTTATTGCTGCCTTTGTCAGAAAAGGAACTGTTCCTTTTCCTCCCCCCCCCCTACCCCAACCCAACTTTATGACTGATGATGGATCATCGTTTCCTGGGCATCGTATTTATATACTGAGATGCCCAGACACTTGGATTCTCATTTGAAGACTGCATGTTTTAAGGATGCCTGTTACTCTCCCCTTCTTACTGCTTACGATCTGTGAGTATAGTTTAGCTCAATGGGGTGGGAAGTATCCATTCATCTGGTAAAATCAGAGGGGCATTGAGCTCTGGGACTGCAGCAGCATCAGCAAGAGGAAGAAAAGTGGCTAGGCTATCTGAAGATGTTTCTTGCTGCCTGAGGAAACCAGGGTGGGTGGGTAGTTAGATGAGAGCGAGGATTTGAGTTGCATAGACACCATGGATTTAAAGTGCATTCAAAGCCCACATGCCTCAAAGAATCCTGGGAACTGTAGACATGGGATCTTGAATCAGCATTCCTGGGTTTCGGCAATCGGCCCTTCTCTCTTTTAGCCCTTCCGAAGCCCTCCATCTTCTGGCTCCAGGCTCCGGATGCAGATGAGAAGCACCACCTCCGATGTACGGCTCAAGGGGCATACTTCGGCAGCTGGTTCTACCTGTACCAGGGAGGGAGCCCTGAGGCCGTGGCCAAAAAGAAAGCCTTGCCCGCCCAATCTGAAGTGACCTTTGAGGTACACAACTTTGGGCCCAGGGAGCAATTCCGCTGCAGCTATGAGATCTGGGAGGCAGGGAAGTCCATTCGCTCCCCGCTCAGCAGCCCTGCAAACATCACAGATGGTAAGTGTTGGGCCGTACAACTCCCAATGACCATACTAGGAAGGTCATGTGCAATATTAGGCCCAAAGTGGTGCATGCAAGGAGGTTTGGTGTGAGAACCAATGGGACTGTGACCAGTCTAGGAATAGGACTTTATGGTTGTGAAGGACTTTGGGGCAATGATGCTGGCCTTTAGCAAGGATGAGGAACCTGCTGTGTCTCTCCCAACATTGTTGGATTCCATCAGTCGGGATCTTGAGGTTGATGGAGATGATACCCTGTGAGGAAGGCTAATGAAGAGGTTGCTTTTTTTAAAAAAAAAATTGTTATGATTATTTAGGCTTGCCATACGTCAGGAAAATTCTTGACATGTCCTGGTTAAAAATGGCATCGGGGGAATTTTGCCAAAACTGCAATGTCAGGGAAAACCTGGATGTATAGCAACGCAAAGGAAAAAGCAGCAGAAACAGCTCCAAAAGCTTAAAATCACTATTTTGGTGGGAGGTTTCCCTAAAAAGGCTCAACAACAAGGGTTTGTTCCCAAAAAGCTGAACAATTTTGGGTCTTCCTTAAAAAAAGGTCAACTTGCTTTGTGAGTGTCAGGAATATAGCAACCCTAGGATTGCTTATACTATTTACCCTATATTTACACGATCAAGCTGCTATGAAATATGTGCACTTAACTTGTAGCATTTACAAATAATTTGTACACTTTACAGTATAGATCTATTTATTACTATGTATTTTATAATTTATGATCAAGCTTCTAGTCACCATGGAAACAAACATTTAAGCTCCTATGAAAATTTTCACATACATTGCTCGTTTCTGTACCATTTGGTATGGTCCTGCCATGCAGCAGCTGCTGGTTATATTATTGTTGACATGCAATTGCACTGGAATGTGCATTATATTTGTAATTAATTGATATCTTTAATGACTGATAGTTCATTTTATGATGGCTTTAAAATGTTGCAATGTTCATATAATCACACAGAGTTATTTGCTGGATTGTCATACTATATTTTGAAATGATTTAGTATTTGAGCTATTCTAAACATATACTGATTTGCATTTTTGTTGTTCTGCTGCAAGCTGCTTTGAGCACATTTATAATATAAATGTAAATAACGAACAGACAAGCATACAAAGGCAGTATGTTTGAACCCCTTCTCTTTCCAAAGGCTTGTTGCTACTGTTTTTACTGTTGTAATTTTGCAAACACACTATATACGGCACCTTTAATGCACATTTGAAACACGTTTTTAACCTCCAAGAATTCTGGGCACCTTAGTTTACTGCTTACAGAGTTACAATTCCCAGCACCCTTAACAAACTACAGTGCCCAGACTTCTCTGAGGGTGTGTGTGTGTGTGTGTGTGTGTGTGTGTGTGTGTGTGTTTCAAACATGGTTTAAAGGTATAGTGTGTACAGTGGTATATTGGTTCTCAAACTTAATCCGTTCTGGTAGTCTGTACCAAAACCAAAGTGTTCCAAAACCAAGGTGCACTTTCCCATAGAAAGTAATGCAAAACGGATTAATCTGTTCCAGACTTTTAAAATCCATTCCAGACTTTTAAAAACAACCCCTAAAACAGCAATTTAACATGAATTTTACTAACAAGACCATTGATCTATAAAACAAAAGCAATAATCAATGTACTGCCCTACAAAATAAATGTGACAGTATTGTAGATGATAAAAATTAAAATTATTTTTTTTCTTACCTGCACTGATGATAGTCATTGTTTGGATGGGTGGGGGCTTTTATCCATTTCTCCAGTCACACAATCAATCAATCAATCAATCAATCAGTAGCTGAACTGAGTTCCACCACACAGTCACAAAAACAAATTATCCAAAAAAAGCCTCAAAAACAAAAACGCAAAATAAATAGCCAAAACAAAAGCACCAAATTTAATCTGTTCTGGAAGTCTGTTTGACTTCTGAAATGTTCAAAAACCAAGGTACAGTTTCTGATTGGTGCAGGCGCCCCAGAAACAATAGCCGACAACCGCATCAGATGTTCGGCTTCCAAAAAACTTAGGATAACCAGGTCACTTCCGGGTTTTTGGTGTTTGGGAACCAAGGTACCACTGTATGCAGCTTGTGTATTTTGATATGAATTGGTTTTGGTTGTTTCATGGGGAATGTTTTAAAAATGATATTGATATTTTTTTCAGCCACCTTGTATTACTATGCAAAAAGAAGCAACATATTATTATTTTTATTAACAGCAGAGAATAAGGTCTGAGGCTCAGTAATCAGGTTTTCTTTCCCACTCACAGACCATTACCCCAAGCCATCCATCTCTGTGAGTCCCAGTACTGAGGTCCTTGCAGGCCAGGACTGGACCGTCTGTTGTCAGGCTCCATTACTAGGGGTCAACTTTGTCCTCTACCAGGCCAGGGATTTTCGGATAGAGGTCACTCCTCGAGGGGACTCTGACACCGCTGAATTCTCCTTGAAGAATGTCACCATGGCCGATGCAGGCCAATACACCTGTTATTACCACAGCATCATAGAGCCTATCATCTGGTCAAACGCCAGTGACCCGGTGCAGCTGAGAGTTATCGGTGAGAAAACCTTTTGCTATCTCGGGGGCGGAATTTCCAGATTTCTTTTTCTGTGCCTTCAGCAGCCATATGGTAAGCAGAAATTAAATTGGCTGGGTTTTTCTTTCTTTTTCTGGCATGGGAAAAACCAGAACCCATTGAACTTCTGCTTGTTGTTGTGGAGCTTGTAAAGGATCCCTGCCAGAAAAAAAGAGGGAACCTTGTTAAGTGGAGGAGTGTTTTTAGGGATGGGACTTGCTGGTTTGGGAGACAGAAGAGGTTGAGAGGAAGGGAAATGAACTTTTGCAAAGGGAAGCTGTTGTAGATATGGGCCGTCATCCTCTCTGGATTAAGATTTAAGCAATATATTCATAGTCAGAAAGCCAGTGTGATGCATTGGATAGAGTGGCAGATTGGGACCAAGAATGCCTGGATTGAAATCCCCACTTGGCCATGATGCTCATGGATAATAACCCTTGGCCACCCACTTTCTCTCAGCCTAATTTACGGTACCTCACAAAGGCGCTGTGGGAATAAAGGGGAGTACAATGTGCATCAGCCTGAGCAGTGCTTTTTTTCTTTAAAAATGTTTAGGGGTACTCTCATTTTCCTACTCCTATTGAAATACTGCCCCTCAGTTGAGGCCAAACTTAGATTCACAAAATGTTTAGGGATATGCATCCCCCTACGTCCCCCCAGGGGAAAAAAAGCACTAAGCTTGAGCTCCTTGGAGGAAGGACAAGATTGGGCTAGCTAGACACCTCTCTTCAGGCATTATAACTGAAAGTTAAGTAAATTAATACATGAGTGTGGGGTACCAGGGATGAGCACGATGGTTCCACCTACATCACCCCCATTACTGTCCCTGTTGCCCTCCAACTAATGGAGAGTGCACTTCTGAAGCAGAAAGCCTCCCCCTCCCATGGAGGAGGAGGAGGTGGAGAAGAAGAAGAAGAAGAAGAAGAAGAAGAAGAAGAAGAAGATGAAGAAGAAGAAGAGGAGGAGGAGGAGGAGGAGGAGGAAGAGGAGGAGGAGGAGGAAGAGGAGGAGGAGGAGTTTGGATTTGATATCCCGCTTTATCACTACCCAAAGGAGCTCAAAGCGGCTAACAATCTCCTTTCCCTTCCTCCCCCACAACAAACACTCTGTGAGGTGAGGGGGCTGAGAGACTTCAAAGAAGTATGACTAGCCCAAGGTCACCCAGCAGCTACATGTGGAGGAGCGGAGACGCGAACCTGGTTCACCAGATTACAAGTCTACCACTCTTAACCACTACACCACACTGGTTCCCCATGTGCTTTAGGACATTACAGAAAGTTCCTCCCCACCTTGTATAATAATAATAATTTATTGTTTATACCCCGCCCATCTGGCTGGGTTTCCCCAGCCACTCTGGGTGGCTCCCAACAGAATATTAAAAACACGATAAAACATCAAACATTAAAAACCTCCCTAAACAGGGCTGCCTTCATATGTCTTCTAAAAGTCAGATAGTTGTTTATTTCCTTGACATCTGATGGGAGGGCGTTCCACAGGGCGGGTGCCACTACCGAAAAGGCCCTCTGCCTGTTTCTATGTAATCTCGCAGCGAGGAAACCCCCAGAAGGCCCTCAGAGCTGGACCTCAGTGTCTGGGCTGAACGATGGGGGTGGAGATGCTCCTTCAGGCAGGGGCGTCGCTAGGGGGGGGCGCTGGGGGCGGTACGCCCCGGGCGACAGGGGCCACAAGCGGCGGGTGGGGGCGACAAGCGGCGGGTGGGGGCGACAAGCGGCGCCCCTCCCGCCACTCCCCAGGCAACGCCGGTCACCCCGGGAGCAGCAGCGCTGCACGGATGGGGTGCTCCCTCGGCCGTGCGCTGTTGCTCCTGGGGCGACCGGAGCGAGCGGCGGCGCATGGGGGTGACAAGCGGCAGCCCCTCCCGCCATTCCCAAGCGCTGCCGCTCCCTCCGTCACCCCAGGAGCAACAGCGCACGGCCGAGGGAGCACCCCGTCCGTGCAGCGCTGCTGCTCCCGGGGTGACCGGCAGCGTGGGGAGTGGCAGGAGGGGCCGGCGCTTGTCAGCCCCACGCGCTGCCGCTGGCTCCGTCCCCCCCGGGAGCAGCAGCGCACGGTGTGTGCGGTGCTGCTGCTCCTGGGGCAACGGAGCGAACGGCGGCACGTGGGGGTGGCAGGAGGCAGCCCCTCCCACCATTCCCACGCGCTGCCGCTCCCTCCGTCACCCTGGGAGCGGCAGCGCACGGCCCGACGACGGAGTGCGCCTGCGCGCGCAGGCGCACTCTGTCATCGGATCGCCGCTTCCACAGCCTCCTTTTGAGCCGGAGAGCTTAAAAGCGAGCTCTTCGGCTTAAAAGAGGGCTGCAGAAGCGGCGCCGGCACCCCCGGAAACGCCCTGGGGGCGGAGCGTCATGACGTCACAATGTGATGTCACGACGCCCCGCCCCCGGGGCGTTTCCTTTGCCGCCCCGGGTACCGCGGAGCCTAGCTCCGCCACTGCCTTCAGGTATACTGGGCCAAGGCTGTTTAGGGCTTTAGGGCCTCTAGTGCAGTGTTTCCCAACCTTGGACCTCCAGCTGTTTTTGGACTACAACTCCCATCATCCCTAACTAGCAAGACCAGTGGTCAGGGATGGTGGGAATTGTAGTCCGAAAACAGCTGGAGGCCCAAGGTTGGGAAACACTCATCCAGTGCATCTTCTACAAGTTGGAGAGTGACAAGAAATGCAGTCGTCCTCAGTGCTCCCCCAGCTTGCATACTTAACTCCTAATTATAATGCCAGCAGAGGACTTCTCATCTTTCTAGCTGCAAATATTTTCCCAATTTCCCACAATCAAGGCACAGGAAGAGTTTCAGCATTAAAACTCATGGACTTGTTACTTTTTACATAGTTTGGACATAGAAAACTCCAGAGAATTCCTTGCCCTTCCATTCATTTGTTGCATCCTGGGGCATTCTGAGAGTCCTGCTTGATCCTCAGCCATCAACCTTGAATTATGGGAAATTATTCCCATAATCTTTGTGGTGGCTGTAAAGTACTAATCTCCTACTTAGAATATGTATCTATGGCCACAAGAATTACAAATGTGTTTTTAAAAAAGTAAAAGAAAGAAAGCCAGTTCAACACTGAGCATCCCTTAAGCTATATCTTTTCGTTTTCACACTTCTCCTCTTCCAGATGCAACTGTGGTCCCCAATTACCTGGAGGTGTTGGTGGACTCTGCGGGAAGATATCGAGTGAATTGCTCAGTCCCTTCTGCTGCTGAGGGCTGGTTTTATCTTTACCAAGGTGGGCAGCTCTTTGCTGAAACCAGAGCTTGGCAAGATGGGGCGATTGCAAGCTTCAACCTCACAGAAGAGGCCGTTAACACCACCATAGGAGAGCTGAGCTGCCAATATAAGGAATATCAGCTCAATGACACTGACGTGTGGAGACAAGGTGAGTCCGGGGGGTGGGGTGGGAGAAGTGTACACAAGCAGAGAGCTAGCCTGTGTACCTTTAAAGCACATTCCACACACATTCTGCCCTCAAAGAATTCTGGGCACTGTAGTTTGCTGGGAATTGTAACTCTGAGAGGGATAAACTACAGTGCCCAGAATTCTTTGAGGGAAATAAAAGTGGTTTGAATGTGCTATAAAGGTATAGTGCACAGCCTTAGGTGATGGTGATAATTGTACCATTCATGGTGCTTTACAGAGTAAAAGAGGATAACTCCCTGGTCCCAAGGAGCTTCCAAGTCTAAAAATGGATTTGAATATGGAAGTATGGAAGATACTGTGAGGTTGAGTGGATGCCCACAAAACTGGCTGGAGAATCAAACACAAGCATATTCCCACAGACAATAACTTGGATGGATGTGGGGTGGGTGGGACGGACAGCACATACTTCTGTTTCTGCAGTCCTATGTAGCAGCAAAACAAGGTTTACCACTCTGTCCTTTGGTGCTATCCACAGCTGGTCATTGGTATGCAAGCTGATTGATAGGTCATGCTGCATGTCTCCTTTAACGTCGCTATTTTTCCTACATGGAAAACTCTGTAGGAAAAAGCAACATACAGCTCTGTGGCAATCACACAGGCATGTGTGTGGATGAAAGGCTTTCAGGGGACACACAGTAGCAAGCCACAATTAGTTGCTGCTTTTCCATAGAGGAACATGGCACTGGAATAATTTCATGTGATGTTTCACATCTAGACGTCATGCTGGTTCTCTCCCCCCCCCCTTGCACTCGACAAGTGCTTTCCACGTATGTAAAGGATTGCTGTGCGATGGTTCTGGTGGTGTCATTGTCGCCAATGGAATGTTGCCCTTTTCAGATTATATTAGCACAGATGATTCAGGCTGCAGTGATAAGCACATACAATTTGAACAGGATGGCACTGCCAGTTAATGGCTGCCAAGGAAACCAAGCACAGGCAAGTGGATTCAAGGTGGCTCCCATAGTGCTAATGCCCCATTCATTTCCCGCCTGCTCAGGGGCAAATCCATCTTCATGGGGACAGTTCTCAGCTGCGTAGTGATTGATGAAAGAAGAAAACCTGCTGTATACCGAAAACTATTTTTACATTGATAAGCGTTTTCTAATTTCTCCAGACTCACATTCCCAGGCCACGGATTTCACCACAGCCAACACACTGCGACTTGGGATCGGGGCCTGCGTCCTCTTATTAGCCCTGTTCTTCATAGCTGAAGCATGGTGGAACGAGAAGCATCAGGAGAGCTGGGCCAAATGAAGGGATCCTAGATCAGCAGGATCCCGCTGAGCTGACCGAGTCTGGTTTGAAACCGCAAGTTCCAGCGGCTGCATTTGATGGGAAGGAACATAATGATGGATTGGGAACCGCACACGGAGATGGTCAGACTGCAGTCCTCAACCAATTTACCTCACAGTCACCACATCATGGCTCCTCTGAAACAGGAGCTTTGGCCTACAGGGGTAAGGAACATACAGGCCACCAGAAGTTGCTGGACTCTGTCTCCCATTGGCCCCAACCAGTATGGCCATTGGTCAGGGATGATGGGAGTCGTAGTCCGGCAACATCTGGAAGGCCACAGGTCCCATTGCTGAACCTGAGGCAGAACTCGGAACCAGCTAATTCAGCCCTAGATCATGTCCAGTAATTATCAAGAAGAATTTGCTCCTGGGCATGCACAGAATGCCTTTGCCTCACCAGTGAGTAGCTGCAATCTCCGCCTTCACGCAACTGATTTCCAGAGTGACAGGGACATTAGCACTTCAGGCCAGTGAGAGGAGCAGAAATTCTTATTTGTTTAAGTGTTTTCATCATGAAGTGTATTGCTTTCATGCGTGGTCCTGTAGTTATATACAGCTTCTGTTCTTTTGCATTTTTTTTGCTGTAACTCTAGAATCTAGATGCTTTATTCATTTTCAGTGTTGTTCAGCTCATGTTTTATAATGTTACGTCATCCAGTGCTCCAGAATAGACAAAGATATAACAATAAATGATTGAATTAATATTAACTGAAGGGAGGGACAGATTGAAATGTGTGTTCTTTGTTGTTCATAACTTACCGTATCCTTTTGGAATGTTAGATAAACCACATACAGTACCACTATGTGGGCACAATATGAATTATGTGATCATTTTTGATCGTGTTGTTAATAAGAAACATTTAGAAAAAAGGGAGCAACTCCAGAAGAGGAGAGTTCTCTGCCTGAAGGTAGGAGGGCGGGGGGACAAGAGAAGGGGCAGCTGCAGCATATGAAAAATGACTGCCATCTCAGGTAAAATCTGTTAGCCAGGTTTGCCTTTACTGTTTGAGGGGGCTGGTATAAATTGCTAGTTAGGGGGCACTGGTGGATAGGAATACTGTAATGATTGGTTGAAATCACGACTGTGCAAGTGAGAGGAAGGGAAAATGCCTGTTCTGTCCTTTTAGATGCAAAATAATGGTGTGTCATGCCAACTTAAACGATTGCCTGTTGGGCATTTGGGGGAGGAGGATGGAAGATAAGAACTAAGAAATACATGCCATAACAGCCAGCCTTGCTGTGACACCATTGCGTGGGGAAGGGCACGACTGGTATCAAGGGTTTGTCATGGTAGGGCCGCTGCTGAGGGACCACGCTCCTGCAGGGAACCCACTGACAAAGCTTCATGGAGTGGCTGTATTGTGCAGGTAGACTTAACTGAGTAGGGGTCATGGAAGGTCACCTGGAGGTGACCCATGGTGGTATAAGGTGAAGGCAGGAATTGATATCTGAATTGTACAGTGGGATTTTTTTTAAAAAAGTAAGTGTTGGGCATGGAGGCAGGGGCACTATTTGGACTCTGCTTCAGGTGGGATAATTGCGCTGAAAGCTGTTTTAAGCATTACCTGCACCTCTGTGCCTGTTTGTGAGGTGGCACTTGAAAGCTTCACTTCCATTAAGCACACTTCAAAAACACTGCCTCCTCCTTCCTAAGCTCAAGTGCCCAGAACTCCCAAGCATTTCTTCCAAAGGTTAGAATTGAACCATCTGAGAATTCCCCATCTATCCACAGGTCTTGTATCACCTATAGCATCCTCTTCAAGATTTCTCCTCCATAAAGCGCAGAGACAGAAGAAACTTTCTTTAGATATGCCTAGTCCGATTTCTTCTGAACTGGATTCTGATTGCAACTCTTTTTTAAAACAAGCATATCCAATTTTATAGAATGTTGATATGTGTTTAGTTTGTTTTTTGAATGTTTTTAATATTTGTTTTAACTGATTTTACTGATAATTTTATTCTCTTTTTTTCATGTGTGTGTTTCTACCATCAAGCAGTGTAATTTCTTTTTCCAAACGGTATATAAATTTTGTGACATATATAAATAATTATGAAGTCCTTCTTGTATGTCCCATAAAAATAAATATGTATTAACCTAGTAATGAAAAGAATGGTGTGAAAGCACCAGTTGTACCTCTTTGGAAAGAGTGTTCTAAAGTTGGGGTGTATGCATTGCAAACTTGTGCTAGGGAAAGCATGCAAAGAAGGTCTTCAACCAAAAATGTTAATTTTAAAATGAATGACAAGTGACTGGAACATCTATCTGAAGGATAGGTATCTGAAGAAGTGTGCATGCACACAAAAGCTCATACCAAGAACAAACTTAGTTGGTCTCTAAGGTGCTACTGGAAGATTTTTTTTTTTGGAACATCTATAGATAGTAATATTTGATAATAAATAATTGTGTGTGACAGCAAAGGACTGGACGAGGTAACTTTTAGGTGGATTTGTAGCTGGTTGACTGACCAAACCCCAAAAGTGCCCACTAATGGTTCCTAGTCATCCTGCAAATAAAAGAAAAAAGAAAAGGACAAGTGAGGTGCCACAGAGCTCTGTCCTGGGCCCATTGTTCTTCAGCCTCTTTATAAACGACTTTGACGAGCACCCCCTCAATCCCTTCATCCAATTTCCAGGTGACACCAAACCGGGACGGGTAGCCAATGCCACTCAAGATGGAATCGGGATTCAATATGACTGTAACAGATTGGAGAACTGGGCCCAAACTAACAAAATGAATTTCATTAGGGGCAAATGTAAGCTTCTACACTTAGGCAGGAAAAACCAGCTGCACTAATAGAAGATGTAGGACACCTGACTTGCCAGTAGTAGATGTGAAAAGGATATAGGAGTCTTAGTGTTTGTCCAGCTCTCCTCTTCTTTCCCTGTAACAGCAGAGGGCTCGGCTACTACCTTTTAAAGTAGCTATTGCTTGTTGTGCAGGTAAAGTGCCCCCTCTATTGCAATGGGCTGAGGAGGTGGGGCTATGGCTTTAAATAAATTGTGAATGGTTCTGAGTTATGGCCCCCTTTCAAGCTACACCCTTTTGGGTTAATTGTCTCTTGCCACACCCATACAAATGCAGGTTTATTAAAGGGACATCAGTAGTGAAGCTCATTTCCCCTCCCCCCCCACCTTAAATGTTTGTGGGTTTTTTCAGCTTGAAAATATTTTACTTTTCTTTGCTTTTTTTTTTTTAAAAAAAAAATAGATTTGTCTGGCTTGGTGAAGAATGCGGGTGGGCTTTGTGCTCCCCTCCCCTGGTACCCTGAAGGGTAGCTGAATTTTCTGGGGGGGAAAGTCGAGGGTTAGGCAAGCCTGGGGAGGGAGGTGAGAGAATGTTATGAACTGGGGCCCAGATTAGGACCATGGAAAAACCACGCCTGGAAGTTGTGGTGAGACCCACAGAAGAAGACCTTTGTCAGAAACGCCCAGCGCCGGCCTCTGAGGAAGAACAACCTGTTTATAAAAGACTACGGATGGATTCGCCAATTTATCCAGTCGAGTCAGAGGCCTCTCTACCACCAGAGAGGAGTATGTGGAGCTATTCTAATTGTGGGGGAACTGTTTTTTCTTTAAAATTGATTTAAAGATGGAGGATGCAGCAGGAGTGTGATATGGGTGTTGCAAAGATGGATTGTCTCCATGGAGGTAGTAACTCCTATTTATTAACGTGTATTCAAGATTACTTAATGTTAGGCCCCACCTGCGCTAAACATTTAAAACACTTTAAACAGGTTTCCAGCGATGACTCTTTGAGAACTGTAGTTTGTTAAGCGTGCTGACAGTTGTTTGGAGACACACACACCCCTTTGCCTTCTGAGCTGCAGTTCCCAGAGCTCCTTAGGAAGAGGGATTGAATGCTTATTTATTATTTACTTTGTATATTTATTATCCCGCCTGTTAAACCACTTTGGCTTTGTTAAGCCACTCAGGGTTTAAAGCAACCTACTACTGTGCAAATGGGGCCTTCGATTAGTTATTCATAACAGCAGCCTCTGGCTTAGGGGTCAACAGACAAAGGCCTTGGAGCCAAATCTGGCCCCTGAGCTGGGACACCTGCAGCTTCTCCAGAGGTAAGAGAAGTTGTGGGGAGATGGGTTTGCGTGGCGATTAGATGTGTCTGTCGCTGATTTTGCCAGATGAGAGGAGGCCCCCCCCCCAGTCCGCATTTGCTCCTCACGTAAAACTGGTTGTGCCCTTTTCTCATGCTTCGGGTGGCTTGGATTAACCTAAAGAAGCGTGAGTGGAAGGTGAAAATGCATTTGTGCTCCTCCGGGAACAATTGTGCCAGAGTTAATGGAAGGGTACTTAGGCTGTAGTGCCATAATGTGTGTGTGGGGGGGGGGGAGCAGGGTTGCATTTTGGTATAAAGGAAACGGTGCATGAGGAAAACATAGGCCGTACTCCTTGTTTCCAGGTCCAGTTCAAGGGTGCTCACATTAGTGATGAAAGCCCTAAGTGACTTAGGCCCCAAATACTTGAAATACTGCTTCTTTCCCTACAAACCCTCCAGGGGTGTTAAGATCAGCAGATGGGCCCTCTTGGTAGTTAATAATAATAATAATAATAATAATAATAATAATAATAATAATAACGACGACAACGATGATGATATAATTAATTTGGGGTGGTGGCTCAGGGAAGTTGTGGCATCCCCAAGTTGTTGAACTTCGTCCCCACAGAGGTGTGCCTGGCTCCTTCACAATTCAGCTGCAGACCCACCTTTTTACCCTGAGCTTTGGCTCATGAGATGTGTGTTCCCAGGGTCCACCCTATTCCTGTAATTTTAATCTGCTTTAACTGTTGTTTATTTTGAATTTTAAATACTGTAGTTGTCATTTGCCCTGGGATCTGCTGGTGAAGGGCGGGGAATAAATTTAATAACAATCATGATGTTTAATAACGAGCAAGATGTAGGAGGCCATAAAAAAGGTCTCGCTTGAGACTAATCCTGTGTCCAATTGGAGGAACTCGTGGATGTGGTGTTCGTTTTCCTCATACAGCAGTCTTCTGCTAAGGAAGAAATAGGCCTCCTCTGTTAGGAATAGGCTTTCTGCTAGTGGAAAGACACCTTTAGAATCCAACATATGTAATGTGAAAATAGGGATTACAGACATTCTTGACTTTTTAATGTTTTGTATCAAAATGATTTGTTGCTTCTACTCCAGCCTGCCCCACAGCGCCCCCTCCAGCCTGCTCCACAGCTCTGCCTTTGTCCACACACCAGTGCAAGAAACCTTCACGCAGGCCTGCTTATCATCCCTTTGATTTCACCTCAGACGAGCTGGACCCTGCCTATGAGTGGCCAAGGGAATCTTCTTCTGCAAGGAAAAGTAAGACGCATGGAGGAGCTGACTAGTAATGTTTCTATGCTCTTTGGAAGGGACCCCGGTATATGAGCATGGAAAAATAGGTCTAAAACGTGTGGTTTTTATGCTAGAATGGGAGAGATGGTGAAGGTAAGAAAAGGAAACTTGCCTGTTTGAGAAGGTGTGGCCTACTTCTACACATTCAAGGGAATTAAGTGGGGGAATGGACTGCATCAGATTACAGGAGGGTGGGGTTGGTTATCCAATTTTGCATACATATCCTTTAAAAAACACCCACCCATCCCAGGAAATAGAAGACATAGACACTTGCTGTGTGCTACCTCAGCCCTTTCCAGCTATGCTGAATTTATCATCATGGAGAAATCTTAACATGGGGAAACTTTCAAAAATGTGATGGTTTACTTGCAGTGTGAAGAGATGCACTTTGTCCTCCCTGTTCAGCACACTCGTTATCACTCTGTAGAGCAGGCTGGCCATACCTTTCCCACCTTCAGCAGGTGTGCAGCAGGAAGAAAATTATCCAGCTTTCTGAAGAATAGAATCATAGAATCATAGAGTTGGAAGAGACCACAAGGGCCATCCAGTCCAACCCCCTGCCAAGCAGGAAACACCATCAAAGCATTCCCTCATCCTAATAAAGCCTGTTTCAGTTTAATTTCTGATCGGAGGTTCTGTAAAGACTTCCTTAACTGGAGAGAGGCCTTCAGCAGTTGCAATGGGAACTGAAGCCTAATGAGGCTAAGGGAAAAGAAATATCATAAAAGTCAGGAGTGCAGTGACTTTGATAGTTTGTAGTATAGTTGAGAAATAATCAAGAGGAATTTGGCATGAAGAGCACAAAAACTTGTGTGCAAGTAAAGCACTGTTCTAGGTAATTGAGATCTGATCCAAACAACACTGAAAAGTAGGGCTGTGGGGCCACGCTGTCCGAATTCTAGATCCTGAGCCAAATTGGGCTGATTGGCTGGGGCAGCTTGGCAGCCCCAGGTTAGGTCCACCCAAAGTGATCTAGAGGGAGAAGGAAATGCAGGCAGCCTGTCTGTGTCTCTTCCCCTGCCCTTGGACCACATATAAAATAGGGTTTAAAACCACAATTAAACAATGTGCTAGAGCCCCAGTTTGGGGCCCAGATCCAGGTCAAGTCTGCCCCAGGACAGATCTGGAACACTGGATGGGGGGTATGCACAGTCCTACTTAAATTTCATTATAGAGGCCTCTTTGTATCTTTCAGGTGGTGCAGATGTGATCCCTCTCCTCCGAAGCACTCTGGGCCAGTTTCCTTTAGGCTTGCGTCTGGATAAGCTGGAGGCCCTGGTGTGGAAGGAGCACAAGGTCAAGCTGTGGAAACTGTGTTTGGATCGAGGCTACAGTGACAGCCTGAAGTTCTTGGAGGTGGTACCTGGGATCAGGCTCAAACCCTCAGGCAAAGGGACTTTCCGGTGCCTTGTGCAGTTGGACCCAGGTGAGTGTTTCTCTCCTCCAGCCTGACCTTGTGTTCTCTCAGGAGAGCTACAGGATCCACAGCCTGGCAACCTTTGGCCTTGATTTTATGCTTTTCTAGGTCATTGAAGGTTTGTATCTGATCTCCAAGAAGCAACTTGCAAATAATCTACAGGCCTAATTTTATTCAGATGTTGTCAGTGCGGCACCTGCTCACCCCATGGTGCCTGCCATAGCATCATACGGTTCCTGCAAAATGTCTCAGTAAATATCATCTCACAAAATGTCTCAGTAAATATCACCTCAGAAATCCATAATGCATGAGAGACTGATTGCTGTACCTGCTCATTTCCTGTTTGCGCTGGCTTTGTTTCTCTCTTCGAACACATCCCCTTAAATGTGCCAATATTTTTTGGGATGCCAGGATTGGACACCCTCCTTCCCATACATTCTGGCAGAGGAGAGATTCAGTGAGCTTTTCACTGTGAGTGTGTATGGCAGTGGCTGATGCATGCCCACTGCTTTTTGTGATCCGGGCTGATTTTATGCTCCTTTAGATGTGGCAGCCCTTTCATGTTATACCATGCCATGACAGCACTTCCTCATAATTCCACATGTGCTCACTGGCCCTAAAAGGTTGGTGACTGCTGTTAGTCTGATTGATTTAAAGGGATCTGGGTGATAAGCAGTGGGTGGAGCACATGTTTTAAACCAGGTGTCAGCAACCTTTTTCAGCTGTGGGCTGGTCCACCGTCCCTCAGAACATGTGCTGGGCTGGACTATATTTTGGGGGGGAAATGAATGAATTCCTATGTCCCACAAATAATCCAGAGATCAATTTTCAATAAATCACACATTCTACTCATGTAAAAACACCAGACAGGCCCCACAAATAACCCAGAGATGCATTTTAAATAAAAGGACACATTCTACTCATGTAAAAACATGCTGATTCCCGGACCGTCCGTGGGCTGGATTTAGGCGGCGATTGGGCCACATCCGGCCCACGGGCCTTAGGTTGCCTACCCCTGCTCTAAACGAAGAGGGTCCTGTGATCAGTTCCCCAATATTTGTAGCACAAAGGAATCAGATAGCAGCTGATGGCAATGGCCTCTGCCTGAGATGTGGAAATGCCACTGCAGGCAGTATAGACAATAAAGGGCCTGTAGTCTGACCTGGTATAAGGAGGCCTTCTTGTTTTATTTTGTTTTTTAACCCTCTTTTTGGACAGCAGGAAAGGGCGAAATAAAGAAACCCCAATATTTAAAAGCCCTCCCAGTCCCCAAGATTAAGAGTACTCTGTACCACTCCTCACTCCACTTGCTTTTCAAAAGTCTTGCTTTTATATGCTGCCTTTAGTACAGAATGAGCTCAAAGTGGTTTGTGTGGGGTTTCAAAGTGGTTTCCCATCCAGGCACTCCCGAGACCAAGATCTGCTTAGTTCCAGAAAAGCTGCTGTTGGTGCTGTCTGGAGGTGGCAATATCCTTCTGCTCAGCTTTTGTACACCTCCAGGCCACCTCTCTCTGCTGGTTTCTCCACTCTGCTTTTCCCATGTTGCTTTAGTCTTCAGTAACTCTCAGTCCCAGTGGATTTACACCGCCCATTTTGGGAAACCCCCGAGGCTCAACTGTATGTGGGCAGGAATGCATTTTATTCCACTGGGTATTATTGTTGCAAAGGCTGGCTTTTAAAAAAGAGCTTGATGCTTGGTGAAATCTCCAAAGCTACTGGCTGTGTACATGCTATATACATTGAAAGCGCATTTCGAAGCACATTCTTTCCCTCAAATAATTCTGGGCACTGTAGTTTGCCAACGGTTGCTGGGAATTGTAGAAGGGCAAACTAAAGTGCGCAGAATTATTCGAGGGAAAGAATGTGTGCCAAATGTGCTTTAAAAGTTGGTGTGTGCATAGTTGTCAGGAGGCGAGGCTTCACTGTCCCCCAAAGGAAGCTGCCTTAAACGGAGCCAGACCATTGGTCCATCCAGCTCAGCATTACCTGCACTGGCTAGCAGTTGCTGTCCATGTTTCAGTCAAGGGACATTCCCAGTCCTACTTGGTGTTGACTTATAGAACTTCCACCTCAGGGTTGGCCTTGTTTGGTGCATGGCTCTTGGATGAGCTGGCAATATTTTGAGAGTTACAGTTGCACAGGAGGAGGTGACAGAATTCTGGTTATACTTCTTGATGTATTAAGCTAGCACCAGAGGGAGAAACTGTGTGTATTCATAAACACACAAACATGAACTTTAAAAAAAAAATGCAAGGGGAGCATTGAAATTTGGTCCTCCGCCACCTGCAGTCTGAACTGGTGTAGTCCAGAAAATTATACCACCTCATTCTGTGTTGTATAGAAGAATGGCTGTTCTGGTTTAAAGGATATAGTGCATCCTCAAAGAGGAATGGTTGCAACACAGCATCACAGCACACATTTTACATGCAGAAGGTCTCAGGTAGACAATCCTGGCCTAGATGCAGGGCCGTCTCGTCATAGGGCCTGGGTGGCGCGGCGTGCCAGGGCGCCGGGCCCCCCAGGGGCGCCCCTGCGAGCCCGCCAGCATACCGGCCGCCCCTTCCCCAACCCGCCCCCGCCCCCATGGGCAGGCGGGTGGGCACCGGCGGGCAGGCTGCAAGCTGCCCGCCCTCCGGAGCCCCAGCTGGAGCTCTGGGAAGGGCGCGCAAAGCCCCGTACCGCTCCAGCGCCACGCCCCTCATCCCCCGCTCGCCCACCCCCCCTCCCGAGGGGCGGCCAGCGCGGGAGGGAGGCGGGCGGAGAGGCGGCACGCGGGGGGCACCGAGGGATCATTGCGCCACGGCGGCCAATCCCTTTAAGACGGCCCTGCCTAGATGGGTATAAAAAGCAGCTTCCTATGCAGGTGGATCACTAGTTTGAAGGTAGCTTCCTATCTTTGGATTTCTGCTTTATGGCCCTTAGATATCTTAAGTGTTTTGTCTTCTGCCCCTCCCTTTTATAGCTGGTCCTTATCGTTTGTCCTATCAGCCTGCAAATACAGCAAGCAAGGAACTATGTGGCAAGAACTGCAAGAACCGTAACGAGTTCTGCTTTGCCTTTGCAAGGATCCTGACGCTGTGAAAGAAATTGGATTCCAGCATCAGGTGGACTTTGTTGAACTGTGCTGGCTTAATTATAACAAGCTTCGCTTCCCCCCCCCCCCCAAAAAGTGATTGCATTGGGTGCCCTGCATTACTACTTTGATTCATCAGACTTGGGAGTTGTTGGTCTTGAAAAGAGGTGCCTTTAGGGATCAAACCCCTAGAGGGAGCAACTTCCATATTTTTGTGTGTAAACCGCCCCCCCCCCTCCCATTTCTTTGGCATGTTAATAACCTAGCACTTTTATGCCTGGTGTTAATAGCTAATGGAGGAAAGTATTTAAAGGAGCTTTGGAAATGGATTCCCAGCACTGGAGCACACCAAACGTTTATTTAACAGTAAGGGAAAGGAAGACAACTTGAATTGTGGAAGCCTGTGGGCCGGTGAGCATCTTCCCTCGGGGCTATTGCCTTTATTAAAAGGGTGGGGGAAGATAGTGTCTCTGATTAGTGATGCAATCATTGGTACTAGCCAATAGATTTTTGCAGCCACAGTCTGAACTGCACTAAATACTCAAATTGGTGCAGTGATGGGATGGGGTAGACGTGTTGCATGATAAAATATCCTGCATCTTAAGTGCTGGAGAACAGCTTTCCCTTTGATGCAGACATTTCTTTGAAAGAAGGCTTCTGAAATCCTAGGACTGGGCCACACTGCCGCCAAAAAATGTGGACTTGTACCTGCCTCTTTCCCCAATAATGGGAGGGGCATCCAGATGAGACCCTACCCATCCCAGTGTTGTCTTAGAGGGGAGACAGGCAGGAAGGGTTTTTTTTTTTTTTTGTTCTTTGGAAAGTCCTAAACAGCCAGGATCAAAAAACCCTGCATTTAAAGGGGGAAGAATGCAGGATAGCATTATGTGGGAGGCTCTCCATTAGTAGGGAGACGGGTGCAAGTCCAGTGTAAACAAACCCTGAGATTCTTATTGGCTTCTTGATTTCCTGGCAAATATGAAGCTGGGGGTTCTACCTGCAGGATACAAGATCCAGGCCCTCAAAGGACTCGTCTGCCTTTAAAAGGGGCACAAGAGCAAATATTTTGCTGCCTCAAGCTGCTCTTCCACTATCAGCATAGACGAAGCAACCAGAGAATCTGCACCTTACTGGAATTTTCCCTTCTCCACAACAACTGAAGAGATGAGAGCTCTCTTGAATCTGGATCCTAGCAACCATAATTCACTTCAATCCATGCTGATAAATTGTTCTATGATGCAACAGTATGTTATTTTTTCCTTTGTCAATGAGTCTCAGACATCTCTTCCCACTTGCTTTAGGACACTGCAGTGGCAGGAACACTAGAGCCTTTGAACAAATGGTAATAGTCACAGATGGACCGGCCTTCAATAAATCATCTGGGTTGTGCCTGTTCTCCCTTTTTGTAGCTTAGGTTCAAGCATGTTCCCTCTTTTAATTTCCATTTCCTTTTTCTAGATCCAATGAGGGAGGGGTTTCCCTGCCTTACTTTACTTTACAGAAGATGTCTTTTGCTTACTGTTTATCATCTGCCCTGGGTCAAAACCTCTGGGTGTGTATAAACCTTGGAACAGTCACTCTTCCTTTCCAAACTCTTCCCTTTACTAAACCAGTGGGGTCCAGTGCAATTAGTCTAACCTCTTAAACGTCAAAGCATCTTCTGCAGGCTGCTTTGATCCAGTGCTGAAATACTGTATTTTGATCATGGAGGGAGATTTTTTTGTAATACAACTTATGGTTCAACTTAAGAAAAAAAACACACACACAGCACGAACTGTTCTGTATGAATGGCTTCTATTTTTACAAACATTGATTTGAGGGCCGGGGAAATGTAATTCCAGTTTTCTGCTAGTATAACGCTTTATATATTCTTTAGTGTCTCAGTAGCTGCACCCAGCATCCCTTGAGCAGCTCATCATTGTAAGTTTACAAACCTCCTGCTTGTTCCCAGTTCATCCTACACAAACTTGAATTGCTCTAGTGTAGTTGCATTGAAGGAAAAGTGTTTGGCTTCCCTCATTGGCAGACGAAACTTAAAATCTCACTAAAACATGCTTGTCACAGTTCAGGATCTCATTCTGCAGTTCATTGGGGTGGGTGTTCATCAGATAGAAAAGTGTTCCAGTATATTTTATTAAAAGCTAGAAACCACAGTCTTATAGCCACCCCTGACTATTCTGTCCTGTCGCATGAATAATCTCTCTATAAGCTGTTGTTCTTCAAGGAAATATTCCAGTCTATTCCAGATTATCCCCCCAGCAATTTTTTTCCTGCCTTGAGATTTTCAGAGAGGTTTCAGTACCGTAGCTGATGCCCATACTGGAGTTGTCCTGGGTGTGGCCAAGCCCGGGATAGACCTGGATTATGATACAGCTGTCCTTGTAGTCTTCCTAGAGGCAAGTAGCCAGAGGAAGGGGTCATACGCCCAGGTGCCAGGTAAACGGGCATCCTTGGTTCTTCTGGGGCATAGCCAGTCCCTCGCTGTTTCATCAGCTCTCTTGCTGGTGTGTCCTGGTAACCCCATTTCTGTGGAAAGGTTGGAAAAAACAACACCTCAGACTTAAGAACCAGTGTGATGTGTTCACAAGCTCATGTACAAGTAAAATAGGCAGTACCTGCCATGCATTGTAGAACTCCTCTTCAGACATAGATTTCTAGTTCTTACTGTTAGGAGAACATGGGTTTGCAACATGGCCTAGGTTCTTTCATGTTCTCCACAACCATCAAAAATATACTTGCTGATAAAAATGAAACGAGCATCTTGACAACCCACATGAATTACAACCAGGTCTTACCAAGGAGTCCTTCCACCCCTGTATCTGTTCTGAACTATGTGAAATAGTAGAAAGATGCAGCTTCTGAGCATGTACAAAGTAATTTCTCCCACTACCATCTGCACCTACAGATCCTAAATTGAGGGGCAGGGCTTCTGCTTCACCCTGTTTGGCTTCCAGGTATGGTTAAACCCTAACTCTTCTCTACTTAGAAATTTAATCACTGCCTATGAGAATCCTGCATTTGAGGCAGAGTCCTAACATTTCTGGTGTTGATGTTCCTAGATTCCCTGTGGGGATTGCTAGGCACAATAGCTGCAGGAAAGAGGAAGCAAATTTGTGGCAGATGAGGAAACCGGTGGGGGGGGATGAGGAGGATAAATTCGTATTTTCAATATTGTTATGCTCCTTTCATGATTCTCCAAAGCAGCATTTAATATTAAAGCTATTAAAGTTACAAGATGTAACATTATAAAAACATGACTTCAAACATACTACTGCACCTAAAAGAACTATATCTACAAATAGTGTGAAGTTCAAGTGGAGAAGAGCAACTTCTTTTTTCCCTGACAAGGTGACTGTGCCTTAACAGTTCCTGGCACAAGGCATGGGGAAAGCCTTACCTGTTCAGTGGCTGGCTGCCTTGCATAAAAACATTCAGGGTATAGGAGGGAGGAACCTAGCTGATAAGTACAGGGGGACCGTCATGCTTCTAAGGCTCGTCATTCTAGAGTTCTCCCTCCCTATCATAGGTGTAGCCTTGATCAATATTGACCGAAGGTGCTGTCTACAGCAGTTCACCCAAGCTCAAAGCCAAAGGAGGCAGAGTTTTCTATAAATCCAATTCGTCAAAAAACTCCAGAGGTAGACCTAACCCCGCTTCCCCGAATCTTCTGCTCTAGGACCTGTCTGAGGTCTGGGTACCACCAGCAGGGTCTGCTCAACACAATTTAGTACTCAAGGCAGAAAATGCCCATGATGCTTGTTGCCTGCTCTCATGGAGTATAACCTGTCATATTATAATAACCAGGCATTTCCTTTTCAACGAGTTTTGTGGGACAGATTAGTCTGCCTGCCACTCTTCCCTCTTTAATAGTACCGAGATGATATCTGCCACTTCTCTGGCCACCAGAAAGTGCTAAGACCAAGTGTTTGGTCTGTGTGAGGGACTGAAATCTACGGTTGCCACATTTTTAACAGGCCAAGCATTGTTAAATAAAGCAACGCCACACCTTGTTTCTACCACCTGTTGGTCAGCTGTCAAATAAAGACTGTCAAATAAAACAGCTGCCCTTCCTGAGGCCTGGAGTTGTGGTGCAGAGGTTGAGCCATGATTCGGGGAGGCCCCACTTTCAAATATGGCCTCATCAAGTAGCTCTGGCCAAACCCCACTCAGCCCCACCCCAATCCCTGCAATCTAAGGATGCTACCGGCCTATCATTTCAGGGCCATTGTAATGATTACAAAAATGTATGTGACATGCTTTGAACACTTGGAAACACGATAACACTAAGGACAAAGTCCCATCTCAGCCAGAGGCTTACAGGTAGGCCTTGGGGAAGTCATAAGCTTTTAGGGCTGTTTTCAAGCACCCTGGCTCTGTCCTTCCACAATCACCAAGTACCCACTGCGCCGCTGGCCTCTTCAGAAACTTGATTTTGGTTAGGAAGTGGGGACATACATAATTTATTTTTCTGTGGCAAAGTGTAACCTCAGGGGTGTTCTGACAACATGAAAATGCTCTCATGTAAGGGAATTGATATCCTCACTATCCTGTAAATGAAATGACTGGGTTTGCTTTGTTTTAAGGGAACAGTATTATTTATAATTTTTCAACCTTATTTGGTACCTTTAAATTTATATATTCAACACCCCTTTGTGATTGGAAATCAAAATATTGATCCTACCCGGCCATGGGAAGCTTTGTGGGGCGGGGGTTGCGGAGCAGGACAGAACAAGCTGGTTCCCACAGTAACCAGGACTCAAGATCAGGAACTGGTTTCTGTAGAAACTGGAATGTCTGAGGGAATGTTGAGTGCTGGAATTGATGGAGAACAAAACATCTGGAATTGATGGAGAACAAAAACTTTTCGTTTTAAAACCATCCAGACTTCATGGGGAAAACAGTGTTCGAGTCCCCAAAGTGACTAGAAGCGATATCATCACGGCTTTTTTCAGGGCGTGAATTTACAGAAATGTACACTTTGACCTCCTGCAGCACAAGCCAGGATCAGAGAATACTGAATTCTTTTGTTCCCATGGAAACCTAAATTACTACCGAAATGTTGATTCGCAAGGGAGTCGGAGTTTAGACTGCACAGCAAAAGGATTGTCTTGAAAACCAAATGTGTTTTCTCTCACAGAAAGAAACACTGTGGAGGGAAAACCAAATTTCCCTCTGGAAACTGGTTCCTGCATCTTTCCACAGTGGCTGATAACATGAGGGACGGGTGTCTGGGTTTTGCTGTGTTGGCCCTGAGTGAAAGTCTTGCAGGCAGACCTGCAAGCATATAATTGTCTGGTGCAGGTGGGGGTTGCAGAGACTAATGGGCAGGTAAGAGAAAGGTGCTTAATCCTCCCCTCACACCCCCTCCCCCAGGTTATTCCCCCCCCCTCCCCACAGCTGCATTTATCCCCAATCTTAGAACAGATCTGGAGAAAACAGGAAGAAGAGACTCAGGATAATCAACAGGGGGGGGGGGCTAAGTTGCCCTGGCACCGACCCCACCAAGTCGCTCCCCCAGAGATGCCCCTCTGCCATGTAATGCTGCTGTAGGCGCAAACATGCATTTAGAGGGCCAGCGAGAACGAAGACCATAGTGGCTATTGTATGTACTGCCCTCTTGTTCCTGTTGCTGAGAGCTAGTCGCTGGCCAGGCTGGGTTCTGAAAGGAATGTGAAGGTTACTCACAGTAAAAAGTCATGAAATGCATGTGGCAACAGAGAAGTTTGTCGCGACATCTAAAAATAGGTCTGCCGGAAAAAAGGATCTGGCTGAAATGGACTTGGGCTGCCGCCAGCCTCACTGCCCTCTTGTATTTCCCCCCCTTTCTTGTCAAGCAACGTGCAAGAGGGATCAAGCACCTGCTTAATTACTGTGGCTTCTTACCCAAACACTACTTTAGGAGTAGATCTGCTTACAAGGAAGAGCTCCAGTCTCTCAATTTGAAAGACAGGGGGTGGGGTGGGGCAACTCAAGGCAGTTCCTTATTGAGTAGGCATACAAGCCTACCAGTGTGGTATAGTGGTTAAAGTGTTGGACTAGGACCTGGGAAACTAGAGTTCAAATCCCTACTTGGCTGTGAAGCTCACTTGGGTGACCTTGGGCTGGTCACTGCCTCTCAGCCTAACCTACCCTGCAGGGTTGTTGTGAGGATTAAGTGAGGAGGGGGAGAACCACGTGCGCCATCTTGAGCTCTTTTGAAAAATAAGTGGGCTATAAATGCAGTTTATAAACAACACCACTTGATGTGTTAGTCCGGGATGCCTACTTGTGAATTGCATGCCTGCCCTCTGTTTCAAGTGCCACATAGGCAAGGCAGATTTTTATTAGGTGGTTGGGGTTGGGGGGCGGGGCACAAAGCTTGTCCAGCCATCAAGAGGACAGGTGGTGGAGAACGTACAATACAACTGCAGTAATACTGCGCTGTGGGGCCTTAAGCAATGACAGTGCCCGCTATCAAATGTGGACTACACTTCAGATATCTCTTGGGACACAGAACAGGAAAGATGGTGTAGATGAGAATTACCGGTAGATGTACTGTGGGACGGAGACTGGGCTCTTAGGAAAGGAACTTGGAAAGCCTTGACCCCTAACCTTACACAAAGGAAGGCTGGCTGATGATATGCAATGATACAACAAACACACTCTGCACATGCCTAGAAACACCCTCTTCTTATTCAAGGGTTCTAGGATACACTTCTGGTGTTTTTATTTTAAGAGGGTTCCCAGGATCCTTTCCTCTAATGCACAGGACATCCACTTCCTAAAGAACCCTAATCTCCTATCTTGTTTCTGTTGTTTCCAGTGGAGAAATGGTGTGGTGAAGCGGATAGAGGATCGGACAGAGAGACCTGGCTTCAAATCCCCAGTCAGCTTTGAGGCCCCTCTCACATGGCTACAGTGCTCTGTTTTTAATGTTTGATGCTTTACTATGTTTTATATATTCTGTAAGCCGCCCAGAGTGCCTGGGGAAACCTAGCCAGATGGGCGGGGTATAAATAATAAAATTGTTGTTGTTTGTTGTTACCATAGAGACAAATGGGTGGCCCTTTCCTGTATATGAGAGAGCGGTGGTTGTTGTGTGCGAGTTGGGTTGATGCTGGAAGCTGGGAATACAGACACAAGACTGCTCTGTGCTGGGCTTGGTTTCCCTACTAACCTAAAGGAGAAGCAGGATCTGTTGGGGTGTGGGTTCTGCGAGCCCCTCCATCCTTTGCTCAGGTTGTATGTATGTGTAAATAAAACCACATATCCTAAAGACACCATAGTCTCTCCCGACCTCCATTCCAAGGAAACTGAAGCCTGGGGAGAGCGCTTGGAGCCCATGGAGTTTTTTACCACTGGCCAATTGGGGTAGTGTGTAACAATGTAATGGACAGCTTTATAGTATGCGGCCACTCTAGAATGTACCAGGTCCTAGAGTCGGAAAATATAGGTGGTGCTTACCTTAGCTTCTTCTGCCGAGTCTATCCCATTCCATCCCCTTCCTGTTGTGCTGGTTCCAGAGAGCTGGCTGAGGTCCCACAGGGACTTACTAGCGCGAGCCCCTGTGGTCTTTGCTGCTGAACGCCGAGTCCGCTGTACGCTCCTAAGTATATCGCTAAGAGCATTCTGCCCATCGGGGGATCCGTGCAGGCCCCCTCCTGAAAGGTCTGTGCCACGCCATGCTGCCAGTCTGTTTCGAATAGACACCTCTGGAGGTGGGGTGGGAAGCACAGGGTCTTCCGCCGTAGCAGGGGAGGCTAATACTAACTCCCACTCTCCAGCATGGCTCTTGGCCACGGGTTGAGGGGCCACGGAGCGTCGCTCTGCAATGCGGTTGGACAGCTGCACCCCATCCAGGACGCTGACGTACGGAGTGATATCTGGCCCATTGGTACTTGGTAATGGGGCCAGGCTCGAAGCAGGCTGGAGTCTAGGTGAAATTTCTAGGGCTGGCAGGGGACAAGAGGCAGCATATAAGATGCGGAACTCCCGGTCAAATGCCCCTGTCACTTCTCCTGTAAGCTGAGTGACCAGCTGGCGGTTCAAGCGAGCATCTGTCCACGTGAAGCTGTTGAGAAGAAAGGGGTTGGTGGGGGGGGGAGATAGGAAAGGGGTTTTAGCCATGGGTCATGTGCAGTGTTAGAAACTGAGATATGAAAGCTTGGAGCTAAATGGCCCCTTAAAACTAGGTTATGGGCACAACAACGGAATGTCTAGGCGCACTTTTTTATAACAAGAATACAAAGCTGAAAATGAATGAACAGCTAAAATGTTCATTTTTCAAATGCTCCAGTCCTTCCCCTGCCCACCCCCCTAATATTCTTAAGAGGGTCTTTTCTCCAGTCTTCAGAGAGTAGCTGGAAGTGGAGAGGCAAAAAAAGGTTCTCCTTTCCTTCCACTCAGCAGTTTTAATCTGAAATCTTAGGCGCAGTACTGCACCCAGAACTCAGAAATTTCTCGTGCTAATGAAATTCCCTGTCACAAAATGTGCCTAGAACAACGGGAGTTTCGAACACTGATCATGTACATTTGGGCAAGTATCTTCTTTGTGTGAAATCTTGAATATAAGAAAATCCAAAAAGCCGAGATTCCAATGACGCAATAATGGACAAGCCATGCATACTTTGTATCCATGTGGAGCTCAACAAGGACATTTCTAGGTCCTTGAAAGACCTGGGAAACAGGTCTCAAGCAAATTTGCGTATGCTGATTTATATATGGTAATTTAGGCTGTCTTCCAGAGGAAGAAAAACACGCTCTGGCTGTCTGAGCTATGGGCTAGCAACAGGATTTTCTGACCTCAGTATGTGCACTGAATGCTTGACCTCACCTGCAATCAGTTGGCAAGAAGGTTGCTTCTGTATGTACTACAACTAAAATGAATGCCTCTGGGCAAATCAAGAGGGCGGGTAGAATGGCAGGTAGAAAGGGAAGCAAGACCTCAGCACAAGAGACTTGCGACTTGGAGCAGACTCCCCAGGGCCATTGTATAACAATGCTACTTAAGCTCAGTCTGGAAGCTAGGTTGGCTCAGTGTCCTGCTGTGTACAGAGGAGAGTCCTCTGCTTCAAGTGCTGTCTGATGCAAGTCTGGTTTAAGGAGAAAGAACCGTAAGAAGGGAGAGCAGGAGGGGCCTTGGAGTTTTTCATCCACAGTTAGCAACCCTGCTCAGTCCCTACTACAAGGAGATGTGTTGTACAGTGGTACCTTGGTTTAAGAGCAGCTTAGTTTATGAACAACTTCCATTAGGAATGCTGCAAACCCGGAAGTAGGTGTTTTGGTTTGTGAACTTGAAAGCAGAACATGTTCCGCTTCCTGTTGAGGGTGTTCCATTTGTAAATTGAGTCCCCCGCTGCTATGGGAAAGCACACCTTGGTTTAAGAACAGACTTCCGGAACAGATTAAGTTCGTAAACCAAGGTACTACTGTATTTTTGTCTTAATTACGGTAATTATTTCTAAATTGGCATCTAAACTTATACATTTGCATATGATATGCTTTCTTTTTTAGTGTTGCATTTTCTCTCTTTTTTGGGTGAAATGTGTGACCAAACTAGAGGTGCCCTAAGGGCAAATCTACACCTCAGGATTTCTCGGTTTCATGCCACTCTCATAGCTTACCCCACAGAATTCTGGGTATTGTAGTTTGAAGGTGCTGAAAATCTCCGCCCCACCCCAATGCCTTACAGTTCCTCAAGGAGAACTAATGACTGTTCAGCCAGTTGAAGTTTGTAGTGAAGATAACCTGGATGTTGGCCACTTTTATATGTGGGGCAAACAGATCAATGGGCAGGGCTATTTGATACTGTAGCATGCTTTAGAACCCCTGTAGAAAGCACAGAGGTCAATTATTTTACTGTGTTCCATGCAGCCAGCTGGGAATGTGTGGTACTGGGATGTTGGCAAAAGTTGCCCGATCATCTGACTGGATTCAAGAGGTGCTTGACTTTGCACATGCCTGTCATCACCCTGTAGCAAATTTATGAAGCGAAAGGTCTTTTGTATCTAGGCGCAGAACACTTGTAAGGGATAGGAAGATGCTAGCACCTCCCCTGACACCACTCTAACTTATAACGTGAGAAAACAGTTTCTGGACTGTCAGGGAGAAGGGTTGCAGCCTCTCTTTCCTGACATGCTGGTTTTCTACATGGAGATATTTTAGCATTCAAACAGGGTCCCCACCGCAACTCAGCTGTGGTCTGTAATGGTTTCAGTAACACTGTTTAGGAGGCAAAATGCTTCTAAAGTATTTTGTGGCAACGTACATAGAAATTCCTCATTTTATCTTCAAAACAACCTGCGAGGTAGATTAGGCTTAGGTATCAGCCTGCCAAGCCATGAGCTTCATGGCCCAAATGGGAATATTTTAGACATATTTTCCCCACATCCAAACCCAGCGTTCCAGCCATGACACTGCATTGATTTTTGCTATACCGAACCTCAGTGCTACAGAGAGCTATAACTAGCAATGCAGAGATTAGGAAAAAGATGGCTAGAAATGAGAAGTTAGAAAAAGAGAGGTTAGGAAAAAAGGTAACTAAGAGGAACTTAGCAGAGATTTTACAAAATTATGTATGGCGTGGGTAAGAATTTTTCTCCCTCTCTCGTGATGCTAGGACTCAGTCACCTAGTGAAATGGACGAGAAGAAGATTCAAGACAGACAGGCATAAGTAGGTCTTCACCCAGTGCACAATTAATTTGTAGGATTCAGTGCCACAGGGTGCGGTGATGGTTGTTAGCTCAGATGGCTTTAAAACAAAGCACAGCCCTGTGGCCCTCCAGATATTGTTGGACTCAAAGTTCCATCAGCCCCAGCCCAAATGGTCAATGGTCCAGGATGATGGGAACATTGAAAGAGCCAATGGGCCAATGGCCCATCTGATCCAGCATCCTGTTCTCACTGTGGCCACCCAAAAAAATCCAGGAATCGTAGTCCAGCAACAGCTTGGAAGGTTACTGCTTCCCCACCCTGCATTTGATAAATTCATGGAGAAAAAGTCTACCAAAATTATTAGCAGTCATAACTGAATAGAACCTCCATGTTCAGAGGAAGTATGCCTTTCAATCTGCGGGAGGGGGGGGGCAGGTGAGGGCTGTAGCCTTCATACTGTGTTGCCAGGGTTCCCAGAAGGGTTTGACTTGCCACTGTGGGAAAAGGGATGTGAGATCATACACACCTTTCGTCTGATCCGGGAAGCCTCCTCTTTGGTTCTTAGAGGATTAACTAAAAACCAACCACGCATCTCATTGTTTATCCAACTCATTGTTAAACTGCCCATGAAATGGGGTGGGGACTGTGCACCTTTTCTGTGTAACTTGATCCTGGCCTTTCACACTTAGCTACCTTTGCATCTAAAGTAATTTTCCAAAGGGTGTATTGTGTGCGGTGCTCCCTGATACATGCCCAAAACTTTATCCTCAATTCTGAAGTGCTAGCGTGGAGTGGACCCATGTGAGTGACAGGGGTCAACTCAAAATGCAGTTGTGTGTTTTGTGTTTTCTTAGTATGATCCAACTGTGCCCAGAGATTGAAGGAAATTTCCTTCAGCACAGGTAAAATCTTGGACGAGAACATTACACTTTTCAGAAACAGCAAGCAGAAGTCCTGTTTTGCCAGCTTCAGTATATCTGTTTGAAGAATCAGGTAGCAAGTGATACAAAAGTCTTGTGCCTGAAATGCTGTAAAGCAGCTGAGCTGGGTGAACCAATGGGCTGGATGTGTTTATACGGCAAGCTTTTCAATAAACATCTTCCATTCTTCCTTAAATTCATTGTTGTCTCTGCTTCTTAATGTCATTGTCCATTTTGCCCTTTCAGCATATTCCATTAATTTAACTTGCCAATCTTCTTTAGTTTATTGCATATATACAGAAGCATTGTACACAGGTTAATAATACATTAGCAGGGTTTTTTAAGTACTTGTAATTTTACAATGAATGGATAATAGTGATTTAAATATGTTATAATTTGATAATGGACATGCAGCATGTTGACAAATAATGGAACCAGGGAAGGGACTAGAGGGAAGTCAATTTGTTTTGTTTTGATTTTGTATTTTTGTTGTTATTTTTGGAAAACCAATAAAATATTATTTTAAAAAGGCAAGCTTTTCACTGTTGTCTTGCCATCTGCTCACATAAGAATTAGAGTTGCACACATGTACGTCTCCTGAGAGACCCTGCCCCATTCGGTACTCCAATCTCATGTATTCTAAAAAGCAGGGGACTTCCTCCTTCTTGTGAAATGTGCAGACCTCAACCAGACCCTCACGGAAGGCTGCATACAAAGAGGTTCAGAGTGCAAAACTGAACCCAGGGAAGGAAGAAGTGTGCAGCTGGTAGGGCAGAGGATAAATCCACCAAGCCAAACTCTGGGAGGCAGAGAATTAGGATTATTGCAGGCTGCGTGATTCATTGCCATCAAAAAGCGACGAGGAGAAATTGTGCCTGAACTCGGGAGACTGCAGAGGTGGCATCGTTCCACACAGCAATCTGCTGCAGCCACCACAGGGAACAAACTGTGATGTCTTAATGGACACAGAGGACCGAGCCATAAACATGGTATCTACATGTTCAGGATGGATTGTGCTGTGCTAGAGAATCCTCGGGTAACTCTTTTCGGCATCCCAATAGTGCTGCTGAATTATTAGTGTAAGGGAGCAGTGTGAGATATGCCATTATTTTTTCACACAACTGCCTAGATGCAGTCATTTCTGGGTTGGGACGCACCATCATACCACAGGCACAAGCACTCAACATTCAAAAGCGTGTGAAGGATTTTATTGCTTGCAAAGTCAGAGGAGACCCAGCACAAGAATAGTGGGGAGGGCAAGCTGGAGGAGAAGAGGAGGAGCTTTCAGGAACTGAGCTGCATTGCACAAATTCCCCTGGCAGCAGTTGGTGACCAAACTGTAGGTTACCCCCATGTGGGCAACAGGTTGCTCTTTGCCACAGTTGATGGAGCGAGTACAACCCTTGTTTTGGATCAGTGATACCCCCAAAGCAGCTCCTTGACCCACAAAGCAGTCTTCATCTTCGGCACAACTCATCTTGGTGGCTGGGCATTTGGTTGAGGCTGTGATGTCACAAAAGTAGCATTCCTTGGAAAATACGGAGGGCAGCACACAGACCAGAAGGTATATAAGGCCCAAGCGCACAGGATGCTTCATCACTTGCCGCTTGAGAAAAAGAGAGTTCTTTCCTAAGTAACAGAAAAGAAGATGCTCGTGACCTCCTAAAATCCTCTCCACCAGCTGATTTATTTCTCCACCTCTCTTTTTTGTGGCTTCAGAGAATTCAGAAGTAGAGTTGTCTTGTTTTTCAAGCCCCGTTCTCCAGTAAAATGAATAGTCTTGATTTCCTGGCCCCAGAAAAGAAAAAAAATTCTCAGCTGGTGGCTGCGGGTTTTCTGAAATGCAGAAACTTGTTTTTTCAACAGGTTGGATCCCAGCTTTCTCTTCTTTCAAAGGAAGTTCTTAACCTGGGTTTCCTCTACCATGTGGTTTTCAAAAACCAATAGTACTACAACCCAGCTTGACTTCATTCATCACTAAACCAGATTCCTTACATTTTGTAGATCTGGCTTTTCTTGAGATACAGGAATCTTACATAGAGAAAAGATACTTAGCTATGGAAATGAGCTAGAATGTCAGATCAGTCTGTGCTTCCCAAGTAGCAGCTTTCTTTCCAGGAGCAAATCACAGAGACAGCTTTAGATCTCCTAGTTCCAGAAATGTAAGTCCTCACTGATGAACTCATAACTCAAAAGCCCTTAGGACTGTCTGGCCTCCAGTGAAGATACTCCATGCCCTGCAGCTTCAAAACAAATAATTTGCTTGATCTGCACGGGATCCCCGGAAAGTCAGTGTCAGCTGGGTTTTTTGAGCTTCAGTAACTCAGTACACAAAGCTCAAAAACCAGATCCCAACTCTTGTGTTTCTCTGTCTACGAAGCACGTGGTACCAATAAATCACCAGCCCTGCAACTCTGACCCACTCAAGGGATAGAATGAACCTTGGGAATCAGCCTAGCAGAATTCGATGGCTGCTTAAGCAACAGCATCACAATGGATGCCAAAAGCTCATTGGCAGATTCCATTGAGGACTTCCAGTTTAAGCCTCTTGAGGTCATAGCTGGTGACATCACTTTGATGACGTTACAGAAGGAAGGAGAACACCACATTGCAGAAGTATCACCATAACACAGAAGACCGGCAGCAGTGTAGGGCAAATGAGGTGCTGCCTCACCAACCTCAGCCTCTCCTCAGCCAGTTTACTGCTGTCTGCCTGCCTATATACAGCAACCCCAGATGTTGGTCCTGACTGTCAGCTTCCTCCTCTTTAGTTTTTACCTAAATTCAGCAAAGCTAGAAACATTTCTGCTTGTTGCTGGCTCTGCCGCCACCTGCTGTTGGCCTCCTTGCCTTCTGCGCAACCAGCTCCAATGGGCAGCAGCCACCACTGTTGGGTGGAATCTAGATTATGTCCTTGAGAAATGAAGTACAGTGCCTTAATTCCTGGGCTCTTAGGGTAAATAAGCACCATCTGTGGTTTAGAGCTGAGTGGAATGTGGAAGAAACTAGGAAATGAACCAGTTTCTGCTGAAACTAAAGATTGAACTATGGCTGAGTTGTCACTCTCTAGGAAATCTGCTAATGGATGCCAGTAAGTCCTGGAACCAATTAGGAAGGAGTTCTGTCAAGTAATAATCCCAAATCCCTGGCCAAAATCCAGCTGAATTTCAGCACTGTCACAGGCTCTCTCCACTGACAACCGAGAACTAAAGCAGAAAAGGCCATATTTCCAGTCACATCAAAACAAATACTAAAGTTGCACTGAAACAAACAATCATATGATGTAATCTGAAGTCTCAGGGAGAAAGACGCTTTGTCGGTGGCAGGTATTTTGTGCCCCAAGACATGCATCAACCCCTTGTGTAGGAGGCTGTAGTCACAGAGATCCATCTCCTATATGGGTTGCCATCTTTTCTGCCATGCAAAGAGAGGCTCTTTAACACATTAAACATGTGCATGACAGGCAGAAACGGAACAGAGGCAGCATTCCCCAGCAGTGCGCTGTCAAAAAGCATCGCTTGTTGTATTCTTGCCTGTCATGTGGCTCGTTAAAGACACAGAGTCTGCCTCTACAAAAGGTGGCAACTCTAGTTTTCTACCGAGTCTGGCAGTCTTCACTGTGAGTAATTATAGAGGGAGGGCAGGCTGATCAGGAGCTGAGTATATAGCATGGAAATAGAATGAGATGCAATTATTCCAGGAAAGAAATGGGGGGAAGGTGCAACATCCATGCCAGCTCCAGATGTTAAGGGCCTATGGACAAGCCGTACTCTGTGGGTCCCCTTAACTTGAAAGAGGCCAAGTGTGGAAGCTAAAACATGGTCTCGGGCAGCTTCCAATCTTGCAGTAATACACGCAGAGCAGGTGTAGGAAACCTTTGGCCCTCCACATACAACTCCCATCAGCCTTCGCAAGCATAATCAATGGAGCAGTAGTTCAGGAACTTCTGGAGGGCCAAATGTTCCTCACTCCAGAGGCATGATGGGGACACATTCTCCAGTGCAGCCACTAAGGCCAAACCACCAGGCACAGGTGCAGGACCTTGTAGCCCCTTCCCTTTCCCAAGCAACAGTGTCAAAGTAGCCTTCAGTCCCTTCCATGCATTTTCTACAGCAGGCTCACTTCTGCAAATGGAGCAAAGCTCTGAAGGGTCGCAGCTGCCATCTTTAGCTTCTCAGAGTAGGGATGGGTGAATCTGTCAGTCTCTTAGTTTACAACAGTTTATTATTATTAATTATTATTATTAAAGTCCTCATGAAGATTCGTTAGAATTTAAGTGCAAATTTATCTTAATATACACATTTTTGTATGCAATTTTGCCTGATGTACACATTTTTGCAAAAAAAGGTTTTGCCTAATGTAGTGCATTTTTATATCTTATTTCCCCATATTTATCTACATACTTTGCAGTGCAATGTGCAATTTTTATATACATTACTGTCTGGAGAAAATTCAGAGGAGTGTGAATTTTGAAGGCTGCCTGTGTTTGGTTCACATGTTTTGAAAAGGGCAAATTAGGTAACTTTGACTTTCAATGCAAACTGAATCAAATCTCTCCCCCCCCCCAATCCCTTCTCCAAAGTGCCTCTGAGTCCCACATGGGTCCAGATGCACTCTGAGAATTAAAGAGTGCAGGTGTGACTCTTTAAACTAAGCTTTGCTCCATTTGCAGCAGCTCACGCACTGCGAAAATGCTCTTTAAAAAGAGGTAAGGAGAACTCCTTACCTGTAGCTGCCAGTGATCACGACTTCCCCATCAACCAGGACAAATTTCTCCTTCACGGTCCCTGTGACCTGCTTCTGCTGTCTGCTTTGAAATGTGCAACCCCGGATGACTCGGACTCTCAGATTCTAAAAAGGGGGTTGAACAATTATATAGAAAGGGCCACTACATTTGTCCTGCACTACTTCTGGGCAAAAGTAATGCTTGCATGCCACTTACAAAAACCCAACTTGAGTAAGGAACTGGTCCTAGAATTCCCCCCAAACCAATTTAAAAATACCTGCATTGCTGCTGCTGCTTCTTTTGAGGCTGCAATCCTGGACCCAGTTACTTAAGAATAAGCCCCACTGAATTCTGCGTGTCTCACTTCTGAGTAGACTATACAGGTTTGCACTGTATATCTATAATAATAATAATAATAATGGTGGTGTCCCTTCTTATGCGCCTCCTTGGGGACCTCTTTCCAAAGGCACCACAAACAAACCTTTGCCCCTATTATTTTAGCAAAGTCTATGGGTTGTTGTTTTTTTGAAAGCACACAAGGTGAGAGTCAACTGAGATGCAGCTAGCTCTGCCTCTGGGGGTGGAGAGACCTGCACAGAACCAAAGCCCTCCCCATCTCACCTCTGTGTGACGGACATTAAGGCACGTTTTCTCAGCCATGGTGAGGAAGGAGGCAAGGTGCTGTCTGCTGAGAATAATGTAGACGGGGACTCGGCGCCTGAGTGCTGCGTCATACAGATCTAAGAGGATGTCAGGGTCCGTGAAAACATCCATGGCAATGGCAATCACCTGGAGGACAAACAGTTTGGCTTGTGGGATATATAACTAGACAGAAGTCATGCAATTTTTGCTTTCAGAATTAAATATCCCCAAATCAACAGTGATGAGAGCCAAATCAGGTGTTTGCATTGTATGCACAGTGACTTGATTTGCATCCTTACTGTTGAATGAGCAAATAATATTGCTGGCTTTTGTTCTGAGTCTTCCCCCTCCCTCGTGAGCCTCCCTTCTGGTTGCTTACTGAAAAAGGAAATTACTGAAAAAGAAAATGGTTAATTCAAGCATCTGGAGTGCAAGTTATGTCCATTTGTACTGGTGTTGCAACCCTTGAGTGACTGATCGATCAGATGCATATATTAAAAAGCATTCCCCTCTTCACTCTCACACAGGAGAGAATACCTCTTTTAAGACGGTGCCTGCTGCAACATATATGTGCATTGTCTAAAACAGTGTTGGGGAATCTGGCCCTTCAGGTGTTTTTCAACTCCAGCTTCCATCAGCCCAAGCCAACATGGCCAATGACCAGGGCTGATGGGAGTTGTGGTCCATTACCATCTGGAGGTCAGCAGGTTCCCCATCTTGAATCTAAAAACAAAAATAAAATTTCTTTCTCTAAACTGCCATTTTAACATTGTACAAATTTGTATAGATTTGATTTTTTGTATTTAATTTAATGAGATTTCGTTATTTGGGTGGGAGTATGTTGGTACTGAAATTGATTGTGTGTGTGTGTGTGTGTGTGTACAGCTGGAAAGCAATACTTTGAGATTTGGATTGAAGACATAAAGATAGACATGATTATAATACTAAGACGGGCTGCATGTTTGCTTCTGACCTCTGCCCTACTTGCTGAACCTGTAAATCTGTAAATGCACCAGTACAGAGCACCATAAATCTCCCAAACTCTCTCTTCCATGGAAATTGATTAGGATAAAAATGCTCTGAATTTCCCTCCACTTTGTGAAGGGGGAACACAAACATAGGAATGACGACGATAAATAAATAAAACCCTGCACAGACAAAAATGGCTCCCAATGTGTTTTGAGGAAACTCTTTAGCGGTGGAGTGAAGTGGGATTTAGAGCAAAATTCTGTATGTTGTCTGTTTGGAAAGTAAGTCCACCAAGTTCAGTGCTGCTTACTCCCAGGTTAGTGATTATAGGATCACAGTCTGCATCTGCTCAACTGAGCCGCAGCAGAAAAGCTCTCCCAAGTGGTGGTGTTTAAATTTAATTTCCCGAAGATAGAGCTTCCTTCAAGCACACTGGAAACCAATACTATTTGTGCCATTGTTTTTTTATTGTGGATCACAAATCACACTCACAATAGAGGGGGGGGCAGTTTTGAGAGAGGAGAGATAAAAAGAGAAAGAGAGCGGGGGTTGTTGTGGAGTAATTATGTGGAAATGTATGTTTTAGAAATGCACCTTTGGCTAATGTGGCTATTCTCCTCCATATCCACAACATCTAGAACAGGCTTCCTCAAACTCGGCCCTCCAGATGTTTTGAGACTACAATTCCCATCATCCCTGACCACTGGTCCTGCTAGCTAGGGATCATGGGAGTTGTAGGCCAAAAACACCTGGAGGGCCGAGTTTGAGGAAGCCTGATCTAGAAGGATGCTGCTACCTGTCCTCAGTACCTTGTTGGCTTGCTGGATGTATCTTCGCACCAGCTCCTTGATGTGTGGCGCTCCCTCTCCTGGTGGGTGGGTATAGACCTCCACACGGGTAATCCCTTTCCAAACGCTGTTCTCCGGCCACCCTAGCTCCAGCTCTGGAGTAGGCTCGTCCGAACGTCCAGGCCAGTAGCTGAGGCTTGATCCCTTGCCCCCGTGACCACCATTGCCAGTTCCACCTGGCGAGGGAGCCAGCGAGTCTTCTGCAGCTGCCTTCAGTTCCTGCAGCTCTCCATCTGACAGAAAGGGGCGCAGCTTTTCCTGGGAGACACACTCTTTAAAGGCCTCCTCGCCTTTAGCGAGCAGCGCTTCGAGGGCTACCCGCTGACCCTCACAATAAAAAAATTCAGGGTTCGATTCCGTTACTTTAGCATACGGCTCTTCGCTCTCCAAGCAGAGGACCTGGGAACCGGCCATGGCCTTTGGGGAAAGGGCATTAAATGATACAGTACCCACAACTCTACCCTGTAACCAGAGAGGGCCTTTCCAAACCCCCTGGGTATGCAGCCATATAATCTTGCATCCCTAACTTAAAATTCTTCTGTCATGTCAAAGAAGAAACAGCGTGCCCTGCTCTTGCCTCTTTAACAGAACTTCTGTGTGTGGATTTTAGCCTCTGAAGCTGTTCAGGGCATAGAGATAAGAATGATCATTGTTCATGGGACAGCCCCAGTGGCTAGTTCAACCATAACTTTCACCGTTTTCAGGTGACCTAACCACCTTAGTTTCACTTCTTAAACCCTGACGGCACACTGGATTATTCTAATGCTGGAGACCGGGACTCACAACCTCCTTCCACCCCTTGCCCAGATAAGCCTAAAGTTGACACTGCATCTCAGTTTACCACACCCGTAACTCCTTATTACCTGCTCTCTATTTGCATTCATGAGAACTATCATATAGGCAACCTGTTTTCATGGTACGTGTCAAAATAGAGTTGGCACCCCGAGATTCCAAATCTCAGCCTCAATTTGATTCGAAAACCCTTTTAACCCTAAACACAATATGATCTACATCCAAAGGTATGAGTAACAGTAGCTATCCTGGTAATCACTGCCTAAAAAATATGTCTGGGGGTGGATGGGGAACAGCCGTAAAATACAAAACAAATACTCATATACCAGTTGTACTAACCAGTGCTAGAGCTGGTGGCCACACAACTCTAGCATCCTCATGAATCATAATTCAAGGTTGTGCCACCTTTACAAAAAAAAAAATCTACCGGTACTTGAGCTGTCACCCACTTCAGTTTGTGAATTGTCTTCGTTCCCAGTGGTGGAAATTATGGGAAATTAATTTGAAACTAAGAGCCCGTGGAACAAATCTCTAGTTGGGCTATCAATTCTCTTGTATGCAACTGGACTCTGCAATCTTTATGTGGGATGACGAGATTAGCAGAATGTGGGGCAGGAGGAAACTCTTGCTTAGTAGGCAAAGACTAAAGGGAACCAGCAAGCTGTGTAACACTTGGGTGGGCAGGGAGGCCCAGAAGGTTAGAACAGTGAGAATAATACAAGTTGGGCCCTCTGGTTGGGGGTTGAGCCTACTGGGCTTAAAAAACAGCATCCAAGGGCATAAATCTCCTAGGTTCTCTTGTTGAGTTTGTGGAACAGTGCATCAACCGGCACAATATTATCTTGTCTTGCCAGGTAACCTTTCAAGGCACATCTCGAGAATAGTAGTTCTTTCTCTGACGTCTTCTGCCAGTCTGTGCAATCCTTTTTTCTTTTTTTTTCTTTTTTGCAGCTTCAGACAATTTTTTTTTAAATTTTTTTTACAAAAAGGAAATACACCTCCTACACATTCACAAAGCCAAAACCTTCTTCCCAGAAGTTCATTTGGAAAAACCACTACTCATTCTTCCACTTGCAGACACTTTCCCACACTTGCAGAAAACGGCTGTGTGAGAGAGTAGAAACATCTCGAAGTGATTAATCAAAGAGTTCCGACTTTCCTAGGTCCAGTTTTTTTCTGGTGAGAAGTGTCGTCTTCTGTTACGGGCCAAAAGTCAGAAATTATCCTCACCTAGGCAATGAGAATATTCTGCACCAGTTATCTGCTAGGATGTTTGCTATTTTCTGTGAATAAACAACTGGGAAATGTCTCTGGCTTTATTACTTTCCTTAAGTGAATGAGCAGTGGGGAGAACTTGGCTAAAGCAAATAATGTGTCAGCTTTTAGTGTCTAGGTCACCCCAAAGGTAGAAATTCCCAGAGTCCTTGGCCAATGGCAGTCCGTCAGTTCCTGGAACAAGTGCCTTAAGCAGACCCAATGAATGAAGAAGAAATTAAAATCCCATGCCAGCCAGACTCTCCAGCCAATCAACCAGTGAAATAATATTCTGTTCTTAGCTTATGAGGATGTACAGTGCACCCCTGCTGACTGGTGAATTAGCATTATGAAATCTTTCCTCCTTTTATCCAAGGAAGAGTTTAAGGTTGCCGATTCTTCTTAGCCAATCAGCTTTCAAGATTAAGCACTGGGATTTTCATCCAATGAACAGGAGCACATGTCCTCTTTTTACCTGCTCAGCTTCTTAGATCTCAGCCATTCAAATGTGTGACAGGTTCACAACTGAACATATCTTCTGCAGGCTGATTTTCCTGTTATGCAGTGGGTGGGAATTGCTTTCCCAGGGAGGTGAGGAGGAAGCAACCAGTTTAAAGAAGGGCGTCCTTTCACAGCTGCAGATGCATCTCCTCGGTTGAATCGGGGGGCATCCCTTTGTACGGTACAGTCACAGTTCCTAAAGCATACAAGAATAGTGGGGGAATGGTATAATGAGACTGTTCTGCTCCTGCTTCTCCAGAAGAGTGAAGGAAATAGTACTTTACAAGATTGTGGTGGACTTCCTTGAGAAAACAGCCACTCCTGTTTCACTGCCTGTCCAACCCAAGCCTGCCAGGTACATTAGGTGCCACACAGGAAATTGCAGATAAGATTATATTACCTTGTTTATTTAGAACCCCACCTTTATGGTGAGTTAGAGGGCTATATAGAAACCAAAGGAAGCAGAGACTCTTGGGTCCTCTACAAAGAGAGCAGGGTGTAACATACAGTGCAGTGGTTAGAGTGCTGGGATACGATCTGGAAGGCCAGGGTTCAAATGCCCACTCAGCCATGAAACTCACTGGGTGACATGGGGCCAGCCACCATCTCCCAGCTCAACCTACCTCACAGGGTTGTTGGGAGGGTGAAATTAGGTTGGGGAAAACTTAGCACACCACTTTTTAGCTCCTTGGAGGAAAGTATGAAAGTAATGATAAAATAAATATGAATTAAGGAGCCATAAGTCAGGATGATTTTTTTAAAAAAAGTAATAATTCGTAAGGCCATCAAACCATCTTGGTAGTCATGTCCCCATTCCACCCACCATTCATTTCCAGAGAAAAACCTGGACTATGTCCACCCGCTTTAGAAACACCACACTTTTCAGTCAGGAGTTTTCTCGTAATCTGTCTCTAAATGTCTGTGACAGGAACTGATGCAGTGATAGGGAAAGTTTGCCCAACCTGTTGAATTTCTGCCGGCTTTAAAAGCACAAGAGCCACCCAAGGAAATGGGGGAAAGATGGGGAGGGGGAGCTGTGATTCTAATCCATTAAAAAGCCTCCCCCCCCCCCGGGGTGTATAGGAAGATGTAGCATAGATGCCTTTTACAATTGCAGAGAAGGCCAGCGACACAACGACTTCTGCCTTTGACACAGCTATTAAAGGTACAGGGTCCCCTACCTATTTTACAACTGGGTCACATCATTTCCCTCTCCAGCAGCCTGTATTCTTCCATCCTTCGTTCCTCTCCTTAACTCTGTAGGACTCAAATCTCCCTTCTCCAGAAACACATGAGACCTAACTTAAGAGCTGCTCCCCCAAGTTTGCTTAGGTGTTGTTGTTTTTTTGCCTTTACCAACACAGCAGACACCAGGAGCCAAAGGAGTAACAAGTAGAGACCTCATGCTCTCCCCACCCAACCTTTCTTTTAAGAGACCTCGCTAAACTATCCAGATCATTCCTCCTTTTTCACACCACATACCTGCTTGCTTAGGAGTTCCGGGTGTATATCCTCTTTTAAGTCTTCCTCATGAGAGCGAGAGATGCTGTATCCAGGACTGTGCTCAGAGTGTAGCCCAACCCTCTCTCTGTGTGTGTCCAAACCGACTTTTGGAGTTGTCTTCAGCAGCTGCCCTTCCTTGTGCTTGTTGCCAGGTGGAGAGTAGAAGCAGCTCACCTATCCCGGAAGCCCAGGGATTGATTATTTGCAAAGCACCTGTTAGGAGTCTGGCTGCCAAGGTAGCTTAGAGGAATCGCCCTCCCCTGTAAGCAAACAATGCAGCCTGCGGAGAATTTTAATTAATGAGACAATTGCATAGCAAGCAGGGGTGGGGTGGGAGAGAGGTGAGCTCTGGTTGTCTCCTTCATTTGCATGACTAGGGGTGTAGGCAACACCCCCTCTTTTCTCCTTGGCTCTTGGGATATCTGCATGATCAGATCACACTTGGACCCATGTCTCCAGACACCGGACATTTATGCACAAACATTGCTTTGGAGTGTGGGTGGTAATACACATTTAGTTCCCATTTGTTGCATTTGTATGCACTGTATCCCTCAAGGCTGCGTGAAGGTGATTGTCCGCTTCTCAAGAGCACCGACTGGCTGCTTCCTGTGATGTCATTCATTATGAGTGATATAACTTCCCCTTTGTCCAAGTACCCATACAGTTTTGGAAAAATTATCAAATTTAATTTACATATCCTTGACTCTGCAGAGGTTGTGTTTTCTCCTAGTCAACGATTTGGCGATTGTGCTCATCTACCATTTCATTATAAATTGTGAAAGGGCAGTAAATCTACCCTACTCCTATGCTCCACCAGTTTGGGAATTTTAAACCTCTTTGGAGACTGTGAACAGGCCATAACTTAATAGCAGAGCATCTGCTTTGCTTGGAGGTCCAACTCTGAGGGCCTTCTGGCGGTTCCCTCACTGCAAGAAGTGAGGTTGCAGGGAACTGTGGAGAGGGCCTTCTTGGTAGTGGCGCCCGCCCTGTGGAACGCCCTCCCATCAGATGTCAAGGAAATAAACAACTATATGGCTTTTAGAAGACATCTGGAGCAGCCCTGTATAGGGACATTTTTAATGTTTGGTGCTTTATTGTTTTTTTAGTATTTTGTTGGGCGCCGCCTAGAGTGGGTGGGGCAATTCAGTCAGATGGGTGGCATATAAATAATAAAATTATGATGATGATATTGATGCAGAAGATTCCAGATTCAATTCCTGGCCTGCAGGTAGTGCAGGGGGATCCCTCCCCCAACTGAAATCCTAGATTGCTGCTGCCAGTCAGTGTAGACAGCACTGAGCTAGAATGAGCAATGGCCGGGCTTAGTTTAAGGCAGCTACTTCCTATGCCCTGCTGTGCTGGAGTGCACATCTAGCCAGACTTTGTTTCTACGTAGAAGAAAGGGAGGAACAGTAACAAAGCAACTGCCTTGCGCTAATATGTCAATTACATGTGCAGATAGGGATAGTGTGTTACTGTTATAAACAACTTTCGCAGAGACCTTTGCAAAGGCAATTGCAACATTACCAGCATTCTGGTCTCTCGTGGGGCTTCCCCACTTCCCTTCTCAACCGTTCTGTAGGCCCAGGGAGCATACCTGTCAACTTTTCCCTTTTCTTGTGAGGAATCCTATTCGGAATAAGGGAATTTCCCTTAAAAAAAAAGGGAAAAGTTGACAGCTATGCCAGGGAGATGTCCTACTACATAATTTGTTAATCAAATGGATCATCCTTTAAAATTTCTCTCCCTCTCTCTCTCTCTCTCTCTCTCTCACACACACACACACACCAGTGTTTTGAATATATTTGGGCTTCATCTCTCTTCTGCCTCCCTCCCACCCATCCCTGCTACACACAGGGTCCTTTCTCAGAGGGAGGCCACCAGGCTTCTTGCTTGGGTGCTGGCTGTGTTTGTCCATCCCAGGATATAGCAGATAGCATTCTGCAATAAACTGTGAAAAATTACAGCAATTTGCAAGAGCCCATCTGAGCCCAAGCCATGAATAACACGAATGGGAGCTGGCTTTTCTGCCAATGTTCCTGGTGTTGAAAAGAACAAAAATTCTTCACATTTGGGGTTACTCACTGGCATGAGGAAACTATGCCCGGTTCCTAGTAGAAAGAACACAATACTCTCTGTTTGTTGCTCCAAGGAGGTGGATAATTGTCAACATTGCATACCAGTTTACTCTCTTTGGAAAGCATTGCTTATAGATCTTAATGCTCAAAAAACCACCACAGTCCTGAGCTTTTACTCAATGGCAAACGATAATGTTCAAATTGGGTCTGTTTGTGGCGGCAGCTGCAAAAATCAGATGCAATTTTGTTAAATTAAATCTGTGTTGCTGAGAAAATCATCTAAAGTAATCAGCTGCCTATGTTATTCTTCATTTGTTTTTCTAGTTGCGGTTATTTGCATCATTATGCCACCTGTCAAAACTGGATTCTTTCTATTTATTGTTTTTCTGTCCAAGTTATTTGTTACAGCAGTTTTTTGCCATTTAAAACAAGGTGTTTGTACAGGCTGTTTACTTTGGGATTATTGCTCAGGTTTAATTTTATTTATTTATTTATAAATGCACTCCTACAATCTGTTTGTTTTCTGTTCATTACTCTGGTTTAGATTGGTTTTTTATTTATAGATGTATTTTCTATCAGCAATCCTACAGGTGCAGGGAGAGCGTTCAGTGCCCTTGGGAGAGCATTAGAAAGTTCAGGTAGAAAGTGTGTTTTGACTATATGCAATTTTGGTTTTATGTGCTATTCCCGGAACGTAACCCCTGCATAAGTTGAGAGCTGACTTGTTTCTTTTGAACCAACCTGCAAGAAAAACAAGGGGTAAGGATGGTTGTCGTTTACACACCTTAAGTAATAATATGCCATTATACTAGTTTTTGTCTTCCCCCACAGATAAATGACACTGAACTCCTGTCCAGGCCCTCTTGGTCCCAGAATATTTCATATTTACATTTCAACATTTTCCTTATCCCGGTACTTACTGGGTAGATATACACATTGCTGGGGAAAGGGGCGGGGATTGTGAGGTTAGAGGGAAAGGAAATGCAGAAAAGTACAGACATTGTTAAGTAACTACCGGTAATTAGCAGCAAAAATTTGCAAATCATAAAGTAGAGTGGCTGTACATGTCCCAGAATTCTTTGCAACTCTCTACGGCAGATGTGTATAGGTTCCTCTGCAAAGAAGTTGATGGATGGCTGCAATGATAACTGGTTTTTCTGAGATTGTGGAGATGGGCTCCATGATAGTTATATATACACAACATCCAGGATTATAGGCAGCATGCTGGAGAATACTGATTGCTGGAACAACAGAAGGATTTGTCCTATTTGTGGGCTTCTCATAGGCATCCACTGACCTCTGAGGGAAGATAGATGCCCAGCTGGCTAGATCTTTAGTCTGATCCATCAAGCCTCTCCTTATGTCCTTAAGGCTTCCCCAAATGAAGTCTGAAACTCACAGACCTAAAGCACTGATTCCTTGCAATGCTATAGGGACAAAGAAAGCAGCATGACCTGTTCCGTAGAGATAATCTAACCAGGAAAATGAGAAACGACCAAACCCAAATCTGACCTTTAATCCTAGTGGTGGTGAAACAAAAATGTAAAACTATCTGGGAATCTGGAAGCATTTTTATTGGGGTTTTTCTTTTTTCTTTTTTAACCAGCACCAGGAAGCAAACTGCACCCCCTGCAAAGGAAAACAACAAAACCTAACTAACTCCAAGGCAGGTAGAACCTGTTGTGTGAAATCTTTTCCTTCTACGGCCCCCTCCTGAATCTTCCAAGGAACTCTAGTGCTGTGGTTTCAAGACATACGTGGCCACTTACCATCCATCTTGCTGGACTTTGGGACTCTCTGCAAGGACTCACAAATCCAGTGGCCCAGATTTGTCTCGGGACTTTTTTGGGGGGGGGCTGAATTAAATTTATTTGGACAGCTGCATATTACTGCATAGCAGGGGTTTGGACTAGATGATCCTCAGAGTCCCTTCCAAATCTATTATTCTTAGTAAACCTTATAGATGGATATTGGCCACCGGGATGGGCACTGCCATATAATATAGTGCCATATGAAGTGCTTCTACTGAACCACCATTTTAATTTGGCTCCCAGCAAATTGCAGAAAAGCATTGTATCAGTAGCCCTTAAAGGCTTTAGCCATGTTAATAGGCAGGGGAAAGTGCATTACCTTTGGTGTCTAGCTATCTGGCAACCAGATTTAGCACATCTCTCTCTCTCTCTCTCTCTCTCTCTCTCTCTCTCTCTCTCTCTCTCTCACACACACACACACACACACACACTCTCTCTCTCTCTCTCTCTCACAGTATAATTAACTCGCAAAGGAGCCCAACTTGCCAGCTGCCTTCCTTTGATCTAGCAGTTCAGGTGTGGCAGGAGTTATTTTCATGAGTTTGCAGCAAGAGTGTCCTAATTATGAGGCGGGGTAAAGGCACTGCAGGTAGAAGACTGTAGCAGTAGTAAATTTTATCTCGAATATGCATCTCCTGGGCCCTAACCTTCCCAATGCTAGTGGAGGGGGGGCATAACATTCAAGATAGCACCGTGGGCATGCTTACTGCTCAGCGCTCCCAGGTTTCCTAGAGCAGTTGTTTGTTTGTTTTTTGTCTGTTTTTTAAAGCCGCTTCCTTGAAGCAAGTATAAGAGATGGGCAGGCAATCAGGTATGGGTGGGAGAATGAGAATACGAGACAGAGGAAACTTTCAGACGGTCACTATTTCTGAGTGGGATTCATTCACAGACCAGCAAATTCAGGTTGCACATTTATAGTTGATTGGAAGGGCTTGTGCAACAAATCCGCTTCTCCAAAATATCAGTCTTTTTGCAATAAGGAATGTGAGGGGCAAATGCACTGGAAAGCGCGTGCGATAACATTGAACCTCGAAAACAAATCAGAATGAAAACTTATTAATTAGCCACTATTGTCTCATCTCCCTGGACCCTGAAAACAAATCAGAATAAATGCTCAATAAAGCAGGTTGTCTGGAAGCACCCAGAGGCTGGCTTGGAAGAGTCAGGACAGAACAATAATTGGTTGTACCCAGATCTAGATCTGAAGCTAAAGGACAGCAAGAGGAAGATCACACGAGTCCAGAAACCTACCAGTTATGGGGGCTGATGTTACATGCTGCCATTCCTTACCATGCACAAAAGAGGATTGTGAGGTCAGCTTCAAGTACCAGATTAAGGTGTACAGATCAAGAGTCCTTTTTTTCTGGAGGGATGCAGGGGTACGCATACCTCTAAACATTTTGTGAATCTTTCAGGGGCAGTATTTCAATATGAGTTGGAAAATGAGGCATCGTTTCCAGGCCTTTGACCATTTTGGTTGCCCTCCTCTGGACACGTTCCAGCTTGTCAGTATCCTTCTTGAACTGTGGTGCCTAGAACTGGACACAGTATTCCAGGTGAGGTCTGACCAGAGCGGAATACAGTGGTACTATTACTTCCCTGGATCTAGATGCTATACTCCTATTTATGCAGCCCAGAATTGCATTGGCTTTTTTAGCTGCTGCATCACACTGTTGACTCATGTCAAGTTTATGGTCTACCAAGACTCCTAGATCCTTTTCACATGTACTGCTCTCAAGCCAGGTGTCACCCATCCTGTATTTGTGCCTTTCATTTTTTTTGCCCAAGCGTAGCACTTTACATTTCTTCCTGTTAAAATTCATCTTGTTTGCTTTGGCTTAGTTCTCTAATGTGTTAAGGTCATTTTGAAGTGTGATCCTGTCCTCTGGGGTATTAGCCACCCCTCCCAATTTGGTGTCATCTGCAAACTTGATCAGGATGCCCTCTAGCCCATCATCCAAGTGATTGATGAAGATGTTGAATAAGACTGGGCCCAAGACAGAACCCTGTGGCACCCCACTAGTCACTTCTCTCCAGGATGAAGAGGAGCCGTTAATGAGCACCCTTTGGTACTCATTACAGAAGGGTAAATCAAAACAACATTAAAAGCTATGAAAACCAACCCAAATAAAGCAAAGAACAATGAAAACACAAAAATGGACAGAAAAACAACAGTGACAACGGACACAGACTAGCAACATGAAAGTGTCCATGCCTGTGGAACACCAGAAGGAAAGGAGCCAAGCTCACGGCTGGTGGAAGGACATCCCACAGTTCTGGGGTGGCAACTGAGAAGGCCTTGTTTATTTGCATGTAGTAGCATTACCTACTGTTGCAATATGGATCCCCTACCAGACAGCATAAGTTTAGGGAACTACTGTACTGTATGCTCAGCCACCAAGTCCTGAGAACCAGACCTCTTCTTTTTCACCTCAGGGCATGCTTCCATGTGGCTATTGACACAGAAATGTTGAGAAACAGAATCAAGGGAGTTGGCAGGCCTAACCAAAATGGTTCAGTAATTGACTGGATGGGATTATGCCCGTCTCCTTAAGCATTTTAGCATACTTGTAGTGTCTGTCATTGAAGCGACACAAAAACGTTTCCTCAGGGTAAAATATTGTGTGAACATAACCAGAGAAAAGATTGGCTTCTTGGGCCTCCAGAGGGCTGCTAAAAGGAGGAGGAGGTGGTGGTAGAGAAAGAGGAAATGGAGAAAGAACTGGCACTAAATCCAGGGCAGGCGTTACCTAGGTGTCAAACGCCCACGTGCCCATGATGGCAAGAAAATTGTCCTTTCAATGGCACTTCCTGCTAAGACCTGCCTAATTTACTTCTCGCTACAGGATCTGAAGACGTGTGCTGAAATTTCTTGAGATGAAAGGGGAGAAAGGGGGGGAAATTGATTTCCCCTGTGGAGGCAAACGAGCTAGGCCCAGCCCTGTTCCTGGGGTCTCTTCCCACTCCTGTCCTTGTGCAACTCCTCATGCCAGCATGGCATGGGGAGAAGTAGGTAGCGAACAAGAAAAGAGGCCCTGTTGGTTACCGTGGCACTCCCATCACCATGGAAACTGGATGATATTCCACACACTGGGAAACATCAGCTAATTGAGCAAAATTGCCAATACCCAGCCCCCCTCCTCCAGGCCGGATAAGCTCAGGGTGGGAGTGAGGAATCCAATGTGGAACTTACGAAAAGCAGGGATCCCTCGCCTGGCAATGCCATGTGGCTGCCTCTGGGCTGGGGGCGGCTGTTTATATGCAGGAAGAGTGTCATGAAATGCGATCTGGGGCCTTTCCTGTCTCAGAGAGATGGCTGCAGTCCAGGGTTGGCAGAGAGGCAGCCTAGGAAGAGCAGGGAGAAAGCCTCGGGTTGGAAGATTGGGGGGGGCAGTGGGTGTTGCTTACATGTCATATTTGAGGGTCCAAGGGAGAAGGGCAGGCATGGCGACTAGGCTGCAGCCTTTCCTACCCTGGCACCTCAGTGGATTCACTCTGTGAGCCCTTGACCTGAAATGTTGCAGCTGCCCTTCAGCCTGGAGCTGATCAAGAAGAGATCAACGCAGTGTATTTTCAAAGGTTACCCAGGCCCCCCCGGGGGCACAGAGTCTCTCAGTGCAAGCAGCCGATTGTAGCTGCCATTCCAAAAGGCAGTTTTGCAAGCGGGGGAGCGTTAGGGGAAGTTCTCTGGACAAAACTTATATGTTGGGGGCTATCTGTAGCTAGGAGAGACAATGCTTTCCAGCACATATACCCGGTATGTACACCCCTCCTTATGCACAGTCTGGTAACAGGGTTGGGGTGGGGAATCGCACAGCAGCTCAAGGCAAGGAGCCGGCAACATCTGTGAGCATCAGATGCCATTTTGCCCTCTAGGCAGGCATCATCCCTATGCCAAGCTGGTACCAGGATGTCAAATCACTTATCTTTATTGGCTAAGTCTCAGCCACCTACCAGAATGGTGACCATGTGAAGTCCTTTCTCCGCGCTCTGCTACTTCCCACTGTCACAACTGGTATGAAGCTTCAGGAGTAACACACAGCTATCTGCGGTTGGCTTTTCCTTTAGAGGAGCGAATGACTACATTTGGACAACCCAGGAAGCTGGAAACTTAGTGGAAGTGCAGCGTCCTTGGAAGTACAAAACCAGTGCTCAGTACTTTTTCTCCTTCCAATAAATATAGTCTGAAGCCAAAGTTTGTTCTTGGATTCCTGATTGATCCTGGTTTGTTTGAGAGAAACAAACCATAAGCACTGGTTCAGAGGCCACAGTAAACCAAGGCTCATCATTTTTTTGCTCCTGCTCTTGCTAGGGGAGAAGTGAAGCAAGACCATTCCGGCACATGCAATAGAACTCTGCACAGTAAACCATGGTTCATCTGGCTTACTGCAGCCTTCTCCAACCTCATGTCTTCCAGATGTTTTGGACTACACCTCCTATCCATTCCAGCCAGCACTATGCCTTTGTAATATGTATCTTTCGAATATTGGCTTTATTTACATATTTACATTTATTTATATACAATGCAAGGCACAAACAGAAAAAAGCAATATGCACACTCCTACCAGTTTGTAGATGTGCAGCTCATATAATATCTCCAGGCAGAAGCATCCTGTACCCCAAGATACTTTAAGAGACTTCAGCTCACACTCTGCCTCTTTTCTGCCTGTCCCTAAAACTGCTTCTTTTGTTCCTTCCTTATATACACACACAGCTGGATAGGATGTGTCACCTCTCCCAAATTCTATGGCTTTCCCATTCCAAACATTCTAGATATATACCAAGAAAACAGATGTTGGCGGTCCCAACAATAGGGGTGTGTGTGTCCACAAATGCACAATGATGTTGTGGGTGGACGTCTACCAATATCAGTCACCGCCTCCTTCTTCATTCACCTGGGGTATGTGCAGGGAGGAAAAGGCGTGGATAACTTTATAAAGGGGAAGTTTTTCAAATAAGTATCAAGTAACCACACCCACAACATCATTGTGCATGTGTGGATTATGGTGCTGGAGGAGACTCTTGAGAGTCCCATGGACTGCAAAAAGATCAAACTTATCCATCCTTAAAGAAATCTGCCCTGAGTGCTCACTGGAAGGACAGATCCTGAAGTTGAGGCTCCAGTACTTTGGCCACCTCATGAGAAGAGAAGACTCCCTGGAAAAGACCCTGATGTTGGGAAAGATGGAGGGCACAGGGAGAAGGGGACGACAGAGGATGAGATGGTTGGACAGTGTTCCCGAAGCGACTAGCATGAGTTTGGCCAAACTGCAGGAGGCAGTGGAGGAAAGGGGTGCCTGGCGTGCTCTGGTCCATGGGGTCACGAGGAGTCGGACACGACTGAACGACTGAACAACAACAACAAACCACACCCAGCCTTGTGGATGGCAGGACCTAGAATAAATCTAGGTTGAAAGCAGCCTGTTGACGATGAGCATGAATAATTCCACTGTAGAAAACATTTTTGCACTACTGTGTGTAAACAGCCTGAGATGGGGAGGGGAGACAAGTACAAATAAGTACCAAATAGCTGTTACCGGCCCCCAGCTTGTCGCCATGCCTCTAGGCTTGTTGTAACTTGCCATTTTGGGCAGCACGCGTCTGGCTATTGTAGGACACTTCTGCTGCAGACGCCTGCAAAACATTTTGCCAGATTCCCCTACTTGAGTCAGTCTACGTGCACCTGAGCACAGGTGCTTAAAACCTGAGATTGTCTTTGTTTTAGTGAGAAATCCCTTTCTTTTGGCAGGAGTTATTAGCAATGCTTTCAAAATGTACATCTCAACGTAAGACTTCAGAATTCAATTCATCCCCTCTACCTGGAACAACCAGAATCAGATTTCTAACCCAGTAGCACTAACCAGCCAGCTTACTAGAGTCCTAATCAAATCCGGATAATGGTTTGCATGCCTATGAATGCCATATGGTGTGTCATATGAGATGCATCGCTACAGGAAAATTAAGTGTGTAGGAATCAGTGGCCCAATTGGTTCTTGTTTTTTGGCACCAATTGAAAATGCAGAGGTTGATAGCTTTCACAGGCCACGTTCACGCCATACAGTTAAATCCCTATGATACCATACATAGTAATGGCTTCCGGCAAAGACTTATGGGAGTTGCAGTTTGTTAAGGGCGCTGAAAGTTGTCAGGTTACCCCTGTTCCCCTCACAGAGCTGCAGTTCCCAGAGTGGTTTAACAACCAATGCCTTTTCCCAGAGAACTCTGGGAACTGTAGCCCCTTGAGGGCAATAGGAGGGTCTCCTAGCAACTCGGCACGCTTAACCAACTGCAGCTCCCAGAAATCTTTGGGGAAATACCTGGTTGTTTAATGTAGTATCCTAGTTTTGTCAACTTAATATGGTGTCAATGTGGGCACAGTTCTATGTCACAGGTTCCTCTCCCCGATTAGGAATGCCACCATGTTTCCCCCCCAAGCAGTGCACTTGTACTTTTAATGGCTGCAGAAATTCAACTGGTGAAGTTTTCCCATCACTGAATCTCAGTTTCTTCTGCTTCAATTGCCACTTGCAGCTACCCTCAGTGCTCGGTCCCAGAACTAATTGTGTAGCAATAATGAAGAGAAGGTAGTCTCTGAGCATGCACAGACTGCATTTTCCCTTCGCAATGAGTATCGCACCCAGCAGCCTGCATGCACCTGCGATTTAGGGGCAGGGGTTTCCCCGGCATACTTAAGCCCCGGCACTGCCATTTAATTACGACTCATACAAGTAAGCATTGGTTGACACTGGTTGACAGCCCACCACACCCCAAATGTTCTGCAATGTTTTGATTCTAGCACTAGGGAGCTTCTGTGCCCTCCTGCCAGATTTCCCTAATTACCCAAAGAAGCCAACATCAATTGGCAGAAATGCTGATCTGTTGCCAACCGGGAAATGGAGGGAGCCAAGAGATATTTATGCCAGTCACGGAGTTGGCGTGAAGACTTAGAAAGTGAGTGTGAGAGAGAAAGAGAACACACATGTAGAAGGAGCAGATGGGGACACGGAGGAATAGCTAGGGAACAGGGATACACCATAGGTCGTTCCTAAGAGCCATCATTTGTTCCCTTGATCTCTGCAGATGCTATGAAACAGTCTCCATCATCGACAGGGAAGTCACAGGTTTGTGTGCCTACAGTGTATTGCAGCCTTCACAGAAACACTCTCCCCCATTTTACAGGCCAGGAGGTAGGAGTCCACTGTCCCCCTTTTACAGATGCTGACCAATAGTCCAACTGCATAGACACCATACCTTTAAAGCACCCCCTCCTCAAAGAATTCTGGGAACTGTAGTTGGTTAAGGGCGCTGGGAATTGTAGCCATGTGGGTAAAGCTGCAGCTCCCAGGATTCTTTGGGAGAAAGTTATGTGCTTTAAATGTCTGGTGTGTACACAGGTGGCATTAACTGTTGAAGAAGGAAATGCGAGAGGCGGAGGCTCCCTCTGTTGGCCTGGCTGAGACACCAATTGTCATTTGGCTCCTCCTCCCGCCCCAGAACAGCCCCCCACTTTCAACCAGTTTTAATAACAGTTACGTAACTTTATTAGGAATTGATATCTGACGTTGAATTACAAGTCTTTTGGAACCTGGCAGAGGGGCAATTTAACTAAAAGCACTCAGGCTGGCAAAATGTCTAACGCTTCAGTACTGGAAGGTGAAGTCTGCCTCCTTGATGGAAGGTTTTCCTGTTTCTTGTTGCAAGGTTAATTGGTGTTCCTAACACATATCCAGTGTGATTGATGGGTATTTTGTCATTTTGCTGTTTTGTATTGTATTATATTGATGGATAGATGGAGTGATTGTATGTGTTGTACTTCTATCGTACCTTTTAATCTTTTGTGTTAACAAGTTTTCCATCGCTGTGGGAACTTTTGAGCGAAAAAGCAATATCCAAATAAACTGCAACACAGAGCTTTCCAAACTTTTCATGTTGGTGACACACTTTTTAGACATGCATCATTTTGCAACACAGTAATTCAGTTTTACTAGCAAACCGGAGGTTAGCGGGGAGCATTCACACGATACACCTACCATTATTATTATTATTATTATTATTATTATTATTATTATTATTATTATTAAATTTATATCCCATCTGGCTGGGTTTCCCCAGCCACTCTGGGCAGCTTCCAGCAAAATATTAAAAGACAAAAACACTGCAGCCGACACACTAACATGTCGTAACACACAGTTTGGAAAGCTCTAACATGAGCTGCTGTAAGCCGCCATTCACACAAATGATAAAGTGTGCATGTGTACTTGTTCAGTTACTTGTATCTTCTTCTTTCCGCTTTGATCTAGAACAGCTTTCTGCAACCTGGTGCTCCCCAGAAGGTTTTGGACTGCAATACAACCAGCATGACCAATGGTTGGGGAATTTGATGGTGGAGACTAGACTCCAAAACATCTGGACGGCACAATGTTTGGGAAGGCTGATCTGGAATGATTTCCTTTTTTTTATTATAAGAATTTATTGGATTTTCAGAATAAAAATACACAAAATACAAACACTACACAAACTACACAAAATACACACAAACAAAACAATTAATTCCTCATCCTTATCTTCTTTATAATCCTAAACTTGGGACTTCCTCACATCCTCTCTTTTGCGTTCATTTCTAATCTTCTTTAGTAACTTTGTAACATTGTAAAATCTACTTTCTTACATCTAATCTTAATCTTACAATTATAATCAATATATCTTAAACCTTAAATCTTATTCTTATCAACATATCTCAAATCTCAAATCTTATTTTTATGAAATAAAACATCAAATTACACATCTCAACCTCTTTTATCCTTTCTTCACTTAACTTTGTTATGCTGTGGCCTATATTTCTTCTGATTCCAATTTCAAATATATAAAAAAACAACACATTTTAACAAGTACCTAAATATTTCTTCCATTCTCATAGTCCGTTTTCCCTCTGGTGTCGGAGTACCGTGGTCAGCCTTTCATTCCTCAATAATTCATACTTTACCCCACCCCTCTCCTGTCCATCATCACCCTTCCCTTTACCTTTCCCATCCCCCACCAGTCTCCCCCCCCCAACATTCCACCAGTCCAGGTTCTCCTTCTTCTATTATTTCCTTCACATTCAATTTTCCTTCTTTTCCTTCTGTTCTTTCCTTCAGATGTAGCTTCCTCTTCTCCAGAATGTAGCAATCTTCTTGATAAGTAGTTGCAATAACTTTATCACAAAGTATCTTTCTTCCACTCTCAACTTCTTGTTGCATTTTCCATGGTTGTTGTTCTCCAACCTCTGGGCTGCCACCCCAGGGGTTCCTTTTACACTGAGGGCTCCCCGCCTCTCACACCAAGGAAGCCTTTCTTGCCTCTGAAGACAGTTCGGAAACTTCAGCTACTGAAGAATTCAGCAGCCAGGTTGCTCACCTAATCAAGATAGTTTGAGCATAACACAGTGACCTTGGTCCCACTGCACAGGCTACCAATTAGTTTCTGGGCCCAATTCAAAGTGCTGGTTTTGACCTATAAAGCCTTAAACGGCTCAGGACTGCAATATATCAAGGACTGCCTGTTTCCATATGAACCTACCTGGACCCTGAGATCACCTTCTGAGGCCCTTCTTTGTGTGCCTCCTCCTCGAGAGGTCCAAATGGTGGCAACACAAGAACAGGCCTTTTCTGCAGTGGCTCCCCCTCTGTGGAATGCCCTCCCCAGGGAAGTTTACCTGGCACCTTCATTATACACCTTTAGGCGCCAAGCAAAAACGTTTCTTTTTAACCAGGCCTTTGCTTGATTTGATGGACATCCTATGCCCTTTTAAAATGTGGGGTTTTTTGGGGCGGGGTTTATTGGGTTGTTGTTTTTATTTTGGTTATGTATTTTGTGGTTTTATGTTTTGATTTTATTCTGTGTTCCACCCTGAGATCTCCAGGTATAGGGCGGAATATAAATTCAAGCAGCAGCAGCAGCAGCAGCAGCAGCAGCAGCAGCAACAACAACAACAACAACAACAACAACAACAACAACAACAACGGAAGAGTGGTAGCTCAGTGGTACTGCTTTGCATGTAGAAGGTCTCCAGCTTCAGTCCCCAGCATCTCCAGGGAGGGCTGGGAGAGACTCCTGTCAAACTACAACTAGTCGCTAGCATTCAGTGCAGACAGTTCTGAGCTAGATGGACAAATGTCTTGATTCAGTATAAGGCAGCAGTCTGTGAAATGATTCACAGTTTGTATCCCATATGAAGTACTGTATATGGACCATCGTTGGAGGCCCTGCTCCATGTTACCCTGCCTTCTGAAGTGAGGCAGGTGGTTATGCCCAGAGTGGCTGGGGAAACTCAGCCAGATGGGCAGGGTACAAATAAAAAATTATTATTATTATTATTATTATTATTATTATTATTATTATGCAAGACAGTGTCTTTTCCGTGGTGGCACCTTGCACGTTCCCTCCCAATGAAGTTCATATACCCTGTAGTCTCTTCTCTGCTTCTGAAGGCAAATGAAAACCTTTCTTTTTAGGAAAGTCTTTGGAAGAAAGTCTGTTCATTGAGCTGTGTTGATGGCTGGGTATTGTTGTCTATATACTGTTATTGTTTTCATACCATTGGTACTAATTGGTTAAGTTTTATTGTAACTGAACAATGTTGAAAATTGTAGTCTTTTGTACACAAAAGCATACGAAGAGCCCTTCTGGATCAGTCTAGAGGCCTGTCTGCCCCACCATCCTGTTTCCTAAAGTGGAACTCTGGACTTGGGAGAGGGTTAGAGCATTTTTAAAATGTAGAGAACCAAGGCAGAGAAAGTGGAGCAGACATTAAACATTTAATTGCTTAAAAGTATAATCAGCCTTGGATATGTTGAGATCTAGAGTAGGTTATATACTAACGGAGTGGTGGGAAGCCTGTGGCCATGGGCATCTATCAGAGGGGCAAAGGATCTACTCTCTCTTCTTGGATAAAACCTATAAAGCCTTAAACAGCTCAGGACCACCGCTTCTCCATGTATGAACTGCCCCAGACCCTGCAATCATCACCTGAGGCCCTTCTTTGGGTGCCTCTTCCATGAGAGCTCCAGAGGGTGGCAACAAGGAAAGGGGCTTTTTCTGTGGTGGCTCCCCATTTGTGGAATGCTCTCCCTAAGGAGACTTGCCTGGCACCTTCATTACATATCTTTAGACGCCAGGTGAAAACATTCCTATTCAACCAGGCATTTAGCTGATGAATATTCTGTGGCCTTTTAAATGTGTCTGTGGGAGGGCAGAGGGGTTTGTTTAGTTTAGTTTTTGTTTCGTTACTCATTAGTGTTTTCATTTTGTATGTTTACGTTGTGAACCACTCCGTGATCTTTGGATGAAGGGTTGTATACAAATTCAATAAATAATCTCCAGATCCCCCACTTTCATGTAAATATGAGAGTTATTTTTCGTTTAGCATCTGGAGAACCTGAGATATAAGGCAAAATGTACAGGCAATATTTCTCTCTCCATTTTTTGTGGGAAATTAGCCGGCACCCCCTTTCTGCACTTTACTCCCCACCCCAGGAAACATTTCTGCAGACACCCATGCCTATAGCCCTCAAGGTGTGATTCAATGAGCCCCAGCCAGCATGGTCAGGGATGTGGTTCTGCAACATCTGCAGAGGCAAGGGCTGCCCACCTCTGCATTAGCAAGTAGGCAGCTGTGCAAAGAGCCCACACCTGACCCTGTGGCAAGCAGTGTGGTCCAGCACAGCATCCTTCTTAAAGCTAGAACTTCTGGAAGATAAGGAGGAAGAGCAGGACAGGGTGGGGCATGTTGTTGTTGTTCAGTCGTTCAGTCGTGTCCGACTCTTCATGACCCCATGGACCAGAGCACGCCAGGCACCCCTATCCTCCACCGCCTCCCACAGTTTGGCCAAACTCATGCCAGTCGCTTCGAGAACACTGTCCAACCATCTCATCCTCTGTTGTCCCCTTCTCCTTGTGCCCTCCATCTTTCCCAACATCAGGGTCTTTTCCAGGGAGTCTTCTCTTCTCATGAGGTGGCCAAAGTACTGGAGCCTCAACTTCAGGATCTGCCCTTCCAGTGAGCACTCAGGGCTGATTTCTTTAAGGATGGATAAGTTTGATCTTTTTGCAGTCCATGGGACATACACTATGATAAAACTCAGCCCTGGCTCTCCCATATCATCCCATGGGCAACTGCCACCCCCTCAAGTAAAACAATAGAAATACATAAGTAAGTGACCAATCACATCGGTTCTGCCCCCCAAACAAAGTCCTGCCCCCCCAATCCTGGCTACGCCCATGCATCCTGCTCTCTCTTCTTGTACCTGCTTAAAAACAGGAGCTTTGGGGGTGGGGATCACAAAAGGAAAGGGAGACAGCCCTGCTGTCCTCCCTCTATAATTCCTGCATGTACAAAAATATGATGAGCAGGGAATAGCTTAGTCTCTTCCTCCTACTGGAGCAGAGTACGACGCCTGGGTTACTTTAGGAAGTGCAGGGCAGCGAGGTCTGTCACTCAGCCAGGAGGACTCCTAGGTTCCTTGAGCAAAGCGCCCTGGAGTCTAGTGTATGGATCGGGACAGCAACTAGGAGGCACTGCACAAACTTTGCCCCTCCTTTTCTAAAGCAAAAAGGAGAGACCGAGAGAGAGAGAGAGAGAGAGTCAGAAAGAGAGAAGTGGATGAAGTACTGTCTTTGATTGACAGCCTTTCCTGTCCAATCCCATGCTCCTGCATCCCACTCGCTTTGCCCCTTCTTGGCGCTGGATGCTCACTCTTTTTGTTAATGAAAGCTCTTCCCACTCACCCTCTTCACTCCTCTGGGACTTGAAAGCAGTTTGGAGGGAGGGGCACAGGTTTGGGTGAGGGGCTGTAGTCACCCACCGAGTTCATCTCCTCCGCCAATCAAAACAGCTCCCTGCTTGCCAACCAGCCAATGGAATTCCTCAAGCATCATATCTAATTCATCCATTGCGTTGCCTTTCCCAGAGTGGAATTCTATTTTTTAATAGAAAGTACCCACTTTTTGAGGTGGGGTTTTTTTTTCCTATGAAGGAAAATTAAATATTTCCTTACTGAAGGTGGAGAAGAACACCTGGAATTTCAGGTGCTCCCCTCACAAACAGAAGAAAAGATTTTGCCACTGACGTCTTGCAGCAATTTTTTTTTTAAAAAAATCAGCATCAACAAAGGAAGTATTTTGTATGGGATTTTTAAAAACAGATCAAGGTAAGCAGTGGATTTATGCAACTTGCTATGTGGCAAGCTGTACATTTTAGTTACCTGGGCTGGGTGTTCCAGATGAAGCTAATGAGACTCCAGAAGATGGTGCTGGCAAGTGCTAGTGAGATGGATAAAAAAATAAGAAGCGTCTTTTGAAAGAGTATGTGCATGTATATTATATATAGTTATGACTTTCAGGCTTCCCCCCAAAGATTTAGGATTATGCGAATGTGTGTGTGTGTTTCGAAAATAGACATTTTGGGCTCAGAATTTTACCGCATGTACCACATCTGTGAAATCTAAACAGATCTGTTGTTAAAATTTGTCAATAGGGTTTTTTAAGGGGGGTAGGGGGGTGGGGAGAGAGTTAAGCATTCCATGCTGTAAAAGAGCTGTTGTGCTCTGTAGTTTGTTCACCACCCCCTCTGGCCCAGGCAAGTGCACCCTGCTTTGAGTATCAGGTGGAATGGGTTGTGCTGGAATTCAGATGAAAAATGGCATTGCTCTCAGGGTGGTGTGGTAGAAAGGTGTGTGTGTGTGTGTGTGTGTGTGTTTGCAACTGAGTTTAGCCGTGCATACGGTTTGTTGCAGCATGCGTGTTTTGTGATGCTGCTGGCTTGTGAGAGCAGTATTTTCTTGCCCCTTTAGTTGAGTTTGTGTATGAGTGCACACATGCTTCTGACTCTTTTGGTGCAGCTCTTCTTTGGTCTGCGTTGGTAGTTTACGAGCCTGTGTATGCGTGTGACATGGAGGATTTTGTGTGTTGCTGTTGTATGCTGAAAACTGTGTGCTTCTGTAAGGTGTGTGTGTGTGTGTGTGTGCGCTCGCGCTTTACTGCTGCAGCTCTGGGCATGTGACAGTGCCTTTGTGTGTATGTGTGCATCAAGTCATAGACTGTGCATTATACTACTTCTTCCTTCTCCTTCTTGAGTGTGGCAGCTTCTGAGTGCGTTACTCTGTGTGTGCGTGCGTACATCTTCCCTTCTGATTGCATCTGTCTGAGTGGGATTATGTATATTCCTATCACATTTATACATGAGAATTACTCGCCTGCTTCTTTCTCGCCCTGCCTTCATCTCTCTCTCTCTCTCTCTCTCTTACATACACACTGAATGAAGATGATATAAGCTGACTCTTCTGATATTTCACCGGCTGGCAAAGCCAGCACAAATTAACCACAACGCTCCCTTTCTCACCAATCCTCTCCCACACCCCATCCCAGGCTGCCGCACTGCACTTCTGCCTGGATCGAAAAGAGGACAGATCCAGCAGAAAACAGGTGTCGGGTGCGAGTTTGTGATGCACATGTGGGGCAAATAACGACTGTGCCTTTGTGCATCAATATGTGTTTTTCTGAGTGTTTTGTTGGTTTGTGTAAGGATTAGTTTTATATTTGCATGAGATCCAGTAAGGACACATGTGTATCAGGCATATAGGCTCATAAGTCTCTCTCCCTGTGTGTGTGTGTGTGTGTGTGTGTGTGTGTGTGTGTGTGTGTGTGTGTGTGTGTGACAGAACAAATATATGTATGTGTGAATATGGGCTGGATTGCAAACGCATGGATCAAAGCACAATGCACATTAAAGGAGCTTGTTTATGTGTGAAGTGCTGGTTAGGTGCAGCACTTCACAACTAAGTGGAAATGTACATATATATCTGAGCCTGCATACTGAGGGATGTCGGTGCAGCTAATTAATGTGTGTGGATGAAAGGGCGAGTGGTGTGTGTGTGTGTGTGTGTGTGTGTGTGTGTGTGTGAACACAGGAGGTGAAAAACCCACACAGAAATGGCAGCCCCTTCCCCACCAGGTTCCAGGGAAGCAGACAATGTGTCTAGATAGGCCTATGCCCACTCACAGGTGTCTGATGGTGGTGAAATCTCACAGTCGGCGGTGGGTGGTGGGTGGGATTGTAACAGAAGGTACATGGGGGCACTCCAGGTAGTATGCTTGGTAGGGTGCGTGTGAGGAAGGATGGGTAAAGACCGAGGCTACAGAGGAGAGGGTATATGAAGAAGGGAGAGGATGGTATGATGCAGTAAAATGACAGAATGAGGCACTTTAAAAGAAAGGAGGAGAGAGCTAGCTTGCTAACAGAGACCAAGGAATTGAGGAAGGCATGGTAACATGCACAGAGTTTAGCTATGCCTTTTAATTACACACACATACACCATGGACAAGGTGCAAAAGATGAGCTATGCTAAACAGCCATTTCAGAGCTTGCTCCCAGCCCTCTGCTCTTTAAATCTTCCTGGTGGTATTGCCCCAGGAAAAGGGGGGGGGGGTTGTGGTTTTGAAGGAAGGATGGTGATAAGGGGGAGGAGAGAATGGTCTCTGCAGTTTCCATGGCAATGTTACCATGGAAACAGCAAGGCTGCCTGGATCCCGTCAGATGAATGAGGACCCGTCACTGGGGGAGAAAAGGAAGTGGGGAGAAGGTTTCGTTGGGGGCTTATATTTGAGGGGCTGCCTGCCGTAGCCAGGCATTGGTGTGATGAGAGATGTTTCGTATAAGATATGTATCCTTTAGGCTCAGAAGTGAATACCAGTATACTCTAGGGAAGGGAAGTGGATCATGGGATCTTGTGGGTTTGAGCAACTTCTGGATCTTGGACTTTGAGGTCCTGTGGTGGTGGTGGGGAGTGTCCCTTCGGCTGGAGCTGAGCACTCAACAGATAGGGAGTCATGACAATGCTTTGTAACGGCTTCCATTTTTTTAAGCCATGCATTCCAATATTAGGTGTATTGAAAATGTAAAAGTACAGTTGGATGCTGGCAACATGCAGGTGGATGTTGTGTGAAAGAACACACGGCCATTCATTACAGCCAATTTGACAGCAGACACTTGTGGGTCATATGGTCAGTGTCATGCACAGCATTCTGGGTAGTTTGCTCATAGACATTCCCCCCAGTTCAGCCATAATGCCTGCCTGACAGCAAATGCACCCTCGCCTCCTAGGTACCTCAATATTTCTGAGTTAAATTCATGCTAGGCAATTCCCCGTTTCATCCCACTCCTGTATCATTACAACCATCTCAGGGGCACAGGCCTGTGAGCAATTGCCCACTGTCGCTCAGTAACCAGATTTAGAACAGAGATTTGTGAAGAATTACGTATTCTTTCTGGCAGCATGTGTGGAATGTCAGCCATGACGGAAGCAAAGATTTCTGGGTAACTGGTTCTGACAACTGATGACTTCCCTTCCAGGGCTATGTTGAGAGTCATTCGTAGGATTTACTTTGGACTTGCTTTCGGTAGAGAAACTACAAAAAAAAAACTGGAAAGCAAAACTGCAGGCTTTAATTGATTAAATTAGTAGATTGATTAAATTAGTAGATTAATCAACTAAAATTCTAGTTGATTAATTAATGAAAGTCATCATGGCTGCAAGTTAAAAGCATTGCTGTTTATTTTTTTTGAAGCTATTGGTTCTGCAGCAATGAATGAAAAAGAAGATATTTGAGGTGTCTTACATTCTAATAAGGAATTTTAGCTTTTGCTTATTAAATTATTAGTTATCTTCCTTCATGCAACTACAGTATATTGAGATGTATTAAAATTAACGGATTAAGAATATAAAATGAAGATTATTAATTAAAAATTATTGAATCTTTAAAAAAATTGAATATTAGATAGTAATCTATTAACTTGTATTTTTAATGTTAAAGAACAACTCTTAGCTGTGATAGTATCTGATTCATAGTGGACATGTTGGCCATGGGGGATTGTGGGAAGCTATGACCCAGCATTCTGGGTCATTTGCTGGCCTTGAATCAATACCCCTTTATGAGTGTGTTCCAGTAATTTGCTCCAGTGTCTGTGTATGAGGTGCACCCTAGGAGTTATTGTTCTGGCAGCTGATCTTCAGCACCTTTAATCATCTGGGCCTGATTCACATATGCACACATTAATATGGCAGCTGCTTACAATGCAAGGGTATGGGGGGTGGGCGGGCAACGACAAGTTCTCTGTGCCATAAATTGTTTGGTTGAAATAACTCCCTGTCTACTTCCAGTAAGTTGTTCTACGCCACAACCTCTCCCCCCCCCACTTTCAGGAGCATGCTGATGCAGCCATTGCAATTTGCAATTCTGTTTGCATGTGTGAATTGACCCAAGTCCAGTTCCAGGTTGCAAAATGAATGACCATTATCTGAAGTTTCTGTTTGGATAAGGATTCCATTTCCTCTGTGCTGTTGCTGAATAAATAACACAAATTGGAGAACTCTACGCTGGTGTTAAGGAACTGTGGTATACTGAACATATACTGTAAAGGGTAAAGGTAAAGGGACCCCTGACCATCAGGTCCAGTCGTGTCCGACTCTGGGGTTGCGGCGCTCATCTCGCTCTATAGGCCGAGGGAGCCGGCGTTTGTCCGCAGACAGCTTCCCGGTCATGTGGCCAGCATGACAAAGCCGCTTCTGGCTAACCAGAGCAGCGCACGGAAACGCCGTTTACCTTCCCGCTGGAGCGGTCCCTATTTATCTACTTGCACTTTGACGTGCTTTCGAACTGCTAGGTGGGCAGGAGCTAGGACCGAACAATAGGAGCTCACCCCGTCGCAGGGATTCGAACCGCCGACCTTCTGATCAGCAAGCCCTAGACTCTGTGGTTTAACCCACAGCGCCACCTGGGTCCTGAACATATACTGTACTCAAGTACTTAACACTGTTTGGGAATTTGTTAACAACTTAGACTCTTTGGTGATCAAAACCATGATTTCCAACCATGATTTAAAGCATACTTGTGGGTACAGTGGGGATTCTAATATTTCTTAGTGATGATGAGTGTGGAATGAGTGGTTGGTAGTTACTCTGGATAAGATCACAAGATTATGATCTTGTATGCATCTTCTCATCTAATCTAGGCCAGTAAATCTCTACTATTTTTCAACAATCCAACCCCCCCCCCCCCTGCATCTGGCTATCATTTCTCTTGTATGTACAGCCACGAAAGTAATTAGCTAGCCTGCCTGCATATATCTAAGTTGGCCTAGAAATTTTTTTTTTTAAATGCTTTTGTAAGATGTCTTGATCGCTTGAAGGCACTTCTGAGTCGCCACAGGCGACCAGCTGAGCAGCTTTTTACCAGCTTGAGTTAAACCACTCCCCCTCCACCCTGAATGATGCATCTTAATAGAACTGACTCCTTTATATAAAAGAAAATTAAGGGATGTTCTCTCTGCCTCTCTCTCTTAATTTCTCATTTGAATAACTCTGACTTACAACCAGATGGAGAGGAAAAGATAGGCACCTGCTTCATGAAGGCAAAGGCACACAGTGAACTGCACAAAGGCAGACACATGTTTCCACGGACACACACAGCACATGGCTACACAGGCGAGGAAGAGAAAGGCAGGAAGGAAGTTAAGGAAAGATCACATATTGCGACGGACAGAAAGTTGGCATATAAAAATAGGAGGAAGTCCTTGAAACTGGGCAGAATCTTGTGCATCCACGCAATCGTACTGAAAGACAATAAATAACACACACTCCTAGGAATACCTGCAGAGTCGTAGTGCACGATGCAATGTAAATTTAGCATATGCATAAGATGGCTAGGATCATTCACAGATATGCAAAACAATCTCCATCTCTCTCTTGCATACACAAAGAGACTTCTATCCTCACAGGCACTGAACAGACTGTTATAAATGCAAACTACAAAAACCCCTACACAGTCTAGCTGAGGGGGATTGGAAATCTGCATGGCTGTCATCAGACTGTAGAGAACAAAATGCAATTGAGCTGGGTGTTGGGGGAGAGAATTAAGTAGTTTATTGTGGTCAAGGGGGGGGGGAAATCTTCAAAATAACAAGACATTTCTGTTCAACAGACCAAGGTTGGGCAGGTTAGACCATGTGCATGGGATTGGGGCTGGGTGCAGGATATTGCAGTACCCTAGGTCAGAGATCCTCGGTAAGGCAAATGTGCAATGAGGTACATAATCTAAGAGTGCCCCAGAACCTTCTGAGAAATGCTCTAACCCTTCAGTCAGCACACCTTATCCTTGCACGCTCCCAGAGTCCTTGGCATGCGATATTGCATTCAGGAGTGCAAATTCACTCTTGAAAATTTACTCACGTAACAGAATACAGCCTTTTCTGGTACAAAGTATTAGGTTTTATTTATTTTTATTCTAAGCACAATAGTGGCCACAGTCTTGGCTCTATAGGCAGGGCCGGCCCTAACGAAGCAGAATGAGGCAGCTAACTCAGGCAGCTGGTTTTGAGTATAATGAAAGGGGCAGCAAATTGAATATCATCGTTGTATTTTTACTGCCAAGCAGCATGTAAGGGGGCTTGAAGGATGTTTTGCCTCAGATACCAGAATAGCTTGGGCTGCATACACACCATGCATTTAAAGCACAGAGAATCCTGGGGGAACTGTAGTTTTCCTCTTCACAAGCCTACAATTCCCAGCACCCTTAACAAACTTCCCAGGGTTCTTTGGTAAAAGCAACATGCTTTAAATGCATGGATTGCCCTGGGTACTTCCGAGCACTTTCATCTGGCACCATTTCACCTCACACCATTTGCTGCCCTGCCTCTTCAGCCTGCCCAGTTCTCAGTATCCAACTGTGTCGACATGTCCTTTGGTCGCACGCAAAATCAAATCAGCATTTGGCAGTGGAAGAAACGGGACGTCTTCTAAAACGATGCCTGTTGCAAATGACACATGCATGCATCATTTCTTTTCTTCTTCAGAATTATTGTTGTGAGACAGCAGGAGGTTCGTTTCAGGGATATAGGAAGCAGCTGCCTTATACCAAATTGGTTTCTTGGTCAATATAGCTCAGTGTTGTCCACACGGATTGGCAGTAGCTCTCAAGGGTTTCAGGAAGGGGGTTCTCCCAGCCCCACGTGGAGATGCTGGGGATTGAAATGGGCTCCTTCTGTGTGCATAGCAGATGCTCTACTGCTGAGCTGTGGCCTTTCCTCTTTACCCTACTGATGATGTGTTGTTGCACCCATAATCTGGCTCGCTATGAAAAAAGCCATAAGAAGGGATGGAGGTCAATAGCAGAGCATAAAGACCCAAATTCAGGCATCTCCAGGTAGGGCTGAGAGAGACTCGAGTCTGAAAGCCTGAAAATGTGGCTGCTACTAGCATTTCCCCCCCAAACGCATTTTTGGACATTTCCTCTATGTTCTTTGCTGAGGAAGCGGTGGGAAGAAGCTACCATCTGAGGGATTAGGACCGAATGCCTCCAAGTCAGAATTACCACTAAACATCATGAGGAGAAAAAAATTAAGTATCATTTTTCTTATTATGCAAATCTATACAGATTAGGCTGCAGTCCTGTACACATTCATCTATGTCCTACTTACAGGGTTTACATCTGAGTGCTCTGTTGGATCGATGAATTAAGTCAATCAGTTGACTGAAACAAATGTGACTTATTGAGATGCTGGTGACAGGCCTACTGTTTAAGCAGGATTTTCTCATATATGGGGGGCTGCCCTCAAAGACTGCAGGCAGCTGAAGTGAAAAGCTGCTACCACCCCAAAGAAATCAGTACAGTATCACATTAGGCTTTAACTGGATACTGTATATGGTTTCAGTCAGTTGTGTGTGTGAGTTGTGTGTGTGTGCTTAGCTGATTTTTAGTTTTGCGTTATATGGCATGTTTTGTACCATGGGCCTTGGGTGAGCTACACGCTGAAGTGAAATAAACACCAGAAAAACCCCTACCCCTGTGAGTGCTAAGATGAGCCACCGAATAGGCATAATCCATGCAGGAGACATGCCCTAGGTGGCCACAGCAGGGAATATGAGGTTTTATTCCGTTTTCATCCCCCACCATGCTGCCCCCTCTTTATTCACCCCGATAGGTACCTGACAGGCCAGACAAATCCCCTTGAACCATGTCAGATCATTTTGGTTTCTGATAGCAAGAGACAGAGCCGCGTTCTCCCCTCGCCACAAACACACATGCACTTGCTGCTGCCACAGGCCTTTCACAGGCCTGTTACCTTGATGAAGTCAGTGAGACCACATGTTCCAAGCACACTGCAGTGTGTCACTGCCCCGGGGGGCTCCCTTGCGCTCTGTCGAGGAGGTGGACAGGGAGACAAGCAGCGGTTACATGAAAAAGGCCCCAGGGTTCAACAGAGAGGGAGATGTTCGCTGCACAGAGCGAAGTTGTGGTGGTTGTAGCAAGGGATGTGTCATCAAGTCTCTGGGGTGGCCGTTCTTTGGCAAGGGGCTAATATGCAGCAGGGTGGGTCTGTGGGAAGATTGTGTTAGTATTGATTGTATGTATGTATGTATTTTTACCCTGCTTCTTCCCCTGATGGGCTCAAGGCGGTTTACAGATTAAAAATATGCTCTTGGTGAGCGCCCTCCGTTTTTCATTTAACACAGATTTCTTCTCAGCAAACTCAGAACAAAAGGAAGAGGCCTGCTGGATCAGGCCAAACTAAGGCCCACCTAGTCCAGCCAGCATCCTGTTCTCACAGTAGCCATCCAGATGCCACAACGGGAAGCCCACAATCAGGACGTGAATGCAACAGTGCTGCTCTCTGCACTTGGGATTCCCAGCAACCGGCATGCAGAGGAGTAGAACATTGTGGGTGACACTGAAAGCCCGACAAATTCATTCGCCATGACTTTGTCTAATCCCCCTTTAAAGCTACTGAGGTTGGTGGTTATCGCTGTATCTTGTGGGAGCAAATCCCATAGTTTAATGATGCACTGGAATTCTTTCTTTCATCTGTCCTGAATCTTACAACATTCAGCTTCATGGGATTGGCCTTGAGTTCTCGTGTTACGAGGGAGAAAATCATCTCCCTCTCCAATTGCGCCACACCCTGCAGTTTATACAGCTCTATCATGCCCTTTCTGTCTTTACTTGCCTTTTCCCCCAAAGTAAAAAGCCCCAAATGTTTTAATTTTTCCTTTTAGGACAGTTACTCCATCCTTTTGATCATGTTGGTTGTCCTATTCTCAGAGGATCTCTGTGAGCTCAGGCTGGCACAGTCGGACCTCACAAACTGAAGTGCCTTTAGATCCCTGCTTAGATATAAAACCACCTTTTCTATAACAGTTACAGGTAGGTAGCCGTGTTGGTCTGCCATAGTAAAAATAAAAATAAAAAATTCCTTCCAGTAGCACCTTAGAGACCAACTAAGTTTGTTCTTGGTATCTGAAGAAGTGTGCATGCACACGAAAGCTCAAGAACAAACTTAGTTGTTCTCTAAGGTGCTACTGGAAGGAATTTTTTTTTCCTATAACAGCTTTTGATTTTGGAGCTACTAATCAATGGCATGGCTGTGTTTGGAATGCGGTGTACTTTTCTGCTCGCCTCATCTAAAAACGATATTGTGGTGCTAGAAAAGTGCCACCGTCGATGATCAGGGATTTGGAGCAGCTTCTCTACCAGGAAAGGCTGTATCTCTGTGGCAGAGCATCAGTTTTGCATGCAGAGAGTCCCAGGTTCGATCCCTGGCATCTCCAGGTTCAGATAGAGTTAAAGCATTCCCACCACAGGCAACATTACTCTTGGTACAGAGCTGCCTCGTAGTTTCTTGAGAAATAGGGCTGTTTGATGCATTTCTCCCTCAAAAAAAAAAAACTTCAAAAAAGCAAAACTTCAAAAGTTAAGGTGCAGTGTGTACGTTTGAAATAGCAATTGCGCATGCATGGATGACATGGCAGCTTTTTGAATGCAAGTTCAGGGGTGTGTGGGTAAACCAAACAGGTCATGTGCACCAGAGGAAGACATTGCCGCCCTCTCACTGGCGTGTACAGCAACGTGCAAATGCGACTAGAAATGGGGGGGGCACCCTTGCTGTGTTTGAAAACACCAGTGCGTTCGTAGTCTTAGTGTCTGGCAGTATTCTGGGTGCAGTGGAGGGGTGGACGAGGGTCCCTTATCTCCACCCCCCCACACACATAATGTAACATATGCTGATGACCATTGGGGGATTTCCCACCCCCATGAAATACCAGCTTCGGAGGAGGGATGTTCCCCAGGACTAGAGCCAGGGAGGAAATTGTTAAATTCTCCACTCTGCACATTCTGCAGATTGCAGTAATTATCACCTCCAGCTCATCCTATTTACATTAAAAAAAAACCCTGCATGTTAAATGCAAAGACATGTTGTGATGTGGATAATTACTATGGTGAGGGCATTTTTCGTAGTGGCACGCTGGGTTTTGAAATAGACGTCCATGGCATTCCAAGATGTCCCTCTTCCAGTCTCCACCCATGGGTTGATGCTGAATGTGCAGGTGGAAGTGCCACCACCAGAAATCCTGCCAGTGGCAGACCATGGAAGGATTTAAAAGGGGGTGCTCTGGCAGAGAGGAACTGGGCCAGCTTGGGATCCACAAGGTCCCAAGCCAATCCCTCTGCCATCACATGAGAGCATCAGACTTGACCTCTGAGCCTGAGCTGCCACTGAGCCTAGGGCTTGCTGATCAGAAGGTTGGTGGTTCGAATCCCCACAACAGGGTGAGCTCCCGTTGTTCGGTCCCAGGTCCTGCCCACCTAGCAGTTCGAAAGCACGTCAAAGTCCAAGTAGGTAAATAGGTACCGCTCTGGCGGGAAGGTAAACGGCGTTTCCATGCGCTGCTCTGGTTCGCCAGAAGTGGTTTTGTCATGCTGGCCACATGACCCGGAAGCTGTCTGTGGAAAAACGCTGGCTCCCTCAGCCTATAGAGCGAGATGAGTGACGCAACCCCAGAGTTGTCCACGACTGGACTTAACTGTCAGGGGTACCTTTACCTTTACCTATTCCCACTACACAGCCTGCAGAGGTGCGCAATGCTGCTATGGCCCTGCTGATCTGTTAAGCATCATCACTGCCAGACGAGGTTTTGTTTGGACTGCAGCCCTCCTGGAGAATTTCACCAGGTGTCATCTCTGTGGTCTTTTTGGTGTGAACCAGTCCCTTTAAATATCTTACGTTTAACGAGCTATGTTAAACTGATTTTCATTTGTGTTTTGTGTTTCAGCTTTTTTAATTAATTTGCTGTAGCTTTTATTGGTTTACATGTAATATTGAACATTTGTGTGCTTGTTTTGTTTTCTGCTTTTCCGGTTGCCCAAAGAACCAAAGCGATGATATAAATGCAGGAAATAAAGGAAAGAGTATTCGGCTTCACATCTAATTTGGCCCACAGGTGCCCAGTTTTCTCCGTCTTCCTGATGCTTCTTCCCATTTGGGCAGAACTTCATTTTCTGCCACCTGTAGTGCCAACCATAACCTGTTGCACACTGGGCTCTTTTGAACTAGAATACAGTACTGTGATATTTGGGGCAGGAGAAGCAGCGTTTGAGGGAGCTTTGGTAGAATGTTGCCTTGGAGGGATGCCCTCTGCTTCGAAGCCCCACAAAGAAGGCTATCCAGCTTATTGCTTGAAGAGAGTGGTACTCCTTGTTCTCTGCTCAAATGTGAAAACAGATTATTGTGTAGGAGAGCAGAATCGTTAAGGCTAGCTTGAACATGGGAAAGAGCTGAATAGAAGGGGAAGTGGAAAGAGGAAGCTAAAATAAAAACCCCAAGTAATTTAGTATGGTTCTGCTGGCTGAGCAGGGTTGGGATTAGGCCACTTCCCTTAGGCGACAGGTTTGGGGATACCATTCAGTGGGGTACCTGCCATTAAGTGGAATTAGTTGGTGGTGCCTGAGGCAGCTAATTTTGATACAACATAAGGACAGAACATTTATAGTTATTTCATTTATTATTACTGTATATTTATTCCTCTGCAGCTGCTGTGTGTGAAATGTCAGGCCGTGCGCTGCGTGGTGCCTTAGTATTCATGTGCACATTTTCGCATGCATGTGCACTGGAGACGAAATGTATCCATTTGAAGACCTGATGTCTTGTTGTTGTTGTTGTTGTTCAGTTGTTCAGTCATGTCTGACTCTTCGTGACCCCATGGACCAGAGCACGCCAGGCACGCCTATCCTTCACTGCCTCTCGCAGTTTGGCCAAACTCATGTTAGTAGCTTCGAGAACACTGTCCAACCATCTCATCCTCTGTCGTCCCCTTCTCCTTGTGCCCTCCATCTTTCCCAACATCAGGGTCTTTTCTAGGGAGTCTTCTCTTCTCATGAGGTGGCCAAAGTACTGGAGCCTCAACTTCAGGATCTGTCCTTCTAGTGAGCACTCAGGGCCGATTTCCTTGAGAATGGATAGGTTTGATCTTCTTGCAGTCCATGGGACTCTCAAGAGTCTCCTCCAGCACCATAATTCAAAAGCATCAATTCTTCGGCGATCAGCCTTCTTGATGGTCCAGCTTTCACTTCCATACATTCCGCCCCTTCCTGGATCACTGCCTTGTCGTGGCGAAGGGGCTTGAATTACTCAGGGAAGCTATGGACAGGTCAAGACCTGATGTCTGCAGGACGGCAAATCGGCCAACTCACGCTAACAGAACTTTAATCCAACCATCTCTAAAATTCAAAAAAGGGGGGCGGGGGACTGATTTATCATGAACAGACACCAGAAAATTGGAATGCTTCTTCATAAAGAGGGATAATTGGAACATAAGAATGCTGCTGGATCAGGCCAGTGGCCCATCTTGTCCAGCATCCTGTTCTCACACTGGTCAACCAGATGCCCATGGGAATCCCACAAGCAGTACCTGAGGGCAACAGGCACCGCTCCTGCGTTTTCCATCAACTGGTATTCAGAGTCCTAGGGTTGCCATACGTATGGAATTTCCTGGACGTGTATGGAATACTGCAGTCAGCAGCAGTGCCTGGGCGGAAATTGTTAAAAATGTCCGGGAAAATCCAGACATATGCCAATTTCCCATAAAGATAGCTCAAAAAAGCTCAATAACTTTTCTGTCTGGATTTTTTTCACCGTTTGAAATAGGACAACCCTAAATCAGATGCATGAAGGCAGAGTATAATAGCCATTGATAGGGCAGGCCAAGCTCCAGGTTTTGGGGGCCCTGATCAAGGTGCCCTTGCCCCCCCTCCCCCAACACACTTATTAGCTGGTGGGCAAAATGCCCGTGGCGGCGTTGTTTAGCAGAGATCTCCATTTTAATGATGACTGCCAGCCTCTTTCCCAATCTACATTCATCGGGCTGATGCCAGCATAAGATGGTGGTTCCAGTGAGTTCAGTCGTATGCATGCCTCAGCCACCCTGCCCATCCCACCTGAGTCACATCAGCAACCGTGGGGGCAGCAGTCCAGTGGTGATGGACTCTGCTGGGGTCCCAGAGCCTCAGCATTTGCCCAAGTATGACGCATTGCTGATGCTGGGCTTGTGTGTGAAACGGCATTTAGTAAGGACTGGGTGGGGGGTTGGGGAACTGTTGGGGAAAGGGAAATTTTTGCTCAATTCAGCACCAAGCTGCTTTGCATTTTTCCCTTCCCCAGGCGGTAGCAAATTCCAAGGAGCCCTAATGGGGTCATTTGCTCTTGAATAAAAGAGAGAGCACCTGGAGACTTGGAGCCCTCATTGTAACAATTCTGTTTATTTACAGATGTAGAGACTGAACAGTCACTGCAGGGGGGCAGACCCAAGCACAGGGGCAGCTGGCAGTAGCCCTAAAGCAAGCACGGCACCATGCCAAAGCCAGCTTCCTGTCTCAGCTTCTGATTTAAAGCACCAACAACCTGTTTTTACTGTGCTCCAAGTGGAGGCTAGAGCCCTTTTTAGGTATATTGGGAGCTGCAGTGGCGTAGGAAGGGCGGGGCGTAGGGGGCGCTCTGCCCCGGGTTGCAGGGGAGGGGGTGACACTCCCCGGCCCCTCCCCCGCCGTCTGGCCCGCCGTCCGGCCCCACGAGTCACCGCTCGTAGTGGCATGCGCAGTGGATTCGGCCGGCGCCTGCTGCTCCTGCGGCAAGCCGACGAGCGAACGGCGGGTCGTGGGGCTGCCCAACCCGCCGCTCGCTTGCCGGCTCGCAGCACCGCTGGCCGGATCCACTATGCATGCCCAGAAATTCCGGGCATGCGCAGTGCATCCGACGCGTCGTGGCGTCACAATGCACGTGCTGTGACGCCCCGCCTCCAGGGGGTGCCTCTGCACTGCCACACTGGGCAGCGAAGAGGCTTCCTATGCCACTGGGGAGCTGTCCTGGAACAAGTCAGGCTTCGGCTCCATTACCTCTGTGTTTCATTCTCTCCCCTCTGCCAACCTGGTATTCTCCAGATGTTTTGTACCACAACTCAACATCTGTGCTGGCCAGGGATCATTTATTTTACTACTGCATGGAAATTGCACATCAAATTTATTTGATGCACCGTATATGTTAATCCCACTAGCATATGCTATTCATTTACAGTGGTATCTTGGGTTACAGACGCTTCAGGTTACAGCCCCTTCGCCACGACAAGGCAGTGATCCTTCAAGCCCCTTCGCCACGACAAGGCAGTGATCCATGAAGGGGCTTGAATTACTCAGGAAGCTATGGACAGGTCAAGATGGACAGGTCATAGTGGAGAGTTTGGACCAAACGTGATCCACCTGGAGGAGGAACTGGCAAGCCACTCCAGTATCACTGCCAAGAAAACTCCATGGACAAAGACAACAGGCATATAAAAGATATGACGCTGGAAGATGAGCCCCTCAGGTCGGAAGGCGTCCAACATGCTACTGGGGAAGAGCGGAGGACAAGTACAAGTAGATCCAGAGCTGATGAAGCGGCTGGGCCAAAGCCGAAAGGACGCACAGTTGCTGATATGCCTGGAAGCGAAAGGAAAGTCCAATGCTGTAAAGAAAAGTATTGCATAGGAACCTGGAATGTAAGAACCATGAACCTTGGAAAGCTGGATGTGGTAAAAAATGAGATGGCAAGAATAAACATTGACATCCTAGGCATCAGTGAACTAAAATGGACAGGAATGGGCGAATTCAGTTCGGATGACTATCATATCTACTACTGTGGGCAGGAATCCCGTAAAAGAAATGGAGTGGCCCTCATAGTCAACAAAAGAGTGGCGAAAGCTGTACTGGGATGCAATTTCAAAAATGATAGAATGATCTCGATACGAATCCAAGGCAGACCTTTTAACATCACAGTAATCCAAGTTTATGCACCAACTACCAGTGCTGAAGAAACTGAAATTGATCAATTCTATGAAGACTTACAACACCTTATAGAAATGACACCAAAGAAGGATGTTCTTCTCATTATAGGGGATTGGAATGCTAAAGTAGGGAGTCAAGAGATAAAAGGAACAACTGGCAAGTTTGGCCTTGGAGTTCAAAATGAAGCAGGGCAAAGGCTAATAGAGTTCTGTCAAGAGAACAAGCTGGTCATCACAAACACTCTTTTCCAACAACACAAGAGACGACTCTACACATGGACATCACCAGATGGGCAACATCGAAATCAGATTGATTATATTCTCTGCAGCCAAAGATGGAGAAGCTCTATACACTCAGCAAAAACAAGACCTGGAGCTGACTGTGGCTCAGATCATCAGCTTCTTATAGCAAAATTCCAGCTTAAACTGAAGAAAGTAGGAAAAACCACTGGGCCAGTAAGATACAATCTAAATCAAATTCCTTATGAATACACAGTTGAAGTGAAGAACAGGTTTAAGGATTTAGATTTGGTGGATAGAGTGCCTGAAGAACTGTGGATGGAGGCTCGTAACATTATACAGGAGACAGCAACGAAAACCATCCCAATGAAAAAGAAATGCAAGAAAGCAAAGTGGCTGTCCAATGAGGCCTTACAAATAGCGGGGGAGAGAAGGCAAGCAAAATGCGAGGGAGATCGTGAAAGATACAGGAAATTGAATGCAGATTTCCAAAGAATAGCAAGGAGAGACAAGAGGGCCTTTCTAAACGAGCAATGCAAAGAAATAGAGGAAAATAACAGAATGGGAAAAACCAGAGATTTGTTCAAGAAAATTGGAGATATGAAAGGAAGATTTCGTACAAAGATTACCACAATTAAGGACAAAAGTGGAAAGGACCTAACAGAAGCAGAAGACATCAAGAAGAGGTGGCAAGAATACACAGAGGAATTATACCAGAAAGATATGGAGGTCTCATACACCCCAGGTAATGTGGTTGCTGACCTTGAGCCAGACATCCTGGAGAGTGAAGTTAAATGGGCCTTAGAAAGCCTCGCTAACAACAAGGCCAGTGGAAGTGATGATATTCCAGCTGAACTATTTAAAATTTTAAAAGATGATGCTGTTAAGGTGCTACACTCAATATGCCAGCAAATTTGGAAAACTCAGCAGTGGCCAGAGGATTGGAGAAGATCAGTCTACATCCCAATCCCAAAGAAGGGCAGTGCCAAAGAATGCTCCAACTACCGCACAATTGCACTCATTTCACACGCTAGCAAGGTTATGCTTAAAATTCTACAAGGCAGGCTTAAGCAGTATGTGGACCGAGAACTCCCAGAAGTGCAAGCTGGATTTCGAAGGGGCAGAGGAACCAGAGACCAAATTGCAAACATGCGCTGGATTATGGAGAAAGCTAGAGAGTTCCAGAAAAACATCTACTTCTGCTTCATTGACTACGCAAAAGCATTTGACTGTGTCGACCACAGCAAACTATGGCAAGTTCTTAAAGAAATGGGAGTGCCGGATCACCTCATTTGTCTCCTGAGAAATCTCTATGTGGGACAAGAAGCTACAGTTAGAACTGGATATGGAACAACTGATTGGTTCAAAATTGGGAAAGGAGTACGACAAGGCTGTATATTGTCTCCCTGCTTATTTAACTTATATGCAGAATTCATCATGCGAAAGGCTGGACTGGATGAATCCCAAACCGGAATTAAGATTGCCGGAAAAAATATCAACAACCTCAGATATGCTGATGATACTACCCTGATGGCAGAAAGTGAGGAAGAATTAAAGAACCTTTTAATGAGGGTGAAAGAAGAGAGCGCAAAATATGGTCTGAAGCTCAACATCAAAAAAACTAAGATCATGGCCACTGGTCCCATCACCTCCTGGCAAATAGAAGGGGAAGAAATGGAGGCAGTGAGAGATTTCACTTTCTTGGGTTCCATGATCACTGCAGATGGTGACAGCAGTCACGAAATTAGAAGACGCCTGCTTCTTGGGAGAAAAGCAATGACAAACCTAGACAACATCTTAAAAAGCAAAGACATCACCTTGCCGACAAAGGTCCGTATAGTTAAAGCTATGGTTTTCCCAGTAGTAATGTACGGAAGTGAGAGCTGGACCATAAAGAAGGCTGATCGCCGAAGAATTGATGCTTTTGAATTATGGTGCTGGAGGAGACTCTTGAGAGTCCCATGGACTGCAAGAAGATCAAACCTATCCATTCTCAAAGAAATCAGCCCTGAGTGCTCACTAGAAGGACAGATCCTGAAGTTGAGGCTCCAGTACTTTGGCCACCTCATGAGAAGAGACGACTCCCTAGAAAAGACCCTGATGTTGGGAAAGATGGAGGGCACAAGGAGAAGGGGACGACAGAGGATGAGATGGTTGGACACTGTTCTCGAAGCTACTAACATGAGTTTGGCCAAACTGCGGGAGGCAGTGAAGGATAGGCGTGCCTGGCGTGCTCTGGTCCATGGGGTCACGAAGAGTCGGACACGACTGAACGACTGAACAACAACAACAGGTTACAGACTCCGCTAACCCAGAAATAATACCTCGGGTTAAGAACTTTGCTTCAGGATGAGAACAGAAATCGCGCGGCAGCAGTGCACGACCCCATTAGCTAAAGCGGTACCTCAGGTTAAGAACAGTTTCATGTTAAGAACGGACCTCCGGAACGAATTAAGTTCTTAACCAGAGGTACCACTGTACTTGATATAGGACTATATATTATTTCTGTTACATGAAGTTTTCGTGGATTGTTTATTACTGACGTCATATATTGCCTTCATATTGGTTGTTCAATATCACTGAGACTTAGTTTTGCATTAGTTTTGATACACAGGTCTTCCATTGTTTATTGGTGGTTATCTATAATTGTATTATGTTGGGATGTTTGCGTCCACTGCTGTATACATGTTTTATCATCCATTTATCATTTTTGGTCTGTGACTTGATTATTTTGCTTGCGTTATTAAGAGACCTCCTCTTTTATACGGTTTACCAAGTCGTAGTCTGAAAACATCTGGAGGGCACGAGTCCCTTCTCCAGGGCTTCTCCTCAGGCAGAGATTTCCCCCAGCACCTGCCGCCTGCTCCTTTCAGTTGGAGATGGAAAAGAATGTGTTTGGCCATGAAGTTGTGGTCCTTCCTGAGTGGCTTTTCGTACAGGCTCAGCTCATCCCAAAACCAACATTATTTCTCATCACATCACAACCCTCTGTGGCAGGGATTTTGAATCATTTTCAGTCCAGGGGCCGCATTCCCTTCTGAACTGCTTGCCAGTGGTAGGTATGGCCAGAGGGAAAAGTGGATGGAACAATTAATATAAACTTTACTTTTGTTGGGTAGCCTAGTTTCTACACATACTTAACACGCCGTTCTCTAGCCTCCAACAAGGCAAGCAAGAAGCATTTTCAGAATTCAAGGACACATTTCAGGCAAAAATGAGGGTGGAGCTGGGGATGGTGTGTGGACTAGGAAAAGCCTTCTGGGCCAGATAGAGAGGTCTGGAGGGCCACATCCCCCGGTGTTGATCTGTGTGATGAGATTCTGCATCTCTGCCTTTTTATGTGAATCTGGTAACATTTCTCAGAATGCTAACTTGGATGCTTTGGGGTTCACTTTCTTTGGCTTCCAGGACCTCATGACACTCTGTCCTATTATCATTGGCGCTGACACATCTCACAATCCCTGACTCCCCTCTCACGCACACTGGATTACGTGAATATTATGCTTGACTTATCTCTCTCAAACGTAAGCGAGGAAAACAATTATTAAGAATTCATCTCTCCAAATCAGTTTCATCTTTACTTTCAATAAACTGGAGTACATGCTGTTTTTAGGGGCTCGGAAGCAACAAGGAGAGGGCTTTTGGAACTTTTCAATTGTGGCAAAAAAATAATAATACAACTGGGTGTGTGTGTGTGTGAGGGATGGACTAATTTGCTAATTTTGGTAACTCTCATGTTTGCAACCTTAAATTCAGTTCTCTATATTCCAACATCAGTTTGCAATTTTATAAAAAGAAGCCCTCATGAAAATCCACCAGCTTCTTAGTGTGAATTTCTCATTTTATATGCATATCTAGACAGCAGTGGATGAATAAAATTTGGGAGGTTATGCTTAAACACAAACACACTCAAGGAAGTGCAGCAGGCAATTAATCCTTATTACATACGCAACTATCTATCTATCTATCGATCGATCAATTATGATGCCATAGTTTCAATTTATTTCCTATATGGAAGCCCTTAAAGCTTCTGATCACATTTTAATAAAGTGCCCATATTTTCATGCATATTATGAAGTGGGCTCTAAGTCTACAAAACCTTATGCCATAATAAATTGGTTAGTCTTTAAGGTGCCACAAGACTCTTACTTTTTTTCTGACTACAATGTATATATGTATTATGTATAACTTATATAGGTATTGATAGTGAGCTAGTTATCTCACAGGCATTATATTTGGATTATCAGAGAGTTTCTTTAGTCTTTTTAGTGATGTTATTATATTCTCTGTATGTGTGTGCCAAAATGTTGAACTCTAGTAATAAAATTCTGTTAATTAAAAAAAAAAAGAAATGAAGCCAAATCATAAATAGGAAGTACTTCTTCACATGATGCATAGTTAAATTATGAAATTCACTGCTGAAATAGTACTGTTTATCTTTAATTTACTATTCACATTTTTCAGTTGCCTATTAACCTAGTCCTCTAGGAAACAATTCATGCCTACAAAAACTAAAGGGCAAGTGAAAACAGGTATGATGCAGCATCGACACATGAAAAAATACAAGCACATAAAAGGGGCTTCTCAAATCCCACATGGGTAAAAATAGATTTAAAATATGCCTGAATCCTTCGAAACACTGGCAGTCTATAGAGCTCTTAGAAGAGAGCATTACACAGCTTAAGGGCCAGCATGGAAAAGCCATGAGCTAAGATGATTTTTAAAGGGGATCAAACAAATTCATGATGGATAGCTCTATCAGCAGCTACGAGTTGTGAGAGCCAGATGGAACCTCCATGGCCAAGCAGTGTATTTCTGAATCTCAGATGCCCGTGGGGGGTGGGGTGGGGATGACTATCCAGCAGGGATGAGAGTGTTGCCTTCACATTCTTCCTGGGAAGCATCTGCTTGGCTACTGTGAGAAACAGGAACAGATGGGACCTCTTGTCTGATGCAGCAGGGCTTCTCTTCATGTTCTAACAATCTCGTTTGCATCTTTTGCAGTGTTTCTTCCTGGATCTCTTTTATAAGCTTTTTTTAAAAAAAACCATCTATCTGAACCCCAACGTTGGAGAGCCCTGCTCAAGCTCCTCGGCACTCTTCCCACCCACCATGTACCAGTTGCTGACAGTAATGCTGTACGCAGCCCTCGAAGCCCTGGGGGGACGCACCGCTCTGGCCGTCATCCAGGCCCAACATCACACAAACCAGAGCTGGGGCCTGCCCAACTTCTTGGCCCATCTGAAGCGCTTGACGTCATCCAGCAGCAACGCAACCAGCGGCACGAGCCGGGTGCGGCCCTCAGAGACGTGCCAAGGCTACTACGATGTCATGGGGCAGTACGACGCAGCGTTCAACTGCACCACGGGGGGCTACCGCTTCTGCTGCGGCACGTGCCAGTACCGCTTCTGCTGCGAGGACCGGTCCAGGAGGCTGGAGCAAGGGAAGTGCCGTGACAGCCCGCAGTGGTTTGCCACCACCGTTGCCGGCTCAGCCACCAACGGGCCTGATGTGCCAAACGGAAGCAAGCAGACAGGCAACAGCACCGTGTACGTGATCTGCGGGGTCATCAGCTTCACCTTAGCCGTGGCAGTGGGGCTCAAATTCTTCTTCAGCAAAGCCTCAAGGAGACCGCATGGAAGAGAGCTCAACGTGCCCAGGTAAAAAAATGCAGGCTGCAAGGTGGGGTCAAAAGTTGTTCTTCAGCCCTGTGGCGTGAACCTGGCAGCATTTCAGCTGGCAATGGGGCTCAGAGCTGAACTGGGATTCTGTCCCCAGAGTGGCTCCAGATTGGAATTCTGTGTGTCCTCTGAATTTTTTGTAACAATTACTATTCTAACGGACTAACATGGCTGAAACATCTTATTGATAGACCAATTTGCTTTAAAGCTTTATGTTCATGACCTTTTCGTCATTGTTGCAAAATCATGAAATACCTCCCCAAAGTCAATTTCTTTTGCAAATTCACACTCAATAAACAAAATAGGTGGGTGGCTTAATTGCTCTTGCCCCATAGTAGAACGCCTGCTGTAAATCTTACCAGAAACACCATCTCTTTCTCTCTCTCTTTCTCCCTGGGATCAATGTCTTCAATTCCTATGGCGTCTGTCCCTTTCACCACCAGCTGTCTCTCTCTCTTGCCTAAGCAGAGAGAGCTCTTGGACTGGTAGTACTTTAGAGGATGTTGTCTAGGGAAGAACAAACCTCTCTGATGAACTGCAAGTCCTAATTTAACTGTACAAACACATATCCTCTGTTCTAGAGAAGGACCTGGGCCAGTAACTCGCTGTTCAGATTGTTGCTTGCTGTGCTCTAACACTGCACTGGACTGGAAAGGGATTGCAAATAAAACTCCGTATCACAATGCCGCTATACAAATCTATGGTGAGGCCACACTTGAAATATTGTAGGCATTGTAGAACTAGAAAAGGCATGAGTTTCGTTACACAATTTTTTAAAAAAGCAGTAATTTTTTTTAAAGAAATAAAAGAACCCGGAGTCATCAAATGAAGCTCAGAAGATTCACAACAGACAAGAGGAAGTATTTCATACAGCACATAGTTAAACAATGGGATTTGCTACGTGATGTGGTAATGGCCCCCAATTTGGATGGCTTTAAAAGGAGTTTAGACAATGCTCCGTAATACCTTGAGTATCAGATGCAGTATGCCTCTGAACACCAGTTGCACAAGCGGGGAGAGTTCTCTTGCACCCCCGCCAGCACCTGGGGCAGAGTTTTTTTTTTTGCCGTAGGGTCAACACTGAAACTAAGGAGAAGGAACTGCCACCCGCTGGACTGTTTATTAGAAGGCAGACAGGCAGGCAAGCAAGTGAAGTTGGACAAACCTCCACTGAATCATGCTATACTGTAAAGATACTAAGGTGAGGTGATAGCTCAGTTGGTAAAGCATGAGGCTTGGGGTCGCGGGTTCGAGCCCCATGTTGGTCAAAAAGATCCCTGCATTGCAGGGGGTTGGACTTGATGGTCCTTGTGGTCCCTTCCAACTCTACAATTCTATGATTATATGAATGAAGTGCCTCAATCCAACCCAAACACATGCCTTGGTGTCCCTTTCACTAATAACACCTCCTTTCTTTTCCTGGCCAGGGCACTGGTTGACATTCTCAGGCATCAAGCAGGCAGCAGCTCGTGCTCTGAGCGCAACAACAGCCTTGTCATTAACTCAAACTTCCAAGACAACGGCTCAGCTCGTCCCCCGAAGAACCTGTACAACACAGTGAAACCGTCCAAAAGCAGCCATGGTAAGAGAGGCAGCAAACTGAAGGCGAGTGATGGCTTAAGGTTGCTAAATCCTGGATCAGCTACCAACCTTCACCAACAGCTTGATCTGCAGTTTTATTTATTAGAATTCGAGGAAGGATTCATTTAATATCATCCATCCTAATCAACACTGTCCCCATCTCTGAAAAAGCTTCACCCTGATTGAGTTGCTGTTAAAGGCACAAGGACAGGCCAGGACCTGTGTTTCTTTCTTTCTGGTCACTTGGCAACCTAAGTGGCGCATGGGGCTCAATTGCTGGGAGGGTGACTGTGCTAAAGGAAGGAAAGTGAGGGTCTCCCATGGGGGGTGCCATGGGGAGTAAAATGATTATCTTGGACTGTATAACCAAGATACTCGACCGCCAACCCCTTCTGATGCCAACTTCATGGCTTAAAAGAGATAATAAGCCAATACCTTGGCTTAATCAATAGTGTGTGAGTGCACTGAATATCTAAGTGAGATTATTTGTATGTAACACCAAAAACTATGCTTTGTAGAACCCAAACCAAGGCTTTGTTATACGGTCTGAACCAGCGCTTTCCAACAAATCATGGCTTGTGAGTGGCAGCCAGATCAGAACCCGAAATCACAAGTTTGCAAACCGGTGATTTGGTGTCACGCCTGAATCAATGACCATGGTTATGTTGTTCCACTCTCAGAGGCTTTTGTGTGGGATAGCATCAAGAAATATTGAGGAAAGTGGAGGAGGGAAGGAAATTGCACAAACTATGGTAAATCTTGGAACACCAACTACGGTTTGGAGTCTCAGCTAAAGTTAGCACAAACCATGGCTTCTTGTTATGCACCAACCCCCATGAGGAATCACCTGGGAACTCTCCTTCTCAGCCCTCTGAAGGAAGGAATGCCATATAAATGTAACCCCCCCCCCAAAAAAAAGTCCTCCCAAGCGAGCAAAACTGGGATCAAGAACAGGGCTCCTTTAAAAGAGGTGAAGGCCTCACACCCCATTTTCCAACAGCATCCTGAACTGGCCTCTCCATGGACCCCAGGAATCTTCCTGGAATCTATCCCTTATTTTCTCTGTGATCTACTTCTAGCCCCTTCTCTTACTATTTTTGTTGGAATATGATCTTTGGAGTGTGTGTGTGTGTGTGTGTGTACATATATATATATTCTCAGCAGGAATTAAGCTGCAAAATCTTGTGGGGAAACAGCCCGTTTGCCATAGCAACTGGTTCTAGCTGTCTGGCTGTCTTTGTGTCGGCTTGAAGATTAATATTGGGGTTGTGGGGTGGGGGGGGAGGGCCTTATTGAAACATGAACTGTTTTCTTTCCAGGTAGAAAGAAAAGCCTTCAAGTGCTCAGGAAAGCTGGCGCTTTTGCAGTTTCCCTCTTCCCTGCTAAATGGTCCCTTCTCTCCCAGGAGCCCAGACACACCTGGCCTCAGTTATTCGTTTTAGTAGCAAACTCAGGAGCGGCGAATGCCAACCAAGTTGTAGGCAAAACCAGGGCCACTGACAAACAAGGGGGAGGTGTCAGCATGCTCGGGGGAAACCTCAAGGTTTGCAGAAGTACAAAAAAATATTTGGGGGGTGGGGAGCCCAAAGGCTGCACTCCCCCCCCCAACAGGAGGGAGTGAGAAAAGTGCAATGTCCTGTGTGGAAGGTATTGCTGGCTGGAACCTGAAACAACACAACTCCTTTTAGGAGGGAGGGTACGCTGCAACATTTTGCTGCAGACCCCCACTTGCCGTAGTAACAGTGTAATAATATCTTAATTGAGAGCCAGAGTGTGTCAGACTTTGACTGGTTCAAATCCCAGCTCAACCTTGAAGCTCACTCACCTTTGGTCAGTCATACTCTCCCAGCCTAACCTATTGCCAAGGGTGGAAGTTGTAAGCCTTACAATGGAACTGATGGCATGGGTCCTCCTTCCATGGCACCTTCATGCCTAGATCCTCAAATGGCTGCAGAAACAGAGGGAAAGGGTTTGGCAGTCCCCAGATCCGTCTCCTAAATTTATTGGGCTCCAGTGCCAGGAGCCAGGCTGTCCTCTTCAATCTCTCACTCCCCCCCAACCCTCAAATAAAGCAAGGCAGACCATGTATATTCTATGAGAGGGGTGGGCAATATTCAGGCTTGCGAGATCTCCTTTGTTTCTTTTACTAGAGACCTAAGGTCCACCAGGTACAATACACATGCTGAGGATTAAGGAACAGGGTGCCCTCAGTCCCAGGAATCTGTTAACAGTATCAGGAAGACCAACCTTTCCACAGAAAAATTCACTCCCCCCAAGCATTCTTTTTCAGCAGCTTAATTGGGAGGGTTTTGGTTGTTTTTAAAAAGGTTTCTTGCTATCATTTGTCAACTGGGAGTCAGAGGACCCTTGCTGAACTCCTGCAAAACCTCCAGTAGATCCTGATCTACCTTCTGCTCTGCCTTGCGTACATAGCGGGTGGGGAGGATGTGGTTGTGGTCAGGTTCTGCCGGGAAGAGTGCAGTCGCAGTTGGGTTGTGCTTTTGAGCTTCCCATAGGCACCTTTGAGAACAGGATGCTGGACTAGAGGGGACTTTCACCTGAACATAAGCAGGGCCCTTCTTATGTTCAATAAAAGCATGCATCAGTTCATCCCTTTCAAAGGATGGTATGATCAAATGATGGCATGCCTAGTTCTGATCAGAATCTCAACCTGCGCCGATATTCTCCCAGCCCAAACCCGGTTGTGAAATTTCCCGGCAACAAATAAATGAACTAGATAATGTTAATGCAGCCGCACTGGCCCTGCAGACCAACGTTGCCAGAATTGTTGGCATGCAAGTTTGGAGCGGACATTTTTAGTCTGTGTTGGGTGACCTCTAGTGGCTGCTCGAAGCTGATAAGAATGATCTCCAGCTTTAGCGGGTGAAGGTTGTTAACATGGTCCACTCCACCACGCACACACACACTTCTTTCTCTTGCTTTGTTTTTGCCTTGCAGATAACATGCATCATAATTACATCCACCTGAACGTCAATAGCCCCAAGCATCACACGGCCACTCTGGGTAAGTGCTGGGAGCAGCTGGATCCCTAGGTAGAGTGACATCTTAGCAGCTTGCTGATTCTCTATTGACTTATTTATTTGTTTAAATTAAAAATAATAATAATGGTGGACTGCTTTTTGGATAAAAAGCCCGTCTGCCCCCGAAGTGGCATGCAACAATTTTTAAACCCTGAACATTATACTTTTGAGCACCATAAAACAGAGAGATAGAAGGCATACAGTGTAAGATCAACAAAGCTAATCAGGGAAGCAAACCAACTTTAGTTGGAAGCTCATTGAAACAGGATAGTCTTTACCGCTTTCCCGTAAACTGGCAGGCAGGGGGGCTGAAGAGACCTTCCAACAAGGGAGGATGTTCTGGAGTGAATCTGGGCACCCTGCTGGAGAGGGACCATTGGGCAGGGGTAGAATATGCAAAGTGCATGTTCTACCCCTGACCAATGGTCTCTCTCCAGTGCAGAAGACCCCAGGTTAATAAAGAATCAGGTAGCAGGTTATGTGAAGGGCCAAGGATGGGGAACTTGTGTGTCTTCCAGATGTTGTTGGACTCCAACTCCCAGTCAGCACAGCTGATATTGGGAGTTGTAGTCCAGCAACATGGGCACCCTGGTTCCCCATCCCTGTGCTTTCTAGGTCATATGTAGGCCTACACCTTATATTTAAATAACTCTTACACTACTGTAACAGTCTTGTATTCCCGCAAACAATCATGGGAACTGTAGTTTATTCCTCAGCCACAGAGATGCAATCCACAGCGCCCTTAACAAACTACAGCTCCTGTGATTCTGAGAAGTGGTATAAGAGTGCTTTAAAGGTAAGGTGTGGTTGTGAAAGAGAGTTGTCTTCAGTCAGAGTAGCCAATACTGGGCTAGGTGATGGATCAATAGTCTAACCTTATATATGATAGCTTCCTGACAGGACCGGCTGCACGGCTGAGAGGGCCATGAGTGCCCTCTAGGCCCTATCCTCTGTTGGTTGGCTTGCCTGGAGGAGGGCAACAGTGGTCTGAGAAGCACCAGGTGGCTGTGTCTAGCCGCCATTTTTATTATGCACAATGCCCCCAATTAAGTGTCACTCTACAGCATTGTGGGATATTTAAAAGGCAGCTAGACTCAAACACCTGGCATTGCCAGGCCATGAAAAAATATGGTACATTTTAAAGGGGTTCAGGGCAGTTACTAGCAGTGGACCCTGCTGTGGTGCTGGTTCCTTGGTAGCTGCCCCAGGATATTGACGCCAGGCCTGCTTTCTGTGTTGCACAGCTGAGAAGGCCCTGTCAACATATACACACCGGGGGATTTGGAGTCTTCCTGGATAATCTCAGTGGGGGAATCAAAAGCATGGTGTGAAAAGGGGGGGGGGGGCTCATATTCCAGGGCTGTGTAGGCAGGTTGCCAAACATGACCTGCTTGGAACTGCCAGCACTCATTCTTAGGGAGCCTAAGTTGTGGTGACTGAAGGTCTTGCAAACAGGCTGTCTATCTGGGAAGGGGGAGGCTGCAGACCACGTGCCCAGTCTGCAACTGTCAAACGTCAGGCCCATCCTTCCTCCTGCTTTCCATTAACTTAAAGCCCATAGGGTAATTCCAGCAGTCGGGGGGGGGGGCAGCAGGGAGAGCGCTCTGGACACTTCAAAGCAAGCTGTTTAATTCAGCCTGATACGTTTGCGGAAATATTAGACGATGTTGGTTAATTTATGAGCATTCAGTCTGATTTGCTTGTGGGGAGGTTGCGTCAAGCAAGTGTTATCCTGCACTTTCTTCTGCCTTTTCCTGCCACTTTCCTTATTGCAAAAAACCTGATCCTTTGGGGAAGTGGGTCTGTTTCACAAGAGCGCCAAATCAGCTTTAATGGCGCAACCTGAATTTACTGGGAGGTGATTCAACCCCACCTGAAAACAGTGACAGTCTGGAAGTGGCCTCTGTCCTTTGGGTGTTTCAAAATCCAGTGGTGCCCCAAGTTCCAAATTGAGTATTAAAGAAGATTATAAAGGGAAACGAGGAGAGAGGCAGTGAGTATATAAAATAAAATAAAACAGCTTACTGGTCTACCTAAGTACTGTATGTATTGAGCAGAATTATATTTCAAGCCGACTTAAGGTGCTTCCAGATCTGTCCTTCACTGCATCATCACCCTGTCCTGTTCATTCAGACTTAGAGTGTCCCTCATGATGTTGTCCAACATTTGCACTTACTTTGGGATTCCCACCCCCCACCCCGTGTTAAACTACTTTGAGCTGCTTAATTTCCTGCCCCAGAAAATCCAATATGTGAGAAAATGGCCATTTCCTTGATCTGATTCCTCCATGTGGATAATCTGGCAAACACAAAGCAGCACGTAGGCTAATAGTATACTAACAATATTTATCTAATAACACTATCGAACTGTTTCTTAATTCACAACCAGAAAACATACAGTATGTACACGGAGTCACGAATAAGAGTAAAGTAGATATTCCATGAAAAGAAATGATCAGATTAGTATTTGTCCGTAAAGAATCACTGAATATTGAGGCTAAACGCCTTCCAGAGTTAATATCCTATACAAAATTTTGCCGAGAGTGAGCTGGAGCGAGATGGTGCTGTAAGCACAGCAACAGCAACAGAACAGTCCTTCTGGGATAATAGACTGTTTCAATAAAAGTTCTTCATCCGCTGGCAATAATATAAAATAAAACCCATTACAATAAAATACAGTGATTGAAGTGACATACCTGCACATTCTATAATGGGTTGTGATACAATAACAGATACATTACCAAGTCAAATGTCCACAAAGGTACACCAAATAACCGTGGATCAGCTGTCACTCAAAAGTGTAGTAAGCTGATACTGTTGGCTAAAACCTAGTAGCATCATGAAGGCCACCAGCAGGTGCATTGAATTACATAGAATTACGTAGAATTTAAAGGTACAGCATCCAATATAGAAAGGAGAATACAAACAGTCATCTTAACAGGAAACTTAAGCAGAACAATTAAAGTCTAATTCAGTATTTAATCCCCCGGGGCGCAGGAGTGAAGGAAGGGGGGTGCGGGCCACCCCGGGTGTCACCACCGAGGGAGGTGACAAAATGCCAGGCCTGCATCGTGCCCAAGCCACGCATCTCTCCTGGGAGATACACGGTGGCTTGGGTGCACACAGGGTCCGCACTGCCCAAATACTCCGCCCGCTGCCTCCCCCCCAGCTGTTTTTAAATCAGGAGGGCTGACATTACAGTTGTCCACTTAAAGTGGCCACGTGAAGAAGCCTCCGTTGATCCTGTACTTCTACTCATTCTATTGCTTTTCCAGTAATGCTACTGGGGAAGCAGAACAGACATTCCATAACCATTGTGGTATTCTTTGCCATGTTCACCTGATCCGGAACTCAGATCGGATAAATGGGCTTTTATCAGATGTGTCTCCCGCTTCACGTAGGTCATCCTTGCAGTTTCCTGGGAAAGCAATAACAAAATCCATGGCTATGGCTGCATTTAAGATGAGGTTTGAATCTTGTGTATCAGGGGAAACTGGTTTACAAAAAATGTAAATAACATCACACTAAAAATGCTAGTGGGTTCTCATTAAGACAAAACTACAAACTGACATGGAAATGTGGATAACTGAATTTAAATTCGGGGGCCGGGGGGGGGGATGAAATGGATGGATTTGCCCATCTCCAGATACAACACAGAAGGCAGAATTGAGTTGGGAACAGAGTGGGAGAGGACGGCCAGGTGGAATCGCCCCTCTCTCTCTTTCCAGCACAGCAGACAGAGGAGAGGGGAGGAATGAAGGGAGAGAGGAGAATGTCAGTTTCATCTCAGGACTGCTGATCCTGGCAGCCACTGTGCTTTGGCAGATGGAAGTGAATCTGCTTAGTGCTTAGCCAAGTGCAGAGGCAGGAGATTTCCCAGGCAGGCTCCCCGTCTCCCAAGCCTCCTTTGCTTTGCTATGGTCTCTTGCTGCCCCTGCTTGAAGTAATTGAGGATGGGGCTTTGTCAAGGCACCACTTGACTTTTCACACAGAATCCAGCCCTGCATGGTTCGTATGAAGCTGCTGATACGTTTTTAAAATCAAATTGTTAGCTTAAAGTTTATATGTATTTAGCAGAGTGGAGAGGGAGCTTGGAAGCTGGAGCTAACCCGCCACCCATCATCTATTTTATTTATATCTCACTGCCATGGTTTAGAAGGGTAAAATAAAATAAGACAGGACTCCGATGGGTACAGAGAAAAGGTTCTTTTCTTAATAGTTACTTCCTATCCACAATATTTATTATTTTATTTTATTTTTACTTTGCAAATAAATTTATTGAACAAAGCATAGTTTAATCGTTACAACACTGGCAAGTCAGAATGAAGGTATTGACCTGAGTTAGAACTGTGGCCCCAGCCAAACTTTTCTCCAATCACTGAGTATGGACTTCTGTGAAAGTGAAACTGCTTTTGATTCTAAGTCTACATCATGAGAGCAAAGAGAGATAGAAGCATGCAGGAGGAAGGGTGGGAAACCACAAAATGTAGTTGCCCTGTCATCTGTTAGACTCAACACTGCCCTCTACTGACTGGAGGAATGCAAGGTTGCTCATACCCAATAAACTGCCTCAGTGAGACATGTGCAAGTAGCTTGGCCATAATAGGCGTATGTTTAGTGCAAAAAAAAAATTAAGAGTATTTTTTTTATTGTTACTGAGGCATTGTTTTGTCTTTTACAAATTATTTAGCTATGACAATAATGGAGGATAAATAACAAAAGAAGAAGCAGTTCTTCATGCGGAAAAGAGTAAATGAATTAGTAGAGAACCTGCTGTGAGGGAACAGGAAATTGCCAATTAAGACCAGTTAATAATGCTCATGGGGAAATCAACTCATGGAAAAGCAAAATACCTCCTTAACAGGAGAGGGGTGTCTAACAAAACAACCTCTGGTGGACTCCCATCTATGTCAGTGGTCCCAACCCTCTGCTCACTCACTCACCCACTTGCTCCCCTTGTTGTGGTTTGGCCCTGAGATAGGGGCTGAGGCAAGGAAATAATCACATATCATTTTCACGTTCCAACAATGCTCTAGGGCAGTGGTTCCCAATTAGCTAAGTACTGCAAACTCTTTGTTTTTTCAAAAGCCAAGCCATGGACTTTTGATAATTTTGATGTCCCTGTGGTAGTTACTGTGCCATGGGCCCCTTGGGTGGGTCACGCAGACCCCCAATTGGGAACCACTGCGCTAGGGCACTGTGGGGAAACCAAAATGGTGGGCAGCTTCCCAGCCACTTGCCTCCATGGCAACACTGAAGAGCCCTGCCAGGACACATGGACCCCAGCAACTGGCAGCCCCAACACATATCCATCACATTTTGCAAGCCCACACTGGAAAGACTGCTGCTGCATTTATGTTGTAGTTGGAAAAAGCCACTCTGAGGGTGAGGCAAGAAAGAGCAAGGTCAGCTGCTCTTGGTTGTCTTGGTGTCCCACTTGCAGCTGACTTGATTGTAATCAGGAGAGGAAATGCCAAGGTCTTGGTGGTGGATGAGGTTGTCATGGAGGATAAGGCAATCGGTGGCTACTAATCCTGATGGATATGTTGTACCTGCCCTGTTGGAGGTTATATGCCTCTGAATATCGGTTGCTGGAAAGCACAGGAGGGAAGAGTGCTGTTGTGCTCAGGTTCTGCTATAAAGCTCCCCATAGGCATCTGGTTAGATGGGCCACTGGCTGGATGAGGCCAGTGGCCCATCTAACCAGATGCCTATGGGGACCGTAAAAACATGACTGCGCATGCGCGAATCGCGCGTGCTTCGGGTTGCGCTTCCGGGTTGGCGGAGTTCATAACCCGAAAAGTATGCAACCCAAAGTGTACGTAACCCAAGGTACGACTGTATTCTTATATGTCCATTTAGATCTCTTTCTCCCCTTTCTTCCTTTATTATATATTATACTGCTGAATTTACCTTAATGCTGCTAGCCTTTTCACTTGTTTACAATTATTTTCCAAATACTCCACAACGTTTTTCCACTCCCCTTTACATACTTGGTCTTCTTGCTCTCTTATTTTCCCTGTTAGACCTGCTAACTCCGCATAGTCTATCATTTTTAATTGCCAATCCTCCTTTTTAGGGACCTCACTCACCCGCCATTTTGAGGCCTAACAAGATCCGAGCTGCACCCCTTGTGTTCTTACGTTCTTAAGGTGAAGGTGAATCAAGGGAGAGATTCCAGACAGCAGGCGCTGTGAAGGGGAGGCTGTGTGTAGTTTAGGCAGCCAGCCCAAGACATTTTGGCTCCTGAGGCAAACCCCAAAATGGTACCCTCTCCTCGCCAGGGAAGAAGGGTTGAGGGAAGACCTACATCAGGAACAAGGAGGCGGGAAGAAAGATCAACATCAGGATCTGCTGTCTGGTAGATCCTGCCGCCTGAGGCAGTCATTTCACCTTGCCCCATGGGTGGCCTGGGCCTGAGTTGAGGATTAACTTGAATGCTGTTTGCAGAGCCAACAGGAGAAGCCTTATGATGAGAAGGATCCTTGCCTTTCTCGAAAGTTAGGGATTCACCAGGTACTCTCTGAATTAAGCACATGCTCTGGGGAACTTAACAGCCATCACTAAACATGTCCACAAGTGTGTGGGAGGACAGTATAATAAATATGGGAATGCCAGGGGTTGTCAGCATTGTCACCTAGATGCTCAGTAAAAAAAAACGACAAATGACTAAATAGCTAGCGTGGAAGCAACTTGTCTTACTAAAACTCCAAATGCCCTGGAAGTCAGTCTGAGTTGAACTAATATGCTTTCTCTTCTTTCTCTGTCCTATAAAAGATTGGCATGTGAACCACACGCCCAGCCACTCAACCACGAAGTACAACACCCTCAGCTGCTCTCGTTCTTTCCACAATCTTTCCCATCTGCCCCCGTCATACGAGACAGCCGTCAAGTCAGAACTTAACCGCTATTCTTCACTCAAGCGCTTGGGTAAGCTGGAGCATTTAGGAAGGGAATACTGGGAGGGTATTGTTGCTGATCTTCTCCAAAGGCTAATAACTTGAGTCTTTTTCCTCCATGATATAGCGATCTCTCGCTTTCTTTACCATCATCCCAGACCCTGGTTCCTCTATACTGAAAATTTTCACACGTGGGCTTACATTGGTATTGAGCCTCTCTTGGACTCCTTATGTGACCTGCCTGGCTGTTGATAGCGCAGAAGAAAAACTGCCTTTATAATGCAAATGATAATTTTAGCCAATGTATGTTTTCCCCTTCTCCTTCGTCATCTTTTCACATCCACCAGTCCACCTTTTCATCATTCAGTGACATCTTACTTATCTCCCCTATCTCCCAGCAGCTGAGAAGGACTTGGATGAATTCTATGCCAAACGGAGGCATCTTGCTGAACTGACCCGAGGGACTCTGCCCTTACATGCCATGAAGATGAACTACGACACGGATGCTTACTCCGAGAAATCCCACAACCCACGGCGCGTCATGTCACAGGAACACATCCTTTCAGATGGTGGCGGTGGCGGTGGCGGTGGAGGGGGAAGCTACCGCCCATCTCACTACGACTACACTATTCCACGAGAGCGTGTCATATCTCACGAGCACCTCCTCTCCCGCGAAAACTTGCACTCTCAGGAGCGCCTGCTGTCTCCTGAGCGTCTTCATCAGCGCACAGGTCCCTTCCAGGAGATGCACCTGGGCCACCAGAAGGCCCTCTCTCAGACCAATGTCTGCGCCAGCAGCACTCCCATGCATGAGCACCACCACGTGATGATGAAGAACTCTCACCCCACCTCCAACAATTCCCCCAAGGCATCTGCTCCTTGGGAAGGCAGTACTAGCCAGGCTGCCACCCGGCGCCAAGGCTTTGCAGCCAAGAGGCAAAGCACCATTGATCAAGTCCAGTTCATCCCTGGGCACCACCCTACCCAACACCTCCCTACTGGCAGCAAGAACGAGGTCACCGTGTGAGAGGCCCCTAATCCCCAACTCAGGTTGATTTGACTTTTCAAGGCCATATTTCTCTACCCTTTTCTGCTCCACCCCACCCTTTCTTTGGTGCTCACCATCTTGGGGCTCCTTTTGTTTTTTTTAAAGCCCTATGGCCTCCATCTTGGTTGATGTCAAGTCCTAGTCTGGTCTTTGATAATGATACCATCTCAGTCTTCACTGGCTTTTGATGATGTCCAACCGACCTGCCAGGTCTTGACAATCTTTGATGATGATGTTGGCTGTCAGTATTTAATGACATCAACACTATGGCTCATGGTCAAGATGCAATGGTGTCAAGGGCGGCTTGGTTTCTTAGAGGAAACCTGCTGCACAATCTTGGTCAGTTTCTGAAGATGTCAAAATTAGTAGGTCTCATGTATTAGATTCTGCTGCTATCTCTTCCCATAGTCTGTTGACATCACTGCTGTCCAGATCTGATTACATCAAGGCTGAAAGAGACTAGGCCTGTGGATCCTTCACAGCATCAATAACGTAGCCTTGGTGATAATTTTGGGTCATGTTATAATTGCCAGGTCCCATCAGTCTTTGATAACAACAACACTAGTGTTGTCCGTCAACATTTGATGGCATCATTTCTGTGGGCTTTGTCTCAGACTTTTGAAGACTGAAGACAACTGCTGTGGATTTATTATGAGGTTGGCAAACTCTGTCTCTGGTACTCCAAGCGCTGTGAGCATTGCCAACCCTTGTGGATGCTCCATTGACCAACTGACACCATCAACAACACCAATGGTGTCAACACTGTGGACTCTGTCAGCTGCAGATGATGTAAGCGCTGTGGGTCTTGTTGACCTCTGATGCCCACACCATCAACATTTGATGGTGTCAACACTGTGGACCTTTGATGACATCAACATTATGTGACTTGTCAGTTATAGATGATGTCAATGGAGAGAACGTTTTGTCAGTATATTGATTGTGATATAACCCATCAGGGCATCACATGGACTGATGATGTCAGATGTGTAGGTATTGTCAATACTGTATGATGTTGGGGCAAAACAGTCGTACTGATGTTTGAAAAGGCCTTGTCAACCATTTGATGATAGTACTGCCAATCTTGATGATTAAGAATGATGTCAAAGTTCCTGTGCCTGTCACCTATTGATGATTTCAGCACAATGGATTCAGCCAGTAGCTACCAATATCAAAAGTAGCCAGGCTCTGCAATGATGTTGACTTTTAGTGACTTCATCACTGTGGGCCTCATCCACCTTTGTTGACATCACTGACTGCTTCGAGCTCATCCACTTCAAACGAAGTCACCTCCTTGGGGCTTCATCTGTTTTATGGCTGGGATCAACACCTTGGACCTAGTTCATGCCAGCACCTTTGTAGGAGGGCCAGGGGCATCTGGCCCTACTGGTGCACATCATGAGGGCATAAATGATCTGATGGCATGGCCACACCATTTGTTCATGCCGTGGCAAAGCAAACAGATGTGAGCCCCCTCCCTGCTCCTTCCTGACATGCACTCCAAGACGAGAAAAAGCGGGTCATGGTGGGCAGCCCGCTTGTCTTGTTGCATCTAATATTTGAGTTTGGTCACTACTTGAAGGTGCAGGAAGTGGGGTTTTACACAACACACTGCCCTTTGCAACTCTCATTCCACACATCCCATCCTTGTTTTATAACCTTGCCAGGACTCTGCCCGTAAGGGATCTAGGGCAGGGTCAGGTCTACCCTCTCCCTGCTTCTGCTGTACATATCTTTATATATCGCTAGCACTCTGTCAATTTTTCTAGTGCTTTTTATTTACCTCCTAGTTACTGGGGGTATCCATCAATGCCTGTTCTTTGGTTCTCGTGAGTGTAGCTTTTAAAGGAGTCTCGGCTCTTTCAAACATTATTCTGATAAACAAACTTCCCACTATCCCTCCCTTTCCTTGCCCCCAATTATGCTCAGGACTCTTAAAAACTTCACTTTTACATCTTCTTTCTATTAACTTTTCTGATTTTTTTTAAAGTTTTATTTATTTATTTATTAAATGAGGAGCTATAAAGAGTATGGCCAGCATTCAGCAGGAGATGAAATATAAAAGTATTTTTTAATGGAATTGGTTTTATTAATAATATTCTCCCTCCTGAGTCTTAAATTTCATTCTTGAAATATTTATTTCACATTCTGGGCTGTTTTAGCTGAAAGAAGTGTGCCTAGATTGAATTTTTTTTATTTTCAGATGCTGCTTTTGTCAGTTTAGGCTACAATCCTGTGCACATTAACTCAGAAGAAATTTCACTCAGTAGGGTTTACTTCTGAGTAGACATGTACAGGATTTAATGTAAATCACTTTTGTTTCACTTCTGTCAATGGGTGGAGTTTTGCAGGGGAACCTAATTTTCTTTTTTTTTTTTTAAAAAAAAAAAAACACCCGATAGAAAGTATTTTTAAAATAACATGCTTGATAGTGGAAATATTTTTGTTGTCCCCCCCCCCCCCGCCCCTGACTCTGAATGACTCTCCATTCAGACTGGGGCAGAGAAAGGGACACCATTTGTACTAGAAAGGAAAAAAAGTGAAATACTGAATTTATATCAGCAGGTTTGTATACCTCAAAATTAACAACCTTGGCAACGAACTTTTAGTCAGAGGGACAATCAAGTTTTAGGGATAAAATTCTGGGCAATATATCAAAAAACATCACTGCCGAGATCAGAAATATGTGAGATGTTGATGATTTTGGAAATGTATGACTCTTTAAATGTCACCCGTTTCCAAATACAGGTGGATTTTTTTTGTTTCAGCGCTTAGTTTCGATCACTTTGTTTTCTTTTCATTTTGACATTACTTTAGCTTTCACTCTTGCTCCTATGTAACTTCTTAGAGGTCCTTTTCCAGTTCAGAAAAAGCTACAGGCTGTCTCTATTTCTCCCTATAGCTGTCCCTGATGGGCGCTGTATAACATGTACATATAGCAGAGCCAGGCTGTAGTTTAGGGTACTGTAGTTCACCCCCAGTAGCCCCTGGAGGGGCAGATAATAATCCTCTTGCAGTCTAAAGCCATCTTGCGCACATCTCTGCCTCTTCTCCTTCTTGTTCAGTACTATACCCCTCCTTCTTCCCTACCAAACTCTAATCAAGGGCTAATGAACCCCCCCCACCTCCACCCCATTCTTTTTTCTGGGGCTGGCGGGTTATATTTTTCGTTTGTGAACTTCTCAATGCAAAACCTTGAAGGAGGCAATGGTGATGGGTACAGTATTCTCCAGAGAGAGAGAGAGAGAGAGAGAGAGAGAGAGAGAAGGAGGGAGAAGGATTGTGTGTGGCACGTTTTGAATTCCTACTGCTTTCACACTAGGAACCTTTAGTGTTATGGAGACACTGTTTCCGCACAATTAGGGCTTGTCCACACCAGAGTTTACTGTGTGTTTGCATTCCTGTTTAATTTGCATAGTCCACATGATGTTACCTTAAAATAACACCAGCCTTGATGCTTCCGCTCTGTAAATTCAGGTTTACCTGATGCAGATAACTTAAATAAGTTGGGAGAAATCAGACTCCAAACCACTCCACTTGGGATCACAAATGAATTGTTTCAGTGTTTCTGGATCAACTGTCACTTTCTGCTGCTCCCCTTTCTATGCCCACTAGTTCCACAAGGATTTCGTTTCTTTTTATTGTTTTCCTCCTGAATGGAGGAATGTATCTTTTTCTTTTGATCTCTCAGATTTGCACAAAACCAGAAAGCTGCACGAGCAAATCACACGAACAAATTCAACACCCGATGTATAGGGCAGCTATCTGGAAAAAAAATGTGCTGAGAGCTTACAACTGCTTTCATGTCTTTTCTAGCCTGCTAGTAAGCGCCACTAGGAGCTTAGCTTTATATTTCTATAGCTTTGGATCTCTCAGATGTTAACAAAACTAGAAAACTGCCCAAGCAAATGACACCCGCCATATTTCTAGCTATCTATGTGTATGTATTAGATATAGATATGTTTTCTTTTGATTCCTCAGATTTGCACAAAACTAGGAAATTGCACAAGCAAATTTACAATTGCCTGTGTGCTTTTGTACAGTTCTTGGGCAGGGAAATTTGTGTGCATGCCCTGTCGGCATTTAGTTGGCATTACAGAATCAGCAGATTAGAAAGCAGGGACAAACATTAAAAGGGACGCCTACTGGTGTCAACTGGAAAGACGTAAGTTGCTCTTCACATACAAATTCAAATATATGCTGGTGTGGACCAGTTTGGTATAATTTGAATGTGGGGGTGGCGGGAGTGGAGTAACAGCAAAATAATGTTCAAATGTGGACGAGCCCTTAGAGGAAAGTAGAATTAAAATGGCATAAGCATTTAATATAACACAATATATTATCCATAGTCAATATTCTCCTATTGTAAGTCATAAAAAGGCCCACCAACATGAACTGCAAGTTTCCTTTTGTAGCTTCAATCTGTTTTATTTCTTCCATCTGATGAAGCCTGTTTGGCAATTAGTGAATAACAGCCTGTTAATTGCCCCTTGAATAGCCTCTCTTGATTGCTCCAGTAGACTTTAATTGCTGGTTTTCTCTTGCTATTTTTTATAGTGAAATCACTTTATTTTGCAATATGTATTTTAAAAAATAAAAATAAAAATAATGAAAGAAAACCAGTAATTAAATCAACTTTCCCTTTAGGAACCAAAACTGATACTGAGGCATATTATTGAGAACCCCTTATAGACTTCTAGGTTTTAACTTCAGCACACACACACAAACCAGTTTATCATAGCTCCTAGCCGAAGAGAGGCAGAAAGGTAGGCTGCTTTCCTTGGTTTAAAGCTTGCAGGCAGCTGAAAAGAACAGCAACAGAAGTAATCCTAAAAGTAGACAGATCTCACTTATAATCTGACTGACCTAACTCTGGATTTTTATTTAAGATTTTTAGCAGAAGGAATCTGAGGGAACTGTTCCCACGTAATGAGGCTTTCAATATCAGAAGAGTTTCCAACCCACGACCTCTTGGGTTGGTTCCAAGAATGGGCAGGGGGACACAAACTTCTGAAAGGTGAGAGCCCCCTAGCCCCATAAGTGCCAATACCTTACCAGGTCAACTATCACATTGTGCTTGAAATACACAGGGGTGCATTTTTAGAAGCTGCATTAATGTTTAAAGATCCATGAAAACATTGCAGGCCATTTTCTGAGGTTTGGAGCATTTTTTTGATGAGGTTCGTTCTGCCAACATATATAACTTCTGTGTTTCTCTTACAAATTGTTAGGAGTACAATTGTACTCCGAGAGAACTGTGGGCAGCAGCTGGGAAGTGTCCTATTTGGTAGTTGAATTAGAGGCCTAGGAGGACTGGGAATGCAATGGAAACGGCAGGATTAATGTAGGGAGTAATGTTCATTTAGTTGCTTGGCCTTCCCCCGCCGCTGGCCCTTGGAGAAACCTGATCATTACCACTAAACCGGAGCAAGTGGCAATCGGGTTTTCTCTGGATTGACGTTTGCTCTGATTTATCACTGAAAAGCAAGTTGTCTGGCAGAAAGCAATGGGCATATTAATATGTGCGTGAGAGAAGTGACTGTTCAAAGTGTGTGAGGCAAAGGAGCCAACTCCTTGGGGCTGAGGGGTCTTGCCCCCCCATAAAATATTTGAGGGGGCTGGGCTCCCCCAAAGTTGAGGGGCATTGCCATTCAAATAGTGTGTGTGCACCGTGTAATGTGACCTGGCCCCTCCTCCCCAATATTTTATTCAAGTTGGCATCCCTGGTGTTAGATGGGTGTGACTTATTATGGGGAATGTATGGGAAGCGGTTCAGACAGTCCTTTCTGTTATGGGAATGCAGGAGAGAGTTGCAGAAAACAGAGTGAGTAGGGAGTGTGCATCTGTGTGTTCCTGGTTTTGAGGAATGAATGGCTAATCAACAAAAATTGCTTCATTTATTTTACTGCTGGCTGGTTCTAGCTAGCCTTGATTACGACTTCCTCAAAACGAGCTTGTCAAAGGGGCCTCTCCACCATCTTGGGCACCTTCTGCTGTTGCTTTCATGGGTCTTCTTATAGTGTGAAATCTAGAGAATGTAGGGTATCTTTTGGGATGACCTTTTCCAAAATCGATTTCCTTCCTGAGATTGTTCCTTTAAGGGCAACCTCTTATTCTAAAATTTCACTGGAAATTTCCTTCCTTTTGAAGCTGAGCTGTAATCTCCCTCCCTCTAGAGTCCATGTAGAGACTTCTTCCTTCAGCAGGTATGTTAGAGAGTCCATACTTCTTCTAGAGAAAAGTTGATGTATTCCTGTTTGTATAAATAACCAGCTCTTTCATCAAATCACTGTTAGGTAGGATTCTTTCTGTTCCTAGAAATGACTCCCTCATCATAAAATTAGGATGGTAGTTGCTTCATCCTAGGGATGGGTACACCTTCCCTCTATAATGGAACTGGACAACTTCTCAATTTGCTAACAGACCCCTCCTTTTTGTGTTGGATTAGAATCTTGCACTTTAAAAAGTTGGCTTGTTATATCCCTCCTTCTGGGGTTAATTTTCCTCCTTTTTACAGTTGGGTCCAACCATACTCTTCCAACTACTTCCAATGGCAGGCTGAGGGGCCCTCATTGTGTGGAAAAAAGGAGGGAAAGTTATGGAGAACTTCCATTGCCTGCTGGCATGCATACTCATCAGCAGCTGTGATTTTGGTTAGGCTTTTTGTTTTGTTTATTAATAGAAGAAAAAGAAGAACCGTGTATTATAAATATATATGTATATGTATTGAACAGAGACTGTTTGGGAGCCACTGATGTCTCTTTCGCTCATGAACAAAATATTAAAATAAGCCATACACACAGTCATACCAGCAAGCCCAGACCTGAGAGCATCAGGTGCTCATCCCAGTTCACCAGTGGGATGAGATAGACTCAATCATGGGCGGGCTGGGAGGTATGTTGGTGAACCCAACAAAGTTGTGTGCAATTCTGTATGTGAGTGTTAGTGCCCTGGATGTTCCTGCAGCATGCTTCTCCCAAACTTTAAAATGTGGTACAGGGCCACCTAACTAGTTTCCTCTGTGGAAAGGTTCATACAAGAAAGTAGAGGGTTACAGTAATAGGTGAACCATAGTGTACTGGTGTGTCCCATGGCTGCTTGAACAGTCTATTCAGTATGCAAATAATGTGTGGCATGCTTCTAGCAATAAGGTACAGGGGTTACCGGTATCTTAGGGTAGGAAAATAGTAATATATGAAGCCACCTACAGTGGCCCTTCTGAATGAGAGGGGGAGATCTGATGCCAGCCGCCACCCCCCAATCAACCAGTTGAGAGACACTGCAAAGCCATTGAGGGTTAGGGGGGCCTAACTAACTACGCACCACATTAATGATGTGATTAGCAACCCCAACATGTGGGAATCGGCATGTTGGGGGGGGGAGAGACTTCATTGGGATCAGTACTCAAAGCACCTGGTGTTTAATTTTGTTAAAATCATTATGTGATTGGTCATGATTAGCAATCACTGCATTAACATAGCATTCATTTGACATAATATATGCAGTTATACCCTTAGAAAGAGTGTCCAAAACAGTATGGGGCACTCGGGGGAGAGAAGCATGAACCGCTTGGTCTAGGGAGCCTGTCCAGGATTGAAAGTTCTCCTTCATATGCTTACAGCAGATTTGCATTCAGTCTCCTCTCTGTTGCAGCTTGGTCTGTTTCAGGAGTTGTAAAATATTAGCACTTTCCTCTGAAAGAGCTGCTTAACTTTTGATGAATATTCACAGATACTGGGTGGTATCCAATGAAAACAGTTCTGCTAGCACACAAACTTTTATGTGCTCAGTGGAACTTCTCCAGTCTCTCATCTCCCCATGTGTCACCTCCATGACCCCAAATTCTGTCCTGGAGGCTTTGGGGAACAGATTTAGTGGATGAATGGGGTGGTGGTGGGGAAGAAAGAGTGGGAAAGTTCCATTGCACAGCAAAAACTCCTTGCGCTAGTGGATCTGTTTTGTTCGATACCAACCATTATTTGTGAATACTAATCAAAAGTGAAGCAGCAAATTCAGAGGAAAATTCTAGTATTCTGTTTAGTTAGATACCACCCAAATTCTCCAGTACTTCTCTCTCCCCCCCCCCACTTCCAGTGCACCTATTTCACTTCACTGCTTGATCAATAGAGATCACTGCAAAGTTGTTGCTCTGTGGGTTGAAGCCAACTACATTGCCACTGCAACCCTGCTTCTTGGAAAACTCTGGATTGAGACCACAGCACATTGCAGGGGTGGGGGCAAACTGTACACATGGGTAGTTCCCTGGCTAGATATTTTAAACAAAAAGCAGCCACAGAAAGCTGAAATTGGGAGTGGAGGACAAATGGGGAGAAAAGGAACTTCCCCACTGGTCCTTCCCTTCCCTTCCTGCCCCCTGGTCCATTCAGAATGCCCCAGATGTTTTTAAGAACGATGTGGAGTGCCTGCACCATTTTCCGCAGAAATGGGAAGCAGTGGTAGAAATAGTTTTGAACAGAAGAACAGGCGAAAAGGTTCAACAACCCCTCCCTTCTTCCCAGGTCATAGACACACCATCCATTTAAAGCATCCTTATACCATATGGACTATCACGGCTTCTCCCAAAGAATCCTGGGAACTATGGTTTGTTAATGGTGCAGAGAGTAGTTAGGAGACCTCACAAAGCTACAATTCCCTGTATCCCTAACAAACTACAACTCCCAATATTCCTTGGTGGAAGCCATGTCTGTTAAAGTGGTATAAGAGTGCTTTGAATGGATGACGTGGATGTGACCACTCTCTTAATTGCGATTTCTAAGCCTGCTTTGCATTTAAATTAACATGTTGGGAGGAAGAATCAAAGAACTGCCAATCATATGTACATTCCCATGCCACTGTCCCTTAAAGAGTAGATGTCTCCTCAACCACCCCACTTCCTCTCAACGTTAAAAATAAATAAATCACATTGCACACAACTTTCTGGGTGCCAGATTTACCATGCAATCCAGTGAATCTTCACTCAGAAGTAAATTCCATTATGTTCAGTGGGATTTACTCCTAGGAAAGTGTGTATAAGACTGCAACCTTAATCAGGTAATATTAAATGCGATTTAAAGCACCAAACAAACAAAAACAGCAAAACACACATGACCATTTACAAACGAGTACAAAATTTAACCGAAACAGATTTCATCTGGCAGGAGTTCTAAGCAAAACTCCACAGTATCTGGGCTTATTTCCCCCAGGCCCAAGAGTCGATGTTGTTTAAGGGACAGATCCATTTGTTACAAAGTTTCTCTAGAATTGCTGTAATTTTGTTTTTCAATAAACTAATGTTTCCAGCTGCTCCTGGTGGATTTTTCCCTCCTCCATTGATAGATAATGTTGCTGAAATACAGATGGCTCTGGAATGGCTAATTAAATGGGGATCACGTTGTCTGGGGGCAGATGCTTCTGTAGAGATCTATCATAATTTTGCACTAAATACCACACTTCTATAAAGTTTAAACACGCTTTAGCTTCAGAGAGTTACATTCTAATATACATCTCGCTTCACCATAAGGGAGTTACCTCAGGTGATAGATTTCAGGCAAGAAACTCAATGAATTGCTTTTTAAACTTCTTCTTTTTTTTGTAAAAGTAAATCTTGTGTTAAATGTCTTTGCACTCAATTCTGTAAACTGTAGTGATATTGGAATTATAAAGCTGGGTCTGGGAGTGCCAAAGTGATGGGAAAGGAGTGACATTAAGAGTGTGCATTGTCGTAGTAAAACATATATGCATACATAAATACATCATAACAGCTTTATGTTTTATCAGCATTACCAGTTTGGGGAGAAGACAAGTCTACATTGTATGGGGTGCGAAGTAAGGGCAGTTGAATCCCACCTCCCAATGTCTTGGCTTGGTCATGTCATGCGTTCACTCAGACAGGACCAAGTGTACTCACTAATCAAGTACATACAACTGCTTGATGACTAATACATTCCTCTGCTTCTATTTATCATGTGTACAGAAACAGAGATAAAATTAGTAAAAATCCTCAACCCTGCATGTGAACATTTATTTAATAATGCATTTGTTTTTGTTATCTGCGATGCAGGTGACATTTCTATAAAACCAGCCTGCTAAAACCATTAAAAAAGCATAATAAAACATGAGTCAAATCAAACATTTTTTGTCTTAACAGTGCAATCCTATGTATGTCGACCCAGCAGTAAACCCCACTGAGCTCAATGGGATTTACTCCCAGGTGAGTGTGTACAGAATTGAGGCCTACAGGCAAAATATGCACCTCAGCACCAACTATAAGGCCCAATTATAAGTCTGAAATCATGTATTATCTTAGCAGAAGTATATGTGTACCAAATGCAGCTTTCTATCTGTTCTGCAAGTATCGTAACAGTTCCCACTGCGTGCCCCATGAACGAGCCTGTTGGTAAGGCTCAAGTCTTTTAAAATATGTACTATCTACAATATATGGTTGTTATTATTACTATAAGTGTAGCCTTATTTTATCAATCATAGGAGTGATGTCTATTTTAGCTCCTAGGTATCAGTCTTTTTAAAATTTCCTTTGCGTAAATCTCTGAGCTGGTTCTGCCATCCTCAACTGCAAGACCCTTTTCCTAATTCTGTTTATTAGGTAGATATTAATATTGTTCTAAACCAGGAGTGGGAAACTTCAGGCCTGGGACAGAGGATGTGGCCCTCCAGGTTTCTCTACCCGGCCCTCAGAATTCTCCCCAGCCACATATCCACCCGCTTCACACCCTCCTTGAGTATTTGTACCTGGCTGGAATGTGTCCTTGAACTCCCGATAAGGTCTCCTGCTTGTCTGGATGGAGGAGAGAGAGCTGATGTAGAAACTAGCCTATTGTACAAAGGAAACATTTCCATTCCTTGCTCTGCCCACTTTTGCCTCTGGCATATGGCTTGCCTAGAAGGTTATTGTGCTCCTCCACAGCAACAAAAAGTCAACTATGTTCCCAGCGATTTATGTATATGTATATCCGACCTGTTTTACCAGCACCAAAGGACAGCGTTTTAGCCACATAACAATATTGCTGCAGTAGGTTCAGGATAAGAACCATTATGAGAGATTCATAGCTGAGCAGTGATTTGAAGCAGATTTTTTTCCACATCCAAACCTAATACTTTATAGCACAATCCTGCTCAGAAGTGAGTCCTGTTGAAATCAATGGGGTTTACTTCTGGGTAACTAGGGTTAGGATTGCAGCTGCTCTACAGCAGCTCTAGGAAAGATATTGTGTTCAAATTGAGACATACAAAACAAAACACCCCACCAAACACACACACACACACACACACACACACACACACAGCTTTGCCTTTCCTTGTGGGTGTCCCCCCCCCCAGCCCGCTTATAAAACATGCAGAAGAAGGGGGCGAAAGGATGCTGAGCAAACAAAAGATTTGAAAATGAATTGACCACCAGCCTGGGGAAGCAATACTGCAGCAACCATATTTAATCCTTGTGTGGATCAATGACAGAGACATGTTAAGAAGTACATGTTATTTAACATTTATTTCAAACATTTTGCAGAACTTGAAAGTTCCCTGTCAACCATCTGAAGAAGAAGAAAAGGCCAGTATGTTGAAACATCAACCCCAGCTAAAGCATGCTGCTGCCAGTCCTGTATTAAGCACCGTTAATATTTGAGATTATCTCCCCTGCTTCAAATATGACTGGTTGAGTTAATATCTATCTCCATACCTCATTCACATTCAAGATTATCTCCCTAAGCAAGCAATTTGCATATATCACCTCATTAGTATTCTTCAGCAGCTAATCTCAGCTCATGCTATGCTGGGGATCACCCCCCCTCCCTAGTAATTCATTAACATTCAAGCTTATTTTATTATAGCAGGGCTCTCAGATAGAAGGCCAAGGATTGATTAGGCCTCATGGGGTCTCCAGTGTAGCCTGCAGCATCCTTCCACATTCCGCCCAATGCAATCACTTTCAAGGCCACAAGTGGATGCTCTTTCCGCTAGCTAAGCAAAGGGACTCTTGGCAATGGCTCCTATTGCATCCCAGGGCATCAACCCCTCTTGAATTGCATTCATGACTATTAAGTAGTGAAGTGAGCATAGCATTGAATAACATTTGCTACAATCCGCAACCTAGTTCCTGCTTTCATTAATTTTTGTTCCTTTTTGTTCCAGTGCCCCACCCACAACATTACTTGCTTTTAAAACATTTCTAGTTCACACATACAAAGGGCTTCACAGGAATCACTCACAAGGAAGTAGGCCAGTGGCAAGGAACTTGTGCGCCTTCAGATGTTGCTGGACTAGGTAAAGGTAAAAAGGTAAAGGACCCCTGGATGGTTAAGTCCAGTCAAAGGCGACTATGGGGTTGCAACGCTCATCTCGCTTTCAGGCCGAGGGAACTGGCATTTGTCCACAGACAGTTTTCCAGGTCATGTGGCCAGCATGACTAAACCGCTACTGGTGCATGGAGGACTGTGATGAGTGCCAGAGTACACAGAAACGCCATTTACCTTCCCACTGCAGCAGTACCTATTTATCTACCTGCACTGGTGTGCTTCCGAACTGCTAGGTTGGCAGGAGATGGGACAGAGCAATGGGAGCTCACCCCGTCGCGGGGATTCGAACCGCTTACCTTCCGATCAGCAAGCCCAAGAGGCTCAGTGGTTTAGACCACAGCGCCAGCTCCCATCTTCCCTGACTATTGGCCATGCTAGCTGATGAGAGTCAAGCCTAGGCTTGCCATATTTCCTGACATGTCCTGGTTTTGGGGTGTAGAAATGGCATCGGGAAATTTTTGCTGAATCGGCAAAATGTCAGGTGAAACCCGGATGTATGGCAACGTGATGGGAAAAGCAGCGGAAACAGCTCAAAAAGCTTAACATCACTATGGGGGGGGGAGAGTTTTCCTAAGAAGTCTCAAGCAACACCTGGAGGACCAATGTGATGCATCCCTGAAGCAAACTCCTACTATGTGCTTTTAAAATTCGTATGGTGCAGGTGCCTCTCAAACCTGCCCCTTCAGCAGGACCATAGCATGATGGAAAAGAGGTCTATCCCTTCTCCTCCTCCATGTACCCCATCTGCTGTTAGCCATGGAAAAGCAAAATTTGGTAGCTAAGAAATGTAATAACTCAGGTTTTCTTCTCTGCAACTCATAGCAGCTCCCAATGAGCAATGTGGCTGCAGCTTAGGGGAATGTGGCTGCACCTCTTCACCTTCCATGGGTGCACAGAAAAGGGCTTCTGATGTAGACCCTAGGGTCCAGGCGTGTTCATAGGGGAAGAGGTGGCCCCCCCTGTGCTATTTCAGGAAGAAGGGCAGGCTATAAATTTAATAAGTAAACAAGGCTTTATAGATCAAAACCAGAACCTTTAAATGAGTCCAGAAATCTGATGATAATGTTGTATTATATTCTACTGGTAAAAAGTGTCCTTATGCAGCAAAGGCAAAATGGTAGCTTTACATGCAATCATTATCTAAGGCCTTTTTTCATGTGCCTCCTCCACAAGAGGTCCAGAGGGTGGCAAAACAAGAATGGGCCTTTTTCTGCAGTGGCTCCCTGTTTGTGGAATGCTGTCCCCAGAGAGGCTTGCCTGGCAGCTTCATTATACACCTTTAAGTGCCAGGGGAAAACGTTCCTCTTCAACCATGCCTTTGGTGGATTAACATCTTATTTCCTTCTAAATGTGGGAGGGGAGGTTATTGTTCTGTTCTGTTCTTGTTTTTATTGATTTTGTGTTAACACATTCAATAAATAACAATTAGACACACAAACAGTGGAATAATTATAAGGGAGGGAGCCCAGTTCCCGAGGAGGAATTAAAGGATGCACAAGGGGTACACAATCCATAACATTCAGCAGTGTGGATGGGCACTAAGAAGACACTTGTGTGGGAATCAGGTCAAAAGTGCACCTAGTCCATTCTGTTTTCATAGAGTCGAAACTATGCACCTCTGGGAAGCCCACAAGCATACTTAGTGTAAACGCAACTATTCCCACTTGCAGGGGTGAAACTAGGCTTTATTTTACCCAGGTCAAACACCCAGTTTGGCACACCCGACCCCCCCGTGTGCATTTGCATATACACTTCTTCCTCTTTGGCAATCATTCATAGCTGAGTAAGATTGTCTTCCATGAACATGGTCTTAACAATGTAAGTGACTGTGGAGGCCAATTCTGGATCCACATGCCCTTCCACAGTGGGGACATAGGTTTCTGGGCAGGCGTTGATCATGGTGAGGGTTTGCCAAGCATGCCTTCCTCTTAGCATGTCTCTCCCTTTTCTTCTGAGTTCGAGCATCTTCAAAGCCCACGACACCTTTGGTAAAGGCTGTTCTCCAGTTGGAGCGCTTGCAGGCCAGTGTTTCCCAGTTGTTGGTGTTTATACTACGTTTTAAAAGATTTGCCTTGAGAGAGTCTTTAAACCTCTTTTGTCGACCACCAGCATTATGCCTTCCACTCAGGCTGGCAGCCTCTGTGGGGGCTTCACCCGGGGCAAAACAGTTGTAGCTGCTGCACTGCCCTCTTGTGTTATCTTCAGCAACTGATATGGCAACAGAGGTGGTGTTCCGTTTTAAGCCAAGGTAAACCTTTGTGCCGATTTTCTCTCTCAGTGTAGTCCTCTGTCTACTCAGAAGTGAGCCCCATTACAATCAATGAGGCTTAACTCCCAAGTAAGTGAACATAGGTTTGCAGCCTTAACCATGAACGCCTTCAGAGAGCAGTTGCAATCTAAAGATGTTTCCAATGAGAAGATGGTGCTAATGGCAGCTGTCAAGTGTGTGTATCCATGACCATTATTGAGGACAGGATGGTTGAGAACTGGTCGCCCGAGCAGTCATTTCCCCTGTTAAGCCCCACCCGCTTAGTGTATCCCGTCATTATGCATAATTATTAGACGAAATATATTTAACTTATTCAGCCCTAATTAGCTGCTTCCTGTCGTCAGTTGGGCGGGTTTACTTTTCTCATTTGGCCAATTAGGAACCTGCCCGCTTTGTTTGAATAAGGAAGAACCAGGGGCAGAGCTTTCCCCGCAGCCAGACACTTTTTCGTCGCCTATTGGCTACATCGCTACGTCAATTTACTATTTCTCCGAGCAGCGTCTCTCGCGCACTCTCACATTCTATTGGTGAAACGGCGCGTCAATCGAAGGATTTGAAATTCGCCCCCACCTAGTTTCTTCCCGCAACCGTTAGCAGATAAACAAACTATCGTCCCTTTAAACGCCGCTTTCACCAAACGTTCATATTCAAATCCGTCCAATCAGGCACTATAGCGCCGCCTCTCCACTACGCCTCTCCTCATTGGCTGCCGGCCGTCGCGGACATTGGTTGTCAACGGCTCTCCGCGAGGAGAGCACCCGAGAAGGGAGGGGGGAGGAACGGACCCCCTCCGTTCTAACGGGCCTGATTGGGCGGCTGGGGTTCCAAAGGGGTGTGGCTGGCTTTGACCGAGGGTTATAAAACGTTTGCTGGGCACCGGCCACCCTCATTAAAGTGAGGGTGGCATAAGCGAGTTGGAAACAGCGTGGAGAAGGAGGAGGGTGGGGGGAACATCTGGTTTCCCCCCCGTAAATGCACGGGAAAGGTGGAACTTCTTAAACCCTAGTATTTTCTCAATAGGGGTAGGGGGCTCCTGACCCAGGTTAGGAGTAGGCGCACGATCAGAAGTATTTTAGTTGTAGACTAAGGTGCGTATGTGAGCCCTCTAAAGGTTAGGGTTACATTGTGCTGTTCTACAATCCTCTGTGCAGACCCTACACAATGGTGAGTGGCTTTTGGCTCGTTTGCCCCTGCCTAATTTGAAGTTTTCTCCTTGGTTCTGGGACCCACCAGAACTTGGTTGGGATTGGTGGCATGTGACTTCCCCTGCACTGATCAAAGGTTCAGGGGATGGGTAACTTGGGGATCTGTTCATATTTGTGTTCCTGTAGGCAAAATCCAGGAGTATGGAGTGAAACCTTTGGCTGTCTGTCTTCAGCTGGGTCCCAAGGTTATGGCTTTGTATTGGGGAAGGGATCTGGGAGTGGGGTTCTGTGTAGGATTTCCTTGTAATAAGACACTTGGATTTAGCATTGGAGATATGTCAGTGTTTGTGGCACAAGTGGTGAGAAGCCTGTTGAAGTCCTGGTGTAGAGAAAGGGTGGAATTTACTGATCTAGTGTCAGATGTGGGTTAAGATCTAGTGCCAGGCTTAGGGGTGTCATGATAGAGGAGGAATCCTAATAGAGGAGCTACTGATGAAATATGAAGAGAAAGTGAAATATACAGAAGGAGCTTCTCAATTCCTAAAGGAACTCATCTTAAAATATGGTGAAAGAGGCCCAAATTCTTTGGTGTGGAATGAGTACACTGGAAAGGCATTTAAAAATGGAGGTGCAAGTATAACAGATGTAGTGATGCCAGTTTCTATGAGTATTTGTTTAAATTAAGCAGGGTGGGGAAGCTGTTATTGGACTCCTACTTCCATCATCTCTGACCATGGGCCATGTTGACTGGGGATGATGGGAGTTGGAGTCTAACAACAGCTGGAGGGCCGCAGGTTCTCAATCCCTGGTTTAAAATGTCCGACTTCATTAGGGTTTTATAAGTTTATGGGAGGAATAATTTTTGTATAGGAGGCGTGGGCGGTTACCCACACTGGAAGTCAAACTTGAAAAAAACTTAATTCCCCACTTGCCACAATATTTTCCATCCTTTGTTACAACTTTCCTGTTTCCTTCTTGGATGTGTGAGCTGTGGCATCCTTGATACATGATCCAAATGAAAAAAACACATAATTGAGAGTATCAAGGTCTTTTAAAAATCTTCAGATATTTATTTGGCAAAGTAGATTCCTTACAGGGTAAGTAATGCATTTTGATAATAGCCACCTTTGCTTTTCTAGAATTTAATTACATGCCCTGTTTGGATCATATTTGTTGAGGCATATTTTATATTGTTTGATTTATAAGTGAAAAACAGGAATGTGCCGGTATTTCTTTCCAGTGCCTTCCAAAATACCTTGTATTTTGTTTGATTTTCAGGTGCAGGGCTAAAGGCCTATTCCTTGCTGCAAACACAGAAAGTCATCACTTGTACAAAATAATACATAATAGAAAAGGTGGATTGTTCTTTTTACATATGGGGAAACATATCTCAGACATTCTTTAATAAGGCTGGAATCCTGGGCATTGAATACCATGAGACTTGTTCCTGAATAAACATATAGGATTGCATCGGGAGGCATCTAGAGTTTGCTTTCTGAGTAGTTTTATTTTTTCATAGTATGAGGATTTAGGAAGATACAGCAGTACTCTGAACAGTTTGTCTTCTCCTGCTCCCCCTTTCTCTCAAAGCAAAATCCTCCATGTTTGCAAACTCTTCTACTCAGTCGAGTTGTAAGAGTACTGCTTTAAGGTCTATAAAGTTGGTTAGCCTTTTAAAAACCTTTTGTCTTGATTTGTTCCAGTCTAGGCCTTTGGTTCCCTTGGGTATATGTTTCCGTGTGCAGTGCTGCATACATGTTTTTAAATTTTCATTTTGTATTTGAGACCTGCGCAGTCCTTTGACCTCTTACATGCTTTCAGATGTGTTTAATTGTAAACTCTTTCTCATGGGATGAATCCTTGGCAAGCAGTGTTCTCTCCTCTCCTCTTCCCTACCCCCACCCCCCAGCAGATGGTTTACACACAGGCAGCAGTTTTGTGTGCAGGGAAGGACTGAGCTTCCTTGATAACTTTATTTTTTTGTAATCAATCAAAAACGATTAGACGTTTCTCAACACATAGTATACGTGTGTGTCAGTGGAGGTTAAGCACTTTGATTGTAACTTAAACAGAAGTGATGACTTTTATGGACGAAATGAAAATGTTCCATGTAGAAAGCCATACATAGTGGTGTGTGATATATTTCTCCTTGTCAGTGTGTTCTTTATCTGTAAGATCTTGAGTGTTGGTACTTTATTTTACAGTTACTCCAAAGAGATGCTAGGATGCCTCCTCTGATGTCTTCCTTTATAGCCAAGGGTGATGCATTTTTGCCATTTGGCATCCTTACTATTGGTTTACTCTTGAAATGCCCTTTGGGGGCAGCCTTCCCACTGTTGGTGACTTTTGTGTTTTAAGTTCCATTAGAGTGAGCCTAGCATAGAATCTGATTTTTGTTAGCTTTGGAGGATCCCAAGGAAAAAAACATCCAGCAGCGTGGGACACATTGCTTTGATCCAGAAGGGATCAGAAATGGTATTGTGCAGTGTCCTGTTTAAATGTGGCCTCTTCTGTACTTCTGGTAGAGGAGCCTGTGGATGTAGTTAACTAATTAGACTAGCCTTTCACAACTTTAGGGCCACAGGTGATGTTGGACTAAAATCCCTGGCCCACTGGTGCTGCTAGTTAGTCCAACATAATCTGGGGACGCAAGATTGAGAGAGGTTGAGTTAGACTGTGACCCAAATGGTTTATTTTCCAGTTTTGGGCTACATGCTTTTGTGTCCATGTATGCTACAGTAGTAAAACTTTCAGTTTCTACTGGTGTCAGAGAGAGAGAAAGAAAGAGAGAGAGAGAGAGAGAGAGATGGCAAAGAAGTCCCTAGGGAGAGCTGGTGCATGTTGGAAGCTAGGTCAGCTTGCTCCTTTTTAAATGGCAAGTGGGCAACCCCTTTAGCACTCTGAAAGACGTATGTGGGCACCTTTAGGGTGTGTGCAGAATTGCAGAGGCTGCAAATAGCCACCCTATGATATTGAACTGAGGTGGAGCGTTTGTAGAAATGACAGCCAAGTAACAAAAATTGTACACCCACAAATACACATTGTGTCTGAGTGAAAAGTTAAGGCACACCTTGCCTAAAGACTTTGTGTAACCCAAGTACAAAAGGTTTTCTTCCTTTCGCAATTGTCCTGCTTTGTATGTCAATATTTGCTGGCAATGCAGGCCACTTAATTCCTTCTGACGGTGCAAATGAGGATCTACAGTTGACAGGTGTCAAAATATAAATACAGTGGTACCTCGCAAGACGAATGCCTCACTAGACGAAAAACTCGCTAGACGAAAGGCATTCGCTAACGAAAGGGTGACTCGCAAGATGAATTTTCCTATGGCCGTGACTCACAAAACGAAAATGTTTTGTGATCCCCCCCCCCCGTAAAACCGCGCTTCCTCTGGCCGTGCTTCGCAAGATGAGATTTCCGCTATAAGACAACGCTCGCGGAACGAATTAATTTCATCTTGCGAGGCACCACTGTAAATAGCAATTGGGGGGGCTGTTTAGATGAGGTGTTCTCAGGATTATGGGGGAGGTGAAAGGTGAGAGCAGACTTGCCTTCTCCTGTGTGTTTTCTTTATTTCTCTCTATTTCACTCACTCACTCAATCTCTCACACACTGAAAAAGTGACTAATAGAGCAAGAGATCCTGTGTTTGTTTGAATGGGGAATCTCCCCTGCTGTGCCAGATTTAATCTCGGTTTTAAACAACCATGGAATCCCTTGCCTTTGTCCATTGGCTTAGTGAGGAGAGTGAATCGGGAAAACGTAGGCCTGAGGCCTGCTCCCCATCTCTTTCTGGCTACCTCATGTGAGTTGGGGGTCACACACCGTCTGAACAGCCCTGAAGAAAACTGTCATTCTGGTATCTGCTTAATTTGTGTGTGTGTCTGCTTGCTTTCACCATTTCTCACCTGAAATTAAAAACATACAAACCTGTGTGTGCAAAAGAGGGTCAGAAAAAGCCCAGCCACTGCAGAATCTGTGTTTAAAAGCTGTGCTGCAATATTGGCAGCAGGCTTTTGAGAAGTCAGATTCTACCTTTGCTGTGAAAGCTACCTTGCTAGTGTATTTTCGCAGTCCATTATTACATTTTACTCTCGCCTCTTCTCCAAGGAGCTCAAGGGCAGTGCCCATGATTCTTGTATTTCACTCTCCCCTGTTTTACCCTCACAATTACCCTATGAAGAGCCACATTTTTTGTGTATAAGACTAGGTTTCTTCCCTTAAAAATAATGTCAAAAATGACCTCCGGAAGCGAAAAAATGGGCGCCGCTTCCGAAATTTTCGACTTGCAAAGGGAAAGAGGCGGCACGATACCTCGACTTACGAAGATTTCGACTTACGAGTGCGCCTTTGGAACAGATTAATTTCGTAAGTCGAGGTACCACTGTAGCAGCGTTTGCCTTGGGGGTGGAAGGTTTTTACATAGGATTTGACACTGTCCCCACCAATTAGTACTTTTGAATGCTGAGATTCTTGAGCCTATGTGACTTTGACTCTTCGTAACACATCTAGCCTTGTTATATTGACAGTTATGAGAGTTTGTGCACCAGCAAAGGACTGCGATCTCAGGGCTGCAAAGTAGCTGCTTCCCATCCCTTCCTTCCTCAGCCCTGAAAGTTCCACTCAGGCAGTTTTGAGGAGGAATTGTGCCTGTGCTTTCGAGAATTGCTGCTATGAGGGATGTAATATTGCTTTAAAATACTTACCCTTGGGCTTCTGATCCCTTTGGAAGGAATTGATAAATAAAACAAGATAAATCAATTTGCACAAACAAGCTGTTCCTTTTTCTTTTACTCTTTGTCTAATTTGATACACCTTTGCTATTTGTGATGGGTGTGTCTTCATGTTACTCTTTCCATATGTGTTTATTTCTGCCTTGCAACAAAGATTCTGTATACAGTGTAGTTGCCCATGAGCTCGTGTGTGCGCGCACACACACACATATAGTTAATATTAATTTTTAAAATGCACACACACACAAATATATATAGAGTGTAATTTTAATTTTTAAAAGGGCTCTTCCAGTTTATAAAGCATCCCTTGTTCTTGCTTGCCGTGTGCAGGCAGGTGAGTGGCTGTTCAAAAGTCCATTTTAATTTGTGCTGTTTTGCCTTGGATCTCTCTCTCTGTGTGTGTGTGTCTTTACAAGCTAGAGGTACATGGTTTTTAGTAGGGAGAAATTAGACTGTTGGACTTTGGGCTTTGCAGTTGGGGGCTCATCAACAACAAATTACTTCAAAAATAAGACATTCATGCATAATTCTTGGTGAGTAATAGTTAGAAGAAAGTGCATTTTGAAATGGATCCTATGTTTTGTCAGCATCCTGCTGCATGTAATGGCTTTCGGAGAGCCTGCTTGTGAGTAAACATAGGAAGCAGACTGTGTTGCTGCTTGAATTGGCAGGCTCGTGGGTTTTGGGGAGATTACTTAGGAGTAAGCATTTCAAGTGGCATGCTGGCAGAAGACAGTGTTCCAGTGACATGTCTTGGAAAGCAAGTAGCTATTTAATGATTCACTGACTTTGCTGGGAGAAGACTAGGAAGTGGAGGGTTATTTTGGATCGTGGTGTTTCTCCACAGTTGTGTTTGTGTGTTTGTGTGTTCGTTCCAATGCATATTTTTGTTTGACCCAAGTAAGCACCTTTTACATGCACTATGCTTTCCTTCCCATTCCCTCCCACAAGTAAATCTGAGTATTACTAGTGCCTAGAGCTGGCCTTCCTCGTCTGTGTTGCTGGAGGCTCTTGGGAAGATCTGTTGGTCACCCTCTATGCAACTTTTCAGGCATTCTGCAGCACATTGTCACTCCCAATATTGGTCAGCCCTGCCCCCTTCAAGAGCAGTGGTGGCAGATCCATGCAGGGACTGTATTTCAGCTAAGAGCCACATTCTTCTTTGCTTTTCCCTCTCCCACCCTTTCTGTCCTGCAGAATTCCAATGTAGAAAATTTGCCTCCCCATGTGATTCGGCTGGTCTACAGAGAAGTCTCCACTCTGACCTCAGACCCACCTGAAGGCATCAAAGTATTCCCTAATGAGGAGGACATCACAGATGTGCAAGTTACCATTGAAGGACCTGGTAAGAAGGGGCATGTGGGGTTTGCTTTCTGACACTCCTTAAAAAAAAAAAAGTGGTTAGGAGGCAGAGGGCTGTACCTGCATCAAGTACAGCAGAGCTCTAGCTTATGGGTTGTTGTGAAAAGGGCAACAGTGCTAGGTGGCATTGTCCAAGCAAGAATGGAAAGGTGACTCTTTTAAGGGGTTGTGGGGCTCTTCTCCACAGGCAGCATAAATTTAGCTTCCCATCAATATTCCTATGTTGTCCAGGAGAGCTTGTTCCCATCATCTGCTTCCAGGATGGGGAAAGGCGCTCTCTTCTGCACCACCTGTGAGGGAATCCAGATACCTTTTTGCTGCTCATAGCATGCTGGTATTTATAGCTATCTTGTGGTTAGAAATAAGACAGTTGGGTGGGGTCTTGTAGGTGGAGGGAAGCTCTGGAACCAAGCTGCAGCCTTGAGCCATGGCTCAGTGCAGACATAACACTGAAGTGGAATACAGGAGGTCAGGAGTATTGGGGTGTATCCAGTTAAATTACACTCTGAGTAGATGTGTTGAAATTAATGGGCCTGTGGTGATCATGGCCATCAATATCAATGGGTCTAGGCCGGGCTAACATTGGAGACAGCCCATTGGGCCTGTGTTCTCTTAGCAGAAGAGAAGTTTCAATTCTCTAGGAATACCAAGTTCTCATTTCCCGACCATATACTTTCAGACTTCTAGCAATAAAACCAAATTAACCTCTTTCCTGGTAAATGAATCCTTGAGCCCCAAGCTGGAAATTAAAAGGGAAAAGTAAAATCTAGCCCTTATGAAGCTTGTGCTGAGAGGAGTAAAAATATCTGCCTTGCAAGTACACAAACTTGCCCCAGAAAAGGGCTTAGGGTGAAGGCTAAAAGAGAGGGGGGGGGGGAAACAGACTTACTGTTTAGCTCCTTAAAAAAAGAAGTCAGCAAGCCTTCAGTATTCATGAGAGTTGCTGGAGAAAGAGAGAAAAAGCAAAACAGTAGACTAAATTATTCTAAAAAGGAAGCAAAATTAGGGTACAAAAGTAGATAAAACTTTGCATATCCTCAATAGACACTTCTCATTTCAAATCTTTTTTCACACTCTAGTTGGTTTCCTTCAGTTACAGACACGTGAATAATATACTCCTCATTAAAAATTAGCCTTTCATTAATTTATAATGACAATACCCCTTCTTTTGAATGAAAATTCCACAGTCTTTGACAAGGCATATGATTTGTTGGGGGGTGTTATAATGCTGTGGTAGAGCTTGCTGATCATAAATAAGGTTGGCAGTTTGAATCCGCCCGATGTGGTGAGCTCCCGTTGCTCTGTCCCTGCTCCTGCCAACTTAGCAGTTTGAAAGCACACCAGTGCAAGTAGATAAATAGGTACCACTGCAGTGGGAAGGTAAATGTGTTTGCATGCGCTCTGGCACTCATTACGGTCCTCCGTGCGCCAGTAGCGGTTTAGTTATGCTGGCCACATGACCTGGAACGCTGTCTGTAGACAAACACCGGTTCCCTCGTTCTGAAAGCGGAGATGAGTGCCACACCCCATAATCTCCTTTGACTGAACTTAACTGTCCAGGGGTCCTTTGCCTATAATGTGTTTTAGGGTGAGAGTTATTGGATTGTTCTTGTTTTTATTTTGATTATGTATTCTGTGTTTTTATATCATGATTTTATCTTGTGAACCACCCTGAGACCTGCGGGTATAGGGGGTATACAATTTTTTGCAAATAATTTGTTCCCAACATGGTACAGAGCACCGACCACGTCATAAAACAACACTCAGATACCAATAGCTTGGCCAGCATCTTTTTAGCTCCCAAGGTCTTGTGGATCATCATGGCTGCCGTAGAAGATGGAATGTAGAGGAGGCCATATTGGCGTTCTCAAAAAATGGAGAAGTGGTCATGTGGGAAAAGGCAGCACTACTTGGGATCAGGCAGCCTAAAAAGCAAAATAGTTAGCTGGACATCAGAGATAACTGAGCTGTGGTTTAAACCATGTGTGGGGTACAATGAGTGGGACATGCCATCCTGCGGTATTGCTGAGACAACCCTTCTTCTGTTCCTGCTGCAGAGGGTACCCCATATTCCGGTGGCCTCTTCCGCATGAAGCTCATCCTTGGCAAAGACTTTCCAGCCAGCCCACCAAAAGGCTACTTTCTGACCAAAATATTCCACCCCAATGTGGGGGCCAATGGCGAGATCTGCGTCAACGTCCTCAAGAAGGACTGGAAAGCGGAACTGGGCATCCGACATGTCCTGCTGGTGAGTGGTGGTTTTAACTGGGTTGCATCCCAAAATGGTATGTTCAGGGCCTGAATTGGATTGTAACCCAAAATTGTTAATATCCTGTAGGAAGCTGCCTTGTACCTGATCAGACTTATCGTCTAGTCCTTTCTATACTGACTGGCATTGGTGTGACAGGGTTTCAAGGAGGCAGATACATTTCTTTTGTCTGCCGTCTAAGATCCTTTCAACGGGCAATACCAGGGATTGAACTGCATGCAAAACACTTGTCTTGCCTCTGAGCCATGGTCCCTTTCTTTGCTTAATCCTGGGCTTATTTAGGCCAGTGGGGGGGGGGGGAAATGGTTCAACCTAAAGCAAAATCCACCATGAAGTGTCCTGCAAATGTACCATTCAAATGACACACAGAGAAAAATGGCTTGGCCAAAGCTGTCCAGAGCATTGAACCAGGAACTCTTTAGCTCTTGACATCAGTGCATTAAACCAGACCTCTGGACTTTGTTTTCATGATATAGATTTTAATTAAGTTTTTAACAAACTTCAATGCAGCTTACAAACTTTGTGGTGGAGCAAACTGAGACCTCCCTCTTTCTGTTAATAGTCAGGATGTTTATTTTAGTGCCGCTTCTTCATTTCTTTTTATGTTTGGTGTCATGTGTCTGCTGTGCTGCAGCACAGGGTCTCTAATTCAGGTAGCGGCAACCTGTTGTTGCTTAGAGGGATTGGTTCATAAGGGTTTGATCTCCACCAAGCTCCTTCTGAGAAGATGCTCAGACTGACTCTTGGCACGCTGCCCAACCAGCCTGCCCTCTTTTAACTAGTTATTTAAAAGATTACCAACAGTACCTTTCCATTGATGCTTCCAAGGTAGTTCACAAAGCAACACATTATTATTATTATTATTATTATTATTATTATTATTATTAAACCTCCAAATTGCATCAAAATTTAGTTCAATTTCAAAAGTAAAACATTAACTAAAAACAAAAGTAAAAGCAGCAATAAACAAAGAAATGGCAAAAATAATATTATCTTAGTAGAAGAAGAAAAAATCTTCCCTTGGTGCTGATTGGATAATAAAGTTGGCATCAGCCACACTGTCCCCGGGGAGAGCAGTTATTGGCTAGGGCTTGCCCTCTGCCTGTGTGCTGAAGACTGGCTTCCTGCATGCCACAAAGCAGCATTCTGGAACCAAAGCCTCATTTTCCAAGTTGCAGTGAGAACAGGGGTTTGCAGTGTCTGGTTTTGTTAAAAAGAGGTATGGATAATTTGATGTAAGCACAGAATAAAAAGCAGCCTAAACAGAAAGACACCATTTGTCCCTTCCCACCCTCCTGAAACCTTCCTTTGTAAATGCCGCAGAGCACTAAAGGGTTCAGGGGTGGCTGCTCAGTGCCATTTTTCCTTTTCACCTTCCCTAAAATCTCTCTATGGCAGGGGTGAGGAGCATGTGGCCTTCCAGGTTGGTGCCATGCATCCATCATCCCTAACCCTGGTCTGTGCTAGCTGGGACAGAATTTTCTAAAGAAAGTGCCGTGCATCCCTCCCACCCTAATATCCCTAATATCTCTGTTTCAAGCAGGCCAATTTCCACCTTCCTCCTGAAAAAAAGGTACATGGGTTATTGTTGTTTTTAAAAAATAACCCAAAGTACAAAACTGAATATTTTAAAAACGCAAAACAATACGATAGTGTGGTTTGAAATGGAGAAAAGCTCATTGTAACGTTAAACCACGAAAAGCACTAAAGCTGAGGATTCAGTTTTGCGCAATGAAGCCATGCAAAATAAACCACGAGAAAAATGCTTTTATATAGCACCACCGGACCCCGTGTTTCATAATAATAAATGTATCCAAATATTTACAGTAGCCTGTTAACATAGGGTTGCCCATAGCTCTTATTTAAACTCTTGTTTTAGAGGGCTGGATGATGATTGTTCTTGATTAATAGGCAACTTGACTTGTGTACAGAAACCACCAGGTAATTTTTAGATGGCCCCCATTTTGCAGCACCCAACTGGGGGTCCACCCAAGTTCAGCATTCAAGGAAACGATGTGATAATTGGTGGGCTGAAAGAGGGAGAGGCAGGAGGAAGAGAGAACTGTGCAGCACAAGCATTTTAAAACAGGGCAATAAGCATTAATTGGTAGATAAATTGACAAAAACATTAGTTGATTAGTGAGCATGTGTTAATCGGTCAGTTACACGCTTGCTAGTTTTGATGCTGTGCTGGTTTGCCCCTGTCATTGGGAATATGACCATTTTCTTATGGGTTCTTCCCCTGCAAGTGGATAAGTCTAGGCAACTCTCTTAATATTTTGGCAGCATGTTGAAGTATTTAAATTTAATGGATCAGTTAAAAGGGAGGTGTCGGGTAAGTTAAAAACACCTTAGTCAGCGGCCATAAAAACATGTTCCTTTCTAGGTTTTCTACCATCTTTCCAATCTTGTAAGTTAGGTAACTTTTGAAGCAACAAAGATAGGACTCTGTGGGAGCTCAGGATAGATGACGCCACAGTATTTTGGTTGTCCCGTGGCCCCAGAATATTAGCTGCTTTTTCCTGGATTTGAATTGCAGCTCTCCATCATGGTGACTAAATAAAAAAAACAGGCCGCAATGCAGGGCAGTTCCTGTCGTCTGTTCCACCTCAGAATGTATGAGAGGCGAATCTTGCTTTGAAATCATCCACTTATAATATCCCTGCTAGTAAAAAGCTTGCACATCAGGAAGGTTGCTTGCTGCTTCCTTCGCCTTTTCTCTAATGCATTAACTTCCCACAAGCTTTGAGCTTTTGACAGGCACTTTCAAACCAGCAACACTCCTTTTTTACAAGCACATATCTGTACTGAGGTGATAATAGAATGGTGAGGGTATAGTACCTGGTTCCTTGCTCCACTTTTTAATCTGAATCTGGTGTCGGGCTGAGAGTGAGAAGCTTCTGCAGGCAGAACTCTGAACTCTGCTTCAGAGTTAGTGCCCCACCTCTAGGGCTGAATGATTTCCAAAGGGCAACTTACAACACATGAAAAGAGCCTTCCTCAGCTTGATGCACTCCAGAAATTTTTGTCTACAATTTCCATCACCCCCAACTGCTGGCTGTGTCAGCTGGGGCCAAAAGGAGCTGCAGTACGAAACATCAGGAGAGCACCACATTGGGGAAGGCAGCCAGTGTGGCATAATGGTTAGAGCACTGGACTATGACCTAGGAGACCAGGGTTCAAATCCCCACTCAGCCATGAAGCTCTTAGCCTAACCTACCTCATGGGGTTTCCTTGAGAATGAAATGGGGAGAAGGAGAACCTTGTACACCACATTGACATCCTTGGAAGACAAAGGTATATATAAATGGAATAAATAAATAGAAATAAATTTAGGCAATGTGTAAAAGGATGCCTAGCAGCTTGTGATCCACTGACTGCTGACATAATAATAATAATAATAATAATAATAATAATAATAATAATAATAATAATAATAAGTAATAATAATTTTATTATACCCTGCCCATCTGGCCAGGCCTCCCCAGCCACTCTGGGTGGCTTCTAACAGGATATAAAAAACACAATAAAAGATCAAACATTAAAAACTTCCCTAAACAGGGCTGGCTTCAGATGTCTTCTAAAAGTCAGATAGTTGTTTATTTCCTTGACAACTGGTGGGAGGGTGTTCCACAGGGTGGGCACCACTGCCGAGAAGGCCCTCTGCCCGACACGCTGATAATGTCTCGCCTTCCCCTGGTTCTGACTTCCCTCGCTCCTTGTTCCTCTCGTAGACCATCAAGTGTTTGCTGATCCATCCCAATCCAGAATCCGCCCTGAACGAGGAAGCAGGGCGCCTCCTGCTGGAGAACTATGAGGAATATGCCTCCCGGGCCCGCCTCCTGACGGAGATCCATGCCCAGCCTTCATCCGGCCTGCGCACCAAGGACCCTGCCGAGCCTTGCTCTTCTTCGGCCGGTGCCTCTGGGGAAGGCCCCATGGCTAAGAAACATGCAGGCGACAGGGACAAGAAACTGGCCTCCAAGAAGAAGACCGACAAGAAGCGAGCTCTCCGGCGGCTTTAGGGGGCAGCGGGGACGGGGTGGGGTCTGGCACACGGGGTGGGTGGGTGTGGTGGGCATTGGGGTTCCACAAGTACATTCTCCATTTCTCCTCTCTCTTCCTCTCCCACCTTCACATTGAGGCTGCAGTCCAACTCTGTCTCGCCCTTGTCAGATTTTTCTTCTTTTCCGTCTTTAAGTTATTTAAATTATAAAAGCAGGAAAATCTATTAAATGCCTTTTTTTTCTTAAGAAGGCTCTTAATGTTTGGTTGTGCCATCATCTAAACCAGCGGCCCACGTTGAGAATACTTTGCCCGTACTGTTAAAAAGGATGTTAATGGAACTGCAGAAGAGCATCGAAATAAGAGGATCGGAAATGGGGAGCATCCTCCTTTTTTGACAGAGGGCTTTAAAAAGAGGTTGCTGCTTTGCGGTTTAAGGGGGGAAAGATATCAAAGAAGAGACTTTATAGAGGTAGATAAGATTGTGAACCGTGAGGAGCAGGTAAAGGGAAAGAGGATTCTTTGCTGTTGGACTTCAGGATTACTTTGATGACATTGGTTCATGAAGGATAATGAGAATTGTTTCTCGGCACAACACATAATTAAGGAATTCATTGCTCCGAGTTGTGGTTTTGACCACTAACTTAGTAGTTTGTTTGTTGGTTGGTTGGTTCGTTTGTTTGTTTTAAAAAGGAAGCTAGGCAAGTCTAAGCAAAGAAGGGTTTTTCTGTGTGTGTGCTAGCCATGCAAGCTAAATGTGACCTCTGTTTAGAGGCAGTATGTTGGGGTGGCCATGGGCTTTCCTGGGAACATCTGGTTAGCAGCAAGGGAGTTCTTAAGGCAAGTCAGCCGAGCAGAGTGATCTCTCTGTGTCCAAATGAATTCGCTCATTCAAAATAATGGCCTCTGCATCCCCTACCACCGTGGCCGCTTAAATTGTCCTGTGCCACTGGTTAACACCAGCTACCTTGATGTGGGAAGAGTTGATGAATGCTGGGATTTTTTATGACATGAGGGGCATCTGAACTGTTTCACACATTAGCTGGCAAGTACTTAAGTGATTTAATGGAATGTGTGGATTTCTTCTCCTTCCATCAGTGTCCCAATTGTATGCATTTGTGTCATAAAAATGCAGGTGCAGCTTGGGACAATACTAGTACGGTTGTCCTTATCCAGTTCTGTAGTTTGCACACACACACACACACACACACACACCCCTCAGCAGTACACAACATGCCAGCAGTGTAAGGTAGCCCACATGGTTTTTTTAAGGGCTTTGTGGTACACCCTCTGGCTGGCACAGTAGCAGGCAGTCTAGGGGCTGTTTGGTTTGACAGGTCTCCACAGTTCCTTGTATGCTAATGTGCACACATTTCTCATGGGCTATACCGCATGGTGTGTGCTTCTTTGTGCACACAGAACTTTAACAACTGTCTTCCCTCCCACAACTGCCACCACAGGGCTAGGGGAAAGCAGATCTGGCTTTTTAGAAGTGTTTTTCTTCCTCCGTAGTTTTTCCTCTGTAGCTTATATTTACTATTTTATTAAATAATTTTTAATAACGTTTATTTGAAATATTTTCATGTAAAGACATTTTGAGGTTCACCTGAAAAGCAGTATATAAATATTTTAAATATTTTTTGAATATACCACTTTTCTAAAAGACATGGTGCAGAGTGGTGTACAAAATTAAAAACAGAAAAGCAATAAAGTTACAATTCAGTTGCAGTTCAGCAATCTAAAACTATCAACAAACACCTGTTGCCAAGTAGGGGCTATGAAACGTTTTAAAACTGCACTAAAAGCCTTTGTTGAAATAAGTCTTCAAGAGAAGGACAAGAACAAGAAAGCCTGGCACCACCAACGGGAAGGCCCTGTCTCTGGCACTTGTGCTTTCAACTTCATGTGTTGGTGGGACATCAAACAGGGTTCTTGAACTTGATCTTAATTGTGATGCAAGTTTATATAGGCATAGATAGTCCTTAAGGCAACTTGGTACCAGACAGGAATGTTTCAGTGTGAGTTGATGTCCTTTTGGACTTGGTTTTAAACTTTGTTTAGTTGGGAAAAGTCAAGGCAGTTCAGATTTGCACTTGGTAAACTCTCTAAAATGGTTTGTCACCAAATGCAGGTCACAGATAAGTCATTGTGCCAATTCAAGCTGGGTTCATCTACTAACCTGCATAAATGTTAGCTGAGCACATAAAGCTATATGGCAAATTAAGTAATCTGATGCACTCTTGGGTAAGCTTGATTTGGAGGTATGGATATAAAAAGTTCCTGAAATGAGGCTGAAAACCAGTCTTAAAATGCAACACTGAAAACGTCACTGGCTGGAGCACCTCTCCTATGAGGAAAAGCTATATTGGGAGCTTTTCAGTTTGGTGGAAGGGGTATTTATTTTTGGCATGCCTATGCTGCCCCCATTACCAGAGTCCTCTAGGTGGCTTGATTTTTTTTATATAAAAAAGATGTAAACACAAAAAGTAAGAATACAGCATAAGAACAGCAGTGGAGACAAAATCTTAGTAAAGGTGGGCAGATGCTTTTCTCCAGGGAAATCCAGCGAAACTGAAAATCCAGGATGAGAGGAAGTACTTCAGACAGTTCACAGATAACGGGCATTCACAGCCACAAGATATGACTACCACTAATTTAAGTGACTTAAAGTGGATTAGAAAAATTCATGGTAGGTAAAGCTGATGCTGAGATGACTAGCCATTCTACCTCCAGATTTGTAGTCTGAACCTCTGAATTTCCATTTGCTTTGGAGCAGTAATGGGAAGAGGGCTGTTGCCCCAGTGTCCTGCTTGTGGGGTTCTCAGAAACATACTTTGCCATTGTGAGAAGGATACTGTGCTAAAGAAGCAGGACTTTCCGTGCATTATTACCGCTACTGCATTTTGGATGTAGGAATATACTGAACCAGCGGAGGGCAGCACTGTCCTTTGTTATCTTCCTGTTTTGTGTGTTTTAGCAAAGTTTATTTGGATGAGCTGTACAGACGGTTGTTGGTACCCTAGAGGTATAGGCCTCTCAACACATGAAGAATTGACTGGGGGTAGTGTGCCTTTCCCTCACCACACTTGGCAAGTTTCCTGTGTATAAATTTTGCTTTATGCAAAGATTTTACAGAGCTGGCCCAGGACATTTTGCTGCCTGAAGACAGAGCAACAAATGGTCCCATCCTGCTCCCTGCTGTCACCCAAGTCAAGGCACAGAGTCACCCAGGCTAGTCTAGTTAATTTTGGCATCTAAGGTCGAAAATCCAATATGAGCCTATCCCCACAACTTGGCAGCAAAAATACAGTAATAAATAATGGACAATTTACTGTCCTTTTGAGATGTTCAAAAAATCTGCCTGAGGTGGCCAACCCAGTCGACCTAATGGTAGAATCTGCTCTGATTGGACGGATGGATAAAGGTGAAAACTTAACTGCAGATTTTTGGATCTGTCCTGAAATAGCTTGCTTTAGTGGTTAATTGGGTAAGGGCTGTTCTAGTTAATAGAGTTGTCTTAATTCAAAGCTGGAGAACATTCACACGCTTATAAATTTCCCCATGATGAGAAATATAACCTGCCTGTTCCCTCTCAGGCCCTGTCATCCGTCCATTCTCCCCAGCTTGATACATGGCACATAGTTAATAGGGGTCCCTGGTGGATTGTCTTGGGAGGGGAATGGGCAAGAGAAGCTGTGGCTGCCTAGTGTCCTGCTGCAGCAGGGGATTTAAAGGCATCCATGTTCACTGACTTTGAACCTGACAGCCTTAATTCCTAGTCTCCCACCTCTTACCCTCTTAAGACTTGACTGCAAATAACCACAAGTCTTGAATTCCTGGATCTTGGCCCCTTTCGCCCACCCCACCCCTTCTGTGTTTTCGTTAAATTCGGGTGGCTAAATGAGGAATTCTGGAGAAGCATCCTTAAACAGGGTCAAACCATTTTTCTGTCTCTACACTGACTGGCAGCAGCTTTCCATTGTATTGGGCAGAAGTCTCCAAAAACTATCTGGAGATGCTGGTGATTGAAATTGGGATTTTCTGTGTACAAGGCAGATGCTCCACCACCCATCCTCTTCTGCCTGGTAGTTTTACACAATTACGTGTCATTTCTTTTCCCGACTCGGTTGAGCTAGTATTAAGCTTATTTTCAGTGATAGGCCTCAGGCCTTTGGCATGAGAGAAGGCATAACATGTATCTGAGCATGTGCAGAGTATGCTTTCCAGCACTGAGGAATCATGAAAAACTCACATGTATCTGAAATCTAGTAGCAAAGGCATAGTTTGGCCTGGCTTGCAGCTATATTTGAGCTTTGCCTGCCTTGATTTAGAAATGAAACTGCCGCCACAGATACAGGGATTGTTGCTGCCATTTTCCATTCTGCCCACCAGGTGGCACTACTTTGCCATGTTCAAAGCAAGAAGCATGGATTGAGTGCTGTTTTCATTGTACCAGTTTAGCTCTTTCTGTGTTTTCGTAATTGGTTTTGTGTTGATTCCTTGTAATTTTTAGCGAGGCCTTTACTGCCACCTGGTTGATTTTGCACGATATGGTGGGGTGGGGGGGTGGGGAGAAGGAAGCGAAATTTCAGAGCTGGAGGGGGGACTCTTCTCAGCAGCAGCAGCAGCACCTGGTTCCAGTGTCCAGCTGATTATCACAAGCTCCTTACAACCATATTTACAGCATCCTTTCCACATGGGGATTAGTGCAGATCAGCACTAACTGGCTTGTGGTTAAAACTCCAGGGAGCAAGAGAGCGGGGAAAGAGACTGGTTATATAACCCCACTTCCTCTCCCCAGCCCCAGCCCTCTTCCTAATCATTGGGTCAAAGTAAAGCTCTGGAAGGAACAAATTGAGTTAGAAGCAGTGTTGTTGTAGTGGTGAATTCTGTCAGCAGGCCCTCTTCATAGGCCACAACCCTCCTCTTTAAGATTATACAACGCAAATGAACTTGGGACCCATGCAGGCATTACAGCTGCAATAGCAAGCCAGCTGTTTTACCTCATCCCACTTTTGCCTTGCTAAACATCCAGCCTGATGAATTGTTGTGGACGCAGAAGCTTGCTCACTATTTTGTTATGTTTGGGTTGGTCGTCATGAAGAGATTTTGGATTCCCACCCCCCAATAAAATTGGTAGTTAGACACATGGCTGTGGGTGCTATGTGACCTTCCCTTTCCCTCTGCTTATTTAGTGGATTTCTCTCTGAGGGGGAAAAAAGCTTATTTGTCTGGCATCGGAAATAGCTTCCCAGGAGATGGTTTGCAATGTCCCTGTTGGAGTAAATGACGGTGATTTGGATCGACCTCCACTACTCTGCTGGTTAGGAAGCAGGAATGAAAGACAAGGAAAACCTGGACTTTTGCGTTTCCTAGGCCAGCATTGCACCTAGACACCATCCCAAAGCTTTTAATGAGTGATTTAAGACAGAAATCCAACAAGCAAAGCTATATCCTGGGCATTCAGCTAGGAGGGCTTAAAAAGAGAGGCGTCTAATGGCAACTTGATGGGTGTGCCTTGTTTTAGTGGCCCTGCTCCTGTACATTTAACAGAAGGCAGAAGTGAAGGTGGCATTTGCAGGTGAAAGTTGCCCTACCACCTCCCTGCTAGGAAAAATATAATGTGCTAAATTTCGCTGTGTCGTGTATGGGAGGACTTTTTCTTTTTTTAAATGGCAACCTAAAGGGATCCTGGAAGCCAGTGTCTGCAGGGTTAAAGTGGGCAGGGGAGAAGATGGATGCCAAGACTCCTGAGTTCTCTGGAAATAGGAGTGTGGGGAGCTAGAGAATTGGGATTTGGTACTTTTCTGGTGTGCCTTTACCAGCTATGTACCAAGTACAGTGGTATCTTGGTTTAAGAACAGCTTAGTTTATGAACAACTTGGATTAAGAACGCTGCAAACCCTGAAGTAGGTGTTTTGGTTTGTGAACTTTGCCTTGGAAGCAGAACATGTTCCGCTTCCTGTTGAGTGTGTTCCATTTGTAAATTGAGTCCTCCGCTGCTATGGGAAAGCACGCCTTGCTTTAAGAATGCTTTCGTTTAAAAACGGACTTCCGGAACGGATTAAGTTCGTAAACCAAGGCACCACTGTATGAATTTAGAAGGGGAAGATTTTTCCTGCCCTCTGGTGTAGGCAATATTGGGGAACAGCTTTAGCTGCAGAATTGCTTGAGACAACTAATGGCTTATTGACGCTGGAGCCCTGTTCTGGGGTGGAGAAGCCCCTATAATGAAAATCCCTAGAATGTGCTGAAGAATGATTTCAGGTATGTGGCTGGAGGCCTGTTAGCAATCCATGTACACAGGCAACATCAGGCCGTGAGGTTCAAAGAGCTTGTTGCGGACAGTTTTTTCTTCCTCTTTGCTAGCGCGCTAGAAGCTGGGGTGATCCAATGGAAGCTGAACCGTTGGGAGATTCAGGAGCGACAAAAAGGAGCAAGTCTCTGCAACAAGATGTAGCAGTCACGACTGCCAGTTTAGCTTTAAAGTTGATGGGATAAATTCATGCAGCATAAGGCTTTCAGTGGCTACTAGTCATGATGACTGTTCGTTTGTCTGTCTGTCTTTCAGTTATCAAAGGTGGGTGACCTCTGAGTTGCTGGGCTCATAAGTAAAGTGGGAGCTATTGCGTTCCTGCCTGCTTGCCTTTGGGCTTCCAGAAACTTCCGGTTGGCCACTGTGTGATGGACTAAATGGACTTTTGATCTGACCCAGAAAGCCTTAACTTCTTAACTTCTCGTGTAAAGATCTTGTAAGACAATTCTCAGGCATGGTGATCTCCATTGCCCTCTGTAGAGCTTGGAACAGCACCATATGTTTTTTCATTTATCCTGGTAAATCCCTGCTCCCCACAACCTAGATATATTTGAACAACCTGCTTGTGGCAAAGTATGTTTCACACAATGTCCTTTATTGAAAAACAGACATGGTACATAAATTTAAACACGTTCCCCTGTTAGTAAATTAACCCCCTGCCACCCACTCCCTAGAAAGTTACCCCCCTTCTTTTGAAGAAATGAAATATTCTAGTATCAGAGGAAGGAAAGCAACAGAGATGCATAAAAGTCCACTTCTAGAAATGATGCCAGCTCTAGATATCTCTGTTAGCCCACCCAGCCCTCTCCTCCAAAACAAGCAGAGGGAGAGGTGGGGGACAGGATTTGTAAGGTTTACATTTTAAATATAATTTTGGGAAAGGCGGGATATGGACTGAGAAAGTATTAACCTTCAACAGGAGCAGAGGAAACAAGGGTGAATGTGCTGATTAAATGCTGTAGTAGCCATACTGGGCTAACCTTTCAGATGAAAAAAAAAATGCAGGCTCGGTGACCCCAACCCAGAGAAACTGCAGTTCTAAGCTTGCTCACCTGGAAGCAAGTCCCATGGAGTTCAGTGTGGTATTTGCTTCCAAGTAAGTATGTTTAGCATCGGGGCCTGCAAGTCACCCCCCTGTCCTCTTGAAATATAGTGGGATATGTTAGCAAGCAGCTGTGAGCCAGTGGGAGCTGGCAGCTAAAGAGATATCTGCGCTACATGTTTAGCTGTTTTTACTCTTTTCATCCATCATGGTTTCCCCACAGAGAATCTAAGAAGTTGGTTCTGGATGAGATTTATGAACTGGGAGCTAGTGGGCCAACTGACAGGCAGGACTCCTAAATGGCGAGTAGCAGCAAGAACAGAGTGGTACTGGGTGATTACGCAGAATCCTTTGAGATAGGGGAATGGGGTTTCATAGTACAGAAGTCAGGGCACATGTTTTGGTCTTTCCCCCATTTTTTTTTTTTAAAAATGGTAAGTGAGGGATGGGGAACTGAAGACCAAATGTGGCCCTCCAAATCTCTCTCTCTCCCCCTTGGGACTTTCCCTAGAACATACCCTCTTTCTCCAAGTCACACCCCCTCACCTGCCTCGCTTCACACCCTCCTTGACTGTTTGCCTGACTCAAGTTTGTCTTTGAACTCTGATAATGCCTCTTTCTTGCCTAGATGGAAGATAGAGAGGGGTGTAAGTCTGTGTGGAAACTGCCCGACTACACAAAGCCAAAATTCCCATTTCTTCTTCTGTCCATTTTTGCCATAGATTATATAATGCAGCCTTTGGGCTGGAAAACGTAGATTGCTTTTAACAGGTATCCAGGTTATTTCCGGTCTCAAGAGGCCTCTACTGTCGATTCTTTTATTTATTACCTTTGTGTCTCATTCCCCAGGGAGCACAGCACGATACCTGTAAGGTTTGCGCATTTTGTCACTGAGCTTCATGGCTAAGTGGAGATTTGAGCCTGGGTCTGTCTGCTCGAATCTAGGTCCTCATCCCTTTCCTCTTATTTCTCCCAGTTTCCTTTCCTTGTTTGTTTCTGTCCCTCCTCAGCTCTTTACTACTACTGTACTACTTTTAAAAAACAAAACAAAAATACCTGCTAAGGTAAATGGTTCTTATGGCTGCCAAGCCTACACCCCCCCCCCATTGGAAAAATCCCGGTAAATTAAAAAAGTGGGCTAGTAGAGAATGTAACAGGGATTGTATTGAAAGGGGCACAAACTTATTTTTATAGCTGTACTTTTGCATGTACGTACACACACACACACACACACACACACACACACGGTTAGGGGTGTTCAGTGTCCCCATCTTTCCCATCGTGCGCACACTTATTCTTACATCTCTTGTGTTTTCTCCTCCTCCAACCCCCAACCCCCTATTTTTTCTTTGGTTCGTACTGGATGAGCTTCATTATTGCATCGTTCTTCATCACTCCTTCAATAAACTCCTTTTCAGCAAGTTTGTCTGCAAAAGGAGAAGGAAAAACATGTAAAATGTGAGCGGTAGAATTAGACACAAAAGAAGCAAACAGGTGAGCCGAGGCAGCAAGGGGTGGGGTGAACTCGGGGAGATTGTGAACCTCTATCCCCCCACTAGGGCTTTTCCCCAATTGGGGTGTTTGATTCCCGAGGAAGAGGTGGGTACAGTGTGTGTGTGTGTGTGTGTGTGTGTGTAGTTCTTTAACAGTACCCTCATTTGTTTATATTTTGGGCATCCATGCAAATGGTAGTCCACAACAGTTGTCAATAATGCTTTGGATTTGTATGGCACCTTGGTCTCCCTATCCTCAGAACTGTGCTGTTAAGAGTGTTTCTAGTCTGCAGGCAATCTTGTGCAGTGATCCTTGCAACAGCTTGAAGGGGGAGTATACTTTTCTCCATATGATGTGCATATATGTTAATGATGAGTGCTGTTATGCCTTCTGCAATTTATGCAGGAGCTCATCGCAAGCTGAGTTAAGAGTAAATCAAACTTTTATTCTTGATGAGGCCCTGCCACACCATAGTTCTGATTCAGCTCTCCAGGAGCTGGACTCCTGGAATGTAGCTGTTTCTCTTAAAGGAGCCACAGGCCAGATACTTAATTGATAATAAGTACATTACAGGTATTATCTTTCGAAGATATGTCCCCACCACCACCTCTCTCTTTTGCAAGGCTGCTTAACTGCATAAGTAGTTAGTGATTTGTAAGCACACCTGAGGCCTGAAAGAAAATGATTCCCTCCAAGTTTCTGAAATCTCCTTTTATGGTTGCCTTGAGGATTATTTTTCCCTTGTCAAAGGCCATCAGACAAATGGCATTTACTTTTTTCTTCACAAGGTGGTCTATACTGTGTGGAAGGACCAGGTCTAAAGTGGAACACTGTGTTTGTGTGTGCGCGCATACACAAACGTTTAACTAATATTCTTCTATTTATAGCATCAGTGAAGTAGGTAAGTCTATATTTGTTCTGTGATATTTCTCCTTATTTTGTCATTTCCCCCCCCCCCAACCTGCATACAAATGCCTTGTTAAAAACTTCATGCGAGTTGATAGCTTTACTGCTTTTTAAAGTTTCAGCCTCGTCCCCAGTCTACAGAACATAAATCTCTATAAGTATGGATGTGGCAGTGGATTCATCCTGTTTGTAATGCTCTCATGCACTGCACACAAATAGATGTGCGGACACATGAAAAACTGTTTTTTTTATATGTGTCCGCACATCTATTTGTGTGCAGTGCATGAGAACATTAGAAACAGGATGAATCCACTGCCACATCCACATTGTGGAAGAATAGCGGGCTGGATCCAAGCAAAGTTAATTGCACAAGTTGGGACTAGCTTGTCCCACTGATTTCAATGGGACCCAAGTGTAACTTGTGCCAAAGGCCATTGGGCCACCTCTCTCCATACTCAGTGGCGTTTCATGAAAGTCTGTGCTCCAGCGCTGAGCTACAGCCATTTAAAATCCTTCTAGCCCACCGAGAGGCTGTGGATCCAACCCCATAGAGATAAAATAATCACCCCCCACCCTGCCCTCCCGTGGCAAGAAAAAGTGTGTTAACAGTAGCATGAAAGAAGGTCATTACCTGTTTCTCCCTTGCCGAAATATGCCCACAGCTTGTTGGCCCGTTTCTGGGGGGTGTTTTCATCATCAGCCAGGGTTTTCTGCTCTTCTGGAGGAATCATCTTAAATATGGCCTGTTGGAATAAAAGGCGGGAAAGATCATAACACAACCACTCAAGGTAAGTCAGACCCAATGAAATGAACTTTGGCTCAGATGGGCAGTTAGTTTAGGATCAACTAATTTCATTGGGTCTACTCTGAGCAGGACCTGACTGGATGCAACCCTTCTAGTGTAGGACAGGGATATATATATATATATATATATATATATATATATATATATATATATATATATATATATATATATGCGCATCTTTACCCTTGCAAGCCAAAAAAGGTTCCCAGGGCTCTCAGAGCTTTTGGCTTAACAAAAACCAGAAGACTGTCTCTGGTCTCGGGCGTACAGTCTAAAAGACATGACACACAAGGTAAAAGAGATGGGGAGGGAAGAAATAGGAGAGAAAGCAAGCTCAGGGGTTTAAAATAAACATCAGTTCAGGTAGCCTCGTGGAATGGTGATAGTTGACGGAGGGAGTTTCCATTGCAAAGGCAATGGATCAGCCTTGCCACTGCAAGAACAGATAGAAAAAGAAAAAGCATAGAGGAAAGAACTTGTCTGCTCGTGCAGTCTACACCCTTGTGCTTTGAGCAGGGTGTCGGGAATAACCAGGTAAGGCTCAATCCACTTGGAGCCAAAGTTCAGGAGCCTAAATGATGCACTTCATTTTTCTGTGGTTCATTCTGGTGCCTATTTCACCAGTGGGAAAGGAGATGGAACATACTGTACTGTTGTGAGTTTGTGGGTGCTAGCCACTTCTAATCCCTGGATTCAGCAAGTGTTAAAAGTGAATTAAGGCAGGCTAGCCTCCTGGGCCATTAAGAGAACAAGGGATTAAAGGGTTTGTGCTAGATGGCAAATGAATGGGGGTCCCCTCCAGCAACAGATAAAGGCAGGGTTTAGAGTAGAGAGGGAAGGAGTGATGTCACTGAGAAGGAAAGCAGCAAGCTGGAGAGAGAGAAAGAGGACAACATTAGAGAGCAACGTTTGATGTCTTTGTGAATTTAAGGCTGTGGCTATGGAAGAAGCAAGATCCATTTGGGGGGTGAAAATAGAACCTCCATCCTAAATTCAGGTTCTATATATGAGTAAACGAACCATATGTCATCAAGACACCGCCATCTCACTGTACTTCATTTCCAGAAGGAGAAACGAACTCTGTGTGAGCACCTGGAATCTCACCCTGCTCGGAGACTGGGATGACATGCAATAATATTGACTTGGCATCCTTGACTTACAGGCAAATATGTGAGCTTGCTGGTGGCATGAGGGAAGTGTTATAAGCAGTAGCATGTATGGAGTCTAGGCATTCCCTGTCACATAATGGAAGCAGAGAATAAGGCTTCTGATGTAATATCAGGCCACATGGGGAGACAGCTGAGAATCCCAGCTTTAATTTCACAGTAGTATACACAGGTCTCTTGCACAGAAACTAATCTGTTGATAACCCTGGGCAGTGCAATGGAAAGTGTGCAGGGCTTAAATTGAATTACACTAAGGCTGATCATTCTTTGTGGAGCCTTGGGCAAATTTTATTGAGACTAGACCCACTGAAATGAATGGGCACAACTAAGTTAGGTCCATTAATTTCAAAGGGTCTACTCTAAGTAAAACTTCGTTGAATACCAACCCTTATTTTCCCATCTGCAAAATGGAAGTATCCCATGTGCCTGTTTCTCACACGTTTCTTGTAAAAGCAAACATAAGGATTGTAAATCATGTTGCACCCTAAAAAAGTTAATAGCAGTTACTATTTTATTTTTAACTCCACTCTCTTGGGGGCTTCTAGTGAGGTTAAATGTAGGATATATGTGTAGTGAATTAAAAAAAACAAAATCAATCTACTGAATTGGACATATGTGAGAAGCTTTCTCCCCCTGCATACCTTATTAAACAAAGCAAGTTTCTAAGTTTCTAGTCTTCCTGCTGAAAGAAACTGCTGGGAAATCTTTTTCAGTGTGGCTAGTGAATGCTCCAAAGACAGAAAAGGACTGGCCAGAACTGCTTCCAAGGGGTCAGAGAGAGTTTTCATTGCCCTTCACAACCTCCTGCACATTCTAAGGCTGCTATTGTCTATAACAGTAATGAGGACCCCAGCTTTCATCAGCCCAGCCAGCATCACATTATTTTTTTATACTTATTAGTCGCTTTACTCACTAAAGTGACTCAAAGCGATTTACAACACAGTATAAGCATTAAAGCTATGGTTTTCCCAGTAGTAATGTATGGAACTGAGAGCTGGACCATAAAGAAGACTGGTCGCCGAAGAATTGATGCTTTTGAATTATGGTGCTGGAGGAGACTCTTGAGAGTCCCATGGACTGCAAGAAGATCAAACCTATCCATTCTTAAGGAAATCAGCCCTGAGTGCTCACTGGAAGGACAGATCCTGAAGTTGAGGCTCCAGTACTTTGGCCACCTCATGAGAAGAAAAGACTCCCTAGAAAAGACCCTGATGTTGGGAAAGATGGAGGGCACAAGGAGAAGGGGACGACAGAGGATGAGATGGTTGGACAGTGTTCTTGAAGCGACTAGCATGAGTTTGGCCAAACTGCGGGAGGCAGTGAAAGATAGGCGTGCCTGGCATGCTCTGGTCGATGGGGTCACGAAGAGTCGGACACGACTGAACAACAACAACAATAATAAGCATTAAAACCAATTGCAGCAAGAAGCAAACCAATGGAAGCCTGAAAGGTCACAAAACAGGGAGCAAGCTCTCCAGTCCCCCAGAAATGGCCATCAGGCTGGATGCCAAGGCAAAGCAGGAGAGGCATGAGGGGGAAAAGCTGACTTCACATTGAAACCACAAGGTTCACACTGGTAAAAAACAGCAAGGCCATCTTTGTTATGTAGTCCTAGCGGCAGTCATGAAGAGTCCCTACAGGTCAGAATTTCCCACATCACCAGTGAGTCCCATGTAGAATGAAAGAGCATTTTATGGTAGTCGTCTCAGCATTATGGCAAAATATTGTCCAGTTTCCCTTCTTTCCCTGAACGGAAAATCCCTGCCTTTGCATACTGAGGAAGTGTAAAACCCAGAATGGATCACAACCTGGCCTCTGAATGTTGCCTGTTTCCCTCCATTGCCTTCATGACTTCCTTGAGGACTAGACGCCTGCCTTCAAAAAGTACACCCATTCCTGGTTTACAAACTTCCCCATCAGCCACCTCTCCACCAAACCGCATTTTTTCCTTTCCTGCCTAAGCCATTTGTCCTGCTAATTTTGCCAGCATCCTTTGATCAACTGAGGGGGGAATACATGGTGCATAATAAACAAATTGCCTCAGCTTTATTTTGGCATTGGCCCGAGGGCTATTTCTTTCAGGAGGGATTCACGGGCATAGCATAGCTTTTGGTTTCCGCAGTTAAAGTGGATTAAAGGGTTTTGTGGCCCTTGCACACAAGAAATCCACTTAAAAAAAGAAAAAGAATCAAGCTTTTGGAGGTATGGAAAGTAATAGAGAAATGCATTAACAGATGCCCAATGGAAAGACAGGTAAACAAACAACCTGCAAGCAAATACGGATGAATGCTCACTGGCAAACTGCCCTGCAACCAAATCAGCATAAATGCTCAATAAAGACGATATAGTAATCTAACCACTGTGTAAGCTTTGCACAAGGAAATCAGGATTGACTGCCCGGTAAAAATGAATGATTGATGTAAGAAGGCTGCTACATGCTGATTTCTGAGCATGGTGAATGTGCTGCCTAGTTTCTGGTGTATGTTGAGCTAGACTCTCATCACCTCATCTCTCAACTGAATGCTTGGAAAGCCTGTTAGCTGCCATCTTGACACATGTCGAGACGTGGCAACGAGGAGTTGGCATTCCTCATAATCCTAAATGTTTGCATGGGTGAACCAGAAATTAGCTGACCACAGTGGCTGCCTGTGGAGAAGGAAAGGTCCTCTCCCCCCCCCCCTTTCAGTAACAGAATGGAGATTTGGCAGACTTTGTCTAAAATTATAGCATGTATTATGAACGAAATTTGTCCATATTTGGCATAGGAAGCTAAACTCAGTGGAAGATGGTAAATTTAACACAGTAACAAATCGTAGGTGTTACAGGTAGGTAGCTGTGTTGGTCTGCCATAGTCTAAACAAAATTAAAAATTAAAAAACTCCTTCCAGTAGCACCTTAAGACCAACTAAGTTTGTTGGTCTCTAAGGTGCTACTGGAAGGATTTTTTTTTATTTTTTATTTTAAATCGTAGATGTATTCAGCACTTGAGTTGTACAACTTCTGTTGAGAAAGCACCATCTCGGGTAAGATTCAGTTACAGGTGGGTAGCCGTGTTGGTCTGCCATAGTCAAAACAAATAAAAATTTCTTTCCAGTAGCACCTTAGAGACCAACTAAGTTTGTTCTTGGTATGAACTTCCGTGTGCATGCACACTTCTTCAGATATTCAGACGCATATAATTTTAGCAGAAAATTTGCTGTGGAAGTCACACAAGACAAACTACATTTAATTGAATAACTGTATTTTTGCTACTACTTTTCTTTTTTTAAGTGTATGGCTTGCACGAAGTAAGGGAAATAGTACACAGCCAGCCTCAGCTGTGAGGTAAATGGGCAAATGGCAAACCTGCCCCCAAATCAAACTGCATGGTACTCAAGGCTGGTCAAGTTGATTTTTTAGCACTCAAGGCAGAAAATTCCACAAGTGCCTCTCGCTCTCCTTGGCGGTAAAAATACAACAAACTATTTAAATAGCTAACAGTTTGCTGTGGTTTCATTATACCCCAAATAAGCCGCCTCAGTCAGCCTGATAGTAGGGCCAGCCCTTCAGGCTACTGAATCCCTGATTTGTTGCTGTCTGGTATGCCTGATAAATTGAGTGTAACGGTGGCAGTAGGGAATCCCTCAGGCTGAGAGAAAATAAACACAATGAGCACTAAGTTGCATGTACACAGCCTACTTTGCTTTCAGTCTCTAGTCACTTTGATGACCAGATAGTGTCATGTACAGCAAACAAAAAGGGTACCTGTCCCTTTTCAAGAATGATATTCCACACCTGCAGTATATTTATGTCTTCAGGAAGGTGTGTCTGTCTGTCCGTCCATCCCATTTCTAGTTTATTTTTTACCACCCCCTAAGAAGGATTTGGGCTAGTAACTAAGGGTTGCTTCCAGTCAACCCACTTTTCGAGTGTTTGTTCATTTATTGAGCAGGGAGGTTACATGACATTGCTTCAAACCACCACCACCCCTCACTTTCCTTATGGCAAAAAGTCAGATCATCAGGAGAAGCAGTTGGTTTGTGCAAAACCTCCCAATCAACTATAATCGGACAACCCGAATCGCACCCAAAGAAACAACAGGTTTCTCTCTCCATCCATGCAGCACGCATAGGAAAGGGAACTCCCTGTGTGTCACACAGCCGTTAATAACACAGGAGCCCGGCTAAGAAAAAACATGTGGCAACACTAATTTAGCCCCCCCCACACACACACTTCCTTTCTATTGAGTATTTATGCTTATCTGTGCTCATGTTGGTATTGTGGCAGGTATGATGTGGCCCTGCTTTCAATACGCTTTGCGGCTGCAAAAGTTTCATGGTGGACATACTGCGTCGTGTCCAATCATTGCATGTCCTGCTGAAATCCTGTAACTTATTTTACCACAAATGTCCTTTTGCGGGGAGGGGCGTTTTCATTGCAGTGCTTCTCCAGGCAGCAGTCATGAGCTAACCCTGCGGAGGCATTGCAGCAGTGCTGGATTTAGAGTGATGTGGGTGGTTCTCCCACATAGGGCACCAAGACAAGGGGGCACAAAATAATAATAATAATAACCTATATTTCTACAGATACCTACTGAGAAAATCCATAAAAAAGCAACTGTACCGAAAGGAATTCATGTGAAAATATTTTGGGGAGGGTGCCAAATTTTGTCATCGCCCAGGATGCCATATTACCAGAGTCCGCCCCTGGTTGCAGAACAATGAATAAAGCAGGATGATGTGCAGAGTCGATCCAGTATAAATTCACCACCAATGCGCTATGGTTGCATCAATGTCATGTTGCAAAATATACCCACGCACAAAAACCCCACAGCCCAGCCTGGAGAGGAAAGGGTTACGACAGTTTTCTTGGTATTCTGGAAGAGGAAAGGAGTCCATTCATTGGTAATTTTAATTTGTGTGCCACTTTCCCCACAAACCGAGCTGGAATGTGGATGGATCTGGAGCACATAATTCTAGTGGGAAGGTCATTAAGAATTCCCTTAAACAAGTACAGTAAGCCTCTAAAAACCAACACCTTGTAGTGTTTAAGAACCAGGACTTTGGGTTCTTAGGGAGAGGAATGGCATATCTCTGCACCAGCTTCCCCAGCCAGTTGATCGGATTTCTTGTACAAACACTCTGCACCGTTGCCATCCCTTTCAAATACTGTATGAAATTCTTCAGCCCTTGCTGAGATCTCCTCCAAATCTATCGCCCAGACTGACTTTTTCTGCTCCTTGCCTCCCTTTGCCAAGGTCGGGGGAAGCTATTCCTCCGGACAAGGCGGTTGAAGCGAGGCAAATACTGCACTGAGAGGGTCAGGGATTTAACCCTGCCTAATCCAACTTTAATCTCAGATTGCTCTGCCCTTCTTCCAAGGCTTGTGGCAAACACATCTGCAGGGTGAGTCTAGATCAGTGGAGGAAGGCTGGCAGCAAGGAATTATGGGTTACGTATGGGTTACATACTGTGCACAGCTCTGAAATCTCTGAGGTGCAAATTTGTACGGGCAACCTTGGCATCTTCTAACCCACGGCAGTCCCCTTTCAGTTGGCTCTCAACAGTTTTCCTGAAAAAGGAATTTCCTCACTAGCAGCATCCAATACTTGCCTACACTCCAATTTTTATCCATTTCAGGCCTGTTAAACTTGTTATGGCTCCCACCACACAAACTGAATAAAGGAAACACTAATCTCCGCTCTGGTAAATACAGTTTTGTCAATGCACCTGCAAAATTAGAATTCCCAGCCACCTTTGCGGGAGGCCATGAGGGTTAAACTTGCTTTAAACTGGTTTATACAGTATTTTGTAATGCAGATGTGTTTAGATTTGATTCTGTACCTGAGGACCAAATTCTGGGGTTTTAAGAATAGGTATATATGTATTTCCCTCCCTGCTCAAAAAATAATGATGTGAAAATTGGCTTCCTATCTTCCTTAAAAGATGAACATTTGCTTGCAGGAATGAACCTGCTGAGGACAGCTGAGGCCATGAGATAAAATTAGGAGAGGATTTGAACCTGTTTACTCTGCTGCCAATCCAGCTCATCCTGTTAAAGGAATGTAACAGGATTTCCCCTGCCATTGGGCAAGGCTAATTCTATTTTGACACAATGCAAAGCCTTCAGCTAAGGTAATCCGTTGTCATCCTATCACCTCAAGGTGGGTCAAGAGAAAGTCACATGACCAAACCACTCCTGCTCCCCTCTTTAACTGGTGCAGCCATGAGTTTCAACATGTGAGGCACCTGCCATGGGAACACAGAATAAGTTTCCATGTTGGGGGACAGGGCGAAGGAGGCTAGAGAGGATTGAGGGAAGAGAGAGCCTGAAACTCAGCTAGATGGGTCCATGAATGGGTGGAAGAAGCATAGACACTCATAAATTTCCACCTACTGCAGCAGGTTTGGGGTGAAAAGAATGCTGGGATAGGTAAGGCCCTGTTGTTCTGACCAAGAGAAGGCCTGATACAAGGCTAGATGGGACCAAAGTGATCCAAGCAGGGGACCGGAAAAAATAAAACCAAAGCCCCAATAAGGATCTCAGTGCAGTGGTTCCTTCAGGTAGACTTCCGTGGCCTTGTCTCCAAACAAAAGGGAATATTCCCCCCGTGTAATTCCACAACCAGTATCAATGCATCTGGTCTTGCAGTGGGGAAGCTCTCAGCCTGGGTCTTCCCTGTATTCCCTTGTCGTCCGTCCCCCCGCCTACAAGCCCCCTCCCAAAGCCCCCCCTCTGTATCACCCCACATGCCCTCCTCACTCACCGTGACGATCTCAAGAACCTCGTTCTTGCTGATTTCTCCATTGCGGTCCACATCAAAGAGCGAGAAAGCCCACTCTAGTTTAAGGTTGGTCTTGCCGGTGGAGGTGAGGTGGAGGGCAATGATGTACTCCCGGAAGTCGAGGGTCCCGTCATCGTTGGTGTCGAAGCTTCGGAAGACGTGCCGGGCATACACCTTGGGGTCAGAATTGGGGAAGAACTGGGCATAGATCTTCTCAAACTCGGACCTGCTGATGCGCCCGTCCGGGGCACTGCTTCTGGAAGCTCTCGTACCATTTGCACAGCTCGTCCTCTGAGTACTTGGTGTTCAGCTTCAGATCTTCAAGGATCTCCTTGGAGAGGGCCCCACTCTTACTATTGCCCATGGTTGGCTGTACCCTCACCCCGCACCGCCAATGCTCCGAGCTCGTCCGCCTCGTCCTGTTTTCAACTGAGCTAGTGGAATGGCTGGTACCTCGGCACCTTCTTATATAGACTCCCTGAGGCGGGGGGAAGAGGGTTGAGAGGACCACAGAGCCCTCCACTTGCCACACCTGGTGGCTGTGAGTGTGCATGCGTGCACACACACACACACAACACATTATACACACAAAGAGAGGGGCTATTTTGGTTGCACTGATCAACATTTGCCCCCAAGCTCTTTAACGCAAGGCAAATCGGATTTAGGCATCATGGGCCTTTCTTGCTCCCTCCTTCTTGATTGCCCTCCTGGCCTCCCTCCTCTTAATGCCTTGCTCAGCTCTGTTTCCGACCATGTGCCAGCCTGGAGAGTGACCTGGGTAGAGATGATGCGGGAGGAGAGGGGTATTGGGAAGAACAAAAACATGGACGGAGGCAGCATACGGACTGGTGATTGACGGAATGGACAGAAGACACAGCCGTGCTCTGTTGACACTCCCCCCCCCCCCCGCAATATTCCCCACTGCTGGTGCTAAAACACACCACATGGGCTGATGGTATAGATAGACTTTAGATAGACAGACAGATAGAGCATAGATCAATAAACCATCAACCATACAGAAAGACACAAAGGCCAAAGAATGGGAGGGAGCTGGGTTTCAATCCTATGAAATGTAGCTGGGAGTAGCCCCCCCCCCAAAAAAAACCCACAGTGGGACTAAAGTCAAAGTAAACATGCATAGGGGAAGGAAGGAAAACCAACTGAGTGGCTATTTGCAAGCCCAAGTCAAGCCACCTCTTCCCACCCTGATCATTTATTATACAGAAGAGCAGAGTGCTGTGTTTCTCTGCAAGGTGCCTCATCCTGATTTGTTTGCAGGAAGATTAGACGACCTCAGCTATTTAATGAGCATTTGTTCTGATTTGCTTGCGGGGGGGGGTTAGCTGAGGTTGCATCAATGCAAACAGCACCCCCACATTTTCCAGTGCATTTCCCCCTCACTTTTCTTACTGCAAAAAGTCCAGTCTTTACAGGCGAAGTGGGTTTGTTGCGTAGACCTTCCAATCAATTGCGCAACCTGAATTTGCTGGCATGTGATCAAATCCCACCTGGAAAAGGGGCAGTCTGGAAGTGGCCCTAGTTTATTGGTTGAATAGCTTTTCAAGCAGGGTGGCGAGGAGGAGAAAGGACAGGCACCTTCTCCATCAAGGAAAGGCACACACTGAACTGCAAAAAGGCAGACCCAGATTTCAGAACACAAGCACTATCTGAACAGGCAGCAGGATAGAAGCTTATCATGATCTGGGTCCTGAACATCTCAGGGAACATCTCCCTTGTGAGTGTCCCCTCTGCCCCCACCCCAAACTTTACCTGCCCCAGGCTAATGAGGCCCTAATCCAGGTACCATCTGTCAGCTCACCCTCCCCTAGGAGCACAGCCCTTGTCCCACTGTGGCATCTGGGGTTATAGAATTCTTGCCCTCGAGTGCGTCGTAAGAACACACCAGCCTGCTGGATCAGGGCCAGTGGCCTATCTATTCAAGCATCTTGGTCTCACAGTGGCCAAACTACACAGGACCTGAGCACAAGAGCCCCCTCCCCTCCTTTGTCCCATCCTTTCTAAAAGTCACCCAAGTTGGTGCCATCGTTGCCTCCTGTGGGAGGGAGCCCCACATCTTAACTGGGCAGGAAAACCTTTTCTCTAATGTGTCATGCTTAATTTTACAAAGTTCTACCATGTTGCCTTCTGCTCGCCTTTCTCTAAACTACAGTTGTTTGGCGTAATCTCTTCTTGCCTCCTCCCTAAGATGAGTGGAACAGTTTCTTTCCCATCCAGGAATGTAGGAAGCTGCCTTGTGCTGACTCAGACCATTGAACCATCTAGTTTAGTATTGGCTCTCCAATAATTCAGATTAAGGGGCATTCACATTCCCTACCTGGAGCTGCGGGAAATTGAACCCAGGACCTTTTGAACGTAAAGAGATGTGACTGCTACTTGAGCCACAGCCCTTCCTTCCTAGTGTAAAGGTAAAGGGACCCATGACCATTAGGTCCAGTCGCGGACGACTCTGGGGTTGCGGTGCTCATCTCGCTTTACTGGCCGAGGGAGCCAGCATACAGCTTCCGGGTCATGTGGCCAGCATGACTAAGCCGCTTCTGGTGAACCAGAGCAGCGCACGGAAACACCGTTTACCTTCCCACTGGAGTGGTACCTATTTATCTACTTGCACTTTGACGTGCTTTTGAACTGCTATGTTGGCAGGAGCAGGGACCAAACAACAGGAGCTCACCCCATTGCGGGGATTCGAACCACCGACCTTGTGATCGGCAAGCCCTAGGCTCTGTGGTTTAAACCACAGTGCCACCCATGGTCCTTCCTAGTGTAGGGTACCTTATTTCAAAAAGTGAAAATCCGGACACAAGAGTTGTGGAGCTTTTTTAATTTTAGTTTTAGTTTTGCTTTTTTTGGCAAATTGCAAAGAACGCCACTGTCGACACGGGTCCCAGACATGATTTTGATTTCCACCCAGACGCTGCTTATGGCTGCAGTATTTCGGCTATGTCCGGAAAATTCCAGGACATATGGCAACCCTTTCCTAGTGTCTGCTGCCATAGAGCCATAGATTTGTAGAGTTGGAAGGGACATTGCAGTTACTTTCAGTTGCTAGGTTAGTTGATTGATATATGGTCTTAGACTTCTATGACTGTCAGCTTTTAAAATGCTTTCTTAGAATTTCTAATGGTAAACCACCATAGCATTAATCCAATACGATATAACATTATATATTTCGCATAAGCTGTATATCCAGGGGAAAGTTTGGATAGACTTTGGTGCTGAAGATGACATATTCAACTCCTGCATAGGATGGGGGTAACCATCAGAATGAGTGTATATTTAAAAATAGAGCTCTAATATATATAGACAAAAGGAGTGGGAGGGTGTGGAAAGGTTGACAAGAGCAAAAGGGGTGTGTGAATGCAAACAAAAAGCAACATAGGGGATGGACGGATAAGACCAAGCCAGGGTGGTATAGTGCTGTTTAGAATACAGAACAGAGTTCAGAGAGACCTGGATTCAATCCCCTATTGGTTGTGAAGCATATTAGGTGGTAATCATCACTACTTCTCCGCCTAGCCTGCCTCACATGGTTGCAGGGATAAAATGTCAGTGGGAATATTATTGTGTGAAGCTCTTTGGAGACAAGCTGGGATGTAAACGGAATAAATAGATTGGCAGACTATATGAGTAAGTGCAATGAAGAGCTACAGGGTCCGACTGTTCATTGATGGATTGATGGCACCTTTTTTCTCCAAGGAGCTCAGAAATAATACCCACAGGTTCAGGTCCTGAAAATAATATTTTTATTTTCAATCTTATCAAAAGCCGCACACCACCAGCACAGGGTAACGATGGCTGGGTGTCTCTTCCAGGTGAGCATTATTTGCCTGCTGGGAGGCTAGACAGTGTTGTGTCAGAGCAACTGTCATCTCGCCGCTGTATTCCCCCCCCCTCTCTTATTACAGTGGGGAAGTGGCTCTGTTGCACAAGAGTGGGGTCTGAATTGCACAACGTGGATCCGCTTGTATGTGACCGAATCCCACTGGAAAGTAGAAACCGCCTGGAGTTACTCTGGGATTCAGTCTCCTTTCCCTGGCAGGCTATTGATCTCAAGAGGACTACAAAAAGGCCTAGCGCTGAGATCTCAGACTCTTGGTTTCCACTCAAGTCGTGGCTCCCTATGGCTCCTATCCCATAATGCCTCACCTGGAAAACCCTGGTGTTCCTTGTGTGGTCACTACCTGCTGTTCCTGTTCCCTCTTTCAAGAAGATTCAGATTTATGTTAATTTCTCTCATTCTTTAGGTCAAACTCCTCCCCAGGAATTCCTAGTTCACAGCCTTCTCTCCCGCCCCCTTCTCTAACTATTAGGGAGCACTCCTTTCCTGATGGTGTTATGTAGTCTCTGACCGCCTCATAACACCCACCCACCCCATTCTGGTGGCTAATTGCAATGGGCCATGGCTAATTTGTCTGTCCCTTGCTGTCCTCAGCCATATGTTCAATCCGCTTTGCCCATCCAGATCGGCCAGTAAAGCAGTATTAGTGTCAAAATTAATCTTGTCAGGATTCAATTGTGTTTGAGGGAGAGACAGAGAGAGCGATCACCCCCAAAACCTCAGCCCCTCATGAAGAGGAAGGGGAGAAGGCATGCAGCATAAAAAGATGGCCCCTTAGCAAATTCCTATTTCTGCTTTTAGAACAAGTGAGGTAGAAACCACTAAGAAACAAAGAGTGAATAGTCCTGCAAAGTAGCACCTGGAAACTGACTTAGCCGTGTACACAGTATACTGTAGGCCTACCTTCAAAGCACATTCAATGCACACACACCCCTCAAAGAATTCTGGGTACTGTAGTTTGTTAAGGGTTTCTGGGAGTTGTAATCATTTGAGGGTTAAACTACAACAACCCTAATTCTTTAAGGGGAAGAATGTGCTTTAAAGGTATAGTTGTGTACTCTGGAAAATCCAGGTTGCGTGATTATAGTTGATTGGGAGGTCTTGCGCAACAAACTGGCTTCCCCGAAAGCACTTATTCTGATGCAACTGTCAGCTTATCTTCCCACAAACAGGTAAAAAGGAATGATCATTTAACAGCCAACATCATATGAGCTTTCTGTAAACAAATCAGGACAAACAACAATTTTCAGGGTGTCCTGGTCTTTACTTTTTGAAATATGGCAACCCTAAAGGTAAAGGTAAAGGGACCCCTGACCATTAGGTCCAGTCGTGTCTGACTCTGGGGTTGTGGCGCTCATCTCACGTTACTGGCTGAGGGAGCCGGCGTACAGCTTCTGGGTCATGTGGCCAGCATGACAAAGCCGCTTCTGGTGAACCAGAGCAGTGCACGGAAACGCCGGTTACCTTCCCGCCGGAGCAGTACCTATTTATCTACTTGCACTTTGACGTGCTTTTGAACTGCTAGGTGGGCAGGAGCTGGGACCAAGCAACGGGAGCTCACCCCATCGCAGGGATTCGAACTGCCGACCTTCTGATCCAGCAAGCCCTAGGCTCTGTGGTTTAACCCACAGAGCCACCCGCATCCCACATGGCAACCCTACAGATGTTCAAAAGCAGGTAGTCCAGAAGGAACCCATAAGTCCTCTTGGCCTTGTTATGACTTGAGAGATGGAGACGGAGCCCAGGATGATGACCTTACTCTAGGACAGAAGGTACCCCTTCTCATATCAGCCTCTCCACAGTGTTGTGCAGTAAAGGTGGGCAGTCTTTTAGCCTTGAGGTATGAGAGAGACCATGTACAGGAACTTAGGAAGCTACTGTATACGTGGTCAGACTCTTTGCCATCTAGGGGCCCAGTATTGTCCACTCCAACTACTCTCTAGGTCCGGATCTCAGGCATAGAGATAGGACTATGCCTTCACTTCCTTGCAGGGGCTCTGGGGCTCTTTCACATACTAACCTGCCAGTCTTAGACTGAGTCCTGGTTAGCAGGGTTGGAAGGATCTGTCTCAATTTCTCCCCCCCACCCCCAACCTTAAATTCAGTACTCTAGCAATTGTGCAGCAATTTGTGATTAAAAAAAATAAATACTCATGAAAATCCTTCAGATTTTAGTGCAGCTCTCCCGATAAGCACATCTTTGTATGCAGTTTGACTATTTGCAAGCAATTTCTCCCAGTATAATTCATTTTTGTATATTGTTTTGGTCCGAACTACGGGGAGGCAGTGAAAGATAGGCGTGCCTGGCGTGCTCTGGTCCATGGGGTCACGAAGAGTCGGACACGACTCCCTTGAACGAATCTGAACAACAACCAAAATATGTTTACACAAACTATATGCATTTAAGCACATTTCCCCCTAATGCATGCATTTTAATAAGCATGGTTTGGCTTGGAGAACTAAATCGCACAATTTGGATGAGTACGAACTTCGGGAGGCTGGCTGGTTCTTTGGTTCTCTCCTCGTTTCAGAAAGTGCAAATTGGATGAATTCAGCTTTAAATACAAACTGAATTAAAATTTCTCTCCCATCCAGCTCAGATTAAGCCTGGCTTGCATCATCAGTGCTCCATGGAACAGGATGTAGGTCACAATCTCCTTCGTATATTTAAACCACACTGCAAGCACATAGCTTCGCACACACACATACACAGCACCCTTGGAACTGTAGTTTTGTAAGGATGCCGGGAGCTGTCGCTCTGCGAAGGGCAAACTACAGGTTCCCAGGAATTTGGGCAAGGGGATGAAGCCATGTGTTATAAATGTATTGTGAGGGTGTGGCGTCTTCTAAAGCTGTGGTTTTCAAACTGTCCCTGTCCCCCCCAGAGAATTCATGGAAGCTTATCAGGAATTCCTTCCTAATAATGTGTGCCTGCACGCACGCACGCATATATAAATGACAGGTGACTGAATGGGTTCTGTCCATTTATTTACAGCACATTCTGAATGGCTGGGTGTGTATCTGAGGCGTACAATGCGCTGTGTGCATGTGCCGTGTACTGCATCCAAGTTTCTCCAGTGCCTACTAAGTTACAGGAACTCTCTAATTGCCCTCCTTATCATTCCATCATCCGTGTCCCTGCATTGATTGACATTAAAATAAATGAGGGTGGGGGCGGGAACCAAATTTGAGGTCCTGAGCAGCCAGGCTGGCAGCAGAGGAGACAAACTGACCCCAAGAACCACAGACTTGGGGTGGGGTGGAGGTTTTGCTGTGGAAGGAGGACAGAAAGGATTGACTCGTGAGCAGGCCTGGCACACTGAAGGAATGGGGAAATAATACTAAAAAGGAACACCACCACCAAACTCTTTTTTGAGGTAAGAAAGGGATAAAGTTTCGGAATTATCTGGAGGTGGAAGTAGAGTGAATGGCTCAGTCAGATCACCCTGGAATGGAGCATATTTTTAAGGGATGCTACTTTGGAGAACCTCAATAGTTTTAAGGGTTGCCAACCTTTGAACCTCCCTCTGTAGCTGTTGATGTGCATCGAGGTGACCAGATTTATTCCACATGTTATGAGAAAACCCTCCAGCTCATTTCTGCAGAAATGGGAGCAGTATTTCCAGGTTCATTGGCAACCCTACAGAGAATACATTTGGAAATGAGTTGCTGTTTGCCAGACTTGTGCGTTGGGGTGCTGTGGGGTGGGAGGTGTGTGTGTGTGTGGTTGTGTGGGGCATGGGGACAGAGATCTACATCCAGTTATTCGGAGCTCAATTTGCGTGTGCCGTTCTGCTAGGGAGGGTTGCCAACTTCTTCAGCGAGCCTGTACCTCTTTGCCTGTAACAGTCAATTGGTGCGAGGGCAAAACATTTAGAAAAGCCGGTGCTGTATTCACTCCATGCTGTGAACTTCACAAGTTCTTAACATGCTGTTCATCTTGGGTATTGGTTGCCAACTTACCACCAGTATCACACAGCAGCTCAGTCTGCATCAGTTGACCATTCTGTGTAGGGGTTGCCTGCCAATTCCAGCAGATCAGAAAAGGCTCGAGAGCAGGCCGAGCGAAGGGGATAACTTTAAACGTGCAAGTCTTTTAGTCTAACTGGGCAACACAAAGAAACTTGTATCAAACCGGAGTGGTTTTAGGAATACCCGTAATTTTCACAACTATAAGACGCCCCCATGTATAAGAAGCCCCCTATTTTGGGGGCTCAGATTTAAGAAAATGGGAGGAGATGGCCCCGTGTATAAGACACCCCCTAATTTTGACATTATTTTTTTTGGGGGGGGGAACCTGGTCTTATACACGGGAAAATACGGTATATGCAAGGTGCTTTGATCTATGCAATGTGCCTCAGTGATCTTCTGCTACCCTGTGTTTTATTTTTCCTTATGTATCCTTATGTTGTCAGTTTGTTATTTAGTGATTTGATACGAATGTTAATACTATTTGTAGAGGAGCAGGGCAGGTTGGTGGATTGGATTTTATGGTGTAGTAATGGTAACTCCGCCTTTTGCCCCCCCCCAAAAAAAAACTCAAGGCCGTTTCCCCCAAATGAAAGCTGTGTTGAATTCTTTGGCAACAGGTAAGGTCATAACTATAAGGAAACAAACCTCTATAGACTGGAGTGTGGCAGAGGGATGAGGATGGGTGGGTTGGACACAGAGATAAAACAACAACAACAACAACTGATGTGTCATTTTGTTCATGGCCCAAATAGATAATATACAGAAGTGTATTACAGTCTACATTCAGGGTTTGGCAAATTTATAAATGTTTAGATTAAACTTCATTTGCAGCTTTTCAAGGGACTCCGGTTTCAGATATTTGTAATATACTGATTAGCAGGACTCAGGGGCTGGGCTTTGTTGATGTGGCACTTGTGGATTTCTACCCCCAGGGTGAAATCCACCACAATTCCATCTCTGCTAAACACTTAAAAAAAGAATCCATCAGTCATTACTGCTTTTATGCCTGTCTCCTGGGCTTTGAATTTATAATGCAACTGTGCTTTGTACTTTTGCCATTTGATTGACTTAAATTAGTGTTTTTATTGTGGTTATACTGCCTGGTTCATTTTTTTAAAAATTATTATTATAAAAACATAGGAATTCTTTCAGCCAGAAGGCAGGCATTCCCCAGGTGCCACAAATCCCCACCTCTACATCTCATTGACACAAAGAAGTTCCACCTGTGGCTCAGTCCGCTGGACAGCTGTTAAAGGCAGCTTTAAAAAGCTGGCCACTTTACACAATTAAGGATGCCAATCGACCAATGAGGGACTGTCCTTTTACTTTGTGCTTTTAGCGGCTGTGGGGTGTGCAGAACTTAGCGGAGGAGGTTTTGTGATGCATGGAAATAAAATATATATAGTCTGTTACAGCAGCAGCTTCAAAAGCTGGCAACCACCAACTCAGCATTTGACCATTGTTAGAAATCCCCAAGAATTTTACTTTCTCGGGACTGCAAACTCTTCAGCTGACCCCCAGAGCTGTTGCTTTACATCAGCAGTTTGACTTGCAGCAGTTGTTGCGTTTAGATTTTTTAAAAGCTTCGTCTTCTGTGGCTCAAACTTCTGTTAAAGGGAGAGGAGCATGGGCTAGGCTGTTGTTTTCCTGATCAGTATGGCAGACCCCTATTCCTTCCCTAGCTCCTCCCAAAGTCCACTTTCTTTATCTCTTTTTCTTAAAGCACCCAAGGTACGGGCACCTCGACACTTTCCCTTGAGAACGTGTTCCAGTCCTGGGCTATTTCTCTCAGCTCAAAAGATTATCTTTATATGTAATCTAAAGCTCCTTTCTGGGCAGTGCAAAGCAATTCTGTCTCCTCTCATTCTCTCTCCAAACATACAACTTCCCAGATAGAGCCTGATAATAATTCCTCCTCTTCTTTTCCAAACCAACTGCCGACATGCAGGGCATCCTTTTCCACATGGCTTGGGGAATAAAACATTTCGATGGTCAGCTAAACAAGAAGACAGGCATACGTGTCCTAAATCTGGTAGAAATGGTTTTGATGGTCTGGAAAACACTCTCCCAGCAAATGTGCATGGAAACCCAATCCACCTTAGAATGTTACATTTGTTTTCATCCTTGCAATGTAACATCTGTCTTCACCCTTACTAAATATATTTAGGCTTCAGACTGTTACCCCTCTCTTCATCCCTACCTAGTGTTGTATACAGTGGTAACTCTAGTTACGAACTTAATTCGTTGTGGAGGTCCGTTCTTAAGCTGAAACCGTTCTTATCCTGAGGCGCGCTTTCGCTAATGGGGCCTCCCGCTGCACGCACACCTCCAGCGTGCGATTTCCTTTCGCATCCTGGGGCAAAGTTTGCAACCAGGAGCAGCTACTTCTGGGTCAGCGGAGTTCGTAACCTGAAGCATTCGTAACCAGAAGCATTCGTAACCAGAGGTACCACTGTACTGTGTGTTAGTCAGATGGAGAGCTGACACCTTGAAGTTAATGGACATGATGAAGGTCTATTAATTTCAGTGGCTGAAAATAACTTGGTTAGATACAACCCCTAACCTTTCTGTATTTATGATAGTTTTCAGACTTGCTTCTCTACAGGCTATGTGTTTTTCACAGCTATATCAGCACATTGCTGGATTATAGCAAAATCCATTCAGTCCAGAATTGTGTCTCCTAAATGGTCACCAGGCCACCCCCCCCCCGTGTGTGAAAATAAAAACGTTAAAAAGTAAAATCCAAATCTAATCCACCAGGACTCATATTATGTTCTTGTTTCCCTGATTTTCCTCCCTAGGATGGATGCTGCTGCCACCCCCCCAACCGTGCCTTATGACCGCGTGAGGGTCAACATGGAGAGGGAAGAGGTTTCCCTGGAGCGCACAGCGTTGCCCCTGGACCCCCTCATAAGCACCACCACGGGAGGGGTGGAGGCCTCCTGCCGAGACTGCCTGCTTCCCTTTGGGTTGCTGATGAGCATCATCGGCATGGCTGCCACTAGTGTGGCTGGTGTCCGTGACCCTCCTGGCTCTGTGTTGTCTGTCCTGGGTGGGTCTTGCTGGGGTCCGGGGTCTTGGGGGTGGCTGCCAGCTGCATGTGGCAGCAGTACAGGAGGCGGAAGAGGTGCGGCAGCTGGACTCTACTGATGGAGCCAGAAGCAAAGAAAGCGGTCATATGAAGATCCGAGACCAGATTTTTCCTGTCAGCCGGAAGAACACTTCAGCATGGAGAATCCAGCCCAAAAGGCTGTTTTCCAAGGAAAGCCCAATTTTGAACTGGTGACAGGTTCTGAAATCCATTGGAAGATCTCAATCCAAACCAGTGATTATCCAGTCCAGGTTTTATAATCAGTCAGTTTCCACTTTGAACAAACAGCAACTTTGCATTCTGAGGTTGTCAACCTATATAAATTGAAAATCCATGCTAGGCCATTTCTTACCCACGTTTCCCTTCTAGTCTGCACATAGTCAGGGCCACTCTAACCATCCTGTTGGGAGTAGTCACCTGATTCTGACACGGTAAGACTACAAGAAGTGACCATGTTTTGGAAACACCTCAGAATAATGTCTTACCTTTTACACTGTGCCAGCACTTGGCAAAAATGTCCTAGGCCTGGGTGAAGAGAAGGATCCTTTTCCCAATCCTAATTCCTTGCAACTGACGAAATGGAATGCAGTCTACAAAAGTTTACGTCTCTAGAATCTCCTAGTCCTTATGAGGCATGAAGAAAATCCATTGCCCTCCACTAAAACCTCATTTCTCACCACTATAAGGGCCAATAGGTAATTTGTTCACATCGGTAAGATGACTTGTTCCTGGAAACCACAAGCCTACCCCAAAATTGGACCTCTCTGCTTTCTTTTCTTTCTCTTTTTTAAAGCACGTTTCTGGTTCCCAAATTTGCAAATATTGGCTGAGGTGGATTTCCATGGGTAAGAGAGGGTGGTGTATTAGTATCTTGTGTAGCTCTTTGCACTTCTCTTACTTATAAGCATAATATGTATTTTAGAATTATTCTTGGTGCAGAACGAGTTGGTAGAAAGCTTATCCAGCCCTACTTGTGCCATTGAAGACAAAGACAATATATATATATATATATATATATGCCTCTCTCTTTTTGTTGAACCCTGTTGGGTGCTGTCTGATAAAGAAGGGATAGACTCCCTCTAAGTTTCCATCTTCTCAGGGCAAAGCACACAACTGTAAGCAACCAATTCCTTCCAATGCTGCTTCCACTTCTGAGTCATCTGCTCCTCCTGGCAGTATATTTTCCACACTGCAAATCTGGGGAGCTGGTCAAGGCTCCAAGGAACACCAGGTGAGGTGGTAAATGTGTTTCTGGACTACTTCGGACTGCAAGGGGCAACTCACATGCTCTTCTAGAAGTGGAGGGAGCAAAGGAATTCCTGCACATAGAAAATTAGCATATCAAGAAGAAAAGTAGGTTAGATCCTTTCCTTTCCCTATAGATTTCTATGTGCAGCGCATCAGTCATGGGAGTCCTCATTTCCAGTCTGAAGTGGTACTGTCCACAGGGGCGTAGGGGGCGGTCCGCCCCATGTTCCATAATGGAGGGGGTGACAAATTATCAAGGAACAATTACTGCCCTACTAGGGCGGTTCATTAAAAACTTTTTTTAAAATGCCTGCTCCAAAGGTCTTATCTTACCATACTAGGGATTATATAGCTATATATGAAATTTCATGCATATCGGTTAATATCTTGACCCTCCTTCACCAAAATAGCTGTTTACTTGACTGTTTTCCTATGTCGTGAAGGCTGAAATTTCAGTTCAGTGGAGCACCAACCCTAACCCTGTGGAAAGCCAATTAATTAGACTTTAATTTGATTTTGAGATGTTTTTAGGAGGTAATTTAATTATTGTTTGATTTTATACCAATGTTATGTATCTGATGTTAGCCACCCTGAGCCTGACTTCGGCCGGGATATAAATAAAAGTTTTTTTTATTATTACTTATTATTCCTTTGTAAGAAAATATGAAATAATGTAAAACCATTTTTGCAGGGGGGGAAATCAATGGGGGGTGACAAGAAATTTTCTGCACCAGGTACCACCTGACCTTCCTACGCCCCGGGGGGGGGGCGACAATTTTTTTTTTGCCCCCGGGTACCAATTTACCTTGCTACACCCCTGACTGTCCAGTTTAGCATACAAATTACTGAAAACTGCATCTTTAGACCTTATACAATAAATTTGGCCCAGACCCATCCAGCAAAGGCATGGCCTCAAAGAGGAAAGGAAGGCCCCCTGTTCCCAAACCCTGGACTGACTACGAGCGTAAATGCAGACAATATACTCTTGGTGGCTGGCTTGATCTCGGCCATCTCGGTGCCCATGTATAAACAGACCAAGCTTATCACTCCGGCCCATGGTGCCACTCCTAGGTCAGGACATTGTTCTGAGAGCAAGCCCCGGTTTCCTGCTAATGGCACTCCCCAGGCATAGTTGGGAGTTTGGTCTAGGAGCTGTCCGCTTTCTAATTGCATTAGGGAAGTCTCACACACACACATCCAAGAGTTCACCAAGTCACAACATAGCATAGTACGTTTTCATTCCCACATTTTATACACATAGCCTCAACAAAAGTCCCTCCGCCCATGTGCAGGTGAACATCTGCATTGTTTAGCCAAGAAGATATGTCCAGTCTCATTGGAGTCTTGCCTAGGCTGCCTGGACTTCCAAGATGGTCCTAAAGGGATGCCCTTTGCCCGTGTGCAGATGCTAACTTTCCGGAGATTAAGTGGCATTACTACAACATGTCATTAATTTTATGCATCCTGCCACATTCCCTTCTATATTATATTTAGCTATGCGCCTTATTGCTTTTCCATAATCTAGTGATTCATTTATTTTCAATCAGCTTTATGTATCCTTGGAAAGAAACAGTTTGAATACATTTTGCAGCCGAGAGCAAAGGACAAGATTTCTTTCACAACCACATCACCACATGACACATACAGAAGCTGAGTAAAGGAGGCTGGGAGACAGAGACATTCATGTGGGGAAGAGGTTTTCTCTGAGGGAAAAGGGCCAGAGGAGGGGTTGAAGGAAAAGGCTATGGCAAATAATGCAGCCATTTCCAGAGATGGATTAGGTATCAAGTAGATAGCAAAGTCAGTTCCTGCTAGTTGACTGATACAAGACCAAATTCTGCTTTCACCTGCTGCCATGTGGTGATTGGCTCTGTCCCTACAGCACCATTTAGTGGCTGATGGGCCTCAATAACTTTCAGCCTTCTCAAGTGGGCCCTTGGACCTTCACTGCTTCACCACTGACCATGCAGTGCAAAACAGCCCACAGGTGTCATGCAATAACTTCAGGGGTTTTGTTTTTGTTTTTGTTTTTTGGTCTGACAGAAACATGCCATGTCCATTCTCATGCCAATGGATATTGTGTATGAAGGTGCACCTAACATTTATACTCTCTGAAGGTATTTACTTTGGGTTGTAAAGGTAAAGTTGCAACGCTGTTGCATGGATAAGCCAGGGCAAGAGTACCTATATATGAGTTTAGTGATGCAAGGGTGGGATATTAAATGAAATAAAATATATGGATGAATTCCTAATACCGTGCTGCTGGGAAAAGATCTTTTTACCCTCCCAGAGGATTCTGTGCCAGAATTGGGACTTCTGGAGAGAAGGGGGAACCCTCCACCCACCCACCCCAACTCTGGCTGCCCGCTTAATTGTGGTGCCCAGGAAGGGAGACGGCAGGGCAGGAAACAGGTCAGGACATACGTCAGCCCAGGGCTTCAAATAGCTAGCTGGGGTCATTGGGAGGCCTGCCAATTGCCTGCTGGGCCTATTAGATCACCTTGCTTTGGCTCAGCAAGCACCACAGAGCTCTAACAAAGATAGCTTGGGGGCAAGGGACAGATGAGCCACCTGTAAGGAGAGGTGGATTTAGGGAAATGCACTCACACCTGGCCCTATGGCCACAGCTATCTCCTGAGATCCAATCACCTCAATTGCAGACCTGCCAGAACCTCACAGCTTTCATGCGGAAGGCACATGCTATATAGGACGGTGAGGTGTTTTAAATCTGGAAGCCTCGCCGCATTTCTCACCAGGGAGTCCATGTTGCACGGACAGGTGAGGTTCATGAAGCATGCATGCGAATGCACATCCATTTCACACCAGATCTTATTTCCTGTTTGGTCCCCTCCCTTCTGCAGCTTTTTCCCCCAAACAAGCCTTCCATCAATCTGAAGAGGGTACTTTGGGATGTTCCTTTCTGATTGCGCCACCCCCACACAGACCTTTTAAAGCATGAGAATAGTAGTAGCAGCAGTGCTTGGACTCCAAAGCCCCAGGTTCAAATCCCAGCAATGAAACCTGTCAGCCTAGTTTCCTCTCTCAGGATTGTTGTGGATAAAAGCATGGCAAGGAAAGGCAACTCTGGACCACCAGTACTATATATAGTGGCTTCTCCAACCACTAAATACAAAAAGGGAACAGAAGTTTGTGAAAATATTTGATGCAACCCTCTCTCTACTTAGATGTAGGTCCTAGTGAATTCAGTGGGGCTTACTCTCGGGTAAGTGGAGCTAGAATTGCAGCCTATGCCTTCTCCCACCAGTGACAGACTTTCCTAGCTTTATTTACTACCAGATTCTGCAGGCAGCAGCCCATTATTGTTTTTGCCTGCATCTTTGCTCTCTCACACAATGATGCTCTGAACGTGCACAAAGTACAATTATCATTCAGCAACTGCAGTCAGCTCTTATATCTGAGGCGGAGACATTAACACAAGAGTTGGTTTTCAAGTGCTTTTAAGCCTCAGCTTAGAATAAAATTCAATGGTAGTCATCTATCCCTTGGGACAAGAAAAAAATGAAAGTATACTGGGTGGGAACAAGTTTTCTTAGCTCTAAACTGCCATCTGTTGGTCATTGTCAAGGCAATTAAACAAGCATCTGTAAATCACCTCCATGACCCCCAATAGTTGACATGGAGACATAAAAGACTGGCTCCTTTTATTTTCTCCCTATCCCACCCCATTTCCTCCTATGCCTTTCTTCTATTCCTTTCCCCCCACTACTGAATTTGGGGAGGGGCGTGTGTGGCTGTTTGTTGCAGCAAAAAATGTCTTGTAGCACCTGCTATATGCTTTTACAGAGGCCACTTCCACTATATTCTCAGAGTGCTATTCTCAGCAGAAGTTATAAAAGAGTAAGCTTCCCAACAATGGGGACAAGAGACTCCAAAATGCAAAGTAGTTGTATGTGTGTGAGAATCCCAGTTATCAGCAAGGTAGGAGAGTATTTAGCCGCTAAATTTTTGAGTTGATTGGCCTATGATGTTCTCTTGGTGCAAATGAATCTATGCAGGACAGGGAGTGACACAGCCTCTTTTGGGGGGGGGGTAATTCAGCAAAATGACAACTGCATACCAGGGCTTGTATTCACTGGGGAAGAAACAACCCAGGTTTCAATCTATTAACATCAATCAGCAACGTCATGTTCTGGTTCTAATCCTTTATTGGATAATCTGACAAATGTTTTATGTAGCCTTTGTAGCCCGAGATCGCTTCTTCTTCACCACCACCGGCTTCTGGCTGCGCAGAATTGCACTGGCACGACGCAGAGCAGCCTGAGAGAGAGTTAAGAGGAAAGGTGAGCTAACAAGAGCCTCAGATGGAAAACTGAGGCTGCGAAGCACAGCGGTTATTTCCAGGTCAAGCACCTCCAGCTGTTTCTTACAAAACCCAGATCCTGAAACACCTCGTTTCTATACCGCTCCTCAAACTTGTAATACCCTCCTCTACTCCCCACCTCTTTTCAGATCTACCAACTTAAATGAGCAGAACCATATTCACTCCTAAAGCAGGGGTGAAACAGAAGCCCTCTGGCAATTTCTCAATGTCTTTTGCAATTCAAAACACGTTATCGTAACCCTGGTTTTACACAGAAGGGCGCTTTTCATTAACTGCACCACACTTTGAACATTCACAGTGTTAGATAAGATTTCTTAAACATCGTACTTTTCACTCCAAAATGCCAGCTCACCCTGCCGCTTTGTTTCTGATGAATTGCCACCACATGCTCATTGGAGCAGTGGAGGCTAAATATATCCCAGTGCAAATCTACAGAGGGAGAAACCAAAGGGCCTCATCTTACCATGCGTAGGTCTTTGCGGTAGTTGTTCTTGCGGATGATGTGGCGGAGGCTGCTAAGAGTGGCACGGGCGTTTTTGTTGATGGTGATCTTCTCGTAAGAGGTGGCTGGCTTCCGCTGGCCTGCGAGAGTGAAAGGTTAGGTAGCATGGATGGAACAAGAACCTTGAATCTCCAAGATGGAAGCAGCAATAGCAAATGACACACCAGTGCACTTAGGAGAAAAATACAATAGTTTGGAAGTCCTTACCATCAGCCCCAGTCAGCGTGGTCAATAATTAGAATAAAGCTAAAACGGTAAATGTCCCCTGGACAGTTAAGTCAAGTCAAAGGCAACTATGGGGTGTGGCGCTCAGCTTGCTGAGGGAGCCGGCTTTCCAGGTCACGTGGCCAGCATGACTAAACCGCTTCTGGCGCAACTTAACACTGTTACAGAAGCCAGAGCGCACGGAAATGCCCTTTACCTTCCTGCCGCAGCAGTACCTATTTATCTACTTGTACTGATGTGCTTTCGAATTGCTAGGTTGGCAGGAGCTGGGACAGAGCAACAGGAGCTCACCCAGTTGCATGGATTTGAACTGCCGACCTTCCTATGAGCAAGCCCAAGAGGCACAGTGTTTTAGACCACAGCACCACCTGCGTCCCTTCAAAATAAGGAGATGTAGTCCAGTAACATCTGGAGGTTCTCAGGTTCCCACATTATAGTCACCACACAAGGTAGGCCAGTATTTTCACCCCATATTGCAGCTGAAGTTGAGAGACACAGTGGCCTGCCTAAGACCTATCTAGTAAGCTCAGCTGTATTTTTCAGCTCGAGACTTGCAGTCCAAACTCACGTTCTAGATGGCAGCAGACACAAGTGAGGGGCAATGGGTGATCTTAAAGGATGGGAAGATTTACAAAAGAGGAGATTGTCCTTCAAAGAGTTTGGTCCCAAGCAGAATAGGGTTTTATATGTAATAATCAGCACCTTGTATTGCATGGGGAAACAGACTGAGATAGATGGTGTTATTTATTTTCCGCCTTTTCCCTTGATAGGACTCAAGGCGGCTTACAGATAAAAACAAGAACCGCTAAAAACACAGAAATATCGAACATTAAAATACAATTAAACATTGACAGAATTAAACCTATATACATCATAAAGGGGGGAGGGGTGTGTGCCACACGATCCCAACAGCTTGCCCCAGTCAAGATTTCCGCAGCAGCCTTCTGCACCTATTGGTTTCTCTGTGGTTTTCAAAGGCAGCACCGCACAAATCACATAGCAATAGCAAAACTGAGATACGCACGTAGGACCATAGCCAGGACTGACTATCAGGTAGGGTACACCTGGCAAAGCAGCTGAACTTTGGCAAAAGTACTCCTAGCCACAGCAGATTTGTGAACATCCAACAAACCAGATCCAGGAGGTCTTGCAAAGTGCAACACCATCCAAAACAGGACAACCTCCTATTCCTGAACCAGCTCCTACCCAATAGCACTGCTGTCTTGTCCCGATTTAAATTTCAGTTTGTTTACCATCATCCAGTCTGCCACTGGCTCCAGACACAGATTCAGAACTGTCTGACCTCCCCAGAATAGGGTGGCATGGAACTATAGAGCTGAGTCTCATCAGCATACCAAAGTAAACCCACTCCCTGGCTCCAGATGATCTATCTCCAAGTGATATCATGTAGATATTGAAGAGCATTGGTGATTTTATGACCCCACAGAGAAATATGCAGACCTTAATTTTCGATAACATTTCCTGTCCCCCAAATCCGTATTTCCAAGCATTTAGAATTTCATTTTTAAACAATGGCTGGAATGAATATGGGCACTTGGGACAGCCAGGCAGTGTGGGCAAAAGGGGTAAGGGTATTAGAACGCCCCTCCCCCTCCAGCCACAAAACTGCATCCCTCTGGCTCTCTACCAAATGCTGCACTATCCATGCACAAATTTTCTATGGCTCCAGAACTAGAAACTTAGTTTTTTAAAGAAACACATCTACACACAGCTTACTTGCTATCTGGTGGGGCTGCTTCCACTACCCTATTGTAATGCTTATTCACTAAACAGATATTTTACACCCTGCTCCCGTCTCTTCCCTCCAACCCCCACCCCACTCACTCCATTCAGCATCATTTTGCTCTAAACTAAGCCAACCCACCTGCACGCTTCTTGAGGACCACAACAATGCCCTTCCCATCAGCTGCAGGTTCCACCCCAACAGTCTTGCGATGAATCAGTCCATTGTAGCGGAAAGAGTTGCGGGCTTTGAGGTTGTTTGGTTCCTTTGAAGAAACAAGAAACGGTGTTACTAGGACTCCTGGGTTCCAAGAGGAAAAGAGGAGAGCTTAAGAGGTCTGGAACAATGGGTTTGAAAGTGAGGGATTTCTCTTTCTTTTTTTTTTTGCTTCACAAAGGGAAATAGAATTGTTGGAAAATAAAACCTAGGACAGCAAAGTTCTTTAGGAAGAAAATAAGCATTAGAATTTTCAACAAAGAGGATAGAAAGTCAAGGCTCCTGGTTTTTATTTTTTAATTGAGGGCAGCTCACCGTGCTATATATTTGCTTGTTCCTTTTGATAAGGAAACTTGAGCAGTTGCGCACTATCATCCATTGCAGATGGGCAGACATCGTGAAGAATCCTAGGGATGAGAAGACCAAGCAATGAGAATGTAAGTAAAAGAAATATGACGTGGTCAGAAGCCCAGTGCATATCCTTCTATGTCCTCACACTCTGCTGCTTTAGGTATTTCCCCTCTAATGTTATGTTCCTTTACACATTATTCCAGTCTTGACATCCTGGTACCTCTAAACGTCACACTCCTCTGCCAACACAATGTGCTGTTGTGGTTGAATGATTGAATTTATTATTTCGGTCACATACCAGTTCCAGCTCACACAGAAAATCAGGGAAGTCATAAAACACAATAGAGATAATTTGGCTGTTGTGGTTAGAATGCTGGACTAGGACCTGGCAGATCAGGGCCCAAGTCCCCACTCAAGCAATGAGCTCACCTTGTCAGTCATTCTCTCTCTCTCGCGCTCTCTCTCTAACCTCACCCACTTGTAAAGATGAAATGGAGATGGGAGAGGTGTGTATGCCACCTTGATCTCGTTGGAGAAAAAGTGGGATATAAATGTAGTAACAAAGAGGGGGCTATGCTCATCAGATTCCTAATACAGCACACTACAATACAGTAGACAAAAGGGAATTATTAGGCGTCAACCTCAAGAATAGGCTATTTGTTTAAATACCACATCTTCTATCAGTGAGTGGTAGTAGTAGTAGAATCCTGTCGTATCTGCTTCCCCCTGATATGTCACAGCAATGAAGGAAAGGGAAATATAAACTTAAAACTTAAAAGGAGGACAATAACACAGGTATGGTATTATCGGAGAAGAGATCATGTGATTAGGAAGATGCCTGCAATTGAGTTGCTGTTTACCATCAGACATAATCTACATCGTTAAACCAGGGTTTCTCAAAGTGGTGGATACTGAGCACGATGGGGTCAATGGGACTAGAAGATAAATAAAGACCTTGGGGTTGAAATGAAGTTCACAAGGGATAGTGCAAAATGAACAAACAACAAATTTCTTAGGAATTTTGAGCCTCAGATAAAAAGGGTGTGGGCATATAGAGTGCACTCCCCTTGCCATTGAGAAGACCCTGTACTTAATAAGATATCTAATTTTTACATTTTGTGAATCCTAGAGATGGCAATTGATGGTTACTAAATGTTGATTATATACCATTCATGCTTGATTCTATTTCATTTACATTTCTAAGAATTTGGGTTTGGGTGAATGACATCTTTCAAAGCTCATCAATGGGCCAATGAACCCTGCATTAATTCTCCTTACCATACAAGATTAACACAGAGTCATATTACACCTTTGTAACATGCCACACATTCATTCTAACCTCACACACACACACAAACTGGTCTCAGGAGCTGACAAGCATCCTCAACACAGTAAGGGAGGGAGAGAGAATCCCTTAACTGTTAAAAATTTAGCCCAATCTTAGCGCATACCAAAAGCAAAATGAACCTGCGCGCTGCCTGCCGGAATAAGGGTGAGAATTGGGCGACCCACAACCCCTTTTTGTGCCCAGACAATTGAAATCAACCTACAAGACTGAAATGGAGGGATTGGCCACGTGACAGCCCCGTCCAAACCAACCTCCCTTCCCCACCATCTGGTAGGCCTCAGACCCATACACTGCGGTAGAGGACCCCGAACCTGCTCTCACTACCCCCAATTCTCTTCCCTTCCCTCCAACCGGGATTCTCCCACTTCCCCTGTCCAGGACAAACACGAGGCCCACTCCTTACCTTCTTCTCGCGACGACGGCCGGAAACGGAAAAGGAGGTCTGGTGCCGGCGCGAGGGGGTTTTATACCAGCTCCCTCCCACCTCTTGGTGTCGCCCGCCTCTTCCGCTTAGCGGCGCAGGTAGTCTCGCGGGCAGTTCCGGCCCACGTCCGAACAGCTTTTCCATCCCGACTGTGGATGCAAAGCTGTAGAGGCGCGGGGGAGAGAGGGCGGTTTCGCCACAGAGATGTCGAGGGATAGAGCGGCGCCATCATGGCCAATGGTGGCTTTCACTTTTGAACGGCAGCCTTCCGGGGGCCTTTCGCGAAGCCTTCGGAAAATGGCGGCGTTCCTATGAGGAGAGCTTCGGAAATGCTCGGCGGCATCTCGGAAGCGCTCGGTTTTCCCTTCGGGCGGTTCTGCATGACGTCAGGAGCGTTCCGAAAAGGCGGCAGTGGACGATCGAGCGAGAAGCCGGAGCCAATCGGAAACCGCCGGGAGCGCCTTTCGGAGGCTCTGCTCGGGCTGCTCAGTTCTGCCGTTGCTGCCTCTGGCGGAGGGTGGCGAGAGCCTGACTCATTTTTGCGCATTCTACACTAGCGTGATGGGGAAAGGGGGGGGGGAATTGAGTTTTGAGGGACGCCTGTGCCGCCCCATTTGTTTTAAGTATTCATATACCACTTTTTAGTTATACAAAACGTAAAAAGTGTGAGTGGGAAAGGGGATTTTTAAAAAACACACGCACACCATAACTTAATAAACACAATTTGGGACAAAATAGAGACTTGCGGCACATCAGGAGATTAACAAATGTATTCTGGCATAATCTTTCCGTGGATCAGATGTGAAGTGACAAAATGGGTTGGGGTGTGTATATTTTTGCACATACCCTAGTAACTGTAACAAAGCTTAAGTACATGTACCTGAAATAACACAAAGGACCCCCCTTTTCTTCTGTTGTCTTACCTGTGATGAATTTTGTATTGCAGACTCCTTGCTGCAAGGACCTCTCCTTTTATCTTTTGAAAAGCAACGTGCATGAAGAAGGCAGATTGTGTTTTGATTTAAAAAAATCGTATTTCTTGAGCCTGAGGCATCCACCATCTGAGCAAGAGAAAGTGCACACACTGAACTGAATGCATGAGTTGACGCTGAATCCCAGAAGATGGGAAACCCTTTGGGTAGGCAGTTCCCACGTTGGGGAATTGAGCAGTTTGCTTGTTCTGGACAGATGTGTAGTATTGGGTGGAGGGGGTGCTTATTGAGCCATTGTTGTCAGTGGATGGTTCAATAAGTTTCTGCAGTGGCTCACTGCATCCCTTTTCCAGCTTGGGCTGGTGTTCGAGACACAGCCATTACCCGGACTGGGATGGCTTGATGACAGTAACCCATGTGTTGGTTAATCTCAAGATTTGACTCCTGGGTTGTGCACTGTGTAAGGCTGCCTTAAGGTTGGCTCGGAAAGTGCCACTTGTGCAAAACTCCACCGTTTAGGTTGTTAACGGAACAGCCTCCTGTAATCACGAAACACTTCTGTCGATGGAGCAACGTGATCTGCCTGTTTATTTATTTAAGACATTTATATGCCGCTTAAATAGTTACTTTTCTAAGCAGCTGTGCATAAAAAACCCCAATCCAGTGAAAACTGGGACAATAAAACAAACAAACAAAATCAGCATAAATCCAAACACTACCTTAAAGGTTCTGTTTGCTGACTTATAAAGCCCTGAACAATTTGGGACCTGGTTACCAGAGGTAACACCTGCACTGTCCTGTCTTCTGAAACCTCAGGATGAAGCCCTCGGTTGATCTCATGGCAACCACGGGAGGGCCTTCTCTGCCGTGGCCCCCAGTTGCAAGCGGTCTGATGACTTTTGTGTGTGGGTTCAACCATGTTTTTAGCAAAGGCTCATCCTCAGGGCCCAACAAATTCCACACTATCAAAGTTATGGCAGTTTGTGATGGGGGGGCGGGACAGGAAATAAGAGCCAATGTGGTGTAGTGGTTAGAGTGTTGGACTAGGACCTGGGAGACCAGGGTTCAAATATCTACTTAGCCATGAAGCTCATTGGGCGAATTTGGGCCGGTCACTGCCACTCTGCCTAACCTACCCCACAGGGTTGTGGTGGGGATTAAATGAGGAGGAGGAAAACCATGTGCCCCACATTGAGCTCCTTGGAGTAAAAGGTGGGATTAAAAACACAATAAATGTTTGAAGCGCAAGCAAATAACAGCAATATGTTCTTCATTAGTTGACTTAAGGTTCTGCTCCAACCTGTTAACTCATTGCCGTATCTCTTATTCTCTGAGAATGAAGCAGCAACAACAGCCTATAATGGGATATTTCCATCCCTCCATACACGTTAGAAGTGACTGGTTACCCCCCCCCCCCACAGCACTTTGCAGCACCCGCCCTCCCACTGCTTTGTCCCCCCCCTCCAGAACTCTTCTGTGATTTATTTTCCTGCCTCTTGTGACTTTTGTTCTGCCATGGACTTGTTCTCCCCTTGTTTCTTTTATGCCACCTTGTGACTTCTTTTCTCTCTCTCTTTCTGTGTAATCTTTCACACCTCCCAATGACTCTGTGTGTGCTTCCTTGCGGTCTCACGCCCTCCTCCTCTGTTTTCTATTTATTTTCTCCTCTCATGCAACCACTTCATGCTGCGATTTTTATTTTAAAACAAAATAAATCCCCCTCGCCCCCTAGAAACTAATTTCACACTTTCTTCTGCAATCCTTGCTCTGCAAATTGCTTATTTGCTGCTCCTTTGGGACAGGTCCCGACAGGGACTAAGACTGGCAAGGGGCACCCAGAAGGGGCACCTCTGCGCCCTCTGCTGCAAGGGAAGCTCTGCCGCTGACCCATGGGTAGATAGGCAAGCAGCTAGGAGACTTCATGATGGACAGCTGCCCATTAGAGATAATGGGGCACTGCCACACCAACCTCGCTTGCCATCGATGGGGCCCCACCTGCCTGCCTTCTGACTTGCAGGCATGCCAGGTGGTAGTCCTAGCTGTTGGCTTCCTCCTCCTTATTCTCAGTGCCTCCCAGAGTGGTTCCACCTACTGCTGCCCTCTCTGCCTTCTGCCCTGCCAGTCCTGCTGTGGCTTAGCAGATCCTGGAGGGAAGGAGAATGGCAGAGGGTGTGTGTGGGGGGGTTATGGGCCAAACTGGCAGCAGGCAGAGTGGTGGGCTCTGGAGGTATAAGACTCTGCTGAGCATCTCTGAGCCAGCATGATGTAGAACAGGGTTCAGCAACTTTTTTCAGCTGTGGGCCGGTCCACCATCCCTCAGACCATGTGGTGGGCCGGACTATATTTTGAAAAAAATAAAAAATGAACGAATTCCTATGCCCCACAAATAACCCAGAGATGCATTTTAAATAAAAGGACACATTCTACTCATGTTAAAACATGCTGATTCCCAGGCCAGATTGAGAAGGTGATTGGGCCGCATCCGGCCCACGGGCCTTAGGTTGCCTACCCCTGATGTACAAGTTAGAGAGCTTGGACAAGCACCTACCGGTAGGAGACCAGAGTTCAAATCCCCACTCGGCCATGAATTTCACAGGTGCAGCCACAATCTCTCAGCCTAACCAGAACAGGATTGTTCTGTGGATGAAATGGGGAGGAAGAGAACCATGTCTTGAGCTCAGAGGAAAGGTGGGATATAATTCGATAAGTAAATGATTTTGAAATTAACCTCAGCAGAGCTCCCAGCTGAAATGCTTGAAAGCCCTGTATCCAACCACTGCCCCATCAATCAATTCATCCCTTGTGCTGGCAAGCCACTGCAGCATCACAGGGAAAGAGGACCATTTGACCCTTCCAGTGGGTATGCGGGTATGCCTGGTGATGGGGTGGCTGTAATTATTGTTATTTTCATTTTTATTATTCATATCCTACCCATCAGGCTGGGTTTCCCCAGCCGCTCTGGGCGCTCCCAACAGAATATTAAAAACAATGATAAAACATCAAACATTAAAAATTTCCCAAAACAGGGTTGCCTTCAGATGTCTTCCAAAAGCCAGATAGTTCTTTATTTCCTTGATATCTGATGGGAGGATGTCCCACAGGGCAGGTGCCACTACCAAGAAGGCCCTCTGCCTGGTTCCCTGTAACTTCACTTCTTGCTGTGAGGGAACCGCCAGAAGGCCCTCGGAGCTGGACCTCAGTGTCCGGGCAGAACGATGGGGGTTGAGACGCTCGTTCAGGTACACTGGGCCATTTAGCCAGATCATCCTCCCTACCAGGGAACAGATTAAAACTACAAGTGAGGCACTAGCACAACCAGAGCCATTTCAAAGCAATTTATCCCACTGTGATACACACCCCATTCTCTTGAGTTCTGCGACATTCTAGGGGTGCATCAGGGCTTACCAATGTTTGGCTTCCTTTGGAAGGAAGCCACTGGGGGCTGACTGGTGTTATGTAATGTTTGAGTTTATTTACAAAAGTATAGGTAGAGCATAGGTGGTTTCATGGACTGGTTGGTCACAGAGGGATGCTGGGGTGAACTATCTGGGGAACCACCAAGGGAAGAAGGTTCAGAGCCCAGGGAGTGGTGGTGGGACAACCATGAGTAGTCAGAGGAAGGACTGGGAAGAGGTGTCAGAAGCTTAGGGGACTTAGACGGATGTAGGGAGGCAGGGACTTTCAGTCTCAGCAACGGAGACTCAGCAAGACTTCCAGGGATGAGCTGCTGTGCTCATTAAGCCTGTCACTCAGCCAAGTCTGTGCAGATCATGTTCTTGCTAATAAAGAGTTAACTCCAACTGGCCTGGTGTGATTTACTGCTGGCTGGTGCCTGGCAGATTGATACTGACTGGTGGAAAGGCACACATCTTAAAAAGGGGTAACATGCCTATGGGCTGCATTTAGCTCCCCACGTTTTTTTGTGGCCCCCCAACCCCTACCAATTTGTCATTTTATTTTTTTTAAAATGTGGCTGTCAACTGCTTCTACTGTCGTGTGAATGTGGCCCCAGTTGCACTGGCTTGACTGGGGGACAGGAAGTCCCCCCAGTAAATGAATGCAGTTGATCAAACCTTGGTAGATCTGGTGGGTTAGCTGGCAGGACTGCTCAGCTTCACCCTTTGATCTCGGATCTGAATTCATCTGTGGTCCTCTGAGACTTCAGGGCTGGAATTGCGCACATTTTTATTTTTATTTTAAGAGAGAGGGAGAGAGAGTTTGGGTCAGGAAGGACGGGGTAATTAACAAGCTATTGATTGCCCAGACGGGCTGATCGATTGGGAAGGAAGTGAGGTTGTGCTGAGCACGGGCCGCACAGTGCGAGGTTGTTGGAGGGGGTGCAACAGCGGCGCAGATGGCATTGATGCTCTGGCTGCTGCTGCCCCTGCTTTGGGGTGGGGGGCTCCCGTTTGAACTGCATGAGGCCATTGAGGAGCTGCAGAGCGAGAACACACAGCTCCAGGGCAAGATCCAGAATCTCACGGAAGCCCTAAGTGAACTCAGGCTCTTCATATGGAACCGATCGCAGGGTGAGACCCCCCAAATCTGGATCATGACCTTTCCTGCCCTTTCCTGGCAGCACCAACACTCCTCTATTCCAACCTGTGTTCCCAGCGTTATCCTCTCCTCTTTTATCTGATCCCATTCTTTTCAATATAGGTAAATTTGTAGTAGCTCTCTGTTAGCTGCATGCAAAGCAAGTTACTAGTCCTTACTGGTATGTGGAGGAGCTTGAAAAGCACTGAGCAGTTTCTGGTGAAAGATCGGAAGCGGGTACAGTGTGGGAGCCGATTGAGATATCTTGTGGTCAAGAGGACATGTGCATGCTCCTTGGGACAAGCAGAGATATTTTATTCTCTTAAGTGTGCCACATTTGGGGGAAATGTCAGAAATGTGCTTCTTCAAACAGAACATTTTACCAGTGGCAAGAAAGCAACAACTCTGTGCTGTGTTTAGATCCCATGCTGAGCCAATAAACTATGCGAAGCAAGAATATATATGTTTATTAATAGGCTTAAAAATTTTTATTGCAGAACTGAGGTGACCTTGAGATGGAAACTCTGCTGTGCTCATAATTAACAGCACTGATTTTGCTCACTAGGGAGGTGGATTCACCTGCCTGCTGCAACTATCCAAAGGGCCTCACCTTTGTTGACAGCAGATCTTAATAACTCCAGTGTTTACAGTGATTTTGAAATCCTGAAAATGTTCCCGTTTGGGAGAGTGCTGCTGCATGTGATGATAAAGGCAACCCAATGTATAAATATCAGAATGCAGCTCCTGTCAACTGTCTGCTATGATTAAGACTAGGTAATGACCAAGCTACGATGCCTTTCCTGGCTGATTGGAAAGCAATTTACTCTTTATTGAATAAGAGCAATCTATATGAAAATCTGTGCCCTCAAATATTTTCCATGTTGTTGATGTTTGAGCGATCCATATACATTAGGTCGCAGTGTGTGGGTACTGTAAATCAGTCCTTGGCTCTAGTTATGGGTTGGACGAGGGCCAACAAACTGAAGCTAAACCCAGACGCAGAGAGGAGGAGTGTGTGGGTACGCTATTGGTCTTCCCAAGGGAGTGGTGCTCACAGCGCAGGGGGCTGGTGCACAATGGAACTGGTTGGGTGGGAGGCCCAACAGTAGGTGGCGCCAGAGAGCCAATGACTGGCAGAACCAGAGTTGTAGTTCTGCCCCATTCTCTTCCCTGCTGAGTCCTACTAGTGAGTGCAACACTGAGACTAAGGAAGAGGGAGCTGGCAGGCGGGGCTTGGGGGCTGGCTGCAAGCAGACTGAGTTTGATGGAGCAGGGCCCCATCCGCCCCCATAGGCCAGCCTTCACTGCATTCTTATTGATCCACAGCTGCACCTGCATGTAAACAGATATAGCCTGGCCATGTTATCCCTGTGCTGGTAATCTCCAGTCTAGACTACTGTACATTGGGCTGCCATTGTAGGTTGTTCAGAATCTACACTTGGTGCAGAATGCAGATGCTACATTACTAAGTGGGCGTTGTTTTCATATTAAGTACAATGTTATGCCCACAACACTGCTCCTAGTCTGTTTCCAAGCCCAATTTGACGTTAAGCTGTTCGACAGAGGATTTCCTGTGAGGGGCTTCTTTGTGGTGGTGCCCCAGTTGTGGAATACACTCCCTGCAGAGACCCACCTGGTCCTTTCAGCCCCAGACATACATATTTTATTTTCCTGAGATTGTTTTCCTCAATCCTGCTTACTTTTTATGATTATTTTGTGGCCTTTTAGCTTATCATCTTTAGTTATATTTTACTTTTTATGAACCATCCTGGGAATACAATGGAAGGATGCTATTAAAATGCTTAAAAATATTATGCCTTATTAGTAATTGAGCGACTGTATCTAGTTCAGTTCACCATTAGCCATAAGAAACGCCAAGGAAATTAAATGTTAAGTATCAAACAAGGGAGCGGCTTTAATATTAATAGTTATGTTCTTCTTAGTCAAATCTGTTTGTGACTCAGCTAGTGGTATTAAAAATGTAGCAGTGTTCCTCATAACTTTGAAATCATTATTAAAAAGTATAAAAGCATAATTAAAAAGTATAAAACCTATCATTTGAAGGATAGATCAGATATAGAATTCTCTTAAATATATGTGAGGTATGCATTTATCCTTACAGCCTGGGATTGTATATAATGGCCCAGTTATTTGGTATTTGTCTTTTTTTCTTCTTTTTAAAGTATGCTAAAATAAATGATCAAAAAGAAAGAAAAGATCTGAGTCCCAGTTGTTGAGGAAGGAAGGAAATGCATGGAGAATGGGAATGTGGGAAGCAAAACGCTTTGTACTCCAATGCCAGAAATGTACTTTTCCAAACTAAAGACCATTCAGATCTCATCCACAGAAGCTGGATACTCTGAAGTGACGTCTTAAAGACCTGGGCCAAACATAGTTTGATCTCAGTCAGATCATACCCTCCAACATTTCTCTGGTGAAAATAGGGATATCCCGTTCCGCAATGATAATTTTACTATTTATACCCCACGCATCTTATTGGGTTGCCCCAGCACTCTGAAGAGCTTCCAACATATATAAAAACATAAAACAGTAAACTTTTTTTTTTTTAAACTTCCCTATACAGGATTGCCTTCAGACTGCTGGGGGGGGGAGAGAACTCCATACATTTCTCCAATGAAAATAGGGACATCCTAAGGAAAATCGGGATCAAATCAGAAACTGGGACTCTAAATCACGGATGTCCCTGGAAAATAGAGGGTCTGTCAGCTCCCTAACCTCTTTCTGATGTATTAGCCCTTGAAGTAATAAAGAAAAGCAGCTTAATGCTCTGTGTGTGTGGGTGTGTGGGTGTGTTTGTGCATGCCTGAAGAATGGTTAATTTCAAAACATGTCCTTTCCTTCAGGTTCTCATTCCACGGCTGAACACCTTCTCCGTGAGCACCTGCCTTGCCGCCCAGATGCCCACTGGCGAAACACAGCTGCCCCCCGCCTTCCTGAGCCTTCCTCGTGGCTCCTTGCTGCTATGCTCTTTATGGCAATGTTGTCAAAAGTCATGGGCTGAAAAAAACAACAACAAACCACTTTGATTTTCAGCATTGGTCCGCGCGCGTCTGTGCACAGTGCTCCTCTGCCTCTGCAGGGGGAGCTCTGATGTTTCTTGGGGCTTCCTTTTCCACTTTCTAGAAAGGAGATAACGCTTTCTGACCTTTTCTTGGACTTTGGCTCCTGCACCCGAGGGTTGCGGCGGGTACAAATTTTATTTGTGCTATCTTGCCTGTTGATTCTGTATTGCTTCTAACCCAGCCAGATGGGCAGGGTATAAATAATAAAAGTATTATTATTATTATTATTATTATTATATTATTATTATTAACAAAGGATGACTTAATGACTGTGAACAGGTAGTTGAATGGGTATAACGTAAAAGCTCAGTGATTGCTGAGCAGCCCTAAGTGATCGGGGGTGGGGGCCTATGAAGGGTACTTTGAATAGTAAGTTTAAGATGTTTCAGTGGATATTATCAGTAAGTGCAGGCTTGAGTGTTGATCAAAATGCTTTGGATACATTGGCTCAGGTTTTGACCAAAAGGAGCTAACTTGGGGAGGGGGGGGTCATTAGAAAGGGGTTGGAGTCCTTGATTTCTTGCAGTTTCTAAGCCTGGGGCTTAGATTGTAGATTTCTTGGCAATTATATTTTAATGCATCATTTCCCCCCCACCCCGGCTAACTCTCAGGATTTGCTATTTAAATGGGAATTATGTAGAAGACGCCCCACCAGACGTTGCTTCTTCTTCTTTTCTTTCCCCCAGGAAGAGGCTAATGGTAATCACATTTGGGCAATTTCAGGTTGGCACAGTTCAAGTTGATTCGGAACGAAAATGCTTCTCTCTATGTCACATTGGATTTTTTTTTTTTTAATGATAAGCAACTGGATGCGAAAATGGGCCAGATTTCCTGATGCAACTTGGTAGGACCTGCCGACAAACAATTCGGAATGAATGCTCAATAAACAGGCAGCATTCCATGGAGAGGAATGCTCCATGGAAGATGTCTGGAAGCGACCTTACAGAACAGACACCGAAAGCAGCTTCAGGTTCACTGGGGATAATTCTGGAACCTGACCTTATGACTGAGATAAAGCAAGACAGAAATGAAGCTGCATACCCTTTTACTAAAGTGGGCTTATTTGTGGTGTTCACAATTACTAAATTTATTGTGGAGGGGATGTTTGTGTGTGTGTTTCTGCCTGCCTGCCTATCTATCTATCTATCTATCTATCTATCTATCTATCTATCTATCCTTCTATCCTTCTATCCTCCTTTTCCAAGGAACTCAATACAGCAGAAACCATTCTGCCCACCACCACCACTTTTTATCATTACAACAACCTTGCAAGGTAGGTTAGGATGAGAGACAGTGGCAGGTCCAAAGCCATACAGTAAAGCTTCATGACTGAGTGGGTATTTCAAGCTGGGGTGCTAAAAGTCCTACTCTGACACTCTAACCACTGCCCCACTCTTCCTCCCTCTCTCCCTCCCTCAGATTCTAAGGGTTACCTTTTAAGAATCCATGCCAATGCCTGCTTGGAAGGAAAATTGTGGACTTTTAAAGCATGTCTTTAATAACAACCTGTTAACTGGAATTTTAGCAGCTCAAGCTTTCTCCTTATTTTATCTTCATTCCAGGAAAAGCACCATCCTGCTAAGTATTTGCTGGATGAAGCTGATCTTAAAAAACCAAGAGCCTAGAAGTTTCCCTCCTGGCCAGTTCTGAGATGTATGTGGGAGCTTCTCAGTGCCATGGTAGAAATCCCCAGCTTGGAGGTCTTGACTTGCCTGGGGATGGGCCTGAGCTTTGAAGTGGTGAATTTCTTACAGTGGGTGTGATTTCCTTAGGAAATGGCTGCTGTGGTCACAAAGCACAAATTTACAGCTTTCCTCAATCCTGGAACTGTAGTTTTTACGGGTGCTTGGAAATTATAGTTCTGTGATGGTAAACTACAGTTCCCAGGGTTCTTTTTGGGGGATGCATGTGGAAACAGCCGGGCTCTCAATACCCGAGAGCCAGTTTGCGTTACAGCAGCAAAGAAAGGGATCCCTATATGAACAGCTCCTTGATTTTCCTCCCCATCACATATGAGTAGCACCATCGGGGCAGGACCCTCACTCAGCAGAGGGAGCAGAACAACTGGGTTGGCTAAGCACATTTTGAAGAATACACATCACCAGCTGAAGAGGGTCCTCTCTTCCCCCTCCATAACATTAAATCCAGAGCATACACTCCTCTGTCCTTGAAACAATTTATTAGTGATTAGGAGCATCATACCTGAGTTGCTTGGGAATTCTAATAATTCTAATAATCCAAAATCAGCGCTGTGAAATCAGTGGATGAAATAAGTGCTATTTCGAAAGCACTATTTCCGTCTTGATTCAAATGGCATCCAATTGTATCCAGAGCTATGCCTTGATTGTCAGGAGCAAGTCAGCAGTAAAACGCCCGGTGTCAGAGAAGCTAACTCTTTATTCAAGGAACCAAAACAACACAGGCTAGTGATCGCAGCGACTCTTCCCAGTAGGTCTTGCCCCAATGAGGCAGTTGTGAGGACTGAAGGTCCCCACATTATTATTATTATATTATTATTATATTATTATTATTATTATTTATATACCCGGGGGTCTCAGGGCAGTTCACAGAATAAAATCAAGATACAAAACCACAAAATACACCGCTCTATAAGACTCCTCCCCAGGTTCCTTCCGCAGCAGCCTAAGGCTCTGTTGTCTTGTCTCTCTTTGCTCTGCCCTCTTCATTCATCTGTGTTCTGGGAGACCAGAGGTGGGGAGGAGCTGGGTGACAGGAGGAGGAGGACGATTCCCTGGCTTCTTCAGCAGCCTGCCTGCACTATGCCTCTTGACCCGGCTCTGTTTCTGAACTGCTCTCTGCCACAGCCTCTTCCTGCCCACTAAACCCTGTTACCTCTTCAGCTTCCGACATCTCCTTCTCCCAGTCTGCTCCCTCTTCTTCCTCTGACCGCGCATCGAGACCCACCACCAATCCGCTGGCACAGAGCCTTCTTCCCATGGGGGCTCCTCAGCTGGTCCTCTCCCCACTCCTCTGCATCTAGCCAGTCCATGGCATTGATCTCGGGAACCATCATGCCAGATTTGGTTGTGGTCTCTTGAGACGTGCCCAGATGCATAGAGAACTGAAGATCAACTTTCCAAAATACATATAGTAGATTATTACTACTTGTGCCTTCCAAAGGGGAGAGGCTGAAGCTGCTGGTGGGGCATTTGGTGGGTTTCCCACCATCATGTGGCACCTGTCTCCAAAACTGTTTTTCTTCTGCAGGTCATGCCTACAGTCCCCTCCCTGTTCAACCCCCAAAAAAAGCCCAGGGCAGGGAAGAAGAAGAATAGTGACCCATAATCACAACTAGTAATGTCATTAGACATTGGAGTTAACAGTAAGGAAGTGTCTTTTCCTGTGATAATTATAAGGTGTCTTGAGAACTTGAAGGTCCTTCTGGCCCCCAGCTCCTCCTTATTCTCTTAAACTCCCTGTCAAAACAACAACAACCCAGGAATGTGGACTTCCAGCTGAAGTGACCAAACAGCTGTACTGTATAAAAAAGGGAATTCATGCAGGGGAGAGTCATAACCAATGAGACTTGGTAGGGTGAAAGGCAAGGAGACAACCAGTAGAGGGGGCTAGAGCCAATGACAAGGGGAACCAGCTATTTTTTGTCCCCATCCTCCTTCCTATTGGCCCCTACCAGGGCAACACAGAAGAGAAGGAAGTCAAGAGTCGGGTGCTACCCTCTGGACTGGTTGTAAGTTGGTGGCTGACTGGGGGAGGGAGGAACTTTGGTTGGTGGGGCAGTGCGCCAATTACCCTAATGGACCAGTCTCCAGCGGCCATAACAGAGTGCATGCTTTGCAGGCAGAACTGGACAGTAGATGGTCTGGCTTCTTAAGGCAGCTTTTTTACGCTGCAGATGTTTCTCAGCCCTGCTACATGCACAGAAACGCCTTCTTCACACAGCACCATTAAAGATACAGAAGTGTCCGTCTGGTCATCGAGTTGCTGCCTCTAGATTATATTCCCACAACAACCTTGGGAGCCCCCAGCCCACACATCCCTGTTTTCTGCTTGTTTTCTGCTGTTATTTCAGCAGGCGTGTGTACTTCTCTCTCTCTCTCTCTCTACCCTGGAGACTGGAGTTCTGGCTCCCAGCCCATCCTGCTAGATCCTCTGTGTCCTAATTACTTTGCTGTGTTTTAAGTCCGTGCCGGCTGTGGTGCAAGTGGTTTGATTCTCTGTGTTGCTCTTAATGAAGGGGACACACAAAAAATCTCCTTATTGCCAGCTGGGAGTTAATCCCAAGAGACACAGGGTCCCAAATAGAAAGACTGTGAACCCAGGGCAGGGTGACACAGCAGGACGGGTGTGCGAGATGGGGAGATGGGGCCACACAGGGCACAAAGACACACAGGAATTGTACACGCAAAGGGGAAAACAGAATGTGCTGGGCAGACTGAAATTCTCTTTCTCTCTCCCTCTTTCCAAGGGATCTTCATACCTCCTGCCTGCCTATCCACTAATCCACACCTCTTTCTCTCTCATGTATTGACAGACAACGTCTACACCCACCTGTAACATAAAGCATTTCTCTGTATTGGCCTGTCCACTGGTCAGTCTTTCTCTACCCTTCCACACCTTCCTCTCCACACCCACAATCCTTCCGTGCCAATAGATAATTGTCTGTGGAGTGAAATATGACGGTGAAAAGCAAATTAATGAAAAGCTACAACAGCGGTGAAAACTATGAACTTTCTGCATTTCTTTGGTACCCTCTGCCCACAATATTTGTTTTGTTTGCTTAAATACATTAATACACACATGCAAGTGCTGAAGATCCAGATTTTGTTGTGGTGGTGGGGGAATATTTCACTTCTGAAATAATGATCTCTCTCTGTGTGTGTGTGTGACATCGATCAATCCACCCATTAACGTGCACGTCTTCTACTGTTGATCGATCCGTGCCCCATTATCCTCCACCATCATCTCCATACAATTTGCCTTCCTGTTGGCTTCCGTTCCCCTCTCTCCCCTCTTAACAAGCCCCTGTCAGCCTTTCAGCTCTTTGTCTCTCTCTGCCTCCATGTCCACTCCATCCCCTCTGACCCCAGCTGTTCCTTCATCTCCGCATCCAATTTTTCATCCTCTCCTCCTGGCAGCCGGGCGATTGCAGAAAGGGAAGACCAAAGCGGAGATGCTCCCCCTCCCTCCCCTTGCCCTCCCCCTTTATTAGATGCTAATCCCTGCCACTTGGCACTGGTGCCCCCTTGGCACTAATGAAGAGGTTTTTTAATCAGCCGCCACCGCACTTCTCCGCCTGATTCCTATCCCCCCGGGGATGGTGCCGCGCTGGAGGGTGCCGGAGCTCTTCGCTGCTTGCTCATTTATCACACTGCTTATGCCACCTCTCCACTCTGCACAGCCGGATTGGAGAGCAACTCCTGATTCTTCCCTCTGAGCAGCAACTGGGGAGCATTTTCTCACAAGCTGCACACTGCGCCCTTGGGAGCGGCACTTTCCTTCGCCTCTCCCTGCAGAGGGCTCCTTGGCTCCTTTGAAACCTTTGGGGTGGACATGCGCTCTGCGCCGTCTCTTTGCTGAGGAAAGAACTCCAGACCTTCTCTCCAATGACCGTGCAAGTGTGGGCCCCAAATCTGATGTTTTGGGGGTTGATCTCCAGCCATCAGGTCAGCTGAAGGACTCGGGGCAACAACCATACGCCAGCGAAACCTTCTTTGCGAATGATGTTCTTTTGAATCGGTTTGGCAGCCTATCCTGGGGGAAGAAAGTGGATCAAAATACTTGGGTGTTGAACATCAGGTCTTTTCTTCCGCTTGGGTGATTTGGGACTGAAGTGGACACTGTCTCCTTCTGTTGCTGCCGGATGGCATTTTGAGCTTTCCTCAGAGCGCACTTTTTCAACTCCCTCAAGCGACAGACTGAAAGGCCCTGTTCCATTTGAACCCACTGCTGCTTTTGCTCCGGGGTTGAGATTCACCAGACTACTTTGACAAAAGTACCTCCAGAAAGAACCTTTCCTCTCTTCCTTTTCTCTTCTCAGCCTGTTATTCTTCAGCTTTGCACAAACTTTGGGTTTTGTCATCCCTTTCCAGGCAACTGTTTGGCCAGGCAGATCTCAAGACCCTGAAGAGAATCGGCACGGCAAACTTTCGTCTTCTTGCAATTGTAGTGTGTATTTGAACAATAATCACCCTGCTAACTTGCAAGCGTGAACTGGAGGATATTTTTGAAGGAAAAGCGGCGATGGAGTCAGGACAGAAGGGAAGAGATTGGATTCCTTCGTGCCTGAGGGAAAGTGGATTAGAAAATAATTCTTAGACGAACAAACAGCCCTTGGAGCTGTCTGATCCCAAAGAGACACAGCTGACTGACTGGGTGTAGGGGGCAGAGACAGACAGGCTGGATCTGAAGACAGTTTCTAACAGAATTGGAGGGCCAGAAGGAAACTCTTCACAGGAGTGATTGGGATGAAAAATAAGGGACATTTCAGAGGGCTAGTTGGATTTTTGAGTGAGCAGAACCTAGAACTCTAAGCATCGCCCCTTCACCACAAGTGACAGGCATTGTGGGTTGTGAAGACTGCACCTTAATCTGGCTACTCCCAAAAATACCACTGAGGGGTACCAATCTAGAGGGGGGGAAGGGGTGTGAGGTGAGAGGTGCTCGAGACAACAGAACTTGCTAGTAGTAAGTCGTTTTTGGGGAGTCAGGGTTGCAGGCTGGGTCTTCCACACCTTTTTCCCTTCTCAGGGGCTTGAATTTGAGGGGTGGACGAGGCCTTTGAAAGCTCACAGAGCCTTTTCCTCTTAGCAGACAAGCAGAACTGGCAAACCTCAAATCACTTCATGCCTTGTGACAAACTGTAGAGTTGTTTATACAGTCCTCTCTGAGCTGCTAGAAAAGGGGCGAGCTGGGCGTCCACATTTCTTGACACCCCAACCCTAATGGGGAGGTTTTCACTCTTTAAAACTATTTCAGAACGGCTACTGTGCAGCATTTAGACTGCAGCAATTAGACTAAAGTTTAGACTATTTCCACTCTGTCTGTTTAGAAGAGACTTTGTTAGTCAAGGACATGTGAGGGAAAAATCCCAGATGGTTTGCAATTATTTGTGGACTCTAAAAGACTTATTGCACTGACTTTGAACCCATCACTTAAAAAACAAAACAAAAAAACAAAAACCTTAAGGGATTTAAGATTTTAATTTGGAATATTGTTTAATCGGGGCAATGGCCTACAACAGCTTTTTAACAAGACTTGGAAAGGGGTGCTGTTAATAATTAATTAATATAGCTATAAAAAGGGGGAAGGTTAGCAGTAGGAAAATTATGTGTGTGTTTTAAAGTTCTTTTTAAAATACTCAGCATAAACTAGCCAACCTGCTAATAATTACTTTATACACAGATCATTAATTAAAATCTGGAAGGTCTAGGTAGGAATCATGCTGCCTAGCTCCTTCTGTGTTCCTTAGTTCAAACTAATTTCTTTCTGAGGTATCTTGGGTCCCAGGACCCGCCTGGTTCTTAAGCACGACTCAAGTAACTAGTCCCTAAGAGCAAAACGCCAGGCTGAGTTCAAATTATGATTACACCATTTTGTGGTGTAGTGCTTCATAGTGGGCATATTGGATGGGCCACAGCATATGAATAAGGAGGAGAAAATCATGATCAAAAGTGACGCATTCTCTGTAAACGGAGGTTTGTTCAGAATTGGCTTCTCTCCACTAAAACAAGGAACCAGCAGATTTATCCAACAGTAGAACATAGTTTTCGGGGAATTGTGAGCGAATTGGGTGCGGCTTTGGGCCGCAAGACAGACAGACCCTCACATCTCTTGGGAAAACAGGGACGATGATTAAACTGAGCCGAAGGTCCCGCTCAATGCTCTCCTTGGGCCTCAACTCTTTGGCCCTCTGCTTTTCCGTTTCGGCCTTCTGCACCAGCTATTGGTGTGAGGGGACCCACAAGGTGGTTAAGCCCCCCTGCCTCTCGGCCGTCAAGAAGGGGAACTGCGTGCCCATCAACAGCAACGAGACGATGGATGGGAACGTGACCATGGACCCCCACGTGGTCCAGTACATCTGGGAAACGGGCGAAGACAAGTACGCTTTCCGGTATTTCCACACGGGCTTCTGGCTCTCGTGTGAGGAGCATCATGGAGGTATGAAACCAGCCTACATCTCAGAGGAGCAGATTCCATGACAACTGCTATTACTTTGACAGCTAGGTCCCAAGGCCCTCTCCTGTTAGATGGACGAGAGAGGGAGAGGGGGAAGAGGCTTAGGGAGCTGGCAGTGGGGATGTGGAAGGTGGCTGTCAAAGGCCAGCAGAGTTGCAGAATGAGATGAGGTCTCCACCTCTTGTGATCTAGGGCCAGTGGGCATGCATAACAGGCTGCCTGCATTGCACACCATGCAGTTAAAGCACACAACTTTCCCCGAAGAATCCTGGCAACTGTAGTTTGCTCATGACACTTGGCATTGTGGATTCTTTGTAGGGGAAATGTGCTTTAAAATAGTGGTGTAGATGTGGATTCCTAGGCCACCCCATATGTAGTTGGGTTTGTCCTACTCACCTCCCCACTGCCCTGCGGGTTCTTGGGCTGCATCCTGGCTCAAATGAAGCCACCTGCAGTTTAAAAGACAAGTGCGTTCCAAGCCTGGATGGGCAGTAAAGAGTGGGAAGTCCTCTTTCGCTGTGAGGGGAGAGAGAAATCTTGACAAACACAGAAGAATGACATAATTGTCGTGATCCGCACCAGCCTTTGGATAAACTGACGTCGTCTTCTTCCATTGTTCCACCCTTTTAGAGGAGAAGTGCCGGAGCTTCATTGAGCTGCCCCCCGAGTCGGAGAAAGGTGAGATTTGGGGAGGGCAAAACAGGCCATCTTGTTTAAGGGCGCAAACACAAACGGGAAATGGCAGAATTAATAATGCTGTTTTATGTTGAGATGTACCGGTGGCTCATCCGGCTGAGTCCCGTCTGCTGCGGACATCCAAGATGGTGGCTGTCCCTACCTCCTCTTGTGGGAGTGGGTGCCATAGTTTAACTGAGGTATTTATTCACACAGGGCATAGTTTTACTATGGAATCCGCTTCTATAAGAAGCAGCAGAGATGGCTGCCAGCTCTGAACCTTTCCTAAGAGGAGAGGGCTAGACTTATGTACAGCAAAGAGCTACCCACTTCCTGGAAATGACTGGCTTTTGTAATAGAATTTGACACCCCTCCCCCCAAATAAAACCCCACCATAGTGGAAATGCATAGGGCAGAAACATTCTGGACATTGCTAGTCAGCACAATATTTTTAAAACTTCTGTGCATTAGGTTTTCCTCTTGACCTCCTATTATTTATTTTAAATTATGTTCACCCCATAGTGCCTATAAAATATTATGATGTAGTATTGCATCTGTTGCCCGCTGCTAGATGTATGTTTCACAAACACTCGGAAATCACAGGTGGAACCTTTGACACGGGAGTGTTATTTAAAGCCTGGGAGCTAATTAAGTTATCGAAATTAATAACTCAGGCCGAACAATCCTATACTCCAGATACGGCAGGGGGCCACTTAGGTCACCATAATAACACGGGCATAACTCTCACCATACCCTGCAGTACTGGAGCAAAGGGTGACATCTTTAAAAGATCTTACAATATTGGCAACCAGTTGCAGTTTTGGAATATGAGCTTAATGCTAAATGCTTGCATTGGATCTATTTGTTATGCATGAACATTTTACTCCAGCATTGAATATTTTACATTAATTTCAATGACAATGGGAAAACCCCGTGCTCTTTGTTTACCACATTTAAACAAATATGCAGTGTTCCACAGCCCTTTAATTCGCAGGGAAGGAGTACAGCTCTGTGGTAGAGCATGCAGGTTCAATCGCTGGTGTCCCAGGTAGGGCTGGGAAGCCCTGCATAAGCTACTGCCAATCTGTGCAAACAATACTGGCCTGGATGGACCAACAAGTCTGATTCAGCATAAGGCGGTTTCCTGTGTTCCTTGTTTCTCTTCTCTTCTATACAAAAGTTGGCTTTATACCAACTCAGTGGGGTAAGGAACGACCATGAAATCAATTAAAGGTCCTCAGTTAAATGTGCCTACAAAACAGGTCACTGTGATACTCATTATTGCTGAGCACTATTCCCCCCCCCCCCCGTTATTTATTATGTATGAACCGATTCATTGTAGAGTTAACTCCATCCCAAAGGCTTTGCGATGTGTATCAACATGTTAAAAACATCACAAATGTTATAAACAGGAATTTAGGAAGCTGCTGCCATTTGTTGAGCAGGTTTTCACAGGGAAAGCTCCAGGACGAAAACCAGAGTGCTTTGACATGGAGCTTTAAAGCCCAGGCCTGTGCCTGGAAAAAGCAGGAAAGGTCCTTGAGTTAAGCTGCTGGTCCGTCTAGCTCAGTTTTTTCTACCCTGACTGGCAGTGGCCCTACCTGCAGATGCCGGGGGTTGAACCTGGGACCTTCTGCATGCAGAACAGATGCTCTACCACTGAGCTACGGCCCTTCCCCAGAACTCTGTGAGACATATAGCTCGTTTATAATGTCCCACTCACTCACCCATGTTACCTTCCAGGGGTGCTGTGGCTCTCCGTTGCCTCCGAATTCCTTTACATTATCCTGTTGACTGTGGGGTTCCTATTGATGTGTTTGGATGCCGTCTACTATGCCAACTTCATTGATGGGCTCAAGATCAATGCTTTTGCGGCTGTGATCACCGTTCTCTCAGGTATCTCGATCTACCCTGCGCCGCCGGTATCAGCTACTCTTCCCACTAGGTATCCCACACAGCACTCAGACCTAACACTCATTTTGTAAGGAGTTTCACCACTGAGCCTAACCCCCTCCATATAGTACTCGAGATCATGGTCCAGTCATTCCTGTATCATGCTCACATTATAACTAAATGTGTGTAAGGAAGCCTCTCTTTTTAAATGAAAAGTATTTGGGGAGTGATATTGAGTGGGGAAACAGGTGGCAGGCAAAGGATGAAACCCCCCAAATGAAAACAAAAGCCTGCAACCCCAAACTGTTGTAGTTTCTTTATACCCATTTGTGTGTAATGAGCCGTGTCCCCCTCCAAAAAAGGTTACTGCACATGCTTGGTGGTGCAAGCACCACCTGGTTGATGCTTGCCCATGACAGGACCTTCTCAGTGGTGGTGCCCTCCACCATTGCTGAGTCTTTGTCTGTCTCCCTCATTGTTGAGTTTCAGGAGGAATTTTAAAACATTCCTGTATACGCAAACATTTGATAGCTGAAAGATACGCTTCCTGGCAACCCTGAGATCACTGGCCGAAAGACTGTTGCTACACTGGGCTCTTTGGGGAGGAAAGATGGGATATAAATTAAAAAGCACCACAACATTTCTTATTCATGTGCGGTGCCCAGCATGGCACTCTGACAGCTTTGTAAAGGGTAATGCAAGGTAGCTGGCCCATTTCCCAGCATGTGATCAATAGTGTGCGTCCATTGCTAGAGGCAAACAATACAGTGAAATACTGAAGCCATGAGCTAAGCCAGGCCTCAAATGCCTGTCAGTTCATGCATTCAGCAGGATCAAGCCTTAGTATAGCTTTCCCTAGATGGGGATGGAATCTCAAGTTTGAGTGTTTTCTCAAGGACACAATTTCCCTAGCAAAGGAAAACAGCATTTCAGGGATTGATTGATTGATTGATTGATTGGCCCTACCATTAGGCAAAGTGTGGTGACTGCCCAAGGCAGCAGACACCAGGATTCTGAAATGTACAGCCTTACACTTGTAAGTGAAACCTCCATAGTCTGTCAAACTTGATTTCTGTTGGGCCTCCATGGCTCTGCTCCTATTCAGCTCAGACCCCAGAAAGTGGTACCATAGGAATTAAGAGCACTGTGGCTGGGCATATTCTGAGTATCTTTCTGACACCCCTTCCCAACAGGGCTCCTGGGCATGGTAGCCCATATGATGTACATGACCGTCTTTCAGGTGGCTGTGAACCTGGGACCAAAAGACTGGAGACCTCAGACATGGTATTATGGCTGGTCATTTGGGTGAGTAAAGCCAGCATGGGAGAGGAGTGGGGTGTGGGTAGGTTAAATGCAACCTAGGACAGGGCTCCTACACCTTTAATTAAAGCATAGCAGCAGGAATTTCAGCAGCTGTAGCTTAAAGGTACAGGAGCCCCCTTTCCTTTTGCATCCAGCCACTTGGGTGTTGGCATTTGCATTTGAGAGTGGAGTTGTTGCTCTGTCCAAAGATGAAAGGAGGAGGAGAGGATATGGGAAAGGAAGTGGGAAGGGGGGGAGAGACACAATGATGGACAAAGGTGAAAGAGAAGAAATATAAGATGGGAGAAGTTACTGGATGAGCTGACAGTAAATTATTGTGACTGAAAGCATTAGACCTGAGAACCTGTGTTTAGGGTTCCATTCATATTAGGGTTATTTGCAGTTCTGCTACTTCTTGCTTGCTGGTTGGAACTTGGGGGTCAACGTGACACATGTCCCAATCAGTAGTAATACTGCTCCTTCTGCCTTTTCATTCTGGGATTTTTCAGATTTTTCAGATGACAGCTGCTCAGGGGTCACCCAGCAGGGAATCCAAGGCTGAATCTCCCTTATTTACAACACCACCCCATGCTATATAGTAGCAATGTGCCCAATTACCATTTTGTCCCCTCCCCCTGCCCTGCTAAAACCCCTAAATCTGTTAATTTGAATTTTTTCAAGCAAACCCAAATTTGAATCGTTTGTTTTGACACTCCCTCTTCCCACCCCCAATTTTGTTTTAGCTCGGCTCTTTGGAGCAAACCTTTCAGCCTCTGTTTCCCCATCTGGTGTCCGACACCACAAGCAAAGGAAGCCTATGGAACAAAAAATTGGCAATACCTAACCATATTTGGTTGGTTGGATTGTTGATGTCAAAAGGTTTCTGTGAGGGTGAAGAAGAGAGAGGGTTCGGAAGCACTGAACACACTTGACTATGGGACAGCAGCCCATAACATCTCATTTATTGTTTGGTCTATGCTGGTCCTCTTCCTGCTATCTAGACACCAACAGAAGGAGCGTTACATGAATGGATACCCTTTTTTTGCCTTTACCTTACATGAATGGGTGAAGAATTGTGTCAGAACCGGTGTATACATGGAAAATGAGTTGTGGGTAGTCAGTTATCACGAGGGAACTGGATAGATTTGGCAGTGCAAGAATGACCTTGAGACCCATCCCTTTGCACCCCCTCCCCAATTTCTCTCCCACAGCATGGCCTGGCTCTCGTTCACCCTTTGCATGTCAGCCTCTGTGTTGACCCTCAACACCTACACCAAGACCATCCTGGAATTCAAGTACCGCCGGCGGATTTTTGAGAAGCACACGGCGTCGATGGGGAGCAGCAGAGGTCCCGGCTCTCCTGCTCTGGCCCCTGACCTCGAACGCTTCCTCTGGGATAAATATATCTTCAGCGTTAGTGACTCTCTAGACTTCTCCCCTAGCCCGCCGGGCCCAATGGCTCCCGGCAGCGGGCGCAAGGCCTACGCGGGAGGGTATGCTGGGCTCGCAGGAGGTCACAGTGGAGATGCTGGTGACGAGGATGACGGGGAGCCATGCTAGAGAGAGGGAGAGAGAGGGAGAGAGAGAGGTTGGGTGGAGAACAAGACCTCCCACCATCACATCCCTTCTCTTCCATTCGCTCACCCATCCATCTAACCGTTTGTCCCATCACAAATATGCCCTCCCCTTCCCTCTGCTTAGGCAACCAGTGGCCATTTCACAACCTGTGAAAACATTGGTTCTTTGAGGTTGCCATGACTTTTAGGTGGGTAAAAGGGCGAGAGCAGACCTATGGATCAGGCCCATTTCAAACTGTACAAGCAGTTACTTTTGGGGGATGGGGCGGTGAAGACATCATCATTATTATTTTGGCAGCCCTACCAGGAGGCAAGAGAAGGCAGCTGCCTCATGTGGGGCGGTAGAGCGGGAGGTGGGCAGGTCAAACCCAGAGGGCGAAAGTATTAGGAAGCCATTGTGCAGGAACCTCACAGGGACAAATGGAAGCCGTGAAATTAAATCAATGTTGCCTTCTTGTGGAGCGATCCTTCGGTTCAGCAAGGCAACACCAAGAGCTGGCCATGAGATTTTTTCCCTCTAAGGCAAAGGACAAGAGATGGGTCCCCTCCCAATACACTGGCATTTGAATCATTCTTAAAAACTGAGGGGCAGCATCCGCCACGGCACCTGAGGAAGGCAACTTCAGGGATCATGAAGAGGCCTGTCTCTTTACCTCTCAGAACCAGCTGCCTGAGGCGGCTGCCTCACTTTGCCCAATGACAAAATCCCAGAGGATTGTGTGTCCCGATTTTATTCCATTAATGCTGTTCGGATGTTTTCTTCTTTAGGTGCTGACATGCCTCTGGCTTATGGCCACAGATCATGGGGATACCTCTCAGATTGTGCACTGCAGTTGCTCATGGGGAGTGGCAGGAGATCTTGGCCCAATCCCACTGTGACTCCTTGAATTTCGAGGCCCTCTTATGCTTTCTGGCATGTTCTGTGAGGGCTGTGGCTAGTTAGGAAATAGCGACTGTGACAAACTTTCGGCCTTGTTATTTAGGTGCTGCGGCACCCACTTATGTCAGTAGAAACCAACAGGATTTCCTTCTGCTTGCTGCTGCAGTAGAATCGTGTGTATCAGTTGATACCAAGGGCTGTATATAACCATTTATTTATCCAAGGCTGTTTGTGGTGTATATTGGACTTGTTCCTCACTAATCCTGCATAGGGCCTGTCTGTAAACAAGGTTACTAGTATATTACTCAGCTTGCACTTCGCAAAGGTAGATACCGGGCTGCTTCCGTTCGTATTTTGTTCCTGAAAGGGAAAATTCCCACTCTCCTCCATTGCCATCAAATATTCCTATCTACAAATCCCAAGGTCAGCAGAAACTTCTGCAGCTCCCTGTTTTGTGGCACATGTGTAGCAGGCTTATTCTCTCACTGCTGTCAGGAGGCGTTTTGAGCTAGTGTCATAAGGACTTCAGACTTTTTTCCAATAACCAAGGCGTGGAGCACATGTATAATATACTAAACCCCAGCTTTCTCTGTTGTGAAAGCACCCTAACAACTCTGATACCCTCCCCACATCCTGAGGGGATGTCAGCGAGCGAGGCCCAAGTGTCTTTATGTATGTGGCGTGTACAATATGTTTGAGTAGTAAAATAGGTCTTGCCTTGCCCTGTTTTCACATTACCCATTTCAACCAGGCACTGAACTGTCATGGCTCCTTTACAAGGCTCTGGGCAGCCATGGCCCCTCAACATTGTCCCCACCTCACATGCCTTCCCCCCAAAACCCGTCTGCAGCTCTCCTGATTTATCTCATCGGCTTTGCTTCATATAATCTCCCCATGTGTGGGGAATGAGAAGATCAAGAGTTGTAAATTTCTGGTTGATTAAATAAATTAAAGGGTTAATCAGTGTCAGTCTGCTTCGTTTTATAAAGCTGGAGGGAAGAGGGGAGAGTAAATCCATCAAGCCCTGCTTTCTAGGCCCAACGGAGGCAAAGGTGGGAAGGAGGACACTTGGGAGGCGACGGTTCGAATCCCCGCTCGGCCATGAAGCTCAATTCACAGGCCAGTCACAGCCTCTTAGCCTAAGCTACCTCACAGGGTTGTTGTGAGGCTGAAACAGGGAGAACCATGTACTGCTTGGAAGATTAAAGGTGGTATATAAATTGTAATAGCTAACTAACTCACTAAAGTGCCACATGGGGAGGGGAACCTGTGCCGCTGGACCATTCCACCCATGAAGAAAGTTGCAATTCCCAGAGTGGTTTAATAATTGGTCTTCTCTGGGAATTGCAGCTCCCTTAACAAATGGCAGCACACGGCATTCCTTGGGGGAAGCCATGACTGTGGTATATAGCACAGTAATTCAAATGTGTGGTGTGGATTGTGGGAAGCAAGCTCCAAGACCAGCGTTTTATGGGGTTTTGGGGACAGGAATTGGCCCTTAAGATGAGCTGCCTGGATGCAGGCTGGAAGTTCAGCCTAGAAGCCCAAAGCTCTGCGGCTTCCAGGCTCGCTGAGGAAAACAACCCTGGTGGCATGGCAGGTAAAGTGCTATTGTAGCTGGGTGCTCTGCTTTGAAATAGCTTCTCTCCCACTTGCAGCTCCAAAGTGCCGGGTTCGGAAACCGCCGTTGGCTGTTTGTCTGAATAATAGTTGTTATATGGGTGACAATTGAATTATATGTTTTAGATCATTTCTCATATTAAAAACACAGCTCTTTCGTTTTTATCCATTTAATTTTTTTATTTCAAATTTATTCCCCCCCATCTTTTTTAAAAATCTTTTTTATTACAAAAAAGGGAAAAGAGAGAGGGAGAGATAGATAGATAAAGAAAGAAAGAGAGAGAGAGGAGCCGGTCAATAAATACTTGGAAGATGCTCAAAATAAAATAACATTCATAAAATATCATAATAATAATAATAAACACAATGATGACAATAATAATAATAAAATAATAATAATAATTAATAATAAAATGAACCAGACTTGTAACAGATAATAAATTAAAAAATAATAATAACTTACAAGGAAGAAACCTAATGGCTTTATAAATACTGAGGAGCAATGAAGGGCTCATGATAAATACCTGAAACAGGAGTGGGGAGGGTTAACTACAGCCATGAAGGGGTATCAAGAATGGGATGAACTTCTCCATCAAAAATAGTACTGCTCTATTCTGTTTTGGTCAGACCACACCTGGAGTTCCGAGTCCAGTTCTGGGCATAGCTGTCAACCTTTTCCTTTTTTTTTGCAGGAAATTCCCTTATTATAGCATTGGGAAACAGCAGGGTGGGTTGACAGCTATGTATATAGCGGCGGGGAACAGCAGGGAGGGTTGACAGCTATGGTTCTGGACACCACAATTTAAGGAGGACATTGACAAGCTGGAACGTGTGCAGAGGAGGGGGACCAAGATGATCAAGGGTCTGGGAAACAGGCCTTATGAGGAACGGTTGAGGGAGTTGGATATGTTCAGCCTGGGGCTGTCATGAGGACGAAGCAAGCTTGTTTTCTCCTGCTCCGAAGGGTAGGACCCAAACCAATGGATCCAAGTTACAAGAAAGGAGATTCCGACTAAACATCAGGAAGAACTTTCTGACAGTAAGAGCTATTTGACTGTGGAAGAGACTTCCTCAGGAGGTGATGGGACTCTCCATTCTTGGAGGTTTTTAAGCAGATGGATCGTCGTCTGTAATGTATTTTCTTGCTGAGATTCCTGCATTACTGGGGGTTGCATGACCCTCTGTCCCTTCCAGCTCTACAATTCCACGATTCTATGATCAATGCATTTTATAGAACTGTTCGGCCAAAATTCAAATGGGTACATTCAGAAGGATACACATTGGGTTAATAGTCTTTATTCCAAAACTATTTTGATGGTGAAATTGTTTTTTTTTAAAACAAAAAATAAAAAACTGGTCCTTTTTTTGTATCCCACTGCGACAACAGTATTGGCTGGTCTGACAAAAATGATCCAACAGAGGGCGCTGCTGGTAAACAAATCTGCCTTGAACTTTTGACGATTCCTTGTTTTTTTCAGGAGCATGAGAATTAATTTCACAATCTCAGCTTTCTGACTTTCCTTCCCAATGAAATTGTTTTTGAACAAAAACATGGCTTGTTTTATGTGTGATTTTTTTTTTTTTTTGCATATTGTTAAAACAAAAGGTAAGACTCGTTACTGCCTAAAGCAACTACTGACTACAAGAACATCTCTTCGGGGAAAAGGTGCCTCAAACTCCTAAAAAGCTTTTCTGTTTCTGAGATTTGATTGATCATCAGCTATAATTAATTGATGAAATCTGTATAAATCTGTATATATGTAACAATAGTTTTGAAGGGGGGGAAAGCAAACGTCATTTGCTTTTAGACAAGACACGCATGGTATTGCCTCGCTGTGTGAGAATGGGGAATGATGCCCCCTTTAAATGTTGCGTCCCAACGCCCTTTATGCTATCTTATCTTTAAAACAGTTATCATCTTTAAAAAGACAACAGCAACCACCCTGACTTACCCTATTAATCCATATGTGTGTGGTGCAGTGACACCCTGTATGAGGAATGCTGAAAACCATTGATTCTGTGCTAGATTGTGGCCACAGTTTTGGGGTGGAACTAGACTGCAGTTGGACAAGGGACAGGAACTGGCAGGGGCTATTGATGAAATCAGGATGGCTGCCAATGAGAGGTCAAGCCTCCCGCCTTCAATGAATCCTCTCCTCCCCTCCTCGGCCTACAGAACTGCAGCATCTTCTCACGCACACTTCTCAGTTCCCTGGGGGCACTGCCCAGACCTATGGGGCACAAGATGGTAGGGTGCCCTAGATTGCAGCACACAATCTAGTGGCGGGGAAAGAACAATCGTGGTGGGCAAAGTGCTTTTTGGGCAGAATATCCACCACGACTATACCTACAAGGGGTCTCCAATACTTGACACAGATCAATGCTTATCATACAGATTATAGTGTTCCATTAACAGGGAGCAGGAGAGGGCAAATATGTCCTTGGAAGAAGGGGAAGCCCCCCTTTCCCCACACCATTTCCCCAAGCCTTGGGGGAGAATGAGGGAGAATTGAGTCCTTCCAAGGGAAAGGGAAGTCACTTTTTGTTTCACGATGCACCCCCCACCGAGTAGGAAGGGTGTGTGAGTGGGCCATAGGTCTCGGCACCCCCCCTTGCAGCACCCCCCAGAAGAGGAATCCGGGGGCGCCCTGTTTCATAGACTTTCTTTCCTTCCTTGCACCCTCCTCCACCGGTATTGCTGAAGCAGCATCTAAGAGTTCCAGGTCCGTGAGAAGGCTTTCCAAAATACCCGTGGTGGTTCAGTTTCTTTGCCGTTCACAGCTTGTTCCGGATCAGAACCAGCACGCGAGATGCCCAGTCCAGGTAGAGGTGAAATGAGTGGACGATGGCGTGTCCTGCCTGAACCACAGACCAGTGGGTGCCGTGGGCTGGCAGGGTTGGCAGAGGGTCGTTGGGTCGCGAGAGGCTGAGCTTGGTCATCTGAGGGAGAAGCAGACAAGCAGATGAGTTGTGACACTCTGGAGCAAGGACAGAAGCCCCAAGGTAGCCCCTCCCTATTTCTGATGATGGGGCGACTTCCTATGTTCCTAAGGTGACAAAGCAAGGATCACCTCAGGCTTCCCAGTCCATTTTCCCCATCACTTTCCTTACAGCAAAAAGTCAGATCTTTTGGGGAAGCAAGTTTGCTGTGCAAGACCTCACCACCTGATTTTGCCCAAAAGCAGTGAATCCCACCCAAAAGCAGTCACAGCCTGGAAGCGATCATAGAGCCAGAAGGGACCTTGCAAGCGCATCTAGTCAACCCCACACAATCGGGACCACCCTCCAGGATTTGTTCCTTCCTCTCAAAGCCTTACCAGGTGCTCCAGTCTTTTGAGGAGGCGTTCCAGCCGGCTGTGCACTGTGGTGATGTCATGCTCCATGGGCCGCAGCAGCAGCGGGGCTGCCCTCCGCAGCCACTCAAAGTGGCGTTGGTAGCACTGCAAGTCAGAACTGAGCCGAGCCAGACCCACAGAGACCTGCAGGAGGAGGAGGAGAGAGGAGCATGACAGAGAGGGGCTGTAAGAGAAATAACTTTGGTGGGGTGGGAAAGCAGGCCACCTGCAGAGGCTGCCTTATCTGCACATATTCTGGAAAGATATTAGGGAAAGGGCCCGTGGCTCAGTGGTTATAGCATCTGCTTAGCATGGGGAAGATCCCAGGTTCAATCATCTGCATCTCCAGGTAGGGCAGGAGAGATTGCTTATCTTGAAACCCTGGGAGCCACTGCCAATCAGTGCAGACAGTACTGAACTAGAAGGACCAAAGATCTGATAAGGCAAGTTTCTTCCCCTCCTCTGCCCACATAGAAAACCTGGGTGCACCATTGGAGACAGGGAGCCATTTTGGAGCTGCAGAGGGGAACCGAGAAACAGCTCCGTTAAATGGGGATCGTGCCAAGAGAAGTTGGACGCCACACAGTTAAATGCACCCGGCTTCCCCTGGGAACTGTAGTCAACCCTGTAGTTAACAGAGCAACGTTTCCCAGCACCCTTAGCAAACTGCAGTCCCCAGGGTTCTTTGGGACAAGCCACGTGCTTTAAATGTACAGCGTGTACAAATCGTGGCTGTATGATGTGTACGCAGCCCAGGAGTCATCTCAAGCTGTCTGTGTGAGGGAGTTGGAGCCACAAAACCTGGCAAGAAACCTAGAACCTACTAAGAGTGGGGAAACTGCAGCTACTGCAAGACCAGCCATGGGAAGCCTGTATTCCATAAAGTAGCCACTATGAGAGATTTTGCTTAAGGCAAAAAGCTGTGGTGCAAAGGAGAACCAACTGGTCTTCCTGTGGGTGGTGGTGGTGGTGGTGGTGGGGCGATGGGAGAAGAGGGAAGAGGAAGCCTCTTTTACCTGGATGTTGGCAAGTTCCACCGCAGTCATGGACAACACAGGCAGCGTTTCTAGCTTGTGTTCTCCTTCTGCTGGGTAGCGGTTTTTCTGTACAGGGAAGAGGAACGGCGGGAATCAGACCACAAAATAGTGCAACTGAACAGGAACGTCAACCAATAAATAATAAACTGAGGGCAGGGCAGGGGGAGGATATGCCCTCCTATTTGTTTTATTTTCAAAACAACAAGACAAAATATCATATTTTTTCCTAAGATCTCTTAGGAAGATTCTCTCCCCCCCCCCCCCGAAGTGGGAAACAGAAGGAAGGTTCCCAAATAGCCATTTTCTGAATCTGTCTCATTTGGGTCAGGAGGCAAAAAACAAACAAACAAACAAACAAAAACCAATGTGCTGCCACTTCATTTAGAAGTCACCCAAAGCTCACATCTTTGGCAGGCTATAGCTCAGCAGCAGCAAAGCACCTGCTTTTTGTGTGGAAGGTCCTGGGGTTCAATCTCTGGCATTTCCAGCTCACAGGAAATGCTGGTGGCAGATTTTTGGCAAGCCTTTCCCAGGCAGAGCAGACAGCGCTGGAGTTAAGTGGGCCAATAGTCTGATTTGTTCTAAAGCAGCTTCAAGTTGGCCGCTTGACTTACAAAGTGGTTGAAGAGGTTCTTGGTGTCACTCAGCAGGTTCCTCGCCATATGGACAATGGAATCGAATTCGGCTCGGAAGTCTGTAGGCTTTGGACGGGGGCCCGGTGCTGCCCACAGGGCCTCACACAGACTCAGCAGCACCACTAAGACCTGACACAAGCATGCTGCAGAGAAAGTGAGAAAGCAATGAAGATCGTGGTTAGAAGGACGACGAAGGCCTGGCCTTTAAACTTGGGGAAGAGAGGAAGATAAAACACTTGCAAGGAGAAAGAAGTTCAGTCAGGAACAACCTTTCATCATCATCATCATCATCATATAGCTGCATTTTCGAAACTTACGCAATTAAAATAGAAATAACACAGACAGCAGTAAAGTGCTTTGTGTGTTTACTTATGATGGGTTAAAAAACATTCTCCCCAGCTGCAGCCTGAGGTGGTACAGTCCAGTCTCCCACCTCAGGACACTACCACCTCATCCTGTTGCATATGCAGACCAGGTGTTCTATTATCTTAAAGTGGGAGATTAAGAGCCAAGGTGTCTGGGATCTATCAGCGAAGGGGAAGCCTGGTGGTTCAGGGAGCAGGTGTGTGTCTGGAGATTATTGGGTGGGTTTGCTGGAAGAATTTACAACAGTGTCCCCGAAATCTTGATTCTGTTAGCAAGTACGCCCTTCTTCTCTTCTTTTCCTCAGAAGCCACTTACAATACCAAAGGTTATGGGTTCAAATCATGCCCTACCCTGCCTGCCATCCAGCCTTGACCTCTTGCCCACTTCCTTAAAATATTTGTGGAGCTGAATGTTGGACAGACGGACTTTCTGGCTGTGGGATAAAATGTATTTTTGTACACATTCTTTCTTCTGTAATTCAACCACCCACTCCTTCTTCCCATTTTTTCACTGGGCGAGAGAGAGGAAGCGTCGGAAAACATGTGCTGCTTAATACTTGAATAATATTTTCTTGCAATGCTTTCTTTTCCTTTTTTTTAAACTGCTTTGTCTCCAGGGCTTTGGGTGGTCTGATCCCTGTGGCTAAGAGCACAGACAACCCTTCGTCCAAAAACCTTCATGTTCTCAATTGTGTTCATTCATCCTCAGAACAAGCCCTATGATGTAGTGGTACTAAATTAGTCCCATTTCACAGAGGTGTCTCTGTGTGGGCAATAAAGGTGATTCTAAGGGGCTTAGTACTGCAAAAGTCTCATTGAGATATTGCAAATGGGACCTCGGCAACAGGTTCCCCACCCGTGTGTTTTAGATGTTCCAAGTGGTCACATTCACACCATATATTTAAAGCTTCTCCCCAAGAATCCTGGCAACTGTAGTTCACCCCTGGCTTCTGACCACCCCCGTTGCTAATTATCCACATACAATGGCGGACCTACATTTTGGGGGCCCTGAAGCTTGGACTATTATAGGGCCCCCTTCTCAAACAGCAGGAAGGTCTGGGTAACCACTGTTATCCTCTCCAATGGGGCTGTTCCATGACACATCACCAAAAAAATGCTGTACTGCAACACTTTACCTTTTCAACATCTCAAATTTTGGGACTGGTGAAATATAAACAACAAACAATTAAACCATTTGAGTTGTGCGCCTCAAATTGGTTCTACTAGACTCCAGAACTTCAAGCAATGTGGGCCAAATTTGCTTCTGGGGGCCCTCTGGGATTAGGGGCCTGGAAGTTTAAACTTCATTAGTTTCATAGTAGATCTGCCCCCTGCCCACATGTGCAGATGCAGTTTCTGCAGGGCAGACAAAATAAAAATAAAAAACAACACGAAATGTGCAGCTTGGCCAATGTAGGTTTTATGCCTGCAGGGTGGGCATGGGTGGTGTGGGGCAGGAGAAGAGAGAGGATGGTGCTGCAACTTTTCAACGTCGTGTGTGGAAATGCCTTGGCTTGGCTGCAGAGGGAATTCGGAGGGGAACAAGGAATGGCCCAGAGGTGCCCCTGGAAGGCTCCTGGCAAGAGTTCTGAGCATACAGCTGGTTGGCAGGCAGGATGGGGAAGGAGGGGTTGGTTGGGTTAGGGAATTCCTGCCCTGCGACAGAGTCATCCCGGCGCCTTTGCCGTGAGGTAAGGAAAAAAGAAGCCGTCGGTATTCGGAAATAGTGATGCTGTTGCAGGAGGGAGGGGTAAAGGAGGGGGTGAGTCAAGGTGTTTTCATGGAAAAGCCATCCTGTGTTGTCTTAGAGAGCAAACTGCATATTTTCCCTTTGCCAGGAGCTGGGGAATCAAGTCTGGATTTCAAAGGGTTCCCCCTCGCCTCCCAGAACCGAAACCATCTACCAGTTTGCCAGTGCAACCAAGTAGGTCAATTTGTTAGGAGCGTGGCTATAAAATCATGGATCCTTCGCTGGGTTTTCACAGAAGCCGACTCTTTACGAAGACATGTAGGGTTGGTTGGTAGCCAACTCTTTTCTTTTTTTCTTTCGTTTACTGGGCCCTATTCCCCCTACTACTAACATGAGTTTGGCCAAACTGCGAGAGGCAGTGAAGGATAGGCGTGCCTGGCGTGCTCTGGTCCATGGGGTCACGAAGAGTCGGACACGACTGAACGACTAAACAACAACAATTCCCCCTACTACTGTGCTTCTAACAGAGCTAGATCTGCAGCAAGGACCAAGGCCTACCTAACACTTATCCCTATGCTGCAAAAAGCTTCACCTGCTGATTGCTGTGTATCGAGCGGATGTGAAAAGAATATGATTGGGCCAAGTAGTTAGTTGGCAGCCCTGGTTTCATTCCATCCTCCAGCAGAATCACTGAATGTTGCTTCATTCTGGCAGTGGGTTTATGCCCAGCTTCACACCGGAAGCCTAAAATGCAATTGTTACAATACCAACATGGGCAGAACGGACATCTGATTTCAAAGTAGCTATTTCATTCTGCCCCACATCCTGCTAAAAGGATTTGAAGGGGGCTGAAAGCAAAGCCCCTGGCCTGCTTCTTTGGGTATAAGCCCTACTGAACTCAATGGGGTTTACTTGTGAGTAGATGCTTGGCATTGCGAGGTGCCTTGACTGGAATTGCTCTGCTGTGCTCCTCTATTCATACTTGGTCAGTTCATCCCTTCAGTAATAGAGGGGGGGGGGAAACAGCCTACCCTCATTTTTAACATGTTGGCAAGAATCCCACCATGTAACTTTCCCCATTGCGTTTGATTGGAGAGGTCATACCTGGCATAATTCCCCCTTCTGTTGACACAGGGGGCTTCTCTCTATGTGGCCTTTGAGCCTCTCCCCTAGCCATAGCCCCATCTTCCCAGTCCTGCCTTGCAACCAACCACCACCACCCCTTTTGCCTAACTGGGGCATGTCCTGAACTCCAATCATGTCTCTTGTCTGCCTGGATGGCAGACATAAAGGGAGGATCTAGGCACCCCACCCCGGGAGCTAACCCTTACAGGTACCAGAGGCTTTACAAGGTGGCCATTTTCCAAAGCCAGCCTGGGCAAAGAGATAGGGCAGGCCAGAATTTAATCGGTGAAGCTCTTCCTATCATGCAAGGGTCCTGCCGGGGGGGAAAGCTGGCAACCTCACACCTATGGGCGTAGAACCCTGTTTCTTCTGACACAGAGGAACAGGAGGCAAGCTCTCATTCAGCCGGCATTAGGGAAGGGTGTGGTTCCAGGAAGGCTTAAAGCACCTTTTTAAAAATATAAATAAAACCAGGATGTTGCCTGCCCCTGAATTCCCATCCATCCATCCATCCAGCCTGCCTGCCCCTTAACAGCCTGCACTGTATGCCCTCCAATTTCAAGCTAAGTGGTAGAGCACAGTTTATGCATGCACAAGAGCCCAGGCTTGGTCCTGGGGCATCTGCACTTAAAAGGGCTTTCAGCCAGCTGGGCTGAGGGGAAGACTTCCCTCCAGCCAGAGAGCTTCTGCTGCCCAGAATTAGACAACAAGTATTGTAAGGGGCCCAGTACCAAGTTAGGCTTTTGTCCCTCTAGGCCAAGATCGTCTCCTTTCACTGGTAGCAGCTTTTTCCGGGCGGTGTCTCAGGTGAAAAAATACCTTCCACATTATTTGTTCCCTGCTGGGTTTTGTTAATAGGAGATGCCAGGGATTGAACCTGAAACCTTCTGCACATCAAGCAAGTGCTCTGCCACTGGGCTATGGTTGGGCACTAGATGGCCTGGTGAACAAGGCAGGTGTGTCCATTTCCTCCTGCAAAAGCTTGCTTTCTTGGCCTCAATATATGGCCAACAGACTTTGCAGCCACAAAGATGCAGAAGGAAGAAGAAGAAGAAGAAGAAGAAGAAGAAGAAGAAGAAGAAGAAGAAGAAGAAACAGAGGCAAAATGGGAAGTAATTACATCAGGATCAATTAAAAGATGGAACGAAAGCAACATAGATAGCATTGGTCGTTATCGCAAGGATAGAATCCTTGATTATACACTGAGGCTGATTCACATAATCCAATTCCAGAGATACTGAATGTGTCTGTGGGTCCACATGCAGCCTCCCTCCACGAAGTGAAGAATATATCTTGGACCAGAGGAGCCTTGGACTGACTGCCAGCCAAGGCAGCTCCTCTTTCCTTATGTCACTGTGTTTTCTTATGTCATCATATTGACACCATGTGCTGTAATTGTTTTCCTTCATGCTTTACGGCTTTGCTAGCTGCTCGATTGGAGTATTTGGCTTTATTGCGACGAAAGGTGAGCTAGAAAGAACTTGAAAACAAACAAGATACCAGAGAGAAAAAGAGGCCACTGGGTAAACTCGCCCAAGGACCTGGTCAGGTTTCGTGTTTACTCTGCAAACTCAGAAGCCAGCGGCTGGAGAAGTTCTCCCACCGCCCACTGCCTCGTAAAGCACTGAGACTGGAACTCTGTTAAACAGCCTTTCCTCAACCAACTCGGCCTTTAAAACCACTGACCCTTGAACCCGCTCCAGTTCCTCTTGTTGCGAGTGAGCGAAGCCGAAAGATCAATGAAGGTGACACACGGTGCTAAACCCACTGGGTGATACATTTCTGGGCCCGCCACAGAGACTCATGCATAAATATTGCGGCAGCTGTCTCTGATGATCAATAGGCGGGAGGGCACACGCAAGGAGGGGGAACGATGGGAAAGAGAGAGAGAGATGAAGTTATAGAGCGGGTTAAGGGGACCGATAGGTAAGTGTGCATGAAAATGGATGCCATGCAAGGGTTAGACAGCTGAGCAAGTTGCACATGGGCTGGGATGGGTTGACGGGCAGATCAACAGACGGTGCTGTTGTGTGGCACATGGTGGCAAAGGCAGCAAGCCCCCACTCCTCGGAGAGCATGGTTGAAAAGACATTTCTGTTGCCTGCAATGTTTTTGCTTTGGTAGCTGAGCCCCTAAAACATGCTACTGGTTCAGGTTAAAAATGTAAAGACTGGCGACGCTCGAACAGGCACTTGGATAAAGGAAAGGATGGGTAGTCGCGAGTTTTATTTCTCAGCTGCTTTTTGGCCAGAGACCCCCGGTGCTAATCTGTCTGGGAGGTTTTCCCATCAAGTGCCACAATGGAGGTTCTGAGCAAGTTCCCAGGAAAACAAGATATAAAGTGGACACTGGACAGTCCTTGTGCCTCACAGAGCTATGGTTCCCAGAACCATTAACATACTACAGTTCCCATTATTATTATTTTTTGGGGGGAGGGGGAGTCAGGTGCTTTAAATGCATGGTGTGTAAGCAGCCTTAGATTTTGCTGGAAATTTTTCCCTGAAATTCTTCCCAGCCAGAACAGAGACAAGAATTGAGCTGCAGCAGACAGAACAAGCCGGCGTCACGTGACGGACCATGTAGTCCCCCAGGTGGCGGTTGGTTTCACAGCTCTGGGATTTACAGCCCTGGCTTGGCAGGATGAAGCCTCGTAAACTGGCTCAAAGAAGGGGAAGCGTGAGAGGTGCAGCTAGTTAGGAGAGCTATACTGGTGGTTGCAGCAGCAGCAGGCGACCCAACACAAACACACCTCACACACACAACCGTGTGTGCAGTTGCTCACACACCTCACCTCGACGGATGCTCATGTGGCTGCATGCACAAGCATGCACCAGATGCATAGACACAGCCATGCATTTTGGGTATACATCCAAACACAAACACACAAGAGCAGGAAAACCTATTAGCCAAAAATAAAAGACAGGGATGCTTCTAGATGGGAGCTTATTGTAGAATTGGTGCTGCTCATGCACTCAAGTTTTGGGCAGCGTCCACCTGACATTTTTAGCATCAAAATAACAATCTAGCACATCTCTCTTTTTTGCATTTAATTTGGATTTCTCCATATTGTGGAAAATCTGATAAACAAAAACAACCCATTATAAATCAGCATTTGCTGCTGCCATTGAAGCTCATTGGTGCATTTTTTTTTTTTTGCAGGGTGTTTGGTTTGTCACGTGTGGTGGTATTTCAATGGACGGGCCTCTAATGCCACACCCCTACGACTTCTATTTGCTCCTCACCTGAGCACAACCTAGCAATTTTGTTTGCTGCAGCCCAAACACTACAAGTGTACCTATTTGCACTAACCGCCATATGCAGAATCTTAACAACACTGTAAAGGTGAGCTGTTCTCTCAAGATCTCCACATAGTGCATGGCAGATTGAAACTGCAGTACACAGATGGGGCTTCTTCTTCTTCTTCTTCTTCTTCTTCTTCTTCTTCTTCTTCTTCTTCTTCTTCTTCTTCTTCTTCTTCTTCTTCTTCTTCTTCTTGTTTTAATACAGAGATCTTGCGCAAGGCCTCTTCATCACTCTTGTGCAAGTCTTAGTCAGGTAAATTTCACTCTTGCACAAGCTCAGTATTAAAAAACAAAACCCCAAACCAAACTAGAAATGAATATTGTGTACCTCCCACCCAAAAGCACAAGCCTCTGTTTTGCCAATTGAGAAACATGATAACTAAGGGTGGTAAAATTTGGTCTTATCCACTTCCTAGGAAAATTTTCTATAGAAAGGTCTGTGTGCCCAGGACAGTAGAAGGCAGCAAGAGGGGAAAGTAGTGGCGGAGAGAAGCGATAGAGGGGCAGGACAAGAAATAACTCCAGGCACCTCTGGTAAAGAGCCATCTACTGGTGTGGGTGGCAAACAGCAGAAAAGCAATGAGCATTCATGACTGATGCTGTGTACACTTTACTGGTCTAAAATGCAGCCAGGTCGCTCCTTTCCTCAATTCTGATTGAAGTTGGTTCGCAGGGGAAATGCATCAAAACACGGCATTTAATGAGATATGACAGGACAGATAAGGATTTTGGCTAACATCATGTGTACACCACTTCTCAAATCAACAGTGGGAGTGCACTGAATGCAGAGTATACAAGAGTGTCTCTGGAACCACACATTTAAAGCACATTATTGCTCCCCAAGAATCCTGGGAACTGTAGTTCATTCATCACATAGCTAAAATTCCCAGATCTCTGAATGAACTACAGCTCCCAGGATTCTTTGGAGAAGTCATGTGCTTTCAAGGTATGGCATGTACGGTGGGCTAAAATATGGGAATGTGGGGAGGCTAGCATGACAAACATTGACACACACAAAAAACAGATCTGAGCAACCTGTTTGTGATATAAGACAGCCCCCCCCCCAAATAAAAAAAATATCTGGAAGCACCCATATAGGGACATAGAGAAACATGTGTCTAAGCTCTTACACACAGACGAACAGCTATGCAATAACAACAGCAATAGCTACACACACAAAGACATCCAACTGTCATTAAGAAGCTAAACATAGCTGCCTACCTGTAGCTCAGAGGAAGGAACACACAACAACTGAACTAAACCAGCACATGGAGAAATGGCAACATTGCTCACAAGCAGTTATGCCCATTCATGTTTTGCACACCCAAAATTTCAAAATTAAACTACATATGGGTATCAGATATGTAAATGCACGGCCACAGAGACATGTGTCTCTATCAAACATGCAGTCCGTAACATCAGGAGTTAAGCTCCTCATTCTCCCCCATGCATGGGGCTGCTGTTAACACAATTTAGGTCGGGGTAGGCAAGCTAAGGCCATGGGCCACAAGCGGCCACAGGGGTCGTTTAACTGGCCCACGAGCCTCCCCCAAACTGAGCCGCCCACTCGGTGAGTCCCTGTGCGCTGTGCTAAACCGGCGCGGCGTGGGGACTCTCTTCCACGGTGCCGGAAATCGCATCTGCGCAGACGCAGATGCTGGAAATCGGGGTCGCACACGCACAATCTGGCCCACAGAGGGATCTCTGCTGGAGTGAACTGGCCCAGGCGAGGTAAACCTTGTCGACTCCTGATTTAGGTCAACTTAGCTCAAAGGCACTTTAAAGTCTGCAACTGTTTGCCAAAAAAACACATGGAAAGGGCAGATCCTAAAACTATCTGGCAGAAAGAAGAAGAAGAAGAAGAAGAAGAAGAAGAAGAAGAGGAGGAGGAGGAGGAGGAGGAGGAGTTTGGATTTGATATCCCGCTTTATCACTACCCTAAGGAGTCTCAAAGCAGCTAACAATCTCCTTTTCCCTTCCTCCCCCACAACAAACCCTCTGTGAGGTGAGTGAGGCTGAGAGACTTCAGAGAAGTGTGACTAGCCCAAGGTCACCCAGCAGCTGCATGTGGAGGAGCAGGGAATCCAACCCAGTTCACCAGATTATGAGTCCACTGCTCTTAACCACTACACCACACTGAGAGGAAGCCAGGCAGAGAAAGAGTGATATCTTTTATTGGACTGGCTGCTCTCATTGCTATAAAATGCACTTGGGCTTTTGATCTTTTCATGGGGTCAAATGTACAGGTTCAGTCAATTTCATAATATCTGACCCAACTGCAGAAGACTTTTGGGCAATGTGTTAAATTCATGGATTTGGTTCACGGGACAGATGATACTTGAGCCGTGTACTCATCCCCATTCACTCTGCATCCAGGTAGCTGGTTTGTGATGCTTTGTACAGTGATACCCCGGGTTACGTAAGCAATCCGTTCTGGGTCACGGTACGTAATGCGGGTGTATCACGAACGCATGGGAAAAACCCAAAAAACCCAAAAAGCGTGATTTGAGCACTTCTGCGCATGCGCGAAGTGCGCAGAACACTTCTGCGCATCCGGGGATCATGCACATTCCGGAAACACTTCCGGGTTGTGGGCATTCGCAACTCGAACGTCCGCAACATGGGGAGTACGTAACCCGGGGTTCCACTGTATACATGACATCACCCACAATCCACTTCCATCCTGTACTTTACTGAGACTACTGTACCTCAAAGAGTCCCCTCGTCCAATTTGAAAATGTAAAGCTGCATTCATGTTATTGGCTTAAAGCACAGCTAGGTTGCCCTTTTTCTCAATTTGGGAGCCTTTTTAATACACCCAAGGATACTGATTGGTACGGCCACATGCAAATATGATCTGAAACGCAGCGGGGAAGAAATGGCCTTGTTGCATTTTAAGCTGACAGTGGGTAAACAGCCAGAGCAGGGGTAGGCAACCTAAGGCCTGGGGGCCGGATGCGGCCCAATCACCTTCCCAATCCGACCTGCGGATGGTCCGGGAATCAGCGTGTTTTTACATGAGTAGAATGTGTCCTTTTATTTAAAATGCATCTCTGGGTTATTTGTGGGGCATAGGAATTCGTTCCTTTTCTTTTTTCAAAATACAGTGGTGCCCCGCTAGACGAATGCCTCGCAAGACGAAAAACTCGCTAGACGAAGGTATTCGTCTAGCGCAGTGTTTTTCAACCTTTTTTGGGCAAAGGCACACTTGTTACATGAAAAAAATCTCGAGGCACACCACCATTAGAAAATGTTAAAAAATTTAACTCTGTGCCTATATTGACTATATATAAAGTAATTCTCTTGAATAGGAATCAAATAAACACAAAGAAAGTATTTTATAATTACTTTATTATGAAATAGTAAGTAAACAGAAATATGAAAAATTATAAAATACTTAAGCATAGTGAAGCAATCTGTGGGGCTGGAGAACAGACCCCCCCTTTTCGTTGCCCTCGGCGGAGAAGGGAATTAATTCGCCGTGGGGACGGGGAAGGAGCGAGCAGAGCAGGAGAGGAGGCGGCGGCGAACAAAGGCCAGTCCTACGCTGCCCACCCCCGTCGCTGCCGCCTCATTCAAGCGCGCCTTTTACCACCCTACCGGCGCAGGAGAGGCGAGCTCCAGGCCGCAAGCTCCTCCTCCTCCTCCCGCTGCCGCTCGCCTTCCCCACCTGGTGTGCCGGCAGCTCCGCACTTACTTGTCGAGCCAGAAGGTCCACGGCGAGTGCAGCGGGATCCCCTCGCCGGCGTCGGGCTCCAGGCCGCTCAGCTGCTGCTGCGGGTCGGGGTCGAGGTCGGCCTCGTCCTCCGCCTGGTGCTGCCGTGGCGGCGGCGCCGCCGGGCTCGGGGGCTCGGGCAGGCCCAGCTGCCTCTCGGGGGGTGCTGAGCGCCATTGCCCTGCGCTTCCTTCGGCCCAGGCTGAGTCAGCGCCGCCTCGCTCGGCGAAAGCCCGTCTTGTTGCGCACAGCCAGCAGGCAACAGGGGTCCCTGCCTGCCCGCTGCAAATCGGGCACGCCGAGCAGGCAGGCCTCGCTCACTGGCTGGCTGGGGGGGCGGGTTTTTCGCCTATTTATAGCGCCCTTGGCGCGCGGGCTTGGCTGAGCGGCGGCTCCCTGCTCCGAGCGGCTTGCCGTCTCCTCTCCCACTCCATTCAATCTCGTCACAGTGGAGGGAGGCACAGCTGGTCCTTTGAGCAGATCCCGGGGTGGGTTTTTGTCACACTCTCTTCGCTGCCCACTTTTTAAGTCACGGCACACCAGGCAACATCTCGCGGCACACTAGTGTGCCGCGGAACAGTGGTTGAAAAACACTGGTCTAGCGGAAGGCTGCCCCGCAAGACGAATTTGTCTATGGGGCTGCCTTGCAAGACAAAAAAAATCTGTCTTTTTTTTTTCCGTCTAGCGAAAGCGTGGCTGTCATTGCCGCTTCGCTAGACGAAAAACCCGCTAGACGAAAATTTTCACAGAACGAATTATTTTTGTCTAGCGGGGCACCACTGTATAGTCTGGCCCACCACATCAAAAGGCAGGAGATTTTGTACAGGTGTTCTTCCCTCTTTTTTGAACTTTTAAAAAGAAATCTGCCCACAGGATGGTAATACCGCATGCGCATCTTGGACACACGTGACTGCCCTCTCGCAATCGCTCCAGGAAGCTTATGCATGTGGTGAACATGCCTAGAACCATCTAGGAGAAACCTCGCTCCCCACTGGTGCTGGAAGGAGAGGACAATAAGTGTGCATGTGCAATGCAACCTGACTTCTACTAAGTCAGACCACTGGCCCCTCTGGCTCCATGGATGGCTCCTCTAGCTGCACGCCAGGGATGGGGAACCTGTGGCTTCTGCTCCAAATCTTGTTGGGACTCCAACTCCCATCAGCCCCACCCAGCATGGTCAACAGCCAGGAACAATGGGAGTTGCAGTCCAGCCACATCTGGAGCACAACGAGTCCCCCCTCCTGGCCTACCCTAACTGGCAATGACTCTCTAGGGTTTCAGAGAGGGATCATCATTGGAGAAGCCAGGGATTGAACCTGGGACCTCCTCCATGCAAAGTGTGTCCAATGCAGGCTGATGGGGTGGGGGCAGAGGTGAAGAAGGCAGGCCCAGAAAAGAACCATTAAAGTCAGCCCCGAGCAGACAACTGAATTTATGAAAAAGCACTCCAAGGAATTTGGAGACTCTTGTTCTCTTATCACACATATTTCTAGGGCTGGTCTACACACGCAGCAGAGCCAGGCGAGGTTGAGGTGGTGGTAGAATGCTTGCTGAGGTGGCAGAATGGACTTGACCACTTCAGGTTGCAGGCAGGAAGCCACATTTCCAAATGCTCCCATGGGGGGGGGGAGAGAAACGCTATCCTCGTAAGCAGGAAACAAGGTACAGCAGGGAGATGCCTGAGCCAGAACGTTTATCTTCCATGCATACGGTTTTGGGCTCCCCCTCCCTCTCCCCTGAACATTTGCAGTGAGTTTTCATATGGAGGGGCAGTCAAAAACAGCATTCTGCTTCCATGTGTAGACCAGGACAAGAATACAACACTGGGCAGGGTGTGGGAGGGGTAGGGGCTGAGTAGAGAATCAAGCAAATCAAACTAAGGCAGATTACAGTAAATGAGTTGGGGGGTGTTGTTGTTGTTGAAGGATGCATCTTTTGAGATCCCCCAACTCATACAAATTAGCCCATGGCTTGGAAAACAGAACCAGCAAAGGTGAATAACAGTTGTAAAGCAAAGTCACTATAAGCAAAGGATGTTAACTTTGCATCGCCTATTGGACAAAACAATGATAAAACACGAATCCATATATTATATTATGACCAAGAACACTTGTTAAATTCACTTCGCTGCGTTGACCCCCAAACTCAAGTTTTATATCCTGCAAACCTGTTGCCTGAGGCAACCACCTAATTCCACGGCCATTTAATTGCTTCATTTTCGTCCCTGCTATTAAATTTAAAAAGTATCGCCCTGTTTCTCATCTGAGTCTGCTTGGCTATGGCTGTTCTTCATTTGCCTCGCTCTGCAAAATTTGATGCCTGCTGACACTGTCTCCCCATAAAGGTTTGCCCTTCATCTTGAAATATTGCTTAATGTTTATAGAGCACTTGTAACGCACAAATTGCTTAACGGTCCTGAGCTCATTCATTGGTAAACAACCTTCTGAGGCAGCCATCATCTTACCTACCTCCCAGGGTTGTTGTGAGGCTAAATGAGATAAGGATTGTAAAAACACTGTGCCCACTAAAAATGTCCATAAATGTTCAGTAACAATGGCTAGATGCAGACAGCTGGTGCCAGAAAACAAATAAACAAATAAACGACTTAAGTGTGACTTTTTAAAAAATAAATCAGGATGGGATGTTTTTCTGTCTGCATGGCAGGAATGAGGAACCTGTTGCCCTCTGGGTATTGTTGGACTCAAAACTCCCTGTTGGACTCAAAACTCCCATCACCTCAACCAAAATGGGTTTAAGACTGTACGAAGGTAGATCTAAGATTTATTATTAGGAAATACTGGGTCACAGGTGATCAAGTATAAAATACATATACCACCACACACATGCATCTACTATATGTATTTTGGAAAGCTGATCGTCCTCTGTGCATTGTAACTAAGTTTTATATGGGGGTTACTGAAATCAAGGGGCAGGATACAACTGTGTATATTTAGATACAATCAGATGCCACTTTGAATCAAAATGGTGCATCGAAACTGCAGTGACTTCTGGCAGGGTGTCTTACTATTCCTAGGAAATGCTGGGTTCAAGGTTGTTAGTGCTGTAGTCTCTAAAGGAGGTGGGGAAAGAATAGGGAGAAACCCCTGGGGGGAGGGGGTGTGTGAAAATCAAGGGTTGTCATTCACGCATCTCTTTTCAAACATCCATGCTTTTCTATGAGCACAAATCATCATGCACACAAAATGAAAAGGAATTCTGGGGAGGTCAAAATAAAAGAGGGTTTGGGCTAGTCTGACTATTTCTGCCCAAGAGGACAGAAGTAGCTGCACTCTCTTCCGAGGACTATTTGCCACTTTCTCTTTCAAACTGCTTAGCAACCTACAGCAAGCTCAGTGTTCTTCACCCATTGGTCGTAATATGTTGTTGGACTACAACTCCCATCTATGTCAGCCAATGGCCAGTGATGATGGGAGCTGTAGTCTGACAACATCTGGAGACCCAAGACTGAAGAATGCTGATGATCACTGAGCAATAGTTTGACTGAAGCAACACTGGTTGAGCAAAAGCATGGTAATATGGGCACATCCAGCATTTAATTCCAATAAAAATAATGTGCCAATAGCAAACCCACTTTCTGAAATAGCAGGGTACATTTTCAACTTTTCAAAATGGCACTGGTACTGGGAAGAGGCACCTAGCGTTGTCATACAACTATGGGCAACGTTTAACTGGAACTGGTTGCAGGGCAAGAATGTCCATTCAGCTGCAATCTCCAAACCCATTTACCAGGAAGTGAGCCCCACTGAAGGTGGTGAGATTTATTTCCAAGTAAACATATGCAGGATTATGCTGCTGCAAGTCCAGCATTTTCGACATTCCAGTGTGAAAGCAAGGAAAATGCTGTTTACCAGGAATGAAGACTGAAGGGTACTCGGGTCTGCACAACCAACATGCAAAAACAGTGTCATTTTCAGAACAACGAAGCACTGTAATCTGTAATGAGGTTCTATCTAATGTCAGTCCCGCTCAAAGTTGACATAAATGAAGAAGATGAACTTAGGCAAATAAATTTTAATGAGTCTTAATTGAACGCAGCCCATAGATATGGGTGTAAGTTGTGCTTGGGGGTTCTCTGCAAGAAAAGGTGGTTGGAAGCAGACCACCTAGCCTAGGTTTGTCTGCTATTGGCTGTAGTTCCCCAAGGTCTCAGGCAGAGAGGTCTTTCATGCCATCTGTTGCCTTAAGTCCTTTTAACTGGAGATCTGAGGGGCTGGGGATGCCTGCAGATCATGTGGTCTACCACTAAGCTACGCTTCCTGTCCACCTAAAGCCAAACATATTGCTTTGAATGAAATAGAATTTCATCACAACAGTTGGGGGTTCCTGGCTGATTCACACATGCACATCCACCATTTGACGACCTGTACCATGGCTCCTGCCCACCTAGCAGTTCGAAAGCACGTCAAAGTGCAAGTAGATAAATAGGGACCGCTCCGGCGGGAAGGTAAACGGCGTTTCCGTGCGCTGCCCTGGTTCGCCAGAAAGCGGCTTTGTCATGCTGGCCACATGACCCGGAAGCTGTCTACGGACAAACGCCGGCTCCCTCGGCCTATAGAGCGAGATGAGCGCCGCAACCCCAGAGTCGGACACGACTGGACCTGATGGTCAGGGGTCCCTTTACCTTTACCTTTTACCATGGCTCCAACAGCCACAACAGGGGATGCTCATTTGCTCAGCACAGTGTTTCTCCATGGAGCCTGTTCACACAATTCAGCTGCATGTACTCTGTGTTGAACAAACAAGTGATGACATATTGAGCAATGCATGCATGTATGTATGTATGTATGTATGAGTCAGCTTTTATTTCCAGGTTAATGGGGAAAGCACTTATGCCTTTCTTCAAGAGGAAGATGATGGATGACTCCTTGCGTGTATAAAGGGAACATCACAAATCACAGTTATAGCAGCTGATAGAACTTTCATGCCCCCTGAACCAATGCTTTTCAATGGAGGCAGTTCAGTCACCAAGTATATAGTAATCAAGCAAAATAAATGCACGTGAGACCGAGCCCAGTGCGTTTAGGATCGGGGAGTTACAGTGTTTATCCCAAGCAGATGTTTATAAGATCTAGGGATGCTGCATTAGAAATCTCCCTTTAAAAAGGTATAAACATCTAGGATTCTCTAAGAAGCAGCTTGTCCAATACAGTTGATATGTAACATTCCAGAAAAGTAATCTGAAAAGCCCTATAGCTGGAAACAGCTTTATATGCCTAAATAATAAGCCCTGCCAGGGTCTTGAGAAGGTCAAAGGAGGGGGAAACCAAGGCAGCGAGGGGCAACCAGGAAAATTAGGTTCCGGTGAGAGATGTCCCTACCAAACAGGGTCAGAGAGGAAAGAAACAATTCCAAAATCCTGTCGGGCAATACCTTTATTTGATTTAGGACCAACCAAAATGTCACAAAATGAACTGGTCCTAATAAAGGTATTGACCAACCATGGGATTATTATTTTCCTTATGGACAAACGCAGCTCCTTTTGTCTTTTTTTTGTAATACTATTTTATTCCCTGGCACCACATCCTCATTTCTAGTGTAGTGAAGTGGCTAAAGGACGAGCAAGTTTAAGTTGCCAGCTCAAATCCCACCATACGCATGAACTTACAGTACTAGGTGGTTTTCGGAAACAGTGGTGTACTGGCCTATTTACCAGATTGCTGGACAAATTATGGGGGGGGGGGGCCTACATGAAGCAGTTTAAAGCACTCAAAAAGGATGTCGTCGTCATCATCATCATCATCATCATCATCATCATGGTATAATAATACATTCATACCATCTACAATAAAGGCCTCTGCATTCTGCCTCTGCTCAGGAGCAGTTCCTACCATTTCAGCAATATCTGATCTGGCCAGATTTCATGGCAAGTCCCAGTGTCAACACAACATTGACAGCATTGGCACAGCATTGGCACAGGTACTTATCCTTAAATGTAGCTGGTCCACCTAGGAAGCCGATTCAGATATTTTTGCAGTTGCATGGATCCCTAATTTGGGGATTAGGGAAATAGCACATTTGGCAGCAACTGCATGGTGCTGTGGTGAAGTTCTTTGCAGGCTGTTGCTTTTACAGTGTTCAAATTCACACTTCTGCTTCCTGCAGCACTCCAAAGAATAAGGCTAAGAGCCCTGCCGGAGGACACCAAAGGCCCGTCCAATCAGCATTCTGTTCTCAGAGTGGCCAACTAGTGGCTTATTATGGGAATCAATAGGCAGCAATATTCTCTTGCTTGTGATCCTCAGCAACCGGCACTCGGAAGCATCCTGCCTCTGATACTGGAGAGGATGCAAAGCCATCGTGGGTTGCAGCCAGCAAAATCCTTATCCTCCATCCATTTGTCTAAACCCAGCCCCGCTTTAAAGTCATCCAAAGCTGCTGGCCATCGCCACATCCTGTTAGGGCCAATTTCATAGTTTAACTATGTGCTGCTGCTGTGTGAAAAGCTACTTCCCTTTGCCTGTCCCGAATCATGAAGCTTAATGGATGTGGCATGTGAAAATAGGTCCTGGCCCCATATTTGAATGAAGAGCCAGCAAAGGAAGTGCTGCGGCTGTGAACTAGGCAGTTAGCTCAGTGGTTAGAGCAGTGTTTCCCAAACTTGCGCCTCTAGCTATTTTTGAACTACAAATCCCATCATACCTAGCTAGCAAAACCAGCGGTCAGGGATGAAGGGAATTGTAGTCCAAAAACAGCTGGAGACGCAAGTTTGGGAAACACTGGGTTAGAGCATCGCAGGGGTTGGACTAGATGATCCTTGGGATCCCTTTCAACTGTATGATTCTCTGATGCTAAGCAGCTGGTTCACGTAATGCACGGGGGGGGGGAGGGAGGACATCTGAGAGAAGGGGGTAAAAATGCATGGGGAAATCTATTAGTGGGGAGATGAGTTGATAAGAGAATGCAATTAGAAGGTGGAAGGACTTTATCTCATCATCTTACCCTACTTCCAATATACAGTATTATTCCCATTTTGTCTTTACAATAGGTGAGGCTAGGTTAGCCTGGCACATGACTGGACAAAGTTCTAGGACTAATGAGGGTTTTGAACCTGGTTCTCCCACCAGTCCAAATCATCCTGCTAGAGCCCATTGGTTTGAGAGGCTGTTCAGCCATACAAAAAAAGTGGTTTAGAATGAGCCATGTTTGTGATGCGGGGGACTGCATAGATGCCACACACTGAAAGCACACACCTACACACAAAAAGGAATCCCTGGAACTTCGTCCATCCCTCGCAAAACTACATTTCCCAGCACCCTTAACATATCACTTGTTGGTTCCCTCCTTTTGCCTTTTGCAGTCTTTTGTTTCTCTATTCTCTCTTGCACTTGCACCTTGGTCTTAAAAGCCCTTTCCTTGGAAATCACTTTGTTGTTTCCAGGTTAAATGTATTATTAGGACTGCAATCCTAGGCATGCTCACCTTGGACTTAGTTCTGATCAAACTTCCATGGAATTGGACTGCAAGACTGTGATGCTGACTAAGTGAGTCATGGAGGGGCAGCAGCAGCCCCCCCCATAGACAAATATGTATTTTGGGTGGGTGGGGGAGAGAGGGGAGAGAAAGAGAAAGAAAGGAAGAAAGAGTGGAGGAGTAGCCTAAATTCCATCTACCCAAGAAGGAACAGACCTACTCAAAAGAAAAGAGTACGGAGTAGCTCCGACAGAAGAGCATGAGACTTGTGCTCCCAGGTTCAAAGGTTTGAGCCCCACAAAGATTAGTCCAACCCCCGCATTGCAGGGGGTTGGACTAGATGACCCTTGAGGTCCCTTCTACGATATAATTCTCTGATAAGTGAGATCTGTGCATAAAGAAAAATGGACACAGTTCAGCCAACGTTAAGGTGAATCAGCGAGAGTGCTTAATTCCCCCCCCCCCTTGGATATCAAGGCTAGTCCTACTCAGAGTAGACACATTAACATTAATGGATAACTTGGGTTCAGTAGCCTAGATTGCCTCCAGGATGTTTTAAGGCTAAAAAAAAGGCTAAGCAGAAGAGCATGTGGAAGGAGGCTGAAGGAAAGTGGCTGATCTTCCCAGCAGAGAAGATACACAGCTTCCTGGGATACATAAGTATGTAGATCTGCAAGGCACAGATTGATTCGTACTTAGCTAGCTAGACTTAGAATTGTATCCCTCTTTCCCCAAACCTCCCAACCCCACAAAGAGATATTTGTACATCCTAAGGAACAAGGACTCAGAAAGTTCTGGCTATAAGCAAAGGTTAAGGGAAACATCTATGTATCTAAGACAAAAATCGACCGTCCCACAAAAAGCAATAACCTTGAATTTATGAGATCATAAATCATGTGAAGTGAACGAGGAACATACATTATCTGTCAATATGTACATTTCAAGATAGATGGTGCTGTTAAGACAGACGTCTTCAACAGCTCAGTGGGAAATTGTTTTAAACAGCATAATATACATATTATATATTTAATTCATAACACTGGGCGGGAGAGAGAGAGAGAGAGAGAGAAACTTACTTTTCATGTTTTGGAGACGATGTGAGGGTTTCTTTTCCCTGAGTTAAAATTCCCTCCTCTTGAAAAGGAAAAAAAAAGTCCTCCTTTGGTTTTTAGTTTGGTGTTATTCTTGCAAGGTTTAATTTGGAAGTTGCTTGTTTTGTGGGATTTTTCCTTTTAAAAAAAAAGAGTTTTCTTTGGGTTGCAAATTTCCTCCACACCACACCTGTTCTCTGCCTTTTGCAGGAGGTTCGGTCCTTTGAGGTAGATGAGTTCACACGTACACACACACAAAAAAAGGTGCAAGATGGCAATAGCCTCTCCGGCAGATAAATAAATAAATAGATAAATAAATAAATAATAACAAAACAAAACCAGGCACAACTATTTTTTTAAAAAAATGTATAATCTCCCAGATTGCCCCTTGTTCAGTTTTTTTCTTTTTTAAAAAAGCTTTTTTTTAAATAAAAAAGGGTAAAAGGACAACAGAAAATTAATTTTGTAAAAAGTTGCCCAGACCAGCTTTTAACTGTTCAGTATTTGTATATGTGCATGTGTGTGTTTTACATCACTTACAAATTGGTCTTTATATACACCCCGGCTCTTGTCTAGGCGCGTGTGTTTTTTTTTTTTTCAAATGGTGACACATCTTGACTCACACACTTTTCCATTCAAAAAAAAAAAAAAAATCCAAGAAAGAGAGAAAGAAGAAGAAAAAAAAACCCCATAGGGCACAGGAAAAACTCCTCTGAGTTAACCTTGCGTTTTGAAGTGGGCGGCCCAGGATGACACATATTCTCTGCAATGCTGTGCGCTGTCCCTTTAAGATGGATTTTTAAGGTGTGTGTGTGTGTGTGTGGAAGAGAGAGAGAGAGAGAGAGAGAGAGAGAGAGAGAGACTGGATTTGGAGGGGGGGGAGAATGTGAGTTGGGTGTTTGATGAGGTCATGCTCCAATCCCCACCTCTCCAAAACTCCACAGGTTCTACAGTGTCTCTGACTTTTTTTTTTTTTTTAAAGTAGAAGCCCCCTACCCACCAAAAAAACCTCACAGCCCTCAGTAACTTTAACTGAAAGACAGATAAGGAAAGTAGAAAGTGCAAAAGCTGGAGATCAAGAAAGGAAAAGATGCAAAGAGCAAACTCAATGAGGACCCCTCACAACTATCTGCATGCAGACACTCCTGTGCTTGAGAGATTTATCAATAGAAGGACTAAACCCAACCCAGAAGTGTCTTCTTCGTACTACCAAACCCAAGAGAGCAAAAATTCTCCTGTGTTGTGAGCTCTTTTGGAGGTCTGGCGCTGGAGACCTTTTCAGAACCAAGGGGCAGGAGGGGTTGAACCCAGACCCACATAGATCTGAAAGTGTAACACAGTCATGTTGCCCCGGGTCACCACAAAGGTGCATTCATCGGAAGTAGTAATAACCATTTGCTGCTGTTCCTCCCCACCGTCGAAGATGGGCTGCTTCTGAATATGGAGGCTTGAGCTCTGCCTAATTGACACTGTCTATAAATATGACAGCCCCTTTCAAAGTTTCCCGCCCCAGCTGCAATGGCAACATCTGATAGCAGGGAGTTCCATAGGTTATCAGAGACTTCCATGCATTGCACAAAAAAACTCCTTATCTGCCAGCCAATTCACTTCACGTTATGACTAAATTTCTAGTGCTTTGACAGGAAGGGCAAGATCCAGAGAAAGTGAAGCATGTTTACTTGGAAGGAACTCCCACTTGACATTACATTCTTCTGTGGATTTCAATGGGGAATGCTAACTACATGCTTAAATCTTTCCTCCTAAACTCAATTGGACTTTAAACATTGTCTGGATTGTGCTCACGAGTAAATGCTTTAAAAAAGAAAAGAAAAGAAACTGCATATTGAAAACGGACAAGCCATAATTTCTGTAGCACCATTACAATACTTTCTGTTGATCGCTCCCTTTTTAAAGTTTACCTTAAGTCTTACCTTTGAGTTGAATTTCACAGACACCTTTGGCCTTTCGGCATGACACAAACTCCTCTTTTACTCAAGAGTATTATAAATACATAATTTATCAACTTTGTCTTTCCAGAAAGTCATTGTTGATGGACAGAAAGACATATTTATGAAAGCAGCATAGGCAGAAAACGAAACTGAGACAAGTGATATGAAGAGAAGAGACCAAAGAAGATTCTCAGATGGCAACACGTGTATTCCTTTTTTTACGCTTTTAAAATCCCTCAGAGAGCCCACGATAGCATACACGGTCCCATCCTTTTATTACAACAAGCCTGTAAGGTATATTATGCCCTAGTATATTTCATGATAAGGCCAGGAGTCTGAACCTGTGTCCCCCAGGTCTAAAACAAACCAGTACTTCTTCCAAAGTAAATTCAAATGCAAACAGGTGGTGGCATTAATAATTGTATGATTGACAACATCATACCATTAACCAAGTTGAGGCTCCCGAGAATATGAAATGTCCTGCCCACAGGAGCAAACCAGACCCTTGCGTGTGGCCACAGTGGTGGTTGAGAGAAGTATTAATGCAAAGCTGACTCTTAGGAAACACTTTTTAAATATTCAGCATCCAGCCAGTGGACCCTACAATAAATGTTGTGGCGTGGAGTGCTCTTGTTCATGGTTCTTTCCTTCCTTCCAGCCGGCCAGCCATCAATGACCCCTTCCAAGGCACTCCATTCCCTTCCCACCATTTCCCCACACCTCCTTAACATTCTGTGGCCACTGAGCATGCCCAGTTTTCATTGGACTGCCCCCCATTCCCGACCCAAAGGGCGAAAGCCTGTATAATACTCAGTGTTGCCGTTTAAAAGATTTTCAAGCGGGGCCTTGATTATTTCTCCGGGCACTGAGTGCACCTTTCCTAATGAATACTGGCCCTCAAGTCCCAAATGCACCATTAGGAAGATTCCCCCGTCGAGGGCGCAGAAGCTGCGCCACCGAAGTGTTGTGGGGCTTCATGTTTTCGAGATTTATGGCTTGTGGACATGGGGGTTTTCACCTCACGGTCTCCTCACAAGCTCAGAAGGCAAGGCAGTGCAAAGCTTGATTTAGCGAAAACGGGAGCAAAATCATGAGCTGGTCAGTGGCCAAGTCTGCGCACACACCAAACATTTAAATCACCCCCCTCTAAGATTCCTGTTTGTTAAGGGTGCTGGGAACTGTAGCTCTGTGGTGGGTAGACTACAGTTCCTATGGTTCTCGGGGTGCTGGTGGCAAGAGATGTGGTTAAAATGTATGGTGTGGCAGCAGACACCAAGAAAACCTGTTTATCCCAGGCTCCAAAGCTTAGTGACCTGAGCAGCCCGCCCCTTCTTCCTTCCTCAAACTTTCGCCTCCACTTCAAGGAATTTCATAGGGGGGGAAAGGTTCTTCCTTGTTTGTGTTGCCTCAGGCAAGAGGTGGGCCCAGCCTCTCTCTCTCTCTCTCTCTCTCTCTCTCTCTCTCTCTCTCTCTCTCGCATAAGGCCAAACCTGACGGACAAGGTCCCACTGCCAGTTTCCCCATGTGGGGTGTGTGCCAGGGTCAAAGGGTCACTTGCACCCTTCTGCCGATTTCCAAACCAAATCAACACACCTCCCCACAAACACGCACATTCCAGGAGAGGCTTCCTTTCCAGGGAAAGGGCAGGCCTGGGGGAGACACAGCTGCTCCTGGGGTGGCTGTTTACACAGGAATCCCTCGCCTTGGCCCTGAGCTGCAGCGAACTCTGGGGTGGAGGCGGAAATCTAAACAGCAGCCCCCTTGTCTGAGCTCAACGGTAGAAGGAATCGAGTCCCTAGAGCAGGATGGCTCAAAGTCCACATTGGAACATGTGCAGAGGGTGAACCAATAAAGGACAGCAGAGCGGTAATTGGTGCTAATTGAGCTGTTGAGCTAGCTGACCATCGTTGACAAAGACTCCACATTCAGGGTACCTGGTGGTGAGTCATCGGGCAGTCTTCCTTTCTAGCAAAGGATCCTTGGAAGGTTTTCGTGGACTTGCAGTTTTCAGACTTGGAAATCCTCATTACTGCTTCCATAATTACACAACCGCCAACAGCCAATCAGAAAACAGAGGAGAGGTCCTTCTAATTATATCAAGAGGTGAGGGGCCTTTCTCAGCTGAAGAAACTCATTCCCTTCTTGGCAAACACCTGTCTCGTGGTCTGCATTCCTATAGGGTAGCTGTGACTCCAGCCTTAGCAATCATAGAACCATAGAGTTGGAAGGGACTATGGGGGTCATCTAGTCCAACCCCTTGCAATGCAGGAATCTTTCTGCCCAACGTGGGGCTTGCACCCACAACCGTGAGATTAAGAGTCTTATGCTCTACTTAGCTATTTTAAAAAAATGCAAATTTATTACTATTAATCTGGAATACTGGTCATGATGCTACTTAACTTGGCTATTCCTTGAAAGAGGAGTTAATGACACATGTGAATTCAGCCTACTGGTTCCAGCATGTTGTGATCCACGGATCTCTTGCAGGGTGGGCATTTTCAAATCACCCTTTTTTTTGCATCATGTTAACTAATAACGTAGAACATAAAGTTGCCACATTATTTGTTTATTTATATTTCTATCCCACCTTCACTGAAGTTGGCATATGGAGTTCCTAGGAGAGTCTCTCATTGAACACCCAAAAACCTGCCTAGCTTTAGTGCAGTTGCCACATCACACACCTTCAGAACAAGGGCATGGGCAAAACAACAGGGAAAGAAGACAGGGAAAAGAGTATGCAGGTAACATATTCAGGCAGGTGACAATTTGGATGCCTCATCTTGAATCTTGGAAGCCTCCCTTCCCTGATCTCAGCTCTCTCTGTGTAGGCTGACTATTGGTAATCAGCAATAAGAGAAATGTACTTGGCACATGCTCAGAAGCAATCTCATCCTGATTACAATGTCATATGTTGCTGCATTATACTGAGTCAGTCGACTGGACCGTTTAGCCCAGGGGTCAGCAACCTTCGGCTCTCCAGATGTTTCAGACTACAATTCCCATCATCCCTGACCACTGGTCCTGTTAGCTAGGGATCATGGGAGTTGTAGGCCAAAACATCTGGAGAGCCGAAGGTTGCCTATGCCTGGTTTAGCCCAATGCTGTGCACTTTGGCTGGCAGGGCTCCAGAGCCTCAGGCATTTCCCAAAACTTACAACCTGAATCTTTTAGTCTGCAATGCCCTGGCCACTTTCCTGGGAGTAGGTTCCACTGAGTTTAATGGGGCTTATGTCTGAGTGGACATCTGTAAGATCGTGTTGGCTAGCAGGAGATTCCAGAGATTGAACATGGGGCATTCTGCACACCCTGTTAAGTGTGCTTACAACTGAGGTATGGCCCCTTCTCATTCATATGCTTCCTCCACCTACCCACTACCCAAGGGGTAAAGTGGATTGAATACTGGGTCTGGGGTATGGAGATATGGCCTGACACTGCCCCCCCCACCCTCCAGTCCTGTCAGCTATTAACTTTCAGAGGCTACATTTCAATGCAGCTATATTGGAAGATCTGGTATGGTATGGAAACAGCAGATCTCTCCGCCAGAAGAGGTCTGGGAACAGCTTCCCCAGCAGATCTTCAGCAGATCCTGCTGGTGCCTCACCTAGCAGATCAAGACCAATATGGGTGCCCCAGGTGAAGGTTAGTGGGTCATATATTAGGTCGTTTGGGTGTGTGGTTTATTTCCTCTCTGGGGTTACATAATTGAACCAGGAATTAAAGGAAGATCCACAGAGACACACCCCAAAGACGCCATTTTTCACAGGCATCTGTTGTAAGAAACGAGATAATTATGCTGCCTTTTGAAAAGTGCTGTTTAAATAAGTGTTACAGGCAACAATTCTATGTACGTTGACTTGTCCCACTGGATGAAGTGGGACTTATTCAAACATTGCCATCTCCAGGTAGCAATGGGATAGACTTCTGTCTAAAATCCTGGAGAGCTGCTGCCAGTCAGTGCAAGCAATACTGAGTTCAATGGACCAATGCCTTGATTTAGCATAAGCTAGCTACCTATGTTTCTCTTTCCGAATAAATGTTTAGGGAGCAGAGAAGGAGTTGTGTTTTGGGAGACGGCAACTATGAAGCAAGAGCTGGCAGGAAGATGATACCAGAAGGGTCGGGTGTAGGGAGGAGGAGCAACTGGAAAGATTTAGGGTATGTATTAGCACAGTCTCTTTTTGCAGAGTCAGCAGCAAAAAAATGCACAGGCTACGGCCCAACATATAAAGGACTTTGTGACAAATAAGCTTCCCAGACCCTCGCTACTTACACACTAGTGTTCTCAGTTGGACAACCTTGCACCCTGCAGGTGTTCAGGAAAATGAGAAAATGGCAAATGGTCTAATAACAGAATGTAGCTCTCTCTCTGCTTCCGTCCGGAGCAGAAATAGTCAGGTAGAACAGACCTTTATTTTGAACCCCCAAGAAGTCCTTTTTATTGTGCGTTCATGATTATTTGTGTTCATGATTGTATCAGGGCAGTTATACGTGATCCTGATTTCAATTGTTTGTGCCTGTAAAAGTTTTTTTTTTGGCAGACATACTGCTTCATTTCCAATTCATGCATGTCCCATAACTGAAGTTCTGCAACTTTTCACACCTGACAGCAACAATTCAACAATTGGGCAAGCATCGCAGAGCAACCAATGAAGCTCAGTGATGTGTGGACAGTCCTGCCAGTCCACCCACCAGTCTGGAGGGACCCCATAACACAATACAGTAATCATCCCAGGTCACTGATGGGGCTGATGGGAGCTCTGGTTCAACATTTCATGGCAGAAGGTTGGCTCTCTCTCAACTCCAACATGGGACCCACTTTTAATTTCTGACAGCGATTAGAATCTAGACAGGCAGGCAGCAGGGCTGAATTGAAAGTGTTTGATTGGACCTATCACTGCAAAAGGGAAGGGAAGGGAATAGTTTGCAAGCTTTGAGTAAATTTGTTTTTCCTTCCTTTTTAAGTTTGCTTTGAAACCTGGTTTCTGGAATTCTTTGGGGACAGAGGAGCGGAGCCTAATCTCCACCTAATTTTTAAAAGGAAAAGCACCGCCTCTTAAATCTTCCTGGGTACCATTGTGCCATGAAATAATCCGTTCCTTACTCCTAGATGCATGGGAATCTCCTGAGGCTCTTTACTCATTATATGAAAATACTGCATTCTGCACATGCTCAGAGGCAGTCCTTCCGCCACACAGGACAAGTAGTTTTAGGAAGGAAGTCTCAGATGACACCAACACTGTTAGCAGGTATGCTGTAAATAATGAACCTTGACTTTGGAAACAGGTTCTGGGGGGGGGTCTATCTCAGGCAAAACACAGTTCAAATTAAGTCTTGAATCTGACGAGAAAGTTAGCACTTTTAGGGAGGTAGCATGCCTCATACCTTGAGGGAAAGGACTGGGATAAAAAGGGAGGAAGTCTCGGAGCCAGGATTTCTCTAGGTGCCATCCTGTCCCTGAGTCAGTCCCGGATAGCCCGAGGATTCGAGACGAGGTAGCTGGGTCAGTCACCTATCCCAATGGCTAAATTGTGGTTTTGAGGCTAGGAGATGAAAGTTTGTGATCGGAGACTCTGAATCTGCAGCTCTGACTCTCTTCGGGTCAGTTGCACAAGATCACAGAATAATAATGCCCCCCCCTCCTGTGTCCAGTTCTCTGAGTCAAGGCAGGGTGCCCTTTTAACACTCTCATTAAGTGGAGTCACTAGCCACTCGTCAAAAATCATTGACTCCTCTTAAAACACACACAAACGCACAACGCCCGGGGACCACTGGTCTTCCGGACCTAGCAAAGTCGATGTGTCAGCTTGACAGAAGAACCCACAAATCACTGATTGTGTCACAGGTCGGGCGGGGGGGCAGCGGACTATGTCACACTGCTGACATAACATTCGGGGGCTGATGGGATGAGGAAGGACGCCGTGTTCTCTAGGAAGAGAGAAAAAGGGTGTCAGAGGAAATAAAGAGCCAGCTTACTGGGGGTTTCTGGGAAATTTTCTGGGGCTAAGGATTAATATCCAGAGAGAGAGAGAGAGAGTGTTGCAGGTGCCTTTTCACTTCCTCTGTGCCTGGCAGAGATGAGAAGATGTGGGGAGGGAGCCAGCCAGGCTGGCTGGGAGGGGATGGGGGGAGCGGGAGTAGAGGGTCGTAATTGGGAGAGACAGTGACACAAACTCCACACAAAAACTGTGCGGTCATCACCCGGTGCGGTCCGTCTGGGAAAGCAGTATACGGTGGATGGGAAATCTTGCCTCTTCCCAGAATCCTCTGCTCTAACCCACAGAGTCGTAGTCCCCTCACGAAAGAACCCAGGAGTTCTGGCTCCTTCAAAGCTCTTTTTACAATTGCATCCATGCGCACGCACTTACCCTGCTTAGACAATTAGTCTTCATTTTTCTTCAAAAAATGTCCTGGCATCAGCTTATTTCCCTTGCCCCTGATATGGGGGGGGGGAGGTTGATGGAGCTCCCTACAACCGGTCCCTTTTATGTTTCCTAGCAACCCAGGGGCCTTGTTGTGAACCTGCAAGGGGTGGGTGGGTATTGTTACAAATCTTCCTCTTCAGCAAGTGATTGGAAAGGGTCCTTTGGGGTGATGGGAGAGACAAAGTAACCTAGTAGATACAGTGCTGGATTTGGACACAGGTTTAAATCACTGTTCACACACAGAGCGTACTTTGGGCCAGCTGCTGTCTCTCAGTCTATCCTACCTCACAGGATTGTTAAAACGATGAGGAGAAACCATGCTTGCCAATTTAGGTTCCTTGAAGGAAGGAAGGGTGGGATTAACAAAGAGTAATACATAAATAAGCTCCACAGGTGAGGCCCAGGTGGGGGAAATTTTTGTCCTCTAGATGTTGCTGAAGCAGGGGCGTTGCAGGGTGGGGGCGGGGGGGCGGGCCGCCCCTAGGTCAAGGGGAGGTGGGGTGACACTTTGGCCGGCCCCTCTCACCCCGCCCCGCCGAAAGGAAGCAGAACAGGCGCATTGAAGCGCTCGCTCTGCTTCTTTTTGCCCTTCCCGTCGTTTTTTTTCGGCGGGGGGGGGCCGACCAGCGAGGGGGGGGTGTCAAACCTGTCACCCCTTCCTCGCTGGCCACCACCCCCCGCCGAAAAAAACCCGCTGGGAAAAGGAAGCAGAACAGGCGCATTCAAGCGCTTGCTCTGCTTCTTTTTGCCCTTTCCGCCGCTTTTTTTCGGCGGGGGGGGGCCGACCAGCGAGGAGGGGGTGTCACGCTTGCCACCCCCTCCTAGCTGGCCAGCACCCCCCGCCGAAAAAAAGCCTCGGAAAGGGGGAAATTCCCCCTTTCTGCATACACGTGCATCGTGACGTCATGATGACGTCACGACACACGCGTCGTGCCCCTCCCCCAGGGGGGTGCCTCTGCGCTGCCGCGGCCCCAGCAGCACTGAGGCTAGCTACGCCACTGTGCTGAACTACAAGTCTGATCAGCCCCAGCAAGCAAAGTTAATGACCAGGGATGATGGGAGTTGTAGTTCAGTCCTCATATGGAGGACCAAAGGTTCCCCACACCTAGTCTATGGGAAGGTCCCATAGATGTTGCTGCTGAGTTTATGAGCCCATAGCAGTTCGAAAGAGGACATTCACAAGACTGCAGCAGCCATGGTTGTTTTTAGGCCCTCATTAACCTGCTGCGGAGCCACTTTTTGCACATAACCACCGCTGCAGCTTTCCAAGTTCTTAAAGTTGAGCGCAGAATCCAATCTGTCTCAGTGCATAGCAGAGCACCCTCCACATGGACTGTAGTCAGGTGGCTAGAATTCAGTGTGGACTCAAAATAAACCTATAAGTGAGCCCTAACCAGAGTGTGAGAATCAAAGCACTTTGGGGTTCAACACTCGGGCTCACCAAGCAGAATCCTTTCACGAAATCCAGCCCACTGCAGCAAGCAGAAGCAGACAAGATGCACTGAACTGTAGTGCTTACAGAGCAAAGTAGATTTCAATGGCTCAAGAAAGCAAGCCAAGCAACATGCTAGGAGGAGTTATGGGTAGAGGAGACACTCTCAGCCCAAAGCCCAGCAAATCGGAATGATGTCAGATCCTTTCACTCCCAAAATGGGGTGCTGAAGGAAATTCTACCTGTACAACAGTAGGTTTTTGCGACATCTATGAGGAACAGACATGTGATAAGGTCCCCACAACTGCCGCTCCTGCTGTTGAGGCAATTTGGCAACAGTTGCTCTGAAACGAACAGCTCACTTTCCACCACGTCTTGCCTGTGAAACGCTTATCACTCAGATTTGTAGCCTCTGTTCGTTTTATCCCTTTGACTCAGGGAGAGTAAGTGCTTCTTAAATTCATTTATATTCGCAACAACTCTGTGAAAGCAGGTTGCTATTATCCCCAATGAACAGGTTAGGCAACTGAAGCTGGGAGTCAAGTAATTCTCTAAAGAGTGTCCAGAGATTTCAGGCCTGAATGCACACTTGAACCTAGGCATCCAAGCTTCAGATGATCCTTGAGGCTGGGGGGAACACAGCCCTCAGGCCACACCTGCCCTGGTCCTTTCCGCCTGTATATCCCCACACTGCCACCATGTGGCAACTCACCCATGAGCCATTTACTCCAGGGAGAAAGCGGGTTATTATTTCTATGATGTTTATTAAATATGTTTATATCCTGCCTTTCCCCCCAGACCAGGACTCAAGGCAGTTTATACAAATTAAAACAATACAGATTAAATACAAAAAGCTGGAGATCTTCCATGGGACGAAACAAAAACTGCCATCGAACCAGGCGTTAACATTACCTAGGAATATGGGTGCCCCTTTTAAAATTATATTTTGCTAAGGGCTTTGCTGCCTATGAGACGGGTTGCTATATGCAACTAACAATACATTCCCCATTGGGGCATCTCCATACTGGGAAAATCTGCATCAGTTGAATTGCCGCCTGAATCTCTGACATGTTAAAGACAGGGGAGTCCTGCCAGGGGCGAGGCGGGATTCAGGGGAATGTGCCAAAACATTATAGGGATGGGTGTGTAGATGGGAGACAATTCCTGGAGGATCTTAATCCCCAGCAGGAGCGACTTCTAGGTCCTCCTTTACACCCAGCAGGAGGTGCTGCCGAAACATGGCTGTGGTGCCCCCCAAATGGAAGAAACAGCAGTTTCACGGGGGAGCATGAAACCCCCTCCCCAATGGTCTCCAAAGGAAAGAGAGCATAAATGCCAGGTCCTTGGAAGTAGCTTCAGCGCCGTGAATGGGGCCTGTGTGAGATGACAGCGTCGTAAACGCTCTCCATAACAACGCAGGGAAGCAACGGAAAACACAGGTCAGATACGTCTCCCGCAGGGGAGGAGGTGGGGAAGGGCAGGTGTGTGGCAGGCAGAAAGGAGAGACCTACACATGCATGCCCCAAAGCTGTATGGGGTGGGAGGGAGACATTTCTGCCCCTTGCCCTATGTGGTCATCCAAATGCTCAGTCAAGCCAGGTACACCTTTGCTATCCCTAGTAAAGCATCCCCGTCCATGACACTTTCGTAAAACAAACTACCCCTGCCTGCCACAGGGATGCTGTTTTTTCCCCCCTGTAACAAAATGGACAGTGTCTTATCTCACAGAGTTACATGCCATTGTGCAAAAGTATCGGGTTTCAGCTGGATTTCCCAGTGCCTGAAGGCAAGGTGGTTCTCCATCCTACAGTGCCTGTTCACTGGAAATCTTGCCTACAAGTCCAGCTCAAAGGTGCCTTAGGCCCTGAGGAAGAAAATGCATCCCCTTTCACACATGGTCAGGAAATGAGGGGTGCTGACTTGGGGGGGGGGGTTGCACTGAAAACAAACTCAACCCTTTTTGGTTCCTTCAAAATTTGAAGAGCCTGATTTGAATTTCACGTGGGATAAGATCTGGCAGAAATCCAGAGATATGCAGGACCCCAATCACACACTAAAATCCCACCAGTTTGATCTTATCAAGGCTTTCCTCAGAATTCCTCAGATGTTCTCCTGAGGTGTTCACTGGAGGCAAAATTTTTGTGGCCACTCTGTGGGATGCCCTCTTTCCTGCGCCAACAGGGATTATCCACACTTAACTATTGCCCCAGTTTTTCAAATGTCCGCACTATAACACTCCATGTCCAAGTGGGGGGTTGTTTTTTTATTTTTGCCTTGAGTTTTCCCTGCCAAAACCTGCTCTTTAAAGCTAAATCTGGTTCAATTTTCTACATTCATAGAATCACATAATCATAGAGTTGGAAGGGACCCTGAGGGTTATTTAGTCCAACCTCCTGCAATGCAGGGATCTCAGCTAAAGCATCCACGACAGATGGCCATCCAACTTCTGCTTAAAAACCTCCAAGGAAGGAGAGTTCCACCACCTTTCGTGAGAGTCTGTTCCAGCTCTTACTGTCAGAAAGTTCTTCCTGATGTTTAGTTAAAATTTCCTTTCTTGTAACTTGAATCCCCTAGTTTGGGTCCTAGCCTCCAGTGCAGGAAAAAACAAGTTTGCTCCATCTTCTGTGTGACAGCCCTTGAGATATCTGAAGATGGCTATCACATCTCTTCTCAAGTCTACTCTTTACTCTAAAGATGCCCAGCTTCCTCAATCATTCCTCATAAGGCCTGGTTTCCAGAACCTTTATCACCTTGGTCGCCCTCCTCTGCACACCTTCCAGCTTGTCAATATCCTTCTTAAATTGTGGTGCCCAGAACTGGACACAGTACTCCAGGTGTGGTCTAACAGAATACAGTGGTATTATTACTTCGTTTGACTGGGACACTACACTTCTTCTGATGCAGCCTAGAATAGCATTAGGGTTTTTTGCTGCTACATCACACTGTTGACTCATGTTAAGCTTGTGGTCCACCAAGACCCCTAGATCCTTTTCATATCTACTACTGGCAAGCCAGGTGTTCCCCATCTTATACTGGTGCAGCTAGTTCTTCCTGCCTGTGTAGAACCTTACGTTTGCCCCTATTGAAATTCATTTTGTTAGTTTTGGCCCAGTTCTGCAATCTGCTAGTGTCATATTGAATCCCAATTCAATCTTCAGTGGCACCCCTCCCAGTTTGGTGTCATCTGCAAATTTGATAAGCATCCCCTCAATTCCTTCATCCAATTCGTTTATAAAGACATTGAACAACAATGGACCCAGCATACAACCCTCAGCACCTGTCACTTTTTTCTATGATGATGAGGAACCATTAGAGAATACTCCTTGGGTTCAGTCAGTCAACCAGCTACAAATCCACTGAATAGTTACCTCGTCTAACTCATGTTATTGCTCAGTCTGAATGCCACTTGTGGCTAAGAGAAGTTGGACGCAAACTGCTTGGAAGTCGCATAGCTAGTTAACGTGCCAGAGTCTCAATCGTTATTCAAGTGAGGCCACACAGACACATTTATCTTGAACCTTCCAGAGGGACTACAAGAGCCACCACAGTGTAGGCCCTGCTCCTTACACTGATCAATGACTCTTAAGTAAGGGATTTTAATGGACGGGGGGCCAAAGACCCAGAGAAAACCAGGACAGATTTTGCAAGCAAAGAAATGCCATGTGTTACTGACTTTCAGTCTTCAGTGGCGGCATGCTCACTACAGTGGCCAGAATCCAAATTCCTTGGCCTGGAAAGCTCACTGGGTAGCTTCGCTATCACTTTCCATGAGTAAAAATGTGAGCTAAAGTGAGATGTCTCAGGGGCTGATACAAGGACATGTAAGTACTTTGTAAAGGACAGCCACAGAAATATTTTTTTAAAAATAAACTTTATTTAGATTTCTTTTTAAAATACAAAGAATAAACACACAATTAACAAATATCACAGAAATAATTTTTAGCAACCTACCTTCATTCAATGCCTTGCTACAGTCTAGTGGGAATCAGAGGGCCACCCTGAATTTTTCTGAAAGTAGCCTCATGAGTCTGGAAATAAGGCTGGAGGGGTTGTGGGAAGCGGTGATGAGGTGCTTAGAAACAATTTTTTTAAAGAAAAATTGCCCTCCAAAAGCTGTTTTTTGTTTTTGCTTTTTTGCCCAGCAGGGGTGGAGATTATATGGAAGCAAAACAAACAAACAAACAAAACAACTGAGGGTGTTTGTGTGGGATTTCAATTGCTTCCCTTCCCACCTACCATTCCTCTGCTCCCAAAAACAGCCTTCTAAGGCTGCTTTTCAAAAACATAAAGAAAAAGTTACACACAGCTACATATAACAGCTAGCACAGTCCAGAGACTTGAGGCTTGAAACACTGGCTGACAGGAAGTATATGGAGTTGTGTACTGTATGCTCAAATCTCCCAAGCCTGGAGCTGGAAGAGACACATTCCAAATCTGGAGGTATGCTGTCAGGTATTTGACCTTGACCTGGGTCTGACAGCAGGATCAAAACCCATAATAAGTTGCTTCCTGTGGGTACCAGTTTTGTGGAGAAGTGGGGGCTGAGCAATCAGCTGCTCCTATATCTCCTGTTTCAGACTGAGTTCTGGACCGACCGACCATTTTGCCAGTACCGGGGACGGGGGAAAGCGAGTGTGATATAACCCTGCTATCAACTTCTCAACCAACTTCGAGACCAGGGAAGGAGGAAGTTTCATGAGGGAAGAACAACAAAACCTTGGGGGAAATGGAGTCTAGGCTTCTTTCCACGTGCCTTTTAGACGGCATTGAATAAGAAGCTCCTGTTCTCCTTCGTCATCGCATAACAAACACAGCCTCCTGCAAGGAAGCTGAGACCAGGAATTGGTGCAATCTGGGCTTTTCAAGGGGCTGTCCCAAACCGGGCTCTGAGAAATGTCAGTGATTCAGTGAGAATGACCAAGTGCTTCGCTGCAGTTTACAAACAAACAGTTTGGAAATCCTGAACCTCGGCCAAGGAATGAAAATCCCAGCTCACGTCAACGCTGCACAGTAAACGGAAGTATCGTCTGAGTTCGCAGTGACCACAAGGTGCAGAGCTAATGAGTGTTCATTGCTTGCTTCCCCTAAGTGCCCTCTGATGGGAACGGAGGCTGGGATTTCTGGCCCTAGCCAACATTCCTAACTTTCGGTCCTTCCAGCACCCCTGCTGGGGTGAAGTGTCAGATTAACAGTCTTTTTGGACCAACTTTTGGGGTAAAAACAAAATAAAAAATTATCTGAAGGCAAGAGGATGGGAAGAGAGAACTAGCAAGGGAAGCTGACAATGTAACATAGGCTCAATCTGCACACGAAAGCTCATACCAAGAACAAACTTAGTTGGTCTCTAAGGTGCTACTGGAAGGAATTTTTTTTATTTTTTATTTTGTTTTGACTATGGCAGACCAACACGGCTACCTACCTGTAACTGGAACTTTTGGGCTAAAGTTCAGCTGGGAAGCTTCTTTGGCGAAGACAGCCTCTTAGATTCATTCTTTCATATATTTATTTATTTGATGATTATATACAACTCTACATCCTGTTCAGTGTACAACCAATGTATACAGTCTGTGCTATTTTTTCTAGAAAAAGAGGTGGTGGAACTCACCATGAACGCTTCCCTCTTTCTCTTACTTAGAATGGCAATGGCACTCACCTGAGAGGTGCCAGAACTGAGTTCTGGTGAGTTCCCCCTGAAAAAGCCCTGTATAATAATGCAGAACCAACAATAAAACAAATAAAATGCTTGAACCACACTAAAACTTCGTTAGGGGACCCGGGGAACCCTACTCCCTCCAGAGAGCTACAATTCCCAGAGTTCCCTGGAAAGAAGGATTTGAGTATTAAACCACCCTGCAAACTGCAGTTCTCTGAAGGGAACAATGGGCTCCTAACAACTCTCAGCACCCTTAACAATCTACAGTTCCCTGAATTTTTTTACAGGAATCTAGGAGTGATAATTGGTATGATACTGTTTTAAATGCATAGTGCAGATTGAGCCTATGTTACATTGTCAGCTCCCCTTGCTAGTTCTCTCTTCCCATCCTCTTGCCTTATGTCTAATTCCCTTTTCCTGTGTCCACCCGGCAGCAGCGTCATGCATTTGCTCAGGGAAGCAGCAGAGATAGCAACAGACTTTATTTGAAAACTTACCTTTGGAGCTGTGCAGAAGAACAGGTGTGCATTAGGAAGTAACATCCACATATATATTAAATATGATGATCATTAACATAACTGTTCAGCCGATGGGAATAAAATTTTATTTATTTATTAATAAAAATTATTGGTCTTTTTTTTTTACAAAGGAAACTCAAAGTGATTTATAATACAATGTATAAACAAGCATAAACATTAAAACCAGCATAAAATAAAGGAAAAAGAAAAAATAACGCACAATCCTACTTTTAAAAGACAGGATTTTAATATCCCACCCACTCAAGGAGGCCGCAGGTAGAGTGGTACCTCGGGTTACATACGCTTCAGGTTACATACTCCGCTAACCCAGAAATAACGCTTCAGGTTAATAACCTTGCTTCAGGATAAGAACAGAAATCGTGCTCTGGTGGGTGGCGCAGCGGGAGGTCCAATTAGCTAAAGTGGTGCTTCAGGTTAAGAACAGTTTCAGGTTAAGAACGGACCTCCGGAACGAATTAAGTACGTAACCAGAGGTACCACTGTAATTAAAAGCCAAAGGCCTAGTGAAAATGAAATATTTTCGCCTCACGCCTAAAGCCATGGAACGATGGTGCCAGGCGAGTCTTCCTTGGGAGAGCATTCCACAAGTGGGGAGTCACCAATGAAAACTGAGGATAAAACATCCTTCTCATACAGCCATTGTATGGTCAAAGATGGGGAGGAGGAGGAGGAAGATGTGGAAAAGGGGGGACCAAATCAATTTTGCAGGATCAAAGCCACTCTGGCAATCCAGTAAGAATAGCGAAAGTAAAATGCAGTAAATAATAATAATTAAAAAGTCAGCATAAAACTAGTCTGGGAAATCCTGGCACGAAGGATCAGAAGTAGCACCATCAACACAAGTGTTGGGGTGTCATGTGTATTGTGAGGAGGCGAGATGTAATAACACAAATAATTTTTTTTTTAAAGCCTGACGTGGAACCCCTCTTTGTCTGGCACAGAAAAGATTGCAACGTCAGCACCAGCTGAGCCACTTCAGGGAAGACATTCCATAACTGGAGCACCACTGCTGCGAGTGAAGAGCCTACCTCTGACACAAGGAGGCCTTCGGAGAAGAGCCCGAGCAGAAAAACCTTACAAACAGGGAGGGTTATCTGAGGAGCCTCATACAATTCTTATGGGTTTTCCTTTGAGGAGCTCAGTGGGGGTGAACCCACTTGCTACCAATGCAAAGTCTTGCCTGCCGGTCTCAAAGTTTGGTTCACACAGAACAATTACAACTAGCTCCGGGTAGATTTTGGAGGCAAGAACGTTACAGAGCTGAATACTCTCCTTCTTCACGTTTTTAGGGGCCAGGAAGTCAGTATTGGCACTAGGCTCAAATGCACCAAAGTCTCTTTTTGGGGGCGGGGGAAAAAAAGGAAGCCAAACTGAAGAATACAGTCTTACAAAAGCAGGCACACAGGTCCATGCTCTCTCATGTCTTGCCAAACATACACACAGAGAGAGGGGGGGAGGGGGGAGCCTTCTCAGGTAGACAGTTTCTGTCTGTCCATTGGAAGGCTTGTCTGTCCAGCCCTCCAGCCGGGCGGGCCCCAGACGTACAGTTTCCCCCAGTGTGACTCAGGCATAAACACAGCCCCAGGCCAAGGTGTGTGTGCTGTGAGGTGGCGTGAGGGGGTGTGTAAGTGTGTGTGCAATCGGAACTTTACCATCAGCTCAACCGAGCGAGTGGCGCATTCCATGTGTGTGTGTGTGTGTGTGAGAGAGAGAGAGAGACAAACGTTTAAACTGATGTCTCACATGCTCCCCTTCACCTGTTTTTCTTGGTTGGGGGGTAGAGGAGGCACTATGAACCATCTTCTGGCCTGTAGTAATTTTAGCCTGCGTGTACTAATGGACATTGGTGGGGGGGGGAGTTGGTCTCACTCCCCTTAAGTTGTCTGTCTGTCTGTCTCTTATGATGTTTCCGAAGAAGGAAACTTGAAATTTTATTACAACAATATCTCTTCCTCTCCCCCACACGTACAAGTAAAATAAATTCTATTTAAGAATTGGCCATATATGGAGCCAGACTTCATGGCTAGGTGCCATCATTCCCAATGTGGAAATGCAGGCCTTACAGGGTCTCCAAAAATCCCCAAAGGGGAACAGAATCCAGAGAAGTACCCCCAGATACATTTCCCATGTTCTGGTTGCTCCCAGTTCAGCCATATAAGTGGCAAGCTTGGTGCCTTATAAAACCTATTACAGATCAGGTTTTTCTCCATCTTGGATAAGCTGTCTGACTTCCGAATCAAGTTCAAAATAAAGGATGCCACCAGTGAGTGCAAGAGGTTAGCAGAAACCTGGCTAGCTAAATTGCACCACCTCAGCATGTAATATCTAAGCAGTCCTTTATTGCTAGTATTTGGGAAATGTGATTTGCGTATATATAACTCAGGGTCCCTCCGGACATCCTTTTTTATCATGCATTTGTGCATCAGGGTGGTCATAAGCCTGCAAAATATTATTTGTGCTTGCTAATGTTTTGAGGTTGATGTGCTGCTTCATTTTCAATGACCCGTAACTTCCTGCTGAACTCCTGTGACTTCTTACACTGCAAATATTCTGGGTCGTTGCTTTCTGCCCCACTTCCATTGTGCTATAGAGCAAGAGTGCCCCTCCAGGTGGCAAAAATGCAATAACATTGGGGAAGCATTGCAGAACGAGTAAAGCAGATTGATGTGCGGACAATCCAGTATCAATTCACCATTAAATGCACTATTATAGTGTCAGTGACAATAAAAATATTTAGCAAAATGGGGTGGGAATTACATGTTGCAAAAAACAACAACAACAACCAAAAAACACACAAACCCACCAGTTTGGAGGGGCCCTCAGAGCTCTAATATGAGAAGTAGTGGTGCAATTATTAGGTGATTTTAGACTCTGGGTGGAATGGTCTTATTTGGGGAGTGCTCTTTAAATTGTAATAATCACGGTTTTACTTACTTTAAAATGTAGTAACCAAGCTTTGCTGCATTTAAGGGCTCTCCTGTTCATTCTGCTGTGGGGCCCGTCCAGGGCACTGCTGATGAGAAGATGATAGGCTGATAAGGGGAGAGGAGAAAAGGAATCTGGTGAGAAATTGGAATGTAGTCTTGTCATTCAAACACAGTTCAAGACTTGGATCTTGAATCTGCTGCAAGCAAGCATGGAGGGCTGTTGTAACCCCACCAACACCAACAGTTCCTCTGTACCTTGGGCAGATGTCCTTGATTTGGTGTGTTCACAGTGGAGAATAAAAGCTGCATGAAAGCCATTTGATCTAGAAGTTAGGGGCACAATGCCTGGCACTCGGGGAAGGGATGTATCTCATATCATAATATGTTCCTGCCGGGTGAGACCAAAAGCCTATCTAGTGCAACATTCTGCTGTCACGGTGGTCAACCACATGCCTGTGTGAAGCTCACAAGCAGGACATGAGCACAAGAGTACACTTTCATTCATGACCCCCAGCATCTGGTATTCAGAGGCATATGGCCTCTGATTCTGGAAGCAATACACAGCCATTGTGACTAATCTTGTTTTAAAGTCAGCTAAATCGGCAGCCATTGCAACAGCTTGTGGGGACAATTCTATAGTTTAATTACGTGTACACATAAGTACTTCTTTTCGTCTGTCCTACTCGGGTTAATTGGATGGCTCCAGGTTCTAGTATCACGAGAGTGGGAGAAAAACCTGTCTCTCAAATATCCACTTTCTCCAAGCACAGTTTTATAAACTTTGTTCCCCTTTATTTACTCTTCCCCACGTAAAAGCCCCAAAATACCATTACCCATTTGCGTTCATTGGGGCAGGGATATTCAAGATGCTCGGAGGCAAACATCCATATCACTTCACATTCCAAAAGTGTGTTGCCATTTAAATAATTTCTAAAATAACTCGAGGTGAGAAAAGTGAGTCTCAGCTCCACCCTCGCAACAACACTTATAACCAAAGTGATGCCCAGTGCATTTTTCTGGGGGTACTCAAGGGTACACAGTACTGGCACCCCCCCCCAATGTTAAAAGTGTGGCACTTACTGTAACAACATGTTGAGTACCAGCACATTTTTTTCTTTTAAAAAAGAGCACTGGTTATGCTTATTCTATAATTATGCACAAATGCAAGCAAGGCACAGAACTGAAAGAGAATTCAGCTCCCCAAGAACCCCAGCTTCCCTTTTAAAAATGTTTCTATCCCTCTTGAGGGCAAAGCCAGACTTGAAACTGTGTTGGCAATGCCCTGTGTCATCACGGGTCACCTTGCAATTTTCTTAGGCGCTCGTTGGGTTGAGAACACTCTGTGCATGGAAGACATATAACAGCAAAACCCGGGATGGAATGTCAAGGAGCAGGGTTGGTGCCAAGGTAAACACAAGCCGGATGGGCAAATATTTGGCCATGAGGTGATGGGGGAAACCTTCTCTCCGCCTTTGGCTTGACGCCCATAGGGGCTTTTCCAATGGCACACCAACTCGGTGGAGTGACTGTCAGAGCAGGGTGCCCAGATTAAGCAACTCGGAATGGATCCAGCCCCCTGCGCAAGGGAAGGGGACCTGGCAGAGGTCATATACATGGTCTTGCCCGCACACAGGTTAACCAATTTTTTTCAGGCCGTGAGGCTTTGCAAAGAGTCACATGTACCATCTGCCTGAATCATTAGCAAAAACAGGGCACTGCTTGTGGCAAAAAGGTTCCTGTTGACTATTTGGTATGCAGTGTGGGCTATACATAGGGGGAGATATGTGGATATATATGCAACCAGGCCAATGTAGGATAGATCACTAATAACCCCTAACATTATAACCACAAAGCCCCCAATTCTGTAACCAGAATGAATTATGAAAATGATTTCATTCATTTAAATTAAAAACCCACTTTGTCCTACAGAGGGACGTCTTTAAAATATTTCCTCCTATTACCTTGCTCCCTACATTTGGAAATGGAAATATTTATTTTTATTTAGCCAATCCTATAAATATATCTCAAAAGGGTTTAAAAGAAGTTATCAAAGAGTCTGGGGGCCCCCAGGCATCCTTTTAATTATGCACCCATGATTATTTGTGCTGATTATGGTATTGGGGTGGTAATACACAATCCCACTTCCAATAGTGTTCGCATGTACAAACATTTCTGGGGCAGACACACTGCTTCATTTCCAATCAGCACATGTCCCGCAACTTCCAGCTGAAATCATGTGACCTTTCATCCAAGAAATGCTTTTGTTTACTTTTGTTTTGGTCTCACTTTTGTTGTGCTATAGTGCAAAAGTGCCCCTTAAGAGGGCAATAATGCAAAACACTGGGGAAGCATCACAGAACAATTAATAAAGCATAAAGATGTGTAGCATAGCTGTCCACTTTCCCTTTTTTGCGGGAAATTCCCTTATTCCAGAGCCATTTCCCATTGCAAAAAAAAGTGAAAGTTGACAGCTATGGGTTTCCCAATGCAAAAAAAAGGAAGGTTGACAGCTCTCATGTGTAGTACTGTATAAATCTGCAACTAATATAATATTTTGAGTTCCGCAACATGGGCAGAATACCCCTGCAAACACTTCCGCCTCCCCTGCCCACCCAGAGGGGCTCTCTGAAATAACAGAGTCAAAAACATTCTTCTTCTTCTTTGGCGATCACTCATAGCCGAGTAAGATTGTCTTCCATAAACACGGTTTTAACAATGAGTCCGTAAGTGACTGTGGAGGCAAATTCTGGACCCACACATTTTTCCACAGTGGGGACATTGGTTTCCAGGCAGGAGTTGATCACGGTGTGGATTTGCCAAGCGTGCCTTCCTCTTAGCACGTTTCTCCCTTGCGTCCTGAGTTCGAGTGTCTTCAAAGCCCATGACACCTTTGGTAAAGGCTGTTCTCCAACTGGAGTGCTCGCAGGCCAGTGTTTCCCAGTTGTCAGTGTTTATACTACATTAGATTTGCTTTGAGACAGTCTTTAAACCTCTTTTGTTGACCACCAGCATTACGCTTTCCATTTTTAAGTTCGGAATACAGTAGTTGCTTTGGAAGACGATCATTCGTACAACATGACCAGTCCAACGAAGTTGATGTTGAAGAATCATTGCTTCAACACTGGTGATCTTTGTTCTTCCAGTACACTGATATTGGTTCGCCTGTCTTCCCAAGTGATGTGTTAAATTTTTCGGAGACACCGTTGATGGAATCTTTTGAGGAGTTGGAGATGGCGTTTATAAGTGGTCCATGTTTCACAAGCATATAGTAAGGTTGGCAGTACAATAGCTTTGTAAACAAGCATTTTGGTTTCCCAGCGAATGTCCCGGTCTTCAACACTCTGCACTTCAATCGGGAGAAAGCCGCACTCGCAGAGTTCAGGCAATGCTGGATTTCAGCATTAATGTTGGCCCTTGTGGAAAGATAACTGCCTAGGTAGGAGAAGTGATCGACGTTTTCCAACGTTACACCATTGAGTTGGATTTGTGGCGCTGCAGAGGGGTTATTTTGTACTTGTAATATGAACAGCGTGCAAATAAAATCTTCAAACAATCAGACTGCAGAATATTAAAAATAATAAGCAGTACAATTCAGCAACCAACAGCTGGGGAATGCCCAGACAATGAAGGATACTTTCAGTAAACATCTAAAGTGTACTCATACCTGCAGAATGGTTATACTTGTGGGCTGGTTTGATGTATGTAAATGGGACAAGAATTGGGGTGCGCAAACCCGGATGTGCCCTTACTTTGCGCAAGGAGAAGTGGAAGGCCACACAAAATCAGGACAGGGATCAGGTGGCTGGCTATCAGTGTGCTAGGTAATGGAAACCCCAGAGAATATTCACACATTGAACCTTCAGGCCTATGGTTAAGCTGTCCTAAGGATGACCCTAATGTGTTGATGTGACACTAGGGACTCAGCTATGTTGGCAAAGAAAAAGTGCTTTATAAGCATTGTTTATGCATTCTAGCACTGTGTCACCAGGTGGCGCTGTGAAGTTCCATTTTTGCCAACCCGATTTCTCATACAAAGTTTAAAATGTGTTTAAATGAAATGCTTCTTTGATGTGTCTAGATCATAGCTGTCAACCTTTCCCTTTTTTTGCGGGAAATTCCCTTATTATAGCATTGGGAAACAGCAGGGAGGGTTGACAGCTATGTATATAGCAGTGGGGAACAGCAGGGAGGGTTGACAGCTATGGTCTAGATCCAGCATAGCTTGCAAACACTGACGTCCTACAGGTATATTTGTCAGAATCTGCTAGAAGCAGCTGCAGGTCCCTGTTGGGTATGTCTGCACTTCTGGATAACCTACATCTGCCCCCAGAAATCCTTGTAAGAAATATTTAAACTGCCTCAACTTCCAGTCATTAATTCAGGTGTCGCAGGAATGGAAGAAGTTCAAGGATTATCTGATTAAAAGTGTAAAATTGGACATTTAAAGCAGAGTTAGCTAGTAGAATAGGCTTAAGCTTGTTAAGATCTGTTAAAATTGGGTAGATGATTTAAGTATGAAGGTTATAAATAATTAAGAATTCAGATATAAAATGGAGATGGAAATGGAATCGAAGTTTATAAATATATTCGCTTGATTGATTTGAAGTTTGAGATATGGTAAATGTTATGGGAAAAGATACAAAACTACCCAGAACCTGTAGAAAATTTATGAATGCAGTGGGGGGAACGGGGGAAGTCACAGTGTTTGAAATAAGATAAGTTTGAATTAAGAATAAGATAGAGATGTATGTTTTAGGTTTGTATATGTTTTATTTCTTTTTATGTTTATTGTTATTGTTATGATTGTTGTTTAATGTTTGTTGCTATGTATTTTGTGTTATTCCTTGTTTTGGTTTATAAAAGGGAAAATCAATAAAATTCTTATAAAAAAAAAAAACTTCCAGTCATTAATTCAGTTTCATTGATTAGAAATTCTACAACTCTCTATGCCTTTTCATATAACAGGAAAATAAAAGAGAACTGTAAAACGAAATACAATTAAGTGAGATATAAAGCAACTCTAAGTGGATATAATACATCACTAGCTACCAGGGCTTCCTCGGTTACATATAAGCCACTTGCCAAAATGCAAAATGGATTTAGCGAGCTTAACAGGTTCTTAAAAGCGATGGGATTAAAAAATGGAACTGTTTCTTCAGAAATACACAATTTAAAAATGCTAGGGAGCCATAAACCATCTGATATATGGATACAAAATTAAAACAAACGCATATCACAGACATGTGAGGTAAAATGTGTTACTCTGCAAATCACCATGGCACACTATGAAATAAATAAATAATAATAATGATTAAAACTGCAAATAATTGATGCTATTTTGATTTGTCAGCCAATTTGCTATCTGTTCCAGAAACTGGCTCCCAACACGCATTCTTTGCCCTTTCCTGTCTATGATACAGAGCTCGTAGGACAAATGTTACTACTGGTTTCAACACTTTATAAGAATGGGTGGCTAGAAGGAATTTTATACTCTGAGGTAAAAGATAATGAGTCTTTTCCTAACAGCAGGGGTTCCAACCGCTGCAGTCTTAAAAGCTACTGAAATGAATAATAAAACAAGCAATGGAGAAAGAAAACCTTTCATGTTTCCAAAGTTACACAGTCAGAATTGACTAAGGTCTTGTCCACATTGTGGTGTTAAAACCTGGGTCTGAAGAGGACAACTTCAAACTGCAGGTGGGGGTGGCTTTATAGGATGGACAACTCCTCCATTAAAAAGAAATAAACTAATCCTAACCTCACAATATTGGAGATGGCTAGCCCAGAACCCTTTTCCCATGACATGTTTGATTTCTATGGAGATTGAATGCTTTTCCATACAAAATAAATTCAGTCACGTCAGCTTTCACCTGAAGGGTTGAAACGTGTTTGTTCCTAACATTCGGCATGCTAGTTAGCGGAGAAGGCATTTGATTGGCTATAATACTACATTTATTATTGTACTAAAACAATTACCATCATTATTTTATTGTATGTCAATTTGATATATCTCATGTATTGTGGCATTAGTAAAGTTTGTATTGCCATCTCTTTACATTATTTTAGAAGCAGTAAATTCCAATTTTTATTCCCACCCAGCTTTTTTTATTTTTAATCATCTGCTTTTGGAGGCTGGGGTCCTACGCCTCTTGCTGTGGAGCTGGTATGAAATACCGTATTTTCCGGCGTATAAGACGACTGGGAGTATAAGATGACCCCCAACTTTTCCAGTTAAAATATAGAGTTTGAGATATACTCAACCACAGATTCTCCACCCGGCGTATAAGACGACCCCCGACTTTTGAGAAGATTTTCCTGGATTAAAAAGTAGTCTTATACGCCAGGATATACAGTACTACAAATTTGATCTGGCCTGTTTTTAGGAGGTAATTTAATTATTGTTTGATTTTATACTAATGTTATATATCTGATGTTAGCCGCCCTGAGCCCGACTTCGGCCGGGGAGGGCGGGATATAAATAAAAGTTTATTATTATTACTACAGCCAAACATAGGCTTACCACCTCTGTGAGAGCCAAAACTAAAAAGCAGCAATGTTCTCCATTTTCTTCTTCTTTCGTGGCCATTATAATTATCATTTAAACTTATATCCCTTCCTTCCTTCCCAAGGAGCCCAGGGCAGCAAACTATAACACTGACACAATTGAAGTATCTAAAAACAATCCCAACGCAGATGCAAACTTTGAACAACGACATAAACTTAGCACAGGGCGCTTCATCTCAGAAATCCTCTAAGCAGGTTAGACCTTATGGATAAAGTGGGTTATAAATGTAGCCTGTACTAAGCTGGGTCCAGACGCAGGTTACTAATACTTAGTTCTCACTGAAATCAATGGGACATAAATCATGCCTAACTTGTCCCACTGATTTTAATAGAAGTGCAATTAGAGTTGTGCCAACTAAGTTATACTTAAAGCAGACCCACCGAAACTAACGGACCTAAGTTAGTCGCATCTATTAACTTCAGTGGATCCACTCTGGATAGGATTAACAACGGCTGCAACCCTCAGTCTGCATCCAACCTTTTCTTGTTGCCCGTGGGAAGCTATGAGCTTCAACATGAGCCTGGCTATGTGTGAGTTCTTGTATACGTAACTGTGCATTCAGTTGTCTGCTGAAATGCAAAGAGCAGTACAGGATTATGTTTCATGCAACTTGGGTTGGTTTGTGGATTAAAGTAATTTTGTGTATGCTTTCCTTCATGAGGTTTGGTTGGCTGCGCATTCTTGTTTTCATTGGTAGAAATATGGGAGTGGGTAACCGTGGAACTGGAATTTATGAATCTGTATATTCTTCTGTGTGGGGATGTGTGTGGTTCTTTGCTTCGCTGCCTGTGTGTGTGTGGTTGCGGTTTTTTCCCCCTCAGGCAGAACTTTCACATGCCATGAATGTATGTATAAAGGCGTAACGGGATCGGTTAGTGGATCTGTGCATATGTGTGTGGTACTTTGCATCTGTCTTTGCGTATGCATAATTATGAATGTTTGTAAGTACGTGCTTTTGGCTAGCATGCACACATCTGCATGGTATCAGAAGTGCCCAACTGCCACAGCATGTAGGTAAGCGTGCAATTGCATCATTTTGTGTGTCTTTCATGGCTGTGTAGGTCCCTCACTCCCTTTGCCATGCCTGAAAAACTTTGAATTCCTTGGTGCGTTGTTGTGCATTACAATGAGGTATATGTGTGGTTCTTCCCTTCACTCTCTGTGTATGCATATTTGTGGATGTGTACATGGAAATGGAAAGTCTGTGTACTTTCCCATATGAGGGACGTGGATACTATAACTCTGCGTAAGCACATTTCTATTATTCATCACAACATGTATATTCTGCCTTTCCTCCAAGGAGCTCAAGTTGGTGTACATAGTTCTCTCCTCCTCCATTTTGTCCACACAACAACCCTGGGAGGTAGGTTAGGTTAAGAGACAGTGGCTGTGTACACACCATACATTCAAAGCACCCACACACAAATCACGGGAACTACTGTTTACCCCTCACAGAGCTACGATTCCCGACACCCGTAATAAACTACAGTTCTCAGGCTTTTTTTGGGTGAAGGGGAACTGTGTGTCCAAAGTAAGGTGTGTCCACAGCCAATGACTGGTCCAAGCTTTATGGGTGACTAGAGATTTGTACCCTGGTCTCCCAGGTCCTAGTCCAACCCTGCAGACACCACCCCATACTTTAAATCTATAGAAGCGGGTCCAGGACTGTGTGTCACTTCTGCTGCCTCCCCCAGCCCCATGAACCACCGTCTTGAGGAAGAACTGAGTCCATGCCTGTTTCATATTATATGCTTTTCACTTATGCATACCCAACCGACTAGCAGACGAGGAGTTCCTCCTGCGTAGGTGTGCGGGCTTGCAATGTCGAGTGTGCGATATTGGATCCATCTCCCCATGTACGCCATTAGGTATATCCTTTTGCTTGTGTACTTTTTGATTGTTATCTTCTTTCGTTAGGAGGCGGCTGCCAAAAAGCCGAGGCGGGGGGATCCGATGAATCTGGAATGGCTAAGGGAGCTGGAGGGGGAGGGAGGGGGCGGTAAGGTAAAAGTAGAGGGGGAACCCCTGAGCTGGGATGTGTCAGGGGAGGGGTGAAGCCCCCCCCCCCACGGGTCTTCTGAGCTGCCTGACGTCCTCTGCGGTCGAGTTGCCCAAAAGGTCACTGTGGTCAGCGTCTGCCGGCTTTTATTGTTTGCAATTTCCTCAGACACTGCCACAGCAAAAGGCTATGATGAGTCTCCGTCCCGGCGTCGTTTGCCCCCACCCTGGCTCTGACCCCCACCTGGGGGGAAATGGACTCACTATGAAAATATCAAACCCGAGGAAAAGAAACAGCCCCTGAGCAAGAGACAGAGAAGGGGGAGAAAAAGACCACAAGGCTTTAAACAGGAGGTGGGGGTGGATGGGAATATTCATCATGCAGCCCCCCTTTCCTCCCAGACTCTCTCCCCCCTCCCCGCTTTAAAAATTTGCCAGAGGCTCTGCCAGATCAAGGGAACACTTTCCGAAATCCATGGTTTCATTTATGGCTCTTACCTCCACTACCACATTATCCTACTGTAGAAATTTAGGCGCGGGTTCTTTCCCAGGGAGAAGGCCTATCATTGAAACGCATGCTCTAAAACGTCCTCGGGAGCCAATCCGCCACCATCCAAATCTCTGGGTGTTTAAAATGTTTTATTTCCCACCTTTTTCAGCAGTACCGCTCCTCAAAGGGGACTCTCAATAACTAATTACAAAGCAAGGCATAATAAATAAAAAAAATATAATAACAAAAACAGCCTAATAATAATAAAAAAATGTCCAGTAGCATCTTAGAGACTGGATATTTTTTATTTTTTTATTTATTTCAACTGCTTCAGACCAACACGGCTACCTACCTGAGCCTAATAAATCATCATCATCACGAATTAAATGCCACCAAATGTTTAGGCCAGAGGTGGCTAACTCATTTTGGTCAAAGAACCAAAGAAAATCCAAGCTGCAGGTCAGTTTACTTGTTTTAAAAATTATTTTTCTTCCAAAATTATTGGTGTTATGAGGGACTGGATCAAGCCCCCAAATAGCAGGTTAGCCACCCCTGGGCTTAGCTGAGGAGAAAAGCCTAAAATTGACACAATGTGGGTGTCAAAACAGATGTGTCTGCAGAAGGTATATCAGAGTCTGGGGTCTATCATAGAGAAGGGCTTAGCTTACCGTATATCCCAGTTCCCTGCACCTCAGTTTGCAAGGTGTTAGCCCCTGGAGCAAGTGGTTCTTCAAGATATCACCGGTCTCAAAGCATTTATGGCTTAAACCATAAGGACAAAACCAATTCCAAGTTGCACCTAGAAACCAATCTGGTTAGTAACACGGCCAGTGGAGTTTTGAACCCGTTGGTGGTTGCAAACCGCTCGTCAGAAGCAGTCCCATGTACAACACACTGCAGTCGTCTGAACTCAACGGCCCTTGATATCTACATGTAAATACTCTTTCACACGTTACAAAAACCCCTATGTTGAAATCACTCCTCTCTGTAGGAAATATCCAGTACATAGTAGACAGGCATAGGGGCAAGAATTCAGAGCAGTGTGTGAAACAGAATTTTGGAAGAGGAATCAAGGCACGCACCAGCCGCCTCAAGCAGGCCCAGAGCTCACGCAGCCCAGCTGCAGCCCATCAAAGCATGGGACCGGGTGGGAAACACAGTCCGCTTCTAGGCTGTCGCAATCTAGAAGGCATGATTCAATAATATACTGTGAAATTTAGGTTGAGCAACTAAAGCAGACTTATTGCTTTCACGCAGCTAACCTGCTTCCAAAGAAATCCCGGAATTTTTTGTGTCAAGAAAATGCTCTGGGGAGGGTGGGATAATGTTGACGCCGGATGATGCCCTATAACCTCTGTGCAAGCAAATAATAATTCTTCAGAGGTTCTGTTTAAATTTGTGGTTATTAAAAAGACAGGGAACACGAATGCTTGGGAAGCAGTGGTGCTGTATTATCTCCATGCAAATTTTGCGCACGCTAATCAGAATGAGTTTTCAATAAAAAGGCCCCTCTGGAAGAGCTCAGTGTCTCTGTCACTTTGCACAGGGGCTGCTCTGAAGGGGTGTTTGTGAAGTAACTGCTGTCAGGGGTGACGGGGACCCAATCCCGTGCAGGAGACCCATTTGCTCCCGTTATTTCCTATAGGGAAATGGGCTTTTGCCCCTCCCCAGCCCTCCAATGGCTACCAGCCACTATGGCTATGTTTCACCTCCACTGTCAGAGGCATCGTGCCTCCGGATACCAGTTTGGAAGAGTCGCTGTTGCAGTCATGTCTAGCTTGCAGGCTTCCCACAGGCATCTGGTCGGCCCGCAACTTTTCGTACCACTTAGGGTCCCTCCAGACTGGTGTTTTACTGCAGGCGTATTTTAAAACATGCTCTTGACAGAATAACAGTGCGTTAGTTGTGGATTTATTATGCTTCCCCAATGCTATCACATTATTCCTGTCCGGCGCAACAAAAAACTAAGAACATTTGTGGTTCAAAATTATTTTAGAGTACTTGGAAAAAGCCACAGAGGTTTTGAAGGCACCAGAAGGGAATGTTGGGGGGGGGGGGACAACTGATTGCTTCTAAGACGAACATCCTAAGTTGGCTTAGGACAACTTTCTGCCCTTCCTTTCTCTCTATATATTGTATTTGTACTAGTAATGGACTGCGCATGTTCCAGGGTGAAGGAAGCATCAGAGACAGGTAGGTGGTGAGTAACCAAGGTGGGTTTGCGGTGATGGGAGCATTGGGCCACACAGTCAAGCAGGGTGGAGAGAGTGAATAAGCTGGGCTTGCAGCACAGAGCAGGTTGAGTGAGGGGGCTGGTGCAGTAGGGCAGGTGAGCTGCGGAGGTTTGGCTAGAAAATGGGGAGGGGCTTTGGCAAGAAGTAATGGGGAGTGGTCTTTGAAGAAGAAGAAGAAGAGTTTGGATTTGATATCCCGCTTTATCACTACCCGAAGGAGTCTCAAAGCGGCTAACATTCTCCTTTCCCTTCCTCCCCCACAACAAACACTCTGTGAGGTGAGTGGGGCTGAGAGACTTCTAGAGAAGTGTGACTAGCCCAAGGTCACCCAGCAGCTGCATGTGGAGGAGCGGAGACGCGAACCCGGTTCCCCAGATTATGAGTCTACCCCTCTTAACCACTACACCACGCTGGCTCTGGTAAGGAATAAGGAGGAGGTGGCTTTGGGGGGAGGGTTGGACCCTCCAAATTGAGCAGTGGCATCAGCCCCTATGTTGTTTGTATATATAGCAACATTTTAAGCTGCCTTAAGTGTTCAAGGTGCTTCACATACATGATCTCAGTACATTGTACGGATGTCCTGTAAGGTGGGTCAATATTATTATTCCCGCACATGGCAGATGGAGGAGCTGAGCTTTCATAAGACCACCTGGTAAGTTTATGGAAGAGGTGAGACTTGAATGTCCTGTTTCAGAGCTGAGTAGTTGATCCCAAGTATAGTCCCTTTTATTGAAGTGTTTTCTTAGCCACTAGTCATCATTGTTGCCATAAACGTATTTGTACACCAAAAAGTTCACATTTGAAAATGTGGAAACAGTGAAAATGTGGTCAGTATGTTGTTATTATGCATGCACACATACACACACTCCTAAATTGCGAAAGGGGCTGTTAAAATGTAATGTAAATGCCAGAGAGAAACCACTAAACTTCTCTAGAAAAAAAATCACAATTATCTTACCACATATTGGACATGTAACAAACAGCACATCTATGTGCTAGGCCCTTGCATCTATGCTAAGAACAGAAATGCACATAGCAAACTGAGGTATGGGAGAAGGCTTGGGTGTGGGTGGGTGCATGTATGTGTAGATAAGGCAAACATTTCCCTGTAAGGACGACACTTAGCGCAAGAATGATTCTATACTTGGTACAGCAGATACCCAACGCTTAAGAACTTGCCATACACACTTTCATTGTGGCAGGAATGGAATTTTCTGTGCTACAAGATACCAATACAAGAAAACAGCAATGGGTGCTATCCAACTGAATAGATCCATTGCACAAGGATTTCAACTTGTACAATGACATTTCCCCTCCCTCTTCTTTCCCTGCAGCCCTCCACCCCCCACCAACCCGACTCCCAAATCTGTTCTGGAGGGTTGTGGGGAAACCCAGAACAGATTTAGGGAGGGGGGGGACATGAGGGCTGCAAGGAAAGGAAAGGACAGGGGTAAGTGGGTGGGGAATGTTCCTTTGTGCAGCCAAACGTACCGGTACTTGTGCTAGCAGATGTATTCAGATGGGCGAATATACCTGCAACAGAAATGCTACTCTGAGGAAAGACATCTGGGTCCTGTGCAACAAATGCTACAGTTATTCCATGACACAAATAACTGTGTGGGACGGCACAAAAATATGCATGTTGGCACGCAACAATGCGTGCTCCCGCCTACTTATCTCTAAGCTCGCATTGTATGGGTGTGCTTGTGTACATTTGTGTGTATTCATAGTGCATTTCCTGTGTGACATTTGTGTCCGAGTGTAGGCATGAGCGTTTTGTGAGTGGGCAGTTATATACAAATGCTGCGATGAGCATGTATTGTGAGTGGAGCATATGTGTGTGTGTGTGTGTGTGTGTGTGTGTGTCTATGCATATTTTCCTAGATCTCCTTTCCCCTTTCCAGCCACTGACTGTGCACACTCTGGTGTGAATCCCATCTCTCTCACCGTCCCGATGACACAAGAGCCTGGATTACAGTGTGCGCTGCTGACGGCAGAGTTTGGTCCTATCTAAACATCCCCCTTGACGCTTCCTGCCACGTCAGAGCTACTGGGGTGGGGGGAGAGAGAGCTGGCATGTCCAACCGCAGAGTTATGACTCTCCTGGGGGGTGGACAGGGGAGCTATAACCACAAGGAGCAGCAGTTCACAGACAACAGGCAGCCTAACCTTAGGCGATCTGATCGCTAGGTAGGTCAATGACGGGCAGACAAATGTGAGCAGATGGATGTGCAGAAAGGCAGCTCTTTTCAACATCTATTATACCACGCATGGAGTATGTTCTAAAAAATGCATTTGAGAAGCGTTTTAAAGACCACACACACACACACAGCACATTAAATGAAGTACATATCAGCACACTCAACTACAGACAGAAAACAGGTTTAAAAACAGACAATCTGCTTGGAGATTTTGATTGCTGTTATTTCAAAACAAAAGTTATTGACTGTTAATTAATTAAAGTTAATTATTGCATCGTTCACCTTGCCTTTCCTACAAGGAGCTCACACGCATACCTTCATCCTCACGACAATCCTGCGAGGGAGGATCGGCTGAAAGGTGAGGGACTGGTCCCACATCACAAATACGTGGGGAATTGAACATGGACCTCTACGGTCATATCCCACGATACACTTCAAACACAGAAGCATCAACAAACACATTTATAATACGTGTGTGTGTGTGTGCGCACATGCAACTGTAATGGGGAAGGCACAGAACTTCCCACTGGATTGCTATCAAGGTAAAAAGAAATGCCGAAACTCTCACGTTTGTGGTTATTTGATAAACCACATTGTAAAGCCTTTTTTTTACCTGAACTAGGTTTTGGTGGCTCATTAAAATGTAGGATAGAGGTGGATGCTGAGATACTTTATCTGGTTAGGTGGTTTTTGATGTACTGAAACCTACATGTGGGATTGCGGGGTAGGGGGGTTTAAATAAATAAAGTGGGTATAGTTATTAAACTGAGTAAACTGAGTATTGGTATTACCCCCTCCCAATACCTATATTTAGTTTAAAAATACATCTAAAATGGACAAATGGAAAGGAGAGCCATAGGAGGAGGGACGTGTGTATTCCACAATCAGAAGGAAACAAGAACAGCTCTGCTGCTGGATCAGGCCAGTGGCCCACCTAGTCCACCACTCTGTTCTCTCCGTGTCCAACCAGGTAGGAAGCCTGAAAGAAGCACCTGAAGGCAACAGCAACACTCTTCACTTGAGATTCTTCCTGGCAACTGATATTCAGAGGCACACTGCCTCTGACATAACCATCATGGCCACTGAAAGCCTTATCCTCTGAGAATTTCTCTAATCCGGTCCCACGTTAACAATGCAACCAAATACCTGTTGTTTTTCTCCCCCAGGATGTTAACTACGGGCCCCATCCACACTTGTTGTTCGCTCCAGTTCAAGCAGCAAAGATCGAGTTTTCCTGGGGGGAAGCGAAAATCTGGCTGAGCCCTAACTCACCAGGGAGAAAGGCTTAGCCTAGCCATCTCCCTGAGCTAACAGATAACTTCACTGTTTAGGGAAGTTTTTAATCTGTGACATTTTAGTGTATTTTAATATTTGTTGGAAGCCGCCCAGAGTGGCTTGGGGACCTAGCCAGATGGGCAGTGTACTACTACTACTACTACTACTACTACTAATAATAATAATAATGTGGGTGGGTGGGTAGGTGGGAGGGGGTGAATTACCAAAAAATAAAAATAACAAAATGACGCTACCCTGTACCAGGAACCCAAAGTGTTTTGCTACCTCATCCTGCCTCATGCTCAGAATCTGTAGCCTTTGGTTGAGTGCATGGGCAGCCGAGTGCCAGGTTCCAGGACGGGGATAAGAGAGGCAGTCGGGCGAAAAGCCGCTGATGCAAAAGCAGGAATGTGCAGTATGTCAACAGGTCCGGGAATCCGGGCTGAGCGCACCCCCCAGGAAGGGCATACGCTGGGAAAGCGACGGCAGGTGCTGTCCCATAAGCGCCGTCTGGGAAGCAGGATGAGTCAGTAGAATTGTTCGCAAATACACCTCAAGCATGACCTCCACCTGGGCTCTCTTGGTAAAAAAAGGTAAAGGACCCCTGGATGGTTAGGTCCAGTCAAAGGCTTTTCAGGCTGAGGCAGCTGGTGTTTCTCCATAGACAGCTCTTTCCTGGGTCATGTGGGCAACATGAGTAAACCAATTCTGGTGCAATGGAACACCGTGATGGAAACAAGAGCACACGGAAATGCCGTTTACCTTCCCGCCACAGCTGTACCTATTTATCTACTTGCGCTGGTGTGCTTTCGAACTGCTAGGTTGGCAGGAGCAGGGACCGAACAATGGGATCTCACCCCGTTGCGGGGATTCGAACCGCTGACCTTCTGATCGGCAAGCCTAAGAGGCTCAGTGGTTTAGACCACAGCACTACTGGGGTCTTCTCTTGGCAGCCAACTATTGTCGCCCCATAGAAACCCAGGAAGTTGCCTTGTGTTGGGTCAGGTTACCTGTCCATCTACCCCAATATTGTCCGCTTTGGCTGCCAGGGTGTGAGACAGGGAAGGGTCTCCCCCCATCTTCTGCTACCTGATCCTTTCGAAACCTTCCAGCTGGGGGATGAACCTGGGACCTTCGGCAAGCAAAGTGGCTTCCCTATCAGGACCCTCCCCACCTGCATCTTGCTGAGATACGTCAATCTAGCTTACAGATGCCTTCTGTAGCCCAACTTGAATTCCTTCCTCCTCTCATCTCCGCCAAGGTATCCAATCTCCGGTTTGCACCCCTCCATCCACATATCCTGCCATGAATTCTGGGCTTTCCCCAGTCCTACCAACATCCCTCGATCTTGACTCCCAAAACACAAAGTTCAACACATCAGGTTAAAGCCTGTGGATCCTGTTCATCTCTCTCCCTCCCACCCACCCCCACTGCCCCTCACCCCCAGCTCTTGCCTTGAACATGGTCCAAGTACAAACAACAGAGAAACAGTGTTCCTGGCTAGAGAGAATTCCTGGGTTGTGTGGAAAATCTGCTGAATCAGCAGCTGGGATTAAAGAAAATGTGCAGCAGACACACAACTCTCTCTCTCTCTCCCTCCCTCCCTCCCTCCCCTCCATTCCCCGTTCAGTCTACCTATTTGTGCCAGGAGGCCTGCAGGATCCTCACAAATACCCTTACGCAAAAGTGCCAAGTGTCCCCTCCCTGCAGCAACGGAGACCCAGCTTTTGTCCAAACCTTTTCGTGATGCAGGCAAAGGAGGGGGTGCAGGGAGAGGGGCTGCCATGTGGTTTGGCTACGGAGTTGGGGATTTGCGTTGGTTTAGAGGGGAGGCTGCAGGGACAGAGAAGAAGGACAGGGGAGGGAGAGCATCTTGTACTCCATGCAAGTAATAGGACACACGTACACATTTGCAGCCACACACGTTAACGCATTCAAGCCCAAGCGCACAACGCTTCCAGAAGATCTATGCACAAATGAACACCAGCCAGTGTATCTATAGGGGCTGCACGTTGAAGTTCTGCGAGGGTTTCAGAACAAGCAGATTCTGAATTGCGCCCTGTATTTGGAAGCACAGGGGAACTGAGCTGTGTGTTTCACTATGTCTAGGGGCCAGTGTAACACCGGCCGTCATTAAGGCAGTGTGACTGGTGCAGCTGCCCAGAGCACGGCTCTCTTGTGTGTCTACCCACATTTGCCTGTGTGAAGCAGGGGAATAGAAGAAAATCTGTTTGTACATTGGACTGTCTGGCCCAGTTCAGACATCGTACTAAAGTATTACACAAGGGGTCAGCAAACTTTTTCAGCAGGGGGCCGGTCCACTGTCCCTCAGACCTTGTGGGGGACCGGACTATATTTTGAAAAAAAAAGAATGAATGAATTCCTATGCCCCACAAATAATCCAGAGGTGCATTTTAAATAAAAGGAGACATTCTACTTATGTAAAAACACGCTGATTCCTGCACCATCCGCGGGCCGGATTTAGAAGGTGATTGGGCCGCATCCGGCCCCCGGGCCTTAGTTTGGGAACCCTTGTATTAAACCGTGATTTAGCATAACAAGAACAAGCCACAGCAAACCCTTCTTACAATGTGAGAAGCAGCAAGGAGGAGTGTAGAAGTTTTTGGCTCTGATTTAGATGAACCACAGCTTCTTATGCTAACCAAACCAAAAAAAAAACCAAAAAAAAAAAACACCCCTGTGATTAGTCTTAACTACAGTTTCTTTCACACACAGGTGAACTTCAAACCATGGGTTATGAACTGACTTATTTAGGCAAGTCACAGTTACCATTAACCACAGTTTAGAGTTCAAACACAGCAGCAAAATCAACAGTAAAACTCTTCAGAGCCGCACTGGAGGAGAGGGAAATAGGAGAGGGAAGTGTGCAAGGCTCATCATGGCTTATTCTCATCACACCAAGCTATTGTTTTTTAGGCCCATGACATCTGAATATAGACACTGTGGGGCAAATCGGTCGTGCCTTGTTTTCACCACTTGGCGCGTAGTGGATCAATTACTGCTTGCTTTTGCAGCTTCCTGCATGTTGCCTGAAATAACAGCATTTCCAAAGTGTCTTAAAGTTCATGTAAGGGGCAAAACCAAAAGGCAACGATCTTGAACTGTGATTGTCATTTTTGCTGGAAGATTGAAAAGGTGGGGGGGGGGTGGAGTTACAGATATGTAAGTCTGTGCAGGGTGCAGAAACGTCTAATCATCTAAACCGGGGTGGGGGGAGCCTTTTTCAGACAGAGAGAGACACATTTCCTCATGGTGATCTTCCAGGGGACCACATGCCAAAGTAGGTGGTGGAGGCAGAGACAAAAGCTGCATTCCAGCCACATAAAAGACTGGTGTTTACATACCTCTTTTCACCTTCGATATGGGCAAGAAAGAGGTGTTATCGCAGTCAGGTAAATGGACACAAGGATGGTGCAGAGCAGAACTGGCCAGGGAACAATGGATGTGGCCTGGGGAGAAGGTCTGGGATAGTCCTTAGCTTGTAATGCTCAAACGTTACCAGAACTGTATGGGGAGCAGCTTCAAACATGTACAGCTGCCTCCTCACTTTGCTTCAAGGGCTCCCCCTGTGGTTGCTCAGATCCATCTATCCATCCATAATTATACAGTATTTGCATGCCTCCTTTCCATAGTTAAACCATGCTCAATGTGGCTTACAGCATGAAACAAAAATACAATTACAAACATAAAAACAGTGGACGCTTGGGTTGCGAACACGATCCGTGCAGGAGGCGCGTCCGCAACCCGTGCAGCTGCATCTGCGCGTGACGCAATTCGGTGCTTCTGCGCATAGTACGATTTAGTGTTTCTGCGCATTCGCGAGCGCCGAAACCCAGAAGTAACCCATTCCTGTACTTCCAGGTGCGGCACGTTCATATCATGAAAACACACCACCTGCAGCGAGCGCAACCCGAGGTATGACTGTAGTCATAAACAATAAACGAAACATCAAAAAGTACACAGCCAAATCAAACCATTTCCACATAAATCATAAAATCTAAAGAAATTATATGCTTTTGTAGTTGGAGTCAGTCAGGGCTTCGCCCTCCCAGGCCAGGTAGGAAAAGGCCTGCAAGGCAGAGAGCAGGTCTTCCAGGACTCACAGCCAAGAATGGTCAGCCTGGAGGCCTTCAGATGTGCCTTTGGGAGCCAGTATTGACCTAGGAGACAAGGAAAGCACGCTCTGCATATGTTCTGATGCTATTTCTTATCAATTCCCAGCGTATTTCCAGAATTAAGCACAGCACTGGAAACAGAAGCTGGTCCAGTGACCTGAACCTGGCACAACTATAGTATCACCTTTGGCACAATTCCTATTTTTCACATCTTATTGTAACCAACTGTAGCTTGCCACCCAACCTCAGGTGCACACAACTTTCCCTGTTTACCCTTGCCACAGTTTCCTTCCCCACCTCTGCGCTGAATTTTACACTGTAAGCTCCTCCGTTCCCTCTGCAAAGAGTACTTCATGGTTCTATATTAACAGTAATTATTACGGTTGTTGTCGTTGTTATTGATGACGCTATTGCATCCTCTCGTGTTGTGCACCAGAGCCCAAGGGAAGAAGCCACAGCACGGAAGCCTGACAGTGTGCATGACCTTTGAGCCAGCCTCAAAGGACGTGACTTCATTCCTTTTGCTTTATAACAGCCTTCAGGGAATCCCCCAGCCAAAAAGGAGGGAAAAAGCAAAACAGAATTATCAACCCCTTCTGCCATGTTCCAAGTCCCCATTGCCAGCCTAGTTTTGGCTCCTGTGCGACAGGGAATCCCGTGCAAAAGGAAGGCTGGCTTCTTGTCCGGACTGGCGTCTAGACATTCCAGGGGAATCCGGGACGCGTTGCCAGGGGTGGGGTCACTTTTTGGGCACGGCGGTTAGACTCTTGAGGTTGCTGCGCTCATGGGGCGGATGAGTCGTTCCAGCGAGTCCGTGTCATTTTTTGCGCTGAGACGGAAAAGTTCTTAGCTAGCAGGTGACGGAGCTGAAACAGCCATGGTGGGAGGCTCCCGTGTGTGTGTGTGTGTGTGGCAACTCTCCCTATTCTTCAGCAAGACGAGGTATTCAGAAGCAGATGCTGCCAGATGGCTGGCGAAAGACCCTTCAGCATTTTGACAAATGAAAATAAGCACTGCGCTCCATGAAGCCAACACGCAGACAAAAAAGAAAGTCTTAAAACAGACTTGGGAGTGAGTGGGTGGGTGGGGAGCAGCTTCTTGGGGGAGGCAGGGGTACAGAGGCGTGCCAACACATCCCAGGAACAACCCAGACTGTTAACATCAAAAACCAGCCAGAGTCCTGCAATGCTGAAGGGCAAGCTCTAAACTTTTGGATGCCACAAACATTCCGTCAGTTTAGGATTTCAAACAGAAGGCTCCGAAGGAATTAATTTCTGTCTCAAAGGAGGGAAGGGGAGGGGGGGTATCTGTACCCACAAGGCCAGCCCCTAGTCATTGCATTCATTCCCTCCTGCAAGGTCACGTATGCACGCACCCTGCCCTTCTTTGATGCACTGAGCTTGTTCCCTTTATGCTCGCCCTGCTCCCTCTTCCATCCTCCCCTTCTCCTAACTGCAAAGAAGGGGGGATTGTCAATCACTCAGGGCTGGTTCTAGGCTTTTGTGAGAGCCAGTGTGGTGTAGTGGTTAAGAGGGGTAGACTGGTAATCTGGGGAACCTGGTTCGAGTCTCCACTCCTCCACATGCAGCTGCTGGATGACCTTGGGCTAGTCACACTTCTCTGAAGTCTCTCAGCCCCACTCACCCCACAGAGTGTTTGTTGTGGGGGAGGAAGGGAAAGGAGAATGTTAGCCGCTTTGAGACTCCTTCGGGTAGTGAAAAGCAGGATATCAAATCCAAAATCATCATCATCTTCTTCTTCTTCTTCTTCTTCTTCTTCTTCTTCTTCTTCTTCCTCCTCCTCCTCCTCCTCCTCCTCCTCCTCACCGCAGCTTGTCTCCACCACCCCATATTGGCGGCTTGGGCCCAGAAACAGAAGGGAGGTTGAATGGCTGGCAGCTGCAGCTTCTCCTGCTTGCTATCACCCCATGGTGGAGATGAGCCCAGAGGGTGAGCTAATTGTTGCTCCCCCTCCTTGCTGCCAAGGCAATTGCAGAGGCTCCAGTTGGTGCTGGGCCCTAGCAGATGCTTGCCCAATGCAAAGCACTGAGGCCAGGCCTGCTGTCAGTCACTGGTATTACGACTGCACACACCCGCAAAGCAGCATGGTCCCAGCCGAAAAGTGGTTGGGGAGTAGGCCCATTGGTTGCTAGGCAACCCACAAAGAGCTGCCTTTTGGCTTCTGGCTCTAGGGGAATAGAGGTTCTTTGCTGTTGCCTAGCAACTGAAGGGCCCGACCTCCACTTCATGTCAAAGAGGTGGCTTCTTCCAGCTGTTCTTGGAACCCCAGTGAAGGCACTGACCCACTAGACTTCGGCCAGCCTGCCCCCAACTTACAACTAGCCTGGAGGGTGGCACTGGCCCCTAGCTGCCCTCTCCTCAGCCTCAGTGCTGCCCTTGCAGAATTCAGCCAAGAGGAGGACAGGGAGAAAACGTGAATTAGTTGGCTCTGCTTGCCACTGATTTTGGCTTCACCAAATGTTGGCCTTGTCTCTCGCCTCACCAGTCCCAATGGGCATCACATCAGCCCCCAGTGTAGCCATGCGACCCAACAGTAAGCCCAGACCTGAATGCATAGCACAAAAGAGATCAGCCCTCTCTAAGGCCATCAGTGCTAAAAGCTACTGAGTGACAAGAGAGCTAGGGTGGGCATAGTGGTCCTGGGTTCAAATCCCATGGAGGGTCTCCACAATTCTCTGCAGAAATAAATGTGCATCAACCTGGCACGTATATTTTTGCTCCACATACATGTGCTGGAAAACTACCACTGGTTCCCTGCTGCATACTCACAGAGTAAGAAACCTGCTCCGATGGAAGCAGCTGCAAAGAGGTGACAATTGTCCACATCTGTAAAATAGGCATAATAGTGGCATAGCTCTAGGGGCTGCAGTGAAGACAAGGTAGTGTATTTTTGAAAAGGAGGAGGAAGAGGTGCCGGTACACATGCAATGTGACAGATAAATGTGCAGCAGCAAGGATTATATTCGGAAACAGAGAAGTTTGAAATTTAGCCCATCAGCTGTTGCAGAACCCTGGGATCATTTTCCCTACTTCCTCATTGACTTCTGCCAGGAGCTGCAAATTATTTGGTGCAAGATTCTGGCAGGTGCCAGTAGGCTCTGCCTAATTCCGTCGCTTCCGCTGCTCCGAAGTTTCACGCTACATTTCTCAGCAGCACCAGCCCAGCTCAACCTACAAACCTCACTACTCCTGGAAAAGCCAGGAACCCCAGCTCCCAGGATCCCTTGCTCCCACTTTTTGGCCACAGAATCCCAAGAACCTTCTTTGCAAGCCTTGAGGGAAGGTCTGAGGGGTGGCTGGAGGAAGTGAAGTGGGGAAGAGAGTAAAAGAGTAAGACGGCTCCTAACAAAAGGGTGTATCCTTCTGCACTCTGTAGGTCCCTTTTCAGAGAATTTGGCCCAAGCCAGCACATTCCGACTTTGAACCAGCTGCCTCCGTGCATCCCCCCTACAAAGGGCTCCAGGCTTTTCCCTCCCTTGGAGCTGGCCAGCCAGACCTCCAGCACCATCAGACAAGCTAAGCCTCCGCTGTTCCATTCCTCGCTCACTCTGAACTCTTGCCCAGTCTGAGGTTTGGGAGGCAGCCTACTTGAGGGGGAAGTGGAGCCAATTCCTGTCCTACTCCCTACCATCCTCTCCTCCCTCCCTCAGACAGAGCCGTGATCCTACTCCCCTTCGGTAGCTTCCCAACCACCACCACCACCACTCCCGGCTCTCCAGAGGACCCAGGAGTCCTGGCTCCCGGCCACCTTCATTCTGGCCCATTAGGCCGGGATTGAACCAGCCCTTTCCCCCCTCCTGCTTTTGGCTACCAAGCCAAGGGTATATGTGTGTGTGTGTTTTAAAGGTTACCCTGCTTCTAGACAATGGCAAACTTTACATTTGCGTGAATGCCGGTTAACGTAACTCTGATGGTTCAGCCGCAGGAGTATCTCACTCCCAACAACAACAACAACAACAACGACAACAACACAGTTGCTTCACAACAAGTAGCGCTCCCGTTCTGCTCCGCTCCCCTTGGGCTGGAATGGCATCTGTAAACCACCCAATCCACAATGGTTTTGTTTGCATTTCCCCCGTCCTCCTGGGCCAGTGCCTGGTGCGCAGGGTGTGACTCTACTTAGAGGGCCCCGGTGGGTTTGTGGTTGATTCAGACAGGACGATCGTGGCCGCGACCTCCTGTTTTCATCACAGCGGCTTGTCGTCTGTCCCAACCGGAGGGTGTGAGTCCATCACGGCGGGAGCAAAAAGCCAAGTCCCGGCCGCAAGGAACGATAGGGAGTTCAGCCCTCGAGGCACGGAGGTCCCAGGCACAGGGAAGATGCCCCCTTTTAAGCCTTAAGCAGGGTGGCATCAGCAGTGGGTGAGTGTGGGCTGAAAGACATAGCTCCCCACCAAATGTGTGTGCTAGGACTTCCCATGCACACTAGCTACAAAAAGTGCTGGTTACAGGAGATGCTGCTTCGTAGCCACTATTGTCTACTCTGACGGGGAGCAGCTCTCCAGCTTCTCAGGCAAAGAAGTCTTCCCCAACACCTGCTCACTGAATTTTGTTTTTCATCTGGAGATGCCAGGGATTTTCTGCGTGCAAAGGATGTGCTCTACCCCCGAGCTTCGGTTCCAGGAATACAGATCTATAGCCACAGATTTCATAAGGTGATGGTTTCGACCTATAAAACATTATGGGGCTCAGGACTCCGATACTTCAAGGACCGCCTCTCTCCACATGAACCAGCCCAGGCCCTGCATTCATTATCCAAGGCCCTTCTCTGTGTGCCCCCTCCAAGGAAGCTGTAGAGCAGGCACCCCCAAACTCAGCCCTCCAGATGTTTTGGGACTACAATTCCCATCATCCCTGACCACTGGTCCTGTTAGCTAGGGATGATGGAAGTTGTAGTCCCAAAACATCTGGAGGGCCAAGTTTGGGGGTGCCTGCTGTAGAGGGTGTTGTTGACACAAGAACGGGCCTTCTCAGTGGTGGCTCCCCACTTGCAGAACACTCTCTCCAGGGAAGCATACCTGGCACCTTCACTGTTTATTTTTAAGGGCCAAACAAAAGCATGTGTCTTCCACCCGACCTTTCTTTGGCCTTTAATTACCTGTGGTCTCTTTTAGTGGGTAGGTGGGATGTGTTAGTCCTGCCTTTTTATAAATATGAATGTGTTTTTAGCTTTTTTAGCTTTTTGCTGTTTTTAATGTATGCACCATTTTTAAAAGTTGCTCTGGGTTACTTTTTGTAAAGCAACCCAACTAATAAGTGCAACAAACAAACAACAACAACAACAACATGAAGTATTTGGAAAAAGAACCACCTTTGCTTTGGAAACCCTATTCCCAGGACTGACTTATTCCTGCAAGTGAATGAGCTGGCACGGTGCTGATGTAGTAGAATGAACTGCACCACTCCAGACCTCACAAAGGCAGTCACATTTCTGAATGTTCTCCTATGTTAAAAACTATCTGCCAATTAGAAAATGAGCACAGGCTGACAAAGGACTGGGATAGATACTTTCACCCTGATGTGCTAGATTTCTATTTGCATTGTGATTGTTTTGATTTTTGATTTTATTCTCCCCCCCCCACACACACACATGATCTGCAATTGGACCCGTAATTCTGCACTTGCAGTGTGAAGCAATGTAGTGTGTAAGGGTGCACTGCAGAGCGGTGTCACATATATACCCCTTCATGGATCACTGCCTTGTCGTGGCGAAGGGGCTTGAATTACTCAGGGAAGCTATGGACAGGTCAAGATGGACAGGTCATAGTGGAGAGTTTGGACCAAACGTGATCCACCTGGAGAAGGAACTGGCAAGCCACTCCAGTATCCCTGCCAAGAAAACTCCATGGACAATGGTCCATGGGGTCACGAAGAGTCGGACACGACTGAACGACTGAACAACAACAATGAATGTCTACTCATGAGTAAGTGCTACGGAATTCAGCTGGACTTGCTTGCAGGTGAATGCATACAGGACTCTAAGTCAGTTACACTTTTGTCCCATTGAAACAAATGGGGCTAAAGCATGGGCAACTCACAGAGCAAGTCCACTCAGAAGTAAACCCTACTTTACTCCAAGGTAAGTGGGTTAAGGAATGCAGCCTGAGGTTACGATCCAATAGCCTTTGGATTTGTCTAGGAGGCAGCCCCATTAAACTCAAGTGAGTCTTATTTCTAAGTAGAAGTGTGTACAGTTGCACTGGAAGTCTGATTCCAATTGTCTATGTTTTGCACTGCGAGACAGAAAGTGGGAAAAGTTGAGTTTATTACCAGTATAACCCCCCTGGGGCAAAAGTGGACCTTCCTGTTGCTGAGCGCCCTTTCTCTCTTTTAAGCCTTACCCAAAGAAATGATTATGAGATAGCCTTTTAAAACACATTGCTTTTTCAGAGTTTTGTTTTTTTTAGGAAACGGAGCTACTACTTACCCTGAAAAACAGAGGAGGGTGCTTGAGGTTTTCAGGGCAACGTGGAGCAACCTTTACATAACTCAATGGAAAAGGCTGGAGCTCTTTATATTGCTGCTTCATTGCTGAGTGTTCTGCAGAGATCCTTCCCTCTAGGCAACAACCAGCCAAGCACTTTGGTTCCCACAGTAAGTAGGCCATTATCCTTCCACTTTGAGGGTTTCAGCTCTGCAGGGGGAATAAATTTGGGCCTCCTAACGACTCTCAGAGCCCTTTGAAGAACTGCAGTTCCCAGAATCCTTTGGGGGACGCCATGACTGTTTAAAGAAGCATAATCGAAGTGTGTTGTGTCAATGCGGCCTTAGTTATATGTTGAAGGCTATGCCCACAAACAACAACAACAACACCCGGCCAGGCTGGAGGGCCCCTTCTGTGTTTCATAAGAGCAGCCTAAAGTCCCTGTTTATCTCCTACCAATGAGAGAGGCTGAAATTGCCAAACTTCTATGCATCTAATAAAGATGGGGGGCTGGGGGCTGGGAGAGGTGCCTATATTTAATCTGGTAACATTAGGTAAACTGAGGGATCTCAATTTTAGAAATAACTGCTCATCTTTTTCCTCCAAAAAGGGGTTGGCGACCTCTAGTGCCCAAAACCTGTGACTGCACCAGTTTAAAAGAGGGCAAAAGCTAATAAATAAATAAATTGAGTGCAAAAGCAAATAAATAAGTAAGTAAATATAAAGTTGCCGTTTGCCAAAGCAATGGTCAGCAAAAGTTGGGCTCCAGCTGTCAATAACTCCAGGCAGCATGCCCAGTGGTCGGGGATGAGGGAAGGTGGAGTCCAAAAACATCTGGAGGGCCACTGGTTCCCCAGCCCTGACTAAACCCACAATTCTGCTTCCCACAGTAGCCAATCAGATGCTTCCAGGAAGCCAACAAGCAGGGCATGAGGGCAATATTCCTTCCCAGCTGTTGCCTCCCTCCAGCAACTTGCATTTTCAGGTATAATACTGTTGAACATGGAAGTTCCATTTATTTATCGTGGTGAATTACCACTGACATACCCGTCTATTCTCAAGGTATTTGTCTATCCCCCTTCTAAGTCTTCTAAAGTAGGGGGCACCACTGCAGATTCCTTAATTTAATTATGTACTGTGTGAAGAAGCACTGGTTTTTGCCCTTTCTGAGTCTACTGTTCCTCAATTTCATTGCGTGACCTCAATTCTTAGTATTTTGGGAGAGGACAAAGGCTCAATCCATTTTTTCCACACCATGCTTAATTATATAACCCCACTCCTTAACTATTCCCCCCCATCAAAACATTTTTGCTAAACTATTAGCATTATAATGATGCAGCGTTTTTAGTTTCCTAAATCTCATTCAGTTGCACAACAAGTACCTGTAATTCCATGTTGCAGAGGAAAGTATGGAGGTTGAAGTAACCTCTAATCGCGCCATGAGTGGGGCTCATCTGTACCTCCATTTGGTCTGCAGCTTTCCCCTAGGTAGGAAAACCAGCAGTTTTCCAGAGGAAAGCTGTGGGGCAAATGCAAAACCGCTTGGATCCTCCTTGCTTTCTGGGCTCAGGACAAGCAGAAAAGTGTGGATGAGTCCCAAGTCTTGATGCCACCTCTACTCCATCTACTCTAGTTCCAGGACCATGGGCAGATCCACACCATACATTTAAAGCACACAACCCCTGCCCAAAGAATCCTGGGAACTGTAGTTTCCCACTCGCAGAGCTACAACCCACAGCACCCTTAACAAACTACATTTCCTAGGATTCTTTGGGGGAAATCACGTGCTTTTCAACGTGGGGCACGGGGAGTCACAACGGATACTGGAGCATTTCAGGATAGGATGTGGGAGAGCATCTGCAAAGAACAGCAGGGTAGGAAATCGCTGTTTCCCATCATTTCCCCTGGGGCAGCGCAGCCATGACCTCAGTTCCCAATAAACGTGAAGGCTCCAGATTTTATAGCCTGAGCCCGACATGAATAAAGGGGTGGAGGGGTTGTATCTGCATTTAATAACCCTTGATTAGATTGTCCTTCCACGCTGCTGGGCGCCAGGAACGGCGGAGCCACGAGTGGCCGGGAATTTGTAAGATGGCTTCCCGCTAGGGTGGGGAACAAGTACGGTTCCCCCTCAGTCCCAGCCCATGAATGCAACAATTGGCTTGTCTGTTGATGAAAAGCCACGAGCAAGAGGGTGTGTGTGTGTGTGTGTGTGTGTGTGTGTGTGTGTGTGTGTGTAACTGAAGATAGCAGGACAAAGTAATGAAAGCACCAAAGGACACATTTCCAGAAAGATTGGGCTGTGGGGGGACGACACACAAGCCAAACTGCTAATCAAGTTTTAAAATGCTGGTTTTCAAACCACTTATGTGTGCAGTTTAACTGGTCTTTTTGCCAGCAAAAGTCAAGGTGTTATGCAGCCAGCACAATCATTTTTTATTTGCAATCAGATTTAATCATTTTTATTTACAGCTGCAATCAAGGTGATTCAAAATGGAGGATCTCCCTCCCATCCCTTCCAGAGCAACACTTATTGGCGGATCTGCATCCAGGCAGCTAACAGAGGCTGGCATTGTTTGAGTCGATCCGGAGTTAACTGAGTGACCTTGTCCTTGAATCAATAAAACCTGGTCATTTCGCATGCAAAAGATCCCAACATCCACCTCCCATCTTCTCCAGAGAAAAGCTCCCGCCTGACACCCTGGAGAGCAGCTGCCAGTCAGAGTCAACAATGCTGAGCTAGCTGGACCAGTGGGCAAGGACACACTGCATGCCCAGGGAACGTCCAGGGAAGGAGACAAAAATCTAGGTTTAGCAGCTGACTAGATGGAGGGTCTAAGGTGAAGCTGTTTACTATTTTGGGGGCAGGATATTGCCGCATTCCAGAATCAGCGCTGTCTCGCTAGGCACTTGCCTGCGTCCCGCTGCTCAACACAAACAGATGTCCCCCCAAAATGCTTCCCACTTTCCGGAGTGGTGGCATGTTTTGGTGAAGTACTAGTAGGTTGTTTCCTTAGGATGAGCTTGCAATGTGGATGGCTGCAGCTCAGTGGCAGAGCTGTGCTCCTTGAATTCTGCTGCCCTCTGCTGGGCAAAGGTCTCCTGCTTCCTTAAACAGCTCACCCATTCTCCACTACAGTATTGTTTCCTTGTGTATTGAACTCGCTCCCTGAGCATATGCGGTTCTGCCTCTCTCCTTTCCCTTTCAATCCCTCCTCAAAACCCACCTTGCCCTCATGTATTTGCTTTATCCTCTTGCTCCTTTTATGAACATAGGTAAAGGTAAAGGGACCCCTGACCATTAGGTCCAGTCGTGGACGACTCTGGGGTTGCGGCGCTCATGTCACTTTACTGGCCAAGGGAGCCGGCGTACAGCTTCCGGGTCATGTGGCCAGCATGACTAAGCCGCTTCTGGCGAACCAAAGCAGCGCATGGGAACACCGTTTACCTTCCCGCCAGAGCGGTACCTATTTATCTACTTGCACTTTGATGTGCTTTAGAACTGCTAGGTTGGCAGGAGCTGGGACCCAGCAACGGGAGCTCACCCCGTCGCGGGGATTTGAACCGCCAACCTTCTGATCAGCAATCCCTAGGCTCTGTAGTTTAACCCACAGCACCACCTGCGTCCCATTTTATGAACATAGGGTGCCCTAAAGTGAATCAAAACTTTGGCTCATCTGCCCCAGCATTAGCTACTACACTAAGGCTGTGCACACACTGTACATTTAAAGCACCTGATTTCTCCGAAGGGATACTGGGAACCGTAGCTTGTTTAGGGTGCTGGGAATTGTAGCTCTGTGAGCAGGGGTGGCGCATTCCATTTTGCTGTTGGAGGCGAAATGGGAAGTGTCACCCTGCCTGGCCACTGCTGCCTGCCTCACCCACCCTATTGCCTCCGCCACGGGCAGAGAAGCGGTGCTAGCATTGGCGCCCATTGTGGGCGAGATCTCCCCAATTTTAGGGGAGCTCTCGCGTGCTCTGCAAGATCTCGCCCAATTTCGGCTAGATCTTGCCTGAAATCAGCTCTGGCACTGCTTCTTCAGTGGTGCCTCCACCTTGAGGACACCTCTGCCTAATGGCTGGGGTGGCCCTGTCTGTGATGGGGGGGAATCTCATTCCTCAGGATTCTGTTATTGGGAGGGCTGGATTGTAACACAAAAAGAGCCTGCAGGATCAGGCCAGTGGCCCATCTAGTCCGGCATCTTTTTCTCCCGGTGGCCAACCAGATGTTTTTAGGAAACCAACAAACAGGATCTTGAGCAAGGGTCAGCAAACTTTTTCAGCAGGAGGCCGGTCCACTGTCCCTCAGACCTTGTGGTGGGCTGAGCTATATTTTTTTGGGGGGAGGAATGAACAAATTCCTATGCCCCACAAATAACCCAGAGATGCATTTTAAATAAAAGCACACATTCTACTCATGTAAAAACACGCTGATTCCTGGACCATCCACGGCCGGATTTAGAAGGCGATTGGGCCGGATCCGGCCCCCGGGCCTTAGTTTGGGAACCCCTGATCTTGAGCCTCCTCCTACCCCAGACCCTCCAGCCTCCTGGTTGCTAGGTGTACGAATACTCTAGAACTCCCAGGTTCTATGACACTTCTCTGCAATTCTGACACCATTCATGTCGCAGGCAGCCTCATGGCTCAGGCCCACCCCCTGCCACATGGAACTGGCGTCCCCAAAAGGAGAGAGATATGAGATATGAGCCAGCCTGGTCTGGCTTTTCTTCTTTGTCTAGTGCTGGTCCTAGAAGGTATGTAGAGGAACCCGCCTCCCTCAGTCCCCCAGGCTGGGATCAGTGCTAGTTCCTTTTGCCATTCATTTGTTTAATTTCTGTACCGCTTCATGCCAAAGTTTTAGGGTTCTAAGTGGGATGCTGCAAGAGGATTTGGCAGGTGGTGGTGGTGGGGGGTCATTGGTAGTGGTTGTGTTTGCTGTTGCCTTCCATTCAAAATCTGATTTTGCCCCTTTCGTTCCACCAGGTACTAGTGGGAATTTCCTGAAGCCTCTCAGTGAGTAAAAGTGCTTCTTCTTCTTCTTTCTGTCTCTTCCTTTCTTCTGACCCTGAAGTGCTGCTCTCAAAAAAGAGAGAGATCAAGGGGCTCCCTCTTGAAGCAAGAACAGGAACCACAGCCTCAGGAAGTTAAAAGCAAGCGGTGGAAGAATTTGTGTCCCTCCAAATGTGTCACATCGTCCCGTCCCGTCCCCCCGGACCATTGGCCATGCTGGCAGGGGCTGATGGAAGTTGGAGTCCAACAGCATCAGGAAAGCCACAGGTTCCCCACCCCTGGCTTACAATCCCCCCCCCCCTCGTCTTGCCCGCACTTTCCCAAGCTTTTCTTCACAGCCTTAAGAACTAAAGCAGGCTTCCACAACCTCGGCCCTCCAGATGTTTTTGGCCTACAACTCCCATGATCCCTAGCTAGCAGGACCAGTGGTCAGGGATGATGGGAATTGTAGTCTCAAAACACCTGGAGGGCCAAGCTTGAGGAAGCCTCACCGATCGATTTGTTCCAGTTGTAGCCAAGCCTGATGCTTTCAGGATACTCAAGTTTCACATTCAATACCAATTTTGTGTGGTTTGATTGTAAAAGCCCTGATTGGCAGCTTAGTGTTTCTGTGATGAAATATGAGGACTACAACTCCCATCATCCCTGACCACTGGCTGTATTTACCGGAGCTGATGGGAGGGCCAAAGATTCCCTACTCCTGACTGAGGAGGTTGAATGCTTTCTTTCTGCATATCCAGCAGGGCTGGCCCTCCCAATAGACAGAGTGAGGCAATCACCTCAGGCAGCTGACTTTGGGTGTCAGGAAAGGAAATGGTGAATTATTTAACACAGGGGTCAGCAAACTTTTTCAGCAGGGAGCCAGTCCACTGTCCTCAGACCTTGTGTGGGGCTGGACTATATTTTGAAAAAAATAATGAATGAATTCCTATGCCCCACAAATAACCCAGAGATGCATTTTAATTAAAAGGACACATTCTACTCATGTAAAAACACGCTGATTCCCGGACCATCCGCAGGCCGGATTTAGAAGGCAATTGGGCCAGATCCGGCCCCCGGGCCTTAGTTTGCCTACACATGATTTAACGTATTATTCTTGTGGGATCCTCCAGGCTTGCCCACACCATGTGTGATCATGTGCATCAAATGCTTAACGTAGGTGCGTTTTTGGTGTGCTGCACATATGCCATCTGTAGAATCAGAGAATTGTAGAGTTGGAAAGGACCAACTCACTGCAATGCCAAGAATCATCCATGACAGATGGCCACCCAACCTCTGCTTAAAAACTTCCAGTGAGGGAGATTTATTGTTTATTTATTGTCATGGGAATTATGGTGGAGTCCCAATTTACCAGTGTGGTGGAGCTGTAGGTCATTTATTTGTGAGAGGTGGCAGGACAGAAGCAACCTTAAAACTGGTTGCTTGAACGAATCTCCGTCTCTTTTCTAGCATGCCAACAGGACTCTTCCTTTAAGAAAAAATGTGGTGGCGAAGCAGAAAGTTTCTACCCTCACCAGTGCCAGCAGAAGAAATGCTGTTATAATAACCACACCTGCTACTACTATGCTGTTGATGGTAAGGACGAGCACAGTTTTGTGGCAATTAGTTTATATAGCATAAGTAAAGGCAACTCCCGCTCATTGGTTGCATGTTTTTCTTCAAAGTGAACATATCTCTTTTCCGGAAGGGCCTGTATCACAAGGGCAGCAACTGTACTACAAACCATACCTGTATAGCTGTCATGGTTCCCCTCTGCCCCCACCCCCAAGGGAGCTTGGGAACTGGAATTTGATTAAGATGCTTGCATTTCCTCAGCCGTTCTTGCAGAACCAGGGTGCCCTGAGGAGAGAGAATGACTGTCAGGCCAGTTTGAGTCTGTGGCATAAATAATATTCTCCTACCCTTGGCAAGCAGAGAGTTGTCATCGCAGGCACCTGTTGGACAGCGCCCGAGTATTCACAGATGACAGGAACAAAGGTCTTTCCTCACACATGTCTGTGCCACATTGTGCCTGATATGAGCGCTCAGTCTGCTGAATCCGTGCTCTGTTGCAATAATGGGCTGGGTGAGGGCCAATACATTGAAGCTTAATCCAGACAAGACTGAGCTGCTGTTGGTGGTGACCAGTTGAGTGGTGTGCAGATTGCTCTAGACGGGGTCACACTCCTTCTGAAGGAGCCAATTTGTGGTTTGGGGGTTCTCCTGGGCTCACTGCTTTCACTTGAGGTGACAGGTGGCCTCAGTGGGGCAGAATGCTTAGGCCGGTGGCCCATCTACAACTTTTATCTGGTTACAGGTAGGTAGCCATGTTGGTCTGCCATAGTCAAAACAAAATTAAATAAAAAATTCCTTCCAGTAGCACCTTAGAGACCAACTAAGTTTGTTCTTGGTATGAGCTTTCGTGTGCATGCACACTTCTTCAGATACTTTTATCTGGAGAGGGATAACTGTTTTTGAGCTTTAAAGCCTTTTCTGGCTCAGGATCCCAATGCCTTCTGCAACACTCCTTGCCCCAATTTGAACCTACTTGGACCTTTAAATCTACATCTCAGGTTCCTCTCCAAGTCCCCCCTCTGAGAGAGGCTCAGGGGGTGGTGACAAGGGATAGGGCCTTTTCAGCTGTGGCTCCCTATCTGAGGAATGAGCTCCCCAGCAAGGCCCACCTGATGCCTTCACTGACATCTTTACAATGGCATATGAGGTAAAGACTTATCTTGCCCCCTCCCAAGGCTCTTGATAGACTAAGATTATATTGTTTGTTATTAGTTTGCTGCCAAAGCCGTGGCACAGCCACAGTGGCTGTTACAAGGGTTGTTGTTTTTTGTTCTCTTTTATGGTGCAATATATCTATTTGTTTCTAACAGTGCCGTACGTCCTTTGAAAACTAGAGTGAAGATTATGCTGCCCACTGTATTTTAATGGCTGCTTCTATGAAAATGTGTTTGTTGTTTTTTACTAGTTTGTAATTATTACTTCTTTACATCATGATGTTTTTAAATGTCTGAAGCCACCTTGAATCCCAACTTGGAAGAAAGGTGGGATATAAATACATATTATAATAATAATGTCATTTGGAGACCTTTGGGTAACAAGTGACTAACAAATATTTTATCATAATTGTAATTATTATTAATTTTTCTGGGGAGACACACAGGCGAGTGAAAACTAATAGCACAATCCTATCCATGTTTACTCAAAATAAGACTCATGGTGTTCAGTTTGCTTAGGATTGCTGCCAGCAAAGCATTTTCATTCAGGCTGAGTACATTTTACTGGCTTACAACGCTGTATGTACACGGCTTCACATACCAATGGCGGGAGTGAACTGACTGCAGAGCACACAGCCTCGCTCTAAGTGGATACAATGAAAGTCTGAGGGAATATCTGTCTGTGCCCATTTGTTTTTGACATCTGCCGATAACAGCAGCTGCAATGGTTTTGGGGTGGGAGCATCTCCCTAGAACAGGGATTCCCAAACTGTGGCTGGGGGGGGGGGAGAGAGACGGACGGACATTAAGTGTTCCACCAAGACGCTCGAAAAATTTCAAGCGGTCCAGTCCATGAGGTGGGGAAGCTTGGGAACCAGCTCTCTAGAAGATGTTCTAACATCATGTGTAGGTAAACTACTTAGAGGTATTTTTGCTTGAGTAAGCAGTATATAGATTTTGATAAGTAGCCTGTGGGGTATGGTGCAAAAAAACAACCACAAAACTGGGAAAGCCCCCCCCCCATGAGAAAAGAAGGGGGAATTCTAGGTGCTTGGAATAGGATTTATTTATTATTATGACTATTTTACTATTGGACCGTCTGCCATTATATTTTGTATTATGTTCTTATCACTGGTGTTCTGTAATGTGTTTTTAATGGTTGTACACTGCCCTGGGATCTTCTGATAAAAGGCAGTATATAAACTATAATAATAATAATAATAATAATAATAATAATAATAATAATAATAATAATAATAATAATAATAAATAATCTGCCCCTAACTGCTAGTTTCAACACTCTTGTCCTCCATCCAGGCAAGCAAGAAGCTTTATTAGAGTTTAAGGGCACATCCCAGACAAGCAAAACCACTTGAGGGGGTTCAAAGGAGGGTGAGTGAGTGAGTGAGAGGGGATAATCCTGAGGGCCACATTTGCTCTCCACCCCGTCCGAGGTTGCACAGCCTCACTCTGCATGTTTCAGAACATATCCTTCCTCAGAGGCGCATTTTTAGCAGCAATCCTGGAGGGTATCAGTGACCGCTAGCCATGATGGTGATTTACTACAAGTATTGCAGGCAGTATGTCCGTGATACCGTTTGCTGGGAACTGCAAATGAAAAGAGTGGCTGTTGTACTCATGTCCTTCTCGTGGGCTTCCTGCGGGCATTTGGTTGGCCACTGCGAGAACAGGATGCTGGACTAGGTGGGTCTGTGCCCTAGGGTGCCCTCTAATTTAGCCTGGATCAAGCCATGCCATCACCCATTCCCTCACTCTGGGTGAGGGAATCACTAACATCTGCCTTTCCCCCGACAGCTGCCAGACAACGCCGGAACGCAGGGATCCTTGGCGGGATCTCTGTCATCATTGCCATCCTCAGCATGTGTCTTTATTTCAGCTGGTAGGTGGCTCCATTTTGGCTTCTTTGCATACCTTCCAGCAGGTGGGGATCGAAGGATGGAAGCAACATGCAGAAAAGGAAATGCACATAAAAACCTGTGATTAAAGAAAATGCCACTGCTTTACCCAGCGCTGCTAATATTGGACACCTTTAGCATACTCAGGAATCAAATGTTCTGTGTCCCTTCTGTAGAAAATGTTCTACTTTGAGCCTGCAGAACTTGGCCATTGCATTTGCTCACAGTGTGTTATGACAGCCATTTGTGAATTCTCAGGGTGGATTTTTTTTAAAAAAATCCTAAACACTGAATCACAGAACTGTGCAGTTGGAACAGGACCCCAAGGGTACCATTTAGTCCAGCCCCCTGCAATTCAGGAAGCTCAGCTTAACCATCCATGACAGATGGCCATCCAACCTCTGCTTAAAAACCTCCAAGGAAGGAGATTCCACAACCTCTCTTGCGAGTCTGTTCCACTGTTGAACAGCTCTTACCGTCAGAAAGTACTTCCTGATGTTTAGCAGGAATCTCCGTTCTTGTGATTTGAATCCATTGGTTCTGGTCCTACCCTCTGGAGCAGGAGAAAACAAGCTTGCTCTGTCCTCCATGTGACAACCCTTTAGATGTTTTGCTAAAAGCCCAGCCAGCTTTAGCTGCTTAATTTTGTTATGATTGATTTGATCAGCGAGGGAACTTTGGTGCTTGTATGTGGGCTCAGGATGGCAAAGAATTGGTGTGCCAAGTGTGAGTCTTTAGCTTTATTACCATTGTATTTGGGGGATTTTTTTTTTAATGCTTTTTTCATGGTAGTGATATTATGGAGTGGCTGGTGGGGGTGGGGTGGGATCTGCTCCAACTGATCCTCAGATCTTGTTTTCAAATGTATGGCACTATTTTTATTTGGGTAATATCTCAGGCTCCCCCCCCCAAAAGCCTGTGGTTTTGTTAAAAGTGAAAGTATTGTTCTTGGTGTTTTGCTAGAATTGTACTGTGGCCTGCTTTGCAAGGCTGCTGCGAGGATGAAAAATTATAAAGCACTTCCGCAAATTTAAAACACTATTACAAAAAGTTGGAGGCTGCAGAGGTGGTTCAGATGAGAACGCAGTGGGTAAAGCCTGTGTATTGTAAAAGAGCATGGATTACTCTCTCCCTGCACAACCCTAGCAGACACCCACACACTGGATTTGCTGAGCACACGCATGTAAAGTCTAATGTTTATAGGCCAGAAGGACCTGGTTGTGTCCCATATTCTTTTTATTTCATTTTTAGGTTTGCTTGGTTTTGCATTATTTCAAACGCTCCCTTCCTCACCCCTTTCAGAAAGCCCCACCTAGTTGCCCTACCAGGTCCAGAGTCCGCCAGCCGCCATTAGTCAGATCTATTTCTCCACCCCCATACTAAAAACTGCTCTCTTCCACAATAATATGGGAGTCCCATAGTACTTCTATTCTAAGCCCGTAGGAGGTCCAGCTCCCTTTAAGAGAAAGAAACCCAGAAACCTGGATCTGCCAAACCTCATCTCACCTTCCCAATCACCACTGACTTCACCTTTTCATTCTTGGGGCCCACCTCTAATACCCACCTGTAACAAAGCACCCGATTTATTTATTTTTAACATGACAGGGGATGCCCCTTTCCGCTTGCTCTATTTGCCACCACCCCTTGCCTTGCCTCAGTTTCCACCCTATAGTTTCCCTTTCCACAACCACATCTCCCCTCGCCATGCCTGTTTCCTCCTCGAGACCACCATTTGTTGTCTCTTCCTCAGCTTCCGAACCCACAAAAAGGCGGCAATATCTCCCGTGATGTTGCAGCTTCCCACCACATGAACGACCCACCTCCCCACGACCCACTGTCTTGCTCACCAAAAGGGCAACATCTCTCCTCTTCCTCCCTCCCTCTTTCCTTTTCTCCCTTTATTCTTTCCTCTCCCTCTCCTGCCAGAAAAGGCCTCCCTCAGTGTAAGGGAGAAGGAGACAAAGTATGCACCCCCCCCAAGTCATGGTAGTGAAGCCCCCTCTCCCATGTGACCCATTCAGGCTCTGGGGTGATCCCTTCAGGGGCCAGCTTCCAAGTTGTGCCTCAGTCCATGTGCCTATTGTACAAAGGTGAGCACCTCACCTGTTTCTCTGCGAAATTTTGCCACTGCCCGCCTCCGACCTGCAACCACCAGAAGGCTGCCCCATAATGGAATGTGGCCCCCCAGGCTTTTAAAGGCCTGTTTCCCCCTCCCCATTTGGGCTTAGCTGTATACAACTGATGATAATTTGTTCTAAACTGGTAAAGAACCAGCAAACCAGAAACGAGTGTGAGGACATACCCTTTCTCCTCCTCTCTTTGCCATCTTTTGTGATTTCTCTCTAGAAAAGGAGATCCCTTAACTCTTACCAGTGCAACCTTCCTTGGGTTAGGCTGAGACCCTATTGACTCACCAGTAACGCTACTCCACACGGGTTCCTGGCATGCTTAGGAACCCAACTGTTGTTAAAGTAGCTGCTTTTTTTCCTGGGAAAGGCCCTGGGCCTTGTCCATGAGCCAGTGTGGCAGTGGGGTTAGCGGAGCTGTCAGAAACATGAGGAGCCCTACCACCAGCGGCCTCATATTTTAGCCAAAGTTATTAGAAAGGCTCGCTGTCAGAAAGAACTAGGGTGCATGCAGAAGTACGTGATTTCAGGTGGCAGCCTGCTGTGGAAGAACAGGTCTGTATCTCAGTCGTGAAGCACCAGCATCTCTCACTCACCCCTTTGTGGAGCAGGCCTGTGCTGGTTGCCAAGTCAAAAGCCACCTCCCTCATCCCGTTAGAGCTGTTTTCAAAGGGTAAAAACACAGTGAGAAGAACTGTGTTGTGATAACGAAGCAGTCCCCAAACACTCCTCTCCCTGAGATCAAGAATCTCATGCTCCAGATAAGGGGGGGGGGGGGAGAGAGGAGCAGACAACTTGAATAATAGAAGCCAGGTGTATTTATCAGTAGAGGAGGGAATGTTGGTTGCAGGGGGGGTAGGGGAAGCAGAGCTCACCCCATAGAAAACCCTACATGCATGCACCCACTCCTGCATGCCTGCATGTCACAGGAAACCCGCCTCTCCCTCCCTCCCCACGTTCTGATGCGCTTCTCTCCCACACAGGAAGTTTAAGGAGTTCCAAGTAAAGGAAAGAGAGATGGAGAGGCCGCGGAGCGAGGGCGAAATGGCCGATTATCTGGTCAAGCTCCTGGACGAAGAAAGCGAAGCAGAAGACACCCTAGATCACAGGAACCCCTGGATGCAAGGAAATTATGCAGAGCAGCCGCGCTGGAGCACAGAAGCGAGGATGGGAAGTATGGAGCAGGCGCCGTGGAGTGCAGAAATCACCCCGGAACCGAGCCCAGGACCAATGAAGCCAGCGGAAACCCTGGCGCTGCCCCCGGCGCCACCCCCAGAACCCCCGCCAGCACCACCTCCAGCACCTCCGCCAGCACCACCTCCACCAGCACCACCTCCAGCACCTCCGCCAGCACCAGCCGGGGCACCTCCACCCCCAGCACCAGCCGGGGCACCTCCACCAGCTCCGCCATCTGGGGCACCAACCCCGGCGGCATCTGGGGAACCTCCACCCCCGCCACCTCCACCTCCACCAGCTCCGCCATCTGGGGCACCAAGCCCGGCGGCATCTGGGCAACCACCCGCAGCACCACCTCCTCCTCCACCAGCTCCGCCATCTGGGGCACCAAGCCCGGCGGCATCTGGGCAACCACCCGCAGCACCACCTCCTCCTCCACCACCCCCACCACCTCCGCCACCCCCACCGGCTCCTCCACCAGCATAACCACCCCATATAGCACATATATATTTATTATCAATAAAGAGTTTAGTTTCCCCAGCCTCTAGTTATTGCTGTGGTATCTAGATCCAATCCCCCTTGAATCATTGGTCCCCTGAGAGAGAAATCAGGAGTCCCAATTCCCGGCCACCTTTGACAATCCTCCCAGCTATACTTTTCGATCCCATTTTTCTGCCCTTGCAACTTCAAAAGCTTTGAGACAAGAAGAGAGGAGGCCACTTTCTCGTCCATGGCTCCGCCACTGAGTAGAAAGCCAGAATTTCTGTCTGTTGTGCCTTTGTTATGGGCCCTGGTTCAGAAGGGGTCCCCACCTACATTGCAGCAAAAAGAAAAGAACAGAGACCTTGGGGTGGGGTGGGGGAAGGAATGCATTATTGAAATGTATGTAAAGCAAAATCCACACAGAAACTACTGGATGAAGATGGGCGCAGCTGGCGAAGAGATGAGTCTAATATCCTTTTCCTGGGATATGGTCAAAGGTCAGGTCCAGTCCCAGGAGAACATCATCCAACCTGGCGAGTCCATTCATTCATCCCGCAAGTGGGCCAGAAGATCATTCCGTTAACGGCAAGCAGGACACCTGCAAGAAAAGAAGAATTGGGGGTTGGAGCAAGAATGGAAATAGTGGCAACAGCTCCCAGGTCAAATAGGGGGAAGGGGGGGAGGCACTTAAGAGAATGGAAATGAAATTCAGACAGTGGCATGCCGGAGTCCCCTGCCCTGGGCAAGGATGAGAAGCGCCTGGCAGTCGTACGAGGTTTTGTAGCTGTTAAATTTGTATCCTGCCTTTCCACCAAATGTTGCTCAAGGCAGCCAATGACAAAAAATGCAAACATAGTAAGATGCAACAGAACACAATAGAACACAGAAGTTAAAAGGAAACACCACAAGGCCAGTAAAACAGAACTAAAAACAACCAGGTACAACGGTTTTTCAACGTATTTGCAAGTCAGCTGGTGGGCCAAAGGCCTGTCTAAATAAAAATGCTGTTGCCTGCCAAAAGAAGGGCATCGGAGGGTTGCAGAGCCAAGAAGGCTCCTCCCTGAAATTGCTGCCCAATGTGCTCCAGATGTTGGTGGGACAGGTGGCAAGGCATCTGATTCCTTGAGCACCTGTGCAGGCTCACAATTTAGTACGATTTCTTTAAAGCCTTGCTAAAAAATGGAGAATAGGTGTTAAGCCTAGACGCCCGGACGAGGCTGCCACAGGAAGCAAAGCCCACAGCTTAGTGGCAGGAAATGTGCAGAAAAACCCCAACCCCCAGCACCTCTAGGGTAAGACTGCCTCCGGTCTGAATCCCCAGAGAGGATGTGTGGCTTGCTGGTGGACAATATGGTGGCAAGGCTTCATGCCTCCCATGCTCGCCGAGGATGTTTATATGGCAGTAGTGCTGCTGATCCCAAGCCAATCTTCCCCCAAAGAATCCTGGAAAGTGTAGTTTTTCTTAAAGAGGGGCTGACAGCCGTACCTTGCAGAGATACAATTCCCAGAGTGGTTTAACAATCAACCCATCTTCTTCCAAGGGCACTCTGGGAATTGTAGCTGTGTGAGAGGGACAGGGATCTCTTAATAGCTCTCGGCCACCTTAACAAACTACAGTTCCCAGGATCCTCTGGGGGAAGCCATGGCTGCCAAAGTGGTATAACAGTGCTGGTGTGGATGCCGCCCAGTGGTCTATCCTGACCAGCGTATTTCTATAGTTTCGGAGAGGAGACATTCCCATCCGTACTTGCAGATATGCCAGAGATTGAACCTGGGACCTTCTGTGTGCAAGACAGATGCTCTACCACTGCACTATGAGCTCTTCCTTTTCAAGCAGATGCTTCTGCAAAGCAGGACATATGGCCATCTTAATGGCAGGAGGGGTTCAGGCCCTTGGTAGGCAAAGAAAAAAGTGAGAAATGGCTTGCTGGGCAGAGGGGGCAGGGAGGAGGCTGCGTATGCCGCTGTGAGCTCCTTGAAGGAAGGGTGCAATAAACTAAATAAATAGAAGCAGAATCATAGAGTGGTAGTCCAACCCATCTAGTCCAACCCCCTTGCAACGCAGGAATCTTTTGCCTGACGTGGGGCTTGACCCCCACAAGCCTGAGATCAAGAGTCTCCTGCTCTACTGACTGAGCCACATTAGCAGGTTTGGGAAAGCAGAGGGTGGGGAGATGCAGGTTTAGAAAGCTCAAGAAACAGGGCTGTGAAGAACTTGAAGAACAGCTGAATGAAACCCAGTGAGCAGACTTATGTGCCCCCACCCCAACCACCTCTCAAGCAGACAGAAAACAAAACTGAGCTTGTCACATATACAGCAGGAATGATGCTGTGTTCAGCATAGATGGTGGTCAGCTTCGCAGTCTGCCAGATATAACGTACCAGGATGGGTGTGTGGGTGGGTGTGAATGTGAGGATTGTCTCTTGTTTCATCCAGATAAAAAAACAACAACCACCCAACAACACCTGCTGTCTCTGGTTTCAGGCCATGTTGTGTTAAAAGTTTAATGATGATACTGAAAGAGGAACAAAAGTGAGAAGGGAAGTTAAAAGGCAGAAGAGAGAGCAGGGCTGTGGTCTGCAAAAGGATGTGGAAGGACAGATGCTGGCCTCTGCCGAATTAGACCAAGGCTCCACCTGGACCATCCTTGACTTAGATCTCCTGGGCCATTTGGCCAGGTCACCCCCTCCTGCCTTGCACTTGGTATCATGTCTATGGTGTCAGGTGTGGGACAGATTGGCATAGCAGCAGGGTCAAAAGGGATTTTTCAGGCACAGACGATGGGCAGCACATGCAAAGCCCTTTGCAGGGAGGCTAAAGCACTGACTATCAGCTGAATCAAGTTCTTAAGATTCTAGAGTCTAGACCAGGCACCCCCAAACTTGGCCCTCCAGATGTTTTGGGACTATAATTCCCATCATCCCTGACCATTGGTCCTGTTAGCTAGGGATGATGGGAGTTGTAGTCCCAAAACATATGGAGGGCCGAGTTTGGGGATGCCTGCTCTAGACTAAGTGCCCTGTTTCCGAGGCTCCCCTGGGGAAGATCCCAGCACGGCATATGGCCTTTCCCCCCCTCCCCCCACTGTGTCTTCCAGATTCTGGTATATATTGCCTCTGAACATGGATGATTCATTTAGCAAATGTGGCCAATACACCTGTTCTCCACAAATGTGTCCAATCCTTCTTAAAAGTCATCTTAGCTGTTGTCACAGCCAAAAAATCTGCATAACAGACAGAAATCTATCAGGTGCAATTTCTTCTGGCAGAGAGATAGTGATGATGAGCAAAGTTTTGCTAGCTGAATTTATGCATGCTGCTCAACGTGAAAGAACACACACACACACACACACACTTGCAGCTGGTCTATAAGGGTGATTGGGGCTCTTTCTCAGCTCTCCAGGGAAACGTAAGTGAACAGGTAATAATGCTAAGCATCTGCTTTGCCATTGAGCTACGCTGCCCACCCACAAGATGCTGTGGGTCAACAAGGCTCCCCTTCCATTAAGGCTGTGGTTCCCAAACTTTTCCCTGCCACGGACCACTTGAAATTTGCTGGGGTTTTAAGCGGACCACTAAATGAATTTCTGCCTGTTGTAGCGTTTGCAACGTGCTGTTGCTAGAGGCCGAATGATTTTTTTTTAATCGTAGTTTTATTGCATCTTTTATTTGTATTCTTTTGTACTGCAATTTGAATTCTATAGAATCCAAGTGGTGATGAAATAAAAAAGTAAAATGAGCAATAAAGATATGATTAAAAATCAATATATTTAACTCAATGGATGTGCCATCTTCTGTCTTCAAATTCAGAGACACACCATGGCCCACCTGAATGAAGCTTGTGGACCACCAGTGATCTATGGTGGTTTGGGAACCCTTGCTTTAAATGATCTGCAGCAGAGGGGTGCTGGGGTTGGTAGAAAGTGTGGCTGCTCACCCTACAAATCCAATCTGTCCCAGAATAGCTGCTGGTTCGATTCTCACACAGTCACAAATGCCTTGGGGGAAAGTCGGGTTTAACTCCACCTCTTTCATGCTAATTGTAGATCAAAAGGATGCCAAGGGAGCAAGTGGTCCAGGTTAAAGCATGCACATCCCACAATATTAAAGGATTATGACAGATTGGGACCGACATTGCCTCAACCAAAGCATCCAGATGGCCAGGAAAATAAAACTTCAAAAACACACAACTCCTAGCGCCTTTTATCAGCAAGCTGGCATGCAGAAATCAGCAGGGGAAGATTTTCACGGCATGAAAGCGAAACATAATCGCCCACCTGATGTTAAGCGAGCTATTAAAGGCAACGGGTTAGAAAGTCTGCAGCTCTTGTGGCTGCAGGAACTTGCCCAAAGGAACAGGACACAGGAAGGTAATTTATACCAAGGCTGGGTTCACACTCCCATTTACTGTGCACTCATTAGGTTTCCAGTGCTGTTTTTTTTAAACGGAATAATAGAATCTGAGAATAATAGAATTGTAGAGTTGGACGGGACCCTGAGGGTCATCTAGTCCAACCCCTTGCAATGCAGAGATTTCAACTAAAGCAGCCATGATAGATGGCCATTCAAACTCTGCTTTAAGACCTCCAAGAAAGGAGAATCCACTCCACTGCTTCCAAAGGGAGTCTGTTCCGCTGTCAAAACTGTTTACACATGTATTCTTTGATGGATAGCTTCTCAAGCCACCTTCACACCAAGTGGTTCTCTAGCCAATTTGTGAACCCCTTTGCATCGAGCAAAGACATCCTGCCCCGTCAATGCCTCCTGGTGCAAACACAAACAGAAGCGAATCTGACACTAATGAAGCAGCGCAGATGTGAACAGTTGGACGGCGGGGAAGAGCCATGCAAGGCGTTGAAAACGACAACTCCACTGCGCCCTGGGGCTAATAACGTGAAGACCCCGAGCAGGACCACGGGGCCGGTCCATCTAGCCGACCCTGACTGGCAGCAGCCGTCCATCGGGAAACGGGGAGGGCTGGGCGGGCTGGGCATTACCTCGTCTAGGCCGCTTCCCGGCTGCTCTGCACCGTCCTCATGGCCAGCCGAGTGTCCTGGCGCCGGGACCACGTCCGCGAGATCTTCCTGGCCAGGCGGGCCAGCGTGCCGCCCTTGGCGCCGTAGTCCCTGGCCAGTTCTTCGGGGGCGATCTCGATGTTGCCCGTGTACCACATGATCCAGCCCAGCAGGCTCAGGAACACCAGCACGGCGCCCGAGTAGATCAGCAGGTCGCCGAAGTCGCGGCCCCGAAGGCGCAGCCGCGCGAAGATGCCCGTCAGCAGCGCCCCGGTGCCCGCCGCGTCCATGAGCACCGCGAAGGCCAAGGCCAGCCGGCAGCGGCCCAGCCCCGAGGGGGAGCCCATGATGGCCGGGGATCGGCGGCGCCCGTTGTCGAGGGGGGCTGCGCGGCACGTCGGGGCTCCTTCCCAAGAGGGAGAAGCGGAGCGAGCTTCAGGAACGGGAAGGGCGCTGCAAAAAAAAAAGTGTGGGGCGGTGGGTGGGAGATTTTGGACGGCACAAAAGCTCCCAAGTCGCAGCGAGGCAGCCCGAGAGGGCAGGAAGAGGAGGGGAGCCGGGATAGTGCCCTTCCAGGCAAAACTCCGTCCGGAGAAAGGGAAGGAGGAAGAGGGCGAGGGAGAACAGCGGTGAAGGCGTCCCGGGCAGGAAGGAGGAGTGGCCCAGGTGAGAGACCCGGGAAAGCGGCCCGACCAGTTAGGGGAGGAACCAGCAAACAGGTAGTAGACGTATGGGCTTGGCTTTGTCCTCACGATCCGGGAATCCAGGCTCTCCAAGCTCCCTGCTGACCTTGAGCTAACCTGTGTTCCCAGCCACCGCCGCCCCGCCTAATTTGGGAGTCCACGATGCTTGCTCGTTTTCTCTCATAAATGGGAATAACTGCCCCCACCTGCCCAAGAATCCAGGAATCTGTCTCTCAGTTGGCTTGCAGAGGACCCAGGAGTCCCCGTCAACCCCCTTCCTCCCGCCCCGCAGCCCTCATTTTCACTATATACAGAATTAGTCATAAACTCATGCACGCACTACAATGGGTCCAATCATAAAAGGCACAAGAGAAGCTTCCTGCTCCCTTTTGTGCGTTCAGCCAACCAGACCCAAGGAAAAAGTTGGAAGGGGTGTGGCAGGTGGCGGTGCTATTTACAGCCCTGGATGTGCAGGAACGCATTGTGTTTCTTAAGCCGCCTTTTGTCAATGATGCAGCCCTGCAGGAATAACTGCAGTCAAGGCTGCATTCCTAAGCGCACCGACGACGACAAGAGCCTAACGCCCACTGAACTCAATGGGACTTGCTTAGGTAACATATAGGAAACAGCCCGCCATCTTCCGCCTCCCTAAAGTAGGCATTTCACACTTGCTGTCCATGGGTGCAGGTGTCCTCTGTTGACTACACACAACTGTCGTGAAAAGTTACATGGTTCCAGCAGGACGTTATGGGACTTGCAAGGATTGGAAACAAATCAATATGTTCCTCCCGTAACTTTGCTGGCACAAACAATAGTATTGAAGGCAGGATTACATTTAACTGCCCCAATAGCGCCATGAGCACAAATCGTCATGAGTGCACAATAAAAAGAATTCTGGAAGGACTAGGCTAGCCACTATATTGTATTTGAAATCAGGGAGGTAAAGAGCATTGAAATGAGAGCAACAATAATTTTCTCCAATTATTAAAAGACCAGACAAATTCATGAAGCATATACGGCTATCAATGTCTACAAGCCACAGTGGCTATGCTCTGCTTCCATGGTCGGAGGCAGTAATGCTTCTGAATACCAGTTGCTGGAAACTACAGGAGCAGAGAGGGCTCTTGTGCTTGCATCCTGCGGCAACCAGGTGCTGGACTGGATTGGCCATTGGCTGAATCCATGTGTGATGATGACTGCAGATAACATTAACAGGTAAGGCATTCTGGGTGTGCATACCACCATATGCTTTGGGTCACCCCAAATGATACACCTGCAGCTCCAGGAGACTGTATTTTATTAAAAGGCATTGATTGACATTTTAAACTTTCATGCAAATAAGAAGCTGGAAACATGTAGCCGGCTTCAACATTACCCATTTCTGCCATCTGGTTAACACGAGAGATCTCAGACTGATCTCAGGTGGTGCAATGGGTTAGTCAGGTCAGTGTTTTTCAACCACTGTTCCGCGGCACACTAGTGTGCCGCGAGATGTTGCCTGGTGTGCCGTGGGAAAATTACTTTATATATACCTGTAGTCAATATAGGCACAGAGTTAAAATTTTTAACATTTTCTAATGGTGGTGTGCCTCGTGATTTTTTTCATGAAACAAGTGTGCCTTTGCCCAAAAATGGTTGAAAAACACTGGGTTAGTGTGTTGTTGTAAGAATTTTAAGGTATTTTATTTATATATAATAATTGTTATTAATGTACCAAAACAAATAAGGTCACATGTCTGAAAAACAGCACAGACAGGCCTCACTCCATTTTGACTCCCAACTGACCAAGTATTTCTTTGTCTCAGGAACAAAGGGGGGGGGGTTGCCCCTCCAGCTACTCAGCAGCCCTCTGCCTGAGTGATAATCTCTGGCATCCTGATATCTGAGTGTCAGACAAAAAGGTGTGATTAACTTGGCTGGGATATAGGGAAATGTAAATATCTTTTGTTTCACTTGATGGGTTTTTGGTGGAGGGCAAGAGGAGACATGGGGGCAGGGTCCAAGATGCTCAGATCATTGCTACCAGACCCTCCCAATTTGTGATGTAATTCTAATGTATGGAGGGGTGGCCTTGAGCTGGAGGGGGGCAATTTCAAAAGTCTATATAGGAGCTTGCACGCCTTTGTTCGGGGTCTTTTGCTTGCAAGACACCCTGCTGCAGCAGTTCTAATAAAGGGCTACCGCCTTGCTTTGGGAGATTTTGTATTGTCTCTATTTATTCATAAGTGCTCCTGAGCGGAGGGGAGCCCTACTAAGGCTCTCCCCCGGGTTCGTGGACTCCCTTCTGGGGTTGAACCTAATTTTTATAACAGTGTCTGGCTCTTAGCCAGAAGGTTGATTGTTTGAACCCACCCAGGGACGGCGGTAGACAGAATTCCTGCATTGCAGAGGGTTGGACAAGATGACCCTTGGGGTCCCTCTCAACTCTACAGTTTTATTATTCCCTGAGATGTAAGGCCATTTTGCCAGAAGCTACACAGCCCCTTAAATGCTTTCTGTACGTTACCTCTAAACGGTGGCCACAAATAGCCTCTGACCATGTGGTGAAACTCAGGTTTGCTACCTCTCTGCAGCTTCTTGGGAATTCAAGGAAGTGGAACTATGTGTTTGGCTATGCTACAAAAGCTTGGTTCGTGTTTCCTGTTTAGCAGGACAGCTGCTTCCTGGTGGGAGGATCAAACGCACTTTGTTTGAACAGAATCATGCGAGACCAACAGATCACATGCAAAGTGCCGGCATTGGTGCTGCAGGTCCTTGGGGACACGGAGCGCTGGTGTGTGGGAATTCTTCACATGATCTTCCAGTCTCATGGAGTTCTTTCATTCATTCCTGCATTGCCAGAGCTCCATGGGGGAAGCAGCCTCGGTACCATGCTGGTGACGTGAATCACATCTCTGGCACATCGGATAATACAGCTATGGACCCTGTGGCTATCTCCAAATGGCCAAGATTCCCCCCTTTTCCATGGAACGTAGTAAATTTGCACTGTTCCAAGACACTGCACTGCCATTTCTGAACACGCTTTGATCTTTGCAACTGTTTGATGTAGGAAAAGCTTCATGGCAAGCCCCCCCCCCCCCCGGCAATAAAACGATTTGCATTTTTAACAAGCTTTGTTCTCCACTCCACTTCTTCCTCTGGCTGGAATGAGCTATTTTTCCATTCTGCCTGATTAAAGTATCTGTGTAACTCAAAAACTTGCAAGCTTCTCTCCCAGGCAAACCTTAAAACAAATCAAAAACCTAGTTCTTTTATTTGGGTGGGGGGATGTGTATTGGAGTGTCTTGTGCAAAGGGGGTTTGGTCATTTGGGTGGTGGGATTCAGGCCCCACCTCACCCAGAGACACACCAGGAGGTGGTTTGGGCTTCAGTATCTCTATCTTTAAAATGGGAATGTTATCACCAGGTGGTTTATGAGAGCACTATTTATCCCGAACAAGTAGGAACAACAACAAAATGTTAACAGTGTACTTCCACCTTCTACCAGGAGTGCTCCTGTTCAGGGTTCTAGCAAGCTGGCCACACCCTCTTCCAGAATACTGTTATCTAAAACATTTCCTCTTGCTGCAACTCCATTTTCATTTTTCTTTTTCAAGTGACACTCAACATTCCATGGCTACTGAGCTTGATAAGTCCCCTCATTGGGCTGTTCTTTTGGGGGCGGTATTGCCTATGGAGGGCACAAGGAGAAGGGGACGACACGAGGATGAGATGGTTGGACTGTGTTCTCGAAGCGACTAGCATGAGTTTGGCCAAACTGCGGGAGGCAGTGAAAGACAGGCGTGCCTGGCGTGCTCTGGTCCATGGGGTCACAAAGAGTCGGACACGACTGAACAACAGCATGTGTATGTGTGTGTGTGTGTGTGTGTGTGTGTGTGTGTGTGTGTTCTTTTTGTACATCTGCAAAACTTGGGGTTTTCCCAACCATGCTAATACCCATCCCCTCTGGTTTCTCAGTGATTCTGCTTTGACTGCAAGCCCACCTGAGCTTCCCACCTACATAAGGATTTAGAGAGAATGATTTATAGCCCAGATTTCCTTTGCAACGAAGCCCAAGGCAGCTCTCCCCACTGCATTCATAAAAACAAGAACACCACGACCACTTAGCAAAACGAGACACAATCCAGCCAATATTATTCAGCTAACCGCCTGAGCCTGTGCACATTTATTCAATTACGTCCCAGTGGCCTAGATTGTATGTAGAGCACTGTAAACTGTAGTTAATGGTTTACTTTGAAGGTCCAGGTGGCTCCTTATATTACTGCACTCCTGGTGTGAGCAGAAATAACAAATCATAATTTCTAGGGTTACATTTGAACCAGGGATTTTGGTTTGCTTCAGTCAAACAAGCCAGAGTTAGGAGTAACATTGTATTCACATTATGGTTTTTGTTTGGAATGAAGCAAACCAGTGTCCCTGGTTTGGACGTAACACTAAACTAGGGATTATAGCAGGCATCCCCAACCTTCGGCCCTCCAGATGTTTTGGACTACAATTCCCATCATCCCTGACCACTGGTCCTGTTAGCTAGGGATCATGGAAGTTGTAGGCCAAGACATCTGGAGGGCCGCAGGTTGGGGATGCCTGGATTATAGTATGTGGCTCCTACTTGTGCTGTGGGAGGGACAAAGTTAGAGCCATCTGCATATTCATGGCAAACCCTTAACTATAGTTTTCCATGGTATGCAAACATAGCTAGTGAGTTTAATGGAGTTTATCTCCAAGTAAGCATGTACAGGAATGCAGATTATGATGGCAATCCCCAGTGAAAAATGTGGGAATCGGTAAAAGTGTATGGCCAAGAATTCATAAACGCTGGCTTTGGCGTATGTCCTGTACAACTCAGTGTGACACTCCAGAGAAGACAGAGGGCTGAGCTGGAAGACCCCTTTCAGGATAGTTTTCATGACAACTGTCCATTGTATTGGTCCCATTATATAGATCTGAAGGGGTACCGGTAAATGGGATATAGAAAGATTGCAGGGGGGAGAGAGAAGAAAATAATGAGTTGTTTAAATTTTCCCAGTAAAAATGTAAAAAAAAAACCCTCTTACAAACCAATTTTCTTTTAGAATAATGTAAAAATAAATAAATTAATGCAGGGTTGCAAAGCACATTGGTACTTCGGGTTACGAACTTAATTCATTCCGGAAGTCTGTTCTTAACCCGGAACCGTTCTTAACCTGAGACACACTTTCGCTAATGGGGCCTCCCACTGCCGCTGTGCTGCCGCTGCGTGATTTCCGCTCTCATCCTGAGGTACTACTTCCAGATTAGCGGCGTTTGTAACCCAAAGTGTTTGTAACCTGAGGTACCACTGTACTGTGTTAGCTGCATTTCTTTCTCTCAAAATAGTTTCTAATTGTACAAGACAATCAACAGTAATAGATACAGTAGGGACACGGGATACAGTAATTATAATAATTGTTGTCTGTTGTATGCATCAAACCTTCCTCTCTCTCTCTCTCTCTCTCTCTTTTTAAGAGTTGGAGTCTTTTTGAAATTCTTGCTTACATTTTCCCTGCCTGAATGGCATGCCAAACCATAATCTAAAACTTAGCAGGGATGAAAGGGGCCGAGTATACCATGCTGAATTGCTTGTTTTGCTCCTCTTCGTTAAGCAGGGAGGAACAAACCACAGGCCTTAGCTTAGTGTGCAAGCCAGCGCTTATGGTTTGTTTCTCCCAAACAAACCATGACCAGCAAGAGAAGGGCAAACCTTGGCTTATCGTTGTGGGTTTTTTGGGAGAAGCATACCATGTGTGCTGGTGTACCTTATGCTAAGCGCCAAAGGGATGTGGGTGGCGCTGTGGTCCAAACCACTAAGCCTCTTGGGCTTGCTGATCGGAAGGTTGGTGGTTTGAAACCGTGCAATGGGGTGAGCACCCGTTGCTCTGCCCCACCTTTTGCTAACCTAGCAGTTTGAAAGCATGCCAGTGCAAGTAGATAAATAGGTACCATTGTGGCGGGAAGATAAACGGTGTTTCCGTGCGCTCTAGTTTCCATCACGGTGTTCTGTTGTGCCAGAAGTGGTTTAGTCATGCTGGCCACATGACCTGGAAAGCTGTCTGTGGACAAACACCAGCTCCCTCGGCCTGAAAGTGAGATGAGCGCAGCAACCCCATAGTTGCCTTTTACTGGACTTAACCGTCCTGGGGTCCTTTACCGTTATACCTTTACACTAAGCCAAAGCCTACAGCAGTCAATTGCTCCTTGCTTGACAAAAGGGTCATCATGAATTTACAGGAAGGGGTTAAGTTTTCTTTCCACATTTTCTGATAATGCTAACTGTGGAGACCACCTCTAAGCTCAAATAATAAGAACGCCGAGTCTGTTTAAAACTATCTTTCTTTCCCCTTTTCCCCCTTCTGGCAAAAACTGAGATGTGTTTGGTACATTAGCGATGGAGCCACAAGGTGCTGCATCTGTCCCAATTTTGCAATGTGCGGTTGAATTTTTAAACAGAGCTGAACAGTTCAATTTGATGTGCTAAGTTACACAATGCACAGGTTTAGAACTGACAATAAAAATAACGACTACACATATTTCTGTTTCCTAAAAAATTCAATTTGAAGGCTTTTGGGGGGGGGTTTCACATTTTGCTTCAGAATTTCCAAAAACGTGTGCACCTCTATTCCTGTTCTAGAAGGAGAGAGAGAAACAAGCACACTGCCAAGCAGAGGCAATTGAGCTGTGCTGTACAGTACTTTCACAGTTAAGTCATTAGTAATATTAGCTCAGTGGCAGAGGACATGATTTGCCTACAGAAGAGTCCCAGCATCAATCCTTGGCATCTACGATTGTTTTGTTTTTTTGTTTTTTTTAAAGGGCTGGGGAAAACCTGTAAAGAACAGCTGCCTGTTTGATTAGTAGCCAGTAGCTTAGTTACTTCCAATTCATTATTTATATCCCGCTTTTCCGTGAAAATACAAAATGTACAAACACGGATTTACACTAAAAAACATTTTAAATTAATTTTTATTAATCTAGATTTTCAAGACAGCCTGCAAAAGAAAACCATAAAACAAACAAAAGACAGATTTTAAAAAATCAGAAACAAAAGAAATTATTGTAGCAACATAAAAGTACAAAGAGCAGTAGATATAATATCAGTTAAAATCCCAATAAAAATATAAATGATACAAGATAAAAAGCAAAACTAAAATGATTTTTATTTGTTTATTTAAAAATATTTGCTGCTTGTTTTTTAAAACCTCAAGGTGAAGAGAGAGAGAGTTTTAATTCTCTAGTTTATAAGTTTATAAGTCCTTTTAATTGACTTTCCTTTCTCTATGTAAGTCTCTCTTAAGTCCCCCTTTTTTACCTTCCTTCTTTCTCCCTTTTAAGTCTTTTAAACTGAGATTCTTTGTCTCTCTCTCTCATGCTTTTTAAGTTCTTTTATTTGACATGTAGCTTCTACTGATGTGTAGCATTCCTAGCCTCACTATAAATGGTATTTAGACTTTACCTGAGTTTGTAAAACTTTGGCTTTTGTCTGTAGCCCCTTTTATTTGATACTATTTGCATGGCCTTTATAATATTTCTATGTTATTGGTATAATATTTTGCTTTTTCTGTAAGCTCTCTTTGTGCAACTTATTCTGTTAGTGCATACCTTTATTCGCTGGCATATCATTAGTCAATGAAAAGCGCCCCTTCCCTGGAGCGCCCCTTCCCTGGATGGCACAGGAATTCCTGGCCGAGGGATGTGAGAGTTGCCAGATAGCCAGAGACAGGATAATTCTTAGGGAAAGGCGGGAGGTACCAGGGGCAGCCAGGGGCTGCTTAACCCCCACTTTGAGATAAGAGTGTGAGACAGGAATTTTCAAGGATGGTACTAATGGTGTGACGTGCAAGAAGCAGATTCCTGGGGAGGGGGAATGAGGGGTTTGAAGATTATATAAACTGTATGCAACTGATGCTCGGCGCAGTTCGCTGTGAATTATCACGCGGGTGCCTTCCTGCCATTCTAAATGACAGGAATAAAAACTCTTTCTCTATTTCAAATCCTCAGTGTCATTTTTTGACTCCTTCCTCCCTCACCCCCCCGGGTGCAACAAAGAACCCAAGGTTAACGGAAAGGTCTGCAATAAGGCTACATTTTCCTGGGGGCTCTTTTCCGGGATTTGGCGTTCCCCGGGGTTGAGGGACTAGGTCTGAGGCATCTCTGCAAGGCGAACAGCTCAGTTCAGCTTGGCGCTCCTGCGCGCACCTACCAGTTTGTAGGAGGAGCCAGCCACTCCGTTCTTGAGTGGAGACGCTGCAAGAGATGAGAGAAAGAGAGCGGCCGCACAGGGGGAAATCCAGAGGGAAAAGGTAAGCTCCAGAGGTTGGGAGGTACGGGGCTTGATCAACCCCACAAAGGCAGTGAGCAATGAGTGCCGCCTTTAACCTGGCAGTGAGCACATGGCGTGCCGCCAGGGCCAGCAGTGAGCAGCAAATGCCGCTGGTTTCTGGGAAGAAGGGAATAGAGGGGAGGTTTACTTTGTTCAAGTGAATGGGTGTATGGGGACACTCCAATGAATGGTTTGAGTGAATGAGACGCTAGGACTCAGAGTCACTGGCAAGGCGAAATGTTGGTCTTTAATGTGAATATGGGCGTGAGAGAAATTTGGTTAGGTGGGGGGGGGGGAGTGTCCCAGGTCAATTGGAATTTTTGTTGCTGTGTAAAAATTTATGATTTGTAATAATGTTATGATATTGTGAATTTCCTCTTGTGTGTGTGTATGTGCCTGTCTGTGTCTCAAAGATGCCGTGCTGTGTGATTTTGTATGAGTCCGTCTGTGTCTGCAGTGATGCCACAAGAGGCTGTTTTGACTGCTAATCCAGTATGCCTTGTGAAGTAAAATTTTTGTATGTGTGGGTCTGTGTGGGTTTCTAGGAGATTAGCCTATCTGGGTGAACGTCTGTTGCCTCTGTGTGTAGGTTCCAGTGAAAAACTGGGACGGGGGAGATTATTTCCATGCTTTCTTTCCAAGTGTTATCCTTGGAAAGAGGGGAAATTTTTTTCTCCAGTTGTCTAGTGGACAGGGATTGCCTGTCCTCTTGCCCTCCTCCTCCTCCTCCTTTTCCTCTCAATGTGTGTGTGAGTGAGTGGGGGTGCAGGTGGCACCTGCCTTTCCTCCTATTTCTTCCAGATCTCTGTGAATGATTGGGGTGGCAGGTGGCATCTGCCCCCACCCTTCTCAGTTTTATTCTGCTTTCTGTGTGGCTTGCATTGTCTCCTTATTGCTTTTTGCAAAAATTATGGAGGTTTCTTTTCTGTTTGAGGCTTGCATTTCATTCAGAACAGGGGGTGCAGAGGGCAGCCCCAAGCGTTTGGCATTAAGTAAGTGAAAAGGGAGGGCTGCCACCTCCTTAGAGAGTGTGTGAATAGAACTGTGTGTCCCCACAGCAAGCAGTATACCTGCTTGTTCCCTGCATCCCCATCAAATTCCCAGACCCTGCCTTGGAAGGGGGAAGAGCTACGGGCTGCCAGGCTATCTGTGTGCACGTTGTTGTGGGAGCATGGTCTTTGAAACCCCCATGACAACTTACACCTTCTGGTTGTGTGTTTCTTTGACTTTGGAAGCAAGTTGCACCTGTTTATCTACCTGTTGTGTTGTTTTTCTCATTTCTTGTTTTTATTATGTAAAATAGCCCCTCTTACATAACAATCTAAGCAAGAGGGAAGAACAAGAAGGGGGCCTCACAACCCCTCCAATAATTAGTGATCACTGATACTGTGTGTGTGCCAGCAGGAATTAGCCAAAAGGGGGCTAAGTTGCTGCAGGCTCTGTGTGTGTGTGTGTGTGTGTGTGGGTTTGTTTGTTTGTTTTTCCTTTCTCTCTTTGCCTTAACACAACTGTGTTTTGTGTCGAAGACAGAACTTCGGGTCCCAGAGAGGGCTGGGATAGAGGAGAGAAGATTTATTTTCATTAAAGTCAACCCTCTTGCAAAGCTCTATCTCTGTGTATGAAGGGGGGTTGGCTTTCCCCAATCTCTTTTTTATCCTTGTAAGTTGACCTTTGTCTTGTCCCTTGGCTTTTTTGTATATGTGGCTGCACAACAGCAGCTTTCTCAGATGGATTTGAAATTGACGTGTGTCTGCACAGTGACAGTCCCTTTGTATATGTTTTGTTTTTATGTCCTCCAGCTTCCTTTTCGAGGAATCTGTTTGAACCTAGGGTTGGGTGAGTGTGTTTTATAAACTGTTTGTATGCCAAGGCTTGTATATTCAATAGAACGGGCTGTAAAAGTCTATTTCTCTGCAAGGTTTAGGTGAATGTGAGTGTGTTTTGCATTAAAAGGAGGGCTGCTTGTTTGTTTGTTTGTTTGTTTTTGAAGCTAATATAGTCCTTGTTTGTTTCTTAATTGACATTTGTTAAGTAATAAAGGAGTAACGTGCTCACTGAAGGAATGTGGCAGGGAGATCGCCACAATCTCTAACAAAAGCTTGCTAGCAGGAATGGAAAGGAGGGGGAGCGGGGGAAACAGAAAAGCCTCGTTTTTAAAAAAAGTAAAAAGCCTCATTTTTAAAGAGCAAAAATCTTTCTCTTCACAGCAGCAAACCTTGGAAGGGAATTGGCTCTCCTACCGGCTTGAGGGGAGGTGATATGTATTCTAAGCAGGCTGATGATCTTCACTAAAGGTTGATTAGAGGAAAAGTTTTATTTTATATCCCAGGTCTTAAGTTTTTCTAGGAAGTTTTTTTTGAAGATATAGTATGTGGAATAAAGAAAAAAAGGAATGTTAAAGGCAGAATAGGAAGGGCTTGTGGCAAGCAGTAATTGCAACAGGAGCCCTGACACTGTGAGGATTTGGAAAATTTTGAACCTCAGGAGAAAAGGGGACAGAAATTTGAAATGATTGGGAAAAAATGATGATGGCAAAGAGAATGTGTGTGCACATTGAAGGCAATATTTATCTCCTACAGATTTGAAGTGTGCTTCACCACCCGCCGTGCCCAGGTTGCAGAGCACATCTCAGGGGTGACTCCATCGCCCAAACAAGGCACCATGGAGAGGAGCTGGTGGCCCAGCAAGGAGTTGGCGGCCTGCCAAGCTGCTGCTGTGGAAGCATGGGACGATGAGAGGAGTCTGGAGATGGCTCTGATATTTCAGAGGTGGTAAGATATAGCAAACCCTTCAAAGACTGTTTTAAATAGACAGGGGCTCTCCCTATTGCCCTGTCCATAATTCGTTGTTACCTAAAAGAACCCTGAAAATTGTCACCCTTTGAATGAGCACATTGAGGTTTTAACTCCATTGTCCAAATGAAACACCGTTGTGCGGAGTTGGCAACCTTGCTAAGCTGGCCACCACACGTGAGATGATGAGAGCGACCTACCAATGGCTCTGAAGCGAAATAAATAGGCCAAGTTCTGTCTGGCAACTCAAGTCTGTCAGACTTGTTCCCTACTGCCCTGTTTGCAGATCCTACCCTAAGTTCTCCTGAGGGTCAACAATGGGCTGGTGGTTTCGGGAGACATGCATACGTCACAAAGTGCAGTCTCTCTCTCCCATGTTTTGTTTTTTTATTGAAGAGTTGGTAATAATGTCCCTGGGCAGGATTTGCAGATTCTCATTGCTCATACAAGCGGATTGTACCAAGATCCAGCTGGGCATGATTCAGGTGTAAAGCAGATTTCTGAGTAATTGAATACACCTGTCATCCACAGGTGATGGAGGCATTGTGTCTTAGCTGACACGGACTCTCCAGTCTGTTTGGATGCAGGCAAACAGAAGAGGAGGGAAAGTTAATCTCTGATATAGCTGTTGGAACTGATAATATAATTGGGATAGGAAATGGAGCTTATCTGGGAGAGATTGTATCTTTCTGTTCCTTGACATCAGCAGAGTTTTATGCTAAACTGGGCTGAATAATAATAATAATAATAATAATAATAATAGAATGTTACCTTTCAGTGTATGGATATTTGTCTAATAAAGGTATCAACTATTATAAAATTTGGTATTATGGAATGGAATCAATCCCCTGTGGGATGACTGAAGGGTTAACGAATGGATAAGAATATATAACTTATATATTTATATATCAATCTGATTTGCAGGAGTTGGAGTTATTAATGCTATGGGTTTAAAAGTTCTGGATAATAAACTGGCATTTTTAGGTGGTCATCTTGAAATGATAAATATTGCAGGAAGCTGGTGTGTTGATTCAAGATATAAAGGTTATAATAAAATATTATCTAATCAATATGATTAGACAGCAGCAATAGACATTAAGGGCAAGATCTACCCTACTGCACATCTATGAAGATTGGAATGTGATATTCAAGTGGAAGTGCTGAAGGTATTAACAGATAGAAGACATATTATCTTGAATATCAATATAAATTGGAAATGGCTCAAAATATGTGGTATTGTGTATTTGTTTATATTTGTGTGTATTCTAAGTTTAGAGTGTTTCCATGGATTGGGAAAATGAACCAAATTATTTCCCTGGGCCAAAGAGTAGACCATGTAAGATCAAGGGGTGGAGCTATGGGATAATCATTGCGGAAGAACATTGTATTTCGAGGAGATAGTGATCTGACATGGTCAGCTTTACCTTGTGAGTGTATGGGAGGCCATCCTTATTTGTTTAGGGTATTCTAGCTTACCTCAAACAGGTAGGAGGACTGAGGTGTGACCATTATCGATCGTACCCTCCAAGCGCAGATATTATCTCTGTCACGTGTCTTCTATTCTTTTAACAGGAAAGCCCTCTAATGCATGCCGTGTAGTTTTGCTAAGCCAGTTTATCCCTATGCAGCGGCTCTGAAATCTAAGTGGCTGAGGTGTCTCCCTACTCATGCAGAAAGTGAATCTGCCGCAACGTGCCGGATATCCCTAGAAGCTGAAGATCCAGAGACACCCTGTCTCTGACCCCACCGGGAGCGGGTCAGAGCACGGTCTCCAAAGGCAACAAAGGCCTGCTGCCAATGCACCGGGAGCCATTGGCCCTGCGCACGCCTAGAGAAGAAAGGGAAGAAAAGAACACTGAATGGGAGGACCGGACGATTGTATTGCCTTAATTTGTGTTGACCAGTTACAGATAGGTTAACCAATCTAGGGTGATTCAGGGGTATTTTCATTATATTAGAAAGTCCCCTTGCTGTTATATTGCTTTTACGCTTCTGTATTCCCTGCTTAATGCAATGTGTGCATATAATGATTCACAAAGTTGTGTCATGGATTCTACAGCCTATTGCCCTTGCTAGAGAATATCAGTCTTTTGCCAAGGACGAGCCATAAGGCTGTCCAATAGAAGAGGAGGGAATGAAGAGAGAGAGAGTTTTAATTCTCTAGTTTATAAGTTTATAAGTCCTTTTAATTGACTTTCCTTTCTCTATGTAAGTCTCTCTTAAGTCCCCCTTTTTTACCTTCCTTCTTTCTCCCTTTTAAGTCTTTTAAACTGAGATTCTTTGTCTCTCTCTCTCATGCTTTTTAAGTTCTTTTATTTGACATGTAGCTTCTACTGATGTGTAGCATTCCTAGCCTCACTATAAATGGTATTTAGACTTTACCTGAGTTTGTAAAACTTTGGCTTTTGTCTGTAGCCCCTTTTATTTGATACTATTTGCATGGCCTTTTTAATATTTCTATGTTATTGGTATAATATTTTGCTTTTTCTGTAAGCTCTCTTTGTGCAACTTATTCTGTTAGTGCATACCTTTATTCGCTGGCATATCATTAGTCAATGAAAAGCGCCCCTTCCCTGGAGCGCCCCTTCCCTGGATGGCACAGGAATTCCTGGCCGAGGGATGTGAGAGTTGCCAGATAGCCAGAGACAGGATAATTCTTAGGGAAAGGCGGGAGGTACCAGGGGCAGCCAGGGGCTGCTTAACCCCCACTTTGAGATAAGAGTGTGAGACAGGAATTTTCAAGGATGGTACTAATGGTGTGACGTGCAAGAAGCAGATTCCTGGGGAGGGGGAATGAGGGGTTTGAAGATTATATAAACTGTATGCAACTGATGCTCGGCGCAGTTCGCTGTGAATTATCACGCGGGTGCCTTCCTGCCATTCTAAATGACAGGAATAAAAACTCTTTCTCTATTTCAAATCCTCAGTGTCATTTTTTGACTCCTTCCTCCCTCACCCCCCCGGGTGCAACAAAGAACCCAAGGTTAACGGAAAGGCTACAAAGGTTACAAAAACAGTAAAACAATGAAATTATCAGTAAAAAACAGTTTGAAAATATTTAAAACATTCAAAAATGATTAAAATCAACAATAAGCTAAAAACCAGATTAAAACATATGTTTACATTCTGTATTGCTGGGTAGGCTTGCCTAAACAAAAATGTTTTCAGCAGGTGCTGAAATGACTAACATGAATAATTATATTAGCACATTAAATACATCAAAGACGAGTTCTAAAACACCCAGCAACTAATAGCATATGAAGTGGGTGAAGCTGTAACCCTGGGAGGAAGCCCCTTCAGACCCAATGGGACTTGCAATTGGACACATACAGGAATGGGATCATCACAAATCCCAGCACCTCCACAAAGAAGGCCCTGACTCTTGTATCTGCCCACCAGATGTTACACACAGATGGGACAGAGAGCAGGGCTTCCATAGCCCATTTTTAAGGTCAGGCAGGTTCATATAGGAGCAGGACAGGAACAGCCAGAATATTCATTTAGCCCAGCATTCTGCTTTCCATAAAGGCAAACCAGGTATCTCTGTGAAAAAGGTCTGAGTCAGTACCAGAAAGATAAATATATTGAAACACAAACAAAACCTCTTCCTTTCAGGAAACAACACCGCAACAAGTACATTACCGGTCTGTTTTAAGGCAAGCTGGTACAGTGGACGGGGTGGAGTGGGGGGGGGGGAACCACCCTCCCGAGTAGCAGGAGGCAGGTGTTCCAACTTGAATAAAATTTTGGGGAGGCCCAGCGAAGCCCCCTCAATAATCGATCACATGACACAGTGCACACACACTACCGGTATATGAATGGCAACTTCTTGGGGGGGGGGGAGCATTCCCTCAAATACAATATTTTATGAGGGGAGACGAAAATCCCTCGGACCCTATGAGTTGGCTCCTACGCCAGGAGGGTGAAACCTTTCAAGGTAGGGTTGATCAGGCATTTTGGCACCTGAAGCAAACCACAAAACGGCAGCCCACTCCCCGGCAGGGAAAGGGGATGAGAAGAGCTGCATCAAGAACGGGGGCGGGGGGGTGGTGGAGATCTACACCAGGATCTTGTGGATCCTTCCATCCTTGGGGTTCACCTGCTGCTACAGGCTAAAGCAACAGGTGACTCTGAAGGGAAGCTGAACTGAAAACTGATCAAATAATCCAAAGTGCGGGGAGAAGAACCATAAACCTCAACCTCAGACGCGAAACGTGCATATACTGTATCTATATATCTACAGGCAGGCACGCCCAACCAGCTTTAACATGTCATATGACCCGGTGTCACGTGAGTGCAGAAAGTTAATACTTCTTCTCCCTCGGCTGCTGTTGCTTCTTCATTGCCCCCCCCTCCCTGCGTCTCCTGCCAGCCCTTTTGCAGGAAGACTACCACCCCCCGCGCGCCATTGGCCATCGGAGCCTGTCTCGTGGCGCTATTGGCCGCCCGCGGGGCTTTACTCACGAAAGCCGCGTTGCCATTGGTCGCCTTACGGGCTTCTGGCTCCGCCTCTCTTCCCTCTTGGAAAGTGACATGAAGTTAGGATCGCAGCTGTCGACTGCGCCGGGCGGAGGATTCGAGGTTCCCTGTGCGCGGGGTGGGGAGGCGTAAGGAAGGGGAGCCCAAAACTCGAGGCAGGGATCGAGAGATCCCCCCGCGATCCCTCGGTACGGGGGGTGGGAGGGAGAGGCAAGACTCCTGGGTTTCTAGGCAGTGTGGATCCTAGTGGTTAGAGCACAGAGCCTGGAAGCCAAAGTCCTGGCAGAGGGAAATGGGCGTATTGAGACAGGGTGTAAGGGGAGTGCTGCCTAGTGGCTATAGCAAGGGGGTTGTATATGCGTGCAAGTGCCTGGTGCTGGAAGGGACTGGGAAGGGGGTTAGGGCGTAACTGGCTGCAGGTAGGGTGGATAGATTTTTTTGGGGGGGGGGGTCGATAATCCTGTGTACTCTGGAGAAAATTCAGGGGCAGGAAGAATCAGGGGTCCTGGTTGCTCAGAGAGAGCGCCGAGTAGCTTAGAACAGTGGATGGACTCCTAGGTTCAGGGATCAAGGAGCCGAAGTGGGGCAAGATATTTTGTGCTTAATAAGGTGGGATCAGGTGGGTTAGAGGAGGAGGATCAAGGAGCCAGGAAACCCCTGGGGTGTCTGAAGTAGGAGGCTGGAGAGGGCAGTGGTTAGAGCAGGTTATGATGGATGACCCTGAGGAGATATTTGGTGGAGATGGAGACCCCAACCCTGCTCCTTATGAGGAGCTGGTCTCTGCGATGGCCGGCGGATTGTATGGGGAACTGGAGCGGCTTGTAGGGGCCCATGGGCCTGGTGCAGTTTCAGGACTCCTGCCGCAACTGGTTTCCGTCCTGGAGTCGCTGCAAGGGGCTTGTGGGCAAGTGCGAGAGCGGGACCAGGCGCTGGAACGCTTGCGGGATGACCGGCTGCGGCTTCTGGAGCAGTATGAGCGGGAGCGATCTGGGCGCAAGCGGGCAGAGGAGGTTGGTGCCGCTTTCTTTCTACTTGTTTTCTATGACTACTATTTTTAAATGTTTGTTTAGGCTGTGTACACACCATACATTTAAAGCACATTCCAGTCCGTCTGTCCCCCAAAATACTGGGAACTGTATTTTATTAAGAATGCTGGGAATTGTAGCTCTGTTGTGGGTAAACTACAGTTCCCAGCAGTATTTTTTGGGGGGTGGTGCTTTAAATATATGGTGTGTATGCAGCCTTAGTCTCAGCTGTGTGTTGCGCAGGTCAGAGATGGGTGACAGTCTCGGGCCAAAGGTTTTACAACACTGGTTGGCAACTACCAGATTTGGCTGACACACCAATCTGAGCCAAAACACGGTGAGTGAAGGCGGGGGTCATATTCCTTCCCTTCTCACGCTTAGAAAATCTGGTATTCATTTCTCCAATCTGGTGCTTGACCGGGCTGGTGCTTTTTAGCGAACAGCACTTTTGCTACAGAACTAGCAGCAACGGAGAGGGATTTTCTCTCTGTATGGTGCCATTCTTGTGAATGTACTTTTCTCTAGAGGTCTTGGTGTTATATGGAACCAAGATACACCCAGATAACAGAAATAGAAAGTAACAGTCAATCTAGGCTCAAATTGCAAGCAGGGGAGGATGGCAGTTTCTGTCCCCGGTTGCTAATCCTCGGCATCTGCTAGTGGAAGGGCAATTGTATTATGAACCTGAAAGTGTTCTGTGTATCACAGGCAGTAGGTACCAATGGGCCCCATCCTTCATGTAGTCATCTAAACACACACTCTCTCTCTATATATATATATATCTTACCATTGTTTATGTGAGCTGACATTGCAGTATCTTGTGGCAAGGCATTCCATGGGCTGGTTATAGTTGCTATCAGGAAGTTCCGGTACTTATTTTGCTTTTTCTTAAGCCTGTGGCCCGTCGGTTTCAGGGGATGCCCCTGAGCTTTCATGCTCTAATAGAGAAGGAGCAGGAGGAAATTATTCATCCTTTGTGCGTCAGTTAAGATTTTAAAGAGATTTCTTTACATTGTCACCACCTTTCCATTTAGCCACTGCAAAGCTTCAAAGTATTAGCAGTTTGCAAGCTTTCTTGATAAGGAAAATGGTCCTTGTGCCTCCCACCTGTTTTATTCTGAGTGTAAGGAATGGGTGCATTGCAGGGGTCTGATGATTCTCAGGGTCCCTTCCAACTCTACGATTCGATGATCTCAACGGCCCATTTTAGCATGTTGAGACTTGGAATGGGTAGCACAGGGCCGATGAAGCTGACAAGGAGCGATGAAAGAAATGAAAGAGACCCAAGGCTGTATATACACACCACACTTTCAGAGCAACCCCCCCTCCCCAAATAAAGAATAATGGGAACTTTGCTTTCTTAAGGGTGCTGGGAATTGTAGCACTGTTAAGGGGTAAACCACAGTTCCTGTGATTCTTGTATGGAGCCCTGTACGGGTTTGAAAGAAAGTGCTGCTAACCGCAGCAGGGCTGGGACCATAGCTATCAACCTTCCTTTTTTTGCAGTGGGAAACGGCGCTGGAATAAGGGAATTTCCCGCAAAAAAAGGGAAAGTTGACAGCTATGACTGGGACTGGGTGGGAGAGGATGTTGGGATCTCCTGGACTCTCGGGTTTCTCTTCCTGCAGAGGTTTATGGAGCTGGAGGACGCGATGGAGCAGGAGCGCAAGGCACATGCAGCGGCTGTGAGCCGGCTGGAGGGCCAGAGCCGTGCCCTGGAAGGCAAAGCACGCAGCTACGCAGACCAGGGTGAGAGGGGCGGGTTCCTTCGCATCCTATGCCTTTGAAATCAGAAGTGCCGAAGGTTCTCCCCTGCAGATTGTTTGGAGAGCCTGCGTTTGATATGGACACTCTTTAAGAAATTATCTCTCTGCCTGGGAGGAAGCCAGTTAGCCAGTGGCCTTGGATGAATTCTATTTTCCCATCTTCCCACGGACGGGATGGCTTGCCCGCCCACCCATGCCCCTCCCACCGACAGGCATGCCCTATCCTGCACCCTCCCATCTTTCCCCCACTCTGCTTTTGGGAAGTTCTGGCTGGGCTGGTCTATCAAGTTTGCCGAGATTGGGGTGTAAGGCAGCGGGGAGCAGTACAATCTCATCATATATCTTTTGGGCTCTTTGCAAAATAGGGCAACTGTTGGTCACAATTGTGATATGCACACACATATATGTCTGGCTCTCTTTAGTTTCAGGTGGGGGGGGAGATACAATGTGGGACATGATGGAGGATTATAAAATTATGCAAGAAGCAGAGAAAAGACAGAGAGGTGTTGTATTTCCCCCCACTCCCATAACATTAGGATTGGCAATGCTCCACATAAACCGCTGGGCAGCAGATGTAGGGTAGACAGAAGGAAATACTATTTCACACAATGCATAATTAAATCATGGAATTCCCTGCCACCAAATGAGGCTGTAGCCACTGGGTTAGGTGGTGTTTTTTTTAAAAAAAGGAAATAGACAAATTCACAGGTAGGGATAGTACCTGTCAATATCTGAGTATCTTAGGCTGCAGTCCTGCACACAGGTTCTTGGGAATAAATCCCATTGAGCTCAGTGGGGCTTGATTCCAAGTACTTATATACTTGAGTATAAGCCTAGTTTTTCAGCACATTTTTTGTGCTGAAGAGCTGCCCTCGGCTTATACTCAGGTGAGGCAGGTGGTGGGGGCGGCGAGAAAGAAGCCCTTTCTCTCTGCTCATGCCGCTGCCGCCCGCTCACCCCAGTCAACCATTCCTTAAGAAGCGTACAAGAACGGCGGTTCTTTACTCTCCCCAGGCAGCTTGTTCCATTCCTGAACTGCTCACATAAATGCAAACTTTAGACCCCAGAAGGCAGAAAGCCTATCAGTTAAGGAAGTATTAAAACCCACAGGTGCTCACTTTCCCTGGCTCCTGCTTAAACAGGACAGGATCCCATCCTTCTCTGTATAACACAAGGGAACATTGTGCTGTGGGTTAAACCACAGAGCTCTAGGGCTTGCCGATCAGAAGAATGGCAGTTCAAATCCCCGCGACGGGGTGAGCTCCACAGCGGCAAAGGAGGAAGAGGAAGGAGCAGCCCAAAGGGCTGCTTTTGGGCTGCTCGTTCCTCCTCCTTCTCCTCCTCCACAGTGGCAAAGGTGAACCTGCTTATATTCAAGTCAATAAGCTTTCCCAGGTTTTTGTGGGAAAATTAGGTGCCTCGGCTTATATTTGGGTCAGCTTATACAGTACTCGAGTATATACGGGTAAATACATACGGGATCAGGGCTTGTACTGTAGGTGCTTTAGCAAAAGCTGAGACAAAACTGTATGTGACTCTAGGTGCATCTTTGACTCTTAATGTGAAGTTTTTATAAACTGGCAAATTATGTCAGTTTCAATAATGTCATAATTCATGGAGTCTGACAAGATTTGGAGAGCGAATGTAACCCTTTCTTTAGAACCACCGAAGGGAAGGGAATTTCCTGTTCTGAAGCTGATATTTTCTGGTGGTGGGAGGCAGGGGAATTCCAGCTTCAGAAGAGAGATTTTTCTCAGGACTGCAGCAGGTGAGGAAAAGGTTAAATTCCTTCTCCACATCTTCTCTACTCAACATCACAGGGCATATTGCCAGACTACCACCCATAATGTTACACGTCACCTGTACTATTTCTTTCAAAGGGTCTTAGTTATAATTACCTGATGTTGGATTTTGCCCTCCAACCAACAGCTCTCAGCTGCTTTGCAGAGTCCGCAACCCAATTCTGTGACCTGCTATTATCTGGACTGGGTTACGTTTATTGATGCTATTAGACCCTGACCACAAACCACCCAGGTTACCTGACTGTTACCACTAGCTCTGAAGAGCTAATTTAATATCGCTTGCCAATGATCCATTCCACAGCCACCGGCGTCACCTTTATAAGGGCTGCTTATCTTTAAATTTAATTATGCCCACCTATTCACAAGTTGCCATGAAAAAAGTTGTTCTCAGTGCTGTTAAAAAGGTCCCAGCCCAATACACACAATGACATTTTTTTGCAACCAGACAGGATTCATTTCCCCTCATCCTTTTAAAAAAGAAAAAACGAATTGCATACCCCATCAAAGTGTATCTCTAACAAAATTCTCCATACCCTCACAAAATGAAAACATTGCATTCATTGGGACTTATTTTCTGGTAAGTATCGGATTGCAGCTTCAGTGTTCTTTGTGTGAATCAAAGACATTAGGGTATTCTTACCCATGAGGCTTGAATTTTTTCTTATTATTATTCATTTGGCCTATTTTGCCACTGCAAAGCTTGCATTGGGTAGAATCTGCTCAATGCAAATTTGTCTTCATTTAAAGATGAATTTTTCTGGCCCTTTCATTAGGCAGAGTGAAGCAACTGCCTTGGGCTATAGATGCTCAGGAGCAGCCTGTGGTTATTCCTCTTGAGCCTCCAGCAATTCCCTTCTGTTGCCACGTGGAGTTTCCTGGGCCCCCTAGTCTGTTATTGATTCTACTGCCAGTCCAGTTGGCTGCAGTGCATGGATTTGGGAGGGGGACGCCCTGCCTGCTCTCTTTCCTGCTTTCGCTGTACACAAAACAAATAGTGCACAAGATGCCCTTAAGACTAATGTAAAACTAGTTTAGGTTTCTTGCATGTACATCAAAACCATACCACCATGCCTCCCTGCCCCCCCCCCCGCTCTCTCTTCACAGTGGCGGGTCTGGAAGAACAAAAATCTTCACTCCTAAAGGAGCTTTCAACTCTCAGCCAGAGCCACACAAAGGTACCGTCAGCCTGCAGCTGCCTTCCCTCGTTTGCTTTCTTTTCTTTTCTCCACTCTTAAGCCAAGCTGGGCCACAATCTCATTTTGTCTTCTGCCTTTTACAGATTGTGCAAAACTACAAGGAATTGAAATCGCAAAGGGTGGCGTTGGCTGCTACAAGTCAAGCTGGATCTCTGACTACAGAAACGAAAAGGTTTGGAAGAGGAAGCTGGCCTGTGGGGTGGCAGTGGGGTTTGTGTGTGTCAGGGGTTCGCTTAGGGGCACGGTGCCACCAATAATGATATTTTTGCCCAAGCTGCTGAGGTTGCGGAGTGTGCTGTATGGCCAGTTGCTGTGCACTCCAGCTTCTTCTGTTCCTTACCACAGTAGCTGTCAAACCACAAACTGTTTCCACTCATTTCATGGGGAAAGTGTATCTGTTTCAGTGTATCTGAAGAAGTGTGCATGCACACGAAAGCTCATACCAGGAACAAACTCAGTTGGTCTCTAAGGTGCTACTAGAAAGAATTTTCGATTTTGTTTTGTTCATGGGGAAAGGTAGAAGTCATTTTTGGTTGCCTAGCAACAGCCAAGTACCACATCTGGGTTATGGCAGGAATGGATGGGACTCCGGCCGGTGGTTGCCAGGCAATCCACCAAGGGCTGCGTGTGACAGAATAGTTAGTTGGGGTTGCACTGAGGTTCAAATCTAATCTCCCTCTGCCTCAAGGCGAAGAAAGGTTGACAAGGGCAAGCTGCTCCAAGGCAAACCTGGTGGAAATGGGGTGTGGTGTGGGGCCACGGGCGAGGAAACATGAACCCTTTCTCCAATTGTCTTCAGGGGTTTGATGGGTTTCTTGGAAGAAGAGGGCCTTTTTAGTGGTGGTGCCCCCGTTACAGAATTCCTTCACTCCCCGGAAATGCCTGGCTCAAATATAGTACCGCATGATACTTTTTGAATGTTGGCCATAGGCCTTGGTGAAACTCAGGTTTTTGATTCAGGAGGTACCGGGTTCAGTTCCTGGCATTTTTAGGTATGCCAGGGCAGAAGAGTCCTGTCTGAGAGCTGCTGCCAGTCAGTGCAGGCACCTCTGAGCAAGGACCACTGGGTTGCTGTGGCTCTGCAAGGCAGCTTCCAAGATTCCCACGTTTCAAGCATTTGAAAATGGAACTGTACTGGCTATCTTCTGACGTCCCCCCCCCCCAGTCCACTGTAGTGATTTCTTTTTAATTTCTGTGTAATGTTGGCGATTGGCTTTGGCAGCCACACTGAGGGCTTTATTGCGTGTTGAGGCAGGGAAGAAAGGTGAGTAAGAATCCTTTTGAGAGAAGGAGACGTTGAAGGGGTCGAAGGCACAATGCGGGAAGTTACAGGCATGTCTTTTCCAAGGCAGCCAATCAGCCAGCCATGTACAGTAACAAGGAAATAAAAACAGATTATTTTTCTCTCCCTCCTCCCCCTGCTCAGGTTGAAGCCCCCACCAATCCAGGCACCCCCAAAGTTCCTCTCAAGCACCTCGGACCCTGGGTCTCCTGAATTGCCTCATTCCCCAGGGGTAAGTGGCTTGGTGTTGTGGGGCTCAAGCCCCTGAACTGTTCGTTGGCCCTTGGCAAACAGCAGCAGTGGTGGACGGGGAAGCAGAGGCATTAAGGGGAGCCAGGAATGAATGGCCTTTTATGTTCTCCCCACCTCCACCTGTCTCTTCAGAAGCCTGCAGAGTTTCAAGAGCTTCCCAGCACAGAGAAGGCTCCCCAGAGGGAGACAGAAAGAAACGATTTCCCCTTGGCACAAGAAATGGTGCAGCCGGAACAGGATGGTATGAAGGGGGAGCCTCTGTTTTGTCTTGATGTGGTTAAGCCAGGGAAAATAACTTGAGGAGGGTATGGGGGGGGCAGTGAGGGGGTGTGGCCAGGGGTGTGGGTGTGGCCAAGGGAAAGCCCCGAGGGCCAAGTGAAGAGGACTGGTGGACCATATTTTCCCTCTGGGCCTCAGGTTCTCTGCTGCAGCCTAATGAGTTAGTAGCGTGCCGGTTCTAGAGTTGTGCTATATATTTTGCGTTTTCACTGGGCTTCTGTTCCTTGTAAGCTGTGCCTCTTCCACACCCCTGCCAGAGTCGTTTCCACCACTGCCAACATTTAGATTTTAAGCTCTTGCGGGGCAGGGACCTGCCTGGCCCTCTTTATTCTTATAACAACAGGAATTTTATCTGCATGCAGACAAACAAAATGCCAGATAGGCCCTTGCCCAAAGGAGAAATGCTTTTCTTGTTTTTCTAGATTATTTTCAGTATGGAAAGGACTGTGTAGAGGTTAACAAACAAGGGATAATAATCTAGAAACAATAATGTGCTTTGCGTCTGCGTCCCCACAACCTTCTTCTCTTGTCAGCCTCTCCTACTCTGCAGCGGCGCTTGGACTTGGACGATCTCCTGAGCTCCACTCCAGAATTGGGACTGGACCAAAAGCAGCCAAGCAGGTAAGAGGGATGTGTCTACTTATTAAGCCTAACATGGATGCTCCTTCACTGGAGTGAAGAAACAGCTAGGCTCCTCCTTCTTGTGTCCTCCGACCACAGCATGCCCACACTGTCCTCTAATCCTCCAGGGTCCCTCCCCGCTTCCCCACAGGTGTTTTAATTTCGGGAGAGTTAGCTCTTCTAGTTATCCTGCTCACTGCTTTGAAGGGCCACACATCACTGAGTTTCCCAGCCAGCAGATAGCCAACTTCTTTTTCTCCTCACACCTGCCTTTGAAACTGCCATTGTGAAAGGATGGCAAACGAAGCCAAGGAAGACTTCTCTGTGTTCATTGTCTCCTTAGAAAAAAAAAAAGCCCCACCCCTGGTTTCTGTCTACTGTGACGTCAGACGTGGGTGTGTGTTGTTGCCAGGTTAGGAGCGGGTGGGTACTCCTGTCTGTCTATTTGTCTGTCTGTCTGTCTCTCAGCCCCCTGAGTAACACCCTCGAGCGCAACACGGTGTCCCTTTTCGCCGAGGTCTCGGGCCTCAGTCCTGAACTCCTCAGCGATATGGATGGCGGTGCCGATTTGCAGGGTAGGTGAAACTCCCACCTTCCCCCTCCCTCTGCCTCCTTGTCCTGCTGGGACCTTATTCCTTTCCTAGAGAACCCAGGAGTCCTAGCTCCCCCCCAAACACCAATTTTAATCCAGAAAACCTGCCTCCCATAGTTCCCCAGCCTGTGGGGAGTTAAGGTTTCTTCCTGTGTCCTAGTAGCTCAGCAGTGTCCATGCTTGACCATCTTTTCAGGGGATGCCTTGGAAACCCTGGTGGCAGAAAACACTCAGCTACAGGAGGCACGGTAAGAGCGACCAGCCTAAAGCGTTAACATGTGTTTGTTTATTTGTTTTGATTTATGAATCTCCTTTTACGTGTGTGCCAAGGCGCCTTACAAACCAGCTGAAAATAATTATAAAAACGGTACAAAAATGCTCCCAACAGCTCAAGGTAGGTGTTGGTTTTGTATTGTTTCTGAAACCTAAGGCAGAGACTTTTTGCATCCAACTGGAAAAGCTTGCCAAAAGAAAACGAATAAATGCATTCATTTGGTTCCAGAAAGTACAGATAGGGGCAGCTTCTGATCCCTTTGGAAGTTGAAGGAGAAACTCTCCTGCAGAATGCAGTGACCCTGCTTGGGTGTATAAGGGAGAAAGCCACCTCTCAATTTACCTGGTCCTGAACTGTTTATGGGTCTTTATATTTTGATGGGAGCTTCTTAGAAAGGAAGGTCCTTGTCAAGGGTGCTTTACTTGGCAGGCAGTTAGAGAAATGGGCCGAGGCCTGGCCTCCTTCTCTCCGCTGGCCCCCGCCCGCTTTCCCTCTTGGGCCGTTGCAGACAGTCCCAGGCTGAAGTCTTGCTGTTCCTCATGGTCCCACCTCCAGGACTGCTCTGGATACAGCCCGCCGCCATCTTATCGCCCGCGTAGAGGAGCTCACCGAAGAGCGCGAGTCGCTACGGTTGGAGCGTGAAGGAACACTGGGGGCCCTGAGCCGCTGCCAAGCCCAGCTGAAGGAGGCTGAGCTGGAACTGATCAGGTAAGGCCTTGTAAACTGCCCTCCCTCGTGTTTGGCAGCCATCTTGATTCCACCACCTGCTGGCTTCGCTGGCAAAAAAAAAGGAGAGGGGCACCTCAAAGTTAGTAGTACACAGCAACAACTCCTCCCCAACAAAGTCATGAAGGGAATGCAGAGAAATCCCAATGTGTTTTGAGTTAGCCATTCTTTCAGAGGTCACATGCCTGCCCCCCCCCCTTTATCCTCACAACAACCTTGTGAGGTAGGTTAGACTGTGTGTGTGTGTGTGTGTGTGTGTGTGAGAGAGAGAGAGAGAGAGAGAGAGATTGAGAATTTATGGTCCAATTTCAACCAGTAAGCTTTGTGGCTGAGTAGGGATTTGATCCTGATCCTCCCCAGCACTCTGGACATTACCGCTCACTCGCGGTTTCCAACAAAGAGCATCATTTATGAAATCATTATATGCTGCCTTATGAGAGCCAAATCCTAAGAGGTATATTATAAATGCTCTAAGCCAGGGGTCCCCAAACTGAGGCCCAGGGGCCGGATGCGGCCCAATCGCGTTCTAAATCCGGCCCACGGATGATCTGGGAATCAGCGTGTTTTTACATGAGTAGAATGTGTCCTTTTATTTAAAATGCATCTCTGGGTTATTTGTGGGGCATAGGAATTCGTTCATATTTTTTTTCAAAATATAGTCCGTCCCCCCACAAGGTCTGAGGCCAGGGACAGTGGACCGGCCCCCTGCTGAAAAAGTTTGCCGACCCCTGCTCTAAGCCAATACATAGCTAATGTTGGAAGATTCTGCCCAGTTTTCTTCATGCAGGTTGTGTTATATGCTTTAACAGCCTGTGTTGTTTGTATTCTTAGGATTATATTGCTGTGAAGCAGTGTGTTCCCAAACTTGGGTCTTCAGCTCTTGTTGGACTACAACTCCCATCATCTCTAGCTAGCAGGACTAGTGGTCAGGGGTGATGGGAACTGTAGTTCAAAAACAGCTGGAGCGACACTGCTGTAAAGTAGCAAAGCTACAATACTAAGAGCCATGTATCTGACAGCAACAATAACCGTAGCAAGACTGCTAATAATGATTAATAATACTACAGTATAAAAACGGTAGTCTATGGATTTGTGTGTTTCTGCCTAAGCACTTCAGACAAACCCGAATCTTTCTACACTAGCCTATTCCTCCGAACAAGTGCAGCCTAGCTCAAGAAATGCTGGGGCTTTGTTCGAATTACTTAACAAATCATTGTGTACCTATCGGGTTAATTACTGCGGACGCGGGTGGCGCTGTGGGTTAAACCACAGAGCCCAGGGCTTGCTTATCAGAAGGTCGGCGGTTCGAATCCCCGCGATGGGGTGAGCTCCCGTTGCTCGGTCCCAGCTCCTGCCCACCTAGCAGTTTGAAAGCACGTCAAAGTGCAAGTAGATAAATAGGTACCACTCCAGCGGGAAGGTAAACGGCGTTTCCGTGCGCTGCTCTGGTTCGCCAGAAGCGGCTTAGTCATGCTGGCCACATGAACCGGAAGCTGTACGCCGGCTCTCTCGGCCAATAATGCGAGATGAGTGCTGCAACCTCAGAGTCGGACACGACTGGACCTAATGGTCAGGGGTCCCTTTACCTTTACCTAACCTTTGTTTGGCATGCATTAAAAGAAACCCGTGTGTGTGTGTGTGTGTGTGTGTGTGTATTGAACTGGTCAGAGGATAAGGCTATCAACCACCAGCCACAATGGCTACGCTCTGTCTTTACTTCTGAATGCCAGTTTCTGGAAACCGCAGGGGTGGGGGGTGGAGATTGCTGTTGTGCTCAGGTCCTTCTTAGAAGCTTCCCGTCCGGTTGGCCACTGCGAGAACAGGATACGGGACCAGATGGGCCATTAGCCTGAACTGGCAGGCTTTCCCTATGTTCTTATATCTGACCAACAATGTGAGCATTTAATAGTTAGAAGGGAAGATGGAATCCACCCTCCCTGAGACATCGGCCTACAATGAATTCTTTTCAGAAAAGAAACAAGTGAGCCCAAATTTCAGTCGTTCGCCTTTCTCTTTCCAGGATACGGCAGGAGTTTCAGGAATCGAGACGTTCTAGTGAGGACGGAGAGGTAACCACAGCACCTTCTGCAAGGATGTTGTGACAGGCCAGAGGGGCCGGCTTTCCCTTGAAGGCTGAGGGCCGGGGGCGGGTGGGGCGGGAAGGGTCTTCTACAGGGCTGTAACTAAACAGGGGTGGGTTTGGGGGGGGTCTGGATTCCGGGAGTGGCATTTGTGTGCATTTGAGGCAGGATCTGCCCTCTTCCTCAGCAGGCTGAAGGAGGCCTGTCCCGGCCTCAGCGGTTCACCCGGGCCGAGATGGCTCGTGTGGTGATGGAGCGCAACCTCTATAAGGAGAGGCTGATGGAGCTGCAGGAAGCTGTTCGGCGCACGGAGCTGCTAAGGTCAGTGGCGCCGAGGTTTACGGTTTGGGGCTGGGAGGGGGTTTGAGGCAGATGGGTCTGTGACCCCATAACCTATGACTCCGTGTGACAGGCTGCCCTCTCCCTCAGCTTGACGTGAGGTTGGATTTGCCCCGCTGAGCCAATTTCTTTTTGAATTGTCTGAGAGCAGCTCAGTGACTGCGAGCCTTGCTGGAGCTTGCCATGTGGCACCAGGGGCATTATGGGAAATCGAAATCCCTCCCCCAACCCTCCTTGCTTCGCCATAGCAGCAGAGCAGCGAGAGGCTTCTCTTCCTTTCTGGCGATCCTTCCCAAACAGCATCCCGAGTGCCAGGGAGTTAGGACTGGAGAAGAAGGGAGAGGACTCTCTCTCTGCTGCCAATGCAGCAGTAAGTAAGGGAATTAGTACTTCTGAGGGGTCTCAATGCTCCCCCTTAATGTTGGAGGTGAGCAGTGGCTATTTTTCTAGAAAAAGAGGTGCCGGAACTCACCATGAACGCCTGCCTTGTTCTCTTAGAATGGCAATGGCACCCACCTGAAAGGTGCCGGAACTTGATTCCTGTGAGTTCCGGCTTTAAAAAAAGCCCTGGAGGTGAGAAGGACGAGTCACGGAGGCTTGTGTTGTGAGACAGGGAATCAGGATACTCAGCAGCATCACAAATGACACCATGTTATCCATTAAGTCCCACCCCACTACTACTGGCAGAGTCTTTCCCCTCTCAGGAGAAGCCAGCAACTGCAAGCAACCTGCTCATTCCATTCCCTAGGAACCAGGAATTGGGGAATCTGTGTCCCTCCATATGTTGCTGAACTCCAGCTCCCATCAGCCCCAAGCCTGCAATGGCTAATGCTCAGAGATGATGGGAGCTGTGATCCATCGGTGTTCAGAGGGCCAGAGGTTCCTTATCCCAATCCTTGAAGCTGCTCAGGACAATCAATCCCTCTGTGGTTTATTTTCCCATAGTACAAACTGGGCGGGAGGAATGGAGGCCGGGAGAGAATTGGCTTATAGAAACAGACTGTGGAGAGGTGAGAGTTAAACAGAGGATTATAGACTCAAAACACAGGTTTGTTACTCGGACAAGAGGAGGCAAATGGCTCTTAGGTGTAGCAAGTGAAGTGCTTCCCTGAGTATTAACAGAGGATCAGGGAGCCAGTTGTGCAAATGATTTGGGTTGCCTGTTTCCCCTTTTTCCAGCCTTGAGCTAATGGCTGCATGGTGGCCGTCCTTAAAGCAATTGTTTCTCTCTTCCCAGGGCTTCGCGGGAGGAACAAGCTGTTCAGATGAAAAAATCCTCTTTCTGGAAAATGTAGGTGCCGTCTGAGATCTGCCCCTGAAGCTGCAGCTGTGCATACTCTGCTTTGACATTTGATATTGGGCATACAACTTAGCATCCTGAGAAATTTCTTTCTTTCTTAGCAAGGCATTATGGCTGCATGGATTAGTTTGAAAGCGTGCAAGGGAGCAATGCCTAGTGAAGTGTACTAGTTGGTAGATGCTAGGCATGATGGCTGTGTTCTCTCTCTCTCTCTCCACTGTCAAGAGGCAGTTGCTGGGAATCACTAGTGGGGAAGGGTGGCTGTTGCACTTAACTCTTGCTTGCAGGCTTCCCATAGACATCCAATTGGCCATTGTGAGAACAGGATGCTGGACTAGATGGGCCATTGACCTGATCCATCAGGTCCTTGTGAGAGAACCTTCCTTGCCATTCATAGCAATGGCCCTGCCTTGGACCAAACAACTCTGCAAGCAAGCTCCTTTTAGTCTGATCACAGTTCCATCGTTCTTGGTGCAAAACCCCCTTTTCTTTCTCTCGATTTTTGATTTATTTTTTCAGAACCGAGTACTGACGGTGCCCTCTGCCATTTCCTCCTCATTTCCCCTGAACGCATTGTGTTTTCCTCTTGCAGTTTTGACCGCTTATTTAACCCCTCGGACTCCCCAGAGAGGGCTCCTGCATCTCCGCTGCCACCCGGGAGGGCCCGGTCCAGCCCCAGCGGCCGCAATGAATTGGGAAGGAATGGGGGGCAGCTGTCTCCAGCCTTGAGATACATCCCACGAGCTACCTCACCGAACGAGTAAGTTGTGCAGCAATTGCTTGGCAGGGGGAGAGGTACGAGCCACAGAGTGCATAAGCTGATTTTGCAGTCCCATCACCGGCACCTCTTGGGGACCTGATGCTCCCTTTATATGGAGTTGGGCTGCTAGTGGATCCATCTAGTCCAGCCCAGGCTGACAGCAGCTCCCTGATGCCAGGTTGGACCATTGGTTCGTCCAGCTCAGTATTGCCTCCTCCAGGCATAGGGAACCCTTTGGGCCTCCAGATGTTGCCAAACTACGGCAATCAGCACCCCTGGCCATTGGCCATACATACTGGGCCTGATGGGAGTTGTAGTTCAGCAGCATCTGGAGGGCCAAAGGGTTCCCCATGCCTGGTCTACTCTGACTGGCAACAACCCTCCAGTGCAGGAGTCAGCAAACTTTTTTCAGCAAGCGGCCGGTCCACTATCCTTCAGACCTTGTGGGGGGCTGGACTATTTTTTTTGGGCGGGGGGATGAACAAATTCCTATGCTACTCATGTAAAAACATGCTGATTCCCGGACTATCCGTGGGCCGAAGGCGATTGGGCCGGATCTGGCCCCCGGGCCTTAGTTTGCCTACCCATGCTCCAGTGTCTTGGGTAGAGATGTTGCCCAATAATAATAATAATAATAATATTTATTATTTGTACCCCGCCCATCTGGCTGGATTTCCCCAGCCACTCTGGGCGGCTTCCAACAGAAACCAAATACAACAATATCAAACATTAAAAACTTCCCTAAAAAGGGCTGCCTTCAGGTTTTTTCTGAATGTCAGGTAGTTGTTTATTTCCCTGACCTGTGATGGGAGGGCGTTCCACAGGGCGGGCGCCACTACCGAGAAGGCCCTCTGCCTGGTTCCCTGTAGTTTTGCTTCTCGCAGTGAGGGAACAGACAGAAGGCCCTCGGCGCTGGATCTCAGTGTCCGGGCTGAATGATGGGGGTGGAGACGCTCCTTCAGGTATACAGGACCGAGGCCGTTTAGGGCTTTAAAGGTCAGCACCAACACTTTGAATTGTGCTCGGAAACGTACTGGGAGCCAATGCAGATCTCTCAGGACCGGTGTTATGTGGTCTCGGCGGCCACTCCCAGTCACCAGTCTAGCTGCCGCATTTTGGATTAATTGCAGTTTCCGGGTCACCTTCAAAGGCAGCCCCACATAGAGCGCATTGCAGTAGTCCAAGCGGGAGATAACCAGAGCATGCACCACTTTGGTGAGACAGTCCGCGGGCAGGTAGGGTCTCAGCCTGCGTACCAGGTGGAGCTGGTAGACAGCTGCCCTGGATACAGAATTAACCTGCGCTTCCATGGACAGCTGTGAGTCCAAAATGACTCCCAGGCTGCGCACCTGGTCCTTCAGGGGCACAGTTACCCCATTCAGGACCAGGGAATCCTCCACACCTGCCCTCCTCCTGTCCCCCAAGAACAGTACTTCTGTCTTGTCAGGATTCAACCTCAATCTGTTAGCCGCCATCCATCCTCCAACCGCCTCCAGGCACCCAACCCCAATACCTTCCTTTTTATTAACTGGACATGCCCTGGTTTGAACCCTGGAGCCTTCCGCTTTCAGAGTCTGCTCACTCGACATAAAATGAAGAGGCTTTATACGGAGTTGGGCTGCTAATTGGATCCATCTAGTCCAGCAGAGGCTGACAGCAGCTGTTCAGGGTCTCCGGCAAAAGTCCGCTTTGGGCAACAATTGCATGCAGGCCGATCTGGGTAAATGCAACTGAAACCTGAGCATTTCCCCTGGTTGCAACTGGACGCAGGGTTGTCACCGGAAGCTCTCTGCTGCCCCCTACTATACCCGGCTTTTATATCCGCAGAGCCGACGCCTCCCCTCAGCAGAAGCGGAGAGAGCTGTACCGTGAGATCCGCTCCCACATCTGGCAGGAGCATGGTCGGGCGCAGATCCATGGGTGGAGCCAGCCGCCTGCTCTCCAGGTGAGCATTCCAGCAGGGGCACCAAGGTTTCGTGCATCCAGGTACCTGACCCTATGGAAATCCCATGCCAAATAAGGGGTAGGTCTTCAAGTACTGTCTTTTCAAACCAGGGCAGGAAAAATGTACCGGTAGATGCAGCATTGTGTGTGTGTGTGTTATCACACCAGACAGTGTGCAACAATTTCCCCACATTTGACAATGGAGTGATGGTCTAAAATTAATAAATGACGATCGCCATCAGCATTGGCATCCTGCCGGCTCCTGAAGACACACCTGTTTGGGCAACCATTTCCCAGAACTGAACTCCTGATGTTATTGCTTGAACTGTTTTTTCATTGTTGGGCTTTTGATTGTTCGTTTGCGTAAGGTTCGCGTGAAGGTGCTTCACGAGTAAACGGAGCAGGGGCCCTAACAGTCTTTTGCAGTTTTAATGTGCAAACTATTTACAGTGCAGAGCTACAAAAAGCATGTCTGTCTCAGTCGCTGGCAGAATCCGGGAGTGGCCCCTTCTGGCTTCTCCCCCAGCATAAGAACTTCGGCACCCCAAGTCTCCTCCTACCCTGCTTGCGTTTCACCCCTCTGCGCAACTGGGGTGCCAGAAAATGGCATGCCTTCCTCCTGACCAGCTGGGCGAGGTGAGCGCAGGGTCTCAGCAACATCCCCAAGCCTTCTCCCCGCCATGCTCCCTGCTTGTGGCTCCTGGCTAGAAGAGGCGCTGGGGCTCTCAGTGGCATCCCTAAGCCCCCTCCTCGCCTGGCTGGTTCCTTCCCTCTCCTCCCCACTGGAGGTGTGGCGGCTTTCCCCCGCTGGAAGAGGTACTGCTGCTGAATTGGTGTCGGGGCTCTCAGCGGGCCAGGTGGCAGTTCCCTGACAATTTGTTTTTATTGTATATTTTTTATTAAGGATGTTTTACTGCCCCCATGGATCTGTTGTTGGGTATTTCAATTCACACACTGATTTTCATAGTTGTGAACTGCTTAGAAACCGTTTTTGGCATATAACAAGTAAACAAATGGAGCCCACTGAATTCGACCCTGTTGAGTCACCCAACAGCGTGGTGCTTTAGACTATACATTTGCCTTGTTCCATCCCAGTCATGGGATCTGACCTTAGTTTTGAACTGGCCACTCCTGCAGCGAGTCTCCACACATTAAAATCCAGCCACCTTTTCTCTGCAGGGGCCTGACCCCCTTTCAGGGGCCGCCGACGTACCTGTGCTTGCACAATTACGGATGCTAGACCAGAAGGACCCCAATACAAAGGTAACAAAGCAGAGATTTCCAAATGCTGAATAGCTAGGGGTGGTTTCCCCCCCCCCCTCCCCCTCAGTTGTTATTATTACTATTATTGCATTTCTACCCCACCTTTCTTCCAAGAAGCTCAAGGTGCTTCTCCACCTGCCCTCCCCCCCCCATTTTATCCTTACAACAACCCTGTGAGGTAGCTGGCCCAAGGTCACCCAGTGGATTTCATGTGGTTGAGTGGGGATTTGAACCCTGGTCTCCCAGTGGCACTCTAACCACTGCACCACTGAATTGAAATCTGAGGCCACTCTAGGAAAATAGTGTTGGTTTCCTACTGTAAAGTGCCCAAAAGGGGTTACCGTACTTTTTTGTCTATAAGACGCCCCCTATTTCGGGTGACTCAAATTTAAGAAAATGGCGGGAGATGCCACAGTGTTTGTTGAACTTTTTTGTGGAGGATTGCCCACAGTTGTTGAGCTAAATCCGCCTCCCTTCTGCCCCATCGTTAGCAGAAGCTGCCAGTCGGCTACCCAACTGCCGGAGCGCCAGCCAATCAGCACCACCCATTGACGCAGCAACCAATAACTCGCACAACAGCCGCTGACAGCATTGGCAGCAACAAATCAAACGTCCACCCTATGCACTACCCATGTATAAGATGATCCCCACTTTTTAGAATGATTTTTAAAGAAAACAACATAGTCTTATACATGGAAAAGTACGGTAGTTTGGGTAGGTGTAGGAGTAAGAGTGGCTGAGTTCAGAGCAGGGACTCGTCCAGAGAGGTAGCGGGCAGCCTCCTCTGAGGACAGGCTACCCAGCTGCATGTCTGCTTTGGGAGCGATTCACGTGATCCAGTGGTGTTGGCATCAGCTGAGTTCTCAGCCCCTCTGAAGGGTGAGTGGAAGGAGACCAAACCCTGCAGAGACTCTGGGCAGTTCCTGTGTGGGCAAGTACAGTGGCAGGCTCAGAAGAAGTTTAAGGCTTATTAAAGTGGCACATTTGCAGTTCCTGTGGCAAAGGTTTCTGACTGCAGTTGGGAAGGGTGGGGTGTCATTCTTGTATGTAAAGTGACTCCTTTTACCAGGGGGCCAGCAGATCTCAATGTCGTGCCTGCCTCTCTTTCATTGTAGCTCTGGTGTGCTGCAGCATCAGTTGGCGCTGAGACTCAAGAAGAAACAGAAACCGTAAGTATCATCATCATCATCATCGTTATTGGTTTTACTCTTGCTTAAGAATTCTCACTTAAGCTCCTTCCCTTTTCAGGTTTTTTTTTTTTTTTGGTTTGTTGTTTTGGTGTATGTGAAGTGAAAACTGCTCATTTAGGACGACCTTCAGTTCAGAGAGCGGGACGCGGGTGGCGCTGTGGTCTAAACCACTGAGCCTCTTGGGCTTGCCGATCTGAAGGTCGGCGGTTCGAATCCCCGCCACGGGGTGAGCTCCCGTTGCTTGGTCCCAGCTCCTGCCACTCTAGCAGTTCGAAAGCATACCAGTGAAAGTAGATAAATAGATACCACTCCGGTGGGAAGGTAAACGACGATTCCGTGCGCTGCTCTGGTTTTGGTGTTCTGTTGCGCCAGAAGCAGCTTAGTCATGCTGGCCACATGACCCAGAAAAACTGTCTGCGGACAAATGCCGGCTCCCTTGGCCTGTAAAGCGAGATGAACACTGCAACCCCAGAGTCATCTGTGACTGGACTTAACTGTCGGGGTCCTTTACCTTTTTTTCAGTTGAGAGAGATGTTTGTCTCCTGCAGCAAGAGTCTTTTAGCACTTTAAAGACTAACAAATTTATTATGACTTGAGCTTTTGTGGACTCGAGACCACTTCATCAGATGTGTTAAGCGGCAAGTATATAGATTGCCATTCAAGAATTACAGTCGGTGATCATTGGAGCTTAAATATATACCAAATAGTCACATTTTTGTAGCAGCAAGTTGATGATAAAGGCTGGGATTAATGCATTTAGAGGGGCAGGGAACCATTAGCAAGAAAGAAGTCGTGACTAGAACAGATATCCAGCGCTGGTAACACATGAGAAATGATGTGTATCCCCTTCAATAAGTTAGTGGTTTATCCTCTGACTTTTCTCAGCGTTTTGTTTTTGTTCTGATGCTGTTTTCAATTTATTTCATGTTTTCATTGTTATAATCATGCACAGATAAAATTGTAAGGCACTTCAGCGGTTTGTTTTGTTCTGGTTTTTTTTGGTAATTTATATATTGGCAAACAAGCCATGGTTGCAGTTTGGGGTTCTTGACTCAACCGTTCTATGATGCCCCTTCAGATTTAAGTCCAGAAACATTCCTAGCCCACCCACATGCTTAACCTGCTGCCGTGCACGGAGAACTTGAACACAGGATGGGATGGGGGCAGGGGTAGGAAGGAGACACACTTCCCCAGGTTATGTAAATTTCCTTGCCTGGCTGCCTGGAAAGCCTAGGCATGTGTGTGTTTGCCAGCTGAAGTGACAAAACAGGTTACAAAGGCTGAAGTTTAGGGATTGTCAAGGGCGTGTTTGTGTGTCTGTGTGTGTGTGTGTGCTCGCACGGTAACATAAAAGGGAGGGAGGCTGGTCGAGGCCCACAATGTTTTGCTGATCCCTCCGGTTCTTTCTTTTCCAGGGCTCCTCTCGTCACTGCTCTCGGCTGTGGGTGGCCTCAGGGACCCACTCTGCAAGCGAAGTGACTCTGTTTGATGCCCAGAACCCAAACCAGCTCCTGGAACATTTCGTGCTGCCTGGAGTTCACGTCCTATCCATCGCATGCGTCCCTGGTCAGTGCAAGGAAGGAGAATCTTATCATTTTATACAGGCTCTTAATACACACAAATGCACACTTAGGCCCTTAGGCCGATTGGCTTGTTCTTTAGTCCTGTGCTTTGGTTCTGCCTTTTGGTCCTAGTTGCTGCCTTGTTTCATGGCTCCTGATACCCTCGCAACCCAGCCCCTGGCAATGACTCTGTCTCTCCTGCTGCTCCTACATGTGGAGCTCCCTCCTTGAGATTTCCACCTGGTGCCACCCCTCTTTCTTCCTTCTATCGCATCTCAAAACACACCTTTTCCACTTCGCCCCGTGACTTCATCCTATTAATCCTTATTCCTAGCTGTAGCCAAGTATCAGGTACACAAAACTTTCCCAGCTATACATATTTTAGACTGCAAGCACTATAGATTTTGGACTGAAGTTGTGTGTCCATTGAGATTTTACAGCATGGGTGGGAAAACTTTGGCCTGGTGGAGGGCAAAACTTGCCCTTCCAGGGGATCACATTTGGTTCACGGTGCCATTTTTCCAAAACCACATCCATCTCTCAATCATCTGATATCACTGCGATGGGTGGGCGACATCAGCTGACGGGTGTGGGCAGGGCTCAATCCTGTATTGTCTGCACCCACCAGTTCCCCAAAGGGACCAGGGATACACAAGCTAAAGCAGCAGGGTTTAAGCAACCTCTCTCACTCAACAGCTGGTGAGTGGAGACTTCAATCCTGCTTGGTGCAGCTTTATTGGTTAGTATCTCCCCGCAGTCCTACAGGCCAACTTTGAAAGCTGGGCGGGACTCCTCATTATCACACCAGATGATTGGCAGATCGATAGGCCTGTGTGCAGCTAGATAAAGATTTCACCTGCTGTGCCAAAACGGTTCTCCCCGGCCCTGCCTTGTAGGGTTCCTAAGCAGGGACTCCAGCTGTTTCTGTGCTCCCTGAGGAAGGCCGCTTTGCCTTCTCCATTCCTCCTCCATAGGCCTCTCTGTGCCTGGTGTCGAGAGTCCCGAGAGAGAACCAGAGATCCTCGAAGACCCCCTGGCACCCGGATCCGACAGCGAGGATGAAGTGCTGGAGATGGAGGCGGTTGGCACAGAGCCCACCGTGTGGTTTGGCACCCAGGAGGGCTGGTAATTGACACCCAGTAGGGTTGAACGGGGGAAGAAATGGGAGGTGGGGGGTAAACCCCCGTTCCTGAATGGATTGCCATCAGATTTGTTGAGCTTCTCTGGCCAACCTCTGCCTCTTCCTACTCCCTCCAACTCCAACCACCAGGACCAGCATCCTGCCCTTCTTCTTCTTCTGCTGCTGCTGCCACCATCACTTCGGCTGTCATATTTGACAATCCCATGGGTTCTGCCAGGTTTATTTACACTGAGCGTGCCCGGCATCCTCGGGAGACGCGCAGCCGGAACTGAAAATACTGGTGGCTGATGAGAGCAGCTAATGCAAGGGAGGGATGGGGGAGCAGGCCTGGAGCTGGTTGGGCTGGTCACCAGGAGGGCTCAGGTGGTGTCACCTTTGGAGGCTGACCGCATCTCTCCCCCCCCCCCCGGTAGCATTTATATTCACTCCGCCGAGACTGACTGGCGCCGCTGCCAGGGCAAAGTGCAGCTGAAGGATGCCGTCCACTGTATTGTGTGAGTATGCGGACTCCCATCACTCTCTCTGAATGCTGCGGAGCCCCACTGCCTACCCCTCTTGGGTGTCGCCTGCCTTCCCATGCTGGTGCTGTTGCAACTTTCCTTAGTTTTAGGCCCCCTGTCTATGCTAAAGCAATGTCACACTGCTGTAAGCAGCCATGGTTCCCCCCCCAAAGAACCCTAAGCTTAAGGGTGCTGGGAGGAAGCTAAAGTTCCCAGAGTTCCCTGGGAAGAGGGACTGACTGTTCAACCACTCTGGGAACTGTGAAGGTCTGTGAGGGGAATAGGCCGTCTCCTAACAACTCTCAGCATCCTCAACAAGCTACACTTCCCAAGATTCTCTGCAGGAAGCCATGGCTATTTAAAGTGGTATGATACAGTAGTGCAGATGGGGCCTTACTCTGCTCTTTTTGTCTCAGCCACACCCAGGGCCGTGTAGCAGCTGCTCTAGGGGACGGATCTCTGGCCATTTTCCACCGAGACACAGGTACGTCCTGCTCCTTTTAATTCCTCCCTGCCCTGGCTTCCCCACAGCTCAGGTCCTCAGTTTCACCTAATCCCTGTCTTCCACAGCCCGGAATTGGGACCTGCGCTCCCCACGCCTGCTTGACTTGGGGAGGCCACGGCGCTCCATTCGTTGTGCCATCCCCGTGCTTGACCGGCTGTGGTGTGGATATGGGAACAGAGTCTATGTGCTGGATCCTCGCACTGCTCGCATCCAGGTGAGTGTGCCCCTCGTGCGACTTGAGGCGGTGGCTGAAACCCATGGAGAATTTTTTGGCTGGTTTTATGTGTAAAAACGGGAGTTCGAGATGGCCAGGATCATTCTGTTTATTGGTGTTAGAACAGTATCGCTACAAGAACTAGCCAGTGAATTCATTTTGGCTGTTCTCTTCTCTCTCTCTCTCTGAACAAAGAATTGAAACACAAGACAGATAAAACTGTGAAATTAATTGGGGTGTAAGAACAAGCCTGTCGGGCAAAAGCACCAACGCATTACGAAAGTCTAGAATTTTGGCCATTCCTATTGAAATGGGTAGATCCCAAGGAACAACTGCTAGCTGGCACAACTTGGAGAAGTGTTGAGATCCAAGATCTAGATGTCAATGATGTGGACGTGGGTCTGGGGACAGGGTCTTGAATCCAGGCTGCCTGTAGCAACCTGCTTTCTCCTCCCTCCCCCGCCCCCCCCAGAGGTACTTTGAGGTGACTTCGCACCCTGAAAGCCAAGTGCGGCACATGGCAGCCGCCGGCAACGGCATCTGGGTCTCGGTTCGACTGGAGTCCACTCTGCGCCTCCTCCACCCCGAGACTGGCCAGCCGCTGCAGGAAGTGGAGCTGGGGCCCTATGTCAGCCGCATGCTTGGTGAGTGTCAGCAGCCACCATGACTTTGGGGCTTTGGGTGGGACTCTGAGCAGAATGCGGGGACAGTGCAGCTTCCGGGAACAAGTTGGCAAGACAAAGCTGTTGGATTAGCCACAAACAAGCCCTGGAAGAGAAGAGCAAAGAAGCAGGCTACAGGGAGAACGTCCAGGACAGGAGGGTTTTTCTGAGGGCAGGAAGCTTTTAATAGAAGGTTCCCGGCCAGTTGTGGCCTGAGAGGGGCATCCTGCTGCTTCCTCCCTCCTGTGCATCAGTATCTGGGCTGAGTCATGGGCAGTAGTCCGAGGTGAGTCAGGAGCTGGGAACCAGCCATTAGTCCCAAGGGGGGACCAAAGAGAAAGGCTGTGTCTATTTTGCCGTTTACTCTGGTTCCAGTGCACTCCCACCACAGTAGTCGTGTGCAAGTGACAAAAGCAAGCCAGAAGTCAGCACCTAAGAATACAGAAGCAGGCCAGAGTGCAGGCAGACCTTGGAACAGGAAGGCCTCACTCTGAAGCTGCCACTTGCAGTTCAGCAGCTCACCAAATGGGGCAGCTGGGCTCTCCTTCATGGGAGATCAGATGGCCGTCTGCTTTAGTTGAGATGTCTGCATTGCAGGGGGTTGGACTAGATGACCCTTGGGGGTCCCTTCCAACTCTGCGATTCTCTGATATGATTCTAGGATCTGGGTACCCTGGTTTGGAACCTCCTGTCTGTTTAATGGAAAATCCCTCCTCTTTTTCCTCCTCACTCTCCAGGGCCGAACGGTCTTAGTTTAGCCATGAACATCTCAGCACTTGCCGCTTTTGGGAAACGGCTGTGGGTTGGCACCTCTGGAGGCACCATCATTTCCCTGCCCTTCATCTCAGGTACCTGTGTGTGGTGGGAGAGGGAGAGCGAGTGCAGCTGCAAGTGTATACATAGCAGAGCTCCCTGGTGGCTATTTCTGTGAATTTTCTGTCTTGGTTTCTCACAGAATTTGCTGGGAGCTCAGAAACGTCTTCTTCCACTGGCATCCCTTACTGTGCTCTGGAGCAAGCCCAGATCAGCTACCACGCACACCGCGATGCTGTTCGCTTCTTCGTCTCAGTCCCAGGTAACCAGCACGGAGGAATCGATGCCCATTCCTCGGTTCTTTGGGGGAAGAATTCAGTGGATTAAAAGAATTTAAGAGCATGGAATCCAAAGCTTCTGCTGCTGCTGCCACCATTCTTTGGATAATGCCGATGATGTGCAGTTTATAGAGTACTAGAGGACAGGTCCTTGCCCCAAGGAACTTACAGTACAGTAGTCCAAATGGAATGTTACTGGAGCAAGGATCACTGTGGCCAGACTCTCACTATCCACAAGAGGAGAATGGTGGATAGATAAATACAAACCTCAGTTCTGTCTGCTCTTTGCTTACTTTAGGGTGTATGAACCCATCCTCTTCTGAGAGCACCAAGGAATCGCATGGCCAAGAGGCACCAAGCAAACCTTGCAGCTTGGTGTTAAGTGGAGGGGAGGGATATATCAACTTCCGGATAGGTAAGCATCTTACTTTACAGGTGTGAGGGAATGACGTGGGAACAGGATACAGGCATCCCACCCCATTATCCCAGCACCAGGTACAATGTCTTCTCTGACTTCTTTTGGCCCTCTGGTTTTTTCCCTCTCTTTACCCAGGTGATGACACCGACGACCGCTACGGTGACCTGCTCCTCCCGAACCCACGCTTATGCCGAGCCGAGCGAAGCCACCTCATTGTCTGGCAGGTGCAGGCCTGAGGCTCTGGTGATGGGCACAGTCACTACTTCAGGGTGGTGTGGCACAGCTCCAGCCTAGGAGGGAATTGCACCGTGAACAGATAAGACGCTGGTGGTTGTGGGCTTCCCATCTCTCTCTCCTGCCCTCTTTCCCCAAGTGTTTAACCCTCTGGTGTCTGAGGGTTGGGGCAATGACTTTTTGCAGTGTTCTCAGGCCGATGATTGTAGCAGAAGCCATCTGGATGCCAGGATCTGTTTTTTGTGAATCTGCACGGTGAGGGGATCTGCAACGGGTAGTTCCTTGCCCCCAACCCCTTTCTAAATAAGCACTTCCACTGCTAAGGAATTGGAGCACTGTGCCGCTTTGCAGTAAGTCGACCTGCTCTGATACGGACTACACCCCTGTTGGATCCTGCTGTGTCCATGCCTCCCTGTGTTATATAGCACCAGCAACTTCCCTCTTAGTGGCCAGGTGATTGGGAGCCAGAATGCAGCTACCTGGGCCATGTAGAAGGGAAGAGGCCTCTGTTACCAGTTGGGAATGAAAGAAGCAGATCCGGTGAGTTAGAGCGCACGAGGCCGAGAACCAGGACTCCTGGGTTTATCTGGAAAAAGGAGCAGCATCCAAGCGCATTGGAGCTACAACCACCACCCCGTCCTTCTTTCTTGTGTGATTATTTGATGCACTTTTGATTCTACGGGTTGAGACATGAGGAGAAGACATGGAAAATCTTGAACTACAGGCATGGATTTGTTGAAGGCTGTGAGGCAGCACTACTCAGAGAGGCCTGAAGGGGGAGCTCTCTCCTTGCTGTGCTGCTTTTGATCTGGAAGCGGAATATTGATTGAATTGATTCCCGGTGCTATTGAGCTGACCAGATCCTGGCTCCAGTTTTGGAGTGATGCTAGGGCCGGCCGGGGCACACAGCTCACTGTTAAGTTTCTCAGGGTTGCTGTTCCTTGTTTGTCCGTATCACCCAAGGGTGAGGGTCTCTGGCGGCCTCTCAGGGTCTATTTCTGTGGGTTGGTTTCTAATAAAGCTTTAATTATTATTATTACTATTATCATCATCAGGTCATCCTCTTGTTTGCACACGGACTGGATTTTGGGTCTTTGTTGGCTTCTCCCACCACAAGTTCCCCATCTGTTGTAAACGGTGTCCTCCTCTCTCACACACACCTTTTGTGTGTGTATTTGCTCCTTTCTCGATAGATGTTCAGACGTTACTAAAATGAGGGCTTTCCTTCCTACGGGATGGCCAGAAACACAACTCACATAGTAGAACCGGCAAAGGGCATGGGCACCGACACTGATAAAACCAGCACGACTTTCAGCAGGCGAGTCCTACAGAGAAATGGGACGGTTGCTCTTGCGATAATCGCAACTACCGCCATTAAGCACCGACAAGGCCTCAAAGTGCATCACCGACTGGAGGAGTTTTCAAGAACTGTGGGGGCTATCCTCACTGCTGCTCTTTCCCACTGGGGAAAACCACTCTTTCACGCTTAGTCGGAGTAAACGGGTTTTCAGCTACAGTTTCCATGATTTTTTTGGGGGTGGGGGACATCGTGGGCTTCAAATGTGCACTGGGTGTGCTTTAAATGTGTGGTGTAGATCTCATACTAGAGAGGGAGCGGAACCTTTCCCTGTCTGCTTTCTGCACATAATTTTATACACTTCTACGGTGCTGCCTTCTGTCAAGTTGCTAAAGGGAGAGAGCAGGACGCACAACTATCACACTTTCTGGTCTCGCTCCACTACATTTTGATCCCATGGGTGTAGCCAAGGGGGGAGGCGGGGAGCAGCTGCCCCCCCCTGAATTAAGTACATAAATTAAAAAAAACTAACTGACCAACCGTGTTGCAATAAGCTCACTTCTGCTCCCCCCAACATAATTCCTGCCCCCCATCATAAATCCTGCTCATGCTCATGTTTGACCCTGTCCCCTTTTACTATTCATTCAGCTGCCTGATAACAATTGAGCAGCCTGGCCCCTGTTGGGCAGCTGATGTCACAATGTGGAGGTTATATTACCCTGGGAGAGGGGTGCCTGACAGTTTCTGGTGAACCAGTTGCAAAGACAAGAGGTGTTCGTGAACACTGATCCTTTAAGTCACAAAAGGCAGCATTTTGTGATCCTAGGAACACAGCTATGAACAAACACCCTCAAGGTAGGAGGAGCTAAGATGCCAAGTTGTTGAGCTGGGTGGGGTGTGTAAAATGCAAGCTACTTCCATGAAAATGTCAACCTACAGACTCCATTTTTGATTTACATATATAGTTAACAGGTTCTACAGCATTCTAAAGATAATTTCCCAGTTTTTTGAAAAGGCGTTTTACACACATGCAAAACAACCAGAAGCATGACGTGCAAGGCAACTCAGAATTTCTCTAATTTTGTTCAGAAGTTCAGTTCACAGCCCTTTCGTTATATTGATAGTTTTGCTTTCTTTCTTGGTGTACTGACAAGAAATGTTACGTTAGGAATGAAATCTGATGAACTTAGAACAATGAAACTTACATATGTTGACTGAGTTTTCTACATTGGTCACAAAAACACATATACCCCCCCCCCAAAAAAAATAACAGAAAGATCTACATGTTTTAACTTTATTCTTTTCTTTGAGCTAGGTAGTATTAAGAAAATGCGGTATTAACTGAAAAGTGTTTTTACATGCAGCTCCTCTTGTGACCAAAGTCACGCCACAATGGTGCAACTTGAATAGCATACAAGTGTTGTCATGTGTGTCATTTAAACCTCTTTTGAGGACTGTCAGATTTCCCCCCCAAAGTATTTAATAATTATTATGTACAAGATGTACAAGAAACTGGTGTAAAGAAAGTTGGTGTGTCTTAACCTGGAGTGAAAGTACCAGCTCCATTCAGCAACAGAGCAGGCAGAGGGAAAACAAGACTTTAAAAACTGTTCTAATGAACATTACCATATTTTTGACACCCATGAAATGTTTGCTCTTTACATAGATTGCCACAGATGGTTGTTTCCCCACCCCCGCCCCCAAATTCATACTTTTAGAGAGAACATCATGGTTCCAGATGAATTATCAAGGTTGCAGAACTGTTACACTGGCCACATCCTTTAAATCACAATAAGAATTAAGGATTCAAACTTCCTTCTTGATTATTTTTGTAGGGAAGATCCAGAAGGGTTAACAAACAATTGGAGTTCAAATAATGTTAACTAAAACACAAAAGATGTCACCACAGAATTGTTGTTGTTTAGTTGTGTCAGACTCTTCATGACCCCATGGACCAGAGCACGCCAGGCACTCCTGTCTTCCGCTGCCTCCCGCAGTTTGGTCAGACTCATGTTGGTAGCTTCAAGAACACTGTCCAACCATCTCGTCCTCTGCCATCGCCTTCTCCTTGTGCCCTCCATCATTCCCAACATCAGGGTCTTTTCCAGGGAGTCTTCTCTTCTCATGAGGTGGCCAAAGTATTGGAGCCTCAGCTTCAGAATCTGTCCTTCCAGTGAACACTCAGGGCTGATTTCCTTCAGAATGGATAGGTTTGATCTTGCAGTCCATGGGACTCTCAAGAGTCTCCTCCAGCACCATAATTCAAAAGCATCAATTCTTTGGCGATCAGCCTTCTTTATGGTCCAGCTCTCACTTCCATACATCACTACTAAAAGCAGAGACCACAGAATTACCCCCACAGTTAAAGTAACACACCCTCCTGAAAAATCCTGGAAGCTGTATTTACCCCCTTAAAAAGAGCTATAGTTTCCAGCCCCTTAACAAACTGCAGTGCCTGGGATTCTTTGGAGGAATTCAATTTGAACGTACGGTGTGTGCATTCAGTCTGTGATTTTAAGGGAGATGCCTCTAGTCTGGGGGAGGAGTTAAGGTGGGATTTATTTTTTAATTTTTGTTTGTTTTTATTTCCCTGTCTGTCTCCTAGAACGTCAGTGGAGGAAGGCTCCACGTAGACCCCCAAAAGGCAAACGGGTTGCGCAGGGCCGGTCCTCAGCAACAGGGAGACTCAAGCAGGTGCTGCGGAGGCCGGAGTATTCTCCATTAGGAGAAGGGGAGATCTTTGAGGGGACCTTTCTACAGGTGATGGACCATTGGTCATGGCCAGGCAGTGGGTGTTTTTTTTCATACATAAGGGAGATACTTCTCTTGCATGGCTCCCTGTCAGAGCAGGGGCGCCAACTCCTAAGGGCTGAGGTGACTTCAGCCCCCCCCCCAAAAAAACATGCAGCTGATAGGGCTGAGCCCACCCAAGGAATGCAACAACTATGATTTAGAATGGAGTGTGAGAGGTGGGGTGCACCAAATTTTGGCATTGCACAGGGCACCACTGAAATGTGAAACCCCAAGATCTGCCACTGCTGGTGCCCTTTGGGACTGATAGGGCAGAGAGTCAGAGAGCCCAAACAATGACCATTTTGTGCCTCCTTCCACCCGGTTTTGATAGCGAGTTGAAGAGACTCCAGGCCCGCAGAAGGCCATCCTTTAAGGAACAGCTGGGGAAATGTCCTGTTAGTCACCCCCTGCATTGCCCGATCAGTTCCAGGTGCTCCAGCTTGTTTGGGGTGCCCATCACCCCTGCATCTGTTCCGTTCTTAGCAGACTCCTTACCCTCCTCTCTCCATGCAGTTAACCAAGACGGGTGAATATGCCGTGATCCACAACCAACCCAATTTAGTTATGGTTGGCATTTTGTCTAGCCGTCCAGGTTTGCTACTTCCAGACATGATGGTCATTGCCCGGGTGAGAAAAGGCATCAGAGATATAGAGGCAAAGGCTAAAGACCTGGAAATCACTAGGTGAGACTAGCACAGCCACGCAGCTCCCGCTCTCCATCGCCCCAAAACCTTCCCAGAGAAACCACCACCGCCACCTCGGGGGTTCCTAGGCTAAGTCTTTCCTCTGCCCGCAGGCTGATCTCTTTAAACCTGGTGGCATTTCAAGTACATAGCATGAATGAACGGCAGCTGAGAGTGAAGATGGCGAATGGCCGGAAATATTATCTCCAACTCTGTGCCCCTGAAGGGAAAGAGGACATCATCTTTCAGCGCTGGCTGCGTCTTATTTATGTCTTGAATGTGGCCAATGGCAGGATCAGTGATCCAATCAGCTTTACGTCAAAGCAATCCGGGCTCCACACGATATGGAAGAGCGCTAGCTTTCGTGCTACGCCTGAGAAGGTCAGTCTCATGAAACAAAGCCCCCTCAAAGTCTACCACCTTTGCCTGTCACATTGGCCAACCCATCGGTCTCTCTGTTTCGGATGCATACATGCACCATACATTTAAAATCTGCCTTTCCCCCCCAAAGAATCCTGGGAAGTGTAGTTTGTTATGGGTGCCTACACCCCCCCTGCATCCCAGTCCCTGGCTGCCATCCTTACTGTCTCCTTATACATGTGCATGACTTGCTGTCTTTCTCCATCAGCATTGGCTTGCAATTGTCATGGCTGAAGAAGACTCCACTGAAATAGTGAAGGAGCAGCTGCGTGAAGCCAACCTGGTCAAGAGCACGTCAAGATCCATGTATGTGTTTCATCTGTATTGGGATTAACAACCCTAAACATGATATCATTGCATGCAGCCCTAGTCTCCAAGTGGCAAGAGACTCCAGGGGTGCCTGTGCTTACCTAGGGTTCATTGCCTCGAAATGACGGCCAGTGGAGACACTGTTGTCTTTAGGATATACAACCTGAGCATAGGATGGAGGGACTTCTCTTCTCATGAGGTGGCCAAAGTATTAGCATCCTAACAGGTCTTGCTTCCTTACTTGGTTTCCAGGGGAGCCCCAAGTCCAGCACGGAGCAGACCTGTTTCTGTGCCTCCAGCTTCCAGCATCAGCCCTAGTCACAAACACACCTATTACACACATAGCCCAGGACAAGGTGGCCTCCAGGGAGTGGAGGGAAAGGCCCACCTCCCTTCCTGGAAAGCACCATCACATATGGCAGCCTAGCTCATTGTATTTGCGATGCTGATGAGAACATTTAAGCTGGACAGGCCCTGATATGTTAGTCCAGGGCTTTCCAAACTTGTGTGTTGCGACAAGTTAGTGCGTCGGCTGCAGTGTGTAGGTGTGTTGCGTGAACCCTCCCCGCGCTCCTCTCCGGGCTGGAAAGGGTTTAGTTTAACCTCCAGTTTGCTGGTAAAACTGAATTACTGTGTCGCAAAATGATGCATGTCTAAAAAGTGTGTCACCAACATGAAATGTTTGGAAAGCTCTTCATTAGTCCATTTAGGCAGTACTTTCCCCCCTTCACCCTGTGTGCCTAATGCAGCTGCCCTGGAGTGTACAAGGAGTTGCATTTCATTTATTCATTATGCTTTGCACCATGGTCTTGTACCTGGCCAGCTACACTAGCTGTTCACATCAGCACAGCTTCATTACTGTCAGATTAGCTTCTGCTTGTGAACACAGCAGGGGGCATTGATGGTGCAGGGATGTCTTTACCCTATGCAAAGGTGTTCTTATCTCGGCTAGAAATTTGTTGTTTAGTCATGTCCGACTCTTCATCACCCCATGGACCAGAGCACGCCAGGCACTCCTGTCTTCCACTGCTTCCAGCAGTTTGGTCAGACTCATGTTGGTAGCTTTGAGAACACTGTCCAACCATCTCGTCCTCTGCCGTCGCCTTCTCCTTGTGCCCTCCATCATTCCCAACATCAGGGTCTTTTCCAGGGAGTCTTCTCTTCTCATGAGGTGGCCAAAGTATTGGAGCCTCAGCTTCAGGATCTGTCCTTCCAGTAAACACTCAGGGCTGATTTCTTCAGAATGGATAGGTTTGATCTTCTTGCAGTCCATGGGACTCTCAAGAGTCTCCTCCAGCACCATAATTCAAAAGCATCAATTCTTTGGCGATCAGCCTTCTTTATGGTCCAGCTCTCACTTCCATACATCACTACTGGGAAAACCATAGCTTTAACTATATGGACCTTTGTCAGCAAGGTGATGTCTCTGCTTTTTAAGATGCTGTCTAGGTTTGTCATTGCTTTCCTCCCAAGAAGCAGGCGTCTTTTAATTTTGTGACAGCTGTCACCATCTGCAGTGATCATGGAACCCAAGAAAGTAAAATCACTCACTGCCTCCATTTCTTCCCCTTCTATTTGCCAGCAGGTGATGGGACCAGTGGCCATGATCTTAGGTTTTTTTATGTTGAGCTTCAGACCATATTTTTCATTCTCCTCTTTCACCCTCATTAAAAGGTTATTTAATTCCTCCTCACTTTCTGCCATCAAGGTTGTGTCATCAGCATATCTGAGGTTGTTGATATTTCTTCTGGCAATCTTAATTCCGCCTTGGGATTCATTCAGTCCAGCCTTTCGCATGATGAATTCTGCATATAAGTTAAAGATGCAGTGAGACAATATACAGCCTTGTCATACTCCTTTCCCAATTTTGATCCAATCAGTTGTTCCATATTCAGTTCTAACTGTAGCTTCTTGTCCCGCATAGAGATTTCTCAGGAGACAGGTGAGGAGATCAGGCACTCCCATTTCTTTAAAACAAAGTAAAAAATTAAAAAATTCCTTCCAGTAGCACTTTAGAGATCAACTAAGTTTGTTCTTGGTATGAGCTTTCATGTGTATGGGAACTTGCCATAGTTTGCTGTGGTCGACACAGTCAAAGGCTTTTGCATAGTCAATGAAGCAGAAGTAGATGTTTTTCTGGAACTTTCTAGCTTTCTCCATAATCCAGCGCATGTTTGCAATTTGGTCTCTGGTTCCTCTGCCCCTTCGAAATCCAGCTTGCACGTCTGGGAGTTCTCGGTCCACATACTGCTTAAGCCTGCCTTGTAGAATTTTAAGCATAACCTTGCTAGCGTGTGAAATGAGCGCAATTGTGCGGTAGTTGGAGCATTCTTTGGCACTGCCCTTCTTTGGGATTGGGATGTAGACTGATCTTCTCCAATACTCTGGCCACTGCTGAGTTTTCCAAACTTGCTGGCATATTGAGTGTAGTACCTTAACAGCATCATCTTTTAAAATTTTAAATAGTTCAGCTGGAATATCCTCACTTCCACTGGCCTTGTTATTAGCAGTGCTTTCTAAGGCCCATTTGACTTCACTCTCCAGGATGTCTGGCTCAAGGTCAGCAACCACACTACCTGGGGTATACGAGACCTCCATATCTTTCTGATATAATTCCTCTGTGTATTCTTGCCACCTCTTCTTGATGTCTTCTGCTTCTGTTAGGTCCTTACCATTTTTGTCCTTTATTATGGTAATCTTTGTACAAAATGTTCCTTTTATATCTCCAATTTTCTTGAAGAGATCTCTGGTTTTCCCATTCTATTGTTTTTCTTTATTTCTTTGCATGGCTCATTTAAGAAGGACCTCTTGTCTCTCCTTGCTATTTTTCAGAAATCTGAATTCAATTTCCTGTATCTTTCACTATCTCTCTCGCATTTTGCTTGCCTTCTCTCTCCTGCTATTTGTAAAGCCTCGTTGGATAGCCACTTTGCTTTCTTGCATTTCCTTTTCATTGGGATGGTTTTCGTTGCTGCTTCCTGTATAATGTTACGAGCCTCCATCCATAGTTCTTCAGGCACTCTGTCCACCAAATCTAAATCCTTAAACCTGTTCCTCACTTCCACTGTGTATTCATAAGGGATTTGATTTAGATTGTATCTTACTGGCCCAGTGGTTTTTCCTACTTTCTTCAGTTTAAGCTGGAATTTTGCTATAAGAAGCTGATGATCTGAGCCACAGTCAGCTCCAGGTCTTGTTTTTGCTGACTGTATAGAGTTTCTTCTTCTTTGGCTGCAGAGAATATAATCAATCTGATTTTGATGCTGCCCATCTGGTGATGTCCATGTGTAGAGTTGTCTCTTATGTTGTTGGAAAAGAGTGTTTGTGATGACCAGCTTGTTTTCTTGACAGAACTCTATTAGCCTTTGCCCTGCTTCATTTTGAATTTCAAGGCCAAACTTGCCAGTTGTTCCTTTTATCTCTTGACTCCCTACTTTAGCATTCCAATCCCCTATAATGAGAAGAACATCCTTCTTTGGTGTCATTTCTATAAGGAGTTGTAAGTCTTCATAGAATTGGTCAAATTCAGTTTCTTCAGCACCGGTAATTGGTGCATAAACTTGGATTACTGTGATGTTAAAAGGTCTGCCTTGGATTTGTATCGAGACCATTCTGTCATTTTTGAGATTGCATTCCAGTACAGCTTTTGCCACTCTTTTGTTGACTATGAGGGCCACTCCATTTCTTTTACGGGATTCTTGCTCACAGTAGTAGATATGATGGTCATCCGAATTCGCCCATTCCCGTCCATTTTAGTTCACTGATTCCCAGGATGTCAATATTTATTCTTGCCATCTCATTTTTGACCACATCCAGCTTACCAAGGTTCATGGTTCTTACATTCCAGGTTCCTATGCAATATTTTTCTTTACAGCATTGGACTTTCCTTTCGCTTCCAGGCATATCCGCAACTGAGTGACCTTTCGGCTTTGGCCCAGCCGCTTCATCAGCTCTGAATCTACTTTTACTTGTCCTCCACTCTTCCTCAGTAGCATGTTGGACGCCTTCCGACCCGAGGGGCTCATCTTCCAGCGTCATAACTTTTATATGCCTGTTGCCTTTGTCCATGGAGTTTTCTTGGCAGGGATACTGGAGTGGCTTGCCAGTTCCTTCTCCAGGTGGATCACGTTTAGTCAAAACTCTCCACTATGACCTGTCCATCTTGAGTGGCCCTGCACAGCATAGCTCATAGTTTCTCTGAGTTATTCAAGCCCCTTCGCCACGACAAGGCAGTGATCCATGAAGGAGTGGTTAGAAATTAGGAATGGTTTCAGCACTCCAATCAGTGTGAAGTTGGCTTGAGAAACATTTCACCCAACAGTAGTATCTTATAACAAAACCCAGGAGACATAGGCATTTTGGATAGCGTCACATGAACATGGATTAACGACCCAACTCTGGAAACGCAATGAGTTCACAATCAAGGGGTATTTGGAAGAATATTTTGTAGAGAGAACACATTGTCAGGCACCTGTGTTTTACTCTTTAACCCAAAGGACAAACACAATTGTTGCTCTTAAGTTGGTGGTCAGGCCGCTCCAGTCCTATGGGGTGGGGGGAGGACTGAGTCTTCAACAATATGCAATGGGGTGGTGAGGAGTAGTGGCAGAGGAGAGGCCTTGCTAGCAAACTTTACAATGAGAATAGAGGTAGCACAAGTGTGTCCCTGTTCCCATCTCTGTGAAGTGAGTAAATCTGCTTTCCCCAATGTGCTGCCTTCCAGATGTTTTGGATTACAACTCCCACCATCCCCGACCTTTGACCATGCTGGCTAGGGGTGATGGGAGATGAGGCACAGTCAGGATGAGGCACAGTGAGGCAGTTGCCTCAGGTAGCAGATCAGGACCGAGGAGCGCACTGGTCTCGTCACTGCCTCTGTGGCTGTGCTGCCTCATCTGCCACCTCATCTACAAACATGTCCTTCCCACACCACAGCTGTGTCTGTGTGACATACTCCACTGCCACACAGGCAGAGTAGCAGGGAGTCGAGGTGGGATGCCTCAAGTGGCAAGGTGTCCTGGGCCCAGCCCTGGTTAGAGTCCAAAACATCTGGAAGGCACCAGGTTAGGGAAGGCTGGAGTCAATGATTCAGCTCTGGTCAAACTGTGGTAGTTTGTTGTTGTTGTTGTTGTTGCAGTTTTCATTCCAGCCTTTCCATTGCAGGGAAAGTGCACCTGTTGCAAAACATATCATCCGAAAATCAGGTAAGGATGGAAGGATTGAAGTCAGGGGCCCCACTCAGGTTAAATGTCAGCTTTTATGCAGCTGAGTGTCTGAAGCAGCTGGGGAAGCAGGGGTGTATTTCCCTAGAACCTGTGCCCCTTCACTATTTTCTACAGACCCCTCTTCACCAACAGGTCTCTTTGGAGCCTCCACAGCATTCACTATCTTGCTTCCTGCCTTCTCTCCTTTCCCCCCTCTAAAGGTGCTGCTGGCCGCTCTGCTCAAGAAACACGTGGAATCCCAGCCAGGGAGGTAAGGACAGTTAAAGAATCTGAACGTTTCCTTCTGCGACTCTGTAGATGCCATTACAGATGACCCACTGGCTGTCAGACTCAGGATGCTTTATGACAAAAAATGGCACCAATGTGGGAAGCCAGAGCCTGGGAGCAGAGCAGAGTTTCAATTCTTCACAAGAAATCAAATGCTGTCCATGTTCTACAATCCATATTCAGACAATACCTTTATTGGACCTGCTTGCAGGTTTCCTGTAGGCATCTGGTAGGCAGTTGTGAGAACAGGATGCTGGGCTAGATGGACCATTGGCCTGATCCAGCTGGCTCTTCTTGTGTTCTTATGACCAACCAAAATATAACAAAATAGTGTGCAAGCTTTTGAGTTCTCCAGAACTCCTCTTCAGGCAAGAAGTTTAAAAGCAAAAGATCGGGATGGGGGATGCTCCATGTTTTGTATTGTAGTAGGCAAAATGTTTTTACATGGTCCCCTGCCCATGTAGTCTAGTGGACTCTCCCACCCAACAGCTGGAAAGCGCTCAGCTGGCAGTGCTCAGGTGACCACCTTCCTGAATGGATTCAGAAAGCAGGAGCTCTAGCTCATCGAGAAGTGGGTGGGCCAAGCTTTCCTAGGAAGCAAAGGTATGATGATTGCCTTTATCTTTCCCTGCCTTTTGGGACTCCATTCCCCACCTAGGCCAGGAGGATAGCATCTCCTTCTTCCTTTCTAGGGGCACACTTCCAGACCACCACCAGCCACTTCTGCCCCAAGGTCTCCCACCACCTCAGTGGCCGCTGGACCTCGTGGAGGGGGTGCTAAGGCAGCAGCGTCTAACCCATCCAGGCTACTCAGCTGGCATGATCAAATGACTTCTGGGGAACTGGCCACTTTGGCTGCTCCTTCTAAGTTTGGGAGTCGGAATCGGAGCAGCCCCTCACGTTCACAGACAGCAGGCGTGAAATCCCCAAAGCCAAGCAGGCCACAGACTCCTTTAAGCCCCTCTCCAGAGCAGGGGCGCCCCCCTTCGCAGAGGCCATCCCCGAAGGAAAAGAAGCCTTCTCTACAACTCCGATCCCCAAAGCCAAGCAGGCCACAGACTCCTTTAAGTCCCTCCCCAGAGCAGGGGCGCCCCCCTTCGCGGAGTCCATCCCCGAAGGAAAAGGAGCCTTCTCTACAACTCCGCACAGACTTAAAATCCCCAAAGCCAAGCAGGCCACAGACTCCTTTAAGTCCCTCCCCAGAGCAGGAGCAGCCCCCTTCTCAGAGTCCATCCCCGAAGGAAAAGGAGCCTTCTCTTCAACTCCGATCCCCAAAGCCAAGCAGGCCACAGACTCCTTTAAGTCCCTCTCCAGAGCAGGAGCGCCCCCCTTCTCAGAGTCCATCCCCGAAGGAAAAGGAGCCTTCTCTAGAACTCCGCAGGACAAAGGCATCGCTGGCAGTGGGACCTTCTGATCAAGGCTGGGATAATGCGGGTGTGAGCCCCTCCAAAGTGGGTGGCCAAAAGTCAAGACCGCAGAGCAAAGCACTGGAAACAGAAAAACAAAGTAAAGATCTAGCTAAGCAGATCCAGTCCAGAAGTGCCACAGGGAAACCACCCAGGTAAGCTGGGAGAACCAACTGGCAACTGGCATTGAGAACCTTTCTTCCTATGATCAGAAATCCTGCACATACAGGGCTCTCTGTATGTTCCAAGGAACGCACATGGGACCAGCCTACCACCCTAACATCCCCCATGTCCATTCATTTCTGTTCTGTATAACACTCAATAATGTCTGCAGTTATATTATTTTCTCACTTCTGCCTAGAAAGTGTTGGTTCAAGGAAAAAATAATATAGAAAAGAGAATTCCTGGATGCCAAAATCCAAGTTTGGGTGTGGCAAGTACTTTTTGCTGAGAGAACCCCGGTAGAGATTCAAAGTCACAATATGTGCAGCAAAGTAAAGCATGGAAATATAGGCTGTTAGACCTTTAAAATATGCCCTTTCAAGTGAATTCCAAAATGTCCCCTTAAAAAAAAAGCCTGCCTCCCCAACAAAAGCTTTTCCCCAGGTTTGGTTTGTTTTGCTTTACATTTTAAAGGAAATGTCCCTGATCTCCCCAAAAAAGCTCAACCATTTTTTTTGAAAAAGTTCAACAACTCTTTCATATGTTAATTAGACACAAGCATGTTGGTTATACTGTATATGATCTCACAGACACATACTTCTTTTAACTAAAACTTGATTCCTGGGATTCCAAGCAGGACCAGTAAATGGTCTCAGGCCATTATAAAACTTGGAATAATAATACTAAGGAATCAATAGCTGTATCTTTATGTTTAACTCCTTGTACAAATTGAACTAATTAAACTTCTTTTTTACTAGGAGCAATAAGTCCATGAACAAATTGGGAAAGGCTCTGAGTTCAGGTAAGACGAAATGCCAATTAAGTGATCTACAGCAATGCTTAGCTCCCATATCCTCCACCAACATGCTCACTGAGAGCCAGGCACCTACTAATGGCTCCATTTGCTTTGCAGCAAGACAAAGAAGCAGCCCTACTTTCATAACCATCTATAGTGTCCTGTCCTCATCGTTGGAGAGACTGAAAGGCAAGGGTGACTACAAGGTACAGGACCCTAATGTAAGATGCTAAACCTAACCTACACCATACATTTGAAGTACTCTAATGCAACTTTAAAGATTTTGGCTTCCACCCAAGATTCTTGGGAACTGTAGTATGCTTAGGATGCGGAACTCACAGACCTACAATTCCCAGCACCTTGAGCAAACTACAGTTGCCAGGGTTATCCATGAGACCATGATAAAAGAGCAGTATTAAATGGATGGTACTGGTGAGACAGCAAAATGTGCATTTGAGGTGATGATCTGTGATAGCCCATTCCCATGTGCCAGCCTTCACTCAGGAATGCTTTGATGGTTTTTCCTGCTTGGCAGGGGGTTGGACTGGATGGCCCTTGTGGTCTCTTCCAACTCTATGATTCTATGATTCTATGACACAAATCACAATGGTTGTGGGAAAGGTGTGCTGCCCCACCCATTGCAGCTACATCATGGCCACCAGGCCATGAAGAAGAAGAAGAAGAAGAAGAAGAAGAAGAAGAAGAAGAAGAAGAAGAAGAAGAAGAAGAAGAAGAAGAAGAAGAAGAAGAAGAAGAAGAAGAAGAAGAAGACCAGGGTGGACAGAACATTAGACCCGAGCAAAAATGCTGGACTACTGATAGTGTAGAAAGTCAACTGCAGTTCCACTTATAGCTTACAACAGAAGAGCAAAGGCTGTATTTTCCTAGGAGAACCTGCTTAGGAACAGTCCTAGTAGACAGCTAACAGGGAGAGGGTTTCTCTGCCTAGTCATGCTTGCCTGGCACCATCATTAGTATCCTTTAGGCCCCTTCTACTTACCCAAGCTTTTAATGGTATCTGAGATCCTGGATGTAGGGGAAGCAGTGACAAAGAGGACAACCGCTCTTTGATAGTTATGTTTTATATTTTAAAAAAATTCCTTCCAATACCACCTTAGAGACCAACCAAGTTTGTTATTGGTATGAGCTTTCGTGTGCATGCACGAAAGCTCATACCAATAACAAACTTAGTTGGTCTCTAAGGTGCTACTGGAAGGGGGAGGGGAAATTATTTTGTTTCGACTACGGCAGACTAACATAGCTACCTACCTGTAACTATGTTTTATATCGTTTGCATTTGTTAGGTAAGCTGCCTTGAGGGCTTTAAAATGCAAACCAGGATAGGACCACCTTAAATAGATGGCGTGTTGTAACACATTGTGCTCCCCTGCTCTTGCTTTCAGAAGTTGTAGCTGAACCACTTTGAAAGGACCTTATCTTGATGGGAGTCCACAGCACATTTGGTTCCCGTCACAGCCCGTGTTGAAGTGATGAGTGAGCCAGGATACTACTCAATAAAGGTTACTTATATATATATATATATGAAGAAATTGGAACAACTCGTTGCTACAGATATGCCAAGTATCAGACTATTTTTTTAATAAACAGAAAAAGAAGGAGGAGGAGGTCTTGTTTTATTTCCTTTTCTGGTTACAGCCAAACCCAACCAGAACTCACAGATTGTTGAAAAGAGGCTTTGATGCCTGTGACTGTAAGCCAGATGGTTACCCTCACGTGTAGAGGTCGGCAAACTTTTTCAGCAAGGGGCTGGTCCACTGTCCCTCAGACCTTGTGGGGGGCCGGAATATATTTTGGAAAAATAATAATGAACGGATTCCCACAAATAACCCAGAGATGCATTTTAAATAAAAGGACACATTCTACTCAGGTAAGCCATTCCCCCCCCCCGACTCTCCCCTCCCTTCTCCACAGCACCGGATGAGCCCTGGTGGCTACTTACCTGTGTCTTGCGAGCGGCAGGAGCTGGCAACAGCGGGACGGTGCAAAAGGGCTCTGGAGAGGTGCTGGCAGCAACAAAGCCCGAATTGAGCCTGCTTACAATGGCAGCCACTCAAGCACTAATGCTGCTGCCGGCACCAACAAAGCCCAGTCCCAGGGCAGGGAGAAACCAGGAGGAGGGAGGGAGGAGACGTCGCCGAATGCGTGTGCTGGTGCAGCCCAAACGATCAGATCCATGCCAATCCATGCGGCGATTCCCAGACCGTCCGCGGGCCGAATCCAGAAGGCAACTGGGCCAGATCCGGCCCCTGGGCCTTAGTTTGCCTACCCATGCTCAAGTGTGACCTGTCAAATGAAGAAATGTTATCACTCCACTTGTGGATAATTTGTTGGATAGGTGGTTGGGTGAGGTGGAGGGTTGGAGCACCATTTAAATTTTCTCCCTCAGAGGAAAAAGCTAGCTTGGAAAATCCAAATTGCTGTTTGTTCCAACTTAGTGTTAAAGAGCAAGTTTTTGCAGGGAAAGTGCTCGTGCCAAAAAAAAAGTGCTGAGACACAAGTGCAGACCTGTGCCTAGAAAGCTCAGGGCAAAAGGTAAATGTGGATAAATCCACAGCTTTTGACAAAGTGTCTCACCCAAGACTCTGAAGTAAGCTTTGCAGTCAAGGAAGAAGAGGAGAGGTCCTCTTGTAGATCAGAAATTGGTTAAGCTGCAAAAAGCAAGGAGTATGTATGAATGGCCAGTTCTCTGAATGATGAGATGTAGAAAGTGGAGTGCCCTAAGGATCAGTATTGGAACCTGTGCTTTTTAACTTGTTCATTGTTGTTGTTTAGTCGTTTAGTCGTTTCCGACTCTTCGTGACCCCATGGACCAGAGCTCGCCAGGCACTCCTGTCTTCCACTACCTCCTGCAGTTTGGTCAAACTTGTTCATAAATGAACTAAAATTAGGAATGGTCAGTGAGATGACCAATTTTGCTGATGATACTAAATTGTTCCGTGGTAAGTAAAACAAAAAGAGATTATGAGGAACTACCTAAACAGAGTGTATGGGTGGTAAAAGTAGGGCTTTTTCAGCTGGAAAGTGCTGGAACAGTGTTCTGGCACCTCTCAGCTGGGCCCCAAAGTGAGGGGAGAGACCTGACCAGCCTCCGCAAAGCCCCTCTGGCTCGCAAGGAGATAGTCTGTGGAGACCATAGATGGTTTTCCCTTCAGGCTCCAGGGAGGGTCTGCTTGTGAGCCGAAGGCGCAAAGGGGCTTTGCTGAGGCTCTTCAGCCTCCCAGAGAGGCAGGGAGACCCTCATTAAGCTGCTCAGCTGAGGCACTGAAGGCTCCCCTTGTCTCAACTGAGCAGCCTCAACAAGCCTCTGGCTTGGAAGGAGACCCTCTCCCAGCCTGAAGAGATCTGAGCTCTGGAGTGGGTCTTCTGAGGAGTGGGTCTTCTGAGGAAGGTGAATTCCAGAAATAGCCACCAGGGGTAGTGCTATGCATACTCTTGCAGCTGCAGTCACACACACACACACACACACACACACACACACACACACACACACACGTGCTCACCTGAGATGAAGGGCGGGGAAATGGTGCCGCCAGAGGTGCCAACTTTCAGCTGCTTCCCCAAAGCACCAAGTGCTGAGATGTCATGGCTAAACTAAGACTATTTGGCCTTGGAGAGCGAGGAGGGAGAACATTATGGAGGAGTTTTTACATTGAAGAGGCAGGAGCATCCAAAATCAGGGTACCTGGATCCTAGAATCATATCAGAGAATTGTAGAGTTGAAAGGGACCCCCTGCAATGCAGGCAATCTCAACTAAAGCAGATTGCCATCCAATCTCTTATTAAAAACCTCCCATGAAGGAGAACCCACCACCTCCTGACAAAGTCCATTCCACTGTTATTTAGTTACTCGGGCCAAGGAGAGTCAAGGGCTGGGCTCACTGACCGCAGGAGCTGCTGGACCTTTTGCAGTGGAGTGTGCTAAGGCAGCAGCATCTTGTCCAACCAGGCTAGTCTGCCAGCCAGCCAGCTAGCTGAAGTAACTTCTGAGAAACTGGCCACTTTGGCTGCTCCTACACTAGGGAGTTGGGATCGGAGCAGCTCCTTATACAGACAGCAAACATGAAACCCCCAAAAGCCAAGCAGGCCACAGACCCCTTTAAGCCTCTCTCCAGAGCAGGGGCGCCCCCCTTCTCATAGTCCATCCCAGAAAGAAAAGGAACCTTCTCTACAACTCCACAGGACAATGGCACCACGGTTGGAGGATGGATGGCGGCTAACAGATTGAGGTTGAATCCTGACCAGACATAAGTACTGTTTTAAGGGGGCAGGTGGGTATGGAGGACTCCCTGGCCCTGAATAGGGTACCTGTGCCCCTGAAGGACCAGGTGCGCAGCCTGGGAGTCATTTTGGACTCACAGCTGTCCACAGAGGCACAGGTCAATTCTGTGTCCAGGGCAGCTGTCTACCAGCTCCATCTGGTACTCCAGCTGAGACCCTACCTGCCCGTGGACTGTCTCGCCAGAGTGGTGCATGCTCGAGTTATCTCCCGCTTGACTACTGCAATGCGCTCTACATGGGGCTATCTTTGAAGGTGACCCAGAAACTGCAACTAATCCAGAATGCAGCAGCTAGACTGGTGACTGGGAGTGGGCGCGAACTACATTGGCTCCCAGTATGTTTCCAAGCACAATTCATAGTGTTGGTGCTGACCTTTAAAGCCCTAAACAGCCTTGACCCAGTATATCTGAAGGAGATTCTGCACCCCCATCGTTCAGCCTGGATGCTGAGGTCCAGCTCTGAGGGCCTTATGGCAGTTCCCTCCCTGTGAGAAGTGAGGTTACACGGAACCAGGCAGAGGGCCTTCTCAGTAGTGGCACCCGCCCTGTGGAACGCCCTCCCATCAGATGTCAAGGAAATAAACAACTATTTGACTTTTAGAAGACATCTGAAGGCAGCTCTGTTTAGGAAAGTTTTTAATGTTTGATGGTTTATTGTGTTTTTAATATTCTGTTGGAAGCCACCCAGAGTGGCTGGGGAAACCCAGCCAGATGGGCGAGGTATAAATAATAAATTGTTGTTGTTGTTGGCAGTGGAGCCTTCTGGCCAAGGCAAAAATGCTGGACTACTGAGAGTGTGGAAAGCCAACTGCAATTCCACTTATAGCTGACAACAGAAGAGCAAAGGCTGTAGAGCTATCTGTTTAGGGAACAGTCTTGGTGGATGCAAGTTGTCTACCCTGCCTTTCTGGTGTGAGCTGCAGGTTAGATCTGTTCAGCTGAACAATAAACATATTTGCTTTGTGCCTAACTCTTGTGTCTGCTTTGCTTTCTTTTGGGGACATTGGCACTCTCCAGGGAAAGGACATGGCATAGATTTATGCAAACACCAAACTCACCACAGTTACACCCCCCCTCCCCCTTAAAAAAATACCCTCTCCAAATTTGGCAGCATCCATCGTTGGGGGTCATAAAAAGGGGGCGTGGGGAGGCAGGATGGACAGACTTCTATTCTCTAATTTGAATCAGGAAGATTCCACATCATTTTTTCCCTCAGCTTGTGTGTGTGTGTGTGTGTGTGTGAAAATACAGGATTGAACAGTGGCCTCTTCTCTGGCAGAGGTGGGAACATTTTGCCCTATGTGACTGCTAAGACACACCACTGTCCATTCTTCCCTTTGCACGCCTTCCAGAATATTCCGTGGCAGTTATTCCCAACCCACCATCAGTTGTGCCAGGAGGAGGGTATCTGCCATTTGATTGGCTGAAGGGCTTTCCCTTCAGCACCTTCTGGAAATTTATTGGGCTGCTACTCCATGCGGGGGTTGGGGAAGAGAAAAGGCAGAACGAAACCACTACCTCAGTCCTTGTCAGTTTGCAGCTGCCATACAACCCATAATCCCGGGGTTGGTTTTCCTTCAGCGCTTTGGTAGGCAGAGAGGCTTTAGGGCCCTGTCCATGCTGTTGGGGGGGGGGGCAGGATGCCTATGAATGCCCTAGGAATCACCAGTGAGGACGGAGCAGGATCGTGAGGGGATTGTGAATGAAAGAGTACTATTGTACTCAGGTCCTGCATATGGACACATCCGGTTGGCCACTGTGACAATAGGATGCTGGACTAAAAGGGCTTTTGGTCTGATCCCAGAGTGTGTCTTTCACCCCACGCCGGGTGAAAGATTCCTGCATTTCAGGGGGTTGGACTAGATGAGCCTCATGGTCCCTTCTAACACTACAAGTCTTTGATTCTGCTCTGAGCGGCAGAGTAGCACAGGCTACTCTAGGCACCTTGGCAGAGGAGGGCAAGGATCGGGGGTGGGGGGCACCGATACAGCTCCTTGCCAAGGGTGCAAGGGAGCCTAGGTACACCTCTGATGGCAACAGCTAGGAGTTACTGGTAACTAGGAGTTAAGAGGCCCATGGCGAGTCATTGTAATATGACATCTGTGGAAAGGAAGGACTAAAAGAGAAGAGTAGATGTTGCAAGGAGGGGAATAAGAGTTTGGAAGGAATATGAGAACTGCTAGGCTAAAGCATGGGCCAGATTGGGTTGAACACTACGCCAAGAGAAAAACAGAGATGTATTAATCTTGCAGCGCCTTGGGATGGTTAGATAAGACTGCCATATGTCGGAATTTTCCCATGCATTACTGGGATTTCAAAGGTGGAACTGATGTCCAGGATCAATCAAAAAATCGCGTTTTTGTAAAAAATAATAATATGCTCAACGACTTTGGGGTGTCTTGGTTTTTACTCTTTGAAATATGGCAACCCTGCTGTTAGAGCAAAGGAACTGGGAATTAAATGCTATTTCTGACGAGAACTCTTAAGTTCTCTAGGATGTAGCTGAGAGCTAGGGTGGTTGTCTGTTCTGACAAAGGGCAGTGTTGCAGGTTACTTGAGTCTCTCATCTTTCCCGCTCTCAGAAATGCAGACCGTTTCAGCTGCTCCACCATCAGCAGAAGATATTAACCAACTGAAGAAAAAACAGGGTGACTATCTCACACCCCCATTTGACCCACGCTTTCCAAATACCAACCAGACCAGGAACTGCTACCAGAACTACCTGGGTGGGTAAAAGAGGGGAATATGGCTGCATTGGGCAAGATTATTCATGCATGGTATTAAACCACTTTTGATATTTGTCAGAGGCTTTTCATCGTATATATGCTTAGATGCCCTTCCTAACATCTACAGCATGGGTAGGCAACCTAAGGCCCGGGGGTCGGATCTGGCCCAATCGCCTTCTCAATCCGGCCCGCGGATGGTCCAGGAATCAGCATGTTTTTACATGAGTAGAATGTGCCCTTTTATTTAAAATGCACTTCTGAATTATTTGTGGGGCCTGCCTGGTGTTTTTACATGAGTAGAATGTATGCTTTTATTTAAAATGCATCTCTGGGTTATTTGTAGGGCATAGGAATTTGTTCACCCCCCCCCCAAATATAGTCTGATCCCCCACAAGGTCTGAGGAACAGTGGACCAGCCCCCTGCTGAAAAAGTTTGCTGACCCCTGCTCTACAGCTTTATGTATTGTTATTATTATTCATATAGTATAGCTTTAGTAGTGTGGTGTACTATATACAGAAGTAATAAAGACCCATTGCTAATAAAGTTTTGACTCTGTTGCTCAGACAACAAGGCAGCTGGGGGAAATGCCTGTGAAAATGGCAAAAAAAGGAAATTCGGTATCAGGAGGACCCCCCCTTTTCAACCAAATGCTGCTTTAAATACATTCTGATACATAAACCAAAAAGTCAAAATTCTCCCCATCTGGAAGTAGCACTCTGTCTTTTAAATGAAACTATATTCCACTGTAGCTCACTAGCACCTCCTGGAGAGTTTGGGATTTCACCTTAGTGAAAGGATGGGTGGGTCTGCCAGTAAGCAAAAGCCCCCTCCACTAGATCTTTCACACTCCCATTGAGCTCAATAGGGCTTACTTTTTCTGACTAGACATGCATAGCTTTGTCCCTGGAGCCAAAGCCAAGAGGAGCCACATGCTCTTCTGCTTCAGGGTGTTCTGTTGGTAGGTTCAGACTGAGATATCTTATTTGAATGTATTACGGCTGGCTAGAGGAACTTTTAATCATTACTGGGAGGATGACTCCTGCTGGCTGGTACAAAGCTACAGCTGATATGGAAGTTAAGCAGACATTAAATTTCCACCAGTGCAGAAACAGGAGTGATGACACTTTAGAAGATGACATGTTGCTTCTCCTTCCTTCCTTGCAGATTATTACCGCTGTGTGAAGACCGTAAAAGCCAACGGCAAGGACGTCAAGGTGTGTGAATGGTACCACAGGGTCTTCAAATCCCTGTGTCCCATTTCCTGGGTAGGTAAAAAAAAGCATCAAGTTAGCTGCACTCTTTCTTTTCAACAATGTCTGTGAAGTTGTAACCAACATGGAGTTGAAACAACAGATATGGTTTCATTTTGTTTTTGCTTAACGTTTTGGGAATGAAATGGGGCTTATTTTGTACCTTGAACCAAATTTCGGCCTTGGGGAGGGGGGTGACAACCTGCCTGATTAAAAATTCCACCCCTTTAAAAAGGGGCAGCTTGATGCAAACGTAGCAAATGATAATTTTTTTTGCCAAGACTCAAGTCATGGCCTGCATTTGGGGCAATTTTTAGTATCTTTATGCAAAATCCTTTATCACAGAGGATCCTTGGAGCACAATCAGAAACATTGCAAGATATGCTGGCTGAAAAGCAGAAATATATGTATGCACACTATCTTTAAAGTCACTTCAGACTGCTAGTGCTCCCTTGCATTAAAAAAAAAACTTCCAGTAAGAAGAAAACTAACACAGCAGATTTGCCTTGAATGTTTTGTTTTATTTTCTTATGAGGACTTTCACACAAGAATGGTATCCCACACCTAGTGTTTGAAGTGTTGTTGTTCTGTCTCAGGATCATTCTGCTATCTTAGTCTGCTGCATAGACCAGGCCCAAGATTCTAGGCCACTAGCTCTTCAGGACTAGAAAAACCAGAATTTTGAAAAATACAGTATCAAGCTATGCGAAACATTTTCTAAATTTGCATAATTTATACGGGTCACAAAATCCAGTTTTCTCAGCATAGAATTTGGATTGCTTAGCCACAGATGAGGAACCTGTGGCTCTCCAGCTGTTGCTGGACCACAACTCCTGCTAGCTCCAACAAAACCAATGGTTGGGATAGTATAATGGGAGTTGTCACCCTAACAACACCTGGAGTTTCCCATCCCTGGCCTAATCAGATTATTCTAAAATTTAAAAAATACAGCAAAGGGCTGTATTGTTCTTGATCACAATATTTCTCCCTCAGGTGGGAGATTTTGGAATACTGTTTGAGAAGTGAAAATTGTGAATTATGATAACATTGATGATATTATTCATTACTGTGGGAATATGTAATTTGATTTATTTTGCCCTAAGTACTACAATGTCTGGGGCTGTTGACTAAGCTTCCGCAACCTCCTTTCTATTTCTCTCCCTTCAGATACAACGCTGGGATAGTGAGCGTGCACAGGGAACCTTTGCTGGTAGGATATAAACTTCAACCTCCCCTTGCCTTATGGACCCACAGCAGACCATCTGAAATAACTTACCGGTAGTCAAGCTGTTAGTTACCTCAGCAGATGTGACACTGAGTTAAGGTTATTTTGGTATGTTTAAAGAGGGGGAAAACAACATAAAATGTTAATTCAAAACAAGCTGAGGGAATAATCATTCTCAATAAATTTGTTCCTATAAATGAAAGTGTTCAGGTCATTTTCTTTCCTTTATTTCACCCCCTCCCTCATTCTTATGCATGAATGTTTGATTTATCTCCATCCAATATTGTTTAGAACTTTAGACCTTTTCCATTATCCTGAGGTGGCTTTCGAAACTGTTGAGCGTTTCTGCAATCATCTCTCCCTGTGAACTCTGAACATAAAAGCCACAGAAAATTGGTATATTTAATTTTCATTTAAATCTGTACAGGTAAGTTTTCCCTAACAGGTCAAACAACAACTTCAGGGAGATGGAGGTGCTTTTAATTTGGTGGGTGGGGAGCAGATCTAGTAAGAAAGTATTAGGATTAAATCCCCTCCAGTGATATGGTCATGGTCTGAATTCCATCCACCCACCCACTGCTGTGTCTTTTAAAGAAGAAGAATATAAGAAAACTGGTCAGTACTTCTTGTCATCTGACCATGTGGGACACAAGAGGCTTGAAGAATCACAATATCACAGAGCTCAGAGTGACTCAAAGATTACCTAGATCAGCAATTTGCAGAAAGCCAAGGTCCTGCGAGCACGTACTAAAGGCACACCCAACATACACTGGAAACAAATGAAAGGTGTGAAGTCAGGTCATAAACACCCACTCCCTTGCCCACACCCAAGCCTACAGGACCAGGGAAAAGGGTGTAGGGGAAATGTGGGCTCATGTACTGAGCAAGCACACACCCCAAGTCCCAGCTGAAAAAAATGATTGGGGTCGGGGAAAGCTACACACACCCTGTAAAACAGCTGAAGCGGGTGGGTGAAAGTGCATTTGAAGGGGAGTGTGGCAAAGGGGAAGCAAATCTCCGCCCAGAATAATGACTAAGGAAACAGGTGTGGGAAATATATTTACGCACGTGCAGCGTCCAGAGGGTTGGCAGCACTCATGAAGCTACGATGCCCTGGCCCCTGCCAAATACTGTGCCAAATTCTCCCACCCATATGCCATATCTGAGCCAAGAATACTGCCCACAACATTCACACGCCTATGATAGCATGCAGACAACACACTGTTTTTCCTTAGCTTGCAATTGCAATTACTTTTGCTTTTCCTGAAAGGCGGGGATCTAAGTGGAGCATATGGCTCCTGATTTCTATGACTCCCATAATACCCGCCCTTTGGCCATGTTGGCTGGGCCTGACGGAAATCAGAGTCCAACAATGTATGGAGGGCCTTCCCAACTCCTCCTATACACACTAGTCATCATGGGAGGGGTAGTTCAAAACATCTGGAAGGCAGCAGGTTAGGGAAGGCTTCACTAGGCTGTCCCTAGGGCTGTTCCCCAAGGTATCTACCCTATTTTGATCTTTACTACTGCATTTATTGCATTCAGTTTTACAGTTTTTGTAAATCGCTTCGAGAATCTTGCCAATCTGCACATATCTTCATAGTATAGGCACAACTACAGTGGCTGGTTAAAATGTTGGCAACTTTAGCAGCATGCCACAAAGCTGAATCCTACACATGGTAGCAGAGGAATACAACCAGCTCTGAGGAGCCAGACTATGCAGGCTTTTCACATAGCTTCCCTCAAGGCCAAATGGCTCTGCCTGTAGGCCTCATTGTTTGATGGCAGCAAAGCCATCAAATGTCAAAAACCGCACACCCCAACTTCTAATTTTTTTAATCTCTCCCCTCCCCACCTCTGTTTAACTGCCTGGGGCTTCCTGCTCTTGCTAGTTCAGATGTCTTATTAGCCTGTCTGCCCCACTCCCTGCTCCTGCGCCCTCCCCGGTTCTTGGGAGAGGCCCTGCTTCCCAGTCAGTTTCCTGCCCCCCCCCTCTTTCCTGCCCCACCTCCTGTGTGTGAATGACCAGAGGCACGGGAAATCCGTGCGCAGTCATCGCTGGACTTAAGTCACACACATCACACTCAGGAACGCCAGAGCTGAGAGTGGCCACCATACCCCAGTGGAAGATGCAGCCTGGCCTGCTGGATGCGTGAGAGTGGGTGACAGTGGGAGACTGCAGCACCTGGGGACTCCCTGTGGAACAGGTAAACATGCGGCAAAGCTACAGAATTCAAAACTGGGGAGGGACATTAAACAGGTGGGGAAATGTGTGCTGAACCCGTTTCCTCCTCTGCCCATTGAATCTCATGCAAAGAGAACCCAAAGAGATCTGTCTTTGGCCTTCCTTCTTATGCCCCAAACTTCCTCTTAGGGAACCCAGGACTCCTGGCTCCTTGCTTCTGATTTACCTGCTTGATAGATTCTATTTCAGAATCTAAAGTGTTCAGGCCTTCCTGCCTTCTCTTTCTTTCTGCCTCTAGAAAGCTCCTGATAGTGTGGAGAAAGGACACAGAACTTGAAGATGCTTCGGTTCTCTGCGAGATGTGCAATTTTACAGTCCGCTCCGGCCCTAACGTTAGGCAGGATGAAGTATTCTGATTGGAGGGCCAGATTTAGATGGACCTTTATAAAGCAGCAGATGTTGGATTATTTATTTGTTGGATAGATGGGGTGGGAGTGGAGGAGTGGAGCACCATTTAGGTTTTCACCCTCAGGCACCAAAGAAGGGTTTGTGTTGTCCTTGGTTACAGTTAGAGGTGATGAGAGCCAGAACTCATGGGTTTTCTTATGGGGAGACAAAAAGAAGTCAGACACCAGAATTCTAGAGGGTTAAAGAATTAGGACTCAGTATTTTGGAGAGGAACCTACTGATTATGATGGAGAAGCAGGAGGTGGGGTGGGAATGGGCTTTGGGTTCATGTGTTTATTGCTTTCCTTCATTGTGTCCCATCTCCTAACAACCCAGTAGCTTAGGGGGTACCTTTGTGAGGTGTGGCTTCAAGCTATCCTAACCCCTCAACTCATTCTTTCTGCTTTTCCTGTTGACGTAACTGTTTGATTCAGGGCCTCTGACTCACCCCTCGTGGTCAGGGTGGAAGTACAGGCCTGGTGCCTCTGCTGCCACTTTGATCTGGGTTTGAACTCCACCAGGCAGCTCTCCCCATGAAGCAAAGTGAGCAGTGGTGTGTGTTCTCTGGGAAATTAATCTAGCTCTCTATATAGGGTTTAGGCAAGGAGAGTGCCTGGCCTGAAAGAGGAGTGCAAGGACAAAAATAAAATAAAATAAAGCCACAGGGAGGGGAAAGGCTTCTCAGGCATCAGGGCTGAGCTGTGTGTTGTCTGTACAAATATACACATACTTATATACAGTATATGGATTTTATTCATTAGTTTGCTTTTTCTGTATGTTATATCCACAGCATCTTACAGTGCCATGAGAAAACAGCCAATCAAAAGCATAACATTAAAAGAAAAGAAAATTAATACAGTATGATTGCATCTTAAGCGCATTTAACTTGCACGATTTCAAGCATATACGGTTGAAGGCCACTAGCTGAAATCCCTCAAATTAAACGCAAGCAAGGTGGAAATATTAAAACCTCTTCTTACACTGGGAAAACTTGTCGGGGTTTGGGTGCTGGAGCTCCTCGTGCACAAACTTGGACTGCTCATGCATGAGGTACCAGTAGCGGGGAAAGCGGCCAGCGTTCCGCGTGCTTTTGAGCACGGGCGCCGGCCAAGTCTCACAATCCGAAGGAAGCTGAGTAAGCCGGGTGATGACTCCGAAGGTGCATGAGTTCTTAATTGCCTTCTTAATAAAATATTGCCTCGAGAAATAGAAGATACCCTGAATCTGAATAGATAGATCAACTCAAGGAAATTAAAAATTTACCTTAAACCTTTTACTCCCCTTTTACCCCAAAGAAAGACAGACACCGGTTATATCTTTAGTGGCTTTGGCAGAACCCGCGTAGGCTCGTCCCCTAAGCTAAGTTCTCCTAAGCTCAAAGTCCCTGCGCGCCCAATCTTCCGCGAGGCTAACTAAATAATACTAAAACCGAAATATCTTCCGCAAGCCTAGCCCTAGGCTGAACCTAAAAGAAACCTAACTAAGGCTAAACCGAATGATCTTCCGCGATCTAACTCTAACTAAAGGAAAAACCCATCCAACCCATCCAGCCCGCTCCCAATACCCTTAAACTAAACTTGACTTCAACTAAAACCCAACTAAAGCAAAACGATAAAAACGTGCCCAAGCGGGGAGCCTCAGCCTTTTATTTTGGAACAAACGTGACATCATGATCAATGCCTTGACCAATGAAATCACTGTTGCTGCCCTCCAAAAGGGCGGGAAGCAAGTTTAACGCTCATTAATAACTTTGAACATGACCGGAACTATAAAATAAAGGCGGATTAATCTCATTGGTGAACCAAACTATTCATTCTTACTTTCGCTTTCGCTTTTGCGCGTAGTAATACCAAAAGTAGTTCCCGAAAACCTCATTAAACAAATAAATAAATGTGGATCCTATGGCGGATCCGTGCAACGTATTCCGACAAAAACTCAATGCAAAAATAGCTTTTAAAGCTCTCCGCCTTGTTTGGGAAACAAAATCCTCTCTGCTTGCCTGCTCCCCGCCTTCTGCCTCAACTGACATGAACTACAGGGCTGTGAATGTGGCAGTGGCCCCAAGGTTCCTTTGGCCAGGGGTCAGATTCCACTCATATAATTTTAGGCTAACTGTTTACATTTCGGCTGCTCTAAAACTATTCCCTGCCCCCTTAGGCTCTCTCTCCTCAAAAATAGTTCAGTTGGTAGAGCATGAGACTTTTAACCCCAGGGTTTTGGGTTTGAGCCCAGTATTGGGCATCCCTGCATTGCAGGGGGTTGGACTAGATGACCCTTGTGGTCCCTTCCAACTCTACAATTCTAGGATTCTACAATATATGGCCTGGCAGGCCTTAATGATATCCAGGGAGCAAGTCAAAACAAGGCTTGGTGTGGCCAGGTAAGAGAAAGGTAGAGAAAGAGGAAGTCTGTGGCACAGGACACCACCAAGCTTGTTGCTCAAACCAAAGAACCAACCTGACTGGAAGCTTTTATAGGTGTTGGACCTTATCATGTGATCTGCTCTGGCCAGTTGAAATTTCATATTTCAGATCTCTGGTGGGCCATGCTGTCATCTCCTCCTTTGGCTCAGTGGTGGCGCATAGAAATTTTGTTCTCCCCTCCCCAGATTCAGGGCACTTGGAAATAAAGCCTAGAAGAAGAATGCTGTTTGAGGTTGTGTGTTTTATTTTTATTTTTTAAAAAGAAAATACAATCAATTAAAGCTGAAATGTTCACATGTTTTTCGTGACAAATGTTGTAGATGGACAGGATGCACGGGTCTGCTTATTCTATGCCTTTCTCTCTTCCCCCCCCCCCCCCGCCGCATATTCACCTGTCAAAGGCTCTAGGTCCCTGTGACCATGTTCTCGGATGAGCGGAAAGACGGGAGCCCCCGCTTTGGGAAGCTTCACTTTCCTGTTGGCCTTTGGATCAACTCCCCAAAGAAACATTTCGCCAAGCTGGGACGCAGGTGGCCTAGTGTGGGGTCTGTCAAGTAAGTGACTGCCTTGTGGGGCCCAGCTAGACTGATCACGGACCTTGTTGTTTTCCTCCCCTGTCCCTGTCCCCTTCTCTTTAGGGTTTATTCAATTAAGATTTCTTTGTATTTTTGCAAACCTTAAAGATTCCACAAGCCCGCTGATGCCTCCTCCTCCAACATGGATGGTGCCATTTCGGCTATATATGAATAGGTACTCGGAGAATGAGTTCACTGTTAGTACATAGGCCGTTCTGTTGCTTGTCGGTCTGCCTAAAACACTTACTCATTCAGGCAAAAGAGGCACCATGAAATAGGGCAACTGTTAAGAAGATTCGCAGCCGTGGGACTGGTCCATCCATGAGAAATCACCTCTCAGGAATTACAGAGAAGAAAACCATAGCAGGGTGGTCTGTATATGTGGACTTCTGTGCCTTTCTGACATCACACCAATCCAGTTCTCACATCTATTTGCATAATTGCAATCCCTAGCAGTAATTGGCAATTAGCAGCTGTGCATTCCATGCCACCACTGGCTCTCACCTCAGACTAAGCCGTGTACATGCACTGTAGCCTTTGCCTGGTTATGCAGCATTCAGGGAAGCATCATGTGCTCCAAACCACCACTATGGGGTGGGGTTGCCAGGGCTACGTTACAGGGGGGTGGGGAATTAATTCAAAGTTAATCCATTCAGAAATCGTATGGGATATTTTAGCAGGCAAAGTACACAGCAGAACACAAATGTGTGATCTGTGCTAATGAAATGGGGACTGCAATGAACGAACATTCTCCGGGGCTTGGGTAAAATGAACAAAACAGACAAAAACTAATTTGCAATCAGAATTGAGCAAGAACTTCTCATAACCTTTTTACTCAGAAGTGAAGAAAAGTATTGCTAGGCTTGCCTTACATCAGGAAAATTCCTGAGATGTCCTGGTTTTCAGGTGTAAAAGTGCCGTCAGGGGAATTTTGCCGAATCGTATGTGTGGGTTTCTAAAAAAAAAAAAAGCTCAACAAGTTTGTGGATGTCAGGAATTTAACTTTTTGAAATATGGCAAGCCTACGTATTGCTAAACTGTCCCCCTTCACCTTTGTTTTGGCACCAGTCATTTCCTGATGCTGGCAGCAGCAGCGATTACACTTCCAGGAATTTCAGCTGCTGGTGGGCACCATTTTTCTTTAACCCACCAAACTCCAGAGTGAGGGCAGGAAGAATTGCCCTCACTCTTATTTGGCTTCATTATGACAACTAATACATGATGTCATCATGAAGCTGGTGAGTAAATTGGGGGGGGGGGAGGCATGTACCAGCAACCTGGAGTACTAACCCTCTAGTAAGTTTACCCTATTATTTGGCTCCTTTTTGCCAAATTACTGAAATGTTCCCTCCTAGTCTTGTAGTGACACAGTTGGGGAGGGCATTTGGGCCCATCACTATTTATGATTCTACTTGAGCAGGTTACATCATAATTTAACTCACCTTATCCTTGTGAAACTTTCCTGCTGTCCTCCAAGGCTGCCTGTCTATAAAATTTCTGACTATGTGCCAGAGAGATGGTGACTTGTTTAAGGGGAGAGATGGCTTTGCTGGAAACCAGGGGGGTGGAGGGGAGAATGCTCTTGTACTTGGGGGCCTGCTTTGGGGTTTTTCATAGGTGTTGGGTGGCTACTGTGAGAACAGGATGCTGGACTTGAAGGCCCATTGGCTTGATCCTGCACGCTCTTGTTATACACTTATGACTTGCCAAACAAGTTTTGAGGCAGAGTAAGTTTGTTACGGTAGATCTCCCGCCTCTGAACCCAACAGCTTGGCCGCTGCATCATCCTGTCATTGTGGTGCCACCCTTGCTGTCTCTTTGAGTCTGTCTATCCTCTTCACAGATCGACATCCTCGGATACGGCCAGCCGTGGAAGTGAGCCTGTGGAGATGCGCCCGGCCACCAAGAATAAGGCCAGTCGACACAAGAGGCTTTCAACGCTCTTCCAGCGGGGTGGGACTGGAGTGCCCACCAGCGGAGGCAAAGGTCGCTGGGCCAGTGAGAAGAAACTGGCCGATCTCATTGATCCACTGCCCGAAGACCGAGTTGAGCCCCCGTTGCAGGGAGAAGTGCCAGGGATCCTGAAAATCTATGGAGGCGACATCTCCACAGGTGCCAACTACAAGAGTGTGCTGGCCACAGCGCGCTCCACTGCCCGGCAGCTGGTGCAGGAGGCGCTCGACCGCTACGGCGTGGCGCAGGCCAATGCCGAAGATGCGTATGTCTTATGCGACGTGGTTGGCAACATCCACAGCACAGATGGCTCCTGGCAGGCCCAGTATCTCCGTGCAGTAGGCGATTCTGAACGCCCGCTTGTGCTGCAGGATGTGTGGAAACCCAAGACTGGCTGCACACGCCGTTTTGAGATCCGCCGACGATGTGATGTGGAGAGGATGGCAGAAGGCGAAGATGGCGATGGGTCTGGTAAATGCGGGGTTGTTGGCAGCGGGCAAAGCTTCCAGGGAACCGCCAATAGATGCTCTTCTGGGTCCTAGGTCTCAATTTCTGCTCTAGGGTTTCATGGTGTTTTCAAGTTCTTCAGAAGCTTGGTTTTCATTCATTTCATTTACCATCCAGTTAGGTTTCTAAACCTTATGATTTGTCAGGAAGAGATCAAAAAGCTTTGCCACTGCAAAGAGGCTAATCTTCATTGTCAAGTGCTTGTGGAATTAGCATGTGGAATTTGTTTTGCCGCAATATGATGTGGTGATGGTCTTTAGTTAGCTTCTAAAAAGGCTGAGGCCAATGCATGGAGGACAGATTGGTTAATGGCTATTAATTCTGAGAGCTGAAAGTATATTCAAGGGCAGTATACCTCTGAGTACCAGATACAGGGGGCTAAGTAAGAGTGCTCTCTCTCTCTCTCTCTCTCTCTCTCTCTCTCTCTCTCTCTCTCTCTCTCAGTTTTATTTATGATTTTCCAATCAACAAACATGCATTGCATACATTGGATTCCTAAGTACTCACACATTACCTTTTTCACAAGAACAATTTTCTTTATATTGGAATGTGGGCACACAGGCAGCTGCAGTGGGAAACCGAATTCTAGGGACTACAGACTAATGTGGTCCCCTCTCACACATTCCATACATGTAAATCAGGGGTCAGCAAACTTTTTCAGCTGTGGGCCATTCCACTGTCCCTCAGACCTTGGGGGGGGGGGCGGACTGTATTTTGAAAAAAAATATGAACGGATTCCTATGCCCCACAAATAACCCAGAGATGCATTTTAAATAAAAATACACATTCTACTCATGTAAAAACACACTGATTCCCGGACCATCCGCGGGCTGCATTTAGAAGGCGATTGGGCCGCATCCGGCCCCCAGGCCTTAGGTTGCTACCCCTGATGTAAATGGAGCAAAAGTCCTTAACTAATTGAATGGGAGACAGAATTCCAACTCCTTGTATACAAAGATATCAAAGGGGAAGTGTGACAAAATTATTTTCCCCCAAAACTGCTTGGATATTTCCCAGTACTCCTTCCCTTCCATGGGCCCCCAACTTGGGATAATTTTCAAAATATATAGGTTAGGTAAGGGTATTGCTTTTATTTTGCACGACTATTCACATAGATTAGATTTGTCTGTCTGCCTTCTCTCCCTGCCTCTTGTAGGTATCTCCCAGGCCCGTCGGCAGCAATCTCGCCGCTCTCGGGCCGCCTCAGGAGGCCATGTAGCCCCCAAAGAGAGGGCGGACAACCTTTCCCTCCGTCGCAGCATCAGCGAGATGAATCTCAGCACAAAACGCCGCAGGGACCGCAAAGGAGTGCTGAGCATGGCGGTTGGGGAACCACAGGAAGCAGGTCCGGCTGAAGAATCACGACTGAAGGCAGCGGAGGGGGCCGAGGGCACAGCGGCTCCTCCAGCATCTGAAGCAGAGGCCATGGATGTGACCAACTTGGAGCAGCTCTCACAGTGCCTCATACAACCACCAACAGAGCACCCCTATTTCCTACAGTTGTTGGGCTACAATGAAAAGCAGGTAGGTCCACTTTCCTGATTGGAAGATTGGGGCAGTTCTAGTCTTTCCCAACTCTATGGTTTTGATGAAGCTGAGTGACTGTGGGGTTCAGGGTCTTTCAGGTTCCATGTCAACACAGAGTTGGGAAATACTAGAAACTTCTGTTGAAGGAAGGTTGGTTGCCCTCGCCCCCACCCCTGTCAGCCACTCTTGCCCTCTCTTATTATCCCATATTGCCAGGAAAAGACAGCAGAATTAAATAAAGAGGGATCTGCCTAGGGGGTAGGGGAGAAATTCAATCCACTTTGGATCTGAATGCGGACCTAACAGATTCACACTTTCTGAAACTACATGCAAACTGAAGCACAGCTATCCTTCAAAATTTGCACTTGTCTGAATTTCGTGGTGCAGTTCTTTAGCCAAATAATGTGTACAAGCATGTGTCTATAAAGGGAAGGTATTAAAAAAGTGTATATTAGTAATAAATAAATAAATCAAGCAAGCAAGCTTTATATTTGGCAAAAATTCTGGTGAAATCTTGTGTATCTCACGGGAAATTGCGAATGGAAACTGCATATAAGGAGAAACGTGCACTCAAATGCTGACAATTTTTGTGAAGGCTTTTTTTTAAAAAAAATCACAAACTATTGCAGAAATGTGGAGAGAGGAACTTAAGAATGCAAAAAAAGAAAAGAAACTGGGAGAAATTGAAATTGACAAGACTCATCCACAGGAATGAATGACCCAAGCAGGACACTTCAGTATCAGGCCACAGGGAAAGGCAAACACACACACATACAGATGCGGTCTGAAAATGGTACAGCCCAGAATGCTGTCACTCCAGCCTACCACCTCATTCAGATTCAGGTGTAACCCAATCCTGAGTGAAGTCAAGATGATCCACTGAATTTCTTCAAGTTTAGTTCAGGCAACCTCTTAGAGGAAAGGGAGCAATATTTACCATGCATTTACACGGGGGGGTGGGTGGGAAGCCGCCTCCTTCCTAGTGAGCCACAGCTGAGCCACCAGTATAAAAACCTCTGATGTGGTGACTTAGGGCTCATCCAGACTTCCTTTTGTGCTGAGTTTCTAAGCACAGGACTGGGATTTCCAGGTCTGTGTCCAAGCATTTCCCCCACTTCTGCTGTTTTCCCTGGGGGACACCCCCCACCACCACCATTTTACCGCTGAATTGGAGCAAACAGCAAGTGGGTTTTCTGCAGATTCAGTGGTAAAATGCAGCTTTTTCTGGGGAAAGCTGTGGGGCAAAATAAAACCTGCTCAGGCACAGACCTGGAAATCCCAGACCTGTGTTTAAAAGGATGTGTGAATGAGCCCACAGTGGATCTTTTAATTGTTGCATCAGCCACACTACAGCTGACCTGTGACTGTTTGAGCACCCAGAGGATCTCTTACCCCTCCAAAGCCTCACCTTCATTTGTTGCATCTGTTGCTGCATCCCTTTTGCCGCTGGCTCCACCCACCCCTAAGGAAGTTGCCCATGAAGGGACTGAAAAAGTTTCCCACCCCTGGCCTAAAGGGCCAATGCTTCGGCCAAGAGCCCCACTGGCCCAACACATGGCGCTCGGGGTAGCTCAGGGCCACTAGCAGGAATGGCAACCACTGCGGCTGATCTTTTCTTCCTTTGTTGCTCTATTCCCCTTCTCTCTCTTTCACCAACAGGAGTTTGTAATCCACGTGATGACACGCCGCCGACACATTTTTGGCCGCCCTGAGCGCTGCCCGGCTCCGGACCAATCCAACTATGTGGACACGTTCCTGAGCGCCCCAGACATCCTCCCGCGCCACTGCTGTGTTGTGTCTTCGGTGCCCCCTGCAGACCCCAGCCAGCCCCGGGGCTCGGCCATGGTGCGGCCCTTCCGGGGAGCATTGATAACCCACAATGGCGCTCCACTCCATCGCCAGGTGGAGCTGGCTCCCGGAGACTTGCTGGGAATGGGGCAGCACTTCCTCTTCATGTACAAGGACCCACGAGCTGCAGCTGCACCGCCGGCCTGGCTGCCCAAGGCCTGGGTGTCCCCAGGGTTGGTGGGGGCCTTGGCATGCCAGGCCTGCGGCCGTTCCCTGCAGGAGCGCCAGGAAGCTTTCCGGGCCTACCTCAAAAGCCGAGAACCTCAGCTGCGCTACCGGCCCCAGGAGCAGGAGGCCCTCTTGGCCGAGATTGTGAGGCTGCAGGAGGCGCCAAACTGCAGGTTGGGCCCTGCCTTCCTCTTTGGGCTCTGCCTGGAACACGCCGCCCGGGAGCTGGAGCCAGGACACCTTCCCAGGTTGATAGCTAGAATCGCTCAGCAGGTCAAGGAGGCTGTTTGGGTAAGTGACTCGCAGTTCAGTTCATGACCTTTGCGCCGCTTTGACGTCCTTCCCTTGTATTCCCTCTACCTCCATATCCAGTTCTGATGCCCTTTATGTAGGTCTGTGTATAAGATGAAATTGATAATCAGGCATGGCATGGAAGAAATCCAGCATTTGTAAAAACATGGATCCTTCTAGCCCTTAAGGTCTCCCTGAAGGCAACTAAAGTAGTTCTAGCTAAGCAGCATTGGAGCTGGTATGAGAAAGCATGTAGGAAACTCTGAGTTCCTAAGAGGAAGTTGTAAATGTAATGAAAGGAAATAGATTTTCCCCATCAGTTCCTTCAGTACCTGTTTTCCATGGACTTCTTTCCCTCTGGCTTTCAGGCATGAAAAGGGTTCAAGGCTACTCTGTATTGGGTTCCAAACCTCCATAATTCATTTTATTTTTTCATATCCTTCTTCCCAGGAGAAGATAAAAGAGATTGGAGATAGACAGCCGGAAAAGTAAGTAAGAGTTAAAGTATGTCTCATATTTGGCTTCCAGAACGTGCTGTTCCACATCTTGCAAGATGTTTGAGAGGTGCTATACTTAGAATCTGAGGAGTGTATCTTAGTTTTCGTCAAACTGTTAAATTGTTTCCTAGGATGAATTCTTGAAGTTGCCTTGTCTGAATGCAGTCCTCATGGACACATTCTGGTATTAAAATGGGTTGGGGTTGGTGCCAGGGACTTGGAGCTTTCACCATACAGGTGTAGGGGTAGAGTGATGCCTCTACAGCAAACAGCACAATGGGCATTTTCAATTTAACACCGGGGGGCCAGACCCCTTTTCTCTGTCTCTGAGGGAGCTACAGACATTCTAAGCTTCAGTTTGCTCCGCTTTATTTGATGTAGTGGTCTAGCGAATAAGTTACCTTTGACATAAAGAGACAAATATCAGTTAGGTGACAGGCAACTGAAGAAATATTGTGTGATGCATGACAAATTATCTTGCAGGTGAAGACATCCTTGCATTGTTTAGTTCAGGCATGAGGGAACTGAACAAGATACTCCCATTGTCCCTGATGATTGGCCCTCCAAGCTGGGGATTTGGAGTCCAAACAACATCTAGAACAGTGCTGTTCAACCCTGGGTCCCCAGATGTTGTTAGACTACAGCTCTTATTATCCCTGACGCGGGTGGTGCTGTGGGTTAAACCACAGAGCTTACAGCTTACTGATCAGAAGGTTGGTGGTTCAAATCCCCGCGACGGGGTGAGCTCCCGTTGCTCAGTCCCAGCTCCTGCCAACCTAGCAGTTCAAAAGCACATCAAAGTGCAAGTAGATAAATAGGTACCACTCCAGCGGGAAGGTAAACGGCATTTCTGTGCGCTGCTCTGGCTCGCCAGAAATGGCTTTGTCATGCTGGCCACATGACCCGGAAGCTGTACGCCGGCTCCCTCGGCCATTAATGCAAGGTAAGCACCACAATCCCAGAGTCGGACACGGCTGGACCTAATGGTCAGGGGCCCCTTTACCTTTACCTTTTAAGGTGGCAATTGCTTAAACTAAGCTGACAAGATGATTGGAGTTGTAGCCTGACAACATCCAGGGATCCAGGTTGAAGGACTCTGATCTTAGAAGGCCACAGGCTCCCCCTTCCCTGGTTTAGTTCCTTCCAGTCTTCTGCAGCTTTAACACTTCCCACTCTTGTATAAGTTACTACCTCCCATGTGTCAGCTCCTTCCATCCAATTCTATGAAAAAACTTTAATTTTGGCCTTTGTATGATAGATCTTTCTGCAAATGCCATTCGAAAATCAATAGCATGATAACTTGATGGGGGGGGAGCATAACTGATATGGGGTGGCAGGAGGAGGCAGATTTTCTGAAGGAGAATATCAGTATTATTTTCACCATTAAAACAAACAAACGGCACGTGTATGCTCCGCTGCTGGAGAGGAAGAAGCATGCAGTAATTGGGAACAAACTGCATTTTCTGTGATGGAAAAAAGATAGTTCAGTCAAGGGTGCTGTGAAAATGCAACATCTCCATTGCGTTAGTTCAGTTGTGGGAAGGCAATTTGTACTCACTGCAGAAATGAGTAACAACTGTAATGCATCCAGAAAGATCCATAGGTAACAACATATTAGTAAGTCCTCCTTAATAATATAGCCAGTGCAATAGCAACATTGCAAACGTGGAAGGCAAATCCACAAGTAATGAAGACCTAAGTCCCTTGGAAGCAAAGTTCACATATGTCAAGAAATCCTGAACTCGGTGTGAACTCTGAAAATTTGTGGAATGGATTGAATTCCAAGTAGTCAGCCCAGCTGTTGTTTTAATGCCCCAGCCAAGAGTCAGCTGCCTCTGGGCAGCAGGTGAGAGCACCCTCCTGTCATTTGGCAGTGCGCTAATCCCCCTTGCGCTGTCTGATCCCTACAGCCAGCAGGACAAAGGAGAATCGGGAAATCTCAGCATTGAGGAAGTGGCTGCCGACTTGCGCCCCCTGATGCTCTGGATGGCCAACGCGATGGAGCTGCTCAACCTAGTGCAGAAAAGAGTCCTGGACATTGAGAAGGACCTGGACTTGGAGGGTGAGCCAAGAATCCTGAATATTCCCTGAGGTCAGATGAGAGTTGAAGGGTAGCTGTTCGTCAGGATACCAGGGTTCTCTAGGATAGAGGGCCAAGAAGAGACAGATAAAGGAAGACCCTAAGGGTTAGAACTTGATGACTGAGGGCTGTTTGGGTTTTCCAGAAAGGGGAAGGGTTCAAACAGCAAGGGAGCTTATAGTTTCTGTGGGGGGTTGTTCTTTTTGTTTCTTTTCCAGAAGGTCAGTATTTTGCAGAAGAGATTCAAGCACGTAACAGGAAATTTAGGTTTGCACAATTCAGATGGACCGAAGCACTCTTGTTGTGCTAGCACAAGGAATACACATTGAACAATTTTTTCACAGTTATTAAAGTGACAGGGAAATGCATTAAAAAGTATCGGGAGGAGCAAATAATCTCTGGGAAGACGTGGAAACACCCCACAAACAAATCAGGATGAATGCTCATTGTCACAAAACCTCCCCACAAACCAATAAAAACAAATGCTCAATAAAGACAGGACATGGCCCAACCTCTGCATAAGCTTTGTGGTGGAGCCTTATGTGAGGGACGTATCACAGAACTCTCAAGACACTCCACTGTTACCAGATGAATAAGGCATTATGCCAGTTTGCCAGGCAAGGCCTCCCCCAGAGAATCCTGGGAATTACAGTTTGAGGAGGATGCTGAAAATGCTGCAGTAAAGATGCGCTACAGTTCCCATCGGAGAGCAAATGACTGTGCGACCAGTTTGCGTTCCTGTGATGTAGCTGCACCCTCAGACTCGCTCTCTTCCCCGTTCTCTGCAGGAGCTTCCCACAATGCATTGCTCTCCAGTGACCTGGAGACGTGTGATGAGGCAATGGCGGTCTTGGACGAAGTCATCATGTCCACATTTCAGCAGTCTGTGTACTACCTCACTAAGGTGGGTGAGCAAACTCTTGACGATCAAGCCCCCCCCCCCCGCCTCCCCTTCTCTTCCCACCCACCCTTTGTAGTAGCCTGTGTTTCTCATCTCCTCACCCAGCAGACTCTCTACTCGGCTCTTCCTGCCTTGCTAGACAGTAACCCCTTCACGGCCACAGCTGACCTGTCCCACGTGCCGGAGCTCAGCAGCATGCCAGAAGGAATCCAGGGGACCCTTGCCATCTACCAGGCCACGCTTGAGTTGACCCGTGACTGTGACTTGCACCCAGACCTTGTCTCGCAGACCTTTGGATATCTCTTTTTCTTCTCCAATGCCTCACTCTTTAACACTCTCATGGAGAGAGGTGAGCCTAGAATAAGCTCCTGTTTTCTCGGGGTGGGAACTAGAAGAAAGGCTCAATAGCCCATTTTGTGAATGAGCAGGGCACTAGCGGATGCTCTGCCATCACTCCCATTTGCATGTGTCCTGCTTGTGGGTTTACTACGGGCATCAGGTTGGCCACTGAGAGAAAAGGATGCTGGGCTAGACAGGTGTGCTGGCCTGATCCAGCAGGCTCCTCTTGTGCCTTAATGCCGCCTAGCCTCACATTGTCACACACAGCTTCCCTGTACATAGATCAGGATGAATGCACTGTGAAACAGGTTGTATGAAAGCGATTATTGAGTATGTTGTAATAAGAAAAAATCTGTTGCAACAGCTTCAATAAAGATCAAGCTTACTAGCTGCTTTGCTTCAGAAACTTCTCTGGTTGGTCTCTGTTTTTTACTCCTACCAATGGAGAACCTGCAAAGGACTTTGCAAGGGCTCTTGTGTACCCTATAAGGGAATAAGGGCAGATTTTTTCTTATTACAGTGTGGAGGAGCTAAATGGAACAATAGTGATAGTGTGCGACAGACTAGGACTCCTGGGTCTTCTGAGAAGCAAGAACAATCCAGTGAGACACAGGGTGTGTGGGAATCAAGGCAGTGAGTTATAATATGTGCTAGATCTGAGAATGTTTTCACAGTGAGGCATAAATCACTTGTAAGTTACATTCTGAGAAAGCAAAAGAAGTAGGAGAGACAACTCTTTTATATCTTTTTTCTTTTTCTTTTTTTTGAGTGAGCATTCCAAACAGGAGAGGTTTCACTATTAACATTGCAAAAATGTCCAGGGAGAATGCCTGAAACCTCTCTTCATTGCCCCTGACCAGTGAGAAGAACAAATCCCCTTGCAACCCTCCCCCCTCCCTCTCCTGTTTCCTCCTATTTTCTGTCCTGGTCTCTGGTGGAAGCAGGCTGTTTCCTGCCTGTCCCAGAGTTCAGGGCTGCCCCCAAGCAGGACAGGAAACAAGCAGGCTGGCTTGGGGCGGTGGCTCCCTCATTCAGCATTTGCAGAACACAGGGGGATGGGCAGGGGGGGATCCCAAGACGGTTTGCTGAGGAAGGTGGACGATCACCCAGGCTCTATGTTCTTAACATGCTTTCCCCTTTTTCCAGGCAGTTCCCACCAGTCCTTATTCCAGTGGGCCAAGGCGGTGCAGATCCGAACCAACCTGGACCTGGTGCTGGACTGGCTACAAGGGGTGGGCCTGGGGGATATTGCAACTGAATTCTTCCGCAAGCTCAGCACCACGGCCAACTTGCTGTGTGTTCCCAAAACCAGCTTGCTTCAGGTGATTGTTCCCCCTTCTTGGGGCTTGAGGGTTAGGGTGGCAGCGGCTCAACTCTTGGGCATCAGAATCACGCATGCACACACCACAAATACTAGGTGTCACCGTTTTTATCTGGGAAGAGGTGACTGAAGGCACAGAAGAGGGAAACTTCATTTCTCCCCCTTTCCTCTGTTATGGTCTGTTTCTTTAAGACGAGAGTGTGCTGGAGAGACTATTAAAAATGAACAACATTTTGAAGCTTTGTGTTCAAGGAGGAGGCCTGATTTAATGGACACAGGTGCAGGTTTCTGCAAGTCCACACCAGTGCAGGTTTTCCAGTTGGGTTCAGAAAACAGTAACTTGAGGTTCTCAGTTTCCCTTAAAAAAAAAATTCTAGTCCCTATGGAAATAGATGCAAAAGGGGGTGTGCAGTCATCTCAGACGCATGACATTTGTACAAATGTGTTGGCTATGTTGCCAGCCCTGCTGCTGATGCCTCCTTATATCTGACAGAGGTCAAATACTTCATGTAAAAAACCCACCCTTAACAACATACAAATATACTAATTTGCATAAAATATGCAAGTTGCAGAATCCCACATATCTTGTTGCAGAATAGTATTCATGTTTGTCTGAGCCGATCTGGATTCATTGGCTCTGTAAGTGCCTTCCTACCCTGTATCTGCTTGGGGTACACTCTGGTTTGGGATTGAGTTGTTTTAACACTGTCACAGAGGCAAAAGCTACAGGTATAGGGTGAACGGTTGTGCCTTATAGCTAGGCATGGTATGCAATGAAGTGACCTTTCTGTATCTTGCTGCTAACACTTGGAAAGCGTTTTGCCAATAAACTGCTTAAATCAATTTAATTAAAATCTCTTGACTGAGAAAGGGAAGGCTTTTCTCACTAAGCATCCAACATCTTAATTTTCCTTTAAAAAAATGTTACAGGTGGGTAGCCGTGTTGGTCTGCCATAGTCGAAACAAAATAGAAAATTCTTTCCAGTAGCACTAAAAAATTCCATTTCATGTGGCTCAATGTGGTGCCTTCCATAGTTCCAGTTACAGGTGGGTAGCCGTGTTGGTCTGCCATAGTCGAAAGTACCTCCTTGACTTACTATGTGCATAGTCGATAGTTGATAGATACTGGAAAGAATTTTCTATTTTGTTTTTTTAAAAAAAGTGTGTGCTTGTCAAAACTGCAGATGGCAGCTGCCATCTTAGAAGAGGCATCCTCCTGCCCAGTGCTGTTTTTCTAGAAAGGAAGTTTGTTTCTTCCTTCAGGGCTATTTTTTCCATTCATAAGGAAATGTAATTCTTTTAATATGTCAATTATCACATGATTTACCAAGTCTAGTTTCTGCCCCTATTAAGGTAAATGCTGCGGTTGGAATAGAGAAAGAGCTAGCCAGTCATGGCAGCCGCTAAGGAAGAATGGGTGTTTCGTGGGTCTTTTTCTTCCAGGGTTTATTGCTAACCTCTCTTTTCCCTGCTGCACACAGACTTCCTGGTCACGCCTGAGAAATGACTATCCGGCACTGACCCCGGCTCAGCTCCACCACGTGCTCACAAATTACCAGCTGGGACCTGGGCGGGTGTCTCCCGAATGCTGGAGCCCACCTGAAAAGGAAAGAGATGAGATTGCACATAGTAAGTCAAGGAGGTGCTTTGTTTTTGACCCACACAGGGCTAAACTACCACCACCTCTGGCAGGATTTCTGTGCCCTCATCAGGCGGAAATTCAGCAAGTGAAGCTTTCCCCATCATTGCATTAACTCCACGTTGGGGACCTGCCACATCCTACACCCAACACCCAACCCTGCTATCCCTCTCTCTGCCCTCAAAATGTGGAAATCGGAACATTGAAAGCATTTCACATCTCATGTTATTAGTAGTTTCTCCTATAGTCTCTTACTAGGAATGTATGAAGGCAGTGCTGTTTTTGTTTGGACTCGTATCTGTGACAATCAGCACTGTTTTGTTTCTGCTGCAGTTCGGCTTCTGCCAAAAAAATATGTTTTTCATCTCTGTCTGCTATCGCCAAATTTAATGTCCTTAATTTTAATGACATAATTAATATACAATTCCACACCATTTCAGTGCAAAGAAAACACCAGAAAGCCCGGGGGAAGGGGGCACGTCATTAATAACGTGTCATTTGCAGACTAAAAAGACAAGAACAACAAGTGCTTCTCGCATTTGCTTTCCTGATTTCCACACCTGACCACAAACAATCACACAAACTGCAGCCATTTCTGTCCCTACCTCTTATCCAGAGGGTGTGATCCATGTGTCATTTAGAGTAGAGCTACTGGTGCAGTTGCCCAGGGAGCAGCTGGGAGCGGGGAGACGGGTGTGAGACAGACAGGGTGGGCCTCACATTTTTAAATCTACTCAGGACACTGAAATTTCCAGCTAATCCCCTGGGTGCAGCAGCCTCTAGAGCAGCTTGAGCACACCTGTTGTTTTAGAAATGCCTTTTCTTCCCGCAGGTGACATATTTGAGAGTTTCACAGACCACCCGCCCCTGATCCTTCCATGTGACGGTTTCCGCTTGCGCATCTCAGAGCCTGTGTCAGACGACACCCTCCATCGCCAACTCACACGCCTGCGACGTTTCCTCTGGGAGCTGGAGCGCGAATCTCTTCCAGCCAACCAAAGGGCAGTGTACGGGTTGGATCCCAGCCAATGAGAAGCAGGGCACACACCACCACAATGATCAAATGGCTCCTGAACCCCTGGAAACTCTTGCCAGTGGACAGGCGGAAACCCCAAACTGATTTCGGAAGGGTGGAATCATCCAAACCAGTTATTGCTTGTCTGAATACAGGATTGTCCTGAAGGTCAAAGGTCATTGTGACATCCCACAATGTGAGAGCCTCGTACCCACTGCCGAAACTTGGTAGCAGACACTGATCTCAAGGACCAGAAGCCTGGAAACTTCTCTGAGAGATCAAAGCTTCTCCCCAACCCAAACTTCACTGTTATTTTTCAGCCCCGCGAAAAGCATATATTGTTTATAGCAAAAGCTACCTGTATGTAGTGCTTTTTCCTCAAATGCAATAAAATTATTAACTTGTGACAAAAACATTGGACAGATATTTTGATGTGATGGGAAGCTCCCATAAAAAAAATCCAGTTGACATCCATCTGTCTCGGGAGACAATGGACGTATGCACAGTCACATGTGCCTTGAACACGCTTAAATGGGGAGTTGCACAGTGTTGCAGGACAGGAGGATATTAGGAGTGCAAGGAGGAGAGTGTCTTGGTTACAGGACTCCTCGTGGGTGTATATTTGTCTGGTTTTGATTGTGTGTGTGTGTCTGCATGTGAAACACTAGGTTGTAGGGAGTGGGAGAAAAGATGTTCTTTGGTGTCTTCTCCACACAAGCCTCGCTGTCTCTGGGACGTGCCTCTTTCCCATTGTCCCAGGCCACAAGTACTATCTTTGTCGGTGGCGTCAGGTCCACGGCTGCTCCTGGAATTAATCTCTGAAATCTGAGCCTGGGAAAGACCTATGAGCTCACCCCGTCCACCCAGCCAACTACCCACACCATATGCAGCTCCCAGCAAAGGAATCGTACCAGGATCTGGTTTTGGAGTGATCCAAGGATATCGCAGCCAAGGTGTAAGAATCCAGAGCCATTCACCTGAGACGCAGCAGTGGCCGGCGTGGAGAGAAGGGCAAGGGAAAGAGCAGCCAATTCAGCAGACATACATGGGGTGTTTCGGCTCTGAATCATGAAGCCTCTTTCCCTGTACTGTCCGAATGCCAAATGCAGCAATATCGGGAGACTGGCGCACACATACAGCCCGGTCCTTGGGGAGGCTGGAGGGTATCGCTCAGAATGTGATACGCTTAAAATCCTGAAAGGGCGCTTAATGCACAATCCACCGGGAATTATGTAACCAAGGAAGCCTTGACAGGAACAGCTGCCTAGTCTGCTTCAATACCTCAGCTGAAGAAGAGCCCATCACCACCTGAGGCAGCCTGCACCACTGATAAACAGCTCTTCCCAGGCGCCTCTAATGTCCAGCCAAAATCTGCTTCCTTGCTATTTCCAACTTGCAGGAGTCATTCACGTTACCCTACAGACACCAGAAGGGGAAGAACACACCTATATTGCCCTGAAGGGCACCTAAGGCTGTAAATCACCAAGTTTCTCATTAAAATGCACAGGGAGGAGGAAAGAACTGGGCCAGGGCTTGTGTTGATGCTTAACGAGAAAAGCAGAGTGTGCTCTTCGTTATCTGCATCCCTTTTCACACGGATATTTGAACGTACGCTCATACAAAATGTTTTACTGAGATATATGGCTATACATCCTGTATAAATCTATTATAGCAAGCACGCTTTTTTATTTCTCCCTTTTGCACACGGGTGCATGCATGCCACAATACCCCGTTGTCCTCTCTGTCTGCTTCGCTCACTTTCCCGGCCCTGTGCTTTTGCATTCCCCATGAGGGTGTCCTTTTCCACATAAAACCAGGAGGGGTCAGTGTTGATCATCCATTCACCCCCATATGCTCATTCCATCCTGCACATACCAACCACAGTGAAGTTTGGGCACACATCTGCACATTTTTCCCTTGGCGTGTGTGTGTGTGCGCGGATGCACACACGCATGACCTTTCGCTCCAACTCCAAAGCTGGTTGGGCTCCAGAGGAAGGTGGGCCGAAGGGTGGTGCCAAGGGGCAGGGCCCAAAGTAGGGGGGCAGGACAGGGAGCATGTCTGACTTTAAATACCCTGGTCAGAACCTGATCCGCCGCGTCAGTGAAATCCAGCGCGGGCCCCTGACGGCTGGCAACAGGTGACACCTGTTGTGTGAAGAAACGCTCTCTGTGGCCCGACAGCAGCCGCAGGGAAAGGGCAAAGGGGACCCAGTGAGCGCCCACCTCAGTCACTCTGGGTCTTTTGCAGTGCCGGGCTCAATGATGAGAGGACCCCTGTTTCGATCGCCAGTCTCTGCGCAGCGACACAGAGGTCTGCTCAGTTTGCATTTAGGGCTACCTGGAGGAATTGCACAGGGTGGTCATTTCTGTTTCCAGCAAGGAAGCTCCCTGTCCTGTAAACAGAACCAGGGGCTTATTTTCAGAGCCAGGAGGGCTCAGGTCAGGAACCCTCTTGAGAAACTTTAAAAAGAGAAAGGTGGGACCTCCCACAAAAAAAATTCACTGTATCTGCACATTTGCCAAGAGGAGGGTTTCTATCCAGCCATGCCTTCCTGCAGAAGCTGCTAGGGTCTCAAGCAAGACAATTCACCCACCTCCCTCCTTGCTTGGTTTTCACCTTCTCTTTTCCAACTGTCACTCTTCTTTCTCAGTGCCCCTGTTTCAGCTCCATTTAACTTCACCTGGGAACACTAAGTTTGCTGTTGGAGGGAGTGATGGCCTCTGTGCATGTGCAAAGTATACACCCCCTCACTGTAGTGCAGATGGCTTATGCAGCCATCACAGAACTATTAAGGTAATGTTGGCTCAGCAAGCCCTCCCAAGCTGCCAAGGGATAGCTGTTTACCAAACTGCTGGCAAACTATGGGGATTGCCCCACGAATGCGCAAATACTGTAGATGTTCTGTGCTGCTTTGATGCTCATGGATCAAAAGTCCCTCTCTACTCACATCACTACAAATGCGCACCAAGAGTTGGTCTAGTGCTTAGAGTGTGGAACTTGTGCTAGGGAGATCTGGATCCAAATTCACCTCAGGATGACAGCTCACCATCTTTCAGGATAACCTGCCTCTCATGGTTGTGGGAAGCATGAAATAGGGGAGACAACCATGCATGCTGCCTTTTGCACCTGGGAGGGAAGAAAGGATATAAATGCAATGAATAAATAAACAAACAAAACTGCTTTTATTCTCCTCCCCACCTTGCCTCCGAATGCCTTTCCGGTATTGAGCACACAACTGCTATAATTAAAAGGTGAGGCCGCACACTGCCGAATTATCTGTCAGCAAAAAAGCCATCCATACATCTAAAGCACATTTAAAGCAAATGGCTCCCAACCCTTAAATAATCCTGGGAACTATAGTTCCCCCCACACACATAGCTACAATTGCCAGCACTGTGAATGAACCACAGTGGCCATTATTATTTGGGGGAAGTCATGTATGGTGTGTACGGAAGTCAGGGCTGTCTTAAGCATATGCGGTGCTGGGGTGCAAAGATCTGCCCGGCGCGCCCCCCCCCAGGTTGCTCAGTCCCAGGCACGCAGGAGGGCCAGCGTCTCACTGGCTCAGTCGCCCCCGAACTTGCGGCACAGAGCCACCCGCTCCAACTGACAGGCAGGCTCTTCCCTGGATTCAACTCTCGGGCCCCAGACTCTCTGCCTGCCCCACACGCCTAGCGCCTATGGGTAAGATGGCCCTGATGGAAACCACCCAAATTTCTAGTCTTTCAGATTAATCTGACTTGGTATCCCCAGCAAACATTTTTCTAAAATCCCCATGCTTGTGCTAAGGGATACGTGGAGAAGTCAGAATTCCTGGGTTCCCTAGGAAAATCATGAGCAAGCCACCTTCTCATTCCAGGTGGGGCCAAAGACAAAGATGGGATAGAGCAAGCTTTCTACAACAGGGACGATTCCCCCTTAAAAAGTCAGAGGTTTCTGTGCACCCACCCACATACTGCTCCTTCATCTGGGCAAGCAACATGCATTATTGCTGTGTACTACACACTATTACCTTGAAAGCGCATTCAACGCACATCCCCTCCCACAAATAATTCTGGGCACTGTAGTGTGTTAAGGGTTGCTGGGAATTAACTCTGCAAGGGATAAAACTACAGTGCCCAGCATTTTTTATTTTTATTTTATTTATTTTTTGCGGGGTGAAATGTTCCAGGACACATTGCAGCCAATCGAAAACAGCTATGGAGGATGCATTGGAGGGGAAATAAGGGGTTGAGACCAAGGGAATGGGTATGGTCTAGGGAAAGTCCCATGGACCAGACAGAGAGGCCCAGAGGGCTATGCATGCACCCCCACCCAGGGCCTGAGGATTCCAACCTCAGCAGCAGATGTGTTTCCTGGGAACTCCTGAGTTTCTTGGAAAAGACGTAGTGACTGTGAGATGACACCCAGGGGTGTTGTGTGGAAAGAACTCCTGAGCTCCTTGAGAAAGAGAAAAAATGGTGGGCGGTGACGGTGCTTAGGGGTGGATGAGAACCAGTGAGGTGTAGTGGTTGGAGTGTCAGACTAGGACCTGGGAGACCACAGCTCAAATCCCCACTTGGCCATGAAGTTCACCAGGTGGGGTGACCTTGGGCCAGTCACTGCCTCTCAACCTAAAACTACCTCACAGGGTTGTTTGTGTGGGGATCAAATGAGGGGGGGCTGTATTCTACCTTGAGCTCCTTGGAATAAAAGGCGAGATATAAATTGTATGCATAAATAAATAAATAAATAAATAAATAAATAAATAAGGGAGCGTGCGGCGGGACGGGGGCGCTAGGACACCTGGGTTCCTTGAAGAAGTCGCGGGGGGGGGGGGTCCACTACTAAGTACCAACCCTCGGTGCTAGCAAGGGATGCTGCCAGGACTCCTGGATGTCCCTAACAGCAAGATCTGCTGGGCAGCCTGGAGGATCTCCTAGCCATCATAAGGAGGCGGGACGGTGGCGATCTGTGGGGAGAAGGGGGCGGAGGACGAAGACGGGGAGGATGGCGGAGGGGGGGTGGTCCTTGCTGAGCCAGCAGCGCGTTCCCGGTGTCGGGTGTCGCGGCAGGTGGCACCCTCGGGGAGGGGAGGGGGCGCATGGCAGAGGCACGGGGACATCCCAGCTGCCCGGGGACGGGGAGGGGGGCGCGGTGGCGTCCGACCTCCAGGCGGGGGGCAGAGCCGTCGGCCCAACCCTCTCCTCCGGAGGTCCGTGCGCCTGGCCGTCCCTCGCCGCTGCCATCCTCACCTAGGCAGCGAGGAAAAGAAGGACGCCACCCCCTCCCCCCCGGAAACGCCGCCGGCAGACCCTCCCGGAGAAGCCGTCGGGGGCGGACGGTTCCCAGCGCCCCCCAAGCCAAGCAGAAGGAGGAAGAGGAGGAGGAGGAGGAAAAGGGTTGCACCGTCCATTCCGGTGAGTCGGGGCGCCTGGGTCCCCCTGGACTTTGGGGAAGGGGCTGGCATTAAAAAGGGCAGTAGCGGGGAGGCGGAAGGGACAGCCAGGACTCCTGGGTTCCTTGAGAGAGGCTTTAGGGCGATGGCAGAGGCAGGGCACTCTCCTCCTGGGCTTTCTCCCCGAGGAGGGCATCGCAGGTGCATGCGGACAGCAGGTGATAAAAAAAAAATCAGCAGTAAAATCATCTCTCTCGCTCTTCTTTCTTTCACACACGCCGCCAGCTGGGCTCCTGTCCCTTTAAACAGGGCAAAAACTCAACAGGTCAAGCCCCGTCTCCCAACTGCATCTTTAGCGACGGAACTGCTCCACCTGCTGCTGCGTTTCTGCTAGTTGCCTGCTCCTAAAATTTTGCTATTTTGTTCCACCCGCCCCCGGCAAGGAACTCAGGAGGACTTGAATGCTCCTCCCTCCATTGCCCCTCCCTCGATTTTTTTTTAAATATTTGTTTAGATTTATATCCACCTTCCCACTCCCCCACCCCACCCGGAGGTGCTCAATATATCACACTTATCTCTCCCAACAACCCTGTGAGGTGGGCTAGGATGAGAGACAGTGACTGGGCCAAAGTCACCCAGTGAACCTCATGGCTGAGCAGACATTTGAACAATCCTGACTTCCCAAATCTTAGTCCAGTAGTCGCTAACCATTACACAGCATTGGCCTTACAACGACAACCCAGTGAGGTAGATTAGTTTATTAAGCGTTGCATTTTTAAGCCTACATTTTTTTTCTGAGAATCTCAGGGTGGCATCCATGACTCCTCCCCCCCCCCATTTTATCTACAAAACAACCCTGTGAGGTAGGTGACAGGTGAGGCTGAAATTTACTGCCCCAAGGTCACAATGAAAGAGTCATGGCTGTGTTGGGATTTGAACTCAGGTGTCCCTGGTCCCCACTCTTGCTGATATCCAACTTTGCATCCCTAGGCCCAGGCACTCTTGTTGAAGAGGTCTGTTGCTGGCTTCTCTAGATCCTAGTTGGAGATTTCTTCATCACTTACTTATCTTCCTTATTTTCCTGTTTCCCCCTCTTCTGAATATCCATGGGGCCTACCTCAGATTTGGGATTACTGTATACCTGCAAGGACTCCAAAGATGACACTCCTGGCTTCTGAACGATCCATGCTGATCCGAAGCAAATTCCGCTCCGGTAAGTAGGATCTGAGTGGGCCTTTAGGGTTTTGTTTTTTTTTTTACTCTTTTGTGCATGCATGTTGGTGCTATTAAATTTTTAAAATAGACTTTTTGCAGGGTGGTGATTGTGGCAGGCAAAGACAGGGACCTCAATGCCTACTGTTTCACCTTCCATTTATTTTATTTTTAAATCATTCTCTTCAGAACCCTCATGAGATATCCTACTATGTAAGGGACAGGCTGTGGCTCAAGGAGTATGTCATCTGCCTTGCATGCAGAAGGTCCCAGGTTCCATTCCCAGCCCCTCCAGATGGCAGCTGTGAGAGACAAGCCTGCCTGAAACCCTGCAGAGCTCCTGCCAGTCAGAGCTGACAGTGCTGAGCTAGGTGGACCAAAGTTCTGACTAAGCACAAGGCACCTTCCTGTCCTCTTAAGAGAACAGCCCACGCTGCATTTTGTTGCTTGGGGTTATAAAAATAAATAAATCAAGGCAAGACACATTCTACAAGCAAGGTCATGCAAGTTCCCATGTGTGCGTAAATCATAGGTGTTCGGTGTAGTTTTACTGCTGCTTCTACATTTTCTGCTGCAGTTTTCAAGACAGTTTGAATATCATTTTATGTTTTCGTTATCCTGTAAGCTCCTTTGGGGGGGGGGATCAACATAAGATATATAAGATATATATATATTTTCTTATATATACATAAGAAAATAAATGATGCAGATGGATAGAGTTGGAAACAGATTTGCTTATGGTTTTCCCAGCTTCTGCTAGTTGCAGGAAAGGTCAATAAGCTAAGCAAAGTCTCTGACCTGCACAGGAGACCTTGCTGGTGGTGAATTATGCCCCAAGGGACAGATGTGTCAGCACCATTTGAATGGCAATGCCCATCAACTTTGGGGAGGCTCAGCCCCCTCAAATATTTTATGGGGGACGGACGGACGGACAAATAGGATCTTGGTTCCTATGACTGATTGCATTTATATCCCGCCTTTTTCCCCCCTCCTCATTTCATCCCCACAACAACCCTGTGAGGTAGGTTAGGCTGACAGAGAGTGGCCCAAGGTCACCCAGGGAGCTTCATGACTGTGTGGGGATATAAATGCTAGTATTTCAGGTCCTAGTCCAACACTTAAACCACTGCACTGGCTCACCGCACTGCATTGTGTGAAGCCACAACATAGGCCCAGTTCTCCAAATCTTAACTTGAGCCAGGTTTTCGTGGTCAGGTCTTGCTCTAGGAGCAAGTAAAGAGGAGTTGTCTATAGGCGTGTGCAGAGTGCTTTCCTTTTGCCCCTTTGTAACAACAGTTCACCACTCCACTAGTCAGGGGACTGAATTAAGGTTGGAGGGTGTCACCTCCCTCCAAAATAAACCTTTCAGGGCCCCATCAGTGGGGATTTTAATGGAACACATCTCAGCTACGTTTCTGCGAGGCTGAAACAATCTCTGAAGTCAATGTGGTTGATGATATTCTCGATTCCTACGTCACCACACAGGTGCACAATGTGGGCCTTATACCAAAAGTTGCCAGCAAGCCACCTTCATATGCCAGTGTCTCTCCTGTGACACCAGCGAAAGGTCTCAGTAAATGTCCCCTCAGAAATTCATAGCCCATGAGATACTGTTTGCTCTTCCTGTTCAGTTACTGTTCAGATACTTATTTGTGAATACATCTTCAGGCTTTGAATGGTTGTTCATGTAGATTTGCGCACCAGCCCTGATTCTGAATATTTCTGGATTACCTTCAAATCTAAAGTTTTTTTTTTTTAAAAAAAGGAATGCATTTAAGGTTTTCCCCTGCCCAGCCAATAAATGTGTCACTTTACCACTTGCTTGACCAGGCTGGGCAATGGGAAGCACTGTGCAGCACAGAGCAACCCCTCACAGAGCTACAATTCCCAGTACCCATAACAAACTACATTTCCCAGGATTATCTGAGGAAAATCATTTGCTTTAAATGTATGGTGTGTGACAGCCATATGAGTTGTAAGGCCCAGGGTCATGCTCTTCCTCACAACCACTTGTCACTTTTCCATTCTGTTGGTACCTCATAACCTAACCCTTGCGTCCAGCAGCCATTTTGTTCAGGCCCAGCCAGTCTAAGTAATCAGTCAACCTGCCTGTGGCATCATAGGCATTCCTCAGTGGCAACCATGGTGTTTTTCTCAGCCTCACATGTTTCTTTCCTGTTACAAACCACCCTTTTCATAATTTCTCCACACATATAGTTCCCGCTGGTGCAATGCTTATGGACATACGAAAATCAGCATTGCTTTTGATTGGTAGGTTTGCTAAAGCTTTTGCAGGGACCATTTTTAATCAAGGAGGGCCCACTGAGCATTCAGGGACACTGGCCCTTCACCAGCAGGTCCTAGGGTAGGTTACAACAATTTAGAATTAGAAGCAGTTAAAAACAGAGTACAGTCACAGGAATAATGTGTGACAACTTCTTTTAAAAAAAGATTTTATCAAAGATTTTCTTGAATTACAAAAGTACACACAATGCCTCAGTTTTCCGTTCATAGAATCTTTTCTGCAGATGTGTTATATTCAATCTGAGACGCTAATATTATAGACAGTATAAGGTTGGGGAAGAAGAGAAGCAGGGAAAGAGAAGGCTGGGGTAGTAAACTTTCGTTCTTTTACACAGTATATGTGCAGTGGCAGCTTTTGTTTCTTAACATGTAAATTATCCTGCTTCCTCCAGTTTCTCAAAAAGGTTATTGCAGTGAAGCACTGATGCAAAAATGTGTTTTACATTCAGCCAGTGTACAGTATTGATTACAGGCAACAACCGTTTTATGCGCATTCAATATGTGCGTGACTACACACGCAAACATCACACTGAACCCGGAAGTCACTAGAAAAGGGGCAAAACTGGCCCTAAAACAGCCCCCAGGATGCTTTAAGTACAGTTTGTGTAGTGTATGCAGGTTCTCATATTGAGGGCCTGGAACTGGCTACAGTTCCCCAAAGCGGTGAAACACTAAACACCCCCAGGTCTTGCCCCTCATGTTGAGTATTTGCACACCCTTCAACATTTCTCCAAAGAAAATAGGCACATCCTATTCCATAATAATGATAATAGTAACAATACTCTGGGTGGCAACACATATAAAAACATAGTAAAACTATATAGATGTCTTCTAAATGTTGTATCATCTCCTTGGCTCTGAGGTCACATAACTCCATACCCTCCAACATTTCTCCGATGAAAATAGGAACATCCTAAGGAAAAGCGGGACCTGCAATCAAATCAAAAACTGGGACGGCTTCTGTAAATTTGGGGTGTCCTTGGAAAATAGGGACACTTGGGGGGTCTTTACTTGGTGGTGGGTTCCCCACAAGTAGTCCTTGCAGCCATCTACTGGCCTGGGAGTTTGGGGCATCTTGTGTTTCCAGCCTTTTAAATAAATAGCAAATGGCGTCACCCCAGCTGTTGCTGACAACGGGACAAATGCCCAGGCAGGAGAGAAGCGGGCACAGGAATAGAAACGCTTGCAGCAGTCCCACCCTCCAAAGGTATGACGTGCCTGCTGTTTGACGGCAGAGCAAGGGGAGGGCTCGCCCCCTCAGCCATATCCCTTTGGTGCTCTTCCTTGGACAAGGTTATCCTTCCCAGAGATTTCCCCTGTGCAGCAGCGTTTGAATTTCTATGGGCTTATATACATGGTTTTTGTTTTGCTTGTTTTTAAAGGGCCCTGAAAACTGCTTCTGTTCCAAGGTCAGGGATGGCAAGACTCATTTAAGTTTCCAGTGCATTTGGACTTATTTTATAATTGTTCCTCTGTGCTGGTGACCTGCACCCCACTCCGACAATCCCCATACAGAGCTACAATTATCAGAGTGGTTTAACAGTCAATCCCTCTTCACAGGGAGTTTTGGGAACTGTAGATCTGTGAGGGGAATAGGGGCCTCCCAATAACTTATCAGCACCCATTACAAACTACAGCTCCCATAATTCTTTGGGGGGGGGGGTGCGGGGATTCTTCGCTGGAGCTTCCCGCGTGCAGGACAAGGTCAACTGCACACGGGATACCAGTTGCTGGGGGATCTGTGGCCAGCGCCTCACGTGCGTCCTTGCACGGGCACCGGCCAAGCCTGCGGACGGGACGGCCGGTAATTCCGGAGCCCAGCTCACACCGCGCCGTGAAGAAAGTTGTCCGCCAGGCTGAATCTGAAGGATGCGTGAGTCGTTCGGATGAATGAGTGCCTCGTAGATGTATCTGCAAGCACTTGCGACCTCCTAAGTTGTTCCCAAAAGTAAAGTACTCAAATAAAGGGCGGCCAAAACTTCGGCCAAATAATGTGCTAATAAACGGTAAAAAAATTAACCTAAATGAAATGAAGACAGACAACCATGCTTTGCTTTCTTTGGATGGCTTTGGCTGACCCGCGTGGGCTGTTTCTTCTCTCTGTACCTTGCCACGCAACTTTCTCTCTGGGCTTGTCCGCTCTAAGACCATCTAAGCCCTTTACCGAAATATCTTCCGCGATCTAACCCTCTCTACCTCCTGCGCGTTCTTCTAAACCAACCAACCCACGTTCTAACCTGACCGTTCTTTTACTCCGACTATCTGCCCAACACGGGGAGCCGCAGCCTTTTATTGACAACGAACAGACAACGTCATGATCAATACTTTTACCAATCAGAACACTGTTGCTGCCCTTGAAAAGGGGCGGGAAGCAGATTAACTGACCATTAACAAGTTTAAACCTTAGAGCCAAAAAGTCTTAGCGGAGGGATCTCAGCGGCAAGACGCCCACTGGATCCTACTTTCACTTTCACTTTAACTCGGAAGTATACATTAAATAGTGCACATAATTGACATTTAAACAGGTACAAATGATCACAGGTGCAAACGCACCCACGGAGTGTATTCCCACAGGTGGGGCCATGATTGTTTAAGGTGATATGACATGTGTGGTGTGAATGTGGTCCAGGTCTGGCTTACTTGATTCACTTTCCATTTCAAATTGCCATGGCTCCCCTCCCTTCCCAGTGGGAGCTGCAGTTTTCTAAGTGTGCTGAGAATTCTGTTGGACATCCCAACTTCCTGGCCTCCTTCGAGAATTAAAATGCTAAGGATTTTGGGTGGAGAAAGGGGCAGATTTATTACCAGTTAAATTAATTGACACTTGATGCATAGGACATAGCACTAAAGCAGGGGTGGGGAAACTTGGGTCTAGGGGTCAAATGTGGCCCTCCAGGCCTCTCACCTGGCCTTCAGGACTGTCTCCAGGCCACACCCCCTTTCCCCAGGCCACACCCCTCACTGCCCTCGCTTTGCATCCTTCTCAAATGTTTTCCCCTGGTTGGAACATGTCCTTGAACAATGCCTCTTGCTTGGCTGTATGGAGAGGGGTGTATGAAACCAGCCTACTGTACCCAGGCAAAATTCGCATTTCTTTCTCCACCTACTTTGCTCCTGGTCCTGCCCACCACTTTGCATGTGGTCCCCGGAAGGTTGCCCAGAAGCAAATGTGACCGTTGGACTGAAGAATATTCCCTACACCTGCTTTAAAGGGTGTCAAGGAGCCTCCCAATTCTACCTGGCTCCCTGTGATGTGGGAGACACTTAGAGAATTCTCAACATCCTTGCAAAAATTATAATTCCCAGGTTCCTAGCCACCCTGCGTTTGTGCAGGGTATGTGAGAGAGCATGCCAGTTAGACAAGATTGTCATACAGTTATGCCTTCCATGTTTCCTTGATGGGTGCCTTTTGATTCACTTCCTTGTAATTATTATTATTACCCTCATCAAACATTTAGATTCCACATGATGCCCGGAAAAATATTTTGGCCTGTGCCTTGTCAAACTGCCATGGTTAAGGATTTGCCCCATCGCTCATTCAATTGCCCTTTGTAAATGGACACGACTAGATAACAAATGGATAACCCAGATACTGGAAAACATTAACTCTGTTATGCTAAGGGGCACCCACCCACTGTTGGGAGTAAAAGAGACAGAGTTAACCAAGGAGGTTGCAGATTTGTTCTTGTCCTTGTCCAAATCCTATCTGGCTCTTCCTCGTTCGTTCCTCCTCCATGAATGTACAGAATCGCCTCGCCATTCCGTTCCATCTTGAGCATGTTGTTTCCACTGGGAACCAAACGGGTTCGTCATTGGATCACCCCATCACATTTTGTTTCTGCCAAGGGGATGCACTTGATCCCTGGGAATCTATTCTGTATGGTGGGAAAGTCCACCTGTTGTCTTGCTTGGCAGACCAAATAGCTGGCCCTTCTACACTTGATATCATAGATGACCTCGTATTGCAGTTCTTTTACACCAATCCCCTGTCATGTTTCTCCCATGGCATATGGGAACAAAGAAACATTATGTGCATACATCGTTCCACAGCTTTTTATGTACGAGTTAATGTTGTCATACTACATCAACTAATGTTGTCAACCAACCATAGATATAGCAGATTTCTACACCACACTATATGGCATATATCCACAGGAGGTTTCAGTGCTGAGTTGTAAATTTCTCCTTTAGCTTTCATTTTGCCGTTTATTGACAAGTAATTATGAATTTATTCCGTTAAGGCAGACCTTTCTTCTGATGCTGGGATTTGCCTCCAGAAGGGCTGGATGTAGTCATTTGTTGGTCAAACAAGATGTAATTCCCAGTTTTTCATATTCTTTGTTTGTTTAAATGGAGGCTTCCGGGCAATACTCAATTTGCATCCATTTCATTTTTATATATTCATTTCCAGGCCAGTTTTGTGTAACCCCCCCCCCCCGTTTAACTTCCCCTTCCAGTTCCACAGTATAAATTACCAAGTATCATACAGCAGTCAGTAAAAGCTTGATGCATTTTGTTCCCAGTTTGTTTTATTGAAAAGCAATTCCAGAGAAAATGGTGTTGCCTTACCTTGCCTCACTCCTTTGCAAACCTGGATGCATCCTGGGTTCTTGAATAGGGTGAACTCTCCAATCCAGTTTCCCTCGATTTCTTCAAGTCAACAGACATCTCGCCCAGTCTCATACAGTGCACTGTGGACAGTCTTGAGTTCCCCAGAATCAAATGTGGCGCCACCTCCCTGCCTTCCTTCAGACCCCTCCTCAAAATATACGGTACCTGTCCACAGGGGTTTCACTTTTCTCCTTAGTCTCAACTGCAGCACCCACATTTTTCCATCCCTGCCCTCATATCCTCATATCTCCCATTGTAAGTTTCGTTTCTTGGGGCCAGCGATCTGTCTGTTTTTGCCTGTGTAACATCATGTACACTGTGATGCAGTATACATAAATACTGACTGTGCTAGCACCAGGATTTGGGGGGCTATGGGCATGACACCCTCACTGGTGGCCCCTAATCTGGAAGAGGTGGGAGATAAGAAAATCATCTGGCTGCATCTGATCTTATTGGATATTCTCTGGAAATTGTAGCAGTGCTGGGGCGGCGAGCCTTCTGCTGCTCTTTGGGCCCCAGCAAATGCCCAGCCTTGCCACTCACTGGAGCAAGCCCTGAATAAGTAACAGTTGTCAAAGGTAAAGCAAAGTAGCACCCAATATTTCAGTTGGTTGCTGGACTGAACATCTGAGACTCCAGAGCATCTTGATCCTTGCTGGTTTGCATGTTTGAAACCAGATTAAGACCATGAAAGACCTTAATTCTATGGTGTAATCTGTTTTAGTTATTTCTGCTTAACATGTATTCATTAGCTTGCTTTTATTTGTCACTTTAAAATCTCAAATCATGAAGAGTGCAGACTCCTTTCCCTTCACTTCAGGGGTGGATAATTGCACGCGTCTTTTGTGCACACTCAGAAAAAAAGCCCATCCTCATTTGTTTCCCAAGGGCTCCCTCCTGCCCTTGTAATGGTTGTGCTGTGCATATGCACTTTTCTGCACTGCCCCCCCCTGGGAGCTATAGTTCTCAGCATCAGCTGCGGAGGAGAGCTGCTGGTAATCACAAAAAGTTGTTAAGGGTTTAACTGAGAGGAAGTAGGCTGACAGCAAAGAAATGTTCTGCATGCGCCTGCAAAGCTGCAGGCTTTAGTTGGTGGCAGTGGTGGCAGTAGTAGTTATTATTTACTTTGGTTTTTAGGCTGCTCATCCACATGGACTGGCCAAAGCAGCTCACAACAAGATGAGAGCAGGGGGTGCGTATCAAAGCACAACCACAGTGAACCATTCATTTCTAAAGATAACACAGCAATTGCAACAACAGTTCGTATGAATACTGATCTTGGGATTTACAAACCCCTGAGAAATCTAACTGCGCATTCTGAGCCAGAGAAGAACTTTCAGGGGAATCCGTGCTAGATCCATAATGCAGCTGAGCAGCAGGAGCTGGGCAAATAGGCCTGTTCACATTTGCACCATACATTTAAAGCTCTGTGATCCTACTTTAAACAGCAGCCACGGATCCCCACCCCCTCCAACAAATTTCTAGGTGCTTTAGTTTGTTAAGAGTAGTTACAGGTGGGTAGCCGTGTTGGTCTGCCATAGTTGAAACAAAATAGAAAATTCTTTCCAGTAGCACCTTAGAGACCAACTGAGTTTGTTCTTGGTATGAGCTTTCGTGTGCATGCACACTTCTTCAGATATTTGCTACTGGAAAGAATTTTCTATTTTGTTAAGAGTAGTGAGAGTTGTTAGCTCTGGGCGGTGAATAGGAATCTCCAAACAACTCTCAGCCCAAGTGATTACAAACTTTGTCAACATTAGTAATCTGGAGTTATATATCAATTATTGTCTTCATTTTAGCTTTGTGGTGGGAGGGTGGGTGGCGCCGAATGATTTAAGAGTTGAATTTTTCACTGCTTTTTTATTGCTTGTTGGCTGAGACAAATAAAGTCATTACCATTATTCATATATTGTCACCTCCCTTGCAGTTCTGCAGCTGCGCATGGAACACCGGCGGTCCCAAGAACAGCTCTCCAAACGCCACTTACTCCCAGGTGAGCCCCTCCCTTGCACCTCTTTGCAAAGAGTGAAGGGAGTCACATTGCAAAGAGGATTTCTGCATGGATGAAGGAGTGGGTGGGTGCTAAGGAAAGAAGAGCTGGTCTTCTAACCTTGAGATAAGGTTCTGTTTCTTTATGGACTAGCAACAAAAGAATGGCAGGCCAAAATCAACAGGTAGGGCAGTTTCTTCTAGAGTTTGCTAACACGCTCCCCTTTATCAACCCTCCAGCGCTCAACAAACCCCTTGCAAGTTTCTCGCAGCCCAATGGGACCCAGGGCCAGAACAGGGTGAGTACCAGCTGGGCTCAAGGCTTTGAACAATGTGTGGGAAGCAGCACTACGAGGGTCCGATGGGACTCTGCTCCACTGCTCACTGACTCTTATTAAGCACCCACCTCCCAGCGAGAAGCAACTTCTTTTTGCAGGAAGCAAGAAGCCACTGCTCTGGGTACACCTGAGTGAGGTGTGCAAGCAGGAACGTGGTCCAGACGAAACTTTCAAATGCAAAAAAAAACCCACCCCACCACCATTTATTGTAAAATAAAAAGACATTAAAATATATTAATCACAGTGCAGTATATGACTAATTCGTGCACGGCAACAGAGGCATATCTAAAATGGCAGGTGCTTTTTATTTTATTTACTGCATTTATATCCCTCCACTGGAGGAGGAGAGCCACTACTAGTGGTCACTTTGCTCAGGCCTGGAGACAGCCCAGCCCCAGACAGAGAGGTGTGTGAGAGAGAGGTGTGTGAGAGAGAGCAGAAGCAATGGAAGGCAGGCATTTTGGACCTTTATTAAAAAAAAAAAAGACATTTTGTAGGGGGGCAGATTTTTGTTATTTTAGTCCCGCAAGCTGCAGCAATCAAAATTCCCTCTTCTGTGCATTGGCCGTGGGCATGCATAGCTGAAAAATTAAATGTGGATCTCACGTTGCAGGGTTGCAATTCAAGTAGGGTCTTCCTGGGTGTGAAAAAAGTCGGAAGGCATAACTCTGACTGACAGTGGTTCTCCAGAGCCTAAGTGAGCGAAAGATGCCTCCTAGCTCTTCTACCTGAGCACCTGGCTAAGGATGCTAAAGTTTCCTCTGCTTCTTTCTCCTCAGGCCAATGAGATTGCCAAGCTGAAAGTCTCGCCCCGGCCCCACAAGACCAGCACTGCTAAGGGCCAGCTGTCAGAAGGTAAGGAGCCACTTCTGCCTAGGAGGCATTTGGTTTGGCTTACATTTTAATGAGAGCCTCCCTAATTCACCAAAATGCAGCTATTGTTTGAAATTCACACACACACACACACACACACACACCATTTCATTTGTATGCCACCTTTCCATAAATCAAACCATGCTCAAGGCAGCTCACAACATGAAAAACACACATAATTACAACAAAAATAGTCATAAACAATAAGTAAGACATCAAAAAATACACAACCATATCGAACACTTTCCACATAAATTACTGTATAATCAGGTCTAAAATAAAGATACAAAAAATTAGTATCAAATAACAGCAAGAACAACCCCTAAGCAATACTGCAGCTCAAGAATCTGTTCTGCAGCCTCAACTTTCGTAGCTGGAGTCCGTCCTGGCCCTGCCCTCCCAGGCCTGGTGGGAAAGGTCTGCAGGGCAAGAAGCAGGCCTTCCAGGACTCACAGCACTTCTCTGAATTTTGTGGTGCAGGTCGCTGGCCAAAAGGAGCAGATAAACTGCATATCATTAGGAGGAAAGTATGTGCAAAAACACACAAATTAGCGAAAAAGAATGTACAAGGATTACATTAGGGGAAATTGTTTGCAAAACATTAGGCAAAATAGCATTTAAAAATACACACATTAGGAGAAATGTGCATATGATTTTTGTGTGGACTTCTATTATGAAAAAAATCACAAATTGATGTGGAAATAAGGCAAATGGACCTTGGATTTCCAATTGGATTTCCAGGTCACTACATCCCTCAAACATAGTTTGCGGAGTTTGCTCCAGGAATATCAGGCTGGCTCATTTTGGGAGGTAGGATTCTGGACTGCAGGGTCCTCTTGTCTGATCCCACAAGCCTGCTCTTCTGATAGTTGCTCTGCTTCCTGTAATCTCTCACTGCAGTGTCTCCGGGGGACCCTTCTGAGCTGCAGGACAAAAAGGCTCGCCTGGCTGAAGACCTGAGTGAGAAGATCCTACACCGCCCTGGACCACTTGAGCTGGTGAAGAAAAACATCCTTTCCTTGGATCCAGGTATCAAGGATGCTGTGGCAGGTAAGGACTTGATTTGGCATTCACCTTACTGGGGAATCCTCCTGTCCCATGGAGTGGAAACGGGGAATCCTGCCCTGGAGAGAGGAGGGATCCAGTGGCTGCTTATGGAAGGGCAGGCTCTAATGGAAAGTACTTGGACTCTGGTACAATCCCAGCAGGAGGGATTGTAACAGGGTAGAGCAAATCCCAGTGAGGGCTAGGGAGCTGAATTTGGAAAAGTGAGCTTGGATCCTGCCTCTGTCCCAAGCTTGGCACGCAGTCGTTCTCATCTGCAAAATGGGGATATTGGCAGCACGAGGTTGTTATGAGAAGAAACGTGATGGAAATTGGGGGAGCGTTTTGCAAAAGGTTTGCAAAAGGGCTGCCTAATTGGGACTAGCCAATGCCGATTGGCTCCTTGGATGGAATGTGTGCAGAGCAGGGTTCCAATTGCTGCTCTGTTAGCACCCATCAAATCACCCTCCCTCCCTCCTCAGGCAATGCATCAGCCAAACGAGTGTGGTTGGGGGCGAGGGCCAGGCTGCAAGGATAAACAAACAAGCTCTACCCAGTCACAGTTCTCAGTTGCCTTCCGGCTGGTGGATGGTGAGCTATGGTGAGCTTCCGCAGCAAGGAGCCTTTTGTATACATGGGGACTCGCCTTCTAGAACTCTTGGTTTTTCAGGGTTCTAAAATATATGGGAAGACTGTGTCAACAGGCTCCCTGCTGCAGATAGCCACCTTCCACAAGTTTGAAGGTGATGAAGACAGTGGTGTGTTTGTGTGTGTGTGTGTGTTTGTTTGTTTGTGTGTGTTTGCTTGTCTGCCCCCCTGCCCCTCCCCCCCATCCTCCGGTCACATGTTTAGGATTAAGGCCAGAACTGGGTGTCCTTGCACTTGGGCAAATGACATAGAACAGGCCCCTAAGTCATCCCTGGATTTTACAGTGTGAAAAACTAACAATGGTGTGAAAATTATGTGAGAAACAATAACAGTTGTTTCTTCCACCCTGCTATAATAATGCCGCCCCTTCTTTCTCTCACTCGAAACGTCTGCAGATGCAACTCTCGCTGCTCCTGATTCCTTCACCTTTGAGGAAGATCTCAGTAGTTCTTCTTCTTCCTCCTCCTCCTCCTCCTCCCCGTGCTTTGCACTGTCTCCTGGAAGTGCCCATGGGAACCCTTCCACCGCAGCAGCAGCCTTTCAGGTAAGCAACTGCGTAGAACTCACCTGTACATGCTGAAGTGACATGAGATGAAAGGGGAACAGAGGATAAGAACAGGGCGCTTGGTGCATACTCCTGGAAATGTAACGTTTTCTAGGTGTCCAGCTTTCCCTCTCAGTATTAAATATCTGATTCTCACGTCTGAGCATTGCTTAAAGTGGGCACTGCATCTTTGAAAGGGAGGAGAAAGGAGGGGAGACCAGAATAAGTTGACTCCAGCCCCATCTGCACTATACGTTTAAAGCAATACCATGCTACTGCAAAGAGTCACAACTTCCCCCAAAGAATTCTGGGAACTGTAGTTGGTTAAGTGTGCTGAGAACTGTTAGAAATCCCCAATTCGTTAAGAACACCCCTTGATACCCACACCTTCCTTGGCTTTATGGTCCAGCTCCACACAGAAATACATCGGACAAACTGGGTTGTCAAAAAAGCCTAGTGAATTCGCAAGAGATCTGGAGTGATCTTAAAGGTTTCGTTCATGAGTTTATCTCCAAGTACAGTCATACCTCGTGTTACATTTACTTCACGTTGTGGCTTTTCAGGTTACCAACGCGGCAAACGTACATGCAGAAGCGCTCTATCGCGCTTTGTGCACACGCAGTAGTGGTGCTCTACTTATGGACTTTTCGGGGTGCAAACGGCACCCCGAAACGGATCGCGTTCGTAAGTAGAGGTACCACTGTACATGCACTCCGAAATATGAAGGGTCGTAAATATTGGAAAAACAAAGTTGTAAAATCAACCAACCAATCAAAATAATCTATAGTATCTCTCTTTCCAAGTAAGTAAAATAAATATATAGTGTTACCTCGTTTTACGGACTTAATCCATTCAAGAGGTCCGTTATTAAACCAAAACCGTTCTTAAACCGAGGCACACTTTCCCTAATGAGGCCTCCCACCGCTGGTGCCCTTCCACCGTTCAGATTCCAGATTCTTAGACCGAGGTAAAGTTCTCAAACCAAGACACTATTTCCGGTTTTGCAGAGTTCGTAAACCAAATCATTCTTAAACCGGACTGTTCTTAAACCGAGGTACCACTGTATATGTCAGTGGTGGCGAACCTTTTAGAGACCGCGTGCCCAAACTGTAAACCAAAACCCGCTTATTTATTACAAAGTGCCCAAACTTGTTGAGCTTTTTTGGGGGAGCTTCTGGAGGAAGTGCAAGGAGATGAGACCGCCGCCACTCCCGTCGCCCAAGAGGGAAACATGAGCACAACGGCCGGGGCAAAAAAAAAACGGATTGGAAAGCCTTTTTTCGGGAGACCAAACAGGCGGACAAACAAACGCACGCCTCCGCCTCGCCAAGGGAGCGGGGAGGAGCCAGTCACCCGAGGCGCCCGGGAAGCCTCGTAAAGGAGCCGGGAGCGGAGGGAGGGCGCGGGCGGACGCCGCTCGAAGGAGATGAAGACGCAGCAGCGGCTCTCCTTTTGAAGGGGCTTCGGGCCCCGCACCTGCTGCTGCCCCTGAAGAAGCGGAGGGTCCTCGTTCCCTCAGAGGACTTGAGGCAGCGGCAGCGACTTCTCCCAGCCGTCCCAGGAAAGCGCCGCCGGCGAAGGCGTGGAGAGGCTGTTGCGCGCGCGCCTCCTTCGTCGTCTTCCCCCTCACTCACTCAGCCCTTGCATAAGGCGACGACCTCTGGCTGCCAGCGTCGACTCCGCCCCTTCACCCGAGGCGGCAGCGGGAGCGCGAGCTGCCCGCCCTCGCCTCCCATCCCGGAAGCACTGGAAGGGCGCGCAGAGCCCCGCGCCGCTCCAGTGCCACGCCCCTCATCCCCCGCTTGCCCACCCCCCTCCTGAGGGGCGGCAAGCGCGGGAGGGAGGCAGCGGAGAGACGGCACGTCGGGGGCGCCGGAGGGATGGCTGCACCACAGCGGCCATGTCAAGACCTGGGCCGATGGTGCGCGTGCCAGCAGTGAGGGCTCTGCGTGCCAGTTCTGGCACGCGTGCCATAGGTTCGCCACCACTGGTATATGTGGTTGTGCTGCCCTCTACAGGGCATGTTTGAATATTGCAGAACGTAAGAATCACAATGAGTGAATTGTGAGGTGTTGGCTCCTTTTCCCTTTTCCAGGACACAATAATACCACCACCACCCCCTGCCAAAAAAAATTATGCAAAGCAGGACTAATCAGTAGTTAACGTAACTACACCTGCTGCCAGTCTGCTGCTCTTGCGGTGGGGGGAGTTTCAGGTTAGAGTTGACACTTTCAGTACCTCGATTTCCACTCCCAACAAACCCATACATGTGCGACCTACCGAGGCCTAAACTGGCAAGGATGGAAGGACAGAATCCTGTACCCCAAGAGTCATTTCTGATTCACTTAGAGGCCAAAACCTTTGACACCATCATCGGCTTTCCCCAGCTTCACACAGGACACACACACTCCCAAATTATTCCTGGTTCTAGAGAGGGTTGGGGGCACTGAGGAGGTCACAAGCCTTTGGAGGCAGAGAGAGAGAGACAGAGAGAGAGACAGAGAGAGAGACAGAGAGAGAGATTGTTCCAGGGCAGCAATTCTGGGTGGGAATGATGACACTGACCTTTGGTTGCAACGTGACTGTTACTACTCCCAGTATTAACAAATAATGCTGCCCGTCTTATCAGAAGACCTTATTCTGAGGTGCTATCTGGGCACTCAGCCCCTCTATCCTTCACACTGCCCAAATCTTGAAGCCAGCACTACCTGTGTGCTGTGCTCCCCCTGCCTCCGCCCCGCCCCAAGATTGCATTCAGCGCAAGACAAGCTTGTTGGATCAGGCCACAGGCCCATCTAGTCCAGCATCCTGTTCTCCTTGCAATGGCTGCCCTGATGCCTGTAGGAAGCCGTCAACTGGGCATGAGCAGCAGCACACTCTGCCCTGTCACTAACCATATCCATGATTTGGGGCTGTCCTCAACTGCTGTTAGATTTCGTAAGTCTTTGTGCACATGCCAAAGAATTCCCCTTCTAGGCTTCAGGACAGAATGTAGGGTTTTAAGGCTGGACGTGGACAGGTATAGTAAACCAGCCCCCCCCCCCCGTCGCCTCCCCAGCTCCCTACCACCTCCTTCAAAGCCCTACCCCACTTTCTGCCCAGAAACATTGCCTCTCGCTGTTCCCACTGCTGCAGGTGACTTCTCCTTGTCAGCTGAAATTATACACAAGAGGGAAAACTGGGGCATGCCTGCTGATGGTTAAGCTGAAAGCTTAACTCTCAGAAGGGAAGGAGGCTTGGCTTTATAGGAAACGAAAGTTTGGGGGCTGCCAGTTTAGAGAAGGGAGTGCAGGAGTTGGGAGCTAGGAGGGTACTTGGGCTCCATTTTCTCCCTCTCCTCCCTGCAGCTGGACCTCCCTCCGATCCTGGATCAGCAGCTGCCTCCTGTGCCGTCATCCACCTCTGAGGCTGAGTTCCCTCCCCAAGGGGGGAGCCCCCTTGCCAAGCCCTCCGTTTCACTCCTCAAGGTAGAGACAATCAAGAGCAGCAACAGGTGGGCGGGGGGGGGGGGGTGAGGGAGGTTGGGGAGGAAGCAGAAGTCCACTGCTCTGTCTTTTATCAGAGAAAAGCGTGAATTGGTGCAGGATGCATTGCAGGCCGAATCCAGATAGCTGCCTATTTTGAACAGAACATGTCCGCTGCTATCTTTATTGCCATTCAGGTGCCCAGCTAAGTCTGCCTTGCGGCTTTTCACTGACCGAAATGGTTTTATTGGCATTTGTGCTGCCGCCATACAAAACCTGTTCTGAGGGTCCATGAATATTTCTGCCTTTTATACATCCCTACTTTAGTTGGGAGGCTAATAAAAAGTGAATCTATATAACCCAATGCAAAAAAACAAACAGGTGGCTGGTTTTCACTCCCTACCTTTGCTCCTGCATAAGGACAGAGTCAGATGTTCTTTTGCGGCAGGGAGGACAGTTGGAGGCTGGCTTCTCCCTCTGCTGCTAACCCGTGTGCTGAAGGCCCAAGAATTTAGACAAGGGGTAGGGACCCAAAGTAGCAGCATTACCTAGCTCTAGAGAGCCCCCTGCTTTAACCACTATGCACCACTGCTCTCTTTCACACACTTTGATGCCTTTCACAGGCCCCATCCAAGGTCCCTGAGACCAGGAAGCCCCCGCGCCCCAAGAAGGCCAAGGAGCCGCGCCCCAAAGTGAAGAAGCTCAAGTACCACCAGTACATGCCGCCCGACCAGAAGGGGGAGCAGGCGCCGGTGCCCATGGATGCGGCCTACGCCCGTGTCCTCCAGCAGCAACAGGTCTTCTTGCAGCTCCAGATCATGAGCCAGCAGCAGCCCACGCCGACATCGCCAGCCACCTTCTGCGTCCGAGCCGTGCACGCTGTTCCAGCCAGGTGAGCTGTTTTGCTTCCGGGAACGCTCTTCCGAGACAAAAGCACACTAGCGAGGCCGGAGAGAAGATTGGGATGGGGAAACCCAGCGTCAACTCCTCTCTTTTATCCCTTTGCCCAGCAGTGCTCCAGAGCAGGTCCTGAGCTTCGCTGGGACGCCTGCGCCACCAAGTGGGCCTCTCCCGCTCCCCTCTCCAGCCACGCCAACCTCCCCTTCGCCGCCCAAACCGGAACTGCTGCCTGCCAACTTGGAGGAGCTAACGGTGAGTTGAGGAAGGAGGACTCCCAGCCATCACACATCGGATTCTGCGTGGACGGAATCCCGCTCTCAGAGATGGTTTCTGCAAGTCGAGCCCAGTTGCAAATAACCACTTCAGCAGTTCTGTTGCGGTGAGAGCCAGGTTTCCAAAGAACCTGGTTAGATGGGAAGATCTAGAGGAGGGGACGTAATCATCAGCACAAGGGGGCAACTTTCTGAGGGCCACATGGCCGAGGTGGGTGGGGCAGAGGCAGCAAGCGGGTAGAGCAATGGGTGTTGCTCCTTTCTTCAGCAGGCTACACACAAAAGCCAGAGGTCTCTTCACATAATCTCACCCCCGAACCCCCCTCCATCCGGCTGACCAAGAGGCACTATCAGAGTGCAAGGACATGGTCCAGCCAGGCAAAAGCTCTTGTTGGGAAGGAGCAGAGCAGGGCCAAAGGGAGGGAACTGCCAAGGGCCAGATGGAGAAGACAGGGGGGGGGCTTTATTTGCCCTGCGCCTGAGGCTCTCCGACTAGGAGGAGGACAGGTCTCCTCCTTTCCCATGAGTTAAGATCTGCATCCAAAACCCTTTCTCTGATTGCCCCCTGCCATCCGAGATAACAACAACAACATTGCTATTCATACCCTGCCTACTCTGGGCGTCTTCCAATACGTATGAAAACATAATGAAATGCCAGACATTAAAAACTTCCCGAAGTGGTGAAGAGGGGGCAAAGGCTATTTCAGTGCTGGTGCCCCAATTATGGACTGGTCCCTGCACTACGGTAGTGATTAGAATTAAGCACCAGGCTAAGACTTTATTTTTCTTTTTAACCCCAAGCCTTCTTTTTCTTTTTTTAGAGCTGTTGTTTCAGTGGTATTTTCCCACTGCTTCCTGCCGATTCTGTTTGTATTTGGTGGTGGTTGCTTTATTTTTATTTATTTATTTTTTGTTAGGAAGCCACTTTAGACTTTAGGACTTAAAAAAAAAAAACCACAAGCAAAAGCCAAGAAATAAAATGGTAGCTGGGGAAAGATAAGAAGGAAGAAAGAAAGAAAGATGGACATCTGGAGTTATGAAGGCAGGGGACTTTGGGGGAGCTTCCATCCTTGAATTATACCCGTTGGTACCGGTAGTTCCTGATCTTCTCAGATGAGACTGCACAGTATGTGCAACTTCATAACCACCCCCTTGAAGGCTGCTGGACAGCCATTCCTTTCACCTGGCAGATTCTTGGTGAGTGGCCCAGGAACTCTCAGAGCTTGGAAGGGGAGACACATTCTCTCCCAACTATTGGCATCTGGTGCCACAGCCAGAGAGGCTGGGAGTAGGTGGAGCTAGAGCCAAGGACAGGCAGAGATAACTAAGTTTTGCCCTCTCCCCCCCCCCATCCTCCTGCTCCTCTTTGCTGAGTTCTGCTGGCTAAGGTCAGTGGGGCAGTGCCCAGTTTCCCCCCAAAAGGGCTGGACTTCTCTGCTTCCAAACAAAAGGAAGACAGAATGGGGCAGAAAGAGAGGAGAGAGAGATCGAGAGAGATCTAAGTTAACTGAGAGCTTGAAGCATCTCTAGGTATTTCTTTGGGTGCTTCTCTCTGGAGATCTAATGTGGTGGGACTTGTAGATCTGCCACCTGGCAAAAGTGTGCATGCTGCACATGCCTTCACTTATCCCACTACTTGATAAACACATGTTAATATTAATATTACCTAGAGCAAGCAGAGCCTGGGTAGCATGCTGTCATGGATCTTTTTATTGCTCAGGGAAGGGAACATGTAACAATAAAACGATCCCCCCCCCCGTCTCTCTCTGTGTGTGTGTGTGTGTGTGTGTGTGTGTTTTAGGGGTTGGCAGTAGGCTGTGTGATTTGCAATGGATCGGCAAGGTTTCCTGACTGCCAGTTGTTTAACAATAGCTGCAACAAATTGACCCCTAGGCCTGCACTCTAAATTATACTGCTGAATAGTGAAAGCGAGGAAGAAAACCAGGAATGGGTTGCCTGCATGGAAGGACTGTGGACTCCGTTCCATTCTGGCATTCAAAACAAATTCCCAGGCTCAGAATTCTTTAATGCTGAATGCCAGTCTTTTGCACCATGCTCCTGTTGGCGGATCTTCGCAGGGTGAGGAAGAGTCCTATAAAAAGCAAAGTAGATCCCACACGCCTGACACTTGACCATTCCTGGTGTCTTGTGTAATATTCTATAGTACCTTTTGTAGGGCAAACCTACACAGGCCAGTTATAATGTTAAAAATGCATTATAAAAATGTGACACCAGAGGGTGCTGAAGAGCAGCAATCCATCGTCAATTGGAAATTTTCTTAAGAGCTATTATTGCTTGTTTTTTATAGCGCTTTTACAATCAGTGTAGATCCAGCCTTAATTTCCTTTGGCCGCTGCTTTGATTCCCAGGTCTCCGAACTCCGCCAGCAGCTCCGGAAGCGGGGCCTCCCTGTTTCTGGCACCAAGCCGGCCCTGCTGGAGCGCCTCAAGCCTTACCAGGTGGCTAGGGCCAAGCCCCCACCTGTCCCGCTCTCCAGCGCCCGCTTGGCACCCTCCGACCTAGAGGAGGAGGCCCAGGCCCTGCGGGAGAAGCAGCGGGTGGCTGAGAGCCTGGCGCTGAAACTCCACCGGGAGCAGAAACACCATGACGATGACCTCCGAGTGGAGCTGGAGATGCACAAACGGATCAAGAACCGCCGCAAGGGAGCACTACCGCCCCACGGCCAGCAGGGGGCACCTCCGCCCTACGTCCCCAAGAGAGAATGCGCCAAGGAGGGAGGAGGCACAGAAGATGGCTTCATGGTGAGCAAACAAGCATTCTCCAGATGATCCAAAAGAGAGTGAGGGGCCGGCGGGGTGGGGAAGTCATTCCTGGGTTGCCTGTGTGAAGGAGGGTATCCCAATGGATTAGAGCAGAGCACTGGGAGAGAGGCCACCTGAGATTTGCAATTCTAGAGGGCTGCTGGGCTATAAGAACCTCCACAGCATTCTGCTTCCCATGGTAGCAAACCAGATGCTCTAGGAAGCAGGAAAAGAGTGCAACAGCCCCTCTTCCCACTGTTGCTGCCCCAGCACCTGGATTCAGGTACATTTGAACATGGAGACTCCATCCTTTTAGGCTGCAACCTTAGGCTTCAGCACGGTTAATAGCCGCGGAACAACCCATGGATTTATCTAATCTACTTTTAAAGTATTTAAGGCCATTACCACATCCCGTGGCAGGGAGTTCCACAAGTTAATTGTGCATTTGTGTGAGTGTGAAGAAGGACTTCCTTTATTTCATCCTGAATCTACTGCCAGTCAGTTTCAGTGGGTGACCCTGAGTTCTAGTATTATGGGAGAGAGAGAGAAACACCTCCTCTCCATAACAGGCATAGTATGCACTTTTGTCATGGCCTCACCCCCCACCGCTGTCATCTGTCCTCTAAATTAAAACCCCCCAAATGTTCTAGAGAATATTACAGCTAGAGAAGCTGATACAGACCTGTGTCCTACGAACTGCATGTTTGTATTTTCCAGGATTAAGATGAACAAACCGGGCTTTTCTTTATCTGCTAGGGGAGTACTGGTTTGCTTGTTTCCCCATTAGCAAAACGGCCACTCCTACAAATAAGTAGGGGTGGCCCTTCTGCTAATGGTGTCTCCTAGCAAGGGGTGGGGGCAAAAACCAAACTGTCTCCCTGTTGCCTCAGATAACTTGTACATTAAAGGTCAACAGCTGGCAGCCCTTAGGCAAAAAAAAATCCTTGCCACAGAGGCACATGTTTGCATGCACCTTTCCTGTGGCAGTGCTTAGTTTGGGGGTTTGTGGGGCATATCACCCAATGAGCTATTAACCAATGAGCATTGGACATTTTAAGAGAAGTCTGCTTTAGCCCTGGTTGGGTTGGTAGCAGAGAGGGCAGAAAACGCTAGACTTTGTATTTCCTCCATTTTCCTGCTGCTAGGTTTTGTGCCCTGCCTCCTGTGAGCCGATTAATTCTGATATGGAGCTGCCCCTTGAAATAACAGCCAGCCCCCCGGACCCAGCCCCAGCAACCCGTTCCCTGGAGGAGGAGCTCCAAGAAGCCATCCAGAAAGCTCAGGTACTGTGGGGGTAAGGAGGCCCAGCTGGGCTTCTCCAACCTCTGCACATGCACCGAGGAACGCTTCTCCTTTTTAATTATAATTATCCCACAAGTCTTGAAAACAAATTTATGGGATGAGCTCCTAGGCCATGTTGAGTTTACCCCTTGCCTGAAAATCATCACTGCTTAGAAGACCCCTGTACAAAAAAAGGACCCTGCCCCAGAGCTGGCTGAATGGCTGGGCTTGGTGAGGGATCCCTTTATAACTCCTCTTCTTTTTCCTTCCCTGTCTGCAGCTGGTGCCAAGCCAATCGATCGAAGATATCCTAGAGGAACCACTGATGTGTTCAGGTGAGGAAATGGCCCCAGTAACCCAGCTTTCTGGTAGGGGGCAGCCATAAACCACAATTTGCTATTGGAGAAGCTCCAAGAATGGAGCCAATGTGGCAATGATACATTTTTTTTTAGAAGACTAGGAATCTGGGGTTCAAAACCTGCTTCAGAATCATATTCTCTGCCCTGGAAATATAACCCCCGAACCCCAGACAGGTGGGGCAGGATTGTTGGTTACTCAATGGTGAGCAGCAGGCATTCTGCACATGCCCAAAGCCATTGTCAGCCACGCCTTCCAGTGCAAAGTCCTGACACAGAAACAGGTTATGCGGCTTAGATCTGAATGAGCTCAGGGTTAGGAGGGCATGTTAGGTGTGCTGCTGTGCCAAGGTAGATCCCGTTTCTCCTCATCTGCTCCAGGTGACCTTCTTCAAGCACCTGCCTTGAACCCAGAAGTCCCTGATCGAGTTGCCCCATCCCCGCAAGAACCGTCACCACCAAAGAAACCGCGGCCCAGCAGCGAACCTCCTTTGGTGACCTCCGCCATCTTTGATTTTCCTGGTCCCTACGACTTCCTCTCGACGGCCTCCTCTTCCTCTGCGTCGCTGGACTCACTGTCCTCTGTTTTCTCCCCTGACTCTCTGGAGATGCCCCCATCTCCCCCAGATGCCTGGCAAGGAAACGGTGCCCGTGCTGGATTTGACCCGGTCGATTGGCTAGAGGCCTTGACCTCGGGCTCAGCATCAGGCCTCGGCTCCACCAGTCCTGTTGGGGGCAGCATCTTCTGCACGGACTTCTTTGATTCAACCGACCTTGGCGTCAACCACATGATAGACTTAATGGTGGAGCAGTGGTAGGTGGGGTGTTAGCAGCCCATTCGGAGACCCCAAGGCCTGGAGGGAAAGGGGGAGAATCCTCTGCGTACCCTGTAAGGCCTTGCCGGCACTGGGTACCACCTTGAATGGGTGAGAATGAGAGAGCAGTTTTAACATCAAGCATTCTCACGGGTGGTCTTGTTTCGGTTCATGGCAAGTCCAGTTGCTCTCTTAGAAGAATTAAGCACCCTGATGTTTGGGTTGTGTCAGCACCAGGCACCTCATCTTCAATGGCCTGACAGTCCCAGAAACCCTTTGCTGTCCTCAGTGATGTCTCTAGCTTGAGATGGATGAAACCAATCTTTGCAAGGACAGTGGTCCAGCCAGCCTGCTGCATCGGGATGGTTCAAGACATCAAGGACCTTTATAAATGTTGGAGATGAATTAAAATGCGTGCCTTTCTGCCATGCCACCGTGAAGCAGTTCTTTAAAAAAAAAAAGGTTTGGAAGGGCACCAGTTTTCAACACCACCTTCCCTGGAACCTGGGTTCTTAACATCTTGAATGAAAGCTTTGGCATATGGGTCACGCTACATTGAACCTTGGATGCCTGCATCGTTTCAACTCCAGAAGCCATTAATAGAACAGGAAGTGCCATGGTCTACCCTCAAAGCATCTTCGAGAGGTCATGTTGGCTCAGTTGAACCATGAGAACAACACCAGCTCTGCACACATCTGTGTGGCCTCATAGATCAAGATGCACACTGGCTTAGGATGAGAAATGCAGGTTCTACCTTGGTGCGAGGAGATACCATCGTTTTATTGAATTAAACAGAGGAAGTGCCAGCTCCGAAACAATTTGGATTGTGCCATCTCAAGCCCCTGACACAATGGGGGAGAAGCTAAGATTTCCTGGGGCTGCCCTGAATGGGCTACACCAGCAGTGGCAACCTCATGTTTTACTGAAAGTGGGGGGGGGGAGAGAGTGGGAGGGAGGAAAACATCTGTGTTGGGGACCGAACCATCTTTTGTGGCCACTCAAAGAGAGATGGGATTGGAAGGGCGAAAAGCAGCTTCAACAGCTCGTGCCATTCTAACCCTTGCTGTCATTCTTACTTGGTGTTGCAAAGTAGAGGGTGCATATGCAGACACAGGGCTCAGGACCACTTCTTTTTTTGGTCTGGGGGTGCGGGGGTGGGAAAGCTCCCAAAGGGAGCTGGATATGGAGGGATCTGTTTTCACAAGGGAGATGATCCTAGTAGCCAAAGGTTGCTGGGACATTTAGGCCAATGGGCTTGTCGCAGGATCCGGGCACAGCTATAGAAACTGCTCATGTGGAAACATCTAAGCAAAGGCTTAATTCTGCTTTAATTTGTAGCCATTCCATCTTTACTGGAATCCCTGAAAATTGTGGTTCTGTGAGACTGGCCCAGGGTATTCTAACAGAGAATTTCCACCGCTCTCACCAAGCTAAGGACTTATTCACACTTCTGTTTTCCCCATGATTTCTAGGCACGGGTCTGAAATCTGTCTTTTCCATCTTGTGGGTTTCCCCAGCAAAGTGCCCTGTTTACTGCCCAATCAGAACAAAGTCAATCTGCTGAAAACCCAATTGGCATTTGTTCCGATTCAGCAGTGAACATCAGGTTTTTACTGGGGAAATTGGCAAGACTAAAGGGGGAAAAAACCCAGACCCTTGCCTAGAAATCATGGGGCAAACAGAAGTGTGAATAATAAGTCCTTAGCTTGGTGAGAGCGATAGAAATTCTCTGTTAGAATACCCTGGTCAGTGTGGATGAGCCCTGTGTTTCTCTGGAGTTTTTGGAAGAAGGTATGACAAGTTAAACTAAAATAATATTGCCAGATGTTTCAAAGCATACATAGGCTATTAGGGTGTGCCTGCTGCAGCTACACTCTCAAACTACAGTCTCTAGACCTACATAAAAACAGGACCCACTCTGTTGACTCACCCCAGTCTTGTCTCACACAAACGACACTCTCTTGAGGACCAAGTGCAGGGGAAATAACTTTTACTGCTTTGAAGCAGAAGGGACTGTGCAGAGTGTTGACTGGCTGGGCACCTGTGACATCATAAGTATAGCTTCCCCTCCCCAGAGCAGCCTTTCAGCCTCAGGTTTTAATGCATGCATACATGCACACATACAGATACTGTATAATTGTATATCTGTCGTAAGAAAAAAAAGACACTGTATATCGGAAGCATGCAGGAGAGGGCCAAAACTGGCAAGAAAATTTGCGTTCCCCATAATTTGAAGAGCAAAGGCAGAGGGAAGCTGAGCTCTCCCCCTGCAGGGGCCAAAGAGTGCCGGGTCCTCTTTTTTATGTATCTCTGTCTGTAACCTCAGAAAAGTTTGCTGCACCAGCCATTTCAGCTGTAAAACACTTTCACTTCTGTACTGTCCACACTGTTGACTTGCCAAGTTGGACTGTACGAAAGTGAAGGCGGTTTGAGAGTGTAGGCATTAAAAAAAAGAAACGCTCACAGCTTCAAAGCACATACAGTAATCCATTCCGGAAGGACGTTCGACTTCTGAAACGTTCGAATTCCGAGGTGCGGCTTCCGACTGGCTGACAGCTAGGCTGTTTGCAGATCGGAAGCCGCGTCGGATTTTTGGATTCCAAGGAACGTTTGAAAACCAGAACACTTACTTCCGGGTTTTCGATGTTTGGGAGCCAAAACGTTCAGGAACGGAGTGATTTGAGAACCAAGGTTCCATTGTACTCCTGTTGCCCGAGAGCCAACAGTGCACACAAGGGATCTGCCTGTGACTTTGCCCTCCTGGTAACATCATACATTTAACACACATGGTTTCCCCCCAAAGAGTCCTGGGAACCATAGTTTAAGGGTACTGGGAATTGTAGCTGCCATTCCCAGGATTCTTTTTGTGGGGATGGAATGTGTGGCATGGGTGTGTGACATGGCAACTGATGGGCTAGGGTAAACCAGTCGTAAGGCGCGGGGGGCAGGGTCCTTGGCATTCAGCATGCAGAATTGTGGGGTTCTGCTTATTTTAAAATCATCCAGCTGATTGTTCTCCACAAGCAGAAAAGCTGCCACGGAAAGAGCCACCAAGTTAAGCCTGACAAGGAAGATAGCCATGTGTGTACCCTGTTCTTCCAACACAGAGACCTTCAGCATTGGTAACCATCATCACCTTCTTATCGCCTGCTGTCTCCAAATAAAACACCATTTCTCACTGCCTCAAATACAGGTGGATTGTTGTTGTTGTTGTTGTACTTTATAATACCCTCATGAAATTGGCTTAGGTTGGTTCAAGGCACCGTACAGGGCATGTGTGGAGGAGAAACTCAGTAAGCCTGGAGAAATCATGCACAACACCCAAGAAGTTTAAGTATTGGGGTCAGCCAGGAAAAAAGGCAGCAGCCCCCTGGTCTGTTGCAATGCCATGTCTTATGGGTGAGTGCATGGGGCAGGAGAATGGAAAAAGAAGGCTCCATATAATCTTTCCAAGTCTTTCCAGGTCTGATTATTGTTCCACTCCTCAGATAGCCTGCTGGTGTCCTTGTTATAAGTGCTTTCTCTTCTGTCTTGCTGCTCTAGTCTGCCACAAGCCCCATGCTCTGGTGCCTGCCTGAATCCTTGTTCCAGTCCTACTTTGGATAGATTTTTCAGCTCCATCCAGGGCCAGTCTTAATCCTGCTGGGACTTGCACTCCCTGTGCACCCAGGTCTTTCGATAGCCCTGGTTTCCAGGCTCTTTGTACCGTAGACCTCTGTAGATCTTTCCTGCTTGCTTTCAAAGAACTCAAATTCTGACTTTCAGTCCCCTTAATAACACAGGCATGGGGGACCTTTGCCCTCTGGATGTTGATGTAAGTTGTAATTAAGCAACATCTGGAGGGCCACAGGTGCCCCACATCTGTCTTAATAGAACTCGCCATGGTTTGCCTTCCTTTCCCATAAAACATTAAATACAGTAAGTAAATATATACGTCCAATCACACAGACTCAGTTGCTCTCTGCCCCTGCCCCAAGCATTATATTTATGAGGAGGAATTTAGACTGGAAAAACAGAGGGGAAAGGGTTGGGCACATCTTCCCCACCCACCGTTTCTCCTTAAAGCTACTGTTCTTCGGGGGAAAAGCAACATTATGTGCTTCCTACATTGCTCCATCTGGATCAATGGCTTCCCCCTTTCCAAATTTTTAACCCTCCCCAGTAAGCACACAGTTGCAGACTGTCAACAATCTTGGGCTGGGATTCAATCACATTCCAGCAAATTCAGGCTAAGGAATTAAACCTGATTTGGAGCACTTGTGCAACAAACCTCCTCCCCCAAAATAATGGACCTGGCAATAAAGGAATGAGGTCAAATAACGTGCAGGAAAAGGTGGGATTGATTTGGCAATGTTGCATCCGTCTCCCCGTAAACAAACTGGGATGAATGTTGTTAAATGGCAAACTCAACCCTGACTAGCTTATTTGCAAATAATTCAGGCTGAATGTTCACCAGACAGGTTGCAAGCAACCCCGGAGCCCCGACAGTTATGTCTTCCTGGTGCCATCTTCATACTCTCCCACAGAATCCAAGAGAGGCTTTTATCTAATAAAATACATCCACTATCTTTATCAATTACTGTTAAATAAATAAAGTAGACCAGCTAGTACAATATAAGAGTGCCAGTGGGCAGGAATCTGTGTCTGAAGAACTTGAAAAAGGGGGGGGGGGTTTGACTGAGACTTCACATTGCCACCAGCTCTGATGATCCACTCTCACTTTCATCACTGTCATCGTCGTCATCTTCCTCATCTTCTTCCCTCTTCTTACGGCGAAAGTAAGCAAACATGCTATAAAGTTAAAAGGGGTTATGGAGCAAGAAAGAATTAGAGAGTCAGCAGATTTCAAACTCTCTAGCTTCAGAGAATGCTTTCCTCAGGGCCTTGTCCACTCATGTATGTGTCATGGACCCCAAATATCTTGCAAAGGATTCTGGGAAGCTGCTTAGCATGAACAGACCTGACACAAGGCTTGAATCTGAGGTGGCTCCCACCAGGAATGTAATCAAACATTTTTTGTTGTCCTTTTGATAGGATCTGAGGGAGCTTTTCTGCCGTTACTGATCTCCTTACAGAGAGTTTACCAGGCATTTTCCACTCTTGCCTTGTACACTGATATGTGTAACTCTCCATACACACACACACATGCACAAACACCTGATGGCAGTCTAGATCCATATGTGCATCTTTTAGCCCTCTGGGATGGTGTTGCAAACTCAAAGGCACCAGCTGGCCCACTGAGTAGGGCATTGTGTTATTTCCAAGCTTAAAGGGGGCATTTGGTAACAGAGGCTCTTGAGATGGAGGGGTGGGCCTGGCGTACCCTAGTGTTAACCTATTACCAGTCACCCTCGGGGTGCCATACCAGCCCCCCCCAACTCACAATGCAAGAACGATGAAGACAAACAACCCGCCTGTGCCCCCAATCACTATCCAAACGGAGAAGTCGGCTTGAGGGGGTGGAGCCCTGGATGAGATCCCCAAGGCAAGGGGGACTGTCATCGTTGTGTGTGACGGCCGGGGGAACCAAGTGGTCTTCCCAACTGCAGGCACCACTGAAGAAAAGAGATTAGAAAGAGAAGAAGAGGCAGGGAATGGATGTTAATGCTCATCGGTAAGCATTATCCTTCAATCAATATATCAGCTGGATGAATTAGTTAAAAACTCCTTAAAATAACCTTTTAAAAGGCATCCCTGATTAAATGGACAATGATTTTTACACACACACACACACACAGAGAGAGAGAGAGAGAGAGAGAGAGAGAGAGAGAGATTTTAATATAGGTTCTTATAAAGACTGATGTGTGCCATCTTAGATGAGGCGATCCTCTTTCCCTCTCACACTGGTAAGAACGCCTCTTCCCCCGGACGTCCTTTTTACTCGCACTGCTTCGTTTCCAATCAGTGCACAACCTGTAACTTCCTGCTGAAATCCTGTAACTTTTTTATACCACCAATAATAAAGCAGGATGAATCTACTATCATTGTGTCAAGAACATGCTGCAGAATTCACCCACACGGAAACAGCGGTTTGGAGGGGGACCTAGGATGGAGTCTGCTGTGAGATACAGGCAGCAACCATTTTGCACAGGGGTTCCATTCCTGGACCCCTCCCCCCGCATGTCGGTGGAGTGCGCAAAAGCCCACTCCGCCCTGTTCTGCGTCAGCCGCGCATCAAGTAGATGTGTGCAATATGGTCGCTGCCTGTATGTGCAACATCGGATGGCAAATATAAGGTTGCCAGACATCCCCGTTTCCCGGGGACAGTCCCCGGATTTACAAGTCAGTCCCCTGACAAAATCCATCTGTTTAGTAGGAAGTTGAAAAGTGTCCCCGGATTCATTGAAAGAAATCTGGTAACCTTAAATTAAAATACATTTTATATTCAAAACTATTATTTAGCCAAATGTAAGCATGCAGACATAATTAGTTAAATCTAGTTTTGATTCGTCCAATAAGGCCACATCCCTAAACAAACCAAGGAGTAAATTTCACTGAACTCAATGGGATGTACTTCTGCATAAGCATGTATGGGATGCCTTACTATACTTTGCCTTGAGTTTCAACTGCCCCCTGCTGGCTATTTGCCAATACTACAGCTCTGTAAAGTACTGTAAAATGAAAGCTAGTTCATCTTCTAGGCTACTAGATCCCTTTGGCCATATAACTACAGCAGGCAACATGGTTGTGTGATGAAGTGCATGTTCTCCATCTGCTCTATTGAAAAGTCAGCTCCATCAGGCTCTTTCCTCAACTTTCACCAGCAGCCAGTTCATCAGGGAATTGGAGACAGAGACAGATGGGATAAGAATTCTATAGCTGAGAAATAATGCCTGAGGGTTTTTTTGTTTTTTTTTGCCTGCCTGCCTGCCTTCCTATCCCTTTTCCTTTTATGTCATGTCCTTTAGAGTGCAAGCCTCTCTGGGAGACCTTTTAGTTAAAAAAAAATTATTTTTAAAAAAATGCTTCAATTTTTATTTTTTTAAAAAAATTACGTATAAGGTGAAAATTCCCTATCCATTTCCACTTAAACAAATGTCAGGCAGCAGCCTGTGAAAGGCCCTTATCAATGAGACCTTGGAAAGCTACTATCAGTCGGAGTAGACAGTTTTGGGCTACGTGGATCAATGGGGTCAACACACCCTCCTGAGAATGCGCGAGGAGGCCTTGCGAACTATGTGGGCTAACCTTAAACTTCAATGCCCCTGGCGCCCAAACACGCACTGCCATCTACTCATTTAGGCACATGTGAGGAGGGGTTCTCTGCACATGCACAGTTGAGCTGCTCATGACGGGCTGACATTTGCCCCTTGCATAGAGGAGCCTTCCATGCATGTGACTCAGTACGTGTGCAGACCCCCCCTTCTCACATGTGAGTGGCATGGTGGGGGGGGTGGCCTAACCTATGTAGTCACATGTGTTCTTTGAACATGGTGTGTGTGTGTGTGTGTTTTGAGGGAATGTTATCTGAGCCATTTAACGTAGCCCACTCTCCCCCATATTCACTTAACTTACCTTGTACTAGGAAGTCAAGGTAGCTAGAAACAAATCCGCTTGAATCTGCCATATCGCACCGGTATCTGCCTGTGTCATTTACGTTCACCTCCTTCTTTACCAGAAAGGAATCCATACTGCTTCTCATCGGTATCAGCTTGCCCTTCACTACCTAAGAAGGAGGGTTGCATTTGAACGCTAGCGTTAAGGAAGAAGTGGCTTTTCGTGCATGTACGTGCTTTCCTGCTGACAGAAACCCCTGCAAGGCCCTCTTTGACTCCAGCCCACCATGGTCAGTTTTCAAATCCAATGCCAGGCCCCCGCAGGGAGTTGCAGCACCACAGAGAGCCCCAACTGAACAACTTGCTTCAACAAAAAGTTGAAAGCAGAATGAGCCCTTCTAATAATCTGCCTCTAGGCTACCTTTTCCAGGCTCTGCATCCTTGTGGATAACTTAAAGACGGGCGCACCTTCTCCGTTCCATAGTCTGCCTCCCCGGGTGCTTCCTGGTAGAGATGCAGCAGGAGGTGTGTGAAAGGATCCCTGGCTCTAGCCCTACAGGCCCTGGCGATCTGGGTGCTTGTTCAGTGGGGTCCCGTCCGTCAGCCACAGTGTTATGTATTGGGTTTAACACGTTATGATTCTAACCAATTGCAGAGCGTAGGTGGATGAAAGTTCTAATGGCAAGCTCTGTCAACTGTCAACTGCCAACTGGCAGTTCTTCTTGTTGGGCTTTCAGAGTGTGTTCTTGTTTTAATATGGAAGTGAGCTGTTGAATAAACGAAGTTATATTGGGCTTCTGACTGTTCCTGAATATTTAATACACAGATTCCGTGATCTCCTGCTCTTCAGCATCAGACTCGGAGCCCTGAACCTGGACTGACTGCATAGCTGAGGACACTGCAGCCTTTGACCCCAAACCTCAATCGATACTAGATTCTGCGGTTGTACAACCACCCATTGTTACGGAAATTATGGGGGGGGGGGTCACCTAAGCAAAGTCTCCTCCTGAGTAAACTCATTTGGGGTATGGAGTGATGCCCTTAAGGGGACCCATCTCTCTGCCATGATCCAGTAGGCGAGAGACCACGTGCACAGGGAAATGCCTCAGCAGGTAATCTCTGGGTGCTTCAGGCTAATATCCCTCAACCAGAATCCCATTGTTCTCTCCCAGATAAGTGCTCAAGGTATCCTTGCCAGTACTTAACACCCATTCACACTTCTCAGGGCTATCTCCCTGATATTGCTCTGTTTCCCCCATATGCTAATCTTGTCTTTCCTGTTTTTCCTATATGTAAATCATGTATAACCCTTCCCTTTTGTGAGGTAGTGATGATGTAGTGATGATGTTTCCAAACTGTATTCTGGGATATGATAGGAGTTTTAAAAGTTCTTGTAACACTGTTCTGGGTGTGCAGTTTGACTGTAACCTATTGCGCAATAAACCCTGTCTTGTCCTTGCTCCAGTGGCTGGACTTCTTTTATTTAACTCCGCAGAAACCAGTGGGCCTATCCCTAAGGGCCAGGTGGCTGGGCAGTTCCACACCTGGGATTTTTCCATTACAGCATAATAGTAATGGGGTTTTTTGTTTCTGGGCCAAATTCTGATTAAGGCCCTAAATGGCTTGAGACCCAAATACCAGTAGGGTCACCTTCCCCTTCCCATATTGTAAGATTATCAAAGGAAGCTCTTTCCCATCTTCCATCGCTGGGCAAGGTGCGTGCTGCTGTTGTGTGGGAGAGAGCCCTTCCCTTAGAAGCCCAACTGGCACAAGGCTAGGACTTACTTGTTTGTCCAGACATTTTAGTTAGCTGGTTGTTGGTTTAGTGCGCTCTGTGATTTTACTGTTGTGTATTTTATGGTTTTGTTTATTTTGGGTGCCTCCTGCACAGACAAAGGGCGAGTTATAAATACTAGACATTATCAGCATCAGATAATATCTTTTTCACACAGGTTTGAACTCCAACTTATTTCCTTTTTAAAGTGAGGTCCAGAGTGGTGCAGAGGTTCAAAGTGTTGGACTAGGGTCTAAGGAGACCCAAGTCTCTACTGAGACATGAAGCTCACAGAGGTTGTGGCCACCTGTCACACTCTGCACTTAACAAGGTTGTCGTCAGCATAAAAAAAGGGGGGCACGTGTATGTCGCCCTGAACCCTGCAGCATGAAAATGCGATTGACACATAAGCTAACTCTTGGCATGGGTGGGGAGTTACAGATCAAATGTCAGTGGCAGTAGATTTTTGGGGAGGCAAGTGAGCTGGCAAAGGGGAAGGCCACTTCTTAGAGGCACTGCCTACCTGGTAGAAGTTGTATTTCTTCACACTTTGGCTAAACTTGTGCCAGTGCAGAGCACAATCCAGAACCAGATCTTCATCCATTTCCACTTGTATCCTCCTTTCTGCAAAATCCAAGTATGCAAAATCTGTTCTTCTGGGTACTTAACATTTAATCCACTGCTGCTCGCCACATATGCAACATTATCATTGATTGCCCCACAAGTCACAAGTAAAACCGTTAGAACATGCAAACAGCACTCTAAGAGGGCACCTTTTTTACTGATACAGGGACACGTTGTTAGTTTTTGCTATTATTTAAAGTATTTGTACCCTGGTCTTCAGCCAAAAAGAGAGCGGCTTACATATAGTCAAAACAAGACAGTCCCTATGATATACAGCCCAGCAAAGCCATCACCTGAGTAGTAATGGGACTGGCAGGGAAGGAAGGACCCTGGTGGGGATTATTGTGTCCAAGGTGGAGGAAGAGGATTGGTGAAGGGCTTGGTGGAGAAATCTGGGAGCTAGGATTTTATTCTCAGGGCAGGATGAGTTGAGTGGTCACTTGGGCATCACCAAGAGAGAGAGAGAGAGAGAGAGAGAGAGAGAGAGAGAGAGAGAGAGAGAGAGAATCACATATTCACATAAAATGCTCATTTATATAATAGATGCAAATTAGAAATACAATCTGGTTCACCATAGTGGGGAAAACTGAGTAGGTGACTTGCGTGCCTGTTCAGCCTGTTGCCCAGGTATTGCTAAGGATGGATAGGAAACTTATGGTTGCTCTCTGGTCTTATGGTTTTTTAAAACAAACATCCCTTGGGCAGAAGATTCCTGCATCGCAGGGGGCTGGACTAGATGACCCTCGGGGGTCCCTTCCAACTCTTTGATCCTATGATTCTAAGGACACTAGCTGTATACAACTTCCCTCCACTGGCTGTCAGAAGCCATTGCAAGGTTTGGATTGGAGGAGGGGAACTCTCCCATTTGCTCCCAAAAGTTCTGAATTCCCTGCCCCCCTCACCAAAAAATTTTGTAGCTCACCTGGGGAGAAGGGCAACATGGCCGTATTCCACTGTCAAGCCCAGTGGAAGCTTGTCCTCTAGGGCGAATGGGACACTGCCCTGCCAACTTTAGTCCCCTCTCCCCAGCCAATGCTCCCCTTCCTTCCTGCCTTCTTACTTACAACTAGTCCCAGTGGGTCCGTCCAGACTGGCCTCGGGCATCATTCTCTTGTATCTCAACCCTGCCATACCCTGTCTTCTGCTACAGATTTGTGGGCCCCAAACTGAGCCTGCTCCCTTTTCTGAACTCTTACCTCCACACCGGTATTTCTTGTTGCACGTGTAAGTCCGTACGAGGCACGTGAAGCAATTAGTAAGCACGTAGCTCATCACACCTGCAGAACGAGAGGACCAGAAGGAGGGTTCTGGGTTCGGGCAGAAGGGCAGAAAGAGGGCGAACTGGAGAGAAGGTGGCAGGTAGAAGGTGGCAATAAGAGAAGGACAAGCACAGCAAACGCAAACTCCCCTGGGAACAAATCTCTTGGGAATAAATGATGGCACTAGAGTCTGGTCTGGGACTGTAATAAATTCAGTTCAAATGATGGCACTGGCCTTGTGCAGCTCCTGTTCATTACTGCTTTGAGGCTGGAACATAGGGGTCACCAACTGATTCTATGCCTCCACCCCTCTGGTCTGCCCCATTCCTACACCTTTAACAACGGAAAGTAGTGCATGTGTGAAGATAAGCATTGCCATCCTGGTTTTAGCACATTGGTGTTACAAAAAAAAACAAAAACCCAGCTTGCCTGTCATTTTAAATATATCTCAATTCACTCTCTTTCCTGCCCTCACCCCTCACCAAACTCAAACCTAATCGACTTCCGGCGAGGACGCCATCGTGGGTGGTCGTGGGTCGCTTCGGCAGCGAGGCGACCCAGGCTGGCCCGGGGGTTGGAGCCCCGCTACCGCAAAGCGGGGCTCCGGTAAACCGCGGGTCGAGCGTCCCGCGGCTGGGCTCTCCGGCGAGCCCGCTATAGCTCCGAACCCTTCCCTCGTTCCCCCTGTAAAGGGGGAGTGGGGGTGAAGGGACCACGGAGCTGGGCTGAGGAGACATGCCCCAACCGGACCGGCGAAGCGGCGGCCGCCGCTCGTGATGAGCGATATCGTTCTACCTGGCAGAAGCAAGACAGAAGAAGCCCGTTGGCCGTGAGTACGCTAATATTGGATCTATCTTGACATTTGGCGCTCCGGGAGATATGACGGAAAGGAAGCCCGTTCCGATTCCCTTTGGTGAAAGAGAAAGCAACTGTATCGATGGTGACTGCTGTTACAGTGCTGGATATAAATGTTTCGAATTTTACAAGCAAGATCGGTTATACCCCTTTTGGGGATCTAAGTTGGTGGGAATATTTCTTCTTAAAAATGGATGGAATGTAATCTTTTCACCCTGACTCCAGGGAAAATGGCTGTGGAGATTTGTTACAGAGATGGAAAAGTACTGTGACTAAGATGGCAAATACTGAAATTTGATACCCTGTGCCCATTTCTACCATGCTGGGCTTTGTCTTTAAGCTGGTTTTAGACTCTGGTCTCACTCACGAACAAAGGATTATTTTTTTGAAATTAGAATTGCTGAACCAGAAATTAATTTTGCTGAACCAGGATGTTGCAAGACAGTTATATCCCACAAAACAGACTATTGTGAACATGGCTAAAATGGAAGAGACCCTTGGCAGGGAGCTAAAGGGGATTATCGAAGTACAAAGAACAATGTTTTCGCAACTCCGAAGAGATGAAAAGTCCTGTTGGAGTGAGAGTCCCAGGATCAGAAGACAATTTATATCCAATTTCTGGGGTGAGAGCCCAGAAATGATGGGGAAAAGATTTATTCGCCTACAATCAAAAGATAAACGGAATTTCGAAGCGGAGATGCTGGAAAATGATGATTTGTGTACCCTGATGCTCCCTGCAAGGATTGCAATAGACTACGTCTGGATTTGTGGACTTACAAGAAAAGAGGACATTCTGGAAAATTGTTTGGGTGTAAGATGGAGGAACATCTGGGGGGAAGCCCCGAGATGGCGTAAGAAAATGGTTAGAAAAGGGATAGGGTGAAATATATTAAGGATAAAATTAGGATGGTTTATTACGGTACCCTGAAGCTGGTGTGTTAAGATTTTAAGCTTTTGAACTAGAGAAGAGATATTTGAATTTTTGTTTTATTAGCAGCAGTCTAAGTGAAAGAAGATGTTTGATATGATTTGATATAAGAAATAATATGTGATGTTATGAAGTTGTATTATTAATTATTATGAAGCAATATTTGGAATAGATTTGATGTAAAATAAGAAGTGATAGATTATTTTGGAGTAAAAATAAGATTTTAAGAAGTATGTTCAGTTTAGATTTTTGAATGATTTAATTTTAGAGATGAGAAGTTACTAAAGTAAATTAGATTTGGAACCAAAGGGGAGAAAATGGGGGAAGTCACCAAGAAGTGATTTGAACAAGAAAAGGTTTTTTTTTGTGTAAACAAGAATAAGAATTTTTGGTGTGTTTTGTTTTGTTGTGGTTTGATTGTGGGGTTTGTGTTTGGGTTGGTGTTGTGTAGGTGTTATATTGTTCTTTGTTTTGTAAAAACCAATAAATTCTTTAAAAAAAAAACAAAAAACAAACTCAAACCTAATCAAGGACTCAGCTATAGAGCAACAAATAAAACGCTTTAAGTGTGTTTTAAGTGCAATATACAATGTGACACTAGATGGCAGTGGTGAGCCTTATGGAACATTCAAAACGCTTTAAAAGAAGCATTCTTTTCAGAACAGTTCTTATATGTGTGTAGATTCCACCCAAGTCATCCTTGGCACATCTAGATTTGATTTCCTCAAAGGCCCTAGCAGAAAAAGCTCCACACCTGAGGCACTGACACCAAGTGTAGTCACTTTAGTACTCACTGGCATTACCTAAGGTAAGAGTGAGCAGATTTCTTAGCATACCTTTGGCTGGTTTGCAGTAGATCTGCAATTGTTTAACAACAGCAATAGGGTTTCCGCCCACTTTAAATCAGGCTGCTAAGACTAAGAACGCTTGGAAAATGACATGGAATGGAGTTTCAGGTGAAAGGATGCTGAGCTTAGTTCAGGTACTGAGAACAAAGTCTGTGCTCTGTTACTTCGGTGCCCATTTCTTCCACTGCCACCTCTCTGTTTCTGCCTTTCTGTTTCTCTAATTTCTCAACCGGGGTAGCTATGCTGCTTCTAGCCAGCACTGCTTCTATTCTGTTCTAACTTCCCACTCTAAACTAGCTGAGCTGTATTCATGTCTATCTGGCACTCAACACCTTCCTCTCACTTAACTGCCTCTTATCCCTATGGATTTTTAGATTTAACCCCAAAGCCACCAGTCCAACTGGGGTGTGTGTGTGGGTGAGAGAGAGAGAGAGAGAGAGAGAGAGAGAGAGAGACTAACAAAACAGAAATTTTAAATTCTTATAGCAAAACATTTTGGCTTTTTACCTTCTTTATTCTAAGCTTTGGTTTGTTGCTTGGTTTTAAATCACCATAGCAGCAGTTTAATTTGCCCCATTGGGTGCATTGACTCTGAGCATATCACTTGGATACACGTGGACAAGGGCATCCCTTTACATAAGTAGACATAGTCACGCTGTAACATCATGTTGCTGTTAATGGCAGATCCACAGGAGCTGGCTGATAAGCTATGGGCTCTAATAGCACAGCGCAGAACTCTCCTGGGTCTTGTTTCCTGTATTAACTAGGTGGGAGGGTTTGGCGGATCATTTGGGGTTTCTGCCTCTGGCAGCAAAAGGCCTCAAGAGATTCCTGAGGGAAGGAGCCATAGTTCAATCGCAGAGTACATGCTTTGAATGTAGATGTCTCCAGATCTGGTCCTGGCATGCCTAGCTAGAACAATCAAATCACATGTGAAATGAATGACTTTTCTCTGTTTGAGACCCTGGAGAGCTGCTACCTGTGAATGTAAACAACTGTACCTCAGGTAAGGCTTCCTACAACCAGGGAAGCCTATGCATGTAAGCATCAATTTGCAGCCATTTTGTTCTCGGGTAGGAGGAATTGATCCATTTACCCCAGACATCTGGCAGGTGTTACCTCCCCCTCCAACATCTGGCAGAAGAAAGTCAGAACACTTCTCCAATAGCCCCTCTCTGATAAGGAAGTCTTGAAAGACAGGGAAATGGCTTTTCCCCTGCCCCACTTACAACAGGATCTCTTCCTTATAAAGGAGGCGCCATACCTGTCTTGTTGTCCAGGTATGGGCGAGAACCAGAAATCCAGGACATACCAACTTCCTTAGTCAAAACCGCTAAAAAAGATTGTTACGGGCCTGAAGATGTATGGCTGCAGAGACACACAATACTTTGAAAGCACATTATTTCCCTAAAATAATTACGAGCACTGCAGTTTAAAGGCTTCTTGGAATTGTAACTCTGCGAGGGGAAGACTACAGTGCCCTGAACTCCTTGAAGGAAACAATGTGCCTTGAATGTGCTTTAAATGTGTGCTAGTTCCCAAACCCTTCTCCCCCAACAGACCACCTGAAGATTGTTGAGGGTCTTGGAGGACTGCTTAATACTTTTCCTGCTGCTTGTAGCAATTGTGATGCACTGTATGTTTTTAAATTTGTATTTTAACAGACCCAAACAAAGTTGATGGACCACAGTTTGGGGAACCCTACAGAGTGTGTCTGCACTTGAAGGATACCTGAAGGAGCTGAGTCTGTTTGGCCTGGAGAAGAGGTTATTAAGAGGTACTATGGTACCAGTCTTCAAATAATTAAAAGGCTGCCGTGCAAATGACGGAGCAAATTTGTTTCCAGTTTCTCCAAACTCAAGGGAAAGGGTTCAAGTTCTGAGAAAACAGATTTCAAGTAAAAATTAGAAAAACTGTCCTGATTATACAAGCTGATGGACCGCACTGGACTCTCTGTTGTTAGAGATTTTAAAGCAGAAGCTGAATAACCACTGAGTAGGGATGCTGAAATAACAGATTTTCTGCCTCAGAGGAGAGTTGGACTAAATGGCCTTTGAGTTCTCTGCCAGCTATATTGCTGTATACATACTATGCTTCTAAAGCACATTCAAAATACATTTCACCCCTCAAATAATTCTGGGCACTCTAGTTTACTTCTCACAGAGTTAAGATTCCCAGCAACCTTTAACAAATTACGGGGGCCCATAATTCTTTGAGGAAGTGCTTCAACTGTTCTTGAAACAGGTTGTGTGCACATAGCCTACAATTCAACCGTCTGCTTGAGTTGGCTGCAGCTGTGAAAGGTTTTTGAGCAGCTCTTATTAAAGAATGAATATCAGACCTTTTTCCACTTAAAAGAGATATTATATATTGGCATGCACTGGGAATAAAAACCAATCTCTGCAGCTATTTTATTTTTGCACTGGTTGCTGCTACTCTTGGCTGTTTTTGATGGCTTGTTATTGAGTTCAGGATCTAGTAATAATATTTTTTGCTTAAGATAACTTACTGGAAAGAGGGAAGACGGAGAAAAATGTGTTCTCCAGTCTTGATCAGACACAGTGCCCCTTACACAGACCCTAACCCTTTCCCCCTCTCCCTTCCACCCTCCACACACACACACACATTTCCCCCAAACTGACATTTACTCACTGCTTGGAATGAATTAGTTTGGTTTCATGGAATTAGTTCAAGAATCTCTCAACTATGCCTGAAAGTAGTTCCCACAATTTCCGGGAGAACTGAATGTGAATGAAGTTTGTTTTGGGGTAGAACTTTGAATAATTTTTAGTTCATCTTCAAGTTCATTTTCTTACATGTATTCCCCACCTCATCCTTTCGACGCTTTAAGCTTTAAGATCATAGTTGTTGGGGAAAATATATTAAGCAATTCACATTCCACTCTTTGTGCATTTTGATGGTTTCTTAGTGTTTTAAAGTACAGTATATTTCATCCTTCAAAACAGCAGCTTGTAACATTCTAAACGTATGCTGGCCAAATTTGTCCAACTGTGCAAAAAAAGAACATCTAAAAGTTAACTATGTCAAAACTAAGGTTGTCGAATTTGTTAAGAGGGTTTCCAAATCCAAGTGGACATTAGATGATCATACCCTCGAGCAAGTACATAGGTTTAAATACCTAGCATTACTTATGGATGAAAAGCTTTCATGGAAACCCCACCTGGATGCCACCAAGTTATTATCTGCCCACTTTATTGGGCAGCTATTCAGGTTCTTCCATTCAAAGGGGGGGGGCAGTTTACCAATCCAGTCATCAAGATCTACGCATCATTGCATGAAAGATGCTTTCCGGGACTGAGATCTGGGGAAGTGGTATTAAATCTGAACTAGAAGTCCAGCAAAACAAATTCATGCGGCAGATATTGGGGCTTCCACCAGGGATGCAGAATCGATCTAGCCTACCTCAGATACTGGCACAGACTAAATGCCTCCAAGGACCATATTCCTGCTATGCTCTGCTGGTTAGAGCAACTAAGTTCAGGTGGCTGGGTGCAAAAGTGTCACAATAAGCTTAGGGCTTACAATCTCCAAATGGATAAATATTTAGCCCTCAGTCCACATGACCTAAGAAGTTGGATCTTTGATCAGGATGCCATCCAAGATAGAGCATCCATTATGGCTGCCCATTATTCTATTTGGTACCCTCAAATCACGATCAACCACGCAAGGCCCTGTTACCTTGAGACACTGACTTTCCTGCAGCTGCGTAGGGCATTTGTTGAACTAAGGTTCCAACAGATGCCCTCAGCATATTTGGAGGGGAAATACCTGGGAATTCCCCATATAGAACACATTTTCATTTATGGATGCAATCAGGTTGAGGATGTTGTGCATTACATTCTGCTCTGCCTCTTATATTCAATACTCAGATAATTTTTTTAATCACCTCTTCTTGACTGTCTCTCAGGCTGATCCCCACAGGAGGTCACAGTTGAGCTAACTGAAAAAGATCTACAGATTACACACCTGGTAGCCAAATTTGCTCTGGCAGCTAAGAAGCTCCGTTCTGGATATATTAATGCTCTCTAATTTTAATTTTTTTTTGCTGTAAACTTTTTATAGGGTATGTTGTGTGATTTCAAAGGAAAGCCTTGCCTTGCTCTCTGCTGTACATTGTAAAGGCCTTTGGCCATGCACACACACACAAAATCTAAATGCGGGGTGTGTGAGAGAAAATTGCAGAGGATCGTGTGGATGGACATGAATTGAACTGTGACCTGTATGTGAACCGAACTAGTTCATTTCGCAAAGGGCTGAACGTGAACTAGAATTAGTTCCTTTGGAAACAGGTCAAACTAGTTTCTTTAAAAAATGAACTCTCCAAGTTCATTTTACTCACCACATTCATTGCTGCACTGATCTGCAAAGAGAAAGAAGGAAGGAAGTTGGCAGTTGCGTGTGTCTGTACACCCCCCGCCACCGCCCACACACCATTGTCAGTAACCCAGTTAGGATTGCCAACTTTTGACCTGACCCCTGCAGATCTTCCCTTACAGCTGATCTAGTCAGCATCTATTTAACTACAGAGGACGAGCGGGTGTTTGCATGGGCCAAAGGGAGAAAGAAGGACCAAAACCCCTATCTACTACTATTCATTCTATTTTTCTATTACTAACTAGGGACTGCTACCCTTGCTTGCCTCACCTGCCAACACCCACCTGCTCCTTAACCTCGCCAAACCCACCCATATAGTTCAGCCAGGCCATGCACAGCTTACATGTTGCAACTCTGGGCAATAGCTCGTGAAAAACAGTCATTAGCTTCTGAAAACACGAATCCATCTCTTTATGAAGCTGAGCCTCTGCAAAGGAAAAGCAAACAGTAAGAGCAGGGGGTCTAGGTGGGCTCCATGTTTCATAGGGCCCTTGGGCAAGACACCCGCCCTGGGGGCACCTCTGTCAGGAAGCTGACCTCCTCACGGTCATGATCACTAGCTCCTCCTTCTGTTCCCCATGGTTGCTGCCAACGGAGGCTGGCCCATTCAGGCTAATGGGGCACTGCCCTACCAACCTCAATCTGCCCACCCTTCCCATCTTCTTACATATAACCAATCTGGGGGGTGGGGGTGGCACTGCCTATCAGCTTCCTACTTCCTTGGTGCAAGCGCTGTCCCTGTAGAACTCAGTTGGGAGGAGGATGGGGACAAAACTAGGACTAGTTGGCTCTGCCTCCACATACTGTTTGGGCTCTTAGCCTTCTCACCCACCAGTCCCACAGGGCACCGGCCACCACTGAATTGCTACCACTTGCTTGCCTGCTAGGCAGAGAGCCAGTGAGAATGCAGGCAGGCAGTGGCACCTGCCTCCTCTTTTCAGCACTTCTGTGTCATAGAGAGATGTGGGCAAACAAGTAAGCAGTGGACGAAGAGGAGGAGCAGGCCCAGAGACCCCCACAGATGCCCTACCATGTGGACCCCTGGCGCTGTCCCTTTGCACGATGAGTTGTGATGTTGAAAAGGAGGAAGGGCCAACTGTGGGAGTGCCAGAATGTTTGGAAATGCGCATTTTAAAATGTAGACTTTTGTCGGGTTTTTCTTTTTTAAAAATTTGTTTATTTATTCTTCTTATTTATTAAATGTATATGCCACCCTGGAGATCACAGGGTGGCTTACATGACACACACACAGCATCATTTTTGTGCTCTGCCCCGCCCCATAGTTTTTCATCCGATCTATCCTCTAAACAAAGTTTAACAGCATGCAGGAAGAGCAGAGTCGAAGGAAATGCTTCTTCCAGTTCCAAATTCCTCCCCAAAGACCTAGATAACAACAGAAACAGCAGGGTTTCCAGCATGGGCACCCAACAACTATATTGCCTATATAATAAAGGCTTATAATTCAGTTAGGAGGCAACAGAGCTACATATATATGAACAAACCTGCTGTCAGCCACTGTGATCAGAAACATGCATGTATCTGAGCATGACCTGTTGAGCCACATTTTACACAGACACCCTCCATTTTATGGGAAATAGGACTGGGGTCATAATTTCGTTTGTTTTTGAGCCAAGAGCTTGTGGAGTGGAAATTTATTCTAAAAGTGTGGTTTTTTTTAAAGACTCTGTGCCTATTTGTCATTTTACGGATCCGCTGTTTCCCTTGGCAACTGCTCTGGCGCCCACTCTCCCTCCCAAGATGCTGCTTCTTTCTCCTTCCTCCCGAGTAGTTACAGGGGCGAGCCCACCCAATCAAGAATCCTAAAGTGAATATAATGTCATGAGGCCATATAATGAATCATATTTGGCTGGATGATGGTGTCAACGAGGGCAAGCAAGGCCAATTTAAATGAGCAACTGAATAGCGCAAAAATTAATCCAAGGAGGTGTCTGTATACATGCAGGCTAACACCCTACTCCATTCTAGTGGGAATGGGCTGTAAGCAGAGTTTTGATGAATGTGTTTATTGTGAGATTGGAGCTCTTAGTCGATGCACATTGTTTACTGTGTCCATACAATGTTCTGAGCTTCAGAAGAAGCCAGGAGTTTTGTTAGGTGGGCAGCCAAAGTTGTTGAGCTTCTTTTGGGAAATCACAGGTAAAAATACCCCCATTGCAGAGATCCAGCTTTCCGGGTGGGGGCAGGCATCTGCTTGGGTGGGGGGCAACTGAACCTCAGTTGAGTACTTTTGATGTTATGCACATGATGCCAGCCTGCATTTCTCCCCTGCTTAATTCAGATTTTCCCTTTCGGTGGGAAACCCTCTGTGTGCTTGTCTTTAATGTTATGAACAACCCACTTGGAATTTTAAAGTCCCATCTGGAAGCACTCATAGACTGATTTGTCAACACAGTACCTACCCAGGAGATAGTGGTGCACTATATTGAAGAAACCACCAGATGGCGGTGCCTAGTTGATTGTGAGGTAAAAGGCTCTGAAAGATTTACAGTGTAAAAGGCTGGGCAACAACTGGTCAGATATATGAATGAGCTGGGCAGCCAAAGCAAAGTTATCTTGACCTACATTCGAGGAGCATGCCTTCAGAGTAGGGTTGCCAGGTCTGCTTCCAAAAAATAGCGGACAAGCGCGCGCGCGCGGGGGGGGGTTTAAATTAAATTAAATTATATATTTTCTTACAAACATTTTAACACATATTAAAATACCATTTCATCATAAAGCTTTTGAATTTAAAAAAAGTCCACTATTTTGTGAAAAAAAATAGTGAACATAATGTGAAAAAAGTGGACTGTCCACTCAAATAGTGGACACCTGGCAACCCTACTTCAGAGGCCGCACTCAGACACTTTGCTGAATACATTCCAATATACATGTTGTTGTTGTTGTTGTTCAGTCGTTCAGTCGTGTCCGACTCTTCGTGACCCCATGGACCAGAGCACGCCAGGCACGCCTATCTTTCACTGCCTCTCGCAGTTTGGCCAGACTCATGTTAGTAGCTTCGAGAACACTGTCCAGCCATCTCATCCTCTGTCGTCCCCTTCTCCTTGTGCCCTCGACCTTTCCCAACATCAGGGTCTTTTCTAGGGAGTCTTCTCTTCTCATGAGGTGGCCAAAGTACTGGAGCCTCAACTTCAGGATCTGTCCTTCTAGTGAGCACTCAGGGCTGATTTCTTTGAGAATGGATAGGTTTGATCTTCTTGCAGTCCATGGGACTCTCAAGAGTCTCCTCCAGCACCATAATTCAAAAGCATCAATTCTACGGCGATCAGCCTTCTTTATGGTCCAGCTCTCACTTCCGTACATTACTACTGGGAAAACCATAGCTTTAACTATACGGACCTTTGTCGGCAAGGTGATGTCTTTGCTTTTTAAGATGCTGTCTAGGTTTGTCATTGCTTTTCTCCCAAGAAGCAGGCGTCTTCTAATTTCGTGACTGCTGTCACCATCTGCAGTGATCATGGAACCCAAGAAAGTGAAATCTCTCACTGCCTCCATTTCTTCCCCTTCTATTTGCCAGGAGGTGATGGGACCAGTGCCCATGATCTTAGTTTTTTTGATGTTGAGCTTCAGACCATATTTTGCACTCTCTTCTTTCACCCTCATTAAAAGGTTCTTTAATTCTTCCTCACTTTCTGCCATCAAGGTAGTATCATCAGCATATCTGAGGTTGTTGATATTTTTTCCGGCAATCTTAATTCCGGCTTGGGATTCATCCAGTCCAGCCTTTCGCATGATGAATTCTGCATATAAGTTAAATAAGCAGGGAGACAATATACAGCCTTGTCGTACTCCTTTCCCAATTTTGAACCAATCAGTTGTTCCATATCCAGTTCTAACTGTAGCTTCTTGTCCCACATAGAGATTTCTCAGGAGACAAATGAGGTGATCCGGCACTCCCATTTCTTTAAGAACTTGCCATAGTTTGCTGTGGTCGACACAGTCAAATGCTTTTGCATAGTCAATGAAGCAGAAGTAGATGTTTTTTCTGGAACTCTCTAGCTTTCTCCATAATCCAGCGCATGTTTGCAATTTGGTCTCTGGTTCCTCTGCCCCTTCGAAATCCAGCTTGCACTTCTGGGAGTTCTCGGTCCACATACTGCTTAAGCCTGCCTTGTAGAATTTTAAGCATGACCTTGCTAGCGTGTGAAATGAGTGCAATTGTGCGGTAGTTGGAGCATTCTTTGGCACTGCCCTTCTTTGGGATTGGGATGTAGACTGATCTTCTCCAATCCTCTGGCCACTGCTGAGTTTTCCAAACTTGCTGGCATATTGAGTGTAGCACCTTAACAGCATCCTCTTTTAAAATTTTAAATAGTTCAGCTGGAATATCATCACTTCCACTGGCCTTGTTGTTAGCAAGGCTTTCTAAGGCCCATTTGACTTCACTCTCCAGGATGTCTGGCTCAAGGTCAGCAACCACATTACCTGGGGTGTATGAGACCTCCATATCTTTCTGGTATAATTCCTCTGTGTATTCTTGCCACCTCTTCTTGATGTCTTCTGCTTCTGTTAGGTCCTTTCCACTTTTGTCCTTAATTGTGGTAATCTTTGTACGAAATGTTCCTTTCATATCTCCAATTTTCTTGAACAAATCTCTGTTTTTCCCCATTCTGTTATTTTCCTCTATTTCTTTGCATTGCTCGTTTAGAAAGGCCCTCTTGTCTCTCCTTGCTATTCTTTGGAAATCTGCATTCAATTTCCTGTATCTTTCATGATCTCCCTCGCATTTTGCTTGCCTTCTCTCCCCCGCTATTTGTAAGGCCTCATTGGACAGCCACTTTGCTTTCTTGCATTTCTTTTTCATTGGGATGGTTTTCGTTGCTGTCTCCTGTATAATGTTACGAGCCTCCATCCACAGTTCTTCAGGTACTCTATCCACCAAATCTAAATCCTTGAACCTGTTCTTCACTTCAACTGTGTATTCATAAGGAATTTGATTTAGATTGAATCTTACTGGCCCAGTGGTTTTTCCTACTTTCTTCAGTTTAAGCTGGAATTTTGCTATAAGAAGCTGATGATCTGAGCCACAGTCAGCTCCAGGTCTTGTTTTTGCTGAGTGTATAGAGCTTCTCCATCTTTGGCTGCAGAGAATATAATCAATCTGATTTCGATGTTGCCCATCTGGTGATGTCCATGTGTAGAGTCGTCTCTTGTGTTGTTGGAAAAGAGTGTTTGTGATGACCAGCTTGTTCTCTTGACAGAACTCTATTAGCCTTTGCCCTGCTTCATTTTGATCTCCAAGGCCAAACTTGCCAGTTGTTCCTTTTATCTCTTGACTCCCTACTTTAGCATTCCAATCCCCTATAATGAGAAGAACATCCTTCTTTGGTGTCATTTCTATAAGGTGTTGTAAGTCTTCATAGAATTGATCAATTTCAGTTTCTTCAGCACTGGTAGTTGGTGCATATACTTGGATTACTGTGATGTTAAAAGGTCTGCCTTGGATTCGTATCGAGATCATTCTATCATTTTTGAAATTGCATCCCAGTACAGCTTTCTCCACTCTTTTGTTGACAATGAGGGCCACTCCATTTCTTTTACGGGATTCCTGCCCACAGTAGTAGATATGATAGTCATCCGAACTGAATTCGCCCATTCCTGTCCATTTTAGTTCACTGATGCCGAGGATGTCAATGTTTATTCTTGCCATCTCATTTTTTACCACATCCAGCTTACCAAGGTTCATGGTTCTTACATTCCAGGTTCCTATGCAATACTTTTCTTTACAGCATTGGACTTTCCTTTCGCTTCCAGGCATATCCGCAACTGAGCGTCCTTTCGGCTTTGGCCCAGCCGCTTCATCAGCTCTGGATCTACTTGTACTTGTCCTCCGCTCTTCCCCAGTAGCATGTTGGACACCTTCCGACCTGAGGGGCTCATCTTCCAGCGTCATATCTTTTATATGCCTGTTGTCTTTGTCCATGGAGTTTTCTTGGCAGGGATACTGGAGCGGCTTGCCAGTTCCTTCTCCAGGTGGATCACGTTTGGTCCAAACTCTCCACTAAGACCTGTCCATCTTGACCTGTCCATAGCTTCCCTGAGTAATTCAAGCCCCTTCGCCACGACAAGGCAGTGATCCATGAAGGGGCCAATATACATACATGCAACATATTACAGCCATTTGGAAGAAAGCAGTCATATATTCCTGTTGCCCATTGATACCATTCATTTTAGCATATCTCTTACCTTTAACTTCATTGTCCATTATCTGTTTCAAACAGCGTTTGAAGTGGGCACTTAAGTCTGACAGCGAAAATTCATCTGAAGAGAATGGAAGGGGGGGGGAAGAGGAAATATAATTAGGAAAAAAGTAGCCCGCTTCATTCCATCTTTTTTTATTCTGAGTTGCCTTGCAAATCAATGAGAGCTGTGTGCCTCTTTCCCCATAAAGCTTTCTTGCAGAAGGCAGGCACCTCCACAGATCAGAGGTGTATACTGCCTTTGAACATGGAGTTTTTGTTTAGAGCAATCGCAGCTTGTTTTCCTCTTCCTTCCATTGTTTTTCTCCCTATTATTGTATGTATGCATGTTAATATGTATTCATTATGCATACAATCCCATGTAAACCTGGGAGTTAAATCCCACTGGAGTCAATATTTATTCAGTCAATCTCTATGGAATCCTTCCAAATAAACCACAAGGCAGCTCACACAACTATGCAGACATAAGAGCATAACGTTATGGAGCCTTATTTGCCCCTACGGGTTCCCATTGTTGCGCCCGGTGAGAGAACATGGAAGTAAAAAAAAAACCTGAGGCTTCTGGCTTCAGAGAGAGAGAAAGATTTAATTTCTGCATGCAGAGGTACCTGGGTGTTTAGATAGCCAAGCAAGTACAAAACTAGTCAAATTTCAGACAGTTCTTATAGACAGTTCTCTGGCTCTCTTCCCACCCCAGAAAACTTCCTCTTGTCCATATAAGGAACATTTCCTGTTGTACATATAAGGCAAATGACATTTAGCCAGAGTTGGTTCATGCGCACTCCAGCAAGGCCATCCTATCTCTTGACCTAGACAACAGTTCCTCTCAATGAAGGACAGCTACAGTACTCTCTGCGTAAGGTCTACTGTTCTTATCTCCAGACACTTAGTAAGGCAAAGCTTGCCAGAGAGAAGTACAATGCAGATCAAAGTTCACAGCTTTACAGAGCAGTTTCATACAGAAAAGCTTAACAGGGGCACTTTTATACTTAATACATTCACTGGACTAACAATACATTCAGGTAAATATATAGGTTAGCTAATTAACCCCTTCCATTCCCTCCTCTTCTTCGGACCGCTGGAATTCTTTCTCCAGCGCGTCCCTGGGAAATGACTGATATTCTCTAGCAAGGGATGCATGCATTGCATTAAACAGAAAATACAAAGGCAAAATAACAATGGGGGATACAATACCAACAGATACAACAAATACAACTAAGGATCTTTTACTTCGAATATTCCTAACACTAATTACAGAAACTGTTCAACTGGTCACATTATCTGGTAACTGGTCAACACAAATTAAGGCAATATGATCATTCAGTCCTCCCATTCAGTGTTCTTTTCCTTCCCTTTCTTCTATTGGCGTGCACAGGGTCAATGGCCCCTCCCCTGTGCATTGGCAGCAGGTTTGTTGCTTCTTGGCCTTTGTTGCTTCCCTGGATCTTCAGCTTCAAGGGATGTTTCAGCACATTGTGGCAGGTCCTGTCTCTACATGAGGAGGCGGACACCAGCCACTTTCACCACTGGCAGTGTTGTCAAAAAGACTGTAGGATCTATGCCACTTAGGTTTCAGAGTCTCTGCATAGGGATAAAACTAGCATAGCAAAGCTACATGGCATTAGGGCACCTGCTAAAAGAATAGGAGATAGTTACAGAGATTATATCTGCCCTTGGAGGGTGGTGTCTTGGGCCCCTCCAGCCTTTCTTTTGCCTCACAGATTAACCTCACAGGTATCGATATTGATCACACCTCAGTCCTCCTCCCTGTTGGAGGCAAGCTAGAATAACCCAATCAAATAAGGACAGCCTCCCATACACTCACAAGATATTACTGACCATGCCGAATCACTATCTCCTCGAAATACAATATTCTTCCGCAATAATTATCCCATAGCTCCTTGGTCTACTTCTTTGGCCCAGAATAATAATTTAGTTCATTTTTCCAATCCATGCAAACACTCTAAACTTAGAATACACACAAATATAAACAAATACACAATACAATCATACACAATATCATCATTAGTATCACCACAATTTCAGACCAATTTAACATAAAACTCTGCTAATGTCAGGGAACAGAAAGATACAATTTTTTCCCAAATAAGATCCATTTCTTCAACATCACCTTCCAGACACACTACTAGAGCCATTGCAATTCTCACTATCTTGACATCCTTCAGAACATTCTCCTAGCAACTAATCCTCTCCAATATAACATTGTACAAATGATCTAGGGTATTTGGGTATAGCTATTTTCTCCTTACTGTCTTCTCTTTCCTAATGTTCCATTTCTCCATCCCAATTATATTACCAGTTCCAACAGCCATATCAGAAACTAACTTTCCCTCCTCTTCTCTTTCCTGCATCCAAGCACCAGCCATTGATCCTCAGTACCTAATTTTTTACTTACCACCTCACCAAGCCTATCAGGACCTAGTGTCCAAGAATAACGTACAACCACCAACCTATTTTTTGACCCTCAGGAGGACTTAGGGTGGAAACAGGGCAGTAGGGAACAAATTCTAACAGAGTTGGGTTGTCAGACAGAACAGAACTTGGCCTATCTCGCTTCAGAGCCATCGGTAGGTCACTCTCATCATCTCACACTTGGCGGCCAGCTTAGCAAAATTGCTAACTCCTCACAACGGTGTTTCATTAGGACAATGGAGTTGAACCCTTGATGTGCTCATTCAAATAGTGACAATTTTCAGGTTTCTTTTAGGTAACAACAAATTATGGACAGGGCAATAGGAAAAACTCCTGTCTTTTTAAAACAATCTTTGAAGGGCTTACTATATATACCACCTCTGAAGCAGAGCCATCTTCAGGCCTCTCTCATTGTCTCACGCTTCCATGGCAACAACCTGGCGGTCCTCTCCATGGTTTGGACAATGGATTCACCCCCCTAGATGTGCTCTGCAACCTTGGCATGGACTGTGGTGTATTGCCTTCAATATTGTTTCCTGCTGGGCAGGGGGTTGGACTAGATGACCCTTGGGGTCCCTTCCAACTCTATGATTCTATGATTCTGTATACCTTCACTTTATCATCAATTTTCCTTCCAATCATTCCAAAAATTTCTGCCCCCTTTTCCTCCTGAGGTTCAAACTTACTCCAAATCCTAACTTACACTGTCAGGGCTACACTGTCAGTTGCTAACCATGAGCCCCTTCCCATTCTACTTCAACATTCTCTTCTCCTTCATTCTACATCCCACAAACCTACATCTACATTCCCAAATAACTTTCTGCCAAGAAGCCATTTCTTCTGTTTCAAAACCTTCCCTGAAAAACTTAAAACCTGGGATATAAAATAAAACTTTTCCCTCTAATCAACTTCTGCTGGAAACAATCAAACTGCTCAGAAGACATAATCTTCTTTCCCCCCCTTGTGGGAGGCAAATTCCCTTCCTTTGCAAGATTCACTGCTGCAAAGAGAAAAATCCTTGCTGTTTAAACTAAGGCTTCTCTCCATTTCTGTCCATCTCCCCACTCTCATTGCTTTACCAAAGGTCAATTAAGAAACAAAATAAGACTGTACCAGCTTTAAAAACAAACTAACAAACATTCCTGATTGCAAGAGCAGCCCTCCTTTCAATGCTTCAGACACACTTTTACATTCACCTTAACATTGCAGAGAAATACTTTTACAGCCCATTCTATTGAAGGGACATACCTTGGCACACAAACAATTTCCAAAACACACTCACCAAACCCTGGGGTTCAAACAGATTCCTTGAAGGGACAACAAAACAAAACAACAAATACAAATTGTGCAGCCACATTTACACGGAAAAAAACAGACTTCCCAGACTTCATTGGCAATGCAGCAAGAAATGAAACAATTTTGGGAACACAGAGTTTGGGAACACACATTTTAGGGCTGCTTTCTGCCCCACCTTTCCAGAATGAATGCAAGCCTCAAGCAGGGACCAACACACACACACACACACACAGGCACTACAGATACAGACAAACTCACAAAAATCACAATGCACAATCACTGCAAACACAGAACTCATACAACACACACATAGTGAAGGAAAAATCATAAAATTATTACAAGTCATAAATTTTTACACAGCAACAAAAATTCCAATTCCCCATCTCAGCAAGCTCAGGTTCAACCTGGGACAGTGGGACACTCCTTCCACCTAACCAGACTTTTTTCATGCACACACTCTCCGCTTCGCTAGGGACACTGAGTTCCTGCGTCTCATTCACTCAATACATCCACTGGAGCGTCCCCACACACCATTCCCATACACAGAGTAAAATCACAGAAAAATTCTTAACCCCCTTCTCTCTCTGAAAAATTCTTAACCCCCTTCTCTCTCCTCAGAGAGGGCACCCCCCTTCTTTTCCCCACAGCCAACGGCACTCTTTTGCTCTCTGCTGGCTCCTTCCTGGCGGCCCTCTATGGCTCACGGCCAGGCTCCTGGCGGCCCTCTATGGCTCACGGCCAGGCTCCGGTGGCAAATCCACTTGCACACTACCGGATTTTAGCGGCGGCCCTCTACGGCACACGGCCGCTGCAGGATCGATCGCATCCTGCGCTTCCCCTTCCCTGGGAAGCTGCTCCCCCTGTGGAGCTTACCTGTCCTCTGCAGATCTTACTTCCCTTCCCCCCTGCGGCCGCTTTCTCTTTCTCCCGTCGCCACGGTGCAGTTTGGCTCTCCCCCTGGGGTGAGCCAGTCCCTTCCCACAAACAGGCAGGAAGCGCGCTTGGGGCCAGCAAACGCCAGACCAGGAGAGCCTTTTCTGCTGTGCAGCGACGCCTCGGACTCCCTGTTTTCTCAATCCCGGGGAACAGCGAAGGGTTCCCGGCCAATGCACCACGTTATGGAGCCTTATTTGCCCCTACGGGTTCCCATTGTTGCGCCCGGTGAGAGAACATGGAAGTAAAAAAAAAACCTGAGGCTTCTGGCTTCAGAGAGAGAGAAAGATTTAATTTCTGCATGCAGAGGTACCTGGGTGTTTAGATAGCCAAGCAAGTACAAAACTAGTCAAATTTCAGACAGTTCTTATAGACAGTTCTCTGGCTCTCTTCCCACCCCAGAAAACTTCCTCTTGTCCATATAAGGAACATTTCCTGTTGTACATATAAGGCAAATGACATTTAGCCAGAGTTGGTTCATGCGCACTCCAGCAAGGCCATCCTATCTCTTGACCTAGACAACAGTTCCTCTCAATGAAGGACAGCTACAGTACTCTCTGCGTAAGGTCTACTGTTCTTATCTCCAGACACTTAGTAAGGCAAAGCTTGCCAGAGAGAAGTACAATGCAGATCAAAGTTCACAGCTTTACAGAGCAGTTTCATACAGAAAAGCTTAACAGGGGCACTTTTATACTTAATACATTCACTGGACTAACAATACATTCAGGTAAATATATAGGTTAGCTAATTAACCCCTTCCAGTTTGTCTGCAGGATCAGGCCAGTGGCTCTTCTCACAGTGGCTGACCAGAACATAGCCGTTGTGGCTAGCAGCCATTGATAGTCTTATCTTCCATTAATTTCTCTATTCCTCTTTTAAAACCATCCAAGTCGGTGACCCTCACTGCTTTCTGCAGGAGCAAGTTCCACAGTTTAGCTACGCACTGTGTGAAAAAGTACTTTTGGGAAATCACAGGTAAAAATACCCCCATTGCAGAGTTGATTTGCAGAGTTGGAAGGGATCCAATGGATCGCCTAGTCCATCATTCAGTTTGACTGGATGTCCATGAGTTCCAATGTTAGGAGAGAGGGAGAGAAAGTCCCTCCCGCTTTTCCCATGCCATGCACGATTGTATAAACTGCTATCACGTGGCCTCTTATAGGAGCATAAGAACTCAACGATAACTAACTTCTTCTGACTCAAATAAAAGGCGTAGGAATATGCTGGAGAAGATTGGCGCCCCATCTTTCTTTCAAGAATAGAAATTCTCCAAATTAGATTTAGAACACAGCATCAAGAGAAGAACAATAAGATTTAAACCCAGACTGAAAGCACGCCACACACAAAATCACCGTAAAATAAAAAATTCAGCAGTGATGGCCACCAGTCATCAAACTGTCAATTTACTAAACCAAAGGCCCTCAGTCAGGACACTTTCTCGCCAGAGGTGAAAGCCAGTATGGCGGCCGCTCTCCTCAGTTCCACACACAAAGTCATTTACCACAGACTAGCTTAACAACAACAAACTTTATTTGCGTAGCCTACAGGCCATGGCATCAAAAAGACACATATTACAGATACTGGTAAAAAGCCCTATATAAACCAATAAAATGAGCTGAATCAGAGTAGCTTAGGGGGCACATGGCAGGCCAAGCCACGAACACCTGTCTCTGCCCTCCACAACTTAACTGTGGGATTAGCCCTCTTTAGCCAAACGGTAAGAGCTCAAGGACGAAAAAGCCAGGTGGGTCTGCCTAGGGAGGATTTTTTGATGACTGAAATATTCTACTATCTCCTATCTACTGTACCTGCCAAACTTCAGGTGGTGAGTAGACACAGCATCTCCTTAAATTAAACCTCCACTGCCCTGGTACACACACACACACATACACACACTCTGAAAATATATTGCTTAAGTCATCCTAGCTGATTCATATCCTTCTTTCCTAGCAAAGTGACTGTCTGTGAGGGGGGGGGGTGAGGTTACCTGTCAGGGAGGCCTTTATTCAGGCCTTACCTGGCAGGAAATAATTTCCCTCAGAGTTCTAGATTTTGAGGCTGATTCTTGGCTTGCTCCCCAGCCCAAACTGCCTTCTGCAGTCTCTGTATTATTTCGTAGCATCTAGGATATGCCATAAGCTACTAGGTTTTGTTGACTGATGCTATCCGACCCACAACTTGCACAATGAAAGTTCCAGTGCTAAAAAAAATATGCATGCAGATCCTATTAGGGTATGCTGAGGTCAGGGTGGTGCCTTTGGACCCTGGAATTCTTAATATTCGAAAAAAAAAAACCCAAATGGGTTCCCTGGCAGGAGCACTGGGATGGGTGCAGCCATACCAATAACAGCCATGTATTTTTTTTGATCGATTTCCTGATGAGGGAGCTCTTCTAAGAACTTATCCAAGTCTTCCTTCAGTTTTGCTTTGAGCTGTGGGTTCCAGAAGAGATGCTTGTCCAGGTAGGTATCTTTGAATTCCCTCACAGCTGCCATGGCATCTGCACTACATTGCAGGCATCCATGAGATCCTGCAATGTCCTGGGCTATTAGCCAAAACACTAGCCAAGGCATCACGCTTTGTTGTGGTTGGAAAAAAGGAGCCTTGGCCTACATTGAGGTGACGTCATAGCTATGACATCACAAAGCCCACATGTTCTCAACCAATGTAATAATAACCACGGTTGAGACTTATTTATTTGAAGCATTCCTACCCTGCTCTTCTGCTGAGAAAGCATCTTACAAAAAGATCAGTAATAAGTCAGCCCTTTCCTACGGACTTACAATATGAAAGACATGACACAAAAGGAAAAGGGGATTAGGAAGGAGAAGGAAAAACAAACTCAGCCACCAGTTCTCTCTGTTGTGAATACTTTTCCTCATCCCCCCCCCCCTTTGGCCAAATAGGACACAGGGAAAGGAGAGGGGAAAAGGCACTGGGGAGGAAAGAGAAATAGGGCTTTATATCCATTTCCCAGATACCAATGATACTTCAGACACAGGTAGCATACAAACCGCACATTGAAAACACACCTAAAGCACACACACCACAAAATAATTCTGGAAGCTGTGGTTTATCCCTCACATTCCCAGTACCTGCAAGAAACTACAGTTCCCAGGATTCTATGGGAGTAGAGGTACTTGCTCCTGAGATGCACATATTCACAATGGTACAACGGCTAGCACAGAATGCCAGGGTAGACATATATCTCTCCTTGTAGGCCACACATACTTGTATTATTCTGGTGGCAGCTGTCTCTGATATGCTGCACCATCAAATACAGGTCCTCAGTTTGTTGCCCATCTGTTGGTGAGGATTTCTCCTTCTAGTTTTCTAGGGTCAGTCTCTTTGCAGTTGTGAGGGCTCTCAGAAACCCCTTACGTTGTCCATCAGTCGGCTCTCACAACACTGGAATATATTTTACAATTAAATGGGTATAATTAAACCTTAAAGCACGTACTTGATACCAAATTAATAACCCCTGCCCAGAAAAAAGCAATGATGGGGTGTCGGAATACGTTTCACGGATCCGCCATGGATTCATATTTATTTGGTTATTTCATAAGTTTTTCGAGGTCTACTTTTGGTATAATTGCGCGTAAAAGCGAAAGTGAAAGCATGTATGAATAGTGTGGTTCACTTATGAGATTAATCCGCCTTTATTTTGTAGATCCGGTCATGTTCAAAGTTGTTAATGAGCGTTAAACTTGCTTCCCGCCTTTTTGGAGGGCAGCAACAGTGATTTTATTGGTTAAAGTACTAATGATGATGTCACGTTTGTTCCCTAATAAAAGGCAGAGGCACCCCGCTTAGGCACGAGACCGCACGTTCTTTAGGAGAAGTTCGTTTATGTCTTTTAGTTGGGTTTTAGTTGAAGTCAAGTTTAGTTTAAGGGGCTAGGAGCGGGCTGGACGGGTTGGATGGGTTTTTCTTTAGTTAGAGTTAGATCGCGGAAGATCATTCGGTTTTAGTTTTAGTTAGGTTCTTTTAGGTTAACCTAGGGTTAGGCCCGCGGAAGATATTTCGGTTTTAGTTTATTTAGTTAGCCTCGCGGAAGATCGGGCGCGCAGGGTCTTTAAGCTTAGGAGAACTTAGCTTAGGGGACGAGCCTACGCGGGTTCTGCCGAAGCCACTAAAGATACAACCGGTGTCTGTCTTCCTTTGGGGTTAAAGGGGGGAGTAAAGTAAAATTTTTAATTTCTTTAATTGGGTCCGCCTATTCAGAGTCAGGGTATATATTTTATTTCACGAGGCAACTTTTCTTTAAAGAAGGCAACTAGGAACTCACACACCATCAGAGTCTTCAATTGGCTTACTCATTATCCTTCAGACTGTGAGGCTTGGCCGGCGACCGTGCTCAAAAGCACGCGGAACGCTGGCCGCTTTCCCCGCAACTGGTACCTCGTGCATAACCAGTCCAAGGCCGTGCACGAGGAGCTCCAGCACCCATACCCCGACAAGTGGTGCCCCGTGTGAGGCAAAGCGTAGTCAAAAATCGCTTCCACGAAGACTCCGGTTGAAGGCAACATATCGGAAGTGGCTCGGAAACAGACATTGAGAGGTGAGGTATAACGGCCCGGTTTATCCAGGATTTCGCTGCAGTAGCGCGAATCCACCGCTTGCCCAAAGTACTGTAAATAGAAATTGTGCGCGTGTATTTTTGCCCCAAGGGGTCCCCGGGTAGAGCGGCAAGGAGTTTAGTGTAAGCCTACGGGCAGGATAAGGTCTTCCCTAAAGCCTACGGGTGGGAAGGGTCTGGCAAAAGCCTACGGGTGCCAGGGTCTGGCAAAAGCCTACGGGTGCCAGGGTTTTCGGTCAAAGCCTACGGGTAGGGCCGGTGTCTCCCGAAAAAGCCTACGGGTGGGAGGGAAAGGTTTTCTGGCAAAAGCCTACGGGTGCCAGGTTTTTCGGTCAAAGCCTATGGGTAGGGCCGGTAGCCCCTAGTAGAAGCCCACGGGTGGGGGCGGAGGTTTTCTGGCTAAAGCCTACGGGTGCCAGGTTTTTCGGTTAAAGCCTACGGGTAGAACCGGTGTCCCCTAGTAGAAGCCTACGGGTGGGGGAGGAAAAGTTTTGGAAAAGTGTTTAAAAAATGGGCTCCTCACTCTCAACTGCTCAAGTAAAATTTTGTGAAGATTTATTGTACCTTTTGAAAAGAAATGGTCACCCTGTCTCTGAATCAGAAGTAGAGCTTTTAGTTAAAACTATTGGGGAAATTTGTCCCTGGGTCCCTAAGGAAGGAACGAAAGATTTAGCCTCATGGGAAAGGATCGGGTTAGAATTTATGGCCAACCCGAAAATCGGAATTCCTGTACAATTAGTATGGAGCAAAGTAAGAAACTGCTTTCAACAAATCGCTCCAAGAAATGTTTTGCTTAATGGAACAGTGAATTTAGGAAATACTGCTTTTAATAGTGCCCCTGTGCTGCCGCTTGCGGTTGTGCCATTTTCGGCCCCCTCGCAGCAGCCAGTTCAGGCCCCGTTGTCGTACACGCACTCGCCCTTGTCCAATTTGTCGTTGCCAGATTCATTGCCGCCTGTGCCGGTGCAGCAGACGCCGTCGGCCTTTCAAGCCCCGCCGCGGACTGCCCCACCGCCAGTCGCTCAGCAGTCATCGCAGGCCTTTTACCAGCCAGCGATTTCAAGTCAGCAGCAGCCGCGGACCTCGCTCCAAGCAACGGTCCCGCTTCCTCCATCGCAAGCCGCGCTTTTGCCAGCGATCCAGCAGCAGCAGCAGCAAGCAGCCTTTTTGCCAGCAAACCCTGCTGCCCTGCAGGCCGCGCTCAAGCCAGCAGCTCCAGTTTTGCAGCAAGCTGATTTCCAATCAACAGCAATCCAAGCTTCAATGCAAGCAGCACAACAGCAATTTACCAACCCTTCAGCACCTCCAATGCCATTGCAGATTCCAAGACAAGAGCAAAGCCAAACAATGATGATCCAGATGCCAGGACTTGCAGTACAGAGCCAACAACCTTATGCTCCAACTCCAAGTCAGCCATCTTGTCTTCATCCAACTCCAAGTCAGCCATCTTGTCTTCATCCAACTTCAAGTCAGCCATCTTGTCTTCATAGTCAGCCATCTTCAAGGCATCCAGATGTCAAAGACTCTTTAGCGCCATCTAGTGGCTCATCATTTGGAAAGCATCAAGAAGATTTAAACTCACTGATGCCACCTGCAGACCCTACAGCAATGCAACCCATTTGCAGAACTCAAGCTTTAGAAGCAGCTTTGGGACAAATAGACTTTAGTGCTGATCCAATGCACATCTTTCCAGTGATTCGTGCTAATGGAGGACAACCTGCAAGATATCAAGCCATCCCTTTTGAAACACTACGTGAACTGCGAAAAGCCATACGCGAAAATGGACTTCAAGCTCCTTATACTAGAAGTTTACTTGAAGGACTGTCCACTAGTAGACTTCTGCCATCTGATTGGAAGTTGATTCTTCGCACCTTCCTGTCGCCTACAGATGCTCTTCTGTGCCTGCAAGAGTGGAAAGAAGTAGCAGCCAGACGTGCAACGCCACTCGCCACAGAAGATATGCTCACAGGATCAGGACATTACTCCAATCTCAATCAACAGCTAGCCATACCTGATGCTGCACTTGTCACCATAGCAGACATTGTGGTCAAAGCTTGGCGCAGACTACCCAATCGCACAGATGCTAGCTCAGTATCAGGATTCGCTGCAGTTAGGCAAGGTCCAAAGGAGCCTTATGGGGACTTCGTGGATCGCCTGATTGTTGCAGTGGAACGCCAGATAGAAGATCGTCATGCCAGAAACATGCTGACAAAACAACTTGCCTTTGAAAATGCCAATGATGACTGCAAGAATGCCCTAACAGCAGTTGCAGCTCGTCCAGATGCCACGTTGACTGAGATGCTACGCGTCTGCCAGAATGTCGGTACCCACTCCTACAAAGCACAGCTCTTGGCAGCTGCGGTACAGATGCCACGTCAAGACAGCTCTACGCCAGTCAAGAAGTGCTATGGGTGTGGAGGCGATGGGCATTTCCGGTCGCAGTGCACAACAACGCCAAGGCCTTCTGCCAAGCCGCCAGAGAGATGTCCCATCTGTCAGAAAGGATTTCATTGGGCGAACGACTGTCGTTTGAATCCACAAAATACATCACCTACCTCATCTCCAGTTCAGGGAAACGGTTCTGCGGGCCGCGCCCCGGCCCCGGTAAAACAATAGGGTGCAAGTTCAAGAACATCATGAAGGTCAATCGTCCCAGAAAGGTGAACAACGCTACTCCTTATCCAGGTCATCAGGAAAAGAGAGTGATCCAGAGAGATATCTACTCTCCAGATGTCCAGAGAAAAGATGTGACCTCATCAAGCATTCAGGTTCCAGAGGTTTCATCATCTGCCTTTCCAGTAGAGAACACAGCATTCAGTTCACCTTCTGCTGACCGCCCTTCAGTTCCTGCTGATGTAACCCCCGCTTCACAACAAGCAATCACAGTCAAGTCTTTGATCGCAGAATTGCCTTCAACGTTGAGAAAACATCCTACTGAGGTCAACCTCGCAGCACCTGAGCTTTACTCACCTTTGAGTCAAGGTCAATCTGTCATTGAAGGACATTTGCCCTTGATGAAACAGCAATATCCAGGTAGCAGCCCAGCTGATGATCACTTTCCATGTGGCCAAAGAACGCAAGTGAGTGAGACAGCTCCCTCTTGTGGAAGCTTAAACATCACTCCAGTTAACAATGTCCACACCTTTGTGTCACCTCCAGCTTTTAAGCTCAGCCCGCCACAACCAAATAATTATCATGGACAACAACTTCAACTGTCTTGTATCAAAGAAGAAGTTCCATCCTGCCAGTTTGATGCACAACTGACTGAATGCCAACAGGTTCGACAGCATCAGCAACTCTTACCAACGGAAGAACCTCAAGTTTGCCAACTCAACGCAAAGCAGCTTCAGAGTTGCCAACTTCAGCAGTGCAAAAAACCCGAAGCCAAAAAGATGTCTTCAAACACTGCCAACGAAGAACAAGAAGAATCTTCTGTCCCAGGTATACCACTCTTCTTAACAGAGGACTGTTACTTTTCAAATCCATGGTTTGCTCAGCAATTGCCAACATCCATTCGTGGTCCATTCCCAGACACTTCAATTTGCCTTATTTTGCCTAGGATGGATCGCCTCCCTGCCACAGTCACACTGACTGCAGGCCTAGTTCGAATCACAGATTCATCGCAGTTGCTGATTCCAGGATTTTCAACTGTTCCTTGTGTCCTGACAAAAGGTTTAGAAATTGCCAGACTTTATTTGCTTACTTCTACGCCTACAGCTCCTGTAGACTCTTTGCCTCCTCAGGCAGCAATGGCGCTAATCAAGATTACAGAAGAACGCCCTCATCTCGTCTTAGAAATGGGTGGACGAAAGATCAAGGGTCTTCTTGATACAGGCGCAGATGTTACAGTGATCGCCAGAAAAGATTGGCCTGACCAGTGGGCAACGACTGTCACCCAGGAAGTCTTCGGAGTCGGAGGTTTCGAACCCGCCCACCAGAGCGTACATCCGATTACCTTCCAGTCAGACTCAGGCTCCATGGTGCAGCTCCGTCCACTTGTTATGGATGTGCCTATCACCCTTTGGGGTAGAGACTTATTGTCTAAAGCAAGAACTGTTGTCCATACACATTTTTGATGTGGGCCTTTGCATCAGCGCCAGTACATGCTCTTCCACTCACATGGAAGGAAGGACCCCCTGTATGGGTCGACCAATGGGCGCTGACGTCAGAAAAGCTCGCTGCAGCAGAGGCCCTAATCAAAGAGCTACTACACCAGGATCGCATGCAACCCTTTACTTTCCGTCAGTACCTCATGGATAAAGCTCCACAGTCATTGGCCTTAGAGCGTTCCCTTGATAGTCTTAAAACTGTCCTTTGCAGTAAGCCTATTGCAAAGTTCTCCTGGAAAGTTTCACTGCTTGGTAAGGTGAATTCTCCTGTCTACAAGTTCTATTCAGCAGTATCTTCAAGCACTCTCACACCGCTGAAACTTTCCTTTGTTTCAGTGATCCAATCGCCAACCATGGGACGTTCCTTGCTATGTTCCGTGCTGTCTTTCGCATGGGCATTCTGTTGGCTGATTCTGAATGGTACTCACCGTGCCTACGGGTTGCTGCCATCACTTCTTGCAGCATACCTGTTTCCAACCAAAACCGCAAACCCTTTTCACCTGCTTTCTGTTGCTCTCTACCTGATTGCAAATATGCTCCGCATCTCCCCAGGTATTCTTTTGGAGTATCTTTTCCTGCATCAACCAAGAACTCTACTACAGGCTCTTCAGACGGTTCCTCCTTGTGCTCAGAAGTACTGTCTTCCGCAAGGAACTTTTCACCTGAAAGTCGAGTCATGTAGCCCTGCATGGTACTTGCCAGCCTGCATCTTCAACGACAACCCCTTGTTGCTTAATCCTCTCGGCGGAGGACTGTCCTTGCTTCTGTGGAAAAAACCCTTACCTCCCACGCCTGTTTGTGCGTTCAACATTCGTTCCTCTCTAGAAGACACGCTGGTCAAACTTTGCGTGAAATCCGATGCTCCCTTTTCATCGCAAGCCGTGATTTCCAACTCTGGTTGTTAGCTACTCGCTAACTTCTCAACTTCGTGTCAAATGCAGTAACTCTTCAAAAGTGCTCCACTAATAGCACCAGTTGAGTTCTGGGCAGTCTGCCTTACCCTCCTACTGCCTAGGCCTTTTGTTTGCCTCTGGGCGGCCTCTGGTTCCTGGCTGCCTGGATTTGTTCCAGTTACTCCCATACCTGCATTCACTAGCAGATCACCCTGATTTGCTTGCTTAACCTTCTTTCTTCTACAGGTATCGTTGTTTCTTCAGAGCTCGATGTTTCAGTACTTTCCTGAGCTCCATGAACTTTTCCTGAGTTCCAGGACTATTTCTTCTACATGGTCGTGTGTACTCGGAGAAGAAGACGACCGGCAACTCATTCATCGTCTTCATCCTCCTCTCCAATACCATTTTGCAGTTCTAAACCTGTCTTGTACTTTATATTGTACTTGTAAAAATTGCATATTTACCTTTGTATGCTTCTTGAAATATCCGCCTCGCATGTTACATGTGTTTTCCTTATAGCTTGATAATTAATGACATGGATGTTTATATATGCAAAGCTTTTCTGAAATGGTTTCCATTTAGAGCGTCACAATTTTGATGATATGGAAATGTTTATGTAAGGTCAAAGCATCGTCTTTGTGCAGTTCTAGTCATAGACATATTCATGTATATATGTTTTATTTCAATGATCCTAAATCTCCTCGTTGTGCTTGCAAAAGTTGCAATTCAAAATGTGGTAACATTTATATACTTTATTTGAAATGATTTCCTTTGGTCAAAGTATTGGTCATTCTCGGATTTGTTCAAGATATATATGTCAAGTCTGGTGGTATCCTACCCTCTTGGTACCCCTTTTTCTTTGAAAAAATTCCCCTCTATATGCTACCTTTGGCAGTAAACCAGGTTCCCAGCTTTTCCCTTCACCTTGTTTCCTGCTGTTCATGGGAGACCTTTATGTAGTTGGTTTAATTCCCATCTCGTTTCGCTGGAAACCCTTGCGTAGATGGTTTAAATCCTCATCCTGGCTGGGACACCTTTATATAGGTAGCTTAAATCTCCTCTGGTGGCGCAAACCACTTGTACTTAGGTGCCTTAAATCCCCTTTCTGGAATCGGACCCTAGTTCCCCGTTACCTGTGGTCGCTGTGGTAAGTCCAGAATCTGTCTTCCTGAAAGTTCCCTCGATTCTGTAGCCTCAGTGCCACACACCTTTTATGTTTCCTTATCCATTTTCCTCAGTTTTCCAAATAAAAATTAAAAAAAATGGGGGAGGGGTCTGGGTAGGCTATATAGCCCCAGCTCTAGTTATATTTTAATTTTGGGTCCCGGATCGGGACCTCTCTTATGTTTGGGCAGTCGTTATTCGTTATTTTTAATTTTGGACCTGCATCAGGTCCTCTCTTGTGTTTGGGGAGTAATTTGTTGTTTTACGCTGCACGCGAAAGTATACATGCTTATAAGGTGATTTGTTGTGTTACATTACATATTGAAGTATTTATATATGCCTAAAGGTTTACAGTGTATCGGATCGATCACTTTTTATGTTCGGCTAGTGGTTTGTTATTTTCATGACTTTATTGCTACATTATTGTACAAGTATTTCCTCCGATGAAGGGGATGGATATTGATGGTGTTGCTAGTGTTTATATCACAGTTTTGATGTGGACACTGTTGGCACTGTTGATGCTCTGCCCTTTCATGTCGAGTTCTATATCTAAACAAATGGTAATGTTTGTGTCAGATAAATGCTTATGATATCTCTAACCTTCTTTTTTTATATAACTAAATCAAAAATAATTTAATTTAAAACAAAAAAAGAAAGATGATATGTCGGAATACGTTTCACGGATCCGCCATGGATTCATATTTATTTGGTTATTTCATAAGTTTTTCGAGGTCTACTTTTGGTATAATTGCGCGTAAAAGCGAAAGTGAAAGCATGTATGAATAGTGTGGTTCACTTATGAGATTAATCCGCCTTTATTTTGTAGATCCGGTCATGTTCAAAGTTGTTAATGAGCGTTAAACTTGCTTCCCGCCTTTTTGGAGGGCAGCAACAGTGATTTTATTGGTTAAAGTACTAATGATGATGTCACGTTTGTTCCCTAATAAAAGGCAGAGGCACCCCGCTTAGGCACGAGACCGCACGTTCTTTAGGAGAAGTTCGTTTATGTCTTTTAGTTGGGTTTTAGTTGAAGTCAAGTTTAGTTTAAGGGGCTAGGAGCGGGCTGGACGGGTTGGATGGGTTTTTCTTTAGTTAGAGTTAGATCGCGGAAGATCATTCGGTTTTAGTTTTAGTTAGGTTCTTTTAGGTTAACCTAGGGTTAGGCCCGCGGAAGATATTTCGGTTTTAGTTTATTTAGTTAGCCTCGCGGAAGATCGGGCGCGCAGGGTCTTTAAGCTTAGGAGAACTTAGCTTAGGGGACGAGCCTACGCGGGTTCTGCCGAAGCCACTAAAGATACAACCGGTGTCTGTCTTCCTTTGGGGTTAAAGGGGGGAGTAAAGTAAAATTTTTAATTTCTTTAATTGGGTCCGCCTATTCAGAGTCAGGGTATATATTTTATTTCACGAGGCAACTTTTCTTTAAAGAAGGCAACTAGGAACTCACACACCATCAGAGTCTTCAATTGGCTTACTCATTATCCTTCAGACTGTGAGGCTTGGCCGGCGACCGTGCTCAAAAGCACGCGGAACGCTGGCCGCTTTCCCCGCAACTGGTACCTCGTGCATAACCAGTCCAAGGCCGTGCACGAGGAGCTCCAGCACCCATACCCCGACAATGGGGCATATGTAAATAATGTATATTAAACTTGCTTGAGCTATGCTGTTACTGCCAATAAACAGCTGATGCAACCAGCATCTCTTTTCTGAGGGGGCAAAGAGGAATCCAATAAATTTGGAAGAGCAGTTTCTTTTGGATTCAGCATATTGTGAGTTTTTTAAAATTATTTAAAAAGTACCTAATTAATTGAAAACAAAGCCAATTGTGATTGTCTGCCCTGTTCGTTGTTTTTTCATGAAAGAGTTCATTCAACTTACTCATTCAGGGGTACCATGGCCAGTGGGTTTGCCACAATCACTTTCTCCGCCCCGCCCCCATAACATTTTAAATTAAAAACAAACTAATCTTTAAAACAAAACAGAAAGAGAAAAATAAAAATAAAATAAAATGCAGAATCCACAAAATCGCTTTTAGATAATCCTGCAGATGATTCCCAGGTATATTGGGAGCCAGTATGAAGTAGCAGTTAGAGTGTTGGACTAGGACCTGGGAGAGACCAGGATTCAAATCCCTGCTCAGCCCATGGCTTTGGGCTGGTTGCAGTGTCTCAGCCTAACCAACTTCACAGGGCTGTTGTGAAGATAAAATGGGGGAGGAAGAGATTCATGTACTCCTCCCTGGTAAAATTTGTTGCGCTTTTTTCCTTTTTTCTTTTGTCCACTTATTTCACCATCTGATAGAGCTGTCTTTGCACCTTTTTGTTGCAAAAATATTTGGCATGTGCACGCACATTTGACTGCAGTTTTAATACAGACAACGACCATTTTGTGCCAGGTTCCATTCCTGGCCCCTGTGCACCTTGGTGGAGTGTGCGTAAGCCCAGCTCAACAAGCCCCGTTACGTTCTGCCCCTGTTACACCCCCCATTGTGCCCCCTTCTGGGTCCAAAAGGACCCACGTGATGGTGGTGGTTGTACGTCAATTGAATGCACCCAAAATGGTCGCCGCCTGTATATTAAGCCCCCTCTCCTCTTGTGGGTCATGGGAAGCTGCTTTTATCGGTCTGCCTGGGACCACCGCCTTCCTGCTTCCCATCACACCTTGTCCACTCTTACCTATCCTCTACAAAGGACCCCCCCCCCCAGTTTACCATTTAAAATAGTTTTTTGCCCAATGCCACCACAGCAAACGTAACCACTTCCAGCATTATGGGAGCCACCTTGCCCTTCTTCCATAGCTGTCAACTTCCCCCCCTTTTTTTTTTTTAAAGGAAATTCCCTTATTCCGAATAGGATTCCTCGCAAGAAAAGGGAAAAGTTGACAGCTATGCCTTCTTCATCAGAGCAAGAGGCATTATGAGCAGCAAACGCTCTTCAAAACCCTTGCCAAGGCTGCTAAAAAGTCTGAATTGTAAGCTAAGTTTGTATCCCGGCTTGCAGTCCTGGCTTACAGGGCGAGTGCCAACACCAGTTTTCCCATTCAGGTGTCATTGTGATCGGTGACGGTAAATGATGGTAAATGATTATTTAAACTGGGGGAGTAGGGAGGGAATTCTGGGACTTGTAGTTTACGCTTCATAGAATTACAATTCTCAGAAACCCTTAAGAAACTACAGGGCCCAGAATTCTTTGAAGGGGTGGGCAATGTGCTTCGGAGATATCGTGTGTATGCAGTCTGAGGCTTATCCCCATAGCGCCAATCCATAGTTTAGCATTTAAAATGGGCCCGGTTCGGATGTGTGTCGGACTGCCCCCTTATTATACTGCTTCTCCCTCATCCCCACCCCCACCTGACCCTGAGGAGGTCAGTTCCCCAGAGGCCTCCTCTCTCTTCACTTTGCCCAACCCGACCCGCCACGCCTCATCATCTTGTAAATTCCTGGGCCGTGTCGCCCTTTCATCGCATCTTGTATATCGGGGCTCTGGGACCACCTGGCCTTGTGGGGTCAGAATAACTGCGGTCACGGTCTGCTCTGCATTAATTAACCTTTGATCCTTAACGGGCACCCCGGGGGAGGAGAGGCGGTAGAGCCTCGTAAAAACAACAGGGAGATTAATGGCAAGCAAGCAATTTCACTTTCAAGACTTTTGGACAGCTGAGGGGGGCGGCGAAAGGAGCCCATCGGACGGATAGTGAGGGTGGGTGGATAGGGGGCTTGTGCAGCAATCTGGGAACTGGGGAAACCTAACAGGCTGCAATAGCAAGAAAGACCCCTGTGAGCAGGGTTCCCAACTGATGGAGGGGGAAGCAGCCTGGCCTGCTCCTGCGCCCTTGACGCTAGTTTGATTTGCAGAAATAAGAAGAAGCAGCTTTTTTCCCTCAGCATGGGGATAAACTTTACCAACTGTGCGAAAAGCACAGCTGCAGAGGCCGGTTGGAAAGTTGGCGGCTCCGAAGCAGTGAGTCCAGATTACTGTACATACTTGGCTCCAGGGCATAGTTTTAGAATTTGATCTTAAATTGTACATTGCAGGCATGAAAACACCTGAAGATCATTGTATGTTGGGATTTATTTCTACTGAATCCATTAACTCAAATTATGCACTAATATTAGAAGCATACATATACAGCACAACATACTGTATATACTGTAGCTTCTTGGGCCCAAACCTAATTATTAATCGCAGTGCTTTTTTTCCTAAAAAAAAAAAGTTTAGGGTTTACCTACTCTCATTTTCCTACTCGTATTGAAATACTGCCCCTCAATAAGGCCAAACTTAGATTGACAAAATGTACCCCCAGAAAAAAGCACTGATACCCCTGCGTACCCCCAGAAAAAAGCACTGATTAATCATTGCAAAGGCCTCTGTGCCATTTCCCTCTCCATTTCTAGTTTAGTTTTAATTGATCTGACAGCTATTTAATTGATAATATGTTTCAGCACAATCCTATACAGTACATGTTTACGTTGAAATAAGCCCCTCGCCACTACGGGGCTTCTTCTCTTGTGCATTTAGGATTAATATTGCATTGTTATTCAGGTGGTTTTTTTAAAAAAAAAAATCTGGTTGCAAATTCACTTTCTCCACTATAAAGTATTATCTTGTGCTATCAGCTGCTTAACTGATTATTTAATTTTAAATTTACTGAATGAAACCAAATAATTAAACGTGCATTACCAACATCTCAATATAGTTTCTTTTTTAAGGATTTGAAAAGATGGGTTTAATAACTTTAGTAAACAATTTAATAAGCAAAAGTGACACTTGGTATTAGGAATGTGGGAAAATGTCGGTTTCAGGTTCTCATTTTTCCAACAATAAATTTAGTTCTCCACATTCTCACATCACACACACACACACACACACTCTTTGTGAAAATTCACAAGATTTTCTCCTAATATGCCCATTATTGCAAAGCAAATTTCTATCATGTACTCCATTTTTCTATGTTATTTTCACTTATATGTATTTATTTTCACACTTTGCCCCAGTGTATGCAATTACTTGGCTGGAGAACCGCGTTGCAAAATCCCGAGGCGTTTAAATGTTGAAGGATGCTGTTTCAGTTAATGAATTGTTTTGGAACATGAGAATTAGGTAAGTTCACCATTAAACGCAAATTGAATAGCATTTCTCCCTCATTCCCACTTGATGGAAGGAAATTTCGCTTTGAGAGTCTTTAAGATTAATCTTCCCTCTTATTGTCAGATAAAAAACACAAACTGGATTTAAAACGAACAAGTTCAACCCCCACAAGTATTGTTTATTTAAGGTAACTTACACCCTGTCTTTCAGCTGAAAAATACTGTAGTCAAGGAGGCTGACAGGAAATTCATACAAGTCTTTTTAACAATTACAAAAAAGAACAATTATAAAGTCATGTTTTGGAACAGGCATGGGATGTGGCCCTCCAGGTGTTGGACTACAACTCCCTTCATCCCTGACCACTGGCCATGCTGGCTGGGGCTGCTGGGAGTTGGAGTCCAACAGCATCTGGATGGCGACAGGTTTCTACATTCTTGCTATATGGAAAAGCAAGGTATTCCAGCACTGACCTCTGCCAGAAATTATCCACTTCACTTGCCTGTTGCTGTGGTTGCTAGAAGGAAAGCTGGACCAATTTCTCTCTGATATGACAGCTAGGGTTTGAAATCTCTGAATATATTTGTTCTGTGTTCATTCATAAATCCATTTCATGTTATTTCCACATGAATCTGGAATGTTTTTTTTAAGATGCATGAAAATCCCTATTTAAATATGAAACTAAATTTGTATCATTGAATAGGTTTTCTCAGAAAATATATGTTGCAAAATAGATTTTCTCGCAAACTCCACATGTGTTTAATCAAATGTAAACTTTGGGAAAGTGGGAAAATCCAAAGGATATCTATTTTCTGGTCCACTCATTAAAGCTTGGGAGTTGCAGTACAAGAATTCCTTGGGCATCCCTGATGACAACTATCTGCTTTGGATACAAAATGGAAGGAAAACCTATATTATTGATTGATTGATTGATTGATTGATTGATTGCCCGCCCATCTGGCTGGGTTTCCCCAGCCACTCTGGGTGGCTCCCAACAGAATATTAAACAGAATAAAACTTCAAACATTAAAAACTTCCCTAAACAGGGCTGCCTTCAGGTGTCTTCTAAAAGTCAGGTAAAATCTCAGGTATGAATATACCCTAATTTGAGTAAATCCCACTGAAGTCAGTGATAATTTTTTCAGAGCAGCATTCACCAACCCAGGGCTGGCCTGTTCATGAGTCGGGATGAGGCTCCACCTGTCAGAGAAGCAGCAATGGTAGCAGTTTCCGCGAGATCTCTCCCAGAAACTGCCACTGCTGCTTCAAGGGCAAGGCCACACAACGCAGCAGTGGCATCAGCAGAGTGACGGTACCTTCCAGTTTCACTTCAAGCAGCAAAACGGAATGCACCAGTCTGTGCCCTCTATGGGTTTTGGACTACAACTCTAATCAGCATCAGCCAGCACAGCCGTGCTGCTTGGAGCTGATGGAAGTTGTAGTGAGAAACATCAGGAGAGCAGATCAGCAAAGGCTTTTATAGAGGGACATGCATGGGATCGGGGCTTCAGGTTTCTTTTTTCAGCATATTGGGCATAGGTGGTGGATGGAGTTGGTGTGTCTCTGTATGGACTGTTGCAACAGCTATTTATGACAGTCCTGTTTATTAATCAGTGCTGGGGCAGTCAGGGATGGAAGCTGTGGCTCAGACTTCACTTCCTCTGCTGACTGAAGCTTACAAGTGTGTCTTTCTCACTTGTGCTATATTTTGGGTTTGCGTTCATGTAGCTTCATATCGGATGCTATTGCATTTTATTTATTTATTTTGAGATTTCAGACTAGTGGTACCCTTGAACAGTGTGAATTTTTTTAAAGAGATTGCTCTCATTTCTTAGACAGTAAATGTTCCCATTTTTAAAAATGGGTTTTTTTATTTGATAATTCATTAACTCCACAGGCAATTATTTGGTTGCCACCACTGTGTTCCAAATACTGATTTACCCTACTATGATTATGCAACACTGGGTACATTTAGATAATGAATCTGATTTTTTTAAAAAGATTTTTATATAGGTAAGTCCAGATGACCCTGGGGGCTGTTGGTAGGAATCTTTCCAGGGAAGGTGCAGAATGGGGTGGAGTTTCAGATTGAAGGCGGTGCCTTTTCTAACTTGAAGCTCCACCCCATTACTCCGTACACTCATCCCCTGAAATGGCACATGGTTATTTGGACTTACACACACCAAATTAATAAAAAACTGGACTTCAAATAATTCCACCGCAGCGGACAGTGATACAATGTAGTTTTGGGTAGAAGGCAAACTGCTGTGGAAGAGAAACAGTGCTGAATGTGGCGAAAGCAGGGTGGAATGGAAAACGATGCCTTCTTACATCCTTGGCAGCTATGCGACAGCACAATCCTGCGCATGTTTCCTTAGCGGTAAGTCCCATGGTATACAAGGGGCCTCGTTCCCATTGTCCCAGGTGATCAGGCACAGTACTGCCACCTCTCTTCCTCCCCCCAATCCCCATTTTATGCAGTTTCTCTTTCCTGACCTGCAGGATGGGAGAGGAAAGTCACATTCTCCAGCAAAAGCTAGATGAGTTGCTACACCATGCCCCCTTCCCATAGCCATCATCTCATAGCCACCAGGCCCCTCCCAGATGACCTTTTTAATTACACATTTGTGATGTTTGCGCTCATGATCTATCAGGATGGTCATACACGATCCTGCTTTCAATGCTGTTTGTGCCTGCCAAAGGTTTGAGGTGTCCACACGGCTTTCATTTTCAACCAGTACATATTCCGTCATGTGTTTGTCTGAGAAAGAGTGCATAACTCTCTTTGTCTCTCAACTTTTCCACATGTATCATTGTGGTGTCTCCAACCTGGGTTTATTTCACGGTTCGTGGCGCTGCATGGATCCATTTGCCTTTTGCTCCCCTTTCTCACTCTCTCTCGCTCTCCTATGCCATCTGCCCACCTGTCCGCATGTGTTTGGGGATCTGTCTCCTTGGGGCGTTTCTCCCCCCCCCCTCTCCTTGACACACTGTTTATCACTGTCAGAAGCCCACTCGCTCAGTCCACTTCCATCAGGGAATGTAGCAACCCCAGATCAAAGCCCCAGAGTTCTGGAAAGCTCTTTCACCACCAGTGGCTCATGGTTCCAGGCCTGGGTGAGAAACCTGAACATCCAGGCTTGCATAGCTCATTAATGCTTCAACAGATCATTGGAGGCTCTATTTCCCCTTCCCCATCAGTGGATCCGATCTGACTCCATGGGGCGACCGTCTGCCATTTACCCAAGGGCTTGTAAAACTCGCCAAACTTCCTCATAAACTCCCAGCAAAGAAGGTTTCATTTTTAAGAAACTCCAGCCCAGCTGATATCAGATTCCAGGAACCTCGGTGGAGAAGAGTGGTGGACGCGGTCTCCAGACACAAGCAATCGGGGGGGTAAAAAGGTTGGTTTGCTATCATCGCTATATTGTGTCACTATGTTATTGTATCACATTGAGGGGGTTCCCCCCCCTGCATTCTTTTCCCTAATGCATGATAAATCCTAGCGCAACCAGCATGCGTAGCCAAACCCGAAAAATGCGATCAGAGAAATATTTAAGGCAGCAAAGTCTGCAGCATTCGCGTGGATATGTTATCTGCATTATATCGGCCTTACCGATGTTTTGTGGAATAATGGGAGGTAGATAATACCCCAGCTAGCAAATGCAACAGAATGCGGACACGGTTATTGGAGACCGGGGTGTGTGGCACCAGAAGCCTGCAGTGTGTATATTGCAGCATTATCCAAATGAAGCCATAATATCTCAGCTGACGCAGGCAAGGAAAATTAGTCAGAGATTAGCCAAGTGATCGAGACAGCTAATGTGCCAGAGCTTAAATCGCTAAATATATCCATAGTTACAGCAGACCTTTGGTAATAAAATGTGTAATAGATGCCGGGAGATGTGACTGGTGTTGTAGCTAGCGGCTCATTAGTTGTTTATATGCTTCGGCTCAATGACAGTTTTGTGGAGAACCAGGAGAGCTTTTTAAGGTTTCCTGAAATGTCTTTTTTTGTTGGGGGGTGGGGGAGAGAGTTCCCCCAAGTGTTTGAATCTCAAAACTTGCAAATATTCCATCTCTTGTCCGTCCGTCTTCCTGAAATCCCCGGGAAATCTTGAGTTCTCCCAAGTGACATGTTGAAATTATTATGTCCTTCCGTTTAATGTTTTGTTAGCTTATTACATTCACCGCAGCTCACAAAATGAACAGGAGCTGGGCTGAGTAGTCTGCTAGCATGAGCGATTGCTCTGGCTATGGCAGCTTTATGTTGATGTGAGCTAGCCAATTTCGGTGTAGTGGATTCTATATTGCTTCAATGCGCACAAAAATATTTGTCGTTACATGTTATGCAGGGGTTGCAGCTTACATGTGCAGTGGCTTCTGCTATACATTTCGTGCGCCTTTGGAGAGAATTTGTTTTGAAATCATTGCGGTTGTTGAGGGTGAGGAGGAGAATCTCATCTAACCTATCTGTACTCAGTTTGATTACATTAACAATTTGGTGAAAATCCATTACACAGCCATAACATATTCAGACTTGGAGCAGGCCAGGCCCTCGTTTGAGGAGGTTTAAAATCTTCTCTTACATTTCTTGTTGCTGACATTGGATCCTCACTAACATGGTGTTTGTTGAAAATGCACTGAGGAAAGAATACGTTTTAAAACTGTAAAGTTTCACCTCATTTAAATTAAAATGGGTTTAAAACACCACCACATTACTGCTTTGCTGACCAGATATTGAACTGATGTGAAATGGTTTTTCTTCATAACTTGTACAATTCGATTTTGGGTAAAATTTCCTACTCCACTTTTGTAAGCAGCAACTTATATAGTGTGTATGATATCAGGTGGGGTTGGTTTCTTTTTAATGGTACAGAGGACAGATAGACTACCAATGCAATCCTATACATATATATATATAGGAGTAAGTCCTACCAAGTTCAGTGGCACTTATTCCCAAGCAAGTGTTTACAAGATTTCAGCCTAAATGCCACAGTTAAGAAATTCTTCCAGTTCTAGGAACAATTCTAGAAATGACCTTTCTGTTGCTAATAATAATAATACCATGAAGCAAGAGTTAAGGAGATGTATACACAATTCAGGGGCTCTTGGGGTGAACTTGAAGATTTACTTCAACATTCCCATCCAATATTAAATATACTGGGGAGACCCAGCCAGATGGGTGGGGTACAAATAATAAATTATTATTATTATTATTATTATTATTATTAGGTGTAATATCGTAGTGGAGCTGAAAATGAAAGGCAAAATGAAAGGCAAAATATTTCCATGGTGCCTGGCAGCCAGCATTCCCTAGTAAACTGTTTTGGAAACCTTCAGATCATGCATTTCCCTACAGCTTAGAAATGCTCATGTCCTGCTCATGTGAGATTTGTATTCTTTTTCTTTGCATCGTAAATATAGCTTCCCTTCCCAGCGCTACCATTATCTGCAGCGTTTCAAGGTTTAGCAAATGCAAAGGCAAAGTTCTTAGAGAGGGTATTTGAAGGATCTGCTGGAGTATTCGGTACAAATTCGGTGCATTCCCTCCAACCACTAGACACGCTGAGAAAGCAGGCCGTTTATTTCATTTACTGCATTTTTCTTTTAACCTGCTTGTCAGGCAACTGTCATCTCCCAAAGCAGCTTACATCAGTTGAAAAGAAAAAGGGGGAATGAGAGCCTGGTCCTGCCATGATCCGACTAACAAACTAAAAAGACAAGGCAGTCACACAAGAGGAGCAGAGAGGAGGGGAAAGGTAGAAGAGAGAGAGAGAGAGAGAGAGACCAAGTTAACCAAGGCGGAACAAAGTGCTGCACTATGAGTATTTAGACCCAGATCTTGCCATACTGCTCCTCTGTTCGTGGCTCTTCTTCTTTTGGCCCATGGATGGGAACAGCATGTTCTTGCCTGCTTAGCAATCCCAGGGTAATAATTGTGCCTCTTAAACTGGTGCAGCAGGAGAGAATAATGCTCTAAGCAGAACGGATTACAAAGGGGGAATTGATTGAATAAACCACATCCTCCTCGCGCTGCAAGGACCAAGGACCAAGAACAGAGGTGGTCCTGGTAAATGCGGGGCAGGTGGAATTATCTGTGTTCTTTGGACCCTCTTGCCCCATGAACTGTAAACTGATATGCTGCATGTATTCCATTCAACGTATGCAGATGATAAACAATGAAAAATCTGTTGCTCCACAGTACGGGAAACTTGTATCGTCAATCATTGCGTCCGCTTGTTTGTGTGTGTGTTATCACACTTCAAGTTGAGACCTGAGGGTGGCAATCAATTTTCAGTGTTTATTTTTGTTTCCCTTTTAGACAGTAAGAGGTGCAGTTGATACCAAAATCATGCTCTTAAGTGCCGAAAAAGCGGTGGTGAGGGTTTGTGTTGTTCACGATAGGCTTGGGTTTCCTCCTCCCTACAAAAGTTAATAAAAGGGAAATCAAGCCTTCAGACATATTGGTCTGCTGCCTGACTTCCTTATTTACATACATATTCAGGAAGGGTTGTTATTTCCAACCCAGCTCTAAACATATTTACCTGTAAATGTCACATGAATTTCCATAAGATTTGTTTCTCAGAAGGTGTATTTCAGATTGCCGTCTTCAGCTATTCCCATCCCCTGCCAAGTTTTACCTAACCACCCGACAATAAAGGGAACTGTGTTTTCTCAGTTTCTCAGCATTGCAAAGCAGTAGGCAGTAGATTTAAGATTTATTTTATATGTTTTTTTCTTTTAAAACCCTTCCCACTAAAAGGCTTAGCAAGTGGATAATCTGTCATGGATTTTAAACCCGTACATTTCAGATGGGGAAGAAGGGGTGTTTTTTTTTTTAATTAAATGACTAATCTTCCAGAGTATATTTCTCATCCTATTTTGTATATTTTATAGCATGCTCAACATCATGAATCTTTCTAAAAAATTGTAAGGTGGGGGAACCACAAATGTTATCCTGCCCTAAAAAAACACATTATTATACTTTAAAGATTATCCAAAGCAAACCACTGATGAAAACTCACAAATTCTGGGCACAGTCCAGACAAAGTGATTTTTTTTTTTTTTAAAGACCGATGGATTTCAGAGAGAAGGGAGATTTACAGGGCAAGCCTATGCAAGCTTACTCAGATGTACGTCCCACCATATTCAACTGGGCTTGCTCCCAAGTTAATTGTGCATAGGATTTCAGCAGAGGGCTCCACTTTTGATGGGTTCTGGCTCTCTAGTTTCAGGATAAAAGCTGGAACTCAATCCCAGGACAAAAGGAAGAGAAAACATTTGCCACTGCTGTCGCTTCGTTTTTAACAATTGTTGCCAATTTTGGGTGGCATTCAACTAAGTATTACTCGAGTAGAGTAGACCCACTGAAATTAATAAACATAGCTAAGTTAGGTCCATTCATTTCAATGGATTTCCCTTCAGTAAAACCTGATTGAATACTGGCCTATATTAACATTATAATCTCTAATAATTTGACCCATTGCTCAGTTAGTGAATTTTGAAATGCTACTGCCAATAATATTTTGTACAACAAAAATTTGGGGCAAATTGGCAAACTCTTGGGAAATGAGGTGCTCTCCTTGAACATGGTCCGAGGCCTTGACAGTACTTACGGTATGTACAGGCTCTTTCTCAGAATTAGTCACAGGTGCAACACTTTGCTAGAACGGGCCTTCCATTATTTAGAGGAACAAATCAGCATGCAATAACAGCAGAGATTGCCAGCCAAAGGCAGAGATTGAAGAGCTAAAAAACCTGAAACGTAGCCAGAGAGTCTGGGAAGAGGGGGGAAAACCCACTTGAAACATTCCGATTGTTCTGTCTGCTACTGGGATCTTTCGATCATCAATCATTTCTATTACCGCAGAAATGTAACCCTGAAAATAATTGCATTATAACAATAATACTGAACTCTCTCAATCACAATATTTATTGTTCAGTGGAGAGAGAGGTGCTGTATCTCGCTGCACGTAAGGAGTCTAAGGCGGCTGCAATCCTACACGCTCTTACTAGAGCAGAGAGTTAGGGTGCTTCCAGATGACCTGTTTTGCAGAGCATTTGTCCTGATGTGTTTGCAGGGAGATTAGACGACGTTGGCTATTTAATGAGCACCCACTCTTATCTGCTTGGCAGGCAGCTCGATGACCTTTGCATTAAAGCAAGTGTCATCCCACACTTTCCAGTTCATTTTTCCCCATCCAAAAGTCCAGTCTTTTGAAGAAGTGTTTATTCTTTTTTCCGAACAAGCAGCTTGGACTGTGCATCCTGAATTTGCCAGTTACGCGATTGAAGTCTACCCCAAAATAAAGATAGTCTGGAAGAAGGAGGTGCGTGTCCACTGGTGTGGGATTGGTGCTGCTTGTGCATGCAATTTTTGTGCAGCCTCCCATCTACACAGCATTGTGTGTTGCTTCCAACAAAGTTTGACTCAGAGCAGACGTGGGATGAGGGAGAAATCCAACTCAGTTCACATTTAAAGGGGAACAGTAGTGGAGCTGTCTTTTTCGGAAAACAAACAAACATAGTTGGAGTACAGCATTTTTATGTGTTGTTTTTTTTAAAAAAAAATAGTGCGCTGTGTTCTATTCCCTTTATGGCTCATACAGACTTTGTTTTGTGCTGTGTTTCTTGGCACAGGTCTACGCTTTAAAGCGCCGTGTCTGAGCGATTTTCTTTTTGCCCTGGTGTTTTCCCCGTGAAAACCTACTCTTGACCACTGAAAGCCCAAACTGATGTTTGTTCCGATTGAATGTCAAAGAGCAGGAGTTCACAGGCAAAACTCTGAGGCAAAAAAAGGGGCTCAGACATGGCACTTTAAGGCATGGATCTCTGCCTAGAAAGTGCTGTGCAAAAGGTAGGCGAGCCCTTGGTGGGTTTTATAATGTGTCATTTTAGCAATGCTTCCTCTCCCATTTTCAGACCTTTTGTTTTTTAGTTGGAAATTGATTAACAGGAAAATCTTACTTATGCTTTATTGGAAGTAAACAAAATTTTGTCCCATGAAGTTAGTGATGATGGGGGAATATGTCTGTTTCAGTTCCTCTGAGCTTCTCATTTCCCTAGTCTTCAGTTCACCGTAAGAGACTTCATGATCACTTCTTCTGGCTCTTAATACGGAATCCATATTTTACAGTGCAACCCTATACAGATAGATGTACATTCCTATGAGTTCAATAGGGCTTACTCTCAAGTAAATGGGCATAGGATTGCAGCCTAGGTTACCTTTGAAATCAGTATTGTCAGGTAACATCTTCATTTCTTGGTTAGTAAAAAAAAAATAATTGCCCCCCCCCCCCGGTCTCTTCAACCTGGACTCCAAACAGCAAGAAAAGGGCACAGTGATTTATTTTTGAGATGTTACACACATCAAAGGTTTTCACACTGTCCCTTTCCTGAAATACATCTGCCACAACAGTGCCTGGCTTTCACTGACGTCTGGCAGTTAGCATTTCTAAATCTTGAACCTGTTCTCAAGCCAAGCTGTGGTTTTCCACAAATCTGCTGAGTCAAAGGTTCAAAGATAAAAAGAAAAAGAACAGAATGGGAACAGATGCCCCCGCCCCCCAAAAATCTCTCTCTTTTTGCCTTGGATGAATTAACCTAAAATTATAGCTGCCCTGGTGCTTCTCTGCTCATGATACAATTTCTTCTTCTTCTTCTTCTTCTTTGGCAATCACTTGTAGCCGAGTAAGATTGTCTTCCATGAACACGGTCTTAACAGTGAGTCTGTAAGTGATAGTGGAGGCCAATTCGGGATCCACAAGTCCTTCCACAGTGGGGACATAGGTTTCTGGACGGGAGTTGATCATGGTGAGGGTTTGCCAAGCGTGCCTTCCTCTTAGCACATTTCTCCCTTTCGTCCTGAGTTCGAGTGTCTTCAAAGTCCAGGACATCTTTGGTAAAGGCTGTTCTCCAGTTGGAGCATTCGCAGGCCAGTGTTTCCCAATTGTCTGTGTTTATACTACATTTTTAAAGGTTTGCCTTGGGAGAGTCTTTAAACCATTTTTGTTGACCACCAGCATTAGGCTTTCCATTTTTAATTACTGTATGCCAATAAGGAGTCCCGTTCCAGACCCAGACATGCACTGAATTCCTATGGTTATGACATGTTTATTCCAAAAGGGAGTTTACACGTGTAGAAGTGAATCCTAACTTGGGAGAAATGTGGAATATAAATACATCAAACAAACAAACAAACAAACAAACAAACAAACATTTCCTTATTCCTGGCAGGAGACACCTGATTTAGAATGCTTCTATTTCCCCCAAATGTTCAGACTTTTGCAATGAGGAAAGTAATAGGGGAAGAGTGGGGTGACCCTTGCTTTGACACAAGGTCATCTAACTGCCCCTTTATGATAACGCGTTGAGGATTATATTTCAGCGTTATCTGAGGAAGTGGATTCTGGTTCATGAAAACTTTTGCCATAGTAAATCTGTTCAACACAAGACTCTTTGTTGTTTTTACTGCAACAGACTGAACGTGGCTACTCTTCTGGAAAACAATTTTAATGTTTTTGGGGAGGCTCACACTGGACTAGCCACAATCCTCTTTTTAATAAAACAGTTTGTCAATTTATAGTAGCAGCTGCAATATGATCTGAATATAATGCAAATGCAAGCCTTTATTGAGCGATGCACTCTGCAGGGAGACTCATGCTCTGAGACTCATGAGAAACGTTTTGTGATCCAGGAAAGTCAAGTAAAGTGCAAGTTACAGGTAGGTAGCTGCGTTGGTCTGCCATAGTCGAAAGAAAATAATAATAATAAAAATCCTTCCACTAGCACATTAGAGACCAACTAAGTTTGTTTGTATGAGCTTTCGTGTGCATGCACACTTCTTCAGTAAAGTGCAGATATTGCAATCTAAAGCGTGTTGTACCGGTAATTCAGAAACTCTGTGGGATAGCTGCATACTCTTGTCTGCGGTCCACACTGTTTAAAGAATCAGACGTGCTTGGAAGAGACTCTGATTAAGTTGTTGATCATTTAATCAGTGTCTAAGGAAGTTACTTGCTCCAGTCTGAGGCTGGTGGTTCTAATTAGAACTGGGGAAATAAATTCTGTAAATGAATCAAACATCTGGCCAGCAGGGCATAACTAAGGTAGGGGCACACACAGAATCTGTCAGTTTTCGGTTCTCCCAGTTCCTCATTTTCCCCATCTTTAATTCAGTTCTCTACATTTCCACATCAGTTTGTGATTTATTTATTTTTTACAAAGCCCTCAAGAAAATTCATAAACACCCTAGTGCAAACTTCTCCTGACATACACATGTTTGTATGCAGTTTTGCCTATTGTAGACATTTTCCAAAGCAACAGCCATACTTTGGTTTTCGAACAGCTCAGTTTTTGTACATTTTGGCTCCCTAATGCCGCAAACCTGGAAGTGACTGTTCTGGTTTGCAAACTATTTTTGGAAGACAAACATCCGATGGGGCTTCCGCAGCTTCCGATTGGCCGCAGGAGCTTCCCGCAGCCAATCAGAAGCAGCACTTTGGTTACCGAACATTTTGGAAGTTGAACGGACTTCTGGAATGGATTCTGTTTGACTTCCAAGGTACAACTGTATAATGCATTTTTGCGTGAGCTATTTTCACCAATATATGCAGTTTTATACACACTTTGCCCTAGTATATGCATTTCTGTCCATGTTACTTGGCTGGAGAACCCCATTGCAACATTCAGAAACGGGGTGAATTTGAAAGAATGGCTGTGTTTTCAGTTCTCAATCTGGCTTGGAAAGTGAGAATTAGGTAGATTTACCTATAAATGCAAACTGAATCAAATTTCTCTCCCATTGCTACCAGTGCCATTTTATCACATTCCCCACCTTTCCAGGGTTGCAAGAATCAAGTAATTTACCAAACTATTAGGTTTTTTTTTAAAAAAAAAATCTCAGGACTGGAATTGGTTATTTTGTTAAAGAAACAAGCTATTTTGACTCAGGGTGGGGTGGATTCAGGAATGCTGCAACTGTATCCTGCATTGCAGATCCTGCACTGAGCAGTTGGGGGGGGGGTTCAACTTGATGGCCTCCAATAAACCTTCCAACTATGATTCTAGCAAGTATCCACGCCATACATTTAAAACACCCTCCCAAAGTATTCTGGGAGCTGCTGTAGCTTACAGAACTGCAATTTCAAGCACCCTCAACAAACTACAGTTCCCAGGGTGCTTTTGAAGGGAAGCCGTATGCTTTAAATGGACTTTACAGATATTTTATTTTTAACGATTTCAGAAGATTTATATGCCGCTTGATTGTAATAAAACTTCAAGGTGGTTTACGAAAAGAATAAAACAATCACATTATCGGGGGGGATGCCGGCTAAAAACAACTGTTTAAAGCATTCAGAAATGATTAAAATCAATGATGAGCTAAAAAACAGATGAAAACACATGTCAACGTTATACATGTATAGTGTATACACATACAGTCGTACTTTGGATCCCGAACGCCTTGGCTCCTGAACAAATCAGCTCCCGAACGATCAAAACCTGGAAGCAAGTGTTCCGGTTTCCAGATGTTCTTTTGGAAGCCGAATGTCTGATGGGGCTTCCGCGGCTTCCGATTGGCTGCAGGAGCTTCCTGCAGCCAATCAGAAGCCATGCTTTGGTTTCCAGACGCTTTGGAAGTCGAATGGACTTCCAGAACAGATTCCGTTCGACTTTCAAGGTACGACTGTATAAACATTATACAGGCTTGCCTAAACAACAGTGTTTTTAGCCGGTGCTGAAAAGAGTTCAGTGAAGCTGCCTTCCTGGTATCAGCAAGCAGGGAGATCCCAAGGGTGGGTGCCTCCACAATGGAAGACCAACTTCTTACAAATGCTGAATGAATATTATGTTGCACCTGTAACAGAGCCAGTTCCACAGAATGAGTGGGCCTATGAAGGGTGGCTGTGACCAAGGCCAGAGCGGGGCTGATTTAGGATGACCTGAGTGTGCAGCCCGATTGGTTTTGCATAAAGTTTTCAGGGAAGTTAGTTGACATCGACTGTTTTATTAAGCATTCTTTATGATTTATTTGAAGAGAGGTTAGCAGACATTGTGTCAAGCAATTATTCTTCCGCATCTCTCCATCACTTATCACAACTGGTCTGCTTCCCGGGGGTGGGGGGGGGAGCAGGTTTGTTGTTGCAAGACACCAAGGCAACTTAAACCGCACGACCTGGGTGTGTGATTCCCACCTGAAAATACAGTGGTACCTCGGGTTACAGGCGCTTCAGGTTATAGACGCTTCAGGTTACAGGACTCCGCCAACCAGAAATAGTACCTCGGGTTAAGAACTTTGCTTCAGGATGAGAACAGAAATTGGGCAATAGCGGTGCGGCGGTAGCGGGAAACCCCATTGGCTAAGTGGTGCTTCAGGTTAAGAACGATTTCAGGTTTAAGAACGGACCTCCGGAATGAATTAAATACATAACCAGAGGTACCACTGTAGTGACAGACTTAGAAGCACCCTAGATTCCCAAATCTGGTGGGTGGGGGGAAGAGCGCTGCACGGTAGTTCCTTAATTGACTAGAAGGCAATAAAAGTATTTATGCCAGCATGGTGGGGAACTGGGGAGGGGGGTGGAGAGAGGTGAGGCTTTTAATGTGTGGGGGTGCGGCCCAGCCTGTGGTCAGTTAGTTCCAGGTTAGGGGCTGGATATTCAATGGCTGGAAAATTGCCATTCTCCCCGTTGAGGTATTATTTGACCCTGTCGAGAGCGGGGGCTTGTTTCCGGCAACACTTGGCCCCTCCTGGGTTTAATTTGGCGTAGCAGCAAAAGGAGATGAAACAGAGATATGCCGGTGGGAGCCAAGAACCATATATCCTCAAACGAGGGGAGTTCACGCCAAAAATGCTGACATCATGGAAAAGGATGTCACACGAGAGCCGAAGCCTTGGGAGAAAGCAGGAGAGGGGAAGAGGCTGGCCTTTTGGCCAACAGGAAGCCCTGCTGCTTGACGTTTGTTTAAGTAAAGACACATGACAAAATAATGTATCCACCTAATCCTGAAACCACAAACGCTTTTATTTTGCTCTTCTGGGAGGGGGCAGGGTGAACTAGTAGCATGGAAGCCTCAGAAACAGCAAGGGAGGGTGGCCAAAATTGGAGATTCTCCATATCTCCCCACTGGAAAAAACATTCAAAGAAGGCAAGTGGCTGTGAATGGTTTCTGAGAGCTGGTGTCATTTGATGGACGGTGTGTTGGGCTTGACCTCCAGAAACTTACTGGATGGACAGCTTTGGGCAAGTGGCTCTCAGTCTCCAGCTGCCTTGTTCTCCAAAACTGCAATTCCGTGCGGACTACGGTACTTTTTCACAGAGCATCCAGGCAAGGTCATCATCAGCCCAAATGCATTCCGGAGTTTTCTGTGTTGTCTTCCTATGTTTGTTCAACATGGCAATTGCACAACCAGCCCTGTCTTGTCTGAACAAAGCAAGTGTCATTGAATTTATTTATTTTTGAAAAACAAACATTTGATTGTTTTTTTTTTACAAAGGCATGCATGACAAATGAATACATCAACATCTCACCCCCACCCTTGACATTGAGGTTATTAAAAACACCTTCACCTTTAATTAGACAGTTCCTGTTTGCAGATATAATCTGATCACTTATATTAGTCGTTTCCAGACAACCTGTTTATTGTGCATTCCTTCCTAATTGTTTACACATAATATAGGGGGTGGGATAGATTGCATCAGTTATTTATTTTGCAGTTGTTCTTATTTGTTTGTGGGAAAGTTATATTTCATTGCATCAAGCAATTGTTACCCAACAGTTCGCAGTAAATTTCCTCATCACTTTATTTATTGCCAAAAACCTGGTTTGGGAGGGAAGCAGGATTGTTTGCACAGCAACTCCCAATCAACTTTAACTGCCTAACTTGAATTAGCTGATATGTGAACGAATCCTACTTGAAAATATTGGCGGCCTGGAAGGAGCCATTGCTTCATCAGGGAACAATAAAATAGTCTGGACCTACAAGAAGGAAACTCTTAATTAACAATTCCAAGGACCTTTGCTGAATGGGAACATTATCGGAGGATCTTGGTCACAGGGAAGGCCATTTCTGGATAATATATATTCTGGATATATTATGTGTGGAACTTCTGTTCGACTTCCACTTCTAGATAATTGCAGAAAAGCAGGGCCTTAGCAGCGCTAGAGGACCTCAGCAGCACATGGAAGCAACCCCAATTGCCCTGTGGAAATAGCAATCTGCTAGCTCACATAGATGCTTTCAGGCTGATTGACCCAACAGAGGTTAAAGAAAGATCTTTAGAATAATAATAGGAATCTGAGCACAAAATCTGAAAACTGCTTCACAGGGAACATGCAGAAGCTGTGTTTCTTTGCATTACAAATATGCAACACAGACAGGTGGTGATGAATAGATTGGCTTTAATAGAGTTGCACCAAAAAAAACCACCAAAGCCCACTGTGAGGTTTTCAGTACCGCTGAATAGAAATCTACAAGGAGATTGCCCAGGAAACACATTGAAATTCTTCTCTCCGAAGGAGGGATGCCAGGTTATTTGTATATCATATCGGCAGCTTTAAAGGTTCTTTCTCCCCACTTCAGGTTTAATGGGAGGCAAGATTTCAGGGTGGGGAGACAGGAGGATTCATAGCAAATTTCATCAGAGTACTTAGATATCCTGAAGCTTAAACTGGGGAGAAAGGAATTGTGTTAAAACAACTTTCACACCATACATCTCTTTCCCCCCCCCCCCAAAGAAAAATCCTGAATGCTGTAGTTTGTTAAGGGTGCTGGGAATTGTAGCTTTGTGAAGGGTAATTTACAGTTCCCATGATTCTTTGAGGGCAGCCAAGTGCTTTAAAATATATGGATGTGATCATTGTGGTGACTTTAAAAAATAATAATCACTTCCTCTGTGTCAAGTGTTCAAGGTACAGTATGAGTTGCCATTGCTTATGTCACCAAAGAGGGAGGCATCAGCAGGCTTGAAAGCTGCCTCATATGGAGTCTGTGGGGATAACCAACATCTGGGACAGCCAGTAATTCCCGGAGTGCCTGCTCCCACTGGCCGTGAATGGGTCCGCTGGTTATGAAGCTGAAGGTCGTGAGATTGTTGTTTGGAGTTCCGAAGGTTTCTTTGGAGTCACGAAGGCTCCTCTGGAGTTACGAAGGCTTGAGGTTCCAAAAAGGAAAGGATAGAAGAGGTGGCCAAAACTAAGAAGGCGGCCAAATAAAATTTAGAAATAAAAGAAATAAGAGACTGGCAGTCAATGGTGGAGTTGCGCTCTCCCCGACTACTACTCTGTGCAGCTTGGTTTCTCTTTCGCTTTCTTTCTCTCTAGGCTTGTCTCGCACGGTTGTTCTCTCTTGGCTTGTCTTGCGCACTCTACACAACGCTACAGAGAGCAGGGGCCATTTATTAGTAAACTGAACAACGTCACAACATCATCATTAACCAATCACAACATAGTATTCTGCTGAGTTTCCGGCGGGAACTGCTTCCCGACCGTTGCTAAAAGCTATTTTGGCGCGCTTTGCCTCAAGCGCGGAGGGATCTAGGCAACAAACCTTTGCCTGATCTCCTTGCCTTCCGTGCATAGCGCGGAAGGTTACCAAACTGCGGCAAGGTGCAGGAGCACCTGAAAACGTATTCCCACAGGAGTCAGACTGCTGGTGCATTTAGCTTGGTTTGAGGCAGCCAGTGTGCAGGGGTGGACTTTGGTAATCTTTAGTAATATATGGCGCCTTGGGTGAGGCCAAATTTGGCTCCCCCAAATGGATCTTCTCAGTTTTGGATCTTCTCAGTTTTGTGCCACCTGACACTGCCCTAAATTTGGTGCTCTTCAGAGATGTAGAACTACAACTCCCATCAGCCCCAGCCCAAATGGCCAATGGTCAGGAGTGTTGGAAGCTGTAGTCAAGGAACATTTTAAGGCGCCATGATAGCAGCCAGGGCAAAATCAGACAGGGGGTCTTTCCCAGTCCTAGCTAGAGATGGAGAGGATTTAACTTCCAGAGACCTTCTGCAGGCAAGGTATGCGGTATCCAGATTTACATATAAGCTAAAAAAAAAAAAATTAAGGGAAAAAAAACTGGATGTACATTTCCAAAAATATAAGATAAAAAACAAATAAAATAAAACCCACATACAGCAACAGTGTTTTGTGTTATGTAGGCTCCTATGTTGTGTTGTGGGGGAGGAAGGGAAAGGAGAATGTTAGCTGCTTTGAGACTCCTTTGGGTAGTGATAAAGCGGGATATCCAAACTCTTCTTCTTCTTCTTCTTTGATGTAAGTAATGGGCCCCACCTGCTAGCCTGCTCCCTAAAATATCACTGCTTTACTCATTTCTATATATAGGGTGCCTACATTCTGCATGGCCTGGTTGCATGGCAACATGTGCAAATGGCTTTAGAAACCTATTAGGTCCATAAATTACCATACAGCATATATTCAACAGAAAAAACAGCAACAATTTGTTGTTGACAAAAGACAGCAGGACATATAAAGGGCCCCATTACCTTCAGTAGCTTAGGGCCTCATCAAACCTAAATCCGGCCCTGGGTATGTCCCCTCAGCCCTTCCCATTAAGTTTAAAAGCCGGGGAAGTTTTGAGGGAGCTTCCCTTCCCACAGACTTTTCTAAATAGCACCTCTGCTACTCTGGATCTATTTGTGAGCTGAAGCCGCCCGTCAGCCATCACACCCTGCATGCTTGGAGAAGGTGATGCAACATATGTGTAACGAATTAGCACAGAGCCAGGCCTGTGTACAAGAGCGGGTGGAGGAGGGGGGTGGCAGTCATGTGGATAGTTGGGGGGGGGAGCCGCTTTTAGCCATGATTTATGCTTCCCGTACCCCCTCCTGGGGTGGCAATGTCTCCAACCACCTGGCCTCTGGGATGCGAAAGAAGTGTCAAAGTGTAAAATCTAATAAACATGTGAGGGGCGGATCAGCCCCTCCAACTTGTACATCGTAAGGCTAGGAGAATTGAATTTCTTATTTCTTATATAACCCCACCCCCACCCCAGCTTTATCTAAGTTTGCCTTAAGCGCTGTGCTGTTGATGTGTCAATCTCTAAAGCAGGATAGGTCCCAAAAACGCCCCGATTAATTTTTTTGGCTGCATTTATATTACTAGCTTAAAACATAGCAAGGTTGTGTTCTTTTTCTCAGTTTGAACTGGAGCTGGTTTATTATTATTATTATTATTATTATTATTATTATTATTATTATTAACATTTATACCCTGCCCATCTGCAGGCCCTTGCAGAGCCAGGCAGAGGCCTGGGCCAGGTAGATAATGTGCCCCCCCTTTTTTTTACCTTGGGATTTCAAGGCTTGAACCGTATCTGCATATAAAAATACATAGGGAAAAGGATGTTTTAAGTATTTACATTTAAATAATGGTGAGCGATTGTGAATATGCTGACCGAGGCCCCCTCTGGAATCAGCAGCCCGGGCCAAGTGGCCCATATGACCCCCCCCCTCTGTTTGGGCCTGCCCATCTGGCTGGGTTTCCTCGGCTACTCTGGGAGGCTTACAGCATATCTAAAAACATCAAGCATTAAAAACCTCCTGATACAGGGTTGCCTTTGGATGTCTTCTAAAAGTTGTTAATTCTTTATCTCCTTGACATCTGAAGGGAGGGCATTTCACAGGGAAGGTGCCACTACCGAGAAGGCCCTCTGCCTGGTTTGGTGTGGGGAACACCTCAAAATGCAGTACTTCATAAGAAATTATTGGATAGATGAGGATTGTGGCTAAAATTGTGTGACAGGGAAAGGAGATAGATAATTCTTCTCCTCACATACAAGAAGATATGGGGTGAGGGCAGCAGCAGCAAAAGTAATTTTTGTCTTGCACGGTGATAGAGTTTGAGTCATCTTTTACATCTTTCCCCAAACCCTGTGGGAGGGGCCTGTTTCTCCCAGTCTGTGGGAAAAAGTGCCCCACGCAGGGACTAAGATCTCTTTCACAGCCAGAACTTGAAAGGAAATTCATTCATTCCCAAGGAGGAAAAAAGAAAGCTATCGTGTAAGAGAGCATGAAATAAAGCAGCTTCAAATGCCACAGTCCCTTGAATCAACACTACTAACAGAAATGGAAATCTACTTGCTGGTGGTGGTGGGATGGAGATGTTTTAAATGAGTTATTTTCTAAGAGTGAGAAGTTATAGGGGTTCATGTCAAACGAGGATCTGACATGAAAATTACAAGTTGACCTTAGGTCAGTCACTGTCTCTCTGTTGCAGATGAATACACCTCACAGGCTTGCTGTGATTATAAAATTGAGGAGTGTTTGTGTGTGTGTGTGTGTGTGTGTGTGTGTATGCCTCCTTGAAGGAAAGTTGAACTATAAAGTTGGAGCCTTTCTAAAAGTTGTGCCCTCTGCTTCACCTATTTCAGGTTTGCATGAACTTTCATGGTTACAGAGTGTTGTGCAAATAGCGCTCTGTACGTGCTCAGTGTCCCTTTCTTCCTTATTATTGCATCATGTGTCTCCAGACTGAGCCTTTGCAAAAGAGTTTCATGTTTGGAACACTACCTTTGAAAACAGCTTCGGGGCCTAATTCCTGGGAGCGGTTGCTTGAATGATTCCCCTGGAGCAGCGCTCTGGCCTCTTGAGTTAAAACCAAACAAGGAAGGCTTTCAAAAATATATGTGCACAGATCAGCTTTTATCTGTGTAGCTTACCAGTCACTGGGTGGTTTCCAGGAGATGCCGGAAATGCTCCTTTGGTTGCTGGTTGCATTTGTATCGAGCCCAGACAGGCTGCACCCGTTTGGCTGTGTGAATTGAGTTGTGTGAATTGGGCTTCAGCAGATATCAGATAGTACCTAATGCTTCCCGTTCCCTCACCCCACAGAAATTTGAGTTCCCTGGTTTGCAGAAACTTGGGGGGTTAGTTGGCAATCCTGCATCCTCACCCCCCAAAAAAAACAACAGCTTTTCTTTTGTGTTTGACAAATGATTTATTGATGTTCCAGATGTTTCGAAACCCCTTTTTTTCCAATTTGTCAAAATAGCCTTTGCTACTGGAAGGAGCGGGGTGCAGGAGAAGGAGCAGTTATAGTAGTAATAATAATAATATATAATAATAATAATAATAATAATAAATTGGTTCCTCCCCTCTCTTTAGTGACTGTGCCAGTTTTTCAACCATAATGATAGAGCCGCCAACATCTGCCCACACCCCAGACTCAGCTTTTAAGTGTTTTTTTCCCCCTTCCCTGCCCCTCCATGGCAGGTGTGAAGACAGAACGGTTGTCAGTGGGGATGTTTAGAGTTTCAGAGAGGGGCGTAAAATCGAATTTGGGACGTTTCGCCCTTTGCAGTGGAAAGGGAGAGGGACGGCTTTCATGCGGAGCATTTGAAGCACGCAAAAAAGAACAAAAAAGCAGTTGTACTGGTCGAGACTAATGGGGAATACCTGTGATTCATTCCTTTAAAAAGAGGGGGGCTCACTCCAGTAGCAGCAGCAGCAGCAGCAGCACAACACAAGACAGCTTGAAAACCACACTCCCTGACACACACACCCCAGCCAAAGAGTGTAGGGAGCAGGTTGTGTTTCCTGCCTGGCAACGGAAATGTACCCCGCACATGCTCAGAGACATTTCACCTCTGGTTTTTTTCTTTCCTTTTTGCTCCCTCTGCTTCCATGTAGATTGCGAGCACCTGGGGCAGTGGTCGCTCTCTCATGTCGTGAGTGGTTAGAGTGTTGGGTTAGGACCCAGGACACCAGAATTTTAAAATCCCCATTCATTCATGAGGCTCAGAGGGGGACTTGGGGCCACTTGGTGTCTCTCGGCCTAACATACCTCGCAGAGTTGTTGTGAGGATGAAATAGGGAGCAGAACCAGATACACCACCTTGAGCTCAAGGCAAGGCCTGCATGGTGCTACAAAACTGCCGAAGCTGAGTGGGTCTCTGGGGCTAGTCAGTGCCTGCCTGGGAAATGCCATCTTAAGTTCCCTCATGGAAGAGGAAACAAATGAGAAATTGTTCAATACAAAGTAAATCAGCTCCTGCTGGCCAGTGTTTCATGGCCATTAAACTGGTAGAGGAAGATCACCTCTGTGTCCCTTTGCTGGGAGACATGCACTGTAAGGTCCTGTTGTATTTGCTCTGCGGGAAGGAGCAAGACACACACAGGGGGTTGACGAGAAGCAAATAACTGATTGATTCGATTTACTGTATTCCTGCGCCGCTTTTCATTCACACGACTCTCAAAGCGGCTTGCAAACAATAAATAACAATGACATAATAGAACATCACAAGTACAACACAAATCGTACCGAATAATGAACAAAGCATCAGTAAAGCAATTAAAATTTATATAAAAAAAGAAACTATTAACGGAGCAACTAAAAAAATAAGCTAAACAGCACACTTCCGCTTTGTTATACAGCTTATACAGCTCTATTATCGCAAGCGCCAACTAGTGATGTCAATTGGAACTGTGATTACTTTTCAACTCAGATGTCATATATTACATTTACTTCTTTGGGGCTTCTTGGTGATGGCTCTCCGCTTGTGAAAGTGTTTTTGATGGGGGTGCTTCTATTGGTTTCTTTTTTTAAGCATGTAAAGACTTATCCATTTGCTCAGGCATTTGCGGAGCATCAAGAGCATTTACTGACTGAGAGTATGGTACCCTTTGTAATCTTGTGTTTCTTGCCGCTGCTCTAATTGTGATGTGGATTAATAGTTTTGGTTGCTTTTAGCTGACTTTGTATCCTTGTGTATTGTCACCTATGTGTTGTATGCTGCTGGAATCTATTAGGGACCTAGAAATCTGCCTTATACTGAATCAGGCTGCTTCCAGACAACCTGTTTATCCTGATTGAACCTGTGACTATTTGCATACAAAGTACAAATGCAACCACACTGAGCCACAGCTATGATGAAAGTTGAGCTGTAGATACGCCAAATAAATAAATAAAATTTGGCGGGATGACTGCCGAGTGCTTGCTTTTAAATGTGACTAAATACAGTTTGATTATATTCATATTTAATCTAATTAAATCACTGCAGACGGATTAGGTGTTATTTATGTTCTGGCTGTTCCGAATCTCTCTCTCTCTCTCTCTCTCTCTCTCTCTCTCTCTCTCTCTCTCTCTCTCTCTCTCTCTCTCTCTGTCTCTCACAGAGACAAACACACACACTGGTGTACTTTAGGGTCCCCTTGTCACCCCATTTCTGGCTAGAGCCTGGTCATCCAATTTCAGGAAAGTTATTGCAGAGCAGACTCCTACTCATTACTCTCTTGGGTTGTTGTTTTTTAAATCCACGTGGATGGCCAGTTCCAACACATGTCACACCCCTAGACCTCCATGGGAGAAATTACAAAAGCAATCCTTACAGAAGAGGGGAAGATTATGGGGATGGGGGTCCAATCGTGCCTGGGAACAAGGAGCTGCCTGCCCATCAGTGAGAAGCAGCCACACACACTGCAGGAGACAGGAGAGACCTCCCTGGTGGCTGAGGAATGCTCAGCAATCAAAGCCCCCCAGGCAATTAGTGATTAGTGTGTGAGAGGGGGGAGAAATCAGAGACAAGACAGAGGCATCACTTTCCTCTCTTCCAAGGATTATCCCCTATCAAGGGAGAAGAAACAGGAGATCAGGCTTCTAGGGTCGCCAGACCTCCATCAGCGCCTCAGCCCATCCCATAATTGACTGTCTCACTTGAATCTCAAACCTTACTCAGGACTGTCATAAAATAAAATAAAAACACACCCCAAGGCAGTCAGTCACAGATTTTACAGATTATGGCTTATAGTGTCTTCTCTAATCCCCACACTGTGCGTGTTTTTACAAAAACGACACACTAAAAGTGCATTTAGTATCTCCTAAAGGTGTTTGGTTAGACGAGGATAACTGTGTTCTTCCAGGGGTCATTTGGGAATCTGGATAGTTCATTAACTCTGGATTTTTGCCAGGGATTGCCCATCAAATGACCTGTTAGATATTGCTCTAGTTTAGGATTCGTGATTTTGCCTTACAGCCTTGCTCTTTCCGGATTCCATCCTAGCTGTGTTCTAGCCCTCCATACCATCATCCTGACCTGCCAAGTTTTGCCCTGGCTCCTGCTGGCTCCACTCCCTAACCAATCAGCTTTTGCCTTTTTTTTGGGGGGGCATGTGTCCTACTATTTGGCCTCCTGTTTGAAAGGTTGAAGAACCCTCAGAAAGGAGAGCAGGAGGGGTCTTGAAGTTTCCCATTAACAGTTAGCAGCACCAGGGCAGCAAATTGAGAAGGCACAGAGGTCACTAGGTCACAATCTCCCTCACTTTGCTGTGTTTTATTTCCATTTAAATGATACCTGTTGTTTCTAACTTTGCATCTGTACATATGCAAATTTTGTGCAACCGTGTCAACTCTTGGGGTGGGTACATTTTCTCATTTTTTTTGCTACGCATTCAATGGTAACCCTGCCAGCTTCCTACAAGCCCTGCCCTTTGACCAGCCTGCTGTTGCCCTGATTCTTCCTCTGACCTCTCCCGCAGGTCGTATCTAGCTGGCATGGTTATATGGTCAGCATCTCTAAATTAAAAAGTTGGCAGCTTTACTTCTTCTTGCATGAACGAATGGCTGCAGAATGTTTGTATGGACACATGTAAAGAAGAAATCTCCTTTACAAATCATATGAGCTCAACCTTGGCTCGTTTTCCCATAGGAACAGATGTGCTCTGCCTAGAAAGCATCATTAGTCTTCCCTCTGCCTGGATTGCCAGGAATGGGGAACCTGTGGCCCTCCAAGATGGTGTTTGGACTCCAACACTCATCATCAGGCCCAGCCAGCATGGTTAATGGTCAAAGATGGTGGAAGATGTAGTCCAACAACATCTGGAGCGCCGTACTGAGCAAGTTAGGAAGCACTAGATAGAATAACAATGATATCATCTGTGAGTTAGGTGTGGGTGTATCTGGAACCCCTAAGATATATCTTCACTGAGTCTTTGGGTACAAGTTATAATGTCACAGCTGGAGATTTAAGTATTGGCAGTGATATGTGGATGGTGCATGTCAAAACTTGTTGAATGAATGTGTTTTGTGTGTTGCTTGCCCTTCTTGTTATTTAAAAAACAACAACACATAATCTATATATATATAAAAACAAAACAAAATAAAAAATTCCTTCCAGTAGCACCTTAGAGACCAACTAAGTTTGTTCTTGGTATGAGCTTTCGTGTGCATGCACACTTCTTCAGATACACTGAAATGGAAGTCACCAGACCCTTAAATATAGTGAGGGAGTGGGGAGGGCTATTACTCAGAAGGGTGGTGGGAATCCTTCAAGCTGCATGTTAGTTTGTTTTCACCTTTCTCTGTAACCGCTTGACCGATTGGCGTCAGATTTGGACACAACATGCCTTGGCTGTATGGGAAGGATCTTAGGTACCTAGATTGTAAAAATATCACACCTATCCCAGGTAAATCCGTGAATTTGTGCAAAAAACAGCGCCCTCTGGTGGATGTTAAATAGCATAGCACACAACACCCGTTGCCGATCCCTCCTCCTCCCCCCCCCCACGTCACCGCCGCCATCCAATCAACAGGCACGCCGCCCACAAAAGGCAGCCCGCACGCAAAGACGGAGTTTGGCCTTGGTGGCTTTTAGATGCCGCCTGCAGCAGCTATAGAGAGAAGCCACGCCATAGCCACGCCGCCCGGAAACGTCCTGTCCGCCTTTTGGGAGGGCGGGCAGATCGGTAGGAAAGCTAAGCTGCCTGCTAACACTGAGATAGCCTGCTGATAGAAGCGGCAGGTGCACAGCAAAGCAACGGCACAGTCAGGCCGGCTGCAAACGTTCCGTCCACCATTTCCGGGTTCGGACGGCAAACAAACTGTACAAACAAATATACTGCCCTCCAATGCACATCAACAACATCAAACCAAGACATACAAACAATTCAAACAAAGGAATCAGAAATAATGAACAATGACAGCCAGGCACAATCTGGTTCACATTAATCAACAATAGGGTTGCCAACTTTTCAACCAGTGGCCATAACTCTGCCTTTTAACACCTGATGTATTCACAGGCATTACAGGGCATAATGTTTCTCTATGTTGATTTCTTGAGATGAAGCTGGTGTTAGGCATAAGAATAAGCCAGCAAAGACCCCCTGTGTTGCGAACAGAAAAACCTGGGCGTCGCTACCCTGCTACTACCTCTGGAGCACCAACTTCTTTCAGCGTGTTCACTGCTGAATATATGAATAAGTCGTGGATTTAACCAGGCGCATCCGTGCTGTGGTTGGGACTTCATACTTATTTGGAAGGCATGTTGCCTCAAGCTTAAATCATTCTCTGTGTGATACACCGTCGGAAAAAAAATCCCCTACTTTGGGAAATTCTCTGAAGTCACATTAGTTGGTGTTAACCTTGTATATATTGTATGCCACTTGACTCTGAATGAAGATACAATTTAGTAGCTGTATAAAGTGCTGCAATCAAATTATTAGCCTGTCACGTTGCTTTTAGGTTGCCGTAAGAATAAGCCAGGCAGCATTCCCTTCTGGTTATTTGGCAACCCTAAGGATCAATAAGGAACACAGAGAAAATTGAAAATCTGACCTATCCTAACCCACAGATGAGGACTCCTCGATCCCTAGTTTTGGTCGTTGCTAAGAGAAGCCTGCCACTGCCCCATAGAGAGGGGACAAACTTTTCTCCATTTCCTCTCACCCTCCTCCATACTTTTTTTCTGCCCTGAAGTGCGATAGTTGTGGCCTCCTTGGGGAACTAACGTGTTTACTCAACCCCCAGCTGTGCTGGCACGCAGGGAAAATTGAGAATTTTGGCTTATCATAATCCCACAAATTAGCACTCCTTGAGCCGTCATTTATTTTTGGACGCACACCGCTCTCAAGTTATACCCTCCTCTCTCTCTACACCCACACCCACACACTAATAACCAGATGCAACCCCTCATTGCTTATTACCTCCTCCCTTTATTTCTCTCCCCCACCCCCAGCCCTTGGGACTGGGTTAATTCCCATTCGTGCCTCCACTGTGAAAAGGGGGTTTAAAGCTAGTTTCTCATGCTCATTAAATTCTCATCTATTTGGCTCCTTGGGCCTAGTTTCTAGATTGAAGCGGGTCGTTGAGATATATGTGTGTGTGAATTATTGTTCCATGAATGATCACAGAGCAAAGAACAGGTGCAACAACAACTTGCAGGGTGTGTGTGTGCACACACAGATTCACCTCCCTACTAGTGATTACCAAGGAGTGGCTACCCGCAGGGGCATCCTATTTTGAGCCTTCTACAGATATCCTGTTTATTTAGCAGCATCATACCGCTTTAAGCAGTTCTGGCGTCCCTCAAAGAATTGTGGGAAGTTTGTTAAGGGTGCTGAAGAGTTCTCAGGAGACCACAGATACCCTCACAGAGCTACAATTGACAGAGTAGTTTAACAGTCCTCTTTGCGGGGAATTCTGGGAACCGTAGCTCCGTGGGTCGCATTTTCCCAGTGGCAAAATATTGTACTTTGAACACTAGGAAAATGTGGCATCTTGCAAGAGGAGTGCGATCTTGAGGGAGAAACCTTTAGATTGCATGCAGCAGAATAACAGCCTTACATTTATTACATTTTGCATACAGTAGTCCTTAAGAGGATGGGGGGAGCATAGCTGTCAACTTTTCCCTTTTCTTGTGAGGAATCCTATTTGGAATAAGGGAATTTCCCTTTAAAAAAAGGGGAAAGTTGACAGCTATGATGGGGGGAGTGGGAGTGGGGAAAGGGTGGAATTGGGCCACCTGCGGGCATCCTTTTCAGCTCCTGATGGTATTGGGTGGTCATACACAATCCCACTTTCAAAACTGTTTGTACCTGCATAAGTTTTGGGGCAGACATACTGCTCTGTTTCCAATCCATGCATCTCCCATAGCTTCCTGCTGAAATCCTGCAGCTAATTATACCAGAAATGTTCCAGTCATTCCTGCCTCTGGTTTTTGTTGTGTTATTGTGCATGGGCGTAGCCGGGGGGGCAGCTACCCCCCCCCAATCAATAAAATACATAGCAAACTGAGGTTCTGCCCCCTCCAGCAAAAGCCCTGCCCCCCCAAAAAAACCTGGCTACACCCATGCTATAGAGTACCCCTCCAGATGGCAATGGTGTGATTACTTTGAGGGAGCATTACTGAACAACTAATAAAGCAGAAAGATGTGTGGATGGTCCAGTATGAATCCACCACTATTACTGCATCAGGGACATGTTGCAGAATATACCCACAAAAAAGCACCTGTTTCAGAAAGCTCTATGTTGTTGGAGAAATAGTCGGGTAAACTAGACAGGAGTGAATGGGGAAAGGTTGTTGTTTCTGCAGATATTAATATTATATAGCATGAAGAAACTGGACACATAAAAACTGACTCTTTTTGCTATAATGCATTGTCCGGATCATGGGTAGGCAACCTAAGGTACAGGGGCCGGATGTGGCCCCATTGCCTTCTCAATCCGGCCCGCGGATGGTCTGGTAATCAGCGTGTTTTTACATGAGTAGAATGTGCCCTTTTATTTAAAATGCATCTCTGGGTTATTTGTGGCCCTGCCTAGCGTTTTTACATGAGTAGAATGTGTCCTTTTATTTAAAATGTATCTCTGGGTTATTTGTGGGGCATAGGAATTCGTTCATTATTTTTTTCTTCAAAATATAGTCCACCCCGCCCCCAAGGTCTGAGGGACAGTGGACCGGTCCCCTGCTGAAAAAGTTTGCTGACCCCTGATCTAGATCCATAAGTTTGATTCAAGCTTTACTTGCAGAACTTCCTTCAAAACAGAACAAAAACATTAAAGATACATCCAAATAATTCCATACAATATCTTGTGCATGTACAGCATAGGCTCAGCATCTCCTAAGAAACAAAAGATAATTCCAAACAGACCTAGAAACAAAGTTCTGTCTCCTTTTAGCCTCCCTTTTGCCTGGAGCGGCATTCACTTTCCGGAGAGGCTCATTTTCACATCCTTACTCCCACAGAGCCTGAGAACAAAGACAACAGCCACCACCCTTCCAAGATGGCGAAATTGCAGTTCAGTAGCCTCTCATGTGATCTAAAGTTAAACACCTCATCAGAGCTAGCAGAGAACAATAACAGTTAATTATCAACCCATCTAGCAGCTCAGAAAGCTTAATATAACTCCTGGAAAATCCCCATGTTAAAGCCTTCAGCAATACACATTCAGGTATTCTCCATTTCTGTGTGAATTAAGCAATTATACTTAACAGTTTTGACCTTTTATTCTTACCTGATTGTCAGCAGCAGTCCGACTACAACCATTATCTCCCTCCTTCTTTTCCAGGTGATGTATAGTTAGCTTTCGATTCCTGGTTCATTCCCCTCCTGCCCCCCTAGAGATGCTTCACTTCCCATGGGGCTTTGCAGTTTTCCTCCCATTCCTCCTGGGCCTGGCGTCGGACCCTCGCGATCCCTGCTACGATGCCAACCATCACCCGCACTACTGCCTGCCTGAACTCTCCGAAGTGGCCTCGGGACGCCTGGTGGAAGCATCCAGCACGTGTGGGAACCCTCCTGGACGACTGTGCGCTTTCCGGGACTCGGCTGACCCAGCCTCGAAATTCTGCCAGCGCTGCAAAGAAAATGTCCACTTGCCAGAGTTCCTCACCGACGCCGAGGGCAGCGCCACTTGCTGGTGGTCCCAGCCGGCAGCTAACGCCACACTGACTTTGGCTCTAGGACGGCGGGTGGAAGTTCTCTACGTGGCTCTGCGGTTCTGCTCCCCGCGACCAGAATCCCTCGCAATTTACAAGTCGATGGACTATGGGCGCACCTGGGTGCCCTTCCAGTTCTTCTCCACGCACTGCCGGCGGCGTTACCATTTGCCGCCAACCACCGCCATCCTGAAAGCCATGGAGCACGAGGCTGCTTGTGTCGAAGCCCAAACGGCCCCCAAGCCTCTGACTGGGGGGCTGGTGGCCTTTATGCCCCTGGCAGGCCGTCCCTCCGCCAGGATGTTTGAGTATAGCCCTGTGCTCCAGGACTGGGTCACAGCTACTGACCTCCGCGTGTCGTTCGACCGCATGCACCCGACACGGACGTTGGGGTTGCGGAGGAAGGAGGCATCCTACGGAGTGGCGGAGCTGCAGGTTGGGGCCCGGTGCAAATGCAACGGACACGCCTCGCGGTGCGCACCCGGCCAGGATGGAGGGCCGCCCCAGTGCGAGTGCCGCCACAACACAGCCGGGCTGGAGTGCGACACCTGCAAAGCCTTCTACTGGGACAGGCCCTGGCAGCGGGCAACCCCTAAAGACGCGCATGAGTGTGTGGGTGAGGCAGAGGGAGAGGCTGAGCGTGCAAGGCCGAGAGTTACTGTGTGTCCACAGCTGAGCTGGGATGCTCATTTAGAGCTCATCCACATTTCCTTTGGTGCCACATTTCTAGGCACAAGTCCGGGTTTTCCTGGTCCGTGTCTGAGTGGGTTTCCTCTCCAGAGCTGTGGTTCTCAGAGCGGCTTAACAATCAATCCCTCTTTACAGGGAACTCTGGGAATTGTTGTCCTGTGAGGGCAATGGGAGCCTATTCTTTGGGGGTAGCCATGGCTGTGGCATCACAGCATTTTTAAATTTACTGTGTGATTGTGGCCCAAGTTTCCTTGGGCCCCCTCTTCCAAGATTTAGCTTTCACTGATCATAGCCCTGCTCACATTCTTACAACCTTGTATAACAGCCTTGAAGGCTTTTGCAGCACAATTCCATGTATCACAGAATTGTAGAGTTGGAAGGGACCACAAGGATCATCCCACAGAGGGACAATTTGATTTTTAAGGGAGAATGAGTTATTAACAGTTAATGGCCTTTTAGGTTTCTCCACGTGAATAGGAGTTCACTTTTTGAATAATAAGAATTATATGTCACGGGGGGGGGGGGCATCAGGATTTTAGAGATGCTTAGGTGGGGCATGGCCAAAAAAAGGTTGGGAACCACTGATTTCTAGTCCAATCCCCAGCAATGAAGGGATCCTTTCCCCCAATGTGGGGCTGCAAGCCATGACCCCGAGTCCCATGCTCCACCAACTGGGCAGAGTTCGGGAATCTCGGGCCAGGGGAGCCATATGTGGCCCTCCAGGCCTCTCCACCTGGCCCTTGGGGCTTTCTCCAGGCCACACCCACTCCCCAAGCACACATCCAACTTGCCCTGCTTTCCACCCCTCCTTGGGTGTTTTTGCCTGGCTAGAATGTGTCCTTGCTTCTTGCTTGCCTGCATGAAAGGAAGGCAGAGGTATGCGAGCGTGTGAAGAAACAAGCCACTGTACAAAGGAAAACTTAACATTCGTTACTCCACCCACCTTTGCTTCTGGCCCCGCCCACCACTGATTTGTGGCCCCTGGGTGGTTGCTTAGAAGGGAATGTGGCCCTTGGGATGAACAAGTTTCTCCACCCATGGTTTGGAGTATTGGACCATTTTCACTGGTGCAGACAAACACTATTATAATCCAGGCTCTCGGACAAAGGTGTACCCTGACTACTGGCAGGGCCGGCCTTTGTTCAAGGAGAAATTGGGGACTGTGGTATGCATCTACAGAGGTGAGGGGCTCCAGGGGCGCAGGGAGTGATGGGGGTTCTTGGGTGGGGAAGAGATTTCCACAGGGTTGGGGGGGGGACAACTGACAGAGCTGACCCCCTTCCTGCGTCCTCAGCTTGCGACTGCCACCTCCACTCCCACCGTTGCCGGTTCAGCATGGAGCTCTTTGAACTCTCGGGGCGCCGAAGCGGTGGGATCTGCTTGAACTGTCGCCACCACACAGCAGGGCGCCACTGCCAGTACTGCCTGCCAGGCTTCAAGCGTGACCTCAGCAGGCCCATGGTGAGCAGCAAGGCCTGTAAAGGTGAGTGGGGTTTGTAGGGGCAACACACCCATGGAACCCGACAACAGCAGACAAATGAAGGGGACGTACCTGGGTGGGCTTAGCCCTGTCAATGTCCAATAAGCCACAAGGGAAATAAGAGAAAGTGAGGGTACAGACTCCTGACAACCTGGATTTATTTGTCCCTCTCACGCTGCCCGGAATTCTGTAAAAAAAAATATCTGTGTAAGGTTTCGGGGAATTTTGATCTCCTGCTCCCCTAAAATGGCCACACTTAGAATTAGGGAGAAGCAATGAAAGTTAGGCTGCTACTAGATGGGTGTTTATGGCGGAATAAATGCTGTGCATGCACATACTATTATTATTTTTTAATGTTGGCATCATCAAAACACCAGCCCACATTATATTTCATATTTAATCTGGATTTCACCATCGAAAATCCATTAAGAGCTACCCACTGTACTAGGGATGCGGGTGGCGCTGTGGGTTAAACCACTGAGCCTAGGGCTTGCTGATCAGAAGGCTGGCGGTTCAAATCCCCGTGACGGGGTGAGCTCCCGTTGCTCGGTCCCAGCTCCTGCCCACCTAGCAGTTCGAAAACACGTCAAAGTGCAAGTAGATAAATAGGTACGGCTCCAGCGGGAAGGTAAATGGCGTTTCCGTGAGCTGCTCTGGTTCACCAGAAGCGGCTTAGTCATGCTGGCCACATGACCCGGAAGCTGTACGCCGGCTCCCTCGGCCAGTAACACGAGATGAGCGCCGCAACCCCAGAGTCGGACACGACTGGACCTAATGGTCAGGGGTCCCTTTACCCTTTTATCTTTACCCACTGTACTTCTGCAGTCACCACTAGCGTGGAAGCTTGTTAGTGCGTTTTTTGGTGGGGGGCAGTTCAGTGAGTAGTCCCTAGGGCCACACACCCCTTTTTCCATTTGGTCCTCACCTGAGCACAGCTTTGTCCCTTTGTTTTTGACATCTCACATGATACGAGCTGGGCTGTTTCCACTGTTTGCCACATTCTGAAGGCATGTCAGAATTGAACAATCCACGTTGTAGGAGGTTTCTCGCAGGATCTCGGCACGTGGGAGGAACTACCTTGGAGGCTGTCATCACCTATCCTACCTCACAGGGTTGTTGTGGGAAATTAAATGAAGGGGGGAACCATGTACACCACCTTGTTCTCTTTGGAGAAAAGGTAGGATATAAAGAAAATTAATTTTAAAAAACCAGTGTGCTACCTCTGTCAGCGTCATATCTGCAAAACCCGAATATCACAAGTCAAGTTAGCAACCTTCCCCCTTCCACTGAGGGAGAAGTCCTTCAGCTAGCTTCTGTGTAAGTTGATGTGACCTTCATGACTTCTTCCACTGGGGCATCTTGGGAAATGTAGTTTTATGAGAGTCCTTAGAATTCTCAGAGATCCTTGCAGCTTTCTCAGTAGAGTTCCTTGGGTGGGGAATGCCCTGATATTTACAGTGGTAGTAGCATAGGCGTGTCTGAATCCTTTCGATTTTGGAGTCTAGAACTTGAGATACATAACCTTTGCCTAAGTTGTGTGTGGCAGGAGGGGTGGTGGAGAGGAGAGAGAGTCTTAACAGGCCCTCCGCATGGGGCACAGCAGTGAGAAAGTCTACACAACAGCATTGGAGTAACTAACAATGGCACCTTCTCAGAAGACCGTGCTGGGAGGGGCAGACCACCAGTTTCAGAGAAGCTCGCAGCATTCTAAGCCACTAACACTGTCTCCCCATTTTGTTTCCTCTCCAGCCTGCCAGTGTCATCCCATTGGCGCGGTTGGCACCATTTGCAACCAGACCACAGGGCAGTGCCAGTGCAAGAATGGAGTCACCGGCCTGACCTGCAACCGCTGTGCTCCAGGTTTCCAGCAAAGCCGAAGCGCCCATGCCCCCTGCATGCGTGAGTGCAGCCACTTTTCCTGAACCCTGCTTAGAACCAGCCGTTCATGACGGTTCAATCAAAAAGGCTATGGCACCCACCTGAGCCGCTGCTTAATTTCTGGAGGTCAGAAACCTCCATTTCTGATGTTCAGAACTGAGTACTTATATGCTTGCGTACCTAAAATGGTATCACCCGTGCTAAACAGAGTGGTTTCAGCAGCCTTTGCAGAGGCACATTGTTGGCAGAAGTGCAATATGAAAGGGGGGGAGGCTAACAGAGACACACACCCCACAAAACACCCCAATGGGGACTGTCAGTAGTGACAGAATGCTGACTGAGGCTGTGTACATATTGCTCTTTACTCCAGCTCCAGTGCACACCCACAGCTAGCATCTGAAGCCGAGTACAGTGGTACCTCGGGTTACAGACGCTTCAGGTTACATACTCCGCTAACCCAGAAATAACGCTTCAGGTTAAGAACTTTGCTTCAGGATAAGAACAGAAATTGTGCTCTGGCGGTGCAGCGGCAGCAGGAGGCCCCATTAGCTAAAGTGGTGCTTCAGGTTAAGAACATTTTCAGGTTAAGAACGGACCTCCAGAACGAATTAAGTTCTTAACCCGAGGTACCACTGTACACATAATGTTAGCCGCAATCCATATGTGACCTGTAGGCTTCTTGAGATCAACATTGCTTTTGATGCATTTTCCTTAAACCAGCTCCCATCTGGTTTGAAAACGTAAGTCACAGTTGAGCTGAGGTGTGTACGTCAAAGATAGCTAGTGCACATGTGCAGATGACAGCTTTGTTGGAGGTGTGGTGGGAGGGGGCTGTTGCAGGCATGGGGAAACAAATCGGGTAACAAGCATGAGATGAAGACATCCTCTCCCCCTCTCTGGTGTGTACAGCATTTTTTTAAAAGAAAGTCTTGAAACACAGTAAGAGGGGCTTGGCCTCGGTGCATTCCAAGCTGCTAATGTGGACATAGCCTCATGATTGGGGGGAAATGACAATAAATCCTGTTGGGAGGGGAAAAAATAGAATGGAGTATCCTATGGGGGGCATGGCAGACTGGCTGGAAAACTGAATAGGAGCACTTGAAACTTCTGTAACATAGACTACAACTTGGGGCCCTTTATTTTCTACCCAGTGTCTGGTTGTGTGCATCTGCATATGGTTTTCAGTACAATAAAAACAGAAGGGCTTTAAAAAAAAAAACCCTCAAAAACAGGGAAAAAAAGTTCCACTCTCTGTAACAAAATACAACTTCCAAAAGATTGAGTTAAAGTAAAGCACTCAATTGTACGTTATATACTCAATTTGTAGGTTGTACAAACATAAACTTTAAATATTCCATAAAATAAAATATACACTACAGGCAAATATTAAGAATGCAGTCCTATAATCTGCTTATAGGCCAAATGCCTGTTAAATGTAAGTGCTCCTTAGAGGAATCAGCCAGACACATTCAACATATAGTCCTCTCCAGTGGCCAGACATTTGTAATCTAACACAATAAATATCTATAAAGAATAGTGGTTAGTGCTGTACCTCGTCTGTGGTGGAGGGTGGGGGGGGGGGGAGGCTTAAACACATGGACACATCCCAAGACATTATCTTATCATAAAGACTTCAGAACTGGAGTATATATGAAACTTCTGCAGTGCAAGATATTTAAATCCTGCACAGGAAATGAAACTATAAATTCTTGGAATTAAAATAAAGTATGCACGCTATAAGGGGTGCATCCTTAATATTTGTCCGCTGTATATATTTCACCTTATGGAATATTAAGAGTTTGTTTTTATGTTAGCATAACCTACGACTGAGAATGTTTTACCTTAACTGGGTCTTTTTGAAGTTTTGAAAACTCAATAAAGTTGCTGCCGCCACCTCACTGCTGTATTCTCTTCAATATGGTACCAAGGCAATATCCTTTTCTATATTAAAAGTTTCATAAGCTAGCCCTATCTTTCCCCTGATCCCAGTGTAGTAATATATCAGCGGCTATATTTTTCAGTGGTTGCCCATTTGTGGGATGCTGTCTCCAGGGAACCACGACTCGCGCCATCATTGTCGATTTTTAGGAGCCAGAGTAAGACATTTTTATTTACCCAAGCTTTGGGTAGTTAAATTAGCCTCTACTGCACAGCTCATCTTTTAGTGGGGGTGAGGTAGGACTTGTCTTCCTTATGGCATTGCTGGGTGAGTATTTTAGGAATTTTGTGCCATATGTTATTTTCTCTATTTGGCTTTTAATTGATTTTCTGTGTCTGTATTTTATGTTGCTTTGATATATTTTGTTGTTGTTGTTGAATAAAGAGCCTAATGCAATAAGGGCTCATCAGCACCATCTGTCTATCTATCTATCTATCTATCTATCTATCTATCCATCTATCCATCTATCTATCCATCTATCTATCTATCTATCTATCTATCTATCTATCCATCCATCTATCTAATCCCAGTATCATACCATTTTAAACAGTCCCAAACAATCTTGGGAAGTGTAGTTTGTTAAAGATGCTGAGTTTTTAAGAGGCCTCCATTCCCCTCACAAAGCAACAAGACCCAGGGTGGCTTAACAGCCAAGCCTTCTTCCCTGTGAACTGTGGGAATTGTAGCTTTCTGAGGGGAATAGCATATGCTCCAACATTTCTCTGATGAAAATAGGGACGTCCTAAGGGAAAGTGGGACATTCTGGGATCAAATTAAACCAGGACGGCTTCTCTAAATCAGGGACTGCCCTTGGAAAATAGAGACCCTTGGAGGGTCCGGAATAGAGGTTCCTTAACAACCCTTGTCATCCTTAGCAAACTACAGTTCCCAGGATTCTTTGGGGGCAAGCCCTGACTGTTTAAAGGGGTCTGGTGCAGCTTTAAATGCATAATGCAGAATAAGAATAATATCCTGCCAGTGGTGGTGAACAGAAAGCCTCTCCAATAACCTTTCCGTCACTGTTCTGGAATGAGAAGGCGCTTTGAGAGGCTCTGCCTCCAAGTAGTTGCTAAAACAGGAAATGAGGTCATAGCTGTGGAAGCACATGTGTTCCAGAAAACCTTTGATCTTTTATCTTTCTGCAGGCGATGCTATATCAGGAAATAACTTCATAGGTAGCGTAAAGATCCCATCTGTAATGGAACTGGTGCTGAAGCATGCGAGATAGCCTGGCTCTGGCATTCCAGCAGTGCCTTTCAATTCGGGTGTGGGTGATTCAATAATAATAATAATAATAATAATAATAATATTCTCTTGAGGTCTCGTGCAATACCGAGGGTGGTCAGCATCAGTTCGGGTGGGGAGGGTGCGGGTGACACCCAGTCAAATCATGGAATCCATCGTGGAGATGAGGAATACTGTCAGTGACAAGTTCTTCATCATTCTATAAACAAAAGCAAAATAACTGATCTAAAAACAAGTTGGTGCATCTAGACTTAGCTGCGCACATGCCGCGCATTTAAAGCACATAGGTAAAGGTAAAGGGATCCCTGACCATTAGTTCCAGTCGCAGGCGACTCTGGGGTTGTGGCGCTCATCTTGCTTTACTGGCCAAGGGAGCCAGCGTATAGCTTCCGGGTCATGTGGCCAGCATGACTAAGCCGCTTCTGGCGAACCAAACCAGCGCATGGAAACACCATTTACCTTCCCGCCGGAGCAGTACCTATTTATCTACTTGCACTTTGATGTGCTTTCGAACGGCTAGGTTGGCAGGAGCTGGGACCAAGCAACAGGAGCTCACGCTGTCGTGGGGATTCGAACCGCCGACCTTCTGATAGTTTACCCCTCACAGAGCTGCAATTCACAGAACACTTAATGAACTACAGTTCCCAGAATTCTTGTCACACCCAAGTTTTTCTTTCTTCTGGGCGGGGTATGTTCTTTACTTTAAAAAATCAAAATCGAATGGCTTCCTCTATATCTTCCCTCCCATAGGGATCCAGGAAGTGATGACGACGACAATCGCCCCACCACAGGAGTGGAATGCAGGTGAGAAGGAGTGGGGAAGGAAGGGGAATGTTATTTTGCTGGAGGGTTGATTTGTGAGGTGGTTTTACACCAGCCTAACCCGATACATTCAATAGGTACTGAATGTCAGACCCACTGCAAGCCACCGCGAGGACGTGTCCAGATGAACCTGAGAAACTACTGCAAAAAGGATTATGGTAATTCACACTCGTGTCTGAAACCCCAGCTCCCTGCGCCCTTTCAGCTCTCTGCCACCAACCTTTCTGTCTGAAGTTGTTCTTTACAAATGAGTGAAAAGGAGGTTGAACCCAGAAGTGATGTCAGACACCTCTGACATAGCTCAGTCGGTAGAGCATCAGACTCTCAATCTCAGGTGCGTGGGTTCGAACCCCATGTTGGGCAAAAGATTCCTACATGGCAGGGGGGTGGTCCCTTCCAACTCTACAATTCTGTAATTCACCTTTTCTCTCCTCCCCCCCCCAAAAAAAAAACCAAACCTGCCAGGAAGCCCTAGAGCCATGAACTATCCTAACTGTAGGAAAGATTATAGTTTTGAAATGGGAAATCCTGGAAAATCCCACCTTTAAAGGAAAATGTAAGGTGAGATGTGCAGGCTTGTTCATGACATAGTTCTCACTATCTGCACATCATTGCTGGAAGCACAGGCCTTCTGGAAAGTATTGGTGTGTTTTTTGCAAGGGATGACATGTCCAGCAATGACATCACAAGCTTGAAAATAGGGGCCAGGAGATGCTCCGGCTTCTGGGGAGGGAAGAACAGAACAACTTACAAAGGGGGTGAAAGGTCCCAGGTTCAATCCCAGGCATCTCCAGGTAGAGCTAGGAATGGTCCTCTGCCTGAATCCCTGGAGAGCGACAGCCAATCAGTGTAGACAATACTGATGGAGGTGAACCAACCATCTCACTCAGTATAAGCAGCTCCCAATGTCCTTGTGTGTGTGACGCCATAGCTGCAGGGCAACATCAGGCAACCGTTTGTTGCGACTTCCCAAGCGTCATTTCTTCCTTTTTTTCTGCCACTGCCAGTTCTCCGTGCGCAGCTGCTGGCAATGGAGAAGTCGGGCACGTGGTGGCAGTTCACGGCCTCGGTCCTCACCGTCTACCGCCAGCGCCGAGTGCCCATTCGGCGGGGCGAGCAGCCGCTCTGGGTGCCTGAGCAGGACCTGGCGTGCCGCTGCCTCCACCTCCAAGTCGGCAAATCTTACCTGGTGATCGGCAACGATGAGGAGTCGCCCGACCCTGCCCGGTTAATCCTCGACAAAAACAGCCTGGCCCTGCCCTGGAGGGACGCCTGGGCGCACAAACTGCGCAGTTTCCAGCAGCAAAGCAGGCGTGGGAAATGTAGACTCAGCTGAATCAGCACAGTGGGGGGGGGGGAGCAGGGAGGTGGGCAGAAGGAAAACAGAGTGAGGGAATGGGGGGGTGCAAATGGGTACATTCGGTGATACGCCTCCACTTCCCTTGCTATTAGAGAGCATAAAGGAAACATTTGGCTTTTTAAGTGTTAGCTTTGAGGACGTATAGGCCTCTCTTACCTCCTCCATCCTCTCCTGTGTGGCAAGTAAGGAACGCTTGAGAAGAAGTTGATGCCTGTGAATCCCAAGGCAAACTGACCTGATCTGCGCCTGTCGAACTGAAAATGTGCAGACTGGAGCATAATTAACCCTCCGCACGTGTCTGAAATTTACGACGCAGTTCTCCACTCAAAGAATAAATAAATAAATGCCAACGTGCATATTTCAAGATAAAGATGCTTTTAGAAATAATGTACATTGAGATAAATGGTGTATTTAAATACGTATTTTGTGTGGGGTTGGTTTATTTATTTCAGTTGCAGGTTAATGTGGAAATGAGGATGGAACAGAACACGTAAATTGGACACGCATGTCTGTCCGTCAGCAGAGGTGAAAGTACCACCTCCTTGAGGGGGGAGGGGCTAAGGAACTTCATTTTCACAATGCGTTTCAGAAATCAGCATCCCTATCTTGCTGTCCTGTCTGCCAGGCAGTTTGCTCTGAGTCGGCGGCTGCTCTAAAGGAGGAGGGAGATACGTTTTGGGTTGTGTGTTGATGCACTGAAGCAGCGGGTCTACTTATTGCTTTCTGGCGGCAAAGCTCTTGCCAGATTGCGAAACTTCCTCACAGGCAGGGGAAAGGCATATCATATGTTTGTGGCACGGTAGGAGCGTGCATCAGTTTCTCCCTCGCAACAGCCCCCCTCGGTGATGCACAAGCAAGCAAACGCTAAACTTTGTGCTCTTGGGAGCTACTAGTAATATTACAAATGAATAAAGGAAAATGCAGCCTACGTTCCTCACGGACTTAACTAACAACTCAGTCTCAGGTGCTCCTCCTCAGAAGGAACTTCCTCCCAGGCAAATCTGCTCCTACCTGCCTGCACCTCTCCATTGCTTCCACCTTGTCTCTTGCATGCAGGCGCCCAGGGTGCCGGGGAAGGCACAGGCCACCCCGCCCACACTGCAGCAACGGTGGCACACGGGCTCAGACTCCCCTAGCTAGCAAAGCAGCTCGAGTGCTTGCTCTGAGCTGCTGCCCGAGAAGCAACAGGAGTAAAAAGAATAAGCAGAGCTTTCTGCAAGTTGAAGGAGTGCGGAAAGAGGATGGCGCTTTGCTTACTGACTTAACACAGCTAACAACTCAGTCTCAAGAAGCAGGCCCCAATGAGTGTAAAAGGACTTCCTCCCAGGTCAGGCCTGCCAGAAAGGAGAGAGATACTCACCTAGAAATTTGTAGCAGCAGCAATTAAAGATATACAAGGCAAGGAGTGTTGAGGTTTGGTGGCAGAGGCAGAGGAAGAGTTAAGAGGGGAGAATGGGATAACCTAAAAACCATGATAGGGCGAACACAGACAGTGGCATGTACTTGATTTAGGAAGTCTTTTTGCATTGCTATTGGTTACTGGGGAAGTAGTTTCTTGCTTCAGCATTGCTTCACCTGGGCAGTAGAAACATCATGCACTTCCTGTCAAAAAATGAAGGAGGGAGCAACCTATGGTACAAGGGGAACTTTGAGGCAGTGCAGGATGAGCTCATAGTGCCACATTGTCCTTGGTATGTCTAAAACAACTACACCATCTAGTGGACAGTCGGGAGAGCTATTGCTGCTTTATTAGTTTGGGGAGGCAAAATTTTATAACCAGTCTCGACTGCAAATAAAACAAAAGTCACCTGCAAGAGGGAAGGCAGACAAAACTGGCAAAAACAAATGTTCTTTTGTAGTAAAGAGAGGCACAGGAATATTGCGACACAGCAGCAAAAGAACACAAGAGAACTCCTTGCCTGGGGAACAAAATCTAGCATGTGAGTGGGGAAAGGAAAGGTCAGACCCTTTGTCCCTGAAAGGCTAGCTTTCTAAATGCAGGAAGCATTTTCTTTTGTGGGGGGGTGACTCAGACACGCAACATCATCACCACCACCACTGCAGCTTGATGTGATACAATCCAAGAAAACTTTGATTCTTCCAGTTGTATAAGCTAGCCCTCTGCTTTCTATCAGAGTGAAGAGCCCCTACTGTTCGTTTCTCAAAACATAACCCTGCACTGGAATCCTCAGTAGTGCTGATAGCTGGGACTCCTATATTATGTGAGAAGAGAATGGTAGCTTTTGTGTTAAAAAGAGTAAGCTGGTTCTCATAACAAAGGCTGGTGTATAAGGACGTTAGAAAGGGGAAAATTCTGCACCTAACGTTTCCCTCTCCGAAACCTTAAGGTTCCTGGTGGATTTCAGTTTGGAGTTCATCCCAAGGAAATCTGATCCCTGCGTCTTTCATCTTCTCCTGGTAGAGATGATGGAATGCAGCACTCTGCTCTGAAGTGAAATGGTTTTTCCAATCTCCAGAAATCCCTGCAAAAGGAAAAAAGGCGCGTGGGGGAATATGAGAGAGCTGGAGGGATCTTTCATTCTAGACGTACCACCTCCTCAAATATTGAATTGCAAGTAGTCCTGCCAAAGAATTCCCCCCTCCCCGGCTTTCAGGGTTTGTTTGTTTTTTTACCTTTCCTGAGGAAGGGGCTGATCTTTTGGTTCATAATATCCTCAGAGACGAGGCTATAGTTCACCATCTTGTTGCCCTTCATGGCTTCAAAGGAGGCGTTCTCCACCACGGAGTCAACAGCAGGCACATCTAAGTCCTTCGCCAGGAACTGGCAGATGCGGAGAACGCTGCCCCGTAAGTCCTGAGAAGGGGAGATCGCAAGGGTTGGAAGGAGCTAAGCTGCCAGGGCCTCAGAGCAGCCTAGAATGGCTTATGGGTCTGACCTGAGAGAGGACCAGGGGTTGAAGACCAAAGAAACCTGTTTCTTTCTTACTAATTCACCTTCAGCAATTCATCATAGGTCAGAAGAAGAAAGTTTGCCTGGTCTTTGTAGGCTAGCCAGCTCTTGACATGATCAAACCAGGAGCCAAAGAGAACTAAAGAGAAACAGAAAGGGCATTTGTTTCGTGCTTTTAAAGAGAAGCAGCAGCTGCATGAAAAAAAAATGATCAAATTTTAAAAAGATGCAATCCTATACACAGTCACTTGGAAGCAACCACTATCAATTTTGGTGATACTTATGATCAATAGGATTGTTCTTTCGCTGTCTACAATATTGTCCACCAGGAGCCACAGTTTCAAATGAAGATTCAGGCATATATGGAAATAAGTGAGAGAGAGAGAGCTGCTAATTCATCCTTCTCCATCTTGGTGCCCTCTGGGTGTTTTGAACTACAACACCCATCATCCCTGAGCATTGGCCATGCTGGCTGAGGCTGATGGGAGTCGTAGTCCAAAACAGCTGGAAGACACCAGGTTGAGGGAAGCTGATCTAAGTCAATCTATTTTTAACCAACAGCAGATTGTTAAGATCCTGCGTGGCTCAGTTGCAGAGGGGAGCTATGTGCTTTTGAGGGGAGGGATCTGTGTGTGTGTGGCCACACCCACCATTGCCACCCTTCGTTTAATTGGTTCCAGGTTAAGCGGGTTTGACAGGTTGGAACTGACAACAGACCAATCAGACGTACGGATTGCATCTTCCACTTCCTGTGTAGGAAATCAAGACTATTGGCAGGATTGCCATGTGAGATTGAACAGAGCCAAAGGCCACAGCGTAGCAACAATGTGTGGGTCCAGCCTGCCCTCAGCCAGCCCCCTTCCGCCTGCTTCCTTATTAACAACCAGTCCAGGAGGTGACACTGGCTGACAACCTCTTCCTTAGTCTCAGTGCTGCCTTTGTTGATTTCAACAGAGAGGAGGGTGGGGACAAAACCAGAATTAACTAGCTATTGCTGGCTCTGACTCTGCCTGCTATTGCTGCTAGCGCCACCTGCTGTCAGCCTCCCAGCCTTTCGTCCGAGCAGCCCCAGCGGGGACCCAGGCTATGCCACTTGTGACCCCTGACGCCTCCTACCAAATGTCAGGTCCCACTGCCATTCCCAGAAAACCCACACGCTCATGTACCTTCCCCTGAAACAAACTTCCTGATGAATTCCCCAAAATCCTCCTCGTGCTCCAGAAACGAAGCCATCTTGGTGTAGTAATAGAGCGAGACACAGACATCCTTGGGGTTGCGGACGGTGTAAATGGCCTGGAAAAGAAAGTTTTGTCAGGCGTTGGAATAACTTTGCCAATGGCTCTTCCTCATGCGAAGAAAACACCTCCCTTCCCAGGGGGGTCACGAAGAAACTACCTCTATGGCACTCTTCTGTTGATTAGGGCAATTCAATAGTCTCTGTGCTTATATTATTATTATTATTATTATTATTATTATTATTATTATTATTATTATACTGCCCTTCATCAAAAGATCTCAGTTCCACCCCATACACTGATTGGTCCCCTAGAATTGACAATTGTACCATGCCCCTTCTAATAACAACAACAACAACAACAACAACAACAACAACAACAATCCATTCTTTACCCTAATGTTCCAGGGCGGCTTACAACAATTAAAACACCATATTAAAAACAGTTTGAAACAACTTACAATAATGGAAATAAGGTGAGTACTAAAGCATACATCTCAGATGTCAAAGGGCAGGGTAGAGCATAACTTAGGAGCTGCTGCCAAGAATGCCGTCTCCCTGGCTGCCCCCCTCTGAGCTTCTTCTTTCAAAAAATATTTTTTTATTAAAGATTTCTTAGTTTACAAAAATACGTGCACTGTCTCTTTTTTCAAGTTGTGTTTTCTACAAATCAGTTTCATTTGTTGTGAGACATTAGTGTTACATACAGTGTTAGGTTAGGAAGAAAAGAGGGGGAAAGAAGGAATGATAACAGCCTTATTAGAAAAACTAACCAATAAACTGAGACTGACATAGAAGAAGACGCCTTCACCCCGGTATGGCTCCCCTTTATCACATACACAGCCCAACAAGACAACGACAAGAATCCGCCGACAGCATACGAATCAATCTGGCTAAGCTGATCCAAACACACACATACCCCAGTCACACACAAAAACAAATCTCACTACAGCCAACCAAAGACAATCAGCCACACCTTAGGCCACCCCAACCTCTCTCACCACCAAGTAAATCCAACAAGCGAATAGTAAGAGAACCCACACAAGTGACGCTGGCACAAAACCCCACATATACACCAAGTGGAAGAATAGAAGCATTGCCACCGGACCTGACCCTCTCTGAGCTTCTGAGGAAACTGGGATGACCAAGAGAGCCCCCTCCACTGTACCTTAGCACCCAAGAAGGTCCTACACTCACCTTAGCCTGAGAGGTGAAGAACGATTCTGGAAATATTGCTGCGGGTAAGTGAGAGGTTATGAGGCGGGGGCACGTTTGGTGCTCCAGGTATTTCACCGCTGTGACCTGTTCGATCCAGGGCACCCGTTCCCAGCAGGGTAATGACCGTGAGAGAGTGGGGTCCCCGTTGCTGTGGATCAGGGTGAGGATTTCCTTCATCCAAGTTGTCCCTGGGAAAGGATGAAAGGTGAACACCCTCTTGGCCTCTCCCCAAGGGAGTCACAGAGGGCATCTGCAGACAGGATTTTGAAATAAAAAGGAGCTATCCAAGGTTAGCATCACCTCTCCTGTCCCCGTAACAGCTTGAGATGCAGCACAGTTCAACAGGTGCTGCTTTTTTTTTTTTGAAAAGCTGCATCTGTTGAATTTCTGCCTGTCCCACAGCTGTTCAGAGTAAGAAACAGCCTTAACAAGGGGGGGGGGTGTTTCCCTGTGGAAGAGCATCAGCTGGGATCTGAGCATCTTCTAGATTCAAATAGAAAGAGTGGGGTAGACAAAAACGAGTAGATAGAGTTTGTCAGTCCAGAAACTCCGGGGAGACGAGAGGCCTGGGGTGTTGTGTTGTGTTGTGTGTGCTTTCAGATGGCTCACCAGATTTTGGATATGTGATGTTGAAGATGTCGCTGTCTTGCACCTGGAAGCTCCGATGGGCATACCGAACGCTGTCTTCACTGTGCACTAGAGCGGGGAGGGTTATTCCACCGTACTCTATGGAGTGTGCAACCCGCCTGGCCATGGTCTTGGGACTGCAGGGAAGAAGTTGAAAAGAAGAAGACGCAAACGTGCACTTATTTAATTGTTGCATTTATTTATTTAATGATGGCATGCTTTAATCTGATTTCAGTTTCTCGCTCATTTTAATATTGTTAATATTCCCCCTACTGTTTTTATACTGGTGATTTTACTGTTACGTTCTTTTTGCAAACCGCTTTGAGGTTTTGTTTTCTTCCGGTCTTCCTGTGCTCAGGGAAACGGCGGGTTGGAAACACAAAGCAATTCATCCGGGCAGAGTCAAACCCTGGTTCCGTGCCCCCACATTTGCCCCTCTGGATAGCTCAGTTGGTGGGGCATGAGGCTCTTAATCTCAAGGTCATGGGTTCAAGCCTCACGTTGGGCGGAATATTCCTGCATTGCAAGGGGTTGAACTAGATGACCCTTGTGGTGCCTTCAAACTCTACTACTCCATGATTCTATATCCCGACTTTTTCTCCAAGCTGGTGGCTTACATGGTCCACCGCCCTCTCCATTTTATCCTTCACAACAATCCTGTGAGGTAGGTCAAGAAGCTGCGAGGCAGCGACTGTCCCAAGTGAGCTTCATGGCCAAGTGAAGAGTTGAACCCTGGTCTCCCAGGTCCTAGTTTCACACTCTTAATCGTTACACCATACTGGCTTTCTGTATGAATCTGGCCTAAAGGTCAGAGCGTGTAAGCCCCTACAGCCCTTTATTGTTTATTGAGTTGTTTTACTTGGGAAACTTGTGATTCATAAGGTCAAAAAAGTGGGTATTGTGACTCACAACTTTGGTACTATGTACAGCAGAGGATTCTGATGGTGGGTGAGGGTCAGATTATTCCAGGGAGCAGGAGAGGGCAGTATCCCCTGCCAGCACCCCCTGACTCAGGGAGGGAGTTCTCTGCAGCATCGCTATCTCCCCATCTTCAAAGAAACCACAGAAATGAGTTGAGGGCCCTTTAACCAGCCAGGGAGGCGGAGCCTACTATCACCCAGGTCTGGTCAGCCTATAGGGGGCTTCAGTTGCCTCCAGCTACCTGTAGGGGCAACATCTCTGTTGGCTCCTTTTATAGGGAGCTGGCCAAGGTCCTGCAGGCAAAAGACACCTGGTGAGCCTCAAGTGCCCACAGAACTGGACAGTGCTGGTTAGAAACACATGGAGCAGCCTTGCACCAAACCAGACCATGGGTCCATCTAGCTTAGTACTGTCTACACTGGCTGGCAGCGGTTCTCCAGGGTTTCAGGCAGGAGTCCTTACACCCACCACATGGAGATGCTGGGGATTGAACCCGGGACCTCCTGCATGAAAAGCAGATGCTCTAACACTGAGCTACAGCCCTTCTCGCCTTGCAGCTTCATCAGCTGGGGTTCCCACTTGTTTACTGGCAGGGGGAGGGTTCCTGGCTGGTGCAGAGTTGCTGCACTTGCTGAGGAGGAGGAAAGCAGGGGCAAAAAGGAGCACGCAGGCCTTGGAGTCCGCTGACCTGTGCCAGAGGCCTAACAATCCTGCAAAAGTCAAAGTTCTAACCCAGGCATAGGCAAACTCGGCCCTCCAGATGTTTTGGGACTACAACTCCCATCATCCCTGGCCACTGGTCCTGTTAGCTAGGGATGATGGGAGTTGTAGTCCCAAAACATCTGGAGGGCCGAGTTTGCCTATGCCTGCTCTAACCTCCCCGCTGCAGCTCTTCTTTGATTCCCCCCCTCCCCAACTATGCACTTGCAAATCAGCTATCATGCAAAACCATGGTTTTTCTATGTCCCAATCAGCAGAGAACGCAATGTGAAACTCGTAGATGCAGCACGCCGTGCAAAAACAACGTCAACTCCACAATTCCCAGTAAAAGGGTTCCTTGTGGATTTCTGTGGCATACCCTTCTCAAAGCCTCCATTGAAACACAGGTTGTGAGATCCTTCTCCGTGGGTGGTTCACAAAAATGGCGCCCTCCCTGTGGAACACCCTCCCTTCGGATGTCAAGGAGATAAAGAACTATACAACTTTTAGAAGACATCTGAAGGCAGTCCTGTTTCGGGAAGCTTTTAATGTTTCATGTTTTATTGTCTTTTTACATATGCTGCAAGCCGCCCAGAGTGGCTGGGGAAACCCAGCCAGATGGGCGGGGTATAACTAATAAAATGATCATCATCATAAATTTATAGCCATGGCTCGCTTCCCCAAATTAGTGCTGCAGCCAATGAGCTTAGGAGGACTCTGAATGACAACTATGAGGCTCTCCCAGATTCCAGAGAATAGAAATTTGAAAGTGGGGTGGGTGCATATGTAATTTTAGGCCCTCTGAGAATGGGAATAACTTTCAGGGAAGTAGACAATGGCAGGCAATTTGGGATCCCTCTGGGAATGCAAAGGCCTTGGGCTGTTTACATGCCATACTTTTAAAGTGTATTTCCAACCAACCCACAAGAATCCTGGGAACTGTAGTTTGTTAAGGGTCCTAAGGAGTGTAGCTCTGTGAGAGGCAAGCAAGTTTTATTCACAGGGAGTCAGGCTGCGTAGACACCATACATTTAGAACACATGACTTCCCCTTGTTACCAAACATATCTGTACCCCCAACCTTATATGTAAGGCAGGCATAGGCAAACTCGGCCCTCCAGATGTTTTGGGACTACAATTCCCATCATCCCTGACCACAGGTCCTGTTAGCTAGGGATCATGGGAGTTGTAGTCCCAAAACATCTGGAGGGCCGAGTTTGCCTATGCCTAGTTTAAGGTATCAAAAATAAATGTTCACAAATACACAGGGTGAGGTCATTTGTTCCAGAAACAGAGAAGAACAGAGAAGAAGTTTCAAGAAGCAGCAGAAGGCTGAGATTATTTTGTCTATGCAAGGACATTTTCTGTGGGAACTATTCTTTGGACATGCGCAGTGTGCCAAGCAAATGTTCGCCCACATTTCCCCATCACTTTCCTTACTGCAAAATTACTGGATTGGGAGAGGGTTGTTGTCCAAGAGCTCCAAAGCTACTCTGGTGGTGAACTGCAAACTGAATTTGTCAGGATGCCACTGAATCCTGCTGGAAAACAGCATTAGTCTGACAGTGCCCCCGCTGAACTAACGGAGCTAAAAGCTGAACTTTTTAACTTGGACTGAGGCTTTTGCTTAACATTCCCATTTATATGTGGCGTTTAATAACCTAAACTGAGCTTGACCCAAAAGCTAAGCCCATTTTAAACTGACTCAGGAGCAGGGAGTGTGAGCAGCAAGGAAGATCAACTCTGAGCTTTCAACAGTTAGGATCGCATACCCTCCAACGTTTCTCCGATGAAAATAGGGACATCCTATTCCATAATTATTATGATATAGTAGTTATACCCCTGCCCATCTGACTCGGTTGCCCCAGCCACTCTGGGTGGCTTCCAACATATATAAAAAACACAACGAAACATTAAACATTTTAAAACTTCCTACAGGGCTACCTTCAGATGTCTTCTAAATGTTGCATAGTCACTTATCTCCTTGGCTCGGGGGTTGCATAACCATACCCTCCAACATTTCTCTGATAAAAATAGGGACATCCTTAGGACATTTCAGGATCAGATCAGAAACTGGGATGGCTTTGTAAATCTGGGAATGTCCCTGGAAAATAGGGACATTTGGAAGGTCTGGGATGATGGTCAAAGGAGGGGAAGGGGAGATAGCTGTTTGAGAAGGCTTCTCCATTTGATCAACCCTTTGCATTTTCAATAAGAGGAGAAAACACTCACCTGTTGCCTCTCCTTTCACAGGCCCAGGTCCCCAGCAGCAGAACCTGCTTTATTGGCTCCTGGTTACATGATCTCTGCAGAGGGAGGAAATCCAGGCCACTCGCTGAAAGACACACAAAAGGAGACTTTGTTCTTTGTGACAGGAGGGATAGAGGGAGGCAGCAGAGCAAAACCAAGGCCACATATTTTGATAGGCAGCTCTCCTTGGCCTCATAGGAATGAAAGAAAAACCCAGACATATGTGACCATATGTCTCCACCACAGCCAGCTCCTATCCTCACACCACTTCCTTCTTAATCATTGAAAAATAATTGTGTGTGTGTGTGTGTGTGTGTGTGTGTGTTCTCAGTTGTTCTTCTTGGCTGTGAAAGGCAAGGTATGTACAATGCATCTGTCTGGTAAGGAAGGCTTGGCGCCCTGACCCCCACTTGCAGCCTAGCCCCCAAACCTGCATGACAACCCTTCCAAAGAACTAAGAAGTTCTGAATTTCCACTCCTTATCTGGAAAATGTTACTGGTGAAACCAGGAATCCTGACTTCACCTAAGTGAGAATCCTTTTTACTGCCCGAGGGCTTGTTCCCATCTGGCTCATGTTTTAATTTGTTTATTGTTCATTCATTCATTCATTCATTCCCCACGCCACACATAATTTTATACACTTCTGTCATGGTGCCTCTTACTGATTTTTTCTCTAAACTAAAAAACAACAACCCTACTTTCATCCACTTCCCTACAAGTTCTCCTCATTGGATTTAGTTCTGCTCTCCAGAGCAACAAAAAACAAGTCTGCTCTATCTTCTGCATGACAACCCTTATTTGAAGATGGCGATCGTGTTTCCCCTGAACCATAGTTTACAGTTCAAATGGCACACTGCACTATGGTTACACTAAAGCTAGGTCTCTGCTCCTCTGACGCTACTTCCTACACCCATTCCCCTAAAAGAAAACTTACTCCCTGCAGCCATTCCCTGTTCCTCTTGACTTGACTCCCTAACCTTTAATAGCTGTAGAATATGGAACAATTCAACAGGTGCTGCTGCTGCTGCTCTCCCCCCTCCCCCACCCCTCTTTTTTGTGGCGATGCGAACTGGCTGAATTTCTGCTTGTTGTGCAGCAGCTAAAACCACAGGCACTCTGCCAGGAATAAACAGTTGGCAACCCCTGTCCACTTTTCATTTAACGGTCTATTAGAGCACTCAACCTGCCTGGCTTTCAGAAAACCCAGGAGTTCTCCTAGCTTTCATCTTTATTGTAAACTGCTCCCCTCTTTCTGAGGGTCTTCCCCCCCCCCACCCCCGCCCCATTTTGGCCCACTGCACATAATGATTTCCTCCAGAAAAAGCCACCTAGGCAGTGCTTTCTCTCCTCTCTCTGTAACAAACTCCAGCTCCCTTCCCAGAGCATCTCAAACTCCGTGAGTTTTCTGCGCCCTCCCCTTCCCATAACCTACTAAATTTCACTTCATCCCCAGTGGACCCAGGAGTCCTGATTTTGCGATAACCAATCCAAGGAGGGCAGCGCTGGGCGGGACTTCCCTTTGAATAAACTTGCAAGCGTTGCCTCCTTTGCCAGGGGAGCCTTCGACGTTAAGGTGGCACCGCGGAGATGCCCCTCGGATCTCGTCATTTCCCAGCCAGAGGAGGTGCCCACAGCCTGGCCGGAGTTCTGCACATTTGGCCGGTTGCCAGAATGAGAGGATGCGAAGCCAGGGAAGGGAAGCCAGTGGAGGGAAGTCCCTCTCCAAGCCATCCAAAGTCACATCTCACCCTGAAGGTGCCCAGGGGGCTCCTTTTCAAGAAATTTATGCAGGGCGTAAATCTAATCCATGAGGATGGTTGGTGTGCCAGGCTTTGCCCCTGGGTGCGCTCCAGCTGTTTTTTTGGACTACAACTCCCATCATCCCCTACCAGGACGTGCTGGCAGGGGATCATGGGAGCTGTAGTCCAAAACAGCTGGAGGGCACGCAGTGGGCAAAGGCCGCCCTAAAAGGATAATTAGAGTCCTGCAGCAAAAACAAACATGAGCTGTTCTGGTTTCAAGCAGTATGTCACTTTTCAGAGTTGAGGGATAGCTCAGTCAGAGCAGGAGATTCTTAATCTCAGGGTCGTGGGTCTGAGCCCCATGCAGGGGGTGGGACTGGATGCAGCCCTCGTGGTCCTTTCCAGCTCTGTTGTTGTAGTTCAGTCGTTCAGTCGTGTCTGACTCTTCGTGACCCCATGGACCAGAGCACGCCAGGCATGCCTATCCTTCACTGCCTCTCGCAGTTTGGCCAAACTCATGTTAGTAGCTTCGAGAACACTGTCCAACCATCTCATCCTCTGCCGTCCCCTTCTCCTTGTGCCCTCCATCTTTCCCAACATCAGGGTCTTTTCCAGGGAGTCTTCTCTTCTCATGAGGTGACCAAATACTGGAGCCTCAACTTCAGGATCTGTCCTTGTAGTGAGCACTCAGGGCTGATTTCTTTAAGGATGGATAAGTTTGATCTTCTTACAGTCCATGGGACTCTCAAGAGTCTCCTCCAGCACCACAATTCAAAAGCATCAATTCTTCAGCGATCAGCCTTCTTGATGGTCCAGCTCTCACTTCCGTACATTACTACTGGGAAAACCATAGCTCTACAAGTCTGTGAATCAGAGGTGAAGTTCTTCCTGGCATGGAACTATGTGGGTGGGAAAGGTTTTGCCCTTCTTAACTGGTGTCCTTCCTTTCCTCCAACCACTGATGGTCACTGCCTGGCTGGCCTACTACTCCCTCCCCTTTCTTCAGCCCACCTGTGGTTTTTCTGGCCTTCCGCACAGCCCTGGGCTTTCCTTTATCTCCTCAGAGATGGGCTCTGCACGTCCTGTGGCTGAACCGCAGCTTTCCCTCCAGCTGTTTTGGGACTACAATTCCCATCAACCTTGACAAGTGGTCCTGTTAGCTAGGGATGATGGGAGTTGTAGTCCCAAAACAGCTGGAAGGCCAAGTTTGGCCATGCCTGCCTGAGCTGCTGCTGAGTCACAGGAGTTCAGCCAGCTGGTGTCAGATTCTTCATTGCCTCCGGGGCAGTTCAAGGACAGCTTATGAACCTCCTTGATAGTTGCAAACAGTTGCTAGGATCCTGGCAGTGTTCAGATTCTCCCTTCTTCCAGGCCCAGAATTGGAGGCTTGAATGATCCCTGAGAAGGGAAGTCCATTGGGTCTAATTTAAGCTTTCACGTGCAGGGAGTGGGGGCAAACATGGGCAAATCAAATGCCCTGTCCTTGGAAAGTTGCATGTACCTAATTTGTCCACTGCAAGCTTGGTTGGCTGGAGTGTGGTGCTGATAACGCCAAGGCTGCAAGTTCGATCCCCATAAGGGACAACTGCATATTCCTGCATTGCAGGGGGTTGGACTAGATGATCCTCAGGGGCCCTTCCAACTCTATGATTCTAAGCTGCCATCTTCCTATCAAACAGGTATCTATTTTGTCTCTCCCCCGATTTTTTTTTTTTAACGATTCACAGATGGTTCTTTCTTCTCTTATTGAATATTTTTATTGGGTTTGGGTTTTTTTTTTAAAAAAAAAAAGTCAATACAAACATATACAAATTAAAAGTATCCAGGGGACATAGTAAAAGAGACTCTTTTTTTGCAACATGGTATGATTTTATTTCATTTACAAATGAAATGGCTGGGCAGTTCCACAGTCTGGATTGTATGAAAATATACTCAGTCAGGCATGGGTGTAGCCAGAATTTTTGTTGGGGACGGACGGACTTCAAATTTGTATTGTTTTTTTATTGATTTAAGGGAGGCAACTGCCCCCCCTTGGCTACACCCATGCAGTCAGGTGTATGATTTTTAAATATATATAATATTTTTTTTTTTAAAAAAAAAGCATACAGCTGGCTGAATATATCTTCACATTTATTATGACAAACTGAGAAGAGAGAGCACAGGAAGCAACGCCTTTACCTTTAATTTTATTTCTCTGTCAAGCCTGCACATGTATATACGTATTTAAGTTTGACAGTTTAATTGTTTACACAAGGAAGTCTTGTAATAATATTCTTTTCCTCTCTGCAATGACGCTGCATGTTATTTATGTTTCTTCTTTCCCCCCTCTTTATATCTTATCCGTCTTCTTTATAATTTGAGAACTTAATAAAAATAATCTGGAAACAATACAAACACATACAGTAAACAGTGGCGTGTTAACAAGAGTCCTCGAGGTACATAAGGCGGACAGACATACCAGCCTCCTACAATAAAGAGATTTATATCAAAATGTGTCGTTTGTGTCCTCACAGTATTTAAGAGCACATTTTACTAGGGAGAATTAAAAGGGCGAAGCCTGCATATAACAGCTCCATAAAACAGTCTCCATAAAACAAACTGAGTCAACGGCAGACGTATCAGAATACCACCCCTCCTTACATACAACAGAAAAGGACACCATATACCAGCAATTTCGATTTTGCCTTTTTTTAGCAGTTCACCTTGGTACCTACGCGATACTATTATGCCAAACTTTCCGAAAGAACCACGTCCCGTATTTTGTCTAACCAACCATTTGTGGAGAATCCTGATGTTTTCCAATGGCCAGCCTGGTTCCACATATGCTGCCACAAGGAACCACACAGATTGTTCTTTCTAAATGCTAGTGGGATAACATGTGTCAGCCCCAAATCTGTGGACCCAGTTTTCTGATTTGCTGCTGCTGCCGCTGCTACTTCTTGCACTTCAAGCCCTCCAAAGCAAACTGAGTTTTGTTGAAGAATGGCCTCTCAAAGTCTGTTGTCATATGCAAACTTCTGGGGTGGGGGAATACCCATATCTCAGCAGCAGGGCAGATCTCCTTATACAGCAGGAGGTTCCTGGTTTGATGGTTCAATCCAGGCATCTCCACCCCAGGCTGATGGTGTTATGGGAATATAACATTTTGCTTAGCAGCCAATTTCCTGGCAGACCATTTTGAGAAGAGCATAGGAAGCAGGGAGCTGGCTGTTCACCTCTGTCGGCAAACGTGGTCTGTCCCTTTCAACAATATCCTTTTGGATTGTTCTAGGTCAGCCTCTGGAGCCCATCATCTCTGGGCCAGCTGGAGCTGATGGGAATTGCTCTCCAAAATACCTGGAGAGCACCAGGTTAGGGAAGCTGTCCCAGGTTGTCAACTAGTGGGCGGGGAAACTAGCAAGGCCAGATTTGGCCCAGGGTTTGCCAGCTGCTGACTGATAGTCTGAAGGCAAGCAAGTGCACTGGAAGCTGGTCTAGTGGGGCAACTGGGAAGCTGCCCCACCAAACTCGGTCTGGCCTCAGTCAGCCACCTCCTGCCTGCCTTCTTTCCTCTACCAACACACGGTAGCTCTGCCTGTCACCTTCCTCCTCCCTAGTCTCAGGGTAGCCCTTCTAGATCTCAGAAGGATGGGGGCAAAACTGGAATCAGCTTACTCTGCTGGTGATTGGTTCTGTCTTAAGGACACAAGAAGACCCCGGGTTGGATCAGGCCAATGACCCATCTAGTCCAGCATCCTGTTCTCACAAGTGGACAATCAGAGGCCACAATGGGAAACCCTCAAGGAAGACCTGAGCAAAAGAACACGCTCCCCGCCTGCGGTTTCCAGCAAATGGTATTCAGAAGCGTCTAGCCATTGTGGCTTGTAGCCATTGATAGCCCTCTCCTCCATGAATTGGTCCACTCCTAAAGCAATCCAAGTTGGTGGCCATCCATGCCTCCCGCAGCAGTGAGTTCCACAGTTTTTAACTATGCACTGCTTGAAGAAGGACAGCTCAGTAGAGCATGAGACTCTTAATCTCAGGGTCGTCATGGGTTCAAGCCCCATATTGGGCAAAAAGATTCCTGCATTTCAGGGGGCTGGTCCCTTCCAACTCTACAGTTCTATGATTCCAAGAAGTACTTGGAATTTTTACCTGTCCTGAGTCTTTGCTTTTTGTTGGCCTCCTTTGCCTTCTGCTCCATCAGTTCAAGGGGCACCAGAATCCACCTGCATGAAACCACCGCTCTTGACTGATGCTAACACGTGGAACTGAACGTGTGAACCTGATCAGGCTCTCGCGGGCAAAGCAGATGCTGCCTGAGCCACATCCAGGCGTGTGAGCGACAGGCCTTTCCGAGGATCCCCTGGATTCCTCCGGATCCACCTTAAAACATCTCTCCCTCCTCCTCCTCTACCTCTCCCTCAATTGCATCTCTTTGGGTCCCTTGGGAGAGGGGAAGGGAAAGTGAGAGAGAAGATCTGTGCATTTGAGAAGGGGGGGAGGGGGAGGGAAGCCGAGGCTGTAAGAGGCAGGGAAGAAGGGAAGGGGGAAGAGAGGAAGGAGAGAGAGAGAGAGAGAGAGAGAGAGAGAGAGAGAGAGAGAAGTGGGGGGGGAGGACAGAGGGGAGTAGGGAGAGTTCAGGACCAGGGAAGCCCCCCCCCAAAAGAGGGAGGGGGTCATATACAAAAAAGGGGGGAACAGGAAAGGTTGAAGGTGGTCGGCGGACCAGAGGGGGAAACCCAGAAGGAGTGGGGAGCAAGAGAGGAGGGAGGGAGGAAGAAAGCCCGGGGTAGGCGTGGGGGGGGGGAGGCAGGTGAATAAGAGAAGGTGGGAAAAAAAGGAGAAGCGGGGGAGTGGGGGCCAGAGAAGAAAGGGAGAGGAGAGCTAGCCTGGGAAAGGGGGGTGAGGAGAGAGGGAGAAGTTAAGTTAGGGACTTCCAAGCTCTGTTCCTCCCGCCATCCCCCCCCAAGCCACCTCCCACCCTCCCTTCGCCTTATTCCCCAGTGATTCTCTATTCCCAGCCGCCGCCGTGACAACCCCACGTCGCAGGGAGTCCCACAGCTCCTCACCTCCTTTTGGAAGGGAGTCTGGGAGCGGGGTTTCTCGTGCTGCCCGTCCAGCCCCACGGAGTGATCCGACCCCGAGTGGCCAAGCCCTCCCTCCCCCTCCCCGCTTCCCCGTCCACGCCGTCTCCATCTTCCCCATCTCATCAACATTGCGAGAGGAGGGGCGGGGGGGGCATCCCCTGGAGAAGGGGCGGGAGGAAGGTGGAGGGACGGGGGAGGAAAGAGAGCTAGGGAAGAGGGGGGGGGAGGCGAAAAGATTAGAAAGAGAGAGGGGCATGGGGAGGGCAGAGGGCTTTCGGGGGTGAGAGGTGTTGTCTGACGCGCGCTCCCCACCCCACCCCCAGGACTCACCGGACCACACGTGGATCGCGGGGGGTGGCGGGGGCCACCTCCAGAGGCTGCGTACAGGGAGGGGGGGCACCTCCACGCGGGATGCCGAGGAGGGGGCGCCTCCTCCAGGTCTGAGACACCCCCGCCCCACAGCAGCCTCCTCCTGCTACTCCCAAACCACGATGGGCACCAGCCTGGGGGGGCTTTGCCTTTTGGGAGTCCTGACGGCAACTTGTACGGCTGGTAAGAGAGAGAGAGAGAGAGAGATGAATGGGGAAAGTGGGGCGCGAGGTGTGTGTGAGAGAGAAAATATTAGCTTGGGATCTGGGGGGGTGGGGTGGGGGGTTGAGTTGGTGGATGCAAAGAAAACGGGAATTCCCTGAAAGAAAAAGATAAGGGCAATGGATCTAGCGACCAATCGGACTATCTATCTTGTCTTGTCTTATCTTATCTCTATCATTCACCTATCTATCTATCTATCTCTCCCCCTCTTTCCATTTCCTCACCCCCTCTCAATATATGATGCTATTTATAAACACATACAGATCACCCTCCTAATTTATGTTCACTAGCTAATCTATATCAGATCCACCCACCTATCAGGTCTCCTTTGTAGCCTTTCCTTTCTTGATCTATCCATTCTCACCTCTTTCCTCAGTCTCTCCTCCTCACCTTTATCTCTCTCCCCCCCCCCCAATCTCCATTTGTATTTTCTCTGTCTGCGCTTTCTTAATTTTTTACCACAGGGCTCAACCCCCCTCTCCATATTCCTTTCCATAAAAAAAAATTCCACAAAGTAATTTTTAAAAAGAAGTAGAGGACCAAAGGTGTCTCTGAGCATGTGCAGAGCACTCTCCTCCTTCCCAAGGCAGGGGATGCAGCAACTTTTCCTTGAGCTCCAGTATCTCTCCCCGAAGAACTCCCTTGTTCATTCATGTGTTTTCTGTGCAATCCATTGACATGCCTGGTCATCCATTGATGGGGGGGGGAGAGAAGCAGAGGTGTAGGTAGCATATAGCTCAGTGGTAGAGCATCTGCTTTGCATGCAGAAGGTCTCAGGTTCAATCCCCGGCATCTCCAGTTAGGGCTGCTAGGGACCCCTGCCTGAAATCTCAGAGAACTGCGGTCCATCAGTATATAGACAATACTGAACAAATGGATCAGTGGTGTGATTCAGTATAAGTCAGTGTTGCGATTAAGCTTCCGTGCTTTTGTCTCCCCCTTCAATTGCCCCATTAACCCTCCCCCCCCTTTTATCCCTGCAGTGCAGTTTGTTCCTGCAAAGACCTACGAGGACTGGTGGGCATACAAGGAGACACTTCACGGTAGCTTCGTGCCAGGTACAAAATGACCACTGGTGGGGGTGGGGTGGGGGGGTATGCTACTTCCTTTCTCGCTTGCCTCCTTAACATGCCCAACTCAGACAACTCTCCTATGTCTGGTGGCCTGTGGCCAAGCGGCGTACGTGTGCCAGAAATCCCTCTACTGTTGACTGTTCTTGTGAGCGGATCGTGTAATGAGCTGCAGCACAACCATTCAGTTGGCTGGTGCCCTGTGGAACTCTCAGCCACATGATGTTACGAAAATCAGTAGACTAGCTGGGTCCCGGTCAGCCTTCTTGCACAGGATTGAGGGATCTTGCAGGGGCCGTGGATCAGTGGAAGAGCACATGCTTTTCAGGCAGACAAGCCCAGGTTCAATTCCCCAGCATGACCAGTTTAATAGAATCAGGAAGCAAGTGGAGATTATCTGGCAGTCATAGCAAACAATACTGGGTTCGATGGGCAAAGGCACTTCTATGCCACTTAAGCACTCACAGAGAATCCTGGGAACTGTAGTTTGTGAAAGGGGCTCAAAATTATAGCTCTGTGAGGTCAGCGCCCTTCCGCAAACTACAGTTCCTGGGATTTATTTATTTTTGGTGGGGGGGGGGAGTGAAAGCCATTACTCTTAAAATAGTGTAAGAGCGTTTCAAAAATATGGGTGTGAGCTTAGCCTGATCTAGCAAGCATCACCAAAAGGATATTGTGCAGCTAGAAAAGTTGCCAAAGAGGGCAACCAAAATTATCAAGGGCTCGGCAACTTCCCTATGATGAAAGATTAAAATGTTTGTGGATCTTTTTGGCTTAGGTAGAAGGTGACTAAGAGGGGGACATGATCAAAGTATGTAAAAATTACCAGTATGTACGGTGTCAAGGCAGTGGACAAAACACAGCTTTTCTCCCTCATAGTACCAGAACCTGTGCTCATCCAATTAAACTGAGTGATAGAAAATCCAATTAAACTGAGTGACAGACACGAGGAAGGTCTTAGAATCATGGAATTGTAGAGTTGGAAGGGACCCTGAAGATCATCCAGCCCAACCCCCCCAGCAATGTAGGAATGTGCAACAGTCCCATACGGGGATCAAACCAGTGACCTTGGCGTTATCAACACCGCACTCTAACCAACTGAGCTAGCCAGGCTGCTTCATGCAGCGAACCATTAAACGATGCCAGAAGACAGGGAAGGCCTGTAGCTCAGTGGTAGGACATCAGTTTTGTATGCACAAGGTCCCTGGTTCGATCCCCAGCATCTCCAGGTAAGAACATAAGAAGAGCCTGCTGGATTGGGCAAATGGTCCATCCATCTAGTGCAGCATCCTGTTCTTTCTGTAGCCAGCCAGATACCTGTGGGAAACCTGCAAGCAGGATCCGAACACAAGAGCCTCCTGTGGTTTCAAGAGATGGAGCAATAGCCATCATAGCTCATAGCCTTAACGTCCATGATTTTTCGTCCAATTCTCTTTTAAAGCCATCAAAGATAGGATAGTGGCTGGGAATTTGCTCTGTATGAAACCTCGAGCTACTGCCCATTGATGTCTGTTGCTCATGGTGGCTTCTATATGACCTCAAGTATCTCAGAGGCAATATAGCTCTGGTCTCGAGGGATGGCAGAGGGAGAGGGTCCTCCTGCCCCGCCTGTGGACTCCCCATGGGCAACTGGTTGTGGGGAAGAGGATGTTGGTCTAGCCAGGCCATTGGTCTGATTAGCAGCACTTCTGGTTTTCTTAGGAAGGCAGTTCCTCATTGGGGGAGACGGTGAATGGAAAAGGGCAAATGGAAAGGTGGATAGAGGAGTGTGATTGTCACCACACGGCCATATTTTGGGGGAAAGAAAGAGAAGAGGGATATGTGAAATGAAGGGGGTGAATGGTGGGCTATTTTGGGAACAAGGTGGAAGAAAAATAAGTGGGCAGGTGAAAAGGGACAGGGTGGACAGGTCATCCTGGAGGCAGGATAGTGGGTGATAAAAATGTTTGTCTGCTCCTATCATGTCAGTTGTTCCCTTTGGCCACTTGGAGGGAAAGGCCAAATGATGCTCCAACAGAACCACTAGTTCTCCTTCCATTTGCTTTTTCCTACCCCAAATCTGCTCTGGAGATTCTCCCAACCCTGATTTGGGGGGGGGGAGGTGTCCATGGGCCAGAGGATACAGGGGAAGAGAGAGAGAAGTTGCTCTGTGACATGCCTGGAAGTCCATTGTGCCTTCAAATCTGCAGGGTTAGCTATAGCCCAAAGTTTGGAAACATCCTTATATGGGAAGACATTTAATCTTTTTTAAGAATTAAAAATCTGCCCTCCAGCTTTCCACATGTTGATTCTTACAAGTAGAGGCCAGATATCTTTGTCACCATTTTTTTAAAAAAAATAAAAACACACACATCCTTCCATTTAAAGGTAAGAGATGGGTCTAATCCTCATCATACTGGGGGCAATAAGGTTGACCATGCTCAGGCAGCACCTTATAAAAGCTGAGAAAGCATAAAAGGTTGTACAGTTTAGTTCCCTCCTCAGAAGGTGGAGCATCTGTGCTGTGACATCTTTCCCCACCTTTGGGGGACTTCAGAAGGTGGTTCATCTGAGCCCTTGGAGCTTTGCCCACCTAGAATCATAGAACTGTAGAGTTATAAGAAAGGGACCCTGAGGGTCATCTAGTCCAACTCCCTGCAACGCAGGATTCACAACTCCCTGACAGATGGCCATCCAACCTCTGCTTAAAGATCTCCGATGAAGGAGAGTCCACCACTTTCCGCGGTAGCCCATTCCCCCATCAAACATTCCTGATGCTTAGCTGGAATCCCTTTCCTCGTCATCCGAATCCATTACAAGAAAGGAGATTCCGACTAACCGTTAGGAAGAACCTGCTTCCCTGTCTCACTTCCCTCTCTCCTCTCCGTTTCTCCTCCCCTCCCACCACAAACCCCGTACAGTATTTCATCTTTCTCCCTTTCCCCCCCAACTGTGGCTCCTTCAAAAACTTCCTAAACGCCGTGTACGTGTGTTTGCCTGTGCCTGTTGGGGGGGGCGCACCTGACTCCCAGCTTTGCCCTCAGAATAAGAAGCTCGGCCAGTGAGGCGGATGCCTTGTCGGCGGGCTTAATTTGCATGATTAATTCTGAGCTCAGGATTTTGGGTTTCCTCGGCGCGGAATGTTGGCACCGACGCCAGACAGCCAATTAGGTCTTGGGTGCCAGATGGGGAATGAACACACACAGAGAGAGAGAGAGAGAGACATATGCCTCGCTCGTGACCCCCTGCGTCGAAGGTTGGGGATGACTCGTGGTGTCCCAAGGGGGAAGGTGTCTCCTCCATCGCCTTGCTGCGAGAGGAGGAGGAGGAGGAGGAGGAGGAGGAGGAATGCCAACGCTGGAGGTGGCGGCTGCTGCTGCTGCGCCGTGCCTGTGCGCAGTGCCGAGAGCCGAGGTGGGGGGCTGGGCTCGGCAACTGCAAGAGGCTGCATTAATATTTAATATCTCCCTCGCCCGCTCCAGCGATGCAGCGAGCAGCAGGCAAAGAGAAATGGGACCACAGCGTTGGGGGGCAGGCGGGTAGGCAGGGGATCAAGGGGGCACGCTGGTGCCATGATAGGATTGAGGGGGGACACACACCACAATATTATCACCACCACCCTACTCCCCAGGACCCCAGGAGTGTGAAAAGGGAAAGGGCGAAGAATGTGTCCACCTTCTCCCCCCCCCCCCACAATGCTGAGAGGAGAAAAACAATTAAGTATATACACATAGACATTAGAATGCGCCAAAAAACAACAACAACAACCCAGCATACAGGAACCACAGAAGGAATCAGGAATGAAGCAAGCCTTGGCACAGAGAGAGAGAGAGAGATTGATGAAGGGACAGCCACAGATAGAACGGAACCAGATGCATTGCTTTGCTGAAATTCATGTGTACAACTCTTTCCCAGTGTACACAGTCACACACAGTCTTCACCAAGTTAGTGCCCTCCAGATGTTGGCGTACTACGATTCCTATCAGGTGCACCAGCTGGGGCTGATGGGAACTGTAGTCCCAACACCACCTGGAGGGCATCAAGTTGGCAGTGGCTGCACTAGGCAGATATATCTACATACTTGTAGACGTATCTTGACGAGCTGGAACATGTGCAGAGGAGGGGGACCAAGATGATCAAGGGTCTGGAAACCAAGCCTTATGAGGAATGGTTGAAGGAGCTGTTTAGTCTGGGAAAGAGGAGACGGAGAGGAGGTACGATAGCGAACTTCAAATATCTAAAGGGCTGTCACGTGGAAGGTGGAGTGTGCTTGTTTTCTCCTGCTCCGGAGGCTAGGACCCAAACCAATGGCTTCAAGAAAGGAGATTCCGACTAAATATCAGGAAGACCTTTCCGACAGTAAGAGCTGTTTGACAGTGGAACAGACTCCCAGGAGAGGTGGTGGACTCTCATTCCTTGGTTTTGCTTTTTTTTTTTTTTAGCAGAGGTTGGATGGACATCTGTCATGGATGCTTTAGTTGAGATTTCTGCATTGGGGTCCTCTCCAACTATACAATTCTATGATTCTATGGTGTATACGTGTATGGCTTTGCCTTTAGGGCATATAAATTAAGCAGTAATGTAACATAACACCCGGGTAACACAGACACACCACCCGATTCCTTTTATCCCAAAATATATTGCACAGCCACATCCGTTCCTGGTTTAAAATATAACATGCACATAGAGTAACTCTCACCTGCCCCTCTCTTTTCTCTTGCTTGTACTCTTAGCTCTTGTGAAAATACATTACATGCTTAGTTAACACATCTGTGTGCATACACACACACACACACACACACACACACACACACTCTACCATCAACTTATTTATGTAGAAGTTTTACACACCACCTTCAAGGTGGCTTACTGTTGATGGTAATGTTCAGGGCTGGCTACTTGTTGCCTGCTGGGAGTGATAGGGCAGAAGGTAGAGAGACCAACAACAGAGCAGTCACAGAAAAGGGCAACACTAATTCCTTCTCCCTGCTGAGTTCCGTAAGGGCAACACAGAGACTAAGGAGGAGGAAGATGACAGGCAGGGTCACTCCCTGGATTGGCTGTAAATAAGAAGGCAGGTAGAGCGGGGGCACAGTTTGGCTGGTGTCAGATGAAGGTTGCTTTGGGTATGGGTAGAGCCTCATTCGCCAGCTTCCACTGATCCATAGCAGGGCCTTTCCAGTGGTGATTCCCCTGTTGTGTAATGGCCTCCCTAGGTGTGTCTCCATCATTATTAACTTGAAGGAAGAATATGAAACATGCTTGTTTCTCCGGGCATTTGGTGGCTGTTCCGGGCATTTCTTGTGATCCTTGGGTGGAAGTCTGTTCTTACCAGAATTGCTTTTAGAATACTTTGTAACTGAAAGTGCTTTTGGTTGTTTTTAATTGTAGTTGTTTTTGGAACGTTGTGGCTGTTTTAGAATGCTTCTTGCTTTGCTTTTGTTTCTAAATTGTGTATCTTCTGTTTGCCACTCCGGGCTCCTTGAGGAGAAAGGGTGAGGTATAGATTCAATAAATAACTAGTAACACGAAATCCATGCGACCCAGTAGCCCTTAGCAGCTAGCAACGAAGTGAGGGCTTTCAAGCCTTTTGTGTGAAAATGGTCCTCAACATCTTTTGTTCCATCCAGACTGGTGGGGAGAGTTTTCGCGTGTGGATGTTCCTCACAATGTGCCCTTGACACAATAAATTGTGCATTACTGGTAGAGGTATACTGGGCTCCTCACACATCTGCGACGCTCCCCCAATGTTACTGCATAATTGCTGCCTGGTGGGGCAGCCCTGCATAGCAGTGTAACGAAAACTTAACGGCACAAAACAAAATAAAACAAAGACACCCCCCTGGAACACTGGTGGAAACAAAGCAGTACTAACTAACCACCCTGAAGCCATCAAGAGTGCAATCATGATGAACGCACAATAAAAGGGACACCTGGAGGCGCCCTGTATCTATGCATTTAAAAAATCAACACTGGAAACGGTTGAATGCAAACCCCATTGCGTGCTCTGCCAACCCTTCCCCTTCCATCCTCCCTACATGGCCTCGCTGAAACACTCCCCAGGTACTATCTCCCTCTCTTTCCAACCCTCCGCCTGCACCCCATGGGTAAGCAGATGAAAGTGAATTATTTCCCCGGCTCTTACGCAAGGATTCCACAGGGCTCCTGGTTTTTCTCTTGCAGGTCCTCCATTCTGGGGTCTTGTGAATTCGGCTTGGAGTCTCTGCGCCATTGGCAAGCGCCAGTCGCCCGTGGATGTCAACACAAGCCAAATGGTGTTTGACCCTTTCCTCCCTCCGCTTCGACTAAGCACGGGCGGGAAAAAGGTGTGTGCTTTTTCGTGGAATGCCATGCACAAAGGTGTTTGTAAGGTTCATAGAATTTACTTCCCGGTAAATGTGCCTAGGCTTGCAGTAATAATCAGCATCAGAATGGATCCAGACTAAGGCTGTGTGTTTATTATCGGCTTAAAACACTGCTAGCTCTCTTCTTTTCCCTTCCAACTTGGATCAAAGCAAGTTTTGCGGAAACATATCAAAATGTAGCATTTCATAAGAAACAACAGGATAGATATGGATTGTGGGTAAAGCTGTGCGTACATTGCTTTCCAAACCAGTGGTGGGAACATATTGTATGCAGAGTAAACAGGAGTGTGTGCACAGCATGAAGTAGTCACACCGAAGCTTTTCACCTTGATTTCAATAGGAAAGTTGCTTTGCCATAATCCAGCCCCGTATATTGACATATTTTAACTCCACTTTTCTGTCCCATCACCAGGGCCCTGAAGGCTGTGACCAAACGAAGCTTAAAACCAGAGTAATAAAATATTATAAACATGAATTTTAAAGAAGCACAGCAGATAAAATCTCCTTGGCATAACCAAAGGGAAAACAGTAGCTCAGTCATCAATCATGGCCACAAGCTCACTGAAACAGTGTGGGCATTTTACCTGGAGAAACAAGGGAAATTGCCAAGAAAGCCAACTGGGGCAGAGTGTTCCATGGTTTGGGTGCCACCACCGAGAAGGAAATGTCCCTCATTATGTTTGGGGTGAACAAAGGGTGTAAATAATACTCGTGCCACTGGATTTTTCCCTGTCGCCCATCTCCTTTCCCTGTTACATCATCTCACCCCACAGATCAGTGGCACCATGTACAACACGGGACGGCATGTCTCCTTCCGCCCAGACCCACTGCAGCTGGTTAATGTTTCTGGAGGGCCTCTGCTGTACAGCCACCGCCTCCAGGAGCTGCGCCTGCACTTTGGCAGCGAAGACGGGTTTGGCTCCGAGCATCGGATAGACGGCGAGAGCTTCTCCATCGAGGTGATCTCAGGCCCCGCTCAGACTGGTGCATTTTGTGGATACTCTTAGCTCAGGGGCCGATCTATACACGCAGAAAAATCGAGTGCCATTAAAACCTTTCCTCAAATCAACCTCACATTCGTTTAAAGCGTTTCTACACCAGCCGTGTTAGATTGCAGCCCTAAAAAAAAACCAATACCAATAAAACGCACAGCACACGAAGGCTTTAAGTAAATAGTAATGTTCTTAAAAGCTCAGAGTTGTTGCATTAGGACTGAAGACACCCGGGTTCAAATCCCCACTGAGCCACTGGGTGGTTATCTCTCAGCTTAGCCCACCTCACAGGGCTGTTGGGAGGATAAAAGAGGGAGGAGGACAAAAAAGGGGGGAGAGGAGGAGATCCATGTATACTGCTTTAGGATCCTGGGAGGAAAGGCAGGATGTAAATGTAATAAGTATATCGGTCATTCGACATCTGCAAAATGCAAGCTTTATTTACGTGGGCATATGCCTTTTTCTCTTTCGTTCCCACCTCTAGGTGCAGCTGATCCACTACAACCAAGAGCTCTACCCCAATATCTCAGAGGCGTCACGCAATCCCAACGGTTTGGCTGTCATTTCGATCTTTGCTGATGTGAGTCTCTCCCTCTCCCTTCCAACCCTGCAAAAATAAAAAAATAAAAATCTAGGGAGTGCCAGATGGGTCCCTGGCCGACTCAAGGTCGGGCAGGAGATCAGAGGACAAAATGCAAGGCTTTTGTTTTATTTCTCTTTGCAGATTGGACCAAGCCCCAACCCGTTCCTAACCAGGCTGTTAAACAGAGAGACCATCACCCGCATCTCGTATAAGAGTAAGTGGGAAGAGGACTGCATTAGAGGTCCCTTAGCAAAGACGGTCTGGAAAAGCTAACCAGGGAGGTGGCGGTTGTGGGAGAGGACATTTAAAAATGGAGAATGGCGTGTAGAGAGAGTAAATAAAAATATACCTTTTTTGTCCCGTCTCATAACAATGGAATGGCCACTAGCCTAGATGGTTTTAACCAACATTCAGGAACAGCAGTTGCGTGTCGAGACCCCAAAGCCGCCCTCCCGGGAATGAAATAAAAACACCAGGACACAGAATATAAGGTTAATGTGATTGGGTAAAAATTTGGCCACAACTTTATTGGTTACAGCATGTGAGCGGTATTGGCTTAGGCATTGAGTGGACCTGACTATATCTGACTCCTGCCCGCAGAGCAGGAAGTCCAGTAAGGGTAAACCACTGATAAGGGGAGCCCCGTCGATTCAGACCAACTCGAGTTCCCCTTGGGTTCCAATGGGGTCGTGGCATGGCCCTAGCCCCGCCCCGGGCTTCGGACAAGATCCCACACCCCCGGATTCCTTTAACGGACTACCCTTAAGCTTGGAGGGGCAGGCGATGGCCCGGCCTCCCCTCCCCCAACATTAGGGCTCGCGCCTCTCCTTTTGAAAGGGAGCCCCCGGCCACGCCCCCAGCCGGCTGATTGGCCGGTTGCCTGCTGACGCGGCCGGGGACTCCTCCGAGCAGCGAGGGACAAAGTCCCCCGCCCACAGGAAGTGTGGAGAGCGGCTCTGCGGTCCACCGCAACTCCTCCCCACGAGGAGGTGGAGCGGATGTCTCTAGCTCTGTGACTTGGCTATGTGGAATCTCACCTGTGCAGGTGTCTTCAATCCTGTGTGCTGCACACAGACAACAGAGGAGGGGTGTTACCTTAAGTTTCCCAGAAGGACCCGCCGGAGCCACTTTTGGGGGACAAAGTTCTGGACTAGACGAACCTTTGATCCAATCCCATAGAGCCTTTCTTCTGATGCTCGCCTGTGTGTGCATCTCTCTCTCTCTCTCACGACAGATGATGCTTATCTTCTACACGACCTGAGTCTGGAAGATCTCTACCCAGAGAATTTTGGCTTCATTACTTACCAAGGATCCATGTCGACTCCTCCGTGCTACGAAACAGCCACCTGGATCCTTATTGACCGACCCATCAACATGACCTCTGTACAAGTAGGTTCCTCCCTGGGGCAGCGCAGTCTCTGGATTTGCAAATGCTACTCCCAGCATCAAGAAAAGCTCCTTACCCCACTCTCCCCATTAGATTCACCTGCCCCCCCCACCCAGCCCTTCCCAAAAACCTAGGAGTCCTGATCCTCAACTTCCTTCTTGACCTCCTTTCCCCACATCTCTCTCTTCTGCAGATACACTCCCTTCGTCTTCTTAGCCAGAACCTCCCTTCCCAAATTTTCCGGAGCATGAGTGACAATTCAAGACCCCTCCAGCCCCTCCTCCATCGAAGCCTTCGGGGCAACCGAGACCCACGGCGCCCCACTCGACGTTGCAAGGGGGGCAACTACAGGCTCCATGGTATGCAGACAAGGAATTTGAGCTCTGTTCTTTCATGCTCAGACCTGCTAGGTTTTACTCTCATTCCTCTTTCTTTCTTTCTTTCTTTCTTTCTTTCTTTCTTTCTCTCTCTCTCTCTCTCTCTCTCTCTTATCTGTTTACTTACAGCAAGTGCAACCTGCCTTTCTATCAGACATTCAAGGTGACTTGCAATCAAAATAAAGCAATGCATGTTGATTAAAAAAATAGACGAATGACAATCTTAAAAAATGACTGAAAAAGCAGGGCTTACTACCAGGTTAGGCAGTATAGGATTCCTGTCTACTACTGCTATTATTTAGTTGTCTTGGATTTTTAAGTAATATAAAGTGGGGGGGGATTAAAGGATAGGCTTGGTTCCTCAAAAGACCAAAAGCAGGACAGTGAGCTACTGTACCAGAAAAAAGGGACTATCCCTGGCAAACAGGGTCAGTTGGAGCATTTGCCACACAGGCAGGATCTGTTTAAAAACAAATCCCTTTCCATAACCTGCATTTCCCCCCTTCTCTCTTCCAGTGGATGGTACACATCCTCCGAAAACTGTCATGTAGCTGAGATGTGCTGCAGCCAGTTGAATGTTTGAGGGTGGCTATGGCTCCTTCAGAATTTGATGTCTAACTGAGGAAGTTGTAACCTCCCACTTCTGGGTGACCAGACTGCCTTCCACCATGCAAAAGGGGAATAACAGGATGCCTGTGAACAACAACGGAATGTATGCCTCAGGGGTGTTTGGGACACACATGCACACCCACACAATACGGCTTCCGGAGGTTTCTAAAAATGAGGCCAATGCTATTTATTAACAGAATGTGGCATACTCAATTGAACAGCCATATCTTAAAAGGGATTGGGCCTTCCCCAGATGCTTGAGGACTAGAATCTTGTCCTCTGACATTGCCTCCCTGCTTATTCCCAAAAGCAACCGGATTTTTGTTCAAACACACTCAAAATCTCCATGAATCCAAATCACGAGGGAGAGAGAATGTAACCCAAATTTGGGGCAGCACAGCCAAACTGCATTAGGCAGACAGCTGTCCCCCAGATGCTGCAAACACCTCAGAATGTTTGGTTGGGCATATAAATGTTGGAGACTATCCCCCACAATTTATGAGGACACTCCCAAGATATTTGAGGGACATTCTGTGAGCTCCAGGAGCCACCGGCCACAAAAATTCAAGCAGGGTTGTTTCCTTCTGTATTAATGTTCTGAACCTCAGGAATTCGGGGGGTGGGAGAGGATAACACAAACGATACACAGAAACAACCTCACAAATCCTGAGATTCTTTCATTATTTGGGGCAGAGACATACACATGAAACTCCACCCCACTTTCTGTGCCAATGTGAGGAAATCTGGGGTGGAAAATACAAACGAGAGCCCCCTCCCAAATCCTCAGTATATCTTGGGATGTTTAAGAGAACAGAAAACACACACCAACACGACCATCGTTTACGAATGGCCTTCAATAACCTTAGCTGGGGAGCAGGGAGAGGGGAGAATTTTGTTGCCAAAAGAATCCACCTTTTGAATACAGATTAATATTATTAATTAAAGAAGAATTTTCAAAACAAGCTTTGGTTTCTTTGCAGTGATCTTTTTTTCAGCTAGATCGGGGACAAACGGCATGTCATCATGACCCAACTCAGCCATGAAAAGTGATCTTGGGGGGAAGGGGAGAAAGAAAATTTTAAGTGGGAGGTGGGATGAGCTGAACCTTTCAGACACACGTGTATACCGGCACTTTCCTCTCCAAACCAAATCATCCCCAGCTGTTTTTCCTCCCTGTGAGGATTGCTTTAAAGGAGCCTTTGCAAATAAGCCCACCAAAGTTACTAGCCTGCAGTTATTATTTTTACCAGCCTGCTGTGGGCTGGCAGAAAGGGATAGAGAGCCCTGGCCACTCGCGACATTTCAGTGCAGGGTGTGGATAACGGGGGTTTCCCACAACTCACATTCCACTTGTTTACCAGGCTAGATGAAGAAGAGAGACCGACAGGTGTAGTGGTGGGGGTGGGGAGGAGAGTTCCTTCCCTGGGATGGACCATCACCCCCAGATTCCAAACTTCTATTTATTTATTTTACAAAGAGACTAAATTTTTTAGGGTGTGTGTGTGTGTGAGAAATCAGCTTGCTATCCCCTTTCAGCATCTTACTTCCCACCCCCCAAAATTCCTGTGGACACCCATAGAAACATGCACACCACCCACCCTCCCACTACCTGCTCACTTTGTTGTTGTTGTTCAGTCGTTCAGTCGTGTCCGACTCTTCGTGACCCCATGGACCAGAGTACGCCAGGCACGCCTATCCTTCACTGCCTCTCGCAGTTTGGCCAAACTCATGTTAGTAGCTTCAAGAACACTGTCCAACCATCTCATCCTCTGTCGTCCCCTTCTCCTTGTGCCCTCCATCTTTCCCAACATCAGGGTCTTTTCTAGGGATTCTTCTCTTCTCATGAGGTGGCCAAAGTACTGGAGCCTCAACTTCAGGATCTGTCCTTCTAGTGAGTACTCAGGGCTGATTTCTTTGAGAATGGATAGGTTTGATCTTCTTGCAGTCCACGGGACTCTCAAGAGTCTCCTCCAGCACCATAATTCAAAAGCATCAATTCTACGGCGATCAGCCTTCTTGATGGTCCAGCTCTCACTTCCGTACATTACTACTGGGAAAACCATAGCTTTAACTATACGGACTTTTGTCGGCAAGGTGATGTCTTTGCTTTTTAAGATGCTGTCTAGGTTTGTCATTGCTTTTCTCCCAAGAAGCAGGCGTCTTCTGATTTCGTGACTGCTGTCACCATCTGCAGTGATCATGGAACCCAAGAAAGTGAAAACTCTCACTGCCTCCATTTCTTCCCCTTCTATTTGCCAGGAGGTGATGGGACCAGTGGCCATGATCTTAGTTTTTTTGATGTTGAGCTTCAGACCATATTTTGCGCTCTCTTCTTTCACCCTCATTAAAAGGTTCTTCAATTCTTCCTCACTTTCTGCCATCAAGGTAGTATCATCAGCATATCTGAGGTTGTTGATATTTTTTCCGGCAATCTTAATTCCGGTTGGGGATTCATCCAGTCCAGCCTTTCGCATGATGTATTCTGCATATAAGTTAAATAAGCAGGGAGACAATATACAGCCTTGTCGTACTCCTTTCCCAATTTTGAACCAATCAGTTGTTCCATATCCAGTTCTAACTGTAGCTTCTTGTCCCACATAGAGATTTCTCAGGAGGCAAATGAGGTGATCCGGCACTCCCATTTCTTTAAGAACTTGCCATAGTTTGCTGTGGTCGACACAGTCAAATGCTTTTGCATAATCAATGAAGCAGAAGTAGATGTTTTTCTGGAACTCTCTGGCTTTCTCCATAATCCAGCGCATGTTTGCAATTTGGTCTCTGGTTCCTCTGCCCCTTCGAAATCCAGCTTGCACTTCTGGGAGTTCTCGGTCCACATACTGCTTAAGCCTGCCTTGTAGAATTTTAAGCATAACCTTGCTAGCGTGTGAAATGAGTGCAATTGTGCGGTAATTGGAGCATTCTTTGGCACTGCCCTTCTTTGGGATTGGGATGTAGACTGATCTTCTCCAATCCTCTGGCCACTGCTGAGTTTTCCAAACTTGCTGGCATATTGAGTGCAGCACCTTAACAGCATCCTCTTTTAAAATTTTAAATAGTTCAGCTGGAATATCATCACTTCCACTGGCCTTGTTGTTAGCAAGGCTTTCTAAGGCCCATTTGACTTCACTCTCCAGGATGTCTGGCTCAAGGTCAGCAACCACATTTCCTGGGGTGTATGAGACCTCCATATCTTTCTGGTATAATTCCTCTGTGTATTCTTGCCACCTCTTCTTGATGTCTTCTGCTTCTGTTAGGTCCTTTCCACTTTTGTCCTTAATTGTGGTAATCTTTGTACGAAATGTTCCTTTCATATCTCCAATTTTCTTGAATAAATCTCTGGTTTTTCCCATTCTGTTATTTTCCTCTATTTCTTTGCATTGCTCGTTTAGAAAGGCCCTCTTGTCTCTCCTTGCTATTCTTTGGAAATCTGCATTCAATTTCCTGTATCTTTCACGATCTCCTTCGCATTTTGCTTGTCTTCTCTCCCCCGCTATTTGTAAGGCCTCATTGGTCAGCCACTTTGCTTTCTTGCATTTCTTTTTCATTGGGATGGTTTTCGTTGCTGTCTCCTGTATAATGTTACGAGCCTCCATCCACAGTTCTTCAGGTACTCTATCCACCAAATCTAAATCCTTGAACCTGTTCTTCACTTCAACTGTGTATTCATAAGGAATTTGATTTAGATTGAATCTTACTGGCCCAGTGGTTTTTCCTACTTTCTTCAGTTTAAGCTGGAATTTTGCTATAAGAAGCTGATGATCTGAGCCACAGTCAGCTCCAGGTCTTGTTTTTGCTGAGTGTATAGAGCTTCTCCATCTTTGGCTGCAGAGAATATAATCAATCTGATTTCGATGTTGCCCATCTGGTGATGTCCATGTGTAGAGTCGTCTCTTGTGTTGTTGGAAAAGAGTGTTTGTGATGACCAGCTTGTTCTCTTGACAGAACTCTATTAGCCTTTGCCCTGCTTCATTTTGATCTCCAAGGCCAAACTTGCCAGTTGTTCCTTTTATCTCTTGACTTCCTACTTTAGCATTCCAATCCCCTATAATGAGAAGAACATCCTTCTTTGGTGTCATTTCTATAAGGTGTTGTAAGTCTTCATAGAATTGATCAATTTCGGTTTCTTCAGCACTGGTAGTTGGTGCATAAACTTGGATTACTGTGATGTTAAAGGACTGCCTTGGATTCGTATCGAGATCATTCTATCATTTTTGAAGTTGCATCCCAGTACAGCTTTCGCCACTCTTTTGTTGACTATGAGGGCCACTCCATTTCTTTTACGGGATTCCTGCCCACAGTAGTAGATATGATAGTCATCCGAACTGAATTCGCCCATTCCTGTCCATTTTAGTTCACTGATGCCTAGGATGTCAATGTTTATTCTTGCCATCTCATTTTTGACCACATCCAGCTTACCAAGGTTCATGGTTCTTACATTCCAGGTTCCTATGCAATACTTTTCTTTACAGCATTGGACTTTCCTTTCGCTTCCAGGCATATCCGCAACTGAGCGTCCTTTCGGCTTTGGCCCAGCCACTTCATCAGCTCTGGATCTACTTGTACTTGTCCTCCGCTCTTCCCCAGTAGCAAGTTGGACGCCTTCCGACCTGAGGGGCTCATCTTCCAGCGTCATATCTTTTATATGCCTGTTGTCTTTGTCCATGGAGTTTTCTTGGCAGGGATACTGGAGCGGCTTGCCAGTTCCTTCTCCAGGTGGATCACGTTTGGTCCAAACTCTCCGCTTTGACCTGTCCATCTTGACCTGTCCATAGCTTGCCTGAGTAATTCAAGCCCCTTCGCCACGACAAGGCAGTGATCCATGAAGGGGCCTGCTCACTTACCTGCATGCAATTCCTCTTCATTTACAGGTGAAGCTTCCCCAATCTGGTGCTCCCCAGATGTTTTGGACTACAACTCCCATCAGCCCCAGCTTGCATAGCCTTCCTTGATAGAAGGCTGCTCTCGTGGCAGTCATCAGTAACAGGGTTGTACATTGACTGTAGATGACAGTCCTTTTCCCTCCCCAAGTCAGAAGTGGTTGCATCTGTTGAGCTAAGCAGATGTTAACTTCTGCATGGGCTGAATACACTTGTGGGGATTGTCCCCACTGTTCCTGGACCCCCTCCACCATTCAGATGTCAGCTACACCGAGTTTTGTGTATACAGCTTGAACACTCATAAACTGCCTGCATAGCTGGGGATCCTGTAAGATGAGAGAGGCCCCGCTTTTACAGACAAAGCCTACACGTGCATAGCTGGGATAGCTCAGTCGGTAGAGCATGAGACTCTGAATCTCAGGGTTTGGGGTTCGAGCCCCATGATGGACAAAAGATTCCTGCATTGCAGGGGGTTGGACTAGATGACCCTCATGGTTCTTTCCAACTGTATTTCTACGCAAAAGCAAATTTATCTGGGAGGAATTTGAAGCAGATTCTAAGGATGGATAGGATAAAAATGCAAAGGCAGGGCACCAGCTTTGCAAATAAGGTTCAATTTCCCGAATCCTGACTTAAAAGGGTATTGGGTTGCAGAAGGGGGAGAAATTTGATTCAGTTTGCATTCACACTAAAATGTTGATGAATTCATGACTCCCCCCCCCCCACACTAAACTGATGTGGAAATATAGAGAACTGGGTTTAAGGGGGGGGCGGGAGAGAAACAGAGAGTCCAGAATCCAGAATTGAGATTCATCCTTCAGTATGGGAAGGCCTCAACTTTGGAGGTCCATTGCCTATTGCAATAGAGAATATTGGCCTAGATGGGTCAAAAGCCTGACTCAGTAAAAAGCAGCTCTGTCTGTGAGACGGACCAAGTGCCCCACTAGAAACAGCGGTTCTCAATTGCTAATTAGCCGCTTCCATACAAGAAAACAGCTTCTTAGGTTTCCAGGGCTCAATTGTGAACAATTTACACGCAACGTAAAGAGGAGGCCAGATAAGATGACAAGATGAAAAATGGTGCCGTGATTGTTTCATATGCGACCCCCAACCTGCCCCAATCCTTGTAGAGTTCGCCACTCTCCCAGCGGCACTTCAGTCTTTTAATTACCACTGGAAGATCCAGCAGTAGCTGCTAGTGAGCCAACACCGCAAAGACCAGCACGGATACCTTTAAGATTTCAGTTCTTTGGAGACAGAAATAGATGGCTAGAGAGTGACCTTATCAAATACAGCTCCCTTGGGGATAGCCATTCCCAACACAAAAGCCGGTGAGCAGAGAAACTGGGGCATCAGAAATAATTACTATGTGCAAAGTTGTAACCATGTAAACGCAATTACTTGAGTTAAGGGGGGGGGGCAGGGAGGAAAGCAGGCAGAATTAAGTGTGAATGGGCCTTGCACTGGATGTTGATAGAATATGATAGATATTCTACTGCCCCCTGGTGGAAATCTTCCCCAAATTATTGATTCTGGAGGTGAGGGAATTCCGGATTATTATGATCCTTGGCTGGGAATTGAGGCACAAAGCGAAAAAAGGAGGGAAGAAGCAGTAAGGGTTTGGGACCCTCGTATTTAAGGGACCGCCTCTCCTGGTATGTCCCATGTAGGACCTTAAGGTCCTCAAGTGATAATCTTTTGGAGGTCCCGAGCAACAAAGACGTTAGATTGGCCTCAACTAGGGCCAGGGCCTTCTCAATATTGGCCCCGACTTGGTGGAACAGCCTATCACGGGAGACCAGGGCCCTGCGGGATTTGGCATCTTTCCGCAGGGCCTGCAAAACGGAGCTGTTCCACCTGGCCTTTGGGTTGGTTTCTGTTTAATATTTATGCTTCATCTTTTATTGGTGGGTTATTTTGAAATTGAGACCTGCAGTTTTAATTGAATTTTAAATTTGTATTTTAATCTGTTATTTTAAATTGATCGTTTTTATGTTTTTTGTTGTGATTTTAATTGATGTTAGCCGCCCTGAGCCCGGTTCTCTGGCTGGGAAGGGTGGGGTATAAATAAAATTATTATTATTATTATTATTATTATTATTATTATTATTATTATTATAAGCCAAAAGGGCTACTGTGGTGTGCAAGTTTTCTGCTGAGGATGGTGTGGAAGAGGGTACATAACTTTTCCAGTCCCTCCTCCTCTCTCTGTGCTCCACCACTTTGAGCACACCAGAAACCACCTGCAGGAATCCCCTTCAGCCGGCTCTTAAAGGTAAAGGTAAAGGGACCCCTGACCATTAGGTCCAGTCGTGTCCGACTCTGGGGCTGTGATGCTCATCTCACTTTACTGGCTGAGGGAGCCGGCGTACAGCTTCCAGGTCATGTGGCCAGCATGACTAAGCCGTTTCTGGTGAACCAGAGCAGCGCACGGAAACGCCGTTTACCTTCCCGCTGGAGTGTTACCTATTTATCTACTTGCACTGTGACGTGCTTTCAAACTGCTAGGTGCGCAGGAGCATTCGAACTGCTGACCTTCTGATCAGCAAGCCCTAGGCTCAGTGGTTTAACCCACAGCGCCACCCGCATCCCTAGCAGCCGCCTCTTACAAGCCTCTGAATACTTGCAGGCAGGACCGGTGCTAGGGCTTCTTGCGCCCTAGGTGAACCACCTTCTGGCGCCCCCCACCCACCCACCCCACCAAAGCCTGCTTTAGCGGGAGGTGGGGGGGTGGAGAGGCTGCTGCTCGCCCGCCCCGCCCCCCGCCCAAGCCTGCTTTAGCGGGAGCCGGGGGTGGTGGTGTAGGGGGCAAGCAGCACCTCTCCGCTACAGCGGAGAAGCTGCTGCTAGCCCGTCCCGCCCAAGCCTGGCCTGCGCCCCCTCCATTTTGGAGCCCTAGGCAATTGCCTAGTTCGCCTAAATGGACGCGTCGCCGGCCCCGCTTGCAGGCAAGCCTTGCCTCTTCCTACTTCCTGTCCCGCCTCCCTTGTGGTTTCCTATTGGGGCAGAGCCAGGAGAAGCACCTGATTTGACAAAGCTTTGTTGTTGCCTGCTTCCTCTGGCTTTACATGACAAGGCAAACCTTCCGGCAGGGGCCTGGTGCTCTAAGCAGGTGACTGGCACACTTGATTTGTGGCGCTGGGCAATCGGCTCCCCGTAACCAGCTGGGAGCAGTCCCTGACAGAGAAATCGCCACCACCTGCACTTCCTGTGTTCCATTTCCTTCGGACCACGCTGTTTGCAGTGCAGCCCACCCCACACGTGTGCATATATGCCGTGTTCGCCCGTAGTCCACAAAAGCTCATGCCACAAAACATCTGCTAACCTTTAAGGTGCCACCAGACTCTTGGCTGTTTCGCTGCAACAGGCCAACACTGAAGCCCCCTCTAGAAAAAGGCTGTCAGGAGAGCTCTTGTTAATGCATGTCACCATCTTTAAACCACTGGACTGAGAAACCATTGAATATTGGTTTGTTTTTATTTCAATACATCCTTTCTCCCATCATGGAACTCAAGACATCGTACAAAGGGCTATTCAGGTGGTCTTCTGCTGACCACACCCAGACCTGCTTAGCTTCAGCAAGGTTGCTGCATCATGCGCCTTCATGGCCATGTGCCTGATTACTCAGGGCTTAAGAGCCATAGTTGGGTGACCTCTGGAATCTAATCCGCCACAGCTCACTCCCTTCCTGGAGCCCTGACTCCAGTTCTGACTACACCCCATTCTCCTCCCACAGTTCCAGGAGTTCTGGCCCACCCCAGATGTCCCCACTAATCTACAGCTTGTTGTGCTGAGACACTGTTGGTATCCCTTTGAGTTATTAAATTAGTCCGGTGTTGGAGAGAGTCAGCGGGGAAGGCCAGATTCATTCTTTGTCCCATGGAAACGTGACGTTTAAATCTCGTAGGCGTTCCTGGTAGACCTGGTCAAAACATTCACTCTGCGTGGTGGTCAAATGGTTCTTCCAGTCGCCGGATATCCCTGGAAACCAGTAACAGAAAGTAATTGCCAGTTATGCTCAGGACAGACATTGTGGAGGAAATATTTCTACATGCACGTGATGACCACTGTGTGGATATGCCAAGAGCCGTGATGTTGCCCGTTGTCTGGAGAGGAACAGGCAGAGTCAGGGCGAGTGTGTCTTCCTATCAGTGATTCTTATCGGTATCAGCTAAAAATAGAGGTGCATTCAGAGGTAGTATAAGAACGTGAGAATACAGTACCCTTGCTTTGTTGTGTTAACAAAGCAAGGAATGGTGGTTACTGAAATTAGAGGCGACAGCTAAGGATGGCTTTCTGCTGCTTTGTTTGCTGCTTTGTTCATGAATGTCCATGCCCTCTTTCTTTCAAGGAGCTCACTGGGATGTACATGGTTCTCCCCCCCCCCCTCCATTTCATCCTTTCAACAACTCTATAAGGTAGGTTTAGGCTGCGTGACTATTACTGACCCAAGGCAAAGCTGTCAACCTTCCTTTTTTTGCATTGGGAAACGGGCATAGCTGTCAGCTTTCCCTTTTTTTTGCAATGGGAAACGGCGCTGGAATAAGGGAATTTCCCGCAAAAAAAGAGAAAGTTGACAGCTATGACCCAAGGTCATACAATGAGCTTCATGACCCTGTTGGGATTTGAACACTGGTCTGTCAGGTTTTATTCCAGCCTTCTAACCATTATACCACATGGCCTTTATGAGCTTCCTAAAACCATCTTTTTGGTTGGGCCCACTGCTGGACTGGAGGGACCATTGGTCAGATTCTTAGGCCACCACGTTGTTTTTTGTTCCAATAAATCTTCCCCAACTTTAAATATGGCTTTCCTAATTATGATTTCAGAAACTTTGATGTATTCTAGCTTTTTCATACCATAGGTAGGTGTGTCCGCCAAATCTATTGTCATGCCCTTCCAAATCCAATAGATCTGTGTTTTTTTATTTGATCCATTCTTGGATCCAACGAATACATACAGCTTCATAGTATAATTTCATGTTCGGCAGTGAGAAGCCTCCTCTTTCTTTAGTATCTGTTAATTATTTATATTTTATTCTTGGCTTCTTGCCCTGCTATATAAATTTTGAAATATCCTTTTCCAATCTTTAAAAATGCCATATTACTTATCACTGGAATTGATTGGAATAAAAACAACATTTTTTTCAAGACATTCATCTTGATTACTGAAATTCTCCCTAATAATGACAAGTTCATTCTGTTCCAGATTTCTAATTTCCTTTTTATTTCTTTCCAAACTTGTTCATGATTATCTTTATATATATATTAATATTCCTTGGTGTTAACCATATCCCATTCACTATGTTGTTAATATTTATACCTATTTCTTGTTGAATTTTTTTTCTTTATCCTGTTTCGGGATATTTTAAACTAATAATTTCGTTTTATTTTTATTAAGTTTGAAACCAGCAACTTGTCCAAACTCTTGTATCTTATAAATAACCTGTTCAAGTGAGATGGTTGGATCTTCTACAGTGATCTTCTACAGACTAAATCATCTGCAAATGCTTTCAATTTAAATCCCTTACTTCCTACCTTTATTCCTCTAATGTTATCATCTGCTCTGATTTTTCACATCAAATCTTCTAATACTAAAATAAATAATAACAGGGAGAGAGGACAACCCTGCCAGATTCTTAAACAATTCCTATGATGGCTACACACAAGAACCCTGCTGGATCAGGCCAATGGCCCATCTGGTCCAGCTTCCTGCTCTCACAGGGACCAACCACATGACTGGGAAGGCCACCAGCAGGGCTTCAAAACAACTGGTATTCGGAACAGCAGGAACATTTTCAGATTGGTATCTGGGGGTGTCTGCAGGGTATGGGGTATTTTTGTGTGAGGGTTTGTGGGGGGGGTAAAAGGAAACACTAAAAGTGGAGGCAAGCAAATTTCTCACACACAAAAATGTGAGAACAATGCCTGTACTACTACTACTACTACTACTAATAATAATAATAATAATAATAATAATTTATACCCCGCCCATCTAGCTGGGTTTTCCCAGCCACTCTGGGTGGCTTCCAACAGAATGTTAAAATACAATAACCTATTAAACATTAAAAGCTTCCCTAAACAGGGCTGCTTTCAGATGTCTTTTAAAAGTCTGGTAGTTGTTTTTCTCTTTGACATCTGGTGGGAAGGTGTTCCACAGGGTGGGTGCCACTACTAAGAAGGCCCTCTGCCTGGTTCCCTGTAACTTGGCTTCTCGCAGTAAGGGAACCGCCAGAAGGCCCTCGGCACTAGACCTCAGTGTCCGGGCAGAACGATGGGAGTGGAGGCGCTCCTTCAGGTGTACTGGACCGAGGCCATTTAGGGCTTTAAAGGTCAGCACCAACACTTTGAATTGTCCTAGGAAACGTATTGGGAGCCAATGTAGGTCTTTCAAGACCGGTGTTATGTGGTCTCGGTGGCCGCTCCCAGTCACCAGTCTAGCTGCCGCATTCTGGAATAGTTGTAGTTTCTGGGTCACCTTCAAAGGTAGCCCCACATACAGCGCATTGCAGTAGTAGTCCAAGCGAGAGATAACTAGAGCATGCACCACTCTGGTGAGACAGTCCACGGGCAGGTAGGGTCTCAGCCTGTGTACCAGATGGAGCTGGTAGACAGCTGCCCTGGACACAGAATTAACCTGCGCTTCCATGGACAGCTGTGAGTCCAAAATGACTCCCAGGCTGCGCACCTGGTCCTTCAGGGGCACAAGAGAGTCCTCCACACCTGCCCGCCTCCTGTCCCCCAAGAACAGTACTTCTGTCCTGTCAGGATTCAACCTCAGTCTGTTAGCTGCCATCCACCCTCCAACCGCCTCCAGACACTCACATAGGACCTTCACCGCCTTCACTGGTTCTGATTTAAAAGAGAGGTAGAGCTGGGTATCATCCGCATACTGATGAACACCCAGCCCAAACCCCCTGAGGATCTCTCCCGGCGGCTGCATGTAGATGTTGAAAAGCATTTTGCCCTGTATCCTAAGTTCTTTAGCTAACTATCATGAGGATGGGATTGGAGGCTGAGCTGGGTGACCTGTCAGGATCCCCTCCAATCCCATGATTCTATGATTGTAAAAAATGGACTACTGGAGTAGATCAAACCAGCTGGACAAGTTTAGGTCTAGTTACAGGTAATAAAGTTTAGGTCTGCCAGCTTCCCTGTTGTTAGAGAAATTGTAGGCTATTGTCTCTCAAAGGCTGCCCTTTTTAATGGGCGGCAAAGATCGGAATGGGATGCTTCTGTCTCTCTCCACTCCCAACTGGGTGTATGCAGGCAGGAGACAAAAATAGACTGGAAGAGTTGCTGGGAGACTAAAGAAAGACACAGAGCTAGCATTTTTGGAGCCCGGAAGGCACTGTCAGTTCTCCTAGATGTGGATGCCAGTGAACTTCTCAGGGGTCTTGTTGGGTTGTCTAATGTTGTGCCTCCACCTATGTTCAACCTCTGCCTTTGCAAACAAGCACAAATGTTACAAAATGCCAGTAAGCTTCCAGTGACCTCATTCCAAAGGAAGCCAAAGGTGCTGCACCCTTGAAACCTCTCACCACCGCTGAGAGATTGGGGAATTGCGTAACAATACAGGGGAGCAGCATCTTCCTCCTCCCATCCTGAACAAACTGCACTGATGCTTCCTGCATTCACAGACACCCAGCGACTGGAGATCAAGGCCAACACTGGAAAGTGAGCTTTTGCAACAGCCTCACCTGAATTAAAAACGTTTTTGTGCAGAGTTTATTTACATCATACCTGACAGCTGCAAGTTACTGAGCAGGAAATAAGGATGCTTCCACAATTCTCATTTCCTAGATTGTAAATTACCCTCTTTGTTTTCTTTTCAAGTCATACCAATGCATTAGGAATTTGTTCCCTGCCCCAAATTTTGTGTAGTGTTGTGCCTGTGGTGGTTGCCATAGATTTTAGTTCCTTCACTGCATTTTCTGCCTTTTTATTCACTCTGTGCATTGTGGATGCAGACATGTGTCTTGATAAAACACTGCAAAAAAAAGCAACCTTGGTGGGACAGAACATATGGTTACATCAATATCCTTTTGGTGCAGTGTTTCACCAGTGCATGGGGGTACATGTGCAGTAAAAGATGACTTACATAAAACTTGATGAAGTCATAAGTAGACATGGGAGAGAAATTTGATTCAGTTCATATTTAAAGATGAACCTACCTAATTATCTCTTTCCGTAACAATGCAAGAAACAAAACGCAGCCATCGTCAGAAATTCGCTCTTCTGCAGTTTGCACTTTTACAACTTTTTCATTGCAGTTTGCAAGCCAACTATTATGTACAACAATGCATATATTGAGGTAAGGCACTGATAGAAATGCATATATTCATGGAAGTAACATGCAAAAACGCATTATTTGGGGAGAAACTGCTTTGCAAAAACATGTGCTTATTAGGCAAAATTGTATACAAGTTGCAAAATAGCCATGTTTATACTTTGAGAAGTTTGCACTGAAATTTTGATGAGTCTTCAAGAATTATTTGTTTTTCATTGCAGATTGAAATGTGGAGAACTGAAATGAAGACTGGGAAAACGAAGAATTTTGTTGCAGTGTTTTATCAAGGCACACATAAGCATGGGTGGGTGGGTGTGCGCGCGCATGCACACACAAATTAACTGGGGTGAGCTGGGAATCCCAGGAGGGAACTGTAGGAATTGGGAAGACAGAGGATAACCCTCTAGGAGCCTAACACAGAACCAACAAGTAGTGCTGAGGGGAAGTAATCTCTGGTACTGCTGCGGAGCTAAGGCCAGTGCACATACCTAGAGGGCGGTCTGTCATAGCAAATAAAAATAAAAATAAAAATTAAGCACCTTGTGGCACTTTGAAACCTAGCTAATTTGTTATAGCACAAGCCTTTATGTTTGAAAGTCCACTTCATAAGATCACCGGCGATTCCATACATTTAAGGAGCTCTGATTTAATTGTCAGACTGCACCTTTTGCATTTAATTGCCATTGCACTTCAGCTTTAACATTCCCCTGAGCTACTTACAGGTAGGCCGTATTGGTCTGCCGTAGTCGAAACAAAATAAAAAAAAATCCTTCCAGTAGCACCTTAAAGGTAAAGGTAAAGGTACCCCTGACCATTAGGTCCAGTCGCGGACGACTCTGGCGCTGCGGTGCTCATCTCGCTTTATTGGCCGGGGGAGCCAGCGTACAGCTTCCGGGTCATGTGGCCAGCATGACTAAGCCACTTCTGGTGAACCAGAGCAGTGCACGGAAACACCGTTTACCTTCCCGCTGGAGCGCTACCTATTTATCTACTTGCACTTTGACGTGCTTTCAAACTGCTAGGTTGGCAGGAGCAGGGACCGAGCAACGGGAGCTCACCCCGTCGCGGGGATTCGAACCGCCGACCTTCTGATTGGCAAGCCCTAGGCTCTGTGGTTTAACACAGTGCCAAGGTGCTACTGGAAGGAATTTTTTTTTTTATTCCCCTGAGCTTTACACCCACGTGCATTATTATATGTACCTGGAATTGAAAGATCACGCTCCATGCATCTTATGAAGTCCATGGAAACTTACGGCATAATAAATTTGCCACCAGACTTATTTGTTGGGGATTCCCAATGGCTTCCACCCCTAACTGAGGCACACACTGCGGACAGATCGCTCCCAACCCATCCTACTGTCACCTTTGCGGAGGAAAGCACTTTTCTTCTGGTTCATGAGGAAGCGGGGCGAGAGGGAGAAATTCGACATCTTGTTGCTTTTCATGGCCTCGAAGGAGGCATTCGCCACCACTGAGTCTATGGCTGCATCGTCTAAGTCCTTGCCCAGGAACTGGCAAATACGGACTACGCTTCCCCGCAGGTCCTGGAGAATGAATTGTAAGCAGTTGCAGAAGATGCACACCTGAGATAAACATGCTTAAGCACATTGACAGCACACATGGAAAGAGTTTCAAAGCTAACCGAGCCGTTGTGGCAATTCCAAAGCAACAAACAGATGGTGATTTGGCAATTGCAGTTTGAGGAAGGGGGCCAAAATTACTGTGAGGAACAGGCAGGCGGCCTGCATCTCTGGTGCGCTGAAGTGTTGGCAGTTCAACCAGAAGGTGAGCTGGTCAGATTGGAAGTGACATTTGCAGGGGTGAGGATACAGCGCTGACCAGCCCGGCAGAGGACAAAGGGAGAGGAGAGACACCTCAGCTGTGGGTCTCAGCCGCTGAGAAAGGGGAAACAGGAGCTGAGGAACCTGCGTACAGGAAGGGAGTCAGGACCAAGAGGTGTAGCAGCAGAGAGAGTGCGGATGAATGGGATAATTGTCCTACACTAAAGTGCAGGAGTGAAGGCAGGAACAGGAAGGCGAGAGTGAGACTGGAAGAGAGCATGAATGTGTGAAACGGAAAAGGACCAAGCAGAAAGTCGGATAGAAAACAGACAAAGAAGTGAAGATAACCAGAGCAATATTCTGACTGAAGCAGCTGGATATAGGCAAAGAGCATCATTAAGAGAAGGGCACTTGCAGCTGGATAAAAAGGGGGGGGCAAATGTTACCTTGGAAGGATGGAGGAGATGAAGAGAGGAAGGCCGTTTGCTAAGTCTGGGGCAGCAAAGTGGCAGGCAAAATGTCAGGAGTGTAAAGGAAGGAAGCTAAGGGTGACAAGAAGAGCCCTCAGCTTGAAAGGGGGAACGGCCTCACCAGGTGGCTAGGAATACCAGAGCTCCAGCATGTCTTTACTCTTTAAGGAATTTGCATTCCTAAGAATCTAGGAGTCCATCAAGAGGTCAATGAACTTAGAAGTTTGAGAAGCCCTGGTAGAGATAGAGAAGATCTGGGTCTCCCACTGTGCTCTCAACTCACTCATTTATGGAAAGGGCTGGATCAAAATAATTAAACAGGTAGAAAGTTGATCTTTTGTTTTGTTTTGTTTTTAATGCACAGTCAAAGGCAACCAGATTGCTGGAAAGGTCTTTAACCTGGACGGTTTTATGTCCCTTGCTGGAAACATAGAAGGTTATCCTCTATGTTTATCCTCATAATTTCTCCAGTGATCTAACTAGCATCCCTCATGCCCACCCCAATTACCTGTACAGAATCTGACCAGACTGCCAGCTGAATCTTAAGGTAGAGCCACACAATGCATTTAAAGCACAGCCAACAGATATTCAAAACATATCTGCTTGTAAACCGCCTTGTAAACCGCCTTGAGTATCATAAGATGGAAAGGCGGTATACAAATAAAAATATTATTATTATTATTATTATTATTATTATTATTATTATTATTATTATTATTATATGACGTTCCCCAAATAATCCTGGAAACTGCAGTTTTCCCCTTACAGGGGTACACTTTCCAGAGTGGTTTAACAAACTTCAATTCCCAGGAGGATTCTTTGGGGGGAAGTAATGCACAATGGATGTGCTCTAAATGTATGGTGTATGTTATGTATTGAAGTTCTCACCCTAGGCCACTAGGGGTGTGTGTATATAGTTCATTCTGCTGCAGTTTTCACTCAGGTCCGCACATGCAAATGAGGGATTGAAAGTGACGTTCAGGGATTGGGTAACTACAGAAAGTTGTTACTGTTGCTTGTGGCTGAGTTCTATATAAGCAGGCTGCTGAGCCCTTCAGCTCACTTCTGTTCTAGCCTGAGATTAAACAAGAGCTGCTTGAAAATCACTGTGTCGTCTGCTGTGTCCACCCACTACTTAACAGTGTAAATGTGTCAAGGGGCTGTACCTTTTCAGCACATTTGAAGCACCTTTTGCCCCTCAAAGAATTCTGGGCGCTTTAGTTTGTTAAGGCGACTGTAACTCTGTGAGGGGTCAGCTACAGAGCTCAGAATTCTTTGAGCGGGAGAACATACTTTGAATGTGCTTTACATGTATAGTTTGTACGAAGCCACTCTTCAGTGCTGGCAATGGGACAACATCCCTCACTGTGTACCTGAGGACGGCAGGCTACCTTAGGGAGCACAGAGCAGGCTAGCTTTGGGGACTCAGGGGAGGGGAATGGACTATTGCTGCCGCAGCCCAAGGCAATCGCTTCGCTCCACCTCATGGCAGGGCCGGCCCTGCAGAGGACAGAAAGGCAGGAACCACATCCACACCGCATATTTAAGGCACAAACCTTCCTCCAAAGAATCCCGGGGATTGCATTTTGTTAAGGGTGCTGGGGATTGTGACTCTGAGAAGGATAATCTGCAGCTCCCAGGATCTGCATGGGGGCCGGTGCCTTGTGCTTTAAATGCATTGTGCCCCACACATTTGAACGTGGACGGGCTGGGGATGGGGGGAGAAGATGTGCTGGTCAGATCCGAAGCCAAGAAATACACACACACACACACACACACACACACACACACAATCCGGCCTGCCACAGCACGGGGGGGGGGGGGGAGAGAGAGAGAGAGAGAGAGAGAGTGGGAATTCTCACACTTTTCGCGACCTTCAGGTTCGAGCTATCTTAACAAGCCTGGATACATTCTGCTCCTGGTGGCTCGGCAGGATGTATCCGTGCTTGCAAAAACGCAAAGCTGTATTTTACTAGCAAAATAACATAATAACAACCTCTTGCAGCTCCTCGTATGTGATGAAGAAGAAGTTTTCCTTGTCCTTCAAGTTCAGCCAGCCTTTAACGTGGTCAAACCAGGATCCGAAAGGCACTGCAACCACACAATCGGTGTTAGGCAGGAACCATGTGGGGCATGAGGAATACCAAGGGTGGATGGTAGGGGGCTAGGAGAAGGCACGGCCCTCTAAACTAAAGGGGGGGGGAGAACATTGCCGCTGCCTCTCACACCCTCAGTTCACTCACCATCTCCCTTTAGGAAGCCCTCCAGAAATTGGTCCAAGGTGCCGGGGTCTTTATAGGGACGAAACATGGAGGCAAAATGGTAGAGGGATACCAGTACATCTTTGGGATTCCTGACTGTGTAGATGACCTGTTGGCAGAAAAGGTGGGGGATATCATTGGGGGGGGGGGCTATGAAAATCACTGGGAGTGTGTCTCGGTAGTAAGGTCTTCTTCTGTCTTACCTTGGCTTTGGATTTGAAGAAGGACTTTGCAAAGAGCTGTGCCGGCAGGTGGGAGCTGATAATGCGTGGCGACTTGTTGGCCAAAGCTATTCTGTATCCTATCACGGTCTCATACCAAGGCCCCCGGTCCCAGTTGGGGACTGTCCGGCACCAGCTGGGGTCACCGTTGCTACGGATGAGGCTTAAAATCTCCAGCATCCACACGGTCCCTAAGATGGAGCCCCGAAAGCACCCAAAAAGAAGCACAGGTTAGCTCGTAAGTGCCTGGCTCCAGCCTGGCCACTGGTAACGATTCCCTCCTGGGCTGTGCCCTACCAATACAATGCTTTCCTGGAAGGCGATCGTCAAAGGGATGCTTCACCCTAGTATGTGCTTTTGAGGATCGCCGCAGAATTTGGGGGATCCTTGAAAATATTGAAGGGCCTGCCCCCCAGGCCCTCCTAGATGGTGGCCCTGGGGCAGTGAGAGGAGGCAGCAGTGCGCAGTCTAGGACTGCTGTTGTCCGCTAGTGGGCTCCATTGTTCAGCATCTCAGTGCCAGCCCCGGCTCGGACAGCACCACCTCCCGTGCCCAGAGCCCAGCTGGCTGGGCCTCAGAATCACCAGGTGAGGGAGGAAGGCAGTGCAGCCTCTGTTCGGGGGGTGGGGGTCCAGCCTCCTTCTCTCCATCCTTCCGGTGGCCTTCTGGCGGGGGGGCAGAGTGGCAGGGGGGGGCCATATTTCATTCAAGTTGGCGCCACTGCCCAAAGTCATCTAGCCCCTCCACAACAAATCAGAGTGAATGATTATCAAGGAGCGGATGTCATCTAATCTCCCTGCAAACAAGTCGGGATGAATGCTGAATAAAAGAGGTTGTCCGGGAAGCCCCCAAGTTTGCGGTACATATGTAAAATTCAATCAAAACATTATGAAAAAAAGAAGAAGCTGTGCTTAACAATTTACCTGCACTGCTGTAGAGGAGTCTTGCCCCATATTAAAACACAGCCTGTCCATCCCTTGACCCCAGAAACAATGAACTCAGCTATTTGAACCCTGAAGAAGGGGCAGGTAGTCAGTCTTCCCTTCTGTGACTTCTTATCACCAGACTGTGCTTGGAACAAGAGAAGCTAAGGACTGGGTGAGGTGGTTTTGGATTTGCAGGTCTGGACAAATAAGTAAACGGAATACACCCTCCACAGCACCTCACATGTGAGGCATTGTATGTGTGTGCACTGGGTGAGGCATTGTGCCAAAATACGCAGTGGAAAATATTCACCTCTGCAAAGCGGCCTTTTTTTTTTTTTTAGGGAGATGTGGAAGAATGATCTCAGAAAGAATGACTTAAGATGTTTAATCTCAGCTCTCACGTGATACCTTTTGTGTGTGTACAAAGCGTACCTGAACTAACCACATGCCAAGCTTGTTGGATGAGATTAGAATAAAAGTGTGCCACTACTTTACAACCGGCTTGTCTGAGTTTCTACATCATTAATAAAGATCCCTTGGTGCCCAGCTCTTACTAGGGAAACTGAGCACGACCTGTTGGGAGCATTTCAAAGAAAATCAGGACATTTCCCCTGTACCTGACTTTTGGTAGGTGACATTGAAAATATCGTCGTCCCGAACTTGGAAGTTGTTTTCCACCATCTGCAGCACCTGTCCTGAGTAGATAATTTGAGGGAAACTGATCCCCTTGTACTGGAAATATTCCTTGAACATCCTGGGACTCTGGAGATAACAGGAAGGGTGTTTACTGGAGGCAGAAGTTGGCTGGAAAAGGATGATTCCCAAGTGAAGAAATTCTGTGGCTGGGAGATGGCGATGGAGCTTCTAAAAGAGAGGGGAAGATTTATGAAATACCAGGTGTGGTGGTGAGAGAATACAATTGTGTGGCAGAGTGAATTGGACCAGGTGAAAAAGAATTAGGGCCCATCCACAACTCAGTTTGTGAATCCCTTGTGAATTCCTTGTGCCTCCTTTAACTCGCCCTCGCTGTGACTGGAGTTCTCAAAATATGGCTCTTCCACACTTTATCCTCCCTAAATCTGGAGATTCCCTATGCAACCGAAGTAGCTCAGATTTTCAAAGCATAGGGAACCCCCAGATTTAGAGGGGAGGGGAGAAAATTAGAGACACCAGTAGCTAGGGGAAGAATGCCAAATGGATGAGAGGGACTCCTGTTTTAAAGGGAAGAAGAAGAAGAAGAGGAGTTTGGATTTGATCTCCTGCTTTATCACTACCCTAAGGAGTCTCAAAGCGGCTAACATTCTCCTTTCCCTTCCTCCCCCACAACAAACACTCTGTGAGGTGAGTGGGGCTGAGAGACTTCAGAGCAGTGTGACTAGCCCTAGGTCACCCAGCAGCTGCATGTGGAGGAGCGGAGATGCGAACCCGGTTCACCAGATTACGAGTCTACCGCTCTTAACCACAGAGTGCATCCAGGTTCATGTTATTTCCAGGTGGAATTCAACCGCTTACTGGCAAAAGCTGGTTGGGAGCTCTTGCACAACAAATCTGCTTCCCAAAAGTATCAGAATTTTGCAATAAGGTAATTGACAGGGAATGCAGAGGAAGGTGTGAAATAGGACTTAATTTGATGCAACTGATATCGAACCGCCTCGCCAAAGAAAGCAGAGTAAAAAAAAAAAAGCTCATTAAACAGCCAACATCATCTAATCTCTCGGCAGACAAATCAGGATGAATGCTCAATAAAACAGGTCATCTGCAAGCACCCCCAGATCCCACAATGCCCTGGCATAATTTATTCCCTCTTTCTGGTATAGAGGAGGAGTAGGGGGGGGATGGGGACACAATAAATTATGGTGCACTTAGATTTCAGCTCCCCTACGATCAGTTGAAGTGCCTTGGAGGTTTGCAAAAGCAGCAGAGGAGCCTGTTGCTTCGTATCGAAAGTCCCATCTGGCGTTCTGCTCCAGTGGCTGCTTCTGAGAAGCGCTCAGGCAAGAAGCAGAAAGGCAACGGATCGCTCTCCTTGTTTGTCAGCAGCATCTGGTGCTGCAAAGGACATGGCCTCTGAACATGGAGATCATTCCACTGTGCCCAACAGTTGCTGAGCGACCTCCATGAATTTGCCTCAGGTTGCTTCCAAGCAGCAACCTGTTTCATGAGTCACATTTGTTCATGGGGAGAATTAGATGGCATCGCGCTGCATTCCCCACCCCATCCCTTTCCTTAAAGAGCGCAAAAAGACTGATTATTTTGGGGAAGCGGGTTTGAATCATCGCAAGACCACCCAATCAATTCTAATTTCACATCCTGAACTTGCCAGGATGTGATTGGACTGTAGTCAGAATGAGGTGACTGTCTGGAAGCATCCTAACTCTCCTTTAAAAAAAAAAAAAGCCGTCTTAGTGAATTCCACAAGATAATTATGCATTGTGTGAAGAGGTTTCATGAGGCGACACCCCACCCCCTTGCTTTCTAGGGTTGTGACAGAAAGGTCACCTCCACACTATACATTTATAGCACATTCGCTGCATATGAATTCACCCGAAGGATCCTGGGAGCTCTCATTTGTTAGGAGTCCTGGAAAATGTAGTTCTGTGAGGGGTAAACTTCAGGTTCTAGGATTCTTTGGGCCAAGCCATTTGCTCTGAGTTAAACACATGGCCCTATCTGCACATTTAAAGCAGTATTATACCACTTTAAACAGTCAACGGCTCCCTTCAAAGAATCCTAGGAACTGTAGATTGCTTTGTTTTTAACTCTTTAATTTATTTTCTATTTTGTTATTAAATCATTTCAACATGCAGCAACATCATACCAGTAAGTGATTAAATATACCAGCCTGACACAGAAGCTCGTGCTTAAAATAACGCATGCACAATAACGACCAAATAACGTAATAGGTTCTTATCCCACACTACTATTTTAAAAGATGGCAGTAAACAGTTTATGTTAAAAGGGACGCGGGTGGCGCTGTGGTCTAAACCACAGAGCCTAGGGCTTGCCGATCAGAAGGTCAGCGGTTCGAATCCCCGCGGCGGGGTGAGCTCCCATTGCTCGGTCCCTGCTCCTGCCAATCTAGCAGTTCAAAAGCACATCAGAGTGCAAGTAGATAAATAGGTACTGCTCCAGCGGGAAGGTAAACGGCATTTCTGTGCGCTGCTTTGGTTCGCCAGAAGCGGCTTAGTCATGCTGGCCACATGACCCGTAAGCTGTACACCGGCTCCCTTGGCCAATAAAGCAAGATGAGCGCTGCAACCCCAGAGTCGTCCACGACTGGACCTAACGGTCAGGGGTCCCTTTAGGTAAAGGTAAAGGGACCCCTGACCATCAGGTCCAGTCGCGTCCGACTCTGGGGTTGCGGCGCTCATCTCGCTCTATAGGCCAAGGGAGCCGGCGTTTGTCCGCAGACAGCTTCCGGGTCATGTGGCCAGCATGACAAAGCCGCTTCTGGCAAACCAGAGCAGCGCACGGAAACGCCGTTTACCTTCCCGCTGGAGCGGTCCCTATTTATCTACTTGCACTTCGATGTGCTTTCGAACTGCTAGGTGGGCAGGAGCTGGGACCGAGCAACGGGAGATTCGAACCGCCGACCTTCTGATCAGCAAGCCCTAGACTCTGTGGTTTAACCCACAGAAAAAGTTTTATAACGCGAGTGGAGTCATTGGTGTTTTTTTTTGGTGTTTTTTTTAGCCCTGTACATAATAAAACTGTGCCAATCCGATACCAAAGAGTATTTGTGTTTTAAACATTGTGCCAATTTGATTCTATTATGTATTTATTTCTACAGGTACTATTAGCTATCCTTTGTTGTACCAATTTGTCAGAGATGCCCTCTAAGCATCTCTTTATCATGGCTGCTAGCAGTAAAGAACTTATTAGAGGTTTGAGCTGTTAAGTTAATATTACCTCCCATGACTGAGGAGCGCCAGCTCTGGACTTTTAGAGACATTTTGTGCAGTGCCGGTAATTGCTTTTATTTGGACAGATACTCCCCCCCCCCCGAAATGAGCCACTTTCCCACATGCCCACCACATATGTTGGTTAGAACCTAACATTTGGCAACCTCTCCAACAGTTTGATGTGTACAGTACTAGGAACTAATATTGGCTAGCCATATAGGTTAGCCAAATGTATAACTAAATAGGCGTGGGGTTAACCTTATAGGCCTGAGGTGCCATTCTTGCACTCTTTTGCTATCTCTCTTGCAGAGGCAGAGACCAATTTAAATGGAAATTTCTTCCAATGAAGTCCACACCTCTTCATTGATAGCAATCTGCCAATCAGCTTCCCACATCTGCCTTAAACCCTCTGCTGTACCCATATCTAGTAGGATTAACATACTGTTATGAGTTTGGGGGAAGGTTTAGGCCACCTTGGAAACTCTTGGAAAAGCCATGCTAGCTTCCTGTTTAGGTGATAGCCTGGGTGATGGGCCATTAAGGGAACAAAGGAAGGGGCTCTGTGCGAGATGACAAATGGAGGGTGGCCTTCCTCAACTCATGGTTAGTTATAAAGACAAAAGGGCATAGTGGAGAGTGCAGCGAGTTGAGCTAGAAGCAAAGCAACAAGCTGGGAAAAGAAAGAGGGGGAGAGAAGTTTGAATCCAAAGCTGTGGCTATGGCAGAAGCAAGGCCCTCTTGGGGTGTTAACGCTGCCAACCTCTCCATCGTAGGCTCAGGTTGAATATATGTGTAAATAAACCATATGTCCTAAAGACACCACAGTCTCTGCTGTGCCTCATTTCAAAGGAATTCCTGGCACCCCAGGAATCTCACACTGCTCAGAGATTGGGGTGGGGAAGGGGGAACTCTAGTCTGTTAAGAGTTCCAAGTGTTGTTAAGGAGACTCCTATTCCCCTCACTGGGCTACAGCTCTCAGACTGGTTTAATGATCAATCCCTCTTCCCAGGGAATTGTGGGAACTGGAGCTCCGTGAGGGGAATGAGGGTCTTGTAACAATGCTCATCACCCTGAGCAGTCAGGAGTGGCCCTGCTTTAAATGTATGGTGCAGATGAAGTCTACGTTTTACACAGTGCAGAACCACTGAAATTAATAAGCATGACTACGGCTGCATAGATGCTACAGCTTTAAAGCACATTATTCGAATCACATCCCCCACCCCACCCCAAATAATTCTGGACACAGTAGTTTGTTAAGGGTTGGTGGAATTTGTGAGGGGTCGACAACAGTGACCACAATTCTCTGAGGGAAAGAATGAGCTTCAAATGTGTTTTAATGGTATAGTATTTATGCAGCCTAAGTTAGGGCCATTGTTTACAATACGTCTACTCTGAGTAAAACCCAGTTGAATATCGCCCTTGGTGTGAATGTGATCACAAGATCACACACACACACACACACACACACACACACACACACACACACACTGCCCCTCCTTGTGCTGCTCACTAAACCTGCCCACCCTCAACTTCTTCCCATTACACCTCACCCAGGCCCCCATTCTCCCTGTTCCCTCACAACTCCTTCAGTGCTCCTCTGGGTCTCTCCATCCCTGCTTTATTCAAACCTCTGCTGTTGTTTAACGCCGTCATCTTAAAACCTGACTTCTCTTTCACTCCTGTCCCCTTTCCTGACTTTATGACAATTCAAGACTGTAACACGGCGCTACAAATACTCCAGTGGAGACTGCATGATGACAGCCTTATATTTCTATGTGTATAGGAAGATATATCCTTTATGGTTAAGTTTTACTGCGTCTTCTAAAGACATTTGCGACCGCATTGCACATCTCCCTTTCCACTGCAAGTTCTCCTCAAGTCAAGAGCAGCTCCCCACCCCTCTCAGGCATCACAGGTGTATGGGCATATTGGTAACATCAGGAGTTAATAATACCACAGGGCTCAGAGAAACAAGCAATGCCAGTTGGACCTGACCAGAGGCCTCCTCCCACACTTCACATAATAAGCAACATCCCAGGAGTGAAAGGCTCCTCAGTGTTTGTAGAACTGGGTTCTGGGGCACACCAGGTGCCAAACGAAAATGACTCATGCGTACTTGTAACAATTGAAGTAATTCATCCATGAGTCCCAAACACCTGCCCACAGGTCTCGCTGTGCGATTTACTGATTTAGTTTTGCGATAGTTCAGAAGAGAACAAGGCTCCGGCACCGTTAATAGTTGTGCAAAAGAAGGGGTTTTTGGGTGTGGCTTGAAATGATGCAAGCCCCTCTCTTGTACGCAATCCCTAAAGGTGCAGGAGCTCTTCCCTTTGTTGCATCAGGCCAGCCAGGCTTGGTTGCTTCCAATGCACCTCTGCTGCTTGTGTGTGTGCATATAGTATCTCTTCTGTTTTCTGTATGAGACAAGTTGCTTAGTGTCTTCAAAAACTGGTTGCAATGGTTTGCTCTGTGTGTGTGTGTTTGTGTGTGTGTGTGTGTGTGTGTGTGAGAGAGAGAGAGAGAGAGAGAGAGAGAGAGAGAGAGAGAGAGAACACTAAAGAAGAATGGATTTTAAAGTTAATGGACTATGATGCAGAGATGGCGAAGTTGACAGTAACAATGAAAGATCAAAAAGAGAACTTCCTTGAGGAGTGGATTCCCCTTTGGAGCCACTCCCTGCTTCGATTGAAATCGCAAGCAGGGTTTTGAATAATAGGCAAGGGAAGGAGAATAAAGAAATGATTGTAATATAAATTACAATACATTAGAAAATAAATGGCAGTTTATCTGCTGAAGTTATGGCGGCAGATAAAGGAATAAGACAGGAACACCATGGGCGTAAGGATTGGGAAGCCAAAACGTAAGAAATTATTATACTGAAAGTGAGTTGAATAAATGTCAAATTTTGTGTAAAAGACTAATATTCATTATATGTCAATCCCACTCTTCCTCCAAGGAGCTTAAGGTAGCATCCAAAGTGCTTTCTCTCTCTCTCTCTGCCTCTAGTCTGCATAAATAAATTCTGTTTAAAACCCATTTATACCACTTTAATAGTCATGGCTTCCTCCGAAGAACCATTAGAACTGTAGTTGTAGGTGCTGACCTACAACTTTCAGCATGTTTGATAAACAGTTCCCAGAATTCTCCATGTGGCATAAGAGTGCTTCAAATGCATGGTGTGGATATGACCAGTCTAGGTCCATCTAGCTGTATGTGATGAGCCTTGAGGAGTTTGTAGGCTGGGCATGAAGCATTAGCCATGCCCTGTTTCCACACTTCAAAATCTTTTTGTCCCCACAGGAAGCCTTGGAGGTGACCTAGTGAGTTTTGTGGTTGAGTAGGGATTGGAACTAGAGTGGTCCCAATCCTAGTCTGACACACTGAGTGTTACACCACAGTAGTAGCTCACTAGCTAAGGACCAACAGACGACACAGTTGATACCATTCCCTGCTCCGGCCTTGCCTTCTTCCAATTTCTCTCTAGTTGGAGTAATTTTGTTGGGTTGTTGTACCAGATGTGATTGGATCATTCATTCCCAATGAAAGCCACTTGCCCAGAGAGGGAGGTTGCTATTGTGTCTCTGTATGAGTCACTGTTCTGATCTTGCCTTCTTCCACCCAGGACAGTACGGTAATTCACATAGAAACACAGAGTTCCTCTCAGGGCAGGTAATTTGTATTCTTTTGCCTTTGATGGATGTAAGGGGGGCTGTTGCCCTTAATTTTAATTCAAAAGTATTCTTCGCTAACTGATGTTTGGTGGTGGTGGTGATTTAAAGACAACTAATCCATCTGCACCTTTGAGTGAGGAGCAGTTTTCTTTTGCTACAGATCTGGGAATTTGCAGAAAGTTCTAGTTCTGCAGGGTAGAGAGGGGAAAGGGAGAATTTTCCACACAAAGCCATCTACTTCTCCAATTATAAACCACTGCACATCTAAAGCAACCAGGTAACTTGGTCTCCCTGAACGCTGCTCCCTGGAGAAATTAGGAGCTAACCTACAGTAGTCAAAATAAACACGCGACCTCTATTTTTGTCTTTGCCGGCTCCAGAGCACAGCTCTCAAACTTGCTTGAGGAAAAAAAGATAATTAAACTCAAGGAGACTGCAAGATGCCTAGATCTGCTAGCTTCTTCTCCTAGCCCCAGGGGCTGGACAGTTTACACAGGTAATGGTTGGCTCTTTTCAATAGTCTGGAGTCTGAACCCAGTGGTACACAAACAACCCTTGCTCAAAGCAGACCAGGCGCCCATTGCACAGATGCGACACTTGAGGTGTCCAAGGCAACATACCAAATATTGCACAGTCGATGGTTTTGGAAGAAAGTAGGTGAAAGCTCCACCCAATGTGATGACAGGGTCCCAGTTAATTTGTATGGGTTGCTGGGCGTGGAAGGGATGCCTCATTTGTTTACAATTGAAAGGATAGTGTGTCAATTTCCTTAACTAATTGTTCAGTTTTCCTTACTGACATCCCTCTTCATCAACCCAGCAAGTGTGAACTAAGCCAGGAAGGGTGGGAATGGCAGTCCTGCCCCATCTGGAAGGCCACAGATAGGAATGGAGGAAGCTCCTGTTAAGGAAAATTCTGGGGTGAGAGACTACTCAACAGCCCAGCTCGTCTATACGGTCAGAAAGGAAGGAAGTTCCAGCCAAATAGAGGAGCAAAACAGTGGTCCAGTAGACCAATATCTTTATTGTTGCGCAACAGGTCCCCACAAGAGTAAGAACCCCGAGCATGGGGTGACATCCTCTTTTAAAACTTCCTTCTTTCCTCCAGAATACACTTCGAGCAGCATCAATGATGCATCATCACTACATCACTAGCAGGTCAGAAATGGGGAGGGGTATACAAGGGTATACCCAGCCTAGCAGTTCGAAAGCACGAAATGCAAGTAGATAAATAGGTACCGCTCCAGCGGGAAGGTAAACGGCGTTTCCGTGCGCTGCTCTGGTTCGCCAGAAGCGGCTTTGTCATGCTGGCCACATGACACGGAAGCTGTACGCCGGCTCCCTCGGCCAGTAAAGCGAGATGAGTGCCGCAACCCCAGAGTCGTCTGCAACTGGACCTAATGGTCAGGGGTCCCTTTACCTTTACCTTTATACAAGGGTTACACAAGTTCAACATTAGGTCACTTTATCAGACACCTTTCCCCAACTCCTCTTAAGTACCCATCACCGAAAGAACAATAAAACTCTTTACATATTCTTGCCCTCGGAACTTGTTTGGAGACTGGACTTTCAGAATACCTGACTTGCTAAACTGTCTGTTGTTGCCCCCCTTTTCACTCCCTGGGTGGGGTACCATGTATGTGCTCTCACGCTTGGGGAATTATGGCGGGATGCCCTGTTCCTGCTGCCTTCGTGACTTCCAGCTTCCGGGTTCATGGAGGGAGGTGGAGCCCAAATTCACCTTTCTTCGAGGGTTAAAAAGGCCTTGGGATGAGGAGAGTCGGTTAAAGTATGGGTTTTCTACGGATTTATAAAGCTAGGTATCTTCCCTGAGCTGTCAAGTTGAAAGGATACTTTCAGGCATAATATTTGTAATAACTATAAAGGTGTGGGCGCCCGCCCCCCCCTCCGTCATTTCCGTAACACTCCCTTACGCTGAGTCGGGCCATTGGCCCAACCAGTCCAGCATCCTGTTCTCACAGTGGCCCGCCAAATGCCTGTGAGAAACCCGTGAGCAGAAGCTGAGCCCAAGAGCAGCCTCCCCTCCTGTGGTTTCTAGCAACTGGTGTTTCAGAAGCATTTACTGCCTCTGACCACGGAGGCAGGGCATAGGCACCATGGCTAGTGGTCACTGGCAGACAGCCCGCTCCTCCAAGTCGCCTAACCTTCATTTAATGCCATCGAAGTTGCTGGCCGCCACTTTCTTCTGTGGGAGCAAGCTCCATATTACCACTCCTTGGATGTTCACAAGCTCGACTGTCATGAGAGAGGGAGGGAAACCTTTCTCTACCCGCTTCCTCCACGGCGTGCATAATTTCGTAACCTTCTGTTGTCGCACCTCTCACTCTCCTTTTCTCAGTCTAAAGCCAAAGTCTGCAAACACTGCAAACCTTTCTTCACAGGGGAGCTGCTCCACCCTCTCATTCATTTTGGTTGCCGTTTTCTGAACCTTTTCCAACTCTACAATACCCTCTCTGAGGTGAGGCAACCAGAACTGCATTCCAAATGTGGTCATGTCACAGATTTGTATTTGAGATTTCTGCCCTTTTCTCACCTGCCTTTCCATCTCATTTCTCCCCCTCCCACTTGTTTTTCTTTCCTCCATCTTCTTGTATATTTTCTTCTTCTTTTTCTTCTCTCCCTGCCCTTGCTTTTCTCTCTCCCTCCATTCCCCACGTTCCTTGTCCCCCCCCATTTTATTTTTAGTGCTATCTGCCTCCCCCCCCCATTTAAATCCCGCCTTTTTCTCTAAGGAGCTCGAGGTGGCATGCCTGGTTCTCCCTCTTATTTAATCCCCACAACAACCCTCTTGTGAGGTGGGTTAGGCTGAGAGGCAGTGACTCGTCCAACCAAGGTCCCCCAGCAAACTTCATGACATAGTAGGGAGCTGAACCCTGGCCACCCAGGTCCTAGTTTACCAAAGGTGTCACGGGTTTTGAAGACGCTCGAACTCAGAATGAAAGGGAGAAACACGCTATGAGGAACGCAAACCCTCACCGTGATCAACTCCCACCCGGAAACCTATCTCCCTACTGTGGAAGGACGTGTGGATCCAGAACTGGCCTCCACAGTCACTTACGGACTCACTGTTAAAACCAAGTTCATGTTCACTCAGCTACGAGTGATCGCCAAAGAAGAAGTAGTCCAACACTCTAACCACTGCACCCCATTGCCTCTCATAGTTCCTTCACACATTCTTGTCTTCTTCCCCCTTTCATGCCTCCCCCATCTCGCTTCCTTTCCCCTCCTGCTTGAAAACTCCTCCAGTCTGCAGACATACAAACTCACATATTACCTTGCAAACTTCTTACCTATACAGCACTGTATCTATACTAACCAACAAGAGATGAACAGGAGCAAGACAGGACAGGCATATCACAAAGGGCGACCCCGGGGCAGGTGACTGCTGCTTGCACTTCCCATCCTTGTTTTGTCCAGCCTTCTCCCGCTTCCTTAAGATTACGTACCTTCCCAATCTCTCCTTTCTCTGCTTCTCCGTTTCTCTGCTTCTTCCCAGGAGCCGCAGGGTTAAGCAGCAGGGCCTCTCCTTTTGCTTTTATTCTCCTCCTCATGCACTGGCAAACCTGCCCTCCCTCATGGCTGCACACGCTTCTGTGTCACCTCTTCTCTCCACTCACCTGGACTGCGCACAACTGTTCCCGCACTTGATCCCCAGGGTTGTCCCTAAGGGGTTGTGGTTGGTTGACTCACCCCAAAGGGTGTTGCAAAATGTGAGGCTGATGCAGGGCTGGGCATCTTAGCATCTTGTTGAGAGATCAGAAAACTACCCACGCCAGAGACTGCACACGGGAGATCTAGCTGCGTTTCTACACTCCAGAAGCCAGCCGTGGGGAGACTGAATAGGAGTCATTTTTATTTATTTATTTGTAAGGCAGAGAAGCGAACCTCCCATTTGTGAAATAAGAAGAGACTCAGTTCTTTCTTCCGGGATTAATTGTGCAGAGCTACTAATTATGCTGGGCCTGTGCCAAATTCTCTTCCTTTCTTTGAATAAATATATTAGAGAGGGGAATAGATTTTGGCTCCTGGTCCCTTCCACTGGGATTAATCTGGAGCCACACTTGATTGCAATGTGTTGCAATATCAGTTTCTTCTTTTCGCAGAAGGAAATAAATTGTAATAAATCCTGATTGCAAATGGGTTCAGTGCCATATCCTTTTTTTTTAGTGACATCAAGGGTATATAACCATGAACTGAAGAGCTCGCACTGCCATTATGATCACCAACCCAGAGGAATCAATACCTTACACTTTTGGTGCATTTGCTGGACCGCAAATCAGTTATCAAAAATTAGAAATGGTATGTATAAATGTCTCACGCTCACCGGCTATACAGAATAAGATCCATCAAACTATAGGCTTAAAAGTTCGTCCAACATCTTTAAAATATTTAGGAGAATTAATTCCCCCCAAATCTTGAATTGGCTTATCACAATAAAGTATTAACCCCTTATCAAAACTGTAAAACAAACACTGATAAACTGGGACAAATTGAAACTTCCAATGCCGCAACAAGAATCATAATTCTCCCAAAACGATTACAAAATTCTGAAGTCATTCCAGCCGTGATATCAGAAGAAAAACCTAGCAAAAGTTAATGATCACATTTATCCATTGAGGTGGGGAGAAAGCCAGAATCAGGCTTTCCATGTTACAGAGTGAAACATCTTAAATATTACATATTGCCGTGATGTAGCACACATTAAGAATCTAATTGCCATTGCTCAAGGCAATAAAGCTTGGATATGGATAAAAATTGAACACTCGCTGGACTAGGGCCATAAAATGGGAAATTATCACATTTCTGATACGTAATCCAAAGACAAATGAAAAATTAGATAACCCCTGCCTATTGGCAATTGAAAAAAAATCTGCAAAAGATGGTATTAAAAAATTACATGCACACAAACCCATCTCCTTGCTAATCCCTTTCTTATATCATTCCAATTTTTTTTTTTATAACCAGGACAATTGTTGACAATTTAAACAATGGGAAACAATTGGTTTTAACATAATTTTTGGCTCATATGGAAATACCACACTTGTAAAAGATTTGTTTAAAAAAAAAACTTAAGAGGAATTATCTCATATATGGATCCAAACACATCAAGTCCTTCACTTCATCTCAGAGGCCAACATACATGCCACACAGAATTTAACTAATTGCAACAACGGATATCAAATGATAAATGTTTATTGTCAGAGGTATGTAAGAGAAACTATGACGATCTACTGATAGTTTAGAGCTGTGTCCACGCTCATGTTTATTCCGCATCCAGTACACTTCCACCACTGATTTTGGAAGTGGTATACACAAGGTTTGATCTGAACCAGTTTTGATCCGAATTCAGAAAAAGAGCAAGCTAGTTGCATTTTAAGCTGTTAATATGTACACAGTCAAACTCCATTCTGATTTCAGCGTCACCACCCATGTATCTCCCATAGTTTGATTTCAAACCGGATGGTGAAATTTGATGGTTGATAAGTGGGTGACACCACCCTCCTGACAATTTTGACCCACAGCAGGCAAGGGAGATAATAATCTGGCCGCTTGGCCTGATCCAGTTTCTATCTCAGGTTTAGATCATAGCTCATATAATACTCACATCCTTTCGGCATCATATCCTCAGGTGGGGCAATGGATCAGAGCATCTGGCTGTTAACCAGAAGGTTGGTTGTTCAAGTCCACCCTTTGGTTCCTTGAAGAAATGTGTATCTGGGACTTCAGGATTTGGGTGCCTCCAGCACACAGGAAGTCAAGTGGCCCAGCTGACAAAGGAAGTCAGTGTATGTGCTGAAAGGCCCCCCAAAATTCCTAGTCCCTATCATGGAACTTTGCTCTACATTTCATAAACTGGTCAATCTCTGGGGAAAATTTAAAAATGTAACATTCAGTGGGATAAACTTTCTGTTTCCAAGGACATTCTGCTGCAATCCTCAAGGCTGTCATTCTTTAACGAAAGACGGTCGAAAGTGGAGTTGCCATGGGTGGGTGCAAAATTTATGAGCAAGAATTTATTGACAATTCTGGGTAGCCATTTGGGCTCATAAAAACCCTGTAGTGTAGTCCAATGCTGTGATACACAGCGTTTTGTTTTGTTTTTAAGGGAAATGCAGTTGGGGGGAAGACATTTTGATGGTAGTAGTGGCATTGGGAAGGGGTTGACTAGCTAGTTCCCACCCCCCACCCCCCTGGGGTGGAAACAACTGAGAACTGGTGACGGTGGATGTTTGCTGCAGGTAGAAAAAAACACTTATATCAGTATATTCATGTCCAGGCCTGGTGCCAATGGTCAGCCAGGTCTGGTTCTGGTTGAGAGTCCCAGGGACTCAGAAGGGCTCCTCACTGCCCCAGTGTGGCTCAGTCACTGCCCTCTTGCCAGGCCCCCAGACAGCTGTTTGAGCAGTAGGTGGGTGGCGGTGCCGCTTTTGGGTGGGAGCCAAGCTTGGTTTCATTCACAGAAGCCACCCACCCATTTAATTCACCCAGAATGCAATGCCCTGACTGACATTTCTAAAGATGGTGTGCTGTGCAGCTATAGAAAACGATCGCTTCCATTAGGTCTATAGGTTGGGGCGCTGGATTTGGTTAAATTAAGATGGCGGGCAGCCGTGGCAGTTGGGGATCGAGCTTTGGCTCTCATTCGAAAGCAGCACCATGGAAACACTGCAAGGCACCAATGAGTGGTGGTGTTGCTGCTGCTGCTGCTGAGGCCTTGGTGGCTGTGGTGGGTGAAAGTGGGGGGAAATGCTCAGTGACTAAATGGGGAAATAGGTTCCGTGTGTTGGTGGGGGCACTGGGTGGCAACATGCTGAGAGGCCCATGAAATCTGATGCCAACCCAGTCTCTCCAATGCTCACATCATTTCCCCTCAGAAATGAAAGTGTGAATGTTTGACCTGTGTTGTTAATGTTGCCGGTTATTATGAGGTATAAATAAATACCGGTAACTACAACCAATGCCCTGTGAGGAATGAGAATGTTGCTTTTTCACATACAAAAGTAACAGACAAATGTCAGCAGTCCAGACAACTTAAGAGATATTGAGAGCTTGTGGTCAGGATGTGGTTGCAATAAGTAGACAAGTGTCAGCAGTCCAGATCAACTCACACTTGTTAACTGGAGATGTTAGAGCTTGTGATCAGAAGGCGGTATTTTTGCTTGGCTTAGCAAGTAACTAACTGTACATAGGAACATAGACCAAATTAGGGGAATGATAACTAAATGTAGAGGGTCGCCGAAATCAGAGTGAACGGAGGTGGGAATGTTGGTAGGATAATTAGGTGGTCATGATAGGCTGTAAACCAGGCACCCCCAAACTCGGCCCTCCAGATGTTTTGGGGCTACAACTCCCATCATCCCTAGCTAACAGGACCAGTGGTCAGGGATGATGGGAATTGTAGTCCCAAAACATCTGGAGGGCCGAGTTTGCCCATGCCTGCTGTAAACCTTGTAGTACCCAGCCAATGGGGAGACAGGGGAAGGAACCTGCACTTCCGGTATAGGGAATATAAACTTACGCTTTGCCAAAGCTGGGGTTCTCTTGCGAGAACGTATTGTATTCAATAAGCTCTTTCCTGCTTCACCAGTTTTGTTCAGATTGTATTTTAAGGAGCAGAATTAAGAGTCTTTGGACCCATACCTTACATGCCTAGAATGCATCGCTTGCTATTTTTTAAAAAATAAACAACAACAATGAATCAATCTTGAATTTATCTCAAGTATGAGCCTTTGAACCATGGTTGCAATCAATCAATCAATTTATTTATTGCATTAGCCATATGGCCATAGCACATAGTAAAAGACCAGGCTGCAGTTAATTTCTTTTAACCGCCTCTGCCTCCCTTACCTCTCAAATACCAGGCCTGATCTTGCACTGAACAGCTGCCGCTACCCAGTGTAGACAATATTCAGTATCAGTATCAAAACCTTTACTGACAGGGTACAAACATTCAAAATAAATAGGCCAGTACGATCTCGTCGCCATATCATCAGTACAGTCACTTGCCAAAGGGAAGATGAGGCCAGCAATCTATTTCACCTCCGTGGGCCTCCAACAAGGGCAGGGTCCTGAATAGGCACTGTAGTTTAGCCCCCGTCAGAGAGTTACAATTCCTAGCAACCCTTAAGAAACTACAGTGCCCAGAATTATTTGGGGGGAAAGAATGTGCTTTAAAGTATCCACATGGATACTTTTTCTGCACGATGAAGTGGGCTCTCTAGGTCCCCAAAGTTTCATCTGCTATGGACCACTTGAAAATTGCTAAGGATCTTGGCGAACCACGTCATGATTTTTTCTGCCTGTTGTAGCAATTGCAATGTGCTGTGCTAGATGCTGTGCGACTTCTAAAGGCTTTTTGTTTCACATGCGCTGTATTTTATTACATCCCCCAAAGACTTCAAATTGTAATGCAATAAAATCCATGAAATAAAAGAAGCCGTTAAAATGCAATTAAAAATAAATATGAATATTTAATGTGACGGATGTGCCGTTTCCCATCTTCAACCAAGAATCCACAGAAACACCAAGAACCACCTGAACGAAGCACGGATCAGTTTGGGAAGCCCAGCTGCTATCCATGAAAGCTTGCACCATAATAAACGCGTCCATCTTTTTAGGTGTCTCAACAAGATGCGTTGCTGCCATGTTGGTCTGCCGTAGTCGAAACAAAATAAAAAAAAATTCCTTCCAGTAGCACCTTAGAGACCAACTAAGTTTGTTATTGGTATGAGTTTTCGTGTGCATGCACACTTCTTCAGATACCTGCACACGAAACCTCATACCAATAATAAATTTAGTTGGTCTCTAAGGTGCTGCTGGAAGGATTATTATTATTTTTTTTGTTTCTGCATTGCAAATCAAGCTCCCCCCTCCCTACTCCTCTCTATTTAGGGGGCCTGCAGAAGAGGATACTGCCAGACATCATCTGACCAACTTCTACCACACACTGTTTGCCCATTGTGCAAAGTAACACTTCTAAAATGCCTCTCTGTCTGTTCCTTGGCAAGCTCCAAATAATGATAATATATGAACAATGTCTACATACTGCCTTTTGGCAGGATGACCTCGTTTTTTAAAAATATATATATATAAGTTTAAAACCGCAGTGTGGCGAAAAGTATTTTAAAAAACAGTATTGAAAGGAATATATATTTAACATTTAAAAGCTGGTGACAATGAAAACACCGTCAGAAAGCTCAGAGGAATAATCACATTTTCACCTGTGCCACACAAGAAAATCCTCCTTGTTGGACCTCAATCTAACGTTTGAAAGGGATGGTAACTGGAACAAGGAAGATGTACCCTAGAAATACCCAGACCCTGTGTGAAAGGTTTCTATACTTTTAAAAGCTGCCCGATTATCTCTCTCTTAGGAAAATCTCATGGTGTCCTCCTTACAACATTATTCCCTCCATTTCTAAGTTCAGAGGCCAAGGTGTGGATTTTTACGTTGCCAAAATGGCCCTATCCGCTCTCTAAAGTAGAAATGGGGAACCTTTGGGCTAGCAAGCCTGGCCCATGGCAAGGGATGATGGGAGTTGTAGCTCAGCCACATCAGGAGAGCCACATGTTCTCTCACACCTGCATTATAAGAAGGGATCAAGCAGGCGTTTTTCGGGAAGGGGGTATGCGATGGCCCTTAAGCAGAAGTGGTAGATGGGAAACCTCCAAAACAGTCCAAGGAGGACTGAGCATGCTGAGTGACCATTGAGCGCTGACTGACCCTTGTTATAAGAATTTACGAGGGGGGGCGATGCCAGGGCATGTCTAGTTTTACCATTTTAGCCATGAACAGAGAGGGGTAACTGGACTGGAGATGAGGCCCGATTCACCAGTTCCCAGAATCCTCCTCTTCGACGCCATGATCCACTGGCACAGCTTTCAAACATCTTCCTCTTCATTCCATTTGCAAATCACCCCTCAGGAATTTATCACCTATCACCCCTCAGGAAGGAAATTCTCAGCAGGGCTGTCAATCTACTCCTTTGATGAGCTAGCAGCTATTGTCTCGCATAGGAAGATAAGGGGAAGAATTGACACCCCTCCACATGAAAAGGACACCCATTATTTCCATGAACTATCCAATTTCCGTGTAAGACCCTTGTTTTTCACACCTTCCAGCCACCATTGGATTGTATGGGAATAGGAGGGTATAAATATTAAGGGTTTCCCATTTATCGGGGCCCTTTCCTTTTTCTTAGAAGGCAGGGACCCTACAGCTGTAGTTTTTTTTCTTTGTCTCAATAAAGGATCAGTATTGTTTTGCCTGATCAACTTGTTGGTCTCTGTCATTTTCCCGACCGGAGCTTTGAACCTAGAATCAACTATTGAGTCTCCGTATCGCCACAGACTTCCATATGAAGCAGTGGCATTTCAGGTAATTCTTATAACACCCTTGAGATGGAGACCGGAAAACCAGATGGGAGAAGGAAAACAATGGAGTCCATTGCAGAGAAGCTGTGAGGTTTTTAATGCAACCTCTGCATCGAGGCCTCACAGTGCTCAGTGGGGTTTACTCACCTGGCACGCTCTGGAAGTCATTGGACCACAACTCCCATCAGTCTCAGCAAGTCCACCATGCTGATGGGAGCTGTAGTACAATATTGCATTGCAGGGGGTTGGACTAGATGACCCCTGGGGATCCCTTCCAGCTCAACAGTTCTGTGATTCTTTCTGAACAGCACTAGGTTGGCAAAGGCTGCTCTAGTAAATGGGCACACACACCATACATTTAAAGCATTTTCCCCCTCCACAAAGAATCCTGGGAACCGTGAGTTACCCCTCACAGAGCAACAATTCCCAGCCCTTTTAACAAACTATAGTTCCCAGGATGCTTGGGGGGGGGAGTCATGTGCCTTAAATGTATGACATGTTAGGAAGACTAGATGTGGCACTAAATGTGCGGCCTGCTTTCTGCTGCTGGGGACAGGTGGGGCTTATTAGGGTACATAGTGAGGGTGGTTTAACTCCACTACAGTCCCAATGAAAATCAGGTTCCCCATACATACAATTATTCTGTTGTTGTTGTTGTTGTAGCTGCTGCTGTTGTTTTAAAAAATATTATTAAAAAAATGGAACGCTTCACGAATTTGCGTGTCATCCTTGCGCAGGGGCCATGCTAATCTTCTCTGTATCGTTACAATTTTAGTATATGTGCTGCCGAAGCGAGCACAGTTTTTAAAATTATTTTAAAAAGGACACAGCAACAACTGTATTATCTAGTCTGGTCCGAAGATGCTGTGAGGGGCAACTCTTTGAAGGAAATGTGTATTAGAGATAAAATGCACACAACAACAACAACAAGAACAACAACAAAAGTCAGAAAGGGAAGGAGACATACGCTGCTGAGCTCGCAGGCAAAATCTGTGTTGCCAGAGCAGAGGGAGAAAAAGAAAAAAGAAGTGACTGTACAAATGCAGCTCAAGACAAATTGTTTTTTATCATTTTAGATGGGGAACAAGCAGCAGGATCCAGGAGACCTAGAATTCTGGAGTACTGGGGTTTTTTTGAGAAGCCAACATCAGATTCAATTCTCAAATCCATCTTTGATGACTCCCCATTGCTATGTGACACACTCTGGATTACACCTGGCCAAACACAAACCTTCTTCGGGTTTCAATGCCACCCTCAGATCGCCAGTAACGTCCATTCCATTCCAAAGGCTACAGTTCTATGATTCTATGAGGTATAATATAGATGGTTGAATCTGGAACTGTCACAAGGTGTGAACACTGTGAACGGTGTTTTGTTTCTGTTTTTTAAAGAGTGCCTTATTCTAAGACTCACCTTTAATTCAGCAAGCAAATCCTACTGCGCCTGCCCTTTTAGCAGCATTCTTTCACTGCTCCTCAGTTCTCTCGAAAGGTGTATCTGGGGCTTCAAGCCTTGAGCCCTCTCTTCACGTTGGAAATAAAACTGTCTGCCAGATGGTGAAGAAAGTCAAGAGGATCAGAGTATGTGCTGAAAGGTACCCCGAAATTCCTAGCCTCCTCACAGGACCAGAATTTTCATTTATTCCAGCCTCTCTGAAGAGGACTAGCAGGTCTGTCTCTAGGCAAAAGAATAATAGATTGACACAAATTCAACATTAAAAAAATGGCAACATTTCAGAAACTAGTGGGAGAACATTTCAATATCCAAGGACATTCTGCTGCAGACTATAATGTTACCATTCTTCAACAAAGGAACTTTAAAAGATGTCAAGAGAGTGAAATTGTTGAACAAGAATTTATAATGTCTTTGGATTCCTATTCATTTAGGACTCAGCTGAGACCAAGTTTGTTTCCCCCCCTCTCCCTTTCCAGGTGTTAAATTAGCATAGCAAACTTAGAAAGGTTGTGTTGCCATCAATTAGCACTGCTGTGAATTAATAACAGAGCTTGCCACTTCTGCATCTGAACTTTATGCATAAACATCACTGACTGCATCACTCCTGGGCACAGATTATTTCTCTTGGCATGATGTTCCTCTTGAGTGGCACAGGGTGCAGCTCTTGCAGGGTACCCCAGGCTCTCGGCCCGTGGCAGAGGGAAGAGTGTGCCTCCCTTCAGTTCCAGGCTAGAAGCAGTTGGAGCTAGACGCTCTTTCCGGAATGGTGAAGGAAAGCCCCTGCAGCTCCTTCTCTGAAAAACTCAGTCAGGAGAGGAGTTCATCAAAAAAGTTGTGCGCACAGTACCTCAACAAACTGTGCATTTCAAAGGGACACCTTTGCCCCACCATCCTAGGGCTTCCTCCTGTGCTTTACATGCATGGTGCGCATGCAGCTGTAGTCCAAAACATCTCAAAAGGTTAGCAAAGGCTGTGTTAGGGGGTTCACCAACTGCCCCCATGATCGAGCAGCTCCTGCTCCCGTTGCTGCCACAACATAAGGGAAAATAACGCCACTGATTAAGGTAATACCTGTTTGTGCTTTTTCCAGAGAAGCAGCCATGCTAGTCACATCAAAAAGAACCAAGTCCTGTGGCACTTAAAGGATAATCAATTTTATTGTGGCCTAAGCTTTTAGGAGGGATGTGGGTGGCGCTGTGGTCTAAACAGCTGAGCCTCTTGGGCTTGCCGATCAGAAGGTCGTCGGTTCGAATCCCTGCAACGGGGTGAGTTCCCGTTGCTCAGTCCCAGCTCCTGCCAACCTAGCAGTTCGAAAGCACGTCAAAGTGCAAGTAGATAAATAGGTACTGCTCTGGCGTTTCCGTGTGCTGCTCTGGTTTCGGTGTTCCGTTGTGCCAGAAGCTGCTTAGTCATGCTGGTCACATGACCCGGAAAAACTGTCTGCGGGAAAAACGCCGGCTCCCTCAGCCTGTAAAGTGAGATGAGCGCCGCAACCCCAGAGTCGTTTGCGACTGGACTTAACTGTCAGTGGTCCTTTACCTTTTTTAAGCTTTTAGGAACTACATGTCCCCATTTCGTTAGACACATGACATGTAATCTTGTGTGGGATAGCTCAGTTGGTAGAGCTTGAGACACTTAATCTCAGGATTGTGGGTTCGAGCCCAATGTTGAGCAAAAATATTCTTGCATTGCAGGGGGTTGGACTAGATGACCCCTGAGGTCCCTTCCAACCCTACAATTCTATGATTCTAATCCTCCAGTTGCTGGGTTATTTTGCAGACAGTTTAGCTATAATTGAACTGTCACGATTTGTAATTACAGGAACATAAGGCCATTGGTCCATCTGGCTCAGTATTCTCTCCACTGACTGGCAGCAGCCAGGCATCTCTCCAGCCTTGCCAGGTGATGCCATGGATTGAACCTGGCACCTTCTGCATGCAAAGCGGTGGATGCCCTCCCTCATATTCCTTATTTCCATTTGCCTCTGACCCCAATGATTACAGCTCCCCGGTTCCTTACATCCATGTGTCCACATAAATCTGCAAGGATGGGTGACATTTAATGCATCTGATTGAAATGGACTATAATCTACGGGAGTTTATGCCATAATCAAAGTGTTTAGTTTTTAAGGAGTCACGAAACTCTGTGTTTGTGTGTGTGTGTGTGTGTGTGTGTGTGTGTGTTTACTTTTTGTGATTCTCTCTTCCCGGGGGGGGGGGAGTTAATGAGGGAATCCACCATATACGCAGCAACTAGGACCCAACTCCTGGCGCGCTTCATTCATTCCTTTCGAGTCTGATGCTGCCATCTTGGTTGAGGGAAAACAAGACAGCGCTTTTCTCTGTAGTAGAGACAGATAGGGCTGATTCACTGCGGCGGCCATTTTGGATCGGAAACGAGGCTGGGAGAGCGAGCGCGATGGAGTTCGGCTGCGGTCCCTCCCAGGTACTGAGCAACAGGGGTGCATCGCCATCCCCAAACCTGCCGCTTTCAGCCTATCTAAGGGCTCCCATTCTCCTCAGTATTGATGCTCCACAAATTCAGACAGCAATCCCTCCCTGTTATGCTTCATATATGCATCTGCACTTTATTGCTTCATAGCTTCTCAGAGAAAGAGGGGCGGGGGAGAGAGAGTATTAATTTATGTCTGTATCTTTTCCCCTTGTACATTTTAATAGGATCCAAGTATTGGTGCAGCAATGTTTTCTTTATATGTACCTATATATGAAAAATAGTCTGGATCCTGGAAGGATGCAGTTAGTCACTTTTGACGAAAACTATATATTGTAACAGCGGCTAACAAAACAGAGATCATCTTAAATTCACATAGCAAAAGGTTTCTGTATTGCTCTGATATCTTGTGTGTCACATAAGAGCAACCGCAGCAGAAGCAGAAACAATTTGCTGTAAAAAGTTAATGTCTGTTATGTTTGTCGCAGTGATGTATGCAGGTTTTAAAAATTTGTATGGTCCGTCTTGCTTGCTTATGAAAGATAATCACAAAGTCAGGTTGAAGTCATGGTGAATCTCCAAGTTAACTCCAATTCAGGAGAGGGGTTGCGGTGATTCTTGTGTACATTAAAGACATGGTACTACTAAACAGGGACTCCTCCATCTGTTCTTCTTGCTGCACATTCATGACGACCTATGCGCATGATGCTATCACAGTGGGCAGACAGGATTCAACTTTCAATCCTGTTTGTGGGGTAGTCACATTCCTCTGTTTCCAATCGGGTGCACATCAGCCTCCTGCTGATAATTCTGTAATTTTTATGCCACACATGTTCCGGTTTAATTTTGTCCCACTTTTGTTGCTCTACAGAACGATCATGTGGTAGTATCAGGGAAGCATTGCAAGCTAAAGCAGAATAAGTCCACCACTATTTTTGTGTCAAAGAACATGTTGCGGATGAAACTTGCAATAGAACAACAGTCAGGAGAGGCCCACAAAATGTAATCCTCCTCCTAACAGGAATTCCATGAGCCAGTATGGGTGTGTGCTGCCCCCTGTGGGCCAGAGATGGAGGCATGAAGAAGGAGCACAGATATAGCTTGCAGCTGACACAGCAGCAATGCCCTGGTATCTCCTTCTTGAACATGAGAAGCAGAGATTTCTGGGAGAGCACGGGGCGCTTGTGCAGTGTAAAATCAGAAAGGAGCCTCGCTGGTTTGCTGGCAGGGGGAGGTGTGTGGGCTTCTTGGAAACACAGAATCCCTTGTTTCTTTGGGACGGCAAAGAGGCAAGCTTGGACTTTTCAAGGCTTATCTATTTATACGTACATAAATTTCTATACACTAAATGAAAAGGGGGAGATCTTCTCAGAGTGGTGCAAATAAAATTAAAGATAAAAGCAAAGATCAGAAGAATGTAAAACTGCTCACTTGGCAGCGTAACTTTGCAAAAATAAAAAGGTTTTTAAGCTAGAGTAAAAAAGCAAATCAACAAATTGAATAAATTCCACAGTATGGTCTGCTGTGCTCAATTCCATGTGGCACAAGGGACCAGTTAGCAATGCTACTGCAGAAGGTATCAGAATAACAGGTAAGGAATAGATAGAGAAAGGTGGTCCCAAGGTTTTTATACACTCAACACCTTCAATCTGGCCCAGTAGCACATTAGAAGCCGGTGCAGATCCTTAAGTGCAGATAACCAGCTCCAGTCAACAGCCAGAGGTTGGGGTTCCAGTTTTCCATGACTGCAGCAGAGTAACTTGCATGCCACAAGAAATCGTTTAAGTGCAGACAAGAAATCATTAAGAAGTCATTATGTGCAGACTCAAAGCAGCCATTCACAGGCAGAGGCAGAGCCAAGGAGTGGGTCTGGCTTGGGGGAGAGTCTCAAGGTCCAAGTAAAGAGGGCATTTGGTCCTTGAGCCTGAGGCTCTCTGTCCCAGCTTTAGACACACTGTGCCTGCCACTATCCCTGTATTTAATTCTTTATCGGTTTGGCTTGTTGTGGGGTGGGGTTGAGGGTTGCCTGAAGAATGGGATAAAAATATATATTTAATAAATCGAATCACTCCTATTTCAAGATACCAGATACCAAAGATATACCTGCCCAAGTATTTAAACTTCTTCCTCGGCCCCCAGCTCTTCGATAGGTTCCCAAAGCCACTTACACAGTTAAAAAACCCACACCCCACAAATAAAATCCAACAATAATAATGTACACAGTAAAGCAGTTCGGTGAATAAAAATCCCGGTTGAAGCTAAAAGATTCAGGTAAGTAAGTAAGTAAGTAAGTAAGTAAGTAAGTAAGTAAGTAACCCACTTAAGGCGGCTCCCAACAGAATATTAAAAACATGATAAACCATCAAACATTAAAAACTTTCCTAAACAGGGCTGCCTTCAGATGTCTTCTAAAAGTCAGAAAGTTGTTTATTTCCTTGACATCTGATGGGAGGGTGTTCCACAGGGCAGGCACCACCACCGAGAAGGCCCTCTGCCTGGTTCCCTGTAACTTCACTTCTCACAGGGAGGGAAATGCCAGAAGTCCCTCAGAGCAGTGACCGGGCAGAATGATGGGGGTGAAGACTGCTTCAGGTATACAGGGCCGAGGCCGTTTGGGGCTTTAAAGGTCAGTACCAACACTTTGAATTGTGCTCGGAAAGACCACTGTAGGTCTTTCAGGATAAAACAGTTTGGCATGGGAAGGATGGAGGACAGAGATGACACCAGGTGAGCAAATTTGTTACCGTGCCCTTAGCCTTTCAGGGCACTACATTTCCCAGAGCTTCTTGGGAAGGGGGCGAAGTGGCACCAAAGGCCAGGAATAAGGATGACCCTTGAAGCAAACGCAGCCTGTCAACCACTGTTGAAATACCAATAAGCCAATCTTTGTCCAATAGGCCTTCTCTCTGGTCCTGGTGAACTGGTTGTGACAGCTGAGCAGGTGAAAAACACCATCACGTCACCCTGTTGCGAGGGCATGGCTGCATTGCATGACCACGGCGCATACTGCATACCAGAAGGAGGACATGCCCTGAAGAGGCTTGTGAGGGAGTTGCAGGACACAGCCCACCGCCAGAGCGAGCGCCTTCTTAGCCTGCAGGGAGCGGTGGAAGCCAACCAGAAGGAACACCAAGAGCTGAAGGTGAGGGTGACCGGTGACTAATAATAATAATAATAATAATAATATGCTGCCCATCTTGACCGGGTTTGTCCCAGCCACCCTGGGAGTCTTCCAGTAAAATATAAAAACACAATAAAACATAAAAACGTCCTTATGCAGATGTCTCCTTAAAGTCAGTTATAGGTAGGTAGCCGTGTTGGTCTGCCATAGTCAAAACAAAATAAATAATTAAAAAAAAATCCTTCCAGTAGCACCTTAGAGACCAAATAAGTTTGTTCTTGGTATGAGCTTTCGTGTGCATGCACAAAAGTCAGATAGTTGTTCATTTCCTCGGCATTTGACGGGAGGGCGTTCCACAGGGCGGGTGCCACTGCTGAGAAGGCCCTCTGCCCGGTTCCCTGTTACCTCACTTCTTTCCATGAGAGAAATGGCATAAGGCCCTCGGAGCTGGACTTCAGTGTCCAGGCTGACTAGGTGGGCAGGGAGCAGAGTTGGGTGGGGGCAACTTTATGGAAAGCCATGCCAACGCCGCCATTTTTTCTTCGCCCCCCCCCACACACAGGAGAGCACGGACGGCGAGAACTGGGCTCTCCTTTCCCGCCTCGGAGAGCGCGTCTCGCAGCTGGAGGAAGAGAACCGGAACCTACGCTGGGAGCGGGAGCAGCTGGAGTCCGCAGGGCGCCGCATGCGCAAGGAGCTGGATGCCAGCGGCGCCACCGTCCTCTCGCTGAGCAGGCAGCTGAGGGGGCAGCGCGAGGCCCAGGCGCACCACGGGGCCTTCTCTCTCGAGAGCGTCAAGGGCGACGGCAAGCGGCTGAGGTTCTACACGGGCTTCGACGGGTATCCCCGCTTGGCGGCCTTCCTGGACTTCCTCCTCGAGGGCAAGCAGGGGGAGTTGGGGAGCCCGGAAGGCAGCCCCCACAGCGCCCTCAGCCCCGACAACCAGCTCTTCCTGGTGCTCGTCCGCCTGCGCCTGGGCCTGCTGCTTCAGGACTTGGCCTTCCGGTTCCACATCTCCGAATCCACGGCCTCCCGCTACTGGGCCAGCTGGACGGAGCTCATGGAGCGGAGGTTGAGACAAGTGAGTAACGCAGGGCGAGAGCCCCTCCTTTCTACACACCCCAGAAAAGCAATACCAGAGTTAACGAGAGGTGCAAAATGGCGCTTGTGAAACGAGCATAGAATAATGGGGTGGGGACTAAAGGGAGGGTGGTAAGGAGCTTTCAAATGGTGTATGGCCGCAGCTTTTGCTAATAAGGGTGGTCTTCTGAGGCTTTTGAGGTAATAATTCCCATCAGCACCCATCAGGAGGGTGCAAGGCTGGTTGAGAAGGGCCTCATGCCACAGTCCTGCACTGCCCCCTGGTGGATGCATTCCAGAGGTCCAGTTCACACTGTTCTCCCAGCCCCCGTAAAAAGCACATGCGCCCATCTATTGTCTATGGTTTGGGTTTCCCCATCCCTCCCACCCACCCACCCCGCTTAATTTTTAGGTTGTAGCCCCTCCCAACTTCCTTGAATTCAGTAGTAAAAATGGTACTCAAGAGCACAAATCCCAATGAAAATTAACCACGCTGTGAAGTCCCCGTTAAAATTAAGTGGTGTATGTTAGCCACAACAAACTGGTCCTATTGGTTTTCAAAGGGACTTCACAACTTTTCTGTGGATTTGGACCGCGGCATGTGTCCTTGCTTTCCAATTTCTTTTGCCCCCATCAGTTCTCAAATCAAAACAGGAGGCAGAACTACTGCACCATTTCCTGTTGACCCTCTCCTCATTCCTTGGAACTCGCAATCCAGAGATGAGAGCCCCCAGCCATCCAGCAATTTGGCCTATGTTTGCATGCATCTTTCGCAGCACGAGGGCCACATTTCTTTCTGGGGGCCATGTGCTAAAGGTGGGTAGGGGAGCAAATATAGCTTACCTTTGTACAGCAGGCTAGTTTTTCTGCATACCCACTATCTCCTGTCCAGGCAAGCAAGAGGTCTTATCAAAGATCAAGAATTCAGGCAGGCAAAAGCAGTTAAGGAGCAAAGCAGGGCCAGTGAGGAGTGTGGCTTAGGGAGAGGGGTGTGGCCTAGGGAAGAGTCCCAAGGGCCAGGTAAGAGTAGCTTGGAGGGCCAGATTCGTCCCAGAGTCTGAGGTTCCCCATTACTGTTTTGACCTAGTAATGCCTTTGTCAGAGGCAGTCATGCTTCTGAAAACAGTACCGGTTTCTGGAAGTCGGGTAGCAGGGAAAGAGGGTGCTGCTATGCTCAGATCCTGCTTGCAGGCTTCCCCCCGGCTTCTGATGGGCCACTGTGAGAACAGCATGCCGGACAAGACGGGCCGCTGTCCTGATGCAGCAGGCCATTCTTAAAGATGCGTTCTTCTCCCTCCAGATCCCAGTCGCCTGCAGCCAGCGCTACATAGATGCTTTCAAGCCACAGCAGCCACTCAGGCACCATGACGTGCCGCTGGTGGCTCTGGACTGCGCAGAACTGTTGTTCGAAGCCCAGGGGCGGTCAAGAGGCAGAGGAGGAGATGCCCCTCAGGTTCCCAGGGCTCGGTACTCTGTGCACGGCTATGCTCTGGCTGCTCCCAGCGGCTTCCTGACGTTCAGTGCCGGGACTGGCAAAGAATTGCCTGTGTTGCCGCCGTTCCTGCAGGCAGGGCCTGTGGAGCTGACAGCCCAGCAGGAGGCGGCCAAGAGGCAAGTGCTGAGCTTGCGGAGCCTGACGGACAAGGCTTTTGGCTACCGCTTCCTGCGTGTTGTCCACCCGCAGAACATGGAGGGCCAAGTGGGCAGGGCGTGGACCATTTCTTGCTACCTGGCTTGCCTGCTGCACGACCCCATGGGGCTAGGCTAGGGCAAAGGAGTCCTGCGCCCCCAACTGCTCCTATTCCCACATCTGCATTGTAATTTTATTGCTGGGCCCTGCTTGGGTATGTCAGAATCCATGCTGCAGAATGAATGCACACATTTTAGGACACCTGTGTTTCTGCTTTCCTTGACCACCAGAGATAGTAACCAGGAAACTTATCCAAAATTCATTTGATATCTTGGTTGAGCACCCCCAGACCCAACATTTAGCAGTACTTTTATCTAAAAAAGAGTCTTCCCTAAACTGTATTTTAAAATTCTAGCTCAGTAACTGATAGGCATCGGCAGGGGTGCTTTTTTCAACCATCATGTCTCCCACTCTCCAGCTCCTGCAAATACTTCTCTTTAAGAAGTCTTCTCCCCTCCTTCCATGACACTTTTCTTTTATGTCTGACATTTCCAAACACTTCTTTATCATCACTGGGATAGCCGCACCACTAATTTCGCTACGCTACGTTTGCTCTCATGTTTTAAGAAAACAAAGTATAATTATTGGGTCATGTTCAGAGAAAGACTGACATTCAGGCAAACCAGATGTCATTGGGTCTACAACCTGCCTTTACAATCTTCCTATGCTTGACTGTCTTAACAAATGACACAACATGGGGTTTTTAATTTATATTCAGAATAGCAAATTTAATCCAGCACATCACAGCCTTCAAATATTTCAAGATCCAATCTAGTTTTTGTAGCCTCGACTGGCACGGCGACCTCGAGCCCGCTCAAACTTGCGGCCCTTGGATCTGATGTATGGCCTGCAAAGTGGAAAATGTAAGAGGAGTTAGTAACACAAATAGGAGCCTACTCTTGCTTAGTAGATACACTGCTTTAGGAAGGAGATGCACACACAGTAGCCTCTGAATTCAGAGGTGCTGCAGAATCGTGGGGCTCTCTTGCTCCCACCTTCTATCTTTCACCTCCCTAACCCCCAAAAGTCTCACCCCTCCCACATAATTTAACTGTCCTAGCTGCCTCTCCCACTTCTAAAGTACAGAGAGAAAGAGGCAAATGCGGGGGTAGGTCATGGCCACGGCTATACAGTGGTACCTCTGGTTGCGAACGGGATCCGTTCCGGAGGCCCGTTTGCAACATGAAAAGAGCACAACCTGAAGCGCTGAATCTGTGAATGTGCATGATTTGGTGCTTCTACGCATGTGCGAAGTGCTGAACTCGGAAGTAACCCGTTCCGGTACTTCCAGGTTTGGCACTTTCGTATCCCATGACGAATGCAACCCGCAGCGAACGCAACCAGAGGTATGACTGTATTGCAAACCATGCAAGAGAATGTGTCTCCAAAGGCAGGCTACGTGAAGCTGGAATTCTCTCTTTATATTACCAAATCCTTTTAAGCAAATTAAACCTATAGGTGCTGCAGTTGAAATACCTGGGACTGGGTGTGGGAAGCCTGTTTAAATGCTCACATGATGGCCTAATTAACTCTCTTAGGGGCAGCTATGAGATTCAGAACGCTATGGTGAGACTTCCAAGACTTGATTCCTTGGAAGAATGGGATTCAAAGGTCAGAAAAGGGAGGAAAAGAGAGAGCATGTGCCTTTTAGGGTCTTTTGTTAAGTATCATACTGAAGCTATACCACAGAAGAACAGGAAGTAATAAAGTGATTGTGTAAACAGGAAAAAAGTTGTATTTTTTCCTCAAAAACCTACAATTATCTTGAAGTGCAGCCCAGCTTTAGGCAAATACAGGTAAATGGGAAGAGGCTAGCAGGAGACCTGGAGCCTGAGGTACTCACTTAGTGTGGCTGTGTGGGGTTCCAGGGGCCTTGCCGAAATGCCTGTAAACTTCGCGAGCCTTCCTGGGTCCTGCAGGAGGCAAGTCAGAAGAGATGCTTTAGTCATACTGAGGCATCAGCAGCAAACTAGCATCTGCAAGAACTTTGCAAGCATCGAGAGCTTGGTACCATCCTCCTGACTCACCAGAAAGCAGCACAGTTCCTTGGCCCTTGGGGGCAGCCATGGCCAACTGGTCAAAAGTCATGATCTGGCCACCAGCTTTCAGGATGCGGGTACGGGCTCCTCGGGTCACTCTCAGGGCGCAAACCTTGGAGGAAAATGGAAACGGGTTGCAACGTGAGATGAAGCATGTCATTTGTTTGCTCCAAAAATAGAATTTACACCTTCATCTATACCCCAACCTAATTATTATAACTAGGGATGCAATTAATTGACTCAAAACTTTCTGATTGGCTAAAAGGATGCTCTCCTGATTAACCAGGCAGCAGATTTGGAATGCTTATTTAATTAATGAACTAAAACTCATAAACAGATCACAATTCAAGCGATGGCCAGTCATCAACTGCAAGTACAATTATAAGATGCATGTGCCAACCACTTCCATGCCATCACATGCTTATTAGGCATTCCTATACACCTCCAGTTTTCAAGGCTGTCAAGACAACATCCCTCTTGCTGCCTAAAGCCTCTTGAGCTCCCGCCCTTTGAACAGCTCCTCCACCAACAACTAGCCAAGCTACCTTCAGTTTGGGGATTTCCTGGATGCGAACATCATCGGTCACTGTACCCACCACGACAGCAGTTTTGTTCTCCCGGCCTGGGAGCTTCATCTTACGGATCTGGAGAGGGAGGAAGAGTGATCACAGTGAATGTGCACGTATTAGCTGTCTGAACAGCAGGCAGTGGTTTAACTATATGACAAGGAGTGGGCTCCCTTTTGATATATGAATGTGCACCCTTGCACGCTCAGGTTACTTTAACTGGGACAGCAGAATGGATCTGCCTCTCCATTTCCCCCTATAACTTGCATTAGCGTGATCAGCTGCATATCTCACTAGATTTACTGGGCCACCAACCTGCACAGCAACCCACTGCTTTGGGGTTGGGGAAAGAGTGCATTGCCCTTTTTAGTTTAGAAAAAAAAGTGAGGTGGGGGGGGGCGCAACATAATAAAGACGTGGAGAGGGAAAAGTTATTCTCTCCCTCTCTCATAATACTAGAACCTAAGCAGCTGAAAGTTGGAAGATCCAGGACAGGGAAAAGAAAGCCTTCACAATATGCATACTTAAAACTATGGTATTTGTTCACAGAAGGTGCAACTAACTGGAGGGTATCAATGGCTACTAGACACAATGGATATATTCCACCTCCACTGTCGGAGGTAGTATGCCTCTGAACAACAGTTGCTGGGAATCACAAGCAGGGAGAGTGCTGGTGTTGTTCTCAAGTTCTGCCTGTGAGTTTCTCATAGGCATCTGGTTGGCCACTGTAGGAACAGAATGCTGCACAAATTGAACATTTCGACAGATCTAGCCAGGCTCTTCTGATACCCTTAAATAGGGAAAAGCCACACCATGGGCCACATAGTCCTGCTCCTTTCCTTTCTTTCTGCCTTGCTCCACTGCTTGAACAATGTTGGCAAAGTCACACCAGAGGTGGCTGTTTATTCCTGAACTTGGATCTGGAGGGGTGGTGTGTTATGATAAAGCGAAAGATAGCAACTGAGAATTCCTATGTAGGGCATCCTGTGGAAGTATATAAAAAAAGAACGATAAAGAGATTGGGAGGGGAAATCTGCACTTACCATGCGGGAAACAGACAACGGAGGCCTGTTGGTGCGGCTCATAAAGAGCCGTTTCAGTATCACCTTGTTGAATTTTGCATTGGTCCGCCGAGCAAGAAATCTGTAGAGCTGAAGAGGCAACAAAGGGGTTGACAGGATACTTGGGAGTCCCGTTGGCCTGCCCCTTTGCCCTCCCTTTCCACAATTCAGCTTCCAGCCCAACAACTAGCCTCCAAATATAATCCACTAATTCTGTTTTTCCACAGCAGGTCAGTCCCCCGCCCCAGCCTCCCAAACTCCTTAGAGCCTTACTTCTGTAAAAAGACTCACATATTCCAGTATGCCATCACCACACAAATAAGCATGGTTGAAAGGGGGGGGAGGGAGAAAATGACCTGCGGGAATTCTGGCTCTTAGCCATCTCTGAAACCAAAGGTTTTCAATTGCACTGGTTCTCACCTTGACCAGGAGGCGAAGGTAGATATCCTGACTCTTAGGCTCTTTGCGTCGAACCTTCCGGTCCTTGTTGTGGCGTATGTCGACTCCCTGGGACCAAGAAAGAGAAGCTGTCACGTAAGTGGGTTTGTGCGAGAATCTACCAGACATGCCTATATACAACCACACACCCCTCCTGAGATATAGAAATGTTGGGTTTCTTTATGACTGGGCAGCATATACTGTGCCAGCCTTCACCAACCTGATGCTTTCTTCCCAGGGAACTCTGGGAATTGCAGCTCTCTGAGGGGGAATAGAAGCCTCCTACAACTCTCAGCACCCTTAACTAACTACAGTTCCTAACATTATTTGGGGGAAGCCAAGGCCATATAAAGTGGCCCAATAGAGCTTTAAAGGTATAGTACTGGTGGCGGTAAGTTCCATTGATAATAGTGGAACTTACTGCTTAGTAAATATGCACAAAACTGCAGAGTTAATTTTGGTGGCAATTTCCCCCTCAGCCTCATTTTTTCCTTCTGTAGATGAAACAATCCCTCACATAAAGGGGCTTGTGACGACAATCAATGTTCACAGACTTTGGAACATTTTGTATGCTATAAAGTGTTGTCAACTAGTTGTCAACTCAAACTTCTCTCTTTGACCAGAAGCTTAGGTAAGAGAAGATGGGAAGGAAACTACAGTACTCTCAAAATTGCACATGACAGCACTAATGCGATAGGTTGTGACAGGGGTCCATTTGGTTCAGCAGTGTCAACAACGATGGATAGCAGCTCTCCAGGGTCTCTCCCAGCCCTGACTGGAGAGGCCAGTGATTAAACCTGGGACCTTCCACATGTAAGGCATGTGCTGTACCGTGTTAGCTGCAACCCCCGCCCCCCAAATGAGCAATGTGCAAGAGGAAAGAAGTACAAGGATTACACTAATCTAATTACAATAAGCAACTAGATGCAAACCATTTTGCAAGTACAATGTCAAATGCAAAAGAATGTTTCTGGAATAACTGAATACTGGGCTGGTGGCCCAGCTGCACCCCTATCTGGTCAGGGACAGCTCAACTACTGTTGACTATGTTCTGGTAACCTTTAGGCTAGATTACTGCAACATGTTATAAGTAGGGTTGCCTCTGATGATGGTGCAGAAACTTCAACTAGTGCAGAATTCAGTGGCCAGGTTGCTCAGCAGCGCAACATGGTTTGAGCATATTACACTAATCCTGGCCCAATTGCACTGGCTGCCAATTAGTTTCTGGGCCCAATTCAAAGTGCTGGTTTTGACCTATAAAGCCTTAAATGGCTCTGGACTGCAATATCTCATGGGGCACCTCTCCCCATAGGAACCTACCAGGACCCTGATATCATCCTGAACCCTCTATGAAGGTCTGGAGAGTGGCAACATAAGAAGGCCTTTTCTTTAAATGTGTTTGAGAGGGATTATTGGTTTGTTTTTATTCTTATTTTGTCCGTTTTATATTGTGAACTGCCCTGTGATCTGTGGATGAAAGGTGGTATATCAATTCAATTAACAGTAATAGTAATAATACAACCTAGAAGTTGATATTCAAAACAAATTTGTTTGTGGTCTAAGTTGCTTGTTACTGCATGTAGTTTAATAAGGGGGTTCCCTTTCTGTTGTTTCATGACAGGTACCCCAAACTGATGTGAAAGTACATGTTCATCTTCTACACATGTGAGCTCCATTCATCCAAGCCATTCTTTCACATCAGAACCTGCTAAAAGCCTGCATGCTCACCTCCCACATGCCCAAAGGACCCACCACACTATGCCCCCTTTCTCTATTGCCAATACCCAGGGCTAATGGCTACCCACAAAATCCATTCCCAGTGCAACTGCCCCATTCCCTACTTCTAAGATGCCCCCCTTCCCATTCACACCTGCATGGATAAAAGTTGTTACACAAAAGTAAACATCATCTTCCGTACGCCTTTCTGACTATAGCTACACTTACTGCTGCTGCTATGCTGTAAACCTCATTGGTTGGCACCAGGAATGGGCAACCGGCAACCGTTCAAGATGATGCTGGACAGAAACTCCCACTGTACCTAATCACTTGACCTTATTCGTTGGCATTGATGGGAGCTGGAGACCAACAACATCCAGAAGGGTCACAGGTCATTTGTTTATTGGTAACAGTAAATTAAAACCCCATCTCCGTTCTATAGCTATTATGTTCCTCGTGCAAAGGCTGAACATCCACACTCTTAGGTTCTTAAGGGGTACTCAGCTTTGTAAGGCTGAAAAGTGCAGCATTTCTAGAACCCAGGAAGCTGCCCTATAGTCAGATCATTCGTTCATCTAGCTCAGAACGGTCCACATTGACAGGCAGCACCTCTCCCAGGTTCCAGGCAAAAATCTCTGCCAGCCCTACCTGGAAATGCCAGGGACTGAAATTGGTACTTTCCACAGGCCAGGCAGATGCCCCGCCACTGAACTACGACCCTTCCCAAAATGTCGAGATCAATACAGCAATAACTATAAATGCCAAAGACGCAAAGACGTTTTAAGAGAACGGCTACGTTTCAGCTCGGTATTTAGAGCAAACTTTTCTGAAAAAGCACGCCGCGGCTTCTCGTCTGCCTTCTTTTTTACCATATGAGCCCGTAATCGTGTTCTAGATGAGACGTGTTTTATTTCCCCCGTGTAATGTCAGGACGTGCACACACGCGTGTAGACTTCCTCTGGCCGATCCTAAGCGGCTCCCGCAACGCTCCTAGGCCCCAAATCCATCCTGCTCCTAAAGAGACACAACACACACAGACCCTCCGCGGTGGTGTCTCTCCAGGCACCGGCTGAGCCCGCCAATACTAGTCTCCCCGGGCACCTCAAGCCCTTCTCCACACCGGCACGGCATCACCCGCTGTCCACACCGCCTCCCCGGGAAGGATTGCAACCGATTGACCTCCCACCTCCCTCCGATATCAGGACTCACCATGGCAGCGTCAGCGGCGCCCGGAAAAAAAGGGAAAGGAAGAGGCTGCAGAAGCGCAAAGAATTGTGGGGAAGGAAGGGGCGAGACGGGAGGAAGGGGCGTGGCTTTTGTTCTCTATAGTGATTCTATGCACCATAGACATACGACAGCTGTAGACTGACAATTCCTTGGGCCGAAGACGGAGCTTCCTCGTTTCTTTTATTTATATCGTTTCCACTACACCCCTTCCTCGATAGGAAACGAAAGAGAAATCTCAAAGCTGATGCCGGGCAGCAACATGTAGTAAATACCGTCCGCCCACCCGAAAAAGTAGAAACAAAGACAGGATTTCAATGCTCTTTCAAGCTAAGGTCTGATTGTGTGTGCAAGGAAAATGTAAAATGGGATGCTACAGCTCTGCAATGTAATCCGGCTGTTGTTATTCCCATATTGCGGTTGGGTGTGTCAGAACCACTGTGTATGATGCTGTCCATAGTTCCCCAACCATCCATTCTTTATTGATTGCAGTGGTATCATCATCATCATCATTTTACATACCACTTAGTGCCAAAATAGGCTTCCAGCATGAGTAACATAAACATTAAAAAATAAACGTTCATAATTAAAATACCCAATAAAATAATCCCATTAAAACAACACAGCAATAACAACAGGAAACTATACAGTAAGCACATGGTGTTATCAACATGCAATCAGTAAGTTGAACATAATAATTATTATGTTTTTATGTCATTCCAATCTCTGAGTGCTGCTGTGAGATTCCAGGGGTTCCAGGCACTTACTCAGGGTTCCAGTTTCCTATAGAATGCAGCACAGCGGAGAATGTGGTTTCTTTAGGATGTATGGTTTATTTACACATATATCCAACCTGAGCCTACAATGGAGAGGCTCATGGCATTATCAACCCTAAAGTGTCTTGCTTCTCCCATAGTCACAGCTTCTCACTCTGCCTTTCCAGGCTGCAGCTTTTGCCTCCAGCTTCTAGCTCACATAATTCAGCTCTTCACTCTGTCCTTTGGTCTTTGTAACTAACAGAGTTGGGGGGGGGGAAGGTCCACTCATTGCCCTCTGGCACAGAGCTACACTCTTCGTCCCTCATAAAGAACTCTTTAGCAAGCCATTACCAGGCTGGCCTGGCTATTCCAGGAACTGAATCTGTGCTGGATCCAGAAATTAGAAGGGGACCCAGGCATTCAGCCTAAACTGCCTCAACCCCTCCAACTCATAACAATATAGCAGGGTATCTAGACTAGATCTTAGTTTCAGGTGAACTTGCTTCACCAGCAATGTCTGGGAAAAGTTGGGGGAGCCAATAGGAAAATCCCTTGGAAAGCTGCTTGAAAGAAGGATGCAATAGAGGGTGCCCTTATGGAAAGCGACTTGTTCGACTCATTTGGTGTTCACGCGAAGAGAAGCAACAAACCAAAGCCTGCATTCCAGTAACAAAAATGGTTGCTATCTTTTTTTTTGGGGGGGGGGGGAGTTCTCGCGCCTTCACCACTTCAAAGATGCGAATACGTGAACTACCGTGAGGCATACCCTTGTCCCTCACTTAAGATGGCCACCAAGCGATTTGTTGCACGTAGTCGTAGAGCGAAGCATTGAAAATTCGCCCGCGTCCAAAATGGCCGCTACGCCTTCCTTTCCCCCTGGCCCGGACTGAAATGCCATCCTTTTCACTCACTAAAGATGGCCGCCATTTATTATGGAAACAGAATCAAGTCTTTTTCTCGCTGTGACCTTGCCCCCACTACAAAACCCTGCGACCTCTCCCTTCTTTAAAACCCGCACGCGGCCTCCTTCTAATGTTACGGCATTATGAAGCTTGCTATGCATAGAGCGGCTCCCTTCCCTTAATGACGATGGCCCCCTCCGCTGCCTCCCCGCACCTTTGCCCTGGACAAATATGGCAGCCTCCACCCATTGCCACCAATGCCGCCCCATCTGACTCGGCGGTGGGCAGGGGCGGCATTCCTGAATGGGCCGGCGAAAGGTCCTCTCTCTCTCTCATAGGCGAAGGGCGAACTCTCCCCGCCCCCTTTCCACCCGACTCATCCCTCCCCCCAGGTAGAAAACAGAGCACTTCCTAGTTGAGCATGAGAAGGAGCTTGGAGCTGTGAGAGGCAGGAGGGAGGGAGCGAAAGCCAAAGGAGCGAGCGAGAGAGAGGCGGGTGGCGGGAGAGCGAACAGGAAGAGGATGGCAGGGAAAAGGAACTGCTGAGCGGGGCCGGGGACCGTCGCCTGTCAGGTATTGGAGGGAGGGGCTCGAAAGTGCACGGAGCTGCTGGTTTTCCTTTATTGTCCCCCATCCCCACCGCTCGCTCTTCCAAGACGCTGCTCCACCGACTCCAAGCAGGCACTGATTCTCCTCAGTGTGGTCTTGTATGCTTTGGACAAAAGGCGCCTGGTGGGGGTGAGTTGGGCGCCTCCTTTTTTGGTGTGTGGTGGTGGGGATACTTCATAGTCCCCCTGCATCCGCACTACGTTTTTATAGCACTTTAGGGGGGGAGCCTTTCTTTCCCGTCCTTTCGATTTCATTTATAAGCTTGTGGTGGTGAAATAACTTAAGCCTTCTCTTGCCCTCCACTCGTTTAAAATAGTGGTGTTAGGTGATGAAGGCGATATACAATCGGGATAATAGCTTAAGCTCTTTTAAAAGTTGAGCTGCCAAAGTATGCTGGTATGAAATGCTAGGCAAGTCCTTCTTTTAAAAAACCGGCAGCCTCCAAACCTGGCCTCCAGCTCAAGTTCTATATGCAGCATTTTCCAAATAGTATTCCCACATTTCTTTTGTTTCCTTTTTCCTCCTTAGCACCATCACCTGAACAGCTGAAACTTCTTTGGCATCCTTTGTTATGTTATTGGACTTGGGATCTCTTCCCAGTGAGACCTGCATATCCTCAGTGACTCATTTGGATTCATTAGAGTCTCATAGCTGGGACACCGTCCTGACTACATTCTTCAAATCCTTGCCTGAAGGTGAAAATCATATTACTGTATTTGAAAACACCCGAAAAGTACCTGTTTGCTAGGGAATGCAAACATTTTTTAAAAAACCTTTGTTAGCTTTTATCTCATTTCTTTCCCCTGCTCTTTACCCAAATAGCAGGGCTTCCTTTTTTCTTTCTTGTTCTAAATTTGTAGTAGCTCAGACAAGTTGGTTTTCGGTCCTGTAGGCTTTTGATGTGGCCCTGCCCCATAGCATTCTTTTTTGTGAAGAAGCAAGAGGAGAAAGGTGTTTGTGTATACACTGCCCCCCTTCAAAACTTTTTGTTAGTTTTTTTTTACTGACACAAAGGACCTTGCTCAATGAAGAAAGAGAAAAACCTGGGAAACGGGTGGGCAGCTTGAGCTGTTGAGGAAGTTTCTTGGTTTAAAGGGCTGCATGAGCCACTTAGTCTACTAAGGAAATGAAAATATTTTCAAATCCTCTTCTTTAAATCTGCTGCTTCTGGGGGAGAGGTTAAAGGGAAAGGGTTAGGTTGCAGTGAGTTGCAACCAGCTGTTGACAGGCTTGGCAAAAGGTGAAAAACAAAACTGCAAAGCTGGGGCTCCGGAGCGAGATGAACATGTTTTTGGGGGCATGTGGGGAAGGCTCCGAGACTCTCCTACATGGAGAATTTGGTGCCCACCCTCCGAAGGGGACCCGCTATGCCCTCAGCCTCACGCGGACAGAGTTGCATATCCAGCGTCTGGTGCCCAAGCCGGATACAGATCACCGGACAGTGTTGCAGCTGATTGATGTGGTGGGGTGCCACACAATGCGCAGCCACACAATTGCGAACCAGTCAGCTTTCTTCAGTGTCTACGCTTACCCGCTGAAGAAGAGGAAGGTGGCGGTGAGCTCTGGGCGGGTGCGGCAGCGGACTGCGAGGACCTTTCAGGTGGATAGCGCAGAGTGCTACGAGGATAACCTAAAAGTGGCCGAGAGGTGGGCAGCTGCCATCAAGTGCCTGGTCTTGGGGATCCCCATCTCGAGCGAAACAGGTAAGGGATGCCCTGCACAATCCTTTTTGAGTATTGCTTCTTGCCTAGAGAAACTATTGAGTCCTCGCTACTTACAAGTGGTAGCCTTTCCTAGGCTCTGATGCTGCAGATTGTAGATGGGTTGTCACCATTTATTTTAATGCTTCACCTATAAAATCCTTCTTGCTTGTAGAGAACTGACCCATCAGGGAGGTATTCAATGCTAGCCCTTCCTCTGATATGCTCCTCCCCATCCCTTCCAAAATAGAGAAGTGTTTTTAAAAAGCTCCTGCCACGTGATTTTGCCAAATATGTAGAGTGTGTCTAACACTCTCCTCCACAAAATCAAATAGGTTTACTACCGTGTCTCTGCTCCTAATATTGTCTTCAAGAACTCGGGAGACCTAGATACCAAAATCCCTTAGTTTTATTATGTTTTGTCTATCCCCACAATCTCTCTCTTGACTTAGAGAGCTGTTGGACTGATTGTGGCTAGTGAGGTTTGTGGTCTGAAAGATCTGGATCAGGAGTCAGCAACCTTTTTCAGCCGTGGGCCGGTCCATCATCCATCAGACCATGTGGTGGGCTGGACTATTTTTTTTGGGGGGGGGGATGAACGAATTCCTATGCCCCACAAATAACACAGAGATGCATTTTAAATAAAAGCACACATTCTACTTATGTAAAAACACGCTGATTCCCGGACTGTCCGCGGGCCGGATTGAGAAGGCGATTGGGCCACATCCGGCACACGGGCCTTAGGTCGCCTACCCCTGATGGAGGATGCCAGGCTAGCAAAGGCTGGCCTAGGTGAAGATATCCTGGAGTCCATCCTCCTAAACCAGTAATGCTGCCAGACCCTCCCTATGATTCTTGGAACCCTTAGCTTCTGCAGTATTTTATTAACTTGTTAAATGAGATACTTACTAAATGACCCAGCTTATCTTGCAGGGCAGATGATTATAGTACTTTTACATAACATGAGAATAATTGTAATAGTCAAAGTTTCGTAAGATGCACCACTGTAGCTTTTGGCTTTATAGGATGGGGTGTGTAGGGAGTTTATAATATTAGTTGAAAAGTGGAGATGCTCTGAAAGTGCATTCTGTTCAAATGAAGTTCATTTGAAAGTGCATTCTGTTCAAATGAAGTTCCCCCTCTTTCCCCCCTCTGTCTTGAGAGCAGGGGTGGCCAACATGGTGCCCTCCAATGTTCCTGGGTTACTGTTCCCACTCTCGCTACCATTGGCCATACTGGCTGAGGATGGTGGGAGTTAGGAGTTGAATAACATTTGAGGGGTAAGCTCATGGGCAGAATAAGATCTGTACGTTTCCAGCGGAAGCCGGCAGTGCACAGCGCAGATTGCCCAATGTCTGTGATGTCACAAGCTGACCTGCCATCAGCCTCGTCTACACCAGTGGGTGGTGCCCTTTTAAAAAAAAGAATATTAAGATGATAGAATGAGTTTTTAAAACAATAAAAGTGGTGCTGTCAATTATCATCACCAACCCCCCCCCCATCTTTCTACCTGAAGAGCAGGAAGAGGAAGGCAAGACTGATAACTGAACCAGCATCTGATTTACACATACTCATGATGTAAAATTGGATGGGAACCATGTGGAGAAAAATCTCCCATGACTCCTTTAAAAAATAAAAAGACTGCAGTTCCGTGCATTTGAACTTCAAATGTGCTTATTTCTGGGTAGTGTATAGGACTTCACTTACACAGGCTATGTCTGCATACACTTGAGACAGTGGCAAGCTTGTTGTGGGACTGGCTTTTCCGGTAAGGCAGGGATGGGGCATATCTGTTTCTATTTATATTGCCGAACTCCTCAACTCCCATTATGCCTGACCTTTGACCAAGGCTAGCTGGAGTGTCGGGAGCCCAGCCATGTGCTGTTAGAAATAGAGCTCTGGAATCTTCCGTACCCGAAATCCTTGGTGTTTGTTTTCACTTCCCCAATTAAGGAAGCGAAAATGCATTTTGCTAACATTTCCTTCAACTGACCATATTCCGATGCTCAGCTAAAATGCATGAAGTGAATGCAGGACAAGTCATACCTTCCAGCCATCTAGATGGATAAACACCAGTTACCACCATTCTGCCATGTGCTGGGCTGGGTGGGTGGGTGTATGTATGTATGTATGTATGTGTGTGCATGCATGTGTTGCCACACTCATTTTCTGGCTGCACCCTCCACTGACATGGTGATTCCAGATGGGCTCTTCCCATCTGGGCTCTTCTGCCTGAAAAAAACAGTTCAGCACCTCTGCTTTAATGTGGCCCATAAAGAGAACCCAGGGTGGGACTGTGTAGATAAGATTTATTTATTGTCATTGTCCGTATATACACAGTATACACAACAACGAAAATCAAACACCCAAAGACCGGATTTACCATACACATTTGCACATATCTCCAACACTCTCATCCTTATTAAAACATAATCTATTAAAACATAACATTATCCAGAGTATAACATAACCTATTAAAAGCATAGCATAACCTAAGAGCCTATCTCATTCCCTACTACTCACTGCTTACTATTACTTACTACTGACCCTGAGATCATTATTAAGTGCAATCAAAGCTCTTGGATAGAAACTATTCAGAAGGCGTGTGGTTCGAGTTTTCATTATCCTGTATCTTCTGCCCGAAGGCAACAGTTCAAAAAGGTTGTGAGCAGGATGGGTGGGATCTCTCAGGATGTTGTGTGACTTCTTCAAACAGCGAGACGTGAAGATCTCGTCCAGGGTTGGTAGTTGGAGCCCAATAACATTCTGGGCAATTTTAATTATTCTCTGTAAAGCCTTTTTATCCGTTACAGAGCTGCTCCCATACCACGATAGTATACTATAGGTTAAGACACTCTCAATGGTACTGTGATAATAGGACAGGAGTAGGTGCTGAGATAGATTCAATCCCCTGAGCATTCTCAGGAAATACAACCTCCCCTGCACCTTCCTCACAGCCATATTAATATTTACAGTCCATGAGAGGTCCTCGGAGATGTAAATGCCCAGGTATTTAAAACTGCCAACCCTCTCCACCTCCTCGCCATTTATGTGCAATGGTAAAAATACACTTTTCTTTCTCCTAAAGTCAATTATAAATTCTTTGGTTTTTTTGGTGTTAAGCATAAGATTATTTTCTTTACACCATTGAATTAACCCCTGTACTTCTTTCCTATAAGCAGACTCATCATTCTCACTAATGAGCCCCACCACTGTTGTATCATCCGCAAATTTGATGATTGTGTTGGAATTATACAGTGGGGTGCAATCACATGTGTACAGGGAATAAAGATCTAGGCTCTAGCTCGGATCTTAGTAGTTTCCCTTGAGTTTGGTGGGAGTTTGAGTAGGCAGGTGGTCAACTGGGACATCCTTGAGAGGCTCCCGGACCTATTTTTCGCTCTGGGTGCTGTGAGGTGGTAAATGCACTCCCAACTTGGCCAAGTCCCTAAGCGTTGTTTCTCCAGTAGAAGGGAAGGCTTGCCCTCTGTTTTCGGGGGGAGGGGGGAACCACGACAAAATGCTGCAGTGGGGGTAGGTGGGCCTGGAAGCAGTGTTCAGAATTAGCCTGGGGCATTTTGCCCTTGGCTAACAGCCACTTGAGACCAAGTGCCTTTGCCTGGGTGCAAGGATAGTGCCTGACATCTCCACTATCTGGAGGTGCATGCTTGGGGATCATTGGATCTTGACTGTTTTCACAAACTAATACCACATCCTGTATAATTCTATCAGTTATATTTTATCTGCACAGTCAGCATAAATTTCAGGAACTGAAATGCTTTTTCTGCGCAGCCTGAGCAGGAGCAATAAATGACATTATAGTTAATTGTTGTCACTTGTCTTCACCTGCCCCAACCCACTGTCCTGCTCACAGTTGTGAAGAATATCCTTATGTTAGGAATGGTCCGTGTCACCATTAAGAAAAAGAGGTCGGTATAGGCCAATATATCCCTGGACAAAGTGACTTTTCTTCTTTTAAGTTCTCAAAGCTCTTAACCTAGCTCAAGGTTGTCATCTGAACTAGCCAGATGTTTAACTGATAATCAGTCACAGTCAGTCCATCATTTGAAAAATAAGACTTTAGTGCAAGGGTCTCCAAACTAAGGCCCGGGGGCCAGATGTGGCCCAATCGCCTTCTCAATCCGGCCTGCGGACGGTCCGGGAATCAGCGTGTTTTTACATGAGTAGAATGTGTCCTTTTATTTAAAATGCATCTATGGGTTATTTGTGGGGCCTGCCTGGTGTTTTTATATGAGTAGAATGTGTGCTTTTATTTAAAATGCATCTCTGGGTTATTTGTGGGGCGTAGGAATTCGTTCATTTTTTATTTTTTTTCAAAATATAGTCCAGCCCTCCACATGGTCTGAGGGACAGTGGACCGGCCCATGGCTGAAAAAGTTTGCTGACCCCTGCTTTAACGCCATCTTTCCCCCAAATGACAACTAGACATTCTGTTTTGGCTACTGTAACCTTGGTTTAAGGAGCCATTTGGTGCCTTGCTTATTTATCTTGAGTTTCTAACTTTGCCTGGAAATTAGGAAAGAAAAGCAAGTGGGGCCAAGGGAGTGGCTGAAACATTACTTTCCTCCTCAACCTGTCAAAATTTTACAGATCTTAGCCATTTGTCAGGGCTGTGCCTCCTTTGCTTACACTGCAGGTTTGACAACACTCATATGCTTGTGTGTTTGTAGTCTTGTCTTCAGTGTGCATACTTGCTTGGTTTCATTTGCATTTGGCAATCTATTAAAAGGGCCTAGCAGCATAATATTTACCTACCTCCAGGCAGAGCTATCAACCTTCCTTTTTTTTTTTTTTTTGCAATGGCCGCTAAAAAGGGAAAGTTGACAGCTATGCCTCCAAGGCAACTTTCCTCCTCTTGCAGTGCATTTGCTTTCTCTGCTGGGCACAGGGGAGAGGGAGACTCCTTTGTCCTCCATCCACTAGTCTTCTCACTCGCCTGCTATGCAGCTCCTTTTCGCCTTTGGCTATGCAGGCCAGTGCTTAAATACAAGGCTGGTCTGAAGTGGTACACAGTTCATCCTGCCCACCTTGCATCTCTTAAGCATTTCGTTCCTACCACATGCTGGTGCCTTTGTAGATTAGGCCTGCTTCCTCTTTTACAGGGGTGTGATCAGGAGAGTTGAACCTAAGGCATCTGTGTGAAGAGGACCCCACAATACAAGATGGGTGCTTTAGGACATATTTCATGTCTATCCAATGGACTTTACATATACATTGAGAACAGGCATGGGAATCTACTAAGTATTTTGTAAAGCATTTGGATTTCCCCCAATTATACTGTAACCAACTTTGGCATGATGATTCCTGAGGTCAACGAGCAGGTTTTTATCTTATGTATGGATATAATGGGTTGCCAATTTTGAACCAAGATGGGGGACAGAAACTTTGAAAACCACACTGTTTTTAACCACCTATTTTAAAACTTCGCTGGTAGTTTACTTTATTATTATTTTTTGGTTTCTTAGAATTCCTGAGCAATACCAGACACAAGGCTGCTAGTATAAAACAATGCCCCAGATTAACCTCAGATTGGAGGCATAGGAAAATGGGAAATGGAATAAGGATCTTATGGAGTCCATTCAAGCAGGTGTGAACTCAAACCTTGACAGGGGAATGGGGACCAACCTAAGCATTTGAAGAGTATCTGTTGGAGGAAGGGAAAGGGGGGAGGGCACCATTGCTGCCCACTGCCGCCATGCACCCTCTTTGCGTGCTGGTTACACCTTCTGTTATGAAAGGCATCATCATAGAAGATTGGAGATTTATAAACAGAATTAAATGTGTGTGTGTGGGAGGGTATTTGACTGTGCAGAGTTGGCAGTCTGTTCCTGGCCAAGGTGCAGCACACCTGGACCTTCAGCCTATACAAACAATACCGCTGGGGGTGAAATTGATCAAACAGGCTCCAATGCACGATGTTGGATTGTGCAACCAGACTTCATATGGCACTGTTCTTGGTAATTTACCTCTTGTTGGTGGACTTACTTGTTCCAATAACTGTTGCAATGAGGGATATTAAATGGCAGTGTTCCCTTCTGAGTAACCAAACACTTTGGTCCTGGGTGCTGCTAAGGCCTATGCACTGCCATTGCGGACAGTTGGCCAGATTTGGTTTAAAAAAGGTGCAGTTTGCCACAGAAGTTCCAGGAGGAGAGTTCTCAAGTGAGCATAGTTCATCTGTTTTGAGAGGAGCTGGGTAGGCTGAAGAAGGTGGATACACAGTGAAGTCTGGAAGACATTGAAAAGAGGCTCACCACTTCAAGGGTGTTGACTGACCTCCACACACATTGCTGGTTGCGGTTGTTGATGGCGCTGTTAAAAAAGAAAGAAAGAAAGAACATTAGGCTGATTGACCTGTTGAAACCAAACAATAATGTCGCTGCCGGAAGGGTTACAGTTAGTGTGAGGAACGGTTGAGGGACTTGGGTATGTTTAGCATGGAGAAGAGAAGACTGAGAAGTAAATATGTCAGTCATCTTCAAGTACGGTATACGAAGGGCTGTTCGTTTCATGGAAGATGGTTCCATAGCTTGTTTTTCTGCAGCCCCGGAGGGAGGGCACAAACCAGTGGATTCAAATGACAAGAAAGGAGATTCCAGGCAAACATTAGGAAGAACTGTATGACAGTAGAACGGATTACCTCAGATGGTGCTGGGGTCTCCTCCATTGAAGGCTTTTAAACAGGTTGGATAGCCAGCTGCTGGGATCGTTTCACTCTGATTCCTGCATGGAAGGCAGCTAAACGAGATGAGCCTTGGGGTCCCTTCCTTCCAAGTCTACAATTCTGCGATTTAAACCGGCTGCAAACAGCCCCCTTTCCTTTGCATCGCTAGCAATGGTTTTGGGGACCAATTCCGAAGCTGGGAGCTGCTCTGCAACCTGCAAAAGGGGCAACTGAAAAATTGCTGCAGTCTCGTTTGCCATAAGAGATTTCTGTGGGACAGCAGGCAAAGTGCCAGCTGGAAACCTTAGTGGGGAAAGCCACAACACCATTTCCAAGGAAATTACATAATAGCATGAAAAATATGTTTTCGGAGTGATAAGAGCATAGTGAGAAGAGGCCTGTTGGGTCAGGCCAATGGTCTGTCTTGTCAAGTACACTGTTCTCACAATGGCCTGTGAGAAACCCGCAAGTAGCACAAGCACACTCCCCCTGCCTCCATGGTTTCCAGCAACTGGTGTTCAGAAGCATTACTGCCTCCGACTATAGAGTCAAAGCAGATACTTCCAGTCATATACCTAGATGGGCAACCTGTGCTCTCCCCCCCCCCCGCTTTACCTATTATGAAAGTGTCTGTGTCATTTTAAATTAAAGAGTGCACAAGTTTTAAGTACTCAATTGTTTTTCTTTCTTGCATGCGTAGTACTTGCTGCTGATAACACTTAATTGCAACAGTTTTCTGACATACTGTATTAGTTTTCTTCACCGCACTGTGATTATAACAAATGCACCTTTCTATTTTAATATTTCTCACGTGAACCAGAACGAAGCTGGTTCTTTATGTGTGCCAAACTGGTTACTGAGCAGTTGATTGGCCTGAAGCTGGAACCACCTCGGCTGCAGCTGAAGCAGAATGGAAATAAAATATTTAGTGGCTTGATCCCCCGAAGTTGATATTTTAGTAGGAGGGGGGACCCTAAACACCCAAGTGGAGAAGGACACATCTTCATTGCCCCCGCCATTGAATAGAGCCTCTGGTGCTTGGAAACTCAGTGTGTGTGAAAACCAAGTTCAAATCCCTTTGGACTGAAATAAGACTGCATCTCTTTTCCAGTTCCTTGTTGCTGTGTGTATGTATCCCTCTTTGTGTGACCTCTTGTGCTGAAAAGCGTTACTAAGATGCGAGCTTGCATTCTTAAGGGATTTCTGCTTTTGTTTGTGTGTGGAACAGGCTTCATGATGCCCTCACGATGATTAGAGGCATTAAAAGTCTTTAAATCTAAAGATTAAGTTGATTTTTAGAGAGTAACAAAATGGTTGCCTTTCATATCACTTTTAACGTGGCAATACTATGCCCATCTCCACAGTTCCCTTGCAGGTGTTGTTGGACTGCAACTTCCATCATCCTTGACCATTGGCCATTCTGGCTGATGGGAGCTGTAATCCAGTCGTGTCTGGAAGACTCATTGGTAGCACCCATGAGTGCTGCTAGGTCAACGGAGGCTGAGAAGTGTCTGCCCTCAGCAGACCAGAGAGGAACGTCAGGCAGCAATGTGGATAGGTGTGCTGGGAATGAATGGGACTGAGATAGAGATCTAGATGGGAAGATGTGATTGTGGTAGTAAAGAGTGAAAATGAACTGTGAAAAAGACTTATGAATTGCAGGAGGCCAGGATGTACCAGTGTGGATTCTGATGTCTTATCACTGCTCAGAATTGCATCTGGTTGGGAACACATTCACAGGACATGTATGGGTTGGTTTTATCAAAGGATGTGATGGAGTCCAGGCTGCATATCTTATTACTGTGAGAGTGAGAGGTGAGTCTGTCTATCTGTCTCTTTTTCCCCACAAGTGTGCCAAAAGCAAATGGGAAAAAGCTAACCACTTCCCAGAGAAACACCAAGACCATCTTAACAAGTTCTGCAGGGGCACCTGCCAACTTTTAGAAAAGGGAAAAGGCGTATGTTGGGTCTGGTCAATCTTCTGGCTTTCCCTGTCCAGTGTCTGCCATGAGCTGAAGGTTGGCCTTGGCTTTGCCAAAACAACTTCACTGCTCACTTGAGGGGGCCTGGCAGAATTAGTTGGTATGACTGGGAACTTCTACATCAGGCACGTCCGACTCCCAAGAGACTGCGATCCACTCCCACTATAAAAAAAAATGGCAGTGATCAACTTTGGAAAGCCAAAGTTGTTGAGCTTTTTTTGGGGGGGGCTTGTGGGAGTGTAGGTTGCTATTATCATTTTGCAAGAAAGGCAGGCTATCAATTATTATATATGAAGTGCTTAAGGGTGCAACCTTACCCTTGAATTACGCCAGCTGAAGCCAATAAGACAGGGGCGGGCAATAGCTTGTTGCTTAGGGCAGGCATAGGCAGACTCGGCCCTCCAGATGTTTTTGGCCTACAACTCCCATGATCCCTCACTAGCAGGACCAGTGGTCAGGGATGATGGGAACTGTAGTCCCAAAACATCTTGGAAGGCCAAGTTTGCCTAGGCCTAGCTTACAGGGCCACATTCCTTTTCTGTGTGGTGCTTTCCAAAATTGGGTTGTGAGTGGCATAAGACCTGCTTGCAGGGTTGCCTTGCTCCACAGGGACACAGGGATCATTATCGTCCTGTGTGTTGAAACTTCTGGGACTATTTCACCATCATTGTGAGTGGTTTCACTCTCTCTGTTGTCCATGGGCGCAAGATTGGCGCTGTCACCAACACAGTCCTTACGTAATTCCCACTGGCAATATTTCCAGAATGCTGGAGGACGTCTCTTGCGTTATTACTCTGTAGACCCTATCTGCATTTTCTGGCTGCATGTTGTTTTCCCCCTCCTCTGGGAATCAGGACCGGTATCAGGGGTGGGCATTGCTGGGTAGCTGCCAAGAACCCCTCCCTTGTGTGTCCCTGGGGTGCCCTGGTCCTGCAGCAGCTCCTGCTTTCTCTGCTGCCTGCTCAGCACCAAGCGACTACCCAAGAGCAGGTGGAGGGAACCTTTGGCCCTCTGGATGTTGCTGAACTACAACTCCCATCAGCCCCAGCAAGCACAGCTAATGGCCAGATCCTAAGTGTGAGGAGATGGAGCAGCAGTTCCCTCTTGCCCGGGTCTGAAGGAGGAAGCAAGAGAGTGAGGCAGCAGTGCCTCCCCCTCTACCAACCATAGCCGTGCCCTGGCTAAGCACACATAATCTCCTGTCTTTGTTACTGTAATGTTTGAAAGGACTCGTTTTATTGTATATTTTAATCATGGGTTGCTAATGATGTTTTTGCATACCGTATATACCCGAGTATAAGCCGACCTGAATATAAACCGAGGCACCTAATTTTCCTACAAAACCTGGGAAAGCTTATTGACTCGAGTATAAGCCGGTTCACCTTTGCCGCTGTGGAGGAGGAGGAGGAACGACCAGCCCAAAAGCAGCCCTTTGGGCTGCTCCTTCCTCTTCCTCCTTTGCCAAGTTTGCATTTATGTGAGCAGTTCAGGAATGGAACAAGCTGCCTGGGGAGAGTAAAGAACTGCCGTTCTTGTACGCTTCTTAAGGAATGGTTGACTGGGGAGAATGGGTGGCGGCATGAGCGGAGAGAAAGGGCTTCTTTCTCGCTGCCCCCACCGCCCACCTCACTCGAGTATAAGCCGAGGGCAGCTTTTTCGGCACAAAAAACGTGCTGAAAAACTAGGCTTATACTCAAGTATATACAGTACTTCAATTCTGAGTGTTTATGCTTCAGTGTTTGATTGGGATTCTTTTCTTTACGTTAATCTTTGCCTAGTTGGTTTTTCTACAGTGCAAACCTTTCAGAAGCCGATTTTTGGGGCACTTAAGTGATTTTAAGAAAAGGCGCTGCTCCTTCCTGCTGGCTTCCATAGTCCAGGGATGAAGACAAGTCCCAGGCCCAGATGTCAGCACCTTTGCTCCAGCCCTCTTCTCTCCCCCCCACCCAAAATCCACAATTGCTGATCCCTGCACTGGGCAGGAGGGCACCCATGCTAACTTTCCAGCAATGGCTCAGAGCACTTGATATAGTTTGTTTCGGGCTTCTTTGGGTAACCACCTCTGCCACCCAGTAAGCTCACAGCAGCCAAGTTGCAGTGGTGACAGTGACAACACACACAGCCAAGGGCCTGCTTAGACCTGTATTAGGGAGTCAGGGAAATGAATAAGTAGTTTCTCACCAATGTTTTGGGGCTGTGTTTGTGCTGAGTAAGCTTCCCTACAAAGAAACTGCAGGAAGCAATTCTGTTTATTATTATGTGTATATTACACCTTTCCTCCAAGGAGTTCCCAGTGGGGTGTGTGGTTCTCCCCCTCCATTTTATCCTCACAACAAACCTGTGAGCTAGGTTTAGGCTGAAAGACGGTGACTGGCCCAGAGTTCACCTAGGAAGCTTTGTGGCCAAGTAGGAATTTGAACTCTGGTCTCCCAGATCCTAGTCCGGCACTCTTAACCACCGTGCCATACTGGATGTCAATGCCCCATTGCTGATTTTGCCTAATGTCTCCCCACCCTTTACCCAGAGTCTCTTGCTAAGAAGCCCTGACAGATTAGGTTGTGTGACATTACAAACTTGAAGCTGTTTTCCCCACCCCAAACAGGCATTTTTTTATTTCTCTTCCCCCACGGCGCCCCCAGAATAAATGGCAGCTTTGCAGAAAAACAGCAACAACAACCAGCCACCTTATATTTTGGACTATCAGTGCCTGTTAGCCACAGTGGTTTCATTTTTTGCCTCCACTGTCAGAGGCACCATTCCTCTCAATACCAGGCGCTGGGAATCACAAATGGCGCAAGTTGCTGTTGCTCTTATGTCCACCTTGCAAGCTCAGCTGCAGTGAGAGCAGGATGTTGGACAAGATGGGCCATTGGCCTGATCCAGCAGACTCCAATTGCGTTCATGCAGAAGTGTACAGCTAAGTAATTTTTGTCTCTGGACTGAACAGAGCCTGTAGATGGCCTTGTGGAGTACTTCACTTCCTTCAAAACATGGTGACACAGCCTTGCATCCTTTTGCAGGTGTGTGTGTGTGCGTGCGCTACTGCCCACCCAGTGGAGCGATGCCCCCCGGGTCTTGAACCCCCAAGGCCTGCCCTGGTGGCACAGCAGGTGGGCCAGCAAAGGAGAGCCAGAGCACACCTCTGTGCCCAGTGTAGAAAACGAGTCTACCCTCAAAAGGAGAATAGTCCCTTCCTGCAACACCCCAAGCGTGATAATGTAGTGGCAGGGGTGGCCGAGCTCTCCATCCTTCCTCAGCCTGGATCGTAGAGCTGGTAACTCTCCTGGCCTTAATATTAATAATGCATTAATAATAATATATTACTTATAGCCTGCCCATCTGACTAGGTTGCCCCAGCCACTCTAGGCAGCTTACAACGTAATAAAAACACAGCAAAGCATCGGACATTAAAAAACTTCCCGATACAGGACGTTGTGTAGTGCAGTGGTGTCCAAACTTTTTTTCAGAGAGGGCCAGATTTGATGAAGTGAAGGGCCATGGGGGCCAACCAAAGGGCCAACCAAAATGTTTGAGCTTTTTTCAGGATTGGAGTTGTTGAGCTTCTTTTGGGATTAAAGTTGAGGATTTTTTAGAATTTTAGCCCAGGAAGTAAACTGCCACAGGGGCCAGATTAAACTGTCTGGCAGGCCGGATTAGGCCCCCAAAACGGACTTTGGACATGCCTGGTGTAGTTCTTTATCTCCTTGACATCTGATGGGAGGGCACTCTGCCTGGTTCCCTGTAATCTCACAGTGAGGAAACCACCAGAAGGCCCTCTGGCACATCTATCTATGTACATCAAGACATTAGTACACAGTGGACCTTCGCCTCTCCCTGCTCTACGCAGTCCTGATCTCCCTCATGTGCCATGCAAGATTGCAGTGCAGGCGGATTTTTGTTTCATTCCCCAGAATCCCGTGGGAGCCGCTGAGGATGGAGCCAAGTTCCTGTTTGCACTGCCCTGCCACTTTATCAGCAGAGCCTCCTCACGGATTGCCTTTCTTCACTCTCAGGGCAAAACATTCCCATGGGTATCTCCTGCACGTGCCTTTCCACCTGTTTGCTTATAAAACTGGATACCTGTATGCATACTCTGCCCTCAACACAAGAAGGAAGGGGAGCAAAGTTGCTGCTATCATTTCATGTGAAGCATTTTTCTCCCTGTGGCCTGGCTCACTTGGGGGCATATAGGCCTCTGGTGTTGTTGGACTACAGCTCCCATAATCCTTTACCACAGGCCGCGCTGGCTGGGGCTGATGGGAGTTGGAGTCTAACGACGCCAGATTCAGGAATGCTGCTTTACCTCATGAGAGCTAGTCCTGACCTTTGGACCCTCAGAACAAATTTTTCTGTCTTATTATGAGGCCCCTTAGCCTTCTTATCTTCAGGTTAAACGTGTTCTTCAGCCTTTCCTTGTAGGACTTGTTTTCCATACCCCTATTATTTTCCATTAAAACCCTTCACCTGCAGTCCACATATTCTACATATTTTACATGTTCTTGATTTACCTGCCCATTGTGGCTAGTGAAAAGGGTCAATGAAGTTGGCAATACCTCGTTTCAGGAGTCAGTTATGCCCACATCTTAAAGAGCTCCTCCCTGGACCCAGAGAGTTAAAAAAAAAAGAAGAAGCAGCTCCAGTCCCTTATATTCTTTATATGTAAGATGCAAGTTTTTAAAAGAATGCAAATTCCTGGTTGGGTGGGGGAGGGTGGAATCAGAGAAGGCACTGAGGGAGGATTTAACTCTCCTCCCCCTGTCAGCAGCAAAACTATTACAACAGGGAGGAAATTGTAGAGAATCATAGAATTGTAGACCAACCCCCTGCAATGTTTAAATTGCCTCTCTTCCCCTCCCCAAAACAAAATCGAAAATTCTTTCTAGTAGCACCTTAGAGACCAACTGAGTTTGTTCCTGGTATGAGCTTTCGTGTGCATGCACACTTCTTCAGATACCTCCCCAAAGTATCCCAACATTTGAAGTCTGGCTCAGAAGAATACCCTGAGGATGAATGCTCTGTCTCTACATCTCTTTAAAGTTCAGCTTGTTCCTCTTTGTATTGAAATGGGCACAAGTTCTGCTCATTGGGCCGCTCCCTCCAGAATTATGAAAGGACTTCAAGGTACCCGAAAGTCTAATGAAAGCCCTTGCGCCACTGAACGCAGCTGGCCGTGGCCTTCGCAGCACAGCAGAGTTCTACTACCTGCATTTTAGGTACAGCCCAGAGAGCATTTGGCCTCCCACTCGGCATAACCAGTTATGCTCTGTGGGCATTTCCAAATTAGTATCAGCATTCCAAGATGGATTAGTTATTTTGGAGCCTCAGGCTTCCTTCCTTAATTATTAAGACTTCCTGTCTGCCTGGGTGCTTTTTTATCTCATGTGTTTTTGCCCTTGGAAAACTAGCAGGAAGTCTGTTGTGGTGGGGATTCCCATTTCTAGGTCACAGCCTCATTCCAGGAACAGTCAGCATTTCGAGATGATTCCGGCGGAGACTATAGAGCTGCACCATGCTTTTAAAAGCACATGGTTTCCTCCAGAGAATCCTGGGACTTGTGGGGTGGTTGTTTTTTCCCCTGCCACAGCATTGCAGCCCTGGAGCCAAAGGCATCTCTCCCAGCCAGCCTGCTACATTCTTCACAGCCAGACTTTTTACAGTGGTACCTCAGTTTAAGAACAGTCCGGTTTAAGAATGATTTGGTTTACAAACTCCGCAAAACCAGAAATAGTGTCTTGGTTTGAGAACTTTACCTCAGTCTAAGAACGGAATCCGAACAGTGGAAGGGCACCGGCGGCAGGAAGCCTCATTGGGGAAAGCGCATCTCGGTTTAAGAACTGTTTCAGTTTAAGAACGGACTTCCGGAATAGATTAAGTTCGTAAACCGAGGTACCGCTGTAGTTTAGTTGAAAGGGTTCTGGGAATTCTAGTTCTCTTGAGGGCTGAGCTGCAGTTTCTTTGCTTTAAATGTATGGTGTGGATCGGCTAAGAGGAAGGCGCTGGGTGTGCAGGTTAGCGAGGGTTGATACTCTTGTAAGGAATGGCTTCAAAAAGACAAACAACCTATATAAGGATGAGGAGGAGTGATACTTCCTCCGCCCTGAAAGCTAAAGGTGGCATGGCAGCTATCATTAGTCATGGTGTGCAAACAGTTTTATTTTCTGTCTCAATTACACTGTTTGTGGTTAAACAACATTTCTGAGTTTTCGATGCCCTGTAAAGGCTAGCAAAGGTGAGACCTTGGTTTTTGAAAAAAGCACATACATGAATGAAAACCACAGGCAATGATGGCTCTTGGTATCACCTTTAACTCTCCTGAAAATCTGTTTGTGGTCTAAGTGGCAGCTCCCTCCGCAGAGTCAGCTGCATATTGCAGTGAAGAAAAGAAAGAGAAGTTTTTGGTTGCAGTGATTTTAGAACCTTCCCACAATCATTTTTCCCTACTTATACTCACTTCAGCATGCTGTTTTCTGGCGATCCCGGGATCTTTTGACTGGTTGTTTTAAGGCCGGCCTGATCAAACTTTGCTTCCTCTGGTTAACCCTGCTGGAACTAAGGTTATTTCCAGACCCTGGGATCACTGGAGGAATGGTGGCTCCTCCTGGCAAATGGCCTGGTACACGCTGGACCACCATATTCCTTCCTCGCCCCCAGAATCTGGGTAACCAAAGCTCCTGCCTGGCTCGCCATCTGTAATAAGCAAAAATCTGCCCTTATTCCCTTATGGGGTACACAAGAGCCCTTGCAAAGTCCTCTGCAGGTTCTCTATTGGTAGGAGTAAAAAACAGAGGCCAACCAGAGAAGATTGAGAAGCAAAGCATCTAGTAAGCTTGATCTTTATTGAACCTGTTGCAACGGTGATTTTCAGGGGAAAAGACCCAGAACAATGCAGGCATGCTCTTATAAAGACATTTCAAAATCCCTCCAGAAACATCATCCAATCAACAGAAGAGATGTAACCCAAGACCACTACCCCTCCCCCATACATCAGAGCTATATCACAAATTGGGAGGGCCAGAGGAGGTAACTTGGGAATTTTCCACACCTGTGCCATCTCTCCTTGACCCCTCCCAGACACACATTTCTGCAAAACAACCAGTTTCCTGCCCTGGCCGAGGGCTAATGGCTGTCCTTTATGAGGGAAATGGCCCATCATCTGGCCCTCAGGCAGAGACTTTTCATTTCCTCCCTGCAGATGAAAACACTTGGCCAGCTAGGAGTCAAAATGGAGTGCGGCCTGTCTTTCTGTTCTGTTTTCAGACATGTGGCCTTATCTGTTTGGTAAATTAATAACAATTATATATATAATTGAAATTCTTACAACAAGTGGCATAAGAAGTCACTGTAGAAATGAGTGACTTTAAACTAGAGGCCACTGCAAATATGAGCTTTCCAGGGTGTCTGTGTCTGTCTGTCACTGTCACTGTCACTCAGTCACAGTGAACATTGCAGATCCCAGTCATGAACAGAAAATGTGTCTGGGATTGCCGGTGAATGTCTAAGAATATATAAACACTTTCAGCCCCACCCATGAAAACTGGAAATGGTATTTGTGTGAATGTCAGCATCCACCCTTGTCTCTCTTGAGGTGCTCACCGGGGCTACAATGTTTAGCAGATTAAATGTTCTACATTAGTAGATATTAAAAATAAATAAATCCGTTGATCAGGCTCAAGTGGCAGCAGGTTTGGAAACAACGTCAGACAGCCTTTTAAAAACATGGTTTTCAAAGAATTCTTTATTCCTTTGTAAGAACTTGAATAAAAAATAAAGTTAAAAACACATCACTTTGAATAAACAGAGGGAAAGAACAGACCTAAGGTCCTTTAGACAGACAAGATGGCTGGTTTGACTCAGCTGGGTGGAGAACGCCTTATAAAAATGTTATTTTTTATGTGCTTACTTTTCATCCTGCCCTTCCTCCAAGGGCCTCGTACTTATTCCACCTCCATTTAATGTTCACACCAGCCCTGTGAAGTAAGGTGAGATGGAGTGAGAGTGACTTGCTTAAGGTTACATGGTCAATTTTATGGCCAAGTGAGGATTTGAACCTGGGTCTTTCCAGCACGCTAAACCCCTTCTCTTGCACAAGGAAGGCTTGCTTCTACTCAGACAATTACATCGATCAACTATCAAAACAAAGAAAGCATCTTCAAAACTGTTGTTTTATTCATCCAGGTAGACGGAATCAGTTCAGACTTGGTATAATTTATTGAGTAGATTTCTTTGATCAGATTTCCACTTTAGTTTTCCAGACATTCACAGCAGGCATCTGGGATCAGCAAGCCTCCACAAGCAAAAGCTAGCAACGGCCAGAGTTTGGGCATTTGCCTCCGGTGTACAGTCGTATCTCAGATCCCGAACGCCTTGGTACTCAGATGTTTTGGTTCCCAAACACCGCAAACCCGGAAGTGAGTGTTCCGGTTTGCGAACATTCTTTGGAATCTGAACGTCTGACGGGGCTTCCACGGCTTCTGATTGGCTGCAGGAGCGTCCTGCAGCCAATCAGAAGCTGCACTTCAGTTTCCGACCGTTTTGGAGGTTGAATGGACTTCCGGAACGGATTCCGTTCGACTTCCAAAGTACGAACGTATATTGTTAGGGCGTGAACTCCCAGCTACCCATGTCACGTGGGAATGCACACTTGCTGTGTGAATGTCTTGCAGTGTCACGAGCACTTCTGAAATCTGTTTTGTAGTGTATCTATCAAATGTGTCATACAGATACTTACTTACTTATTTTTATTTATTAAATTTGTATACCACCCTATATTTGTAGAACTCACAACATAAAACGACAGTTTAAAAAACAGAAAAGACATACAAAAAATATAAACAAAGACAACCCAATAATCCCCCCTTCCACAACACACTTAAAAGGGCATTAGATGTCAATCAACCAAAGGCCTGGTTGAAGGGAAACGTTTTCATCTAGTGCCTAAAGTTGTATAATGAAGGCACCAAGTGAGCCTCTCTGGGGAGAGCATTCCACAAGCGGGGAACCACTGCAGAAAAGGCCCATTCTCATGTTGGCCCCCTCCAGACCTCTCGTGGAGGAGGCACGCGAAGAAGGCCTCACAGGATGTTTGCAAGGCCAGGTAGGTTCATATGGAGAGAGGCAGTCTTTGAGGAGCCAGCCCCCTCCCATGGGACTGGACTCCAATTGGCCCCAGACAGTGCAGCCAATGGTCAAAGGTGATGGGAAGTGGAGTTCAACATTATCAGGAGGGTCAGAAGTTCCCCAGATCTAGAGTAATGTGTGAAGCTGGTCCTTGGTGCCATATTATTATTATTATTAACAACAACAACAACAACAACAACAACAACAACAATAACAGTTTTGCCACACAGGCAGTTCCCCATTTTGCACCAGTTTGCAGATGCAGCTCCAACAGGGGAAATGGCAGCGCCTGATTTGTTCACCCTCTTCTCTCCCCTCAAACCAGAGATCAGCCGCAGCCTCCTGCCCCGTCCCCGTCGCCTGCTCCTGCTGCTGAACCCCTTTGGAGGCAAGGGCAATGCCCTGCAGTGGTGCCAGAATCACATCCTCCCCATGATCACAGAGGCTGACATCGGCTTCAACTTGATCCAGACAGGTGAGGTGGCAGCAGAAGTAAGGTGGCCTTCAAGGGGCAAGGTGAATGGATGCCATGGGGGGGGGGGTAAGAACATAAGGAGAGCCAGCTGGACCAGGCCAGAGACCCGTCTGGCCCAGCATCCTGTCCTAACAGCCATCAGCCAGATGCTAGTGGGGAACCCTCAGAGCTGTGGTTTCCCGCAAATGGTATTCAGAAGTATTGCTGTCTCCCACTGTGGACGCAGAGCGTGGCCATGAATTTGTCTAATCCTGTTTCGAAGCCATCTAGCTTGGTGGCCATCAGCGCTTCCTGTGGATGTGGGGAGAGGGTATAAACCTTCCCTTTGCTGGAAACACAACCTGTAGATGGATTCAAAAGTGGAGTGGGGGGGGGGGAGAGACAAATTGGTAGAGGCTAGTTCTTATTGGTGACTCTGAGCCATACTAACTCAATGTAGCCAGCGTGTTTAGGGGCAGTCTATCTTTGAATATAAGACACAGAAAGGGAGGGCTGCTGTCATCGTCATGCATTTGTTGTGGGGCTCTTTTTTCACCGAACTAGCTGGGCTGCTCTTAAGTACTTAAGCAAAACTCAGTTGAAAATGGGAACACAGCAATATTTGGGAATATACTTTTTTAAAACAAAAAACAGCAGCAGCAGTAGTAGTGGTGGTGGTGGCTAGGCAAGAGCCGTAGAACCTATGAGCCATAAGTCCCTGGTTCAAATGCTGCCTCAGCCACCAACTTGCTAAGCAAAGAGCAGCCTCGGTCCTTCTGCACAGCAACCTGTGACATGGGGGTAATGATCCCAGATTACTGAAAGAAGATATGCGAAGCTTATTGAGCACTTAAATAGCTCTTAACTCCTAAGTAATCATTAGCGTTAAATGCTAGAAAGTTAAATGTATAGCCATCTTCTAAATGTATAGCCTCAAAGCTTTCAATCACAGCAGCAATAAATTGTGATGCCCATGCGTTTACATTTGTATAATGTATATGTATGCGCACGTACACACACGCCTGCAGATATAATTTCAGCAGCAGCAATAATAATTTCTCCCCAACGGTTTGCTGTTTCCATTCACTAGTAGACAGCCCCTTAGGACAAGACATACAGAACAGGTCAAAATCGTCTCCTGGTGGTCGGCCACTGAATCAGTTTCTTCGGGTGGGAGTGTGGCTTTGAATTGCTACTAATCTGTATGCTATTTATTCCTTTTCTGCCCCAGAGAGACAGAACCATGCCCGGGAGCTGGTACAGAACATCAACTTGGCTGAGTGGGATGGCATTGTATCCATTTCAGGAGATGGGCTTCTATATGAGGTATTGTTCACAAAGTGCTAGCCAAGGCACTGGTCTTCTGGCCTCCTGGAACCTTCCCCTTAGGCTACTCACTAGGGCCCATTCCTTTTACTTGTCTCCTGCGTTGCCCTTTTCTGCTCCCTTAGAACTGTGGCACAAAAGACCCACTTCACTGCTTTGGGGCATGTGTGTGAATGTCCTGGTATAGTAGTTCTTCTAGTTCTTCTTCTTCTTCTTCTTCTTCTTCTTCTTCTTCTTCTTCTTCTTCTTCTTCTTCTTCTTCTTCTCCCTCCCTCCCCCCCCCCCCGATTTTCTAGTCCTCATGGATCCGAGGGCAAGGCTGAACTCTGCATCAAAAAAGCCTGATATTTGCAAATTAGAGCAGTGAAGAAAATGCATAATAGGCTTTAGTGCCCCTGTTTGGGTTTTGAACTTGTCATCTTCAGGGACTTTCCAGGGCACAGGACCTGTGGTTTCCCTGAGAACCAGGCCTAGAATACCACCCAGCCCTCCCTTGACAAGGCACTTTGCTGGAATGGATCAAAAAGCAGAAGGTCCAGCTGTCTTTACAGAAGCTTCTCTATTCTCCCAGTTCCTTCAGTGAGAGAATTTTGGGTTTCTTGGAACATGAATTTGCAGACTGCTGTTCTTGGGTCCGTACGTCCCAACACACATCTCATTTCCTGCATTATTAGGATTGTTGGTTTTGAGTACTTTCCTATCTCCTCCATCCTTCCTTCCTTCCAGGTTATTAATGGCTTGATGGAACGGCCGGACTGGGAAGAAGCTATAAAAATGCCCCTTGGTATTCTCCCTTGTGGGTCTGGAAATGCGGTAGCTGCAGCCATAAACTTTAGAGCTGGGTAAGTGGGAAAGCTTAACTGATATGCTTAGTCCACCATCTTTCTTATTTTTTAATATATATATATATATATATATTTATATTTATATTTGTATTTGTTGTTACCAAAGTTTTTTTCACATTGCTGCTTTTGGGTTGTGTTTGCACTATGAAAGCTTTCCAACAAAGAAACCGCAGCAGTGATTGTATTATTTAGTACAATTTTTATCCCACCTTTTCCTCCAAGGAGCTCAAGGTGACATGCACACAATTCTCATCCTCACAGCTTAAGCTGAGAGGCAGTGACTGGCGCAAGGTCATAACAAGTGAGCTTTATGGCTGAGCAGGGATTTGAACCTGGAACTCCCAGGTTCAGGACACTAACCGCTGCACCACACGGGCTCAGCATCACACCACTTCTAGGAAGCAGGGGAGCAGGCTATACTTGGGGCTCCATCTTCAGCCGGACCTGATCTCTGCTTTTGGATATGTGAAGGTGATGCATTTAAGAATCCCTGTAAACATACACAGAGTGCTGCTTCTTCGGCTAATTAGGCTCCCACTCACCTGGTATTGTAGTTTCATAGGTGACTGTTCTACTTGCTGCAGTAATTTTGAGCAAGTAATTTTGCATTTACAAGGGTGGGGAGCAACTTACACCAGCAGCTTGGCCAATGCCGAGAACTAGTTACCATAATCATGGTCATTATTTATTCTGTTTTCATCCTGCCCTTCCTCCAAGAAGTTGAAGGCAGGATACAAATTGTTCCCTTTTAGTCTCGAAACAAACCCTGTGAGTTATGAAAGTTTAATAAACATTTAATAATAAAACAAACAAACCCTGCGAGGTGTAGGCTGAGGCTGAAGGAGAGGGACTGGTTTAAGGTTAGCCAGTGAGATTCTCGGATGGATGTGGATTTGAACATGGGTCTACCCAGGTCTAGTCCAGCATTCAAGCCACACTTGTGTCTGGGACACTTTATATTAGTACAGTCGTACCCCGGCTCCCGAAGGCCTTGGGAGTCGAACGTTCCAACTCCTGAACGATCGAAAACCGGAAGTGAGTGTTCTGGTTTTTGAACGTTCTTTTGGAAGCCGAATGTCCGACGGGGATTCCGCAGCTTCCAATTGGCTGCAAGATCAACTTCCAAGGTACGACTGTACACCACTCTTCATCCATAGATCTCAGGGTGCTTCACAGCATAAAGTTGCAATATAAAAACCACAAATGCATAGTAAAAATAAGAACAACAAATCAATAACCCGCCCCCCCCCCTTCCACAACACATTTAAAAGGGCATCAGATGTCAATCAGCCAAAGGCCTGGTTGAAGAGGAACATTTTCGCCTGACGTCTAAAGGTGCGTAACAGAGCTTTCCAAACTTTGTCTTGCAATACGTTAGTGTGTCAGCTGCAGTGTGTAGGTGAGTTGCGCGGAACCCCCCCCCCCCAAATGCTCCTCCAGGGCTGGAAAGGGGTTAATTTTAAGTGCTACTGTTGCCCCATGACAGATTCAGCCTCTGGACCCCACATTGTGGCAGTGTTTGTCCCCCCCCCCTTCCTGGGAGCCTCTCACCATTTGATTGCATGGGCAAGTGAGCTTTTCCAACCCTGACACATTTCTCACTCTGTCGGGCAGGTTTGAGCACACCTTGGGCCAGGAGCTGCTCACAAGCTGCACCCTCCTGCTCTGCCACGGGGCAGTGACCCCCTTGGACCTGGTGTCGGTCACAACCGCGTCGGGCTCCCGTTCCTTCTCCTTTCTGAGCGTGGCCTGGGGCTTCATCTCCGATGTGGACATTGAGAGTGAGAAGTTCCGGCACATCGGCCCGGCTCGCTTCACCTTGGGGACAATGGTCCGTCTGGCCTCCATGAACACTTACCGGGGGCGCCTCTCCTACCTGCCCGCCCCGGAAGGCACGGCCCACCGCCCCATCTTGCGCAGTATCACCATGGCAGCCAACGGGAGCCTCCCCTTCCAGCACGGGCCGCTCCACCGCACCGTCTCTGACCTGGGCCTGTGCAAGGAACGTCACACCCTCTGCTTCCAGGAGGTGGAGCCTGCCAACGAGCCCACCCCCTCGCCCAACTCCCCACCCTCTTCCTCCAGCTTCAGCTCTTCCAGCTTCAGCTTCGAGAACCTGTCAGAGGAGCTCGTGGCTGACCGCAGGGAGACGCGGGAGGCAGGGCTGCCCATGACCGCACCTGCCGTCTCGCTGTCTCCCCAGCAGGTGCACGGCCCCCCCGACGAGTTCCTGGCACCTCTGGACCAGCCGGTGCCCAAGTCGTGGGTGACAGTAGAAGAGGACTTTGTCTCTGTGCTGGCCATCTACCAGTCTCACCTGGGAGCCGACCTGTTCATGGCGCCCTTTGCCTGCTTCAATGACGGCCTCATCCACCTTTTCTACATCAAGGCGGGCATCTCCCGGGCAGCCCTGATCCGCTTGTTCTTGGCCACGGAGAAGGGCACTCACTTTGACATTGAGTGCCCGCACTTCATCCACATTCCTGTCCGGGCCTTCCGCATCGAGCCCCTCACTCGCAAGGGCATTCTCACCATTGACGGAGAGAGGGTGGAATACGGCCCCATCCAGGGGCAGATCCACCACGCGGTGGCCAATCTAATCACCGGCGTGAACCAGGTGAAGATCACAGCGTTCTGACCCAGGACACAGGAGCACTTCGCAGATCTGATGTAACTTTCGTTCTCTTCTGCCCCTTTGCTGCAAAGAGGGACCCTGAGGCTTGGGATTGGGGGTACTGTCTGTGTGGGTGTTCTGACTTGCAATGTTCCCTCCAGCCACCAGATGGCAAGCTGCTTAAAACCTCCCTCTGCCCTTCTAGGCCTTGGCACACACATACCATATATTCCTTTTATGAGCCTTTGGGTGGCAAGTCTTGCCCACTCCCCATGATCCTCTGCTGCTGTCCATGCAATGGTTTGAATGTTGACCTCCTTCCTTCCTTCCTTCCTCACCCACCTGCATAGGCCTGGTTTTGCCAACCTGTTTTGCATCTCCCATCAAGAAGGAGCAGCTTGGCTACAGGACCCTTGGTGTGGTTTGGGTCAAGAAGTGATGTAGCCTTTCCTCCCCTACAAGGACTTACCATCCTCTCCACCTTGTTCCTTTTTGGGGAGGCGCTTCTATTCTACTTTTCCAACCACTTGCCCCAGAGACGGGGGACACTTCTGCACTACCCTGCTTGCCAGTCTGGGGCAGTAACACTGAAGACTCCCATCCCTTTGCAGCTCATGGTTCAGGGCCATGTCTGAAGTGATGGGGAGAGAGATGCTGGTGTGGCTTGGAGAAATGAGGGGGGCACTGAGTGGGTTGGGGAAATGCACATTCCACACCAACTTGGGACCAAGAGTCACGTCCCAATTTCTCAATTTCTAGTGTTGTTCTCTCCCTCTCTCTCTCTCTCTCTTTCCCTCTTTCCCCCACTCCTTTTATGTCTTCTTCTGAACCACTCACCTCTCTCCTGCTAAATGGGAGCCCCCTGGCCCCTTTGAGGCCACCCTCTCTTCCCAAACTTGCAGCCCCTTTTTTATTTGTGGTTCACAAGAAGCCACTTAGAGAACACTAAGCCTTGCTTGCTGCTCCTCATCATCTTTCCACGGTCCGCTCAGATGTGAAAGCAGTGAGACCACTGTAGCAGAGAGTTGAATGTAAGAGGCAGTCCACAAAACACTAACTTCTATTTGACACCCCCCCTCCTTTTAAACCCTTAACAGAACTGACGGCAGCCGTTTCCCCTCCTCTCTTTGTTCACCCTGGGAAGGGAGACCTGCCATCTTTCTTCGGAGTTGGGTTTGGTTCTTTGACCACCTGTCCTGCAGGGGGTGACCAAGGGCATTTAGGGCAAGGAAGGGACCACTTTCTCGACAGCCTTCTAAGGCTCATTTCTAGCCAGCCGGAAGTGTAGTGAAGGGGGATGGGACTGACCCCCAACCCCTGCACTGATGACGTCCAAATCTGGCTCTCTCTAGGAATAAACTTGATGAATGTAACTGGAATTTTTTCTTCTTCTCACGGGTGGGGGGTTAACTTTGGTAGGGTGGTTTGTTATTATTCTTTTCTCCCCACTATGTGGGGGTTAACAAGCAATTAAAATGATCCAATACTGTAATGGATATGTGTGTGTGTGTGTGTGTGCGTATATGAAATGATGTTCACCATACATGTATTTCTCTGTGTCTCTTAAGAGATGTCGAATCAGGAGATTTAAGTTGGCAAATTCCACCGGCAAAACTTCCCCCCACCTCCTCATGGGAGAAAGCCTGTATATCAGCGGTCGACCTAGTAGGTTGACGTCTAGGCCAGTACTGGAGCAAAACATAATAGGGTTCCTAATTTGCTGAAAGTTCCACACTACTTCCTTTGTTCTGTCCTTTCTCTTCGCAGAGTACATTGTTAAGCATGACTGTTTTAAAAGGAGGTTAGAAAGATTCACAGAGGATAAGGCCATCAATGGCTCTTCCTCATGATTCCTCCAAGCCTCTGAATCCAATCCCAAGCCTCCAATCCCAAGCCTCTGAATCCTGGCTGCTGGGGAGCATGAGTGAGAGAGTGCGGTTTTGCTCATGTTCTGTCTGTGGGCTTTCCATAGGCATCTCTTTAGTCACTGTGGGATACCCTTTGCCCCACCATTTGCATTTGAAAAAATAACTTTGCAATGAAAGGTGGAAATGAGATTCCTCCCTGCAGTGGACACATCAACACCATGCGTTGAAAGCACCACGAAACCAGTTAAAACAGTTGCGGCTTTCCGCCAAAGACTTCTGGGACATGTAGTTTGCTAAGGGTGCCGAGAGGTGTTGGGGGGCGGGGGACAGATCCATAAACCATTCTGGGAATTTTAAACTCTGTGAGGGAAATAGGGACGGCCTAACAACGCTCAGCACCCTTCACAAACTACAGCTCCCAGAATTCTTTGGGGGCAAGCCATGATTGTTTAAAGCGGTGTGGTGGTGTTTTAAATGTAAGGTGTGGATGTGGCCTAGGTAGGCCTGGGCTTGGGCCATTGGCTGCTGTTTGTTAACATGGCTGCTCACAGTCCCGTTAGGTTAACAAGCAGTTTTTACGTTCTTTAGCTGCCGGTTTTTGTCTTCGCTCTGAATGGAGCCGCAGAAGTGCATGTGTGAGAGAGAGCAGGTTTTATGTAAAAAGGAAAGGCCATCCTGCAAAGTTTCCATCTCACAGAAACCTCCTGAGAGCCAGGCTGTCATTTTGATCTCTGTAATCGGAGCATATAAATGACACTGTTGGGAGGCAACACAGAGGCCTCTGCCTGCCACAGCAAGGAGGGCGGCTTCCTCTCTGGGAAAAAGACCCTCTGTGGCAGTTGCTTTGTGGTGTTTAGGTGGCATGTAAGGCCGACTCAGGAGGAAACGGGGGGAATTATGGGATCCTGGGATCCGCTGACGTTAACATGGGCTTAAATGACTGCTGTTTGAAAAGGAAAGCCAGTCGAAGAGACCAAGATTTTTTATTTTCTTTGTTCATGTGAACACTCCTAGGCATTTTATGAGCAATACTTTAGCTTGCCCTATTTCCTACAAGTTGCTAGTGGGAGCTGGTGAATCCATCACTAAGAAGTGTTGATCACAAAAGGACAGATCCATACTTTTAAAGCACCATCAACACACATTCACGGCACATGGCCTTCCCCCCCACCCAAGAATCCATGGAACTGCAGTTTGTTAAAGGTGCTGGGAATTGTAGCGCTCTGGGGGGCGGACTACAGTTCCCATGATTCTTTTGGGAAAGTCATGAGCATTTAATGTGCTTTAAATTATGTAGATCTTTCCACGGGTCTAGCTTTGGGGGGGTGGAGATCAGGAAAAAATGACAGATCTGTGTGTGTCAATGTATGAAAGCATAGGCTCACAACCGTATTAAGCGGGGCCACGAAGCAAGGAACAATTGCCTCTTGAGAGGGTTTTCTACTGTCCAGATAACAATTTTGCAGAGCCACCGAGCTTCAGGCAGCTCGCCAGCCCTGTGTGGGACTTCCAGGGCCCTCACCAGACTTTGCTGCCTGCCTGGGATTGCAAAAACAGGCAGCGGGAGATGTCCTGAGGCACACAGCGGGCCACAACCCTCACCCAGCCAGCCAGGTTACAAGGCGGAACACTTGCTTCCGTGGGCCTGAGCCTCCTCTCCCCCCCCCGCCCCTTCCCCCCCTTTTAAATGTATATTATATATCTCTATTTGTGGCTTACCTCATAGGCAGTGTCTTAGGAAGCATCGCTTCTCTGTTTGCTGCTTGTTGCACTTTAAAAACAAACAGATATTCCCTATAGCGTTGCACAGTCTTAACTCTGATTACCGTAGCTTTAAACACTTGTTCCAGCATCAAGAAGAGTAGCTTTAGAATCGCCGCGAGGAGATCCGGTTCGCTCTCGCAGCGCCAGCGCCTGCTCCAGATCCCGCAAGGGGGGGGGCAGCCTTCTTGTCGCAAACCCCACTGTCCGAAATGAGAAGGGCAATGTAGCTGGAGGGTGGCACTTATTCTTGCTCCTGTCACCGGTGGTGCTCTTGGAGAGGGTCGGGACAAAAGCAGCGACACCGAGGAGGAGCAGAGCCCTGGATCCCCCCCTCCTGGGATATGGGCCTGAGCCGGTGCCTGTCAATTCCAGCACTTGGCTCCAGCCCTTAGCACCACACTCTGCTGTCCCCTCAGAAACACTTTTTGTACTGGTGGGAGGGATGTTCAGCATTGCAGAAATAAGTTGGGTTTTTTTTTTCAGGATTGGGTCTTGCGTGCAGAATTCTTGGAGGAGCAATATTCAGGGTTGTGTCCAATGTTGCACACCCATCATGGACATAAATTTGAGTGAGTCTGAGCAGAATTTAGTGGCATGCAACCATCAAAGAATTGTTATCAAATACTGTATATTCTGGCGTATAAGACTACTTTTTAATCCAGGAAAATCTTCTCTAAAGTCGGGGGTCGTCTTATACGCCGGGTGGAGAATCTGCGGTCGAGTATATCTCAAACTCTATATTTTAACTGGAAAAGTTGGGGGGTCGTCTTATGCGCCCAGTTGTCTTATATGCCAGAAAATACGGTATATCCACTGGAAGAACACTGGATACCCTCCCCCCTTTCAAAGTAGTAATGCATACGAGTTTGGTATTTATATACGTTGGGGAATAGAATGCAAATTATGCCAAGGAAGAAACTATTCAGCTGCTTATTGCTCTTAATTTATTCTAGAGCCTGTATAATAGCTGCTCTTAATTTTAATGCATAGATCTGTGCTGGGGTGTTAATAACTTGCCCTGAGCTACTCGTGTGTTTGGTAGAGGTTTGCAAGGTTGCCTTACAGCTCTTCCCATCCCCTGTCGCCTCTCGACCTCATCGTCCTCACTGTTAACATCTTCCATGTCTGCACAAGAAAGCTTAGCTCTGAGAAAAGAAACTGGCAGGCAAGACTGTGTCTTTTAATCTGGGACCAGCTGCATGTTTAACTGGCTGAGATGTCTAGCGTTGCTGTTGTTAAACAACCAAGGTTCTAGTCCCTTGTGATAGCAGAGAAACGTGTTTGAACACAGGCAAATATGGCGAATGGTTTTGCAGATTTATTTTTTTTAGTGCAAGGACTGAAATTGGTGAAGGGGTAGAAGCATGTCTGAAGGCGTATTCTCCTAAATCAGTTCGTAACCAGTCGAGCTGTCATGGCTCCTGGCCAGGAAACTCAGGGACTGGGGTTCTGTGAAGGGGGGTATGCATCTTAACAAACAATAAAAGAAGTTGTAGAAAGTGAGTTCTGATGGATAGCCGTGCCCTTTGCAACACAGAACTCTTTGCTGTGCAAAATGTTAACATAGTTAATTCTAACCTATTGAAAGGGGACGACAGAGGATGAGATGGTTGGACAGTGTTCTCGAAGCTACTAACATGAGTTTGGCCAAACTGCAGGAGGCAGTGAAGGATAGGCGTGCCTGGCGTGCTCTGGTCCATGGGGTCACGAAGAGTCGGACACGACTAAACGACTGAACAACAACATTGAAAGGTTCCTGATAAAAGGGACCAGTGTGATGTAGGAGTTAGTGTGTCAGATTTGTATTGGGGAGAATCACTCTGAAATCCCCACTTAGGATCTGTGATCTTTGCCTGATGGCTTGCTCTCAGCCTTAGCTACTTTATAGGGTGGTTGTGAGAATAAAAAAGTGGGGAGGGACCATAATATATACACTGTCCGAAAATAATTAGAGGAAAGGTGGGATTAAATAATTAGGGGAGGGGCCCACTGCATGCTCTGAAGGGATGTGGTGCAGCAGCCAGCCTTGGGGTCACTACTTGGAAGGGAGATCGCCTGGAGACTCCCACATTCGATGCCCCCTGACTGCATGGTGCTGATAACGCCAAGGTTGCAGGTTCGATCCCCATATGGGACAGTTGCATATTCCTGCATTTGCAGGGGGTTGGACTAGAATGATCCTCAGGTTCCCTTCTAACTCGACAATTCTATGATTCTTTGGATAAAGGCAGGGTCTAAATGAAATTGGGGGGGGGGGACTGCAAGCTTATATGCACGTACCCAGAAGCAAGTCCCCTTGGGGTTAAATGGGGCTTAATTCTGTGTAAGCATGTCTAAGAGTGTGTTATAAATGTGGCCGAATGCACTTGTTGGATAACATCACACTTGGCAGTCTTTGAGGGGAACAGAAGAACATGGCAGCAACAGTGGAAGGAGCAGGTGGCGCCCATGCTGCTGCTGGAGTCCTCATCTTTGCGAGCACAGAGCATGATGGGAACTGTAGTTTCTGGGACTCCAGCCCCCTGTGACATGGGAAACGGACTGACTTGCCTTTAATAGACTGTTAGGGCACAAAACTTGTAAGCTGCTGCCAAAATTATCTCTCTTCTTTTAAAAATGCCTCATTTTGATCCAAAACAGCCAATCGTTTCAGTGTAAACCCAAGTTGCAAATGTTAACACTTGAGCTCAGTGCGAGAGCTCTGTGTTACCCAGCAAAGCTTCCTTGTTCCCAGCAGGGTTTTTTTTGGCTCGAGATACAGGCCTGTCCTTTGCCTGTTTGCTGTCTACATCTTCAAGCTGCTACAAAAAGATGTGTAGGCAGTGTAGAAACTGGGGTGGTGATCTGGTCTGGAAAACATGTTCAGCCTTGCCTGTGAGCCCCATCAACCTCATGTTTGTTTGTTTGTTTGTTTTGTGCATCAGATCTGTGACTGTGTCCATTCCAAGCCCATTGCACTTTCCCTCTTCCTTCTCCCTCCAAGGTCCCATGTCCCGTGGGTGTCGCAGCCCTTAGCATCTTTGACCGGAGAACTGCAGCCTTGGTTTGGGTTGTTTATGTCTGTCTGAAATGCTGTACCGGTTAACCTTTATGTCTGCAGCTGCCTCCTGTGTGTTGCCTGTCAACGAGATAAATGTTTAAAATGAAATAAATAAAAATAAAACTCCAAAAAACTATGCAATAAAAGCAATAGCATGGATATCCATCTCCTTGTTTTTTCCTGAGTGCAACAGGGGATTCAGCTGTACTGTGCCAGGCAGAAGGAGACCCACCCGTGACCCATAGCTTCTGTTAGGCTAATCACCGGTTTCGTCATGGGCCTGGGTGGATAGAAGACGGTGGCTTTAAATTAGCATGGTGCCTGGCAGGTACTATTACCCTGCTTTGTTCTTCAGATAGGGAGATAGATCTTGCACAATGTAATAAGAAAAATTCTGCCCATATTCCTTTATGGGGTACACAAGAGCCCTTGCAAAGTCCTTTGCAGGTTCTCCATTGGTAGGAGTAAAAAACAGAGGCCAACCAGAGAAGACTGAGAAGCAAAGCAGCTAGTAAGCTTGATCTTTATTGAAGCTGTTGCAACAGAGGTGATTTTCAGGGGGAAAGACCCAGAACAATGCAGCCATGCTCTTATAAAGACATTTCAAAATCCCTCCTGGAGTCTAGCCCACCCCCAGAAACATCAATCACAGAAGAGGTGTAACCCAAGCTTATCGCCCACATGCATCACACCTACACCACACAAAAAGGCGTTATCTGATGCCTCTTCTCAGTAGCCTGGCCATTCCTTTGAGATGGTAATCTTCTTTAATTCCTGGGACAATGGAAAATAAACTCTCTCACCCCTCCTTCCTTGCAGAGACCCATTTGGTAAACATTTGGTCAGTTTTGAGAGTCAAAATGGTGTGAGACCTGTCTTTCTGTGCTGTTTTCAGACATGTGGCCTTATTTGTTTGGTAAATTAATAACAATTATATATATGATATATATATGATATATATGAATGAAAGACCTTGAAATTCTTACAACAACAACCTTTGTTTGCAAGACTTTGGGAAAGTCTTGGAGGTAGTTTATAGCTCATCACTTAGTTAAAATGCTTTAAAACAGCCTCTACTGGGCGGAGGAAGGGTGGTGCTGTCCATCTTGGGTGTCGCCACTGAGGGGGGTGACAAAATGCTGTAGGGCGGCTGAGTGGGAGGAGGCAGGCAGACCCCGGAGGCCCTGTAGTGCGCCCTCCCCTATGTCGCCCCTGGGTGCACCGCCACAGGCTCCCGAGCAGCTTCCTCCGCCGCTGATTGGGCAGCTTGGGGGGGGGATGGGGTTTTAGAGGGAGGGGTAGGACTTCTGGTGGGGGTACCTGCTACTTCTGGGATAGCTTGTCTATCTTTGGTCCCCACCCTGTGGTTAGCTCTCGCCTGTGGCTCCTCGAAGCTGGGAAATGGCTTCAACTGGCTGGCTAAACCAGTTGAGGGTAGCCAATGGGTCTCAAACCCTCGGTGAGTTAGGGGCTTCTCCTGCATGTGAAGACGGGCTCTGGCAGATGAGGGGATGAGACCAATAGTGAGTCCAGGATGGCGGTTTTTGCATGTGCTGTAGAGGGAAGTGAGGGGCAGGTGGGGCCCGTAAACCTGGGAAGGTAGCCCATCTAGAAGGAACACGCCTCTTCTGCCATATCTTTGGGAGATTAAAAGGCTAAGAAGTAGCCCCTACACAAATCTGGAGTGGATGGTGCCTTGTACGCCTCCTTCCGGTGACCCCTGCGGCCAAACGTCTTGTTCTGCTTTCCTTTGGGCCACATCAGTGAGGCTGAGATGAGGGCCTTGTCATCTGGGCAGCCCAGGACCTCCATACACGTTGCCCAGGATTGCACCCTGGGAAGGTCACTTTGGTGCTGTTAACGCAGCAGCTCGACTTCACCCCTGGTGGTGCACTCCATTGTCTCAAGAGAGATGGGCGCTCCAAACAACTACTGGGCTTCTTCAAATCGTGTGCCCGCTTCCTTCAAAATGAAGTCTGCATGGAAGACTGAAATTCCCAGTGTCTCACTTTGGGCACCAGGTGGCAGCAGTGCTGTGGTAATTGGTGCATTTAAAAATAAAATAAAAAACCCACAAAAGGTAATGTGGGAATTGGACGAAGAAATCTTTTGCAGGAATTGACAGACAAACTCTGCTTTCAAAAGGAACGTGTGCCAATTATGCACCTGTGTGCAACTAAGCCAAAACAGAAATCGTACGTAATTCTCGGTGCTTGTATTTAAAGAAATAAATATTTATTTTGTTAAGTAGATAAAAGAAAATGGTAGTAGCAGATGTGACCATTGCGATGAGGTTTGACCTGGTAGCAGCTCAGCCAGAGTCCCTGTTCTGTAATCTTGAAATTCTATAGGCCTCACTTCAGCAGACACTCACTTGCCATGAAGTTTCCTCACTTGCAATTATGGAAGGTTTGGTGCATCTTATTTGTAAATATTCTCTCCCGATTTCTGGCTACATTTACATCCAGCCTTTCCTGATCTGATTCTATTATTTATTATGTTACATTCTCGCCGCCACCAGCGGCTGGTCTGTCCTGAATTATATCCACCCTCCAACCATCCAGTGCACATCCAGAAGTGTGCTTGCTTTGGAATCAGCGCTGCACATGCAACCAGCCTGTACTTTCTCTCTTTCTAACATTTAAGCCCAATGGTAAATCCTCAAAGTCAGTGGTTTCCAAACTCCCCTCCCCACACCCTCCAACAAGAATTGCTGAGTCTTGACAGAACCACTGAATGGTTTTTCTGCCTGTTGCAGCAATTGCAACGCGTTTTGCAAGACGTTGCGTGGTTTTGAACTCATGTGGACAGCAAGTGTCAGAGCAGCAATGACTGACGCAGGCATGAGAAAGTGGGAAAGTTTGTATGCCACAGAGGAAATTGGGGGGTGGGGTGGGTGGGAATCAGGTCTTTATGACACGGTTGCAAAACAAGGTCCCCATCTAGAAGCACCCAGTGATGACACCTCCTTGCAATTTGCACTTTCTTGTCAGTGTGGTTATAGTGTGTTGGGCTAGTAGGACATTGGGGACCAGGGTTCAAATGCCCATTCAGCCATGATGCTCCCTGGGTGACCTTGGGCCAGTCACTGCCTCTCCGCTTAACATACCTCACAAGGGCGGGGGGTGTTAACTGAGGTGGAGGGGAGAGCCACATACACCACCTTGGAGAAAAAGGTGGGATGTAAAATGCAACAAATAAGCTCCGTTTTCCAAACTTAGGTTTGCAACTGTTTGGGACTACAACTCCCATCATCCATAGCTAGCAAGACCAGTGGTCAGGGATGATGGGAACTGTAGTCCAAAAACAGCTGGAGACCCAAGTTTGGGAAACCCTGCTCTAGACCCACCTCTGTGCATGATATAAATGTAATATGTAATAAAAAAAAACACATAAAAAAGAAAACCAGTCTCTCTCTCAATTTATACCAACCTTAATACAAGGTCTCTTCACAAAGGTTGTTTGCAGAATCAGTTTGGGAGCTGAAGGCCCCACGACTCCTACGCAGGCTTGCTCCATCTTGTAAGGCAGGTGTGGGGAAACTTTGGCCAAGCTGGCTAAGGGTGATGGGAGCTGGGAGTCCAACGTGAGGACCACAGGTTCCTCACCCCTGGGCTAATGAAACATCAAAAGCTGGTGACAGGGGCAAGCTGGGCTTTTCAGAGGATGGGGACGGGCTACAGCGAAGTGGCAGAGCATCTGCTTGGCGTGCAGCATGTGCCCAGCAACTCTAGGTAAGGCTGGGAAGGTCCAGTCCAAAATCCTGGAGAGCTGTTGTCAGTGTAGGCAAGTGGTTCCTAACACTTTCTCCCCCATGGATCTCTTGAGAGTAGCAGAGGGCTGCTTAATGGTTTTATCTGCTTGTTGCAGCGACTGCAATGCCCTGTACTAGATTGATGCGCGGTTTTTAATTGTGTTTCTATTGCTATAAGCAGCAGAATTAACGATTAAAAGCAGAGGTGACTATTGAACACAAGGCACGTACCCTCTCCCATCTTCAACCGCAAAGCCACACACATCACAGGCCACCTGAATGAAGCTTGCAGATGCTTCAACGGCCTCTCTTTGGGGAACCCCTGCTGTAGACAATACAGAGTTGGATGGACCAATGGTCTCACTTGGTACGATGCAGCTCTCTACGTTTCTGTCTCGTATGTCCAAATCTCTTCTGCAAAATGGGCAGGAATGTGCAAATCGGCACAAGTTGCAGAATTTAGTTGTCTTTGCAGAGAATGCTAGTGGGTTCCTCCTCCTCCTCCCCCCCCCCTCACCAATTAACGTGGCTGTTTTCCTTTTAAGTCTCCTTTTACCTTGTTACAGCAGGACATTAGCAAATGATAGGGAAATGACACTTTTCTGTAAATGAGTGGACCAAAAGAACCCCAGAAACAGCGGAGGCTTTTGGGACTTCTAGTGCAGGAACAGGAAGGCACTTGGTTGGTAAAATCTGAGCCGCACACAGAAATGTTAATACAAACAACACGAAAGATCTCAGGTTTCGTTTGTTCTTTTTTTTGAAAATCCTGTCTTTCTTTATTCCTAGTTTGCTCATGGTATACAACTGTGTAAACATCCTTTCGAAATAAAAGCCTTCCGTCAAGTCCGATGGTTTCATTCCCCAAAGTCTTCAGCAACACTGTTACATGGAAAATTAAAAAGACTAGGAACCTCCCCAAAGGAGTTAAAAATACCGTATTTCCCTCTCCCTTACCCCCCCCCATTCACTTTCTGTACGAAAGAACCATCCTTTCCCCAATTAAGAAGAACATAGTTTGTAATCTCTCAAGTCTCTCCTGGAGCCTCTATATATACTTTTTGCTTTACAAAAAAAGAGAAAATTATATATATATATATATATATTTATATATATGTTCATATTTATGGAGGGTCACCAATGAGGTCCTGTGTTTTTCGTTTTTCTTTTAGTTTCTATACATATGACGTACATCAGACAGTGTTGGACACAAAACATGAGGGAAAGTGTGGTGTGGTGGAAGGGGGAAAAGAACAGAAACCATCACTTGCCTTTTAACTAAAAACAGGTATAATAGTAATAATAATATAATTGTAATCATTAAACTAACAACCCATACACCTGCCCTCTGACACAAAGCCTTTTGTCCAATTGTGGGGGGGAAAATATGAGTGCACAACCCGTTTTTTTCTTTTTCTAATTTGGCATTTCACAGGCAGAAGTCTTGACGTTTACTGGTATCAAAAGAAAGAAGGGGGGGAAACCCTCCTGTGTCCTCTTTTTTTTCAGGGTGCCAGTTCTCTTTGCAAAGGGTGCAACGGGAGGAGGGCGTAGTGGTTCAATACCCGCTGCGAGATGGGAGCCCAGAACGGCTCGGGGGGGGGGGGTCCACTTTTGTAGCCTTCTCCTGTCCTTCCCCAGCAACCCTGACAAAAGAGTCGACGGGAGAAAAATGAGAAAGGGGTCGAAGAAATTGTGTGCAGAAGAAGAAGAAATGTCCACTGAAAAGCGATGCTGTCGGAAGAAAAAAAGAAAAGAAAGAAAGCCCAGTTGGGCCAACTGTGTCACTGAGCCAAATGCCGCAACAGGGCAAGCAGAGGTGAGTAGCTGCAGCAATCTGGGGCTGAATTCTGCCGTTTGGAGAGAAAAGTCTGCCAACGAACCAAACTCTAGCATGTACGTGGAGAGAGAGAGAGAGAATGGGTACTGTGTGCACGTGTGTGTGTGTGTGTAATACATCTTCCAGCGTGCTACAGAGCCCTTGTGTGTTCGCGGTGTGTCTCGTGTGCCTACGATGCCCAGTTCAACGTCTCCAAGTCACTGCCCTTTTTCTTGGCGAGGGTCAGCTCAGGCCAAACCCAGGAAGTCTTATCCCTTCTGTCGAGCACCTGGAGCACGGCAGTCCCCGCACGTGGGGAATCGTCCGCCTCGGGACCTTTCCCCTTATTTCCAAACATCTGTTGTTTGATTATTTGTTTGCCCGGTTCGGGAAGACGGGGGGGTCAGGGTTGAAAAACCAGGGTGGCCCCACCGCGTCAGAGCGGTGGAGCGGTGGAGAAGAGCGCGGCCGTCTGCTGCCGAGGGCCTTACAAGGTGCCGTGCTGCGATTCGTACTTGGAGAGGATGCTGCGGTAACGGGTCAGTTCCTGGCGGATGTTGGCCACTTCCTGGCGCAGGACGGCGTTCTCCTTCTCCAGGAAGGCTGCCCGGACTGTGATCTGGTTCTCCTTCAGGCGGCGGGCGTCCCGCGAGCGTTTGGCTGCCTCGTTGTTCTTGTACCGCCTGTTCCAGTATTTCTCGTCCTAGGTAGGAGAAACAAAACGAAACAGGTCAGTGTAGGCTTGTGAAGAGTGGGGGGGGGGGCACGAATTGCTGTTTATTATTTTAATAAGCTTACTTTTCGTTCAGGGAGCTCAAAGCTCTCCACCCCCACCGTTCAGCCCGGACACTGAGTTCCAGCTCTGAGGGCCTTCTCTTTAGTGGCGCCCACCCTGTGGGTAGCCCTCCCATCAGATGTCAAGGAAATAAACAACCATCTGACTTTTAGAAGACGTATGAAGGAATCTCTGCTTAGGGAAGTTTTTAATGTTTTATCGTGTTTTTAATATTCTGTTGGAAGCCACCCAGAGTGGCTGGGTAGGCCCGGCCAGATGGACAGGATGTAAGTAATAAATTTATTATTAATTATTGTAATTATTATAATTGCATGATTCTCAGGTGATAGTCCACCTGGGCACTGAACAGGGGCAGGCCTGCTTAGTTCCAGCAGGGCGGCTGTACTACGTGCCTTCATGGGGAAACCCAGCCAGATGGGCGGGGTACAAATAAATTATTATTATTATTATTATTATTATTATTATTATTATTATTATTATTATTTCTGGACATATAATATAAGCAAGCAGGGGCAGGAAATGTCTTCTTCTTTTTTAATACTAAAAAAAAAGTTCAATAAGGCACTTGGGGAGGCTTATTGGCTAAAGAGAGAGGTGCAGGTGCTATAGGTCAGGTGTTGGGAACCTCTGCCCCGTCAGATGCAGCTGAACTACAATTCCCCCCCTCCCCAGCCCCAGTAAGCATGACTACTTCTCCCAGTGCAGTGATGTAGCACACAGAGGACTGGGTTCGAATCCACCCACAGCCACAACACTCAGTTAGTGACTTTTAGGCCAGCTTCTGTCTCTCGGCAAAGTGCATTTCTGTGACTCTTTCTATTTCTTTATTTCTTTCTTTGTTTACTCCTGCTTTAGTGCGAAATCCCATAACCATCATTGCTGGAACTGTTCTAGATCTCTGAAGGGGCTAGCCTCTTTCTGAGGCCTGTGGGCAAAGCTTCTGGGTTTAAGTTTGAGGTTCAGCTGTTGTTTCTCTCCTAGGTTCCCCCCCTTAATTAAGGACATCATATCTTTGTATATTGGTAGCAACACATCATTTTGGAATCTCGGACAGAGATAGACATTCCCCAAAAGAACACACATGCTTCTTGAAAGAGCACGTGCGCGGTCATGCATACGCAAACACACCCTTTCCTGCCATTGCTTGACAAAATACGCATGGACACGCTACTTTCCTTTGAGACACACAATGCGAGACAATCATCCATGCCCGCCAGCTCAGAAAACAGGTCCGTACCCAGCAGCACATTTCCCAGACAGCCTATTTCTCCCCCATAACATTGTCACCTTGCAGCTGGCACGTGAAAAACTGCTAAACCCTGGAGAGAAATACACTGTCCTAGCCCTGCCAGCAAAATCCCTGGTGGTGGAAACCACCCTTCAGGCAGGCATTTTGGGCCAAGGGCATTACACTGGTATTTCACATCTGTCTCGTCTGTCTGTCTTCTAAAAAGCAGCTGCTGGGACCATGGTGGTGTTGGGTTTCCTTGATATTAATGTGGTCAATGGTGCTATTCAGAGGTGCGCGTTTGTAATTATAACCTGCATGGCAGCACATCTGTGAGCTTTTGGCAATTCAGCACACCTGAGGTACCTTAACAATTTTAACTAGTCAACAGGGGGAGTTTACCTACTGCACCGAATGCAGTGATGTGATAGGGTAAATTGATTATTTGAAAACCGTATTTAAGGTGGTCAAGTGGTGTAGTGTGTACTCTTATAGAATACTGTTAGGGAATGCTGTTGAGGAAAGGTGGTGAGAAGGGGTGTTTTGCAGCTGTTTGATTATTATTTAAAATTCAAAGATATTGCGGGCAAGTTTTTATTCCATCGCCCCAGTCGCTGCGCAAACTCAGTTGGTGCAGATATCCAACAGGTGCTGGGGGAACAGGGATTTTTTCCCTAGCCTGATTTCTCAGGCCACATTCACGCCATGCGTTTAAAATGTTACTTTACTTCAGAGAGAATTAAAAAAATGCTGTGATACCACTTTAAACATTCGTGGTTCCCCTCAGCCCACCCCACACAAAAAAAGGAATTCTGGGAGCTGTAGTTTGTTGAGGGTTTGTCACAGGGGACTCTTATTCCCAGAGTCCCCTGTGAACGGGGACTGGTTGGTTTAACAATCTCTGGAGATTGCAGCTCTGTGTAGAGCATGCAGTCGAAAATGGGAGGGTTTGGGCAACAAGCCTAGCTCCGCCCACTCACGCCAGCGGATTCCACCCAAATCTCGTCAAGCAGCACATGCCACAGTGGGCAGGGTCACAGCTGGTACACTGTAACCTTGGCTGTTGGGTATCAGTCGACAGGAAAGAGCTTAGAAAATGTTAAATAATAATGCTAAGTAGTTTAAACAAGTGATATAATAACAAATGTCAATTCCCCAAACTTTTTGATCTTACTTAAAAGGGCCCAGCCTTTTAAAAAGAAAATTAAAAAAGCACCCTGTCTCCTGTTGTGAAGTTAACGTGCTGCGGAATAACCGCCGGTGGTGAGATATTATGGGAGTTGTAGTTCAACAAAGCACTGGAGTGAAACCACACTGGCTGTCCCTGGGCTACAACACTGGGCAAGGAAGAGCCAGGTTCAGGCCTCCACTGAATTCACTGGGTCAGCCACTTTCTCGCATCCTAGCCTACCTCACAGGGTTGCTTGTGCACAAAGCAGAGACCAAGGCTCAGGAATCTGTGGCCCTCCAGATGTTTCTGGCCTCCCATCTCCCACCAGCCAGTAGGACCAATGGTCAGGGTCGGGGTGTGTGTGATGGGAGCTGTAGTCCAATAGCATTTGACACAACACAGGCTCCCCAGCTGCTCAAAACAAGCACCTCTGAACATTGGAAAGGCCACATATCCTCTGCCCCATGTCAATCTCTGAACAGGGGGCATGAACTCTGTATGTAGGAAGTATATGTATGAACTGAAGAGCATTTGACATCATACAACGAAAATCTCTTAAAATATTGTTCCAAGATCAGAGCATTTTGCGCCTCTCTCACCTTCTGATCATCCGGGACCTGTATTTTCCGTGCCTTTTTCATGATGGGCTGCGGCTTGAGCTCTTCCTCGGAAAACCGATGCTTGCGGGGGTCGAAGGTCTCGTGCCCCGGGATGCTCGACAGTGCCAAGTCGGCAGGGTCAGGGTCAAAGTTCATGAGGACCTCCACGCCCTCGGGGTCCACAGGGCTGGGCGTGCTTCGGGACACAGGTGTTACGGGACCTGGAGTGGGTGTGGAGGCAGGAGAAATACAGGTGAGCTTCACAAATAAAGAGAACCCGCAAGAGGGCAGCAGCACCCACAACAGGCTATCTGCAGGCTGGTCCGCCCCACACTTCCATTGCAACCTCTACTAAGTCCTTTGTACACAAACACACATGCACATCCATATGTTATAGACATTGCATTATGTACATATCCACCCCATTGTCTTTTATTTTCTCTGCAGAGTATTTCAGGAAGAGGCCTGTAGGGCTGTGTGTCTTCTTGAGAAGTGGAACGGTGAATTGGGGACACACGGCTTTGCTGCTGCTCAGGCAGCTGCAGCTGCACACATGATGGGGATTAGAGACACGCAGAGGGGCTGGCAAATTTCTGAGGATTAAACGGCACTGCAAGCCCGTTTTGGGAACAGCACTATGCAGTATGCGGTGTCCAGCTAGCCACGTGGACCCTGCCGATCTGTTTAAATGCCTAACAGATGGGGGGATGAGGCATATCAGAGAGCGGATCCAGACAACCATTTCGCAAGTGACAACCGCTTTGAAAAAGCTCATCATGTGCCACCACTTGGGGAACTGGGAGACAAGGCAACTCTGGTGGCTTGAGGAGGCAAATGGCCGTCCCTCTAAGCCTCTTGGGGTTGCTAGGGGCAAAGCAGACAAGCGAGCCCAGGAAGCTCTAGCCCAGGGTTTCCCCAGCTTGGGTCTCCAGTTGTTTTGGGACTACAATTCCCATCACCCCTGACCCACTAGTTAGGGATTTGGGGAATTGTAGTCTAAAAACAGCTGGGGAAACCATGCTCTATGTCTAGACCAATAAAAGAAACTTTGCAACTCTCCTCAGAGACCAGGGTCCCCACTTCTCCCCTCAACTCAGGTGTCTGCCTTCCCATCATTTCCCCCATCACTAAGCTCCCCCCTCCGGATCTCTTGGTTCTCATGCCCCCAACCTCAGAAAACTTGAGATAAAGAACACCTCCTCCCAAGGTCATCCACCCACCACCTGCCCCCTCAGAAAAGCCAGGAGTCATACGCCCCACCCTCAACTAGATCTCTCTAACTCCTATACACTTACCACCAGTCTCCCCCCCATAAAAAAACACCCACAGGGCCCCCCAGAATCCCCGCTCCCTTTAGGCAACACTAAAACCCCTCTATCCTCAGATAACCTTGTACTCCTGTTCCCATCACTACAGCCCTCTCCTTTTGAAGAAAAACACAATCCTGGTTCCCTCTAGCCCCCCCCCTTTGCCCTTTCTCCTCTTGAAGAAGCCAAGAGTCCTCCCCTCCCCCCCAATATTTCTTTCCTTGGAAAACCAAGAAACTCCAGAGCCCAACGCTCCACCCACTAGTTGCCACAGACGCACCCCGGAAAAAAACGGGTTTCGACTTCCCTGAAACACCCTGGAGTCCACACACACACACACCGTCCTTGGGGGACCCCTCAACTCCCCAGAGAGAACCCCCACCCGTGGTCCTACACCCCCCGGAACCCCTTCTTTACGTGGAAAAACCCGGGAATCCTGATCTCCACTCCCACCTCTCCTTGAAGGAAGTCAGAATCTGATCTCTCTCGCTGGACCCCCCCACCCCTCCAGGGAGAACCCAAGAAGAGTCCTACTCCCGCCTCCCCGCAGAACCCAGGCGTCCTGCGTGGCCGCGCTTCCCTCCGGCCCAACCTGCCCGGCTGCTGGGATAGGCGGACACCCGGTCACCCTCAGGCACACACCCCCTCCCGCCCCCGTCCCGCGAGAGGCCCAGAAGCAGCAGCAGCAGCAGCAGCAGCACCCGCTTCCTCCTCCTCCTCCTCCTCCTCCTCCTGGGCTTGCAGCAGCAGCAGCAGCAGCAGCGCCGCCTCTCACACCGCATCCCCACGTGCCCGCTGTCCCCGCCCTGCGCCGAGGAAGGGGGCCTCCTGCCAGCTGGCAGCAGCGAGAGGAGCCGAGCCGCGACATGTGTTCGCAGAAGCAGGGCGAGGCACGTGAGCGGGAGCAGGAGGCTCCGTGCAGCAGACACGAGACCGGGCTTCCCAGGCGGGAGCCAGCAGCGCAGGATTTCCGCGCGCAGCAACAGACACGGGATTCCCCGCAGCCTGCCGCCGCGCCGGGGAAGGAGAGCGCGCGCGCGCACACACATGCACGCGCGTGCACTTCCCCACCCCCCACCCCACCGCGGGGGTGGTGGGCATCCAGTACCCCCGGAATAGTTGGAAAGGAGGAGAAGGGAATCCAGAATTCCTGAATTCTTTTTTTATGCGGCGGGGGGGGGGGGGAGGAAGCTGTTGGTATTTGGAATTCTGCGTGTCTATGGAGGAGGAGGAGGGGGGGGGAGCCCGCGGCTGTTGGTATTCAGGATTGCTAGGAACGAGGAAGAGGAGCGAGCCAGCAAAGTGGGGGGAGGGGATCGGTGTTCGTGGGCAAAAGATACTGTCCAGGACTCCTGGGTTCTCATGGGGGAGGGAGCTTCGAGGCGCTGGCATCAGGATCCGCGTATGTGGGGGAATGGGGTGGACAGGCGATTGTCCGGGACTCCTGGGTTCTCCGGAAGGAAAGGGGGGCTTCTATTGAACTCGAATGGGTGTTGGTGATCTCCTGTGGGGAGATATGAGGGGGGGGGGCTATGGGTATTCAGGATTCCTGGGTTCTCTGGAACAGAAGGTTGAGGGCGCGAGGGGACAGAACAAATGATTAGGAAGAAAAAAGGTGCAGCACTATTAGCAGTACTCTAGGACTCCTGGGTTCTCTGGGCAGGGAGCAGCAGTTAGTGGGGTGGAGTGGGTGGGGGGAAAGTATTGAGTGTCCAGGTGTCTGGATTAGATCAGTGGCAAAACACTGTACTTTGTGGAGTAGAGTGGGAGGAAAACGTTGGGGAGAAATATGGGGACATAGGTGGGAGGCTCTCTGTTAATACACTGTAATGCTTTGTGGTTCAAGGGGGGGGCACCCAAATTTACCCAACTTACATCTGTGAAAAACATAATTCCTTTGCATTTTACGTCACCTTTTTGCCACCAGCAAAGTCTACACTGCCCACTGCTAGCTCGAGGAGGTAACACTTTCTCTGGAGTGCTCACTGGGGGCCACCAGGGCAGGAATCCCAAGCGTCCCTCTGTACTTCACTAAGGATGGCGTCAAAGTCGTCCCACTACCTCGTTTTCCCGATATTTCTCTCCACAAACCACAAGCGCTAGTCTCCCAACTCTGCGTTTCAAACAAAACCCAAACATCTCATGATATCCACCCTCCTCTTGCGATTTCCCAAATCGCACCAAAAAACACAACTGTAAATGAAAGCAGAAAATATTAAAGTATTAAGTATTAAATGGTAGCAGGTAACTTTCAGAGCACTGTCTATTTTATTCTGAAGCTTAAACCCACATTAGCCTGCCCTCCCCACCGAGATCCAATGCACACCTTGGAGGCAGAAATCTGAACAATGTCGGTAATTCCCGCAACTCAAAGGGACAGTTTGAAAATAATAGTATTTCAGATTCAGGGAAAGTATCCAGTATAAGTTAGTTTTAGGAGCGCTTGCCAACTTTAGAAGGTGGGGAGCCCCCTCCCAAAATGAAAACACAATTCCCTTCCCACCCGACCATCTCACAAAGTCCCAAGTTTCTAAAACACATGAGCTGTTAAAGTTAACACATGAAATAATGAAAGTAACCTGGTGCATGACCCTTTGGCCCTGCAGATGTTGCAGAACTACAACTCCCATCATGACTGTCTGTGCTTGCTGGGCCTGGTGGGAGTTGTAGTTCAGCAATGTCTGGAGGGCCAAGGACACCCAACACCTTATTTAAACACAAACATTAAATTGCAAATCTTTATAACTCTCTTAAAGGTAAAGGACCCCTGACAGTTAAGTACAGTTGTGAACAATTCTGGGGTTGCGGCTCTCATCTTGCTTTACTGGCCGAGGGAGCCGGCGTTTGTCTGCAGACAGGTTTTTCCGGGTCATGTGGCCAGCATGACTTAGCTGCTTCTGGTGAAAGCAGAGCAGCACATGGAAACACCATTTACCTCCCTGCCGGAGCGGTACCTATTTATCTACTTGCACTTTGATGTGCTTTTGAACCGCTAGGTTGGCAGGAGCTGGGATCGAACAACGGGATCTCACCCCGTTGCGGGGATTCAAACCGCCGACCTTCTGATCGGCAAGCCCAAGGCTCAGTAGTTTACAGCACAGCGCCACCTGCGTCCCTATAACTCTCATATAAATAGTATAAAATTGCACCCCAAAGTTTTCTCTTTAATATCCTAGCCTACCCATGAAGCTCTTATCCAAGGCAACCAACTAGGTCCACACCTGCATAGTTTCAGAACTGCTGCAACCTTCCTTCTGCACACTCTGCAACAAAAAATGCGTGGAGGACCCTACTGAAATTCTTAATACTTGTGATCTAAACTGGGTAAAAACCACATGATCTGCTTCTGCAAACTAGGAAGGGACTAAACATGGATCTTCCCCTCCTAAATCCAAACAGAGCAAAATTTGCTTTTATTTTCTGCAATGGTGTGTTTGTGTGTTAAACATCTGCTGCAAACACAAATATTTAACCAAAATTTAATGGGGGCATCAGACAACGGGGGACTAAGAAGGAGAGGGGAAGCGCAATTCTTGCAGCAGCCAGGAGGGGGCCACTGGTATTACCACTGCAACCCAGAGAGGCTGGGATTGAAGAACTATTTGCAATCAGGGAGGAGATTAGAAACTCAATTTTCTCTGCAACCAGGGAGGGAACATGAAACCGCCCTCCCAACACAGGGAGGGCTCTAGAAACTGCTCACTCCTCCTATCCAATGTGGTGTGTGCTCAGAGGTACCCCCCTCCACTTTAAAAAAAATATCCAAATAGGCTAAATTTTGCACTTGCGAGTAAACACTGCATGCTTTGCATAATTTATTCCAAGGCATAACACAACAACTACTTTTGTCAGGCGAATAGAAGGAGAGACTGGTGCATGTAGCCTGGAAGCAGGTAGCAGAGGGGGTGGGAAGGACAGGAAAAAGGCCGGAAGGGAGAAAATCAACCCTCCCAAGTCTGCTTTTCATTTTAACTCTTCCCCCCACCCCAAAAGGCAGGGCTTTGTTCCATGCACTTCTGTGTAACATGTAGTTTGTTCTTGACCTTGAAATGAAAGGGATACTACAATATAACCCTTGTTCCACAGCAGCCACTATTAGGCTGTAAAAACACCTTTTAGCCTTGAAACCTAAGAGCTATTTCAGAGAGTCAACTGAGTGTCTTCTGAACGGGAGCTGCAGTTCCCATCATGATGACTCTCTTTGCAAACATACAGCTAAAACTTGCGGGGAGCTTGGAGCACAAACAAAGTTATATGTAAAAAGGGGAGGGGGGTTGACATTCTCACAGCTCCTTCCAAGAGGAGGGGCGACAAATGCCAGCAACAACTTCGACTCCATTTCCCCACCACCACCAACAACCTCACACCCAAAGTACAGCACAGTTTACCTGTCTGGCTGCTGCCGTGGTGGTCGTAATCACTACCCACTAGGCCTTCGCCAGACGAGGAGCAGATGGAAGACGACGACGCGCAAGAGGCCGGGCGGCTAAGGTCCACCACCACCCCGCTGGAAGGAGAGGCAGTGGGTTGGCTCCCCGGCGAGAAGGGCTGGTGAGCTGGGCTCGGGGGCAGCCCGTTTTCCAGCAAAAACTCGTCCAAGTCAACGTACTCAATCTCGTTGTAGGGCAGCGTGCGTTCCCACAAAAGGGAGCCCAGGTAGGCACATTGCCCAGGCCGTGAAATGCTCAGGTCGTCCTCCATTTTGCGTTCCTTGTCTTTGATGACACCTGCAGAGGGGCAGAAGGAGAAGCTTGGGTTAAGGAAGAAGGTTTATGGGATAAGAAGCATCTAGGGGCAGAAACCTAGAGGCCGGAGCCAAGAAAGCGGAAATCTACGTGTGTGCAGGTTTTTCCACAGGACAGGGCAAGCGGAATAAAGGAATCTCGTCAATGTTACACCTGTTGACATGGAAGTGGACTGGGAAGATGGACAAAAGGAAGAAAATAATCATTCTGAAGTCTGTAAATTGCCGTAACTTTGCAATTCTAAGGGTTTTGCAAGGTGAACAGCAATAGATTCCACTGCACAAGGGAGGGTGAGAGATCAGCAAGACTTAATGTTTATGTACATAGCTGTGTGCACTTGGAATACAACACCCAGCACTGCTGGCATGGGGAGTTTCAGGCACGCACACGGGTGCAAAGTGCAAAAGGCCAGAGTGTTGAGGCAGTTGCTTCTAGTATCTGGGCTTGGCCACCCTCTGAACCCAGACAGCCCCAGGCAACCCAGGACAGAGTAAGAGGGTCCTTGCCATATGCCTCTCTCAAGCAATCGGGCATCCCAACATCTATCTAGTTGCACGTGGCTTTGCATCGCATTTGGCACTTGAGTGTGGGGGTGGCTGTGTACACAACACACGTTTAAAGCACACCACGTCCCCCCCCCTTAACCCTGGGAACTCTAGCTTATCTCTTGCAGAGCTGCAATTCCCAGCACCCTTCAATCACAGTTCCCAGGATTCTTTGGGTGAACTTGTATGCCTTACATGTGTGGTGGGTGGGCGGGCATTCCTGCACGGGGCTCCCATGTGTGTTTATCACTTCCTTACATTCTCACAGCCCAAGAGCCCAAAGCAGATAAAACGGTTCTGCTCAAATATAAACTCTGCACGGTCCTCCTCTACGGGCACAGGCAGGCTGTGCAGGTGGGTGGGTAAATAAAAGGCGCAGGCTGCCAGTAAGAGGGCCAGATGGCTGGGAGAGATGCTGTGCTGATGGGTCGCTCCAGCGTGTGGCAGTCGGCATCTTTGAGCCGCGGATGCTGCTGAAACCTGCCTGGGCCCCATCCCTATCTCTCCAGCCCTAGAGGCCTGCATGCCGTTCAGCAGCAAAAAAAAAAACGTGAGCGCTTGCCTCACCCCAGATGACCCCATGCTCAGCCACGCTTGATTGGGCTCTCGGCTCTCCTGCGCCCTCGGAGCTCTTTCAGCCCATCTGCCTGCCTGAATCCCTCCAGCTCTCTCGTCTTTGGTCTGGGTGGGGCGGCAGCAGCAGCAACAGCAGCCGCCGGGTGACCCTGGTGTGTGCATTAATGTGGGGAGGGAGCATTTGGTGCTCTTTGGGGGGGGGCTGATCTGACTGGCATCTTCTGTGCTGGCATTGAGAAGGTGCCCCTCACCACCACCACCCAGGCCACGCCAGGGGATGCCGCAAGGACCCCGGTTGCTAGAGCTCCCCTTATTCTAAGCTCAATAGGTTGTGCTCCCATACCAAAAGAATAAGGAGTTCGGGGTCATATAATTAGATTCGCTCCCCCATAGTGCTCAGATTACAGAAGGAGTCCAGCCTCTTTTGCAATATTATATTATTATTATTGTTGTTGCTGTTATGTTGTTATTATTAACAACTATTATTATTATTATCATTATTATTATATTTGTACCCTGCCCGTCTGACTGGGTTGCCTGAGCCACTCTGAGTGCCTTCCAACAAATATAAAAGCATAATAAAACATCAAATCTTATAGAAGACTGGGGTAGAGGGAGAGTTAGCTAAGGTTGGGAGTGAGCAGGCAGGAATCAGGGTACAGACTTGCAGATTTCCTTTTGTCCCACAATTCCTGAGGTCTTCAACCAGGAACTGCTTGTTCCAGCGGGTTGCCTCCATTCCTTAACCAAGGTCACCCTCTTTCCCATGCACTTGGGAAGAACCCACTGCCACCTCCACCCCTCACTGGGCTTGAGGGCTCTTGAGGTTTACAGGCCGGGATTCTCCTGAAGACACCCCACCCCTCTGCACGAGGCTCAGGCAGGCTTGGGAGTGGCACACCATACCTAAGCCCTGACTCTGCCCAGACACGTGGGGCAGAAGTCCGGGACCAGCTGACACCTGCGGTGACACCAGCCTGGCACCCCGAAACTGGGCGAGTCACCCGCAACGCCCCACAGATCAAGCGAAGCCTGTGCGTGGCTGCCTACAGCACAGCTCCCCAGTCCTGAGCTGAGCAGCTGATCCACTCCAAATCCACCCCAGACAACCCTCTTCCACTTTTCTTCCAATGAACCCCCCCCCCCAAACAACTATCACCAAAGAGTCGGAGCGACTCAGACGATAGGCTATCTGAGATTCAGGTTCAAATCCTGGCTCAGCCATTGGAGTCACCGGGCCTTGGGCAAGTTCTTAATCCTCAGTTATCCTCATCTGTAAAATGGGAATATTATTAACTACCTCGTCAGGTCTACAGGTATTGCAAAGATAAAGGAAGTAGTGGAGGAGGGGGAGATATTATTCATGAGTATTATGAGTTGCGAGGAACGTGACACAGGCAGAAATACAACTGTTGAAGTTATACAATAAAATATGCAGAACAATGTAGTAAATTAATTGAACTGTAAGCATTTTGTCACCACTCTTAACTTTGCCCCTCAGTTGTATTAGCTTCACAAACTTGGTCCAAAGTACCCCTCACCACTTCCTAGTATTGCCCTGTGTCTGTTCCTGTCCCCCCCCGGTAATCTTTGAATGCCCTCCTCCCGCCACAGTCAATATTATGTAAATGATATAAAGCTATATTTGGAGTTATGAGTCAAATATTCAAAGTCTGGGTCCATTTATATGAATTTACATCCCACCCTTCATCTCCAAGGAGTCCAGGGTGGCAAAACAAGATAAAAACTTTTTTTTAAAAATCCAAAACAGATAAAAGCATTCCAAAATATGATTGTAATCATATAAAATCAGTTTAGGGAGCAATCAAAGAGGCTACCAAAGCTCAAGCCTCAGTTTTCCTCAACTGTGAAATGGGAACAACAAAACTCAGCTTTGTGGAGGCTGTTGTGGAGAGGAAAGCCATCTGCAAGTTGCAGGACACACCAGGAATAATATAATGAAATTGCATCTCTATCAGTCTGTGGCCAGTGGCATGTTTACTCAGGTGTAAAGCCAATGGGATTTTATAAAGCTTACTTCCATGTATAAACAACCAAGGGTCCCCTGACACCTGAAAGGATAAGACATTTATTGTGCCCATAAGCTTCTGCAGACCAGAGTCCATTTCTGTGTATCCGATGAAACTGATACCCACAATAAACTTTTTAAAAGGTGCCACAGACTAGAAATGAATTGCTTCCAAGTAAAACGTACTCAGGATCCAGCCGCCCAAAGCATTGGAGCGTGGTCATTAACAACAACAACAACAACAACAAAAACCTCAAAGTAACCAGGGTCAGGCGAGTTTCTCAATGGCTGGAGCCAGCAGGAGCCTATTCAAGCAGGACATCAGTTTACTTTCTGTTCCGAAGGGGAATGGTTGACATTCAGCTATAGGAGGAGAAGCAAAACTCGGTCCTTCCTTTGGGTGGGTGGGAGGGCCAAACCTACAACAACACCACTGGGGGGGGGGGGGCAAGACTAGTCAGCACCCAAACAAATCTGGCATAGAGTGCCTGTGCACAAACACGTTTGTTTATCTGTGTGTACAGAGCGAATGGCACCCTTGCAGGACGGGTGGCAGGATGCCCAAGAAGCAAGACAACCCCCCCCTCAAGATATATACACTCTGCCCATCTTAATGAGGGGCACATTCCTATCAATATAATCCATATTAAATAAAAAAAAAACCTGAAACAAGTCTCTGCAGTCCGAGATGCCCACCTGCTCTGCCAGGAGCCCACCCCGGCCGGAGGGTGCCAATCCCCCTCCCCCTCCAGCGCGCGCAAAAAGTGCCCGCAAAGATACCCACCGTCCGTGTCGGTGTGTCCGCCTCCCATCTTGTCCGCCGGCCAGAGCCCAAATGCCAGCTTGTGTGTGGCAGCTTCCTCGCCACTCTGGTGTACCTCCCTCTTCCCCTTTCCCTCCGTGAGGCGTTGACCCCGGGTGGCACCCTGGGTGCCCCTGCAATGTCCTAGCCGCCGCCGCCGCCTCCCGCCTTGCCCTTCGCTGCCCGCTCGCTCGTGCGAAAAAAGTCTTGCGAGAGTGTTTCCCGGGGCGAAGCGCCACAGCAGAGCGCCCGCGCGCACGTTTTGCTCCCTCCTGCTGCGTCCCGTGGCCAGGCTGTGTGCAGCTTTAAGGGATTTACTGCTGCCAGCCAGCAGATGCAAGAGAGTGTGTGTTTGGGTGAGTGTGTGTACGCGCACGGGAGGCTGTGCGCATGTCCAGAGACACCGCTTGGTGGATCACCCTGGAAAACCCTGACGAGTTGGCACCTCTCCAGCAGCAGCAGCAGCAGCAGCAGCAGCGAGAGAACCCAGGCGTCCGGGCTCCCCAAACCTCCCCCTCCCCTCCCGATCCTCGGAATCCGCGACCCACGCAGCCTTCGCATTCGGCACCACATTCCCCGACAGAACCCAGGAGTCCTGGGCAGCTCGCCTCTCTGTCCTCCCCCCCCCCTGCCAACCGCTTCCCCTCCCAGAAAACCTGACAGGCCCTATCCGTTCCCTCCCCAACCCGCTCTCTTTGTCATTGTTTTACTTAGTTCTATCAGAATCGGCTGCCCATCTTGGCAAACACCCAAGGGGCAAAAAAGCAATACGGGATCGAAATGCACACGCACGGCAACGGTAGGGGCAATTGAATAATAGAATTGTAAAGTTGGAAGGGGCCCTAAGGGTCATCTAGCCCAACCCCTGCAACGCAATATTCTTTTGCCAACAATGAGGCTTGAACCCACGACCCTGGGATCATGAGTCTCATGCTCTACCGACTGTGCTATCCCACCTATAGAAGTCCCCTGCCTCATATATCTAGGAGTCCTGGCCCCCAAACTTGTCTTGCCCCTAATGCCCCTCCTCCTGCCCCAATACCCCTCCTCTCCCAGACATGCCAGGAGTTCAGGCTCCCTGGCTCCTCCTAAATCTTACGCCACCAAAGGCATTTACCTTCTTTCTCCAGAACGCCTAGGTCCCAGGCCCTTCCTGCAATAACTAGATTTCGACCTCCTTCCAGATCTTCCGTGGCATCCCATCCAGAAGTAAACATGGGTCTGTCCCTATGCATATATGGGGCCTATATGAACCCACTGCATGGGGTCTTCCCAATTTAGAACAAATGCCTTTTGATTGGAACTCACAACCCAGGAGAGGAGCATTTCATGGATGGAAAGAATTAACAATGCCGCATTAAAAGCAACCACAGTTCACACACACACCCCACAATCGAGACGGAAAAGCCCAAAATTGACCGTTCAGGCTCTGAAGGCCATCTGGATAGAACGGGAGGGGAGGACAAGAGTATATAAATATCACGGCATATCATTAATAGGAAGGACTTCCCTTTCCAGAGGCCCTGAGTCTGAGCAGGTCTTTGCAACTTACAGATTTTGTTATGGGTTTTTTAGTTTTTTAGAAAGAGGGAATGAATGGCTCAATTTTTTTATATATGAGCATTGGACAAGTGTGTGCAGGGTGGGTCCTATAGACAGATATAAGGCAGGTGGGTGGTGTGAAAAGACAGATGAACAAGGAGGCAGCTATAAAGGGGGCGAATATAGGTTGAGAGGTAAACTATGGGGTGGGGAGATGGATGTGGTGGCAGGTGGAGGGACATTTATAGGATGTACTTACAGACTGAGCAGACCAAAGCTTATGTGCCAATAATTCTGCTCATCTTTAGACTGCCACAAAACTCTTTTTTCCATTGAAGGCAGACATTTATGAAACGACAGAGAGGCCCGGACTAATATTATGGGATGCCTGGGAGATGGATGGAGTAGAAGGATGGCCTCTAAGGGTAGCCCACGGGAGACATGATTGGCTAGGCAGACTCATATGCAAATCCTGCCTCTGCCAAGGACGACAGCCCTGCATCAGTAGCTTCCCTATCTGTGAAATGGGAATAAGAGTGACCCAGCCGTTTCAAGGGCAAACTCTAGGGAAGATTCTGCAGTGCCCTGAAGATTAATACAAAAAAAAAACACCACCAGCAGCAAGAAAATGGATGGATGTATAGAGGAAACACGGAGCTAAGTACATGAATATCTACACTTAGGGAGAGATGGACAGGCAGGCAAAGGAGGAACCGGGTGGATGAATGATTGCAAGGGAAGATCGAAGGGGTATCACTCACATGAGCCCAGGTCCTTGGCCCCTCGGCGGTCGGGACTTTTGACCGGTCCCTGAAGGAGGCTCTTGAGACTGACCATCGTGGAGCTCGGGGTGGCTAGCCCCAAAGGAGGAGAGGCGAGCATGGGGCTAGGAGCCGGGCTACTTTGGGTGGCTGGGCGGGCCATAGCGAAAGCTGCAGCAGCAGGAAGATCCAGGAGGTGCCCACCGCTGAAAATTGCTTTTTTCGCCCTTCTTCTATGGTGTCAAGCAGGGGACAGCGAATAAAAACAAAAAAGTCCTTGTGGAAAACAGCAGCAGATACCCCCGAGGGAGATTCGCCGATTAGATGCTCGACTGGAAAAGGAAGTTGAGGTGTAGGTTTTGAGGGGGGTTTTAAATTTTATTTTAAAGGAGGAGGCTGTCTTCTCTCTCTCTCCTGCCACCAGCCTGGAAACAAGCCTCCAGAGGGGCAGGCGATGGCCCCCACCTTGCCTCACTCCGATCCAAATTTAGCAGCCAACCGGCTCTGAGGAAGATCTCCCCAAAATATGGGCAAAGAAAAGAAATATATAAATATATATATATTTGCGATGAAGTTATTGGAAAATGTGGAGCGGGGTGGAGTAAAGAGCTCCTAAGATCCAACGAGATTTCCCTAGGGAACGGCAGGGTTGTATTTCCAATCTTGCTAGAACAAAATTATTTCCCCTAGAATTAAAAGTCACCAGCTTTCGGCGAGCTTTAGCAGATTTAAGGCGCCAAAGAAAAACGGAAAAGTCAGCAAATCCAAAATGCCCAGTCGATCCCTTTTCTAAGGATCTCGCAGTTGCAGTAGCTGCAGCGACGGGTGATCTCCGCTGCTTTTTCTTTCAGTCAGATCCTAAATAGGCTGGAAAAGGGATGTCCGTGTTCTATAAATGGGGAGGGGAGACCCCGTCTTCTCCGCAGGCAATGAGGGAATCCGAGTGTGGGGGAACCTCTTCGCACCTTCCTTTTATTAATCAGTATTATTATATTATAATAATAAAAATAAAGGGAAACCGAAAGCAGATCCTGCCGCTTTCCAGAATCCTTCGCTCCGGCTTTCCCCCAAATGCAAATCCACAACCAATATTTTTTTTAATAAAAGAAATTACATATAAATAAAAATTGCTCCAGTTACTTTCCTCTAAGCACTTTGCAACTGTCTTCGGGTCTTTCCCCCCTCCTTTTGCAACATTCGAAGTGGGAGGAGCCGCGAGGGCCCAATGGGCGGAGCTCAGAGCGCCCGTCTCTTCCAATCGGCAGCCCAAGAGCCCGAGATTTGCAAACACAGCTCCCCCGTCCCGCGCCCTTCCCGTTCTGTCATGTGCGCCTGCCATGGGGCAGGTGGGGCTCTGACCTAGATTTGGCCAATAGCAGAGCAGCAGATGGGAGGAGCCTGACCCAGTTTTGGCCAATGGCGAGCCGGCGGGAGGGGTAGCAGGAGACTGCTCGGGATTGGGAGCACGTGAGCAGGCACGTGTTGCTGGTGTTGTGGTGAGGGAGCGGAGCAGAGAGAAAGTTGGGTCTTAAAGGGGCAGCGGGGAGGCCACGGGAAGGTGGGTGATCCCTGCCTAAAGCGATCACAGGCTAAACCAGGAGCCGGGGACCTCTGCTCTTTTCTCCTTGCAGGGTTCTTGCCTCTGCTGCTCAGAAATACAACTGGGACGGGGAGGAGGGGAGTGAAACATCTCACCAAAGCAAAGCAGCTTACCCTTTGCAGAGCATAGGAATCCAAAGGATTAAATCCTTAATGCCAACATGCTACAAATCTCTATATAAAAGTATAGTTGTTGCGTGCAGTGCGTTACTGTACTCAGAGTTGATCCATCTAAACTGATGGGCATGCCTAGCATAGACACACTGGTTTCCAGTGGAACTACTCTTTCACTGGCAGCGTAACAGCAGTGAGATGTGCAGAACTAAAGCAGGCTCTCACCGGAGCTGGCATTCTGGAAAGGCACAGAGCTCACTTCACTCCCACAGAAATGATGAGCTCAGCCTTTCTGCTCCTAATATGCCCCATGTGGAGCTGCCAGGTTTCATAGCAAGCATTTCCACAAACGCTCCCCCCCAGTAATGCACATGTGGCTTTTCCTACATTTGTGCCGCAGAGTGTGGAGGGGGTGGGAGGGAGAGGAAGTTACATTTTGTGGAACTGACTACCAGATGCAGTGCTTCAAAGCCTAGGAGCCTTCTCTTTACAACACAAAGATGCTGCTCTTATTGGTGTGTAAAGGTAAAGGTGTAGCTGCATGTAAAAAGGTAAAGGTAAAGCTGCAACAAAATGCATAGAAAAACCATTTCAAATTCTGTATATGCAGATGCACCTTCAAGAACATGACCAATAAGGAAATGCGCAAATCAAATTAATATGTGCAAAAATAAATGAACACCATTTATTCTAACTGCAGATTATGGCTTTTCTCTGGTTGGGGTGGATCTGGCATTTTTACAAGCGCAGAATTCGAAATCCTCCTCATGTACCTTGAATACCACACAAAACGTGCCTATCAGTGAGAAGATGCCACAAATCTTTTGGTGCACTCTCTTCAGAATTGTAGCTCTGTGCTCAGCACAGGATTCCTTCAGGGAAGCCATGGTTGTCTAATGTGGTATGGTACTGCTTTAAATGTCTAGTGCAGATGGCTCACAAATTTGAACCTGGGCCCATGCCCCCAAACTTGTGCACAAAATGGAAACACTTCCATCCCACTGAATAATCACAGAGAAAGCTGTAAATTGGGAATTAGGGTTCTCCAGTAATAGGCTACAACCCCATAATTCCCTGTACAAAAATTTTTATTTGCACATCTTGATTCCACTTCTCCTACCCAATGTGTAGCAATGGCAGACCTAAGCAGCTGGAGATACTTTAAAGCAAGGAGGAGGATCAATGGAGCAGCTGGCCTAGTTGAAAAGGGGGCTTGGTTCTTTCAGGAGGGGGAGAAGGCCACTGTCTGGGGCAGGGTCCTTAATCAACTTCTGGATCTGAAAACAGAGAGAAGGGGATGCAGATGTGAAATCTTCCAGGGGCTACCAACTATGCTTTCTTTCAATGCAGAACCTTCTTCCGAGGCAGCGCCCCCCCAAAAAAAATCTGGTTGCCCTCCAGAAGCTGAGACTCCAACTCCTATAAGCCCCAGTCGGCATGGGCATTGGTCAGGGATGATGGGAGTTGTAGTCCAACAATATCCGGCAGGCCCCTCCTAAATAAGGCAGGTCTTGGCTGCCTGTCTTCTCCATGCCCTCATGGCATGGCAAACTGCTTCCCCAGGATTGGGTCTTACTCCCAAAATCAGGGCTTGCCTGCAGCGGTGGAGCATATGCCCACGCTGCCCGGTGTGGGTGCACTCCCGAGGGGGGCGTGGTGCGGAGGGTGCCCTTCCAGGCGCGGGATAGCCACTCGGGTGTCTGGAACGAGTGCCACCCACAGGGGCGGAGCGAGCCACCTGCGACTCCCAAGCCTCCCCCAAGCTGTCAAAACCAAGGGGAAAGGGGGGAATGCTGCCGGCAAAGCGGCGCAGCTCCCCCCTTACCCTGATGGCTTGGGAGTCGTGGTAGTGAGGGCACCTGGGGCAGTCTGCCCCCCTTCCTACGCCCCTGCTTGCCTGTGTTTGTTCCACGGCTTGTTGGCACAAGCACTGGGGTGGCACACTAATGCAGAACCCGTGGGCCTCCAGGTCTTGTTGGGCTCCAACTCCCATCGTCCTTGATCGATGGGAGCCGGGCTGGTGTAGTGGTTAAGAGTGCCTGATTATGACCTGGAAGACCAGGGTTCAAATTCTCACTCGGCCATGTAGCTCACTGGGTGACCTTGGGCCAGTCTTGCAGCGGCAATCTCTGCCTCGCAAGCAGAAGGTCCCAGGTTCAATCCCAAAAGGCATCTCCAGGTAGGGCTGGCAGTGACCCCTGCCTGAAACCCCGGAGAGCTGCTGCCAGCCAGTGTGGACGATATGGAGTTAGATGGACCAATGGTGTGACTGAGTCTAAGGCAGCTTCTTATGCTCCTCGCAGGTTTCTTTGTGGGGATTAAATGAGATGGGGAGAGAATCATGTGCACCCCCTTGGATAAAAAAGTGGGATATAAATGCAATAAAATAAATGTTCATGTTGGCTGGAGATGATGGGACATTGCATTCTGGAAACATCTGGAAGGCGACAGGCTCCCCTCTGCCCACCTGCCTTATTACGGTGGCTATCCGTTCTCTCCTCCCTGCCTGGTTGAAATTGTAATGGTAAACTCCTAATTCAGGGAACTGTCCCTTTCCCCCTTGAAAACAATGGTGACAGCAATTAATTACTATTAAAATTATTTACTATTATTTTATTTTCATACAATAAATAAATAAATAATAAATAAATAAATAAATAAATATTTATTGTTATTATCCTGGAAAAAACTCCTTCCTACATGCATGAGAAAAGCCTTGCAGAATATCTTGGGTCATCCATTGGCCACCTCTCTGGGACTGTGAACTCTGCCTCCCCTAAGGAAGCAAAGCTTGCCCTTTCGAAAAGAAGCCTTGTGATTTCTTGTGACATAAGCTTTCATGGTCTGGGGCCAAACCGTCATCAGATGCATGAAGTGTTATCTTCTTTCGATTGCTGTTTCATTTATATTTCTCACACGAGTTTGAATATTGGGGAGGGGGAGGGGGAGGGGGGGACGGTGAGCAAACGGGCCAAAAGGCCACAGCTGCAGGAGATACAACCAGTGGCATTTCTATGCAAAAGCACAGAGATCACTTGCAACAGCAGTAACCGGCAATAATGTTCCTAGCTTTGCTGTGCTGATTTCGCCACCTGCGCTGGGGAAGGAGAACCCTGGTCTCGACTAAACCTTAAATACAGTGGTGCCCCGCTAGACGAAAATAATTCGTTCTGCGAAAATTTTCGTCTAGCGGGTTTTTCGTCTTGCGGAGCGGCAATGACAGCCGCGCTCCGCAAAACAAAAAAAAAAAAAGACGAAAATTTTTCGTCTTGCGAGGCAGCCCCATAGACTTTTTCGTCTAGCGGGGCAGCCTTCCGCTAGACGAATGCCTTCGTCTAGCGAGTTTTTCGTCTTGCGAGCCATTCGTCTAGCGGGGCACCACTGTATATCAAATCAAACTTGCTGCTAATTCCGGGGCAGGAATTGTTCCTACTTCTGCTCATGCTCTTTTGATCACTTATTTAAGAAAGGGATAGAGAGCAGATGTAGGAAAGGAGGAGGAGTCAAGAGCCCCGTATCTTGTGAGGGGCCCTATGTTTTTTCCCCCAAACACTGCAGTTTCTGAATAAGTTAACCAATCAGAGTTTGGCAGGAGATGTGAGGGATTATTCAAAGCGATTGCACTGTTTGGATTAGGGGAAGACAGAATTGCTATTCCTGTATTTTCAACCCATCTCCTCCACAGGGAAGGAATTCTAGGCTTCTGCCAAACGGCACAGGTAACCATTGGGAGTTTGGGGGAGACCTCTTTGCTTCCAAAGCCTTTCAGCCCTTGCCAGTTGAGTTTGCAGTTAGAGAGCGTGTTTATCTCCACCAGAGATATGAACGAGTCTTTTGCTTGCACACGCAGCCCCTGCACTTCTCCTGTTGGGTGAGCTGACAAACCAGGAACTCTTTCATTAACTACAACTTCCCATTTTGTCCAAAGTCGGGGAAACTATGGTTAATACCTTTGGCACAAACCAGGATATTAAACCATGCCTTGAGGCTCACCTAGTATCCTGGCTGGCTCAGAAACTGTTAAACCATAGTTTCCTGATTCAGACGTAACAGGAAACTATAGCTAACTGGAAAAGTTCCCGATTAGTTCGCTCCCACAACAAAGGGAGGCACGAAGAAGAATGTCTGCAAACATACGAGTCTTGTTCCTATTTCAGCTTACTGAGCAGAAGTATGATCACCCAAACAAGCCCATATAGTAGGGGAGGATGGCAGGCTGAGGGGGGCAAAGGAGGCTGGGGAATTACCTCTCGGAAACAGGGGTGTGCAGCATCTCTGACCAGTTGCAGAATGATCCCTTCGCTGGAGGTGAGGAAGGCACCACTCTGGCGTAATCTGGACAAAGCCACAATCCTGTCCAGCTGACTGGAATCCAGAGGGGAAAAAGAATACCACATAAAGTATACAATAATAATAATAATAATAAATTTTTATTTATACCCCGCCCTTCCCCGCCAAACCGGGCTCAGGGCAGCTAACACCAATAAAATCACAACAAAAACATAAAACAGTTCATTAAAATACAGATTAAAATACAATTTAAAACTAAATCTAAACTTCAGCCTCATTTTTAAGTAGCCCACCAATCACCCCAAAAGAACGAAACATCAGGGTTAAACTGAAACCAACCCAAAGGCCAGGTGGAACAGCTCCGTCTTGCAGGCCCTGCGGAAAGATGCCAAATCCCGCAGGGCCCTGGTTTCTTGTGCCAGACTGTTCCACCAAGTCGGGGCCAGTACTGAGAAGGCCCTGGCCCTAGTTGAAGCAAGGGGGGTTGAAAAGAGCCCTTTCCTGCCACCCACTGGGACCACCCCACCAGTCACCTGCGGGAAGAGCAGGCATCCACCACCACGTGGACATCCAGGCCTCGTTCCATGATGTCCAATGCTGTGCTCTGCACCCAAAAAGAAAAGACACCGTCATACTCGGGTCAACCGCATGGCTCATTCCCACCATGCTGTCGCCCATCCGATTTTCTTTTCCAGATTTCTTTTATTTCAAGGTTCAAAGTCACGTTTTATCACTCAACAGTTGAAATCCTTATTCTCTCATACTAACAACTTTCTGTTCACCCCCACCCTCGATGTTTATGATCATGATTACATACAATCGCAGGGCCGTCTCGTCCATAGGGGCTGGTGGTGCAGGGCGCCGGGCCCCCCAAGGATGCCCCCGCGAGCCCGCCGGCATACCAGGCGCCCCCTCCAGCATACCAGGCGCCCCCGCTGGCATACCAGGCACTGGCGGGTGGGTGGGCTGCAAGCCAGCCGCCCTCGCCTCCCGGAGCCCCAGCTGGAGCGCTGGAAGGGCGCGCAAAGCCCCGCGCCGCTCCAGCGCCACGCCCCTCAATCGCATCTTAAAATTCCTCCATATCCAGTTTCATCCCCTTTAACAGGTTTCTTAATATATTATGTTATTTTTTTTCCTTAAAACTTAAAACCCTGCTCTGGACTTGGTGTATCAATTTTTTAAAAAAATAGACTAGAAAAAGTTCCCAGTCTTCCTTGAAAGATTCTAGATTTGTGTCCCTTATCACAGATCACTCATCCATTATTGGTGGTGACCTTATTCATGTGTCACCCAGCTCTGAGGCTCCTCCTTAGGCCAGGGATAGTCAATGCTGTGCCCTCCTGATTTATTTATTTTTAAAGGCTCCAACTGACACCAGCCCCAGTCAGCATGGGCGATGGTCAGGGATGAAGGGAGCTCTATCCCAGCACCACAAATGTCCCTGTTGTTTTGGATTGTGTTTCTGTGGACACCCCTGGCTTCTTCACTGCTTGGCATCCTAGTCAAGAAGGATGTTTTCCCTCCAGTTAGGAGCAAGGGAAAGGCAACGTCCGTCCGTAATTCCTTCCTTTTCTTTCAACTGGAAGGGGGGGGAGGGAGAATACCCTAGAGGGTTTTTTTTTCTGGACCCCGAAGGATTTGAAAATATTTATTAAGGACTGAAAGGGAGGAGGGAAACGGTGGCACTATCTGTACGGGAAGAAGCGAACCCTGGTCTCAATCGATCCCTAAACAAACAGAATCAAACCTGCTGATAAATGGACTGCCAGGCTTCTCTTCACTATTGAGGTCCTGGATTTGCTTATGGCAGCCACCACTCAAACACACAGGCCCATCTATCCCGAGGTCAGATCTTGTGCCCTATCAATCAGTAACAACTGTATCCCCAAGAGGAAGAAGACCTTCAGCCTCATACCATGATGCAGGCCTGTGTCTCGATCCCACACAAAAGCACAGATTTCAGGTCGGGCACAGCTGCCATCTCCTTCTCCACCTCTGGGGTAACCATGCTGAAGCAGGTCTTGGCATATTTCGGCAAGTCTTCAGCACCCAACTCTGGCACCGTAGGGCCCAGGCCTTTGGGGTATTGTTCGGTCACCACCGTCCGGATATCGAGAGCCTTGGCAACCTGCAGGGAGAGGAGAGAGGCCGTTGGAGGGTTAAAGCAGGACTCCTGGGTTCTCTGGGAAGGAAGTAGGCCTTCTCAAGAGACAATGTTAGTTGATATTAGGCTGCCCCCATGTGTCCATCTGTGTAACTGCAACTGGGTAGCTTAAAACAGTCATACCTCTGGATACGAACGCTGCGTGTTGCGTTTGTCACGGGTTACGAACGCGCCAAACCCAGAAGTACCGGAATGGGTTACTTCCGGGTTCAGCAGTTCGCACATGCACAGAAGCGCCGAATCGTGTCGCGCGCATGCGCAGACGCAGCACTTCAGGATACACGCTGCTCGTTGCAAATGGGGCTCCGGAATGGATCCCGTTCGCAACCAGAGGTACCACTGTAGTGCTTTTATGGGTGGCAAAGGCTGCAGCTTTGGAGGCCATATACAGTGGTACCCTGGGTTACGCACACCCCGTATTGCGAATGTTCGAGTTGCAAACGCCCACACCCTGGAAGTGTTTCCGGAGCGCGCACGACCCGTGCGCAACCCCCAGATGCGCAGAAGCGCTCAAATCGCGCTTCTTCCAGGGTTTGGGGTTTTTTCGTGCGTTCGTGATATGCACGAACGCGTTACGTACTGCGACCCAGAACGGATCGCGTACGTAACCCAGGGTACCACTGTACCGGTATATAGTAAATACGTCAGTGGCAATGGTGCAAACATTTGTTTTTCTTCTCCCTCACCGTGTTCTCTAATCAAACTGTAGCAAATGCCAAAGGTAATTGCTAAGCACCCAAACCAGCTCCTAAACAAGTTATCAACACTCCTGCAACCGATACATAATAGGTTAGCTCAGTTGGTTAGAGCATAGTATCACAGAATCATAGAATTGGAAGGGATCCCAAGGGTCATCTAATCAAACCCCTTGCAATGCAGGAATCTTAGCATGCTGCTGCTAACACCAAGGTTGCGAGTCTGATCCCCGTATGGGCCATCTGCATATTCCTGCATTTCAGGGGGATTGGACTAGATGACTCTCAGGGTCCCTTCAAACTCTACAGTTCTTTGACTGTGACGCAGTTCCTGTAGGCACCTATTGGAGAGTGCCCATTACAAGAAGAACCCTCCTCCTTCTAGCACAGAGAGCCATTTCAGAACTAGTCTTAAGAGGCCAAAAACATTCTTCCTTTTAATCGATGTTAGCCAACCCTGCTAATTAATATAATTAACTTCCCTTGCCTTGCCTTCCCTTCCCTCCTCTCCTCCCCTCCCCACCCACTACAAAACTTTTACCTTTAGCATCCGAGCTGCCACAGATACAATCTGAGGGAAGTAGCTGATATTCGGCCGAAATTTCTCTTGCATGTCACACAGGAAAAGGATGCTGGTTTTGGGGACCACTTTTCCGAGTCGTGTCACTGACATTTTCAAGCTGAGAGACAGTAAAGGGCAAGAGCCTGGAAGTTACTTCTGGATGTTTGGGTGTAAATACTTGCTCGTGTTTTAGGATTTTACATTTTACTCTGATACCCTTTAGAGAAGATGGTCTCCCCACCCACCCCTTTCCTTTTCGAAAGTAGGCTATGGGTCTAAAAAGAGATCAGAAAATGTGTTTTACATTTGCATGCCGCTGGAAAATGTCTGTTGCCTTAATCTCAAGCAAACTAATATACTGGATTTTGAGTGATTCTGCAGAATAGAAGGGAAATTTGTAATTTTAGGCTGGAGCAGAGAAGGGGGAAAACACAACAGCCGTCTCCAAATATCTGAAGGGCCAACATGTAGAAAAAAGAGCAGATGAATGGCGCTTGCAGACAACTTGTTTATGGGGCATTCATCCAGGTTTCTTTGCACATCGTTTGCAGGGAGGTTAGATGCTATTTGCTATTTATTCAGCATTTCATCCCATGCGCTTGCAGTGAGGTTACACAATGCTACATCAAGCAACTGTTATCCCAGACTCTCCAAGTGTCCCTATTTTCCAGGGACAGACCCAGATTTACAGAAACTGTCCCGGTTTCTGATTTGATCCCGGAATGTCCCGCTTTCCCTTAGGACGTCCTTATTTTCATCGTACAAATGTCGTAGGGTAGGGAGTTATGCGACTCCCAAGCCAACGAGATACAACCTTTAGAAGACATCTGAAGGCAGCCCTGTATAGGGAAGTTTTTTTTAATGTTTAATGTTTGATTAGGTTTTTATATATGTTGGAAGCTGCCCAGAGTGGCTGGGGCAACCTAGTCAGATGGGCAGTGTAATAATAATAATATCCCTATTTTCAGTAGAGAAATGTTGGAGGGTATGTTATTTCACATTTCCCCATTGCTTTCCCTATCACAATACAATACAATTTCAGTACTGGAAATACACATAGCATTGGCAGATCCTTCCACCCCTAATCTACACACACAGAGAGATCAAATCAATAAAGCTATTCTATTCTACCTCCACTGTCATCTGAACACCCGTTGCTGGGAATCGAAAGCAGGGAGAATTGCTTCTGGTGGGTTTCCCATTGTGGCAGCTGGCTGAATGCAAAGACAAAATTCCTACCCTTCCAAGTAGAGTAATTTGATGCAAAAGACTCTACCCCGCCCTATTTTTTTAGCAGTTTTGTGGAAGAGGGAACATTAGCAGATGTTCCTGCTTCAGAGAGAGAGAGAGAGAGAGAGAGAGAGAGGAAGAAAGAAGGAATGATGAATCTGAGAGGAAAATGTGCTCATATAGCAGTTTTGAGAAGTGTCCCTATTCTTCAAAATTATCGTATATGGTATTTTCTGAATGCTCAGTTAAGGTCTCCGTTTATCCACCTTTCATGGCATCTTCACAACAACCTGGTGACGTAGCTTAAAGCCTGAGAGAAAGTGGGTCACTGAAGACCAGCCAAATCACCTCATAAATTAGCTATGTCCAAGCACTGCAATTTATGATTCCACCCCCCCATATGCAGAAGGAGGGAGGTGGGTGCCCTCTGCTGGTCAAGAAAGGATAACCCATACTCTACAAGCGTCGCCTCTTGCTCACCCAGACAGGAAGCTGCCAAGGACCGGACACCAAAAGGAGGGAATAAAACCTCTGCTCCGGCATATTTGCTGCTTGCGGCACAGCTCGCTCCTCGCACAAAACAGAGACTGTGTCCCAGGATCCTTTGCAACATCAAACCTTGCCTTAGGTTGTGAAGAAGACACTGAGCACAGGAGCAGCCCTTTGGGTTTCCACAGACAGAAGATAAACCTCGGGTAGCAATCCTTGATCCTATTATTTCTGCCTCAAGCCCTAGCTAACTGCCACCTAAGTAGGCCAATGCATGTTCATCAATGCGAACAACTCCCCAGCAACAACCACCTCATGCTTGTTCTACGCCACAAACGGGGAACCTGGGACTCAGCTCCAGAGATTGCCGGACTTCCATCTCCCATCAGCCCCAGCTGGCATGGCCAAAAGCCAAGAGCGATGGGAGTTGGACTCCAGCAACACCTGCAAAGCTACAGGGTTCCCGTTGCTGTTTTATATGATTCCAGGGCCCCTGATCTTGGCTGGCGCTTGCCCACTGTGAACTCTACAGTCCCTGGCTTGCCCCTTGAACCAGTAGCAAAAACTCAAAAGGCTGCATAGAGGGCCCCAAGAGACCTCATCACACAACTGACATTTGCTTGTGGGAAACTGAGACTACAAGAGTAACAGCCAATTTGCTGGTTATCCAGCATTGCATATGTCGGGCTGGCTGGAGGAAATTTGGAGGGTGGGGATGAGATAAGGGGCACACTGGATATGGGATTGCCATAACTTCTTACGTGAGGGACATAAGAAAATTTTCGCCGAAGTTCAAAGCTCTGTTTCCATTTATTTTTTAAAAGGAAGGATTGGCCTTTAGGTGCTCGGACACTGTTTTATGGCTGTTCTGCTGTTTTAAGGTATTGGTTTTGGGATGGGGATGGGGGGCGGGGAATGTAATGTATTGCTTTTATTTCATAAGCTGCTTCAAACTTCAGGAAAACAGCATTTAAAGAAATAAATGCTATTGGGTGGTTGTTGTTGTTTTTATTATGTATTTTGTGGTTTTATATCCTGATTTTATTCTGTGACCTGCCCTGAGACCCTGGAGAAGTGGGGTATAAGGTAGAATAATAATAATAATAATAATAATAATAATAATAAACCATTTCAAATAAACGCAATCCTCTTAGGCTAGTGCAAAAAGTATAAGCATAACTTTGGGGGTTAGGTGTAGCAGCTCAGCTTTTTTCCCTTTTCTCTTTTTAAATCACCTCTAGAAGTAGGAAAAAGGACCCTATGGGATGCCAGGCTTTATTTATTTTCCCCTCCTAAAAGTGAATCACTTCCTTCAATTCTCTGAAGATAAAAAGATACCAACAGAGGAAAAACACAAAAGAACCCACTTCCCTAAATCCAGGTGGTGGTGACCTGTTTTAGGTAAGTCTCTACCCTAACTCTCTAGATGCGGGTGGTGCTGTGGGTTAAACCACAGAGCCTAGGGATTGCTGATCAGAAGGTCGGCGGTTCGAATCCCCGCAACAGGGTGAGCTCCCGTTGCTCGGTCCCTGCTCCTGCCAACCGAGCAGTTCGAAAGCACGTCAAAGTGCAAGTAGATAAATAGGTACCGCTCCGGCGGGAAGGTAAGCGGCGTTTCCATGCACTGCTCTGGTTCACCAGAAGTGGCTTAGTCATGCTGGCCACATGACCCAGAAGCTGTAGGCCAGCTCCCTCGGCCAGTAACGCGAGATGAGCGCTGCAACCCCAGAGTCGTCTGTGATTGGACCTAACAGTCAGGGGTCCCTTTACCCTTACCTAACCTTTATAACAATAAGCTACGAAGCAAAAGATGCAGGTTCTCATTGAAGTGATTTCTATGAGGTAAGCCAGCCTAGTTGTTCCTGCATTTCTGTGTATTTAGCCAACAAAAGAAGTCAGAGCTGTGACTTATGAGTTGTTTGGACACCAGGCAATAGGAATCTCCTGAGGTCCTGGAGAGCTGCTGTTTCCCCCTTCACCGCTAGTGAACTTTTCCTGCTTCTGTCTCATTTTCTAGTCCTTGGAATCTCTGTAGTTTGCCCTTCCTTTTTTTCCTAGCGACCAGGATGCATCTTACCTGTGGGTGGGTTCGTCTGTGATCAGATACTCCCTGGAACTTATTTTCCGCACACCTTCTGCAGGCAAGGCAGCTGTTCTACCACTGTGCTATGGCTGCACACCAAGTTTTCCTCTTGTATCAGCTTCCCAATAAAATAAGACCCCTTTTTTGCCATTTTACTTCCAGGAACCCCTGCCATCTTGAGGAAGCATGTTTGATGTCTTGGGGTAAGACTTTTGCATTTGCATTACTTCCAGGGAGGCTCAGCTGCTGTCAGCATTAACGTATTTTAGGCATTAATCCAAGGCTGTTATGTTTTTCTCCCAACACTATGATGGATCTTAACTGAGGTTGTTCAGCCTTCAACTTTCATTGTGGTTTGCACTGCTGTTGTTTTATTGTTTGTTGAATTGTTGTAAACTGGGGCCTTTTTATTGGAGGCCAACACAGAAATGTTCTAAATAAAACAAAAATAGCATCTCGTTGCAGTGTATAGTAGCAACACGTGTTCTTGCTGAGGTGGAGGAGTAGCTACTCCTAATTTGTTTTTAAACATGCATCCTTCTTTCACCACAGAAAGTGGGTTGGGAGGAGTCAAAAATGAGGTTTGGAGAACAAGAACAAGAAGAGTTTGGATTTGATATCCCGCTTTATCACTACCCGAAGGAGTCTCAAAGCGGCTAACATTCTCCTTTCCCTTCCTTCCCCACAACAAACACTCTGTGGGGTGAGTGGGGCTGAGAGACTTCAGAGAAGTGTGACTAGCCCAAGGTCACCCAGCAGCTGCATGTGGAAGAGCGGAGACGTGAACCTGGTTCCCCAGATTATGAGACTACCGCTCTTAACCGCTACACCACACTGGCAAGGTATCCAAATCTGCCCTTACACAAGTTTACTTCTTAGTAAACCTTGCTGACTTCAGTGGCACTTACTCCCAGATAAATGTACCTGGAATTTCAGGTTGGAAAACGACGTGGCAGCTCATAGGTCAGGCCGTTCACACAATCCTGTGTAAGGGGTGAGAGATACAGACCCTCCTCAGTCTCCAGCCACCGTTTCACACGAACGTTTACAACGCAGAAACATGTCGGCTGCGAACACGGGTCAAGCCAGTCCCGTGTTCCGCATCCATTAGATCCCTTTTCCCAGGCGCCCACAAAACGCTTTCCCCCGGCACTCACCTCCTCTGATCTCCAATTGCGACACCTCGAGGTGCCAACCAATCAGAAGCGGGATCTGTAACCCTCGGAGCCCCGCCTATAGAACAGCTGCGAGCCAATGGCCTGACGCGGACTGAAGGGAAGTTTCGGCGTACCCGAAGCCTTTCTTTCCCTTCAGCCAATGGCGTCGCTCCCTCTCGCGTTCCACGCGCGGCGAAAATGCAACTCGGCGTTCCAAACTCCTGCATTAAGAGCACGTGCATCTCCTCCTTTGGGAACTGGCGAGAGAGTGTTTTGTTTTCTTAAAAGGTGCTGGGGCTCGTGCGCCGTTAGAAGCTCAGCAACCCACCCCCTTCCAAAGACTCACTGCAGTTATTCTGCACATGCTCCCGGATGTTGCGGGACTCCCATCAGCACCAGGCAGCACAGCCAATGGTTACGGATCGTGAGTTATGGTCCAACATTTGGTGGGCCACAAATCCATGGGCGGCGTAGCCAGGATTTTGGGGGGGGGGCAAGACTAGGTTGGGGGGGCAGGGCTTTTGTTGGGGGGGGCAGAACCGACGTGATTGGTCAGTTAAGTATTTATAATTGTTTTACTTGGTCTAGCGGGGCAGCTGCCCCCACCTTGGCTACGCCCGTGCACAGATCTCTCATCTCTGGGTTACTGTGGGATTACGACCGACAGGGGACACCGCTGTGAACAATAATGAGCTAGATGGGTCTGACTTTTACTGAGTCAGTTTCCTATGTTCCTATGATGTTTGGTCAGAGAGAGCAGGGCATTTATTTTCTGGTTTCTCACTCAGTTTAGCTAATTCACCATTTAAAAAGAGAGCTAAATCGACCCTAGCTGAAAGGGAGCAGTGAGCAACCATTAGATCTCCCAAAATTAATACAAACAGCAAATAGCTGCTGGTTGAGGGTATACCCTGCAATGGTAGGGAGTGGGTTCGTTTGTGAACTAATTCTCGTCCCTAGGAAGGATGGAGATGGAGCCACCAGGGGGCGAGTCCAGAGCAGGCCCACTGTTGCGGTCTGGCATGTTTTTGAAATGGCCAGGGCGACAGAGACCAGCACAAAAGGGGGTTGGACTGGATGACCCTTGGGGGTTTCTTCCAACTCTTAAGATTCTGTGAACGTGGCCCATGGTCTCTGAGTCTGTTTTTGACACACATAGTTAAAAGGATCCAGTGATGTGAAATACTCTGAACCAAGTTCCCTGGAGAGATGCCAAAAGACCAGATAGATAATCTGACCTGTTGTACAAAAAACACACCACAATTATCACTTCCCCACCCCTGCCGCCAGGCTTGGCTGTCTGGCAACCCAGACTCTGCAGGAATGGGCAGCCGACTGTATTTGCACAGTTGAAAGTTTGTTGTTGTTTAGTCGTGTCTGACTCTTCGTGACCCTATGTACCAGAGCACGCCTGTCTTCCACTGCCTCCCGCAGTTTGGTCAGACTCATGTTGGTAGCTTCGAGAACACTGTCCAACCATCTCGTCCTCTGTCGTCCCCTTCTCCTTGTGCCCTCCATCTTTCCCAACATCAGGGTCTTTTCCAGGGAGTCTTCTCTTCTCATGAGGTGGCCAAGTATTGGAGCCTCAGCTTCAGGATCTGTCCTTCCAGTGAACACTCAGGCCTGATTTCCTTAAGAATGGATAGGTTTGATCTTCTTGCAGTCCATGGGACTCTCAAGAGTCTCCTCCAGCACCAGAGAAGCGGACATGGGGCAATGGATTCAAACAACAAGAAGATTCCACCTAAACATTAGGAAGAACTTCCTGACAGAGCTGTTCGACATTGGAATTTGCGCCAAGGATTGTGGTGGAGTCTCCTTCTTTGGAGGTCTTTAAGCGGAGGCTTGACAGCCATCTGTCAGGAATGCTTTGATGGTGTTTCCTGCTTGGCAGGGGGTTGGACTGGATGGCCCTTGTGGTCTCTTCCAACTCTATGATTCTATAATTCAAAAGCATCCATTCTTCGGCGATCCGCCTTCTTTATGGTCCAGCTCTCACTTCCATACATCACTACTGGGAAAACCATAGCTTATGTTCAGCCTTCAACTTGAAAGTTACCCCCAGAAATACACAGCTCCAGAATTCCACCCTGGCAGGCAAAATCTTTGACAATATTTAGCAGCGTGGCATCAACCCCAACCCCCCAACCAAACCAACAATTCATTAACAAAAACAAATAACATTTCACGCAGAAGACTGGTAATTTGAGATGAGCTTTTAATAGAAGACATACTTTTTCTTAAAAAGTATTCTTTTTTTCTCTTTCATTTTTTTTTAACAAAAAAAGGAGCAGGATAATTGCTATGGCCCTTTACATCAGGATAAGAAACTCCAAACAGATCCAAGTCAGCAATGGTAGGGTGGGGAGAAGGGGGGACAAAAAGATTTGAAATAAAAAAAAATGCAAACCCCCTGGGTTTGAGAAAAAACAAAATCAAGTCGCTTGGAATAAAATGCTTTTGTTAGAAACAAATAATAATAATAATACAGAATTAGAACAAATTAAGACAAGAAACCACCATGCAAAACAAAATATTATTCAAATATATATATATTTAGAAAGACAGCCCCCACCCCACCCCCAGTGCCAGTTCCTGGAGCCTTAGGACCAGGCACAAGTGGATGTTTATATTTTGAGTCCAAGCTAGGATTTGCAAACCCTTCATTTTGAACTCCTTAACAAGGCAGGCATGGAGAACCTTTGCCCTCCCCTCAAGATCATAGCTGTCAACTTATTCCCTTATTCCGAATAGGATTCCTCGCAAGAAAAGGGAAAAGTTGACAGCTATGCTCCAGATGTTGCTTAAGTACAACTTCCAGGGATGATGGGAAGCATAGTATAGCAACATCTGGAGGGTGCTAAAGGTTCTCCACACGTCTTAGGTGCAGAAACAAGCTGGATTATTATTTTTTGGTCTCACTCTGCCCATCTGCTGTTAGCTTATATAAGGTGCACAGTGGATCTATTCCAAAGTAATGGATGTAAATTGTTGGCATCCGTCTGCCTCTGGAGACAATGGAGGAGAACATCTTTGGGGCTGAAGTCAATCTGCTGGAAGGTTACAGCACCCAAATGTAAAACTCTTTGCATATACTTAAAAGTGCTTTATATTACTAAGCTTGAAACCCTACGGGCACTTACCTGAGAGTAAGCCCCCTTGAACACTGTGGGCTTTGCTTCTGAGTAGACATGCATAGAATCGGGTTGCACGTTCCACAAGACAGCTCATTGTCAGAGCCTTTCCCAACTGAATAAGGGGAGGAGCTCCTTTGTGCACCATTGTTAAGGAATTAAAATCAGAAACCAAAGTGAGCAAAAAAAGAAAAGAGCCCCTGGATAATTAGGGACTCTTAGCTTGCCTGTTGCACCTTGAGATAAGGACTGCTTCACACGCTGTCTGTATGTTCATATGTGGAAGCAGTCGAAACTCCCAGATTTGCAACCGTGGCAAGCAACGCTCTTGCGCTTTTCAGGCATGGCTGTGTATGAACTGGCCCTGCGTAGTGGTGATAAGCAGTGCCAAGACTTCGAGAGAGAAAAGCAAAGCTGTTGCTCCTAAAACGGGTGAAGGTGAGCGAGGATCAGAATTCATTGTGAGCAATGAACCTGCTTGTGAACCCAGGCTCACAGACGCACCCAGTAGGATTTGGGAGTAGAGGACCCCCCCTCCCCCCACATACTAAAAGCATATCCTGGTGTTTTCAGCAAAAGGGGAACCAGGACAGTTTGGAAGCAGCTGCTTATTACCGTTAGCGTTTTCTTCATTCTTCGTGCTAACCCACAGCTTTTGCACCAGAGTTCAAATCCCTCAAGTAAATCAATATGATTTCTGCATGTAGGCATATTTTGCATTGTTAACTCAACTGCCTGCCTCAAGCTTCTGGGGTCTTTTTTATTTTTTAAGCAGAACTTGAATTCTGGTAAGGAGCCATACAGGAATAGGAAGAATTATCAGGTGCAAAAGCAAAGGCAGGCAAGTAGCTAAGAGGGCACAGATGCAGCCGCCTCTGAACACCAGAGGTTTCTGCAGACGTTCATCTGGAAGTTTTTGAATGTATATCCACAACTCACAAGGACCAGCAACTTGGCTTGTTCTTTTACCCTCTCTTGGATTGGAGGAGGAGGAAGAAGAAGAAGAAGAAAAAGGGAATGCAGAGAGTCCCCAGAACTCAAATTCTGTGCCTGGTACATAGCAGAATTCCACACACACGTGCAATCAGGCAAGATGAAACTGGCCAGCTTGTGGCCTGTTGTTGCTATTGAATCTACAGGGTTTGCAAATCCTGGCTTCCTCATGCAACCCACCACCACAGCAGGTTTAGGGATGGTGGCAAGAGAAGAGGAGGAGGAGGAGGAGAGGTCAAAGTGCTCTTGGCTGCTGACAACGATATGCAGAGAGGGCGAGATCCAGATCCCAGTCCAAAACGAGAGAAGGCAGGCTGAGATGAATGGTTTCCAGTTCATTCCGCATCTCCCTTTGCCCACAGTCTGGGCAGGTGGGAGAGGCAGGTGGGAGGTCCAGAGAGTAACTCCAGCAGGCGAAGGTGTGCTGGAGAGAAGCCGCCTTCCAGAGATGATTAAAAAAAAATCTCCACATGTATCCTTCATGTGAAGGCATCCAAAGGACTCCTACAGCTCCCACATCACCCCCCCCCCCCCGGGAAGAAGGGAAACGGAGACAAGATGCGAGTGGCTGGGACTAAACAGGGAGCAGAAGGCCCCCAGACCTGACACAGCTGCCCCTCAGTGCTGAGAGCATAGGGTCTCCCTGTGAGAAAGCAGCTGTCTCCAACCAGGGCTTGGATGCATTTGGGTGCCAGGCAAAGGGATTGATCGCTGCATGGAACCCAAGAAGCAGGGCTGCATCGCTGGACAGGGCCATCCCTTCCCCACCCCAGTCTATGTACATTTGCCACTTTGATGCCCAACCTTTGATATGTATATTTTTCCTTAGTAGTGGGCAAGGAGTTCTTTATATATAACAGTACTAGAGCTGGGAGGAGAGAAGAGAAAGATGATTTTTGGATGGGGGAGGGAGAGAAGGTGCAAGAGAAGCAATGGCTATTTTGAGAGTTGGATTTTCCTTTTTCTTTTTAAAGGGATATAGTTAAAATCCTGACCCCTGAACCTCCCTCCTCCCAGATTTCCCACCCCTCAGGGGTGGTTGATATTAAAGTGCAGCCTGATAAGAGAGCTGGGAGACCCTTGAAAGAGAAGCCAGAGGGTGGGGGCAAGTGTAGGTAGGGGGTCAGACAGTGTGGCAAGGTTGGGGTTCCTACTCCCAGCCCCTGGTCTTGAGATCCACCCCCCACCCCCTGGGGTCTGACATCCCTGCCTCAGTCACTCTGGGCTGGCTCCGCAGGATGTGCCGGCTGCTGTCCCTGAGAGGGCGTCAGGGGTGTGGGAGGCTGGTGGTTTGCAGACGGAGAGTCGCTCTCCGGGTCTTCGGTCTCCTCGTCTGAGACGCCGTCAAGGCGGAACACCTGCCGCACGGTTCGGGTGGTGAAGCTCAGAGGGGTGCGTCTGCGAGGGAAAAGGGAATCCGCATTAGCACTGCAGCGGGCATTTGAGTATCAACTCCCACCACCGCCACCCCACAAAAGCTAGCCATGCTCCCAGGTACTCAACTCCCTAAGCTGGGATTGGCAAATGCCAAAGGTCCTCCCCTAGCGCAGGCATTGGGAGATGTTACTGGGCTGCCAAGTACCATCAGACCCAGCTGGCAAGGCCAATGGTCAGGGAGGATGGGAGCTGCAGCCCAAACAACATCAGGAGGGCCACTGCCCCGTATTCTTGTTCTGGCGCAACTCAAGCTTCTCCCTCCAGCAAGCATTTCTACGGCCACACTGCTGATCCATGTTTATTTTGCTCCTGCTAAGCCTGCAGAAGTGGCAAGCTCCTTGCCTAGTGCACATACCCCCAATGCCGTCCCGAGTGCTCCGCTGAAATCTGTGCCAAAGCTGCCGCTCAAAATGGTCCATGCTGAGCTTGCGCCATAGAGTTGCAAGGGACAGGGCAACCGTTTCACCACTGCCTGCATCCCCGGAGCATCCTTGCTAAGAAACGGCAGTACTTCCCTTTTGGGCAAGCGCAACTGTGCTTGCATTCTGCCAAGAGGCTTTCCAAATTATCTACTGGCATCAGCGTCACCTGCTAAATGCTGCCCGGGACATTACTGCAAGGGGCAACCCTAAGCTCCTTCCTTCTCCAAACTATCTGTGGCATTTCTAAATGGACCATCTAATTCTGGATTCTCCCCCTCCCCTTTTGTTTTGCCTCTTTCGATTTGGAAATCATGTGGATGATGGCACAATTGCCAAGAGAGAAGCAGCTACTGCTTGGGGAGAAAGTGCCCACAGGGTCTGCTCTCTCTCTCTCTCTCACCTACATCACGGTGGGTAGCTGGAAGCTCTTTGGATAGAAAAAGTGAGCCTACCGAGGTTACAACAAGCACACCTTGCCTACAGAGCATGAAGCAGACAGGAAGAGAGAAGAACCAGCCTTACTGGGGGCTTTTTCCTGTCCCCCTCTTCCTGGAACAGGGGCAGCTGGAAGCTCACAACCATAGCAAGCGCCTTCACAGTAGAAGCACTCCCCCTGCCCACACCCCCTCCAGCTAAAAGCGCTCCCTTAACTGAGAGTCAAAAGTTGCCAGGGATGTCAGCAAGCACTCCTGCTCTCCTCTCTACAGCAGCCATCAGGGCAGAAACAGGCATGGCAGGGTGAGATCCAGGGTCAGATCTCCCAACAACAACTGATAGAGCTGGTGCTCAGCTCTCCCCTGTTTTACAGCCCCCCCCCCCCACCGCTCACAACATGCTATTAAGTATTGCTGGAGGGATGGGCACAAAGGCAGTTATGGCCACATCACACACAAAAATCAGAGTGTAGTGGTCCAAATGTCAAGAGTAGGATGTACACTGCGCATTTAAAGCACACTGCTTCCCCACAACGAACCCTGGGAACTCTAGTTTGCTCTAAGACGGGCTACAATTCCAAGCAGGTTTTTTTTTTTTTGAAACCCTTCAGTTCCCAGGATTCTTCGGAGGGGGTGGGGGAAGTGACGTGGTGTGTGCACAGCGGAAGGGAGGAAATCAGAATGCGGATCTCCCATGACAAATCTGTTCCAGCCCTTAACCAGGAGAGGGGAAGCCAGAAGCTTCTGTGCGGCAACTGCACGTGCGTGGGCGAGCACACACACACACACACACACACACACACTCCGAAACAGCACAGCACACACATGCAGAACAACAGGGGAGAGAGAACGTACTTCTGCTGCCGGCGCTCTAACTTGCTGTTGGGCCAAGGAAAAGATGGGATGTAAACAGAGACAAAGAAAAAAAGAAAGAGAGAGAGAAGTGCAAGCATGAACGGATGATCTGGAAAGAACTCCACATGGAAAGAGATGGGAAAGTTTCAGGAGAAAGTATAAACAGGATGGGGAAGTGAGTTGGGTTCCCTAGGTTCCCGTGCTGAAGAACCAGGGACTAATTGGGATATGTGCTTGGAAACACAACTGTAACGAGGGGGCTGAAAATGCTAAGAGATATTGGGGAGCGAAGGCTGCAAGTATAAAAACAAGTATAAAATCTGGCCTACAGGAAATCAAATATCAAGGCCACTGCCTGGCTCCAGTTCCCCACCTCTTGTGCCAGGGGGGAGCAGCAGCAGGAGTGGAGAGAGTCAGGCCTGAACCGTTTAAAATAACTGCGTGTTTTTCTAGTGCAGGCGTATTCTAAAGGTTCTAGTTATCCAGCGTGGATCCATTTTGTGTGGGCGTGTAGGGGAGACTTTCTGCATCAGTTTTCTCCTCTTCAATTTCCAAGGCAACCTATGCTGAGATGCAAGGGATGGAATGATGCACTGAGCACCCCCCACAGAGACAATCGTGGCCAACAGCAGCTTCTCATTTCCCCAGGCTTTGTGAATGCCGCCACTCTAGGCATTCTGTCTCTCTATGGTCATGACTGGGATGAAAATTTACCTGAAGCCAGGGCTGCCATACGCCCAGAATTTCCTGGGCATAGCCGGTATTCAGCCGTCGCTAACAGTGTCTGGGCAGAAATCGCTGAAATGTCTGGGGGAAATCCGGACATATGGTAGCCCGTATCGGTAGTGTAGTGTTTTTTGGGGGTAAATTTCACTTTCTGAAATGTGGCAACCCTACCTGAAGCTATATTATGTAGCATATTGAGCATTATGTTTAATCCAGGTCTAGCGATTGTGGATATATGAGAACAGCAAAAGAAAGAGAGACGAAAAGGAGAGCGTCTAAGGGCATGTGGGGACGGGAAAGACATGGGGGACATTCAAGGCAGGGGCAATCTACCCTCAGCTAGCTGTGTTGAGGGCCCTATATTGGGATCAGAGCATCTGCAGAAGGTCTCAAATTCAATCCCGGACATCCCCAGATGGCCTGAAACCCTGGAGAGGCACTGCCCATCAGTGAAGGCAACGATGAGAAAGACGGGCCATTGGTCTAAGGCCTCCTATGTTCCTAGTGCTAGGAACCCTAGTCACAAGGCATAAGGTGGAGGGTCTGAATCTTGAAGAAGCCCCCTGCACCCGGTCCAAGCCCCCGCTCGTCTGTAATAACTTTGCTCACCTGAGACGATTCCGCAGGCTGGTCACCTCGCGGTTCATGGACTCGGCTGACTCGGTGACGTCCTCAAGTTCGCGCTGCATGCGGCGGCGGCTGGCGTTGGCCCGCGAGGCCTCCTCTTCCGCCTCTTCGAGCTGCCGCTTGAGTTGTTTTAGCCGCAGGTGGCTCTTTTCGACCTGCCAGAAAACGGAGAGAGAGAGAGAGAGAGGTCTAAGGTGAGCAGAAAACGGGATCCTCAAGGCATGCAAATCTTCCAGGCAGCTTGGTGCGTTAAGTTTAATACGGCTACTGAACCACTATCTCACCCGCCCGTTTTTCTGACTTAAGCAAACGAAGTCACTGAGGTCAAGATGCAGGACGTGGGGGGAAGTGTTTTAAATACTGTGTGGCTGCTTAATTTGTAAACAAAGGCTAAAAAGATAAATAAAACAGTATGCATCTGAAAAATAGGTCCGTGCAGAGCAGCCTGAAAACCTAGCGTTAAATAAAAAGATGGCAGGGTTCAAACATGCCCTGAAGCTGCAAGCCTTGCCCTGGAAAACTTATAAATGGTGAGGGCAGGTGTTTTGCTCATGCTCAGAGGTTTCATTGGCTAGTTCTTCAGCCTTTCTGAAAGATGAGTCCCGAGCACTGAAAATATGCCCCAAGGCTCAAAATGAGGGTTGGGTGGGGAACACAGACGTCTTGGCCATACCTGATCTTTGTACTGATCTGTGTTCCTCCTCTCTTCATCCACTTGCAGAATCACCTCCTTGAGTTTCTTCTCTGCCCTCCGCACAAGTTTCCCTGATAGAATCCTCTCCCTAAAAAAACAAAAAAACAGAAAATATAGGAAGGAATCAGGGTGGGGGTGGGTGGGAAAGAGTTGTTATTTAGTCTGGGGATGTTCCTGGACACCAGCATTGCTTAGGAGGAAGCTGGGGTGCCTTTTATCTAGGTTAGGCTATTTTTCCAGCTGTATCCATTCCTGGGGATATTAGATATGACGACACGTTCCTTAGGGCTGTTCTACATGTCAACGTCTGCTCATACTTTTTGATAAGCATGCTTAAAGTTGCCAGTTCTATTTTGAGGAAATTAATTCTTAAGGTTTATTTGTCCATTCCCACTGCAAATTCATTCATGGTCACTATAAGAGTTTTCCCCATAGCTCTCCCTGCAACATAGCTAACAAGATAGGGAAAGATAAGCAGTTTGTGCAAATCAGAGAATTTAAATGTTAAAAAATGTGGAGGAGACCCCTAATTAATGGCCTGGGAGCCTCTGATGTTGCCCCTTCCCTAGAAATAATCAGGGTGAAATTTTATTCAGTAAACTAGGTGGGGGAATACTGGAAGCCCATGTGAGAGCAGTATATATGCATGATACATTTTGTGTGTGTATTAACACCACACTTTTATTCCATCCTTCTTCCAAAGAGGTCAAGGTGTTGTTTATATGTGGTGTTCCCCCAACCTTATCCTTACAGCAACCCTTGAGGGAGGTTAAGCCGAGTCACATTAGCCGACTTGGCAAGCTTTGCAGTCGGGCAGAGATTTGAACCCGGGACACATCAATGCAGGCAATGTTAGAAGAGACACCAGGAGATCTCCCACTCGTTTTTTTGTCTTGTTTGTCATCTGATGTTGCCCCTTCCCTAGAAATAATCAGGGTGAAATTTTATTCAGTAAACTAGGTGGGGGAATACTGGAAGCCCATGTGAGAGCAGTATATATGCATGATACATTTTGTGTGTGTATTAACACCACACTTTTATTCCATCCTTCTTCCAAAGAGGTCAAGGTGTTGTTTATATGTGGTGTTCCCCCAACCTTATCCTTACAGCAACCCTTGAGGGAGGTTAAGCCGAGTCACATTAGCCGACTTGGCAAGCTTTGCAGTCGGGCAGAGATTTGAACCCGGGACACATCAATGCAGGCAATGTTAGAAGAGACACCAGGAGATCTCCCACTCGTTTTTTTGTCTTGTTTGTCATTTAATGGGGCTGCAGTAGAGTGGTGCTGAACAAAGGGGGAGTTTAAAACACCCCCTTTCGTGCCGTTTATCCAGCCTAAATCTACTTAGTGTCAGTCTGGTGTAACAGTTAAAAGAGTACCGGACTAGGACCTGGGAGACCAGGGTTCGAATCCCCCATGAAGCTCGCTGCCTCTTAGCCTAACCTACCTCACAGGGTTGCTGTGGGGATGAAATGAGGAGTGGAGAACCATGTACTGTACACCACCTGGAGTGTATATCAAGGTGGCATATAAATGTAGTAAGTAAATGAACAATAAATGTGTCCAATCTAAAGCTGTTTGTCATAAGGGCGGGGGGGGGGGATAGCATACAGGCTCCTTGTCTCATTTTGCACTATGTCCAGCACTTTAACCACTCAATACCACACCAGCTCAAAGCACTGGGTGTGTGGGTGTATTTGCCACCTTGGATCCCAGGGCTCTACCTGGACTCCTGCTCCAACTGCTCCTCCAACTGGGCCACCTTGGACTCCAGGGTTGCGATGGCCATCTTGTACTTTGACTTCACAGAAGAGTCCATCTCTCCCAGCTTGGCTCTCAGGTCTTTGTTCTGGCGCTCCAGCTGCTGCCGGGAGTTCTCGGCCTTCTGCGAGAAGCTGCGCTCCGCTGCCAGCTCCGTGGTGAGTGTTTCCACCTGCAGAGAGGACACGGGAGATGGGATGTGTGTGTCAGGAGGAGGTTCCAGAGCCACGGGGCCAGGGAGCCCAAGCCATAAGAGGGCCTGCTGCAAAAAAAAGGGAGGGGGACTCACCTGCATGCTGAGCTTGCGGTATCGGTCATTCATCAACTCCATGTTGCTTTGCTCCTCATCCAGCTCTTCCTCCAGCTGACCGATCCTGGCCTCAAGGTGGCGCTTTTCATCCAGGAGAGCAGACCTGAGGGGCGTAATTTTGGGAGTGAGGGCCATGGCACAGCAGTCAATCTCTGGAGGAAGCCCACCCAAGGAACATCCTGCCATTTAGGCTAGAGCCTTTAGCGCCACTGAGACACTGCTTTTCTGCAATCGGGTGGAAGCAAAATTAAAATAGGCTTCAGCCTCCAACCAGGCATGGCCAAACTTGGCCCGCCAGCTGTTTTGGGACTACAATTCCCATCATCCCTGACCACTGGTCCTGTTAGCTAGGGATGATGGGAGTTGTAGTCCCAAAACAGCTGGAGGGCCAAGTTTGGCCATGCCCGCTCTAATCACTTCCTGTTCAACATGGCGGCGGCAGCGTTACCTGGTGAACCAACCCTTAATTGATTCTTAGTCAGTTCCTTCCTCTGGGCGGGCGGGGGGGGGGGAGCCTTCAATAACTAATGTCCACTCCTTGCTCCCTGCCTCCATTTTACAGAAAACACTGCTCTTTTACTTAAAAACTGAAAAGGGGAAATTGCTTATTGAGGTCCCTTCTTGAAAGGCAGCTTTGGCACACTAGCCCTGGAAAACCGCAGTAATATTTTGCTTATACACACTGGACGTGGCGCTACCACTGCGTTTTTAATTTTAAAAAACTCGCAACAGGTCACATCTGAAAATAAAGGACATGAGTACAACATAGGAAAAAAACACCAGGTGCAATCATTTGTCAACCGTGTCATCTGAATTCTCTGTACAAAGCGAGTGAACAAACCATGGCAATTCCAGATTAAAAGGCAAGCTTAGAAGAAGCAGCCCTGATCCAGGTTAATTACCCCTAGAGCAACCTTCGAAAGCTAACCATTGCGTCTACACTGGCTGCTTGCTGAGCAGATTCACACAAAACACCATCATCCGCTGTGCATGCTCAATGGAATCAAAGGAGCATGGGAAATGGGCCCACTCACTTGCCGCTGTTCCCATTGGCCAGCTCATCCGCCAGGTCGTCCCGCTCCTGTTGTGCCTGCCTCTTGGCTCGCTCTGACGCTGCCAGTTCCTGCAAGTGATGGGAAAAGATCAGCAGAAGGCAGGCTGGATGTGGATGGGGAGGAACAGGTCAAAACAGGAAAGAGGGTATCCTTCCCATTAGCCATTGATTAAAAAACAGTAGCAGTGTTTCATACCCATTCTCCTGGAATAGGCTCAAGCTCTGTGTGTGTGTGTGTGTGTGTGTGTGTAATAGATTGATATAGACAAACACACACACACGTATGTTCTCACTGGTACACAGGAATGGCAGTCAATCTGCCGACACTCCGGGTACATTTATCAATTTAAGAGCCCTTGCAACCCCACTATAAATGTGTGCGTGTGAGAGAGAGGGATCCTGTGATGTAGGTCACGTTGACAAGAGAGATGACTTGCCCAATGTCACTCAGTGAGCTTCATGGCTGGGGAGGATTTCAACCCTCTGTCTACTACATCGGTTTGGTTAGCATCCATCTGTCTTGGGAGACAACGGAGGAGTGTGCCTTTAGGGGTCAACCTGTTGGCTGAAGTCAAACTACAGCTGTGGCTGTAGAGACCGATTGGCCTGAAGCAGAAGTTCGGCCTGCTTTCCGAGTGCTTGTCCAAACCCCATTGAAGCAGGTGGACAGCGGTGGGTCAGCAGTTTATTGACCGGGGTTTGCCTGGCTTAAAACGGGCAGTAGCTGACCAGTGAGACATTTTGATCTCTCCTTATACCCATCACGTTGAGCTTATAACTGCTGCCTCCCACATTGTTTTTGCAGCATTTGCAGTGACCTCTCTATAGCGCAAGCCTAGGCATTGTATATGGATGTTGACACGCCCCCCCCCGGCCTCATTGATGTGGTCCAAAGGAAAGGAAAGCAATATGTTTGGCACCAGGTGTGGAGTTGCCAGAAGGAGAATTGAAAGGAGCGATCCAACTGCCTTGGGGACTCCACTCCACTGGCTCAAGATGGGCTCAAGCTGGCAGCAAAATGGAAGGGTGTGCGCAATGGATCTGCCCGGACCCCTGCAGCGCTGCCTCGCCACTTCCTTCAGGAGGCTCCACAGAGCTTCACCCCTCACCTCTTGCAGCTGCAGCAACTCTGCCTCCAGGTTCTTCAGCTTCTTCTCGCTCTCGCGGGACTGAATGAAGATTTCTTCACGGGCTGCACGGGCCTCCTCCACTTCCCGCCAGAGCTCCTTCATTTGGGCCTGGAATTGGGAGGGGAAAGATGCTTAAAAACAGCACAATCTTGACTCCTTATGCTAAGAACATAAGGGAGGCTGAGGAATCACCACACACATGCACACACACCTACACCCGCCCTCCCAGGCAAGTGACTGTATGGCAATGCCCTAGTCCCCATACCTTACTGTAGGGGAAGCTATGACCCATCTTGTTGTAGCTGGACTACAATACCCACAATGCCCTGGACCACTGGTCATGCTGGCTGGGGCTGATGGGAGTTGCAAGTCCAACAACACACAGAGGACTCCCATGTTGTCTACCCTTGCCCTACCTGTAGCTAAGCCTAAGGAGGGGTTGTTGAAATAAGACACACAGTCTTCCCCCTCTTTATCCCAGTCCACTGCTTTCTCAGTCATCTCCTGTGTGCTGAATTTTTAGACTGAAAGATCCTTGGAACAGGATCCTGTCTTTGTACGTTCGTGTAGATTGCGCATCGAGGGCACTGTCTAAATAATATAACCAGGGAATATCTCATATGGTCCTCATGCCACAAATATAAAAGTGACATAAAAAGATAATGCGTTTGTTTTACCCCTGGCCGCTCGGACTTGGCATTTCAGTTTTTTCTGCCAGAGTGACTGTCCAGAATCGAGTGTACCGAGAATCAAGAGACACGCTTATTGCGAAACGCCAACATCCAGCTATCTCTAAACAAGCAGCTACTATTTTAAAAGTTTCACATCTCCCTTATGATATAAATATTGATTGGAATAATAAAAAAATCCCCAATACAGGAGACAATGGTGTATTGTCAGTGGTGTTGCATTTTTGTAATAACTATCCGTTGGGAGATTTATTGGACCAGTTTTCATGTACCTTCTTATATATGTGCATTGTTTTGGCTGCATGGGTTGGTTGCGGAGAAACATTTGTTAGCTTTTGTTGCTTGTCTTTTATTAAGTTTTGAAAATATAGTAAGGATATTTTTTTACAAAATTAAAATGAGGCCGTGTCTCCCTTCCTTCCTTCCTTCCTTCCTTCCCTCCCTCCCTCCTTCCCTCCCTCTCTCACACACACCTGCAATTTTCGCAGCTGTTTCCCTGCTTCATCCCTTCCCTTGTTGGCCGCATCCAGCTGTGCCAGCGCCTCCTGAAGATCCAGCTCCAGCTTCTTCCGGGCTGCAAGCGCTTGGGCCCGTTGCTTCCTCTCCGCGTCCAGTTCAGCCTCCAACTCCCGCACCTGGGGATGCAGCAGCAAGAAAACGTCAAGAGGCGAAACATCTGCCTCTCTGCTTAGCACAGATAAGGCATCCGGACTGCCTTGTTGAGTCGCTGTTCTGTTGGGATTTTTAACATACTTCAACTGAGAAAATGAACGCTCAGCTGAGCGATTTGTGACCTTGAATGTTAAAAAATCTGGCAACGGAAAAAATTCCGTGGTGCCCCCCCCTTCCGTTGATGCCCTAAGCACGTGCGGATTTTGCTTCATGGTTAATCCATCCTTGCCCGCCCACCTCCCATGAAGCCTCAAAACCACCTTGTGAGAGATCATTTGGGTTACGACTTGCACGCATCCATCTGAGTCTGCCACCCTCTTAACTGTGGCACCACACTGGTCCTCTTATGCAAATATGGGCCCTTTCTCCACTATTCTTGACACCTTTTGTTCTAGGTGCACGCACGCACACGCACACACACACACACACACACACACACACACACACACACACTTGGGCAAAGGCTGATGGGGACTGAGCCTTCCCAGCCTCCCTCCCCACCTGCTTCCCAAGCAGCTTCTTCTTGTCATCGTTGGCATCGTCGCGGTTCTGCAGCTCCCTCTCGTGCTGGGCCTTCAGGGCCTGCATGTTGACCTCCAGGCGGAGCTTCCCGTCCTCCGTGGCCTGAAGCTCGTCTTCTAGCTCCTCCAGGTGGGCTCGCATTTCCTGCACCTGTTGCTCCAGGGCCCGCTTCGAACGCTCCAGCTCATGCACCTGATGGGAAGAAGCGGGGGTGAGGTGTTAGGGGAGAAAAGCAGGAGGAGTGGGGAGGCCGGTGGCCCTACAAACATTACTGGGCTACAGTTCCCAACAACCCTGGTTATTGACCATGCTTGCTGGGGCTGAAGGGAGTTTGAGTCCTCCAACATGTAGAGGGCCACATGTCCCACACCCCTGATGTAAGGGATGGAGTGTCGTGATCACACCGAGGGGATTGTAGTGGAAAGGCTGGCTTCCTGCCAAGGTATCCGTAAGTTTGCATGAAATCCCATATGCCACAGGGTTTCCCAAACTTGGGTCTCCAGCTGTTTTTGGACTACAGCTCCCATCTTCCCTAGCTAGCAGGACCAGTGGTCAGGGATGATGGGAACTGTAGTCCAAAAAACAGCTGGAGACCCAAGTTTGGGAAACCCTGCGGCATATGCCAAGCAAGCAAGGAACATTCCATCAAATGCTAGTGACTGTGCTGAAATCTTAGAAATCTGAGGGTTCAATTAAAAAAAAAAAAGATTTGTGGGTCTTGCTGTTTCAAGGGAGAGAAGAATTTGTTTCAAAGGAAGTGGCAGCATGAAAAAAAACTTATCGCTCTCTTTACTTCCTGCCCCCTTCTTCAGAGAATGAGAGCCTGACCTCTCAGCACCTTCCTGCCCTACTGTTGCCCACTCTTCCCTTTCCCAGCGGACCCAGGTGTCCGGGCTCCCTTACGTTCTTGCCGACGTCGTCCTTGGAGCTGACCAGGTCGTCCATTTCTGCCCGAAGCTGCTTGTTCTGCCTCTCCAGCTCTTCCCGTGTCTCCAGAGCCTCTTCCAAGGCACGGCTCAGCGAGAGCACCTTGGTCTCCTTCTCCCTGGAGTCTGCTTCCGCTCGGTCCCTTTCCTCGGCGTAGCGGGCAGAGATCAGCTTTTCCTCGGCCAGCATCTGTCAAGGATCCAAAGAGGCCTCAATGTAAACAGTGACCAAGCTGTCCTTGACTGGGCAGGGGAGAATTGGGTTCAACTTAGGATTTTGGGGGGATGCCAGACACAGCAGAGAGAGAAAGAGATGCAGGAAGGCAGGTTGCCTTTAAGATAAAGATGGGAAGGCAGGGGGAAATGGTATCCAAAATGACAGGAAGAAAGAGCTCCCATTGGGAGGGGAATAGTTCCAAATCACAGGTGAAAAACCCGTTTAAGTTAACAGTTTTTCTGAGCCAAAGAAAAGCTTGTAGTGGGTGTAGCTTTTGAGACAATACTTTTCATCTTCAGGTATGCAAAGCCCTTTAGGAACTGAATTAGAGCGGGGGCGGGGGGTGTTTGTGTACAGGGAAGGTGACATCTTTTTTTCCGGGGGGGGGGGGGAAGCAGTATATAATCAACTGAAGTGACTGAGGGGCAAACTGCAGTTTGGGTCAGGGGTGGAACAACTAATTGGCAGAAAGACCTGATGGGGGAAACATAGGCCTCACCTGGTCGAATTTCTTCTGCTTCTTCTCGAGGGCGGAGACCACCTGGCGCTGCTGGTCCAGGGCGACGGTGACATCGTCCAGCTCCTGCTGCAGCCGGGTCCGTCCTTTCTCCATCTTGTCGCAGGCCTGGACCCGCTCCTCGTAGCGCAAGGAGAGAGCCTCCAGGTCCTTGGCTGCCCGACGCCGAGCCTCCTCTATTGATTCGGCTACCCCAGCATCGTCCTCCAGCTTCTTCTTGGTCTCCATCACCTGGCGGGATGGCCACAGGGGAAGTCACACACTGTCCACACAGCGCCAGGCTAACCAAAATGTGTTGAGAACTTCGAAAGTTAAGTTTGTGAGAGGCTTCTTCAGCAAAAACCCCAGTTCCACCCAGATCTTATCAGCCCCCCCCCTCTCTCCCTTTCTTCAAATGCTGGTGATGCAAAATGACTTTTCCTTCTTTTAAAAAAGAACTCTATTAGCATGTGTTTACCCGGATATCATGTTCCGTTATAATTTTTTTAACATATTTCCCAGCAAATCTCTGGCTGAAAGGGGAAGGCAAGCTGAGCTGCCTCTCCCCATGGAGAGCAAAGCAGCAACTCGCTTTCCTCTTCACACCTCGGCTGCAGCACCAACTAGTTACGTTTGCGGGGCACTTTTCCAATCCTTGGTGCCAGGAAAGAGGCGGCAGAGAAACCAAGTCCTTCTTCCCTTTTGTGTGCAGGTCCAAAGAAAGTGATCTGGCAGAACTGGGCCAGGATATACATTTCCCCAGTTCAATCCACGGGGGAGAAAGGGGGCAAGGAAGCCTTGATCTTTCCATTTCTCACTGGAGAAAGCCATTGACTTGAGATAAAAGCTTGTCCAACATGCCTTCTCTGGTGGACCCACGAGAGCCAATGACACCTGGTTTTTCCTTTTGGCTCACACTGTGTGTATGGTGGTGGGGGAGGTACTGCCTGTCAAACACTTCTACTTCCCACCTGCTGCTGTAAGCTCTGGATCTGGCGGGTGAAGTTCCCCTTGGCAGCCTCCTCCTCCTCTAGCTGCTCCAGCAGACCCGCTTTTTCCTCTTCCAGCTGCCGCACTCGAGAACTCAGATTCAGTTTCTGCCGCGTCTCTTCCTGGAGCAGTTCCTGTGATTGAGAGGTGGGGTAAAAGGACATGTGCTAAGAGACCAAACCTGTCCAGATCTACTCCTCTTCCCCCCCTCTCAGGAAATCAGGTGCTCCAGCTCTCAGCCCTCTGTTCTCTCTGCACCTACTAGAGCTCTCCTGGGGAACGTAAGAGAGGGACTAGGTGCAATTAAGCCCACAGTCCAGCCCCCTAACACATTACAAGACCTGTCTCTATGGCAAGTGGCAGAAGCCTGAAAGGATGGAGCATGGCCTTCTTATTCATTGCCCCCAAATGACGTTACATGCTATCTAGCATTGCTCATTAGTGCCTGCCCCTCTTAACATTAAGAAAGTTCTGGGCAGATCTTCTTTTTGAGGTTGTTTTACAAGTAGATACATTAGGTTCCTAGCTGTTTACAGCCTATTTTTGTCACAGTTCACTACTATTTAATGATAAAATGTATTTGTAAGCAGGGAGAATACCTTTTTCTTTTAGCATGTGGAATATGCAGGTACTTTACAAATTTTCACCTTGCTGCACCCTAAACGGTGACTTACTTGTCCAATATTGCTTTGTGAACTCACGGCTATGCTTGGGACATAAAGCAACATTTTACAAACTGAAACTGCGCTTCTTACCCTTTACACATTCTTTCCCCTTGTCCCTAAACCTCAAGGGATTCACTGTTGTTGCCCTCTAAGTATTGCCCCCACCTTCCGGCACAAAAGCACCACCCTCTATCATCTCTGTCTCGCATTCCCAAGTTTTGCCATGTACCTGGGAATCTTGCAAGTGGGATTCTACGCTGGCCAGATCTTTGGCAAGCTTTATCGCCCTGGACTCTGCACTTCCCAGGGTACCGGAGACTCCGTCGAGTTCGTTCTGTTTCCGGGAGACGAAGGCAGCAGACAGACGGGGAGAGACACACACAAACACACCAAAGATAAAGTCCAAATGCATCAAGAGAAATCAAAACATCCATCTATCACAAGTCAAAAGTTAAAAATAAGACTCTGGTTGTGTATTCTATGCATCCACCAAACAAACAAGTAACGCTCTCTGGTATTTGGTGCACAATGTGGAATTCTGAGAAGTTCAGCTTTCTTTTACGTATTTTAAAAATGCCTACTTCCAGACCTTGTGAATGCACAGAAAGGCTTTATAAACCATGAAAGCCATGTTCGGCTCAGGAAACAGATTGGGCATAGCATTGGATAATTTTGGGCTGCCAGGGCTGTTTCGGTGAAGGGGAGCCCCCCTCGCCCCCCTTGCTGTTACCTACTCTTCCCCTCCATTTTTACTTGTCATATTACCATCTTGGTGCCATCTCCCACCCCCAGCAGCTACTCAACTCCCCCCCACACATATTTCAGTATCTGCAACAGAATTATGCAGGCACTTATAGGGGCACTTAATATCTTGTGCAATTAATTCTAAACATAGAATTTGTGGGCTGACTTGGCACAAATCCAGCAAGGTACAGAGGACAGCTATAGAGACACGAGAGCCTTATTAAGCCTGGAAGGCTACATGGGTAAAAAGATTTGGAAAATGAGGACTGGGAGTGGGTGGAAGGAGAAGGCAATTTGAAAGGATGGTTGCCTTCAGAGAGTGCACTTTCTTACACACACACACACACACACACACACACCTGCAGCTTCCCCAGCCTCTCCATAAGCTCAGCTTTGACTCTTTCACTGTCAGTGGCCCGCAGCTGCAGCTCCTGGACTTGGCTTTCCAGCTTCTTGCGCCGCTGCTCCGACTCCAGCTTGGCTGCCTGCAGGACCTTCACCTCCTTCTGCAGCTCCACGTTCTCCCCTTCCAGGGCCTGCTTGGTCTTTTCCAGGGTAACTTTCAACTGGGGTGGGAGGAGAGAGAGAAAAGACATCAGAACCCGCTGAGTGCCTGGCTCTGGGCCACTGCTCGCTTGCTCTCCCCTCCAGCCTACAAAGGCCATGATCCTTAAGCAGGCTTACTTAAGGCAAGTTGAATCCTGCCGGGCTCACCGAATGGACGTGCTTAAAACTGGGCTGCAGGACTGAACACACCTATTTCAGGGGGACGTATGACTTCTTTAAAAATCTCACTGCTTGAGTGTTCTCCGTAGGAGAGCCAGTGTGGTGCAGCGGTAAGTGTGTTTGGACTAAGGCCTGGGGGAGAGCAGGGTGCAAATCCCTGCTCAGGCAGGAAGGTCCCTGGGTGAACCTTGGGCCAGTCACAGCCTCCTCACAGGGTTTTTTGTGGGGATAAAATGGGGAGGAAGAGAACCATGTATATACCACCTTTAGCTCCTTGGAGGAAAGGTGGGGCATAAATGCGAAAGACAGACAGACAGATAAATTATAAATAACTAGGGGCAGACCCTCCTTCATTTCTGGGCCGTTGGCCTCTCCTAACTCTTCCCTGCCTCCAAAAACCAAGCCACCCTTGGCTCAGGCCTTCCTGATCTCTGGCTCCCAGAGCCTTCCATCTTCTCAGCCTCTACATCTTGTCGGGCTCCAACTCCATCACCAGCCAACATGGCCAATGGATGATGGGAGCTGCTGCAGTCCAAGAACCACTGAAGGCCCCACAGGTTCTCCATATCCCTACTCTTACCAGCTCCCTCTCGCCTTTCCGTAACCCCCCAGAAACATCCCGGCAACCCTCCCCCCCTAGCCCCAGCGTACCCGGCGCGACTGCTCCAGCTGCTCCGACAGCTCCTCCAGGGCGGACGTGTGCCGCTGGCGCATCTCCAGCACCTGGGCTTCGTGCACCTTGACCTCGTCCTCAATGGTCTTCTTCAGCTCGGTTACTTCTTGCTCCCTCTTTGACCTGCCAGGGGAAGGGAAAGGACGGGATCAGGGTGAGGCGGGCTTGTCGTGGAGAGACCACTAGGGAGTAGGGGAGAATTTAAGAGCCATGCTGGATCAAGGTCAGAATCTCATCTAGTCGAGCATCCTGTTCTCACAGTGGCCGGCCAGATCCCGCAAGCAAGACCTGAGTGCAAGAGCCCACTCTCCCCTCCTGTGGTTCCCAGCAACTGGCCTTCAGGCACATTACTGCCTCTGGCTGTGGAGCAGAACACAGTCCTTATGGCTAGCAATTGCTGGATAGCCTTGTCCTCCATGGTTCTGTCCAACCCTCTCCTTCAAAACCATCCAAGTCAATGGCCATCTCTGTCTCCTGTCATCTTACTTGTCCCCAGATGTGGCCACCTCCGGGTCCAGGCAGGTCTGCCGGCTGCCACCAGGCCCTTACCGTAGCTCCTGCTGCGCGGCCGTCGAGTCCAAGGTGTCCTCGAGCTCCGTCTTCAGGGCCTCCAGCTCTTCGCCCAGGTCCCGCCGCTGCTTCTCGGCTTTGGCGCGGGCCACCTTCTCGGACTCCATGTCCTCCTGCAGCTCGGCCAGCTGTGCCTGCAGCTCGCGGAGGGACTTCAGCACGGCGTTCTTCTGCGCGGACTCCTCCTCCACCCTGCAAGGCGGGCGGGAAAGGTCAGAGGGGCGAGAGGGCCAGGATGAGGGTGGGCCGGAGGGGAAGGGGGGCAGTGGGGAGGAGGGCGAGGAGGAGGAAAGCTAGTGGCAGGCAGTGGGCACCCAAAAGGGGAAGAGAGGAAGATCTTTGCAGGATGCCAAAGAGGCACAGAGGAGCAATTCTGTTCCCCTGAATCTAACCCAAGGTTGTACCTATACTTCAGAAATTGAAGGAAGTTTCTTTCTAAGCCATGCTTGGGAGTCATAGGTTAATGATCGTGGTCGGTTAGGTTGCCCCAAGTCAGGGTATCTGCTTTGTTTCACCCTAGAACCCTCGAGGTCCACTAGCTGGAGCAGAGTGCAAAACAGTGGGTTTTAAAAGGGCCAGGCATATGCTTAGAATTAAAAGACAAGGGCACCTCTGAGTGCATCTCAGCCGCCCAGGAATTTGTCCCAAGTACCAGAGTGGAGATCAAAGTCCTCCCACACACAAAAAAGTCCATTCATAGTTTCCACCAAAGCTTTCCTTCATTTCAGAAGCCTAATTGGGAAGGAAAAGTCATTGCTACTCGTTGAACGACCAAGAGCCAGGCATCCTTGATGAGATCTGCTGCAAAAGCCACCCTGAGATCTTCCGGTATCTACTTTCTGCCTATTCCCTGCTCTAAGGGATTCCCTATGAGGAAGCCATAACAACCACCTGTTTAGGGCTGCAGGGCAGGGAGCTTCAGCCAATACGCCCCTCTTGCGCACTTCTGCTTCCCTTGTTCATTCTTGGATACCCTCAAAAAAGAATCCCAGTGAAAGGGAAGGAAGAGTTCCACCTTGAGGCTACTTGCAGCAAGCCTAGCTTACCAGCAGAAGGGAAAGTGAGGCTGGCTGGGCAGTGCTCCACTGCCAAGCAGGCAGGAGCCTCCAGCCCCAGCACACTTACCTGGCCAGCGCTGCCTGTAGCTCAGCTTCCTTCCTTGCCAGCGCTTGCCGGAGCTCCTCCAGCTGCTGCTGCAGCTCCACCACCTGCTCCTGCAGGTCCCCTGCCTCCCCGTCCAGCTTGCGCTTCAGCTTCTCCAGCTCCTGGCGCCCCTTTTCCTCCTTCTTTAGCCGATCTAGAAGGGCGAAGGGAGGGGAGAATGGGGGGAAAGGTCAAGCAAGGAAACAGGACGCCCCCATCGTAGAAGCACACAAAGCAGGCTGTTCATGGCTGGTGGGGAATGTGTGGTCCTCCAAATGCAGCTGGACTCCAACTCACATCAGCCACAGCCTGCGTGGCCGACGGCCAGGGATGTTGGGAGTTGTAGTCCAGCATTGCCTGGGAAGGCCACATGTTCCCCATCCCTAACCAGAGCCCAGAATTGGTCCCTAACGTTCCATCTCCACTGTCAGAGGCAGTATAATATAGCCTGTGGATGCCAGTTACTGGGAATCGCAAGTAGAGAGCGTTCAGGAGCTGCTTTGGAGCTTCCAGTAGGAACACCTGCCTGGCCACTGTGGGAACAGGATGCTGGACTAGATGGACCATTGGCTTGATCCAGCAGGGCTCTTGTTATGTTATCGGCTAAGCCCAGTCTTGGTCTACACCAGGGTTTCCCAAATTTGGGTCTCCAGCTGTTTTTGGACTACAATTCCCATCATCCCTGACCACTGGCCCTGCTAGCTAAGGATGATGGGAGTTGTAGTCCAAAAACAGCTGGAGACCCAAGTTTGGGAAATCCTGGCCTGCACCAACAGGATATCCAGGACTTCAGGCAGGAATCCCTTTTCCCAGTCCACTTTTGAGATGCCAAAGAGCGAACCTGGGACTCTCTGCAGGAAAAAGCATGTGCTCTCCTACCAAGATGTGGCCCCACAAACACCCTGCGCAGCTCATTCCCTGTGCACGGACTTTAGCCAAGAGGCTGCCGGGGGGGGGCAGAAAACACCTCCCCAAAGAAGCACTTCCCCAAAGAGGCCAGTTTTATGCCAGGTTTCAACTGCAACACCAAAGGAATGTGATTCCTGGTGTCTGAAGTGCCCAGGGAAGGAATCTAGACCGCCCCCCCACCTCTATGTACAATTGCCCACACCCCTGTTCCCAGACGCACCTTCCATGTCGGCAATGACGGCTTCATATTTGTTGCGCAGTTTGGAGAGGCTCTTCACCTTCTCCTCCTCCTCTGCCATATGGGAGGTAAACTCAGAGAGACGCTCCTCCATCAGCTTCCTCTCCTGGTGAAGGCAGTGGCCAGAAAGGGAAGCAAGTGTAAAAAGACACAGGGTGGGTGGGGTTAGGACCCAAACATGCCTAACACTTCCAGGAAACCCAGGAGTCCAGGCTCCTAGAGTCCTGACTTTTCCATCTGCCTCCTCCTAGATCTCACTTCCAGACAAGCAGCTTTATTAAGCATCCACCCCGATTCGTTTGCAGGAAGGCGACACATTTCCCTGTTAACTTTCCTTACTGCAAAACATCTGATCTTTTGGGGGGGAGACGAAGCTTGTTGCGCAAGAGCTCCAATCCAACTTGTAGTTGCGTTGCCTGAACTGGCTGGTATGTCAGTGAAACACACCCCCAAAACCACCAGCAGCTTGGAAGTGTCTCTAGGGCCCCCCAAATGCCCCCCTCCACCTCCAACTCTGCAACTGTGGAGTTTAATAGTTTAAATAACCCCCACTCCCCACCCCGAGGGCAGTCTGCTCCTTACAAAGCAGCAGCAGGCTGCGGTTCCTCCTCTGCTTTTTTTTTTTTAATAAAGAAAATATTTTATCGGTATTCAACTCTAAACAAACACAATGAAATGTAACTTGCTGAAGCACTTGAAAAGAGAAGCGACCGAAGGGACGCCCACCAGAGCAAGGATGGCCCACAAAACACAAGGCAGGCAGGCAATAAAACACCACAAACCATGCCCCCTCCCCCAGCCACCTTTTCTGCTTTGTGCCAGAGGTGGGGAGGCTGGAGCAGGAAAGGGCCCCCAACTCACTTTGTGCAGTTTTGAGTTTTGGTCTTCGAGCACCAGCAGGTCTTCCTCCATCTTCTTCATCTTTGCTTCCGTGCTCACTTTCTCCAGCTGCAGCTTCTGCCGGGCGGCCTCCTCCTCCTCCAGCTGCTCTTCGATGTCCTACGAGGGAGGAGAGAGAGCAGGGGACAGTGGGCATATGTAAAGAAATGTCCCGGGCCATATAAAAAAAGTGGAGCGGTTGTTTCAAGCTCTGGAACTGCCTCAACAAAGCAGCAGGGCTAGCAGAATATTCAAGCCCAGTGTAGTGGCTGGACTAGGACCAGGGAGTAAAGGTAAAGGTAAAGGGGACCCCTGACCGTTAGGTCCAGTCATGGATGACTCTGGGGTTGCGCGCTCACCTCGCTCTATAGGCCAAGGGAGCCGGCGTTTCTCCGCAGACAGCTTCCAGGTCATGTGGACAGCATGACTAAGCCGCTTCTGGCGAACCAGAGCAGCGCACGGAAACGCCGTTTACCTTCCTGCCGGAGCGGTACCTATTTATCTATTTGCACTTTGATGTGCTTTCGAACTGCTAGGTTGGCAGGAGCTGGGACCGAGCAAAAGGGGAGCTCACCCCATCGCGGGGATTCGAACCGCCGACCTTCACAAATCCCTGCTCACCTACAAAGTTCACTGGGCGACCTCGGAGCAGTTGCTCACCCCCAAGTCTACCCTGCAGCACAGGACTGATGCAAGGATGACCGTGCAAGTCGCCCTAAGTGCTCTGCAGATGCCACAAACAAATGCATTTACAGTAAAACCTCAGTTCCCGAATACCTCTGTTATTGTACGTTTTGGCTCCCGAATACTTAAAACCCCAGAAGTAAATGTTCTGGTTTTTAAACGTTTTTCGGAACCCGAATGTCTGACACAGCTTCTGCTTGAGTGCAAGAAGCTCTTGCAACCAATCAGAAGCCACGCCTCGGTTGTCAAACATTTAGGAAGTTGAACGTTTCGACAACCGAGGTTTGACTATATTTCAAAACAAGACCAGGACCTATTTTTAAAGCTGAGCTGAAGAAATGTATCTTTTTAAAGGGATTTGGGGGGAGGGCAGGTAGGCCTTTATAGGAGTGGAATTCCACAACTGAGGCACCACCACTGAGAAGGCCCTGTTCAGTGTCACAACTAACCTGGTAACAACCAACCTTCTCTCTCTGTGCATGCCCTTAGAAACTTGGTCCGAGAAAAGCCGATTTCTGCACAAACGTTAGCAGATGAAGCAAAACTCTTCCTTCGTTCCACCCACCACACCTAACGTATAGCTGCACGGATCAATTTAGCCGTTTCCCCGCAAGGGAGAGGGGGGCAGCTGCCCTCCTCCTTTGCTCCTCCTGGTGGTGGAGGAAGGTCCTCTCTTCCCAACTCACCTGGATGTGCTGCTGCATCTTCTTCTTGTCCCCCTGCATCTGCTGGCAACGCTCCTCCTCCTCTTCCACCCGGGACTCCAGCTCGTGCAGGATGTCCTCCAGCTCCTGCTTCCGGGCCGCCAGCCGCGCCCGCATCTCCTCAGCTTCGGCAAACAGCTCCGTCTCCGCCTGCAGCTGTTCGGCCAGGATGGCCTTCTCCTCCGAGAGCTAGTCACGGAAACGGGGTCAAGGAGGCAGGGACAGGCATCAGATCCCCCGGAGCCTTGCTCAGGACGTTAGGGTACGGCAAACCCTTAGTTAAGGTAGGTTTTCATCCCAATCCTGCCATTTATGCAGTGGGGACTAGAAGCTTGACGTGGAACATACAACCAGTGTGAATTTTAGAGGAGGAAGCAGTCCTCACAAACGAAAGGTCACATCCGCGCCATACAACTAAAGCACTCTTACACCACAGTTGTGGAATCCCGGGAACTGTAGTTTGCTAAGGTTGCTGGGATGGCTAAACTACAGTTCCCATTATCCTTTTTTGGGGGGTGGGGAGCCATGACTGTTAATGTGTTATAAGAGTGCTTCTGGTGTGGATGTGACCCAAGAGAGAAAGGAATTCAGGCGGACCTATTATAAAATCTGTTTCAGGACACGGAGAAGGCAGGTAGGAAGGCCAATATGAAGGGCAATGCAGGGAGAGTCCAAGTGAATCTGCAGGTGTCTGGAGTGGAGGTGCGGCTTAATGGCTGGGGACTCCTGGCTCCTCCCACTCTCGATGCTCACCTGCTGGTACTTGTTCTCCAGTTCCTTCAGGTCCATTTGGGTTTTCACGTGTTTCTCCTGCACCTTTTGCAGCTCCACTGCCTTCGCCTGCATCACCTCATCCTGACGGGTCACCTGTAACAGGGGCTTCACCTGGGGAAAAGGAGGGGAAGGTGTTGAGAGAGGCAAAGCGGGTGAAAAGGAAGAACCTCCGCCCTCCATGGGCTAATGAGACTTGGGACAGGTCTCAAGTTGGCCCGTGAGGCTGCTCTTCCCCAAACCACGCCTGATGTCCTATGAGACGCCCCGCTCCTTAGCATCGCCGCCTGACCCACCTTGGTGAAAAGGCGCCACCACTGCCAGTGGCGCAACTTGAGGTAGGCGGCGCAGTTACGCTGCATGACCTTGAGAGCGCTCATCTGCTGCTGCTTTTTCATGAAGGCTCTGGGAGGAGAGGGAAGCGTACACCGTCAGAAAAGCATGCTTAGGTACCTTAGCCAGTGATCTGTGCACTCTACTACCATAGAAAAGTAGAAATGTAGCGGTGGGACCCCATGGGTCATCCAGTCCAACCCCCTGAGATGCCGGAGCCTCCTGTGGATGTATTATTCCTCATCCTCCCCTCCGTCCCGTGCAAAGCCCACCAGTGAAGCCGTGTTTGCAACTGGCTTGGTTCATACAAGTTTCTGACTCCAGAGGAGATGGTCAGGGAGCCAGGTGTAGAGCAGTCTCCTAGCCCAGGGGCTCTGCGTGCCCAACGGGGAGTTCTGAGGAGGCGCCATGGGTCCATCACAAAAGATTCCCGAGAAGGGGGCATGGCCAGTCACAGAGCTTCCACCCAATCACTGGCGACGGATGAAGCAAAACCCCCTCTCCAGAGAATACCAGAAGTTCTGGCTTCCCAGTCGTACTAAGCCAGAGGCTGCCAACATGGGCACAATCACAGAATCATAGACTTGTATAGTTGGAAGGGGCCACGAGGGTCATCTTGTCCAACCCCCCTGCAATCATTCATCCAATGTGGGGCTTGAACCCATGACTCTGGGATGACACACGCATCTGCTTCCCTGGTGCCCACACATTCCATTCCCTTTCCTCCACTTCTCCCCTCTGGTAAAATCAGGCTTGAAAGAAGCCCAACAGCCAACAGAACAGGTTAGGGCCTCTGCTTGGTTGCGGTGAGTGTGTGTGGTGGCAGCCAGGACGTCTTCACCAGTGGCGCACAGAGGCGACCCCTGCAATAGGCCAAACGCTTGCTCAGAGAGCCAGTTTGGTGTAGTGGTTAGGAGCGGCAGACTCATAATCTGGGGAACCGGGTTCGCGTCTCCGCTCCTCCACATGCAGCTGCTGGGTGACCTTGGGCTAGTCACACTTCTCTGAAGTCTCTCAGCCCCACTCACCTCACAGAGTGTTTGTTGTGGGGGAGGAAGGGAAAGGAGAATGTTAGCCACTTTGAGACTCCTTCGGGTAGTGAAAAGCGGGATATCAAATCCAAACTCTTCTTCTTCTTCTCACGGATCTCTCTAGGGGGTTGAGCTAGATGTCCCTCAGGGTCCCTTCCAACACTACAATTCTACGACTCTCTACTCCTCTGTTGTCAGGGATGGGGGGAAATCTGTGACCCCCTCAGGTGTTTTTAGACTACAACTCCCATCATCCTTCACCAGTGGACCATGCTGGCTGGGGCTGATGGGAGTTGCGAGTCCATCACCACCTCCTGTACATCTCTGGGTTCCCTGCCCCAGAATCTGATGACATCCTGCTTTAAAGTGGCCTGTTGGCAATTCGCCCCGGTGGCTCAGTGCTCACTTGCGGGCCAGGTATCCGCGGGCAGCTGCCTGGAAGGAGACTATGATATCTGTGATCTTCAGGTCCCGCTCCTCCTCCAGGTGAGCCAGGACGCCAGCGCGGAAAAAGATCTTACTCTGGCCGATGCGGAAGAGGTTGGGGTCCAGCTCCAAGGCCTTGATCTGTAAGGATGAAAAGAAACAGAAGGTGGGTTTTTTTGGGGGGGAGGGGGGGTTAGTCAGTAGGACTTTCTGGTTTTCTGCATGTGGGCCAGTTCTAGCCCACATTGCCCCTGTCACCCTGGCCAGAGGGTGGCCCACGTACCATGCGTTCGCAGGCCTGTTTCCCATCCATGAAGCCTTTAGGAATGGCATTTGGAGTCAGGATCTCATACCTGCAGGGAGATGAGAATGCAGGGAGGTTAGAAATCGCACGGACACCACGCACGCTTGAGCTTGACGTTAACACCTCCAGATACCAGGGATGGGTTAGGCCCATGGTGGATCCTCAGGGGCTGAGAACAGGGGCAGACCCCTCTGGGCACACGCCTGTTGCCCTCCTAACTAAGGCCAGGCCTCCCTCAAGTCGTCAGGGTACCTCTGCCGGAATTCCTGGAAGATGATGCGGTTGGGAAAGCCCTGGCGACAAATGCGAATTCCCTCCAGGACTCCGTTGCAGCGTAGCTGGTCCAACACGAGGTGCGGCTCCAGTTTTCCAGCCTGTAATAGGAGCCGGGAAGAAGCAGGACCTGTCAGAGGGCACTTCAGGAAGCAAGAGTAATACTGCTTGTTCTCTTAGTTATACCCTGCCCATCCTCCAAGAAGCCCAGGGTGGTATGTGGGGGAGCTATCCCTCATTTATCTTCCCAACAACCCTGCGAGGTAGGATTGGACTGGTTTTACAAGGATTTCACAGCAGAGGAGGATTCAGATCAGTTTTCCCTGGCCTGTCTAACATTCTAGCCACTGCACAACAGGGATGGAGGACCTGTGGTGCGACGAAGGTTACTGTGAGTGTAATCCCCACCATCCCTCATGGGAGATGTGTACTACTACTACTACTACTACTAATAATAATAATAATAATAATTTATTCATTTATATGCCCCAGCCACTCCCAGGCGGCTTCCAACAAATTATAAAACCACAGTAAAACATCAAACATTAAAAACTTCCCTATTTTAGTTGTCTTCTAAAGTCAGACAGAACCAGGACATGTACAGTGGTGCCTCGCAAGACGAAAATAATTCATTCTGCAAGTGCTGTCGTATAGCGAATTTTTCGTCTTGCGAAGCACCAACGGGAGAATAGCAGTTTGACGGGGGGGGGGGAATCGGATTTTTTTCGTCTTGCGAGGCAAGCCCATAGGAAAATTCGTCTTGCGAGACAGCCTTTCGCTAGCGAATGCCTTTTGTCTAGCGAGTTTTTCATCTAGCGAGGCATTCGTCTAGCGAGGTACCACTGTACCACTCTGGCGAGACCATGTGCAGGCAGGTAGGGCCTTAGCTGGCATACCAGATGAAGCTGGCAGACAGCTGCCCTGGACGCAGAACTGACCTGCAACTCCATGGACAGCTGTGAGTCCAAACTGGCCCCCCAGGCTGCGCACGTGGTTCTTTAGGGGCACAGTTACCCCATTCAGGACCAGGGAGTCCCCCACACCCGCCCGCCCCCTATCTCCCCCAGAAACAGTACATCTGTCTTGTCGGGATTCAGCCTCAATCCACTGACCACCAAGCATCCTCCGACCACCTCCAGACACTCACACGAAGAGGTCTCCACCCAGCCCTTTGGCCAAGAAACTCCCTTCGAGGACCAGAGTCTCCCCTTTCACCCAGAGGAAGGCTTGGGCCTGCTTTTGACTGAGAAGGAGGCCGCCCCCTGCTTCAGAGCAGAAGTGACATTCTCCGATGGGCTCCCTTCAATGCCAGGACACTCATCCTGCTTCCCATGTGCACTACAGGCACCCGCCACGTGAGCAACTCACTCTTTTCTCATGGTTGGGGATGATGCAGCGCACAAAGTTGGGGTTGGTGTTGCGCAGGGTTGACATGAGCTTGGAGAGAGACTCCTTATACAGCTGCCCCACCGTCCGGAACATCCCCTTCTTCGTCTTGTATGAGGAGCCGAAGGCAAGGTCTCCCATCCCACTCACTTGGTCCAGGCCCACGATTCGGTCCACTGCGGAACAGGGCGGAGGGGCTTCTCAGCTCACATCCAGCACTTCCAGCCCACTCCCCAGGGGAAAATGCAGGAATCTGTGGGTTTCCTCCCTCCCTCCCTCCCAACCCCACATAACATCCGTTGCTGCCCCCTAACCCCTCTGAGCCCTCCCTGAGGGAACGGAGGCCACCTGGAGCCAATGGCATCTCCCAACCCACTTAAGTTATACATGAAACCATCAGAGTGGAAGGAGAACGGAAGCCCAACCCCCCCCAAGGGACACTGAAACAAGTTTCAATGAGCCCCCTCCTCGCACCTCCGCTTTCTTAATCCACACAGTTTAGACTGCCATTGGAGAGCTGAAGAAAATAAGCCGAGTGTTACCCAGCAGCCCTGAGGGCCTGTTTGCTCCCATCTGCCCTCAGTGAGCCTTTGAAGGGAGAAGCCTCAGGTGCTCTTGGGCTGCTGTTGGTTTAGATACTGCAGAGAGGAAAGGGAGCGTCATGCCCGAATAGCACCCAGAGGACACCGGGGGGGGGGGGGGAGTGAAAAGAAACCACGGCAATTTAATTCTGAAGCCCACGAGCGGCTTTGAGGCTGCGCTCCTGGAAAAAACAACACACTCGCCAGGGACTAAGCCCTATTTAAGACATGGGACTTATTTAAGACTTATTAAAACAATGCACAGGAGTTCACCGTTAGTAAAGGAAGTCACATCTGAATTATCCAGACCCTGGATAGGAAGCCTCTGGCCCTCCAGATTCATGGACTCCAGCTTCTGCCAGCGTGGCCAATGGCCAGGGATGATGGGAGTTGTGATACCAACAATACTGGGAGAGCCAAAGGTTCCTCATCCATGGTCTAGACCAGGGTTTCCGAAATGTGGTTCTCCAGCTGATTTTGGACTACAACTCCCATCACCTCCAGCTAGCAGGACCAGTGGTCAGGGATGATGGAAACTGTGGTCCCATTTGGGGACCTAAGGTTGAATAAACTTGGGTGCCCAGACGTCGTTGTACTATAACTCCCAGCACCCCCCAGCTGTCTTAGCCAATGGTCAGGGGTGGTGGGTGTCGCAGACTGACAACGGAGGTTCCCCACCCACGGCCTAGACCAGCCTTTCTCAACCTTGGGTCCCCAGACGCTGTTGTACTACAACTCCCACCACTCCTATCTCGCAGCATCTGTGGTTGGGGATGATGGGAAATGTAGTCCCATCTGTTTGTAGTTCCCCACGTTTGGGGAAAAGGCTGATCTAGAAAATATGAAACAGGGGTGGGGAACCTGTGGCCCTCCAAACATTACTGAACTACAACTCCCATCATCCCTGACCATTGGCCACGCTGGCTTGAGGCTGATGGGAGTTGGGCGACACGTAGAGGGCCCCCTGGTTCCCCACCCCAGATATTAAGAGGAAGAGGGTGCATGTCTTCCCCCTCATAAACCTGCCTATAGCCCTCCCTTCCTACATGCTGGCGGCTCATGTGTGGGAAGGGGGGGGGGGACATACTTTCTGCTGGACCCTGAGATGCCACGGCATAGCTGTCAAAGAAATAGACCTTCTGTATGTTCTGGATCTCTGGAGAAAGGACAGGGCCAGGCAGGGAAAGGGGCAGGTGAGGTTTCGCAAAGCAATCCATTACAGGGGGAAAAAGAGAGAGGTGGGTCAAGGATAGAAGGAAACAGAAAGAGCAAAGAGCAAAGTGGTTAGTACCAGCAGCAACAAGAGAGAGTTTCAAGCAGCTTTGAGAAGTTATACTGACAGTTATTAAGATCTACAGGCCACTGGGTTAATTAAATATGTAAACAGGTTAATAATATGTGTAAGTATGGAGACTCAGATTCAACGCAGACAACTGCTCCCCCCCACCTCTCCGACTCATTAATCATTTAATTAACTCTCTGTTTTAAAGCTACCCGCTATCTTCATTGTTCTGTTGCAATACAGTGGTACCTCAGGTTACAGACGCTTCAGGTTACAGATTCCACTAACCCAGAAATAGTACCTCGGGTTAAGAACTTTGCTTCAGGATGAGAACAGAAATTGTACGACGGCGCGGCGGCAGCGGGAGGCCCCATTAGCTAAAGTGGTACCTCAGGTTAAAAACAGTTTCAGGTTAAGGACAGACCTCCGGAACGAATTAAGTTCTTAACCCGAGGTACCACTGTACAGTCATACCTTGGAAGTCGAACAGAATCCGTTCCAGAAGTCCGTTCGACTTCCAAAACGTTCGGAAACCAAAACGTGGCTTCTGATTGGCTGCAGGAAGCTCCTGCAGCCAATCGGAAGCTGCGGAAGCCCCGTCAGACGTTCGGGTTCCAAAGAATGGTCGCAAACCAGAACACTCACTTCTGGGTTTGCGGCGTTCGGGAGCGAAAACGTCTGAGTACCAAGGCGTTCGGCATCAAAGGTACGACTGTATTGCTTTTTTTGTTTTAATCCCTGCAAGCTGCCCGGAGGACACTGATGACAGAAGATGGCCTATGAATGGATCAACTTAGATCTTCCCAGGCCCCCTACCATCTTTCCACAGCTCTGCCGTGAACTTGTCTGCGCTCTGGTGGAGAAGTGTAGCCACGTTGTCATTCAAGGGGTCCATGTTCTTCATGAGCCACTCGTCTGCTTTGTAGTCAACCTTTCAAAGGAAAAGGGGGGGAGCAAAGGAGGAAAGAGAAGAAGAGGAGAAAAGGCAGAAATATCAGACCTATGTGTGCAACCGTGCACAACCCAGCCATGTGCATGGATAAAGTTGGAACATTCAGTCCATATCTAAGCCCAATAGTGTCTACTCCAGAAGTGGGCAATCTTGGGGGGGGGGGTCAAGGGCCACATTCCTTTGGATGCAAGTGGTCAGGGGCCTCATACTGATCATATGTGCCACATAATACTCATTTGGTATTTGTAAGAAATCAATCTTTTGGTGTGGCAGCACCTATTCCTTGCCTGTTGACGTCAGACAGGAGCCTTCACTGTGCTCTTTTCAGCATCTGTTTAAGGCATTTTTGTTTTTCAGCATCTGTTTAAGGCATTTTTGTTTAGGCAAGCCTATCCAGCCATGAAGAAGTTACCTGTGTTTTATTTTTGTTTTAGCTACTCATGATTTTACCCAGTGCTTTTTTTTCTTAAAAAAAAATGATTAGGGGTACTCTCATTTTGACTGAAGAAAATCACAATTTTAATGGACAAAAGCACAAAGATTCACAAAATGTTTAGGGGTATGCGTACCCCTGTGTACCCACCCCACCCCCCCAGAAAAAAACACTGATTTTACCAATCTTTTAAATGCATGCTTTTATTGATAATTTTAATATTTTATATTATATCAAAGAAGTTTTCTTAGAAACAGGTGGGGCCAAAGTCTGACTGCCAGCAGCTATCCAGGCCCTCAGGCAGTAGGCCTTTCCCAGCTCTGTTAACTGAGATGCAACCTGGGACCTCAGCTCCGCTATGGAGCTCTGAGCCCTCCCTTAGACACTGCAGTTAGGTCATGAGACTGGCTTTGTCAACCTGGTACCCTACAGGTGATGCCCGACTACAACTCCCATCAGCTCCAGCCAATGGTCAGGGATTATGGAAGTTGTAGTCCAGCAACAACAGCAGACCTAGAACGTAGCAGCTGGGCTTTCGCCTCCTAGTGTAAGAACCACGAGATGCAAGTGAGCCCAGGAGTGCCAGTAAATAGGGGGAAACCCAGCATGGGGTTGGGTTGGGGTGGAGGTAACTTGCCTTGCCAGCGTAATGGATGATGCAGAAGTCAGCTTTGTCCCGCAGCTGCCGGGGTTTCTGGAACTTGGGGTGGGTTCCCTGCTCCTGGGCAACTTTTTCCACGAAGCTCTTGTCAGTGGCTTTGGGGAACCAGCACTCTTCGTCTAGCAGAGCCAGCACCCCTGGGGGGTTTGCCTGGGACAGAGGAAAACCAAAACCATTAAGCAAGGGAAGCCAAGGAGGAAATCAAGGCAGAAGCTGAAGTTGCCTCGCTGGGAAGAGTTGTGTTTGTGGGTGTGGATAGACTGGGAAAGAGTCAATTGTACTGAGTGCCTAGAAAAGTGTATAAGGTTCTAGGCAAGTGACAGGGGGCTGGGAACTGGAATGCTATACTGTCCCCTTTAAACAAAATCAGGATCTCCTACACTTCCACTGCCGTTCCCTGTGCCATGATTTTGAGCCATTTATTAAAGCAAAACAATTGTCAAAATGCTATATTTGTAAGGAGTGAGAGAACCCACCCAGCAATGGTGTTGATCAGAAAGATACAGCTCTGCCTGAAGGGAGGAGGTGTTAGAACAACATGCCTCCTCCCCAAGAATGTCAGTGAACATGTCAAAGCCATGCACCTCCCAGAGGACAGAAAAACAGCACTAAGGATCACCCACAGGGCTACTGCTGCAGGTCCCCCCTTAAGCTAGCTTTCCCAAGGTAAGGGAACCCCACCAGCTCCAGGAAGACTCCATAGGAAAACATGGGAGGGATATAAAATGCGAGTGGAAGAGGTGTGGTGATTACACCCTAAATGACTAGTTGTAGGATCAGCCTAGATAAAAAGGTCTGGACCTGAGATTCCTAACCGCCTACCAGCTTTCACAGGAAAATCAATCTACATACTCCAGGTCACACCATGTCATTAGAGGGGTGCAAGTGCACTGCCAAGGGGTGCCAACAGTCCCAGGTGACTCAGCCAAACACACATTGGGTGGGGGAGGAGGAAAAAAAAATAGTGTTTATGGATGTTCCTGCATGCTTGCTTTTTTTTAAGGACAAAAACCTCCCTGCAAGTAAAGCACAACAACTAGCCAATCATAGGGAAAGGATGTTCTAGCCCAGCCTGCTCTCTGTTGTTCTAGTTTTCTACATGCATGGAGTTGTTTTTCTCTTTTGTTTTGTTTTTTGCAGAATGCAACCTTCTCCATCGTTGCATCTGCCTGCTGGGCGAAGCTTACAGCTATTGCATTTCTTTTTTTGTGTGCCAAAACAAACAAACAAACAGCAAAAAGGAAGCATGTGTGATGCTCCTATGTGCAGACTGAAGAGGCAGATTCCACTGCACCTCCTCACAGACTGGGGCAAAAATGTCAGATTACTGAGGTGCCGATCAAAACCTCCCACCCCGGCCAATACCTTGCAGAAGAAAGCCTCTTCCCTATAAATGGAATAGACTTCCTCCAAATAAGCACGGTGTGTCCCTTATCTCCTTTCTCCCATCCCCAGGCTGCTCACCGGCCTCTCGATGAGGTCTATGCAGGGCTGGAGGTCCAGGCCAAAGTCAATGAAGTTCCATTCAATACCCTCTCGCTGATATTCTTCCTGCTCCAGCACAAACATGGTGTGGTTGAAGAGCTGCTGGAGCTTTTCATTGGTGTAGTTGATGCAGAGCTGTTCAAAGGAATTCAGCTGCAGGGCGAGGGCAGTGAGAGGGAAGGAGAGAGAGAGAAAGAAAGAAAGAAAAGCATTCAGGTGGAGATCAGCACCTGGCAAGAAGAGCGAACACCTCTGACTTCAGGTGACCCACAATACCTTCTCCCGCATGAAATTCCCCACGTGTCACAACCAGACAGGGCCCTGCTCCTTGTGCCTTTTCTGCTCAAGGATATTAAAACTGGTAGGTGCATCACAACTGAGGAAGCCCTCTCCTACAGGGGCCCTCCAAGCTCCCCCTCCCTCTGAAATGCAGTAAAAACTTTGGATTTTGACTTATTATTGCTGATGCATTATTACTGTGCTGGTTTTATGTGAGCACATTTGCTTGATTTTTAACATGTGTGTGTGTGTGTGTGTGTGTGTGTGTGTGTAGATATAGATGTTTATCTATGCACATGTGTGTGTATATGTATGTGTGAATTCTGCTTCTACATGAGACTCCAAGTGGTCTCCTGTATATCACCGAATACTCACCTGCAGATCACCTATCCTCACTGTCAGGTGACTTTTTGCCCACGCAGGGAACCAATTAACCACCGAGGCTTGCAAATACCACACGTGCGAGCTATGCAAGCCCAGACAATCAGCTGGGAACCAGACCATTAGAGGTGCTTTTAGCCCAAGCATGTCTATACCTGCCCTACGCACAAGCCGGATGTGCTCCCTCCCACACACCTCGGTTATGAAACTACCATCAAAAGGCTTCATTCCCGGCATAAACGCTGTGCCTTTGGATTGCTGTGAGAGGCAGCAATCTAGCTAGTGCCACATGGGCATCCAGTGGCGTCGGTGCAGGTACACCTGTTGAACTTTAACCCTTCCTCCCCCCCCCCAGCAGCACAGAGCCTGTGTCAGAAAGAAGAGCAGCAGCCTCAAGGAGGAGCATCCTCCCTTTTTATTCTGTGGATGAACGTCAAAGGCAAAAACGACAGGCAGGCGAGAGGAGGAAGGGCTTGGGGAAAGGATAATGGAATGGATGAGAAGGGTGGGTTTACATGCAGACCAAAAGGAAGGTGGTTGCTCAGCAGCTGGCAGGTCCTCACCTGGAATATTTCAAAGCCCGCAATGTCCAGAATACCGATGAAGGAGGCGCCCTGGCGCTTGGTCCGGTCCAGGGCCCGGTTGATCCGATGCACCAGCCAACGGAAGAGGCGTTCGTAGGTCGCTTTTGCCAAGGCTTCCACCGCAAAGTCAGCCTGGAAAAGGGGGGGCAGAGAGAGGCATGGATCCAGGCTTGGCTCATTTCACCACTTCAAACCTCTGCCCGCCCGCCTCCACAATAATGTTTCAGGCAACCCCATCTCACCCCCTGGCGCCCCCAGAACCCCAGCCGTTGCCACCAACCTGCTCTTTCGTCTGCGCCTTCTGCACATAGTCCCGGCCGACTTTGATCCGCGGGGTAAGGATGGCGCGGGTGAACTCGGTGACGTTCATGCCCAGGAGGTGGCAAAGCTTCTGGGCGGCTGCAGAGGGCACAGAACAGGCCGGCAACAACCCCATTGTTAGTTCAGTCCCCTGCTGTCTCGCAATGGTCACCCTCGACCTGGTCAGCCCAAGGCTTTGCTGGCCCAACTCCTCTGCTTACGCACCCAATGACCTGGTTGCTGCTAGCCCACCTAAATGGCAGATGCGGAACTGAGTGGCAGGCTGGGAAATAACAGGATGAGTCCTGCAGCCCAGTCCAAAGAAGGACAGCAACTACCTCATCCTCTCTGCCACAGCACCGTATCAGCCATGGGAGAAGACCTGAGAGCACCTGAGACTCATTTTCCCCAACCTCTCGAGCTGATAGTTCAATGCACTCCTGGATAGTTAGGATCTATCACGCAGGATTTCGATTCTGAATAATCTTAGCTTCTCCCCGCACAACCCTTATTTTTTAAGAAGTTTCTAGTTCACATGCATTTTACTTTGTTAAGAGTGTTTTATGGGTATCCCCCCCCCATTTATTCATGGTTGCTTGTGTATGTTTTCTTTAACTTAGATCATGGGTGGGGAAACGTGTGGCCCTTCTGGATGTTGATGGGCTCCTAACACCCTTCACCGTGAGGCCCTACTCTCTGGGGCAGATGGCAAATGTCCAACAACATCAGGAGGGCACCAGGTTCCCCAGCCCTGTGCTCGGGGTTTTGGGGTAAACTGCCCCTGCAATCTCAGGGTGAAAAATTCAGGCAAACAGACGACCAATCACTAAAATACAATGGAAAGTTACTTTAAAAAGGTGAAACATACACATGAAGTTGCATTAACACGGGTGTGCGCGCGCTCACTCCTCAGGTGATCCACGCAGATCTGCTACTGCCCCCTCCTCACTCCCATGATCAATCCGATGACTGTGGAGGAGGCAAACTCCATCTCCATCAGGACACAGGCCAGGGCAGAGAGGGTTAACGCTCTCTACCCACCCTAGTGCTGCGTCTTTTCTGCTGTCGTCAAAAGGAGTGGGGTCTTGTGGGGGGCAGAAAAAGTTGCTTGGTGGTCCCAGCTGCCCGAAAGGCCATGGGTTAGCAGCCATCACTGCTTTATATATTCCGGAAGGCAGGCTGAGCTCTGACTGCAAAACAGGCATTCTCCCGCTAGAGCCCGCCCCCCCAAACCCAGCTGGCTGCCTATCAGAGCTGGTGAGCCCCCGCTACTACCTGTGTTGTCAGGCATGGAGGCCTGGTCTGTGTTCCTCTCCTTGCGGAAGACAATGTTCCCAAACTGCAGCACGGCCGAGACCATCCGCAGCATACCTGGGTGGGCAAGAAAGGCCTTTAGCGTGAGCACGCTTCCGCCTCCACCCCTCTGTGCAGATGCAAACACCCAAGGTCACCCACCAAAAGAGGCTAAGGGAGCAGGTGGAAGGGAAATGCAAGGAGCTGTGAAGCTCGCTGCCAATGGGATGTGGCAGCAGCCGCTAGAGAAGCACATGCAGCACCTTGAGAGCGGCCGAAGTCCTCCAAATGCAACATGATAACGCGACAACCCTCCACTGTTTATTTTCTGTATCCTTGCACGGCATGGGAGGGCTGAGTTTAGAATTGCAAGTTCACAGCAGAGTCTCAGTCTGAAGCAAAGACTTCCTGATTCCTAGTCCAGGTTCTTAAGTCACTTTGCCATCTCCTTTTTTTAAAATTAAAAAAAACCCCACCTAAACTAATTTCTGATTAGGTGGCATACATGGGAGGAGAGGGCGGCTGGGGAGACTACCAGCCACATGGGCCAGAATGGCAGGTTTCATGTTCAAAAGCAGCACATTTCTGCCCACTGGGTGCTGAAGGCGACTTAAGGAGGTCACGGGTGTCGCCATCACGCCCTGCCTGGGAACATCCCCAGAGGAATGTGGTGTGACGCAGTCAGCAAATAGTGATCAGCTATCTCAGCCTTGGCCAGCCTGGGGCCCTCCAGAAGTTCTGGACTACAATTCCCATCAGCCACTGGATGTGCAGGCTGGGGGGGCTGATGGGAGTTGGAGTCCAGAACCTCTGGAGGGCAACCAAGCTGGCCAAGGCCAAGCTAGGCAGATCACAGCTGTTCTCTTGACCCCCACAACTCACAATGTATCTCCTCGTGCGAGAAGCCCATGATTCTCATTGACTCCATGGTCTCGTGGAAGATCTCCTTGTCCTGCTGTCCTGGGATGGGCAGGTACCCGTTGGAGACAAAGCGATACTGATTGAAGGGCTCCAACAGCAGCTCCCCTGTAGCGTCATTGAAGAGAAAGAAGCACCTCTGAGGCAAGGGTGCCACACTTCCGCCAGCCAATCCCCACACCCAGGAGCTCCCCATGATGTAAGACGTGCTGTTCTGTCATCAATGACCACCTTTGCTTTTCTATTGCTGTCATCCTTGCCTTCCCCCTGCCGGTTCCGTTTCCAGATTTATGCAGAGAGGCAAGAAGGCTAAAGCATTGCCCTGCTTCTCCTTCGGGTTTATTGCTTGCTGCTTTAGGAAGCCGAGGTGGAAGGAGGAGGACCGGACTCCCTTTTTCATGTTGCCCTGGGAGTGCACAGCATCTGTTTACCTTTCACGTGCTCCCCGGCGCCCACCAGGAGCTGGTAGAAGATGTGGAAAGTCCGCTCGTCCTTGGCCTGGCGAATGGCTCGCGATTTCTCCAGCAGGTCTGGGCGGCTCAGGGTTAAGGAGGAAGGACAATTGCATCTGGAAACACGTATCACCCCCCTCCCTCCACAAAGCCAGCTTGCCTCACTCCCCCAAGAACCAGAGGTCCCAGCTATGAGACTCCCTAGCTTACCACTTCAACCTTGGCTCCCCCATATGTCGTTTGACTACAAAACCCATCACTCCCAGCCAGATTAGTCAGATGGGAGTTGTAGTCCAATGACATTTGGGGACCCAAAGCTGAAGAACACCATCAGGAATCCCTGGGTCTAGGATCCACAGGTGCCTCTAACCTGTCAGGGATCCCCACATCCAGGATCCCAGATTTATTCTAATTCAGGCTTTGCTCTCTCGCCTACAGAACTCAGGGGAGTCCTAGTTTTTGAACCAAATCCATGGAACTCCACAAGCAAGGATACATGTTTCTATGTTTGCTCCGACAATGTAGCCAGCTACATCGAAATTTATCCGAATAAATTTACCCTGGAGGAACACAGCGGGCGGGGAAGGGGAAATGAGACAGAGATCGGAAGGGCTCAGTGGCTTTGTAAAGGAGAATTGTTTCATGTACATACCCAGATCCTTGGCAAACACAATATATAGGCAAACACAATATATAGGTAACAACCATTTTATGCTTGTTCAATGCACGTGCAATCGTGCGCGCAAACACATCGCTGCCACAACCCAGAAAAGGGGTGGGTTTACATGTGTTCCGCTGACATGCGCAGAGCCAGGAATGCAACCCCCATGCACATCACACCCAGAGCAGAATGCATTCTCTAGCCATAAACATAATAGTGATAGAAGGGTGATATTCAGCTAAGTGATGCTCAGAGCAGACCCACTAAAATATATGGAAGTAAGTTAATGTAAGTCCATTGACTTCTATCAGTCTGAGTATGACTAATGTTGGACATCACTCAATGCACCACAATTTTAAAATAAGAACTCACTGAAATTATTAGATTCCTCTTCCTCCTCTCCCTGCCTTTTTAAACATTCTGACAAACTACGGAGTAGCCTTGGGCCACCTGGCACTATGCAGAAGTTTTGGAGTAGAATTCCCTTGCTGGCTGGGGCTGATGGGAGTTCTAGTCCAAAACCTCAGGAGGGCACCAGGTTGGTGAAGGCTGCTGAGCAGACTTCCCTCTCCCAGTCAACGGCTGATGGGGTCAGAGCTAATCAATCGTTCTTCAGCAGGAAGGAGTAGAAACTCGCCTCTGCACCAACTGGAAGAAACTTAGCATTACTGGGTGATGCGAAGCTGACTTCTCTCCTTTCAACAAGAAGGAAGATAAAACACTTTATTTCAACTTCTTAAGGAGGGACCGAAAAGTGACATTTCCCAACAACAACAACAAAGGGGATTTGAAAGCAGATCTTCGGCAAGGACAGGAAGAAACTGGTTTTTCTTCCTGAGGAGGAGAGGCTTTGTTGGCATAGTTCAACAAAGCAGGTGGGGATGTGCAAAACACAGCTGTGTACACAACCTGCCCTTTCTGAAGATTGGGTTAAGGTGCATTTTAAGATGGCTCAGGGAAGATGCATGATGGCTCAGTTGGCAGAGCATGAGACTCTGAATCTCAGGGTCATGGCTTCGAGCCCCATGTCGGACACTGATGACCCTTGTGGTCCCTTCCAACTCTAAAACTCTGTTCTTGAAAGGGTTTGCCATCCTGCACGATGGGTAAATGGGTCTGCAGGGAACACCAGTATGGGAAAGGTTAACAGGGGGCTGCTGGATGGCAGTAGAGGTGGAGCTTCTGAGTATCAGTTGCTGGGGAGGGAGAGCTGCTCTTTCAAGATCAGGATGCTGAGCTGGACGGGCTTTTTGGTTCCTTTTTATTTTCCCAACATAATGAATGCTACCTTGCGCTGCTTCTTGCCCTTCGGTTCTCCTCACAAGGTGGCCAGGCCTTAACATTGCCACCATTCAGGCAGATGGAAGGGGAACTTACTCCTTTCAAGGAAGGAGCTAAAACACAGGCAAGATGCTCTAGAGGTCAAATGTTTCCACCTTCTGGCTGACTCTATTCAGCCAGCACTCCAGGGTTTTCTATAGCCAGTTCTTTTGATTTGATACAGGCACTTCAACACACTGACTGGAGCTCTGAAACCACAATGCCAATCTCCTGCAAACCACACAACTGGGAGTTTGCGGGGAAGGGGATCCCCCGCACCAGCTGCCGGATAGAGGCAAGGCAGACCGGTAGACCCCATGGTGTCATGCCGTAACAATAGGAATGCAGGAAGCTGCCTTGGTCGACCTAGCTCAGCACTGACTGGCAGCAGCTCGTCTGGCAAGAGTCTCTCCCAGCCCTGCCTGGAGACAGAGGCACACCGAGGGTCCCTGGCATCCTTGGCAGGGAACTGTATACTATACAGTACTATACAGTGTATAGTCAACCCCACCCTGAAAAAACTCACTTTGCCACAGTAGCCACATTAGAAATTACTACATTTTACACAACTGTAGTACTTGGAAGCGTCTGCAGTGAGGTTGAGGCAAGGGGGAAGGACGGGAAAATCCTCACACCTTTTGCGCCACGCTGCGAGAAGGAAGGGAAGCTTCTCCCATGTCTGAGCTCTCTGTGACAGAGGTGACGTGTCACCACACACATCGTACACTCCATAGTCCGATAGGTGATTTTTGCTCCCCAGCGGGGGCTGGTTTCACCAGCCTCTGTCTGGAGACGCCGAGGATTGAATATGCGACCTTCTACATGCAAGCACCAACTTGGGGGGGGGGGGGGCCACCGACTTACGAATCGTGAGGAGTTGTCGTTTTTTACTGTTTTTGCGTTGCCGAAGGCCTCCAGGATAGGGTTGGCTTGTAGCAGCTGACGTTCCAGCTCACCCTGGAAAGAAAGAGAAAGAGGTCAGATGGGGGGGGGGGTTTGCCCAGACCCAGAAGCAGCAAAAGATGAAGCAGTGTAGAATGAGCCCTCAAGGCAGGTCCCTCTATCCCCAGAAAGGTGAATTTTTTTTGGGGGGGGAGAGGCAGATGAAGTGCTCTCAGAAATTTAGATACAGGAAGGCTGGCTGCTCTCTTGGAAGGGAATCACTCCCAAGCGACCTCCATCTTCCAGCAGGGGGCATTTTTTTGACCACAGGGTGGGGGGGTGAACCCCACAAGCATGTGCACCAGGGAGCAATACCCACCCGAACCCCCAAAAGCACAACAGGAAAACTACTCACGTAGGAAGCAGGGTTGGAAGTCTATGGGTGGGGTTGACGTCACGAAACATGAAATGGGGACGGGGAGGGGGAGAGCAGGGAGCAAGACGAGGTGAGGTGGGGGGAAACAAAACAAAAGACAAAACAAAAATGAACAACGACCAAAGGATTAAATCGGACAACGAAAAAAAAAAAGTAAAGACCCAACAATGACAATGCAGTAACACGAGCCGGGAACCAATGCAAGGGTCGGTGGGGGTCAGGGAGGGCACCCCCAGGCGCCCCTCTTCCCTTTCCCAGCACCCCTTGAATCCTGTTCCTTTCTCAAGAGAGCCCAGCGCCCTGGCTCTGATGAGGGAAGAGAGTCCAGTGAACCACTTTCAACACAGAACACAAAAGTTTAAAAAACCAACGAGAAAAGCGTTCGAAGCCAGAATCGCAGCCCAAGGAGTTGGCATTGTCAGGAGCAGCAGCCAGTAAGTGACCAGAGATCAGCGTTGGAGGGTGGGCAAGTGAGGAGGGAGCAGTGGGGGGGGGGTTGGCGCGGTGGGGGGGGGAGTTGGCATTTCAGCGGCATGCATTGCTCTCTCTTGCCTGTTGTTTGGCTTCGTTCGGGTACTCCGGCTGGGGCAGCAAGACAATAGAGGGGAGGTTAATGCAGGCTCCCCTCAATGGCCCACAAGAACACCCCTCCTTCCAAACACACACACACACACACACACACACACACACACTGCCCCCATTACAAAACCAGGGTCCAAGAGGTCCCAAATGCCCATCTAGTAAGGTAAAACCAGCTCCCTCCCCCCCCCTGCCCAGCGCTGCCTCCCCATGTGATCCAGACTGTGAGAAGTGAACAGAAGCACAATGGGAAGGCAGTTCAACAGGGAAGGCCCACAGCTGAACACACACTTTTGCAGGCACTGGGATCCAGGGCCAGATCCAGTTGGGTGCTGGGGCCAGGGGAGCCAGGCCTGCCAACGTCCCTCTGCACAGACGGTGCCACTTTTCTCTCGGTTTTTCAGTAAGCTCCCAAGAAAGATAAGATGACGCCTGAGAAAACGCCCCCTTGTCGAGACAGAGGGCAGTGAGCCTTTGCTCTGGTTACTGTGGCTCTGTAGGATGCCCTGTACGCTGATGGCATTGAAGGTAGTGGCATCGGTTCTGCAAGTATTAAAAAGTTCTGCAATTCTGCAATAATAATAATATTAACTACCGCTGCTATTAAGTATCATTGAGCAGCAACAGAAAATGAGAGCCCTCTAAGCTTCCCCCCCCTCCCGCCCCTAAGTCCTGCAACCAGTCCAGATTCTCTCTTTGCCATTTCCTCTTTAAAAGGATCTCAGAGTGAAAGGCAAGCCCTGCTGGATCAGACCAAAGGTCCATCTAGTCAAACTTCCTGCTTCCTTTCACTGGCCAATCAGACGCTTCTAGGTAAAACTCATTTAACTGTGACAAATTAAAAACAAACAAAAAAACAAAAACCAAGAAGGGCCTGGATCCAATGGCCCTCTGCTGCTGATGCCCCCACAGAGGACGACAGCCTCTCAATGTGGAAAACTCCATTTAGCTGTCATGGCCAGCGGGCATCAGTTAGGGCATATCTCCCTCCACGTAAACTGGCCTAATCACCAGGTCCCTATGGCAGGGAACCCTCTAAATGAAGAAGTGTGCATGCACACGAAAACTCATACCAAGAACAAACGTAGTTGGTCTCTAAGGTGCTACTGGAAGGATTTTTTTAAAAAAATTATTTCCTCTAAATTGAAACACTCTTTATTTATTTAATTTATTTCATAAAATGTATACACTGCTCGAATGTTTTAAAAAAAAAGCGGTTTGCAATAAGATAAAACAAGAAAACCCAAGAACAATTCACAACCATACATTAAAACATACAAAAGTTGGAATACCAAAACAGATTGAAATTACCTGCAACTTTCTAAGCATCTGGATAGGCTTGTCTAAGCAAGAATGTTTTTACCGGGCACCAATATTTTATTATGTGAAGAAGTGCTTCCTTTTCCCTGTCCTGAATCTGCTCTCCTGTCCACTTCACTGCACTGGGTGACCCCTGAGTCATAATATTATGAGAGCAGAGGAAAGCTTCTCTTTTGTCAACTTTCTTCACGCTTTTATTTGTGGCTATATAGGAAGGGAGGCCTGCAGGTTCTATTCTGCCCAATTGCTTAACTTAGGAGTAAACTTCCTCCCCACTTCCAACATTCTGGCCAGTGAGTGTTGGGATAACTAACGCATGAGCACCAAACCCTTATTCCTAAATGTTAAAACATTTCTATTTTATTACCGCAGGGAACAATTGACTCTGACATATCAGGTGGCCTGTACTTAAGATCTGGCAGTCCTGAAGTGGTTCCTTGTCCCCACGTAGACCTCTTCACCGCAAAATGTTTGGCTACGGGCCTGGTTTTGTTCTCCAGTTAAGTGCCCAGGACTTCCAAAGCGGGAGGAGGAAGGGGGGTGAAATCTTTATCATATTTGCGGAAAGGAGAGAGAAAGGGAAGGGATCCTGACTCCAGTAGGCCAGCATTCAGCCACTTATAGAACAGGGCGGGCACCAACTGCCTCGCCTTGTGTTACTTCCGCCAAGACGCAGGAGCGTTTGGGAGGACAAGCCCTGCACCTGCAGATCTGCGAGGGCGTTGAGACAGAACCGCAGTGACTGGAAGGGATGGAGGGAGGCAGATGGGGTGGGGAGGACACGGTGAGCGAGAGGCACACAGGGAAGGTGGGAAGGACAGAGTGAGCAGTCGTGGCAACGCAGGTTGAAAGGAATGACTACGACAGGTACAGGCAGTGACTCGTTTCCTTCGACAACAACACAAGAGGGACGGGCAGGCCGTTTTGGTGCTGGCTTCTGCCCGGATGCCTCTGCCCGGATGCCACAGACATTCCAAGCGGGCACAGACTGGGTGTGGCTGGCTACGAACTGAGGAGGGGAAGGCACTCTGCACGCACTTGAAAGGGTGCTTCCACTTTCCCGCTACTTTTCGCATTCTGGAGTCTGAGCACCGGCATTTGGGGAAAGCTTCCGGGCTGGCCTTGGCTCAAAGCTCAGCCCTGGATGCTGGGAGGCTGTCGGGCCACACACAGGCATCTTTTACTTGGCTGCCCCAGGTGGGAGGGGGGGAGGAAGAGCCTGTCAACTCCGCTCGAGGGGTGGCAGAGAGATCAGGCGAGCCCACTTACTGGGGAGGGGGCATTTTCAAAGGGGGGGGGCAGAGCAGAGCAAAAGCTAAGACACGACGCATCGGCCAGAGGTCACTCACCGGCACACTGTGGTCCTTCCGGGCTTTGTGCGATGAAGCCACATGGGCCAAATACTGGATCACTTTCTTTGTGTTCTCCGTCTTCCCAGCACCTGACTCGCCCCTGCCAAGGAGACCAGACATCGGGAGTGAGAAAAAGAGGGTGCTTGACCCTGGGTGGAGCTCACCCCTCCCCCTCTCCCTCCCCAGCTTCAACTAAGTGGTCGCCTAAAGAGGTAACCAAATGCAGCATCCTCTCTTCCCGCTTCCTGGGTCTGCATCTCACATCAGTTCAGCTGGCGTAGCATATTGACAGAGAGGTTCCATCCACACTGAACATTTAAAGTGGCATGGGACCACTTCAAATGGTCATGGCTTCCCCCAAGGAATCCTGGGAATTTTGCTTAAAGTTCTGAGAGTCGTTTGGAGGCCCCCTATTCCCCGCAGAGAGCCACGATTCTAAAAGCGGTGTTGACAAGCAATCCCTCTTCCCAGGGAATTCTGGGAAGTGTAGCTCAGAAAGGGGACTAGGGGGTTGTGCTGGTTGGAGTTGTAGTCCCCAGTGCCAAGGCTTCTCTAAAGCAATATCTAAATGGTAAAGTGTCATTATTCACTTCCCTCTTAATATGGAGGCAAGTCTTGTGCTTTAGGCCCCAGATCAGTCATTTTTGTCGTGAGGAGAGAAGGAAGGAAGCACTTTGCTGGAGAAGTGCTTCCCATCCAGCCTGGCATTTGAACAGAACAGGAGGAAGCTGGGCAGATGAAGCCGGGGGTTCGAGATGGATGTTTGTAAGGTTGTGTGAGCACAACAGCCCACATTGTGGACAGTTGTCAGGACTGCAGGGATCCTCTTTGCTTAAACTGGCATGCCTTGTGTCAGATACTGGTATGTTTTGGTGCTCGGCGCCCTTTTGGCCCGCAGAGATTTCCACAGCCGCAGGCAAACTGGCACATGAAGCAATGGGTGTGTAATGACCTTTGGCTCACCCACATACCTGCTGCTGAAAGCCCCTCCCCAGCAGGTAAACCGTTCCTGCTGACACTCACGTGCACAAGATTGACTGATCCTCTCGGTCTGGAGGGGGGAAAGGAAGAAGAGAGACCATTCAGAGACAAGAGGAAGGAGCAGTCTCCTCCGCCAGAGGGCACCAGAGGCAGACATGCAACCACAAACCCACCCACCCAAAGCTCACCGACCACAGGATTTTTAGGACCTCTCCGACACATACCACACTGCGCACTCACCCCAAAGCCACACATTTCTTCCCTCCTCCAATTCAGCTTGGAACGAGGAATGGCTGGAACTTCTCCACCCCTCCCTACCTCCCCTCAGCAAGCTGCTGCGAGGTCCCTCCCTGCCCAAGTCTCGGGCCACATTCACACTGAACCTCTAAGGCACCACGAGATGCCTCTTTAAACACTCATGGCTTCCCCCAAAGAAGTAGGAGAATAAGGGTCTCCTAACAACTCTCAGCACCTTCAACAAACTACAGCTCCCAGAATTCTTTGGGGGGGAAGCCGTGGCTGTTGAAAGCGGCATCATAGTGCCTTAAACATATGGCACCTCTGTGTGCCCCCTTTGCTTTCCAACTCGTACCCTGCAGCATGCTCCGATAGGCAGCCTCGGAGATGGCGTAGATGTGGGGTGGCATCTCGTGGCGCTTCTTGCCCCGGTACATTTCCACGATCTGCTCCGTGTAGATGGGCAAGTTCTTGTAAGGGTTGATGACTACGCAGAAAAGCCCCGAATAGGTCTGTCGTTGCAGGAGAAGGAAGGGTGGGGTGGGGGAGGGGGGGAGCAGCACGTCAGAACAGTTCTCTGCAAGCCCCATCCCCCCAAAACACACACACATAACCGCAAGGTAAAATATGCCTGCGCGCACAAGCGCTCTCAAGTTGCCGCGCTTCCTTCCAAAACCAACATCTGAAAATTCGAAAATTGCTTCTGCTTCGGGCGGAAGCAAAATGGAAGGAAAAGAGATGCAGGCTAAGTTAATCCACTTCCAATTTATCAATCAAGCGTATCTTAAGGCTGAGCAAGGACCAAGCACCTGGTTTACATGAGCAGCAATTGAGGGTTGGGGGCAGAATATATATGCGGCAGAAAGAGGCCATTCCAGCTTTTTCAACTCTGAAAAGTCTCTGGGTTCTGGACTGGAACCCTCTTTTTAAAAAGCGATGTGGAATGATGGGACACAAGAAAATCCCATGCCCCAAAACAACTGCCTCGTGTGGCTTCATTGCAAGGGCACTCCTGGGTACATACTCCCAGGGTTTTTTAAAGAAGGAAATACAGTGGGCTAGCTCAAGAAGGTAAACAGAATGTTCACACGTAACCCAACGGAGGCCGATTCTTAATGCTACTGTGGCCGTGGTTTTCTTTAAACCTGGTTATTAAGCTGAATGTTGATTGGTCTTTGTCACACCACCACCGGCCCGATTTTGGGGTGGTTTATGATACCACACTAAGAGCCGAGTTCCACCCACGGCAAAGCAATCCAGTGGTGCAGTTACATAATTTTAGACTCTGGACTTCACGGTCTTACGGGAAGGGCACAGTCTATTGCTGCACCCAACTTCAAAATGAGATAAACCGGAGCTGCCACAGTATTTGGGGACCCTGCGAATCGCTCCGCTGAGTGGAGCCCTGGGCTTCTGCCCCAACCCCAAAGACCTACCCTGACTATGCTTGTACAGTTTTACTGCAGGGCCAGTGAGGCTGGAAGCCTGCATAAAACTGGATGAATGTGAACAGAACACAAAGCAATAGGTTGGGACTGCAGGGAGGCAGGTGTAGGGTAAACAGCAGAGAGGGGGGAAGACACCTGAGCAAAAGATGCCGCCCAGGGAAGCTGCAGAAACCCCCGTCCATGCGGCACTTTCTCAAAAGGTGCCACCTGCTGGGATCTCCCATAGAAGAGGCCCTCTACCCGACAGAACTAGACGACCCACAATCTAGAGCCTTCCACTCTCAAGATGAAGTGTGTGAGTGTTTGCAACTGCGCCCTCGGGAGAATTTGTTTCACACCTCGTCGCGGGCTCTCGTTCTAGCTAAACTGGTCTAGTCCGTTCCCCGCCCCGATACCCAGCTGCAGGGGTGGGGACTGGAATGGGGGAAGGGAGGGTTGCTGGGCTGTCCGCGAGTCAGCAATGACGTGCGGCTGAGAGAATGCCTTGGCACGCTGCCTCTCAGGGCAGCCTTTTGTGCCCGCTTGGGTGGCACGGAAACCAAAGCTGACAATGCCAGTCAGGGGAGAAGAGAAGGGGGCATCTCTCCCCGCTTCCTTTTGTAGCTAAGCTGCATGCGTTACTGGGGTGGAGAAGACTCGGCTCCCCCCTTCTGGCGTCATCACCCACGCACCCGGGCTCCACAAACTGGGAACAACAAAAGCCCAACTTTTAAGCCCCAGAACCAGCTCTTCCTCCTCCCTGGCACCAGCGCCTGCTATGACTGAACAGCTCAGCATCTGAACAAAACCGCACCTCCACTCAGACGGGAACACAGACCTGTGGGCCAAGAGCACAAACTCCGGGAACTGTTCCCCAGTAGAGGGCACACGGGCTCCAGTTTGGCTTAGGTCACCCAGTGGGGCCTAGCAGCCACCACCGAAATGAAAAAAACTCTTATAGCGGGCCTGGATCCTCCAGATGGGAGTTGTGCCCCTCCAAATGTGGCTGAACACCAGTTCCCCAACCACGTGGCCCTCCTGATGTTGTTGGCCTCAAACTCCCATCAGTCCCACCCAGCATGACCAGTGGTCAAGGATGAAGGGAGTTGTAGTCCAGTTGGAGAGCTGCAATCTCCTCAACCTGAGAGCCGTGTGCTTCCAGTTTAAAATCTAGAAAGTGCCTGTTTTCCATTCTGATTTCCAATACCAAGTTTCTGGTGCTTTCTCCAAAGAGAACACAAGGCCTAGAGTGGCAGTTCTCTGCACCAGTAGGAATCGCACCCAATGACGTTTTCCCGTCGTCATCCCCCCACCCTCCGCCAGAAATTCTGGCTATGTGCCACTCTACACATTTTCTCTCTTTATGGTGGCAATAACGGTACGAGCTGCAGCATTCGGATTTCCCAGCCCAGGTGTATTTTTGGTGGATGAGAGAATGGTGTGGTGGAAGCCAGTCTAGAGGCCCAAACTTGGGTCTCCAGCTGTTTTGGGACTCCAATTTACCATCATCCCTAGCCGGCAGGACCAGTGGTCAGAGATGATAGAGGAGTTGTAATCCAAAACAGCTGGAGACCCAAGTTTGGGAAGCACTGGGTTTGAGAAAGGCAGGCCTGGAAGCCAGGAGTGCCTAGGGTCCTGTGAAGGGGAAGGGGCTACTCACAGCAAGGAGTGCCAGGAAATGGGACCTTGGCTCCCCAGGGGACTAATGGCTACCCACGTGGGACCAAGTGGAGGGTGGGCAGGAGGGTGGCAGCCAGGCCTCTGGGGAAAGTTGAAATTGGTAGGGAAAGGGGAAACCGAGAGGCAGGACTCCCAACCCCCGGCAAGCCAACTCACATAGATGAGGCCTGAGTAATAGCGGTCCTTGAGGTTGTGCAGCACAGAGGCCTCGTTGAGGCAGGTCAGCTCCGCCATGTCCTCCACCTTGGTGAACTTGGGGGGGTTCATCTTCTGGATGTCGTCCTTGGCGACCAGCACCTGACGCCCGTTCTCGGCAAGCTCCACCAGCACCTCGTCCCCCCGCTCTTCGCGCAGACCGGCCGCCTCAAAGCCATGGCGCTCGGATGGGACCCACACCAGCCGCTTGGCCGTCCAGTCAGCCTGGGAGGCTGGGTTGCCCACGTGGTTCCGATCCACAAACAGGTATCTCTCGGCGCTGGCGTCGCCCCGCGGAGCAGGGGCTCGGACAGCCATGGCTGCGGGTGGGGAGAGAAGAAGAAAAACCAGAAAAGATCAGACAGGGAACATCCCCAATCCTGAGCCTTGGTGCACAGAATTCCAATGCCCAGGAAATCACATTTGCCCCTGGTTCCCACCCCCCAGTTCTTCCAGGTGCCTGTGTCTTTTTGTACCATATGACTGGAAGATGCTCAGATAAGGCCAGTGGGGTATTAAACGTTTTTCACTGCTCCTGTGAACTTCTGCACACGTTTGCTTCTCTTATCTCCTCCCTCCACCCCACAAACCAGAGATGCGGCAAATTTCAGGGCACCCAGGCAAAGCAGTGTGAAATTCCCCACTTCTTCGAATGGGGAGAAAAAAACAAACAAGCATGAATTTTTGAGGAGCGGGATGAGCAGGGAAAGGAAATATCTGAAGCATTGACTTGACTATCAAGTACAAAACCTGACCAAATCCGTTGAACTCTGGAACGTCTTAAACAAACATTATCATGCCAATAAAAGAGCAGTTCATGTTTACAAAGTAATCACAGGGAAATAAGGCCTGGGTTTTGGCGAGGGTGGAGTCAATTGTGGGAAAGCAAAAAGTAACTGGAACCAGGACTTTGGGGTCCCCAGCCAGAAAACTGTGGTTTTAATGAGCCGAGAGAAAAAGAGAACCGTTGAGTTGGGTTGGGGACTGTCCGTAGTTGCTACTTAAAGGCTGGCCTTCTAGTATATTCTTATTCATATGCGTTTTCCACCTCCCACCATGTGTTCAGATTTTTCCTTAAGACTGAGAGAACACAGCCGTTTTAAAAAACGGTTTTTGTAAGGTCCCATCATCACCACTGGCCTGACACACCCAAACACATTCACGCCCACCTCACTTTCCACAAAATACAAGCCTTACAAAGTTGGAATTCTCTAAGATACTTAATGTATTTCATTACACTTGCGTAGAATCTTAGTGAAGAAAGATTCTGTGCATGGTTTGCAAGATTCGAAGTACAGTATCTGATTGGCGTGTGAAAGAGAAAAAAATTGTGATTGGGAGGCAATATACAACCCAAACCACCATTTTGATACATGCACAAAATGTTGCAAAATCTAGGGAAACCCCCTCCAAAAAAAAAAAAAAAACAAACAAACAAACCCACAACCATATGACGTCAAATAGACCTGTACTCCAAAGTTGGTGTGGAAGAGTCTAATAGATACCTATTTACCCATATGCAATAAAACTATAATTATTGGCAGATGCATTAACGAAAGATATTATGAATCAGGATGAAAATATTTTAAAACTGAGGGTTTGCTAGAACCTGTCATTGTATGCAATTCTCTCCGTCAGTCTCTCTCATTCTCACACACACACACACACACACACACTTTTCTAGTATGAATTTACAAAAAACTGGATGGCGGCGGAATCACAGACGTTACCTTCTAGACACAATAAGCAGAGCTGCTCTCAGTCAAGGGACTTAACAAGGAAGCCAGGAACAGACACAGGGAGAAAACCCTAGAAAAACAGGGCCAAAAATGTGGCCGAACAACTCAATGGTGTCACAAAGGTGGGGGGAAACCCCTCAGGAACCCTGGCTGCCTCCAACCAGCTATCATCAAGCACCCCGCTAGTTTAACTCTTCCTGGAAAATCTAGGCTCCCAGCCTCCCTTCCCTCATTCCAGGCCTAGCGACCCCAGTCAGCAGCTTGGCTGATGAGCTAGATTTTCCAGCTCTCTCCCACCCACCCCCACCAGCCCCCCGCTGGGCTCGCTGGCGTAAGCTGCAGCTTCGCTTGCTTGGGCTGCTGGAGCCAGACACTCGCGTCCTTGTTCCAGGCGCACAGCCGGCCGCCGCCGGGGTCTCCTCTCTGACAAGAGGCTTTGCCCGTTGCTTTGCATGAATGAGACTGCGCTAGAGGACCGCTCTGTCGCTGCCATTCTTTCAAAGGAGCCTGTCCTGGCGCCTTGCACCCTGCACTTTCTACATCACCTTTCCCCTGCCCATCTCGGCCTCCAGTGGTTTCCCTGAGCCCTGATTTGGGTACATGGAAACACGAGCATCCAAGGAGCCAAGACTTGTCTGGTGTCACATGCTCAGACCGGCACACCCAGAGCCCAAACCCCAGGCATGTGCTTACTCTGCAAAATAAAAAAATGGGGAAGTACTCTGCGTATGTTCAAAGCAACTCCGCTCTTCGGCGTTTCCCTCTCACGTTAGGTCAGAACAAACACTCAGGATGTCAACATCACAGCACTTAGTTCTAAATGAGGCGCAGCACAATTTAAGTAACCCGAGTTCAGGGTCTGGTCAGTGCCTGGCTGGGAGACCCTATGTATGATGTCTTGAGCAGGCCTGGGACAAATATGTGGCATCCTTGGGTAATAACCAAAGCCCTAGTGCCCTGACAGAGACCACTAATGACCCTTGTACCCTGGGTGGCTGGGTCTATAAGCTGCCATTGAAATTTCCCACAATGCTCCTGATATAGCATCCCTCCCACATGGTGCCATTCACATGCAGAGGAAAGGGTGGTCTCTGAATGCCCAAAAAAGCAGGTGCAGCCCACCAGCTTTGTGGGAAATCAAAATGGCAGCTTCCAGGACCTCCATCAAGAGTCACAGGGAGCCGATGAGAGTGCCCACTGCCACTTATGCCCAAGGGAGACCTACCAACGTAGGACAGAATAACCCACCGGGAGAGGCACTCCTGACAGCCCCCTCAGACCTGGAACCAGCCCCAGCCTTGGAGTTCCAAGAAGAAAAGCAGGATATAAACACACAAAACAACCTGCTCTTTGATCTGCCTCCGCTCTGATCTGTCAGGAATTCAATTATTTCAGGAAGGGTGGGTGCAACGGAGAGAGGCTCGGTGCAACAGGAAAGGTGGGCAAGGGTTGTCGGTTGGGCACCTTGCTCTCCGGTGTAGATATGCAGGAAAGTGAGGGGGTACAGGAGAGAGAGAGAAAGGGAAAGAGAGAAATGTTTGTGTGGTGCTACGGTGGAGGAGGGAAAGCGGCTCCACATATTCCCACAAAGAGCAAAGGGTGGCAGGTGACGCCCTTTGGCTGCCAACCAAGGCAGGTGCAGCCTGCTGAGTGTACCTGTGCCTGGCAACCACCTGCTGAAGCTGCCGCACCCCTGCCCAAGAACCCAGGAGCACTAATGCACTGGCACCAGAGAAAAACCATACATCCCGGGTTGCTCCTTTTTCCCTTTCCTTTTTAACGCTGACGCTTCCTCTCTCTCCTCCTTCTAGAGAACCCTGAAATCCTTATACCTTATTTCTCCATGTCTAGTACATTCTACAAGGCATAAACAAGCTCACTCCTGTTTACTTTGAATTAATTTCGAACCAACAGTGGTGCCATATTCTAAACACCGACATAAATTAAAACGCCCTGGGTGATCACTCCTCTTCTAAGCTAACCAGATTTTTCTCTCTCTCTTACTCTTACACTGCCATTTCTCCTTAACATGTTATCTCCAGACTAAGGTAACCGGCCCCCTGCCCCTTTGCAAAACAACCAGAGGGCTTCTGGCTCTACTGACCCCTTTACTGAAACATACGCTTTGGGAACCCCAGAGCTTTGGCCGTTTTATAGGCCCGTTTACCAATAAGGCGTGGAAACAATTATCTGCACAGACCCAGCCCTTGAAGTACCACACCTACTGTCTACAGAGGGAAAGGCATCCATGGCACTAGGCCCGACTCTATGCCCAAAGAACCCAGGAGTCTGGGCTCGCTGTTCCACTGCTCTAAACCTCTAAGCTGCAGTCTTTGCCTAAAAGGAACCCAGGAGTCCTGGCTCCAGCCCTCGCCTGCCCTGGGCAACTTTTTCTTTTCTCTCCATTTCTGGCAGAACATCGCCCCGGCTTTCCAGCACATCCCGTGCTGTCTGTCTCCCACCAGGCCCCACTCCCACCCTACCAGAGCGGATTGGAGAACACCCGAACCAGGCAAGTCTGAGGCAAGAGCAGCGTCAAGCAACCTCGAGTCCTGCCAAACAGTGCCCAGCCAAGTGGCACTAACGAGCCAGCTGCGCCCTCGTTAGCTAATTAATTTGCTGAGCAATCCCAGGGTGAGGCCATTAGGGTGGTGGCAAACAATTGCCTCAGGCCCCTCGGGGCCTTGACAGAGCAAAAGATTCCTAAGACAGTCTCTGGTCCTAGAATCTCCCACAGGGTCCAAACCCCCCAAAAAAGAAGAGGCCGGTCAAAGAGGGGAGGGAGAGAGAAGTTTGGAACTTACTGCTGCGTTTTTCATTCAAGCTCCAGCACACAGGCTATAACTGTCTCCCCTCCACCTTAGTAGAGCTCTTGCGCTTTTTAGCAGTTGCCTGAGACAGGCAAAAACTGACCAGAACAAAATATAAAATAAAAAAATCCTTCCAGTAGCACCTTAGAGACCAACTAAGTTTGTTCTTGGTACAGTATGAGCTTTCGTGTGCATGAGCTCATACCAAGAACAAACTTAGTTGGTCTCTAAGGTGCTACTGGAAGGATTTTTTTGATTTTATATATTGTTTTGGCTATGGCAGACCAACAACGGCTACCTACCTGTAACTGAAAAATTGACCAGGTTTTCCCCGACATGGGGATGCAATCCTGGGGAAAGTGTCATTTGATGAATTTGAAGGCCAGGGAAGAAGAAAAAAGGTTGGAGCCTTATTGTGTCACAGAACTCAAAACTAGGGAGTAGTAGGGGATGTTAAGGTTGCCCAAGGGCCCTGAAGAAACAAAGCACATACCCAGCCAGTTCCTTAACAGAGGTGTGCAATGCATAAATCAACAGGTGAAACTTTTCAAGGCCAAGAGCTGGACTTTGCTGCCTTCACATTATCCTGATGGTAAAAGGACAACTGCAGACCCCGTTCTGGAGCTGGCAAGTGAGATCTGGGAACCTGAACACACGAGGTTTTCTGGGAAGGAAGCGGGACCTGGCAGAGAAGGCTCAGGAGGTCCTGCTGTGACCCCTGGACATGCCTGGATTCTCGAGAGAGCCAAATGTAGCTGTGATCATCACAAGACTCATTTTAAATACCATAGTAGGTGAATCATTTATTTATTTCATACTACAACTCATGGATTGCAGCAAGCAGATTATTTATTTAAAACTCATGCGAGGGAACACATTTGCAAGTGAGCCAATACAACATCTTTCCCAGGAAGGGGACGCAATCTTTGGTGAAGGGAGGTGTAGAGGAAAGGAGTCGCAACGACAGAAGGGTGTTTCTGCGTCCTGTGTCCCGGGGATGTGCCAAAAAGAATGGGAGAGTACAAGAAGCTTCCACAGGGATGGGGGAACTGGGGGAACGCAGTGGGCTGAAACAAGGAAAGGATAATATGATCCAAAATTTGTGTTGTGTGGGGGTTTTATTGGGGGGGGGGAGTTGGTCAAAGGAGGTAAAGTTCCTCCCTGCCCTCTGCTTTATGGAGGTTGCCCTGCCAATGCCCCCTGGCGCTCGCCTGTTGGTTTGAGATTGGCAGCACCCGCAATGGAATCACAAGAATGCCCTTGAAAACCCACAGCCCAGCTGGCATTGGCAGGCACGACAACCTGAAGAGCAGGGACAACTTCGAGCCCTCGCCTTTCCGGCACCAAACGGACAATGAGAGAAATGTTGATGGGCGGGCACTGTGGGTTAGGGGGGGGGGAAGAGAGAGAGAGAGAGAGATGCATGGAAGAAATATAAAGAGACATTTGGGTTAGACATTTGCACCATACTGAAAAATCTTGGGGTGGAGGGGGACATACAGGGCTTTTAGGCCCTGTGGGTTTTTGATCTGGCCCGGATATTCCAAAAGGAAGCCGCACTGAGTGGCACCATGCCCAGAGGTAATTGGTTCCAAATGCGTCTCCCTCTGGGGCGCGGCATGGCTAAAGAGGCAGAAAACGCAGATCTTTTGCAGAGGTGCCAGTTGAAGTATCTCATCTTCAAAGCTGGTTGAAGATGAGAAGCGAGAAGGGAGTGGTTGATGCCTACTGCTTGAGGAGGGAGAGGCTGGGAGCCAGGATTCCTGGGCACTGGAGGCCGGGAGGGCTCCTCCTGAGACAGAGATGGAGGGCAGGGGGAGGAATCCTGGGCAGAGAGCTGAGAGAGGGAAACGGGCTCGAGTGGGTTAAGAGCGGGAAGCAGCATCCCGTGGGATGAAATCGTCCTATAATTGTTAGTTAAGATAGCCACAGGAGTTTGTTTTGCTTGGGATGACCGGAATATTTTTGGTGTGGCTGCCTCCCCAATTTTGGAGGCTCCTTAAACCCCCAGAAGGCAGTGCCTGACTTGCACGCTCTGCTTGATTCTCAGCCACCCGCTTGAAACTATTTGTGTTGGGAGTCATCACCTTCTGCTTCTCACCTGTCAAACTTTCTTGTTGTGGCAACAACCCAAAAAGCAAAGGCAGCAGTGATGGGAACTATCTGCCCACCTCCTCCTAACACAACACCATAGTCCCCCCCCCCCACACCTCCCAAGAAACCAAGGAAGCCTGTTTCCCTTTACCAGCAATTGTAGGAACCCTCTACAATTCCAAGACACTTCAAACAAACACACACACACACCACAGGTAAATAAATTTGTTTTCTGTTCAGCAAACAAAGTTGACCAGCATTTGGCCGAAAGCAAGACAAGCAAACAATTTCCATTCCACATGCAGTGTTAGAAACGCAGATATATCATTTTATCGCCAAATAGCACCTTAAACCTGGGTTACAGTTGCCACAATGGAATGTCTTGGTGCCATTTTTTTGCAATGAATAACAAACAACAACAACAACAATTTCATTTCTATACCACTTTATATTTTTAAATCTCGAAGTGGTTTACAACACATTAAAATACCGTACAAAACAATTGAGAATAAAACAAATTCAAGCTTCAAGGAAAACATTTCAGGTCCTTCTCTAAGTGACATTTTGCTTTCCCCAGTCGCTAACTTGGCACCGAGAGATCCCTGCATGGTCGCAATTGGACCTGCGTCAGTCGTAAAACGCACCTGGCTGATTTCTAACACCGTCCACATAATGCAGCGGAATAACCGACCAACGAGCCAAGCAACAAATAAAGAAATTGCTTTTATTTATTCACCACATTTGTAGCCCTCCTCTTCTCCAAGGAGCTCAAGGCGGCATACATGATTCTCCGCCTCTCTGTGACCAGCCTGAGGCGACCTAGTGAGATTGATGGCTGGGGTGTGTGGGTAGGGGAATTTGAACCCCGATCTCTCAAGTCTTAGTCCGAAACCCTAACCAGTACACTGACTCTCCTACGCAAGCAAGAGCCACTGGCAAAAGTATGCCACACCTATCTCAGTGGTTTTAGCCTTTCAATGCTACCAAAAGGAGGAGGGAAGATGCGTCTATGGAGAGCTGTCTCAGCACTGCTAACGCTCCCTCTCCATCTGCCCTCTGCCACAAGGATCCCAGGCTCTTTGAGGCAACACAAACTCAGCAGCACAGCCGTAGTCACCGCAACTGCTCTCGGGGGGCCCAAGGGAAACAGTGACAGCAAACAATGCTAAGCCTTCTTGTACTTGGCTGAGTCCTAGCAGATATTCCTGCCACGGTATCTCTTAGTGTGGAAGGGGAAGGAACGCAGGGACCAATTCCTCACTGCAGCTTCTGTTGAACCTGCAAGCTGATCCCTCCTCTCTCTGCTTTTTAAGTTAGAAGACCAAGAGCAGAGATATCAGCATAGCATGGCACTTTCAGGCTGCGCAATGGTGGCTGCACCCCAAAGCTCCATGGCTGCTTCAGGGATTATGGGCACGGAGGGAGGGAGAGTAGGCCGTGGAAGCAGCCATGTTACCCCCAGTGCTGTGTTTCTGAGGTAAAATACTATGGCAGCTGCCTCTGCAGGGAGGGGAAGAGGAACAGCTGGTCAGAACAGGAAGTGGGGACCATCCATTCAATAATTATCTGCAAAACCTAAATACTTGGTTCAAATACATACATTTACCTACACCCTCCAGGGAGCACATCTCTACGTTATCTTTTTTTGCTCTGTTTAACTGAGTATATTGAGATTGCAGGGTGGTTTACGCAAAACCTAAACCAGGGGTGGGGAATCTGGGGGCCTCCCACTGTTGTTGGACTCCCACCTCCCATCAGGCCTGGCCAGCAAGGCTAATGGTCAGGGGAGATGGGAGTTTAAGAGTCAGACATCTGAAGGGCCACAGGACCCCCCATCCCCCCGCTGCAAGGTCAATGAACACTATATAAATGCCATTTCACTCCACATCCAGGTAGGCCTCATGACATTCCAAGTGTATAAAGTTTTTGTTGTTTTTTTTAAAAAAAAAAGGTAAATGACCCCTGGACAGTTAAGTCCAGTCAAAGGCGACTTTGGAGTGCGGCGCTCATCTCGCTTCAGGCAGAGGGAGCCCGTGTTTGTCCACAGACAGCTTTCTGGGTCATGTGGCCAGCATGACTAAACCGCTTCTGGAGCAACGGGACACTGTGACAGAAGCCAGAGCACATGTAAACACCGCTTACCTTCCCACCGCAGCGGTACCTATTTATCTACTTGCACTGGTGTGCTTCCGAACTGCCAGGTTGGCAGAAGCTGGGAAAGAGCAATGGGAGCTCACCGCATCGGGCAGATTCAAACCACTGACCTTCCAATCAGCAAGCCCTAGAAGAGGCTCAGTGGTTTAGACCACAGCGCCACCCGTGTCCCCATCTGATCAGGCTCCATCTGATCTATTCATTTTAAACGGTATTATGCCACTTTAAACAGTCACCGATTCCCTAAAAGAATCCTGAGAACTGTAGCTTGTTAAGAGGTGTTGAGAGTTGTTAAGAGATCCCCATTCCCTTCAGAACGCTACAATTCCCAGAGTTCCCTGGGAAGAGAGACTGAGCGTTAAAAGACTCCGAGAACTGTAGCTCTGTGAGTGGAATGGGGTCTCCTAACAACTCTCAGCAGCCTTGACAAATTACCCAGGATTCTTTAGGGGAGCATGACTGTTTAAAGTGGTATAATACTGCTTTAAAAGTGCAGAGGGGTCACCAGTTCCTCTTCTAGGTCTCCACCATATGGGCCCCTGGGGAATTCTGTGCCCTTTTCGTTATGGGGTATAGGAGCAGCCCCTTCTCCACCTTCTTCCCCCACCCACCAAATTTCCAAAATGAACATCATTTAATAATCTGGGAGTCAGGGTAGTTGGCTTTCTTGAGGGAAGGCTATAAGAGATGTCAGGAGACCAGCATCCTGGATTCCCCAAAAGGAAGTGTGGGGAGCCTTTGCCACTCCGAGATGCAGCTAACTTAGAACTCCCATCAGCCCCGTAAGTGTCACCAGTATCTAGGGATGATGGGAGTTGTAGTTCAGTAGCACCTGAAAGGTTGCAGGGTCTCCGTACCTGTCCAAGAGGCAAGTAAGGAAAGGAACACAGAAGAGTTTGTAGAAATTAATCCTGAGCTATGTGACAGGAAAGATGGCACCAGGTGCATCAGAGCTGCCTGCCTTGCTGATGCGTCCAATATATCTGGAGGGCACCAGGTTGGGGAAGGCTGCATCAGAGCAAGAGGACAGGGAGAAAGGACTCTCCTGGATTCATCTGGAAACAGGATGGGGAGCTATGTGGGTTCTAGCCAAGTGGCTGGGAGCCAGGACTCCCAAGAACCCTGGGCCTCTCTGGGGTGACGGCCACTATCTTTATAACTATCACAGTCAGAGTGAAATAACAAACCCGACTTGAATGTGTGTCACTCCCCACATATGTGTGGCGTGTGTGCCACTTTTGCGTCTTCCCATATAACCCGCCCCCTCCACCCCTTTTCTGCAGAGCTCACGACACGCCTGCTAATTGTTTTGCCGGCCGGCTCATATGACTCCCAACGTATCCAGACCTTTCTGCCAAGATCCCTGTTCCAAGTTTAGGACTGAGCTGGGAGGGTTGGGAGGTGGGGGGCAGGGAGCAGGGAGCAGGCTGCCTCCATGGTGTAAAGGCGTCCGTTGCAGCTATAAATACCAGGTTGCCGACAACATAACTGTTTGGTGCTCAAGCCCAGAGGAGACACGGCTGTGTGGGGAGGGCAAAGGAAATTAACCAGCTCTCTCTCGGTTCTAGTCCCAGGCTCAACATGAAACTAGAATTACTTGGAATTAACTTCTTTTAAATAAAAAAAAAAAAACCACCTCTTTGATTTGTGTAATGTCTAGCATTATGTACAACACCATAGGCACCCCTGCAGCCCCCTCTCCTTCAAAATTTGGAATGAAATACTCATCGTCTGGCCCACTGCTGAACATCCCAACATCAATCACCATGTGTCTCCTCAAACTACTCCTCTTCTACCACCTTCCCCATAAAAAAGTCTGCCTTAAATCTCTGGCCACAGTTCACAGAAATATGAAAAACACATGTGACATCAAGGATCAGGAAATAAACCCACCACCACCACCATTTCCACTGGCCCACTTCAGCTGAAAATATTCACCTCTCCAGGATTATGAAATCAGACAGACAGCCTCTTTGGACACAAAGCACTTCCTGGCTGCTAACTAATGGCCAGCAAATGCCTTTTGAGCGACGCATCCCACATTTTGTTGAGTGTCGGGCATGATGAAAGAAAGATGGTTCTTAAGACTCAAATATATTACCTTTCTGTACTATACCACGACCTAACAGGCATCCTCAACTTTTCATTGGTTCAGTAAGTCTGCCTTTCCCAGTCTGTTTTAAGAACAGATGAATGCAACTTTATGAAAGGCCTGGTAGGTGGGTGTTGAGGGTCACATAACCCAGAAACCAAATCATCTGTCAAAAGAAACCCTTCAGACATTTGAAGGGATCCTGAAAGATGAGGTCGTACCCACTTGAGGTAAGCTATGGTTTATGGTGTTGCCTAAGGCCAGGCTCCTGGTTTAACTCTCCTAGGCAAACCATTGGCTGTAGACTATAGGACAAACCTTGGTTATTGCTTTTGGCTTGCCTGGAACAGCTAAATGACACACTGAGCTAAATCATGCCTTGACTTAGCACAGCAGCAAGCGAAACAACAGGAGAGGAACAAAGTGGGCAAGTATCTCTTCTCCAGGCTCTTGCAAGATTTGATCGCACACACTAAGCTACGGTTTAGCTTAGTGTTACATGCAAACTGGGCCAATGGAAGGGTTGCAACCATTTTCCCAATCCATCTAATGAATTAGGTTCTAGTTCACAAAAGCTTATGCCACACACACACAAAAAATCATTAGCCACATGACTCTTTGCTGTTTGCATTAAAACAGACTAACACAGCCACACACACCCCTCTGGAATTCACCATTCTGTTGACACAGCAAGTTCCAAATGCTAAGCATTCCTCGGATTTGCAGATCAAATCTGAGCATTTTGGTGGACTTTTAGATAAAACTCTGTAATTGGCTTGATTAAATTCAGATGGCTCTTTCAGCTGTCTTGAATTAGAGGTTAGACACATGCAAAAAAGGAAAAGGAAAAAAACCCACCACAAAACAAAACAAAACCCCAAACTACAAATACCTCACTTTTTCAGCATGAAAACATTCAGCTGCATTCCTGAAATGCTTTATATTATTTTGGGCATAATACTCAGAAATTCCAGTACCTTTGTCCCAATGTGCAATGAATGCAGGCATCCAATCATGCTTTCGGTTCATTGGGTGACACATTCAGCCCCGCTACACACTAGAGCATGGCAGATATAGAAATGTAGAGGCCACACAGAATCACATTATCCTTGAGAATTTCACTTCTTGCAGAGAACTCTTTGCAGTGGGAAGCCTGCATTGCCAAGCCACTGTGGGAGCCCGAAGACAGGCCTATTCTTGCCAGTAAATCCACGTGTACGAGGGTTACAACCTGCACCCATATTCCACATCCTTCTGCAGTGCCATCTTCCGTTGTCATTCCAAACCTCTTCGCATTAAGTCCCCTTTACAACCCTCCATTTCTCTTTACGTTAATGGTTCTGTTTCCGTTCACCAAGCCACGGCACCAACCCCTTTCCAGAGGCCTTTGCAGTACAGTGCTGTAGGTATTTCTCCTTGGCAGGAATAGTTACCTCCACCCCATTTACATCCTCAGTAGGTTTGGGGTGAGGGTTTTTTTTTGTTTTGTTATGTTTTGTTTAATGCTACCGGGTCACAGGCTCCAAGGCAAGAGAGGACTGCATATTCATACCTGAGCAAAGCCCAGAATGGGGTGTAGGCGGGAATGGAGGAGGGAGGAGAGCATCAGAAGAAACCCTGCAGAAATTCACCAGATGACATTCTCTGGCTGGGCACCAGTGAAGGGCTAGATGGATGGAGGGACGGGCAGGCAGATGGAGTCATGTATAAGAGAGACATAGGGAAGGGAATGAAGAGAACAGATTTGAGGAATGGAAAGCCACGCATCGCTCTCTCGCTGGACACATATAAGGGGCAGAAAGCAACACCGATGCACAGATCCGCAGAGAAAACATGATCAGCCGAAGCCGAGGCAGAAAATTCGGGGGATGGACGGGGGCGGGGGGAACTTCAAGCGGCGCTGATTTATCATCGGGGGGATGAGCAGAACTAAGACAATCTAAGCAAATCCCCACCCCCCCTCCCCATCATGCAATGCTAAGTGCCACATTTTCTGTCATTTAAGCAAGATCACCCCCACAAAGGATCAACCCCTCTAAGGAACCCGATCAACAATTTGGGAGCACGCTACTATGATTAAGGCAAAAAAAATGCAGGCACGCGGACCCCCTTGCCCCTCCCACTCTCCAGACCTTGGCAGAGCCCCTTGCCAGCCGCCGTCAATGAGACAGAGAGACTCGACCAAGGAGAGAAGGGCAGCGCAGAGGGAAGAAGAGGGCCCTGGACAAGGCTGCACTGTACCTTAGCAGATAGGAGAGAGAGAGATGTTGACACCTCCAAGGCCCAACCGCAACTGAGCAGCCACGGGCGGGTGGGCGGGGTCCCGGTGCCGTGGCCACGCCCATCGCGGCCAATCGCAAAAAAGAGGGAGTGGCAGCCGCGCCGCTGGTGGCGGGGAGCGGGGTGGAAATCTGACAGCGCGACAAAGATAGGCTGAAAGGGGGGAAGCGACACACCCCCTTTCGGGTGGGGGAATAGAATGAGTGACAGGGGAATCCACCAACCAGAGGCAGGGGAGCTGCTGGGTTCTCTTGGACGCTGAATGGGTTTCTTTGTGTGTGAACAGATCGTGAGAGGGGCGGGGGGGGCGAGCAAGAAGGATGAATGGGGTCTATTGTCTGCTGGGAGGGGGATTGGGATTACGTCAGAAAATAGGACCCCCCAGCCTTTCCCCAAAACCTCTCCCCCCCCCCAAGGGTCACGCATTTTCTCCTCTGCAGTTCCTCTCCTTCACCCGCAAAACTAGGGACTCACAAACTCTGTACTAGTCAGAAAACTTGCGCTGCCAAATAATAAATTACAGTAGTGATAATGCTTAAGGGCTTCCTGTAAATTTCCCTCTGCAGAAGGGGTGCCCGATGCATGTCTGGATGGATTTAATATTATGTGTGTGCGTATGTATGTATGTATATCGTTTTAATTCTATCAACGTTTAAGGGAATAAAATCTGTGCAAATTGTCCAAGTTAGGATGGACGTGGAAAAACCGGTCGTCTGGAAATTACCACAGCCCAGTATCCCATGAAGTGATGATACTTAAAGAATGGTGTGCAACTGCCTTCTTTCATATTTGCCGCTTGATTTCTGTTACAATTTCACATGTTTTACAAAATTATAGGCTGATCCTGGTGTTTCAGTATAAATGTGACAAAGAACAGTAGTTCCACGAATAGTTTGCATTTACAGAAACTTTCCCTGACTTTGCTGAAACGTCTAAAGGATTAAAGTTAATTTCGCTGTCTGACAGTTAACAGTGAACTAACTTGTTTCTGCGCTTAGCACAATTATCTTAGCTGATGATGATTAAAGTAGGCTGTGTTGTTTTTCTTTTTGGTCCTCGTAATTACTATGCTAAATAATAAATATATAATAAACATATTTATAGCTTTTGCTGCCTCTTAGTTCTGAAAAATGTTTTTTAATTGTATTTTATATGAATCCCCCCCTTAAAAAAAAAAAGCTTATTGTATACTGCCCTGGAATCCACTAGGCGAAGGGCAGTTTGGAAAATTTTAAAAAACAAAATTCCAGTAATAAGTAGAGTTTAAGCTACAAACTCAACACCCTGATCCTTGCTGTTGGGGGGATTTAGGATGTAACAAATACACCCATGCTCTGGGTTGTATCAGCCTCTGTGGGCCAGGGTCAGGGAGCCCCTCCACCACCGAGCGGCACCCACAGTAGCTGAAGGCAGCGCTGCAGACTGAACACTGCCAGGGCCAACATTCCCACTGGTGTTAGCCAGTGGAAGGCCGTGAAACTGGATGTTATGGGGTGGAGCATAGCCAGCCATGTATCCACTAGATCCTAAGGTGCTTCATCCCTGGAGAGGGGCCCATCTCAGACCTCTCAGCTTCTTCTAGCTTGGAGCTGGCATAGCACAAAATTAGAAAAACACAGCACGCCTTGTTTGTCCTGGTCAGCCTGCGCTAGCAAGACTTTTGATGGCAGTGGTTGTTGTGTTTCTTCGTTCCACCTCGACATTCTCAGTCAGATTTGGGATTGCTCTGTTCCCCAGCAACAATCCTATACATAGGTTGCTGGGAGTAAGTCCCATTCAAGCCAGCGCACATTACTTATGGGCACTGGTGCGGTGGCGCATTTTGAAGTATAACGAAGTCTGGACAAAGCTGGACCCATTTCAATCCGGAACTGAAATATATCCTCAGCGACTCTGATCCATGACATTTCGCTGCATTAACCCCTTGCTCAGAGCTTAATTCAAATAACCAGGGGAGCACATAGCAGCCACATCTGCCAGCACATATAGGATCCCACTTTCAGCACACTACAGTGTGCCTCCGTTTGAGAGAAATTTGCTGAGGACATTGTGCACTGCAAAAATGGTGTGAACAGGCCTCCTCACACCTAATCCAGTTTGCGGGGAAAGTCCATTGTAGCAGACCCTCTAAGTGTCCCTATTTTCCAGTCCCGGTTATACAGAAGCCTTCCCAGTTTCTGATTCGATCCTGGAATGTCCCACTTCTCCTTTGGATGTCCCTATTTTCGTCAGAGAAACGTCGGAGGGTGTAGAGTTATGAGCCAACCTTTAACTATACAACCTTTAGAAGACATCTGAAGGCAGCACAATATAGGGAAGTTCTTAAATGTTTCATTACGTTTTTATATACATATTGGAAGCTGCTCAGAGTGGCTGGGGCAACCCAGTCAGGTGGGAAGGGTATAAATATAATAACAACAACAATTTGTTATAGAATAGGACTGGGTCAGCAAACTTTTTCAGCAGGGAGCCAGTCCACTGTCCCTCAGACCTTAAGGGGGGCTGGACTATATTTTGAAGGGGGAAAATGAACGAATTCCTATGCCCCACAAATAACCTAGAGATACATTTTAAATAAAAGTACACATTCTACTCATGTAAAAACACACTGATTCCCGGACCATCCGCAGGCCGGATTTAGAAAGCGATTGGGCCGGATCCGGCCCCCAGGCCTTAGTTTGCCTACCCATTGTTGTTGTTGTTTAGTCGTTTAGTCGTGTCCGACTCTTCGTGACCCCATGGACCAGAGCACGCCAGGCACTCCTGCCTTCCGCTGCCTCCCACAGTTTGGTCAGACTCGTGTTGGTAGCTTCAAGAACACTGTCCAACCATCTCGTCCTCTGTCATCCCCTTCTCCTTGTGCCCTCCATCTTTCCCAACATCAGGGTCTTTTCCAGGGAGTCTTCTCTTCTCGTGAGGTGGCCAAAGTATTGGAGCCTCAGCTTCAGGATTTGTCCTTCCAGTGAACACTCAGGCCTGATTTCCTTAAGAATGGATAGGTTTGATCTTCTTGCAGTCCATGGGACTCTCAAGAGTCTCCTCCAGCACCATAATTCAAAAGCATCAATTCTTTGGCGATCAGCCTTCTTTATGGTCCAGCTCTCACTTCCATACAATACTACTGGGAAAACCATAGCTTTAACTATACGGACCTTTGTTGGCAAGGTGATGTCTCTGCTTTTTAAGATGCTGTCTAGGTTTGTCATTGCTTTTCTCCCAAGAAGCAGGCATCTTCTAATTTTGTGACTGCTGTCACCATCTGCAGTGATCATGGAACCCAAGAAAGTGAAATCTCTCACTGCCTCCATTTCTTCCCCTTCTATTTGCCAGGAGGTGATGGGACCAGTGGCCATGATCTTAGTTTTTTTGATGTTGAGCTTCAGACCGTATTTTCCGCTCTCCTCTTTCACCCTTATTAAAAGGTTCTTTAATTCCTCCTCACTTTCTGCCATCAAGGTTGTGTCATCAGCATATCTGAGGTTGTTGATATTTCTTCCGGCAATCTTAATTCCGGCTTGGGATTCATCCAGTCCAGCCTTTCGCATGATGAATTCTGCATATAATTTAAATAAGCAGGGAGACAATATACATCCTTGTCGTACTCCTTTCCCAGTTTTGAACCAATCAGTTATTCCATATCCAGTTCTAACTGTAGCTTCCTGTCCCACATACAGATTTCTCAGGAAACTACCCATAGGACATCCCTATTTTCATTGGAAGGGACGCTGGTGGTGCTGTGGTCTAAACCACTGAGCCTAGGGCTTGCAGATCAGAAGGTTGGCGGTTCGAATCCCCGCGACGGGGTGAGCTCCCGTTGTTCGGTCCCAGCTTCTGCCAACCTAGCAGTTCAAAAGCATGTCAAAGTGCAAGTAGATAAATAGGTACAGCTCCGGCGGGAAGGTAAACGGCGTTTCCGTGCGCTGCTCTTGTTCGCCAGAAGCAGCTTAGTCATGCTGGCCACATGACCCAGTAGCTGTCTGTGGACAAAAGCTGGCTCCCTCGGCCAATACAGTGAGATGAGCGCGCAACCCCAGAGTCATCCACAACTGGACCTAATGGTCAGGGGTACCTTTACCTTTACCTTTATTTTCATTGGGGAGATGTTGGAGGGTATGTTGTAGCTCAGGGGTAGAGCATCTAATTTGCATTCAGGAGGTCCCACAATCAATACCAGGCATCTCCAGGTAAGGTTGTGATTGCCCCCTCTCTGAAACTTTGGAGAGCTGCTGTCCATCACTGTAGACAATACTGAGCTAGATGGAGCCAATAAAGGAGTCCGACTTTCAGCTTTCTACACAGTGCTGTGATTATCGAAGCCCACAGATCTTGCCGCGATCTGTCTTGCCAAAGCTACTCTGCCCCCTTGTGGGGTAAATGTGCATGGCTCCACTCCTGATTTCCAGGCCTGGGTCAGGTTGCCAGTGTGACACAGCAAAAACTCCATGGGAGGCACCGAAGGGAAGGAAATCGCAGTAAATGAGGTTATCTGGGGCAGGGCCTAAAGGAAAGGTTCCCTGGACTACTTTTAGAGGTAGAAGTGACTCAACAAAGTCCTCCATCCAGAGCGATGATGCACTTAAACGTGTGTGGCGCTATATTTATCTGTGCGACGCTCAAGGCAGATTCTTGCCACCTGCAAAGCTCATGAGCAAAAAATGGAAAGCGGAAACTTCATCGGAACCCAAATAGGTGCATATGCTCGGCATGGCTTAAGAAAGATGATGAGACACAGCTTTTAAAAATGCCCAAGACCTGCTACTCTAGATGGACGCATGCCACTTTTTAATGTCACACAGAATTATTCATGGAGCTGGTGGAGTCTGCCTTTCTGTGTGTGGATAAACGATACGTTATGCACAATATAAATGTGATAAAGGGTCTTCTTAATTTTCCTTTCGCTATTATTTTTTCTCTCTTTCTCTTTTCTATGCAGTTGTGGTTTGTGTTTCTTATAAATGAGTTTGAATTTTATTGGTTAATGTAGTTTTAAAACTTACAATAAAATTGTTCTTAAAAAGAAGAATTGTTTGTGGAGCAGTTCTCTGTCAGGTGGAAGTTACAAAGAATTCTTCATCCAGAATGCGGCAGCTAGACTGGTGACTGGGAGCGGCCGCCGAGACCACATAACACCGGTCTTGAAAGACCTACATTGGCTCCCAGTACATTTCCGAGCACAATTCAAAGTGTTGGTGCTGACCTTTAAAGCCCTAAACGGCCTTGGCCCAGTATACCTGAAGCAGAGTCTTCACCCCCATCGTTCAGCCCGGACACTGAGGTCCAGCGCCGAGGGCCTTCAGGCGGTTCCCTCCCTGTGGAATGCCCTCCCTTCAGATGTCAAAGAAATAAACTATCTGACGTTCAGAAGACATCTGAAGGCAGCCCTGTTTAGGGAAGTTTTTAATGACTGATGTTTTAATGTATTTTTAATCTTTTGATGGAAGCCACCCAGAGTGGCTGGGGAAACCCAGCCAGGTGGGCGGGGTATAAATAATAAATTATTATTATTATTATTATTATTATTATTATTATTATTATTATTATCATCATCATCATCACCGTCACCATCACCACCATCATCTAGTAGTTAAATCAGGTGGACAAACTGCAAAGGGCCTTTGGACTTGACCACATAGTCGTAGTGTAATCACAGTCACCTGGGACTTGCAGTTCAATTACAAAGTGATATACAGCCTATGCACATACGAACCATGTCCCCAAACGTCATGCAGATTGACTATGCATCAGCATATAGTCAAATCGGCTGAAATCTCTTCTGCAGCGCTTATAACACATAGGAAACTAGCACTGCAGCTCTGAATGTGTCTCAAGTTCGAATCGCCTCTGGTTTAGGAAAGATTGCCAGCTAGATAAGAGCCATTGTGTGTGTGTTGTGTGTGCTTGTTTTAGAAAGGCAGGATATAAATGTTTGAATAAAGAAATATATAAATAGCTATAAAAGTAGAAGACCCCACCCAGCCACCCACCCAAACCATTCAAGGGAGCCGGTCCCTCCTACCATGTACCCAAGAGGTGCCCAGCAGCAGAGATGAGGCTGAAAAGATAAGAACGAGAAAGAATTACAGTAGCACAATCCACCACTGGCCCTATTTTTGCGCAAGCCCTTATGAAAGGAATAGGAGATTGCATCGACTCTGCATTCTGGGGCACCGGCTCATTCATTTCTATGGGGATTGAGAAAGAAAAACTCGGCTCCCTGCACATGTGATAAAACAGCGCCCCCTGGTGCCAGAACAAAGAGGCTCATGGTTTTCTTTTCAAGAGGCCGAGATCGTAGCAAATAGCACACCGGAGGAAAGAAAGGCACCAAAAAACAGGTTGTGAGAGGTTAAGATATGTTGAACCTGTTTCAGACCGATCCCCAGGAGATGAGTACCTTAGAATAACAATAACTATTACTATGATGATGATGATGATGATCTGCCCATCTGACTGAATTATGGGTGATATTCAATCTTAGTCTTGTTCAGAGAGTAGAGTCCAATGATTTCAGTCCGTTGATTTCTGGGATAACTATAATTGAATACCACCCATAATTCCTTGTGGTGAACAACTACACTTCTGATTTGTCTATTGGTTTTGGTGGGTGTACTATCCTGAGTAGGACTTAGGCTGCATATATAGCCCATTCTTTCTCTGTAGTTTGTTAAGGGCTGCTGGGAACTGTAACTCTGTGAGGGGTAAACTACAAGGCCCAGAATTCTTTGAGGGAAAGAAAGTGATTTGAATACACTTTTACAGGGATAGGTCGTACAAAGCCATAGAGCTGGGATATCACCCTATGTAAGCAATTAGGAAATGGTATGATGCAGAAACGTACAAAAATAAATCTCATGCACCTCAGAAAATTTTAGAGGGCACCGTAACTATTAAGATTAAAGAGGAAAGGTGGAATGCTTAGGCACATAAGGTGTGTATGTGTTTGTGTGATCTATTGATTCAGCCAACCCTTTCCCAGGTCTCTCTCCCAATTAACTCTGTCTTCCCCAGACATGTCCGCTTGCAATTTGGGACTGGGTCTGGTATTCTATCTGGTTCTCAAATGGGCTGCCAACTCCCTCCCTCCACAACTGCTTTGCTTTCTCCCCACAACTATACTTTCTTAGTATGCTGCAAGGATTGGCTATTCATTGGGTCTCCGTCTCTCCCACCCGCCTTCCCCGCTCTCCTCCCTGTCTGCACCCTTACCATGTGTCCGGATATTTATAGTTCTGTGGAGCAGACAAGCGTGGCCGACCAGTCCCTTATTGCTTCTCCTAGCCCAAGAGGAAAAGAAGACAGAGCATTCGGGGTAATAATGGCTGCAACGCAACAACGCAATGGGGGAGGAAAGCGGGTGGGCTTGAGAGAGACAAAGAGAAGGGGTGTGTGTGTGAGAGAGAGAGAGACTATTGACTGAGATGAATTTCTTTACCCACCTGTGCTCTGGTTTGTGGCTCTGCACTGCTGTGCGAGAAATGCACACTTTGCTTTCTGATTACAGTAGTATCTCGTTTTAAGGACAGTCCAGTTTAAGAACGATTTGGTTTACAAACTCCGCAAAACCGGAAACAGTGTCTTGGTTTGGGAACTTTACCTCGGTCTAAGAACGGAATCCGAACGGTGGAAGGGCACCGGCAGTGGGAGGCCTCATTAGGGAAAGCGCACCTCAGTTTAAGAACGGTTTCGGTTTAAGAACAGACTTCCGGAACGGATTAAGTTCGTAAACCGAGGTACCACTGTATTTCCTATGTCCCAGCATTGGGTGCCTCTGCTAAAAACAAGTGCAGGCTGTGTCTTGATTAATATGTTATATATGGACAGAACTTTGGTTAAAACTGAGTAACAGTTAGAGTGACCGGTGAGAACAGGTTCAAATCTTCAGTCTGCCACCACAAAGCTCACTGTCTAGCCTTGGGCCCATCGCCTTCTCTCGGCCTTAGCTACTTCACGGGGTTGTTGTGAAGAGAAAAGGGAGGCAGAAGAGAAGACAGGATATAGAAATGTCATAATTAAACAAGTGCTCTAACATATGGCGCCGACAAACATGCCCCTAAATTCCTTATTTGATCCTGCTCACAGGTGTCTCTCCCTAACCTTTCAACCAAAATGACGTGGATTCCTGTTTCATTCAGATCCAGTCTTTCCCACCTGTATTTATCATGGCAGGGGGGATTTTTTTAACATTATCCTTTTGTCCTGCATTAAAGGCTGTGGCAGAAGAGGCTCTGTGGGAGGTGCGCACACACATCATGCCCATAAAGGATAGTGCTGCTTTGTCACAGGGGCCTAGGGAGAGCAGAGGCAGCTGCAGTATACAGAACTGTGCATTGCTGTGCATGTGGAATGTAGAAGATTGTCTTACCATAGGAGAAGTGTGTTATTTGAGAGACGCCTGAAGAGGATGTTGGCATGAATAGTTAGGCAGCACAGAATTGGGGGCTGCAGTACATACAGAGCACACACCACATTTAAAGTGCATGGCTCCCCCCCAAAAAAGACTCATGGGAACTGTAGTTTATTAAGGGGGGTGGGGATTGCAGCTCTGTAAGGGGGCAAACTACAGTTCCCAGGATTCTTTGGGGGGAGCCATGAGAGCCAGTGTGGTGTAGTGGTTAAGAGCAGTGGACTCGTAATCTGGTGAACCAGGTTCGCGTCTCCGCTCCTCCACATGCAGCTGCTGGGTGACCTTGGGCTAGTCACACTTCTCTGAAGTCTCTCAGCCCCACTCACCTCACAGAGTGTTTGTTGTGGGGGAGGAAGGGAAAGGAGAATGTTAGCCGCTTTGAGACTCCTTCGGGTAGTGATAAAGCAGGATATCAAATCCCAACTCTTCTTCTTCTTCTTCGTGGTGTGTGCGACTGCTGCCTGTGTTCAAGGTGTGTGGTGAATGTCGAGGCCTTCTCACTGCATGTGGGTGAAAGTGTATAATCCAGTGGTGCAGAGATGGTGCACAAAAGTAACACAGGGGTGTGAACAGCCGAGTATTAAAATGTGGAGATGGCATGATCCTGTTTGTGTAAAGGGCGGGAGGCATTAAGCAGTTGCAGAAATACCCCTGTGTAGGTAAGTATTTCTACTGTGGTCCAATGGGAATCTGGACAAGGATGTTGCATACACAGACCTGTGTTTACCGTATATAAACAGATTTACGATAGAGTTTATTCCTGTTTCTTTTGTAAACATAAACTAGTTTCAAACTGATTTAACTAGAAAGATCAGTTACTTGGTGAGGGCACTGGGAATTTCCTCCCCTCTCATCCTTATAGATTTATAACTACCAGGGTTATTTAATGGGGAAATTCAGGACACTTAAGAGCATCTAGTCTAGGCATGTCTAGGATTGGATGGCCGTTGTGGTGTCTTCCAACTCTATGATTCTATGATTCATGTGTTCAGAAAACACTTGTCACTTGCCACAGACTTTATGGGAGGGGGTGTTGTCTGTGAGAGAAGTTATTAGTTGCCTTCCAAACACACCCATCTCAAGGCAACGTACAGGAGACAATTGAAACAGCTAAAAACACTTAAAAGCAACACAGAAAATGGTAGATGCGTTTTTAAAACCAATGCAAAATAAACACCAGTGGCAGAGATCTTTTCATCCAGCTAGGAAAGCCTGTTGGAGCAAGAATGTCTTCAATTGTTTCCAGAAAGTTCAGAGAGTGGGCGCTTGTCGTATCTTGACAGGAATGCTGCTATTCCACGGAACAGGGGGCAGCCCCACTGGAAGCCCTACTCTGAGTAACTGTGGAGGAATAAATAAATGCAATAAAAAAATAAAAAAGCATATGGAAGAAGGTGATCCTTAATATCCCAAGATCCTAAGCTCTTTAAGGATTAAGCCACATCCCAAGTTTTTCACACAGTTGACCAACACAACCGTAGCCTTCTGGCCTTGGAAGATAATAGCCACATGTCTATCCATGTGCATTTGCAGATACATACCAGCAGGAGGCGACATTGCAACCCACCTGAGCAGAGGACGCCACCACCTAGTGGCCATCTCGGGGAACTGCACTTCCGCCACACCAGTTCTGTATTCAAATGCACCCTCTGCTTGGTCTGGTGCATCGCCATCCTTGGCTGGCAAATGTTGTTGCCTATGGGACACTGTTTTCAGCCGCAGATGCAGCCCAGCAGAAGTTGGCTAAGCCGTGCCAGGATCCCCACAGACACGACGGTTTGGATCTGAAGCAGACGGCAAAAGTGGCGCTGGTCGGGTTCACATTCCATGCCAACTTCAATTACGCCTGGTTCCGGAGCCTGGAGCGCCTTCTTCCAGGAGTGAAGGTGACCACGGTGATAGCTAAAGTCACTTGCGACCAGGTCATCGCTGCGCCAGTCACCATCGGGGCTTTTTACACCGGTGAGAGACAGCAGGGGTGAAGAGGGGGCTGGAGGGGGCTGGAGAGCTTTTTGGAGGTGATGAGTTTGCTTCCCTCCCTTTCCTAGGTCTCTCTCTTCTGGATGGTGAAAGCAACATATTTGGGAAGCTGCAGGAGAAGTTTTGGCCAACATACAAGGTAATAACAGCAGCTTTGTAGATTCTGTGCTAGGCTGTTACAGCAAAGAAACACACAAACAGAAAAGAGAGCATTGTGGCACCATAAAGACTAGTTTTTCAGCGTCTGAGGCAGGGCTGGGACCTGGAGGGTCGCTGTGGTTCAACAAAAACACCCGAAAATGGGGGCTGGGATTCAAAGTCAGTCATTATGAGCACAGAATGAGGTCCCAAGGGCCATACAGAGATGCCTAGAGGGCCAGATTAATGTCTTGAGATCAGGGGCAACAGGAGATTCAAACTCTTAACTAGGAAGAGTTTGAATCCCATGTTGCCCCTGATTTGGAGCAGGGCTTTTGGTGTGGCTTCCCCTGTTCCGTGGAACAGCATTCCTGCATGTAGCAGGGGCCCACTATCTGAATTTCCCAGTAACAACTGGAGACATTTTTTTTTCTCCTGTCAAGATTTCCCAGCTGGTTGGACAGCTCTCTGCTGTGCGGGTGTATTGTTCTTAAACCAACCTTCGGTTATTTTTGTGACTTTTCAGTTATATTTTGTGCCTCGCCTTGGGACAGAAGTGGAAGCCGATTAATAAATAACATGAATAATATTTTGGTGCACAGTCTGTCAGCCATTTTGTTAAGGTAGCTTCTGACCTTGGTGCCTCAGGAGTAGCTTCTGTGGACTCCGCAGCAAAGTCCTGCAACTCCTTAGTGTGAAATCCAAGCACTGTTGAGGAACCCCAACTTTACCCTTTATGTTAAATTTGCTATTTCTTTATTTTTTTCCAATTTAGGCTGGTGTGCTGTGCTGGACCTTGTTCCAAGTAAGTATTGTGGCCTATGCTTTCCTTCCCTGAATGAGTTGGAAGCCTTGCCAGCTCCCCGCCCCCCCACAAACAGAGCTCCTGTGGCAATAGACAACTGCTAGACAGACAAGCAGGTTTTTCCTGTCATGGGAATAAAGCATTAGGAAAAGCTTCCCCTGCTTCATTTCTGCTAGTCAGGGAGCTGCTGAAAAGCAAACCTAAAACATTTGAAATGCCTCACTTCTTTCCCAGTTGCCCTAGGAATACACTGGGTTTTTGGAAGCCTGCCCGGAATGCATTGAAATTGCTTATTTATTCTAACAATCTGTGCACCGCTTAATCATAGCTGTCTCTCAAAGAGACCCCAAACAATAAGATTACAAATGAATTAAAACCATAAAAACAGAATTCAGTTAGAAAGGCTGCTGGAGGGTGGTTTTGTTTTGTTTTGTTTTGTTTTAGGCTTCAGAAAGTGCCAGAAGTTCAACAGAGTGGTTGATATTTCAGGACCTGCCCCAAATAGCCATCAGGAAAGCAGCCTTCTACCCAGTCATACCATAGCTCAGCATAGTCTATATCAGAGGTCTCCAAACTACGGTCCGCGGGACTCATTTATCCGACCCCCAGTGACCCCCACCACCCGCTCTTACCGGCGCAGCACAGTGCGGCTGCCCACTTCTGGGTCAGAGGAGCACCGGAAATAGCTTGTGCGCAGGCGCAAGCGTTATCCGGTGCACATCCAGTTTGGAGGAGGCCCGTGCACATGTGCACAAGCTATTTCTGGTGCTTCTCCGACCCGGAAGCACGCCGGAAATAGCGTGTGTGCACGCGTATGGGCGCGCTCTCCCCCGCCCTCCAGCCCGCCGCGCGATCAGCGCTGGAGACACTGGCCCGAAGCACGGTAATTTTGCTGACCCCTGGTCTATATGCTGATTGGCAGGAGCTGTCCAGGGTTTCAGGCAAGGATCTCTCCCAGCCCTGTGGAGATGCTGGGAATTGAACCTGGGACCTTCTGAACGCAAAGCAGACGCTCTACCACTGAGCTACCGCCCATGAACTTTCAGAAGGATTGCCCTAAAAGAGACTGACTGGAGATCCGGGGGACCCCTACCTCTGAGATGGTTCAGATGCATTCCCACAGTCACTAGGGGTCACTCACTTTCTTGAAGAAGCCAGTTTCATAAGGAAGCAAAGAGCCCAGAAACCTGGGTGACAAAGCTGACCATCCCCTTTATAGAATCCACTGCACAGTGTAGTGTTGCTGTTGTCATGTCAGATGAAGCTCCCTGGGTGACCACTTTCTCGCATCCTGGCCTATCTTACAGGATTGTTGTTGGGATGAAATGGAAGTTGGGGGCTGGACAGAACAGCCACCACCTTGTACGGCACCCTGAGCTCCTGGGGGGGGGGATGTATAATCAGTCAGTCAATAAAATAATACCAGGAGCAATCAGAGCATGTGCTGCCGCCCAAGAACCATTGGCGGTTTATGTTCCTCCCTCCTCATCTCTCTCTCTCTCTATCTCTCTCTCCTTCCACCAGGCAGTGAATTTTGCTCTTGTGCCACCCCTGCTGCGCACAGCCTACGTGGGGGCCTGCTCCTTCCTGTGGACGGCATTTCTCTGCTACCTGCGCCAAACTGATGCCCATGACACCACCTCCCAGCTCTTCCAGGCAGTGCCAGGCTTGACCGGGCTGTTTCCATCCAGGGCAGGAGAGAATCAAGTAAAGATGCCGGCTGAGAAATGACCAAACGGCCGTGCTGTGGATTTTTTGGCACTCCATCTCCATTTCTAGTTCTTGGTCTCTGCAAACTTTGCCGGGGGGGGGGCATGGAGGGAGATTTGTCTTCTCATTTTAACCCCCTCATGCCCACCTTCTTCAAAACACAGCCTGCTCCTCATGCTGCACCAGTATAGGAACATATAACTGCAGACGTGAGAAGCAGGGCCTTTACAACGATGGCCCCAAGGCTAAGGGAATGCTCTTCCCCTTGAGGCCTGCATGCCTTCTGAAAGACATACCATGAGCCATCTTTTAGGGATGCTGTAAGGATTGCAGCAAGATTAAGAGCAAGAGGAATGCTTTGATCACTTTAAAACACTTTATAAATTCTGGCTGCACCCTGGACAAACACTGGGCAGTTGAACAAAAGATCATTATTCCCCTATCTCTCTTTCCCCTCTCTTTTCCCCCAACCACATAATGTCTAAGTCAACAGTGTCTCATACCAAATGCAAACAAACTGTGAAAAAGAATCTATGAATTGAAAGTGGAGACGCCGTATGTTTTTTCTTCCTTGTTTTGTTACGCAAGAAAATCTTCAATAAGAACAAATTTAAAACAACTGAATAAATAAATGCTGGTTGCATGCACAACACATATTTAAAGAACATTTTTTCCTCTGAAAAATCCTGGGAACTGTAGTTTGTCAAGGGTGCTGGGAAATGTAGCTCAGTGAGGGTAAACTATAGCTACCAGGATTCTAGATGTGTCATGTGTGCTGTTAATGTATGATGGCTGTGCTCTGCTTCCATGGTTGGAGTCAGTAGGCTTCTGAATATCAGTTGCTGGAAACTGCAGGAGGGTGTAATGGAAAAAATCCCAGGTGTGGAACTGCCCAACCACCTGGCCCTTAGGGATAGGCCCACTGGTTTCTGCGGAGTTAAATAAAAGAAGTCCAGCCACTGGAGCAAGGACAAGACAGGGTTTATTGCGCAATAGGTTACAGTCAAACTGCACACCCAGAACAGTGTTACAAGAACTTTTAAAACTCCTATCATATCCCAGAATACAGTTTGGAAACATCATCACTACATCATCACTACCTCACAAAAGGGAAGGGTTATACATGATTTACATATAGGAAAAACAGGAAAGACAAGATTAGCATATGGGGGAAACAGAGCAATATCAGGGAGATAGCCCTGAGAAGTGTGAATGGGTGTTAAGCACTTATCTGGGAGAGAACAATGGGATTCTGGTTGAGGGATATTAGCCTGAAGCACCCAGAGATTACCTGCTGAGGCATTTCCCTGTGTACGTGGTCTCTCGCCTACTGGATCATGGCAGAGAGATGGGTCCCCTTAAGGGCATCACTCCATACCCCAAATGAGTTTACTCAGGAGGAGACTTTGCTTAGGTGACCCCCCCCCCATAATTTCCGTAACAAGGGGAGAGGGTTCTAACCTTGGGGAGGAAGAACCGCCCCCACCCCAAGAACTCAGGTGTCCCTATCTGTCCTCTCCCTATGCAGATGCCCCTTCCATAACTTGCCCCATTGTGATGTCACTTCCTGCGGAACCGTGAGGCTATCTCATTCCGCTTGGCTGCAGCATGCCTCCCCCGGGACTGCTTTGGCGGCTTCTGGTTCTGGCCTGGTTTCCCATAAGCCTCCGGGGCTGCCTGCAGTGCGACCAAAAGTTCAAGGAGAATGTGGCCAAGCTCCGGACAGAGGTTGTCCCGAGCAAGATCCAGGACAGCCGCCTCAAGGAACGGGCCGAAGTGCTCCTCAGCGGTCTTGAGGGGAATTTCTTCGTGCACTATGCCACAAGCCAGTTTTCTGGTTTGGCAGGTATACAAGTTCCAGCTCTGCTTAGCTCAGGGTCCACACTAGACAATCGGGGGGGGGGGGGGCGTGAATTTCATGCTGATCATCTGACTGGTTGGTGACTGCATGGTTCTTACCAAAGCAGCGTGAGTCATCCAAGGCTATGTTCGCTGCACAGAAAATGTGATTTCTTTATCTAGTAGGGATGGAGGAGAGAGCAGCTTCCATTTGCATCTAATGCCAGCTGACCCAATTTCCACTTCCCAAAACAATGCGTGAGCCAAAGTGCAGCTTTCCATCAAAATTCACACTTCTCCAAATGTTGTGATGCAGTTAAAAAAAAAACCTGCACAAATGTGGGCAAACAGCATAAAAGTGCAAATATTCATAAAACGAACCTTTTTAAAAATGCATTATGTTAGCAAGAATAATCTTAACAGGGACTTAAATAAAAATTACAAACTGACACAGAAATTTTGTTGTAAAAATAATAATCCAAATTGGTCGCAGCAGTGCATCCCTACCAGCGATAGCCGTTTGTGGATTGCAGCGTGAAATGTAGTTGTACAAAGGTGACAGACTGGCTACCGCCCATCACATCTCTGATAATGAGCAACGTCTTCCCTCCCTCACCGTACCCACACCATTTAATGAATGCATTTTTGTTCACCTGCATCATCTGAGAACTCTCCCTCTCCTTGGTGCACGAGGAATGTGGAGCAGTCATGGTGTCCTCATGCTGGCATTCGCCGGGAAAAGATGGGTGAGGTGGTGGCAAGCTTTTTTGGGGGGGAGAGAGTTTTGGATTGGCAGCTGTTCCCCCAGCCCTGCTGGGTTGGTGGCAAGGTCAAAGGAGCTCCTGCAGGTGCCAACCAAGAGTTCCCCCAGTGCCCTGGCTCCCAGCACCCATTTTTGCTGCCCCTTTGCTTCACTGCATCCCTTGGGCAGCAAAGGAAAAGGACACAGAAATTGGAGGGAGCAGGAGACCTGAGAGTGGCAGAGCTGGGTTTTGTGCTTGAGAACAGGATCTGATTCTTCAGCCTGCAGTGTAACACTCTGGCTGTGCACACACTCCTGTTTCCCTCCATACCCAAAGTGCTCCCAGCGCTGGTTTGGGAAGTGGTGTACGCATAGCCACAATCCATATCTATCCTGTTGTTCAAAGTGTTTTTCCACCAGCCAGCTTTAATCCGAATTTGAGAAAAAGAATGACTTGGCTGTGTCTTAATCCGGTAATGTGTACACAGCCTGTATGGATGTTTAAACCCAAGTTTTTATCTGGAAAGATGCACAATGCACCTCTGCCTGGCCTTCCAGACTCTTAACAGCTGCCTGGTATTCTTGAAATCCCTCTGCCCCTTTCCCCTCCCAATTGCTGCTCTCTGCATATTCAGGCTCCTACAGTCTACAGCCACCCTTTTACTCCCCTTTCCTCCCAGTTCAGAGCAAAGTTGACGCCGTGATCCACGAGGCGAGGTTCAGCACGGAAAGTCTGCTTCAAACCCACCTGACAGGTGAGGATCCCGACTCCTCTCTCCCTCAGAAGCCCTTTTGCTGGGATTGAAGCTCCCAGGGCCTCAGTTGCCAGAAAAAGGCCTCCTAGTCATTTACAGAAGGAATCTGTAGGGGGCTCCCAATGTTATACACATCCTATGTATCTCATCTACCTCCAAGACCAGGCTCTGTTGGATGAATTGGTTGAATTCCGGAGGAAAACGACTATGAAGCTCAAGGAAGCTTTAAAGGAACACCAAATGAAAGGTAGGAAGTCTCCCCCAATTCCATGTATTATTTTATGTATTTTGGGTATTTATGTTGTGATTTTATCCTGTGAGATGCCCTGAGACCTGCGGGTATATGGCGGTATTTTTTTAATATTTAATAAATTTTAATAATAATAATAATAATAATAATAATAATAATAATAATAATAATAATATACAGTGGTACCTCGGGTTAAGAACTTAATTCATTCTGGAGGTCCGTTCTTAACCTGTAACTGTTCTTAACCTGAAGCACCACTTTAGCTAATGGGACTTCCTGCTGCTGCCGCTGCGCCGCCAGAGCACAATTTCTGTTCTTATCCTGAAGCAAAGTTCTTAACCTGAAGAGTTATTTCTGGGTTGGCAGAGTATGTAACCTGAAGCGTATGTAACCTGAGGTACCACTGTAGATTTGAATGCTGTGCCAGGAAAAACTCCCTGCTTTATTGCAGGGTTCTGTTGGTTGTATCAATGGGAATATTTCTGCCCTGCGGTAACACTTTGGATGTGGAAATAAATAAATCTGGGGATAATAGAATATTTGAGGCATGTACACTCATTCTCGGACTCTGCTTTTCTTCCCCTCACAGCTTGCGACAAAGCTGGCTGCGGTGAGTTCATCTGGTTGCCTAGCCGGGTTTTAAGAGGAGGGGAACCCGGCAATTGAAAGCAAATGAGAACTGTTGTGGTTCTGTGGCGGGAACACATAGCATGCGGCGTAGGAGCAGCTCAAGGAAGCCAGAGTCTCTCGCACGCACATGGGCCAGGGGGCTTTCTCCAGTTCTGCTGTCAACTGTGTTTTGGGCCTCAGGAGAAGAGGAAAGGATGGAGAGAACAGAGGGAGGGTTGCTAGGAGGCCATCTATACAGCAGGAGTAGGGAAACTTTGTGATCCCAGGGGCCGCATTCCAAAGTGGGCGACCTTCCGGGGGCCACACACAATGTGATTCTCAACTTTGCTCAGCCGCACACAAAACAGAGGTCTCCACATGTACCTCTCCACATCCAGGGAAGCAAGAGGCTTTACTGCAGTTTAAGGACACAATCCAGCAAAGTAAAAATATATAAAAAAATCCCTGGAAACGCTAGAGGAGGGTGTGGAGCAGTCCAGTGATGGGTTTGGCCTTGGGAGATTTCTAAGGGTTAGACAGAGGCAAAGAGGGCTGTATTCCACCCCCACCCCACCCCCCGGGACTGATGTTGCCAACCCCTGCTGTAAAGACATTTATGAAAGCAATGGATATATTGTCAGGGCTGGATTTAGGAGAAAGACAACCGGAAGGACTGTCTTACAGGGAAGGATTAGGGGGCATTTGACTCGGGGGGGCGGGGGGTGGTGGCATCTGTCAGAGGCAATTGATTCGACTACCCACGCAGCAACTAAAAAAAAAAATTAGTGCCAGCAGTTCATCTTCATCTGTAATACAGACCCAAGTTTTGCTAGTTTTGCATTAATTTTTGTGGGTGTTTTTAATTTGACGGAATAATAACCTATTCAGTTCATCTTCATCTGTAAAACAGACCCAAGTTTTGCTAGTTTTGCATTAATTTTTGCGGGTGTTTTTAATTTGACGGAATAATAACCTATTCAGTGCCATGACTGAACAAAGAGATGCCCAAGGTACTCTTCACATGGGGGGGGGGGGCCACATTCACACCCTACATGGCTTCCCTCAAACATTTATGGGAGCTGCGGTTTGTTAAAAGCCCCCTATTCCCCTTACTAGCTTCAATTCTCAAAGTGGTTTTAAAAAAGCAGTCTTTCTTCCCAAGCAGCTCTAGGAACTGTGGCTCTGAGGGGAAAAGGGGCCTCCTGACAACTCTCAGCACTTTTAACAAACTGCAGCTCCCAGAATTCATTGCGGGGGGAGGCCATGCCTGTTTAAAATGCTATCCTTGTGCTTTAAAAGTATGGTTTCAAAGTGGCCTGGGCCTAGACTGGCGTGGCCCCATATGTAGGGTTGCCATAAGAGCAAAAAAAGAGAGGACAATATGATGACCATTCAAAGCAAATAAAGGCCATTTGTCTCAATTTTTACCCCTGGGGGAAAAGGGTGTGTCCTGGAAAACGAGGACACATGGCAACCCTATGCAGCCATGGCCTGCCCAAGACACACAGAAAGATCCTGCCCCCAGTCTTGGGAATTTTGCAAATCCCTGGACTGCAGAGTGTTGGGATTGGGTGTAGTGGGCCTTGCTAGAAGATCAACATCCTTGCTCTGATCCGTACTACTCTCTGGCTGGTGCTTCTCACACTTTCTCTTTCTCTCCCTCCGTTTCCCCAACTCCCAATACCTCAGGCTGGCTCAACTATAAAGTGCTCAATTGCAAAGGATGCCAAGAGACCAGCGCCGTTTGCTTGTCGCTAAGCCAGTGTTTTGGTAGGTAGAAAGAGGAACGATTCGTTGGCCTGGGCAGGGTGTCCATGCAGGAGTTTGCGCGATGTGTGGCAGAGAAAGTCTGGGTCTGGGTTTGTGTGTGTGTCAGACCCACTGATGTGTTTTGGGCGTGGCCAGGGTTAGGTCCCACCGACAGCAGGGTCCCAAGGCAGTCTGCACAAGCAGGTCGCAACAGCCCAAGCGAAAGGCAAGAACCCAAAGGTTACTCACCGGGGGATCCAGCAAAAGAAGTCCAAAGATGAGGTAGACACGGCCCAGCACGAACACGAAGGCATCCTTCCAGCAGCTCTCACAGCCTGGAGTTAAGCAGGAGGGGCCAGAATCCCACCCACAACACGGCTGTAGCTTCGTAGAAGTTTCTGGAATAAGTGGGTCTTGCTCACAAGGAGCCCATTTCTGTAAACAGGCACTCCTTCTGAACGTGAGGATGCTGACCTGCCTCTTCAGGTGGCCAGCGGTCCTGAGGGCTGGCGAGTCACTCTGCCTCTGAGGCAGAGCTCCCCTCCTGTGGAGTGCGACCCCCTACAGCAGTGGTCGGCAACCTAAGGCCCATGGGGGTCGTTTAACTGGCTCATGGACCCCCGCTGCCCACTCGGTTGGTTCCCATGTGCCACGCTAAACCGGCATGGAGCAGAGCGGGGACCGCCTTCCACGACATTGGCCGGCTTCCCATTGGCTGCAGGAAGCTCCTGCAGCCAATGGGAAGCTGCACACAACTCCTCCGCGCCCGAAGGAGCACCGTTAATAGTGTTTGCGCATGCATGCGTGCACACACACACTCCAGCCCACTGCGGCGTCTGCGGGATTGTGAACCGGCCCAAGCCACAAAAACTTTGCTAACCCCTGCCGTACAGGCTGCCCTAAGGGGTCCAGGCTTCTAGATGGCACTGGGGGGGGTGTCCAGATCCTGATCTGAGGAGGAATCCTCTAGAAAGGCATGACACCTGGCCATTATCTCCATTCCACAAGGAGGGGAAGGTGAGACATAAGATGAATTTGTCCTGTCATGTAGGAACAGCAGCAATGAACTCTTCCTGTTCAGCCCAATTCGGTTCAGATGGCCTGACATGGAAGTTGTAAGAAGCTGCCTTGATGGTCCAGTTTGTTTTTGCTCTGCTTCCCTTCCTTGGCCAAAGTGAAGTGGTGGAAACACAGATCCCGGCTCTAGGCCCAAATGCTGACAGGAGGCGGAAGCCCAGATTAGGATACAGTACAGGTTTTGCTACCAGGAGAATTCATCGGAAAGGTGTTACTCTGGATGGTGCCATGTGATACCATGTCCAGAAGAGGGCAGCACTTACTGGGTGGCCCATTTTTGCAGGCCTGACTGAAGAAATGTCACAACTGAAGTACAAAGGGCCTAATCTGAATTTCACATGGAAGGATGATGAAATCAGTATTTAGATGGGAAACCTGTGGCCTTCTGGATGTTCCCCCCATAACTGCTGACCAGGGCTGCTGGGAGTTGGAGTCCAATGACACCTGGAGGGCCAAAAGTCCCCCATTCCTGATTTATAAGCGCTCCACAATTTATTGTCTCAGAAAGCTTTACCACAGTCTTATAAAGTAGGCCACTGTTCTTAGCCCATGTTGCAAGCGGTGGCCTGAGAGGCCTATAAACAATGGATTTCCAATTCCCAGGTATCGAAAAAGGTTATTCATGTATGCCACTACCGCAGCTCGTGTTTCGTTAGCCCCAAAATGAAAACAAGCGAAGTCCCAGCTAAAGAAGATTGGCAGCTTAAACTGATGGAATATGCACAGCTTGCGGACCTAACATATAGAATAAGAGAACAAGAAGAACATACGTTTAAAGAAGACTGGAAAATGTTTATTGAATACATGGAGGAAAATTGTGTACACTTGAAAACGTTGGCAGCATTAAGATAAATTCAACAGCGTAAATCAGTTTTGATGGATTTAATAATGGAACACTGAATGGTTTAGCTTATATAAAATATGGTGGTATTTATGTTGTGCAAAATGAACCATGGAAAGAGAGGAAGGAAAGTTACAGATATTTTAAGGTTGTCTACGTGAATATTCTAATATGCAAAACAGAAATTTAATAAAAATTATTTAAACACCCCCCAAGCCCCACAATGGATTACATTAAGGCTGCCTAACAAATTCATGGCAGATATTATTATTATTATTATTATTATTATTATTATTATTATTATTAGCCTCCTTATCTACAACCTAGTCTCTTATATATTATGATATATATTTTTCTGTGTTGGAACGAAGCACAAACTGCATTCTTTTATGGAGGTCTCCCTTCTGTTTTGAGACTGTGTATGGGAAGAAAGAGATACATTTAAAGCATATTAAAAACAAAACATCACAGACCCCAAATCCTGGGAACTGCAGTTAACCCCCCCCCCCCAAAAAAAACCTACCATTCCTGCCTCCTAAACCATATACAGTTCCCAGGTTTCTTGGTGTTTGTTTGTGTGATGTACTTTTTTTGGTGTGCTTCCAATGTATGACGTGTGCTCAGCCTAAAACACTGAATCTGGGGTCTCTGCATGCAGTGGATGCCCAGGAACGCCTCTCCCTTCGCTTTGGAAAGCCCATAAAGGACCCCGATATCGCCAAAACTGGAGTCGCCATTGTCCTGTGTATGGGTGGACTGCTCTTTGTGGTGATGATAGGCGTGTGAGTATAAGCAATAGGCCTCCTGTAGCTCAGTCAGTTGCACTGCTCTCCCTCTCCCAGAAAGGGACCTTAAGGCGGGGGGAGCCCCAGGGGCATCTCACTCAGCACTCCTCAAAGGGTTAGGGAGGGTTTTGGGGGGCTCTAACTCTCTCTTTTCCCCAGGATTATCAGATACTGGAAAAACCGGCTCTTCTTGTACGTTTAGCAGAGATCTGCCCCTTTTCTCACCCGTAAGGAAAAGTTCCTACCAAGCTTGCCAGCTGTAAAGTCTGAAATGTGGTCTACATATCTTCATTGTAACAACCTCCAGAAATCCTTTTCCCCCCCTCCAAAATTAGTGTTTCTTTTTCTGGCTTACATTTCTTGACCTCCAATCCTCTTCTTATCCCTAATATTGACAAAATAAATACACACAGACACACCCTGACAGTTGTCTGTTTCTGTCCTTCTCTCTTTTTGGACTGCAAAGATCTGGCTTTAATAAAAACAAAATAAAAAAATAAAAAATTCCTTCCAGTAGCACCTTAGAGACCAACTAAGTTTGTTCTTGGTATGAGCTTTCGTGTGCATGCACACTTCTTCAGATACCTGCACACGAAAGCTCATACCAAGAACAAACTTACCGGTAGTTGGTCTCTAAGGTGGTACTGGAAGGATTTTTTATTTTTTATTTTGTTTTGACTGTGGCAGACCAACATGGCTACCTACCTGTAACTGGCTTTAATAAAGTCTTCCTCATTCCCTCCAGCCCACAGACCAAGCTGTTTAGTAAGCATGAAGGTGGAATTCAATTTTGTTTGCATTTTAATGAGAAACTACCCAATTAATGCTTCCTGAACCAATACGTGAACTGGAACAGACACCTGCCCCTTGAAATTTGAACTTCACCGAATTTGCAGCCAAACAATATGTACAAAAATACATTATCTTAGGGGACAATATTGGTGGAAACAAGCAAACACAAATGCATCATATGCTTCTGATGCTTGTAAAAATTATGTGCATTAGTCAAAACTGCATACAAGAAAGTATTTACTAGGGGAAATTTAAACTAAGATGATGATGAATTTTCAAGAGGTTTTTTGTTGTTGTTGTGAAGTTGCAAATTGCTGTGGAAATCTGTAGAACTGAATTTAAGACTGGAGAAGTAAGAAGCTTGATTGATCCATCCCTACTGTCTAGACCAGAGCTTTCCAAACTGTGTTGCGACACGTTGGTGTGTCAGCTGCAGTGTACAGGTGCATCATGCGAATGCTCCCTGTGCTCCTTCTGGGGCTGGAAAGGGGTTAGTTTAACCTCCGGTTTGCTAGTAAAACTGAATTACTATGTCGCGAAATACGGTAATGCGTGTCTAAAAAGCGTGTCAGCAGCATGAAAAGTTTGGAAAGCTCTTGTCTAGACAGTCTGCCTGCCGTCCCAGATCTTCCTAAAACCCACCACAGGGCCTCCCAACTCTCTCTTCTCTGTTCCCTGTGCAGAGGAAGGTGACTGAGACGATCAAGGGTCTGGAAACCAAGCCTTATGGGGAACAGTTGAGGGATCTGGGTATGTTTAGCCTGGAAAAGATGAGACTGAGAAAAGATGTGATAGCCATCTTCAAATATCTAAAGAGCTGTCACTCACATGGAAGATGGAGCAAACTTGTTTTTTTCCTACACTGGAGGCTAGGGCGCGAACCAGTGGATTCAAGTTACAAGAAAGGAAATTACGACTAAACATCAGGGAGAACTTTCTTACAGCAAGAGCTGGAACAGACTCTCATGAAAGGTGGTGGATTCTCCTTCCTTGGAGGTTTTTTAAGCAGAGCTTGGATGGCCATCTGTCATGGACGCTTTAGCTGAGATCCCCGCATTGCAGGGGGTTGGACTAGATCAGTGTTTTTCAACCTTTTTTGGGCAAAGGCACACTTGTTTCATGAAAAAAATCACGAGGCACACCACCATTAGAAAATGTTAAAAAAATTAACTCTGTGCCTATATTGACTATATATAAAGTAATTTTTCAATTTTTCCCACGGCACACTAGGCAACATCTCGCGGCACACTAGTGTGCCGCGGAACAGTGGTTGAAAAACACTGGACTAGATGACCCTCGGGGTCCCTTCCAACTCCATGAAATAAGAAGCAAAGATGTTCTTTTATTCCAAGTGTAAATATTTGTATTTGGTCTAACCAGCAGAAGCTCACAGATGAGGGAGTCCTGGAAAGCTCCAGCGGCCTCTTAACGTCCTAAAGGCGCAGTGCTTTTCGCAGCATCTGCTTCTTATGCTTGACGCACACCCAGTACCTGGAAGTGTGGGAAGTGTGGTTAGTGGAGGCGGAGAAACTCCTGGGTCTTCTGGGTCCAGAATGGGGCCTGGTCTACACATGGAGGCAGAATGAGGTGGCAGAACGCTGAGATGGTGGAGCAAACTATATCACTTCAGATTGCAGGTGGGAGATGCCATTTCTCTTTTTGAGACTGTGCACATTTAAAGCTCATGACTTCTCCCCCCCCCCCATAAAAAAAGAATCCAACAAAGTGTAGGTTAAGGATGCTGGGAATTGTAGCTCTGCTAGAGATAAGCTACATACTTCTCAGTATTGTGTGTGTGGGGGGGGGGAAGTCAAGTGCTTTAAATGCATGGGGTGTTCACACCCTTAAACGCTCCTCTGCATTTGAACTCCCTGCAACACAAATCACACTTAAGAGAGAAAGGCTCAAAACTTGCCCCCTTTTTTTTTTGCTGCTTCTTGCTACAATCTCAACATTCTCCAATCTCACACGGCTGCATATGGAGCGAGCTGGCCATCATTTCTCAAACATTTTGAGAACTGTCCCCTCCTCCACCTCTGGACATGAATTTAAACTCGGGTATACTTTTTGGAATCCTCTGTACATGCAAGTACCGGTACCTGCACACACTGGAAAAAAACCCAGTCAACTAACTTTCCTAAACAAACAGAAAGCAGAAATTAAGCATGTATTAACTCTGCTTGGATTTGAATATCCTGTGTCCATAAATCAAGTTTTCAAAATCTTTTGGAAATCTGGTGGCAAGAAAGGAGAAGTAATAGAAATGGGCAGGAGATTACGGATGTGGGAACATGCCTAAATTTACTCTGGAACCTTGAGGTCCAGAAACTAGATTTTTTTTGGGGGGGGGGGGAATGCAGCCTATGTTCTCAGAAATCTAAATTCCACACCACATTCTATGCCTGCACTCCTTTGAAGGGCCAAAGTTCAGTAGTAGAGAAGCTCTATGGAATGCAGGCAGTCCCAGGTGCAACCGACAGAGTCGACAGATGTGGGTCAAGTGAATGGGAGCAGTTGGCAGAAAGAACTCCTGGGTTCTTTAGGATGGGAGAATGATGGACTTGTGTACCACAATAGGGTTGGTGCCCAGTGGCTTCTTTGGGAAGGAAGGCAAATGCCGGTCAGGAAACCTGAAAGTTTGGACTCTCGGATTCTACGGGAAAGGGAGGGAACTCTGCAGAGTCATTTACTCACACAAGAACAACTGAGGTCACCAACACAGACTCGCAAACAAAGAAGAGGTAAAGAACAACTTCATTATATTCTGCAAGGCGTCTGTCTTCCACTAGGGGGCAACAGAAACATCCTTTTAGCCCAGGGGTCAGCAAACATTTTCAGCAGGGGGCCGGTCCACTGTCCCTCAGACCTTGTGGGGGGCCGGGCTGTATTTTGGAAAAAAAATATGAACAAATTCCTATGCCCCACAAATAACCCAGAGATGCATTTTAAATAAAAGGACACATTCTACTCATGTAAAAACATGCTGATTCCCAGACCATCCGCTGGCCGGATTTAGAAGGCGATTGGGCCGCATCCGGCCCCCAGCCCTTAGTTTGGGGACCCCTGTTTTAGCCTCTTGCGTTGGCTGGGATGAGCAACCCTCTCTATCTGGCTCTCTGGTCCAGCCACCCAAATGGTGGCTTTCAAATGGGAACAGGAAGCGAGAGTTTCGCGGGGAACACGTGTTGGGAGCCAATTCTTAACAGCCAGGAGTGGAGGTACCAATGGCCACTTTGTGCACAGGTTTGGGAACAAAAGGCAGAAGCTGGAAGCCCCCGACCCCCCACCCCCCCCACCTCGGCCTTACCTCCACAGAGCTCTCCATCAAAGCATTGGGTGGCAATACGTAAACAGGTCCAGCAGTCCAGGACAGGGCCCTCAGTCACCGCTGCAGAGGGAAGAACAAGGCAGGGGCCTGGGGAGCCTCGGTGGTGCATCCAGCTCCAGTCCAGGAGGCTGTGTGGGCAAGTTGAGGGGCAGGGGGCGGGCGGAGGAAGGGCTCTGATGTGACATAAAGATGGGGGGGGGGGAGTCTGATACTTACTGCAATCCTCAGAACAAGCTGAAGGGTGAGGGTGGGAGAAAAGAGAGAGGCCTGGTTTAGAGACCTAAAACCCAGACAGAGGGAGGCTCACATAGCTGGCATGCAATTTACAATTATGCGCAAGGAATCAACTCAAGGTTTGGCACATAATAACCCACCTCTGCCTACCAATGCCGCAGCAATTCAGTTCCCCTTTTATAATGAAGCTCTTCCTCCAAGTGAGCACGTTCTGCCCAAAATGCAAATGCGTTTATTTTAAATCTACGTCTGGTGCAAACTAACTCACCTGGTCTTTTCTCGCTCCCCCATCTGCCAGCCTCACTGAACTGATGGTGTTTAATGCAGGAAGTTGTTACACAGTCATTATTCTAGCGTTTGTTATTGTTCTGTATTTAGGAGTATATTTTTATTTGTGTGTTTTATTCCTGGCCATATCTCCAGGGTCATCGGTGCGTGCCCACCCTTCTCCCAGGCACTTTGCATGGTGCCTGCAGGGCCCCCATCTCTCAGCTGAATTCCTTCAGATGAATTTGGCCTTGAAAGAAGGTTTCTGTTGTAGTCAATAGAACAGGCTGCAGTGTGCGCTTTATGGTAGTGAGTGAGTGAGTGAGTGAGTGAGTGAGTGAGTTGTGCCAACAATTGTTACACCATTCTGCAAATGTGCCCATGGTCCTGAAAGGATTGACAGTCTCTATCATCTACCACATATTTTAGAAGGTTGTTTTTCTGTTTGCTATATCCATTTGGGCACCTCTCAAGATAATGTAACCAAATTTTGCATGATGGGTCCTGAGATCAAGGAGCGGGTTTCTGTCTAAGTTTGGATATAATTGCATGCCATCCCGAATCAGGATTGCGGACTGAATATTTGAAAACTGCATCGAATTTAACCACTGATTTCAAAAGTGCACCGATTTTGACCGCTGATTTCGAAAGCACACTGATTTTGTTTTTCATCGTTCCTGAGCAATGCGGGCTACAAGCCTGCCAGTAGCGGTATTTTATACAGGTGAAACTCGAAAAATTAGAATATCGTGGAAAGGTTCATTTCTTTCAGTAATTCAACTTAAAAGGTGAAACTAATATATGTGAGATAGACTCATGACATGCAAAGTGAGGTATGTCAAGCCTTTATTTGTTATAATTGTGATGATTATGGCGTACAGCTGATGAGAACCCCAAATTAACAATTTCAACTTTGGGGTTTTAATCAGCTGTATGCCATAATCATCACAATTATAACAAACAAAGGCTTGACATACCTCGCTTTGCATGTCATGAGTCTATCTCATATATTAAACTCCAGTAGCTAATGAAAACAATTGCTTTCATAAAGGGACTTTTCCATGATATTCTAATTTTTCAGAGGACACCCCTGGCCCACCCTGAGCCCCAACCCTAGCCCCATGATTCCCGGATAAAGGGGGAAGTAAAGGTCAGGGCAGTGGGTTAGAATAATAAGTGCTGGGGGCTTTAACTGCCCTGGTTTCCCTTCCCAATTGGTACCGAGGTCGGCAAATTTCTCCAGCGACTGCTGCAGGCGGCTTCGCAGAGATACCCGGAGCTGATACAGGGAGAGTTGCCACAGGAAGACACCTGAGGAAGGAAACAGAGCTGAAAGTTTGTTAAAGGTAAAGGGACCCCTGACCGTTAGGTCCAGTCGTGGATGACTCTGGGGTTGCGGCGCTCATCTTGCTTTATTGGCCGAGGAAGCCGACGTACAACTTCCGGGTCATGTGGCCAGCATGACAAAGCCGCTTCTGGCGAACCAGAGCAGCGCACGGAAATGCCGTTTACCTTCCCGCTGGAGCGGGACCTATTTATCTACTTGCACTTTGACATGCTTTCGAACTGCTAGGTGGGCAGGAGCAGGGACCGAGCAACGGGAGCTCACCTCACCCCGCCACGGGGATTCAAACCACCGACCTTCTGATCAACAAGCCCTAGGCTTTGTGGTTTAACCCACAGCGCGACCCGTGTTTGTTAGAGGGAGATAATTCTTAAAATGCTGGGTTAGAATTTTAGCCTGACAGAGCTGCACAACACATAAAAACCTAACCCCTCACATGTTAGATTTAGGATTAAGGTTAGGAATATATTCTCCCAAACCCTTCTGGAGAAGCAGGGGACTGAGCCTGGGATCTTTCACCTGCAAAAATGGATCTCTACCATTGAGCTACAGACCAGCTTTAGGTCTGGGATCAAATCAGCAGTCCTCAGAAGTCCTTTTTGGACCTATTTCCTTTGGAAATGGAAGGAACGGTTGGGGCACCAAAAATACCCATTTCACACACAAAAACTGGCTATGCTCAGAATCCCCTCCCCCCCAAAGTAAAACATGTACCCCCTAAACAGCAATAAATAAATAAATAAAATTAGGGGGCAGGGGCCTTAGCAAACACAAAGAGGAGGTTTATGAGGACTCATAGTGCCATGCTGGGGACTTGGGTTAGGTCGTGAGCGCAGGAGATCAGAACTTCAAAGCTTAGGAGAACCACCTAAATATTTGGGTGGTCTCCCCACCCCACTCCCTATGCCGATTTAATAGCTTTATGAGATTCAGCGTTTAAGTAAGGTAAAGGTAAAGAGACCCCTGACCACCAGGTCCAGTCGTGTCCGACTCTGGGGTTGCGGCGCTCATCTCGCTCTATAGGCCGAGGGAGCCGGCGTTTGTCCGCAGACAGCTTCCGGGTCATGTGGCCAGCATGACAAAGCTGCTTCTGGCGAACCAGAGCAGCGCACAGAAACGCCGTTTACCTTCCCGCTGGAGCGGTCCCTATTTATCTACTTGCACTTTGACGTGCTTTCGAACTGCTAGGTGGGCAGGAGCTGGGACCGAGCAACGGGAGCTCACTCCGTGGCAGGGATTCGAACCGCCGACCTTCTGATCAGCAAGCCCTAGACTCTGTGGTTTAACCCACAGTAGGACTGGGAAAATGTGTCCATTTTAGTTTCTCTCAGTTTCTCATTTTTCCACATTCCCATATCAGTTGTTTTTTTTAAGTCCTCCAGAAAATTTCTCAGCATTTTAGTGTGACACCCCCCCCCCCAGCATACGCCCATTTTTGTGTGCTATTTTGCCTTGCATAAACATTTTGGCAAAGCAATTTCTCCATATAGAATGCATTTCGGTATGCTATTTTCAATAATATATGCATTCATGTGGAACGCCCTCCCATCAGATGTCAAGGAAATAAACAACTATCTGACTTTTAGAAGACATCTGAAGGCAGCCCTGTTTAGGGAAGTATTTAAAGTTTGATGTTTTATTGTGCTTTTAATATTCTATTGGGAGCCGCCCAGAGTGGATGGGACCCAGCTAGATGGGCAGGATATAAATTATTATTATTATTATTCACAGGCAAAATTAACCCTAGCCTATGTGTCCTCCCACAGATTATTTGGCTGGCGAGCTGCATTTCAAGATTTGGAGAAGTGTGAATTTAGGCAGACGGCTGTGTTTTTGTAGGTGTAAAATAGGTTAAGTACACATTTCAGAGCAAACTGCGTCAAATTTCTAACCTACAACCCAATCCCAAATGCAATCCCATACCCCCAGCTCCTTCTCTCTTTCCCCCCAGCTCACCTTTCCAGGTTTTGTTGCTCTTGATGTCCCTCAACTGACTAATAACATCTGATTTGATAGACATCACTCCTCGGACATCTGCAAAAGAGAAATTTGTGGCTGTAACCTCAACCCCCTGCCCCAGATGTTACAGCCCTGCCAACGCTTCTCTGCTCAGTTCGCACCCAACACTCGCTCGTGCATCTTTCGGAGGAAGGTGCCGTGCAGGTCAACAAAGGCCTGGATGTGCCGTTCTATGAGGGCGTCTCGGTCGGGGAGGTCTGCTGGGAGCATTTCCAGCAGCAAGGTTGTCACAGAATCCAAGAAGCGGCGGTCACACTGAAGGCAACCGGCCACCGCTTGGAGGGAGAAGAGCCAAAGGGCGAATACCAGCAGGAACTGGGGTGCCATTGCCTCTTCCCCCACACTGCAGCCAGCGAAAACTCTTCCGTGAAGTCAGGAACCACTGGGAAGGCAACTACCTCCATGACACATGGAAACGTTGCCAAGGAGAGAGAGAGTAAATAGACAGTGTGTTTGGCGCAAGTCTCTGTGATGCTACAACAGGAAGTGATGTAAGAAGCAGGCGAGGAGCTTGGCTCGGAACAAGCACTACCCTGAGCAGGAAGCGGCTCCTTTGTCCTGGTTCCTATGGCCAGGATATTGCTGCTCGTCTGGCTGGCCTGGTTCCTGCCTGCGCAGCTGGCAGGCACATGCCTCCGTTGCTGGCCAGATGCCGTGGTCTACTTTGGCTATGACTCCTATTTGCTGCTTGGCCAGGACTCAGAGGCCGCCAAAAACATGGGGAAGCTTTTCATAGGCAGCGCCGAAGACCTTGCCGCCAAAGGCAGACACTATTTGGGTACAGGATTAAGAGAAGGCACAAGCAATGTCCACAGGATACTAGGGAGGAACTTCTCCACGGGGATGCAAAAGGTCCCCGTTTCTGAACCTCCAAACAGCACATTACACAGCTCCCCATTTTTTTATTTTTACAATCTGAATGGGTGGAGAGCGTGGGACTTATTTAATTACAGTATTGCATTTATTTTCTCCAAGGAGCTCAAGGTGGAGTACATGGTTCTCTCGCTCCTTGTTTAACCCCCCCCCCAACCACCCTGCAAAGTAGGCTAGGCTTCTGACCAGTCAGAAATCCAAGACAGAGGCCATTTTGGGTCTGAAGAAGCACAGCTGCAACAGGATAATACCCTGAAAAGTACAAAGCTGTTGCTGGTTTTGCTAATGACTCAAAATGGCTGAAGACAACAGGTGTCGCCCCTGCTTGCCACGGGGAATCTGTGACCCTCTAGATGTTACTGGGCTCCAACCAACTCTCATCATCACCCCCAGCCTGTGTTGCCAATGGTGACGATTGCTGGGAGTTGTGGCCCACTGATGTTGTAGGGGAGGGGGTCACAAGTTTCCCCATCCCTAGTCCAAGGAACCAAAGAGCCCGTGGTCTTGAGCATAATGATAATATGAAACTCTGCTCCGATTAAATCCACCCACGTAGATTTCTCGGTTGTCACTGGCTGCAGTGAGCAGGAAGAGTTGGGCAGCAAAGTATCATCTGGCGAGGGGAGAGGAGGGTGAAGTTATAGCAGTGGGTGGAATGGATTATGAAGACAAGTTGAGGCCATCTGCTGCATTTTGTAAAGCGTCCCTATACAACACCCTTTGCACAGCAATCTACAGTGGTACCTCTGGTTACGTACTTAATTCGTTCCGGAGGTCCGTTCTTAACCTGAAACTGTTCTTAACCTGAAGCACCACTTTAGCAAATGGGGCCTCCCGCTGCCACTGCGCCGCCGGAGCACGATTTCTGTTCTTATCCTGAAGCAATGTTCTTAACCTGAAGCGTTATTTCTGGGTTAGCGGAGTATGTAACCTGAAACGTATGTAACCTGAGGTACCACTGTATTTCATTATTTTCATTTGGGTAATTTATACACGGCTTAACATTTTTGGCAATACCTAGAAGCGGCTTACGAAATGCCATCAGGTGCTACAAATCAAAATACTGTACAGTAAGAACCATTATTAAGGCCCCATCCTTTTAAAACAGCGCAATCGAACAGGGTTTTCTTATTGGAAGCACTTTTGTGGTTGGAGTTTCAGTGATGCAAACTTCCATATGGAGTCCATACACCGTAGCAGACTTGGCACCCATTCCCCCCCCCCCACAAGCTGCAAGAATGCACATGGGCCTCCTGTGTGCAGCAACTCCACGTGGTGTCATTTTTAGAGCACATGAAAACGGTGTCCTTAAGAACTGCCGGGGTTGCTCAGGGGCCTCCCCAGGGCTCCTCAACAAGATTGGGATGATGATGATGATGATGATGATGATGATGATAATAATAATAATTTATTATTATTATTATTATTATTATTATTATTATTATTATTATTATTATTATTATTATTATTAATACCCCACCCATCTGGCTGGGTTTCCCCAGCCACTCTGGGCGGCTTCCAACAGAATGTTAAAATACAATAAGCTACCATTGCCGATTTCCCATTGCATCCTGCACCCTCGGGGAAATATTTTAACATATTCCAGGGTGCCGTCTCAGCACGAGGCAAAGCCCAACATCTACCTGGCCTGCTGGCTTCCCTGATTAAACTGGGAGTGCCGCAGAAGTAGTCCCAAAATATTCAGGGATGCTCAGGGATCCCAGGCACACACACACACAGAGAGAGACCCTTAGCAGACAACATGCATGTGGAAAGGATTCCTGCAGTTGGGGGTGTGTTTCTTCCTCTCAACCGCCTCACCTGCACACGCCCGGTTGCCCTCACCCTTTCTCAGACCTAAAGGCCAGGATTGCTGAAGTGTTCAAAGAACGCCAACTTAGGTTCCACTGTGTGGGAGGGTATGCTCAAAACAAAAAAACAAAAAAAATCAGGAAAGCGTCAGGCATCATTGTTTTCGTTTGTTTGTTTCCCCTGCAGAACGGGAACATATGGAGCGTGAGGCTGGGACTCTGTTTCTCCACCTTGAACAGATTATCAAGAGGAGTGGGAAAGGTAGGAGTTATTAGCCTGTTCTCCTTTTCCTTCCAGATTTGCCTGTCAGGGAGCCCCCCCCCCAAATACCCCAAACCCTCCTCTCATTCCACCCCTTGGTGGCTCCAATTAACCAGGCAATTAAAGCACTATCCCTTCTACTGAACTCAAAGGCCTTGGGCTTCTACCGACCCATTTCTCTTTCCCTACAGATCATGGCAGCCTTATGAGGGAGGCAGAGGAGGAAAAGAAGAATTTTGTCAAGCATTTGGAAGAGGCATCTAAGGCCTTTGTGAAGGAAGGTAAGTACTTGAGGGCAGAACCTCTGGTCCAAGGCATACAGCTGACCCACACACCATGGAGGCAGGGGCGTAGCAAGGGGGGGCGGGCCGCTCCGGGTTCCATAATGGAGGGGGTGACAAATTATCAAGGAACAATTTGGGGGGGGGACTTGGAATTTTTTTTGGGAATTTTTTTTTTAATGCCTGCTCCGAAGGTCTTATCTCACTATACTAGGGATTATATAGCTATATATGAAATTTCATGCATATCGGTTAATATCTTGACCCTCCTCCACCTGTTCACTTGGCCATTTTCCTATGTCATGAAGGCTGAAATTTCAGTTCAGAGAACACTTACTGTTCCCAACCCTAACCCTGTGGAAAGCCATCTAATTAGACTTTAATTTGATTTTGAGATGTTTTTAGGAGGTAATTTAATTATTGTTTGATTTTATACCAATGTTATGTATCTGATGTTAGCCACCCTGAGCCCGACTTCGGCCAGGGAGGGCGGGATATAAATAAAAGTTGTTATTATTATTATTACTTATTATTCCTTTGTAAGAAAATATGAAATAACGTAAAACCATTTTTGCGGGGGGGACGGACAATGGGGGGGTTGACAAGAAATTTTCCACACTGGGTACCACCTGACCTCCCCTTGCCTGGGGGGGGGGGTGACAAAAATTTATTTGCCCCCAGGTACCAATTTACCTTGCTACACTGCTGCATGGAGGTGACTGGGTTTTGGGGGTGACCTGTTGGGAAGGGTAAGATAGGGCCATGAAGTCCTGTGAGTGTGCTTTGACTAGGAAGACTGTGGGTGGGGAGGAATCGCCTTTCTCTAGTGCTCATGCCTTTGTTTTTCTCTTTTATATCCACAGTCTGCAGCCTTTCCTGTGGTGAGTCCGACCGTCCAAACTAGAGGTGCATCTGTCTGGCCATATGGTGTCTCGTTTTTTGATTTTTTAAAGTGTCCATTGTGTGTGTTTGTTTGTGTGTGATGCCATTTATAAATGGTAGGTATCCATTCCTCGCAGCCCCAGGAAAAAGAAGGCAGCAACCAGATCAGGAATAAATGAAAATGATCTCATCCAGGGATTGTGTGTGCAAAAGCAGGTTGGCACTCTTACCTGTATTAGTGCTTGTGAAGTCAAATAGGAGACTTTACTAGTTATTTAAATTCATTGCTAGTTTTGTGCCTTTGAGTTGGTTCAGGCATACCACCAAACCGTAATTTTCACTAACCACACTTTTAGATTTGAAATTATCACGTCCACACGTGCAGGGAAACCATTATTTGGGTAGTTTATCACTGTCCCCTGAAGAATACCTAGGTGCTATCTGAAGCAGCAGCTTCCAGGACTGGAACAGCATCCCAAACCATGGTTTGTTGGCTCATGTGAGACAGCAAACCTTAGGTTTCATACCACGTTTCAGCTCCTGGTTTTGATGATCATTCTCAAATCGTAAGCTGCTGACTTGATTTGGTCCAGACATCACAACAAACCATAGCTTGGCATTACATCTGAATCAACAAGAGATTGGCAAAATGTTCAGAAGATGTCATTGTCTAATGGAATCCCTCTTTCCACAGTTAAGTCCCGGTACAGACCCTACGAAGTGGCGCAGTGTTCAGACTGCAAGCTTATCAAAGTTTCCTGCCTCGACCCCTTTGTATGTGCAGGTAACTTGCCTTTCTATACCTCTATCCCTTAACATCTCCCTCCAGTCACAGCATCATCTCTCGCTACTCTCTGTACCAGGGTGGATTTGATTTAAATCAAACTGATTTAAATCACTAGTCAGTAAGGCTTGATTTAAATCACAGTTTTCTACATAAAGACTAATTCTTGCTGGTATTGTCGCGGGCCCTTCCACCCTGTACAGCCACCCCCGGACGTTTCACGGTCTATGAGTGCTGCACCAACGACAAACGGTCCCCAGCTGCAGCCCCCCCAGACTGCTAGCTGGAACCTGCTTGCTTCATATACCACCGACGAGGATAACGTGAACAAATAAGTTGTTTATTGAGTACAAAAGCTTGTGGTTGCTGATAAATAAAAGGTTGTTCAATAAGCTTATAACAGTTGTCCTATACCGGCCTATTACCTCTAAATGATACCGGCCTATTACCTCTAACAGTTAACTAAATACCAATAACAACACGTTTCACAATCTGTTTATCCTCTCTGCTAACTTCCACCTCAGACTCTTAAACTCCCAGCTCTCACTCCTGACTCACCCTGCTCAACTCTCCTTCTAACTCTCCACACTTCTAACTCTCCGTCTAACTCACTCCCCCTGACCACTGTGAGGGGTGTTTTATACCCAGGCTGAGCCCGCCCCTGAGGGTTCTAACTGTCAGAAAATTTAACCCCTACCTGGCACTGGGCTAGTTCTCCACAGGTATAACTTTAATATGCAAGTAGATGAAGATTTTTAGAATAACAAATTTTCATATTAGTTTTTTTATCCCCCGTTTAATAGGTTAATCATTCATATTTGGACAACTTTTCTGTTGTACTTAGGAAGGAGAAAAATAATCATTACCTTAATAATAACATTTTAAATAGATTTATTAGATCCATTCCACTCCAAACAAACAGAAAAATATTGTTTCTATTCTATTCACTGAACTTCTTTAAACTTAACACTGAAGGGGTTGATGCTGTATTCATAGGTTTGTAGAACAATAGGATTAAGGTCTTTTTCTCAACTCTGTTCATGTTATAACATTTTTGCTGTGAAGAAGAGGCATGTGATCTCTGCTGAGTCAAATTCAGTTTTGAGAACTGCAAAAGTAAACCAAGCACCTGTGATAATATATTGTAGGCAGAGAAACTGCCCAATAATCATACAAAAACCTCTGGAAGAGCATAAATGACATTGTGAATGGATTAATGGAATTTATTTACCAAAATAATTAAACATATACAGCCTTATTCTACATAATTAAAAAACTAATCTTTATTTCATGATTGAATAACCTTTGGATGATAATATATTTTCACCAAAAAGCATTTTATTTTAAAAAAATCCGATTTAAATCAAAAAATCAGATTTAAATTTTTAAAAAATCCGATTTAAATAAAAAAAATCCGATTTTTTTTTAATTTAAAAAATCATTGATTTTTATCCACCCTGCTCTGTACACATCAGTACAAACTGAGAGCCAACATGGCATGGGGCACTTCAGCTGGAGCCTTAAACACCCTCATTGGGGCCCATCTCCTTTACTCTTTAGCTTAATTTGCTCTGTAACTATCATGTAGACATAGGGGTATGTATCCATATTAATAGTCTTTACCTTCATGCAAAAACTGCACTTGCCGGTTTTCTGGTGGCTTTCTTTGTCCAAGCGCAGTCAGTGAACCTGTTTTTGTCTACAAATGCCCTTAGGGTCCTGTTGATGCAGATCTTCATCATGGTCCCACCTTGGTCTCTCAAGACTTCTGCCTTCACAAAAATGTTATCCTGTTCCTTTTGTACAGGGCCCAATGTTATTGCAGCAGTGCTGGTGACACTTCTGATCTTGCTTGGTATAGGAGCAGCATGGTGGTAAGTTCATGAATATTTAGCCTTTGTGGGTACATGTAATTTATTCATTTTTTTTTCTTTCAAAATCGTAGCTCAACTCCAGGGCAGGGAGAACTGGGCTACACAGCAGAGTCTTAGCATAGCATCAAAAGTATGGATGGGTAAATGTGGTCCTCCAAATATTATGGAGCTTGGTTACTCCCATCAGCTGCATCCAGCATCACTGAGAGCCCAGAGGAATGATGGGAATTGTTGTCTACAGGTTCTCCACCCCTGGCTTAGGGGAATGGGCCAAGGACTCAGTAAAGCCCTCGTTCAAACCTATTCCATACCACGAAGGTCACATCCATGCCGTTCCTTTCAAGCACATGGCTTCCCCCAAAGGGTTCTGGGGGATTTGGTTTACCCCTCACACACCTCATTGCCAGGATTCTCTGGGGGAAGCCATGCTCTTGAAATGTATGGGATGGATCAAGCTGAAGTCACCTGGCAAGACAGCTTGAGCCTCAGTCCTCTTTCTGCAGGAGATAATATATGCAAAACCCTCTGAACGTTGAAAGCACTTATTAATTAATAACAATATTAATCATAAAATTAATTCTTATTCCATCAGCTTTCGCTAGTTGTCTGGGAATGAGCAGCAAAACTAAAACAGATGTCTTGCTATGCTCTTAAGGGAGTTCCTCTCTTTAACCGCAGGTATCGCCGTCGCAAACAGAAGGAGGAAGGAAAAGACAAGTCTTCAGGAGATGAGGACAGCTCAGAGAGTTCTGAGTGGAGCTCTGATAGTTCAGAGAAGGCGGATCCAATATATGCAGAAGTTCCAAGCACCCCCATATATGCTAATGTCCCAGCATATGCTAACGTTCCAAACCCTCCAGAATTCACCATCCCAAGCCCTCCAGAATTCACCATCCCAAGCCCTCCACCCTTTGATTAAATAGTTTTCAATGGTGATTTTTCATCAGGTCTGTGCTTGCAACATCACTCCCTCTTAGGGCATGAAGCAATGACTGCAGCACCAAAGACAGCCATGCATGTGCAAATGAGGGATAAACAGAACCACCAGTCAAGACAGATCTTCCAATGTCCACCCCAGATTTCAATGGGGACAGCTCACACATTCATTCATCCAGCTACCGAGGAGCAATCCAGCAAGGTAAACGAATGTGTGAACCAAACCTTAAATCGCATGTGTACACTTGGCCCAAAAGCAAACTCCACGTATCCTGTATAGTCTTGAGGCCCCACCTCCAAGGTCTTTCCATCAAAAAGTGTGGGGGGGGGGTTGGATACCTAAGGTTGATTATTCAAGGCTATCAACCATCTTTGGGGCAGTACCGATATGGCCCATTTCCCCCTAAACCAATCCAACCCAAAACTGACTGCAAACTTAGCTTGCTTAGATGTTCACTGGGTTAAGTCAAAAGGCAGGAGTGGAAACAGGCAAGTTATGGCACAATGTGTGGATGGAGAGGTGTGCTCTTGGCAACATTAGCCTCTTAATGGCAGAGTTGCTCCCTGGGAGGTGGAAGCCATGGTTATAGATACAAGATACACAATGATTTGTGAATGATTCAGGGTTCCAAGCACTGGGTGTAGCTTGAGTGATGTGGACTTCCTCTTCCTGCAGCCAGCAAGTTTATACCGTATCGGAGAACTGCTGTAAAATTGCTGTTAAGGATTTGTGAGCCATAAGGCTGCAAGTTCATACCTCAAAATCCACCAGCCCCTCTGCGACTCAGATAGGCTAATAATATGTGGTTTGACCTTATTAAAGGTAAAGGTACCCCTGACCATTAGGTCCAGTTGTGGATGACTCTGGGGTTGCGGCACTCATCTCGCTTTATTGGCCAAAGGAGCTGGCGTACAGCTTCCGGGTCATGTGGCCAGCATGACCAAGCCGCTTCTGGCAAACCAGAGCAGTGCACGAAAACGCCGTTTACCTTCTTGCCGGAGCGGTACCTATTTATCTACTTGCACTTTGACGTGCTTTTGAACTGCTAGGTTGGCAGGAGCTGGGACCGAGCAATGGGAGCTCACCCCATCGTGGGGATTTGAACCGCCGGCCTTCTGATCGGCAAGCCCTAGGCTCTGTGGTTTAACCCACAGCACCACCGTTATTAGGTTGATGCAAATACTTAGGGTTGGAGTGGGTAACCTGGGGCCCTTCAAAGTGTTACCGGACTCGTTTCCATGAGCCCCAGCTAGCATGACCAAGTTTCAGGGATGATGGGAGCTGTAGTCCAACAATATCAGGAAGGCATGAGTTTGGGGCAAGTGTCACTATTGTATTTTCTCTGTATTACAAAGGAGTGGCTAAGGGGTAAATCCAGGATATGAGAAAGAACAACTTGAGAGAAGAAGAGGAGTTTGGATTTGATATCCTGCTTTATCACTACCCAAAGGAATCTCAAAGCGGCTAACATTCTCCTTTCCCTTCCTCCCCTACAACAAATGCTCTGTGAGGCGAGTGGGGCTGAGACTTCAAAGAAGTGTGACTAGCCCAAGGTTACCCAGCAGCTGCATGTGGAGGAGCAGAGACGCGAACCCAGTACACCAGATTACGAGTCTACCACTCTTAACCACTACACCACACTGAGAGGAATTGCCCTCCATGCTGTTCTTGCACATTTGGAGCAGCGGGAGGGGCTATGCCAGACTTTTTGTAGATTTCAGCTCAGCATTTAATACCATTCTACCGCGACGTCGGATGTCTAAATTGGGAGAGCTGGGGCTCCTGCTACCACTTTGTGGGTGGATATTGGGCTTTCTGTCAGATCTCCCCCAGAGGGTTCAGCTGGGCCCTTATACCTCTAATATGCTTAGGACTAACACAGGAACACCACAGGGATGCATGCTTAGTCCGCTCCTTTATACTCTCTACACGTATGATTGTGTCACTGCTCACCCTAGTAATAGGGTTGTCAAATTTGCAGATGACGCAACCGTGATCGGGCTCATCTCTGATAAGGAGGGTGAAACGGACTATAGAGATGAGGTGGAGCGGCTGACAAGAGTGGTGCAGTTAATAACTTGCTCATAAATAAAAAGAAAACAAAGGAGCTTGTGGTGGACTTCAGGAGACAGAAGAACGATGTCTAGCCACTTTTGATTGACAGAATCTGCATGGAGAGGGTAACAACGTTCAGATTTCTGGGCATTGAGTTACAGGAGGATCTGTCCTGGAGTGTCAACGCAAGGGGGCTTGTGAAGAAGGACTAGACATATCAAGAGATCTAGCGCATCCTGGTCACAGTTTCTTTGAGTTCCTGCCATCGGGGCAGAGATACAGAACAATGGTGAGAACGAGCAGTGTCAAGAACAGTTTCTTCTCTAGAGCAATTTCGGCCTTAAATGGAAAGTCTGGACTTTGAAATCATCTTATTTTACTTGTTATATTGTATCATATTGTACTGTTTTAACTAGTGTTTTGTAGTTATTTTAAATTTACGTGGAGTGCCTTATCTGAGTGGATAGAGCAACTGAGTAATTTCGTTGTTCCCACAAGGTGACAATGACAATAAAGATTATCTTATCTTATTATTTACATAGGGGACAGAGTGAGGTAGCGGAATGGGGTCATACCACTTCGAATTACAGCTACGCGGGAAGGTGGTTGTGTGTGTGTGTGTATATATATATATATATATATATATATATATATATATATATATATCCCCCACATGTAAACAGAATACACTAACAAGTAGAAATGGCTAGATGCTCTCCAACTAGTTTGATTTGCAGGGACCTTTATGGATTTTAAACGCGGGGGGAGGTTTAAAAATACCACCCACCTGATGTAGAGTATGAGTTGGTTAAGTCCAGGCTACCACCTCAGTTTGGTTTCATAGGTAGGCCAAGGCCCTCCTCATAACAGAAAACAAATGGGCATGGCTGAAGCATGTATGTGGCGGCTGAAGAAGGCATCCTGCAACACTCCTGGGTCTGAGAATGCTAGCCAAGCTGCCAATTGGGGCGAGGGGAAAAGGTGTGGAAAGGGAATAGCCTTTCCTCTAGTTGGGTGCAAAGGGCCTTGCTGCCCACACCCAAGGCATCATCCCTTCCCTGAATGGTTACGTAAGACATGCTCGCAGGTTATTTCAAGCCATTGCCCCTTTACGGTGCCAGTTTGAATTGCTCCCACATCACAGGGTGCATAATCATTCAGCCACCAAGCCCACCTGCTCCTTATCATATGCAGAGGAACCTGATCTGCTAACAGAACCAGCCTGCAGCACAGACAGGGCCATAAATCACCCACGAGGCAATCCAATGGCACATTTTGCCTACAACCGCCAGTACTCTTTGAACCCAAAGCAGCCTCTCAAGGTCCAAAGAGATACTGGGAGGAAATAGCAAACCCTTGTAAGATTGCGAGCAAGCACATCCAATCTCAAGTGTTTTGTCTGTATGCACTTGCAATGCACACCGGACAAAATTAAATCAGCTTTTTCCGGGGGGTGGATGGGTAGAGTGGGGTCGGAGTCTGGAAGGAGCTTGCCCACTCAGATCTCCCGACGCCTGGAGGGCCCCACATTTGTTACCCCCGTCTTAGCCAGTCCTAAGAGTTATTGTTGGAAGTCATTGTTCTTCTGCCTAGGTATGACTTACGGGTGTGGGTGGTGGAGGAGGGCAACTTAAATGTTCTCAGATTCCTGTGGTTCTAATTGTAACTTACCTTGACAGTTCCGCCTTCAAAGCACTCCGGCCTCTGATTTTGTACAAGGGGAGCTCAAAACAAAGGGGTTTGTCATCTCAGGAGAGGCTCAGTCTCGTAGGAATTCACTGCATAGGGAAATGATGGCCCAAGTCAGGGATGGAGACCCTGCCACCCTCCAGATTTTCTAAGGTCCCATTTCCAGTCGCTCTGAGCCAGCATGGCCACTAGTGAGAGATGTCGAGAGTTGTAGCCCAGCAACAATCGCGGAAGAAGCAGCACACAGGCTCCACATTCAAGGTTGAGATGATGAACATCGCCCCCATCTTCCTCCCACCCGAGCCCAGCTCTGCCCTTCTCCCTCAAAAGCAAGCCCAGGGGCCAAAGCCTTTGGGTGCCATAGAAGATTTTCCATTTATTTCATTTCATTAATAGCATTTTTCTGATGCATACCAGGGTAGGCTTGGGGGTCGGGGTAGGGAAGATAACGGAAAGGATGGGGTAGAGCCAAGAAGGGGGGGGTCACATACAGCCACTCTTCCCCACCCCAACCCCTTGACCGATGACACAATGATTCTGCAAATATACTGACTGGTGTCGGGAGAAAATTATCCCCTGGCATGATTGGGGTTTATTTGGGGGGGGGGTGGCGGCGGCAGCAGCAGGGAGATGTAGGATGTCCCACCCACTTTAGAAACACAATTGCAAGAGATTTGGGGTGGCAGAGGGTGGGGAAGAAGGAGGGATTTAGCAGATTGTCCTGGGTGCTAATGAGTAAGCGCCCCCACCCCCCGTAGCATAAAATAAGAATCGACAATCACTTACAGCAGCAACACATATACACATACACGCACGCACGCACGCACACAAACACACACACACACACACACACACAGCCTCGGACCCACCCTTTCCCCACAAGCTGTTGGCTCCCAAAGGGCCAGAATCAGCCCACCTACCCATCTCCCCCCCTTCAATAAGTCTTGAAGAACGGTGGGGGCTTCCTTGCTGTGCTGTGCTGTCGGAACGGACGGAGGACTCCGCTGTTATACAAGTCAAAGATGGCACGTCCTCTCTGGGGTCTCGAGTGGGTCAGCAGTGGGAGCAACACCCCCCCCCAAAAAAAACCCACACGTGCACACAAAGGAGGTTGCAGCAGGAGGGGGAGAAAAGTAGGTCACGTGTGCAGAGTGGACGGCTCAGACTGCATTTGATCACCCCCTGTGCAAAGAGTGCTGCAAAGTGGGGTCCACGGGTTGTGGGTGTGGCTGCGTGTCCTCTCTCCCCCCCCCACTCCCTTTTCAAGCAATGCGCACTGTTGGCATAAGAGAAAGAGAGGGAGAATTTCCTCCTCCGCAGGGATGTTGCTGCTTTGTCCACACTCATCATCGGAGTCCTCTCCCTGGCCTGCTGCAGTCCAGAAACGGAGAAGGGCGGCTGGGCTTTACAGATCCCCTGCCGTTCCACATCTGGCAGGGGGCCTTTGGCTGTTTCTGGGCTTCCACAAAGCAGGCCAAGAGAGAGACTCAAATTCTGCAATAGTTCCCTGCCCGCCGGACATGTTGCTGTTGGAAAACGTTTTCTTTTTTTAAAGATTCTCAAGAGTATCGATCCTCCGATGGCTTCCAGGTTCCCTCTTCACAGCAGGCTGTGTTGGCTGTTTCAAGTCCCCCCCCCCCCCGAGGTGTGATGCGCCGATAGGGCTCCACAATCCTTGCAAAACGAAACAAAAATGGTGGCTCCCTTCGGCCCGGGAGCCTGCAGAGGGCAGGCGGCAAAGTGTAGCGGTGGCTTCGTCGCCCTGTGAGGAATGATGGTCCAGCCCCCCTTTCCAGATCCAGCTTTTGGTCTCTGACCGCAGATTAGTGGTATCCCACCTGGCCCCGGAGACGAAAGAGACAAATATTCCCAGTGTCTCAACCGCTCCCAGGTGTAGTGAAGGGGATTCACTGACGTCACCCCCTTAGTGGAAAAAAAGGAAGAGGCAGAGAAGGGCTGGTCCCAGCACAGGGGTGGGGCAGGAGGGGATGGAGATGCAACCAAACATTTGGAAGGGAAGTGGGGGAGTGCCTACCAAAATAAAATCATAATTTAAAAGGACAGTGTCCACCTGTCTCTCCCCCCTCCCACTACCCACAAGGAAACTTTGTTTGGAAGGGCCTAGGAGGTAGGCAGAGGCACATGGCCACTTCTCTTCCTCCATCCCTTCTGCAAAAGGGAAGAGAGAGAAAAAGAGAGAGACTTATGAAGGAAGGTGTGGGAGGGGTTGACCAAAATATGATAATCCCTCCTCACCTTTCAACATGGGAAGGGTTTCTGTGGCCAATACGGGAGAGGGCACAAAGAACAGCAACAACAACCACCTGCCTTGGGAGAAGACCCCACCCCACCCCTCAACACCCCCCACAACTCTAGATCTGTTGTTGGTTCGTAGTTCCCTCCCCTCAAATGAGTTAGAGAAGGGAGCTGCCCCTGCTGCCAACAGGACAACAGAAATGGGGTCTCCCAGCTGCCCTGAAGAGCAGCGGGGGGAGGGGGGAAGGAGGAGCTCTTCAATTAAGCCCCCAAACCAAAACCAAAGAGAGAAAAAATTAAGTCCACCCTACCCCCAACATGGGGGTGGAGGAGCTTGCAATAAGGACTTAGGTCTCTTCCCTTCCTTCTCTCTCCCCCCGCCTTCCCGGCTGCCCCGTTTTGTGGGTGGAAACTAAGGCCCCCCCCTTGCAAACTGGGAATGTGGAGGGGTGTGACAAGGGGGTGTCATCCCCACGGGGCTAAAAGGTCCCCCTGATTATAGCAAGAAGGGATTGGTGCTGCCCATGGAGGCGGCTGAGGTGCTGCTGGGGACGACGCCAGTGGGCGGCAGGCTCTGAGGGGGCAGGCCCATGGCAGGGAGCCCCATAGGCGGGACAGCGCCCAAAGGCTGCACCCCCACCATGGGGGAAACGGAGGCCAAGGGCATCCCGGGGGCCATGGGGGAGACAGAGACCATAGGAGCTACGGCGGGAAAGGCAGGGGGCGCCGGCTGAGACAGAGGGAGGACCGGACTGACGCGGAGCTGGTTGAGCGAAAGCGGGGCAGCTGCCGTCGCCTGGAAGGGGTTTGTAGTTGAGGCAGACGCGGCTGGGGCTGGGGCTGAACCTGCAGTGGATGATAGAGAGCAGAAAGAGGAAGAGGAGGAAGAAAAACAAGTTAAAAGGAACCCAGAAGTCCTGGGTCGGTGCCTCCCACCCTCAACTCTCAGGAGCCTTGGTTTCCTCTGCAGCCCCATTTAAAACATGATCAAGCTCTGCAGGATCAGGCCAGTAGCCCATCTGTTCTCACAGTGGCCTGGGATTGCCAGCAGCCATTGTGGCTAGCAGCCATTGACAGCCTTGTCTTCCATGAATTTCTCCAATCCTCTTTTATAACCATCCCAGTTGGCGGCCATCCCTGCCTTCTGTGGGAGCAAGTTACAGTGTTTAACTACGAGCTGAAGCACGGAGAAGTATGTCCTTTTATCTGTCCTGAATCTTCCTGCTCGAGCCCATCCCAGGAGTTACTGCATGTCAACCCTGCTCTGCTTTCACCCCCCAGACTCAAGCTCAAGGAAGGCCTGGCTTAAAGCAAACAGGACTCGTCTCATTTGCAACTTATAAGCAAGGCGTGTAATACTGAACTGACCTGTGGCTCCAACAGCCAAATCTGCTGCAGGAGAGCCTCCAAGGAGCCAGAGGTTGTGCTTCCCAACCTCCCTGCTCCAAGCTCAAACCTCAGGCTGGGAGCAGGACAGGGTGGTATGGAGTAGTAGAGGAGCTTTGTGCATGTTTGTGAAGCAAGTTTCTAGGCTTCATGGCTACGATGTTACGCATGAAGGTGCTGGGCAGAAGAAGGTTTCTGGTGGGTAAGGTGGGGTCTCTGCCTTGCATAACCCCTCATCGCAACAATGAGACTCTGCACAAAATAAGCCGCACAAACCAACTTCATCTGCATATTTCTCCCTGGTTTACCCTGGAAGAGATTTTTAAGCCCATCCAGAGGTCTGCTTTTAATCCTGCTTCAAAACAGCAAACCCCATAAATAAGAGGCCAGACAAAAGAGTCCTGGTAAGAGCTTCCTGCCCAACTAGATTCATGCAGAGATCAGAAGACGTGGCTCTTTCCCTCCCCATTCTGACCTGTCTGACTCAACCAAACAGAACTAAGGAGATGTCCTTATCTCTGCCCTGCTTGATCCCACAGAGTGCCCTGGCCCCAGAGCACTTACCAGGGGCTAAGAAGGGGTTGGAGGCCTTTGCAATGCTAGAGGCAGTAGAAGGCTTGCTGACCAGGGAGTCCAGGTCGACGAGGGCAGCGTTGGGGCCCAGAAATGACTCTGGGGTCTTACGCGTTGGCTTGGAGATCTCGGGCAGCGACCCGCCCATGGAGGCCATGTCAAAAGTGTTGGGGCTGTCAGTGCCACTGCCGGGTCGGCAAATGGGCACCTCCCCAGCTAAGAGGGACAGCTCACCTAAAGAGAGAGAGAGAGAGAGGTTGGTGGGGGCAGACAGGAAAGAGTGGTGAGAGAAGGGAATGGAAGATGCAGAAGAGCACAGATCAAACATGGAGGGAAAAGACAAAGGCCAGCAGAGACACACCCTTCTGTTTTTGCAACAGTCATAGGCACACGCTCCCAATTCAAATCATGCAAGGGTCAGACAAGTCCCGGGATAAAGGAGCTGGAAAGAGGGTGGGTGGGGGTGAGAAGAGGAGAAAGAAAGGAAGAGACCCCTCTTCAAAGTACATGCAGGAACAAAACTGGTCCGTGGGGTGTCACTTCTGAGCTGAGTTTGGCTGACCCAAGAGAGGGCAGAGAGCAATGCCAGGAAATGCTGCCACCCAGTCCCAGGGGTTGAGAGTAAGGAAAGCGGCAGGCAAGAGACAGGGACATGCAGAGCGAAGTGGAGGTGCAGAGGTGAGAAGGCGGAGCCATGCAGGGAGCAGGGCTCACCTGTGCTGCTCCCGGATTTGGGCAGTGCCGGGCGCAGGCTGTCGAAATCAGAGAACTCGTCCCCATCCCCGGGGCTGCCAAACTGCTCAAAGCCTCCGCCAGCTGAAGGGGAGGGACAAGGCAGAAGGGGGAAGGGGGTGGGCCAGCAGGGTTAACAGGAGAGCAAGGGTGGGAGGGACCCGTTCCCCGCAGACTCACACAATCCTGCGCTGGGGGTCCGTTCCCTGCATCTCGTTCCTGGGGATAAGGCACCCAGGAGCCCCAGTTCCCAGCCGGCCTGACCCAAGCCTCCCCCTGCCAGGCCGAGGCGCTCAGGAGCCCTCGCTGACCCTCACCTGCTGTGCCGTTCGTGCTGGGCTTGGAAGGGGAGCCACCCCAGGGATCAGAAAACGTGGATGCTGGAGCCCAAGGATCGGGCGCTGGTTTCCCTTGAGATGTGGGAGCTGGTCCTGATGACCATGGATCTGTGGGTGGCGCTGCCGTGGTCCCAGATGAACCTCCGCCTGGGGAAAACATCAAGGGGGTCAGATTTTGTTCATCGACATCTGGGAAAACATCCTGTCCGCTGTGCATCAGCACGGACATGTGTATGTGTTTGTGTTACACCTAGGAGTCCCAGGTTGATGCAGACAGAACGGTAATTTAGTTCTCTACGGCCAGTGGGCGTCCTGGCTGAGATGGTAAGAAAGCTCTGCGACAAGAGATCGCTGCATCTTTGCAAGGTTTGAACACACACAGGGAGCTGCTGCCTTATACCGAATCAGACCACTGGCCTTTCTAGGCCAATGATGCCTGCTCTGATTGGCAGCAGGCCTCAGGCAGGAGTTGTGTTCTGATCGACATAGTTTTTAGCTGGGGGGGGGGGGTGGCCCAAGGAAGGAACCTGGGACCTTCTAAGTGCAAAGCAAATGTTCTTACCATGGAGCCATGGCTCCTCTCTGGCAAATAAAATAACAACACCCATCAAACAGGGTCAAATGATGAATTGCCTACTAGTAAAAAAAAGGAAGGGAAGGGAGAGTCTTGAAAGGAAAATTGCTGCAGAGCCGAAGCACAAGAGTTATTATTTAAATGTATATCCTGCCTGTCTTCCACCACACAGCTGAAGGGGGGAGACAGCTAGTTGAGGTGGTGTTTGCCACCTTGGAAGGCAGAGAAGCCCATAAATGCCTCCAAAGTATCTTTTTTCTGGTATGGGGCAGGAGAGAAATGAGCAAGTGAGGAAGGTTGCCTAAGCTCTTTCAGTTAACCTGATTTGAAACAAAAGGCTTAAATGCTGAATCATGTTTATCATATCCTGATCTGTTTGTCACTTCTTGCTCTTACCTTCAGGTTTCCATGGGTCACTGCTTGCAGCCGGGGCACCTCCCCATGGGTCTGGGGGGGCTGCAGGAGGCACCGCAGAGGCCCCCCACGGGTCTCCTGTAGGGGCTGCTCCAGTAGCGGATGGTCCCCATGGGTCAGTGGGAGCTGCGGGTACAACTGGGGCAGAGCCACCCCAGGGGTCAGCGGAAGCAGGAGGGCCGCCCCAGGGGTCCGCAGTGGGAGGGGCGGTGAAGACCTCAGCAAGATCCATGAGGGATGACTGCATGTGGGGCAGGTGGGGAAGGAATGTGGGAGACAGGCAGAGAAACGGGGCACGGAATTAATCACGTCTCTATTGTCCCATTTGGAAAACAGTGACAACCCCCCCAACACCGCCACGCCCTCCGGTTTATAATATCCCAAGAGCAAGAATGGCATAGTGGTTAGAGTATCAGCCTCGTCTACCTCATAGATTACTATGGGTGAGTAAACACTGTACCCCCATTTTGAGCTCCTTGAAAGGAAAGGTGGGATATATCTCTATCTCAAAGGAATAAATAGTGCAGGTCAGTGGTTAGAGTGCCAGATTAGGCCCGGGGAGGTCAAGGTTCAATTTTCCACTCAGTCCCTGGGTGGTCCTGGACTAGTCACTCTCTTTCTCAGCCTAGCTAACAAGAGGCAAAAAGGGGTAGGGAAATCTATGTACATGGGAGGAGAAGATGGACAACTGTCATATGGTTACTACCCAGAGCACCTCCTTGGCAGGAAAAAAATAAAAGTTTCAGATGGACATTAAAGTGCTGCCTTGCAGGATTGAACCTGGCAATTCTGTCTCCAACAATGGCCCCCCTTACTATTCTCCCTCCCCTCCCTGCCCCAGGTACCCATTCAGAGCCACCTGCCCGAACCCTGCCTGCTCCACCCTCACCTCCTCCTTGGCAGGCACCGTCTCCTTTTTGCTCTCCTCTATGGCCATCTGGAGTCGTAGGTCATCCCCACGCCGGATCCGCTCTTCCTGCAAGGGGATTGTGGGAGGGACAAGAGGGCATCAACAGCGATCGGGGGCCAGGGGCAAAGCAGTTCACTCACCTTTAGGAGAGGCAGGCAGTGCGGAGGTTTCATGGCACAGCCTTCACCCAGCCCGGCACCCACCTGGCACTTAGGGCCAAAGCCACCCTCCCTAGCTAGGAAGGGTTGTGCTGGCTGGGACTGGTGGTTTTGGTCCAGGGCAACAGGCTGGGCGAGGGCCTGCTGTGGGCCGTGTGCCAGATGATGCTTCAAGCAGCCGCCACTACGATTCTGTCCTACTCAGGAGGACAATCCGGAGGGCCGAGGAAGGAGCCACGGGCTGCCCAGCTCCTCCCACCCCCACCTCTTCATGGGAGCCCGGATTCGTAACGTCCATTCCCCCCTGCAACCCCCCTTGAAAATGCAGGTGCCCAAGCGGACAGCACCTCGTCTGCATTTGCCTCCCTTCTAGGCATTCTGGCTCCAAGACCGCACTCCCCCCCCCGCCCCCGCCCCCATGCTGAAGTGGCTTAGCCAGACTCGGCCCTTCTGTCCTGGCGTTTCCCCTTAAATTCTCCCTTCCTCCACACTGCTGGTTGAAGCTAGTAAGCTCCACTCGCAAAGGGAGAAAGCACAAGTCTTCCTCTCTCCTTACCCTCAAGCTCTAACCAGGCCTTTGCCAACCTGGTGCTTTGGACTACAACTCCCATCTGCCCTGGCCAGCCCGGTTGGGGCTGATGGGAGTTGCAGTCTGAAACATCTCAGGGCACCAGCTTGGCAAAGCTGCCACAATCTGTTAACTACCACCTTCCTCATCCTCCGCTAAATATCCACCCACCCCAAAACTCCCTTACTCCAAGGGATGGCGTCCCCTTTCCAGCCAGCACTCCTGGCCCCCATTTCCTCATGGCTCAGGAAGCTCCTCCTCCTCCTCCTGTCCATTGCCTCCGTTCTGCAGAAGACGCACGCAACACCCGCCTCAGCAGGCGCCAGCGACCCATCGCCTCTCGAAGCAGCAGGACACGCGGACTGACCTGTCCTACCTTCCGGGCCTCCCTCGGAAGGGGAAAGGCACCTCAGGAAATCTTGACTCTACACAGCGGGACAATTAAAGAGGTCTAAAAGTGAAAAATGGAGACACGGCACCCCTGTTGCCATCGCTCTGCTTCGGGACGTGGAGAGAGAGAGAGAACGCTGAGTTAGTGGGGAAAGTGTGAGGCTGGGGCCTGCTCTGGGGCGGGGGGGGGGGGGCAGAAAGTGGTTTAGTTGATTATTTTGAGAGGAGGAGCTGCTGTGGGTGGGGGGGGGGGGCGGGAGGTGTGTGTCTAACCTTGTCGTGTTCCTCTTTGCTCAAGCTAAGGGCTAGCTGGAGCTGTAGGTCTTCGTCGGCCACTGCAGGGGGCTGGGGGGGAAGAAACACAACGTAAGAGGCATGGAATGGAGCTCGACACAGCGGAGGGAGGGAGGGACGGAAGGAAGGAGAAGGTGGGCTGACTGCAGGCACCTCCATTTCACACAACCCGTTATCGCCACGTTCTGCGGCAAACACCCATTAGATTAGCGGTCCCCTTACCACCCGGATTCTCAGCTCTCTCCATCCATTGTGCTTCCCCTCTGCTCGGCTAAAGTATTCTTCAGTGTGGTTGGGAGAACTACCTTCCCTCCCAGGGACACTTGTGCTATTCGGGGATGCCCTTGAACCACAGCCCCTTACACACTCCAATTCCCCCAAATTGTCTATGCAAGCTGTGTTCACATGAACAAAAGCAAGCTACTTGAGGGGTATGATCCAGGAGCGATTCAAGGAGGAGCAAGCTTCATGAGTTTGTAAAGAGGCCAATCCCAGAATCTTTCTCTCCTGATCGCACTTTAATAAATCCCTGGCAAGACGTAGAAATCACGGAGAGCTAATACGGTTTAGCAGCTACAGGGCGAAGCTTCAACGTGAGAATCTGGGTCCAAATCCCACAGAAGCTTTGGTGCCATCTGTTTAGCCTCCCTTACAGGGGTGCTGTCAGGGTAAGGGTGGCACCGGGGATTCCTGAAAGAGCAGGATACAGAGATAACGATGAGCCCCGCTCTTCCCGCACGCTAGGAGAAACTGCCTTCTACAGAAGCAGACATCCTCTATGGCAGGAAGAAAGGCACTTCCTTCTGGATTCACAAGTGGATAACCTGTGACTCCAGATGTTGGACTACAACTCCCATCAGCCCTGACCAGCAGCCATGCTGCCTGGGGGCTGATGGGAACTGGAGTCCAGCAACACATATAGAGGGTCGCAGGTTCAGTACCCCTATCACATAGGAAGCTGCCTCCTACAGAGTCAAGACCATTGGTCTACCTAGCTGTGCATTTTCTACACTGACTGGCAGCATCTCTCCGGGGCTTCAGGCAGGAGTTTTGCCTCGTCCTACCTGGAGATGCCAGGGATTGAACCTGGAACCTTCTGCATGCAAAGCAGGTGCTCTGCCACTGAGCTTCAGTCCTTCATGCTGAAGGACATGCGACTCCCCAAACTATTTCAGACAGAAAGGGGGGGGGGGGAGGAAAGGAAAAGTCGTTTGTGCCAAGGCTGGACATCTCTGGTGTAGAAACAGGCACCTCCCTCCCCTCAAAATAAAGAAATATTTCTAACTTGGTTCCCTGGATAGTAAAGTTAAATTGTTGTGGGTATTTCTGTCTCCCCCCCCCCACTCCCTTTCAGCCTTCTGTTTTGCAAACAACAAGGGTAAAGTGGAAGGAAATGCGGCATGGAGGAGGAGGAGGAGGTGGAGGAGGAGGAGGAGGGGGGAAGTGGAAGTAAGGTGGCAAAAATAAGGAGCCAAAATTAAACTGACAAGAGTTGGGATGGGGGAAGCAAACACAATCACCCCACTTGGGAGGAGCCACAGAAAAGGAAAGGAGGCGACAAAAAAAAAGCAGGACTTAGGGTCGGGTTGGCCGTGGCGTGTGTTGAGTGGCAGGTCTGGGCACAGCCAATGGGAGCTGCACGGCTTATGTCCTACCTGGTGGCCCCCCTCCAGAGGCTCTGGACTACAGTTCCCATCAGCCCCTGGAGGGCAACAGGTTGGGACAAAAGGCTGCCAGCATCACAGAAGCTCAGTGGGCAGGGAACTGGTGGGTGTCAGGATGGGAGACAGCTTCCTCCTCCATCCTCTCACTCAAAGGAAGAGCAGGCCCAAGTAGCATTAATAATAATACTAATAATAATAATGGATAGAGTGTGGGGCTAAAGAAAGAACCTCAAGTGCCAAGGCTGATGGCTCAAGAGCAATTTGGGTTGTTCCGCTGAGAAAGACTGGCAGGCAAACCTGAACAAGGCGGCAGCCCACACAAACCTGGGTGGTTGGAGGTGGGGGCAGCGCTGCTAAGAAGACTGGTGCTGCGGGAGAGGTTAACATACAACAGAAAAAAGGTAGGCAAAACCTGGTGTCTTTGAGGGGACAGGATCAATTCGTGTGGACCCTGTGCGACAGAGAACGGAAGCATTCCCGATCTCCCCCAGCCAGGAGGGAGAGCTCGTCACCGCAGGGGCACGGGGGACTCTGTGCGAAAATCTGGATGAAAAATCTCAATCAAAAAGCCATTTCCTGTCGGGGAACGTCGGTTCAAACACATCTGTGCCTCGCTTTTGTCTCTTCCCCCCATTTCTCTCAAACCACAAGTAGTACTGAGGAAAACAAACAAATGAATAAACAGACCCACAGCTACCCTGAAACCTTTTAACATTTCTACCCAGGATGCACTGCGGCGCAAGATGGCAGCTAACAGACCGGCCCGCTACCCATCAGCCTCTGCTCCCAACGTGGGCCAGTGGAGCGTGTGGCCAGCAACTCTATAGTGTTCCGTTCCCCCAATGGGGACTGATTTCATTACCAAAATGCTTACGGAAAAGCTCAGCCGCCCACAAGGCTCTGCTAGCAGCGTCTGCCCAGAGGGGGTCACACACTAGAAACAAAGCTGGACAAGTCAATCTGTTCATTAAGTCAGCATAAATCTCATGTCCTCCCTTCTCCCACCTTCCTGGTCAGCAGTTGTTGTTGTTTTAAAAAACCAAATGAACAGGGGCCATAGGTTTTAAATTGAGCAAGAGCCGGAAGGTCCTGCAGGGCTGACATTGGCCAATAGCAGAATCAGCTCTGCCCACCAATTTACAACTCCACCAAAAAAAGATTCATTTACGGAGGAGGCATGAACTTCATGCCCTTTTGGGCCGAAGTGTTAAGTATTTGATTTGGGGGGTGGGGGTGGGATTGTGCAGCTTCTGCAGTCTTGTTTGGTAAAACCAATTTATGCAACTACTATAAAAGTAACCCTCTTTTAACTATTGGGGTGGTTGGTGAGGAGGTTCTGGGCCTGCTGGGCTGAAACGGATCTTTGACCCAGCCCTAATGGGATGTATTTTTTATGAATTCTATACATTTTACATAGTGCTCCAAATCTCTCCCCCCCTTTCTAATTAGTGAACCTTTTTAGGTGCAGTGTGGTGAGCCGTGGTGAATCTTGCAATGTGTGTGTGTTTAAGTTACCAGGATCCTCCTTTTGGACTTTGTTCACTCTCTCATAAGCCAAGGCACAGGCAAAAGCTTCTTTAGCCCTCTCACCGAGTGCATCATTTTATCTGAAGATATTTTTTTTAAGGCTGCTGCTCAATAAAAGTATTTTCAGGCCAGGATACATAGAAAAGACAAACATTAATACCAAGCAGAATAGATAACAAAACAATGAGGTTTGCTTTTTAATGGCCAATAAAAGCACTACTATGAGGCACTTGGTAGGTAAGCATCCCTGGGGACAACACTGTCTGTAAATGAGGCCACCCCTGAAAAGGCCCCATCTCAATTTAAATCATGGCAGACCCCATGGGAGGATCTCCAAAGGTGATCTTGGTAGATGTACTGGGGAACATCCAGGTTCCTAGGCCTCTGGATTTCTGGATTGTCTTACAGCTCATCCCAGTATGGCCAGTAGTCAGGAACGATGGGAATATCTGAAGGGCCTCCAAGTTGGCCTCAGTTGCCACTGAGGCCGAGAAACAGGCGGCGAAAGAATCCTTTGCTTCTGTCTCAGCTTGGGAGAAAGCATACAAAGTGCAGAATAGAGTGGAGGGGAGCCTTTGGGATCATGCTATCTGGGGTGGAGGTCAAATCTACCTCCTGCCTCCTTATCATTATCCTGTGCAAATATAGTTGGTATCACCACTAAGTGCGTCGGTCTTTGCAAAGGGGGTGGGGTGGGGAGAATAGAAACCTGAGATGATCCACTTCCTGTCCTCTCACGAGCACCACAGATTGGCTCTTCCCTCCCTCCAGCATGATTACCATGTTTGTTCCCCAAACTGCAGGGCGCTGAGGGGGGCTGCAGAAATATCAATGGGTTAGTGTGAGAGAGGCCAATGGGCTTGCCCGTTATCCCCATTGGTAATCGTGGTGTGTGTGTGGGGGGAGCTGAATAAGGGTCAATTTCTGAACACGAGGGACATGCTCAGGAAGTTGATTAGCAGGCCAGCATCTCCAGGGACTCCCCGCTTCTGAGCCGGAACCAGCTGGATCTGAGGGAAAGGCTTTTCCTCTAGGAAAGTGCCAAATTAAAAGAGCTTGTAGCTCTGCTTTCCTAGTCAGCTTTTATTATTTGCCTGCAGGAGAAGCCTTGAGAACACAACAGTAGACCCCTTCATCTGGGGGAGCAGGGCGTACCCACATCTCTCTCCAAACGTCCACAACCCCCACCATCCCTTCCCTCCCCGCCCATCCAAAGAGTCGCCAGTGACAGATTTACCTTGGCGCTTACCTGCTCCGCTTCCTCTTTGCTCATGGCCAGCGCCAGCTGTAACTGCAGCTCCTCTTCCCCGCTGCTCTGGGGCCAAGCCTGCTCCGCTTCCACTGGGGCATTTGCCAAAGATGAGGAAGCTGAAGAAGCTGAGAAACAAGAAAGCGGGCGGGAGAGGAAAGGGTTAATACCACCAAGGTGGACAGCAGGCAGAAGAGAGAGAAAGTGCTATGGGGAAGCAGCAACACTGGAGAGAGCAAAAAGCAAACCATGGTGTAGTGGTTTTCAGAGGTTTGATTTACAATAAAGCAGTATACAGTATAATTTTTTTGTTAAATACCTGTAAAAAAATAAAAACAGCAGAAGGGCAGGCAAACTGGAATCTACCTTATAAATCTCTGGGTTATTTGCAGTAGATCAGCATGGGGTTCAGACTTTCAAGAGTTAAACAACAGCAATGTAAAAACAACAACTGAACACCTTTTCCCATGGCTGCTAAATGTGCTAAATGCTTCTCTTTCAGCCTCACTGTAAAACAGGACTATCAAGACTATGCTTTTCTGCAGTTCTGCAAATCAGTGTCAAAGTTTTGTGTTCCTGCTCTATGGTAACTCAGGTGTAGATCTGTATTCGTACACACACATGTTGCCCCAGTGTATGGCTCATCATGGGGTTTAGTGGGTAACTGTCTCCATCCCCTGCCAACCCACCACTTTGAATTTGGCTCCAGCTGCCAAGCACATATGAATCCCACAAGTTTGCCCTCCCCCACACAGCAGTGGACTAGGACTTGACCAGACCCAACTGCCAATCTCAGCTCAGCCAGAGAATGTACAAACGGACAAGCCGTAGCTTGGAGAGGGGCACCCAATTAAAACAGCGAGAAGGGTTTGCAAACACCAAGGAAGCCTTGGAGTCACAGCTGAAGCATTTCCAAATCCCAGGAAGCTGCCACACCATAGGACTGGCTGAAACGCTATACGAAATCCTTAGCTGCTCAGGGGCCTGAAATTTTACTAATTCTCCACGGCAAAAAGTGACACATTACAGAAAATGTGGGCATGCAGTTAACTGGCGGCAAGTTATGTTTCTCTGCCGCACAATCTCTGCAGGCCCCTTGTATTTTGGGCTCTGATGATTCTGTGAGCTCAGTGGATTCCAGAGCACCTAGCACTGACTTTGGCCTCCTGAGAGTATGAACATATTTTATTTTTCAAGTTTTTCCAGGCTGGGAGCTGCCCCTTCCAACTCGGTAAAACAGGCAGCCCCAAACTCGGCCCTCCAGAAGTTTTGGGACTACAACTCCCATCATCCCTAGCTAACAGGACCAGTGGTCAGGGATGATGGGAATTGTAGTCCCAAAACAGCTGGAGGGCCGAGTTTGGGGGTGCCTGCTGTAAAGCACCATGCAGAGTGTAATATTTAAAAAAGGCAATCCTTTTTAAGCTTATCACCTGCTCTGGGCCAATAGGATAAACTGCGATCAGAGTTTTGGAAATTTGCAGAAAGAAAATCAGGTGGGCATTTCCCCTAACCACTAGCAGGAGGCACACCTGACTGCAGCATGAGATTCACATTTGATACATGTCAGCAATTAGCATGCGCAGGGGAGGGGAGGGGAAATAAGGACCCTGGTTCAGTTAATAGCACATGGAAGGAACAGCCGTCACACCGTAGAAGTCTCTGGCCGAACCTTGGCAGAGATGGCTGGGGGTGATGATGAAGCAGGGAGAGGAGAATGGCCCAGCCGCTGTGCCATGACCTGAATAGAAGTCTTCCCCACCCCCTAGACAGCCTGGCACCAACTGCCAACCCTCATTAGCGCAGGGATGCAGGCGACCGCACAAAGCAGTGTCATGGAGGTGGGATTCTGGCCATGGCCGAGATGGAGGTGGCCGAGGGTGGAAATGGATAGCAGTGGCTTTCCCTGCTACAGTCAAGGTCATTACAGTATTCCTCCATTATCGCCGCCGCCACCACTTTCTCCTCAAGGGAACAAGTTCTGCCAGCCTGGTACATGGATCTACCCTCAAAAGAGGAACTTGCCCGCCAGATGATTCACTAATCTTTCTCTTTCGGCATGTTTTCCCTGTCTGAGGGAAACCCAGCAGGGAACTGTTGCGTGTCTCTCTCACACACAAGTCCGGCCGAGATACATACAACAGCACTAGACCAAATTCCTCTCGCAAGCGGGAGGCTGCAAGCTTTTGAGCGCCGTGTCAGCTGAACGGGAAAGCTATTTTGCCCACCAGGAAAGGGTTTTGTGTAATCGATGCTCTTCAGATAACAGGCACAAATCTGACAAAATGTACAGGCATACTTTGTATTTGAAGAGCTTGGTATCTCCCACATCTCCCACATCTCATCCTTGACAAGACAGACAGAAAGAAAGAAAGAAAGAAAGAAAGAAAGAAAGAAAGAAAGAAAGAAAGAAAGAAAGAAAGATGGACTGGAATGGAAAGGAGCAAAAATGTAATTATCTCTGATGAACCTTTATTGGCATACTTTAGCCTTCATTGGCATACTTTAGCCTTGCTCGGGAACAAGTCCCATCTGTTCAGTGGAGAAATGAGATACTTATTGCCAAACTTGACTGAGCTGCCACTTACTGGCTATCTGGAGCCACACTGAGCAGTTTTGTGGGCCTGGGGAAGGGCTTAGTAAACACCAAAGATGTGGCTTCTATGTTGGGCCCATCAAAATGGCCGACTAGGGATGAGGATGCAATTGAGGGGGGAAGAATAATAATATATAAAGGGATGGGAAACAATGTGTTAATTTGGGAAAAGGAAAAGGGTGGCAAAAGAGCAGAAGTTGGGCTGTGGAGGTGTAGACTTTTAGGCATTCCCTCAACCTGGAACCATCCAGAGTGCTTATGTGCCCTTTTGGAACCTGTCTGGCTATTCCAATTAACAACTTAAGGGAAAAAAATCACAGTGGCTTTATTATATGAGCCCAAAGAAAGAGATGGTGGGCTAGAGAGTCAGTTCTCTCCAAGACCAAAGGAGCACACTTCTTGTAGGGCTGGGCTTAAAGCTCAACTGATATGACAAACCCAGCATGAAAGCAGGTTCTGAATCAAGAGTGAAGATGACTAAAATCAAAGGCAAAGAGCTCAATTAATTTGCAGTTGTTTCTTAATGTCTTCCAAGCCACGTGGAAGGCTCCAGCAACTAGCCTTTTGAGAAACAGTTTTTGGTGATTGGTTCAAAATTGGGAAAGGAGTACGACAAGGCTGTATATTGTCTCCCTGCTTATTTAACTTATATGCAGAATTCATCATGCGAAAGGCTGGACTGGATGAATCCCAAGCTGGAATTAAGACTGCCGGACGAAATATCAACAACCTCAGATATGCTTGATGACACAACCTTGATGGCAGAAAGTGAGGAGGAATTAAAGAACCTTTTAATAAGGGTGAAAGAGGAGAGCGAAAAATATGGCCTGAAGCTCAACATCAAAAAAACTAAGGTCATGGCCACAGTTCCCATCACCTCCTGACAAATAGAAGGGGAAGAAATGGAGGAAGTGAGAGATTTTACTTTCTTGGGATCCATGACCACTGCAGATGGTGACAGCAGTCACGAAATTAGAAGACGCCTGCTTCTTGGGAGAAAAGCAATGACAAACCTAGACAGCATCTTAAAAAGCAGAGACATCACCTTGCCAACAAAGGTCCGTATAGTTAGAGCTATGGTTTTCCCAGTAGTGATGTATGGAAGTGAGAGCTGGACCATAAAGAAGGCTGATCGACAAAGAATTGATGCTTTTGAATTATGGTGCTGGAGGAGACTCTTGAGAGTCCCATGGACTGCAAGAAGATCAAACCTATCCATTCTTAAGGAAATCAGGCCTGAGTGTTCACTGGAAGGACAGATCCTGAAGCTGAGGCTCCAGTACTTTGGCCACCTCATGAGAAGAGAAGACTCCCTAGAAAAGACCCTGATGTTGGGAAAGATGGAGGGCACAAGGAGAAGGGGACGGCAGAGGACGAGATGGCTACCAACATGAGTCTGACCAAACTGTGGGAGGCAGTGGAAGGCAGGAGTGCCTGGCGTGCTCTGGTCCATGGGGTCACGAAGAGGTGGACATGACTAAACGACTAAACAACAACAAGCTTCAGTCCACTTACTTTGTCCTCTGAAGAGAGGCCAGCTAATGAGGAAGCCTCAGGCCTAAACCACCAATGCTACCAGTACTAGGGACAGGCTGGGGTAGGAAGAAGAGGAAGAGAAAAATGGAACTTCTAATCTGCAACAGCAGCAGAATTCAGAACAAGCCAGATCAAGGAATCAGAAGCCGCCTTAGAACAGATCAGGCTATTTGTCCATCTAGCTCACAGTATTGTCTACTTCAGGTGTTGGGAACCCATGGCCTTCCAGCTGTGGCTGAACGCTGACTCCCATCTGCCTTGGCCATTGGCCAGGCTTGCTGGGGCTGATGGGATTTATCGTTTAGCCACAACTGGAGGGCCAAAAGTTTCCCCACACCTATTCTACTCTGAATGGCAGTAGCTCCCCAGCATCTCAGGCAGAATGAGCTCCCTCTCAGCACCTGATATACAACTCGTTTAAGTAAGATATGCCAGGAGTTGAACCCAAGACTTTCTGTATACAAAGCACATGCTTGACCATTGAGATATGGCCTCCTCTCTTACTCCAAAATCAGAACTTGGGGTCACCCAATATACCTGACTGAAGTGATGGTGGGAGCTATTTTAAAATAAAAAGTGCTCTCCACTCTCTCTTCTAGTTAGGCTCTGCCCACTCTCCGCTTTTCTCATCAGGATAACCTGCCTTGTTCCAGGTACTCCTGTCGTATCCCCCAGCCAAAAATCACCGCAGGGATCCTGATACATCCAAGGGTGAGAGGCCAATGGTCAGAACTGCTGTAGGCTGAGTGGAACTGCTGCTGCTGCTTTTTACTTATCTGCAGTTGTGATTTTATAGTTTTAAAGTCTATAGTCCACTTCAGAGGCGACTGTATTCAGGAATTTATTGTATTGTATTTCAATCAATGGGCTTAGGAATGAGATCAAGTAGTCTGTGTGATTTAAGCATTGGACTTTGCGTGTTCACCAGAAGAATAAATAGCAGCAGACTGGCTCTCTGCACGTCGAGGGTAGGGGCATGTTTCTAAGTGGGAATACGGATAAGGGGGTAAATGATAAGCTCATTCAGTATGGGCTGTAGCCCTTCTAGCAGATTGGAAGAAAGAAATTCCCCCTGCCTCTTGCTTATTACATGCCTCTAATGTTTAACCAATTCCTCGTAAATCTGCTGAGCAGTTTAGAATAGGAAGCAAAAGCTACTCCCATTTCCTTATCTCATTCTGCCCTGCCAGGCACTTTGCAAACAACAGAGTTGGAATTTGATCTGGGGGTTATCAAAATGGAAAGGGGGCACCGACAGATCACAGAGGCCTGTAACTCAGCCTCTGAGCCTGGCGACCTGCCAAGCTCCAGAGCCACATTTTATCAGGGATGAGCTGCTGTCTCTGACATTTCAGCAGGTAACATTTCAGGTGAACCAACAGGGAACAACATAGGGATGGGCCCCAAAAACCTTCCCAGGACAACTTCAAGGAACAACCCAAGAGAGGAACATGTGGTTTTTCTTCTATCCAGTATCCTGACAGAAGGGTGTTTTGTGTACCATCTTCTAATCTCTCCAGCCTCCTTCCCAAACCTGCTGCTCTCCAGACGGTTTTGGACTGTGGCTGCCGTCAGTCCTAGCCAGCAAGGCTGTGAGCACCAGGTTGGGGAAGGCTACTCCATGGGAACAACCCACTATTTTGCTGAGGCGGGCTATATTTTCCACCACAGTGGTCTGGTGGCTAGAAGAATCCAGCTTCCTGTTCCTGTCCAGACTGTCAAGCTCTGCAATAAAAATATTATATCCACATCACACTTTCCTCCCATGAGGAAAGTCTAGTGGCATGCCTAAAACTCCTAAACAATTACTGACCGGGCCTGAACCTGCTTAGCTTTACAGCTGTGTCATGTGGCTCAGATGATGCCCTGGTCTGGTATTACCTAACACTAAAGAGTTTTCCAGCTACAGAAAGCACCAACACCAAGCATCCCCAAACTCGGCCCTCCAGATGTTTTGGGACTACAATTCCCATCATCCATGACCACTGGTCCTGTTAGCTAGGGGTGGTGGGAGTTGTAGTCCCAAAACATCTGGAGGGCCGAGTTTGGGGGTGCCTGACCTACAGATGGTGAGAAGTTATTCGAGTACAGAGGAAGAAGGCCTGGGGAACTATCATTCTTCATTAGAACATAAGAAATGCTCTGCTGGATCAGACCAATGGCCCATCTAGTCCAGCATCCTGTTCTCACAGTGGCCAATTCAGATGCCTGTGGGAAGCATGCAAGCAGGACCTGAGCATAACAGCAACTCTCCTTGGCTGTAGTTTCATACAACTGGCATTCAGAGGCATACCAGTACCTTCCTCAAGGACTCACCTCAAGGTGCTAACTAGCAGTGGACCTTTGGTCTTCCCAGCCTGAGCATGCGGTGGCAAGAGAACAGCGCAAGCACAAACACACACATTCCTTTGCTGCTTTTCCTTACAAACAGAATGATGCACACTTTTGCCTAACTGCACCTTGTTTAACACTCCTCAACTCAGTTTGTTTTGCAGGTGGATCTGGCCCACGGACTGCCATCGAGCCATTCCTGCTGTAGGAGACCAGGATAAGAGCACCACCTTGGAACAGGCCTTTCAAGCCTGAAGGATCTACATTTGAGTGTTTGGGGTTGTTTTTTACTAGAACCCCCAAGATCCACTAACTGGAGCCTAGCGCAAAAAGATGGACATTGGGCATTAAACCCACGCTGAACACTGGGATTAGTTCTGAATAGCAGAAGAAAAGTGAGCTCCTTCTCCTTCCTAACAAACATTCACTCCTGGTTAAAGCCACTGCCCCCAAGCCTTCTTCATGACAGTGGTATAATTTGGAAGGGGATCACTTTGTTGTTGCCACTGTTAAACAATTGGGAGTCAGAAATCTTTGTTTATCTACCCCAATTCAGTGATGATATACCAACAGGTTCCAATTCACCTTTTGCCTACCCCTGCCTTAGAACCCTAACAATCCACTCTTAACTCAATGGGGAGGGGGTCATGGGACAGCTCACGCCTCCCCTTCTAACTGCTTGTGCTCACTACAAATGAGATTTGAAAATTTATTTCTATATAAAAATGTTTACCCCATCCCCCTTGAGTTGGGTTTTATGTAGTGTGCCTTGCAGTTTGGTTGTGCATGAGGATGTTGAGCGCATCCTAACCGTATTATTCACACAACAACCCTGTACAATAACTTAGGCCAGGGTAGCAGATGTGTTGCCCTCCAGATGTTGTCTGACTCCAACTCCCATCAGCCCCAGCCAGCATGGCTAAGGGTTAGGAATGATGGGAACTGTCGTCCATCAGCATCTGGAGGGCACCACACTGGCCATTCCTGAGCTTAGAGAAACAGCAACTGTCCTGAAGTTGCACAGTGAATTTCACAGCTATGTAGTGATCTGAACCTGCTTATACTCCACCCCAGCCAACGTGGTGCCCTCCAGATGTTTTGGACTACAACTCCCATCAGCCGCCTGAGTAGGCTGGCTGGGGGCTGAAGTCTAAAACATCTGGAGGCCGAAGTCTAAAACATCTGGAGGGCAGCAGGTTGGCAATGGCTGCTCTTAACAGCAAACCATACAGGCTCCACAACCCATCTAAACAGCTTGGACAACACTTGCCAGCCTGACTAAGGCCACCCGGCTGGAAATGAGCACTCACCGGTCGCAGTCTGGGCCAGCTTCTCCTTGGTTTTGAGGGCGTGGGCCCGCTCCTCCTTGAGACGCTCGTCGTCTTTGAGGAGGGCCACTAGCTGCTTGGCCTTCTCCCGCACGTTGACTCCCTGGTCTTTGCCATCGCGGTCAACGTACTGGAAGTCTTTTAGCGTCTGGATGGCGTAGATGTTCTCCTTGCACTGCTGTGCCACCCGCTCCGAGCCTGTCTTGATCAGGTATTCCATCAGCGTCATGGCCTGGAATAAGAGGGAGAAAAAATGGGCTTCCAGCTTCCAGCACACCTGATCCCTGGTATTGCTGGCTAGGGCTGAAGGGCATTGGAATGCCAACAAACATACAGAGGGTGCCAGGATGAGGAAGGCCATTCAAGTATTACGAGAGAGAGGGAGAAAAGATTGTGCGTAATTCTTCACAGAAATAGAGTGGTGGAAGAGGCCTAAAGCACTAGCCAGAGAGGCTTCTAAAAATGAGGTCTAACATTTGTCCAATACCAAAACAGAACAAATGCTCCAATAAGGCCAGAACAGTTAACTCCCCAACTGGCAGCGACTCTAGTCCAAGGTCTCTGGAGGGGACCGTTTTCTCAGCCTTGTGCCAGCCAAGATCCTTTCAGCACTTCTCTTCAAAACTTTCACTTGTCACTCTTGCAACCATGAGGCTTGAATTTGGAGAACCATTGGAAAGTAGCAACGTCGTTAGTTTCACCAGATATAAGAAAGCTCACACCAAGGAGAAGCGAGCACAGGCAAGGAGCTGGGGGATCTCAAGGTTTTATATTTCCTTATGCAATGGAAAAGCAATTGCTAAGTGGTACCCATGACTGTTTCCCTGCAGCTGAGAAAACGTCTCTGTGCCTTTCTGATCTGGCCTTGCTGCCCCATCTGGCAGTAACCCTGCAACCCCACCACCACCACCACCACGTGATCCCCTACAGGTCACCAAAACCCAAACCCTGCCCTTGCCTGGGATAAGGCTGCCTATCGCTGCTTCACCCCAAGATGCCTAGGCCTGAAACTGAGGCCTCAAACAGGCAAAGGGCATGTGCTACAACTGAGCTATGGCGCCTCCCTCGATTTGGCAGAGCCACCTTTCACGACCAAGGGAAACCGAATCCACCAGCGGCCGAGCTCGTTACCTTATAGACATGACGCCAGTTTTTGCCGTGGTCGTTGAGACGCTTCCAGATCATGCTCATGATTTCGGAGAAGGCCACCACGTTGTAAGTGAGGTCTGCAATTTCAGACATGAGGGAGCTGGAGGGGCCCCAAGGGTCGTTGGACGTGGCCTCCCGCACCTTGATCTCCGCCTCAGAGTAGTTGTGCACTATATTCTTCATCTGGCGGCGCAGCGAGGAGGTCGACATGGCGGCGGCTGTCAGAGTGGGAAGTGGGGAGGGCGGCCTCCCCTTTCCCCAAGCTTTCCGTTGACGGCTTTCAGACGGGACCGGCTCACGCCAGGAGAGGTGGCCTCCCGGGTCCCGGCTGGCTTCCCGAGGGGCGAGGCCACCGCAGCCGCCCTGGTGCAGCTTGGCTGAGGGTCCCTAGTGTGCCGCGGGCACCCTCCGAGGCCATCCAGGCATGGCAGCCATTCCAAGACACGCCTGGCAAGAGAAGGAGAGCAACTTTTTAGTCTGTGTTAAGAGAAACAGTCCCCTTCTCCAAGGCTTTGCTGCTTCAATCTGTATCTCTTATTCTGATTAACTCGGAGCAGGCTAAAGGATTCAGAAGGAGCCACCCTCTCCCTCAGACCAAAGGAAGTCCTATTCCGCCCCTTCCTCTTTTCTAAGAACTCTCGCTATCTTCCCACATGCTATCAAGCTTCCCTGCACAGTCTTGAGGGCTAGACACTTTACAAACAAACAAAACCAGGAGAGGAGGATTCAGAACTTCTGCTGTTCAATAGCCAGGTAAGAATTTCCTGCTCTGCATTGGAAGCAAAAAGTCTCTAGTCCAGCACTTCAAACAGAGGCGAACAACCCCCCTTAGGGCAGCCTTCCCCAGTCTTGGCTCTCCAGAGTTTGGAGGACCACAACCCCCATCATTCCCAAGCAGCAATGTCAGGGATGATGGGACATGCAGTTTAACAATTTTTGCGGATCCAACCTGTTGGGATGTGGGAGGCAGCCCAGAGAATGTCACACCCAACCCTGTTTGGGGACGGGGTGGGGAGAAGGTGGGGAAAGAAGAATGAGGCATGCCATACTCTCCCTCTGATCAAAGGAACATCAGGCTCCAGGATCAAGATCCACTGCTTCAGAACACTTATTTTACATTTTTATTCCATGCTTCCTCCAAAAAGCTAAGGGTGACTTAAATAGTCCTCTCCTTTTATCCTCACAATTGCCTTGTAGAATAGGTCAGGCCAACATACAGCAATCAGCCCTAGGCCACTCCAGTAAACTACATAGTCCAGCAAGGATTTGAACCTCAGTCTTCCTCCCCTCCCCAATTATTTGTAAATGTAACAGAAAAAAATACCCAAATAACTAATAAATCACAACACCCAGATGACGTTAGCAATAAGAATATTCCACCAGTCTCAATTTAAACATATAAACTAACATAGGAAGGCCAAATGAAATTGGTGATAATATATGCCATGCTTTCAAACATAGAAAGGGCAGCGCAGTATTCAACCCACTGGGTGATAGATGGTAGATGTTTGTGTGATCGTCCTAGTCTTAAGTCTAGCACTCCAGCAACTACACATACATGCACATATACACAATATACACTTTCCTTGAGATTCCTATCATCACGTACTGGATTGAACAATCTCTCTCTGCACCTGTGGACTAGGCAAAGCTCTCGGGGTCTCTAGGAAGAGACAAGCTGCTGGGAGCTGAGAGGAGCAAGAGCTGGAAGATGTGCAGCTCGCTGCATTTGTCCCAAACCCATCCGCTGCTTCCTGGAGCCCCTGGCCCTGCCTGACCCCCAAACATTCTTAAACGTCAAAAGGAAGGAAGTCCACATTGCTGAGGAATGAGTCACTGTGGCCAGATTCTGGAAACTTCCACCTTCCACCCCTTTCCGGTTTTTCTCTACGCTGCTTCCAAGCCGTAAAATTCTGAAACAGGCACACTGGAGGCGGCTGAAGAAGATCCAGTGGGAGAGGGAGGGAGCACAAGCCCTGACCCTAAGAGGACCGGCATCATCTGAGAACACCACATCATGGCATGCATGCAACACTCAGCTGAATGGAGCTTGGTTTAGTGTTGCTCCTGGCTTAGGAACCAGCGGTTATAAATCATTGCACCTACCCGTGCTAGTTGGATTAGACTATATTCTCTAAGATCTCAGTACAGTAAAAGGGGACTTTTTCAGGGGTTCGAAGGGGGAATTTGTTAAAGATAGCTTACAATTTTGTAAAGAAAAGTTGTTACAGATGGAAAGAAGGGCCATTCTAACTATTTTATTTTTTCAACAACATGTTCGGGGAGATGGATTAACCCGTTATATAATAAGCCACCAAAATGACACCATCCAGAGAGCCACAAATTCCCCATCCCCGGTGTAGAAAGATTTATTCAACATCAACTTTATCCAAGCGCTGATTTCTTAACTGTTAAAAGGAAAGCCACTGAGAAAGTACGGTGCAGCGGCTCAAACATTTATTACGCTTATCCCTTGCCCTTTCCTCCAAGGAGCTCAGGGCAGTGGGCTCTCTGCCCTCTCACAACAACCCTGTGAGGTAGGTCAGGCTGACAGGTAGTGACTGGTCCCAGCTCACCTACTGAAGTCCACGGATGAGTGGGGATTTGAACTCAAGACCCCCCCAACTCAAGGGTTCAACCCAGGCGCAGCCTACATGATGCCCTCCAGGTGTTTCTGGACTAGAATTTCCATTATCCCTGAAGCTGGGAGCCCAACAATGTCTGGTGCGTGCCCTGTTGTCAACCCCTGCTCTAACCACTACTCTGCAGTCTCCTCTTTTATTCAAGACTGTTCTGTTGCTTCCAAGATTCCCCATTTTTTTATCTTTTTTAAAACCACCACCACCACCACCTGGAGATGCCTAGGACTCATCCTAGGACCATGAATGGTGGAAGTCACAGTCCAGCAATACCCATAGGTCGTCCCCCCCACCATGGCTTTATCAGCTGCTGTTGCGTTTTCCACTTAGTACTGTCTCTGTAGGTCTTATTGATGTGTCTGAATGCTGTTTTGTGATTTAAGGCCTAATTTCCAGCCTCGGGAATCAATTGTGTGGAAAGGTGGGACAAAGGCTCCTTGAACAAACCCGATCCACTGCCCCCTCAACCTGCGTTCATCCCAATGACTCTGAACTTGGCCAGAACCCCAACTCCAAATACCCTCTTGGAGTTCTCTCAAAGAACACATCTTTGACAAAGGCCCTCCCTCCTTCACACTCCCTTCCAAACAGTTTCCAAGGACAGCTACTTTTGCTAAGGGAAATGGGCCGAAAGCCTCTGGTTATGGACACCTGTCTCCCCGCCATCTTTTTTAAAATCTCCCTTCTGCCCTCCCTCCCTCCTCCTCCATCCCACAGTCTGGCAAGAGGACGGAATGATTACTTGGACTACTAAACAAAGCCTCTGGGATAAGAGATTCCACCCCTGCCAGTGTCTCGTATTTGACGAAAACTCTTAAACAATGAAAAATATGGTACTGCAAATCCAAGTGACATTCGCAGATAACTGGAGATAAAATAGTTTTCCTTGACTAAATGAGGAAAATAACTGGTTGGGTGTGTGTATTCGTGAATTCATTGTGGGAGTTTAGATGAAAAATGCCACTAAATCACTGTATCCTTACTGTAGACAGCAGGGATTACAATCCAATTAGACTCCAGATTTTTCAAGTTAACCAGCAAACTGACTGCAATGATGCTTCCCACTCTGATAAAGGCATCTGTCTGAGCCCTGCCTCCTGTCTGTTTTCACTCCAGCCTGACACCATGGAAAACCTCTGCCGCCACCTGGGTTAGATGGACCAGCGGTCTAACTTCATAAGAAAGCATGTGTAGAATCCTGCATCCAACACAGAATGCGATGACCCATGGAGGTCCTAGAAAGAATGTGAGGGTTTTTTAAATTAGCAAGTTGCTAGACCTCATGAGGGGACCCAGGTGGCACTGTGGGTTAAACCACAGAGTCTAGGGTTTGCCGATCAGAAGGTCGGCGGTTCGAATCCCTGTGACGGGGTGAGCTCCCGTTGCTCGGTCCCAGCTCCTGCCCACCTAGCAGTTCAAAAGCACATCAAAGTGCAAGTAGATAAATAGGGACCGCTCCAGCGGGAATGTAAACGGTGTTTCTGTGTGCTGCTCTGGTTCGCCAGAAGCGGCTTTGTCATGCTGGCCACATGACCTGGAAGCTGTCTGCGGACAAACGCCGGCTCCCTTGGCCTATAGAGCGAGATGAGCGCCGCAACCCCAGAGTCGGACACGACTGGACCTAATGGTCAGGGGCCCCTTTACCTTTTTAGACCTCATGAATTAAGAGGAAGGCTGTTTCTACGAGTTGGCATGCTTGTTATCAGTCAGCTTCTTAGTCCATCTGAAATCCTTTTTGCCTTCTTTCTCTCTGGAGGCGAACCCTGACAGTATTACTGACTGCCTCTGCCACACCTCAACATAACCCTTTTAATTGTGATCTGCCTTGCAAGCCAATCTACCGGTATACTTGAAAGGGGGGCGGGGAAAATACACGATCGTAAAATAATGGATGTGCCTATATATTTGAACGCATGCAATGTCTGCGAGAAGTTTCTGTGCCTTGTACTGCTTTAGTCTCTGCTATTGTTTGTCTCTCCAGGCTCTTCAGCTGCACATTACTGACCCACATAATTGCTCTTCCCCTAGTGTCGTGCCACTCATTCCAACAAGATAAAAGTCCACCAAGTTTTGTGAGAGCTGTGCTGTGAATGAAGTACGGTACGGTACATTCTGAACAGCTTTACACAGAGCAAGGACTTTTCCACATGGAAGCTGGGGTAGTTTGTTTTACACACAGAATTCGATTTTCTTTCTGGCAGAACTTATTTCCCTTGCGCTTTGAAGTGCACTAACCAGACACAGATGTGTGCATTCTGTAACTGCGAGGGGAGAAATCTGTACTGGATGTAGAACCCCATGTCCTCATAATTTTCTTTAAAGTTTCTAGTCCTTAAGCCTGTAGGGAGAGAGATGAAGATATGTGGACAGTGCCTAATAAAAGCGGCGGCGCATGTGGATGGATTTCTTGCGTTCTGCCTTGTTCTCAATCAGGCCGTTATCAGAAACAGAATGATACAAAACCAGCACAATCACTAAACTGTTGGGTTTGTATGTGAGAAATGCAAGTTATTTCCTAGTTTGGCCATGAAGAAGCTTCAACCCTACCCCACCTCTCTGTGTATCTCAGAGGAAGGGCAGGATACAAATAATGTCACAGAGAAGCATACGCAAGCAAAAAAAAACCAAAAAACCCACAATAATTCTCTTGAGACCTACCAAAATTTGCTCCTTAGTGAAGCTTACATCCTCTCTCTAGTTCTGGTGACTGATACACCTGTTTTCTTCAGCAAGAAAGGAGGAGACAGATCGGAACAGGTCCAGGGGAGGGAAAGGAAGATGGGGAATGGGGTGGAAAACAAACCCTATGAGGAAAGGTGAAAGGAAGTGGGCATATTTTGTCTTGATATCACTCTTCAAGTATGGATGGAGGCAAAGACTTGTTTCTCTGCTGCTTTAGAGGTCCAGACTAGATCTGGTGGGTTTGAGTTACAGGAGGGCAATTTCACTCAAGCATTAGCGGAAATGGTAAGGGCCGCTTGACTAATAATAATACCTTTTACATACCGCTCAAAATACAGAATTATCTCTAAGTGGTGCACAGTGGAACCTCGGGTTACGTACCGTCCTCCTTACGAATGCTTCGGGTAATGAGCTCCGCTAACCCGGAAGTAGATGCTCCTGGTTGCGAACTTGGCCCCAGGATGCGAGCGGAAGTTGCATGGCAGCGGTGCGGCGGCAGCGGGAGGCCCCATTAGCGAAAGCGCGCCTCATGTTAAGAACGGTTTCGGGTTAAGAACGGACCTCCGGAATGAATTAAGTTCGTAACCGGAGGTACCACTGTACAAGAATCAGTAATCAAACTCTTGGGTTATCCAGGGCAGACAAAGGAAATATATCTCTCTGCATACAATGCACGCCTAAGTCACAGAGCTCAATGCCACAAGTTGCCTTTAAAAGGGTGTGAGGACAGGCAGAAGGAGGGCAGCTTCATCTAACTGAGCCGTCATTGTCATGACATGCGGGCAAATGCTATTGCCTCCATGACCTGCCTGTTGGCTTCTTGGAAGCATCTTAGTCACTTGGGCCTGATCCCACATGGATCTTCTTAAGTTACGATAACCTAACCAGTAAAGCAACTACCGGTAATTTACAACTAAAGAGTGCAGGGTAGAATTCTTTCCGGAGTTGCTTTTTTTCTGTTTCACTTCTCCTTCGCCTACATTGCTCAACTTGCCTGCCTGACCACAACGCTACCCCTGCCCTAGAAATGTAAATGTAGTTAACAATCCAGAAGTGGTTTGCAAGCTGCCCGCAGGCCATGCACCTCTGCCTGAGGTAACAAGGTGCCCAGAACCAAGTGATGGTACTAAATTACTAGGCAGAGCAGTTTGTATTTGCTTCTTATTTGTTTAGAGAGAGTAAATATTCATAAAGTGAGTAAACGGTAGGTTTAAAAAGTGTGAAAACAGTACACACAATCAACCAGGTGGGCACAAGTGGGTGGTCTCTCAGCAAAACCCACGATGGCATTCCTGGAGCCATCTCAGTGGCTCAGTCAACAATAACTTACTGGCCTCTGACATCCAGTCATAGCAACATCATAATATATTGTTACTGGCCACTCCAATCTCTGCCGAGTGATGCATGAAATGCCAGTGGTCTTGGTGTTAACCAGGGTTTTTGTTCCTTTGGAGTAAGGCACAGCAGAGACTGTAGTGTCTTTCAGAAATATGGTTTATTTACACATATTTACACTTGGGTTTTGATGGAGGAAGTGCAGAACATTACACCCCAAGAGTGCCTCTTGTTTATTGGGAACCAGGCAGAGGGCCTTCTCAGTAGTGGCGTCCGCCCTGTGGAATGCCGTCCCGTCAGAGGTCAAAGAGATAATTACACAACCTTCCATAGATATCTGAAGGCAGCCCTGTTTCGGGAAGCTTTCAATGTCTGGTGTGTCGTGTGTCCTTTAATATTCTGTTGGAAGTCACCCAGAGCGGTTGGGGAAACCCAGTCAGGTGGGCAAGGTACAAGTAATAAATTGCTGTTGTTGCTCCCCTCATAACTTCAGCAAGCTTGGGTCAAAAGCAGAAGCCAGCCAGGCTCCCCGGTCTCTGCATGCAGCCTCTCCCCCAGCCAGCCCCGCATGGAGTTCTCCTCCTGCCCTCTCGCCTTTTCACACCTTGTGTTAAAAATGCCACATTTTTTTCCCTCCAGCCTATGACACCACCCACTGCCCACTTGGAACTCCCAGCTTACATAATCAAATACCGAAATTCTGAACCTGCCGTTTGTTTCTGCTCACCACCCCCTCATGGGAGGAGGAGCTCACCCTCCTCTGCTGCCTGGCACAGAGTAACTGTGCCAATTGCCCATTACCTTCCTTTGTACTACATGATGGTTCTTCTCACAGGTGGTTCCTGGCCAGGAAACTGAGTCAGCCTGCAGTATTACACTGCTAAGCTGTCTTGCGCCCAGGTGAAGGCTTCAAGCATTTAGTGATCTACATTTACTAACTGCAGAAATTATGGGGGGGGGGTAGGGGAGGAATCTGGTATCCAAGTCTTTTAGGGGAATCTGTCCCGTCACTCACAACCATGTAACCCATGATGTCACAATTTATAATGCTGGAATTCAGGAAATTATTTGTTTGTGGCTCCTTATTTACACATAAAAACGGTCCTCGGACTCAATACCTGTATTCAGACATTCCTCCAAAGTATTCTCCTGTCTGAAACCCTAGAAAGCTGCTGACACTCTGCCAACAATGCTGAGCTAAATGAACCGATAGCCTGACTCAGTACAAGGCAACTTCCTCTGTTCCTATCCTGAATCTAGCCACTATTTAACAGTGGGTCACACTGATTTCGTTTGAACATATTATACATGTTGGCTTAACATGCCAAATTTAACCTTTTTGTTTGTTTCCTCCTTTTTTCTTTGACAAGACTCAAGGCAGCTTAAGATAAAAATAAGAACCACTAAAAACATAGAAAAGACAACAATTTTAAAACCATTAAAAAATAAAAAATAAAAAATAATGTTCTTTTTAAAATGTTGTTAGTTTTGTTTTTAAAAAAAATATGGGTTGTTAATTCACCTTGTACCATTAGATCACCTCCCCACTTTGTGTCTAATCAGCTAGTAAGCATACATAGCCAAAATCTCACTGGCCCCAATGAAAGCTGGCAAAAGAAGAACCAAAGCAGAATTGTGGGTCTACGAAAGCAACACAAATTTCTAGTGCTCACAGCAGGAGCGAAACATGATTTGTTGTTGTTGTTGTTGTTGTTGTTGTTTATTAAATTTGTACACTGCCCTTCATGCAAAGATCACAGGGTGGTTCACAACAAAAAAAATACAAAAAGAGAACACAAAATACATAAAAACAAAAACAGTTAGGAGTGACCCTAAAATAGTTCAAAGTCAGACAGATGGAAGATCAATTTTGGTCTGACAGTTCTGCACCTTTGCCTGCCCCACAAGACATGCATCTTTCCCAATGACCATTAAATCTCTTCTGCCTCACCTGTCCAATCCCAAGGTGCCTGCCCTACTTTCATGCCTCCTCTAACTTTAAACAAGGCCTTGCCACTGCAAGATAGGACATAATAATAAAAAGGAACTTGGCATATGCACAGAGACCTTTGCTTTGCTACAAGTACCCACAACAAAACCGCAGGGGTGGCTTCTAGGCACTAGGCCTGGAGGAGTGAGGCAGAAAGCAGGAACAGGTCACGCTCCAATTTCTCTTCCTCCTGCTCCTCACCTTGAAAACTCAAGCACCAGAACAACAGGCTCCGTGGCCAGCACTGATAGGAAAAGGGTCCCACTCCTGCATCCAGGATGAGAAGCAAGGTAGAAAGTAAAAAAGAAAGGAAGGAAGTCCAGGTGTTTATACAGGCAGAGGAGCTTGCTTGGGTGGAAGAGCAAGTGGCCAAAGTATAGCCTCCCCCGCCACCCAAAAACTGCTTCAGGAGCAAAGATTTCACAAGGAGCAAGTCTAAGCTTCCCGTAGCTCTGACAAACTTACACTGAAATATCACACAATATTCCCTTTGCTGGATCAGATCAAAGGACCATTGAGCCTACCACTCCATCTCCAACAATAGCCAGCCATGTGTTCCAGGACAAGTGTCCCTTGTTGCTAATCCACAGCATCTAGTTAACAAAAGGTATGTTATCGCTGCCAAGGGAGGTTCCATCATCATTACTGGCTAGCAATCACTGACAGGATTTTCAGTGAATGTAGGAAGAACTCTAATGGATCAAACCACAGGCCTATCTAGCTCAGCATCCTCTCTCTCTCTCACCATGGCCACTCGCAGGCCTATGGGAAGCCCAAAGCAGGACACAGGTATCTTTTCACTCTCCTGCTTGTGATCCCCAGCACCTGGCATTCAGAGGCATACAAATTCTGATCCTGAAGCCAGTACAGTCACCCTTTGACAGCTTTATCCTTTCTTCAAGCTGCCTGGCTCATTTGCCACATCTTCTGGAAACAAATTCTGTAGTTTGCATTGTGCAAAAGCAGTGTTAGATACTCAAATATATAACTTAGGTACCAAATGGCATCTTAAACCTCGCATACTCGGATTGTCTATTTGCCGGGGGTTGGACTAGATGACCCTCAGGCTCCCTTCCAATGCTACACTTCTATGACCTCAACTACATTGCTTGACTGTAGCTTGCTCTTAACAACAATTCACTTGTCCCAGCATGCAAGAAAGAGAAACACACAAAGTGGAAATGGAAATGGTATCAACTATGGACCAAGGCAGAGGCTTTAAACTGTGGTCGCCAATCTGGCCCCCAGAAATCTCCATGTAGTTGCAATTGGATCCGTGCCAGTAGCAAAACATGCCTGGGAAATTTTGAACACTGTGCTAAAACCACCAAAAAGCTGACCGCCAGCACGTTTTGTAATGAAAATATAGCAGAAAACAGTATTTCTTTGCTGCTCTCAACCAACTCCCAATCAATTTCTTTCCATTTCTTTTCTAGTATTTCAGAGAAAAGAGTATAATTTATCTTTCTTCTCTCTCAACACCATTCATAATTTTCTAACCTCTAACAGGTGCTTCCCCCCCCCCAACCCTGGAATTCAATAATATTCTGTATTCTTTTAAAAATGTGTTGGGGGCGGTGTCATTGGGTTGTTGTTTTTATTTTGATTATATATTTTGTGGTTTTATATTTTGATTTTGTTCTGTGAACCGCCCTGAGACCTCTGGGTATTGGGCGGTATATAAATTCAATAAACAAAGATAAAAATAATAAAGCCCCACTATCAATTTGCTGGAAGTCGGCAGATGCTAATCCTTCTATTTTAACGAAGAACCACTGAATCAATTCCTTCCCAACAACTTGGCAGCAACATAACTCATCTTGCATTCATGGGGCCGGCCTCACTCCAGAGATGCCAGAGAGCGCTCCCTCTCCCACTCACTCTTGCAGGACACGCCTATCCTGTGAGGTGATCTTGGGTGGTTTGAGGGGGGGAAAGGGGGGCAGTAACAAAATCTAACAGCCCAAAAAGAGGAAAGGGCATATGGGTTGCCGCCACACAGCCTCCTGGCTGGCCTCCACCATTTCCCAGCCATGTTCACCTACAGAGAAGCAGCCACTCACCTGGGCACAACGATCCCGGTGTCCCTTCTTCCGCAGATCTTCCAGGCAACTTTCTCTTGGTCACACTTTTATGAGCCCCAGGTGAGTGGAGGCTCTAGGCGGGCGAAGGAGACAGCAGCAATATCACCCCCAAGAGCCTCAGGGTCCAGAGAAGGTGCTTCCGCCTCCCCACTTCCCCCAGCCAGGGGGCATCGCCAGGGGTTTCCTTTGGAAAACGGGGGGATCTTGACAAGTTGGGGGTTTGCAAGGGCCGCCAGTGGAGGGAGCTTGCCAAGCCACCGAGGGGGGGATTCAGGAGTGGGGCTTTCCCGGGGAACGAGGCAAAGAGCGATCGTGAGGCGGGGGGCACTTGGATCGGGTAGGGGGCCGGGTTCAAAGGTCACGCAGGCAGGAAGGTCAGAGATCACTCCGGGGCCGGAGGGCCAGAGTTCAGAGCAGCTTCCTTGGGCAAAGGCTACCTGGGGTCAGGCGTCACGCTGGATTCCGGGTCAGGCCGGCAGCGGGGACGGAGGGAGCGGGGAAAGGCGACGGCTCCTTCCCTTTGGAGAAACCTCGGCCTGGCCCAGCCTGAGGGAGGACTCCGCCCCGGACTCTCTCGTCTCCCTGGCAATGCCCAGAGATCAAGGGGGAGGGGAACCGCTCTACCCCAGCCCCTCTCTATGGCCCTTGCGGGGGCTCCGGGCCTCTCCCGGCGGACAGGGTAGAAGCGGCAGCAGTGGCGGTGGCGGCGCCGGGAGGACTCTCCGCAAAACGGAAGCGGAAGCTCACCTCCCGCAACTTCCGCCTCCAACGCTCGCCCACTTCCGCCCGCACCCTTCTTCTTCTACCGCTTCTATGACCACTACTTCCTGCATCATAGAGATAATCGAGATGGAACTGATGTGAGATCAAAGGTAGTATATGGGAGGGGCGTTGAGACGAACGGAGACCGCCGAGATAGGGAAAGTGGGCGTTTCACGTAGACTTTACTTCCGGTTTTATTCGCTAGCGGCCTGGCAGAAGCGGGGAAAGTACGCGCTTGTCATAGGAAAGTACGCGCGTGTCTCGGGCGCTCCTTCATACTGGCATTGCTTTTCGTATTGCACGTTCACTCGCTCCTCTGAAGTGATTTTAAAAATGTGATAGAGCTTGTGCCGCCATGTAAGTGAGAGATCGACCATAGATATTTTGGGAATCGGGAATTGGAAATTGCATAGTGCTGCCTATGCAGAACCAACACACAAGACCAACCCAAAAGTTTAGACGTAAAAGAATCTTGCAACACCTTATTTCTTTCCTTATGCTTCTTGTCGCAGCAGGTCTTAATGAATTTATATATAAAAAATAAATACGCAGATTTATAAGATCCCAGATAGAACGAGCAATTACTCCCGTCTTGACCGCTGCCTCACTTCTGCCCAGTATGAACTCCTCTAAAATCTAGAATATCTACATTACTTTGTACAGGCAGCTCTCAGTTTCGTCCCAGGAATGAAAAACAAATTAAAGCAATGAGTTGATGGCAGTGCACCAGGTTGGCGAAGGGGCGCCTCCTCCGAAGCAAGACTTACTGAGTTCAACGGCCTTAACTCCCAGGTGTGTATAGGATCGGTCCCTATGCTTTGCATTGGAAAGCAAAGGGGGAAACTATTGCGTTAGGCTGCAGTCCTATACACACTGACCTGAAAGCAAGCCCCGTTGGACTCAATAACATTGATTGTGCTAGTTACAGGTAGGTAGCCGTGTTGGTCTGCCATACTAAAAAAAATAATAATCCTTCCAGTAGCACCTTAGAGACCAACTAAATTTGTTCTTCGTATGAGCTTTCGTGTGCATGCACACTTCTTCTGATTGTGCTGTTAGGGAATGTCATGAACGGCGGCGGCGGCGGCGTGGGTGACTCTTCACTTTGTCTAGATCTATAACGCCGACATCCCTTTGCGGGCGCACCCTCAGGAGTTGACCAATCGGAGCTGGCCTACATGTGCAGAGAAAGAGCGGGTCTAACTGGGAGCGCAGTCCCGTTTCTTTTGCAAAGATGTTTACGCGGCCAGAGACTGAGCAGGGGACCCCCTAGAGTTACAGTGAAATAAGCGGCGCTTAAAAGTTCTAAATGCTACCTTTAGCAACGTGTAAAAGAATAACATGAAATCAGAATGCTTCCTCTTCTGCAGATTCTATTTGGGAGTATAGGCAGTCTTTACGGTTTGCTTTCTGCATAGGCCTCCACCCCACCGCTCCAAACATGTCATAGAATCTTAGGAGTTGGAAAGTTATCAAGATGTTAGAGGGAAAATGTGATTGTATAAGATTTAATTGTTTTGTTTGCCTTTGTATATGTTTTGTTTGTTTATTCTTATAAAATGAATAAAAATATTTATTAAAAAAAAGAGTTGGAAAGGACCGGGAGAGTCATCTAGTAGACCATGGGTAGGCAAACTAGATGACCCGGGAATCAGCGTGTTTTTACCTGAGTAGAATGTGTCCTTTTATTTAAAATGCATCTCTGGGTTATTTGTGGGGCATAGGAATTCGTTCACCCCCCCCCCCCCCAAAAAAATAGTCCAGCCCCACACAAGGTCTGAGGGACAGTGGTCCGGCCCCCTGCTGAAAGTTTGCTGACCCCTGATCTAGTCCAACTCCCTGCAATGCAGGAATCCTGCCCACGGCAATCCCTGGGTGGTCTCGAACTACCAACCTTCTGGTTAACAGCCAGACACACTTTCTTTTATTTAATAGCCCTCTTCTCCCAGAACTGTGGGAAGTAGAGTTCAATGAGGTGCTCTGTTAGCTAAAGAAAGCAGGGACAACAGTCCTTGTTCCATCTGAAATTCTCAGCAGTTCAGTTTCTGTGTTTTAGAAAAATGGAATTAAGGCTACAGCATCTTAAATCTGCCCAGAAATTGTCATTTCCCCCCTAACAAATCAACACAACACCCTCCATAGCAATAGGGCCAACCAAAATGTCACAAAATAGTCACAAATGGATTGTTGCAATTGGTTTGGTTTGGAAACTGCCTTAAGCTGTTGTGTGCCCTGCCAACAGCAAATAACACCTGTATTGAAAAAGCTGCACTGGGTGCCAATAAGCTACCAGCCAAATTTAAGGTCTTGCTATTGTCATACAAAGTTTACAGCCAGGTAACCTCTATGAGCACTTTACCTTGTATAATCCCACCTGGTCACTTTGATCGCCAGAAGAAACAGTGCTGGATGCTCCCGAGATTGGTCTTATGTCTACCAAGACCAGAGGCTTTAGCACGGCAGCACCAGCCCCTTGGAATGTGCTTCCAATTAACATCAGGCAGGTACATGTAATATTGGCATTTAGGAACCTGCCACTCACCTGTTTGCACAGGCCCTGCCTAAAGGTAGATTCAGCTGTGCTGATGCATCAGATCTACTGATCTGTGGTAACTTTTGCATTTGTTTATTCATTTTGTGTTTCTCAACATTACATTTTCTCTTAATGTTGATGTTGTAATTTGTCTTGCAAATAAATAAGAACCCTGTCATTAATAACAAGTCTTTGAAATGCAGGAGTTATGTAGAAACAATGAAATTAGCCTCACTACAGGCAAAACAGATTGCTTTTTTGTTCTATAAAGCATGTGTGAATCCTGCACTCACCTGTTTAATGAATGAATGAAGAATAAATAAATAAATGAAAATGTAAAACTCCAGTACAAGTAGTTACTACTGTACTCCCTAACCAGGACACCCAGGTCCTTGCAACAGAAGGGAAACATACATAGAAATGTTAGGTGGTGCACTAGACAAGGCCCCACCTTCAAATGGCAGGCTCACAGCCACTCATGCTTTTGCAAAGACAAGACCACAAACCATCCTGCCCATGCTTGATTACCAATGTGATACGAGTTGCCCAAGTTTCATCCCAAAAGTTGTACACATTCTCGGGACACTCTCAAGAGCACTCTGAAACAAGAATCAAAGCAGCCCTGAAACACCTGAACTTAAAGCTTGCATTTATTGGTACTAATATATACAGGCATCCTCCCACTAACGTGGCATCTGACTTGCGTGCAACTGCATATGCGCTAGGTGCCAGGAAATAAATTGATTCAAACCTAGAAATGAGAGAGCTGGAGAGTACCGGTACTTGTCACTCACAAGGAGCCTGAAGAGGACATCAGTGAGGATGGAGGAAGTCCCAAAGGGACTGGAGGTGCAATGGAGCTGTTTATGCTGCTCAACTTTCCCGCCTAACAACTGGTGTGCAGGGCAACACAGCCGCCACTTTCCCGTGCATCCTTCAGCCTCCTGCTGGCTTTAGTTCTAGTTGTGGGTATTTCTGGATACAGTATTTTTGGAATGCATTGAAGACAGAGTAGCAGAGGGCATTTAAATTGTTTTCTTCAACTTTATAGGATTTTACTTACAGGTATGCGTGTGGGAGCCCAGAATATAACCCTTGCCTAAGTGGGGGGGGGCACCTGTATTTCTTCAGACTGCTAGTGTTGAATTTTTTGGTTTGTTTTTTAAAAATAATCTGTAAATGTTGAGAAAGTGTTGAACATTGCAGCATCTCTCAAAAGCATTTTTTTTTAAATCAACAGGTTGCTAATATATTTTCAATTAACCACTTTCCCTTTGGATTTTCTTGTGACAGGATAGATAACAGCTACTAGCCAACTTTCTACTTGACTAACTTTCAAGACTTTAGCTGCAGTTCTGCACCTACCTGACACTAAGCCCCGTTGATCAAAATACAATTTAATTCCAAGTGAGCATGTGCAGGATTGGGCTAGAAGAGAAATCCCTCTAAGCTCATTAGCTTTATTTTTATTTATATAAAGATGCATATCCCACCTTTCTAATACAGTCATACCTCGGGTTGTGTTCGCTGCGGGTTGCGTTCGTCACGGGATACGAATGCGCCGAACCCAGAAGTACTAGAACGGGTTACTTCCAGGTTCAGCGCTTTGCGCATGCGCAGAAGCACCGAATCGCACCATGCACATACGGCACTTAAGGTTGCGGACCTTTCAGGTTGCGAATGGGGCTCCAGAATGGATCCCGTTCGCAACCAGAGGTACCACTGTACAATGTTTTAACAAGGTGGCTTAAACTTGCTGTTCTTTTAACCAAGGTGGTTTTGTAATCATAGCCTTCTAAATAATATATACAGGCAGGGCTGCAGGCGCTTTGCTAAAGGAATCAAAATTCAGCAGTGATGGAACCCCAAATTCTGCAGCAAGAGAAGCTGTGCTCTGTAACCAGTATAAATTATGTGTGATGAGATCATTGCAGTTTTCTGGCAAGAGGAAGCGGTGATCATAAGGACTAGAAAGGGTAAGTGTGTGTGTGTGTGTGTGTGTGTGTGTGTGTGTGTGTGTGTGAGAGAGAGAGAGAGAGAGAGAGAGAGAGAGAGAGAGAGAGAGAGAGAGAGAGATTGAGATTGAGTTTTGGGGGAATTATGTACTTCTGTAAAATTGAGTACATACACAGCCCTGTTTACTGGTATTCCAGCCAGTCAAGGACCACTAATGACTGACCACCTGCACTTTAAGCAGCAGAGCAGTGAAACAGTTAACATATGCTACTTCTTTCATTGGACAACAGTGAGCATGTATAGGTTATTAGCATTAAATCTATACATAAACCAGGCAATTTCCTATGACCAAGGGCTGGGTATTCTCACACCTTTGTTAACTTGCAACTGTGGATTAGAAACCTAAAGAATAATGTCCAAATGACACCAGGGAATTGGAAAAAAATGTTTAATTATGAGAGACAATGCTAGAGAAATAGTCGTCCATACACACAGCGAGGAGGAAAGGAAAATACAACAAAATGGGCCCATCTTCTTTTAGAGCAAAACTCCTCTTAGGAAAAAATCAGAAACATCACAGTGGGATGGGGATATGGGGAAAAATAGACAACATTTCTACTACAGAGTAACCATCACTGGGAAACTGAGGGGGTGGGTGGGTGGGCCGAGGGAGCTGGTGGCAGGGATAGAAAAGGAAGGGACTGGGACAATTGGTAGAGAAAAAAAATACAGGAGATTTTGGCCATAAAATATAAACAGGCTATGTTGCTAAAGGAGCCTCTCCGGCCAGCGAGCTGCCCCTGCCTCCTTAAAACACCCCACACCCATGCCTGGCTCAGGGTTGGGCTACCAGAAGTCTCGGCGATGATAGGAGTCGGGGTCACAATACTTGGTCACCACGACCCGATTCGCAAACTTGCGCCCAGTCAGGCCTTGCATGGCCTTCTGACAGTCGAAGACAGATGTGAACTCCACAAAGATCTACAAGAAGGATTGGGGGGGGGGGAGAGAGAATTAATAGTATACCTATCCCACTTAAAACTGCATCCATAGGCAGCTGTGGAGATGGGCAACTGGAGGAGTAAGATCTGGATCCAGAGCCCTGCTGCAAACCCAGCCTGATGGGCGGGGTATAAAAAAATTATCGTTATCATCAATCATCATCATCATCACTATTATTACTATTATACAAGAGTGGGCATGCATGAAGAAGGTATCTGAGCTCCCAGCTCTGCTGTCACAACACACCTAACCTTCATGGAATGCTTCTTGTCTGCAACTATCCTATTTTCTTGGCTAATTATGCTGAAACAACTCAACCCATTCTTTGACAAACTGACCAGAGCTTTGTAGTTCTCAAAGTAATAAGATATTTGCACTGATTGGTTTTAAATCAGTCTAGTACCACAGAACTCTGATGTGGCAATAGGATTTTAACACTGACTTAAGGCATCAAACTAGATTTCAAGCTTTTCCACCTCTCCAAGAGTTCTGGCTTCTAGGTCCACTCAACAGATTAGAATGAAATGCAATTATACTTTAGCACTTTCAAGAGTCAACAGAAGTACTACACAACCCACTGCCTCTTAAATCCTGCTTTGGAGAGGGAAAACCAGAAGGATCAGCAGTGGCAGGAGTCAGGGTTGCAGTACTTGGTACCCACAACCCCTTTTCTGGATCACCAAAGCCTAACTTTTTGTTAACTGCCAAGTTGCATTGTTGTGATCAAATCTTGACATGCCTTTGTAGAAGTGTGTCTTTCTGCTAGAGTTGGAGCTTTCTAGTGGCAAATCATGTTACTTCAGCAATCCATCCAGTACTTTGCCCTCCCCTTTCTACCTAGTGCTAAGTCAATGTTTAGCAACAGCAGCGTTTTATCTGACATGACTGCAACTTCCTTTGTTCCTATCCACTTTGCTGTTCTAACTCATCTGAACACCCACCAACAGAGAGAGAGAGAGAGAGAGAGAGAGAGAGAGAGAGAGAGAGAGAGAGAATGAGAATATGAGCAACTGCCAAGTACCTTGCCACAGCCAGGCACCTCAACGCCATCAACAGGCCGGGGAATCTCAATGGACTTGACAACACCGTACTTGCTACACTCATCACGCACATCCTCGACGATCTCCTCATACTCCTCGTCATCCAGCAGCTCCTCAGGCAGCACCATATTCATGAGGCACAGCACCTCCGTGGGGTGACCACCCATCTGCACCTGCGAGCTCATCAGGCCCGGTACCTGCAGGGTCACTGGGGTCTGGTTTATTGTGCTCTGTGGGGAAGAGGAAAGAAACAGACATGAGTACCATGCCACTGCTGCCAAAACCCCATCATCCCATGGAACAATTCTACACAAACACCTAGCCTCAGAGCCCTGACATTGTTTCCCTTCCACTAAACCCAGAAATTCTGCCTCTTAGAGTACAGGGGTCAGGTCAGTTTCTAAGGATTGGCATAAAAGGAAGGGGTGGCAGCTGAAGTCATCCTTTGTATTATCAGATATATGAAGATTTTGGCATATGGTTCTTGGGAACTTTCTCTCTGGTTCTAAAGCCATGCCTCTCAGGGCAAATGTTCTTCCTCCAATATATAACTGAAGTACATCAGTTGAAAAAAGTGCCATCCCACATTCTCTTTATCCAGGGGTCAGCAAACTTTTTCAGCAGGGGGCCGGTCCACTGTCCCTCAGACCTTGGGGAGGGCCAGACTATATTTTGAAAAATTATGAACAAATTCCTATGCCCCACAAATAATCCAGAGATGCATTTTAAATAAAAGGACACATTCTACTTATGTAAAAACACGCTTATTCCCAGACCATCCGCGGGCCGCATTTAGAAGGCGATTGGGCTGCATCCGGCCCCCGGGTCTTCATTTGGGGACCGCTGTCTTAATCAAACTAATGCAGGTGGTTGTGTGTCATTATCAATGCAGAAAGTCACCAACCCTCTTTTTTTAATGACATTTTTACATTTTACCAGGGGTCCTTCACATGTACTGCGGCCACACACCACAGATCCAGATCTGCTGGATACCAGAATGAGGACAGAACTGGACCCTGGCAGATTTAATGAGTATTTTGCCCTGGTTACACAGAGGGAGATCTGAACATATGTTTTAGTGACATAGGGAAGCTCCCTGCATTCCAAATTGAGAAATCAAGTCTCTGCTCTAGAGAGACTGACCCTTACAAAAAAGACAGCAAGAGAAAGAAAGAAGAGCCTTAATCATCTGACCAAAGGAGCATCCTGCTTCTCCGTGGCAAATCAGATGCTTCTGGGAAGCTCACAAGCAGAACAAAAAGGCAACAGACTTCTCATACTCTAGCCACTGATAAAACATACTCTTCTTGAACCACTTGGCACCTTCCTGAACCCCCTCCCCCCACAAATATATGCAAGAAACCTTACTCTTTCACAGCACCAGTCCTATCCTCCCCCTCTTTCCACCACCCAGCAGTTCCGTTCCTTCCTCACCAGAGTAGCATTCTTGGCTCCGACACTGGCTCTCTGCACCAACAGTTTCTTGTCGCCCAGCTGCATGCCATTCAAGCCCGCGATGGCCTGTGAGGGCAGAAAAAAGTGAATCCAGACACTTCAAATCTTGTGCCTCCAAGGCCACCAGCCATATACCCATCCACCCTCTGGCCCCACCTCTAAAACATCAACACAGTCACACACACAAAGGTGGCTTCTTCCTTGCCCCCCAACCAGACTCCTACCTGAACTGCACTGCCATGGCATTAATACCGTATTTAGCTCAGTTACCTGCTGGGACCCAAAACGGGCATAGAACCAAGATTTTAAAAAAGACCATAATGTTGGAAGGGGTTAAAGTGGGTCAACAAGGACTGTCTGCATGAAGGAGAAAGTGCAGAGGTGAGGTTTCAGCTTCAGCTAAATGTCATTAGCATAGACAGACGGTTCTTTTTCCAGAATGTGAATTCCATTGCTCTGTAGTTGCTGACATACTTCTAAATTGCACACCCCCTCGCTAAGCCAGCTCCAACAAGGGCCTAAATACCAGGGTTCACACCAAGGAAATGTTTACTTTCCAGACTAGTCTCATACGCAAGTGTACAAGCTTGAGCAACCCCTTTTCCATTCATGGGGGCAACAGAGAGCCATCTGCCTCAGGCATATGGCAAGCTAACGGAGGAGTCCAGGCTTTAAGGCACACCCCCACCTGCTTCTGCTTGGTACAATCCAGTGGATGAAGCAGTGGTCTTGTCTTTGTAAACAGGATTCAAATCAAATCCAACCTTCGTTGTGCCTCATGAGTTTGCCTGGCAAGTCATGATCAGAGACTTATTACTAAGCACTGCGCAACTTTCAAACATACGTAAGGGTCAAACATCTGCAGAATCTCAACTTATGTTTTAAAGGGGCACAATTAGCGCTCTCTCTCTCTCTCTCTCTCTCTCTCTCTCTCCCAGAGTGTGTGGAAAGTTATCAGCAGCCAGAGCCGCAACTAGACACAGTATCCAGTACCAAAAATAGCAGGACACCAGTGTCCTGCACAGTAACTTACTGGCATCCACCCACCCCTGTTCTTCAACTTCCTCACTCAGATGGCCTAAACCTATATCGCCCTCCCCCACAATGCAGTATGCCACTCAAGACCTTGACTTTCACAGCTCTCTGAAAATTCTGAATTTCGGAAACAGAATAGCTCACAAACAAATACATTAAATTTCTGTAAGTTGGAAACTTTGGACCTGCTGGGGCTCAGAACATCCAGTTTTGTCAGCATCCCATCTGTAAAATGGGTCTAAATTACAAGCCTGAGCAAATGGCACCAGGAGACAAACTGACACGGCTGGCATTCTTAGTTTGGATGCAGAACAGCAGAGTTCAAGTCCCATCCCAGGGGAGTGAGAGTAGGCCACAACCTCTCAGAATAGTTGTGCAACTAAACCAAGGTCATATTGAGTGCACTGTGAACTGAATCATTAAGCACGTTAAGAGAGCTGAGATCTTTTTGAATTCTGGAGATACTTAAGTGTAGCACTGGATTCTTGGGTTCACTATCACACTCCATGTCCTGTTACTCTTAATATTTTGTTTGCCAGAATCTATGTAATGTTTCTTCTTGCATCCAAAAACACTGATTTTTAATAAATGAGGGGTGGGAACCTTTATGTGAACCAATTAAAAGTTAACTTCAGGATAGTTTTCAGTAATGCTATATCTTGCCAAACCCTCACTTTTGTATACATTATAGACTGATAACATGTCACCTTGCTGCAGACTGCCATTCATCATGAATCACTTCTTTGTGCCAGGGAATGGGTGTACTTTTAACTCCCAAGAGCATTGGGTATTAACTTTCCCTTGCCTCAGAGAGCGGTATGGTAGCAGTTACTCCTGGATCAGCACTTTCAGGATGCAATCTTCAAGCACGATTGGGGAGTAAGAAATCTCACTCTTCAACAGAGCTACGTTAACTATAACTGGACTGTGCTGTCAGCATCACTTAAAGCTAATTCATACATCTCCTAGAAACCTTAGCAAAGTACAGAAACTTAGAACGTGTTTTCTAAGCCACCTTGAAATCTCCATTCTTGACCACAGCAGGCTGTACTCAGCTACTCTCTCTCTCCTGCTAACCATTTCAAGCTTCTCTTCATAACCGCAAGAGAACTTGGCTTTTTTTAAAAGCCAAGATTATTTAGGATGCTTTGTTCTAGGCTAAAAATTGAATTTGGTAGTTGAGAGTCCAAGCACACAGAATCTTGAAAATAGAATTGTACTTTGAGGAAGCCATTTACACATTGTCCTGAGGCCAGGCTCTTATAAACTGCCTGTGATCCTCAGATGAAGGGCAGCACAGAAATTTAATTAATTAACTGATGAGGCAATTGCCCTGGGCCTCACACATGGAGAGACCACATTGACAAACAGTACACATCGGGGAAGGGGTGACACCGAGAGCACAGTAAGAGGAAAGGGAGACTTCAAATAAGTTTACCCAGACCCCAGACATCCCAAAGTCATAATGCTGAGTCACATTCACAAGACATTTATCCCAATAGCATCTAACCAAGATCTACCTTCCTACTGTTTAAATAAGCTGCTAGTCACCGTACTCTCAGCGAACACGGCAAATTCTCCTCTGCTTCTGATGCCTTTCTAAGTATCTGAGAATTCTTTTTTCAAAGGAGCACCATCTAATTCTGTATGTCTGAACCAAGATTTTAGCTCTTGCTAAAAACTCACAGCTTTCTCCTGAATGCAGAGAGACCAGAAGAGCATGGGGAAAACACACATTTCCCAAGTAACATATGGGAAGAAAGAATGCACGGGACAGGAAGCAGGCGTGGGGAGTATATATAGACACACATATCCATACACACTAACAGAGGCACTCAATTATGAAAGAAAACCACATGCATAACCCTTATGAGATCAACCCAGAAATGAGAGCTTACGCTCAGCATGCAAAGTTACCACCGACACTCTCCGAACCCTATAGGGATTTGTGGGGTGTTTCCTCTCCACCACAGGTCCCCCCCTCTCCAACAGGGGCAAGGGGAAAACCGGGGTGCTTTTCCTTTGGTTTATAATTGCACATGCCAAAACTTGCATTTAACGACTCCTGCTGGAGTTAGCAAGCAGAGCATGTCTGCAGGTTAAGGGCCTGTTCCACCTCCTCCCGCTGTAACACAAAGCACAGCGAGAGAAAGGAAACACAGTTATTCTTAAGAGTGCGGGATGGAGAATTCACTTGGGGTTGGGGTTGGGGGGTGGGACAGGTGAAATGTGCTACGGACCCGGCTCTTCCCTGGCTGGTGAGGGGAGGGCTTCTTACCGGCTCTCGGTCGGGCACGGCGGCCGGGGTCTTCGCAAAAAGGCCGAAGCCTTCTCCGACTAACATTCGGGGAGAGTTGTTGTTTTTTTGGGGGGAACAAAAAGCAGAAGTGATCAGAACACTAACTCGATGGTGTCTGCCGCTAAGTCAGCAGCTGTGCTGTAAGGAGAGAAAAGCTGGCACCCCCTAGAGGGGAGGAGAGAAAAAAACACCCCACCTGCTCAAAGGACAAAGAACCCCCCTTATCCCACGGGCCGGTCGGCGAGCTGCTGCGGAACAAAAATAAAAAGAGACTACCATGAAGAGAGGCTGGCCCTACCTGGTCTGTGACGTTGATGTCCACATATTCACAGAAGGCATAACCTTTCGACAGGCCAGTGGCACTGTCCTTCACCAAATTGAAAGCCTTCAGGGGTCCAAAAGAAGTGAGCAACTCCTTGACCTGAGAGGCAGAGGACAAGGGAAAAACAAAGGTGAGCTGCGAGGGCTTCATTTGGGTGCGTGCATACGATCATGCTTGCATGCCACCCACACAGGCATTTTAAGCACTGTGCTGAGCTAAGGAGAGTGGCTCTCCATAAAATGAAGACACTTAAATGGAAAGGAGGAAGGGGGTGTGGAGGAAAGAAACTGCTTCTCACCTGATCATCATTAAGATAGTTTGGCAGACCCCCAATGAACAGCTTATGAGCAGAGTCTGGAACCACTGTGGACACCACTCCTGTGGGGAAAGGGTTAACATGGTCTGTTGAAAGGGTTTTGTGTCAGTCACATTTTCAGATCAAATGCATATGGGAAGACTGTGTGGGCTCTGGTCTCATCCAGTAAATCACATAAAACTCTGCCCATCCCCTTTGGTCTTCTTTAGTTAACAGGGTGCATCTAGTATACTCACCTGGCACATAGACTGAAGGGTTTTCAGACATGCCAGGGAGTGGTTGGTAATCATGTGGGCGTCTGATCTTCAGCGACTGTCCCTGGAAAATGATCCCATCAAAAGCCATAGCCTGGGTAGTTTCATCTACAGAGCGGAACTGCAGCAGCAAAAACAAATAAACAGAAATGGAGAAGGTGAAAGGTTAAGGGTGTGTGGTATGGCCTGCAAAAGGGTGTGGGTGTGTCATTAGACGCCCGCACTGAAGGGCCAGATAATGAAAAATGATGGCTCGGGGGTTCTTAAGGGAAGAATTCCACCCTTGCGATGAAAGGGGTAAAACAGACAGTACAGAAACTGTGGAAGTGATAGAATCAAGTTGTTCCCTGCATTCTCTGTATTCATTGCATATTCTGCATGTATGCAATGAATGGAATTTCGACCAAGTGTGCCCCACATTCTAGAGCACTCAAGAGCAAATTCCACAACAAAAATTATGTTATCTATATAAATAAGCAAGGCATTGCTCAGAATCTCCTGCATCCAGAAAAGCCTAGCCAAACTCTCTCCTGACCTCTCCCACTTTCCTGTGCAAAATATAATTGACTCCCCCAATGATATCCCATTGTTTTCCAACACTTCCATGAATAGTTGCTATTGTGAACCTCTACTCCCACCGCTTAAAAAAAAAATCTCTTTCCAAATTCAGCATGCCCAGTTTACATCCTTGCCTTTGTAATTCAGTTCTTTATCCTTTTCATTGGTGTGAGCTTTCAGTCACAACTCCAAGGCCCATTACTAAGTAATCTGACTCAGTGCTGTTAACTGCTCAGAGCAGAAAAGGGCAACATGGATTGATGGCTGCTGATCCTACGTCTACTTTCTTTTCCAAAATACACCAATTCTATTGGAAGACTCACAAAAAACCTCCAGCTGATAAAAAATAAAGTCACTTTAGGTTTTTCCACAATCACTGGAAACTAGCAATTTCCTCTATAAAATCTTCACAATCCACCAACAGATTATGTGAAATTCTAAACTTGTCATATTTTGCATGTTGGAATCATATCCAATTGAAGTGCCCTCTAACTGTACATGCCTCAACTCACCTCCAAAAATGCAAAGTTCTTGTCCTGGTTTATCTGCACTGCCAAGACAGGGTTACCAGGAGCCTGGGTAAGGCCACCAAGGCGCATCTGAGCATTGAAGAAATCCATCATAGCCTCCTGTTGGGGGTCATGGAGAGAATGGAAAAGGGGAGGTTTTATGTCACACACTAGAAAGGCCTTCAGGATCACAAATGGATTACAAAGTGAAACTGCCTACTTGCCTGCTGCGATGGTAGCAAACTTTGGGGCTACGGGGCAGATTGCAGTCCCAAACATTATCCACTTTAAAAAGAAATGGAAACAACTCTTTGGTCTTTTTTTTTTTTGGTAGAGATATTCAGATAATGACCACCATATTTAACTCCCTGGTCATTTAAGCACTAACAGTGCACTTCTATACCAGTCTACCCAGAGAGAGGCACCAGTAAATTCAGTGGGACTTATTCCAAGTATGTATAGGATTACAGCCCAAATATTATTATTTCCCATGTCCACCCAAATAGCTGTTGTTGTTTTTTTACTCTGAATCCACCTCTATTCCAGATATTTGGTCTTCTCTGCCAGAGGCATACCATGTGTGCAGAAGGAGGATATGAATTAAGAGCTCTGGAAAGGGATTACAGGTTCAGCTCAAAAGGTATGGCAGATTATGTATAGCCCTTTTGGAAATAAAATCCCTTCATCTGTGTCACACAGTAATGTCCCTTGACAGATTTGGACAGTGAAAAAACAGGACTGGAAGCAATGCTGGAATACAGTGGTACCTCGGGTTACATACGCTTCAGGTTACATACGCTTCAGGTTACATACTCCTAACCCAGAAATAACGCTTCAGGTTAAGAACTTTGCTTCAAGATAAGAAGAGAAATCATGCTCTGGCGGCGCAGCGGCAGTGGGAGGTCCCATTAGCTAAAGTGGTGCTTCAGGCTAAGAACGGACCTCCAGAACGAATTAAGTACGTAACCAGAGGTACCACTGTACTGCTTAGTTCCTACTCTTAAGTTCCAGCTTAGTAAAAACACTGCAAAGGCTCAAGCAAGTCACCTTGCTCGGTACTACAGAAAGCAAATATCCCAATCAACAGTGATTTGCCATTCTAATACTGGAACAATTCGTTCCCACCTGAACACTTGGTAAACCCTGAAAGAAATGTGAAAGAAGCAACTAATGTACTTGGGGGAAGAGAATGTGGCCATCAAAAACAGAACAGCAATTACAAGCCTCTGCAGCCAGATTACCAACCTCAACTCCCTACAGCACCTTCCCCCCGCCATTGTTAAAGACTGAAGAATTTGTAATTTACTCAATTCCAAAAGAGAAGAACATTGCAGTTAACTCTTGCATTTCAAAAGACATGGTCTAAAACATGATCTCTCAGAAAGAAATATTTAAGAACTAGGTGATTAAAGAAAGATGAAGCTAGGAGCACTGGAGTAGCAACTCCAAGCCTCTATTTATCGGCTTTTCATGGCTGTCACAATCCAACATAATTCTGGCACCTGCTGCATTGTCCTGACTACATTTTGGAGTCCTGTTAGCAGGATGAAGAGATCTGAATGCTGAATTCAGCCTCACCTGGCTCATGTTTTCACCATGAACTTATTCCCCCAAATTTCTCGGCAAAGAATCTTCCTTTCAACACCCCCAACCCAAGAGAGAAAATACACCAGTTGTTTCAGAGGCACATCTGAGGGAACAAGCAAGTACCTCAGTGATTCCAAAGGGGATGTTTCCCACATAGAGACGCCGGGCTTGCCGTGTCATCTGGCTGCCTACTACTGGCACAGGAGTGGGGGTCACTGCCAGTCCATCAGGGGTCATTGTTGGCAGGAGGGCTGTAGCTGGAATTTGCCCAGCAGCTAGGTAAGGGGAAAAACAAGACTAGCTGTTACAAACTGAAGATTCTCAGCTGGAAATATCACAAGGCATATCACTCTTCATTTGGAGAGACTGCTAACAAAACTACACAGCATTCACTTTCTAAAGGAACTGAGACAAGTAAATTATGATTATTGCTTATATGCCACATTTTATCCCAAGTGACTTCCATGTAGTTTATATGATAATGAACAAATGACATGCCATTAAGGGGGGTGGGGAGAGGTGAGGGAGGAGATGAGACCTAGCAACTAAACAATTTTCTGAAATCACAAAAAGTCTAACAAGTTACTTCTCTATTTCTGGAAGGACAAAATATCATTTTCAAAAAAACAGGTAAGACAATATGCAATCTTTAAGCAGCTTCCAAGCACAAATGAATTTTTTTTAAATAATTGGCTGGTAATCCCAGTTTAAGGTTTTTAGCACTCACAGTTGTAGGAATAAGTCTGTGTAAGTGTAATAGCAGAACACCAACCTCAAGTACCAGAATCAAGGAGAGAGAAAGAGATCCAGATTCAGGTAGTAGATAAATGAGTTGGTAGTTTTTAACATTCATATGGCAATGTTAAGAGACTTGTTCCCAGTTAAAGCAGACATATATTTTAAATGTAAAATCAAAAAGAGAACCAAGTGAAGCCCACTTATTAGCCTAGCTGTGTAGTGAGAAAAATTGATCCAGAGTTCTTCCTCCACCAAGGGAAAATATGACTTCAATTTGATTTCCTTAGGAATGGAGGGAGATGCATGCTTGAAACTGAGAGAACATTTCAGAAGGAAAATAGGAAAAGGTCAACACAAGTTTGTATTTCCATTAATTTGCATGGTAGAGGAACATGCTCAACTAGCTGCAACGTATAACACTATTTTACAATACATTAAGGCAAGGTGACCGAAGCAGAAGCAGACCTACCTTGCATGGCTTTATACTGCATGGGAGTGATGTGTTCAAAGCCTGGGGGCGGAACATCCCAGTACTTGCGAACCTTCTTCTTCTTCTCATGCCTGGGAGAACGGCTGTGGAAGGAAGACAGGGGGGGAAAGGTCAGCTGGAAATGGGCTTTTGTTGAATGTAATATGAAGATTAATGTACCAGTCATATCTACTGTACACTTGTTTCAGTTTGGGACACCATCTACATCAGGCTTCCTCAACCTCGGCCCTCCAGATGTTTTTGGCCTACAACCCCCATGATCCCTAGCTAGCAGGACAGGACCAGTGGTCAGGGATGATGGGAATTGTAGTCTCAAAACATCTGGACGGCCAAGGTTGAGGAAGCCTGATCTACATAGAACAGGGAGGATAAAAATCAATGATTTTTTTAAATGGATTTCTTTGAGGCTATTCATCGGGAAATAAGGATTTGTTTTAAGTTTTTCATGTGTGCTAAAACTCAGTCTAAGTTTTTTAAAAAAGTTTAACCACATCAGTTAACAAACATGGATACATATGTTATAATGTTATTGCTTTAGTTAAATAAATTGTTTAAATTGTTATTAAGGAAATGATTATTTTTCTCCTTCCAATAAAGTACAGCAGAAAAGTTGTCCAAATATAAATAGTTAATTTATAAAACCTCACAATAATTTCATAATTATCTGCCTATGTATTTCTAATAGTCTAACCAAATCAGTAATTTTTGATATAACTATAAAACTACTCTGAAAATTTATTATTCCAAAAATGAAACCTTTATCTGGTTGTAAACATTAAGATTATATCAGCAAGAATGAGTCTTTCTGTAAAAAAAAAAAGATTTAAATCATGGGTAGGCAAACTAAGGCCCAGGGGCCGGATGCGGCCCAATCGCCTTCTAAATCCGGCCCACGGATGGTCCAGGAATCAGCGTGTTTTTACATGAATAGAATGTGTCCTTTTATTTAAAATGCATCTCTGGGTTATTTGTGGGGCATAAGAACGCGTTCTTCCCCCCCCCCAATATAGTCCAGCCCCTGACAAGGTCTGAGGGACAGTGGACCGGCCCCCTGCTGAAAAAGTTTGCTGGCCCCTGATTAAATCAAGTCTTACTGACTAGTGATTTAAATCAATTTGATTTAAATCAAATCCACCCTGACATAAGACTCCAGGGCCGATCCCTTTTAATAGTAACCCCCAGGATGAATCCTAGCACTGAATGTGATAATTGTATCTGCACCCAAGATCTGATTGCACGGCTGCCTCAGTTAACTGTGGAAGTGACAACCCTGTCAGCACAAGGAAGAAGTAGCAATACTCACCTCAGGGGACCCGCTAGGCTTAGGGGTGATCTGAAATGGAGAAACAAAATGGGTTTGTAACCATTCCTGGTGGATACAACAGGCCCAGGTAGACAACTCAGTAACAGCACCAGGGCAACATGTGCCCTGACAGAGACTGTGTTCCAAGAAACAACAGCGTAAGGCAATTGGTGGGGGGTGGATTGGAGGGATCCGCAGAGACCACCACTGATCTATTAATGCTGCAACAGATAATTTTGTAACTTCATTAAGAAAAAGGGAGAGAGAGAATAGTCAAACTTCCACTAGACAGTGCATCTGTCTAGAGAGGATATTGGACAGCAGAAATAAACCAGTGCTTTATTACCATCCATGAACAATAAGATTCTGAGCTTTTCAAAGACGTTAATCAAGGAGTTCTCTGACTTTCATAGTTGCATTATATACAGATAGAGCAAAGGCAGACAGTGGTGATAGGGCTGCAAAACTCATCTGAGCCAAGAAAATGCAAGTGTGCTGACTAGCAGGAGATGAGAATATTGTTTAATTTAAAGATTTCTATCCTGTCCATGTCTCCAAGGAGAATCAAAGCTACTGGCAAACAATAACAAAAAACCTAAAACAGATACAATCCCTTTAAAAAAAATCAAATCAGAGTATGTGTATTTAAATTGTATTCAACCTGATCAACAAATTTCAGCATGAAATAAGCAACAGAACCAAGCCAGCAATTTTAGCTGTAGAGCAGTTATAGTGCTTTCCAATCTCAGTCACTAAGAGAGGAACTCTGTGTGCGTGTGCGCACGCACACACAGAGAGAGACTGTTTCAGAAGCTAACACCGTATGAATCTGCTTTTGTGCCCCTAAGGTTGCTTTCTTTCTCATATGAACTCCCACAATCTTGTTTTTCTACTAACATGTTTCAAATCATGATTTTGAAGTACATGCAACAGAAATTAAATTGTAGGTCTCCATGCAAAGGCAGTTTATTTTTATGTACAGATCCTATTCAGGCACTTTATAAATAATCAGCATCTCAAAAAAACAGAGATGGTACTTGGAAGCTTTGAATGCAAGGGTTAAAAGCTCCTTGATGTTTCTTTCAGCAAAAAGTCTAAATTCCTATGTTCCATCATAAGGATGAGAAGAAGAGTTTGGATTTGATATCCCCCTTTTCACTACCCGAAGGAGTCTCAAAGCGGCTAACATTCTCCTTTCCCTTCCTCCCCCACAACAAACACTCTGTGAGGTGAGTGGGGCTGAGAGACTTCAAAGAAGTGTGACTAGCCCAAGGTCACCCAGCAGCTGCATGTGGAGGAGTGGAGACACGAACCCGGTTCCCCAGATTACGAGTCTACCGCTCTTAACCACTACACCACACTGGCTCTTAAGATGGGTCTGCTCAGTTAAGAAAAACTTATTTATGGATAACGGAAAGTGAATGAGGCAGGACTAAGTTTGTCCCAATGAATCTTATGCATCTAAGGTTTTGTCCAGGGCTTGAGCATATTGCTGGACCCAAAAAAGTGGAAACCCAAGGAAAACCCATGCTCTTCATTCTGCAACCCATACCTGCGTCTCCTGCGATCCCGCGAAACACTGCGCTGATCCCTGTTGCGTCTGTCACGGCTGCGGCTGCGGCGTTTCCTGTCACGACTCCGTGAGCGACTGTGGCTGCGTTTCCGGTGGCGATTCTCTTTGTCGCGTTCTAAAGATGAGAGAAGAACTTGATATGCCAATGGTTGCAACATAGGAATGGAGGTTACACTTCTGGTTATCACAAACTCTTACCACTCTCCCTAGGAAAATCAACTCAAATATATTCATAAAACTGGAAAGGTGTGGTATATAAAAACCAAGGCTGCATTCCCCAGGTTACTCTCAACAGCAACTGCTTCAAGAGTGATGTACCGTATATACTCGAGTATAAGGCGATTTTTTTCAGCACATTTTTAATGCTGAAAAAGCCCCCCATGGCTTATACTCAAGTGAGGGTCCCGGACAGAGGCTGTCGGCGGTGGCGGAGTAACAAGCAGCCCGAAAGCAACCCTTTTGGGCTGCTCCTTCCTCCTCCTCCGCCACCTTTGCTTCTGTCGGCTTATAATCGAGTCAATATGTTTTCCCAGTTGTGGTAAAATTAGGTACCTCAGCTTATATTTGGGTCGGCAATTGGGTGCCTCGGCTTATATTCGGGTCAGCAATTGGGTGCCTCAGCTTATATTCGAGTATATACAGTAACTTGATAGACCCATTTCTTAGCCTGAGTCTTGTCTGGTTGCAAATTACCAAACTCACGAATGCTATATGGCAATGGATCATACTTCATGAGCAGCTACTTATCTAGTACAATAGTGGCAGCTGCTAATGAGAAGTAGGGTCAGAAAGCCCTCATGTGCCAAGAATAAACTTGACAGGCTGGTTAGGCTGTGTGTTTTTGTAGATAGGTTGTGCCTATGCTTAACAAGGATTTGGGATATGATATTTTGTGCCTGTACATCTCCTCAATCAGGAGTGGATAAGCTGTGGTCCTTCAGATGCTGCCAGACTACAAGTCCATCATCTCTAGCTATTGCTCATGATGATTAGGGCAGATGTGAGTTGGAATCAAACATCTAGAGGGTCATGTTTGCCCTAAATCAAGTTCAGCACCTACCATTCTCTATAAAAGGCCATAATTAAATTGCTCACACTTCTAGATGACAATGGGCAATAGTCTAACTACCCTTGAAAAAAGGGTCAGCGAGAACCTATAAAGAGGCAGGATAGGAGGTTCTTTCTAGTTTCTCATTGCTAACATGCATGACAAGATTTTTTTAGCAAGGTGTGATTATCTCAAGATCAGCTTTTACCCAAATCTAGCAAGCTGGGGCTCTTTCAGAGGAAAGAAAAATCCTGATGCTCAAGTAATTAACACAGCCCAATCTTTGAGAAGTTAAAACTGTCCTTGATGGGCCTCTTAAAGGAAATGCATGAAATCAGAGGCTGCAAACTCTTTTAAGGAAGAACTGGATGATTGAAAAGGATACACTAGGAAGAAAATGCTGTAAGGTGCCGTTTTTGTTTATATTCCAAGCATCTCTTTTCCATTTTTTAAAAACAGCAGCTAAAGAAGCTGCAGCCATCATCTATCATTTAGCTAAAAACTGAAAAACAAAAGATTTGAGCCAGATGCCTTTCTTGATTACTGCTCTCCACAGCACCCCCTCCTCTAGAATGCCTTCTGAATGTTTTAGTCATAGCCTTCAGTACTTGAAGCAGTTCATAATTCTACATATTTTATTACAAGTGAAATATATCATGCCAACTGCAGAATCTGGGGTTCGTTCTTATGCCCCATAAATTTATACCCCTGCCGTCTTTTAATGCTGCACAACAGGGAAAGGTGAGCATTATTATGAAGTGCCACAAATAAAATGCCTGGCTACCTCAGCTTCTGTTTATTCAGAAATAAAAACATTTTCTTGGTTCTGCACAAGACTGACTCCTACAAATAGGATGCTTCTTTTCAGGAACCGGAACTACTGTTTCTTATTATTTGGCGTGAAGCAAGTCAGAATTAACACACCAACATCAAGCAGCAGAATTCAAATTGTGACATAAAGAAGAACTGTTTTGGACACTAGAGACAACTCATGCAGCTGTGCTGGAAAGGAACAATACAGAGCAATGTTGTACAATGACCAGCACAAAGCAGTATTTGTAATGGCACATCTGTTGCTGTATCATGCAAGGCTTGGGGGTGTTAAGGCTCTCTGGTAACAGGAATGTTTGGGTTTCTGGCTTGGGAGGTCCATATAGGTGAAATATGCGGTGCTTCTGGTTTATTTTCTGTGCAAGGAAGCAAAACAAACAAAACAGTGATGTGGTACCAACACTTACTCTGGCGTATAAGACTACTTTTAATCCAGGAAAATCTTCTCAAAAGTCGGGGGTCGTCTTATACGCCGGGTGGAGAATCTGCGGTCGAGTATATCTCAAACTATATTTTAACTGGAAAAGTTGGGGGTCATCTTATACGCCCAGTCGTCTTATACGCCAGAAAATACGGTATTTTTGAAGTTCCAAGGAGAAGACCCTGTTTTCTCCTATTGCCACAGGCTATCAATCCAAATCACTCATCTTTGTTTTATGCAAGAATCCATTCCTGCCTTGGGCGGTTTTAGTGCAAAATGTAGTGCTAAATGGCTTTCTTCAAAAGGCGTTTATGAGCCAAAAACATTCCTTTGAGGCCCTGTCACTCCTAAAATCTGCCCCACACAGTCTTTGCTAGGGATTCTAGATACAAGGCAAAATACAAATAAGATCATTTCATACTTTTTTTGAACTTTTTGAATGCTTCCCCTCATGCCTGCTAAATGAATACAAACTTCTGGGGTCCCCAGTCCAGCATCAAAAATATATTGTTAGATGAAACTGTAAAGATCCTTGCACATTGTCAAAGGCAAATAGCCTATTATTGTGTGTGTCTACAGATTTGAATAGTAATCCTGCACTAGCCTTAGAAAAAGGAATAGAACAGGTTCTCTGATCACTTCCTGAAGTCACACATGAGCAGCAATTTTGAATTCCTCCTTCACAAATCCAACTGAGATAACCGGGTAGTAAGGACGCTGTCAGATGGCATTCAACCTACCCAGGTCTTGCCAGCTAGGATAGACACTACCTACCTCAGGGTCAATTCCCTTGCTGGAAATTTATGCTCCCGGGGAGACCCATCTCACCAATGGGAACCACTTCCAGAGGCCCATCCTGACTGACATTGATAGCCAACTAAAGGTTTGTGGTTGCTAGGAGCCTGTCCCTCCCTCGAGGGTCAAGATCTTGGTCTTTGACCTTGTGAAGTCAATGACAACTGTCTGCTCCAAGGCTGAAGTTGGAAAAGATGGCTGGAGTTTGTTGTTTTGTAGTAGTAAAGAAGTGCAGCCCCACCTTGGGGCAGAGCAGGGATTGCCCCAGCAGAAAAGCAACTGTCAGGAAAATCCCCACCCCCACTCTACAGCTGCTTGGGGTTATGTCAGAGGGCAGGCAGAACACTTGCCGCTGCAAGGGAATTTGTGGACATAAATGGTATGCATAACTGGTATTTGTACATACAACAGTTGCTTATACAGTTTGCCAGAGATAGCCGTGATCAACTTCTACTTACATGCAACTACCTATTATACTAGACAAGAATGAGTTTGCGTTTGCATGTCCTTTTTCAGAATTAGAATGACATTATCATATACAGCCCATTAGAAGAGTCTGGACAAATCAGATCCTAAGAAATTTCCAGAGTGCACACGTCTCTACTAAAGACTGTGTGATTAGTATGACAGTAAGGCATGCCCTATTAAAAAAGTCCACCTTATGCCACGCCTGCAAAAAGCAACTAGTCTGATCACCTGGGGCAAACAAAACAGCCCTCAATTAATCAGGCAGAGATGCCTTACAAATGTTGGTAGCTTGCATTTTCTTTTTCCATGCAGGCAGGCAATTTTTGCAGTTGCATTTCAAGGCTGCAGTCTTTATTCATGTGAACACTTGGCTATGAACTAAATACAGTGGGATTGCTGCCTAAAGCAAGGAACAGCCTGTGGTCCTTAAGATGTTGCTGGATTGCTACTCCCATCGTCCCCGACGCCTAGCTAAGCAGGCTAAGACCACTGGGAGTGCCTTGCCCTAAGGCAGGCATGGCCAAACTCGGCTCTCCAGATATTTTGGGACTACAATTCCCATCATCCCTGACCACTGGGTCCTGTTAGCTAAGGGAATCATTTTGTGTTGTATTTGTCCCAGTGCATCGCTGGAAGCACCACCAAAAATATACAAGAGTAAAGTAATGCTACCGAGAAAGGAGCCAACATGTATCTCTATTGGGGATCCAGTATGTAGTGGACTTGTGCCTAAGATACTGATTCATAGGTGCTCATACCCTCAGGTGAGTGAGAGTGATGTGGCCTTTCTAATTAGCTAAGATTTGTAAAAAGGTGGAGAAAAGAGCCAAATGAAGAGAAATCGGGTAGGGTATTTTGCAGAGGTGGTTGAAAAATTAGCCCAAGAAGGAAAGACAATACTTTACTCAGTGTCCATGCTAAGCAACTTGTTTTAAGAGATCCATGAGGACCAGGGATTCCTCTCAGCAAGAAGAGTGAAATGCCAGCAAGCTCCTCTGACACAGTTTTTTTCCATTATGCTGGCAACCGGTTGAAAGTGTGTGTGTGTGTGTGTGTGCGCGCAAACTGGTGCTCCTCAAGCCAAGTGAATTTAGTATAAGTACTGATGGGGAAAAAATCTAATTAATGTGTGTTGGTTGAGTTATATGTAAATCTGGAATCCCCACCCCCCAAATTAGTGGACTGAGGAAAGGCTGGATAGCCCAGCTGGCTAGAGTGTGGTGCTGATAACATCATGGTTGCAGGTTTAATCCTTGTAAGGGACAGCTGCATATTCCCCGTAAGGGACAGCTTCATATCCAGGAGGTTGGACTAGATGATCCTCGAGGTCCCTTCCAACTATGATTCTATGATGTAGGGAAAAGAAGAAATGTGGTTCAGCCACTGTGGTGGAATGAGCAGCTCTGGATGAGGACTACTGTAGATTGGATCCTTGGGCAAGTAATTCACTATAAGCACACATTACCTCATGGTTGTGAGGAAAGTTCATGAGATTTATGAAAGGCCAGGATAAATAAGTGAGAAGAGGTGGGAAGAGAGACAAGAGATGTGAGAGCCAAAGTTGTATAGTTGCTAGCATCAGAATGGTGAGATCCAGCTTCAAATTCCCACTCAGTGAAGAAGCTCACAGCATAATCTTGGGCCAGTCACCATCTCAGCCTCATCTACCCATCCCTGGATTGTTGTGAGGGCAAAAGGGGTGTGTGGGTATCGCCATATGTTATTTTCAGCTCCCTAAAGGATAAGATAAAAATAGTAAGAAAATCCACAAAAGTGAGAGTTTTGAGAAGGGAAGATGGGTGTTGCTCAGTGGTACACAGCATGCTATACATGGAAATGGGTCCGAAGTAGGGTTGGGAAAACCTCCTTTCCGAAATCCTGCGCAACCTCTGCCTCTCAGCACGGAGGAATACTCACCGAGGTGAACAAACATCCTCTCCCATTTCTCAAGTTTACAACCCACCTTCCCTAACGCAAAACGTGCACTGGGAGTGGGCGGGAGAACCAGTTACTTATTTACTTGGCCCTCCTTTCTTCCATCATCCTGCAAGTCGGGGACTCATGCAGGCACCGGTATGCTTTGCTCCACGCGGCGTAAAGGCTGCATCATGTGCTTTCTTTGCAGGACGCAACTAAGCGAGGAAAGTTGTTGCTTGGGGGGGGGCCTCCCTCTTTCCCCAAGAGAGTGAACAAAACGGACTCAAGGTCCCTTCCCTTCCAGAGTCCGCCTCATTGGGCAGAAAGTGGCCCGAGAGGGAAAGAGCCCTCCCCGCACTCCATAGCCCCGCCACGCGACACTCCGTTAAGGGCGCGCGCAGGGCCACCAACGGTTCTCCTGCCCTCTCTTCCCTCCCCCGCTTCCCCAGCTGCCGTTACCCCCCCGATCAGACTCCCGCCAAATAAAGCGAGAGGGGGAAGGAAGTGGCCGGACACACGAGAGCCGGCCGGCCGGCCGGCCGCCCCTCCCCCCGTCGCCGCGCACAAACACACGCGCTCTTCGGCCTAACACGGGTCTCCACCGTTGATGGGAGGATCATTTAGCCGCCCCCCAACCCCACCCCACCCCCACGCTCCTCGGCAGCTCAGGGCCCGTCGTGAAGAGCGTGTGGCGGACACAAGAGAGCCATCAATGTCGAAGGGGGCCGCCTCCCTCGCTCTCCCTCCCTTTCTCTCTCCCCCACCCCCTCAGCCCACCCGCCCCTTTGTCCGCTCACCTTGTTTGTTTTCGTTGAGCTGCCGCTCGAACTCGTCGAAGTCGGACATGGTTAACGGAAACGGGACGGAGGAGGGCGGCCTGAACGCGGCCTCGCAGCTGCTCTAGTAGCTCTCGCTCACCAGCTCCTCCTCACGCACTAGGCCTCAGGGGCGCCTTCCCTTGAGTTCGGCAACTTCCGGCGGCAGCTTCGGGTGTTAACGGAAACGCTCGGCTATCTCCGGAAGACGCTTTCGAAATACGCTAGCTAGGCGGTCTCCTTAACCTCTCTAGGACAAAGCCTCGCTCGCTTTTCTTTTATTCGGGAGGCCGCCCCCCTCCCGTGCCTTCGGGTTTTTCCGGAAAGCCTCGGGAAAGGCCAAACCCTGCGCCTTCGGAATTTTCCGGAGAGCCTCAGGTACTTCCGCTGGCGTCTGTTTCTCAGCCCCGCATGAGTTTGGCTCTTCCGTTCGCGCTCCCGCTTAAAAGGAGGGAGGGGAGAGTAAAGAGAACGCGGCTTCTCCCGAGACTTCCACAACTGTTTCCGGGGCTGACGAGTATTTCCGTCGGACGTTAGCCAGTTGCTTCCGGCACAGCTCTTGCACTTTGACCACGTGTTGACCGCTCTTTATAAGAAATAAAGCCTTTGATGAGGATCAATAATTCTCTCATCCTCACACCAAAACTGAGGGCATGCCATTAATTTTACATATTGGTAACAAACTGAGTAACACCTTAACTCTGACTCCCAGATAATATACAACTGAGGATTTGAATAGGTTGCCAACATCCAACTCTTCATCCCCTTGTTCCAAGCCAGGAATATCCTAACTAGCCACAAATTCACACATTTTTGCAGCAATTATACAAACATGAAAAATTAAAACCACAAATTGCTGAGTTTTATTCAAAATGCTTTAATTTAAATCCTCTTAGTAAATTTTTTTTGTTTGTTTTTACATTTTCCTTTTTAATTTTTTTTTAACACAGGAAAAAACTGGGTGATAAATTACAGGCACAGTGGAAACAGTCCATTAATTACACTGAATAAAGAGGAGACATCCCAAAGGAGCAGAGACCAAACAAAATCCTTGCTCGCGCATACGGTGGCAGCTTGAAGCCACAGAGGTGTTGGAGTGCGCACAGTCTCTGTCTCAGGAAGCAAAAAAGGAAGTGCAAATGGCTTGCCACCAAACCCAGCCCAGCTTCAGAACCTGGAACAGGAAAACATGAAAGAGGACAGGCGGTGTCCATGGAGGTAAACAGATGCAAGGAAACCTTGGGATGTGGGAATTTCTTTGGGAGACTATAGGGAATTATTTGGAGGCAGCCAAATGCTGCAGTTCATTCCTCCAGGCTAAGGACTGTTACAGCAAAAAGGCAACAGGAAGAGAAAAGCTTAAGAAGGTGCCAATAGCATTTGATGTAAAAGGAAGCGGAAAGGAAGTGGCCAAGAGGCAAGACCACTGCAGCCTGTTCAGCAATTGCCCTCCAGTTCTAGTCTTGCTTCACAGCAGGCTGGAAAGTAGAGTGGAGCAGTGAGATGGCATGTGAGGTGGGTAAATCCAGTGTCTACACTAACTTCTTAAGGAGACAGGCATTGCCTTCAGGGGAAGGCCGAGCCATCTTGAGCATCCCTGCCCCAAGTTCTAGAGCTGTTAAAACAATTTTGCAAACACACACACTTACCTATGGCAAAAACAACAACTGGCCTCTGAGCAACAAGGCAGGGAAATTTCTGCCAATGTTTATTCAGCCCTTTGGGGCTGCTGACGTGCCACAAATAAGCAGTATGCAGGGGAGTGTTGTGTAAGAAAAATGTGTCCCCTAGTAGTTTATTTGCAAGGCTGCAGACACCGTCTCTGATGAATGCCTCGGCGATCCTATAGCTGTTACTGTACCTGCACAGCCAGTCTGAAGCAACCTATCCACCACAGCACCTTACCTATGCATGGGACGTACTCTGTCCCACTAACCTGCTTCCCCGCTGCTCCCCCTGGGCAGTCATTTTGCCAGTTCTTGGGATGGAAGCAAATGGAGTGAATTTAAGCCAGTTCATCTCTCAGTAGCCTTTAACCAGCTGACATATAAATGGGAGCGCCTGGTCAGATATGCTTCCCAAAGAGGTGACGTGCCAGGATATAAGCATCCCACTTGCCTTACAAAGGCAGAGCTTGCCTTTAGCACTAGAAACTGCGGGAAAGGGTGAAGGGAGCTGACAAGGAAGGCAGAAGAGCCCCAGGGGAGCACAGCAAGAGCTTCCTCAATAACTAGACGTAAATAAGAGACTGGAGGGCTGTCAAGGTGGGTTCAGGCAAAGCCAGGAGGGGGATCATCGCTTAAAGCAGTCGGCAATGGGCGGAGGGGGCTTGGGTGGGGTGGTGGGCGAGGGTAAGGAATTGCTGGCCGCTGGGCCGGGGGCGTCCGTTTTCCGCTTGAAGCGGTAGGTGATGGGCAGGAGGAGTTTGCTTTTCTTGAGCGCCTGGACCTTCTTGAGAGTCTCATCGTCCAGAGCCATGAAGCATCGGCGGGAATACTCCAGCAGGCGCTCCTTGGACGAGTCAAATTCGCCCACCTCCGCCACCTTTTCAGGGGCCACGATGAGGAGCTCAGCGATGGGCGTGGTCAAGGCCACAGTATTACGGTCCACACGGTGGTGCTCAAAGGCCCGGCTCATGCTTTGCAGCTTCTGGAAAGTGTACAGGATCTTCTTGTAGCGGCACAGTACCCCATCCACATCTTTGACTGCACGGGGGGGGGGGTTCAGAGGAGAGGGCCCCAGCAGCGACCCATAGACAGGAGCGTGGGGGGAAAGAACAAGAGAAAGGGTTGAGGAGGAGAAAAGGGGGAAGCATGGCCGCTCGTGAAAACACCCGAGAGTTGCGAGAGGCAGAAATCACAGGAAATGGGAAGGACCGGAAGAACGAGGCAGTGACCCGATGGAAACCGAAATTTGGGAAGCCGAAATTAAAGGTGGGATAAATTAGAGTCAAATATACCAGCACCGGAGAAGGGGGAAGCCCAGGGACCAAGCAAAAAAAACAACAACAGTAAAACAAGCAGGTAATGCAGGTGTTGAACATTCAGGAGAAGCATCCATAGATAAGAAAAGGAGGATATGCAGAGAGAAAAGGGTGGAAGGTGAGAGAAAGAAGAGGTGGAGGAGAAAAATGGAAGCAAGCGATGGTGCGTGGCAGGCCAGCCGGTTGGTTTGCAACAGCAAGGGGGGGAAAGAGTGGTGGAGGATTAGGACAACGGGAGAGGAGGGTGGAGAAATGTGAGAATTGAACAAGAAACGAAGAAAAAGGAGAGAACATATTATTGCAGCAATTTATCAAGACTTGATGCTTTTGTGAGGGAAAACCTAGAGGGGTGGGTGAATCACAGGCCAGCACTTCAAGAGGCATTCCTGTTTCTCCAAGGGTCAGGATTCCTCACCTCACTTCCCTTGGGCTGCCAGAGGGAAGGGATGGGTCAGAAGGCATGGCAGACCCAGCCAGGCGACTAGTCCATGCAGAACTGCTCCCAGTAGGATCAGCTGGGCCTGGGAGTGGGGACCCAATGCACACTGCCATTTCCTCGATTTGAAACACAGAATCCCCATCTCAAGGGATGCTGCCTGAGATGCTGCACCTGGCCAGGGCTCCTCCTGCAGCCTTGGTGCCTATGACGGGATTTGGGAGCTGGGGAAACATTGTCTTGGTGCTGTGACTCAGTGGGTTGGAGTCCCAGAAGCTCCCTTTCTCTTGTTCCTAACAGAACTCCTTTGCAGGGAGGGGAGGTATCCCAGGGGCATTTCCCTCCCCTACTTCCCTTTGATGATGCTCCCACCTCCATCATCTTCTTCCCAACCCTGTCACTATGGAGTGAACCAGTAGAGGTTACGGCCACCACCAATATATGGCTAGGGCTACCACTATTTCTGTGCTGGCCCCTTTCCTCAGCAAAAGTGTCTTCCACTCCTCAGGTAGGTCTCGAACCTTTGCCCCAGATGGGCTGTACACACTTTATGAGCTTTCCTTCCTCCCCTTTTGAGCACTGCATTCTGAGCCAGTTAGTGAGCATTGGGGGGCAGGGCTGAATCCATGCCTACAAGGGATGCCTAGGGTCCAGCAACAGCCTGGTCATTGCTGTCTCTGAGCCAGTGGGACTGCTAAATGGGGGCACAGAAGTGGCATAATTTTGTGTGTTGGTGGAGGAAATTGTGATGAATTATTATAGAGAAGGGCATTGGTGATTATATGCTGGAATAAGCTCTGTTCATACCTGTCACCCGGAAGAGAGTATGGTGATCTATTATTTTAATGTGTAATAGGACATCCAAGTCTTAAGATCGCCAATCTCTGCCCACGAAATGGTGTAAGAGCCTCCCCATTTCTGCCATAGAAGTGGGCAGGGACCCTCCACCTTCAGCTCTGTAGGCTTTGGAGGCTGAAATGGGGGTCCCTTGCTTTGACACCCAACCCCCCCTTGCCACTCACCTCTCTGCCTCTCGCGGACTTTGGGCTTGGCAAAGCGCCGCCTGTTGACCCCTCCTTTCTGCTTCTTGTGCTCCGCGGAGCCTCCTTCCTCAGGGCCGGCACTCATCCAGGAGCCCATACTGTCGTCGTCTGTCACATCCCCGTTCCGGCTGTCGGACACCTCGGACCGCCGTGGGAGCTGCTTGCTGCGGCAGTGCTCATCTAGGGCGGAGGGGAAACGGCAGGATGCATCAGACAGAGAGGGAGACAGAGGCCCATCGTAGCACAGCCAGAGTCAAGCTCTTCAAATCAGAGAACCCCCAAAAGACACAGCCCTTGGCTCTCTAACACAGGGACCACCAACCAGGGCTTTTTTTTTAAACTGGAACTCACCGGAACTCAGTTCAGGAACCTCTCAGGTAGATGCCATTGCCATTCTAAGAGAACCAAGGAGGGGTTCGTCGTGAGTTCCGGCACCTCTTTTTCTAGAAAAATAGCACTGCCTCCTCCCGAGGTGCCTTGACTGACATTCCCCTGGCCCTTCCTCCCGAGAGAATCCAAAAGGCCTCACTCCCAGCAAAGCACCACCCACTCAGTCTCCGAAGAACTCGAGTGTCCTCCAGTTACCAGCATCCAGACGGGCGCAGGAGATGAACTTGTCTAGCTGGCAGCGCAGGAAGTCCCGTTCTTCCTCCAGGTCCTCGATTCGCTTCTGCAGCCAGGAGTTCCTCTCCAGGGCCATGTGCAGCTGAGTCCTCATGCTGGTCACCAGGGTCAAGGAGGGAGCGGGCATCTCTGGTGTCTCTGAGGTTCAGCCGGAGGGCAGCACGGTTACGTCACAGCGGAAGTTCAACTTGCTCACAATTACTTGCTTCCCCACTTCTCTTCAAACACCCAAAGGTCCCACATCCAACTCTGCCCAGAAACCCTTCCTAACCCTTCTCACCCTTCCTGTGAGAAGCAAATGAGGCAAGGGAGATTTGCACCTGCCTTATTGAAGCCATAGCCTTCTTTGCATCTAATACTTTCATTTTCAGCAGAAGCAAATTAACACATCATTGATTTCTCTCCCCACCCCCAATCATTCTCCTCTAGTCCCATATAAGTTTCACCTTTTTTAAGAAATTCAAAATGTTTGATTGTAGAAGACAGCCGCTGCTGAGCTCTGCAATGGGAACTTGAATGCAAGCAAGCGGTGTCTACAACAAAATGTTGCAGTGTGGAACCTGCACACACCTACACGCCACAAACACCATTTTTTTCTGCTGTGATTTCTGAAATGGCAGCGTCACTTTCTAGAAGTGCCATGATTGTGGAAGTGACAGCAGGTACATATTTACCTGAGGAATGGCAAAAAAACCCCTGGGGTTCTTTGGGTGCCGAATCACCCAATGAGATCTAGCACACAGTTAAAGGGTATTTATTCATATATTTCTGACAGGAAGCGGGGGTGTTGTTTCTCACCATCAAAATTCTGAGGAGGGCTCAGACCATAATACAACTGTTGCTGAGTTTGAGTCTGCGATTCCATTTGGTGCGGCTCGTCCAAAGGTATGGCTATTTTATAAGCTTCATTGTCTTCTTTCACTGTAAATATCAACAGCAGGGGAGTTGCAGGGGGAGGCAGGGAAACAAATGCAAGAGCCTAAGAATACCCCCCATTTTTTCTGTAAGATCAACAGTCTCAAGGCAGACAAAAATATTACTGGACGTGACTTTTAGCTAAGTTCCCATTGAAATCAATGGCACACATGTTCTCACCAACTGAGCTATCCAGGCTGGAACTTAAACCCAATCAATTTGGCCCACTACTAGGAGGGGAGCCGTTTCACCCCTCTCCCACCCTCGGGGCCTTTGAAAGCCACCCCTCTCCCATCAGACATACACTGACCTTGCTTTGCTCCCGATCCACGGCGTCCCCTAGTTGCCCGTTGGTGATGGTGGTTACTTTCAGTCATTGTCCTCCCTCCCCAGGTGGGACGGATGCTGCTAACCTAGAGAGCAGGAGAGGTGATCTAACTGGGCAGATCTACCTTATATAATGTCTCCCCTAGATTTTCCTAATGAGTGAACTCCAAAGCAGCCTTCCCTTGGACCCTGACTAGAATCCCCAGCCAAGGAGCCCCCTTTTTTGAAAATTTGTGCTCTTTTCAGAGAACATTGAATTACTGTCTTTCAGGTATGTCCTCCCATTCTATAAATGTATAATACCAATAATGCACATTAGCAGCAGGATTGGGGTGGGGGTGGGGGATAAGGTGTAGCTCTTCCTAAAAATAGCTGGGAATTGCATATTTGAATACCCAGTGCTTTTTTTCTTTAAAAAATGTTTAGGGGTACTCTCATTTTGACTCAAGAAAATCACAATTTTATAGTTCAAATCAGGAAAAATAAATACAGTGAATGGACAAAAGTACAAAGATTTACAAAATGTTTAGGGGTATGTGTACCCCTGCATCCCCCAAGAAAAAAAAGCACTGGCAATAGCTGACAACAAACTAGGGTCTATGTCACGATGGGCAGGTGGAGGTTCCCATCCTGCTGGGTGCTGCCTTACCAAACCCCTCCAGAAACAGTCCCACACCACCCCACCCGCCCATTTTGATAGGTTACTTGGCACGGTAATGACATCAGATGACTGACAGATGGGTGGCCCTGCCCACTTGTCAAAGTTGGCCTATAGGTGGCGGGAATATAAAGATCTGACTCACCAGGTCAAAAAAGTTCCCAGGTACCCCCTATCTCGCACTGTTTCCAAGAGGATATCTACCTGTGCCAGGGTGACGCTCCGGGATGTGAGGTCTTCCACACAGGTACCTGCCCACTTAGGAAATAGCTCCAAACACCTGGACAGAGGCAAGACAGGACAATTAATAGGTTAGGCCAGAAGATCCCACAGCAACAAAAGCAGGCAAGGGCACTGCAGTGGAGCGATGCCCACTATGAAATAGGAGGTGATCCCCAAAGCAGTTGCTTCCAGCAGTCCTGTAAAGGCACAGGGGTTGTAAGGCCAGCTTGCTCAGATAAACTTTTTTCCTCTCTCAACCCAGGTGAAACTCATGGATTCCGCTTTCACATGCATGGACATCACATCCCTTGATTACTCAAGCATCAGTTGGCCAGAGTTGCAGTGGAAATTCAGTCTCTGGTGGTACTATATCTGTGATGGCTCCATTCATTTATGCAAGTTACTCCTTGATGTTTCAAAACAAAATAAAATAAAAAATTCCTTCCATTAGCACCTTAGAGACCAACTAAGTTTGTTCTTGGTATGAGCTTTCGTGTGCATGCACACTTCAGATATGAAAGCTCATACCAAGAACAAACTTAGTTGGTCTCTAAGGTGCTACTGGAAGGAATTTTTTATTTTATTTTGTTTTGACTGGCAGACCAACACGGCTACCTACCTGTAACTTGATGTTTCAGTCATTGAGTCATGAGTGCACAGACTCACACTCATTCTCCAGCTCTCTAGAATTGGAACAGAGCAAACCATTGAAGGTCATTGCCTCCCCCCACCCCAACTCCCTTTGAAGTATCTAAAAGTGTCAGAGGAGACCCTGCTCAAGCTCCCTGAAGTGTTATGTGCAACAATCCTTACGGGGTGGTGGGGACGTGTCTTTAAGAGGGACCCACACAAAAACTAAACTTGGACACAAGTACGGAAATTGTTTAGGGCTGGAAACCACATTTTCCTGTAGCTTAGCTATGCCTGCAAAGTTAATGGCTTGTATGTGGGTGGCAGCAGTTTGGGGGATGGGGGAGAGATAGAACCCCACTTCCATTCAGTTCAGTTCCCATTCTGCCACTAACTTGCATAAATGCACATACACACCTCTCTTGTGCATCCTCAGTCAACAAACCAATGCACATCTGTTAATAAAAGACCATTATATAGGGATGGGATCCAATCTCTTATCAAATCCAGCCCCCAATATTTCAGCAGCTAGACTCTTAACCGGCTCCCAACACTGCAGAATGCATTCTCTATGTATTGCACTGATGCAGCTTACAATATTTTTTTTAATGCAGTTGAATAACCAATTACTAATAAAAAAAACACTGGATGTTACAACCCTTTATGTATGTTGATATATTATTGCATTTGCTACAGCATTTTCCCATTAAAATGTGCAACTAGCAATACAACCAGTTATAGAAAGACAGAAAGATGCATCTATTGTAAGCTGCCTTGAGTTTCATATTTCCATGGAAAGAAGTGGCATAAATATAGAATAGAATCATAATAGAACTGTAGAGTTGGCAGGGACTGCAAGAGTCATCTGGTCCAACCCCCTGCAATGCAGGAATCCTTTTGCCGAAAGTGGGGCTCGGATCCACAACCCTGAGATTTAAAGTCTCACGTTCTACCAACTGAGCTATGTTCAGTCGTGTCCGACTCTTCGTGACCCCATGGACCAGAGCACGCCAGGCACCCCTATCCTCCACTGCCTCCTGCAGTTTGGCCAAACTCATGCCAGTTGCTTCGAGAACACTGTCCAATAAATACATTGCTCAGACCCATAGCTAGTGGGGGGGGGGCCTAGCTGGGTATTTTGCCCTGGGTGAAGCCTCCAGAGGAGCGCCATTGAGGCTCCCAGCCTCTCTCTCTCTTTGTGTGTGTGTGTGTGTGTGTGTGTGTGTGTGTACACAAATGCACATGGGTGGTATTTTTTGCCAAAGTGGGTCATCAATCCAGGTGGATAATGTCTAGTTTCATCCCTGCGTTGCTACTTGCAGGCTCCAGTTCTCTATTTCTTGGCTTGGCAACTCTCTCCTTGTCACACAGACTCTAGCATGCTTACCTAAACCCGAAAAAGCTCAGCTTCTGGAAACCAAAATCTGAAGCAAAAGCCAACTGACAAGTAACCTGTTGTAAGAAATTACGGTCTTATATATATATATAATAAATGTTCGTAAGTGTTCCAAGCAAACAAGGCCACATGTCTGAGGCAGACAGGCCGCACACCATTTTGACTCTCAAAACTGACCAAATGTTTACCAAATGGGTCTCTGCAAGGAAGGAGGGGTGAGGGAGTTTTTTTTTCCATTGTCCCAGGAATTAAAGAAGATTACCATCTCAAAGGAATGGCCCCCCTTTAACTTTTCTGAAACACAAATTGAAGGGGTCTGTCACATTCCAGGTGGGAAGTAAGCACCAGTTTGGGCTTCTTTCTCATCGGGAATCTGGGAACTTTAGTCTATTTTGATAGGGGTGCACCCATCTCTATTTCGATATGACAACTCGCAATGGGGGACCTGTACAGTTCTCTCAATACTGGGGACTGGGGTTTCCGGGGTTCTTCTCTGGGGTTTCCGGTGTACCTGGGACACAAGTTCTCAAGGAAAGTGGGCTAACTCCGATAAGGAAGGTGGTCTCTATCCGATAGGAAAGTGGGCCTTGGAAAGATTTTCTACAAGTGGACCTTTCTACTGGGAAAATGGGGTTTGGATAGCCTTTAGGGAAGCCTCTAGGAAAGTGGACTCACTCCGATGAGGACCTTTTCTTTACCCTCCCCTATTCACCTGTTGTGGATGTCACGGCAACCTCCCTGCCTCTTACGATCTAAGCTCAGATCCTACTGAACGCTTGCAGAATTGCAATGTCAGATTGGAACTGAGGAACACAAAAGGAGGAAAGGAATAGGTGGTCATGGGTCATCTCCAACAAGGATTGCCATGGCAGAGGGGCGTCTTCACCTGGGAGTTATAGTTTGAAGGAAAGAGAACCCACTTTGCTCTCAATCTGGGCAGACTCCGACGGATTTTGAGCTCACGGGTTGAGACAGGAGATTCAGATAAGGTAAAGGGATATGTGAAGAAAAGAAAAAGAAGTTTCTGGTTGCTGTGATTTCAGAACCCTCCCACAATCATTTTTTCCCTACTTATACTCACTTCAGCATGCTGTTTTCTGGCGATCCCGGGATCTTTTCACTGGTTGTTTTAACGCCGGCCTTATCAAACTTTGCTTCCTCTGGTTAACCCCGCTGGAACTCCAGTTATTTCCAGACCCTGGGATCACTGGAGGAATGGTGGCTCCTCCTGGCAAATGGCCTGGTGCGTGCTGGACCACCATATTCCTTCCTTGCCCCCAGAATCTGGGCAACCAAAGCTCCTGGCCTGGCTCGCCATCTGTTGTAAGATTTTTTTCTTACAACAAACCCAACCAGCGTAGAGAAGGTAAGTTACAATATTCTTAGGGGTGCCAGGGAAGCAACAGTGCAACCAGGGTGTTGTGTCCCTCCTAGCATCCTCTGAGACATTGCAATGCACTTAGGGGCAAACCTTTTGAGATACTGAGGTGTAGCCGTCTCCGGCAGCAAAATATTTTGGTCTGAGCCACCTCTTGGAGTCCTACAGGTGACTATCTCTGCCTAGCCAGGCCCCACAGTTAACATCAACATGGCATTTGCCTTCCTTCCCCACCAATCATTGACCTTTGCCCACCTACCCCTTTCCTCATTGTGATTACTTGGTCCTTCAATGCTGCCCAGACTTGCTGGCCTTCTCTCCGACTCCAAACCAAATGGCCATAGCAAGGCCTCTCTCCTCCTCCTCTCTCTCCTCCCGTTTCCCTGCATCCTACTAGAATCTCGCTAGTAACCAGATACAGTACAAGCTTCTCCCACGCAAACTCCCTACAGCCGGCTGGCTCGAAACGACGTCAAGGAATTGCCTGGGATGGAGGGGGGTCTGTAACCCTCCCTCTCCGCCCCACCCGCTATCCCCCATCAAATCGGGCCTTTGGCAAAGAAAACCAGAGCCCACCACCACCACTCCAAAATGGCCCCGGCTGCTGCCCTGTGATGGATTCCTCCCTCCCCGTCCCCAAATGTCGGTGGTGATGACGCCCGCGCTAAGACTTTGGAGACGCCAAAGGACCCCCGTGCGCCCTCGGCGCTGCCCCCTAGACTTGGAGAGCATTACGCACGGGATGCTTAGGGGTCCGATCTCCAGAGAACCAGCAGCGGGGGTAGCGATGGGTAAGGATCAAGTCAAGGTGTGTGCAGGGGACCGAAACTGTCTCTCACACACCCCTGCTCCTGCCAGGACACGCAGCTCTTACCTTACTCTTGCAACCGCATCCACGCCGGAGCGTCCCAAACAGCAGCTCCGGGCTGCAGCTGAGCAGGGGAGCGTCTGTAAAGTGCAGCGAGAGGAGGTGGCGAGGAAAAGGGAGTAGGAGGAGCGATACAGCTTTGAAGTGGGAAGGGGCGGGGGCAGAATCTGGGCAAGGGACGGGCACGTCGTCGGCTGGAGGCAAAAAATAATAATCTAAACCTGGAGGGCAGGTTTGAACGTCTAAATGAGCCTTCACAGATCTAGCAGCACAGATGCACGCCGCGGATGTCTCCTAACAAGCGCAATGCTTTGCACGGGAATCTGTTCGAGCTGCCTGTTGTTGTTCAGTCGTTCAGTCGTGTCCGACTCTTCCTGACCCCATGGACCAGAGCACGCCAGGCACGCCTATCTTTCACTGCCTCCCGCAGTTTGGCCAAACTCATGCTAGTCGCTTCGAAAACACTGTCCAACCATCTCATCTTCTGTCGTCCCCTTCTCCTTGTGCCCTCCATCTTTCCCAACATCAGGGTCTTTTCTAGGGAGTCTTCTATTCTCATGAGATGGCCAAAGTACTGGAGCCTCAACTTCAGGATCTGTCCTTCCAGTGAGCACTCAGGGCTGATTTCTTTAAGGATGGATAAGTTTGATCTTTTTGCAGTCTATGGGACTCTCAAGAGTCTCCTCCAGCACCATAATTCAAAAGCATCAATTCTTCGGCGATCAGTCTTCTTTATGGTCCAGCTCTCACTTCCGTACATCACTACTGGGGAAACCATAGCTTTAACTATACGGACCTTTGTCGGCAAGGTGATGTCTTTGCTTTTTAAGATGCTATCTAGGTTTGTCATTGTTTTTCTCCCAAGAAGCAGGCACCTTCTAATTTCGTGACTGCTGTCACCATCTGCAGTGATCATGGAACCCAAGAAAGTAAAATCTCTCACTGCCTCCATTTCTTCCCCTTCTATTTGCCAGGAGGTGATGGGACCAGTGGCCATGATCTTAGTTTTTTTGATGTTGAGCTTCAGACCGTATTTTGCGCTCTCCTCTTTCACCCTCATTAAAAGGTTCTTTAATTCCTCCTCACTTTCTGCCATCAAGGTAGTATCATCAGCATATCTGAGGTTGTTGATATTTTTTCCGGCAATCTTAATTCAAGTGAAGCACGTGCACCTGTGAAACAGCCTCCAGGAGAAAATGTTGAGGCTAAGGCTAAGTAGAGGGAATTGTCTCCACAAGGCCCTCCCAACTCTTCTGGCCCTCTAACCAGCAATCAAACACGCAAATCACAATTGGCCTTGCTTACAAATCCAGTATTCCCCCCCCCCACCATGTGTAGTACTTTCTGTAAGCCTCAGAGGTCGCTCAGTCTACCATGCTGCCATGGTGCAGCCTTGGAACATTAAATGCCAAGGATGACAGGACCTCTAAGCATGTGCCAAGAGCCTTCCCCACACCACAGTTGCTGTTACACATGGGTGTAGCCAGGCTTTATGTTAGGGGGGGGACAGGTTTTATGTTGGGGGGGGCAGAACCTCAGTTACATAAGGATTTTTATTTATTTACTTGATTTCTGGGAGGGGCAGCTGCCCCCTGCCAGCTGGCCCTTGTTACCTTGTTTTATCTCACATTAGTAACCAAAAATTTTGAGCCAGGTTTTCAGGAAACAAAGATGTGACTTGCAGGTAGTGCAGCTTGGCCTAAAATTCTGGTCCTGTGACAGGAAGCGGAGCCTGGGAACTAAAGAGTGATGCCTGGCAAATCAGGGGCTGGGAAAGTACCTAATGGTGCTTGGGAGGAGCATAGGATGGCTTCTAAGGCTGCCAGGGCAGAGCCTGCCGATGGACATGGAGAGGCATGAAATTGCTAGAGAGATGTAACATTAAAGTGTGTGGACTACATTTTTACTACTAGAAATATCCCTTCTTTTATGAGTGGAATTTTGGGCCCATGTTTTCCTATATACTCAATTAAAAGTTGTCGTCCCCGGGCCAGTTCTGGGTCATGAGATCACCATCTCTGCTGTAGGTGATACCCATTCAGATTTCCTGGAGCATTCCCTCCTTCCCTGTCCTTCTATAGTGACCGGTTTGCCACCTGTCTCTTCCTGAATTGAAGCAGGTCTGAGGCCACCTTGAGGTCCACTATGGAAGAAACGTCCACTGTCAGGGGCACGAATGCCTCTGAATACCAGCTGCTGGAGGAAAGGAAGCACAGGTGGAAAGAGTTGCTCTTGTGCTCAGGTCCTGCTCGTGAGCTTCCCCCAGGCATCTGGTTGGCCACTGTGAGAACAGGATGCTAGACTAGATGGGCCATTGGCGTGATCCATCAGTGTCCTTCTTTCAAGATATAAAAGGACTAAATAATAGGCATAACCTGTGTCTAGCACCTCCTTCCCTCTGATCTATTGATAAAATACAGATCCAGTGCTTGCTAGTACCACAAAAACATTCAGTCAAGGCACAATTCCTCATGATTTTTCCACGTGACTATAAATAACAGAACACATATGTGGATACAGAGGTGACCTGTGATTTGATGGTGCTTTTGAGGGGGATCCCTTGTAAAAAAAAAAAAGTAAAGATGAAGGTCCATAGCAGTCCTGGAAGGCAGTGAATCTATAGTGGTTATGGTTCAGTCAATGAGGAGAGATATGAACTTTGATTTGATGGTGAGTTGTGGGAGGGTGGCAGGGATCTGTGAGGGAAGAAATGCAATTTCAGTAGGAATTGTTTTGCTGGATCCATCTTCTTTCTCTCTCTCTCTCTAGGAAAATGAAGTGAGTAAGTAAACAGCATCCCTCTTCCAATTTCCTCCTTCACCTCTATGTGCTTTTAAAATGGGGGGGGGGCAGGGAAGGAAACCACCCCATTACAAAGGGGCCGGTGAGAAGGAGGCACAAAGGCTTTGTGGGCTTCATGTTGCCAACCCCAGAGGGAACTATAACTTATTTATTATTTATTAAATTTGTATACTGCCCTTCATCCAAAGGTCTCAGGGTGGTTCACATCATAAAAATATAGAATACGCAATAAAAACAAGAACAAAAATAAAATCTATTTTAAAAAACAAAAACAAAAACAATGACCCCCCCACAAACACAGTTAAAAGGATATAGGATATAAGAACATATTTCTTGACTGACCATGAAATGTGGGCCAGTGTCTCCACTGTCATCGTCACCAAAATCAAGACCAGCAGTTAGACTTTTAGCAAAACTATAATTCATCCACTCTCCCCCACAAAAGAAACCATTCAAGTCACAGTTGTACTTCTCAGCATCTAGGTAGTTGGGTGGGCTGAGTACTTTACCCCATAAAAGGGGGTTTCAAAGCTGGCCCAGCCCAATAAAGAGAAATTTGTGAGAGGATGAAGAGGTTGGATGGTTGGCATCTGTCTGTCTCAAGAGGCAATGGAGTGCACATCAAGGGTCAAAAGTGACCTCCCTGGGGAACAAGCTGGGTAGTGTGTATGGAGGTCCTGGGCTGCCCAGATGACAAGATCCTCACCCCAGCCTCACTGATGTGGTCCAAAGGAAAGCGGGGCAAGACGTTTGGCATCAGCTTGGCTGCAGGAGTTGCTGGAAGGAGCCTCACAAGGTGCCATCTAATTGCCTTAGGGACTCCACTCTGGATTTGTGTAGGGCTTACTCCTCCAGCTTTTCTTCTCCCAAAGATATCCCGCAAGGCAGCGGGGGAAGAGGAGACATGTCATAAAGATGGCTGTGGAAGGATGTTGGGGAGTCTGGAGTGGGGGAGAAAGCCGCAACATGCCAGAACAGAGCCTAGAATGTGCAGGAACAGGCATGATTTTAACACCAAAACCCATAATTAAGATTAAAAATAGGATCCCAATGCCTGGTCATTATCCTAGTGGGTGGGAGAAGTCATGTGGCAGAGAAAAGCCTCACCCTAAACATACCACTTTATCATCCACCTACTGTCTTGTCTTTGTGTGGAAGTGTGTTGGGGGAGAGTACTAGCTGTGTATTTGTTTTACACCATTGTGTTTCCCTCTGCATCTGTGCATTTTTGTCAGGGTGATCGGAATAGAAGTTTGTGTGTAGAATTCACATGAAATTTCTGCAGTGGAACAGTTAGTACAAGCCAACTTTCCCCTGAGTGGTGATCCAGTTCTGTTGATGTCCTAACCTGATCTACCAATTTGTGATGCACTTATTTTATGAATATAATTTTATTGTTGATTCTATGCTGTTTGCTGCCATATTTTTTCTTAATGTTGGCCATCTATAAGGAGGATGGAATCAGCCAACATGGCACAAAGTGTGACAAGATTCTGAGTTCTCCAGAACTCTTCAACAGGCAAGATGTTATACAAAGCAGGGGGTGAGTAAGATAAGGAAAAAAAAATCCCAAAATACAAAAGTTAAGTTGATGATGTAGCCTTGACATCAGCAGACAATTTTTGTACTTTGGTTTATTTGTTTTTAAATTACTTATTGCATCTATATCCCACTTTTATTTGCTCAAGGAGCTCAGGGTGGCATATATGATACTCCCCCCCTCAGTTAATCCCTACAACAGCCCTGTGAGGTAGGCTAGGTTGAGAGGTAGTGATTGGCCTAAAGTCACCCAGTGAGCTTCATGGCAGAGTGGGGATTTGAACTGTGATCTCCTAGTCCGACACTCTACTTAGCTGATGAAGAGTTCTGGAGAACTTTGTGACAAGTTGGTAAGTCTCAATCTTTATTGACCAAAATATCACAAAAATGCAGCAAATTTTCAAGTACCGCTAAATGTAGATTTTGCAGTTTGGTGTGCAATCTCCACCTTGGAATTTAGTCTACAAACTAATCTGATTTCTACAACATCCAACTTAATTTCTGTACTTTTACTTTTCCTAGACCACCCCAATCTCACCTCTGCTTTATGTAATATTTTGCCTAGTGAAGAACTTAAGAACAGTGCTTGCTAGTATTTCATGACATTTTGGTCAGCTTTAATAAACTTACTGCCCAGCTGTGGATCTCGCAGTTTCGTCACAATTGTGATGTGCTCCTTCTCGTCCCTGAAGGGGTGAGATTGGCCGTGTCGCGTTCCTTTCTCAGTGGCCGCTCCAAAACTGTGGAATGATCTACCAGCTGAGCTACGTCTCACCTTAATGTTATACTTTTAGGAGGACAGTGAAGATGTACCTCTTAAGAACACATGAAGAGGCCTTCTCCATGTGCGCTGTGAATAAAGAGGCAGGGATGGGAATGGCTTTCCTTAAGGAATTCATCATTCCCCATCACACCTCCATTCTGGGAGAAGCTTCTACCTGTTGCATCTATGTAAAATCACTGTTCCTCAGCCGCTGGGCTTGACATTTCACCAGGGCAGAAAACACCAAAGGAGAAAGTGGAGGGTGTGTGTGTGTGGAGAGGACCTAGATAACACGAAGCAAGTGTACAGGTAGCAGAGGCTTGGGGGATCGAGTGGGTTTTAGCAGAAGCTGAACCCAGGCCATTACTCCTGGGTTCATTGTGTGGTGGGAGAAGGCAGAGCTGGGGCTAAGCCCGGGTGGTGAAGGAAGGACCCGGAGGAGAGCAGAAAGAACAGGGTTCCTGGGCTCGCTGGACAGGGCTGGCTTAACTTCTTGCAGCAAATTACTCGCGTCTGTTTTCATGGAAGCTGAGCCCCGCCCGCTGAAGTCCGTGGACTTAACTTCGTCCCAGCAAAAACACGCGAAGGGTTTCAGTCTAAGCAGGGCGTCCTCGGGGAGGAGAGGGGGGCCCACAATCTTCTCCCTTCGCGCCCTGCAATGCTCTAAAGTCTCGTGTGCAGTCGGGGGTCCTGCATACAAGATACATAAATCAGACGTATATTTACATATGCATGCATTAATTACATCGCTTCCTGCAATGCTTCGCAAATGCTGAGCGCAGATTTAGGGGCTGCGCCAAGTTCTGGAGAGGAGTTGGTGGAGGGAAGGGAGGCGAGGCAGGGTCTCAGTGGGTCGCGGAGGCGAGCGCCCCCGCCTGGTGGGGGCAGGATCCCCCTTGGCTCTCCAGAAGGTGCGCGAGAAGCCACCTCCGCGACCCGCTCACCCTGTGCGCGAGAGGACGAACGTTGATCTGGGAACCTCTTCGGCGTGAGCCGGTGGGAGAAGCCGCCGCGTTTCCGTCAGGACACTTTTCGCTGCGACACCCACCTCCTCCTCCTCCTCCTCCTCCTCCTCCCCCACCACCTCCAACCTCCCCCCAGGAAGAGCGAGGTAGAAGCCCCCCTCGCTCAGCCCCACCCTGACAGAGACCCTCCCCACCTCCTCAAGGCACCCCGCGTTCTCCCCCCCCCCGTCCTCAGTTTCCCCTTCTCTCCCCTGAGGAGCCTGGGCTGCTGGTGAGCAGCTGCAGGGGGAGGCAGCGGGGCAAGAAGGCACCTGGCTCTGGATGCCCACGGCTTTGCTTTCTGGGGGGAGCGGAGGGGCACCTGGGGAGGCTTACCTCCCTCTTATCCTAATATCCCTCTCTGCTATCAAGCGGGGCGGCGGGTTGGTGGGTGGAGGCTGCTGCTGCCAAACTGACGTTTGGAGTCGGATGCCAACTCCCCGAAACCTGAAGGCTTGGGTCCTTTTACCTTTGCCAGAACGTGCGTGCCTGCTGGATAGGTGCCACCGATCCCATATATCGCTTTCTCTGGATCATTGCTGCCGGGCAACTTTGCTGCTTCTTGGGTTGCTACTTCTAGATCCGCCTGCCGTGCCTCGGGTGCCAAGGTGGCATTGCTCAATCTCTTCCTCTTTCTTCATGGTAACTTTGGACCTGGGCCACGTTCTGTTGCCGGCTACGATCCAACATGCGCCCCGGATTGGTGCCGCTAACTGTTTCACTCAGATCCGTGCCATCCACTGCCAGCTAATACTGCCGCCTTGGATCGGAGACTGGAAGACCCCTGTGTTCTCCACCTGGACATTACAGCTTTCTTCACTCCAGGATGGAAGCAAAGGGCATATTCTGGTGCCTGCCTCACCTTGGCATGAGGTTTTGGTGCAGAAATGAGAGTTGAAATTGAGACTTTGGAACGCCACCCAAGCAGGGTAAGTTTGGATCCAGTTCTGCATGTGGAGGAAGGGAGCTAACTGAGAGAGAAAGTAACCTGGGTGTCTACTAAAAAAGATCTTTTGGAGCTTTGATGCCAGTCTTTAGGCTGTGTGTAAGTCTGCAAGACTAGGAGTTTAGGAAGGCTGTTGCATAACCTAATGACAGGTTGGCCTATATTAGCATGTTGATGGAAGAGCCCAGAGTTGGGGATGGAGGCAGCTGATGCCTACAAAAAGTGGAGGTGCTCCAAGTCCCACCCACCCCACCAAAGCTCCCCCACCATATCTTCCCTCAGCTCCACCCACCAGAGCCATTCCCATTTATTCCACCCCAGCTTTGACCATATGAATGACCATGATAGCTAATTTGATCTTCATTATCAGTATGCCTCTAAACACCCTGCTCTGTAAGCTTCCCAGAAGCATTTGGCAGAATGTTGGACAAAACCAGAAATGGAGGACAGGCAGAGGAGACATATGAACCCCAACCCCACATTTGACCACACATTCCCACTGCGACACAAATTGCCTGCAATACTTTGGTATAGCTGAGGTGTAATAATATCAGGACTTTCCCCCCAACAGCCTCAGGTCAGGGATACTCACACATTTCTAGGTGTTAGTGAAGAGGTGTATACTGGTAGATACTATAGACCTAGATTCTGGCACTACAGTTCCACATTTTCTAAGTTCTTTCCATTTTTAGTGGTTCCTTCTCCATGTTGTAACCCTCCTTGCCTGAGTAGAGGATTAAATCTTATCACATCTTCCTACTGTGGCCTTTTAGCCAGCATTTCTTTAGATCAGGCATAGGCAAACTCGGCCCTCCAGGTGTTTTGGGACTACAACTCCCATCATCCCTAGCTAACAGGACCAGTGGTTCAGGGATGATGGGAGTTGTAGTCCCAAAACATCTGGAGGGCCGAGTTTGCCTATGACTGCTTTAGATAGATCCTCTGCCATCTAACTCTGCTGTAATGGTTGATGGTATTATATATACAGTACCTGCTATAGATGGGGTAGGCAGGTGTTGTTGTTTTTTCTGTTGAGGGCCACATTCCTTCAGGGGTCATCTTTCAGGGTGGCCAAATGCTAGCAGTAGATGGAGCCAGAATTGATGGGAAGAGCCACAAACATATTTGTTCTGGGTTAACTAATAAGGAATAAACATCACTCTGCTTCTATTTTCACCACTTTTACTTCAGGTTAAACTACCAGCTCTATACAGGTCTACTCAGAAACAAGCATCACTGGGTTTGATAGGGTTATTCTCAAATAAGTATATAAATAGTTTGTTTTTTTTTAAAAAAGTACAGTACTGTACAACACACCAATACAATTAATGTTCTGGAGTGCATGTGAAAGCACACCCCTACTAATTTGTTTTCAGTGCACTGCGGGGGGGACGATTCCATTTCTGCAAACTGTACACTGAATAGTGTTCCTGGAATACCAGAACATTGGATAGAAGTATGCTTTTAATTGCAATTATTTTTAGAATGTTTTAATCTGTTTCAACTTTGTTTTTATTTTTAAATTGTATATCTGTTTGCCGTCCTGGGCTTATTTGGGTGGAAGGGTGGGATATAAATTCAGGTGATGATGATGATGGTATAGGCAGAAAAAAATTAAAACCAGTTTATATGTATCATTCAAAATCTTTCCCCTTCTAGTTGTTCTGAAACTACATAGAAAGGGGAGGAGGAGGAAGAGAGAGAGAGAGAGAGAGAGAGAGAGAGAGAGAGAGAGAGAGAGAGAGAGAGAGAGAGAGAGAGAGAGAGAGAGAGAGACGATAGAAAAAATAAGGAAGAAGCCAACAGGAAGGAGGAACTCAGGGTGGGGGGGGATGGAAGTATGAGCTGGAAGCCCCATAAAACAATGTTGGGGGCTTTAGATCACCCACCTGTAGCCTACAGCTCAGTAAGATCTGGTTCTTTCCACAGATGGTAAAAAACAAAGTTTGCATTCACATGCTACTTTGTACAGTATGTGCCTTTAGGGGTTTTGCTAGGAAGCTTCCTTGGAACTCAACATGTGTGAAATCTCCAAATCTAGGGAAGGTGCAGCCCAGGCAAGTGTGAAGTCAGTCCCGCAATGTCCAATAGGAACGGTACTTAATTAAATGTGTGTAGGATTACAGGGTTAGTAACTTTATCTGCTGGGGCTGTAAGCTTCATAAATGAACCAGTTAAAATTTTTCAGTCCAGTCCTGTGCTTGTTTGTCAAATTCAAGCAGATTTACTGCCAAATAAGTGTGGTTAGGATTGCAGCCTTAGACCTGCCCGGGAGTAAGTCCCATCAACCAAAGTTGTTGGGTAGTGTTGTACAGTAAGGACGCAGTGACTTATGTGTAGGTATTGTGGTTCTGATATTGGTGTACCAAGTGTGAATAAGAAAACATTCAAAATGCCTCTTATTCTAAACCATGAGTGGTAGCTGTTCTTTATTACAGTGCTAGCTATATTTGGCTTCTCTAAAGGGCTATATTAGTCTCTCTAAAAGGCATCTATATTGAGGGTTGGTTATATGCTAATTTTATTTACATTTATTAATGAAATTGTTTCTTTAAAAAAAAAAAGACAAGTGGGTGATAAATCAATTGCAGTGCTGTACAGCTCTTTTAACTGGCTGACAGCTAGGGCTGGGCGATATATCATAGAATCATAGAGTTGGAAGAGACCACAAGGGCCATCCAGTCCAACCCCCTGCCAAGCAGGAAACACCATCAAAGCATTCCCGACAGATGGCTGTCAAGCCTCCGCTTAAAGACCTCCAAAGAAGGAGACCACCACACTCCTTGGTAGCAAATTCCACTGTCGAACAGCTCTTACTGTCAGAAAGTTCTTCCTAATGTTTAGGTGGAATCTTCTTTCTTGTATCATCCCAAACCGGTAGAAGTCCATATCATGATAACTGTTTCATAATTTTTGATCTGGCAATATATCACGAATCCTGTGTGTGCACTTTGCAAAAATCATGATGCGGGAAAAACTGTGATGCCAGCCAATGCCTCTACATACTGGTAGCTCCATTGTTATTTCAGACATCGTGATATATCAGTATATTTTGCAATGTTTTGCTGGTGATATATCTCGATCTTGAAAACCAGATATTGCCCAGCCATACTGGCAGCCCTGCATAACTGCAGCTCTAAAAGTTGTGTGACCCATATGGTTCCCCTCACACTTTTCCCAATTAATGTGCTTTTTTTCTTATTGCAGACTTGGCATTCCAACCCAAGGGAATACACATAAGGAGAGATACTTATGGAGCTGCAGAGACATTCCAAGTCTACAGGAGACCCCCAAAGACCACCAGAAACCTTGGAACCCCTCAATCCACAAGAGCCTGCAAGCCATGTGGGACAACCCATCAAGCTGGAGCTGGGGGGTGAGGGAGGGGGTGTCCAAACATTGCCTCCTAAACTCTCTCGCCCGCCATTGCCTTCTCCTGGTAGCGCCCTCCTTCAGGGATTGAATGGGCTGCCAGGAGCAGGGAGGCGGGCACTTGTTCCTGGAGGGGCAGGAGGCACAGAACAAGGGGAACCCTCTCGATTGGGGCGCTACTTGCTGATTGACAGCCAGGGACTGCCATACACCGTGCTGGTGGAAGAGGGGGTGGGAGCGGCAGGGGACCCGGAAGGGGGCGGGAGTGGAGGGTCCTTGCGTAAGGTGTACAGCTGCCCTGTGTGCTCGCGGACATTTGAGTACCTGTCTTACCTGCAGCGCCACAGCATCACTCACTCGGAGAGCAAGCCCCACGTTTGCCGGGCATGCGGCAAGGCCTTCAAGCGCACGTCCCACTTGGAGCGCCACAAGTACACCCACTCGGGCCGGAAGCCCCACCAGTGCCCCATCTGCCAGCGCAGCTTCCGTGACTCGGGGGAGCTCTCGCACCACCAGCGGGTGCACACGGGGGAGCGGCCCTACCAGTGCGAGGCCTGCCACATGCGCTTTGGGGAGCGCAACACCCTCCAGAGGCACATCCGCCGGAAGCACCGCCTGCAGCTCCTCCCAACGCCGTAAAGGCCGGCCTTTTCGAGACTGAAGTTGTGCCACGAGAGAATCGGCATGAGAACCTCGCTGCCCACCCAGGCCTTAGATATCTACCACCTGGGCTCAGCTAGTACCCACCCATGCTACTGCAACCTGATATTTCTCCATTTGCTAGCCCAATGACTAGCTGTTGCGTGGGGAAAATGGGAATGGAGAACCTCGCCCACCTATGCCACAAACTATCCGGCATGCGATAGCTACCTTGCAAAATCCCAGCTTAGGTCCCTCCTGCCTTCTCATGCCGCAAGGACTTGGTATGGACACACTGGCCTACCTACTGCCTTTTGTAGAACCTTGTCTATCCTGTCTGTCTGTGCTCCTCGCAACCTGGCAGGGGGATTCTTTGCCTCCTACTTTGTCACCACCCGAGTTTCCACTACCCCCGTAGGTCACTCACATCCAGCATGGATTCACGGGCCGACCTCTGCAACTCAGAGCATGGCCTGCTAGCATCTGTTTATGCCACAGTGTCGTAGGGAGAAGTTCTAGTGGCATATTGGGGGTATGTGGAGGGAGTAATCCAGCAGACCCTGCCTAGAACCTGCATTATGGCACAGACAGTGTCTCCTCTGTGTATGCCTGAAGGGTATGCTATCATGCAGAATGGCAATGCATGCCTGTTAAAAACCTCATCAGCAGCAGACTTGGCCCTCGAATCTACTAGGGGCTAGCCCTCTCATGTATGCATTGTGACCCACAGACACAGTACAGAGACCTCAACCTATCAGGAAAACTAGTGCATGCCTATTTTAGGAAGATCTGCTTTGCTTTCATGCAGAATTTGGTTCCAGATTAAGAGCAGGTGGTGGGCAGCCATGAAGAGAACTCTCCTTACTGTACAATAGCCATGCAGGTCTTCAAATTAAATTTAGCAAGAGGTTCAGATTGAATCTGGCAAATTTTGGTTCTTTATTTTGAGTCCCCTGCAAGCGTCTCATACAGCTGCATGGCTACTTGGTGTACAATGGAGGCTATCGCCTTCAATCCTGACATTCCACCTCAAGAATGCTTGGGCCCAAATTCCCCCCCCCTCCTTCCCTTACAATAAAGAGCCTATTGAAGGAGCATAAGCAAGAGGCTAGAGGAGGCTGGGTGGAACATCAGCTGAATTCCACATGCAGGAGGAAAGTCACTTTTCTTTAAGGCAGTGCCCAAATTACAGGGGAGCCACAGAGGGCCTGGCACCATTTACCTGTTGCAGCAGCCCCCTTAGCTACTGCTTTTTGAAGGCTACAGGGGACCAAAATTTGGATAAAATTGGAAGGAGTCCAGGGTTTATTTGGCATTTCCTTAAGGCTCCTCCTAACCTGCCCTTCCATCTATAAAGCACTGCTTTAATGAATTCTGCCTCTGAATTATTATTATTATTAATTTTAAAAATCTAGATGGGGAGTATGGGTGTTGAAGGATGGAATACAGGATATTCCCCAACTTGCCAGCCTTAACAGTCTCTTATTTCCAAACCCTCCAGATTTTTCCAAGGAAACAGAGTTGGTGATTCTACATTCCTTCCAGCGGCTGCTGCTGCTGCTGCTGCTGCTGCTACTGGTAGTCCAGCCTCCAGGTCAGATCCATGTGTGGACCCATCAACTCTGGTCAGGCCTTGTTTTCTTCTGCTCCCTAGTTAGAACCATTTCAATCAGCTTCCCAAATAGTTGCAGGCCATGGTCTATATACTTACGGGGTGGGTGGGTTTCAACCCCAGATATGCAGCAACAGAAAATGTTGGTCTTCATCCCAGGCTTACTGCCTGTGGGGTGTATGTGATAAGACTGCTGTGGTTTCCTACAATAATTAACAAACATAGAATCTCTGTTTCCTCGACAGGGAGAAACAATCAGGAGACATCGATATACAAGCATGTGTTCCAAGGTATCGGCTAGCCTGGTACCTCCAAAGTTTGCCAGGGAGATTCCTGGATCATGTTTCCTCTGCTTCATATTTAGTGTGGAATTTTTAAACTGTGTGTGTCCTCTTTTTTTTTTTATTAAAAACAATCCTCTGGGGTTTTGGTTCATATTTGTGTGCTAAGCGAATAAAGTTCTGCTGTGTTACTTCCATCTCGTTGAGAGGATGTAGATCCATTGGCAAGAATTCAGCCCTTTGCTGGGATTGAGAAGAGTGCCTTTCAGCTGTGTAACTTCCAGACATTTGCAAAAGGTCTTTTCTCAAGATGTGGAGAATCAGTTGATTTCCTTGAACATAGAAAGGGGTGGGGGTGCTATAGGGGTAGAGCAGCTGCTCTCCATTGCAGATGGTCCTAGGTTCAATCCCTGACATCTCCAGGTAGGGCTCAGAGAAACTCCACTCTGAAACCATGGATTGCTGCTGCCTGGCACTGTGGAGTGGACAGAAGAGATGGCTCAGTGGTTTGCCCCAGCTTTCTATAAAGAGGTTTTGTTGAAAGAGGAAGCGTGGGATGCACACTGCACGTAGTATCCTTTTATGAACTCTTTATTTTTTAACAAAAACCAAATATGCATCAAGAATCTGCCAGCTGAGTACTCAAAATATGTAAATCAATAAAATGTAAGTATATCACTTGTTTTGCATAAGCTTTCTCAGCTACATGCTTTATTATGAACCCAACATTTGCTTTTCCAGAGAATTTGGAACGCTTATTTAGTTTTAAAAGCTGGGTATGTTAGCCTACCAGGATAAAGCGGTACAGGGACATGAGCACAGAGGTCGAAGAAGGACTAGAGTAAATGCTCGTTTTCCCAGCTTGACCCATACATTGGCCAAGCAGTCTAGAAACTTGCTTTGGGGGAGGGGAGGTGGAATGAAAACAGGCTGCTTGGAAATGCACATTCTGCTTTGAAAAACTGCATACAGAATTGTTCAAAGCAAACTGACTTCAGTGCAGAGTATGTTTTAGGGCAGGGGTGGTCAACTCCCAAGAGACTGCAATCTACTCTCGGGCGTTAAAAACTGGCAATGATCTACCCCCTTTTTTGGGTTCAGGTCAAAGTTGTTGAGTTTTTTCAGGGAGGAGGTAAAATGTTGAGCTTTTTTTTAGGGGAGCCACAGTTGTTCAGCTTCTTTGGGGGGAGCCAATGATCTACCAGTGATCTACCGCAGACATCCAGTGATCTACTGGTAGATCACAATCTACCTGTTGGACATGCCTGTTTTAGGGTGTACATACTGGTTTGATGACATCCTACTTCCCAGTCTAGAGAGAAAAGACAAAAGTTGTTACAGCTGAGATGCTGGTATGATAGTATATGTTAGAAATATATTTTTAAACCTGCTTTTTCATGAGGAATTTGTATGGAATTGTGTGTGATGTGGGGGAAGTGGACAGGGAGGAAAAACCTCTCAGGGCCATCCTGAGGATGTTAGAAGATTCCAGAAAGGCACATGTGCCTGGTTGAACTGTGGAATTTGCTCCCAACAGTATGAAGTTCTAGCCACCAACCCAGACAGACAAATTCATGGAGGATGAGACAGATAGGTACTAATCACAATGGCTGTGTTCTATCACCCAGTGTTGGAGGCAGTGTGCCTCTGAATACCAGTCACAAAAGGGGAGAGGGCTGTTTCACTCAAGCCCTGCTTGTGGTCTTCCCATTGGCATCTGGTTCACCAGTGAAAGAACAGGATATGGACTAGGTGGGGGTGGGGGCTGGTCGTTTTATACTCTCGTGAGGAGAATAAAGATGCAAACGCGATTTTTAACTGCAACACGACCACATGGAACCGCAAAAAGTGCTTTGCAGCACAGACCCTATTCTAATTCATCCTGGTTTATTACACCGCGGATAAAGCGTATTTGAACTAAGCTAAATTACAGAACCACCAGCCTCTGATTCTCCCCGCTTTGCAAGCGGGGCGGCTGTGTCTTTAAACGAAGGAAGGAGGTGGGGCGGGGGGAAAGAGTGGTCATGTATTGCTTGTATTTCTGACTGCAGACACAAAGCGAGGGCCATCTCCCAGTTCCCTTTAATTTCCTTTTTGGTTGCATTTAAAGGGGAAGTGCGCATTCGGGATGGGGAGGAGGGAAAAGGGGGAGGGGAGTTTTCCCAACTGTTTCTTCCCTCTGAAGGAGGCGGAAAGTTGCACAGGGACGGCGCCGCCGCTGCAGAATCTCTCCGGTACCAGCCTGGATGGAGCAGGTACAGGTGAGGGATTCCTTTCTGGAGGAGGGGACACCAGCGGCCAGGAGCGGCTGCCGGGTGCAATGCTCGAGGATGAGTAGGGGACCCGTGTGCCAATGGGGGGGGCAGGCGGGGGGGCAGAGGGAGGGACAAAGGGACCCCGAAGTCAACCCAGAGGCGCGGGGCGGAGGGCTTGCAGCACGAACACCGTCGATGGCGCTCCCCGCGGCCCCCTGCAGCCTGGCCAGCGGCGGGTCCCCTGCCCTCCACCTTTGGCCATGCTCGCCCAGCTCCGGGCTATTGTTCTCTCGTCTCCGGTTCCGCCAAGAAGCCAGACTCGTTCAGGGAGGATGACGAGCTGGATTTTTTGGGGAGATCGCGGCTGGGGGGGGATGTGGACGGGGCTGGGACGCTTTTGGCTGGCAGCCAAGATGCCCGGGAGGGAGGGGGCCGGTGAAATTTGGAGGGCAGGCGGCTGGGTGCCAGGCTTGGAGGGAGTGGGCGAGTTAAGAGCCCGGGAGGGGAACTCGGGAGCCGGGACGCTGTGCTGGGCTCTTTGATTGGTTCAGAGGCTCCATAGAAAGGGGCCTAGGAGGTAAGAAAGGAAGATTTGGGGCAGGTGGGGGGGGGTCAAGGATGGCATTTTCTGGGCCAGGCCGAAAGCTCATCCAGCCGGAGGCGCTCACAAGCAGGGCTGAGCAAAGATGATGGTGGCCCTCCCGTTTCTTGTTTACCCCCCACCCACATCTCTGATTCAGAGGTAAACAGCCTTTTCACATGGAGTTTCCCTGCAGTGATCCTGGGTTGTCTGAGAAGGGAGCAGCAGGCTTGGAGTTGGGATGCTTCGGATGAGCACTGAAAACTGTGAAGTCCAGCCAGTCAGCTTGGCGGTCAGGACGCCTGGGTTCCTTGGCTAGGATCTAAACCAGGGGGGAAATTGGATTAGAGCTAAGAGCTGAACAAGTTATTTGGGAAGTTCAGGACACACTGGATATGGGGGAGACTCCTGCATTCTTGGGTGTAGAGTGAGGTCTGATTTAAGCTTGGGGTAGCAGACATGCTTGTTTATTCATTTAAAGTATTTGAACCCAACTCAAGCACATTAAAACACATTGTAAAGACTTCCTAGTAAGTTCTGCTTCTAGCTGAAATTCAATGGGAACTATGCTAGAGAATTCTGGGAGATGATTCATACAGAATTTAAAAAGATCCTTAAGATCACATTTCCCCAAAGACCTGAGGCCTTTCTGTTAGGATATCCCAAAAAAGGCACTCAATCTCTTTAAACGCAACCACCACAGCTGAAGTGGTATATGCGAAAAAATGGAAAGAAAAAAAAATACCCACGAAAGAAATATGGCAGATTAAATTGATAGAATATACAGAATTAGTAACTATGACCTTGAAACTAAGAAATAAGGATGAGTCACGGATAAGAGATGCGTGGAAGTGTTTTGAAAAGTACCTCAAAGGGTATAATAGTCAGTTTAACCTACAAGTAGGAATGAACATAAGAGCAGCAGATATCATTAAATAAATAAAGTTTTGAAACAAAAATAGGCAGAATAATAGATTATGCAACCGACAAAAGACTACATAGAATACCATGGAAAGTTTGACTGGGAAGTCCAAGGATAAGAAACAATGATGAATATTTTATGTTGTATATATAAGTTGTAAAAATGCATAAAGAAAGAAAGAAATTCAATGGGATCACACAAGAGTGAACCTCTCTGTGGCCACATGGAGTCTGGGGAATTGTCTGCCCAAGGAGACCCTTCTGGTGTTTCCTCTGATAATTTTTTGCCTTTGGGTTTAAGACAGATCAATTCCAGCTGACATTTGTTTAATTGGGCAATTTTTATTTCCTTCAACATTTTGACTGCTGCTGTTTTGTTTTCATGTTCTCAATTGACCAGCTTAACTTGGTTACATTGATGTTGCTTTTATATTTTGCTTTTAGCCTCGTTGGGCTTTCTTAGATAGAAAGGTTGAGTAGAAATTTACTTAAATGAAGCCAGCATGTGTGCTTGGGTTAGGGAAGGGGGGTGAATTACATTCGCAGCCCCCCATTCCCCGATTCCTTCAGGATTTAGCCGAATCATCTTCCTCTTCAGCCTTCTAAAAGCAATAGGTAAGGAAACCAGGCCTCTACTGCTCCCTGTGTAATTCAAGCTCTGGCTATTTGATATGCCCACCCTACCCACTCTGTTTACATCTTTCCTTTCCTGCTATTTCCAGGGGAAGATGCTGTGAAGCAGGCATTCTGCTGGTGTGGACTCGCCGATGGAAATCCAGCTGGTTAGAGTGAAAGAAGAGGCAACTCCAGGATTGCCCCCCGTCTGCCCGCTGTGCCAGGAGGAGCTGCCGAGTCTTGCTGGGCCCAAAGGGCAGGCTCCACAATGCCAGGGCTGCAAAAGCCTCTTGGTCGAGCCCCGGGGATGGTTGCCTGGCAACCAAGAGGCCCTGTCCTTCCCTGCCGAGAGGCCTTACAGCTGCTCCTTCTGCCCCAAGCGCTTCAAGAGGGCCTCAGACCGACGCGACCATGAGCGGGTGCATACAGGCGAAAGGCCGTATGGCTGTGGCATCTGTGGCAAGCGTTTTACTCAGAGCTCAGTGCTCTCTGGCCACATGCGCATTCATACTGGTGAGCGGCCCTTCCGCTGCGGCGTCTGCTTTAAGTCATTCAACAACGGCTCCAACTTCCGCAAGCACCAGCGCATCCACGGGCAACCGTTAGGCTATGGCGACCAGGCAGGCGATGGAAAGGACTGTGTCTTCCTACCTGAGAAGAAGTTGAGCCAGCTGGCGGAAAGACAAGGTGGCTACAGTATAAGCCCTGGCCTGCCCCCAAGACAAAATGGCTGCCAGGTCGTCAAAGAACTGAGGGAAGGCGAGAACAAGAGAGGCCATGTCCCAAATAGCCCTTATGTGAACGGCTTTAGCCAGGATAGCAGCCTGAGGCAACCTGGTGACGATGTGGACCATTTCAAGCGAATGAGACTAAGGGAAGATAACGCTAGTTGTGGCCCTAACCGTGAACTGAGGCAAAGTAGCCATTCTAAAGGTCTAAGGCAGGCAAGTGATAGCAAAGGTGGACTGGGGGGAAATAGTGATAACAGCCAGGGACTGATGCAAAATGGTCAGAGTTTCAGACGCCAAAAGTACGTCGGTGGTGAAAATCCCACTATAGGCCTGAGGCAAAATAGAGCAGAGGGAAGCCACACTCAGGGAGAACAGAAGCATCATGTCGGCAGCCACAATGGCAAGCTACTGTTAAACGATGGCATTTGTAGGAAAAGCCTTTTGGAAGCTGGTGGCCACAAGCTAGGTCAAGAGAGTTTAGTAAGGAGAACAAATGAAGACTACCTCAAGGGCCCAAAGCATAGTAGTGGGGAGAGCATTGGTGCCCACATAAAGCAGAATGGCAGAGGGGAATGCCCTGTCAGCGCACTGAATCCAAGCAGGCGCCTCAGCACCTCAGTGCCAAGACAAAATGGCCACCATGGAATTGCTGCCCATGACCTCAGACAAAATGGTGCTGGCCACTTCAGATTGCTGAGGCAAGATGGCAGCAGCAACAAGCAGAAAGAGGTGGCATTTCAAGGTTGTGTCCCGGGGAAGATTAATGCTCTCACAGCAAAAGTGTCTGTCTGGTCCTGTCCTGATTGGGAAGAGACCGATTTGGAGACAAGAAGCGAAAGGGGGGAATTTGAAGGATGTTCTCCCTTAGACATGCCTGCTGGTGTATCTCCCTGGGAACTGGAGAGCCCTGAGCCATGCTCTCTGCCTTACAATATTTCCACATCTCCTGGTCATGGCTCCTTACAAGAGGAGTTTAGAAGCACCGCTCAGCACTGGGAAGAAGAGGGGAGCTCTGCACCTTGCTTTCCTTTCCAAGATCCCGAGCCTTATGATCAGCCCTCCCAGTCAGCATTCGATTCCAAGCCTTTCCTCTGCTTTGCATGCCCCAAGCAGTTCCGTCGTGCCACAGATCTGAAGGAGCACCTGCGGGTGCACACGGGCGAACGGCCCTTCGGGTGTGCTGTCTGTGGCAAGAGGTTCACTCAGAGCTCAGCCCTGGCCACCCACCGGAGACTGCACACTGGGGAGAAGCCCTTTGAATGTGCCGTGTGCTGCCGGCGCTTCAATAACTCTTCCAATTTTGCCAAGCATCGCCGGCTTCATGGGCAGGAGGGTGCTGGGCCTGGTGGTAAAGGGGTGGCAAAAGACCAATGGAGTGCCAAGTCACAGTGACTCTTGAGGAAGTTCTCCATGGGGAGATGGCACACTAGCTGTTGGCAGAGCTGCACATATTTCTGCACCATTGCAACAGTGGATGCTGATTTCAGCGTCTTTGAGAATCTCATTTTTAACTTTGTGGAACAAACAGCAAGCTTCTAGCCCCACAGGTGTGTTTCGGATAGAATGCCAAACTATGGTTATATGTTTCATGAGCAAGCCTTGGGTGCAGGTTACTTACCCCCTCTTTCTTGTTTCTGGTTCTTGGCAAATAAGAGATTTTCTGCAAACTAGACCTAGAGATTATAATCAAACCATGGTTTCTAATTCTGGCTTGCAAATAAAATATGGTTGTTTTAATCCAAGTTTACAAAGAACAAAGCACAGGAGGAAATTGGAGCGGGGTGGGGGAGGGGAGAGGAGTGAGCAGTCAGTAGTCCAGTTACTCAGGAAAGGGTATTTTATGCAGCAACACTCTCTATGTGGAAATTCTCCCCCATGGGATATTCGTTTGGTTCCTACAGGAGAAATTTTTTAACATAAATTGAAAACACTTTTATTTACCCAGGCTTTGGGGTCAAACTTGAGTTTTTGCAATTCTCAAGGTAGTGTGCTGTTGTTGTTGTTGCTGCTGCCACCAGCAATATTTGTTTTATTTGTAGCTTTAGGCCACCCTGTGCTCCTATTGGAAGGGTGAGGTACAACAATGATGTATTAATAAGTCTAAAGGCTTGATTATGTAAAGTGTGGTTTGGCATTCTATCTAAATGTAGCCATAGGCTTGAGGGCTAGGATCTTGCAGCTCTTTTTGTTTGCAATTACCTGTGAACCAAATCTTACTACTTTTCTTGGTTTGGGTATTACATCTGAACCAAACTAATGAAGAGAGAGGCCTAAAGTGCATGGCTAACGGTTGGTAACATTTCTGAAATTGGGGCAAGGAGTAGCTGAGCACTTCTAGAAACCAGTGCCTTGTACAGGTGTCTGCCCCTTCCCACTGCTAGCAGAAGAAAAATGGTATTATATGAAATAAGCAAGTTGTCATTTACTTGTGCAACTGTACACAATTGCTAGAGTGCAGATGGTTTGGGCTGCAATCCTGTATCAATTTTCTTGGAAGAAAGCCCAATGAACTCATTATGTACAGTACTCATATGTAATAGTACATAGGATTGTACTATTAGATACCAACACTAGGTATACTGATGCAGTATTGGGTTGTTGCTGCTTTTTTTTAAAGAGTAGATGCATGGTCCTGCTCATAGCGATCTTAACCCACAATTTCTAATGTGTGTTTTTACCCTCAGGAGGGCAAATCTGAAACGATTTTTTAAAAATGCATTTGAAAAGAGTAAATAAAGAAGATGAAAATCAAGATTTGTTCATGTTACAAGTTGGGGTCAAGGTCTTTAGAAGAAAGGTCCCCCAGTCTTGTAAAAATTGTAAGCAAAAATCCAAAGGTAGAAATAAAATATTCTGAAAAGTTGTCTTAGCCATGTTTAAACCAAATTATTCTTGACATTTTGCTTTGCAAGCACAAGCCAGTTAAAAAAATATTTTGTTTAACGTAGTTGAGTTTGCATATAACTCTAATGGAAAAATTTGTTGAACCAACCTCTCAGGCTACTTGCTGTTACCAAAGATAGTTCCACTAAACAGCTACCTTAGATATCCATTCCAATTATTATTATCAGTCTAGACCTCTCTTCATGAACTCTTTTGTTTTCTAGCTTCCCCCCCCCCCCCCGAGACTAGGCATTCTCAGTTCAGCATTTCTCATTGCAGATCTTGCAGTGTAAACATTTAAAGTTTACGTGGTCTCCAAGGGTGGGCTTTGACAGCCATTTCCTGTATGCAGCACTTTTGCATCATTGGCTGAGCTGGGTGAATTGTACCAATCCCACAAGAGAAAAAAATTCCATGTTAAAGTATTACCTCCAGTTTAAATTGTCAATGTTTTTCATAGTGCTTAAGCTCCATTTGTGATAGCAGATATATTTAAGTATCTATTTCAAAATGGAGCATCACCGAAATGTCTGTCACACAAGATCATGTAGATTTACCTGGTGTTAATCCAGGCCCCTCTCATATACATTATAGGGGGGAAAAAGAAACAAGTGCTAAACGCAACCTTATGTGCCAGATGCTCTCCAGCTTCTCCAACTTGCTCATCCTCTTAGGGATGAGCCAAAATTTAACCTAGCTCAAGTGGTAGAGCAGAGACTTTGCAAAGAGGTCCCAGGATCAGTTACTGACATCTTAATGTAAAAGGATCGGATAGCAAGTGGTGAAGGAAGACTTTTTGCCCGAGGGTTCTGGAAAACTGCTGCTAGTCAAAGGAGACAACACAAGACTACATCAGGGTGGTCCAATGCACAGCCCTCAATACCTTTTTTGGCGGCCCTCAGCAACATTTGATGTCCCCCCCCACCAGGTCTTGCGCTGCCTTCTCAAAGTTTGTGGGCCATGGGTTCCGTGTCCAAGTACTCCTGTGGCCTACTTGGTTTGAAAAGTTGGACCGCCCTGGGCTATATGAACAAACACCTACATCTGGTATTAGGCAGTTCCCCTGTAAAGTTAAGGAGGAGGAAAGGTTTCTCAAAAACAATTCTTCCTCACTTTATTTGCGTGCAAAGTTTAACATTCTGATTCACCCAGTTTCTAGATACTATCAGAATGCTCTGTTCCTGAAGTGCAAAAAGAGATAAAAGCATCCTATTTCAATGCATCCAATTTCCTGCATTTTTTGAATGCCAATAAGTTTGCTTCCAAGGATCATCCAAACCATCTCCATCTCCAGTAGCCTATGGTAGAGAAGAGTTATAAGTGCTGGTACTCAACAGTTTGCTTCCGAATGTTCGATTTCTAGGGATGACCTCAACATTATTTTTAAATGTGAGATTCCACCGAGCCTCCTCTACCTTGCCCACTTCTTTGTACCAACTTGTTGGAGAGCTGTGGCTCATGTAGCTAAGGCACCTCACTTAGAATAAGAAAGCCTTACCCACTGCCCTGATTGGCTGAAGGAGGGACCCCAGGAGGGCAGAAAACCCCTTCTAGTAGAAGACTCTGCAAGATTTCTGGCAAACCCACCTTGATCTTTCTCCCGTGGCTGGGTATAGGATTCTGCTCTTCACACAGCCCAGCTTGTCTCAATGTTTCAAGATCTGATAACCAAATACTAGCCACTGTGGGTATCCATCTCCCTTTTTTAGCTGCAGTTCTTAGGGATCTACAAGCCCTCATGATGTTCTGCCCTTTACATGGTCCCAACACTTCAGGAAGCCCTGTCCAGTGGTATAGCTACTTGGGATTCTTAAAGTTAAGCTCCCTCCACACAAACAGTTAGCAAAACAAGAAAATCTGGAGCCCTCTCAATGCATGGGACGTACACTTTCCAATTCTTATTTTTTAATGTTTGTTTAGTCTGTACATCGTAAATCAGACACTTTTAAAACAATAGCTTGGTTTAAAACACAAACACACGCTCCCATTCCCCTAACCCCGACTGAGAAAAACACACGCTGTACAGTTCCCAAAGGGGCACCACCAAGGAGGACGGGACAGGTTATATCGGTCCAGGCCCATCAGCTGCATGGACAATGAGGGGGTCCTATACATATTATATTTTAGTACACGTTATCATAAGGGACTTGAATCTTGGCACCAAAAGTACTGCACTTCCTATGGCCAATGGGGAAAAGGGGTAGTTAGAAAAAGAAGTATTTATATATAAACGTATGTATTTATAGATCTGTATTAATATAAAAAGTCATCTTGCTAACATGATTGCAATGGGTTGGATCCTATCTGCAGCAGGACTCTTTCAGAGATCACAGTCTGGGAATGTTTGAGTCCTGTCTCAAAAATGTCCATCTCCCAGTTTGGGATGAGTGGGGAGCGTGGGAAAACATCGCCCGCTGTCAGAACCAGAGAATCCATGTTCCCCAATAAACTGGAGGGTTGATGGAAGTTCAGATGATTGTGTGTCTTGCGGCATCTTAAAACGTCAGGTCTGATGCTGGGAGAAGACAGAAGGATCTTCACAATTCCCATTCACAGCAGGCAAGGCATCAGGGGTGATGAGAATCTGTAGGACAGCCAGCATCCTAGTGATGCACACACTTCAGAACTAAGAATCCATCCAGGTATATTTATATAAAAGGCAGAGCAGTGAAGCGGGAAGATTAGTTGGCAAGTCTTGATCGTGTACTCCAACTGGGTCTTCAAAAGTATCCCATTGCCCAACCAGAATTAAAACCTGGAACACCTGTCTTTGACCTTAGTCCCTGCAGAACTTCCTCACAGAATTCAAGCCAAAGAATGCCGCCTTCTGGGCCTCTTACTCTCCAATCCCCTGACCCCTCTACTCCTCTTATAGAGGAAAATTTGAAGTGCTGTTCAGCTCTTTTTTTTAATAGCATCTTTCACATGAGAGTGAGGCATGGCAATTTCACATCGCACCAACTATCCAAACCAAACTACAACGGAGAACAGGGAAACATACTTGGAAAAATCAAACCACTCCTAGAACGAAGAGTGGGCACAAGCTTCATTTCTTAAGCAAACCTGATCTTAACAGGTGACAGCAGGCAGATGAGCAGAGTGCCTGCTCTCTGGCATTAGAATTTTGGCTGGAAACAAAGATAGCCATTTTGTCCTCAGCTGCCTCTCTTCACCTGTAAATAAAAAAATTAAAAGGGTGAGTGGGGAGGCGAACTCTCTCTTGCCACTTTCTAACCATTGTGAATACAGGAGGTGATTAAGGGGTGTTAAGATGCAGTAATTGCTCTTGTAAGGTCAGAAAACGTTAAAACCATTTTTCTTTTTTTTTAAAGAAGAAAACTTTAAAAAACTTAGGGTGAAAGTCAAGACTACATTTTGTCAACTGTAGGAAACAGAACACCATTCTCATAGGCAAGGCCTGGCTGAATATAAATTTTGTGATTGAAACAGGAATTCCATAGTTGTATGGAAATTTGTCTTCTATATTTTAGGCCTGTAAATTATTCTGGAGGGGGGAAAATCCATTGGAAATCCTGTTATGTGTGAGCCAATGTTATGTTGTGGTTTTGAAACATAGTATTTTTGTCTTGGGTCATCTGGGAATGCATAAGACTTGTTTCTCCCTGTCATGTTCAATCGTCCATCTGGGAACCTACACTTAAAAAACAATTTGACAGACAAATCATCTACTAGATTAGTTATTGTGAACTCGCTTGTTATTCCTGGGTAATAAAAGTGGATGGTATAAACAACAGCCTTTAGTATGAGAACAGGTCATCAGTTTTGGGGTTGCCACATCTTTCCGTGGAAACCATGCTCAACTCAATGCAGAAGCAGCTCTTCCTATGAAGCAGGTATGGTATAAACAAGATACACTTGTATTCATAAGGAGGGAGGAGACTCTAATATTAAACTCAGCTCTATTGGCAAATTACAAAGTCAGGGAGGGAAAATTCTATATGGAAAGTTTCCATGTAAGGCAGGGAGAGGTATATCCACCACCATAGGGAGAATCCACTGAATTTCAGCTACAAGTTCAGGCCTTAAAACTTTAGTATAAAGATAAAACAAGAAAGAGAACATCCAGTATCAGCCACTTTTGGAGGCAGGACATTAGTCAGTAGTATTTCAGTCTGTCAGAGACATTAAGATAACTGGGTCTGACTCAACATGGACAAAGAGTTTCCCCCTGGAGTTGACCCAGCATGGGAAATGTGGAAACAAGGCTGGAAAATAACAGGCTGAACCCTCTTCCCATCTCCTTTCTGCTCTTCACACTCTTCGTCAAATAGGACACTGGGTCACCAAATGCTGCGAGGTTTCCTTTAAGGAACGCCCCCGCCCCCCCAGCCAAGTCCATTTCTATGACAATTCTCTATCCCCAGGCAACTCTGCAACTTTGGCAACATCCCCCTTTCCCTCTTCTTCCAGGCACTGGGCAACCACACTGGAATAATAAAAGCATCTTTGGGTCCTCATATCCTTGGACTGTCCATCTCGCCAAAGTAGGAACTATGGATGCAGATGCAGGGATGTAGACCAGAAATGGCAAGGAGGCACCTTTGGTATTGCCACCTGAAAAAAAGTCTTCACGCTCTGAATGCTCCAGCATGGAAAAGCAGTAATGTTTCCCCGTCACAACTGTCTTATTAAATGTGGACGGTCAACTTGGATCACGAGGGAGAGGGAAAGGCGAACCACCTGGTGTCCACCGTCCACAAGGGGGTGTGCTCTTAGAACTCTTTGGTTGCATGTAGTAAGTCAGCTTCCTCTTCTGCCTGTTCAGAACCAGAGGGTGACAAGCGGCGCCTAGAGAGGGAGCTGGGGAGCCATGCCAGGGAGCTAGAGAGTTTGGAAGAATCTTTTTGACCATACCTGACCAGTATTCCTGTTTGAGTGGGGGAAAAGAAGGTCCACGATTTAAGACTGAGGATGAAAAAGTCCCCGTGGGGTACTCCAGCCACAAACAAGTTAAGTCTGCCATTTATCTGATGTGAGGGCGCCAAAAGTGTTGCCAAGAAGAGGATGGGCTTGTGGGAGTGGAAGAACTGTGGGTGAAGCACTGGATGTGCTGGGCAAACCAAGGCAACATATCTCACTGTGGCCTGGGATGCAGAGCCACCAGGTACGTTTGCTTTCCTCTCGCTCAGCTTCATACGCAACCACAACCATATGAGGTTCTGGCAGGAGGGGAAGGCAACACACACTAGCAAACTGGTGTGTCAATTTGAAAATTCCGAAAAGGCCACATGGTACAGTCTTTCCGGGCCTACACCACTTCAAGATACATTGGGGGGGGGATGACATATCTGAATGCTCTTTCATATTCAATACTGTACTCCCTGCATGTGGAAAGGTAGCTATCAGGGAGAAGGCTAGGCTAGAACCCACCCTCCACTCGCTTGTTTCCTATGAGTGTTTTGTTTTTAATGTGAGGGAGCATTCAGGTTTATGATCCTCCAGCTGCATTATGAAGTGGTAACTGTTCTGGAGGTGGGAAGACAGGTAGATATTTTATGGTGTGGCAAGCTCCTCTAATTTCCTACACAGGTAAATGGGGGGGGGGAACTATCTTCTGTCAGCAACCAGGTCCCATGGGCAACTAAGGTATTTGAAAGAGGACAAGTGGCCCATTGTCAGGGGTAAAGAAAGCACCCAAATCAATGTCTTTCCTCCAGAAAGGAAGCAAGACCTATATGGCATAGATCAGGTGGCTGGGTTCACGGTAAAATTTGGCAAGCGCTCCTGAAGGACTGTACCATGTCCTGCCCTCTACTGAAATTTATGAATTGGCTCTAACACTTAAATGGAGGAAAGGAAGAGCCATCTCATCCTGCAAATGGGAACCTAGACTGGCTTCTTCTCTCTTTCAGTATCTAGGCTTATTATTCCACAAGAACATCATTCCCCTGCTCGCACTTCCTGGAAAAAGGTAACAAATGTCCATCCATTCTTGGTAAGAAAGGGTAATTTCTATGACAGCCACCCTCTCCTATCATGTTTACACTAGGGAATCCAGGATGGACAGGACAACAGCTATTTGGGGAAAACCAAGATCCAGGGCGGCTACCTACGTAAACCAATCCTGTGTTGCACCCCTGGTTCTCCATGGATTGCCCCATGCAATTGTGACTTGAGGACTCTCCCATATCCTTCCCCAAACATAGCATCTTACTGCCATCTTACTACAGGGAAACGCCTGCCCTTGTGGCTCGCAACAGGCAGGAACTAGCCTCATCTTCCCACCCTCGAGTACCAGGATAAAGGACCGCCCACATTTTCTTCCCCTGCCCCCAGCGCTAGGCTTGCTCCTTGTGGCCTCCCATGGCAGCAAAGCGCTCCATCTTGTGGATGTGGCGGTGTTTCTTGAGGCCATAGGTGTTGGAGAAGGCTTCTCCGCAGGTACTGCACTTGAAGGGCCGCCCTCCCTGGTGGGCCTGGACGTGTTTGCTGAAGTACTTGGGGTCTTTGAAGAGCTTGAGGCAGGCCCCGCATCGCAGCTCACGCTTGGCGTCGTGGGAGCGCTGGTGGCGCAGGATGGAGGACAGGTAGAAGAAGCTCTTGGAGCAGCGGTCGCAGCGGTAGACTTTCTCACCCAGGTGCACCCGCTGGTGCTCCAGAAGGTTGCTGCGGTAGCGGAAGGTCTTGCCGCAGGTGGGGCAGCGCTGGGGCCGAGCCACCACGTGGAGGCGCTGGTGCTCGGCCAAGCTGGACGACTGGGCAAAGCGCTTGTTGCAGAGGGCGCACTTGTAGGCCCGTTCGCCGGTGTGCACCACTTTGTGCTGGCGCAGGTACCATGAGCGTAGGAAGCCACGCCCGCAGACTGCACAGCGGTAAGGGCGCTCCTCGGTGTGGCAGCGCTGGTGGCGCATCAGGAGGGCGGCCTCCCAGAACCGCTTGCCGCACACCGGGCAGGAGAAGTGCCGCTTCTGCAGGTGGGTACGGCGGTGCAGCAGCAGGTCGTAGGCCCCCGCGAAGCTCTGCCCGCAGACCGAACAGGCCAGCGTGCGCCGCACCAGGTGAACGTACTTGTGGGTCACGAGGCCCAGGAAATGCTTGAAGGTCTGGCCGCAGATGGAGCAGGAGAAGCGCTCCCCGCTGGGCAAGGTGGGGTGGTGGTCTTCAAAAGATGTCATGTTGTCGCCAGTGGCCAGCCCGTTCTCCAGTGGTGCCACTGCCGCGGCCGTCTCGTCCGGTGGTAGGAGCCGCTCGGGGGCAGCCTGGTGGACCAGTTTGTGCCACATGAGATTCTCAATGAAGCCAAAGCACTTGCCGCAGACGTCGCACGGGTACGGCTTCTCGGCCACGTGAACCTCCTTGTGGCTCATGACGTGGAAGAGATCGGGGAAGCGCTCTCCGCAGTCAGAGCAGCCGTAGGTTAGCCCTTCGGGAGGCGGCGGCAGCGAAGGACCCATGGGTGCCAGCGAGGGCCCCATGGGTGGCAAAGAGCAAGGCAGCTGAAGCCGGTGGATCTGCTTGTGGCGGGTCAAGCTCTGCGGGTAGCCAAACACCTTCCCGCAGATCTCGCACTTGTAGGGCCTCTCCCGTGTGTGCACCACGTGGTGTTTGCTGAGGTGGAACGACTCGCGGAAGCGCTTCCCGCACACGGCGCACTGGTGAGGCTTCTCCCCAGTGTGGATCCGCTCGTGGCGCTTCAGTGTCTCCCGGCGCCCAAAGCCGCGGCCGCAGATCCCACAGCAGAAGTTCTTGCCCGCTGCCGTCCCCACCAGCAGCGGGTGACCCAAGAGCCCATAGGATGTTGGCTTGGTGTCGCCATCAGAACCGGTAGCCTGCGGGTCTTGCGGGAGGAGATAAGCTCCCGGCGGCAGGTAGGACAGGGCGTTGGTGCCGTCCTTGGGCAACTGGGCTCCCTCGTGCTGCAGCTGACGATGGCGCAGGAGGTTCTGGGGAGCCACGTAACCCTTGCCACAGATGTCGCACTTGTACTCAGGGCGTGGCGGCAAAGTTCCGGGTGGCGCGTGGGTAGCCTGGTGCTTCAGAAGGTAGGAAGCGTCCCGGAACTCCTTGCCACAAACCCCGCACTGCACTCGCAGGAGATCCGAGTGGGTCCGCACGTGCCGCTTTAGGCTCTCGCGTCGGTTGAAGCTCTTCTGGCAGACGGAGCATGAGAATGGCTTCTCGCCCGTGTGGATGATCTGGTGCTGGTGCAGGTGGCTTGGCTTCTTGAACACCTTCCAGCAGAGAGAGCAGGTGAACGGGCCTTCCGCCTGAGCTATGGCAGCACTGAGGGCGGATGCGGCTGCCGTCCCAGCGGATGCGGGAACCACCTGAGGGTTGCCGCTCTGAGTAGGAGGCTGAGCTGCTCCCTCGGCACCAGAAGCAGCAGTTGCGTTGGTGGCAACGGCCGCGGCGGCTGCAGCAGCAGCAGCAGCTGCCGCAGCCGCGTTAGCAGCCGCCGCGTTGGCAGCTGCCGTGGCATCCTCGGTGTCCTTGTGGCAGCGGCGGTGCCGGATGAGGCTGGAAATGTGGTTGTAGGTACGGCCACAGATGGTGCACTCGTAGGGCCGCTCGCCTGTATGTACCAACATGTGTTGCACAAGGTGGGACGACTGCTTGAAGGATTTCTGGCACACGCCGCACGGGAAACGACGGTCAATGAAATATTTCAAGCGCCGGAAGTAGTTCTTGTCGTCTTTGCCCGCCTGGCTATCAGTGGCAACAGTGGCTGTAGCTGGGGGAGTGGCCTGCCCACGTTTCAGGCTGCTGAAGAGGTGCTGGTGGCCAGAAAGGTCCACAATGCCCCACTGAGGAGTGTTGTAGGCAGCGGCAGCAGCAGCAGCTGCAGCTGTACTATCAAAGAGAGGCTGGCCTGTTGCTGGCACCACTGCTGGACCAGTATAGGGTGGTTGCTGCTGCTGCTGCTGCTGCTGTGGTTGCTGCTGTGGTGGTACAGGAGCCCCCGGTTCCGCTTTCTTGACTTGAACGTTGGCAGATGAGGCAGCAGAGGAAGAGGAGGATGGGCCTTCGGCTTTGGGCTTGGAGGGGCCAACGGCAGTGGGGACACGGTCAAAGTGGGCAGGTGGGGCAGCAGCGGGCGGCTGGGTGTAGTCGTACTGTGGCTGCGGGCAGGGAAGGGCGGCGACTGCTTTGGCGTGCTCGTGGTTGTAGGCCTCCATAGGTTCAAAGCGTTGGTGGTTCAGGAACTCCAAGAAGTCGAAGGGGTAGCTCTGGAAATGCACACCCTCGTCGCTTGCTGCATTGGCTTCCATCTCCGCCCGGGAGGGGGCACTGCCTGGACAAAGGAGAGAAACGGGATACCAATGTAGACACACACCAGACTTATCCAGAACACCAGCACTCTCTGCTGTGGTGGCCCCATGTTTTGTTTTTGTTTTTTAAATCTGATATGTTCCATTTACACAATAGGATGGGTCACGAATTTTCCAATTTAAAAAAAAAAAAAGTTGCCAGTTGTTAAAATCAACTGCATGCAAGGTCTTTCAAGTTTGCAGCTCTAGGGTTACACAAAGAACCATGGTGCTGCCTTATATTTAGTTAGACTTGTCCGCCAAACCCAATATTATCTACTTTTGACTGGCTATGTCTCTCTAGGGTCTCAGGTATAAGAACAAGAACCTGGCTGCATCAGATTAAAGGCCAAATAGTCCAGCATATAGTCTCTGTAGTGGCTGTTCGGAAACATCTGCGGAGCTCACAAGCAGGACCTGAAGGCAATACCTGTCTCCCCTGCTGTTGTCTATAAGAGACTGGCATACAAAGGCACGCTGTCTCTGATCCCAGAAATAGTGTAATACGGTAGTATATAGCCATAATGTCAACTACCCACGGAGGCCTTTTCTCTTCGTGAATTTGTCTTAATCTAATTTTAAAGTCACCTAAATCGGTGGCCATCACCAAGTAAATCCCATAGAAAACATGTGGGGTGAAGGAGAACTTCCTTTTGTCTGTCCTGAATCTCTTCTGTTTCATTGGAAGACCCTGGGCTATAGTATTATGCTGGCATCATTTTATACACCTCAGTTGTGTCCTTAATTACTTTTTTAAAACTCCAAACATTGTAGCTTTTCTTCATGGGGTGTTTCTCTAACCCCACGAACCTTTTTTGTATGGCATTTACCTGTTCTAACATTCTTAAAATAAACCGGGACATGTCTCAAACCATCTGTGCTGCCTCTAAGCTTTAGTTCCTCCTCTCAGTGACTAGCGCATGTGACTCACTCTCCTAAGCTTGACAATCCCCCCCTTTTTGAGTGGCAAGCAGGTTTTATATCCATTCAGTACTACAGTAGTTGGCTCCAATGCAGCTAAAGCATTATTTCATTGAATATTTATGGAGTCCTGGTATTAAGCAGAGGTTAAAAAAAAGAGACTCTCAGAGGTCACAGGTACAAATCGTTCCAAGGCCAGGCTCGCTTTGGGGAGTTCAGAAGCCCAGGCTCGTCCCTATAGTTTGGGGTTTGCATATTTAAAATAAACTCCTCTGCAAAGTGGCATTCCTTGTTTGAACATGCTGGGCTCTGCCAATGTAGGTCAGCGTAGATTAACAGGGCTGAAAGCCAGTGTGGAAAGTTTGAACATGGAAAACTTCATCTTCCCACTCAGCTAAAAATGTTTCTCATGCCACCTGAAACCAGCCACTCTTATTCTGCCTACCTCACAGGATTGTTATAGAATGGCATAGTCCATTCTATAGTCCCTCTGGGCATGCATACATACATACATATATGGGGCTGTCACATTTTATAACAGGCATGGGGGGAACTCAGGCTCAGAGGCCAAGCACTATCCTCTCCACCCAGCCCTTGGAATTCTACCCAAGCCACACCCCTTTCCCTGGGGCCACGCCCCTTTCACCAGCCCTTATTTGCAACCTCCTCAAGGGTTTTTGCTTGGCTTAAATGTGTTCTGCAACTGTGGTAATGTCTCAATTGCCTAGATGCAGAGATGGGTGGATGTGCATAGAAACCTCTGGCTTTTGCATGGATGGTATATAGCCAATTGTTTGAAAATAAAAAGCACACCTATGGCACTTTTACCTGCCCCCCCCCCCGAGGGAGCATGACTGTTGAACTGAAGAGGGTTCCCCCACCTGTTTTATGGCAATCCAGTAAGATAAGGTAGGCTGAGGGGTCGTGATGGGATACAAACGTGACTAAAATGTGTACAGTGGTACCTCGGGTTACAGACGCTTCAGGTTACAAACTTCACTAACCCAGAAATAGTACCTCGGGTTAAGAACTTTGCTTCAGAATGAGAACATAAATCGTGTGGCAGCAGCGGGAGGCCCCATTAGCTAAAGTGGTACCTCGGGTTAAGAACAGTTGCAGGTTAAGAACGGACCTCCAGAATGAATTAAGTTCTTAAACCGAGATACCACTGTATAGGGTTAATGTTTCAAAGATTCTACCTCAAGGAAGTGGGCTTCTCATCCCTTCTGCCTGAATGCTTTCCTACTTGCCCATCTTAGCTAGAACAGTGTGTGCCTTAATAAAAAAAATATAAACTATTCTGCATTCAAGAGCCTCCCGTATTCTTCACCCATAAATGCAGAATTCTGCAACCTGTATGGCTTATGGAAATTCATCCAGTTGTGTACATTTTATATTTCATAACGGCAATCTGTTTCTGATAAGACAAGGGGAAGGTAAGTAAATGTAAGTACAGAGGTACCTCAGTTTTCGTGGCTTCCATATTGAGTTTTCCGTATTTGGTTTTCAGTTTTGGAACTCAAACGGTCTTCCGGAATGGATTATGTTTGAAAACCAAGGTACTACTGTAAAAGGTCCATTTGAATATCCATATGCAACATTTTATTTGTCTATCTCTGGCTATCATGCGTCTCTCCAAACAGAAAAGCCTTGCACTGTTGCCAATATTTGCTCCAGTTAGGTCTCTGGTAACTTTACAAAGGAAGGGAGTTCCATAAAGGTGCAGTTTGATGACCATCAATATAGGGCACTGATGGGGATCATGGGCCACCATTTTACCAAGCAGTAACTTACCACAGTGCGGGGGTACACATGGTCTTCTGCAGCATCTAGCCACAAACAGAAGAGCTTTTCACCACTTCCCTTCAATTTCAAATGTGTCCTAAGAGTCTCACCACCATGTAGGTAGACACTACAGATATACCCAGGCCCACTGCAGTAAGTTACCATTTGGTAAATCATTGCCATCATCGGTCACATCCACACCATACATTTAAAGCGCATAGCTTCCTCCAAAGAATCCTGGTAACTGTAGTTCAACACCATAGAGCTACAATTACCAGCACCCTTGTCAAACTACAGTTCCCAGGACTCTTTGGGGGAAGCCATATGCTTTAAAAGGGACCCAGGTGGCGCTGTGGGTTAAACCACAGAGTCTAGGGCTAGCTGATCAGAAGGTCGGCGGTTCGAATCCCTGCCACGGGGTGAGCTCCCGTTGCTCGGTCCCAGCTCCTGCCCACCTAGCAGTTCGAAAGCACGTCAAAGTGCAAGTAGATAAATAGGGACCGCTCCGGCGGGAAGGTAAACGCCGTTTCCGTGCGCTGCTCTGGTTCACCAGAAGCGGCTTTGTCATGCTGGCCACATGACCCGGAAGCTGTCTGCGGACAAACGCCGGCTCCCTCGGCCTATAGAGCGAGATGAGCGCCGCAACCCCAGAGTCGGACACGACTGGACCTGATGGTCAGGGGTCCCTTTACCTTTACCTTTTATATGCTTTAAATGTATGGCATGGATGTTACCATCCTCTTCCAATGTTGGGGAGCACAATGGGATACACAAAAGCAGGTAGCCTCTGGAGGATGCAGGGGCCAAGCCACGCAGGGCTTTAGAGCGGTCCCACTGCACTAGCTGACTAACTCTTGGGGGGAGGGTGTCTCAAGGACTGCCTTGCACATTAGGCTGGAAGGCACTTCTGTTTAGCAAGCAGGAAACCTGATGTAAATCATCACATATGATGATCACATACGCATGTGTTTTGTTTCGTACAGACACAGCAGGAAACCATAGCCTCCAGTATAATGATCACACATATATCCATGTACACTCCCTGGAATGTTATGGCCTTCGAGTGTGTGTACAACCAACAATTAATGTGATATGCAAGATCACCACATCCGATTATATGCACACAAGCTTCATGGTTTCTCTTCCAAATAAGCACTTTCCACAAAGGAATAGTCAAATGTGAGACCCCTGCAAGAAAAAGGGGGAGGGATGGGGAGTCAGCCACTTCAGAAAATAAAAAATAAAAACCTTCTTGTGGGTTCTTCAGTTTGCCTTATTTTTTTGTAGTTACTTTCAATGCCTCTTGCATTTACCAACTTTCTGCATATATACTTACACACAGAGAGAAAACTTTCAGTTTTAAAGTATCAGGAAATACTTAGATAAGAATCCCAAATACCCACCCTTTCTCCACCTCCCTTCATTCCATGCAAGACAAAGATAAGAAGTTGTGTAGTACACAGCACTGCTATCATCACCCATTTCCAGCCCAACCCCCTCCATTAACAAACTGCCCTAGATTCAAAAGAAAACTGGTCTCATTCAGCAAATGGCATTGTGGTGGGTTATAATGCAGCAGATGTAAGATTTAGAAGCTAGGGGTTGGAGGCAGACTATGTTAGCTGAACCTACTTAGGTCTCACTGAAATCAATGAGAGAAGATAGCCATTCCCTCTGAAAACAATGAAACTTAAGTTCAACTAACTTTGTCTGGATCCAACCTCAGGTCTCCACGTTTCTCATAAGAAACGACGGAAGCCAAGTTCTCTGAAAGGAGGCAGAATATTCTACTACAGCCACTTTTATTTAATGCCGACCACGTGCCTGGAGCTGTACTGAATACAGACATATCCCAATGCCTATTGCTGGAGTTATATTAAAAAATACAGATATTAGTAACAGTGCAGTGTCTGCCTTATTTGCATCTACCTTAGATGGGGCAATGAAGCAGAGGTCTGGGAACAATGGAATACCAAGGACGAGGTAAAGAAAAGGAGGTAGCAATGGAGGCATTGATAAAGTGAGACCAGGATCATCTAGGAGAGGGCTGCGAGGGCCTTGGTGGATTTCAGCGGTGTGGATTGGGCTGAAAGAATGACAACAATGGAGGAATATAGCAGCAGGACAAGAAACCAAGGAGATTAAGGGTAGAGGGCTATGAACTAGGGCTCCTCTGTCCTTGAGAGAGGAAATGGGAGTCTTGTGCATCAACCCACAGCACTAGGAGGCAGAACTCCTGGGTTATGTAAATAAGCTTGCTCAGATACTTGGCAGCCAAGTTCCATTGTTGGTTTACCACTATACATGTGGAAATGTCAGGGATCTACCTCTCTCTTTTTTGGGGGGGGGTTCCCATTAAACCCCACATGTAGAAGGCATTTTTAAGAAACGCCATAACTCCAATAAAGCCCCCCCATTTTTATCCCCCTCCCCTGAACATTTTCCAAGTCAGGAATTGCCTGTTAATTCTCCACAAAGGGTCAATTCAAACACACATAACTGAGGCAAAGCAGATGTGCTGCAGGGACAGAGACACCTGAAAGTTTTGCAAGTGGTGGCACAGGGAAAATAATGAATGAAGAATATTTCAATTGGCTACATTCCCAGGTGATAATAACATACAAATCAGGGAGGAGGCAGATGTAGTTAAAATGTTTGGGCTACACCCAGTGACATAGCCAGAGAGAGGGAAATAGAGGACCAAGCAAAAATTTCAATATCAAGCCTGCAATGTTTTGTATAGATCCTTATCCCTCCTCATCACTAGCAGAACAGAGTAAGTCATAAAAAGATGCACAGATAAGGGATTTTGCTTAATCCTTGTGGGGCACAAGATAAAACTCTTTGTGCAGCAATTTTTGAGGGGGTGTGTGTGCAAAATTACATCATCTCCCATTACAGAAGGGTTAAGCAGACCTGAGAATGACCTTTTCTTCATAACCTGAAGAGCTTCTGCCAGTTTACAATTTAGGGCAGCAAAGTACTGCATAATCCTGGGCATGAAATGGGTGGGAGGCAGCAGAGAGGGCTCTAACTGTAACTGTGGAAGTCCAGTCATTCCTCACACTGATGAGGAAGGGTACAAGATGCATCTGGGGCCTGTAGTGGGGCGGGAGAATTATATAACACATTTATCAGTCAGTGGTGGGTAAGAATAGTGTGTTGAGGTTCAAGAGTAGCGCTGTGAGGGTTATACCTCTGCAATCTGTGGATGCAGCCAGAAATAAACCTGTTTGGGAAGGTGGCTATCACTCATTATTATTTTTAAGCATCTGAAGAGAAGGGTCATGGCTCAGACACAGAAAACATACTTTGCATCGCAAGGGTTGGACAAGATGACACTTGAGGTCCCTTCCAACTCTACAATTCTATGACAAAGTCCCAGGATCAACCTATTCCATATTCAGGTAGGTCTGGGAAAGACCCATCTGAATCCCTGGGCAGTTGCTGCAAACCACTACTGTGACCTAAATGGATTAAGAGTCTGAAATGGTGTAAGGCAATTTCCTAGACATTAATAAAATAGCATGGGGGAGAACCAAGACGAGAAAAAAGTGTGAGGGAAGGTGCTTGCAACAGGCAGCAGGGTTGCAAGCCTGCAGTAAGTAGAAGAGCTCACCTTTAGAATACATCTATATTGGGGTTGATCTAGATTACTAATGTGGAATTTACCACCAAGGCAAAATGCAGGATGGGGTGGAGATCTGACTACAGGTACGGGGAAAGCAGCGGATACACGAGAGGCTTGAAGGCAACAGTAATCCGTGCTAGGTTTACAAGGTTAAAGATAAAAGCCAATATATGGGATGACAATTCGAGCTTGAGGTTGGATGTGCATGAGTTGGCGGGGAGGGGAGCGAAGGGAGAAAAGTGACATAACGCAAGTTTCTAGTTGGGGCCCAGATGTTAGGATACTGGATGCAAGAGAAGAGGGGGGGGCGGAGGGAGCGGGTCGCGCAGGCGAACCGGGCGGGAGGGGAGGCGAACCGAGTTCGCAGAGTGGCCGGCCGGGCGGGGCGGAGGGCCGCTAATCAAGGGGCGGGACGGAAATAAATCCAAGCGAGGGAGCGGGGACGGGCTGGCGGGGAGGCCCTGGGGCCCAACCTATGCGGCCGAGGGGGGGGGGGCGGCGAGCAGGGCTGGCTCCAAGACGGCGCACTCACCGGTGTGTGGCGCTGCCCCAGCCTCCTCCGCGCCCCCGGCAGGGGCTGTTCCTTGTGCGGCAGGATTGGTGCTGGGGGGAAGCCCCCTGGCCCTCGCCTTGCCCCCAGCGAACGCGGGGGGCGTTTCTGTTCCCACTGGGGTGGGGGGGTAGAGGGGGCACTGCCAGGCTGCAACTCACACAGGCCCGGCCGGAACCGGAAACCTCCCTCCCCAAGGAAGAAGGCAGTTTCCTGCCCTCCCCTCGTACCCACAATCCTCTCCGCATTCTGACCTCCCCTCCCTCCGTTCCATGTCCCAGAGGTCTTTGCGCGCGAGCTGGTTTCGGCTCCCTGTTCCCTCCTCCCTCCCCCGCTGCTGCTGCTGGAGTAGCGTCGTATCCTGCCGCCTCCCCGCTTGTGTCCCTTTGCTTGCTGCAATTCAATGCCATGCACAAATAGTGCCGCGTAAGGCGCTGCTCAGCGCGTGGCACGACCCCGCAGCGGCTGTTTGCAGCCCGGTTGGGGTTGCCAGCTTGCGTGTTGGCGTGCGTGTTTTCTGGCATAGCCTCGCCGCCTTTAGCAGGTTGCTTGACAGGCAGAAAACATCAGCAGGAGGAAAAAGCATTTCCTGACATGGAGGTGAAGCGCTGAGAAGCCGCGTATTTGCCATATATCTGCCTGCCAGGCAACCGGCAAATGGCACAGGAATTGGGAGGAGCAATAGGAAGGATGGATAATGGGGTTGCAGTTTAAATTTGTTGGTTGTCTTGCTGAGTTATATTATTATGTTTATTTCTTGGAGTTTTTTTAAATTGTATGTTGCTTGTGAATTAGTTTTATTCACACTGCCGAACACCATCCTGCATTTTTTTTATTTACCTGCAAATATTTTAAATAAATGAATATTGTGGGGCATGACTGGCTCTAAAGTAAAGCATATGGCATGTTACTTTCTAAATAGAAACCTATCAGGCGGTAAGCCCCATTGGATTCAATATGACTGACTTCTGAGATCACGTGGTTAGGATGGTGTTGCAAATTACTAAGAGCCCTTAATGGAAAACAACAGCATAGGATCTGTGGCACCTTAAGAGCTTTTGCCACAACAGTTGACTCGAAGTAACATTTCAACAGGCACACAATGAACCAGTGCGATACATCCTGCTTAATACAGGTATATCAAGAATGTAATCTTCAGTTACTTCTTTAAAAAAGAAAGATCTAATGCCCTCAATGGCCAATCAGCATTCAAGCAAGTGACTTGGAGATTCAAATTCTTCACCCAACAGATTTTTCATTCTGAAACATCAACTCCACTTTAGTTTGATGAGTACTGCCAAGTGTGGACTTCAAATGTGCACAGAGCAGGACCAAGGAGGAGCAGGCTATTTCCCCATCCTCAGAAAAGCAAACTTAAATCACATAGAACAGCAAATTTCATTCTACTTTACTCTCCTCGCCTTAAGAGGTGCCACTGTTTGCTAGAATGGGAGAAGGGCTCACAATGCTAAATGTTTTGAAGTTTTGGCCCTTAAAGTTGTTAAATAGATTTCCATTGGAGACCCCACAAAGGTTTGGTAAGTTCCAGAAACTTACACTTCACATTTATGTATGATACAGATATAGCCCACCTTATCAGTTATCCTCAAGCTGGGTAATCACTGTCACTGTATCCTCCAAATTGTTCCTTGAATCATAGCTGTCAACTTTTCCCTTTTTAAAAGGGAAGTTCCCTTATTCCAAATAGGATTCCTCACAAGAAAAGGGAAAAGTTGACAGCTATGCCCTGAATTGTGACCATTATCTCAGGTTAGAAGAGATGCCCAATTTTCTGCTCAAAAATACTGGCATTACTGATAGCACTTTGAGCATGTGGGAATTGTGAGGAGGTACTTTTTTAAAAATGCATTGATGCTTGTGAGGGGAAGTGTCCCTTCTCTGAAAGATAACTACCGGTATCTAAAAAGTCAAAACAAAAAAAAAACAAAAAAAAATCCTTCCAGTAGCACCTTAGAGACCAACTAAGTTTGTTCTTGGTATGAGCTTTCGTGTGCATGCACACTTCTTCAGATATGTGCATGCACACGAAAGCTCATACCAAGAACAAACTGTTGGTCTCAGGTGCTACTGGAAGGATTTTTTTTGTTTTTTTTACTATGGCGGACCAACACGGCTACCTACGTGTATCTAAAAAGTAGCAGGGAGATAAAACCCCAAACAAAAATTCTTGTTATATAGCCTACTCTTACGTAATTTGGAATTGTAAACCATCTGCAGGCATGGCATCCAGCAAGGCGCCCTGACCCCGCTATTTTTAGGTTAAATATGTGTATTACCAACACTCAGTCTTCCATATCCAGAAACACAGGAAACCTGAGGGGAAATTTATTCAGTCCGTTTATTTAAGGGTTATTTTTTTATCCCACCGTTCAGTCCCCAAACTGGGCCCTCAAGGCAGATTACATAATTTCATAAATAAAAATACAGTTATAAATACAATAAAAGTATAAGAAAGGGACAGAACAGAACCTTTAGGTTTTAAATAGCTCTAAATTGAATGGTTCTCTTTGGATTTTGTTGTGCGTGTGGTTGGAGGAGGGGCGTAGAGAGAGTACGAAAGGTACAGATAACCTCACCTCCAGCTCTTAAGACTCTTGTCTCTTTCTGTAAGGCGTGGTTGACACATGCCTATTTATCATCTGAGGACTGGAGCATCAACTCTGCATGTGTGAATCAGTGAGCCAAACAACCACAGACAGAACTTCCATATCCCTTCACCTCAAACACAGTGCCATTAAATAACAGATACCGGTAGTAGGCTGGGGTGTTTGTGAGCAGCCCCGCCAGCCTGCCATCTTGAGCAACAATGTTGTGTGGATAAAAGTCCTTGTGGTGTCAGTTCCATCCTCACAGGGAACACCGCAGGGCCATTTGTCTATCTTTAAATGTGGCATTAGCTTCCCAAAACAAAAAACCCCAAAGAATCCAAACCAGCAGCAACCATGTGGCGTGGACTGGACCAGTGGTTTAACAGAGGACTCTGGCTATCTCCCATAGGGGAGAAAAACCCAGCTGCCATAAACAAAACACTGGCGTGGCGTGTTACACTGAGAGAATCCCAAATCCCAGCTTCCATAATTTTGTTTTTCCTCTTTTTTAAGAGCTTCATATCCCCGTGGCTAAAAAGGAAAACAGTGATGCGATAGTGTGTTTCCATTTAATCCTTCTGCAGCCTTCACGACAGCCAAGGCCTTGAGGCCCTTCTTAACAAAGATTCTGCTTGTAACAACCCAACTGTGCGCTCAAGGTGGTCTCCATGGCAACAAAGATAACTTGGAGGCCTGGGCATACAAGACAGCCCTGGAGGTAGTTCAAGGCAAAAGCTTGGCTCCATTCCTCCAGCTCACATGCAGTTTGGGGAGGGAGAGGGAGAGGGAGAGGGAGAGCCTTTGATGGGAAGAGAGGCAATCTTGTTGGATGGGCAGCAAGGCCTCCAAGAAACAGGGCGCCATATTTTACAATGCTAGTCAGGTTTCAGACCTGGAACACACTGTCTTCATCTCTGGTGGCGGTAGGGGTGGGGAAATTAGCTGGGGGAAAGGGCCTTAAGTGGGTGGGCTCTCTCATGTTTCAGGGGGCAAAATGGAAAACAAGAGAATAGAAACGACCTTGATAACAGCACAGCTAGCATGAGCAAGGTTTTAAATATTGGCTTCCCTTTTTAAAGCTTAAAAAGGCGTGACTAATAGAGTAGGGATGGGAGACTGTGTGCGCGCGCACGTGCAATTGCTAGTTTTGATTTGCCATTCTGCTGAAAATAGGCACTCACACACATACATGCACCCCCTCGTCCATTCATTTCATAGAATTATAGAATTGTAGAGTTGGAAGGGACCACAAGGACCATCTAGTCCAAACCCCTGCAATGAAGGAATCTTTTGCCCATCATGGAGCTCGAACCCATGACCCTGAGATTATCTACTGACTGAGTTATCGCAGCTTCTGTCTTCTCTCTCTCTCTCTCTCTCTCTCTCTCTCACACACACACACACACACACACAAGGCACACTTGTAATGAAGCCTTCTCTGCTCCCTGTTAGGCTTTTGATACAGGAAATTAGGCTGCAAGAGAAATTCTGGAGGTGCAAGCAGTGGTATCTACAAAAACAAATTTTTGAGTGCTCTCATATCTCCTTTTCTCATGCAGACTGTTCAACCCATGTCACCTCTTATCATCTGCAATTTAGAAAGGTGGGGGTCCACATCATTTTCAGAAGCATGGAGTGACTACAACCAACCCTGCTTTCTCCAGCTGCCACGAGGATGTTCATAAAGTTATCATTTAGCATCACCTTGGACAGACACCTTGTCAGACACACCACTTGAAACTGAATCCATAAGGGAATTGCTCTATGTCATTAACAGTGAGCAGTGGCTCATCTTGCAGACTGGACCTCCACTCTTGTTCTCTCTCTCAGCTGCTGTAAACCACTGGTAGGAGTGCTTTGCAGTAAAATGAAGAAAACCACTTTACAGTGGCAGATCCATATGGGGAGCCACTGTGCATTCATAAGTTGTGACTGAGCAGCCAACAATTTCTCAAGCTGCTTCAACACTGCTTGTTACTAGTGTAATAAGAACTTTGCTTAGGAAAGGAATCACAAGGAAGCAGCATGTTCAAGACAAGGCCATAAATGAAATGGGAGACTCAAACTGCAGTTATGATTGTGAGAAAGGAAGGAAGAAAGGGAATGTTGGCTATTTTCATATTGACGTAACACAGAGTACAAGGATGTGACCTTGTAAGCAGGTCATTGAATGCTTGTGCAATCATGCACCTGGGCAAATCTCAGTTCAGATCAAGTGCAACAGCATAAAGACAGGAGACATCCAACCCTCATGTACATCACATGCCAAATATATGCAAAATAATTATAAAACTCATAGTAATATTACAGTGTGGTGTCAATTCTGCAGGCATTGCCCCTTTTTGGATTCTTACCATTTCTTGTATCAAAAGCCTACATCTTTTTAACAGAAATAATGGAGAATCACCATGCTGATTTCTCTCCATCTGCAGCATGCTCTCTCACACTCTTCCTCCCATGTGTTCTGCCCTGTAAGGGATGCCTTGTGTTTGGTTAGGGAAGTTGCCTTCAAAATGTAAGACAGACATTGCCAAAGCTCAAATTCCCCCTTTGCTTCCCTCCAAATATATCCTGATTGGGACACTGTCCAACCCAAGGCAATTTGCTGCCAGAGGTGAAGGGCAAGATGGCGCCTCCTCTCATTCCATGTGCAGAAACTAAGAGGACTGGCAACTAATGGGACAGCAGCCTCCACCATGCTCGAGGTCAGCAGGCTAGTTTAGAAAGTGCAGAGCAGGTTGTATGCCAAGTGTGACCTCCAACACTTCACTGCCACTCCATCTCCCCATAATCTGCTGCTCCACTCTGCCTAATGGTAGGGCTATTTATTTTGGGACTATTTAAAACAGCCAGTGGTGACTGTCGCACACTGGAACTGGTACAGCAGAAAGCAGAGAGCCCAAAACTAGATGGAGCCAGAGCCAGTGAGAGCCAGAGCCAAATAATTCTAGTTTAGTCCCTAGTCCTTTCCCCTGGTGAGTTCTACAAGGGGCAACACAGAGACTAAGGAGGAGGAAGCTGCTACTACAGGCACAGCCAACCCAGGCTGCTTGTATGTAAGAAGGCAGGCAGATGGCAGCTGGTTGGAAGCAGACTAAGGTTAGTGGGGCGTTACCCTATTTGCCCGAATGGGGGCCTCCACTGAAAGCAGCCATGTTTTTCCCCAAAGAGAATATTGTGAGTTTATGTAAATTTGCTGCCTCCCACTTCTTTTAATTTGCTAGGGAAAAATTGTAGATGAGAAGCTGACTCTATTGCTCTGGTGACCACATCATTGCTTGTTTGGCTTTGAGAATCCTTTGGCTATTGGGAAGCCTTTCGCTAGAGACAAAAAACCAGATTAATTCACATGGCTCAACTACAAGTAGTGGGAAATGTACCGGTAGTTCTGTGAAGGGTCATGAGATTCCTCACAGAATTTTCAGCACTTTTCACAAAACACTGATGTTTCAAGACTTTATCCAGAGAAAGCACGAGTTAACATTTGTGGTGCAGTGGTAGCACCGGCACATCTGCCCTGCTCATTCTTTGTCAAGATCTTGCTTCATGTGGCACTCTGGACCAGATGATGGCCTAATACCTCAGCCCTAAACACATTTATTTAAAAGTAATTCTGTCTGATTTGAATCCAATTTACTTTTAAGTGTATGTGCTTAGGACTGAGGTACTAAGCGCACATCATCTCTGAATGTTGAGAGGGAGAAACAGGAGATAAAGCTGCACAGTGTAGAAGGGAGGGATTGGTGCCTGTTGTCCTTCCCCTTGTCCTTCCTTTCAGTCCTTCACTTCCAGACACGTATTCAAATTGGATCTCTGCCTACGCATTAGGATTCTGCCTCACACCTATCAAGAAGTGCACACACATCTACACAAAGATATAGAACTCCACATGTACCTAGATTTTTTCCATTCCCTCAAATTCTAGACTCAAGCACACACATTATGGGCTGAGGGAGAGATCTCCAAACCTTAGATCACACTTTTCAGAAAGATGGGGGCAGGGGAAGAAAGGGGAAGTGGGGAAAAGGAAACAACTGCTCTTTTGCATATTTTAATTCATTGAAAAGTTTGCAAACTTGAAAATGCCCCACTGCATGGAGGAGCCAAGAAAGCAACTCAGAATGGGGCAAATAATCTTACAGAGGACCAACGTGTATCGGCATTTTGTTTGGTACAACCGGGAGAGGAGCACACATCACCCAGTGCCCATTCCTCTGGGAAACCACAAGAAACAGCAAATTCCCCAGTTTCATTTGCTATACTCTGCTACAGAGTTTAACACATAACACTGTTTCTCCAATCCCTCAACAGCTCCGGATGTCATGATATAATTGTTTGAAGGAGGGGACAGTCATGTTTCCCTGTCCACCAGTAGCATTCTCCAGTCTTTGGTGATGCCCACCCATTGATACTTCAAAGGCCATAATATTTTAGAGCAGCTCTAGGAAACGGTCCTATCCTCAGTCTCATGCCCTCGCTTGAGGGGGCGGGAAAAGTCTCAATGCAGTTACAGAGGTTTAAGTCCTTTTAGACAGATGCAGGACAGAGTTCATGTTCCAGTCCCTGGTGCCCCCCGCCTCCCCCTAGTCTTTGCATATTTATGGGGGCTGGATCCCAGGCTTGTCTTTGTCCTTGCTGTGTTCTGTCTCTGGTGTCTGTGACATAGCTACTGGAGTGCTTCCTGCCCCGCCTTCTGCAGCTTCTCCCCAGTGGCTCCCATCCCCGACCCAGTCCTCCACCGATTCATTGGTCCAGCCACTCCCAAGTTCCTCCGGCCCCCAGTCACCGCTTCCTGCCACCACTTCCGATTCCCAGTCTCCTGCCGTCGCCCAGCTGCCACCTCCCTCCTCGACGGAGCGCTGGTAGTAGGTCTCACGGGCATGCTTGCGCTTGGCGTGTCGGCGGAGGGTGTTGCGCTCCGTGAAGCGCAACCGGCAGATCTGGCACTGGTACGGCTTCTCCCCGGTGTGGACTCGCTGGTGGCGCAGGAGCTCCCCGGATTCCCGGAAGCCCTTGCAGCAGACCGGGCAACTGAAGGGCCGTTCGCCGGTGTGGATGTGCTTGTGCCTCTGAAGGTGCGAGGAGCGCTTGAAAGCCTTGCCGCACTCGCGGCACACGTACGGCTTGCTCTCCGAGTGGGTGATGCTGTGGCGCTCCAGGTCCGACTGGTACAGGAACGTCCGTAGGCAAATGGGGCAGAAGTACAGCTGCCGGGGCGGAGGAGCTGAGGCCAACAGCTCGGGTTCGGAGGATTGCATCTGCCCAGCCTGCTCCACCTCTTGGCGTGACACAGTGTGGGGCACCCCTTCAGCATCAATCAACACCATGGACCCTTCGTCTGTGGCGTCTCCCTCTCCTGGAGGATCCAGATGCTTGGAGACCGGAGGGGAGGCCTGTGCATTGGACCGCCCCCCTCTGTGCCTGGTCAGCGCCGAATGCAGTTTGGGCCCCCACAGGGCAATGCTGTAGATCTCGGGATGAGGCGGCCTGTCCTCTAAGGCCATGTGGTTCTGGGGGCCGTCATTGCTGAGTGGGGTCTGCATATAGTGAGCCCAAGGAACTGGGGGGCAGGTTTCTATCACCTGGTTTTCAAGCCCGACGCTGCCATGGTTTTCCGCTCTTGGCCAACTACTCCCGCCTGGCACCAGCACCCGAGCCTTTGCCTGCAGCTCCGCTGGATGCCCATCACCCCTGTCGACATGCCACCTGTGAGATGGCTCCATTGGGCACCAGGAACAAGAGCGCGTTCAGCTACAGGGACATCGCTGCAGAGACGGGAGAACAGTGAGAACCACAGAGAAGCCCACCAGGAAGACCCCCGCCACCCCAGCAATGCATTTGGTCTTCTGCAAAAGTATAAGCGCCACTACCATCTTTGCATTTCAGACCCCGAGAATACATCCAAGTATTCATTCCGAAAGACATGGGGTGATAGCCAACTGAGCCACACTCAGGGTAGGCCCACTGATTTCTGTGGGTCAACTCAGAGTATGACTTCATTGGCTAGTACCCTTAAATTATAGTGGCAAAAAGTGCTGGGGCACCTTGGAGATCAAGAGTGCAACATTTACAGAAGTGATTCCTTTTGAACTCAGCAGGGTTAACCCTCAAGTTAACATGCACAGGCTAGGGCTGCAAATGGTGCCTTACATAAACTATGAATGAGATTCCAATTCCCCAGCCTTCTCACCAGTTAATGCCTCCTCCAAAGTGGGCTGAAATCTAAAGCATTTAAAAGAAACCCTAAGTGTATATGTGCACTCTGTGCACACTTACCTGAATCTCTAATCTTGTGTGCGGTTCTTTAAAAATATACACTGAATTGTGGGTGTGACTGCGCACTTGAGCATGGATATAATGGTGCACAGTGTCTGCACATGTACACAGTCTAAATTGGTCTTAAGAGAGACTTGCAGATAATATCTTCCCTTGTGGATGGGAATGCAAAGGGCATATGTCTACAAGGTATCTGTGAGCTAAAATATGTACACAAAGACATGCATTTTACATCTGTGAATAACTGTGTGTACAGTTATCCACTGTATATTAATGACATTTGCATGCGAGTGCACCCTAACTTCATATATGAACATGCACTGCATCAGCAAGAGGGTCTGCGCTACTCATACTTAAGATCTGTTAACACCAATAATCTAATTTTAACTATCCTGCCATACCCAGAACCCAGGACAGATCAAGCGTGCAGTTTTCCTCCAGCTTTCAATATGCACTCATGAGTGAAGTGGGAATTCTAAACTGAATTAGCCTCTCCAAGGATGCAGATTGGGTAGCTATTCCAGATAACTGAGAAGAAACCAAGTTTGATCATGCATAGGAGGTGGGGGCTTTGACTCTGAGGCAAGGATAGAAAGGAGGAGATTGCAATTGTATATGTGACCCTTGCCTTATATCCCTTATGGCAATTCTGCAATGTGCATCACACTTTTGCAAGTAGAGCAGACTGGTTTACAGACGTTAAGGAGGAACACTTAGGACATTTGAATATGTACCCTAAACATAGTCAAAACAAAATCGAAAATTCTTTCTAGTAGCACCTTAGAGACCAACTGAGTTTGTTCCTGGTATGAGCTTTCGTGTGCATGCACACTTCTTCAGATAGTGCATGCACACGAAAGCTCATACCAGGAACAAACTCAGTTGGTCTCTAAGGTGCTACTAGAAAGAATTTTCGATTTTGTTTTGACTATGGCAGACCAACACGGCTACCCACCTGTAACTACCCTAAACATAGTTCACACAAACTATGTAATTCCCAGGGCTGCTCATCCCCAAGATACAGTAGATGTCAGCTGCAGAAACTCACTAGCTTATCTGCTGGGAATTACCTCTTGCCATTACTTAGATGTAGATCTGTATTACCAGGAGACAAACCTAGCAGGTATCTCTTGGCACAGCTATAATGCAGGACTCAGGGTTGAGTCTGTTCTGCTCTGGAACCCATTTCCAAACAGCCCTAGAAAACAGCCTAAGCACAATATTAATACATTTTTAACTGGTATCTGCTGATAAAGAACGGTCTCCCAGCCTCTCTGCGAATACTTTCTCCAGATGCTGCTTGTCCAGTTCTACAGAAATATGTTGAAATACAAAATAGAACCGACTAGAACAGCAATTACATTTTGCACAGATTTGAAGCTTGGCAATGTTTCAGTGGATTGCGTCTGAATTCTGACCATTTTCTAACCCTACTTTCAAAATTTAACTTTGAGAAATACTTTTAAAAAAACAACCCTGGTTGATTCATTTTAAAGCTATCATGCTATGCATCAAGTTGCCAAATCCAGCTCTTTTGCACTTTTCTAAACAAACAAATGCTAAAGTCCAACAGCATCCACTACTGGAAATGTTAAGGGGGAAAAGAAAAGATGAATAGTGAGAGTGTATAAATTCACCATGTTGCTGTCAATTTGAATTAGGAAAAGAGATTCCCCCATCAGCAACATCCAATTCATTTCCACAATCCACCAATCCTACAGATTGTTAACACTGGATGAAAGGGAGTCATGCACAATCTTTCAGCTACATTCCTGTGACCAAGTCCCTGTAACAGCCATAACATAAGAACCAGCTTCGTTGCTTAATCTGAACTGAGACTTTGGCAGCCTTGGGCCAATGAATCTTCCAGAATCTAGCGACAGATTCTAGAACGATCCTGACTGCCCCCTCTTTTGTGTTTTGTTTTTGGGCTGATTTTGCTCGACTATAGGGAAGAGGGCACCTCTGGGCATGTGCTGAGTGCCCTTCCCTCAATCCCATCACAAGCCAGCCCGAAGGCATTTGGGATTCTAAAAGAAGACAGGCGTTTTTTTAAAATAATAACAAACAAACAAACATAAGGGGCTTCTAAGGGAGCTGGATTCCCTTTGGGTAGGGAACGGTAAGAGGGGGAGGAATGCATTAAAAGAACCATTTGCGTTAAAATCATCACCATCACAATAATCCCCGGCTCGACCCCGATCCCTGAAACGCAAACAAGTCTCGCTTAAAGGGAGCAGACCCGTTGCAATGCAAACCATCTCTCGTCCACCTCGCAGATCGAGGGTCTTGCTCCCTCCCTCCCTCCCTCCCTCCTCGCGCCCCCAGCCTGCAGAGAAGCGCCCGGAGCTGCAAAGCTTTCCCCGCCCGCCCCATTTGTGATCTAGGCTGGGCAGGAAGGGGGAGCGGGGGGCGAGTGAGAAAGCTACCCACCCAAACCAGGAGGCATAGGCAGCGGCTATTACCTGTTTTGCATTGTGATCTGCGGCAACTGAAGGTTTCAATGGGCCGGCGGTGGGTGGGGAGATGAGCGTCCGGTGGGAAACCTCTCGCCGCCCGGCCGCTGCAGAACAAAAGAGCCGGGCTGGTCGGAGCCGGGCATCCGGGAGGCGCACGGACCCAGCAGATGGACCCGGCGCAGGCGGCGAGCGCGCCAGTCGGAAGCGCCTCCTGGGTCCCAGCGCCGACCCGCCATCGCTTAGAACCCCCGGGGGAAGGTTGTAAAGACTCGGGAGAGCCCAAACCAGGATTGCCTGCTCAGCGCAGGGGGGGTGTTGAGTCGTCGTCGTCGTTGTCATCCTGTTCCTTTAAGAGTTGCAGAGAACGGAGATTCCCCCCCCCCCCCGCGACGTGGCTTTTCCCACCACAGCGCTGCAGTGCTGGGAGAAACAGCGTCTGACAGAATGCTCCCTTCTATGCAACTCTTTTAAAGGAACAGGGGATGCGTGCGTGCCAATTCCAGTTTGACGCCTCTTTGGGAGGGGGATTCACGCATCGGAGGAGCTGCGGTCTTTTCTCCATGACAGATAGCGCCACACTAAATCAGCTGGTCTTTCTGGTGCCAAGGGACTCTTTCTGTCGTGGAAATCCAAGACTTTCTGTTTCTCCTCGTCGCTTGGCCGCCTGCGCTGATTATGTTAAGGGCAGATTCCCCCTTTTCTATGCTGGGAAAAGCTTCGCTTGGAACACTGTAGAGTTCTGGTCTCCACAACTCAGACAAGATGTTGTAAAGCTTGAAAAGTCGTCGTCGTCGTCCCCACACAAAATGTGCTTTGAGCTTCTTAGTTTAGGAGGAAAAGGTATTTGGTGCGGGGAGCATGGTAGAAATATATAAACATATGCATCTTGTGAACCTGGACAGCGATAAATTTGTCTCCCGATCTCATAACACTAGGTCCATGTGAAGCTAGATGTTGGAAGATTCGGAGCAAACAAAAGGCTAGCTCGGTCAGTAGAGCCTCAAGCTCTTAATCTCAGGGTTGTGGGTTCCAGCCCCACATTGGGGAAGAGACTCCTGCATCACAGGGGAGTTACAGAAGATGACCCTCGCGGTCCCTTGCAACTCTAGGATTCTATGATACTTCTTGAACAAAGCATACCATAGTTAAACTTTGGCATACACTCCCACAGGAGAACACCAAACTGGATGGCTTTAAAAGTGAGTCGGACAAATCCATGGAGGAGGAGCATGCTATTGGTGGCTAATGTTCTACAATCAGGCTCTGCTTCCCACAGGCATCTGGTTGGCCACTGCGAGTACAGGATGCTGAGTTGCCATATACCCTCTTTTTCCAGGACAGGTCCTCTTTTTCATGATGAGAGTCGTCATCATAGATGTGATGGCCTGGGACTCGGGCTGAGACTCAGAACCAGAGGAGGCTCAGTCCGCGTCTGCTGCAGGCATCAGCTGAACCTAGTCTGGGGCCTGATCCTGAAGAGCCTCAGTCTGCTCAGTTTCCCCTGCAACAAGCACCAGCTGGGCCGAGACAGGGGCCTGAGCCTGTCCTGGCTCCAGTTGCTGAGGATACCTCATTGCCGTCAGCTGGGCCATCAGAGGCTGAGGCGGCCCCTGGGACTAGTAACCCTCCGGTGTCTCCTGAGCTGCAGAGACTCGGGGCTGAGAGAAGGAGGGACCTGAGTACTTGCAGGAGGAGGCAGGGTGGTGAGTCATGGGGGGATCTGACTGGTCATTACCTTGGCAGAGATAAAAGGGTGGTCAGATCCTGGGGTTGCAGGAGCAACATTCCTGCTTGTCAGATCCTGCCTGTGTTCCTGTTCCTGACCCTGCCTGGATTTCTGCCCTGCACCCTGCCTCGACTTTTTTGGACTGACCCCTCATCGACTCCTTGGACCAGACTTGGACCTCGCCTCTTGCATTACCCTTGGGACCAGCACAATAGAGATCCATAGTTAAAAGTAGAAGCTGGCAAATGTGTCCTTTTTTTTGCTCTTGAGAGTATGGCAACCCAAAGACGCTTTGTCTCAATCCACAAGCAGGGCTCTTCTTTATGGTCTCTCAAAATATCAGTTGCCAGGGAGCAGAAATGGGGAGAGGGCCTTTGTGCCTATGTTCTATAGGCATCTGGTTGGCTGCTGTGAGAACAGGAGGCTGGATTAAATGGCCATTTGGTCTGATCCAGCAGGGCTTCATTCTGTCTGTTGGGCAGTTGTTACAGGAACAAAGACATGTTTCTGTTAAAAAATAAAGAAAAATGTGGCACTTTAGCCTGCTGTTTGCTACAGGAAACATTTATTGGGAGGAATAAAAATAGCTATTCAAATTATTAAGTAATGTACTGTACTGAAATATCAACGCTTCCCAATGGGTAGCAGAATATGTTGCTGCAAAACAATAGAGTCTTGTGGTACCTGGAAGACGAACACATTTATTGTGGCATAAGCTTTCATGGACTAGGGCCCACTTCACCAGATGTATGACATGTAAGCCTCACTTAAATTTCACACACCCAAACTCACTTAAGTGGGGGTGGGGAGAGAAAAAGTTATAAGCAGTGGGATTAAAGGGAATTCTGCAATTCTACGATTCTATGACTTCACTCGGAGGACTCATGCAGTGCTGAAATGAAGTGAGGAAGAAGACACAGCCTTACAGAACCTCACAAAACATGCATTGTGGGCCTCAGCAGAAAGTTCCTCCAGCACCAGCTTCTGGGAAACAGTTTTTCAGCAGATGAGAACAACTGTAGCAAAGTTGCTTCAGTTCCCATCCTGAACAGCCAGGCTAGAGAAAGCTACTGTGGTTTGTGATTCTGAAATCTGCAGAGAGGCTTAAGAAAACTGACTGGATCACACTTGTCTGCATGTCTTCTCCCAGTGCTGGTCATTCAGCAGGGTGATCAAGGTGTTTTCAGAATGGAACCTAGTCTCGAACCCAGATTAAAATGGATCTAGATTGGGGCAGCAAACCCACAACCTGCCTAAATATTTTATTTTAGTTACATCCCTAAATTATTTATATATATATATATATATATATATATATATATATATATATATATTACTGCCTGCTTCCTTGCTTTGATACTGTGACACCAAAACATTTTTCTGGTACTCGAAACGCCCCCATTTGTCTATTAATTAAAAAAAAAAAAAACTTAATGTTTTATTTCACCTTACTGCTTCACTGAGATGCCAAACATTTTCTGAGGCCCCCTAATTTGTCCATTTTTAAAAATGCTTTTAATTTATTTTTAAACTGACTACTCCTGCATTCCTCTTGATACTATTGTTATGTGAAAATGTTTTTGTGGTCCCCAAGTCCCCCATGTGCCCTCTTAAAAAAAAAAGGAAAGCTGATGGTCTAGATAATCAGCCCAATCGAAAAATGTATGGAGTAGTACAGCTGCTTACCCCTTCAGCACTTTCTCTCCCCTTGAGACTTGTGTTGTGATCCTTACCACTCTGTTGCCCTTTTTGCTGCCTGTTACAAAAGGGAAAGAGGAAAAATAGGGATGGGAATGTTGTCACCTGCAAACACCTGCCACTTGTCACCACGGCCTCCTCTCTCATCTCTTGTGGTGGTAGCAGCAGCAGCGTCATGGACTCATGCTGTGGGTGGGTGTTGTGCACACACACACATCCCATTCCAGATATTTCTTCCAATAAAAATACCATATTGGACAAGCAGTGTCTCCAGCCCTCTTTCCCAAGATGCCTAGTGCAACCTAGCTCATTAGTGCAAATGGGGCACAGCTCCACCAACCCCGATTCTGGCCTTAAGCAGCCCCCACCTGCCTGCCTACCTGCAGACCCTCCAAGTGCCCCTATTTTCCAGGGGCATTCCCAATTTAGAGAAGCCGTTCCAGTTTCTGGTTTGATTCCAGAATGTCCTGCTTTTCCTTAGGATGTCCCTATTTTTATTGGAGAAATGTTGGAGGATATGGAGTTATCAGTTATCCGACCCCCAAGCCATCTAAGGCAATCCTGTATAGGGAAGTTTTTTTAAAATGTTTAATGTTTTATTATGTTTTTATACGGTATATGTTGGAAGCTGCCCAGAGTGCTGGGGCAACCCAGTAAGATGTGTTGGGGGTATAAATAGTCAAATTATCATTATGGAATGGGACGTCCCTATTTTCATCAGAGAAATGTTGGAGGGTATGTACATGCTTAAAATCCAGGCCAGGTTGCAGCAACTTCCTGATAACTTCCTCCACATCCTTAGTCTCAGTGTCCTTCCGTCTCTCCCCCCCCCCCATGTTGCTTCATAGGCTACAAACCTGTTGGGGTCAGGGACAGGTCATTTTCTTATTTATTATGTGTCAGCACACAGATAATAAAATTGGAAAGGACCTCAAAGGTCTGTAGTCAAACCCGCTGCCAATGCAGGAAACCCAGCACTTCAGTGCTTCTAACACCACAGATTGACTTCACCCTTGGAGGCAAACTCCATTGTCTGTTGAGACAGACACATGCCAACCAGTATTACAGTGCCTGCACCAGAGTCAACCCATTATTTACAGCACTTAGGTGGGAACATAAAGACATAGCTCAGTGGTAAGGCAACTGTTTCACAAGTACCTGTAGAAGGTCCCAAATTCAATCCCTGGCTTTTCCAGCTAGAGATGAAAGAAAGACCCTCTGTTTAAGAAGGCCAAAGGGTCCTATCTTACACATCCTGGCTCGGGCTAGTAGAATCATAGAATCATAGAGTTGGAAGAGACCACAAGGGCCATCCAGTCCAACCCCCTGCCAAGCAGGAAACGCCATCAAAGCATTCCTGACAAGATGGCTGTCAAGCCTCCACTTAAAGACCTCCAAAGGAGACTCCACCACACTCCTTGGCAGCAAATTCCACTGTCGAACAGCTCTTACTGTCAGGAAGTTCTTCCTAATGTTTAGGTGGAATCTTCTTTCTTGTAGTTTGAATCCATTGCCCCGTGTCCGTTTCTCTGGAGCAGCAGAAAACAACCTTTCTCCCTCCTCTATATGGCATCCTTTTATATATTTGAACATGGCTATCATATCCCCACTTAACCTTCTCTTCTCCAGGTTAAACATACCCAGCTCCCTAAGCCGTTCCTCATAAGGCATCGTTTCCAGGCCTTTGCCCATTTTGGTTGCCCTCCTCTGGACACGTTCCAGCTTGTCAGTATCCTTCTTGAACTGTGGTACTCCTATTGATGCAGCCCAGAATTGCATTGGCCCAGCTTGTTTGCCTCCACTCTCATGTCTAGCCCAGTGTTTTTCAACCTTTTTTGGGCAAAGGCACACTTGTTTCATGAAAAAAATCACGAGGCACACCACCATTAGAAAATGTTAAAAAAAATAACTCTGTGCCTATATTGACTATATATAAAGTAATTTCCCGCGGCACACCAGGCAACATCTCGCGGCACACTAGTTTGCCGCGGAACAGTGGTTGAAAAACACTGGTCTAGCCTATTTCCACCAATGAAGCAAGACTGCAGTGCTATTGGTTTCTGTTCTTCGACTTGCAAGCTGAAAAATGAAACTTTCACTTCTGCAGAATAAAATGCATGCGGACTTAAATTAACCTTTGCAGCTGTTTCCTTTAACACTAGAAATATGAGAAACTAAGTTCTGTAAGGGTCTTGGGCTTGTCCCATTTAATTTGCATAGCCCACATGCATAGTCATCAAAAAACACCAATCCTGATGTTTGTCTCCCTGTAAATTTGGGATTACCTGATACCATGGGTGTAGCCAGGCCTTTTGTTGGGGGGGGCAAGTCTCTTGTTGGGGGGGAGGCAGAACCTCAGTTACCTATGTACTTTTATTTATTTTTATTTATTTGGGGGGACAGCTGCCCCTCCCTGCCCCTCCCCTGGTTATGCCCAGGCTTGATATGGTGATAATTTGATATTTTGGGGGAACATCAAGGCTCCTTAGCACTCCACTCACTCAGGGTATGTGAACCAATTGTCGTTTCCTGCTTCTCTCTTTTCCATGCCTACGCACTCCTCAAAGCTTTCATTACTGTTTTGGCTGTGCTTCTAAATATTTCTGATGTGCTCGGGAAGGGAGGAATATCCCCCCACTTTTTATCTCTCCTGATTTGCTCAAAACCAGGGAGCTGCGAATTCACAATTGCCAAACTGTGTGCTTTTGCACACTTCTTGGTGGGGAGGGGTGGCTAAAAACCAAGCAAAACTCCAAGTTGCAGGCGCAGCAATCTGCACCTGTCCGTACTTAATAGCCACAACAGAACCAACAGATTAGAAGGCAGAGACTAAAGGAAAGATCAAAGTTGCTTCTCATACGATACGATAGCCATCTTCAAATATCTTAAGGGTTGTCACGTGGAAGATGGAGCAAGCTTGTTTTCTCCTGGAGGGTAGAACTCAAACCAATGGCTTCAAGTTACAAGAAAGGATATTCCAACTAAACACCAGGAAGAACCTTCTGACAGTAAGAGCTGTCTCCCTCGAGAGGTTGTGGACTCTTCTTCCTTGGAGATTTTTAAGCAGAAGTTGGATGACCCTCTCTCATGGATGCTTTAGTTGAGATTCCTTGCTTTGCCAGGGGTTGGACTCAATGTCCCTTGGGGTTTGTTAAGAGTGCTGGGAACTGTAGTTTGTAAGGGGTAAACAACAATTCCCAGGATTCTTAGAATGTGCGTTAAATGAATGGTTCCATTCCATAGTTTAAGGGCTGCTTGCTTGTACTACTTTCAAATCATCTTTATTGATTTTCATATGTACACCCAATCATCTCCATTGATTTTCAGACATGCATCCAAACATCTATCGGCCAACTCAGATGGCACAACAGAAATAAACAAGTGAAATAGAGATCCAAACAGAAAAGGCATCAGTTCGCCTCATATTATCTGCTATGATAGCGAGGATCAAACCCAATGGGTGGGTTGTGCTTCTTTGGAAGAGAACAGGGGTACGTGAGAATCAGTATTAAGAGTTGGTAGGAACCTCAGAGTCCACCCTACTGCAGACAGCTTTACACCACTTTTAATAGTTATTGCATCCCACAATATTTTTCCTCTTCCTAAGCTACAATTTCCAGCACCTCTTACATACTATGGTTCAATCCCAGGATTCTTTGTGGGGGAAGGCATATGATTTCAATGCACCATATGTGCCAAAGTAACCCAAAGACTTGGGGCTACAATCCTAACACCACCTTGTCTGGGAGTAAGCTCTGTTGAATTCAGTGGGACTTCCTTGTGAGAGCTGCCGCTATAGTTACTATGCATTTTTGCTGGGGCAGAAGGGGAGGCATTTCCATATCTGTCTCTCTGGAGCCAAGTTCATACCAAGAACAAACTTAGTTGGTCTCTAAGGTGCTACTGGAAGGATTTTTTTTTTTTTGACTATGGAAGACCAACATGGCTACCTACCTGTTAGGGATCGTAGATCATAGGAATCATAGAATCGAAGAGTTGGAAGGGACCCCCAAGGGTCATCTAGTCCAACCCCCTTGCAAGACAGGAATCCTGCCAACTACAGCTGTCTCTGGGTGGGCTCGATCTTGGCCACTCCCGTCTACAGTGTATCAGATACCATTTCACCTCTCCGCCTTTGGGACTGAATGCCCACCGTCTTTGCCCCACACCCCCCTCTAAAAGTGCCCGCCCCACTCCTCAGCTCCGAGAAATTCCCCGCCTCTTTCCCAAACGGAGTCAAATCTCTTTCGGTTTCCATTTCGGCGGAATCGAAAGTGACTGGCGTCTTTAAAGCGCAGCAGCCGCGGCTTCCCCTGCCATCCGCCTTAAGGCACGGTAGGGCGGCGGACCTTTTTTGCGCTTTAGTCATCGTCGGCCTGGAAGCTGCGCGGGGATCTTCGCACCTGCATCTTCCAAGAGACGCGGTGAGTAATAACAGACCGCAGGTGATGGGGACAGATTCAGCAGGAGTCAGACTCCTGAGTTCTTTGGGAGGGGAAACGGGATTTAAACGGGCTTAGGAGAAGTACGAGCGTCTCTGGAAACAGAGCAAAATGCTCCGTTCCTAAACACATTTGCTTAGTTAATATTATACAGACATTTCTAGCCCACCTTTACTCCAAGGAGTGCAACGTGCCTCGTTCGCATTTTATCCTCCCAACAGCCCTGGGAAGTGGCTTAGCCGCCCCTTTGCCGTCTGTGAGTCATCGCTTTTGAGGTTTTCCTCACCTACCAAAAGTAAAAAGCTAATACTTCAGGCGGGGGAGAAAAATATATAGCTCAGCCTTGCTCCTATCGCGCTAATTTATTCTTGCAGGGAACCTGCCTTTTTTATATATATAAAATTTGGAGGGAAAGTTAAAACTTGTTCCCTGCCTTGTCGACTAAAATGGTGCAGTGCTGGGCTCTTAAGACCTCATTCTCCTAGTGTAGACTTGGCTTATAGTGTGACTATGCAGTAGAAGTACAGTACAAATATGTCTATATTCTAAATTGTACTGCGTGAAATTATCACCATTTTTCATTCTGGGGAACCTCCTGTGTCTAGTGGCCTGGCTGGTAGGCATTCAAAAGGTGAAACTTTCCCTACTGTCTAGTTGCAGTGATAATGGGGAAAGCTTTTTGTCACTTGAATGAATTTTGTTTCCCTGCGTATAGCAATTAAAAGAAAGGCTGAAGAATGTGAGGTGGCAAGTGAGCAGCCCCACTGTTCTGGTACCCAAGCAATTCCTATAAAACTGCAGTTGGGAATCTACAAATGTAAAACCCTCCCCTTTGCTTCCTGTCCAGTCCTTAACACTCACACCAGACACCATCTGGGCTCTGCATCCTCCTCCATTGTTTTTGGCTGGCTTGGAACATGTCCTTGAACATTTTTGATAATGCCTTTTGTTTGCATAGATAAAGAAGTTTGCGTCCATCTAGAAACCTCTAGCTTTGAGTTTGCTGGGATGTTCCCTTCTTGATGAAGGTAAGAGGCACATCCATTTCTCTGTCCACTTTTTGCTTCTTGCCATGCCCACCACAGGCATGTGATGCCCAGAATGTGGTCTTTGGGCTGAAAAAAAAGGCTTCAGTTGGAGCACATCCTCTCTTATCAACCCTTGGTAGGAAACACAAAATTTTCTCTGGAAATGATGATTCTGCAATAGTTGTGATGTGCTGAAAAAAAGGCTTCAGTTGGAGCACACCCTCTCTTATCAACCCTTGGTAGGAAACACAAAAATTTCTCCAGAAATGATGATTCTGCTGCCCTGCAATAGTTGTCATGTGCTTCCGTTGTGTTCTGGCTCTGCAAATGTGTTGTTTGTTGTGTGTTTGGCTGTCTTGATGGCTGAAAAGGAGTGAATCAAATAACCTCAGTGGCCTGTGATGATCAGGGGATGTGTCTCTTCCCCTTACGAGTTTGTGATCCATTCTTCCAAATTGCTCCCCTTAAAGTTAGGGGAGCTGAACAAGTTTGTAGTTGGGTCTGTAGTTTGAAATGATGCAGGGATATTTGATAAATTATTAGTAGGGTCCACTCTACCAGGTTCTGCAAAATGCAGCTGGACTGAGAAACACGAGAAAAGACAGGAATATTAGGAGGTGGAACAGTGGAAAGCCCTGGGAGGAAAGTTCCTATACAATAATACTTCAGCACAATTTAGGGAAACATCACTTTAAAATATGCAGATGCGATATTTAACACCTTTAAGGTTGTAACATTTTTTAAAAAACAATTTTATAAGTTTTGCTGGAGGGGATGTTGGGGGGGTTGGATCTTATATGGGGTGGGATTGTAAGTACAGTATGTGGTCAAATTTGGGGAAAGGTTTTTAATGAAACCTCAGCAGTAAATGGGTGGGGGATCCCCAAAGGACCTGAATTATATCTGATATTACAGAGGGAAATCAGAACAGCTTACATAAACAAGTTCTTGGTGGGGCTGCAAGAATCTCAGTGGCAAGTTTTTTTGGGGGGCGGGAGACTTACAAGAGTTAAACACAGCAAACTAGTACAACACAGCATGGGAAATAATGTTAATTGACGCATTGATAAGGATACGTTTGGCCGAGGGTAAAAAAAAAAAGAGAGACATTTTTGGTGGCCTTTTATTACGTACACAAGAAAGGTGGTGTAAAACCTACGCCATTGGTCTTTAGAAATATCTGGATTATGTAACTTTTATTTGTTCAAAGGCAACATACTCTCAGGAAAAGAACGATGCAGGCTTGATTCTTTGCATACACTGTCTCATTTATTGTTTGTAGGTTTATTTTATTTTGTAATCTTTGGAACGTTTTTTGGTGTCAAAGGTTTTAATTTAATAAACAATAACTATAATAAATAGTGAAAAGGTTGTATGCCTGCATAAGAAAATGAATAAAAGATGAACTGACGCAGTACAAGAACTGGGAGTTGGCAAGAGTTCAAGGAACTTGATAAGGGTGCTGAGAGTTGTTAGGAGATAACTGTTCACAGAGCTACAAATCTCAAGAGCGATTTAACAATAAATCCCTCTTCCCAGGGAACTCTGGCAATTGTCTTCCTGTGAGGGGAATTAAAGGTTCCTAACAACCCTCAGCACCCTTAACCAACTACAGTTTCCAGGAAATCTTTGGGGGAAGCAATGGCTGTTAAAATTGTATAATAGTGGTTTAAATGTGTATCTGGCAAAATAGTGGTTTAAATAAATATCGGCCACCTTTCCTGTCCAGCTCATGGAATTGTTGCAGAGTCTGTTGGCTACAAAAGCACATTCCAGATCACAGTCAATCTTAAGTGAGCTTACTGTAAAGTGAGTTGTCCCCAATGGCTTAAAAACAGGGGTCAGCAACCTTTTTCAGCCGTGGGGCCGGTCCACCATCCCTCAGACCATGTAGTCGGCCGGACTATATTTTGAAAATATATATATATTTATATGAACAAGTTCCTATGTCCCACAAATAACCCAGAGATGCATTTTAAATAAAAGGACACGTTCTACTCATGTAAAAACATGCTGATTCCCGGACCGTCCGCGGCCGGATTGAGGTGATTGGGCCGCATCTGGCCCATGGACCTTAGGTTGCCTACCCCTGACTTAAAAAGACTCAATTTTAAAATGTGTTGGGGAGGTTATTGGGTTGTTTTTGCTTTTGTTTTGATTATGTATTTTGTGTTTGTATATTGTGATTTTTATCCTGTGAATTGCCCTGAGACCTGCAGGTATAGAGTGGCATACAAATTTAATAAGTTACAGTAATAATAATTTAGTAAACGTGTTCTAGGTCAGAAGCAGATGACAGAGAAAGATGCCACACTGCTTGTGGCAGGCTTGGACTGTTTGCTTTTGTCTTTGGCAACAGAAGTCACATCCTTACCATACATTTAAAGTACCTGGTTTCCAACCAAAGAATCCTGGGAACTGTAGTTTCTTCCTCACAGAAGCTACAGTTTCCAGCACACATAACAAACTGCAGCCTGGCAGGGTTTTCTATTGTTCCAAAATCCCTTTGAAGAGAGATGACTGGTGGGGTGGGAGTGTTTGTAACATGATGTTAAGTGATTCCTCTTATCTGTTTTGTTAAAAAAATGTCCATTTACAGAAGAACAATAGTTTATGAGCTCTTTTTTTTTGTTCAGTGGGGACCAATGTGCAAATCGTATTGATGAAATTTTACACTCATTTTTTCCCCATTCTGCATTTTTCTCCTCACTTTTGCAGGTATCAACATGTCTCAGGTGCAGAAGAAGAGGTGAGAAATGCTGTGCGTGTGTATCCATGGGATTTCTCATGGACAAAAAAATGCCAGTGAGACTGTGCTAGATGTGCTGATCATAGAACTGTTGAGTTGGAAGGGACCCTGAGGGTCATCTAGTCCAACCCCCTGCAGTGCAGGAATCGCAGCTAAAGCATCCATGACAGGTGGCCACCCAACCTCTGATTAAAACATCCAAGGAAGGAGAATCCACAACCTCCCAAGGGAGACTGTTCCAATGTCAAACACCTCTTACCAGTGGAAAGTTCTTCCTGATTTTTACTCAGAACTATCTGGGATCTGATAACACCTTACTTAAAACGTTGCTAGCTGAGTCTTCCTCCAAGGAGCTCAGAGTTAGACCAAGTGTGTGAAGAACTGGCCCAAGGTCACCCAGTGTGGTTCTGAGGGTTGGGCAGTGGGTAGGAGACTGGTGAGAGCTTGTAGTGAGAACCAAAAGTTAAATGAGGAGGCAGGATGAAGAAGCAAGTTAGGAACAAAAGGCTACAGACGTCTGGGTATAGGGCAGTATATAAATTCAGTTAATAAGAATAATGATAATGCTAATAATAATTAATAATACTCGAGACGTCAGGGAGACAAGCCTTGAGCAAGGCTTATCTGGAACAAGAAGTTCACTTAAGTTTTTGCTGGCCAGTAGGATCCAATAGCCAAGCTGGGTCAGTAGTAGCAGCCCAGGGTCCTTTGAGTACTAAATTGTTCAGGCAGATGCCACAACAATGCAGTGAGGTGGCTTGTCACTCATGAGGGAAACCTGCACACAGACCCAGCAGCAGAGTGAGGATTTAAACTAGGAGTTAGGAACCTTTGGACCATGGGCCAGTTGCCTCCTTATTCTGTGTATAGTGTTCCTTATCTCTGCTAAAATTAGAGTTGCAAAGGCCTTCTATTGTAGCCAATAGTAAGCTTTTACCCAAGCTCATTTTGGGTTGTGTTGTTTTAAGGGTGGCGGGTTTGCAGCTGGGTCCAGAAGCATGATTAATTCTTTTCTCTCCCCACTTCACAGTGTCTTTTCAAAGAAGTCTTCTTTTGCCATAATGGTTGTATGAAAGGGATGATCTTCTGGGAGAGTGCAGTTGGAGAGGGAAGGGTTAACCCATCTCCCTTCTCAGCTGAGATTTCCAGGAAGCGCATGCTCTCTCTCTAAGTTTTAGGCTTGCTAAAACTTAGAAGGCTTTTTTCCACCCCAGTTGCTGTGCATCTTAATACATCCCTCTCTCTCTCTTTCTCTATATATGCATGTACACCTGTATATGCTTGTAATATTGCGCATTTGGTGGCCACACACACTACTGGGAATGTGGCTCTCAGAGGTGGAGCTAGCTGCTCCTGCACCAGGAGCTGCACACATGCTGTGCACCCACGGGTGGGGCGAGTGTCCCAGGGGGGCACCGCCCGCACAGAGCGTACCAGGGGGCGAGCCGCCCATGGCGGGCTGCTTCCTGGGTGGGGGTGGGAGGGAGCCATGCCGCCTTGCCAGCAGCCTTCCTCCCTTCCCTCTTCCCTTTGACAGCTCAGGAGAGGCTCCCCCCCAGGAAGCAGCCCAGGAGCGGGGTGGGGGGAATGGTGCGCCACCCACCCGCGACTCCCAAGCCTCTCTTGAGCTGTCAAAACGAAGGGGGAAGGGGGGAAGACCGCCAGCAAGGTGGCGCAGCTCTGCCCCTTCCCCCGACGGCTTGGGAATCGCGGGTGGGCAGCATGCCGAACATCAACCCCCTCAGTGGTGACACCTGGGACATACCGCCCCCACTGGCCCCCTTCCTCCGCCCCTGGGCTCTCAGGCCGAAAAAGGTTCCCTACTCCAGACGGAAATCTAGTAGTGGCTGGTGTGGATAACCCCTCTTGCTCCACCATTGCTACAGTTTACTTGGGCAGTGCAAGGGTTGGGCAGGTTGGCAGTGAAGTCAAGGTTGCCCAGGTGCACCACCCCACCCCACAGCCTGGTCCTGTTTAGATTGAAGTCTCTCTGTTTCTATTCATATACTCTTAACTACTGTAACCGTCTGGCTTTCTTTCAGGAAGGGCTTTCGACAAAAATCACCCCCTGTGCTCAAATACTTGCAGGGTATCCTCCGCAAGTACCCAGATGGGGGTCAGATCTTAAAAGTAAGTTTTTAAGCATCGGGCCTGGGCTTTTTGCATTTGCCGTTTTTGAGAAGCAAAGCCATTTCACATGGATTGCATTTGAAGTAGGGCTTGAACAACTTGCGTGTTCACAGAGAGGAGGCAGCCAAACACCCGGATTTTGGGGGAAGAGAAGTAAGACTGCAAGTTTAAAGCAGGAAGCTGTTCTGAAGTGCAGGCCCAAAGGACGGCTTGTGGGAGTGGTTGGGTGCAGGAGTACCAAAGAAGGTTGTCAAAAACATCAGAATGGCCAGTTCTAGTGCATTATTAAAGAAGGTGCACATTTGCAGCAAAGAAGCCTGCCAGGTCTCCCAGCCTTTACAGAAGCGGGACAGACATAGCAGCAAGGAGATGGCTTGCCCTCACTTTTCTAAATAGGTAAAGTTTGAAAGGGGTTATATTGACGACCCCTGTTATATGTCTAGCAGTTTATGGAATGTGGGACTGGCATCCATGTAGCAATTTCCGCAGTCTGTTTGTGTTGACCCCTGGCATTTATTCCTACTCTCATTCTCTTCTTCTTCCTGAAGGAGCTGATCCAAAATGCAGATGATGCGGGGGCTGAAGAGGTGATCTTGCTCTATGATGCACGGAGTTTTGGAACGCAGAGCCTTTTCTCAGAGGGGCTGGCAAGCACCCAAGGTATGGACTAGACACCTCCCGATGGTGGGTGCTCTGGGGGTGCCCAGCAGAGAAATCACAATGTCTCCTATAGGGAGGAAGTTGGCTGGATGAAATTCATAATAATTTTTCAGGGATGCTTTCAAGGGTCAAAAGGCTTCCTTTTTAGCACTCAGTAACCAAGGCTTCTTTAAGTTCTCCTTATATTGACACCAGAATGATTCTTTGTGCCTGGGAAAGCAGCAGTGAACTTCTCTACTTTGGGGCCATTTTGTCCCACAATGCATCCAAGGAAAGTTGCCATGATGTAGTGTCCTTCCGGGTGCCTTGGGGGGGGGGGAATACGGCTGGTCCACTGTACAGTAGTTTTCCACATTCTCATTTCTGTGCTACAATATCCATTTTGGGATAGATGTAAAACACTGGCCATATATGCTCTCACAGTGAACAAATGGTGTGGGTACCTGAGAGTGCGCCTCCAGTATGTTCAATATTTTGGCTCTATTCCAGTATCACATCATGGTTTGCAAAAATCGTAGTTTGCAGAAGGGATGGGAGTGGGGCTGTGGCTCCCCAGATAAAAGTTGAACTCGCACCAGTCCCAGTGATTACAGCTAGTGGTCAGGGATGGTGGCAGGGCTCTCCAGCCCTTGTTTATAGGACCTGGTTTGCTTCTGATAGCAAGGTTTATTAGCCTGCTCCCATCTCTCTGGTGCCACAGCCTCTGGAGGTGGCTGTTACCATGGTTTGCTAAATTAGACAGGATCTCGTGCCACAAAACGTTCAATCATGATTTCTGTTTTTGTTTGCTGGCCAATGACAAACATGGTTTGCAATTCGGACATTGGCTTGGGAGTGATACCTGAATCGAACCATCATCAAGGCACCTGAGTAAAAATTGCATGACCACATTTCTCTCTTTCAGGCCCTGCACTTCTTGCCTACAACAACGGTCTATTCTCTGAGGCTGACTGGGAAGGGATCCAGAGTCCAGGCATCAGTCACAAGGAGGATGACCCTTCTACAGTTGGACGCTTTGGCTTGGGCTTCAATTCAGTTTACCATATCACAGGTGAGAAGTTATGCTTGGCTCAATTTGAGAGATTGTCAGTCTTCAAAACCAGATGTCTTTGGGAGGAAGGCATAAGAATTGTAGGAAAAAGGCCTAGAAGGCAGCTTAGGACCCCAATACCTTAGGGACCACCTCTCTCTCCTCACATCAGCATACCTGGACCCTGCAGTCATCCTCAGATGTCTTTCTCTGTGTACTTCCTCTGAGGGGGTGGGGGTGGGAATGGGAGAATGGGCTTTCTCAACAGTGACTCCCCATTTGTAGAATGCTCTCTCCAGCGAAATACGCCTAATGCCTTCATTGAGATGGGGGAAACGGAGAGAGATAAAGATGAATTGAAATAGGAGCATCAAGAGGGAAAAGGAATCAAGACTGGGGCCACCCACATTTTAATGGCTGAATTCCTTCCCTTCGCTCTGTTTAGATTTCCCATCTATACTTTCTGATGAATGTTTGGGGGTGCTGGACCCACAGCAGATGGCATTACATGATGGGGGTCAGCTCTGGGAGGTGAGTGAATGGGAAGAGGCATCCGACCAGTTCCAACCATTCTGGGCAGCACTGAAGTCTCTTGGCCAGCCTTGCCCAACTGCGGAGGGCCGCTTTCCAGGCACCCTGTTTCGCTTCCCACTACGACAGAGTCCCTCGAAGATCTCAGAAAATCTCTACAGTCCAGAACGGGTGCAGAAACTGCTGCTCTCATTCGTGAATGATGCCCCCATTAGTTTGCTGTTCCTCAGGAACATCAAGAAACTGACATTGGGTCTTATTGGGTCCGATGGTGCCATCCGTGAGCTGTTGAAGGCTGAGGCCACCACTCGCCCATTTAATGGGTTGGGCATGAGCCAAGGTGTGCTGGAAGTTGCAGAATGCAGTAGTGGAAAGGGAAACCTTGTTGATGATGCTATGGGCACTAAACTGAACATGGGCGTCCACATCAAAACACTTGCCCTATGTGGCACTGGGACTGGACAGGCCAGCAAGTGCAACTGGCTTGTGTTGTCTGCTGAAGCGAGAAAGGATGCCTTCCCAGAACTCTGGGATCTCACAGTGAAGGTCAGCTCTAAGCCTGTGTTGTCCCTGGCTTACTGTTTGCAAGACAAGTGCATGGGACGCCTCAGCTGTGTCTTGCCGCTCCCGGCCACAGAGGAAAACACCACTGGATTGCCACTGCACATCAGTGCCCCTTTCCAGCTGACAGATGACCGAAGACACGTGCAGTGGTCTGAAGAGGGGTCCCAGGCGAGGGGAGCTGACGGTCGTTGGAACCACTTGCTTATGGAGGAGATGCTGCCTGTTGCTTATTGCCAAATGGTACTGCTGGCATCTACCTGTCCTGACAACCCATACGGGGCGTGGCCAGACCCAGACCAAAGCCAACAACTCCGATACAAGCCTTTAGTGGTTCAGATATGCCAGATACTGATGGACATGAAACTCTTGGTACGAGTCGGGGATGGGGAACCTCGTCTGCTCCATCCCCGTGAAGCCGTGATCTTGCCAGAGGTAGTGAGTGGTAAACCAGTAGGTCAGGCCCTGGAGAAGGCCCTCATTTTGGCAGGATCTCCACTTGCAGCTGCTCCTCCACATGTGCGCCGAGCTTTGGTGTGGGGTGCCAAAGGCAGGGCAGCGGTGCAAGAGGCCACACCGAAGTTTGTCAGGGAGACCCTGCGAAGGACTACCAATGTGTGGCATGGGATATCCTTGACAGAGAAACAGTTGCTGTTGGAGTACTTGGTTGGAGATGGGTGTTACCAGGAGCTGAAGAATCTGCCGCTGCTGCCGACAGCCAATGGAAACTTTACCTGCTTTGGAGATTCTGGAGAGACGGTCTTTCTCGAGAACCACAACTTCCCCAGGTATGCAGTCTCGCCACATATGATCCCTAGGGTAAACCTGTATTGTCCTTTTCACCCTAACACAGTTAAATGTCCTCTCCCTATTAGATGTTCCAGTTAATGGACTTGCATAATGGTGAACGCTCGCATGTGAACACGCACACATATACACCTTGCAAGGCAGTTCCCAAATGTCTTAACTATGGCTCATTTGCACCAAACCAAGAGACAGAAGTCCTTACACACTTTTCTCATATCCATAGTTCAGCCCTACCACCATGTGTATCCCTAGAAATACTGCCTTACAGTATAGAGGTCCATGCTACATTTATTTGGTTCCCTAAAATGGTTAGCCCCATAAATAAACCAGTGGCATTAACTGGGTGCTTGTCCCATTGTGCATCCCATTTCCTTGTCACCCTGCCTTTGTCCTTCCTAACTGACTTGTGGTTTCTTTCTGCCAATTTTGCAGGATCCTGTTGCCTGGCCTGGCTCACCAGTTCTTGCCCAAGGATCTAAACCCTGAGCTGCTGAAGCATCTGCAAACAATTGCAGAAAAGGGTGAGACGTTCAGTTTCCTGGGTGCACCATGATCAGCTTCCGGTGTTAATGCGGGTTCCCCGCCCTGGTGTCCTTCAGATGCTGTTAGACTACAACTCCCATTGTCACTGGCCATGATAGACTCCGACTTCCTTCAGCCTCAGCCAGCATGGCCAATGGTCAGAGATTATGGGGATGGTAATCCACAGCATCCGCAGGGCACCAGCCTGCCTGCCGCTAGTGTAAATGTTCTACCATGGACATACATGTTTTTTACACACAGGCACCATTTTCTCCTCCCTAACACTGTAAAATAGATTAGGCAGAAAGATAGCGAGTGTGACACCAAAATAGCAGTAGAGTGGCTGTCTCCAAGTAAACAAATTAACTTCACAGCTAGTTTGGGAATTCGACCCTTAAGCAGTGTTGGGGAGAATTTCCCCACAGCCATCAGTCAAAGGTCTGATCTGATTGCTTGCAATGGATTCCCCCACCCTTCCATCATTCTCTACTGGGTCCTCCACCACCACCTGCATGAAATTAGAGCAAGGGCTGAAGGTTGTCCCCCTTTGCCTTAGTCTGATTTTCTAATCCAGGGGCAGGCGACATTTGGCCCTACCGATGCTGACGAACTACAACTTTCACCAGCTCCCTTAATCATGGCCAGTGGCCTGGGATGATGGGAGTTGTAGTTCAGCAACATCTGATGGGCCACAGTTTGCATCTGCCTGCTGTAATCGCTACACCACGTTGGTTCTCGGTACGCTGATCAGTTTCAGGCTCACTTTGCTTCAGCAGTGCTGCAGCATCACTGTGTTTCCAAATCATTCACAGACCTATACATATTGGAGTTCAGTTGCATCCAAAGTAGTCTTCAGTTCTGGGCGTAGAAGTAGTGTATACATAAGCACTTTGCTCCCAATAGGAAATACAAGTGCACACAAATGGTGGTTGCTGATTTCTCTCTCACTCACTCACTCACTCTCACTCTTGCATTTTCAGGGTTATTCAGGAACTTTGTCTCCTTGGATCAAAATGTCATTGCGCAGAACCTTCGTGGATCTCTCCCTAAGGACTGGGTCAGCAGCAACTCTGTTCCTGTATCTTGGTGCCCAAAGGAGTACCCAAAACAGCCCCCTCTTGAGTGGCTTGCTGCTTTCTGGAGTTTCCTGAGTCTGCATGCTCCCTCCCTGGCACCCTTCAAGGGATGCCCCCTGATACCGCTGACTCCTCTACAGAACTCCCACAGTGGAATCCAATTGGCACGGCTGCTGCCTCAGCCTACACTGCTGTTCCAGAGCCACGAGGGGCATTGTCTGCCAGGTGAAGTGGCTGGCATTCTGGAGAGACTGGGATGCACTGTGGTCCGGGGCTGGCAGCCAGAATGGTGCCACCGCCAGCTGAGAGAGTACGTCCTAGAACCCACACCTGGTAGTGTCTTGCAGGTCTTTGCCCATTTAGGGGTGGCATCCGTGGCTGGCCATGTTGCATCTCTGCTCACCTGCCAGATCAAGAGCCTGAGTGCTTTTTTCTCCACGGCTGCGTCGCTTTCCCCCAAAGAAACCAAAGTCCTAGCTGAGTTGCCGCTCTTCTTCAAGATGCCCTCCCTCCTTCCACCCACCAGGTCTGGTTTGGTGCCAGCCCAGCACCACCTGGCTTTAGAGAAGAACCTGGTCCCACCAGTGCCCTCAGATCTGCTTACTCCAGAGCCTGTGCTGTTGTGTCATAATGAAGCTGAACGCCACCTGCTCTTGCTAATCGGGCAGAAGCTCCTGGGGACGCCTGATCTGTGCCTGCTGTGCATCAAGGCGATGAAGAAGGGGGCATATGCCAGTTGGGCACAGGAAGCCAAGCGGCTCATGCTGTGGGTGCTGCACAATGGGGACTCCCTCTTCAGCCAGAGCCGAGAGCTGCAAACTTTGTGTCGTGAGCTGCCATTCCTGGATTGCGGATCAGGAAGGTTGGGCAAGCCCAGTGACCTCTATGATCCAGAGAACCGCACTTTGCAGGACTTATTAAGACCTTGCCACTTCCCCACAGGGCCCTTCCGGGAGCCAGCAGCATTGCGAACCCTTCGTGTTCTGGGCCTGAAATCTGATCTCAGTGCTGTCTGTCCAGCAGATGCATTGATGGCTGCGGAGGAAGTTGGTCAACTGCAAGAGGCTGCAGACGCCAGTGCCAAATCACGGGCACTCATCCGGGTCTGCAATGAGACTCCTCTACTCTCACGCTTCTCCTCACAGGAGCTGAAGCGGCTGCGGTCCCTGCCTTGGGTGCCTGCCACCAACACTTCCACACTGGCGGCACCTGGGGATTTCTTGGCACCTGAATTGCTTTGCTCTGAGAGGTACGCTGCTCTTGTCGGGCTGGTCATGGGACTGACTAATGCTTTTCAGCCAGAAGCTGCAGAAAAACTGGGTCTGGAGAACTCTCCACCACCAGAGAAAGTGATGGAGAATCTAGCTGTCTTGGCACAGGGATGTCACCCTGAGGAGACCTTTGTGTTAACTACAAAGCTGCACAGCATCTATCGGCACATGCAACAGCACCTGAGGGACTTCCAGAAGCCACCTGTGGGACCTGTGGTGTGGAATGGGACTGGCTTCTCATTGGCTGCAGATGTGGTGCTGGCCTACCCTGATGGCTTAGACCTTACAGCCCTGATGTCACGAGTGCCTCTGGACTTCCAAGGTTATAGCCAGCTGTTTGCAGCATGGGGAGTCCGTAAGTTACCAAAAGAGGAGGAAGTGTGCCAAGCAATGCAGAAGTTGGCAGATCAAATCAATGCCCGACCGCAAGGCGGCATGCATGCTGAACTGCTCCTCGTGATAGCTGTCCTGGACTGGCTGTGCGCTCGTGGCTACCATGGAGAAAGGGAAATGCCAGTGCCTGTGCGGATTCAAGGACTGTCCGGTTTTGTTCTACGCCCTGCCAGTTCAGTGCTGTACTGTGACATGGATCGGGCCCACCTTGCTGAGCTGGATGGCGACCCACCTACTTTGGTGCATGAATCTGTTTCCTCTGCCACCGCTACCTTCCATGGTGTGGAAATGCTGAGCACACGGTTTTCAGGCTTGGAACTGTTGGAGGCTCAGGCGTGGGGTCCTTCGGAGCCAATCACCCTCCGGATCCGTAACATCCTTCGTGAATACAGCCAGGATGCAGATGTGTTCCTGGAACTGCTGCAGAATGCTGAGGATGCTGGCGCCCAAACTTGCCACTTCCTAATCGATCTCCGTGACCATAATGGTACCACTGAAGGACTATTGGACCCCGGCATGGCTGCCTGCCAGGGCCCCGCGCTTTGGGCCCAGAACGATGCGTTCTTCACCGAGACAGATTTCTCCAACATCATCCGTCTAGGTGCAGCTACCAAGGAACGGCAGGATGACAAGATTGGTCGCTTTGGGCTAGGCTTCTGCACTGTCTACCACATCACTGATGTGCCCTCTCTTCTCAGTGGTCACACCATGCTCATCTTTGACCCAAACATCACCCACCTTCGGAAGCATATCCGTAACTCAGGCCAACCAGGCATGCGTCTCAGTTTGAACCGAAAAGTCGCCGCTGGATTTCCTGAACAATTTCGATCTTTCAGAGGAATCTTTGGCTGTCAACCTGGAGATGATTACCAAGGCACGCTCCTCCGCCTGCCCTTCCGCACTGAGGAGGAGGCAGAGGACTCTCAGATCTGCTCTGATCCGTTTGGACCCAGTCGAATCAAATCCTTGCAAACTGGTTTCCGAGAGATGTACAAGTACCTGCTGATCTTCCTGGGAAAAGTGCAGGAGGTGTCACTGACCCACCTTCCTCATGGTTCCAGTTCCCCAGAAGCCACCCAGCCATTAGCCACAGTGAGCAGGAAAGCACTTGTCAAGATGGGTACGTCCACTATCGTGCAGTTGACAGCAACATGGAAGTCTAGTGTAGTCACCAGCCATTATCTGCTTCACTCATGCTCCGCTCAAGGAGAAGCCCTGCAGGTCTTCAAACAGGGAAAAGAAAAGGATATCCATTTCTCGCCTCCTGTTGCTAGTGTTGCTTTGCCCATCCGTCCCGCCACTGCTGCTGGAAAATGGGTTCCAGATGTAGATGATTTTAAGGGCCGTGCCTTCTGCTTTCTACCTCTTCCTATTGAAACTGGACTCCCATTGCATCTCACAGCAGTCTTTGCTGTGCAGAGTAATCGCAAAGGACTCTGGGAAGCTACTGAGAAGGGGAAATGGAACAAGGCGCTCTTACGGGATTCCGTGCTGGGTGCCTGGCTTGGAGCACTGTCCCTGCTCCGGGACATGTACAAGGAAGGATTGCTGGAGGACTATGAGTACCATGCTTTCTGGCCTGACGTGCGCAGTGCCAAGCACCCATTCAGTGAAACAGTCAAGGCCTTCTACCAAGCCTTAGTCAATGGTGTTGATGGGGAACAGCCAGTTCTCTTTTCTGATGGACAGCGATGGTGCCCAGCCCGGGATGCCTGCATCCTCAATTCTGACATTACCTGTCAGGATCACCTGGAACCTATAGCTTTCAGGGTCTTCTCATTACTTTTGCCAGAGCCAAAGATGGCAGTGTCAATTCCAGATTGGGTGAAGATGAACTTCAGAGATTCCATCCGGGGGGATGTCCTGTTGCCAAACACCTACAATTGGGCACGATTCCTCTGTGAGCTTGTTTTGCCCAATCTTGCTCAGCTGGCAGTGCCTGATCGCGATGTCCTCATTCTTCGTGCTCTGGATATGAATGATGCTGGGGTGAATAAGATCCTGACATCCCGGCCTTGCATTCCGACTGTCCCCAATAATCTGCTGAGAAACATTAAAGAACTTGTACACCCAAGGGGCTGCGCTGCACCTCTCTACGCTCCTGAAGATGGCCGTTTCCCCACAGGCACAGGGTTTCTGGAACCAGAGAGGCTGTTGCACTTGGAGCATCTTGGCATGGCCAAAGATTGTGTGGAAATGGAGGAACTGATAGCCCGAGCCAGAACTGTGGCAGCCTTGTGGTGTCATGACCCAGTCAAGGCCTGCCAGCGTGCCCGCTGCATCCTAGAGCTCCTTGAGGACCACCTCCAGGAAAGCTACAGCAACACTACCCAGGTTACTTTCAGAGATATTCCTTTCTTGCCGGCGGTACTACCTGCTAACCAACGCAAACTCTGCTGCCCCAAAGAGGTTTACTACCATAAGCTGCACCCCCTGGTAGGCTTGACTGAGCCTGTCCTGGACAAGACAGCCCTTGGTAAAGGCTTGAAACTCTCCATGGAGCTAAAGGAATTCCTAGGACTGAATCGCCAGCCACCAGTTTCTACGGTGCTGACGCAACTGGAGGAAGCATCACGTGGTTCCAACGCCCTGTCCAGAACGGAGCTGGGAAACATGGCACAAATCTGCTATGCCTTCCTGAATGAAACAGTGCAGAAGAATCCTCTGTCCAAGGTGGAGTTGTCCCAAAGGGCAAGTACATTCCCCTTTGTTTTTATGGGCACTGGCTTTGTGTCAGTGTGCAGCGTTGCCCACTGGCTTTTCTTTGATGCCGCTCCATACCTCTTCCAGCTGCCTCAGGAGTACCAGAAGCAAAAGATGCTGTGGGAGTGTGTTGGGTTGCCTGAGACTTTCAAAGTGAAGCACTATGCCACTGTGTTGCAGACTTTGGCCAAGGAGGGAGCTGGACAGCCTCTTTCGAAAGAGCACCTGGCCCTAGTTGTCAGGTTGATCACTGTAGGGCTGGCCGAAGCCCTGCCAGAGGGTCAACAGTTGGCTCCTTATGAAGCCCAGAGTGTATTTTTCCCAGACAAACACAAAGTTCTTCGTCCATTGCCCAAGCTCCTCTTTGATGACACGCCATGGCTTCCGCATGAGAAAGGGACCCTGCTCTGCCATGCCATGATCCCGCGGGAAATTGCCATGCGCTGTGGCATTCAGACCACAAAAGGTCGTGTCTTGTCACGCCAGCGGATTCAGGGTCTCTCTTCCTGGGCCACAGATTTTGGAGCCAAGGAAGAAATCTGCACCCGGCTGGCCAACATCCTCCGTGAGTACTCCTCTTCACAGGATGTGCTAAAGGAGCTGCTGCAGAATGCAGACGATGCTGGTGCAACTCTTGTCCACTTTGTCTGGGATCAGCGACAGCACCCGACTGATCGCGTCTTCAGCAAGGAGTGGAATGAACTTCAAGGCCCGGCGCTTTGCATCTACAATGACCGGACCTTCCAGATGTGTGACATAGAAGGGATCCAGCGCTTGGGCTCTGGTGGCAAAGGTGGGAGGAGAGATGCTACCGGCAAATATGGACTAGGTTTCAATACAGTTTATCACTTGACTGACTGCCCTGCCTTTGTGACAGGGGACAGTGCTCTGTGTGTCTTTGATCCCATGTTGCACTACCTCCCTGATTCTGATGAGATCTCACCAGGTGGAAAGTACAACCTTGCTAAAGAAGTCAAAGACACCATCCGTGATGTTTATAATGCCTTTTTACCTGATGTGTTTAACTTGGAACAAGGCACAGTTTTCCGGTTACCCTTACGTACTCCTGGTGGTGCGGCCTCATCCCGTATCTGCCAGAGCTCTGTGTCCGAAGAAGACATGAGGAAAATTGTGGCGGCTCTCATTAAAGAAGCCGACAGCCTTGTGATGTTCCTCAATCACGTTCGCTGTGTGGTCTTCTCCATAATAAGTGAGAGGGGAGGGACACCGAAGGAGGTGCTGCGGGTAGAGGCTGAAGGTGGTGAGCCTGAACGACTGGAATACCAGAAGTGTCTCCAACAGGCTGCTGCAGCAGGTGGAATGGATGATGGTGAGCCAATGAAAGTCTTCTACAGAATGAAGGTGAAGAGTAGTATCTCCAAAGCTCCCAGCAACTGGCTGGTAGGTAGGCAGATTGGGCTTGAGAGCAACAGTACCGCTGAAGGCATGGACTTGGCGTGTGGGGGTGTGGCAGCTTGTTTGGGCGGACAGCCATCTGGTAGGGCCTTCTGCACACTGCCGCTTCTGGAAGAAACTGGCCTTCCCATCCACATCAATGGGAACTTTGATGTGGACTCAGCTCGGCGTGGCTTGCGAAAGAATGATGGTGAAGGTGGTGCCAACATGTCCTGGAATAACTTGCTGCTGCAGTGTCTCATAGCCCCATTATACTGTCACTTGCTTTATGAGCTGCGCCGGAAGCTGAGTGATACACCACTGCAGTTCCACTCCCTGACTGCATGCCAGAGGTGGCTGGAATCAAACTATTTGCGGTATTTCCCATTTGTGACAAGGGATGTACCCCCAGCATGGCAACAGCTGGTTACCCGTGTGTATGAACTGGCATACACGGAGCAGCTTCCTTTGGTCCCTGTGTACCAGAAGAAGATTTATTTCAAGGATGGATTTAAGAGGGAAGAAGTGAGTGTGCACTGGAGTGCACCTAGACTGGGCCACCCAACCAGAGATCCCTATTTCCTGCAGTCTGAGATAAGTGAGGTTCTTGAGCTTACTCTCCAGAGTCTGGGCATGAACTTTGTCCCTGCCTTCAAGCGTCTGCAGTGGGTACGTGACCATTTTACCAAGGCAGGAGTTGATATCCTAACCCTCGATTCTCCTTCCCTCTGCTGCTTCCTCAAGAACCTGCCCGACTTTCTCCTGCCCTGCCCACTTCATCTGACACCTGTGAAGAATAGCTGTTACTGTTTTGCTCTCCTTGAGTTCTGCCTCAGTGAGCTTCTTCCTGATGACAAAAGCTGCCTGGAAGGTCTCCCTTTACTGGTGACCCAGGATAACATACTGAGGTGCTTCACTCAGCAGTGTCCTCCATACCATAGCAGTGTGCATGATCTTTTCCCACACCATCAGGACTGTTTCTTTGCCTGCCGAATTGATGGAAAGGCCAGGCAGCTGTTAGTAAAGATGGGGTTCCTAAAGGATTTTACACTCTCTGATTCTGTGGCCTTCATCAAGGAGATGCTGTCTTTGGACAACAGGGTCAGTACTGATGAAGGCCAGAAATGGCTCAGTAAATTGTGGGCTTTCTTTGAGAAGCAGATCTGCATAACTGAGAATTCAGACACAATGAAAAACATGTTTGCAAAGCTAGTTTCCCTCTTCAAAGGTTGTGCCATGCTCCCTGTGTGTCGTGGCTGCACAAAGTTCTTGGTTCCCCTTGAGTCCCTCAACACAATTATGCCTGGTCAAGCAGGCACTGTTTCTGAAATTCTCCACAAACTGGGCTTTGCCATGTTGGACTCCTCTCTTTTGCCTCCAAAGCTCACCGCACATTGCATTCTGCCACGTGTGCTGCAGATCGAGACTCCTACAGTACTGCTGGAGCAACTGGCAGCTCATCATGACCTGTGTTGGGATGAGCTCAAAGAGTGGGAGTTTGAAGCGCTGTTGCGGTTCCTAAGCCGCCAACTGGAGACGCTGACGAATGACCATGGATTGCTAAGCAAGTTGAAATCCTTGCCCGTGTTTAAAACACACCAAGGGAAGCACGTTTCATTGACTTCATACAGGAATATCTACCTCTTGGAGTCCAAGATTCCAAAGGAGACTAAGAACTTCCAGGAGCTTTACGGGGTAGATGAGAAGACTGTCCTGCTGAGCGATAACTCGCTGAACCGACATCTCAGTAAGAGCTTGAGTATTGATGTAATGAACGATTTGCAGCAGTTTGTACAGCAGCTTTTGCCTCGGCTGTCCCATCTCCCCGAAGAGAGTGTACTGGAGGCTGTGAGGTTACTACTCCTCATCAAGAGGCATTATCTTACGGAATATCAGGCTGTGAAAAAGACAGTGGTGACAACATTCCAGTCTTTCGCCTTCATCCGGGACAAGCAAGGTGTGATGCGTCATGTGTCCTACTTTTATGAGGAGCAAACGTGTTTCAAGGAGTTGAGAATGGATTCTCTGTTTGTGCCACGCAAATTCTATGACTCAGTGCGGCCAGAGAATATATGGGAGTTGAAAGAGTTCTTACTTGATGTGGGCTTGCGGCAAGAGATCTCTGAGGAATATTTTCTAGTGTTGGCTACCCAAATTGCAAAAGAAGCATTGAGGGCCGGAGAACTGAAGGATGGTGCCCGTGATCTTGATAAAAGGAGGAGAGCACTCTGGAGCTACTTGCTTTCCAGTGAAACCTTCTCAGAGGCCTTCCTGAAAAAAGTGTCCAAGATCCGTTTCCTATTGCCAGAGAAGATGTCTGAAGATCTGTGTTGCCTTCACTCGCCATATGTGCCGTGTAATACTCCTGTGGCACCCCAAGGTTCCTTGTTAACTAAGAAAGCAGATCTGGTGTGGACTTCAGCAGTCATTCTGCCTTATGATACGATAATACAATACAATGTTATATATAATGGGGAAAACAAAGAAACCATCCTAAAACAACTGGGAGTGCTGTGCACCTTGCCAGCCCATTTAGTCTTTGAGAATCTAAGAAACATATGCCAGGCACCATGTGACACTCGGAAAGCTAGGAAAACTCGAGAGGATGTCCTAAAGTCAGCTTATGGCTATTTGTCGCAACAGCAAAAGTTAGAGACTGGCTGCTTAAAGGGATTCCCTGTCGTACTAGTGGATGACGGTGAGGTAGCAGAGGCCGAAAATGTGGTGGTCTCGTTAAAATGCCCAAAGGACTTCCGGCCATATCTTTACAAGCTGCCACCAAAGCTAGCTGTCTATATGGATGTCCTGGAGAAATTGGGAGTGGAAGATGAGGCAAGCATCCATCACTATGCCAGTGTTCTGGCCAGAATTCATGCAGAGACTGCAAGGCAGGGTAAACTGCATCCCAACCTCACCAAAACAGTGCTCAGGGCCACTCAGTTCTTCTTCCAGCTCTTAGACGAAGCAAAGGATCAAATGGATTTATCAGAGCTGAAAGAACTGCACCTGCCTTGTGCTGATGGGAAGCTATATCCATCAAACAGCCTAATCTTTAGTTTTTACATGTCTGGCCAGGAACCCCAGGGCTTGCAGTGCAAATTTCGCTTTCTGATAGATCTCTCAATATGTGAGCTACCTTATGACAAGTATAAGCAGCAGAGGCTTCTGCATCGGCTGCCTGAAGCCTTGCGCCCCAAGAACTTGTTAGATATCACTGAAGAGCAGCTGGAAGAGTCCTCTCTGAAACTCTGTACCTATGGGGAACACTGTGAGTTCCAAAACTGGCTACAAGAACTACTCATGTCTTGCGAGTTCCAGCATGCTCTGGTTGCACTGTTTAAATGGCAGGATGGGACAAAAGTAGAGGAAGTGGAATGCATGTTTGAAGAACGCTTCTCACCACAGCAGCTAGAAGTGGTTTGTTGTGAAAAAGTGTGCACAACCATGGTGCACAATTCAGAGAGTGTGGAAGGAACCCAGCGTGCCAGGACAGTGTATGTTGCAACAATGCCAGATGGTAAACTGCAGATTTACCTTGCACACAAGGAGAGCAAAGGTGCCCAGTGGGCTGTGGAGTTTTCTGGCAATTTAGCCACAGAACTGAATAGGCTTTTAGGACAAAGATTTAGCCAGCTTGCCCTGATGGTCCTTGAGCAGATTTTGGTTTGCCAAAGGCCTAAGGAAATTGCTGAGGTGCTAGAGAAAAACAAAGTGCCCTTGCAGCTGCCAGCAAACCTAAATGCCTATATCCTGCCTCCTCCTGGAGAGGACATCCCTGAGGAATGGTATGACAGCCTGGACATGAGCATCCTCCACACCTTTCTGCCAGAAGATTACGTGGGTTACCTGGATTCTTCCAAGCCCAAAGAGCATTACCTCTATGCTGTGGTCCTTGAAGCCCTTGGGCCACGGCAGAGCGGTACTGGCCAAGTACACACATACCTTGTTGACCTGGGAGGAGGGCAGCATGCAGAAGTCAGTGCCTATGACCTTTACCATTTCCGGAGGAATAACTCTGCATCTGATCTGAGTAAAGCTGTGGTCTTGGTAGAAGGCTCCCCTGGTGCTAGCAGTACTGCAAGACCACTTACAAGTGGCAATTGGTACGAGAGGCCACTGAGGGAGATAAAGAAAGAAGTGGATGCTTGCTTGGCTGAAATTTGGAGCTTGTCAGAGGATGAGAGGAGGAAGGCTTTAAGAAGACTCTATCTGTGCTACCACCCAGATAAAAATATGGGTCAAGAGGATTCTGCCAATGAAATTTTCAAATACCTTAAAGACAAGATCAATGAGATGGAGAACAATAGAACGCCCAGTGGCTCCAGAGGGGGACCCCAAAGTAGAGGTTCCTACAAGAAAAACTCTGAATTTTGGGGTGAATGGGACCAGCAAGCTCATCAGCATCAAGAGAGGCGTACAGAATTCACCAAGCAAAGATGGGGTGGTGGTGGAGGAGGATGGGGTGGTGGTGGTGGTGGTGGAGGAGGAGGCGGCCACTGCAACTACAACTTCTGGTCCTTCCATCAGAGAGGGCCAAAGTATTCAAAGGATCAATCAAAACTTCACTGCTTAGAGGAGGCCAGGCGCTGGCTAAGGCAAGCCAAGTGTGATCTGAAGGCGGCAGCCAGTAATGCTGGTCAGGGTAGCACTGAATGGCTGCTTTACAAGACTTACCGGGCAGTGGAGAAAGCCCTGACAGCAGTTGAATACCACCAGGGAGGTTGCTTTGACAGGAATCTGACTCTTCCAATGCTGGCTGGTAAGGTAGCTTCTTATGGACGGGAGTTGGAAAAGCTGCCTGATCAGATTGAGGAACTCCGGCAGCATGGCGTGGATGACAAGAGAACGCAGTATCCCAGCTACCACAATTCACCCACCATTCCCAATGAGGCTTTCCTTAAATGCAAGGAGAAGGAGGTGCTGCTTTTAGCGGGTGATATCCTAAGCACAGTGAAGAAGTGGATTGGCCTAGAATGAGAGTTGTGAGGATTTTTTTTTGTTTAAAGTCTTGACTGACAATATATAAACATGGGCATTCTTGTAGCTGAAACATTTGGGATCAAATATTATAAAATGGGAGCGGGACCTGTTTAGAAAATTGATGTCTCTTCAAACAATTCCTAACTCACTAACAATGTATCGTGAGAAAACAGGACTAGATAACCATTCTTGAACAGTGATATTTTGTTACCTGTCTTTTGATGTACAGAAAAAAATTAAGTTGCTTTGTTAAGAAATAAAAAAGCTAAGTTACATGCATATGTAGTACAAGCTGTGGCAGAGATGGGGAACCAATGACCCACCCCCAGTAGGAAGCTGCTGTATACAGAGTCAGACCGTTGGTCCGTCCAGCTCAGTACAGTTGTACCTTGGATCCCGAACACCTTGCGAGTCGAACATTTCAGCTCCTGAACACCACAAACCCAGTAGTAAGTGTTCTGGTTTGCAAACATTCTTTGGAACCTGAACGTCTGATGCGACTTCCGTGGCTTCCGATTGGCTGCGGGAGCCTCCTGTAGCCAATTGTGAAGCTGCACCCTAGTTTCCGAACGTTTTGGGAGTTGAATGGACTTCTGGAACATACTCTGTTCAATTTCCGAGGTACCACTGTACTGCCTACATTGACTGGTAGTGACTCTCCAGGGTTTCAGACTGGGCTCTCTCCCAGCCCTACCTGGAAATGCTGGGGATTGAACCTGGCACATGCTGCATTCAAAGTAGGTGGTCTTACCACTGGACTACAGCCTTTCCCATGTTGTTTGACTACATGTGCCATCTTTGAGCATTGGTCACGCTGGCTTTGGCTTATAGGAATTTGGAGAGCTGCAGGTTCCCTGTTTCTGTCCTGTGAGAAGCAAAAGAAACTTGAGTATTTTTTATTAAAGGGAGACCGTTGTTTATAATCCCTTCCTTAGCCCCAAAAGTAAGCCTGTGCTCTTCTCAGCTGACCAAGGATTTAATGCTATCCCTTATCCCACCTCATTCTTTTTCTCAATTTGCAATGCCTCCCCTTTAAAGTTTGGGTGAGCAGAACCATTAAGAACGGGGGTCCTGCCCTTTCAAATGGTTGTGTAGATTTGGACAGGTTAACTTGGCCTGCAAAGATTCTGCAGGGGTCAGAAACTGCATTTGTAAAATACAGTACCCTTTCAGGGCTCAATTTAAATATCAATATGGAATATTCACTTAACACAACCACTATTTACTTTTATTATTAATGAATTCCTACCCCACTTTTTAAAAACAAAACCCAATAACAATACACTCAAGCCTCTTTCTGCATCTGCCTCCACTTGTATCCGCTTTGGCAAATGTCCGCGGCAAACCCGGAAGTACTGGAACGGGTTACTTCCAGGTTTGCCGCTCATGCAGAAGTGCTAAATCGTGCCGCATGTGCGCAAATGTGGGGCTTCACCGTGCATCATTTTCGGGTTGCGGTGGGGCCTCTGGAACGGATCCCCGCCGGAACCCGAGGTTCCACTGTACAACCAACAACAGTTAAAAGGTAAAAGTTTTCAGGCAGATCACACAATAAAATGCTGAGGAGTTAGAGGGGAGCATGTCACCTGGGAGAAACAGGTTTTTTTTAATGCTACTGAGCCACAGTACACAATCAAAGGGCATTAGCTATCCCGGGTCAATTAACCTGGAGTAAATACATGTTTTGTGTAGCAAAAGTGCCAATTGCCTCTGGTTTTGAGAATGTACTGGTAGTTAGAGAACAAAATGATGAGAGTTCAGCTTCAAAGGACCATTCAGTCTCTGATTACTCCTGGATTCAGTCACAAAACTTGTTTCTCCTGATGAAATGATGGTTGATGGTAAGGAAATAAAGGTATATAAAAAGGAGAATTCCTGGATGCCATGATCAAGAGGTTTAAAATCACAAAACATGCAGCCAAGTAAAATGTGGAAATAGAGGTTGTTAAACCTTTAAAATATGCCCTAAATTTAAAGTGAGTTCCAAAATGTTTCCTCAAGATGTTTCTTTCCAAAGTTGCACTCCTCCTAGCATAGAAAAAGACCACATGTTTGATAAGTTTAAAAAAATTATTTACTTACTAACTCTCCAAAGGTCAGATTAATGAAAAAGTTTCAGAAAAAGTTGCATAGGCAGTAAAACTTGACTTACTTACAATGGTGAAAATCCTAAATTATTGATACAGGAACTCAAGAGTAGCTTGTAAGAGCCATAGGGTCTGAACTACAGCAACCAACTCAGACCTCACATGCTGAGTTCATCAGGTAGACTGGAGGTTGAACCATATGCTTGATTACCCAGTCCCTCCCAAGGTTAAGGACAGCTTGCTTTATGATTTCAATCCTTTTGTGTATTAATTAGACTTGGTTGTATGAGGCTGGTTATCTCACAAAGATCATGTACAGATCTAACAGCCATCATTTCTTTGTGATGTGATTACAAATGACATGTTGGCTTGACCTAGAGACTATTGAACTAACAGGAGGAAGTTACCAGAAAAAATGCACCAATTTCCAAATTCTACAAAAGGCCTCCAGCCACAATTCAAGATGCTAAATAGCTTAGGTCCAATAGAGTTTAGAGAACACCTAAGAATTTAGGAAACCGTTTTATGCCGAGTCAGACTACTATGCATTGTCCACACTGACCAACAGCAGCTATGCAAGGTTTCACATGGGGCATTTTCATCCCTGCATGAGGACTGAAATGCGACCTTCTGCATGCAAAGGGGATGCATTACCACTGAGCTACTATAGCCCTTCCCCTCTTGTACCCTGTCCCACCAATATACCTTAAGATCGACTGAGAGTGCACTCGTAACACAATCCATGGAACTGCACTGCCTTCGAGAGTCACCTGACAAAGCATGTTTGTGTGTTTCAAAAAGCAACTTAAATAGAAGCTGTGAAGGGGTTGGAGTGGAGACACAATAAAGCAAGCAAGAGTACAGTGGTACCTTGGTTCCCAAACGGCTTAATTGCCGAACAAATCAGCTCCCGAATGCCGCAAACCCAGAAGTAAGTGTTCCGGTTTGCGAATGTTTTTCAGAAGCTGAACGTCCGATGCAGCTTCTGCTTGAGTGCAGGAAGCTCCTGCAGCCAATTGGAAGCTGCACTTTGGTTTTTGAATGGTTTAGGCAGGGAGTCAAAACAGACTCCCAGAATGGATTACCGGTAAATTCGAGAACCAAGGTACCACTGTATAAATTTTACTTAACAGTGTTTAGAAATTTTCTTAATTGCTTTATATGCAAAAGAAACACAAAGCGATACACAAAACAGATCAATAGAAATGTATATATTAATAACAAAATGAAAAACATGTAAAAATTACATAAAACAATTTAAAAATCAACACTGACTGGGCAGTGATTGATTTTGTTTTTTAATGATGCTTTTTCACTGTCAGCCATTCTAAGTTGTCAGGATAAATTGTGCTGTAAATTTAATTTAATTAAAATATGAATAGATTAGAACAGAACTCCCCCCCTGTTTTAAACATATTTGCATTGTTCTGGCATACAAGCTGCTTCAACAGAGCATTGATTGATTTATTGTATTTATATTCCACCTTTTTCTCCAAGGAGCTCAAGGTGGAGACCCAGGATTGATGTTTCTGGCAGTAGCCATGCAATCTCTCTTCTCCCTTCCACCTTAATTAATCCCCACATCAACCTTGTTGGGTAGACTGGATTTGAACCCTGGTCTCCCAGTCCTAGTTGCTGACACTAACCACACTGGACCTCCATTTGAGAACCTTGCTAGTAAAGTGAAAATTATGTATAAATGGATGCTGACTGGGAAAGCCTGGTCCTTATTGCAATAATTTCCTACTCCCATATTCATTCAGGTAAGGTGAATTCACTTAATTTCCTTGCCCCACTATGACAGGCAGAAATTGCCTCACAGAATTATAATATCACCACCTGTTGAGTTTCTGTCAGCACAGGAGGCGACAGATTACGGCTCTTTCCGCTGTTGAAGCCTCATAAATCTGTGAGTGATGTAGAAACACTGCAATTACTTACCATTTGAGTATTTCAATAAGAGACTAAAATATGGGATCCCCTCAGCCCCCCCCCCCTCCTTCCTTACCTCATTACTGATGGATTCCTGCTCTTACTTTTCCCCTCACAATAAATAATCGTGCTTCTCTGACCACACGAACGATAAACCTGTTTTGGTTTTGTTTATTTTAGTTTATGCATTTCAAAACGAAAATTTGGCGCCTCCCTGAGCGTCAAAAATGACCTTTAATCTTCTTTGCCCACATCAAATATGTCGGCTTCATTGGAAGGTGCGGAGAAGTTGCCGTAGTAACAACAAAGACTTGTCCCTTCGTTCAGCTTTTCGCTTGCTGCCCGGCGCAAACATGGCGGTCTCGCTGCACTTCCCTTTGCGAGTAAGAAAGACGGGTGCTTTCCATCGTTTTCGCGCTCCTCTTCCCTTCTAACCAATAATAATAAACCTGTTTCCTATACTAAAAATACCAAGACTCTTGTTAGTATGGCCCTGAGATTTTGCAGAACGATGCTGTAAATATCAGTAAATATCACACCTTTGAGCCGGCTGCCCACATCAAAAATGTCGCTTCACCGAGCCTCCAGTCCCTCATTACGTGCCCACAATAAAGATGGCGAAGATGCGACCGTTGTTACTCCTCCCTCCTTGCCCACAGAAAAGATGGGGGCGGAGTGGGGGGTGGGGTGTCCTGTGAACTTCCATAGGGGTTGGATTTGAGGGTGGAGAGGACAGGCTGTCGCAAGAGGTCAACACCCCACCACCAGCCTGGCTGCTTGCTGCTATGGGAGGTTGGGGGCGGGGGAGAGGCTCTGTCCCCTTCCTCCGAAGAAGTGGCTCCCCCCCCCCTAAAATGTCGGCACCTATAAGAAGTTGTGAGTACCGGGGAGGTGGGTGGGGAGCAGAAGGGGAGGGGGGAGGGATTCCCTATAGACTTGGGGCGGGGGCGGGGGGTTGGAAACACAGGGGACAAACAGACCCACCCTTCGCCCACCCCCCAACGCACCTATCCCGTGATGACACCTTGGCACTCGCCGCCTCTGTGCCTGAGCCAAGTGGGTCATGCAGGTGGGATAAAGAGGCCAAGGAGGAGAGACGAGGGAGGGCGCCTGGCTTCTTTAGGGAGGGGGCAGACAGAGTTAGGGTGGGGGGCCATTGCTGGGAAGTGCTGGGAGCCAGAACTCATGGGTTCTGTATGGGTGCCTATTCAAGATCACTTAAGGCAGGTTAGTTCTCCATAACACCTAATTTCAAAAACAAATGCTTTTTTATTGTTCATTAAACTATGCAAAGGAGAACATTGTAACATCATATCCGGACCCAAATTCTTTACATTTCTGTCAGCTACTGGAATGTTATGTGCCTGAGCTGGGGAGGGAGGGGGGGATGATTAAACCCCATAAACTGAACCCAATTAGAGAACAAGTCAATAATATAAAATTGCCAGTGATTTTAAATTAAAAGGAAGGATTTAATTAAATTATAATTAAGTAGGATTCAGTAACCTGATACATCAGTAGGAAGTTATGAACATTAGGAAGCAGTATGAGCTATATAGAACGTTGCGATAAAGTAATAGTAATAAGTAGTATGGGGGCTTGTTTTAAGATATGAACGAGCATTAGCGTTGATTGCAGTACATATTTAAAAGATAAAGCTGGATATTTAGGTATAGATTTTTCATGTACAACTGTGTATTATTAGTGTGATCCACGGCTGTCATGGTTTATGTTCTTCTACCTGTCAAGTGTCTTTTATATGGATTGTGTATTTATAGAAATAATTATAAGAAGGAAATAAAACAAGTTATCCTTAACATCTTTTTCCCTCTACTTGTAGTCAGTCAGGATAAATGGGTTAATGTCTTCCACAATGTACAACCGATGTGGGAGTACACTCATTAACTACAGTACTTGGATTTCTGTAACTTGAGCATTAGTAGTTATTCTGAATTAATTAACAGAATGCATAAGCATGTGGTCTTGTTATGCATCCAAAATGGGAAAATGGAATCCGTGATGCTTGGTCTTTTGGGTTCTCTGGCAGGCGACACTTGCTTCCATGAGGGAATGCATAGCTTAACTTCCTTCTGGCTTTTCTGCTACCTCAAGCAAGATCACTTCACAACTGGCAGCATCACAGTTGCAATTAAGCTTTCACCTCAATATTACTTTAAGTGCAAATTTAAATCCACCTACAATTTTGGGACAAATTCCTGTGTTACATGTTTATAGAATCATAGAACTGTAGTCTGGAAGAGACCCCGAGTTGGCTGTTGGGTGGCTGGCCATGCATATGAACATCTTTCGTGCCAAGTGTGGCTGAAGGTCAGGACTTTGGGGTTGGGATGAGGGGAAGCTAGGAGTTTAGGACCGAATGGCTTCACACAGATTTGGGGGACTTCTGGGTACTTTGGAAAGGGATGGCTTCACTTCTAGACTCTAACCTTTTAAACGCAATCCTAGGTCTCATGACTACCTCCAAAAAACTAGACCCCCCCTTCATTTCATTCAAGAAATTCAAGGCGTGCATGTTTCTGAGTGTGCTATATTCCTTTGCTGCAGAAAATAGTGTGTGGGGTTGTTTTTATTATCCCTGTCCAGTATATTTAGCTGCAATCCCATACATGCTTCCTTGGGAGTAAGATTTATTGGATTTAATGGGACTTACATCTGCAGAGTGATCTTTACAGTTGTGCCCTTTATCCTCACCTTATTTAGGCGCATATCAGCTCTGTGAGACCAATTAGGTTGAGAGTCCAGACCGTGATCCCCCCCCCCCGGGTCACCAATAGCTGGGTGCAGATCCAGATCCGGAACATTTCCCACATCCAAACCTAGTACAGTGGAACCTTGGTTTTTGAACGTAATCCGTTCCGGAACGTTCAAAAACCAAGGATCAAAGGGCTGTCAACAAGTTCAATGGGGAACATTGACAAATGCGCCTCAAAAGCTGATCAACTTCAGAGACACATTCAAAAATGGAAGCAGTTATGGTACTTGCAGGTTGTTGGCGTTTGGCTTCCGAAACATTCGGCAGCCGAGACGTTCGACAACCAAGGTTGACTCTACTGTCTGCCACCCTCTGTCATCTTGTGCAATTGAAAGGTTTTGAGAATTCCCCAAATCCTTTGACTCACTTCCTGTTTCTGGAGGCAAAAGCTATAAGCTGAACCTTATTTGAACCAAGCCATGGAGCATTGTGTATTATCCACTGACTACATGAAGAGCCATTTTCACATACATGCAGATTCCAAAGATTCCTGCCTTGGCATCTTGGAGAGGTGTGTGCTCTGCAGGCACCTTCTGTGCTAGGCTTGATTGTATGTATATGCCACCTCAAGGTGCTCAAGGTGGCATGCATGGTTCACTTCCTCCTCATTTTATCCACACAGCAACCCTTTGAGGTAGGTTCAGCTGAGAAACAGCAACTGGCCCAATGTAACCTAGTGAGTTTCGTAGCTGAGTGGGGATTTGAACCCTGGTCTCTCACAGTTCCTAGTCCAACACTCAAACCACTACTACACACTGGCTCCCTGTTTTGGATAGCGTGGTTTAATCATGGAGGGAATGCTTTTATACTGGGAGGGTTCAGTGGCCATGGGGTCCCACTCTGATTCTTCTGCTGTCCTTTCTCTATCCCGTAGAAGCACTGTTGGGTAGATGGAGAACTGCGATGAAGAGTGGCCAGAGGGCCAGCACTCCCTTCAGGCCCCAGGTGGGGTCCGGGCTGCCAGCGGAACCATGGAAGAGTGTGCTGTTCTCTACTCGGACGTGGAGGACGACCCGTCACTCCTAACAGACCCAGGGCCCGGGGCCCGGGCCCCTTTCCACTGCTCCGAGTGTGACAAGAGCTTCCGTTACCGCTCAGACCTGCGCCGCCATTTTGCCCGGCACACCGAGCTCAAGCCTTTCCAGTGCCCTCACTGTGTCAAGAGCTTCAAGCATTCCTTTAACCTGGTGAACCACATCCGGAGCCACACCGGGGAGCGCCCCTACCGCTGCACCATGTGCCCCAAAGGCTTCCGAGACTCCACAGGGCTTCTCCACCACCAGGTGGTGCACACCGGGGAGAAACCCTACTGCTGCCACGTCTGCGAGCTCCGCTTCTCCTCCCGCAGCAGCTTGGGGCGCCACCTCAAGCGGCAGCACCGTGCTTCTCCCGCTGCCGCAGCCCCTCAGACACCCGCCCCCCGCTGCCTGGCCTGCGGGAAGGAGCAAAGTCCCCTGGGGCACCTCTGCAGCGCTGGGCGAGGCCGCGCCGCACCCTTTGGCTGCGGGGCCTGTGGGCGCCATTTCCAGTTGGCATCCGAACTGCGCCGCCATTGGCTCGCCCACACTGACATCAAGCCCTTCAAGTGCCCCGACTGTGAGCGGGACTTCAATGCTGCAGCGCTGTTGGAGCGCCACAAGCTCACGCATGCCAAGGACAGGCCCCCGCCCTGCCCAGTGTGCTCTGGGAAGGTTCCACCAAGCGATGGGATGCTGGAATTGCGGGGCCTGGAAGAAGACCCGAGAGATGGGGGGCCAGAGGCCCAGCAGCACAGCAGGGGCTGCCCCACCTGCCACCCTCCGGACATGCGGCCCCCTGAAACACTGTACCAGTGTGAATGTGGGACCTTTTTTGCCAATGGCAACACCCTGGCGGCTCACTTGACTGCCCACGGCGGCGAGCCCTCCTTCAGTTGCGGGATATGCGGCCAGCCCTTTGTGAACTTGCAGACACTGGAGGAGCACCAGTTGAGCCATGCCGTGGCTGCTTCTCCGATGTCAGGCCCTGGCAGTGAGCTGGAACGCCACCTGTTGCCACAGCTGGACCTCCGCGCGTTCCCTGCCCGGCCCAGCAAGAAACTCTACAAATGCAGTGAGTGTGAAAAGTACTTCCGCAGCCCACGGGACCTGGACCGCCACGTCTTGGTGCACACCGGCGAGAAGCCCTACCAGTGCACCGAGTGCGGCAAGTTCTTCCGGCACGAGTGCTACCTGAAACGGCACCGGCTGCTGCACAGTGGCGAGCGCCCTTTCAAGTGCACCGTCTGCCACAAAGGGTTCATCACCTTGAGCAACCTCTCCCGCCATCTCAAGCTGCACCGCGGAATTGACTAGGCGGGGAGCCCCCTTCTCAGAATAAACACCCTCCCCTCCCAATGCTGCTTTCCTCTACCTCCACCCTGCCAGAGGTGATCTGGTTTCGGAGGTGTCACTCTGCCCGATGCGGCTAGAACTTTGATTTCCTTGTCCTCCTTGTAGGGCATGAATTTACAATTGTGAGCTGATAGAAAAGTATTATTATTGTTGTTATTATTATTATTATTATTTTACTAATGTTCCACTACTGTTGGTAGAGTACATTGCACTTGCTTGACCGTTATAACGTCTTCAGTGGGTTGGGGGGTAGGATACCTGGCTGGTTGTGCCTAGAAAGGTAACTGAACATTTTGGGATTCAGACCCCTAATATTTCTGGGCATAATGAAGACGTGCCAGGAAATGCAACTCTTGGGCCAAGGCTCCCCTCGCTCCCCTGGAGATACTTATGTCCAAGTGAGCTTGACCAAGCTGAGATGACGTTGCTTCACTAGCTGTAGTGCTCTGTGGTTCCCAGGAATGTAAAGGAGGGACTGCCTAGTTGTAATGGGAGAAGTGTGCTCAGACATTCTACCAGGATGCAGATTTATTGACTTGCTGCATTGCAGGACATCTTACCTTTTGGATAAGCAGACAGCATCGTTGGGCAATAGAAATGCTAGTGTGCAGGAACCTTGCATCATACTGTTGTATGACTTGGTTGGTTCCCTTTCCCTCTGATCTCTCTGCCCCTGGACAAGAGTGGCCACAGTTAGGGGATGTTTCTGCCTTTCCCTTTCAACTTGAAAAGCGTGTTGTCCTTGCCAAAGCCAATGGGCTTAAATTCCAGAACTGCAACTCACCAAAGAATTTCAGGCATTGTATTTCTATGTGGCATAGAGGTGATGGTGGATTAAGACCAGAGAGTTCTCAACAACCTCACAAAACTATGGTTTCTAAGTCTTCCTTGGAGGGAAGTGTGGGGAAAGTATAATCAAACCATTAAAAATCAATTTAAGCTTGAAGCAGAACTGCACCTGTTGTATTTTATAGGGATGCCCAGAAAGGTTTTAGTTTATTTAGGAAAGCTCATTATTATCATTAGTATCCCTGATATTTCTGACTGCATTTGCTAAAAACCACCCAAGCCAAACAAACAGGAATCATGTCCTTAAATACATTGCTTAAAAATAGCAAAGTTTCACAACAAAACTGAGGTTCTTCTACTTGGCCTTTTGTTTTCTTAGCTTTGGTTCAAAAACTGCTACTTTTATTTCCATAATTTTTCTTCGCAGTCATGAGGACTATAAATTTAATTTTTTAAAAGATGTCCATATTATCATGTTTGGCTCAGCATTGGATAGAGCAAAATTGCCTTGAAGGCAAGGTTCTGTGAGATGAACTGAAGGCTTCAGTGCTTGCATGATTTTATCTGTAGGTTCAGACCATCAAACCAAGCATTCTTTCTTATGGTAGAGCCAGCAGGTTTCTTCTTAGACCTGCTCATTGTTTGACCTCCCCTTTCTTCTGCCCTCATGATGCTATAGCAGTTTCCCTGGTTTTAATTTGCCAGCCGTAAGTGTGGTTTATTTCTAGCAAATGTTATTTTCTGAAAACTGGTCGAATGCTTAAAAGGGATGCATCTGCTTTCATGGAAAGGTTCAGCCCTCAAAAAAAACTTTGATTTTCAGGAGAAGGCAACATTTCACGAAATATTTCAGCAAACATTATTTGGATTTCATAAAAAATATATTGGGGAGCTGGAGAAATGTATCCTTATGTTTGGCTTATACGGGGACTGGAGGGAGGAGGCTCAGGAGTTGGCCTAGGCTTGTGTGTCTTTGTGTTTAAATGTGGTCTCCAAGAATGATGCACTTGATAGATCCTGGGAGCCCAGAACCTGCATAGACTTTGCCCATAGTCAAATAAGCTACTGGAGAACACACCGGAGAGGAAAAACCCTCTTTCATAAGCCGAAAAAGTATGATGAGAGCTAGGGTTGTCAGTTTTCCTATTTTATTTTTATTTTAAAGCCAAAGTCCTGTTGCCCTTGCTCCATTCTTCTTTGCCTGCTTGTGCCCATCCTAGTGCCCTCCTGGCAGGACAGATTGGTTCCTAAGTGCCCTGTTAAGTCAGATTCCAGTACCGAGAGCAGTATCTGCCCTCTCCCCTGTGGAATTATTTACTGGCAAGTAGTTGAGTCTTAGTCTCTCTCTCTCTCTAAGCCCTTGGTAGGTCCTTGAAAATAACCTAATAAAAGCCTGTTCCTGACCAAATTCCAGTTCCTTATCTTCTGTGGAATGTAAGCCTTCTAGCTGGGCATTTCTCTGGTGTGCGTGTCTATCTTTCCATGCCTGTGTGTTACGGAGAGCAAGGTTCTCCCAAGGTATAAGCTTCATGGGTGTCAGGGGCAGGCAGAGTCGGGCACCTGCCAACGGCCACCTGCCTCCTGGCCCTTTTGCTCTACCTGCTTGCAATTGCCACCTAACCTGTTCACCTGTCCTCTCCAAGCACACAAGCAATGACAAGATCAAGGAGACGGAGCAGCTTTCTCTAGGAACATGACTTTCTCTCCCCACTCCTGCCACCCCCATCAAAGAGTTGGGTGGATTGGGCCCAGAGGCAAGTGGGTGGGCAGCAATGCCTTGGAAAGAGAAGGGGACCCCTTCAAAGGCACTTTGTCCAAGGGTCTTTCATCCAGAACCTGGATTGAACACTGGGGGCAGGTGTCAAGGATCTGGCCGTTTTTAGGCATGTTCACATTTTTGGATTGAATTTTAGGCATGTTCAAGTTTTTGGATTGAAATGGTCTGCAAAACAGATCTAAAACCTACACCGAGTTGGAGCCAGGAGTTGGACTAGATGCCCCTTGGGATCCCTTTCAGCCTTACAATTCTATGATTCTACGACTTCCCTCAGAGGAAGGGCCCCCCCTTGCTCCAAACCCCTGGCTGAACTGCGCTGTCCTCTTCTGAGCATAGCTGTCAACCTTTCCCATTTTTTTTGCAGGAAATTGCCTTATTATAGCATTGGGAAACAGCAGGGAGGGTTGACAGCTATGCTTCTGAGCACGTGAAGCTGCCTCACACTGACTCCCACCGTCGCTCCCCTATAGATCTATAGCTTTATAGTCAGGAAAAACCAAAACTTCGCTTGTCCGTTTGCACTGCTGGCGTGCAACTTGATTGTAGCACCGGAGTTGCAGGCGGACACTTGCTGTATGCATATGCAGGCGCGCGCGCGTTGTTACACCGGGGAGGAAGCGCGCAAGCTCAGCGACCATCGCGGTTCTGCTCTCCTGTGTGGACGCCAACAAACGCTGAAGGCACGTGGAGGTGGGTATTTTCGATCTTCTGGAGGGGGCGTGGCGAAAGCTTTTGCGCACAAGCGGGGAGTGCAAGTGTATCCGAATTTGATCATTCCTACTACTGTATTTGCAGGACCCTTCCCCCCCCCCCCGGGAAGATGGCAGAGGGAGGGAAATGGGTGTGTTTCACCGCGGGGGCCACCTGGAGGCGGCCACCACCCCCGCCTGCAGCTCCGGCGCCTCCCCTCAGGGCAGCAGCGACTGCGAACCCCGGTACAGGCAAGGAAGGGGGATCCTGGCGAGCAACCGAGATCGGGCAGCGGCTGGAGCGTTTCCATTGCAGGAGACAGACCAGGGGAAAGGGATCTCTCGTGCTCTCCACAGGAGGAAACAAGTGCTGGAAACAAAGCATGATGGATAATTGGGGAGGGGCGGAGAGGGGATCACAGACCCCGGATGGAGATGCGCCCCAAGTGCTCGTATCCGGATACACTAGTAATCGCCAGCCGCCTTTCTGATCAGATTGCTCAGTTTTGCAAAGCAAGAATTAAACTCTCCTTTCCCTCGCCCTTTCCAATTTTCCCACGCTTTGGGCAGCGGGAGGAGAGTTAAAAGAAAGGGAGGGGGGAAACAAGGAATCCCGAAGCACCTTTCCAAATCTTCTAGATTCCACTTTTTTATCAGAGCCCCCCCAAATGTCGTGCTCTGCCTCATACCTCTTCAGTTTACGATTCCCCTACTTAACGAATCCCTTAGTAGCACCCAACTCCTTCCCTCACTATTATTTACTTACATCCTGATACTTCTCACCCTTAAGACAACCCTGTATGGTAGCAAAAGCAACATAGACTCTTGTGGCACGTTAAAGACGAAGGGAAGTCGCAGTAGTCCTGTCCTCTGTTGTTTTTGCTAAACAAACCACTTCCGTAACAGTATGTAGTCATGGGGAGGAGAAACTGGCCCATAGCAAAGGGATCAGTGGTTCAGCACCCCGGGTTCATCTCTACATAGTATGGAAATGTATGTATCTCCCCCACTTCAGTAAGTCAGGTTGTAATGTACACTTCAGTGTACATTCCCAATCTACCCCATGGTGAGATAAATCACATCATCTTTAGTCATGGAGCAGAATTAATGGATGTAACTACAAACCATATTGGGATTTTATATTGCGGACACATGTCCAAATCCCTGTCTATGGTGCCCACCCCTTCACCGAAAACATGAGACGAGACCAAGGTATGGATTCAAATTGGCCATAACTTTATTAATTTCAGAAGTGGGACAACTTGGCATAGGCCTTGGCAGGCAACCCTCTCAGCCCGAGAGCTGAGGATATGCAGGATGTAGAGGCACAGCGGGTGGGGACTGCAAAGCACACACTTACACAGCATGCCCATCCACTAGCCTAGGTTTGGGAGTTTGACCTGTGTGCTGCCTCCCAGTGGTCAGGGACTCCCGAAATTTGCCCTCTAAAGGGCCCCGCATGCGCCGCTGCTTGGGAAGAGGAGCATGGCCGCTCCCTTCCCCCAGATTATAGACTAAAGCAGGGGTCTGCAACCTTTAAGACAAAAAGAGCCACTTGGACCCGTTTCTGAAGAAAAAGAAAGAAACTGGGAGCCGCAAAACCACTGCGACATTTAAAACAAATATAACACTGCATTTTATTTTTAAAAATCCGATTTAAATTTTAAAAATCCGATCTAAATAAAAAAAAATCTGATTTAAATAAAAAAATCCATTTTTTTATTTTTTATTTTTTTAAATCATTCATTTTTATCCAACCTAGGGACCACTACCAGGTCACAGCCTGATCCAAGGTGGGTTGCAACAACATACAAATATTTGATTTGTTGTTGTTTTTTTTTAAAAAAATGAGTCCTCAACTGCACACTTGTGTTAAATGTTTGTCCCATGTCTAATTGAAGACTGCTGGCTTTTACAATAATCTTAGTGTCTTTTACCCTTAATATTCCAGACCAGAGGCTATGCTCACCTCTTCCAACCTCCTCTCTTGCTAAATAAAGCACAGAATTGCACCAGAGAAGCCTGTGATGTTTGTGCTGACTTGCATACAGGTGGCTGTAGTAGTTCGTAGTGTTCAAACCTTTTTAGGGGAGTTCCCTGCCCCCTTAATGACAATGGTGATAGATTTTGCACATGAACACAGATCCAAGTTAGGACTCCTCTCTTCCACGCCAACAAGTGCTTTGTCAAGGCTCCCCTAACACACACTCAGGACAGAGGAAAAACTGCAACCTTTTGGGGCGTCATTCTCCTACCCATGTCTCTGTGAGAACCAGCCCTTTATTCTGCCTCCCGTAGTACATCCTCCCCCTTCAAGAAATCATTTCCTTTGGACTTTCGGCCCATCTCCACCCCTATTACTCCTTGCCCTCGCGAAGGAAGCATTTTCACAAGTTTTCTTTTTGGTGGGCTGTCCGTGCTTCCAAACACCTGGAAGTCACGACAGGGGCTTCTCCCCCACCTAGTAAATTCTGCCTCTGCATAAGTTACTCAGGTTTGGTTTTCTTTACCAGCCCACCCACCCACCCACCCCGGTCAAAGCAGAGCAATAAGTCATTTACCTCAGCAGGGGACAAGCTCAGCTCCAATAATGAAACCCTTCCAAGGAGTGGGGGGGGGGTCAAAACTTGTGACAAGCAGGTAGGTGGTTGGAGAGCAGCATTGGAGGGGGAGGGGGGAAGGAAATGAGAGCGGGAGGGGGGAAGGAAGCGAGAGAAAGCTTTCCCAGTTTTTACGCAAGCCGGAGCCTGAAAAGTTGCCAGAGCGCGTGCGGCAAGGAGACTAAAGAAGTGCTATTGTGGGTCGAGTGACCTAGAACTGGGAGAAAAGAAAGCGCGGGAGAACAAGCCCCTCTTTCAGCCGCCGAGGAGGAATCCCCCGGATCTCCTCCAACCACAGGCTGCCCAACCAAACCGGGGCAAAGCCAAGGCACCGCTCTTTGCGCCGCAAGTTTGGAGAGGCCACTTTGGAGAGGCCACAGCCGGAGGGCGCGGCGCAGGCGGCCAACTTGGACTCCCCCTCCCCAGTTCCAGTCCCCCACCCCAAGGGACTCGTTGGGGGGTTGCAAAGCCCCCCGCCCACGGCAGGCAGAGAGCTCGACGGTGGTTTCCTCCCAGCCAGCCCAGCTTTGCGCCCTGGAAGGTGGGGGCGACGTGACTAACCTTGCCTGGTGAGGTCCGGTGGCGGCTCCGCTCGACGCTGCTACGGAAGAACGCACAACTGCCTTTTCCTCCATGCTGCCTTTTTAAGCAGCCACGTCCCTGCTGTGCGTGCTCGGGCTCCTAGGAGCCTCCAAGCCCCCTCGCGACACATGCACCCATTGGCTCCTGAGATGCGGGTCCCGGGCAAGGATGAGTCCCGGCCTTGCTACGGGGCGGAGAGAGACGCGCGCCCGCGAGAGCGCGGTCTGAGGCTGCGAGCGGAACCAGGAGTGAAGGAGGCAGCGGCAGGGAAACAGGCACAGCTTCCTCGACCATTTTTAAAAGGAGGGCTTGCCCCCTCACCCTCGCCCACCACCCGCCGCCCCTGGCCCAGCCCACAGCTGCCTACCTCGTTGTCGCCTCGGTGCAGCAGCCAGCAGCAGCTCCACACCAGCAGCAGCAGCCACACCTCTGGAGGGAAACTGCTGCTGTCTGCTGCTGCGCCTGCGCTGGCAGAAACGAGGCACGACGCATGAGCAGAGCAGCACAGCAGCAGCACCCTCAGCCTCCGGAGGGCGGGCCGCCGGCCAGCTGGAGGGTGGCCGCTGCCGCTGGCCAGCTGGAGAAGTGGACAGGCGTATCTGCCCCGGAGCCGCGGCAAAGGTGTAAAAGAGCCGCATGCGGCTCCGGAGCCGCAGGTTGCAGACCCCCGGACTAAAGGTAGCCTTGCCGAGGCCTAACTCCACCAAAGTTGCGATGAAATGCTGCGGGGGAGGCAAAACCTGCCAATGCAGGGAAATTCCTTCCCGGTCCTGAATACGGCAACCATCTACGACCACAGCAGTGCCCGCTGACCTGCAACGCAAGAAGTTAACCTGAAAACAAAAGAATTATTGACTTGATGACCGCGACCTACCACAGCAACTATAAAGAGAAAGTTGAGTTAATTAGAGGGAGGGGGGTGGGTGAACCTGTGGAAAAGAAACCGAAAAGGGGGAAATCTGGGCGGCTCTGCCGCTTTTACCTGGCCCTTGACCCCGCCCCCGGCCTCTGTCCTTTTGTCCATCCTGGCCGGAGGCTGGCCAAGGGCAGACCTGAGCCAGGGGGAGTGGAACCTGACCAGGTGATCCTGCCCGGTGCCGCAAACACCGCCCACCTGGGAAGGGAGGGCGGGAATTGTGATGTTTCATATTTTTTGTTGGTAATTTTTCATCTGTGTAGTATGATTTTGTATGGCTCAGGACATTTTGTCCTGCCTCGTGTGACAGTTTAAAACACAGCTCAAAGAGGAATCCTTGCAGATCCAGCAACAACATGCCTTGCAGGCATCCAAGTGAAGAGAGATCCTATCTCTTTGTTAGCAAAGGCTGCCCTTCTTTATCACATAGGATTCTGCTTTCAGGAATGCTGCTGAGAAAGGAACCTCATTGCCACCAGGTCAATGGCGAAATGGCCCCTTTCCCTCTCTTGATTTTTCTCCTTATTGGCAGTTCTACTACAGGACCTACTCTTTCTCTGACAAGCAGCACAGAATGAATTATGGGGCCTGTTGCTACAGCAGAGGTTTTCAACCTTTTTGAGTCCACGGCTCCCTTGACCAACTAGTCGTACCTTGGAAGTTGATAGAATCTGTTCCAGAAATCCGTTCGACTTCCAAAATGTTCGGAAACCAAAGTGCGGCTTCTGATTTGGTTCAGGAGCCAAAACGTCTGAGTACCAAGGCGTCCGAGATCCACGGTACGACTGTACATTCTTTCTGCAGCACCCAAGGAGCCCTTTGCCTGCAGAGCCGGCAGCCCCTCACCCCATTTCATACACACTCCCTTGTTGTGTGTTCCCTCAGCTTCCTCTCCTCTCTCTCACCTTGTGAGTCCTCCAGGCAGCTGCTATTGCTGCCCCTGGTCTCCGAGCTGCCCCCCTGCCCCAAAGAGAGGTGCCTCCTCACACTGCCCCACAAGGGCATAGAATGCACCCCCTGGCCAGCCCCAGAGGCACCATTTGCCTGGGAAGCTTGTAGCCAGGGCTGCTGCAACAGCTGTGCAAGCCTTTGGGAGGCTGAGAGCAAGAGGGCTTCAGAGGAAGGGAGGAATGAGGGACAGAGGCCAGTGTTGCCCGCGGCACCCCTGACCATCATTCAAGGCACCCCAGGGTGCCACGGCACACTGGTTGAAAACCACTGCACTACAGATATCAGGAAATAGGAATGTAATACACAATGTTCCTTTTTAGAGGGTGCTGACATGAGTCAGGGACTCCCTGATACAGTATATTTAGGAGCCAGGCTCAGAACTCTCTGGTGGGGAAAGAGAATGCACCATTTTGGAAGACATCTGAAACATGTCAGGGAACTGGATGTGAAAGGCTACATTGAAGAAAGAACTGCAAGTGTTTGGGGAAGTATGATTATGGGGTACTGGATGTTTCGAAGAAGAGCCATGGGGACTATGAATTGAAAACTTCTTCAGCAGGGGGCTGGTCCACTGTCCCTCAGACCTTGTGGGGGGCTGGACTATATTTTTTTTGGGGGGGTGAACGAATTCCTATGCCCCACAAATAACCCAGAGATGCATTTTAAATAAAATGGCACATTCTACTCATGTAAAAACACGCTGATTCCAGGGACCATCCACGGGCTGGATTTAGAAGGTGACTGGGCCGGATCTGGCCCCCGGAGCCTTAGTTTGCCTACCCATGCTCTAGAATGTTCTGCCCCAAGCAGCCAGCATGGCCAATGGTAGGGAATGCCAGGAGCTGTGGTCCAAAATATCTGGAATGGAAACTAGGCTGACCAAAAAAAAGCGGTGAAAGCCCTTCGGGTGGGAAAAATAACTTGCAAATATGTAGAAGGTAACAAATTTGCATCCAATAATATATTAAACCACCAGCAGCAATCAGGATTGTGCAACGACACACCAAACCGAGTAAGGGAGGCTAGTGTGAGCGAATAGGCTTGGGAACAGCTGATGAAACGTAGACTAAAATGGCGACTGGGGAACCGCTCCCCTTTGTTAAAGGAGGGCGGTTATACTAGTCTGCCTGGAAGGAAGGGCACAGACAAAATGAATTACGCCGAAGAAACGGGTTCTAATCCCGCGTCCTGATGTGATTGGCCATCAGGATTTCTCGGCTTCTCCTCCGAATGATCACAGCGCGGGGAGTTTAATATTAAATTAATCTTCACGTGAAATGGGAGAGGCACTGCTGAGAGCCAGCCACCGTCCGCTAACACTCTCCCGTATATGTTTCCCGCGGTCGCTTCTTTTGTTAGATAAGGTTATTTATTTATTTATTTTTTAAAACCACTTTATCCGCTCCTCCCCTTAAGCAAAACGAATTGCTAGTTTTAGAAACACACAGGAGACCATAGGTGCCGACTCCCTGGGTATCCCAAGCACCCACAAAATTCCCCATGAAGGGGCCCAGACACAAATTCCGGCGCCAAGGCAATGCACGCTGCATGGCACCCACGGCCCCGGGCACCCAAGCTAGCAATCCTGCAGGAGGCTCATTTCGAATGGAAAGTTTCTGTTTCAGGATCGCTCCCCCGCAAAAACCCCGGCGCCCCCCCCCGGACTGTTCCGGGCTGGAGCTTCGTTGCCGCGTTAGCAGGTATGTATGTCAGACGCGTGGGAGAATTAAGCCACGTAGTTTATTGGAGTTTCCAGGCCAAAGACGAGAAGGGAGGCTCCTCTATCTCTAAGCTGCAATCCTTACCTGACTGTAGTGTAAACCCCATTGAACACATACCGTGCAAGTGAGCTGTTAAGAAGCACACTGGAGGCCGCATTCGCCCCATTCATTGAGCTGAGCGACACACTTGGAACGTAAGCCCGCAATAACCAAGCACGAATAAGTCTTTCCCCTGGCTCGAGCTCTGATTGGATAATTCTCCACGAGCTCTGATTGGACAGCCTCCATGGTTCTATTGATTGGTTACTGAGAATTCAATGCCGTTTCCACATTCTGTGAATAAGTGGGAGGCGGAGCCTATATAATTCTCGTGCAGGTTTCCACTCTGGTCTACACCCAGGGTATAAAAGTGCAAGCAGCTTCCCTTTCGCGGTTCAGTTTGGTTTCTGCTCTGCTGAGAAGATGTCTGGACGTGGAAAGGGAGGGAAAGGCTTGGGAAAGGGCGGCGCCAAGCGTCACCGCAAAGTGCTTCGGGATAACATCCAGGGCATCACCAAGCCTGCTATCCGCCGCTTGGCTCGCCGCGGAGGCGTGAAGCGTATTTCTGGCTTGATCTACGAAGAGACCCGAGGCGTCCTGAAAGTCTTTCTGGAGAACGTGATTCGCGATGCTGTGACCTACACCGAGCACGCCAAGAGGAAGACCGTGACTGCCATGGACGTCGTCTACGCTCTGAAGCGCCAGGGCCGTACTCTCTACGGTTTTGGTGGCTAAGGGGGCTTCTTCGTCCTTGGAAACTTAACAAAACAAAACAAGAAACCCAAAGGCCCTTTTCAGGGCCACCCACTTTTTCTTAAAAAGTGCTGAGCCACCTAATCTATGGTCTTGATACAGTGCATGTGGAAATAAATCCTTGTTACTTTGTTACCTTCATTATCGTTTCATAGGTAAATGAAAAGGATTTCTCTGATAAAAGTGAGCCTCCTGAGTGTTTCAGCCGCCATGGGATTGACTTCCTTTATTATAAAGAGTAACGTTAAACCGTTTCTATAAAAATTGCTAGGTTTAACCTTACCGCTTTGTTTGCTACCTGCGAGTGATTTGTGCAATTTAACTCGCAATTCCACTCTCGAGCGCCCTCTGAGAGTTAAAGCGGTCGCCATTTTCTTTCAGAAAAAATATTTGGTGCTTTTGCGCTGCTTGGGGAATAGCCTTCCCTTCTTTCGTGGATTTTTTCCCTGGTTCTTCCTAAGCGCACTCTCCCATCTTCAGCTCTGCTTAAACCTACTATTAAATGATAAAGAACGTGAGTTCTGAATGCTGCACTGGTTTCCGCCATGCTGACCCGAGAACAAAGAAAAGCAGATCGAGGTGGAAGGGCGTGGTTTAATTCCCCGCCACAACGACTCGGCGGCGCGGGAAATTCAAAATCTCGCATGAGTTAAAACAATGGGGTTTCTGCAATGAGTGTAAACTGCCACATGATGGCAGCAAAAATTGCAATAAGCTCGTTTGCTTAAAAAAACAAAAAAACAAACAAAAAACCACCACAGAAAGAACCCAACCACCACCAAGAACGAAAAGGGCTAAAGATGTTATGTAATAAAACTACTAGCCCTGATCAGAGGCAGTAATGCCAGTTGCTGGAAACTGCAGGGAGAGGGGAGTTCTGTTGTGCTGAACTAGGTAACCCATTCGTCTGCTCTTATGTTCTTAAAACTGGAACACAGACAGCTTGATTAACTAACTAGCATCAATATATTCTTCCCAGGCTGTGTGTTGGTGATTCTAAATTCATGAAACACCCCTTTTAAAAACAAACAAACAAACTAGATATTGTGTGTTCTTTTTAAAGTAGTAGTTTGTTGGATGTCTTATATCATGGCCCCTTTGTTATAAAGGTTCTATATTTGTTATAAAGGTATATATTTGTGTTGTGTGTGTGGTGTCCACTGTGCACTGTAGAGCCATGCTGACCCGGAAAAGCTGATCCTGAGAGTTGGGGGATGTTCCAGAGTAATTTGGGATATGGCAAAGAGGGACCGCAGAGGGGGTCAGCCAAAATTGGGTGCCCTGCCATGTATTGACCGAGAAGTGTTTCCACTTGTCCAAGTGGATGTAATTCATCAGCTACATATTAATTTCTCTTTCCTCACAAGAGCCTAATGAGATGAACAAGCTCCAGTGCACAGCCAAGTAAATGGGGTTTTTTTGGGGGGGGGGCTAAAGATAGCCTTGCGTTATCTTAAAGACTTTTCACATGACCTATCGCTCTCCTACCCTCCTATCCCTAGAATGATGTGGTGGGGAAGCCCTGCTATCCCCTCCTTCTGGAGGTATCACTTGCTACTTGTTTCTATGGCAACATAGTCGTACAGTGGTACCTTGGTTCTCAAACTTAATCTGTTCCAGAAGTCCATTCCAAAACCAATAAAGCATTGCAAAACAGCTTTCCCATAGAAAGTATTACAAAACAGCTCAATCCATTCCAGACATTTAAAAACAACCAATAAAACAGCAATTTAACATGAATTTTACTATCTAATGAGACCTTTGATCCATAAAGTGAAAGCAATAATCAATGTACTTTGCTATAAAATAAATAAGACAGTATTGTAGATGATGATAAAAAAAATTTTTGCCTGCACTGATGATAGCCATTGTTTGGATCTTTTATCCATTTCCCCAGTCACACAGTCAATCAGTAGCTGAACTGGGTTCCACACCGTCACAAAAACAAATTAACTGAATAAGCCTCAAAAACAAAAATGCAAAATAAATAGCAAAAACAAAAGTGCCAAACCTGATCCATTCTGGAAGTCCGTTTGACTTCCAAAATGGTCAAAAACCAAGGCACAGCTTCTGATTGGTGCAAGTGCCCCGGAAACAATAGCTGACAGCTGCATCAGACGTTCGCCTTCTGAAAAAATTCAAAAACTGGAACACTTACTTCTGGGTTTTCAGCATTTGGGAACCAAGCATTTGAGTACCAAGGTGTTTGAGAACCAAGGTACCACTGTACTTGACTAAATCTTTAGATATGCAAAAAAAGGAGTGCTTAAAAGACTTAAAAGGACTAGGCTGATTGCCTTCTGCTACAGAATCCGACCCCACAAATACAAAACTGCATGCTTGGAGGAGACTCAAATATACCATCTCAAATTGTTATATGGAATCTTCAGGTATCTTGGTGTAATTATATCAAAGGAAGGTACTCTGCCAAAGAAATATAGGGAATCTTCATAAAAAGACCACAGAAGAGCTCTGCTCTTGGAAGCATTTAAATTTAAATTGGTTAGGCCAAATTGCAGCAGTAAAGATGTGAATGCTTCCTAAATTTCTATTTTTCTTTCTGAAGCTGCCCATACGTATCCCTCGTCCTCAATTGGATTGATGGCAACATTTGATTATTAATATTTTTATTTCAGGAGGTAAAAGAAGCAGGATGAACTGTCTAACCCTAAATCGACCGAGAACTAAGGGAGCCTTTGGTGCCCCAAATCTTAAACTGTATTATGAGGTTTAGCAATTAAAATTGTTGACACATGTGATTAATATCTCAGCTTTAAATCTATCAGTCAAAATGGAAATTGGAATCCTCACAGCCCTCTTTTAATGCCTTATCTTTCCTGAAAACATCATGGGCTCACATTAGCAAAGTAAGTAATCTGCTTCTACAGCTGACCTTCTGAATATGGTGCGAACGGCAGTTGCACTTAGCTCATTTGCCATCACCTTTTAACTCCTACTTTGGATCAACTGGGCTTTGCTTTGATGATAAGTATCACCAGTTCCTATTGTGCAAAGGGGAATCCATAAAATGAAAAGAGATTTTGCCCAAAGGTTGACCCACTGCAGAAAATTTGCTTAAGGAAAAAATGAAATATGTCTCCCTATATGAGTTTCCAACTCAAGTATGTTCATACTCCACTAAGGAGAAGTGGTCCGTTCCTTGACTTTTTTGGAATCCTTTTGTTCGCATACAGTCTCCAGTTGAAGTGGCCAACCTTCAAATATATACAAATTTCTACTCAATATAGAATGTGGCTCATCCCATGGACTGAGACTAGTTTGGGAAAGCAACCGAGGTATTTGGATAGAGGAATATGACTGGGAAATGTTGCTGTCCAGAGCCCCATTAAAAACCATATCTGCAAATATACAAGAAGCCACTCTAAAAAGGCTATTGAGATGGCGATGGACTCCCCTCTGTTTATCTAAAATCAGAAAAAGGAACACTACCTCATATGTGGTGGAATTGCTTCATCAGGCACTCATGGCTTCACCCAAAGAATTGTGGGAACTGTGGTTCACCGTCACAGGGCTACAGCTCCAAACGCTCTAAACAAACTACAGTTCCCAGATTCTTTGCAGGGAGCCATGTGCATTACGGTAAATGTTTTGCGTGTGTGCAGCCTAAAAAAACCCCACAAACTGAGCAGCTCAGGATACTTGTATCTGGCATCAGAATGTGTCACGTCCAGACAGAAAGTGTGACCTAATTGTGATATCAATGAAAAGTCCCTCGGTTGATTTATATATAGACACTCCTTGCAAAATCAAGCCCTGGTCCACTCATTGGCAGAAATCACAGCAAACAGCAAACAGCAGCTGATACCTAGTCCACTGAAAACTAACCAGTGGTCTGCAGGGGCATCACATTCCTTTGCTTTATATGACTTGAGAACTTTGAGATGCAGAAAATGTATGAGCATCCATCACCAGTGCAGTCCTATATATGTTTAGGTAAAGGTAAAGGGACCCCTGACCATCAGGTCCAGTCGTGTCCGACTCTGGGGTTGCAGCGCTCATCTCGCTCTATAGGCCGAGGGAGCAGGCGTTTGTCCGCAGACAGCTTCCGGGTCATATGGCCAGCATGACAAAGCCGCTTCTGGCGAACCAGAGCAGCGCACACCGTTTACCTTCCCGCCGGAGCGGTCCCTATTTATCTACCGTATATTGCGGCATATAAGACGACTGGGCGTATAAGACGACCCCCAACTTTTCCAGTTAAAATATAGAGTTTGATATATACTCAACCACAGATTTTCCACCCGGTGTATAAGACGACCCCCAACTTTTGAGAAGATTTTCCTGGATTAAAAAGTAGTCTTATACGCCAGAATATACTGTACTTGCACTTTGACGTGCTTTCGAACTGCTAGGTGGGCAGGAGCTGGGACCGAGCAACGGGAGCTCACCCAGTGCCAGGGATTCGAACCGCTGACCTTCTGATCAGCAAGCCCTAGACTCTGTGGTTTAACCCACAGAGCATCAATTCAGGTTGCACCCAATGGGCTTCTTGAAGTATGATGGCAACTTTATAAATTTATAAAGTTATAAGGGGAGAACTGAAACTGACTCCTTCCAGCCATTTCAGATTGTTCTGCCATTGTTATACTCTGATTTCAAGAGGATTGTTTGTATTCTAGCCACTGAGTTCTGTGAAATCAACACCTCCATCCTCCTCCAGTGCCCTTTGATCAGGATACGCTCTATTCGCATTTAATAAATTGCTATTGCAATTTCCCAATTACATACCTGGGTCAGAAATCAGGCTGTCTCATTGCAACCACGTCATATACAAATGAAACTTTGCAGAAAGGAATGAAAACAAGGCAAAAGATACTTTCCAGAAGGTGAGCCCAGAGGCTTAGACACTTGAAAACCTCCAGCACCCATTAGTGTGGCAGGGAGAATGCTAGCGCCATAAAATGCCATGGGTGGTTTCAGAACTATATGTTAGGATCAATATATATTGTCAGCCCACGAAAAGGAGTGAGATAATTTAAAATAATTAAATAAATATTTTTCTACGCCCTAAAACTGAAGGCCTTTCTGTGCGAGGCAACATCTCTCTGGGCCCAAAGTGAATGAATGAATGTGTTACTTGGCACAGCTCGAAGCGCTTTTGCGCGCAAACGGCCACTCCCGAGACGCCGGGTCCCCCACCAGCGGGGCGCGGACCCCCCCGAGATTGGCCCGGCGCGTTTATCCGGCCCCCGATCGCCACGAGAAGTTTTTAATTTAGCCGAAAAAGGCCAAGATTTGCAGGCGCCAGGCGCGCCGAGCGGGACTCGGCCGCGCTTCTGCCTGCTTTTGCCTGGCGCGCCGCCTCCCCGGGAGCCGAGGCGGCCGGGCTCGGAGAGAGAGGCTCCCCCGGGTCCGTTTCGCCCGGGGCCCGGCGCGCTGCGAGGCGGGGACGCGGCGATTTGGGCCGGTTTGTGGCACTCAAGAAACACAAAGTTGCAGCGCGGACAGGAGCCATTTCTGGCTGCGGAGGAGAGCGCGGGGTCTGCGAGCGCACCAATCAGCGCGCAGCTCCGCCCCTATAAATAGCAGGCAGCTCCGGGGCTGCACTCCAGACTTTACTTTTCGGTTCCGAGAGGTTCTATCCCGCCGCCTCCTTCAGCATCAGCGGAAAGCCGTCGAGAGCAGCCAGAGAGCATCATCATGTCGGAGACGGCTCCCGAAGCACCCGTGGCCGCGGCGCCCGCCGCCAAAGCGCCGGCCAAGAAAGCCAAGAAGCCCGCGGGAGCCGCCAAGCCGCGCAAGGCGTCGGGCCCCAGCGTGACGGAGCTGCTGACCAAGGCGGTGGCCGCGTCCAAGGAGCGCAACGGGGTGTCCCTGGCGGCGCTCAAGAAGGCGCTGGCGGCCGCCGGCTACGACGTGGACAAGAACAACAGCCGCATCAAGCTGGGCCTCAAGAGCCTCGTCACCAAAGGCACCTTGGTGCAGACCAAAGGCACGGGCGCCTCGGGCTCCTTCAAGCTCAACAAGAAGCAGCTGCACGACACCGCCAAGGACAAGGCGGCCACGGGGGCCAAGAAGAAGCCGGCGGCCGCCGCCGGCCGCACCAAGAAGGCGGCGCCCAAGAAGACCGCCTCCGGCTCCGCCAAGAAGCCCAAGAAGCCAGCCGCCAAGAAGAGCCCCAAGAAGGCGGTCGCGGCCAAGAAGCCGGCGGCGGGCGCCAAGAAAGCGGCCAAGAGCCCCGCCAAGAAGGCCAAGCCCGCCAAGCCCAAGAAGGCGGCGCCCAAGAGCCCCGCCAAGGCAAAGGCCGTCAAGGCCAAGCCCAAAGCCAAGCCCAAGACGCCCAAGGCCAGAGTGGCCAAGCCCAAGAAGGCGGCGCCCAAGAAGAAGTGAAGAGGCTCGGCCGCCAAGAGCCAGCCCGCCCGCCCGCCAGCAGCCCTGCCATCCCAAAGGCTCTTTTAAGAGCCACCCACTTTCTCACCCGGAAAGAGCTGACTTGCGCACCACAGTTTCCCCCCGTACTTTGAAAGTCACACACCGTGTCCTCGCCCGCACCGATTTTTAATAAAAATACAGTAAAATAAAGGGACGCTGCAATCCCTGGGCGCACTTGCTCCCTAGTCTGCATGGTGATGGCCGCTTGGCTGCAGCTGTGCCCACGGTTGGTTCAGTGCTTCGCCTCCTTAGCAGTATGGTTTCGGGTACTTGGTTTTACAGACAAAACAAAATAAAATATAAAAATTCCTTCCAGTAGCACCTTAGAGACCAACTAAGTTTGTTCTTGGTATGAGCTTTCGTGTGCATGCACACTTCTTCAGATACACTGAAACAGAAGTCACCGGGGTGTAGACACACAATTTCCCGCTCTGTGTTTCCCACTCCTTTTAAAACAGCGATTATTGGGGGCGTTGGGCGGTGTGGCGAGCGTCCGTGATAGGTCTTGGGACCAACGTATGGAGTCGTGCTTAAACAGTAGCAACTCTACTTAGAATCATAAGAGTTGGAAGAGACCACAAGGGCCATCCAGTCCAACCCCCTGCCAAGCAGGAGACACCATCAAAGCATTCCTGACAGATGGCTGTCAAGCCTCCGCTTAAAGACCTCCAAAGAAGGTATCTGAAGAAGTGTGCATGCACACGTAAGCTCATACCAGGAACAAACTCAGTTGGTTTCTAAGGTGCTACTGGAAAGAATTTTTGATTTTGTTTCTTCTCCAAAGAAGGAGACTCCACCACACTCCTTGGCAGCAAATTCCACTGTCGAACAGCCCTTACTGTCAGGAAGTTCTTCCTAATGTTTAGGTGGAATCTTCTTTCTTGTACTGTAGTTTGAATCCATTGCTCCATGTCTGCTTCTCTGGAGCAGCAGAAAACAACCTTTCTCCCTCCTCTATATGACATCCTTTTATATATTTGAACATGGCTACCATATCCCCCTTAACCTTCTCTTCTCCAGGCTAAACATACCCAGCTCCCTAAGCCGTTCCTCATAAGGCGTCGTTTCCAGGCCTTTGGCCATTTTGGTTGCCCTCCTCTGAGCACGTTCCAGCTTGTCAGTATCCTTCTTGAACTGTGGTGCCCAGAACTGGACACAGTATTCCAAGTGAGGTCTGACCACTACTTGGGTTCATAGAAACAGAAGCGAGTCCCAGCTCTTCCGGAGGAGAATGTGGTGGCTCTCAAAAGAGCCTTTGGGGTAATGAGATGCAAGGGGGTGCGGGGGGCTACGAGGTAGCAGGTGCTGCCTTACGCTCTTTCCCCGCGGATGCGCCGGGCGAGCTGGATGTCTTTGGGCATGATGGTGACGCGCTTGGCGTGGATGGCGCACAGGTTCGTGTCTTCGAACAGACCCACCAGGTAAGCCTCGCTCGCCTCCTGCAGAGCCATCACCGCAGAGCTCTGGAACCGAAGGTCGGTCTTGAAATCCTGCGCGATCTCGCGCACCAGCCGCTGGAAGGGCAGCTTGCGGATCAGAAGCTCCGTAGACTTCTGGTAGCGGCGGATCTCGCGCAGCGCCACCGTGCCCGGACGGTAGCGGTGAGGCTTCTTCACGCCTCCGGTGGCCGGAGCGCTTTTACGCGCAGCCTTCGTGGCCAGCTGCTTGCGCGGCGCTTTGCCACCGGTGGACTTGCGGGCAGTCTGCTTTGTCCGAGCCATTCTCTCGCCAGCACCAAATAAACAGGATAAAGCAACACAGGTCTAAGATTGAAATGAATGTGCAAAGAGATCGCGGATATTTATAGCAACCTCCTCTTGACCTGATTGGTTGAAAGACCCATGATACATATTTTTCAAGTTGCCGGGCTACACCATGATTGGACAAAAGCTGCTCCTCTTCTATTCGTCAGAGCTTTTCCGTCATGCATTCTCATTGGAGCTAATGATACTTGCTTTCCATGATCTCGTTTCTGTAGCGAAAAAGCACCAGAAGATTGAGCGGCGCTGAGCTTTCTGTAACTTATAACACTTAGGGAAACAGGTCGTGAGATCCACATAATGTATCTTTTTTAAGCGAGGCTTCCTCGGACTGCTGTGGTGGTGAATATTAATTAAAGAGGGGCTCTGTGTGGTTTCACCTAGTTAGGAAAGAACGATTAAGGAACATTCGAACATTTGGGCATCCGTGTGTCTCGACAGAGGAGTGCGCCTCCGGCGTCGGATGTTACACTGAAGTTAGCTTTGGCCGGGAAACGAAAGCAGTTAATACTAGAACGGCATTTTAATAAAGCATTTCCTCGACTCGGCTATCATTTAAAGCGGGCAATTAAAGTGGCAGCAACCTATTTCTTGCCTCGCCACTTCAGTCTCCCTATTGCTCCTGGAGCTGATACCCACTTACCGGGTGGTACGGTAAAAATTGTCCCTTTTAAATGCAAAATGCACAAGCCATGAATGGAACAATTTTTCTGTATGAATTGCACATAATTTCGCCTGCTAAATACATATTTTACTGAGGTTCCAAGCATACCCAAATAGCGTGAAATAAGAGAGAAATCTGATTGGTCAGATTCAAACCCTCGCGGCTTGATTGGTGAAGAAGCCGAGCTACTATGACGAGTACGCTGACGGAAGAGGGGCGTGGCGAAGTCAGAACACGCCCCCTTTGTGAGGGTTTCACTCAGGTCGGGCTCAGTGCTATATATACCCGTGCCGCTGTTCCCGCAGCATCGTTCCTTTTTTCTTCGTCTAAAGGAGAGAGATTAGCTGAGCAGAGATGTCTGGTCGAGGAAAAGGTGGCAAGGGCCTTGGAAAGGGGGGAGCCAAGCGTCACCGCAAAGTGCTTCGCGATAACATCCAGGGCATCACCAAGCCTGCTATCCGCCGCTTGGCTCGCCGCGGAGGCGTGAAGCGTATTTCTGGCTTGATCTACGAAGAGACCCGAGGCGTCCTGAAAGTCTTTCTGGAGAACGTGATTCGCGATGCTGTGACCTACACCGAGCACGCCAAGAGGAAGACCGTGACTGCCATGGACGTCGTCTACGCTCTGAAGCGCCAGGGCCGTACTCTCTACGGTTTTGGTGGCTAAACTTTTCAAAACCCTTCATATACTTAAGAACCCAAAAGGCCCTTATAAGGGCCACCCACGCTTTCATAAAAAGAGCTGCGCTCGCTTGGGTCTTAAAAAAAGCAACGTTGTGATAAAATTCATGTGTTGCGATTTTTTGGTAGCAATGTAGCTTTGTGCTTGTAGAGTGAGGTTGCCTAAGGAAACGTGATTACAGTTTAGGAACTTGGCCCAATTTCCAGCTTTTGTTATTTTCTTGTCACATTTGCGCTACTTTTGTAACGACCGACTGGGGTTTACTCTTAAAACAAAGTAGCGGGGAGCTTGGGAACTTGCTATTTTCTGGGTTAATTAAATAAAATCCCCACTCTCGGTTTCCCGCCTTGCTTTGTTTAATTTTAGGCCCTATGTATAATGCTAATAAAGGTATCTGAAGAAGTTGCATGCACACGAAAGCTCATACCAAGAACAAACTTAGTTGGTCTCTAAGGTGCTACTAGAAGGAATTTTTTTATTTTTTTTATTTTGGCTAATAAAGGAGTAATGCTGGTCGCCATTTCCTTTCTCAAGGCTGTTTTTGTAACAGATCTCGCAGCTGCTTTCCCCCAAGACCTTGTTGTTGTTGTTCAGTCGTTCAGTCGTGTCCGACTCTTCGTGACCCCATGGACCAGAGTACGCCAGGCACGCCTATCCTTCACTGCCTCTCGCAGTTTGGCCAAACTCATGTTAGTAGCTTCAAGAACACTGTCCAACCATCTCATCCTCTGTCGTCCCCTTCTCCTTGTGCCCTCCATCTTTCCCAACATCAGGGTCTTTTCTAGGGATTCTTCTCTTCTCATGAGGTGGCCAAAGTACTGGAGCCTCAACTTCAGGATCTGTCCTTCTAGTGAGTACTCAGGGCTGATTTCTTTGAGAATGGATAGGTTTGATCTTCTTGCAGTCCACGGGACTCTCAAGAGTCTCCTCCAGCACCATAATTCAAAAGCATCAATTCTACGGCGATCAGCCTTCTTTATGGTCCAGCTCTCACTTCCGTACATTACTACTGGGAAAACCATAGCTTTAACTATACGGACTTTTGTCGGCAAGGTGATGTCTTTGCTTTTTAAGATGCTGTCTAGGTTTATCATTGCTTTTCTCCCAAGAAGCAGGCGTCTTCTGATTTCGTGACTGCTGTCACCATCTGCAGTGATCATGGAACCCAAGAAAGTGAAATCTCTCACTGCCTCCATTTCTTCCCCTTCTATTTGCCAGGAGGTGATGGGACCAGTGGCCATGATCTTAGTTTTTTTGATGTTGAGCTTCAGACCATATTTTGCGCTCTCTTCTTTCACCCTCATTAAAAGGTTCTTCAATTCTTCCTCACTTTCTGCCATCAAGGTAGTATCATCAGCATATCTGAGGTTGTTGATATTTTTTCCGGCAATCTTAATTCCGGTTGGGGATTCATCCAGTCCAGCCTTTCGCATGATGAATTCTGCATATAAGTTAAATAAGCAGGGAGACAATATACAGCCTTGTCGTACTCCTTTCCCAATTTTGAACCAATCAGTTGTTCCATATCCAGTTCTAACTGTAGCTTCTTGTCCCACATAGAGATTTCTCAGGAGGCAAATGAGGTGATCCGGCACTCCCATTTCTTTAAGAACTTGCCATAGTTTGCTGTGGTCGACACAGTCAAATGCTTTTGCATAATCAATGAAGCAGAAGTAGATGTTTTTCTGGAACTCTCTGGCTTTCTCCATAATCCAGCGCATGTTTGCAATTTGGTCTCTGGTTCCTCTGCCCCTTCGAAATCCAGCTTGCACTTCTGGGAGTTCTCGGTCCACATACTGCTTAAGCCTGCCTTGTAGAATTTTAAGCATAACCTTGCTAGCGTGTGAAATGAGTGCAATTGTGCGGTAGTTGGAGCATTCTTTGGCACTGCCCTTCTTTGGGATTGGGATGTAGACTGATCTTCTCCAATCCTCTGGCCACTGCTGAGTTTTCCAAACTTGCTGGCATATTGAGTGCAGCACCTTAACAGCATCCTCTTTTAAAATTTTAAATAGTTCAGCTGGAATATCATCACTTCCACTGGCCTTGTTGTTAGCAAGGCTTTCTAAGGCCCATTTGACTTCACTCTCCAGGATGTCTGGCTCAAGGTCAGCAACCACATTTCCTGGGGTGTATGAGACCTCCATATCTTTCTGGTATAATTCCTCTGTGTATTCTTGCCACCTCTTCTTGATGTCTTCTGCTTCTGTTAGGTCCTTTCCACTTTTGTCCTTAATTGTGGTAATCTTTGTACGAAATGTTCCTTTCATATCTCCAATTTTCTTGAATAAATCTCTGGTTTTTCCCATTCTGTTATTTTCCTCTATTTCTTTGCATTGCTCGTTTAGAAAGGCCCTCTTGTCTCTCCTTGCTATTCTTTGGAAATCTGCATTCAATTTCCTGTATCTTTCACCATCTCCTTCGCATTTTGCTTGTCTTCTCTCCCCCGCTATTTGTAAGGCCTCATTGGTCAGCCACTTTGCTTTCTTGCATTTCTTTTTCATTGGGATGGTTTTCGTTGCTGTCTCCTGTATAATGTTACGAGCCTCCATCCACAGTTCTTCAGGTACTCTATCCACCAAATCTAAATCCTTGAACCTGTTCTTCACTTCAACTGTGTATTCATAAGGAATTTGATTTAGATTGAATCTTACTGGCCCAGTGGTTTTTCCTACTTTCTTCAGTTTAAGCTGGAATTTTGCTATAAGAAGCTGATGATCTGAGCCACAGTCAGCTCCAGGTCTTGTTTTTGCTGAGTGTATAGAGCTTCTCCATCTTTGGCTGCAGAGAATATAATCAATCTGATTTCGATGTTGCCCATCTGGTGATGTCCATGTGTAGAGTCGTCTCTTGTGTTGTTGGAAAAGAGTGTTTGTGATGACCAGCTTGTTCTCTTGACAGAACTCTATTAGCCTTTGCCCTGCTTCATTTTGATCTCCAAGGCCAAACTTGCCAGTTGTTCCATAGGTTTTCTGCTTGCATCTAAAAAAGTTCTGTATCCTGCCTCGTGTGTTTCTTAACATAACACCCCTTTTTTAACGCATGATTTAATCGTCGGTTTAGCTATACTGCAAATTGGGGAGTGGGAGGAGCGTTTATCCACGAACAAAGAAAGCAGAAATTGCATAGATAAAACGCGGGATTTCCAGTAACTATCCAATTGCACAGCAACGCGGGGAATTTAGATTGGTTCCACTCAATCACGTGATTTCATTCTTATCTCCTTTTGCCCCGCCTTCCGTGCTGAGGACGCAGATGCAAAGAGTCGCTTTGTATGCTGGGCGGAGCATATAAGAAAGTCCTTTTGCTGGTCTCTTAACTCTGGAAAAAAAGTTATAAAATGTTGGGGGGGGGAAATAATGTACAGGTAGCTTGTTGGTGTCTTAGGACAGGTGAGCGGTTGCTTTTTCATGAGTACCAGTTGTTGAAATCAGACAGGCAAAGCTGTCAAGTTCATCAGAACTCTTATCAAAAAAAAATTGAAGGAGGGGATGCAGCTGGGGATGATGGGAACCAGCAGAAACACCACCCCTGTGTGCAGTAACAGTTTTTAAACAGAACAGGGATATTATGCATCCAGACAGATGGGTGGGGTAATAATAATAATAATAAATAACTAATATAATAATATAATAATAAATATCATTCAACCAGAGATGGGAATTTTGTGGCCCTCCAGATGTTGACGGACTACAACACCCATCATTCTTGTTCAGGCCATCTGGGAGAAGAGTAGAAGCCCAGCAACATCTAGAGGGCCACAAATTCCCTGTTCCTTTCGTTAGGCCATGCTCTGCATCAAAAGTTTTAAAGGCTGCACTTCCAGAACAGAAGGAGCAGAAGTGCTACACCTTCAAAAAAAAAAAAAAAAAAATTGAAGTCAGCTGTTAACACAGTTTTGTCATGCACACACATAGAAACTATTAAAGTTAGAGAGCAAAAGTAAATAGAAATACCTGTAAAGTGTATATTGATTTTAGCGGGTTACACTAGGTATATAAATATATTCCAGTGTATCTGAAGTGTGCATACACAAAAAAGCTCATACAAAGAACAAACTTAGTTGGTCTCTAAGGTGCTACTGGAAGGAATTTTGTTTGTTTGTTTGTTTTGATTATGGCAGACCAACACGGCTACCTACCTGTAACTGGAAATATACCGGTATTTCAGTTTGTGTAAAATAGTATCGGAGCTTTGCCTGTTTACTTTCACTTCAGATTCTTAGAGATAAGAGAAACAAAATGGACAAAGTACATACAGTGGTACCTCGAGTTAAGAACTTAATTCGTTCTTGAGGTCCGTTCTTAACCTGAAACTGTTCTTAACCTGAGGTACCACTTTAGCTAATGGGACCTCCCACTGCTGCCGCGCCGCCGGAGCACAATTTCTGTTCTCATCCTGAAGCAAAGTTCTTAACCCGAAGTACTATTTCTGGGTTAGCAGAGTCTGTAAGCTGAACCGTCTGTACCACTGTTTGGGACACTTTTTTGGTGATGCTAAAAATGGTCATGATTCCAAAATACATCAATGTAGGTGGGGGGAAATAAAAATTGATTAGATGTGTTTGTTGTTATTACATCAACAAGCTCTGTTCATGCGCCCAGAATAATGTCAGTGAGCATCAAGTGTGTAGAGGAAGCTACCACTGCATCCCACCAGCAAGCCCCCCACCCCTGCTTCCTGAGGATAAAATGGAGAGCAATCCATGCTTGCCACATTGAGTTCCTTGGAGGAAAGGGGGGGGGTAGACAAGGGACTAAAAATAATAATCAGTGGTGACAGGGGCTGATGGAACACAATCATTCATTTGGGGTCTGGGGTAGGGAACAGGTTTATTCATAGCTGTCAACCCTCCCTGCTGCTTCCCAATGCTATAATAAGGGAATTTCCCGCAAAAAAGGGGAAAGGTTGACAGCTATGGTATATGCCTGTGAAAATCGAATTGAGTACATGAAGAAGGCAGTTCACAAAGTATAAAAGGGCAAGTCTTCCCCTCACATAGCAATGATCGGAGAGCATGGCCCAGCTGTGATTTCTAGCCCATCAACCCCAGCTGATGAAGTGACTCAACTGCAGTGGCAAAATGTTACCATAAACAGCTAAGCACACAGCAGAGTTGTAAATCACTTTTGCCACTGAGAAGGTGAGGGAGGAGTGTGCATTTGGTTAACTCATCCTCTAAAGCAGTGGGTAGCACATTTTGCTGTCAGAGGGCCACTCCCCTTTGTGGGCAGCCCACTGGGGGCCACATGCAAGGGATGGGTTGGGGCACAATTAAAAAGTGGGTGGAGCAATAGGTGTGGCTGACCTTCTAGGCTACCTTCTAGCCATGCAAGTGTCAGAAGTTCCTACAAAGGTACACACATGCACACACACTAACATGCCTCTCCCTCCATGCAAGAAAGTTGTATCCATTCCAAACAGACAAAAGCACAAAGGGGGTGGGGGTGGGGCAGGCCTAGAGACCAATGTGGCCTGGGAAGAGTCCCTAGGGTTGGTCGGGTACCTGAAGGCCTGCATCTGACCCCATGCCAGAGTAGGGGCTTATTAACTGCACATTTTAATGAACAATTTCATGGATTTTAATACATAATGTATTGCCTTATCGAATCATAGAGTTGGAAGGAACACTGAGGCTCATTTAGTTCAACCCCCTGCAATGCAGAAATATGCAGCTGTCTCTTACAGGGACAGAATCTGCAACCTTGACATTATCAGCACCCCACTCTTAGCATTGAGATGGTACTGCACCCCCCACCTTTTTTGGCTCTGCTGAAATACTAGGAACTTTAGGCTCCTCTCCAAAAAAAATCAATTCCTCCTCTTTACTACAAAATCTTTGTTACTACAGTGCATGATCTTGTTTCCCCCTCTTCCATCTCTATCTTTTGTGTTCCTTTTCTTAAAACATGGGCCTCTTTTTCTGCTGAAAGGTGAGATAAAAATCCTTTTTTGGGGGGGATATACTCTTGTCAGTTGGATATGAATTACCTTGACGATATAATAGGAATTAAATGTGAGACTGACAAGTCCTATAATCAGGGAGCAATCCTAGATCCACTTAACAACGGAGTAATTTCCATGGAGCTAGTTCTAATAAAACGAATGTTTATGCATATTGAATAACGAGGGAGAATCCGCACCGGAGGGAATTCCTCCTTGTGCTATGATTCCTCAGCACAACACAGACGAGCGCGTTCTTTCCGTGTGTATCTGTGAATCGGGATGTGACTGGGTATGGCATGTTTACTGCTAGGAAGAGAGAGGATCCTCATTCCGGAGAACAAAGACTGGGCGTGCAAGAAGGAGGATGAACCAATCAGAAAGCTTTGCCATCACTGGTCCAACCAGGGCAGAGCCCGGGATATTCAAACTTTTTCAACGGCTGCGTTGCGGACCTCAGCCAATAAGACCACGAGGATTCGGCTATAAATAGCCGCCAGCCTAGCCGCTTCCTTCATTGTTCCGAACTGCTGCAGAGAGTTCAACTTTGTTGCTGACTTCTTTGGAGAGATGGCCAGGACCAAGCAGACCGCCCGCAAGTCCACCGGTGGGAAGGCGCCTCGCAAGCAGCTGGCGACCAAAGCCGCCCGGAAGAGCGCCCCGGCCACCGGCGGAGTGAAGAAGCCTCACCGCTACCGCCCTGGGACTGTCGCTTTGCGGGAGATTCGTCGGTACCAGAAGTCCACCGAGCTGCTGATTCGCAAGCTGCCCTTCCAGCGTCTGGTGCGGGAGATCGCACAGGATTTCAAGACTGACCTGCGCTTCCAGAGCTCTGCGGTGATGGCTCTGCAGGAGGCGAGCGAGGCTTACCTGGTAGGTCTGTTCGAAGACACGAACCTGTGCGCCATCCACGCCAAGCGCGTCACCATCATGCCCAAAGACATCCAGCTTGCCAGGCGCATCCGCGGGGAAAGGGCTTAAAAAACTTCCAACTCACCTCGGCAAACTCGTAACAACCCAAAGGCTCTTTTAAGAGCCACCCACTCCTTCACCTAAAAAGAGCTGGTCGCTGCTGCAGCATTTTATCGGCATAACTACTGATCTGTATGTTACTGTCCAAAATACACAACGGCCTACCCCTGGTATGGCTTCTACTGCACTTGGTTAAGGTAAAGTGACCCCTGACCATTGTACATATCCAGTTGTTTAGTTGTGTGTCCGACTCTTTGTGACCCCATGGACCAGAGCACGCCAGGCACTCCTGTCTTCCACTGCCTCCCGCAGTTTGGTCAGACTCGTGTTGGTAGCTTTGAGAACACTGTCCAACCATCTTGTCTTCTGTCGTCCCCTTCTCCTTGTGCCCTCCATCTTTCCCAACATCAGGGTCGTTTCCAGTTCCAGGGAGTCTTCTCTTCTCGCGAGGTGGCCAAAGCATTGTAGCCTCGGCTTCAGGATCTGTCCTTCCAATGAGCACTCAGGGCTGATTTCCTTCAGAATGGATAGGATTGATCTTCCAGTTTTTAAAGTCTCATTTAAAAACCGCTTTTTTAAAATGGAAGTCATGCGCTACGATTTCAAGCTCTGGTGTGGAGTACCCCATGCATGAACATTTGAGGAAGGACATAAAAAGTGAAAAGATGGAGGGGGGGGAATGGGCACTGGTGGGTGCATGGCGGATAAGGTTTAGCAGAATATGGCAAAGGAGGAGACCTCGCTGGAGTCTAGCACTGAATTATTGACAAGGGTGGCAGCGATTTAAGGATCTGGGAAAGAACTGTTAAGATTAGTGATGACTGGTGCAAGCGCGTACTGCAATTTCAGCGGTCATTCTTTAAAAAGGGGGGGGGGGGCGGAACAAGAAATATACCGAGCGGGAAATTGTGTACACCCCTGGAACTCGTACACCAAAATTTGTTGCACTATGGTCCCCCTCGCGAATTGTTGGCCACAAAGACTTTATTAAAATGCCCTCAATTCACGCTTAGCTAACACAGGAATAGGCACAGGAGTAATCCAGCTCAAGCAAACTACAGTACTGCCCTGTAAAACCAAGTACCCCAAACCAAGGAGGTGAAGCACTGAACCCTGTGCACAGCTGTAGCCAAGCGGCCATCACGATGCAGACTAGGGAGCAAGTGCGCCCAGGGATTGCAGCGTCCCTTTATTTTACTGCATTTTTATTAAAAATCGGTGCGGGCGGGCGAGGGGTGTGTGACTTTCAAAGTAGGGGGGAAACGTCTGGTGCGCAAGTCAGCTCTTTCCGAGTGAGAAAGTGGGTGGCTCTTAAAAGAGCCTTTGGGATGGCAGGGCTGCTGGCGGGCGGGCGGGCGGGCGGGCGGGCTCTTGGCGGCCGAGCCTCTTCACTTCTTCTTGGGCGCCGCCTTCTTGGGCTTGGCCACTCTGGCCTTGGGCGTCTTGGGCTTGGCTTTGGGCTTGGCCTTGACGGCCTTTGCCTTGGCGGGGCTCTTGGGCGCCGCCTTCTTGGGCTTGGCGGGCTTGGCCTTCTTGGCGGGGCTCTTGGCCGCTTTCTTGGCGCCCGCCGCCGGCTTCTTGGCCACGACCGCCTTCTTGGGGCTCTTCTTGGCGGCTGGCTTCTTGGGCTTCTTGGCGGAGCCGGAGGCGGTCTTCTTGGGCGCCGCCTTCTTGGTGCGGCCGGCGGCGGCCGCCGGCTTCTTCTTGGCCCCCGTGGCCGCCTTGTCCTTGGCGGTGTCGTGCAGCTGCTTCTTGTTGAGCTTGAAGGAGCCCGAGGCGCCCGTGCCTTTGGTCTGCACCAAGGTGCCTTTGGTGACGAGGCTCTTGAGGCCCAGCTTGATGCGGCTGTTGTTCTTGTCCACGTCGTAGCCGGCGGCCGCCAGCGCCTTCTTGAGCGCCGCCAGGGACACCCCGTTGCGCTCCTTGGACGCGGCCACCGCCTTGGTCAGCAGCTCCGTCACGCTGGGGCCCGACGCCTTGCGCGGCTTGGCGGCTCCCGCGGGCTTCTTGGCTTTCTTGGCCGGCGCTTTGGCGGCGGGCGCCGCGGCCACGGGTGCTTCGGGAGCCGTCTCCGACATGATGATGCTCTCTGGCTGCTCTCGACGGCTTTCCGCTGATGCTGAAGGAGGCGGCGGGATAGAACCTCTCGGAACCGAAAAGTAAAGTCTGGAGTGCAGCCCCGGAGCTGCCTGCTATTTATAGGGGCGGAGCTGCGCGCTGATTGGTGCGCTCGCAGACCCCGCGCTCTCCTCCGCAGCCAGAAATGGCTCCTGTCCGCGCTGCAACTTTGTGTTTCTTGAGTGCCACAAACCGGCCCAAATCGCCGCGTCCCCGCCTCGCAGCGCGCCGGGCCCCGGGCGAAACGGACCCGGGGGAGCCTCTCTCTCCGAGCCCGGCCGCCTCGGCTCCCGGGGAGGCGGCGCGCCAGGCAAAAGCAGGCAGAAGCGCGGCCGAGTCCCGCTCGGCGCGCCTGGCGCCTGCAAATCTTGGCCTTTTTCGGCTAAATTAAAAACTTCTCGTGGCGATCGGGGGCTGGATAAACGCGCCGGGCCAATCTCGGGGGGGTCCGCGCCCCGCTGGTGGGGGACCCGGCGTCTCGGGAGTGGCCGTTTGCGCGCAAAAGCGCTTCGAGCTGTGCCAAGTAACACATTCATTCATTCACTTTGGGCCCAGAGAGAAGTTGCCTCGCACAGAAAGGCCTTCAGTTTTAGGGCTTGGAAAATTTCTGAAACATGATTGTCCTTTCCCCTTTCCTTTCCTTTCTTGTGATTCTTAAGGCCTAGGCCCCTAAGGAACCCACAACATTTTTAAGGTGACCCCTTGGTTCCGCATAAGACACTATTGATTTAGATTGGCCTCTATTGTCTAACCCTGGAACATGAGAAATGTTTTTATTAAAAGCTGTTTTCTCTTTCAACTTACCCCCCTTCCCATATTATCACATTTTTTGCTATTTATTTTATATTTGAAAGGGGATATCATATATAATATGTTGAAGTGTAATACACATAGAGGAGGACACTAAATGGCTGTAACAGTGCCTCTGCCCATGGATGAATGGTAAATGAAGGCAGAGCATAATATTTATTCAAAACTGCAGGATTATGATGCTGCTTTTTTAAAAAAATATTTTTTTAAAAAAATCCAGAAATCAGAATACAGATAAGCTCTATCTGAAACTTTAGTTATTAAACCAACTTTAAGTTAGCCTATAATATCCTGCAAATTTGGGATTTTGTCATGCTCCATACATCTCTTGCCATTACAGTCTCATAAAGTACAGTTTAGGGCACAGTTCTCTCCAGATGTTTTTGGGTTCCCGTTCCCATCAGCCACAGCCAGAATGGTCAACCAAGGAGCATGGGAGTTGTAGTCCAGCAGCATATTGGAAGACTCCATGTTGTCTACCCCTGTTTCAGAGCAGTGTTTCGCAACCTAGGGTCTCTAGCTGTTTTTGGACTACAGTTCCCATCATTCCTGACCACTGGTCTTGCTAGCTAGGGATGGTGGGAGTTGTAGTCCAAAAACAGCTGGAGACCCAAGGTTGGGAAACACTGTTTTAGAAGACATAGGATGGATGCCATGCAGCCTAGTGACGTTTATAGGTTTTGTGACTTGGAATTAATGTTTTAATTCCCTTTCATGGTCCTCATGTAATTTTCTATCTTGAGTGGAATTAATGCATTTGCATTCCATTTCAAATAAAATTGATTTTTAAAAGTGCTGTCCTTTGCCTCCTCTGAAGGAGTGGTTTAAAATAATCCATAGCAACAATTAAAAAAACAAGCAAAAGAAAGCATTACAAAACTACACAGGGATCACACCTTGTTTAACCTGTGCTTGCAACAAATGTACATAACTCGCATCACGGGAAAAATAGGGGAAGTGAACAACTGGCTTCGCAAATGGTGCCAGCAGGAACGGTTTGGATTCTTAGATCACGGTCTGCAGTTTCTTGAAGATGGACTTCTGGCAATTGATGGGCTGCACCTCACAAGGGTTGGGAGGAATATTTTTGCCAAGAATCTCAAAAACCTTATCAGGAGGTCTTTAAACTGACTTATGTGGGGGAGGGAGACAGTGGTCCTGAAGGTAGGAGTCTATCAAGTGCTGAAGATGAACATCCAAATGTCAAGGACCAAATGGAGCAAACAGCACGCAGACCTAGTGGTGGGAAGTAAAAATCCTTAAATAAGAGACTAGTGATCAATGGTCTTCAATGTCTGTATACTAATGCACAGAGCATGGGAAATAAACAAGATGAACTTGAGCTCTTGGTACAGCAAACTAAATACGACATAATGGGCATCACTGAAACCTGGTGGGATGAGTCTCATGATTGGAATGTAGTAATAGAGGGATACAATCTATTTCACAGAAATAGACCAAACAGGAACGGAGGAGGAGTGGCATTGTATGTCAGGGATGTGTATACCTGTGAAGAGATCCAGGATTTAAAACTTGAGAGTATCTGGGTCAAAATTAAGGGAGAGAAAAATAACAGTGATCTCATTGTGGGAGTTTACTATAGATCCCCAAGCCAAACTGAGGACACAGATGATGCCTTCCTGGAACAGATGACCAAGCATTCATAAGGAAGTGAGATAGTAGTAATGGGGGATTTCAACTATCCTGATATTTGTTGGATGTCAAACTCAGCCAAGAGCATAAGGTCGAACAGATTCCTCACTGGCCTTGCAGACAATTTCATTGTCCAGAAAAGGGCTTTTATGGGTATCTCCGTAGCAAAGGAAGAACAAGGAAACAGTGGGGTCACTTAGAGGAGAAGATGGTGAAATGTGAACAGGGGACAGAGAAAGGACAGAACTCCTCAATGCCTTCTTTGCCGCAGTCTTCTCCAAAAAAGAAAACAATGCCCGACCTGAAGAATATGGAGCAGATGATTCAGCAGGGGAAACACAGCCCAGAATAAGTAAGGAGGTAGTAAAAGAATACTTGGCTAGTTTAGATGTATTCAAGTCTCCAGGGCCAGATGAACTACATCCAAGAGTATTAAAAGAACTGGCAGAGGTGATTTGAGAATTCTTTGAATTCTTTGAGAATTCCTGGAGAACAGGCGAAGTGCCAGCAGACTGGAGGAGGGCAAATGTTGTCCCTATTTTCAAAAAGGGGAAAAGAGAGGACCCAAACAATTACCGCACAGTCAGCCTGACATCAATACCAGGAAAGATTCTAGAGCAGATCATTAAGCAAACGGTCTGTGAGCACCTAGAAAGGAACGCTGTGATAACTAAAAGTCAGCATGGGTTTCTGAAAAATAAGTCATGTCAGACCAATCTGATCTCATTTTTTTTGACAGAATTACCGTATAAGCCTGGTAGATGAAGGGAATGCTGTGGATGTAGCCTATCCTGATTTCAGAAAGGCCTTTGACAAGGTGCCCCATGATATTCTTGTAAAGAAACTGGTAAAATGCGGGCTAGACAATGCTACCATTCAGTGGATTTGTAACTGGCTGACTGACCGAACCCAAAGGGTGCTCATCAATGGCTCCTCTTCATCCTGGAGAGAAGTGACTAGTGGGGTGCCACAGGGTTCTGTCTTGGGCCCAGTCTTATTCAACATCTTCATCAATGACTTGGATGATGGGCTTGAGAGCATCCTGATCAAGTTTGCAGATGACACCAAATTGGGAGGGGTGGCTAATACCCCAGAGGACAGGATCACACTTCAAAATGACCTTAACAGACTAGAGAACTGGGCCAAAGCAAACAAGATGAATTTTAACAGGGAGAAATGTAAAGTACTACACTTGGGCAAAAAATATGAAAGGCACAAATACAGGATGGGTGACACTTGGCTTGAGAGCAGTACATGTGAAAAGGATCTAAGAGTCTTGGTAGACCATAAACTTGACATGAGTCAACAGTGTGATGCAGCAGCTAAAAAAGCCAATGCAGTTCTGGGCTGCATCAATAGGAGTATAGCATCTAGATCAAGGGAAGTAATAGTACCACTGTATTCTGCTCTGGTCAGACCTCACCTGGAATACTGTGTCCAGTTCTGGGCACCACAGTTCAAGAAGGATACTGACAAGCTGGAACATGTCCAGAGGAGTGCAACCAAAATGGTCAAAGGCCTGGAAACGATGCCTTAATGAGGAATGGCTTAGGGGAGCTGGGTATGTTTAGCCTGGAGAAGAGAAGGTTAAGGGGGGATATGATAGCCATGTTCAAATATATAAAAGGATATCATATAGAGGAGGGAGAAAGGTTGTTTTCTGCTGCTCCAGAGAAGCGGACATGGGGCAATGGATTCAAACTACAAGAAAGAAGATTCCACCTAAACATTAGGAAGAACTTCCTGACAGTAATAGCTGTTCGACAGTGGAATTTGCTGCCAAGGAGTGTGGTGGAGTCTCCTTCTTTGGAGGTCTTTAAGCAGAGGCTTGACAGCCATCTGTCAGGAATGCTTTGATGGTGTTTCCTACTTGGCAGGGGGTTGGACTGGATGGCCCTTGTGGTCTCTTCAAACTCTACAATTCTATGATTCTTGGAGAGTTACAGCTTAAGTCACAAGAAAAAATATTTATGGGAGAAAACTTACCGGTACCGTACGTGCTTTGGGGAAATGGGATTTCAGCTTAGTTTCATTTCCATTCTCCCGGATTTTAAAACTGCCCATTTATATAATAAACATAGCAGCACAGCACCAGCTGGTATGGCTGAAAGCAGGGTGTGATCACAGCCAGGATGTGAATAATATTTATGAAATTCCTGGGTTCTACTCTTTTGAAATGGTGGCAGTGAGGGAATTTTTCCCTCTCAACCTCATGTACCTTTCCAGAGTTGTTGTAAAGATACATGAATGCATTGCAACTTTAGCATCTGTGCTATGCAGGGGGACACAGAAATCTAGCCGAAGCTGTCTCTTTTTAAATATATATATATATATGTGTGTGTGTGTGTGTGTGAAAACTACACCACACATTCACACACAACCTTCATTGAAAAGCCACTAACATGCTCTAGAAGCCACTAAAGCCTAGGGCCTGGGGTGTTACAAAAAATGCAGGAATAGGGGAACTTGCGGATCACCAGATAATGTTGGACTACAATTACCATTAGCCACAGCCAGCACAGTCAACACTCAAGGATGATGGGGGTTGTAGTCCAACATCATTTGGAAGCCCCAGCAGCAGATGCCGTGATAGGGCTGTGTCTTTCATGGCTGTCTTTCATGGCAAGATTACATGTTGCCACATGGCCCTGGTCCTCACTTAAAGGGTTTAAATGTGGGGAATACATATAATAATCGAACAGTCCACTAGGTGGCAGTAAGAAACAAACATTTAATAGTCACATCATTGAATCAGGGACACAAAATTCAGAGGGACATTATTAGCAATTTTAGCCAGAGCAATAATTAACTTTCTGCTCTTCAGTTAAACAGCCAGGCATAGTTTACATTTACATACCTTGAGCATAAGGAGAAAATACTGGGAGATGAATATATAAAGCCAACAAATGATTTAATTAGGTTGTTTTGTTCCTCTTTTCAGAACTATTGAGTACAGTAGATTACCTGAGAGGAAGGAAAAGAGAGGGTTCAAAAGAGAAAGAGATGGCTGAGCGGAGGAGAAAGGAAGAAACGTTTCCTCTAGACTTTTCCAATTTCCCAACCCACTCTATGAAGCATTAAATGGACAGCACAGCGCAGAGATATTGAAGTACAGTATTTATTTGGGAAAGGTGCATACAAAAATGCAAATATTAAGGAATATGATGTACAAGGATACATGGCATTGGGGGAACTGGTTTGCAAACAGGTTCCATTAGGCAAAAAGAATGCCCGGATGAGGAGAAATGAACACAAACACATGTATGAACCTTCCACCTTGGACCAAACAGGACATTACAGTGGTACCTCTGGTTACGTACTTAATTCGTTCCAGAGGTCCGTTCTTAACCTGAAACGGTTCTTAACCTGAAGCACCACTTTAGCTAATAGGACCTCCCGCTGCCGCCGCCCCGCCAGAGCACGATTTCTGTTCTTATCCTGAAGCAAAGTTCTTAACCCGAGGTACTATTTCTGGGTTAGCAGAGTCTGTAAGCTGAAGCATCTGTAACCCAAGGTACCACTGTATTAGGACACTTTTTTTGGTGATGCTAATAACCTGACGCGTTATTTCTGGGTTAGCGGAGTATGTAACCTGAAGCGTATGTAACCCGAGGTACCACTGTAAGATGGATGTTAAAACTGGAGGTCAAGTCACCATGTTTCCAGCTCCCAGAAGGGCACGCAGTTGTCATAGTCAGAAACCACCAGGGACCCAGGATTGGAGGCAGGGATGGGGCATTCAGACGCCACAGGAAGGCACTTGTCTGAAGCTACTAGGCAAGCTCCACAGGCTGCAGAACCATCTCCGTGGGACGGCAAGCCGGATGGTGCATGATTACATCCCAGCAGGCACGTCCCTAAGGGATCAGGACCACATAGAGGCAAGATGTTGCTTGCCGGCTCCATCTCCTCGGTGATGGGCTCAAAAAGTTCCTCTGGTCCTGACACCAGGGCGTCAAGGGGGAGCGCCCAGCAGGGGCTCGGGTCAGGAGCCACAAACGCTTCTGCTGTGCCCAAAAAGGAGCCAGGAGGAGCCTTGGCTGGGGGTGGGTTGTTGGGCTTGGGAGGATTCATTTGCTGTGATGCTGCCGGGGGTGGTGTCTGAGCCTCCTGGGAAAGGATGGAGGAGGCCAAGCGGCGAGTAGCTGCCTCAATGTCCGAGAAACTCCTGGGGAAGAAAAGTAAAAAAAGGCTGTGAGTTTTCTAGCAGGCTGTCATGGGTTTACACTATGGGATACACCCAGTGCCTTTTTTCCCCCTTAAAAAAATATTTAGGGGTACTCTCATTTTCCTACTCATATTGAAATACTGTCCCTCGATGAGGCCAAACTTAGATTCACAAAATGTTTAGGGGTGTGCGTACACCTGCGTGCCCCCAGAAAAAAAAAAGCACTGGATGCATCAGAGTTTCTCACCATTGCCTTATAGCACAGTTTGTAAGCTGCCTCCATCTCAGGGTTGCAATATTATTACAGTGGTGCCCCGCTAGACGAATGCCTCGCTAGATGAAAAAACTCGCTAGACGAAGGCATTCGTCTAGCGGAAGGCAGCCCCGCAAGACGAAAAAGTCTATGGGGCTGCCCCGCAAGACGAAAATTTTTCATCTTTTTTTTTCGTCTAGCGAAAACGCGGCTTGCATTGCCGCTTCGCTAGATGAAAAACCCGCTAGACGAAAATTTTCACAGGACGAATTATTTTCGTCTAGCGGGGCACCACTGTATTATTATTATATTATTATTATTATTATTATTATTATGATTATTACTATTACTATTACCTATTCTTAGAATCATGGAGTTGGAAGGGGCTTTCCTTCCTAAAAAAAACAAAAGCTCAACAACTTAACCTGAACCCCCTAAAATGGGGTAGATCACTGCCAGTTTTTAACTGTGAGTAGATTGCAGTCTCTTGGGAGCTGGCCACCCTGATCTAGTCCCAACCCTTTGCAATGCAGGAAGATGTAGCTGTCCCTCACGGGGATCAAGCCTGCAACCTTGGCGTTATCAGCACCATGCCTTAACCAACTGAGCCATCCAGTGCTAATCCCCCAAAAGATCTCATATTTTCCCACAACAGCCCTCTGAATCTGCTTATAGGCACCAGTTTGGCATTGGGGGGGGGGGGAGAGCAGAGCCATTGCCAGAGAGAGGTAGGCAACGCCAGGCATTTGCCAAGGCCCCCATCGTGCTGTTGCCCTTCCTTTCCTCAAAAACTCCAGGCTCTGCTCCTCTCCCTCCCCGCCTCCTTTGCTGTGCTATCACTGCCTGTTCCCTCTCCTCTCTCTGAGCATGCGGGAAGTGACAGAGTGAGGAGACAGAGCAGAATCCTTCACTTGCCCTCTGGGTGGTTATATGTATTGAGCCCTTGAGGGGAGGGCAAGTCCATGGGCAGATAGGAACATCAGCAAGGAGGAGATGACCACTCCGGGCATCTTGCCTGAGAGCCCTCTCCGGTCCTCCTAAATAAACTCTAGAGCCAGAAGCACTTGGGGGGGGGTGGAGGGTTGGAGAACAAGGATGGTAGCTGTTTCGAGTTCTGCTTCTGAAAATCCGTAGCTGGAAACCATGGGAGGGGAGAGTGTTCTTGTGCTCCAGTACCTCTCAAAGGCTTCTCACAGGCCTCTGGTTTGCCACACACAGGGAGAACAGCATGGGGCACTGGCCTGATCCAGCAGGGCTCGTGTAATGTCCTTTGGGCGTCCTACCTGCAAATCTGGTTCTGTAGGAACCTCCGGTGGTTCACTTTCCTCTGCTGGGCCGGTTCCTGCAGGGGTCTCTGCAAGGTGCGCATGACGTGCGATGCTGCTGTTGACACAAAGGTGCACAGATCCCTCCCACGCTCAAATGAAGTCAGGGGCCGCGGAGGCGCCACGGAAAGGCTGAGAGAGGTGGCTGCCGTGTGGCATTTTCAGTTTTGTTAGGAGTCCGTACGAAGCGCCTCCTGCAAAGTCCCACTTTTGCTATGGTAGCCTGCACCTGCGAAGGAAGCTCTGTTGTGCCTGGAGAGGTGAGGGAAGAGAGCCCCCCCATAGAGGAGCCTAGTCATGGCATGTTCCCCCACCCCCACCCCCAGTAAGCTGAGTTGCAGCACCTCTTGCTAAACCCATCCATTGCTGTCTCCTTCACTGCAAATCTCTGTTGCCCTTCCTTATCCCTAGTGAAATTTGAAATAGAAACAAGAGAGACCTCTTCTGGGAGCATTAAGTCAAGACAGGATCACCTAAAATGTCACTCCTTCTCTCTCCTCGCAATTGCTAAGCTAGAAGAGCTTCGTGAACTACGAACCCCCAAATTTGGGATCCCCTCCAAATCTGTGCCAAAGCTTTGCGAAGCTGTGACCCGTGTTTGGCAGAACACCCCCCCCCTAAACAGAGACATCAAACTGGGATTCACAGTTAACGCTCAAAAATGCAACATGTTGGATTCCAAATTTTCAGGGTTCATCGTTAACGAAGCTATAAGAAAAACCTTAAAGAAGGTATATTCATCTCTTCCATCTCTCTCACCTGAACAGCAAAACAAGAAGTAGCTGAACAGGGTTTAGCTCTGCCCTGACTAAACTGGCTCAATTTACACCAGCTTCTCGTCCGTAGCATTGCTTCCTTACTTGCAATTAGTCTGCAAATGTACCGCTGGACGTTTGATTTCTGATGGTAAAGAATTTATTCTGGGTTCAGAGCTGTTCAGACCCAGGTCCTTATTCAGGCTGTATCTGCACCTTAAGGAACCAGGAAAGGACTAGGAACCTATTTTGGCTGAGGTCTTAAAAGTGACCGTTAATTTCTAGATTAGCAAAACACAAATGGGAGCTGCAACGAAAAGTGGCGATGGAGTGCAGCATTCAGGATGCCAGCCACTTTGTTCAGTTTCCCTCTGACCCTCACCTAACAGCCTGCTAGCATTCCTTGCCTTTGAACACACACAGTCTTGGCTGGGCAGTTTTGGTGGGTTCACCCCAATAGACCTTTTCCATTAAAAACAATTGCACGTCTTTAAATGTTGGGTCCCCCTAAGCCTGTTGGTACCTCTCTCTGGCGCAAAATGCTATTTAGGCTGCATAAGGGATTCATGCTCACATCCTGAATATTGGGAAATAAGAAGGAATGGTTCAAAATAGACCTCAATGGATTTCAGTCCTGACTTCAAGTCCTGGGTAGTTTTTTCTGGCTTGGGGTGGATTTGCCACCTTCTTTCCCTCCTCCCCCCATCAAGCTCCCCCCGCTTCTTGGCAGATCGAGTCTTCACACAGTCTTCGATGACATACGTACACATATGAACGGAATAAGAAGTGGTTGCCCCAATTTAAATGAAGTACCTTCCAGATGTGCTCCTAATTCCACATACCTGTTCTTAGATGAAGAGATCTGAGAAGCTGAGTTCCAAATATAGGCATCAGCACTTGGCAATCTTCTCTCTGGCTCCCTGAATGCCTGTCTGTCTATCTATCTTTCCATCCACCACCCCAAGACTGCTCCCAACAAACTCCTTTTGTTCCCAGCTGCATCTATTTCTTCTCCCTCTTGTCCGAGGACTGCCTGCTTTGAGATTGGTACCCAGCACAAAGTAAAGACTGATACAGATGCTCAAGAACTCCACCCCTTTCCCTCTCCACCTCCCCCCCCCCGCCATCCTCACCTTAAGGAAAATCATAGCCACTACAGCAAACAGGCACCAGGTTGAAATTAATTCCCATAAGGAATTTATTGGTTGTTAGTAAAGAAAGACATATTTGGTTCTTCTCTCTCTAGTTGGGGGTGGGGGGTGCTAGCTCAGGCGAGACTGCAGGGAACAAGGTTTACTCAGATGCTCAGGTAGAAGAGGAGTTTGGATTTGATATCCCGCTTTTCACTACCCAAAGGAGTCTCAAAGCGGCTAACATTCTCCTTTCCCTTCCTCCCCTACAACAAACACTCTGTGAGGTGAGTGGGGCTGAGAGACTTCAAGGAAGTGTGACTAGCCCAAGGTCACCCAGCAGCTGCATGTGGAGGAGTGGAGACACGAACCCAGTTCCCCAGATTACGAGTCTACCGCTCTTAACCACTACACCACACTGGCTCTCAAACTTGGTTCTCAAACTTAATCCATTCCGGAAGTCCGTTCCAAAACTAAGGCATTCCAAAGCCAAGTCGCGCTTTCCCATAGAAAGTAATGCAAAAACGGATTCATCCATTCCAGACTTTTAAAAACAACCCTTAAAACAGCAATTTAACATAAGATGATAAAATATAATAATAAAAATCCTTACCAGCACTGATGATAGTCACAAAAACAAACTAACTGAAAAAGCCAAGCCTCAGAAACAAAAATGCAAATAAATAGCAAACCAAAAGCGCCAAACTTAATCTGTTCCTGAAGTCCGTTTGACTTTGAAATGATCAAAAACTTCGGATTGGTATAGGCACCCCAGAAACAATAGCCGACAGCTGTATCGGACACTCGGCTTCTGAAAAACTTCGAAAACTGGAACAATTACTTCCAGGTTTTCGGTGTTTGGGATCCAAGGTGTTTGAGTACCAAGGCATTTGAGAACCAAAGTACCACTGTACTTGGACTATATTTGCCTATACCTTGAGTTACAATGCCTTTAACATACACTGTAGAATTCTACAGTAAGACTGCAGTCCTAAACCACACTTGCCTAAGGCAGTGTTTTTCAACCACTGTTCCGCAGCACACTAGTGTGCCGCGAGATGTTGCCTGGTGTGCCGTGGGAAAAATTGTGTTTATTTGATTCCTATTCAAGAGAATTACTTTATATATAGTCAATATAGGCACAGAGTTAATTTTTTTAACATTTTCTATGGTGGTGTGCCTCGTGATTTTTTTCATAAAACAAGTGTGCCCTTGCCCAAAAGGTTGAAAAACACTGGCCTAGGAGTATCCCCATCGAAAACAATAAGATTCACCTCTCAACTGACATGCAGAGCATTGTGCTGTCGAGGGCATTGCAGCTCAAGGTAGATCATGAACGTCGCTGCTGAAGAACGTAGTTTAAGAAATCTGTCGGAGGAAATGGGAAGGTTGGAAACCGAAACCGTCATCTCAGCATATATACACGTCCTTCCAGATTCAAGGCTGAGCGATGTCTGCAATCTGGAAGACCCGCAAATCGCTTCTGAGGCTGCGTACAAATCATATGCTTAAAGTGCATTCCTACACCCCACCCCGAGGATCCTTGGAACTGTAGTTTGTTAAGGGTGCTGGGAACTGCAGCTCCGTTGGGGGGTAAGCTACCATTTGTTTTGCTAATTAATTATTTAATTCATAAAAATTGTATGCTGCTTGTTTTTTTTTTTTTTTTAAGTATTTCAAACTGGTTTATAAGAACGAAATAAATAAAGGGGGGGGGGACCAACAAATAAAACAACAGTCCAAACATAATTTAAGTTTGTGATAAGCTAAAAAAAACCAGTTTAATTTACATGTAAACAGGTGTGGATAGGCTTGCCTGAACAACAATGCTTACAGCAGGCATGAAAAGCGAGCAGGGAGGGCACCTGCTTGATGCCACTGGGCCATGAGTGCTGACTTAATTAACTCACTACCTGCAGCTTTGCCTCTCTCCTCAGAGTCGTAGGAAGGGTCAGGTGGGACCCGGTGCGGAAAATTTCTTGACACCCCCCCATTGACACCACCCCCCCGCAAAAATGGTTTTACGTTATTTCATATTTTCTTACAAAGGAATAATAACAAGTAATAATAATTTTTAAAAATTATTCATATCTCGCACTCCCTGGCCGAAGTCGGGCTCAGGGTGGTAACATCAGATGCGTAACATTGGTATAAAACCAAACGATAATTAAATTACCTCCTAAAAACATTTCAAAATCAAATTAAAGTCTAATTAGATGGCTTTCCACAGGGTTAGGGTTGGGAACAGTAAGTGCTCCACTGAACCGAATTTCAGCCTTCACGACATAGGAAAACAGCCAAGGTAAACAGCTATTTTGGTGGAGGAGGGTCAAGATATTAACCGCTATGCGTGAAATTTTATATATAGCTATAATCCCCTAGGACAGTAAGATAAGACCTTTGCAGCAGGCATTAATTTTTATTTTTTTATGAAACACCCTACTAGGGCAGTAATTGTTCCTTGATAATTTGTCACCCCCTCCATTATGGAACATGGGGCGGACCGCCTATGCCCCCCTTGCTACGCCCCTGTCTCTCCTATCCCAGTCTCACTCCTTCTCAATCCCAACAACCATTTTACCAAATCTTTCCCATGTGTTTATTTGTTACGTGTGTGTGTGTGTTGCTGCCTTTTTCTACGATTCCAAAGGCATGCATAAGGGGTTCACAGCTGGTCAGTTCCCCTGGCACTGACCAGGACCCACACCTGCTTAGCATCAGTAATGCTGCCCGCCTCGTGAGCCTCATGCCCTGGATATGGAAACAATGTGGCCTGGTAATTTCTTCATGTTGGGCTGTTCTTAAGGGCACAGGCCAAAGACTAGGGGGAAATGTTGGCAACCCTAATCTGTACAGAGCGGGGTGCGCTACCTTTTAAAGCATTCAAGTTATGAACAACCTTAAATTACTTATCCTATAAACCGCCCTGTGGTTGTTGGATGAAGGGCAGTATACAAATTTAATAACTCATCATCATCATCATAAAATTATCTACTCATCTGAACTATCTTTTTGGCTTTCTTCCACGTAAAATCCTCCTGCTCACACAGCCTCTGTTCTGAGATGTATTGAATCTATATCCAATTCTTTTCTGTCACACTCATCACATTATTCTTTGCCTCCCTCCCTTTTCTCCTCGTCCTGTTTGTTCTGCCCACTTCCTTTGTAAGATCCAACTCTGAGTCCATCAGCAGCAGGCTCCCAATTAGCAAATACTTGCTACTGGGATGTGGCTGTTATTGCTGTCTTCACCAATTACAGATGTCACGGGCTTCAATGGTCTCTGGGCACTTGAGGCACCGTGGAGATGCCATCCGTGGTGGGGAGTTTTGAGTTTCCGGGCGCAAAAGAATGCAAGTGCTTTCCCTCCCCTTCATCTTAACCCTCTGAGCTGGAGTCGCCACGATAAAACAAGCAATTATAAAGCAATTACTCGTAATAATGGCAACATGCAGGCCTGCAGGCTTGCAAAGATGAAAACGGGAGGATAAGATAAAGGGGATGTGAGCAAAGATTGCAGTGTTTGGGACTTCTTAGTTCAGAGAAAAGGTCAGCAAAAAGTGACAAGATAGAAGTTTATAAAACTATGCATGGCATGAAGAAAGTGGGTAGCAGACATTTCCCCCACTCTCTCCTTGTTGGTGTAAGGAGAAAGAAATATATATCAAACATAATTCCTGGATGCCAAGTTTCAAGTTTGGGGCAACTACACTTTGGTGAGAGAACCCCAGCAGAGATTTAACACCACAAAACAGGTAGCAAAGCAAAGCATGGGGATATAGGCTGTAAAATCTTTAAAAGTGCCCTTTCAAGTGTGTTCCAAAAGGTTCCTTAAAAAGTTTGTTTCCAAAGTTTCCTATGTCCCCTAGCATAGAAAAAGACCACACATTTGCTAAGTTAAAAATGATTTACTGACAAACTCTTCAAGGTCAGATATAGGCATGGTTTCCCCCCAAGGAATGCAGGGAACTGTAGTTGAGAATTGTGCTCTCCGACCCCCAAGCTGTCTGAAGGAAATTCTGTATAGGGAATTTTTTTAAAAAATGTTTAATGTTTTATTATGTTTTTATATATGTTGGAAGCCGGCCGGAGTGGCTGGGGCAAACGAGCAAGATGTGTGGGGTATAAAATAGTGAAATTATCATTATGGAATGGGACGTCCCTATTTTCATCGGAGAAATGTTGTAGGTCAGTGTTTTTCAACCACTGTTCCGCAGCACACTAGTGTGCTGCGAGATGTTGCCTGGTGTGCCGTGGGAAAAATTGAAAAATTACTTTATATATAGTCAATATAGGCACAGAGTTAATTTTTTTAACATTTTCTAATGGTGGTGTGCCTTGTGATTTTTTTCATGAAACAAGTGTGCCTTTGCCAAAAAAAAGTTGAAAAACACTGTTGTAGGGTATGTGAAGAATGGTTAGGAAACTCCTGCTCTCTTCACAGAGCTACAGTTCACAGAATTCCCTGGGAAGAAGGATCAACTGTTAAACCCCATAGAGCTAAATAGTGTCTAAATAGTAGCTCTATGAGGGGAATAGGGGGTCTCTTAACAAATCTCAGCGCCCTTAACAAACCGATTCTTTGGAGAAAGCCATGACTCTTTAACATGATATAATATTGCTCTGACAAGGAGCTTTCACAGTTTGTCTTGCGAGCAAGTAAAATCCCTCCCCACTTACCCCCACAAGAAGTTTAACAGGAGTGCAGCCTCAGCAATTTGTCTGCCTCCCTCCCCAGCCCCTCACAAACACTCACACCATTCCTCTGAATACACATCTGGGTGCCAGCATCTGCCTTGCTCTCCATCCCAACTCGCCTGTCAGCAAATACTGCTTCCCCTTCTGCCCCCACCAACCTGAAATCAAAGCCGCCTTCCAGACTCCCCTTGCCTCACCTCAAAGCGCTTGTCACACACAGGTGGCAAAACAAACTCTGCCCATGAACAAAGATCCCTCTCATGTTCACAGGCTGGCGAGAGAGGCCAAGGCCTTTTCACAGCGGGTGAGGCCAGCCGCAGCACATTCAATCCAAAACCGGTTCGCTGGCCTGGGTCTGGCCGAGGCGTCTGGTTCATGCTGCTGTAAGGGTTTCTCAAGGGCTTGCCTCTGCTGGAGGGACGGGGCCTTGCAGTTTAATATTCGTACGTGTTGATGTAAATACCTCATCGGCATATGTAAATTTAAATTCATCCACTGCCAGTCTGAATGCCAAGCTGGTACAGCATGGACTCTGATCAGCTGTAGATTTGAGAGTCCCGAGTTCAAAACCATGCCTGTATTTGCTAGACAGGCCTTGGTCAAGTCCTTGCTTTGTCATCCAGATCTGCACAGGGCCAGTGCCGGATTTACGTACGTATAAGCTAAACAAACTATAGCTTAGGGCCTCATTCTCCTGCCCCCCACCCAATATATTTCTTCTTAATTGTAAAGGTAAAGGTAAAGGTACCCCTGACCGTTAGGTCCAGTCGTGGACGACTCTGGGGTTGCATGCTCATCTCGCTCTATAGACCGAGGGAGCCGCCGTTTGTCCGCAGACAGCTTCCGGGTCATGTGGCCAGCATGACAAAGCCGCTTCTGGCGAACCAGAGCAGCGCACAGAAACACCCTTAATTAATTAATTAATTAATTGTATTTCACTATTAATATACGTCTTCTTAATTGTATTTCAGTTGAAAAGTTACTTTGATAAAATACATATTTTGTTATGTAGGCTTTAGATACCTATTGGGTCCATAAATTACCATATAGCATATATTCAACACACAAAAACAGCGACAATTTGTTGTTGACAAAGGACAGCTGGACATATAAAGGCCGCCATTACCTTCAGTAGCTTAGGGCCTCATCAAACCTAAGTCCGGCCCTGCACAGGGCTATTGTTTAACACCTTGCATATTAAATATCCTGTAAGGGTGAGAGTGAGAGGGCCATGAATCCAGGAACGTGCTCAGTGGTTGCATGAAAAAGGTCTTAGGATCAATCACTGGGGTGGAATTAGTCACCAGATTCCATTCTAGTTCTACCCAGAGCACATCTGCTGAAGTTAATACACATGGCTATCTTAGGTCCATCAATTTCAGCGAGTCTCCTCTGCGTAGGTGTAGTGTAGCAATTAAAGTGTTTTGGATTAGAACCTGAGAGACCCGGGTTCAAATCCCCCACACATCCCCATGAAGCTCACCAGGTGACCTTGGGCCAGTCGACATCCCTTGGCTTAACCCACCTCACACGGTTGTTGTGAGGATAAAAGGGGGAGTGGAGAACCTTATACCGCTACCCTTGGAGGAAAGATGGGGCATGACCACATACATACAACCTCTAGCATTTTCATGAGAGACTCCCTGCCTGAAATTCCGTGGAGCAAGCTGCCGGCAATACTTGACCAGTTGGACCAATGGTCTGAATTGGTGTTGCAAAAAAATAATTATAACATGATGATACCAGGCAGGCGGCTGACTACCGTCATCGTTCCCCCCTCCCCCCAAGGCTGAACCAGTTTGAAATCCAAAATTCCTGGTCTTTCTAAAGCTGAGTATTTGTTAGCGGAGGTGTGGGGCTTCTTGCCCCACATCTGGTGCCGGTGCTGCTGTTCCCTCTCGGTTTATTTTTCCTGTGAGTTGCTGGCGCTGGTGCAGAATTCAGGCACGGTGGCTGGGAGCCCCCCGCTGTCCTCAGGCTCCGGTTTGGGAAATGGCGGCCAAGGGATGACATGAGCTGTTCCCTAGGCATCCCTCTCTCTGCTCCCCACCCCCACCCCCGTCTGCAACTACCCCTGTCTCTCGCCTGCCTCCCCTCAAAAAAAAACACACCAAAAAACCAAAACTGTGTCTGGCTTCCAGGTGGAGAGAGAATGGGCAAGGGAAGAAAGCAGGAGAGTTATCCATCTCTCCTTCTTTCCTGTAGCTCAAGCACACCTCCTGCGAGGTGCCAGGCACCGCAGGTCTGATATCGGAAAATAACTCACAAGGACAAGGAAGGGGATAACTGGGAATCAGGAGGCTGTGTGTCCAGTGTTAGTCAACCCCCCCCCCACCAAAGCAGGCCCACTGCAACTAATGGGCATTACTAATGTGGGTCTGTTAATTTCAATGGGTTTACTCTGAGTAGAAAGGCTGTGTGCACACTACATCTCTGAAGCGCATCCTTTCCCTCGAAGAATTCTGGCCCTGTAGTTTACCCTCACAGAGTTATAATTCCCAGCCGCCTTTACTAAACTACAGTGCCCAGAATTCTTTCAGGGGCGTAAACGTGCTTCAAAATACACTTTAAAGGTATAGTGTGTACACAGCCAAAGTTAGATGCAACTCCAGGATCCAAGGTAGGTAAACTAGGGAGCCACACAGTGATTTCAATTCAAGGCCAATTTTTTAATTGTCTGTCTGCACTTTGGACAAGGCTGATGTCCTGACCAGGCGAGCTGTGGGACCAGCCCTACTGTTGGCTAGAGAGAGGCAGTTGTACACGGAAAGGCTTTATCCCTACAATTTCCCATGCTGTTTGTGCAGATGCCAGGGAAGGGCTGTTTGGTGCGTCTCCACTCCCAGCTCCTGTGTAGAGTTACATGGCAATAATAATAATATAATAATAATAATAATAATAATAATAATAGAATCATAGAGTCGGAAGAGGCCACAAGGGCCATCCAGTCCAACCCACTGCCAAGCAGGAAACACCATCAAAGCATTCCTGACAGATGGCTGTCAAGCCTCTGCTTAAAGACCTCCAAAGAAGGAGATAATAATAATAATAATAATAATAATAATATAATAATATAATAATATAATAATATTTTATTATTTCTACCCTGCCCATCTGGCTGGGTTTCAAAAGATTAAAAATACATTTAAAAAATCAGTCATTAAAAACTTCCCTAAATGTCAGATAGTTCCCTTCTTCTAAATGTCAGATAGTTGTTTATCTCTTTGACATCTGATGGGAGGGTGTTCCACAGGGCGGGTGCCACTACCGAGAAGGCCCTCTGCCTGGTTCCCTGTAACTTTGCTTCTCGCAGTGAGGGAACCGCCAGAAGGCCCTCGGAGCTGGACCTCAGTGTCCGTGTTGAACGATGAGGGTGGAGACGCTCCTTCAGGTAACACCTGAAAGGAGCTAAAATGTTGCATTGCAAATTGCTCAAACCTTCCTCCCTTCCCTTCCATTTTCCATCCCTTGTCCAAAGAAGACATTCAATATTCTATGGCCACTGAGCATGCTTGCCTTATACGGCTCTTTTAGGGTCGAGTGGGTGGCCTCTTGGGAGTTTTTTTCCTCCCAGTTTTTTTGGTGTTGTTGTTAGTTTTGCAAACTTTGGGTTTTCTCCAAACATACCCTCTTTTTTCTCAGTGGGTCCACTTTGGCTATAGTCCTGTTGGCACTCGCCAGCTGGGTTCACTGTTAGAGGAGAGGGATTATACAAATTAATGGAGGGTAGATCTTTCTGTGGTTGTTGGAAGCTATGTGGTGCATCCATGTTCAGATGCAGGGCCACTGAATGCCCGTTGCTGAGGAGCAACCAGGGTTTGGAGGGGGCATCATGGAGGCATTTGGCTGGCCACTGTGGCTTCTGAATGAGGAATACCTTTTGCCTGGCCAAACAGAGCTCTTCTTGTGCTCCAAAGTGTAGCTGACCATGCTTAGGGAGGTGTCTACTGGGCTCTATGAATTGAGCAGCCTTTGATGGTTTCCTCCTAGAAGGGCCAAAAAGAGAGAGCTGTAAGCATGAAAAACAACTGAGGAGGATGAATCATGCAAGCAGTCTTCGGGAGCCAGCTGCTTAAACACTCCAAAATGAGGTGTGGGGTTCAGAAATGAAACCTGAGAGACATAACGTCCATTTTTCTAGCAGGAACCACAAAATAGCAGGTCCCTTAAACGGGCCGACAGGTTTAGCATCGTGCCATGTTTTCATTTTAAGAATATGGATCCCCCGGGGCAGGGAGGTGAAGAGCTCATGTCCTGCTTTTGGCCCTCCCATAACGGCATCTGATTGGCCACTACAAGAACATAATTCTGGACTAGATGGGCCTTAGGCCTGATCCAGCTAGACTCTTTGTGTGTTATTAAAACTCAATGGCTCAGAAGTGGAGCTAGAACTGGGAGCTGAATAGCAGGAAACCTTGCATATGATAATTTACATGTATGGATGCAAATTTGAAGACAGTGGGACTTACTTCTGTAAAGGCTTGCAGTGTAAGGCTCAGTTTACAATAAAGGAATAAACACTCCACGTGTTTCCTTAAAAAATTGCTGGCTGCTGAAGCATTGTAATTAAAGTACTTAAAGTGGAGATTGTTTACATTTTCCTTCAAAATTATAGGAAGGGCTTCCTATGCCAGCTTCACAATTTCCTTCATGTGGTGCAGGTATTTTATTTTCAGTATAAACAGGACCCTGTTTTTGTGTGTACACACACACACACACAGAGAGAGAGAGAGAGAGAGAGAGAGAGAGAGAGAGAGAGAGGCACCTATTCCAAAAAGGAAAGGAGTGGGGATGGGTCAGATCACCCCACCACTTTTAATTGTTCTCCGAGATTTGGAGGGGAGGAATAGGGAAAACTAGGACATTCCAGGATCAAACCCCAAACTGGAATGACTTCTATGATTCCCCCTGGGAAATGGGTGAGTGGGCAAAATGCACTCTGCACAAGCTCAGGCTCTCTATTACTGCTTGATAGGTTTTTGAGCTGTGACTGAGGCCCTGCCCAGTGCCCAAACTACCTTTCCTGATAGGTCCTGCCTGGCTTCTTGCTCGTATCTGTTAGATTCCCCATTTGCCTCCCAGGGAACACTGCGCGCCGGAGGGTCACAAGGTTAGACAAACCCAGCAGCGCCAACCTAGTTTGCTTTGGCTGAGGCTGTGGCTTGCTGGCGAGGAATCCCCCTCCATATGCTTCCCCCCTCCCTCAGTATAATCCACACAACTCAAGCCAGGAATAACCTCCTTTCAAGCCAAGCCTAAGACGGGGTTGAGGGTAGGAGAAGGCAGAGACTGACAGCAAGGTGGATGGGGGACATCTGAGGGCAGGGGGAAGAAGGGTGGGGAGAGGCTCTGCCATCAACATGAATGGAGGAGAGGGCACTGCTCATAAATGGTACAGTCCTATTACCGTATATGGCTCTGGTCCATGGGGTCACGAAGAGTTGGGACACGACTAAACAACAACAACAATTATATGAAACAGGGGTACACTCACATGACATGATAGCAGTCTATTGAGTCGTGTTCGTTCCCTAAAACAACAACAACAACAACAACAACAACAACAACAACAACACATTTCTGAACAGTCGTTTCAGACACAGTCCAGCTATAAAGCTCAGACGCATTCAAGCCACACAGCCAAAAATGCCTGACAGAATGGTGTACAAATACAGCTCAGAAAGGCAACTCGGCAAAGGACGCCTGTGGATTGACTCAGGTTGCACAAGCATTTCACATGTGTATAACAGCACGTTCACAAGCTAGAGACATATGCACTGCTCACAGACATTGCCTTGTTAAATATACACAGCGTCTTCACAGGAGAAATGAAGTCTTTTGACAGATTAGACGAGAATGCCATGGCACACCAGTTGTTGTTGTGTTGTTGTTGTTGTTGTTGTTGTTGTTGTTTGTTTTTGTTGTTGTTGTTGTTGTGTGTGTTGTTGTTGTGTTAATAATAATAATAATAATAATAATAATAATAATAATAATATACCGCCCTATACCTGGAGGTTTCAGGGCAGTTCACAGAACAAAATCAAAATATAAAACCACAGTATAATAATCAAAATAAGAACAACAACTTAATAACCCCCCCCCCAAGAACCACATTTTAAAAGGGCATGGGATGTCAATCGAATCAATCAAAGGCCTGGTTAAAAAGGAATGTTTTAGCCTGGCGTCTAAATGTGTATAATGAAGGCACCAGGTGAACTTCCCTGGGGAGAGCATTCCACAGAGGGGGAGCCACTGCAGAGAAGGCCCGTTCTAGCGGTGCCACCATTTCGCCCTCTGAAGGAGGAGGCACACGAAGGACCTCAGAAGATGATCTCAGGAACCGGGTAGGTTTATATGGAAAGAGGCAGTCCTTGAAGTTCTTAGCTCTACACTGAATCAAACCTCCCAGAATCATTTGCTGCTATATTTTATAATTCCTACGCCTAGGACATGTGAATATATGTGTGTGTGTGTGTGATATGACATATATATAGGGTGTAATAACATAGAGGGGCATTACTGTTAGTATGTCCGAAGTGCTTTGTTATTAGAAGCATAACTCCTCCCATATTATTACTTTCTGATGGAGACTTTTTGATGTAGCAGGCACAAATTCAACAGGTGAAGCCTTCTGTACCATGACATTTTCTGTACGGTGGATGGCAATTGTGTGTGGGCAATCTGGATGAGTCAGGAGGTGGGGAATCAGCAAATATGTGCTTGTGCACGAGAGCTGGGACTTTCTTTTGCTGTTGCCTTTGCTTTCATCTCAGTGGGATTTTTCCCGAAAATTACTCAAACGTTCTTCCAGAGCAGAAGTCCTGGAAGACATCCGAGTTCAGCTTCTCTTCTCTCCCCAACACCAGTAAACACAGAAGACTTGAAGACTGACTCTGCCAGTGGGGGTGCCCGAATGCAGAGAAAGGGCAGCAAAACAGACTGAAAATTCCATGAAAAATCTGTTTCGTACTAGGCTGTAGTCATTGCCTTCATGACAAAATTACTATCGTATTGTGTCTCCAGTGTAGTAAATCCATACATTAATGCACTGTATGTACCTGAAGATGAAAACACAGTACACACTGTGATTTTAACCAAAGTTAAAGACTTTGCAATAGCATTCAATTGAATCTTCTGCTTGCATCCTCGTTGATGAATACTCTGCAACTGATTGCCCCCATTAATTGATTTTTAATCAGATTGGTTTCCTGCAAAAAAAAGGGCACATGCGGTTGTTAAAAAACAATTATTGTTCACCTTTCGGTTAAGGTAATACCCTTTAAGATGATTTCCCATAAAATAAAGAAGAATATCAATCAAGAAGAATATCACAGTGTGGGGATTTCATACACTGGAGACAATACAGGTGCCATTCTTCTGGGTTCAGCTGCCTCCTCAGAATCTCTAGAAGTTAAATCTCTGAATCTGTTTGGAGTGTGTTTGTGCGTGTGTCTTGCCTGTCATGCACAAGCATGTGTATGCCTGCACATGAGGACTAAAGCATCGTGCAACATACAGAAAACCTTTTCACACATTGTAACTGTTGAGGTATGTCTATTATATTAGGGAAATAGCTTTGGGGGGGAAATGTGCATATTAGGCAAGATTGAATGCAAAAAATGCATATTTGCTTATGAAATTTCATGAGGTCCTAAAAAAAACAAAAACACCACAAACCGACGTGGAAATGTGGAAAATCAAATTTAAGATTGGAAAAATGATAAATGGAGAGAAACAGAAATTGACATATTAGCTATACTGCAGACCAGTAACATTTCCCCAGTATATCATTAAACAAAAGTAACCCACACCCTTATTGCTTATTGCAGAGTAAATGGATATAGCATACATTAGATCAGATGTTGTTAAACTACACCTCCCATCAACCCCAACCAGCTTGGCCGCTTGGGCCAACACTCAGTGTTGTTGAGTGTTGTAAGTCAACACCATCTATTGGGTCAGAGGTTCCCTATGCCTGCATTAAGTGGTACAGTATTTAACAGTCTGCAACAATGTGAAAGTGAGAGAAGCAGAATCAGCCAATGATTCTGGGCATAAGAATAGGGCTAATAGACACATGTCCCTGTTTCAGTTAGAGAATATATGCAGCCTCATGAAAGGTCAAATTGCATAAATGTTCAGTGACTAACACACACACACACACACACACACACACACACTTATTAAGTATAACTGTTTAATTGTACATTGAAAAGGAAAATAACTGTTAGGAGTACAGTGGTACCTCTACTTACAAACATGATCCGTTTCGAGGTGCCTTTCGCACCCCAAGAAGTCCATAAGCAGAGTACTGCTACTGCGCATGTGCGAGGTGCGCAGATCACTTTTGCACATGTATGCGGGGCGAACCTGGAAGCAAACACTTCCAGGTTTGTCAGGTTTGTAACCTGAAAAGTCACAACATGAAGCAAACGTAACACGAGGTATGACATAGCTAAAGGGACCACAGAAAACTCCACTGAAGCTAAGTGAGACTCTCTGAGTTCCTAATAGAGGGATAATTAACTGAGAATGTATATCTGCTACTTTCTCATGTGGTGTTTAACTTAGATCACATGAGAGGGGTATTCAGTTGCAAATCACCATTTTGTGTGAGCCAAGTCTTTGTTCTCAAGCCACAATGGACAAAGGATGTGCTAATGATGTTTCTTCTGGAGATAATACAGCCTGAGGTTGTAATGGAGTGTGTGGAGAGAAAGAACTTTGATTTCAGTTCTGTTTGAAGTAATTTTATATTTTTAATATGTTCTGCCTGTGCTTGGACAAGCACATGATTTTAGGCAACTATTTGGATGTATCCTAATTGTTGTAAGTCTGTTTTGGAACAAGTTCTGTTAGTAAAACTTTGGAACCATATTTTTGGGCTGGACAATTTTCATTCCAAGAAGAATAGGGTTTTAGTCATCCTTCCTATTGCTTCCATATGCACAATTTTAATAACTGCAATACTTACTGCAGCCTTCCTTTTGGGGCATAACACATACCTGGTGACTTACACAATCATAAAACGTAAGTTACATTAGCAGACAGAAAATTCAGACCGTTAGTGACATCTAACAGTGTCTATCCACCAGTGGAACAGGCATCTCATGCAACAGGACCTTTCCTTTCTCTCCTCCTCTCTCCTGCAGCCCCATGGCCCCAATACCTGCTCGTAGGGGTTGCATGACCTTCACCAGGTGGTGAAGGCTCACTTGGTGGATATTTAGGGATCTAAAAACCATAGCTCATCTCCTAACTTTGACAGCCTTTATGCATGGTGAAGAGTGGGGCTCCTGATAAGGTGACAGAGAAGTCTGGAATATGTTTAAGTAGCAAATCAATAATAAGGCATTCTACTATGTTGAGGACTTGTTGAAGTTCTCCCTATTTCACGATGGTGAACAAAACATCCTTATTCCAGAAATTCAAACAAAGCGCTTTGGGGAGGAAAGGACAAGAAAGTATGACGTCTACGACAAAGTAGACCCTGGCTGAATCGCGAATCCCTAAATTCTCTTAAACTAGGCAGGCAAAAAGAGGTCAAAAATATTTATTTTATGGGTGGGAATATAAATTAGGGGTAGAAATGAAAATCCATTGTTAATACAGAAAGGCCATCCGTTCCCAGCCACTTACCTTGATGCAGGAAGAGATCTAATGTCCTTTGGGGAGAGTGACCTGCACCCAACCCTCCATTCTGTATACAGTGGTACCTCGGTTTTCGAAAGCCGTAACCCGGAAGTAAATGCTTGGTTTTTGAACTCGTCTCGGATGTTGAACATGCCCCGCAGCTTCCATATTGAGTTTTTCCATACTGTATTGAGTTTTCCGTATTGAGGCTTCCGTACTGAGTTTCCAGTTTTCGAACATTTTGGAACTCGGGCCGTCTTCCGGAACGGGTTATGTTCGAAAACTGAGGTACCACTGTGCTATCAAGTTTATTTTTGCGATGGAACATTCTTCTCCTGTTTAGTACTAAGGCTGATAAGTTAGGTTACAACCTTTTTGTATTGTTTTATGCAATGTTTATAATCATGCTGCATGGGTTTCTGTAGTTATAGTCCCTATGAATACATATGATTCATATGTATTGTAGATACATATTAATTGTATTTGTTATTGTTCATTGGTATGTTGTGAACACAGTTTTCTGGAAAAGTGGTCTATATAAATAACTGATATGAACAAGAGGTGGTCTGGTTTCCCTGTCTTGCCTGCTCAGCTTCCTTTCTCTTCCTCTCTCTCTCTCTCTCTCTCTCTCTCTCTCCTCTCTCTCTCTCTGCTTTTGCATTTATGAGTTTCTTTTGTCCATTGATCCATACAGTCTCCTTCTGTCTTTCTATCTCTTGGTTATTTTTTTCGCTCTCTCTCTCTCCTGGTTGGCATCATTCCATGGAAAGCTGCATGGCTATGCCAGCAGGGAGTTGGACCCTGGGTGTCTGCCTGTTTGGTGTGGGGGGAGAAAAAAGGAGGGTGGCGATTCTTTCTGTTCCAAACTCCGGACCAATCGGACCCCCGTACGCTGTCCCATCGACCGCCCCGCAGTCCCTTCTGCTGACACGCTGTCAGAATTCCACCCCAAGGATGAAATAAACAGGTTCCTCAGTTCAGACAGGAGCCGAGAGCTGTGTTCCCCATGTGGGGCCGGGTCAAGGTTCGACCCCAACATACCGACACTAGCAGGGTGCGAGGAATGCAGGAGAAGAGAATTCTTCGCAGCCCCAGACAGACACTCAGATATACTCCTCGCACACTCTGGAGACCTTGTGCCACCGCTGAGCTTTGGACACACTGAGCGGAGGAACAAGGCGAGGAACAAAAAACCCTTCGTGTCCGGATGCAGAGCAGAGACAGTGTGCACCACACAGAAGAGAGTTCTTTGGGGAGCTGAACCCCCCACAGAAAACCTTTGCAGACTCAGATCAACTTCTCTCTCTTTCTCGGAGGATCAGAAGTAAGTGGAAGAAAAACAGGTAGACAAATGGACACAGAGACAGCCTGGAAGGCAGATAGACGTGCAGCTAAAACAATAAGTAGGTAGGTCGGAAAAGAGCAAGGTTCTGCTGTCTCACTTTCTCTGAAGGCCCAGGGGGCACGTTAAGAAGTTCTCCTGGACATCTGCCCTCGGTCATCTCCCCATGGAGCCACCAACAAGCAACCTTTCATTGTGGGTGCCCCTGGGCAACGGGACTGTGTCAGAGGGAGGCGAGTCTGCCGCAGCCCTGGGAGCTGTGCTGAGCCTGATGTGTGCCACCGGGGTGGCAGGAAACCTTTACGCCTTGGCCGTGGTGCGGGCATCACCCTCAGCTTCCTCGCTCCGTGTCCACTTGGTCAACTTGGCCTTGGCCGACCTGCTGTACCTGTCGACAGCCCCCTTCATTGTCCACAACGGGCTGGTGAAGGACTGGCTTTTTGGTGAGGCCGGCTGCCGGGTCCTCCTCAGCCTGGACCTCCTCACCATGCACGCCAGCATCTTCCTGCTCACCCTGATGAGCTGTGAGCGCTACGCTGCCGTGGCCCACCCCTTCCAGGCCGCAAGGCGTGCGCGGCGCTGCCGGCGACCTCTGGCCCTCGCCATCTGGCTCCTGTCCTTTGCCCTGGCCCTGCCCATGATGGTGATGATCCACCAGGAGGAGCGGACGGTGGGGGGTGGCGTGCCCACCCGGCGTCTCTGCTCCCCAACCTGGAGTGAGGAGCAGTACAGGGTCTACCTGAGCGTCCTGTTCAGCACCAGCATCGTGGCTCCCGGCCTCATCATCGGGTCCCTCTACTGGCGCTTGGCGAGGACTTATTGGGTGTCGCAGACGCGCGGCGGGTTGGGCCGCTCTCCAAAGAACCGGGTCTTCCTCCTCATCCTCGTCATTGTCCTGGCCTTCTGGGCTTGCTATTTGCCCTTCTGGGTCTGGCAGCTCCTGCCCCTTTACTGCCAGCAGGCTGCCCGGCTGCCCGTCCACACAGAGATCTCTATCAACCACTTGGTGACTTGCTTGACTTACGGCAACAGCTGCATCAACCCCTTCCTCTACACCTTGCTCACGCGCAACTACCGCGAGTACCTGCGCGCCCGCCAAAGGGGGTCGTCGCGCACTTCCCTGCGTTGCTTCCAGAACAGAGAGAGGCAGCAAGGAGAAGGCCTGGAGGTCATCTGAGCAGAGGCAGGTAAGGAATGAAAGGCACATGAGAAACACAGAGAGCTTCCTTATTGCGGAGTCAGAATGTTGGTCCATCAAGCTCAGGGTTGTCTCCGAGGGATGGGAGAGGATTTTGATTCCATTTGCACCAGCGTTGTGCAGTGATTGGAGTCAGGGGCGTAGCAAGGTAAATTGGTACCCGGGGGTAAAAAAAAAATTGTCGCCCCCCCACGAGGCATGGGAAGGTCAGGTGGTACCTGGTGCGGAAAATTTCTTGTCAACCCCCCCATTGATTCCCCCCCCCCGCAAAAATGGTTTTAAATTATTTCATATTTTCTTACAAAGGAATAATAACAAGTAATAATAATAAAAAAACTTTTATTTATATCCCACCCTCCCCGGCCGAAGTCGGGCTCAGGGTGGCTAACATCAGATTCATAACATTGGTATAAAATCAAACAATAATTAAATTACCTCCTAAAAACATCTCAAAATCAAATTAAAGTCTAATTAGATGGCTTTCCACAGGGTTAGGGTTGGGAACAGTAAGTGCTCCACTGAAATGAAATTTCAGCCTTCACGACATAGGAAAACAGCCAAGTGAACAGCTATTTTGGTGGAGGAGGGTCAAGATATTAACCGATATGCATGAAATTTCATATATAGCTATATAATCCCTAGTATAGTAAGATAAGACCTTTGGAGCAGGCATTTTCAAAAAAGAAATTTCAAAAAGAAATTTTCAAAATTTCTTTTTTTAAAAAAATTGTTCCTTGATAATTTGTCACCCCCTCCATTATGGAACACGGGGCGGACCGCCCCCCTCGCCCCCCTTGCTACGCCCCTGGTTGGAGTGCAGGACTAGGACGTGGGAGACAGACCAGGGTTCAAATCCCCACTTGGCCGACCTCCCAGGGTTGTTGTGTAGATAAGATGGGGAGGGGTTGAACCTTAGAGGGAAAAAAGTGGGATAGAAATGCAATAAACAAAAAAAGTAAAAGACATTTAAATATGGATCAATTAAATTTGCATTCTCCAAAACAATATGAGAACCGAAACTCAGCCATCCTTCAAATGACACACTTATCTGAATTTTGCAATGGGGTTTCCCAACCAATGTTTGCCCCCCCCCTCCCAAGAAAACACAACGAAAAAAGCATATGTTATGGGAAAGTGTGCATTAGAAGTGATATATTAGTGAAAACAGCACACAATGATTCATTGTATTAGGATAAATTCCTAGCAACAACATATCCATTAGTCAAAACAGCATAAAAGTGTGTTTATTAGGAGAAATTCACTTTAAAATGCTGAAGAATTTTCATGATTTCTTTTTTTAAAGAAAATGCACAAATTGCTGAAGAAATATGGATAACCAAATTTATGATTGGGAAAAATGAACTGACTAGAACTGACATAGACCAATATCCCTTATCTTACCTGGATTTTAGGCAGCAGGAATTCCCAGCCCTACCTGGAGATGCCAGGAATTGAACCAGGGACCTTCTGCATGCAAAGCAGATGCCCTACCACTCAGCTACAAGGAAGGCCAAGATGAATGTTGAGCATTGCCTTTATGTCTGAAGCCACGCTGCAGGGTGCAAAGCTTTGGAAACTCAGACTGCCGCGGCTTATTTGGAGTCATCATAGGGCCTTGTTTTCTTTTCAACAGAAACTTTGATCCCCAGCATGTGTTAAGAGTCGGGTCACTCACCGAACAACTTCCTTACTAAGTGGATGGAATGGGGGGTGTACCGAATTCTTGCTCTGCTCACATCTCCACCCCCTAAATCACCTCCTCAGTCATTTTTCTCCTGGTGGCCATCAGAAGACTCCCCTGTCCCTCTCCCAGAAGCAAAAATATCAGGAGAGAAGGAATTTTGGATGCCTGGGAGGGTGGGGTTCAACCATACGCTCCCCCAAACCTTGGAGCTATTTGTAAAGCTGTGAGGCTTCTTGCTACTTTCAGAGCATATGAAGTTGAGGGCAACTGAGACAAAGTGTGATCAATTAGCAGTAGAGGGTTCACCCCACCGCACCCCACTTTCAGCGTGATTTCAGAAGACCCTGTCGGCATCATCCCTCGCTCTGGAACTTTGTCGTCCCCAAAGTTCGGCTGGCCATCAAGGTGATGGCTTGGAAGAGGTTGGGCTGCCTTCACATTTAGCTGCGCCTGGAGAACTGCAGGTTCCGTTTAAAATGAACCGGGCTTCTAGCCCTCATCGTTTGGACAACTCACCGAGTCATTTAGTAATTTGCAGAAATGTGAATTACCTAGCAAGGATTCTCCCCCCACCTCATCCCGAATCTGGAAGAGGTGGCGAATTGCAGGCGAATGTGGCTTTTACATCTCATGCAAGTTTCACAGCAGAGCAACAACTAATCACCACAGGACGCTTAGCCATCCTGCTCTAATTTATCCTCGGGCCTCTGGACAGATTAATGAGAAAATAGAGCAGAGAAAAGAGGAGCATCTATTAATTAAAAAGCCAAACACAACCTTAAAAGATTTTTTTGGGCAAAAGCTTCCCCCTCCCAACTGTAAACTGGAACAGTTTACCTGGGAGTAAATCCCACTGATAGAAGTGGGACTTGTTTCCGAGGAAACGCAGACGGGACAGTCCTGTACATTACTAACCTTTCTTTAGTAGCAAAATAAAACTGAACTGAGGGAAATGAAAATCTAAATCCATACTATTACAGTATATGAAGTCCTTCTATAACAATTTTTTAAAATTCAGTGTACAGGAATGGGTGACAGGCTGCTGCTTTTTCCACAGAACATGCTTGACTGAGAGCTTAAGAGATAGATCTCCTCTGAACTTAAAAGTATAAAGATATTTTAGAATTAGGCAATATTAATAGACAGGTTTTTTTCTGAACTTGCACCATTGGAATGAGAGTTTATCTTTTGAGCAGCTATATATGCATTTTAAATATATTAGATTCCATGTCTTAAAACTTTTTTTCCAGTATTTTGGTTCAATATGATATGGTTATTATTTTTAAAGAATCTATTTTAACTGACACTAGCTTTTTGGTCTCTAGTATTATTATTATTTTTAAATTAAATGGATATATTACTATTGTAACCCCTGGACATTCACAGTGAAAACCTACAATGTTTCCTTCTGTATTTAATGGAGGTAACTCCCAGGGAAATGCAAAATAGGGTTACAGCCTAAATTATCAACAGTTGACCGGGATATAATTTTCATATCTTTAGTTTAATGTCAGCAACTTAAGCATCACACTATTCTTCTCTATATTAATCCACAGGAGGCTCCTGTTTGCATCTCATGGGAGCAGTTTCTACCATTGGCACTGGACACCTTGTAAACTTGCTAAGAGGGACGTGGGTGGCGCTGTGGGTTAAACCGCAGAGCCTAGGGCTTGCCGACCCACAGAGCCTAGGGCTTGCCGATCAGAAGGTCGGCGGTTTGAATCCCCACGACGGGGTGAGCTCCCGTTGCTCGGTCCCTGCTCCTGCAAACCTAGCAGTTCGAAAGCACATCAAAGTGCAAGTAGATAAATAGGTACCGCTCTGGCGGGAAGGTAAACAGCGTTTCCGTGCGCTGCTCTAGTTCGCCAGAAGCGGCTTTGTTATGCTGGCCACATGACCCGGAAGCTGTACGCCAGCTCCCTCGGCCAGTAAAGCGAGATGAGTGCCGCAACCCCAGAGTCGTTTGCAACTGGACCTAATGGACAGGGGGTCCCTTTACCCTTTACTGTACCTTTAAACTTGCTAAGATGTATAATAACTCTTGGAGATGTGGAGAACCTGGCGGGAATAAATTACATATGTGGTGGACATGCAGGGGGATTAAATTATTTCGGAATGATATTTATCTGGAACTAAAAAGAATTTTGAAAGTGAATATTAAAAAAAACCCTGAATCATTCTTATTAGGTATTACCAGTTTGGATATCCCCCCCCCCCAAAAAAAAAAACCCAAGGAAAATCTTTCTGTATGCCACCACAGCTGCAAGGGTTATAATAGCTATACATTGGAAAAGCAGATATGTGCCCACCAGATCTCATTGGATACAAAAACTAACAGAGTATGTGGAGTTAGACTACTGTACTTATCAGAAAGAGTCAAAGGTAAATCCAAACAGGAGTTTGTCTCAAATTGGAATTGTTTTAAGGAATACTTGAAGAGTAATTGCTGCAGTCTGAAAACTGTAACGGCCTTTGAGTAGTTTCTGTGGATAACAAATTTAAAAGGAAAATCAATAGATAAGAAAAATATTATAAATAAAAAGACAATGGGACAAATATAGGCAATAAGTTTATTAGTACAAAATGGAAGAGGCAGGAAGTCCTTCATTATTATGATTTTAAAATTACATCTTTCTTTTCTTTTTAGTGTACATTATACTTGGCGATCTGTGATAATAATAATTACGAACATACTCTGAAAACAAGAATATGTATAATTGTAAGATGTAAAGTTATGAGTAAAGATATACTGTGAGTAATAAAGGAAAAACTAAAAAGAAGAAAAAGGAAAGAAGGGGTGAAAAGAATTAGGGAGCAGAGATTTGGTCAGTTCAAATTTTAAAGGTGAATCTAGTTAATTTGCATTTTTCAAAACAATAAGCAAAGCAAAACGCAGCCATCCTTCAAAATTCGCATTCTCCGAATGGTGTGATGCTGTTTTCTCCAGCCAAGTAATGTGTACCAAAATGCATGTACTAAAGTATACACAAAATGCATACCGTTTATATAAGTGAAAATAACATGAAAAAATGCATTGTATTAGGGATGTTAATATAAATGTTAAGGGAAATAATGCTTTGCAAAAATGTGCATATAGGTCAAATTGCACACCAAAATGTGTACACTAAAAGAAATGCACACTAGAATTTTCATGAGGATTAAAAAAGAAAAAAAGAACTTGCAGTCTGATGTAGAAATTGTGAGCCGACACTTCTCATATGGAAAATGAGAAGCTGAGAGAGAGAGAAATTGACACATGGTATTTACCCACCCTGACTTGGAATAGAGGAGATGAATTGCCCTTTTTTAACTTTTACTTTTTAAAACCCAGCCGGGTCGTCTTCTCTATCACAAATCATGTGCAGAATAAAATAACCTCACTTCCAGAGTCAGCTAAATATCATTTGTTGTCCCAAGAAGTTGCAGTTGTTGTTGTTGCTGCTGCTGCCGCTGCTGCTGCTGTTACCACCTGCCCTGTGCTGGGCGTTATCAAGGCAAAGTATAGCAATATAAAATAAACCAACAAAAACAGTTAGTAGTGAATTTAAATTTAATTTGTTTTAAACGGTTTTAATGCTGTTTATATTATTTATATCTCTCTCTATGTATTTCCCTTTGGGTGCAACAAATTGGGGGGGGGGGACTTCAAGGAATTAAATTATTTTCTTGTGCTGCAGTCTTAGAGACTTCCAAGAGACTGTGATCTACCGCAGAGTTAAAAAACTGGCAGTGATCTACCCCCTTTTGGGGGTTCAGGTCAACGTTGTTGAGATTTTTTAGGAAGGAAAAAGCCCTGTTTTTGGTGGTTCAGGTCATTTTAGGGTGCAGGGCAAAGATGTTGAGGTTTTTAGGAGAGCCAAAGTTTTTTAGCTTCTTTGGGGGGAGCCACTGATCTACCGGTGTGATCTGCCACAGACGTCCAGTGATCTACCGGTAGATTACGATCTATCTGTTGGACATGCCTGGCATATGCAAATATCATGTAAAAATTCGCTTGTCCTTCTTTCCTGTACGCTAGGTGTGATGCATTGCCTCTTTTTTTCGGGGGGGGGGGGGAGATGCACTAAGTGTCCCACCCTCCCTCTGCCGCCGACCATGGGAAAAAAAACAGGCAGTAAGAGTTCCATTTCTGTTTACAGCTCAGCTACCTCAGCCAGCCGGACCACAGGTTCCCTATCCCTGACTTAAACTTTACAGGGACATCAAGGTTTCCTGGCCTCCTTCTGCTTTCTTTCTCTTTTCCCCCACAGGTCTCCAGACTGCTAATCCATTGCAGAAACAGCATGGACTGCACATAGAAATCCCTTCGCAATCCCAGGGCTGCATTCTAGTCTCCAAACTCTCAGGAGTCGCAAGCAAGGGTTGCCAGGTTGTTGCTGTTTATGCACTGGGTCTCTTTTCGCTGTACGGCAGGTGGAAAACCAACAGGTGTACATTTCCTAAGAAGTGTGATTCCCCTGCCCTTGCAAGGCCTCAGCTCTTTTGTGTCGCATTTGTGTCTCCTGCCTCTATTCACATCGAGACAAACCTTTTACATGCTCAAGAGTCAAATCAATCAAATTTATTAACGGTCACAGACCAACTCGTGCTCAAGAGTCATGTTTCCCTAAAGAAACGAATTAATAACAAATGAAGAGAAGTGTTTCTTGCTGTTCGTTCCCATTTTTTCAGATTTTTTTTTTAAAAACCTGCCTGTATATTTATGCACAGAATCATCTATGTGTACATTTATTTGTATATGCCTATATTCCTCTGTTATTCTTTGCAGTTAGAAGTATTCTGAAATGGGTCCTATTTCATTCCTCCTCTGACTTGCACCTCACAGCCTCATTTCTCTGTTTGTGAACAGGGGAAACAACAGCATAGAATCATTGTGGAGTTGGAAGGGACCCGTGAGGGTCATCTAGTCCAACCCCCTGCAATGCAGGAATCTTTTACCCAACATTGGGCTCGAACCCATGACCCTGAGATTCAGTCTCATGCTTGACTGACTGAACTATCCCAGGCTGTGATGCTTTTACATTTAAATGTACAATCATGCAACTTAATAAAAATGAATAAATTGTGCTGACAGTGCAGTCCACCAAAAAGACCCAAAGAATAAATGTTTGAAAACAGCATCTTGTGAACTAAAGGAAGTGAAGGAAGGAGGGCAGAAGGAGATGGAATCAGTCCCTGTGGGTTGTTCCTTGGTAAGGTAGGGGAGATGGCAAATTCACAGCACATTAACATATTTAGGCATGGTTTATGGACCTTGGGCAAGGAGTCAGGATAAAGCGAGGAGGGGGGCAGAAGAGGGGGCAAGCTGCCCTATGATTTTGGGGACCAGTGGGGCCTGCTGGGTTATGGGCAATGGCCCAGGATCTCTGGTTTCTATTTGTGGACCTCCCAACAAATTTGCTGCGCCATTTCATTTTGCTGCTAGAAGACATGGCATATTTAAGCTCCAATAATTCCACCTGTTATTCAGGGAAAGGCTTGCGTTCTGCTTCATCACTAACAAAGCATGCGAAACAGTCCATTTTCAGTCCATTTAATAAAAAAACACCACACACACACTTCTCTCTCTCTCTCTCTCTCTCACACACACACACAGTCTCTCTCACACACTCTTTCTCTCTCTCTCTCTCTCTCTCTCTCTCTCACACACACACACACACACACAGTCTCTCTCACACACTCTTTCTTTCTTTCTTTCTTTCTCTCTCTCTCTCTCTCTCATCTCTCTCTCTCTCTCTCTCTCTCATCTCACACACACACACCCACTCTGGATGTTGCTGCATCCCTAAGGTCTCGCTCACAAGCTGCTCTTGTGTGACTGTTTTGCTTTTCCTTGCCTGCACAACAGACCCACATTCCTCCACGCCAGATGTTAATGTTTTGGTGCCATTTTCCCACAAGGAAAAGGAGGTGAAACAGAAAATGGTGCTGACACTGATGCTATACGAAAAGTGCGGTGGGGGGGGAGAGAGAAAATGGGCTGGAGAAGATTTGGACAGTCTGTATGTAGATGGCTGGCCAGATCGCTTCCTACGATTTCATGTTTGCAGCTTCCTGGTTTTGAACTCTCCCCCCCGCCCTTTGGAGACTGGCATTCATCTTCCGCGGACACAATTTCTCGCGTTGCAGACAAAGCTGTCAGTCTTTAAGGTTCCACCAGACTCTTTCATCTTCTTTGCTCCTGGGGCTGGTTGGGAATCCTTTCGGAACAAGCTCCCATTAAAATAATCTTCATCATCATCTTGCATTTTCCATAGTACAGATGGGTGTTTTGACTTCCATTTCCCGTCAGCATAAAATAAAATACTTGGAGACTTCGTTCGCTTTTACCTAGCAGAAACCACAACATTCCCTGCCATGGATGATTTCCAAGTCAAAGTTGTCCCTTTGAAGCTGTAGAATTTCCACCCACCCATCTGTAACAGCTGCAGGAAAGAGACATATGTTACAGCGAGTAGGAGAATTATGACTCAGAGTCAGGTTTTCTGGTTGAATTTTAAAGGGTCAATGATATGTGGGGCCCTACAACTGCAGGCCATTTTTCTGTTCCCCAAACCCAATTTAAAAGTCAATTTCATTTTAGATAGATTGTGGAGGGTGGGATGGGGTGGAGGAATGCAGTTTTACCGCTCAAATGACCTTCCTTTCTTTGTATTCATCAAAACTGTGGTTTACCAAAAATATATAATAAAACATAAAAAGTATTGATGAAGAAGTTTTAAAACACTTATTGCTCAAAGGCAACATGGAACTTCTACATGTCTGAATAGGCTTGCCTAAACCAAAATGTTTTAAGGCTAGGGCAGCCATACGCCTGGGTTTCCCCAGACACTAACAGAATTTCAAAGAAGGAATTGGACGTACGGGGGGAATTTCCGAAAGGTGGGGCTTTGCCCTGGATCTTAGGCAAGTCACGTTTTTGTAAACAACTTTTGGGGGGTCCTGGTTTTTGAAATGTTTAAACAGGCACTGGAAAGAGCGGAATGAGCATTATGCAGCATGTGTAACTATGCCAGTTGTGCAGGTTGAAGCAGCAATTGAGTGGGCATATATGGGGTTAGGTGATCCTGCAAGTCAACTGTTCCCAAGCTGTTAAGGGCTTTGTATACAACCAGTGCAGATCTCTGAGCAGAGGCGTTCTATGCAGGCATATGCAATCTCACTACCTGCCAGCGATGGTGCTACAGCAGGCATAGGCCTTCCAGCTGTTTTGGGACTACAACTTCCATGATCCCTAGCTAACAGGACCAGTGGTCAGGGATGATGGGAATTGTAGTCCCAAAACATCTGGAGGGCCAAGTTTGCCTATGCATTTGCTACAGCATTCTCTACTAAGAGCAGCTTAGAATCATAGAATTGGAAGGGACCCCCGAGGGTCATCTAGTCCAACCCCATGCAATGCTGGAATCTCAACTAAAGGATCCGTGACAAGTGGCCATCCAACCTCAACATGATGGGAAAGCTTTGAGAGCCAACAGCAGGCAAATCACACACTGCTGAACTAGATGAACAAAGCTTAAAAACAGGATTAAGTGCAGGGAAGCCCCACACAGAGTGCATTGTAGTAACCCAATTGCATGAATTGCTTATCATTATGATATGTACATACATAAAGTTTCACAGGACAACTAAACAGGCCACACATTCTAACATTTGCCTGCCACACAAGACTTGGATCCATGGGCCCACCTTCAGAGCACACCAGTCTGAAGTGCCCCCCCAAAAAAAACACTATCCTTGTCCATCGTTTCCCCAGAGAAAGAGGTACTTTGCCTTAAACACCTTTATAGCAGCCATAAATCCAACAGGCGCAGATGCCCTGCTAGAGAAAGTGATTAGATGGAGAATCAGTTCTGACATTGAGAACAGAAGGGGAACAGCAGGCCTACTGCTGCCCTCTGGTGGGCAAGGTGAGTTATACTGCTTGCGTCTCCTGGAATAGCTGCTGCATTAATTATTGGGCATCGCCATATCCACACTACTGTATTTGTTGCATTTTAAAAGTATGTTTGCTTGTTTGTTGTTTAAAACACTTTTGAGTCAAGTGCTTGCTCACTTTACTGAACATACATTCATGTACCTGTTGAAGACGTAACAATCCCAACCGTGACTACTGCTGGCTCTGCTGCAGTACTCCATATTTGAAGGGTGCCCATCTGTCCTGTGGCTGGACTGCACTTCTCCAGTTTGGGAGGAGCCAAAGGGGGAAATAGCCTCTCCTTCCTCCTAGCCCACCAGCTGAAATCTTCTGATGTCTGACAGTGTAGAGCAGAATCTTAAGTGTTATATCTCTGGCAAGCTGTTATTAGGTCTGTGGTTCAAACCTGCTTGTTGTTGTTGTTGTTCAGTCGTTCAGTCGTGTCAGACTCTTCGTGACCCCATGGACCAGAGCACGCCAGGCACGCCTATCCTTCACTGCCTCCCGCAGTTTGGCCAAACTCATGTTAGTAGCTTACAATACCCTTATAATCAGGTGGTGTATATGTTGCAATTACACAACAGTAGAAAAAAGCTGCAGAATTATATTGGCCACAGTATTCAGCTCCCTTCCTTTTCATTCTACCCACCAACCCAACAATCAAGTTTCTTGTGTTTCTCAAGATACGTTTAATCCTGTGGGTGGTGAATCTCAGCAACGCAAACAGTTGCTGCATAAGATTTATAGCAGCCAGGGGAAAAGGTTCGGTGCTCCTCCTTGCCCTGCCTCCTTCCAAGCTTCACCAGCAAAACAAATGAAGCGAAACAAAGATAAACCATGCACATTTGCATAATTTTATTCAGGTTGCAGAATCCACCTTTTTGTTGTTGCGGAATTTTTGTCACCTTGGAGCAGAATTATTTTCGTTTCTTTTTAAATCATCACAGAAGGGCACACGGCTCTGAGTATGCCTTTTGTAATCATGGAAGACCATGTGCATACAAGGCAAGTAGCACCCAGCCATTACCTGAAGCATAAAATGGGAGAAGACCCTTTGCTCAGGGGTTGAGCAGGGGCTTCAGCAGATGAACGGTCCCCGGTATCTCCCAGGAAGGCAGCTGGGAAAGGACCATACAGACCAGCCACTGCCATTTAGTGTTGGTAGATGATACTGGCTGGCTAGATGGACCAGTGGTCTGACTTGAGTTTGTCTACAAACACAGCAGCTCAAAATGCTACTATTTTGTGCCTTAGCACAGACCAGAGGTGGAGAACCTGTTGCCTTCCGGATGATGCTGTACTCCAGCTCCAATCAGCCCCAGGCAGCCTGGCCAATGGCTACAATGATGGGAACTGTAGTCTCACAAAATCTGGAAGGCCACAGGCTCCCTACTTCTGCCACAGCCTGGCCCTTCGACACCCATACAAGAGAGTACCTCCTAGTCACACATGCACACTGGGCACCCACAACGTTGGGTGGAATCCGGCACACCTGCATTGAACACTGTGGGGCTCATTTCTGAATAAACACGTGAATTGTAATGGGGTGTCACCGTTGTCCCCTCTCTCCTGTCTTTTATTATATATATCCCTATGACAAATATTAGCATCTCCATCTAACTTCATTTCTAAGAAACTTTCCACCCTGTTAATAAAAAATAAATGAATCTCAGAGGGGTTTCATTTGGGCTTTTTTTTTAGGGGGTCATTAAAAGGGAGTTACACTTGTGGGAAATACTCCTTTTGACTAAAGCCCATTAGCTTTTAATAAGGGGCGTGGAAGCAGATACCCAACACAATACATTCATATATATATATATATATATATATATATATATATATATATATATATGAATAAATATATATATTCCTATATATAAAAGAACACATTTAAAACTCTTGCCCAGGAAGAATTTTCTTTTTCCCCACCCCATCTCCAATATCCTGACCCAGACGAGTCCCTCCCCAAACAGCAGTTTCTTTTAAAGACAATGAAGAAAATATGCCACCCATCAGCCCCATCCATTTCCTCCACAACCCCCTGTTCAAGATGCGAGTCGAATGCAATAGTTCCATTCAGCCTGAGAGGGACAGAAAGTGAAGAAACTAAGAGGAGGTGACGTTTTGCCCCTTTGTGGGACGAGATTTGCTTTTCCTGTTTCTTTAAACATCATGCAAACTAGCTATATTTACACTTTCCTTCCTTCCTTTCACTCGTTTGCCCTAATGGTTTAGACCGGGAATGGGGAACTCGCTGCCCTCAGTATGTTGCTGGACTACAACTCCCATCATCCCCGACAGCTATGTCCCCCTGGGGCTGTGGGGAGCTGGACTCCAGCAACATCTGGAAGGCCACAGGTTCCTCATTGCTGGCACACATCTTGCTTCCTCAGTTGGACCGGCCGCTCACACAAAATGGCCGCCAGGTGACTGATCCCTCTTCACAGGGAATTCTGAGAAGTGTAGCTCTTTGAAGGGTACAGGGGTTTCCAAATAGCCCTTGGCACCCTTCACAAACTGCAGCTCCCAGAATCCTTTGGGGGGGAAGCCACGACTGTTTAAAGTGGTATCAGAGTACTTTAAATGTATGGTGTGAATGTGACCTCAGAATAGAGGAGACAATGATGTGCGAGGACAGAAATGCCAGATGGTCCTCCTCCAAACAGCTTCGATGAGGGCAGAAACGCTCCCTCGCCCAGAGGCCTGGGCCACAAAGCTGTTTTTAGTAACTTTGAAAGGGGAAACGGCCCAAACCATCTCACAGGACAATAGGGAAGATAAAAGGGTGGTAGCTAACCCCAAAAAGACCTGCCCTGAGTTTCTTGGAGGGACAACAGAATAAATGTAACAGGAAAAAATAAACAAACCTTCTCAAACGTTTTCCCAATTTTACAAAAGATAGTTTTGACTATCACCGCCCCAGCCCCCCTCACCAAGCTCATGCTGTCAAAGAAAAGAAGACATTTGACTGGCTCCTGCTGGGAACAAAGTAAGGCCTGAAGCCCTGAGTTCAAGTTCAGAAGACAATGGCCAGCTTCAATGTCTGTCACTTCTCTGTTGGGGTCTCCTTAACATCCGGGAAACAAAACTGGCTCAGGGATTAAGTTGAGGACTTGCTGGTTAGAATTTCAGGCTTTGAAATGGGAGTCTCACACAGGCTAAATATGAAGTTTCAGGTGTTACATAATTCAGTCAGGGACCGAATTCAGATCGCTGAAATTTAAAGTATCAGAAGTCTGAAATTAGAAATTAGAAAATTAACCAGGGCATGATGACAAAGATTAGTGATGCTCAGAGAGCGAGACAAGAATCTACGAGGTTTGCTCCCTTGGGGGAAATCCCAGAGGGTGATTCTGTCAGCACCATTAGAGGTTCAAAATCCGTTTCCTGTTTGTGTGAAGGCCAGGCCTCAGGGCCAGGATGCAGAAGGCTATACTCAGGGACAGATTGATGGGACAAAGTTTAAGATGAGAGGTCAGGATCAGGGCACAGCCCAAGTCCACTGGTCTGTCTTCTTAGAAAGGGGTCTCCTGTTTAGATGTAGGAAACTGAGAGCAAGGAAGGAAAGGTCCGTTGGTGCTCAAGAGAAGGCCAAGTATGGGGGGAGGACTTCCTGCTTTCCCCCCTCCCCTTTCTCACAGGGTCAGGGAGCAAGGTGAGTACGCTGGTGTTTGGAGAAAGCGGAACTCCACCGGAACGACTTCCCGCAGGCGCCGCAGACGTACGGACGGGTGCCGGCGTGCTGGTGCTGGTGCTCAGCCAGGTTGCCACGCTGCCGGAAGCTCTTGCCGCAGACGGGGCAGCGGTACGGCCTCTCGGCTGTGTGAACTCGCCGGTGCTTGACCAGGTGTGAGTTCTGGGTGAAGGATTTGCCGCAGGAGGCGCAGGCGTAGGGCCTCTCGCCGGTGTGCGTCCGCTGGTGCTGGATGAGGTTGGAGCTCTGCCGGAAGCCCTTGCCGCACTCGGTGCACCGGAAAGGGCGGGCGCCCGTGTGCGTGGCCTGGTGCTTGGCTAGGTAGGAGCCCAGGGCGAAAGCCTTGCCGCAGATAGCGCAGCAGTGCGCCTTGCCCGGGGCGTGCGTGCGACGGTGCTCCGCCAAGTTGGAGCTTTGGCTAAAGATTTTGCCGCAGTCGGGGCACTTGAACGGCTTCTCGCCAGTGTGCGTCACCTGGTGCCGCAGCAGCTTCGAGCTCTGCGCAAAGCCCTTGCCGCAATCGGGGCATTTGTAGGGGCGCTCCGCCGGGTGGCAGCTGCGGCAGTGCTCGGTGAGTCGGCAGCGCCACACAAAGGTCTCGCCGCACTGAGGACACCGGGCCGGAGGGTCGCGTTGGTGCTGCCGCAGCCCCGAAAGCAACACAAAGCCCTTGCCGCACGCCGGGCACCGGAAAGGCCTCTCCTCGCCCAAGTGGCGACGCTGGTGCCTCCCCAGCTTGCCGCTGTCTGGAAAGCGTTCGCCGCACGTCGGGCAGCGGTAGGCATCGTCGTCTGACATGTGGGTGCGCTCGTGCGCCGCCAGCGTGGCAAACAGCGCAAAGGACTTGCCGCACACGGCGCAGGAGTACAGCTTGTCTAAGGCGGCCTCTGTCGTGTGGCTCAGCTGGTGAATCGCAAGCTCCGAGTCACTAGGAAACGTTTCGCCACACTTGTGGCAGGAGTGGGATCTTCCATCTGCCCCATGGCTCACTTTATGGGCCAGGAGGTCACTGCTGTCCGGGAAGCAAGTGCTGCAGATGGTACATTTATAAGGCTTCTCTTCTGCCTCCTCATCTCCTTTGCCAGCATGACTCACTTGGTGAAAGGCCAACTCATCACAGTCAAGGAAGGTTTTCCCACACTGGGGGCAGGGAAACGATTCCACATCCAGGTGGATTCTCTGGTGTGCGGCCAAAGCAGTGGCCTCGGCAAAGTGGGCCCCACACTCTGGACACTCAAAGGGATTCTCCTTCCCATTGTGGGTGCTCTGGGGCTCCTCCAAGCCAGAGCTATCAGGGAAGTTCTCTCCTCCTTGGTGGCAGAAGTGGGATAACTCTCTAAGGTGTAGTCTCTGATGTATCTGGAGGGCAGAGTTTTCAGAGAAGCAAGCATAACAGTCAGAGCATTTGTGTGGCTTCTCCTCCACAGTGTGACTTGCCACATGGGCGCCTAGTTCTGACTGGTCAGGGAAGGTTTCTCCACACTGATGACAACCGTGAGCAACTTCACTCAGATGGATCCTTTGATGCTGAGTCAGCTCAGAACTCTGCCTGAAGCCTTCCCCACACTCAGAGCACATAAAGGTTTTCTCTTCCTCCTCCTTCTCCTTCTCTTCCTCTGCACAGTCATTTTGCTGCCCACCTGCATCTGGGCCCTCAAACGAAGCTTCTTCATTTTGCTGCCTGCCCCGATCTGCAGCTGGCAGCGGAGCAGGGCAGGGCATTTCTGCAGTGGCATTCCCCCAGCCACTGCCGTTGGCGCGATGGTTGCGCACGTGCTTGGCCAGGTCAGAGCTGACGCCGAAGCAGCGGCCGCACTCCCTGCACATGTAGGGCTTTTCGCCGGTGTGGGTCCGCCGGTGGGTGACGAGGGTGGACTTGCGCCCGAACCGCTTCCCGCAGTCGGGGCAGGCGTGGGGTCGCTCGCCCGAGTGCGTGCGCAAGTGGTGCGCCAGGGTGGAGCTCTGCGAGAAACGGGCCCCGCACTGGTGGCACCGGAAGGGCTTCTCCCCTGTGTGTACCCGCTGGTGCTCCGCGAGCGTAGAGCCGCGGGCGAAGCGCTTCCCGCACTCGCCGCAGGCGTGGGGGCGGCGCCCACCGTGCGCCTTGAGGTGCTCCGCCAGCGAGGAGCTCCAGCTGAAGCCGCGGCCGCATTCGGGGCACCGGAACGGGCGCTCCCCAGTGTGGATCCTCTGGTGCTTCACCAGGTTTGAGCTCTGGGCAAAGCCCTTGCCACACTCCGAGCAGCGGAACGGCCGAGGGTCTGCGGCAACAGAGGCCTCCGCATCCTTCTCTCCTGATGCTGCTTGGCCCCAGTCCCAGCTCTCCAGGCAAGTCGAGGCCCCTTGCTCCTCAGCATCCTCCACCACTTCCTCCTCTTCCTCACTTGGTGTGTCAGAGCCTGGTGGGAGAAAGGAAGATCGTGAAGAAATGCTGTGCTGGATCAGGCCTATTGTCACAGGAGCATGTAGGCAAGTGAGGCTACAGGGAACCAGGCAGAGGGCCTTCTCAGTAGTGGCGCCCTCCCTGTGGAACGACCTCCCTTCAGATGTCAAGGAAATAAAGAACTATCTGATTTTTAGGAGACACCTGAAGGCAGCCCTGTTTAGGGAAGCTTTTAATGTTTGATGTTTTATCGTGTTTTTAATACTCTGTTGGGAGCCACCCAGAGTGTATAAATAAATAGTTGTTGCTATCACACAGTTCAAATTACAGGTGGGTAGCCGTGTTGGTCTGCCATAGTCCAAACAAAATAAAAAATTCTTTCCAGTAGCACCTTAGAGACCAACTGAGTTTGTTCTTGGTATGAGCTTTTGTGTGCATGCACACTTCTTCAGATACACAGTTCAAAGTCGGAGTTAATTCTTTATTAGCAAAAACGCGACCCTCACAGACTTGGCAGAGTGTCAGGTCTAATGGGGACAGCAACTCGTCTCCCACCCTATGGGAGGGGTTTTGACTCCATGGAGCAGTTGCTGAGACTGAAGATTCCTGCCTCCCCGTAGCTTCCTAGGTCCCCTCCTCTCCAGGTCTTTTTTTTCTAGCAATCAGAAACTGTGCCTGCCTGCAGCTAACCTTTCCTCCGCCCCTTTCATGCCTCGTCTGGTTCTGGGAGACCAGGAGACAGCTGCATATTCCTGCACTGTAGGGGGTTTTGGACTAGGCAATCCTCAGGGTTCCTTCTGACTCTACAACTTTATGATTCTATAAAAATCAAGCATGGATTAAAATCATCACAGGTAACAGATATGAAATAGCAAAGCAGGAGACAAAGAGGAGGGAAGAGGTTGGTTAGGGCTGAGAGAGACAGAAAGGTAACATCTACCCCACGCATCTAAAGCACATGGATTCACCCAAAGAATCCTGGGAACTACAGTTTACCCCCAGGCAACCCCCCTGCACCCTTAACAAACTACAACATGCGGGATTCTTTGAGGGAAGCTCTAAATGTATGGGATGGATGTGGCCAAAGACCAGCCAGCCCAAATCACCCCCGTGAGCGTCATGGCCATGTGGGGATGCAGAGCTTGATTTCCCCAAAGTCCAAAGTTCTAACCACTAGAGCGCATTGTCCCTCCGCGCAAGCAAGCCATTGCTCCTTACCTGCATTGACCACCGTCAGCTCCTGCCTCTCTCCCGGCTCTGGCAGCTGAATCTCTTCCCCGGGCTCCATCCAGGGGAAATGTGGTTTGATGACTGCGAACCTAAAGGACAAACCATTTAGACATGGCAACCTTACAGAACCTTTATCACACAAATCTCACATGCCCATTAAAAATTTTTTAAAAATCCAAGGGTTGGGGTAGCCCAAAAGTCCTTTAGTTTTTGTTCCACGAAGTGGATGTTCACACTGAAATATGGGTTCCCTGAGCCTGTGAATCAAAGACCTCCATTGACCAGAAGAACACTAGTCATTTTCTCCCAAGTTACTCTCCTTTCTGTATTGCACAAATGATGCCTAGATCAACCACCCCAAACCCTGCAATGGGCAGGTGAGGCCTTGGTGGTGGTGTCACCAACGGGTACTGCCTGGTTGACGGTGGCCCATGACACAGCCTTTTCGATGGTGGCTCCGTGTTTGTGGAATGCTTCCCTCCCCCCCCCCCGGTGAGGTGCCCAGGGAATTGGGAGAGGCCAATCTTCCTTGGCCATATGCAGTTCTGCGACCACCACCACCTGCCAAGGCCAGAGTTCTTGCGAAAGTGCCACATCAAAGTCTCAAGTGCCACATGGACATCAGAGCATATGCAACTCCGGGCCTGTTAAGTGTCACACAGCCTGGTTTTGCACATGTTTCCCCAGAAGAAAGACCCAGCTGAGTTCACTCACTCCCAGGTAAATGGGCATAGAATTGAGCAGCCGTTGTTGAATTTATAAAGGTAAGGAAAGGAAAAGGAGAAAGAAAGCGGGTTGTACTTTGGGACACTGGGATCGTCCTCCTCCAGAGGAAAGGGTCCATTGTTTTCAGCATCTACAGGGAAGCCTGTGTAGGGTACCGATTCCATCTGCATGGGAGAGAAGAGAGTGTCAGTAGATGGGAACAAAGCTGGGTGAGGCTCCCACACTGCTAGCTCTGGCCTGGATAAAGATTTTGCCAGATAAGGTAGTAAAGGGGTCCTCCTGTACAGGTGTGGTGCTACTGGGCTGTAGAAGCAGCACCCCTCTCTCCCTCTCTGACACTTACACACACAGGGATGAGAGAGGGAAGGGCAAGCCAGCAGGCAGGCATTTCGCACCCACACCCTAACTTTAAAGCAGCCTTATACCACTGTTAAGAGTCACGGCTTCTCCCACAAAGAATCCTGGGAACTGTAGCTTGGCGTAAAGACGAATCGGAGCTTGCCTTTCAGGGTTGCTGTGAGAATGACGCATGTATGCAGAGGGTAAGATAAAACAATGTAAATTACACCTACAAAAAAAACCAGCCTCCAAGTCAGACTCTTTGCCACTCCTGCACCATACCTTTAAACTACTCTTCTATCACTCTTTTTGGGGCTCCCCCCACACCCCGCCAAAAAAGAACCATGGGAACTGTAGTTTGTCAAGGCTGATGGCCTCGCAGAACTACATGTCCCAGCACCCTCGGCAAACTACAGTTCCCAGGATTCTCCAGGACTGTTAAGGTGGTATTGGAGTGTTCTGATTTGTATGGCGTGACCCCGGGGGAAATCTTGTGGCGGAACCGAAGCCGGGAAGGGAAACTGAACCTGCTTAGGTTTACGGTGCCACTCGCATGCCCCAGGGACACGCACATCCCGCAGGTCCGCTCGGGGCCTAAAGGGAGCGGCCCCGTCTCTGCAAAGGATCGCGCTTGGGAAGGATCGGGGCCACATCCTTACACCTTCCTCTTCGCACCTCGGAACAGCTGGTCCTTCCCTACAGCAATCTCGAGGTCTCCGTAGCCTCCTTTTACCTCCCAAGTTGTTGCTTTTCCCTGGGCTCCCTCATCTCCGCATGCCAGGGCAGAGGGAGCGCTCTCTCCATAAACCCAACATCACCCAGACCCGGCCAGAGCGCACAAGCGCAGCAGCTTCGGGGCGCGCCTTCCGCGAGGGCCCCCTTTCCCGATCCCCGGGCCTGGAGACCTGAGCCTCGTTGCCAGCCCCCCCCCCACCCTTTGCTAGGATCTTTGTCCCTTCTCCCGCCCACGGTCCCGGGGCAGCGTACGGCCTGGCCTTCTCCAAGGTCCCTTGGTATTGTGCGCAGCCCGGTGCCTTCCGGCGAAGGCTCTCCCTTTCCTCCCCAGCCCCTCACCCGCGCTGCGCTGCCACCCCTTACCGTCTCCATAGCCCCCCCCTGCACGGCTCGCAGCACGCGAGGGGTTAAGCCCGACAGACAATGCACCACCACCAGGCCCAGCTCCGCCTCCGCCTCCTCCTGCCTGCCTGGCCCTCCCGCTTGGTTCCGCTCCCCTCCTTCCCTTCCCTTCTCCGGCGCACCAGGAGCACTACTAGCAGCCAGTAGAGACCGGAGATCTCGTGCATGTGCCGCCTTCCGACCTCCCCCCACATCTCCCACCAGGCAAGGGACAAGAGCTGATATGGGGGGGGGGGCGGTTGTCAGGGTTGGAATCACACTCCCCGCCCCAATCCCCATGGCAAAAGCCGAAGGGCTCCGTGGATGAGTCGTGGCGCGCGTTGTAGTAAAATGACCTTGGGTAATTCATTTCTTCACCCACGCGTTGTCAGCCTGGCTGGATCAGATTATGTCTGTAGGGCAGAAATACTGTTTCATTAGTCCCACGAGGATAGAGGACAACGGGGGGGGGGGGCGGGAACCTACCTGGCATTCCTCAGTGGGGGAAAGGGTTAGAAAAATAAATTGCCCCAAAGACACTGTGTTTCAGGAAAGGAGTGTCAATTGCTCAATAGGCAAATGACTTTAATAGGCGCCACTCCGAATATGCTTTCGTATGCTTTCAGTGACAGGAAAGACATAGTGCCCCCAGATCATGTGAAGTCAAGGCGAAATTGTCTTTGAACACGTGCAGAGGCCCTAAGCAATCTCTTTAAAATTTAATTCCGGGATTTACTGCCACACGATGTTCTAGGGGGCACTAGATTAGGTGGTTTACATGCTCTCAGAAGTCTCACGGTCCACTTTACCTATCTTAATATTGGGTGTCAAATATCAGATACCGTCATATGTCGCTGAAAGTCAGGATGTTAGGATGCAGAAAACAATATAGTAACATATTTGGCACGAAATTTTGCAGAAGAGGATTTTGAGGTGGATTTGTGCGACCATTTCCCCCTAGCTCTGTGTGACATTTAAACATGAAACCAGGCAGTGTTTGTTAGCATGTTGCACACCTCATAGGGAAAAAAATGGAAAAGTGAATCAGGCCATTGGTCCATCTCGCTCAATACTGTCAACACTGTATCTCCGGTGTTTCAGGCAGTACTGTACCTGAGATGCCAGGACTTGAACCTGGTACCACCCCACCCCCACTCCCCGGTAAATAAGACTCCCCACTTCCTTCTCAGCCGGAATTCTGGCTTCCATACCTAACCCCTTCCGAGAGTCCAGTTGCAGATTTTGTCTCCTGATGGGGCTCCCGCCGTGCCATTTAACAGGCGTAGGGATATGACTTTTCTCCGGCTTAGAGAAACAGCGATGCAGCAGCAGATGAAGCCGCTTTTCGCGTTGTGACCAGCATCGCTCAGGACCTTTCAGTCCACATTCTGACATTATTATAATCCCGCGGCGCCGCTGTTGCCCCGCCCGAAGCAAAAGGTTGGCGACCCCTCCTCGCTCCCTCCCCCCGCCCCTTCCTGATTGGAAACCAGGCTGTCCTTTTGTCCAGGGAGGAAAGGGTTACGCAGGCGGGCGCGCGGCGCAGGGAAGCTTCCGGTCCCCGACAGAGCTTCCGGGAGAGCAAAGAGAGGAGCAGCAGCAGCAGCAACATTTGGGTAATAAGCTGGGGGGGCTGCAAATGAAAGAGGGGAATTGGGGGGGGGGGTCCCGTGGCTGAGCATCGATTGTTTGCAGGCAGCTGCATCATTTGCAGCCGCTTCCTTGGCAAAAGCGCTGCATGTGTCGCACCGACCCCCAAGTTCAGCATAAATTGCAACTCGGGTGCTGCTTTAGACTTCCATCTGGTTGGCCACTGTGAGAGCAGGGGTGGTAGGCAACTAAGTTTTGCTCAGGAGTAGGCCTGTTGAAATGAACGGGCCCTAGCTTCGTCATGCCCATTAATTTCACTGGGTCTGCCTTGACTAAAACTTAGACGACAGATCCACACCACACGTTTAAAGCATGCGGCATCTCCAAGGAACCCCGGGAATTGTAGTTTTACCCTTGCAAAGCTGCAGTTCCCAGCACCCTTAGCAAAGCATAACTCTGGGGATTCTTAGGGGTGGGAGCCATGAACTGTAAACGTTTGTTGCATGTGCTTTACATGTATGGCGTGTGTATAGGACGAATACCTTCCATGATGCTAGACTAGATGGGCCATTGGCCTGATCTGTCGTGATCCTACTGCCAGTACATTTCACGGAGTCACCCTGAGTTCTTGTTGTTACCACCCTTCATCTGAGGATCACAGAGCGGTATGGTCTAGCATGGAACAGGGATGCGGGAAAACACATATCCACACTATATATATATCAGGATTGGGAAACCTGTGGCTCTCCAGATATTGCACTCCAGTTCCCTTCAGCCCACAGCCAATGTGATCAATGGCCAGAGATTATGGTTACAGTTCACCAACCTCTGGAGGCTCCCCATCCTTGCTATACATAATTTTTATAAACTGCTATCAAAGCTCTCTCAACTCTTTGGCTAGGGCTTCCTCATTCCATTGCCATTCCGGAGAGGAGCTTTGCTCCTAGTTTTATGGAGGTTGTTTATAATATTTTCTATTACTCCAGTTTACCCCACTGCTACAGGACTGCCTACCCTTCGTTTGATGCTTTTAATATCTGTAATAAGAAACTGGCCAGGAAGTCATGCCTTTTAAAATCCCATAATATTTTGCCGCTGCAGGAGGGAAATGGGATTGATTAAAAACTCTTGGAATGGAAAACTCATGCAATTTCCTTGTAGGACATTCTTTGAGCAGATGCTGCTAAGAACCCACAGTGAGCCTTCAGCACCATGTGCAGATGAAGATCCATTTGGGTGGGGGGGATCCTATGCACTTTTGAGCATAATTTCAGGCACCCCTGAAGGTACAAAAACATTCTTGCGCCTGGGTTTAGGGGACAGCAGTACACCCAAGGTGTATACTGTTCATCTGAATGTGTATCTGAGCCTTTTTAGCATTATGAAAGATGGTTACTCACTCTGATCCTGAGGGATAATATGGAGCTGGAAATGTCTGTATGGGGAGTGTGTGTTTGTATGTGTGTTATTGCAATTGCCTCTTGCATCTTTTCTCCTCCCCAGCTTTCGTCTGCTCAAGCGAGCCCCTTTCCATCCTGCCCTCACCCCCCCTTGCCATGAAGAAAACCCTACGCAAAAACCAAGGCGAGCGCTACCGCCTGAAATTCCGGCGCCTGCGCCGTGCAGCCAAAGTGCTGGTTTACGAGAACGCAGCTCTGTGTGACGAGATTGCCAGGCTCGAGGCGAAATACCTGCGTGTCCGTGAAGAGCGTCGGTTCCTGCTCGCTCGCCTGCTGCAAGCGCAAGCCCTGGCGGAAGACGAGCCTCCTCTGCCGGCCGTCGCTTCCGCTTCGCAGCCCTCGCCGGATGAGCTGGCCGCCCGCAAGCCCCGCCGAGAACGCAAAGGCAAAGAGAACGGCCGGGCCTCTAAGCGCAGGGCAGCCCCCGAGCTCGGCGTCCGCCGGCTGGTTCCGCCGCTTCCTTTGGATCCTTCCGGGCGGCCGGTTTTACCCATTGCGTTGGGTCCGCTGACGGTCTACAGCTTGGGGGAAATTGTTCCCGACCGCCCAGGCTTCCACACGGAGACGGCCATCTATCCCGTCGGTTACTGCAGCACCAGGATCTTCGCCAGCACCCGAAGACCAGTCCACCGCTGCCTCTACACCTGCCAGATCAAGGATGGCGGTGGCGGGCCACACTTTGAGATTGCCCCCGAGGACGAGCCGGGCTGCGTGGTCGCTGGCTCCACTCCCGACTCCTGCCACGCCCAGCTTCTCGAGGCTGTGGGAGCAGCGCAGCTTGAGCCGGCAGGGGCCGAGTTCTTTGGCCTCTCCCACCCGGCCATTCAGCACCTCATCCAGAGCTGCCCAGGAGCTCGCAAGTGCACTCGGTACCGCTGGCTGCGCTTTGAGGTGTGCCGCCAAGCAGATGGCCCCCCTCCTGAGGGGTTGCCCCCGGGAAACCCTGGGACTGACTATGAGGCTTTCCAAAGCCAAGGCCTGGCTGGGCCTGTGGGCCTGGACTTCCCCACTGCCACCCCTTCCCCACCGAGCGGCAACGGGTATGCAGAACTTTTTCTGCCCTGTGCTCCCTCTGGAGGCTCCCCCATCCCCCAAAGCCCAGAGAGTGACACTGATTGAATTGGGTCGGAGCCGTCCATTATTTCACCCGAGTTTTCTAGTAGCTGCAACCGCATAGATGTCATAAACTGCTAGTTCTATACAAAGGGTCTGCTTTGAAGCTGGTGTTGTCTCTTTTATTCTTCATGGGCATCAGTTTGCATGGAGACACCCTAAAAGGGGGTAGCCAGTGTGGTGCCCTGCAGATGTGGTTCGACTACAGCTCCCATCAGCCTGAGCTAGTATGGCCAATCATCGGGGATGATGGGAATTGCAGTCTTAACAGCACCTGGAGGGCACTGTGTTGCCTATTTCTCCCCTGGAGTAGCCATGTTATTTACATTCTCACACACTATTGAAATAAGTACTTCAAATGATTGCTTGTCAATTTTCTTCTTTCGGTGTTCCTACTTTAATGAAAATCACTGTCGCTTATGGTTGGGGGTTTCCCTGGGTTGAGCCAGAGCAGAATTAGGCCAACATCGGCAGAATCATGTGGGCATGCTTAACTATCTACAAAGAGACATTTCCATCGGAGGACTCATCAGTGAAACCTGTTAGTAATAAAGCTTTTGAAATTTTGCCTCTGCCTGCAGGAATCTTTGAGATCAGGTATGTGAGAGCACAGTTCCATTAAAGGATTCTCTCTTGTGGACTTCTCGGCCTCCACAGTCTCCCAGTTTTGGTCAGATTTTGGTAATAGTTGGGAGGGCTGGCTTTTTTCAGGGTAGGAAGCAGTGGGTGGTGTCTTAATGGTACATACTATATATATATATATAACAAAAACCAGTTTCAGACTAAAATGGCTGACACAGCTTCTTCCAAAACAAACAAACAAACAAACAAACCCCACTACCATCCTGAACCAGAGCACATTGATGCAGAAATAGGTTCCCACTCTCTGTAGTAGGTTATTCTTTGTAGTTTTGCATGTGTACTGGGAATTCTGTAGATTCTTCACAAAATGACAAGTGTATAGCATAGAGCCAGGGTGGCCAACTCCCAAGAGACTGTGATCTACTCACAGAGTTAAAAACTGGCAGTGATCTACCAGGTTCAAGTCAAAGTTGTTGATATTTTTAAGGAAGGATGAAGGTCCGTTTTTGAGGGATTCCGGTCAAAGTTGTTGAGTTTTTTTCAGGGAGGAGGTAAAGTGTTGAGCTTTTTTTTTAGGGGAGCCACAGTTGTTCAGCTTCTTGGGGGGAGCCCATGATCTACCATTGATCTACCGCAGACGTCCAGTGATCTACTGGTAGATCACGATCTACCTGTTGGACATGCCTGGCATAGAGCTATCGTGTAAAAGCCACAGTACATGAACACGCAGAGACTGAAAGGACAGGTGCTTGGAAAGAGACGAAGGAGTTAATTTTCACATAGTGAGGCGCTGGTAGACGTCCAGTGAAATCCACACTCCCGCATACACCCAAAGCAGGCAAAGGGAGATGCTTAAAATGCAGGCATGCAGGTATCCACTTATTAATATCACACATTCATATGCACAGCCACCAAACAAATACCAAAAGGGCAGCAGCATCATGTGCAGAGAGTAACCCACACCTACTCTCACATGCAGCTACAAAGGCAGGTAGGTGTTCAGTTTACACACATCAACCAACAAGAGAACACTCGGCAACATTCATACACAAATAGTTTTGAAGACACGTGTACTAGCTGCCAACATACTCCCAAACACTCGCTCTCTAGCATTCACTGAAGGAAGTGTAGAGAGAGGGCATTCAGGCACAAGGCAGAAGTTTCCCTTGGCTAGCTCTCCTTATCTGTTACAGGGATCCCTCCTCTGGACACACAATGAGAAAACAAGCTTGGCCCATTATTTGTGGGAGGCCCTCCAGTATTGGGGTAATGGCCAATCCTCTTACTCATTTCCAGTCAAAACTCCTTATTCCCACTCCGGCTCTATGCAACAGAACCAGAAGGCTACAGCAAACGCAAAACTTTAATTATCTTTCTCCAAACGGCAGGCAGCACTCGGGATAAAGACGTGAAACGTGGCTTGTTGGAACACACCGTTTTCTGCTCTCTTGACAACAAATGTCTTCCAAGGCGAAATACATGTTTTCTTTCAGGCTGCTTCCGCCACACTTAAAAACATGACACCTGCTTTGCAGCCTTCCACTCTTACAAAATGGACAGTGTTATCAAAGGTTTTTGCCCTTGCAGGGTTATTGAGCAACCACACAAACCTCCAAACAATGCCTGAGAAAACAAAAAGTCCCACTTGGATCATTTGGGCATCGAGTCAAGTGAGGAGTAGTGAGGCATTCAGTAACCATGCCGTTGCTGGCTCATGAGTAACCTCAATTCCTTGCTACAGTACTGGAACTCCAGAGAAAGTTGCGGCTTTAAGAAAGAGGGCCTTGTAGTGAACACTCCTTGGATTTTCCAGCAGAAGTGCGCAAAACAGGGCTAGAATCCAACCTTGCCAGAGTGCTCACTCGACATCCACAGCTGCTTGAGGGCCCATTAGATTTTGCTTACCTGCCTTCAGGTAAGGTGCCATTAAGTATGAGAGAAAAGTCCAGCAGCAGCACAGTAACCTTCATTCCTGGCTGCCACCCTTAACTGCTCAGAAAAGGCACCTCAGATTTGACCTCGCAGCAAAGCTTCTGACATGGTGCACATCAGGCCACAGCTTATAGCGGTCTTCTGACGCCAAGAGAGGTTCTTCAGGGAGGCTCATCAATCTATACAATATTGTCGTACACGCGGACGACATCCAGGTTGTCCCGCAGAGCCTCCAGCAGCTGCGACGCCCGATTCATCTCCTCGTCCGATAACTGGGCGCTGACGGTCGGGATGAACTCGAGGCCGGCAGAGACGGAACAGAGGCCCAGCGAGTCGAGCTTCTCACGGACCTGGCGCAATGTCGGCACAGCGCAAACGAACTGGTTAGAAGGGAGCAAAAGAAGAAAGGCAGTCGGCCACAAACGCCTTGCAGACTCGAACGCAGTAGTAGTGCAGCTGCACAAGAAACCTGCCTCTCACCTTCAGAAGCATCTTCTCGTTCTCATCTTCCTCCTCTTGGACATCTTCCGCTCCAGCTTCGATAGCCAGCTCCAGGGCCTGGTCCAAGGTGACGGCGCTGCCGGACCGGTCCTCGCTGCTCACCGTGACAACGCCCTTCTTCTCAAAGCTATGTTGGGCCCCGTCGACAAGTTGTCCCCTGAAGGAGGGAATACAAAGTGGGTGGGGGCAGCGACCCGCCCGCCCGCCCCAGCACAGACATTAAGTGATAGTGAACCACAAGATCTAAGAATATAATAAGACGTTCTAAACTAGAAGCAGTGTGGGAATACGGTTTGCTGAGAGGCTGCATATAAAACTTGTTCCTGGTGTGCAGGCCTGAGTCCTGCATCATATACACATTATTTAACCATGTTCTTCCCAGAGAAGTTAGGTTCCTACGGTCCCACCTCCAACTTACTAGAGTACATTCCTCTCCTCCCAGAGAGAAACTAAAAAAAAAAACCAACCAAAACACCCCTTATTGCAGGCTTCCCCAACCCAGAGACTTCCAAGTACTTTGGACTACAACTCCCATAAGCAGTGATGCTGGCTGGCGGCAAATGGTAGCTGGAGTCCAAAATGTCTCAAGGACATCAGGTTGGGCAAGGCTGGCATTGTGACACACTCTGAACGCCAACTCCTATAAGGCCCAGCCAGTAGAGCCAAAGGTCACAGATGGGAGTTATGGTCCAAGAACAGTAAGAAAGCCATGGTTTCCCCACCCACTCTGAGCGGCTTCCAACAGAATATTAAAAGCACAATAAAGCATCAAACATTAAAAATTTCCCTAAACAGGGCTGCCTTCGGATGTCTTCCATAGTTGTTCATTTCTTTGACATCTGGTGGGAGGGCATTCCACAGGGCAGGCGCCACTACCGAGAAGGCCCTCTGCCTGGTTCCCTGCAGCTTCACATCTTGCAGTGAGGGAACTGCCGGAAGGCCCTCGGAGCTGGACCTCAGTGTCCGGGCTGAACGATGGGGGTGGAGACGCTCCTTCAGGTATACTGGGTCGAGGCCGTTTAGGGCTTTAAAGGTCAGCACCAACACTATGAATTGTGCTCGGAAACGTACTGGGAGCCAATGTAGTTCGGCGGCCGCTCCCAGTCACCAGTCTAGCTGCTGCATTCTGGAGTAGTTGCAGTTTCCGGGTCACCTTCAAAGGTAGCCCCACGTAGAGCGCATTGCAGTAGTCCAAGCAGGAGATAACTAGAGCATGCACCACTCTGGCGAGACAGTCTGCGGGCAGGTAGGGTCTCAGCTGGAGTACCAGATGGAGCTGGTAGACAGCTGCCCTGGACACAGAACCTTCCTCACATGTTCCCCATCATGTAGAGATGAGGAGGGGAGAGCAAGGACGTGTTGTCCCCACCGCCTCTGTCCTGCCCCTGATATCCCAGCCCCACAGCCCTCCAAGCATTGGGGTTGTTGAATGTTTGCAGCCGCAACACTGAAATGCATGGGGAATCTTCCTGAGCCGAAGAGCCGTTGGAGGTTCAGTCTCAACAAGTAAGAGGGTGGTAGGGTGGGACGGTGAAGAACACAGAGGAGAAGGAGCAGCCAACATCTGCTGTCTACCATCGCTGTATGATGGGGAATGCTTGAACTTCTCCAGTCCAAAGGGAATCCAGAAAAGCCACACTGTGACCACTGGGAGGCTAATAATCCAAAGCCCTCTCCTCCAACCCAGTAAGACCTTCTCAACCACTGCAAGCCAGATGTGGTCCCCACCCCCAGCTGGCCACTTCACCCCCACACTAACCCGTGTTTGTTCAGAAGATGCCGGATTTCATTGAAGGACCTTTTCGTATTGTCCGTCAGCAACTCAATTAGTAGGGTGCAGCCGCCAGGGCCTCGCACGCCATACAGCAGGTAGGACGATTTGATTTTTTCCTACCAAAAGAGAAAAGTTGAAAAGAACAGTAAGTTGCATCTTGAGGGACACACACACACACACACACACAGATGATGGGAGTTGTAGTTTAGCGCCATGTGGAGAGTCAAAAGGTTTTCTACTACTGCTACTACTACTACCGGTAAATTAAGTTGTGGGCAAGGGGACACACGGGTGACACAGAACAACCAACCCCTTTCCAATCACTACCATTTCCTTGCTGCCCTTGTTACCCCGCTAGACACACACACACACACACACACACACACAACTTCCTCCTCCTTCATAAAAGAGGTGGCAGCATCCGCATCTGCACCCTGGCTCCAAACAGCTCAGAAACGTACCCCGCTGGTGAGTGCTGCTTCGATGGAGGCCTTGGGCATGCTCTTGCTGCGGCACTGCTCAATAACATTGGCGAGATTCGTGTTCAGGTTCGGGTTGGGTCCGCCTTCTGGCAAAGACAATGCAGGAAGACAGCAGATTACCCTTAAACGAATGGTTTATCCTAAAGCATTGTCAGCGCGCATCTCGCTTCACAGAACGATGGGAACGCAAGAGGGTCTTTGCCCTGAAGTGTTTACAATCGAAAATTCAGCATAAGGAAGAAACACCACGGACAGAATAATTGCCACACACAGGAAGAACAAGGATATAGTTTGAGTGCCTCGCTTGTAGTTCTATAAATCATTTAATGTGCCAACACAAATATATGTTATTAATATTGCAGCTTTTGTATAAATCAAACCATCAAATCTAGCACGCGTGCGGCCACCTAAATTATATAATTCGGTATTTGAATGATTGGTATTAGTAATTGTATTATAATTTGGTATCGTTATAATGAGGCTATTGTTGGACTGTAATTGACAATTAATAAAAATAATTCTCGAAAAAGAAAACTCAGCATAAGGGAGGGGAATGTAGCCTACTGCATTCTGTATAAATCTTGGGAGCTGGGGAACAGGAACTGCGGGGATGGCCACTGACCAGATTTGCTGCTCCAAGTATGTGGGCAAAGCTGGGTTTCACCATGCTTGCCAGAGACCGGTGGCACATTGGCCACGCAACAAGCGGAAACGTGGCAGCCTAGGTGTGCACTAGGAATCTCCACTTCCATTGCAGAATAGCAACAGAAATCCTGCCACTGTACCTCTTACAGCCAGTCGGATCAACATGGTAAGCTTCTGGAAGACACGGGCCCGAGCTTCGTCCTTCGGACCCTTAATATTTTTGACCTTGGACCATTTGTTGTGCCCGGCGAAGGCAGCACAGGAGGCGTGGACAGCGCGATGCGGGTGGTCCAGTAACATCAGAAGGCGTGACCGGAAGAGGACGCTCATCCTCACGAGACTGGAGCCTACAGACATGGCTTGGATGGGACGGAAGAGGTTCCGTCCTGGCGCTCAATCTTGGAAACAAATAGGAAAGAAAATGACTCTCGTGATATGAAAATGCAGAGCACTGGAAATGCAGTTTAGAAAATGGCTCATTTTGAGGCTGGAAAATAAGAATCCTACCAAAAACAAAAAACAAAAACCCACAATCCATCAATATAATCTAGTGGAACATTGCTGAATTGCTACAGTTAATTCTGGAACCCACTCGAAAACCATGAAATAAATGGGAACTGGTCCCTAAGGATCTAGAGCAGGGCCAGGATAGAGAGGGGTCTGTGAGTGTGTGCAAAGTTATTAAGCCTGTTGTGCAAAGGAACCATTTATTTTCATTGCCTCACACACTTTTGCCTCTGATTCTGCCTGCCACTCGCATGTGGCTCGAGAGGACTGCCCACAAGGAAATGTGGCCCTCCATCTGAAAAAAAGGTTCCCCACCTGTGATTTAATGAGACAAGAAGCTACTCAAAGGAGAATAAAAACACAAAGATCAGCCTTATGGATAGGGGCAACAAGAACCTCTGTAATAATGGAATAGGAGCAGCAGCTTTCCCCCTTACATGACAAGGAGATCAATGCAGAGAGTTCACCAGCTCCCATCAGAAGAGTGCTGGTTTATAACTTTCTCCTATTGAGTGTTCTTAGCTTTCCTTTCCCCACTATTTACACATTATTTTCCTCCAGGTTGTTCCAGCACAGGGTACTGGAGTAAACATTCACAGAATTCCGCAGCGGAAAGTAGCCAGTGCAGAAGGTTAAACGTGTTAAGGTTACGAGCCTCTTGAAATAGGCAGAACAAAAATCACACGCATCCATCTTTTATCGGGAATAATCGATCTCTGGTTCTATACAGTACTCGCAAACACAAAATGTAGATTGCAATTAATTTAATTCATAAGCATTTGCACTGAAAGACAGAAGGAGGAGTGGGATCTACGCTTGATTGTGACTAGTCTAGTGTGTCAGAAGAACTATGGTAATCTGCGATTCACTGCTAGTGAACCCAGGAGTTCTGGCTTCCATCATGCACTACAGTATATTTAACCCATGAAAGCCCCCCCACCATTTCCTCTTCCACGCGAGGGTCCCAACTTACAGAGGAATAGCTGCAGCAGCGTCATGGAACTCCCCGGCATTCTTCCTGCAATAGCTCCGCCCACAGAGAGGCGGTACCTGAAATTAACTCTTTCCTTTCGAGCCCATGGTGGGCAAACGATTCCTGGACTAGATGACCCCCTCGTGGTCCCTTCCAACTCTACGATTCTCTACAATCCTATCCTCCCTCAGGCGTGCCTTTATCAGATATTTATTTTTAAATTAGTCATGCAAGGTCTAAAGGTGTGGATAATAATCTCATGTCTAGTTTGGCCTGAAGGCACTTGGGAGTCTGGAAAAACTGAATTGATTGTGTGTTTGTGTTTGTGTTTGTGTGTGTCCATTACTGGCAAGTATCACTTCTTAAATGGGCTGGAATGCGAAAGTTGTTTGGGAAAACCAGTACACATTGTCACGGGTTCGGGTGACAAGAACTGCCCACAAAGGACAAATGCTATTCAGTTGACATATAAAGACGAACCCAGCTAATTTGCACTTTCAAAAACAATACATGCAACCAAAACACAGCCATCCTTCAAAATTTGGACTTCTCTGCAGTGCATTTATCCAGCCAAATGTCTGTACGGAAATGCATAAACTAGGGCAAACTTGAGTAAAAATGCATTTAACTGTGAAAACGACATACTGTACAAAAATGCATTCTAGAAGTATACAGTAATCAGAAGTATGGTGTCCAGATCAAGCAAAGTAGTAAAGTTAAGTAAAGGGGACCCCTGACCGTTAGGTCCAGTTGCGGACGACTCTGGAGTTGTGCGCTCATCTCGCTCTATAGGCCGAGGGAGCCGGTGTTTGTCCACAGACTGCTTCTGGGTCATGTGGCCAGCCTGACTAAGCCGCTTCTGCCAAACAAGAGCAGCGCATGGAAACGCTGTTTACCTTCCCGCCAGAGCAGTACCTATTTATCTACTTGCACTTGATGTGCTTTCAAACTGCTAGGTTGGCAGGAGCAGGGACCGAGCAACGGGAGCTCACCCCGTTGCGGGGATTCGAACCACCGACCTTCTGATCGGCAAGCCCTAGGCTCTGTGGTTTAGACCACAGGGGTCAGATCACACCTGGAATACTGTGTCCAATTCTGGGCACCACAATTTAAGAAGGGTATTGACAAGCTGGAATGTGTGCAGAGGAGGGCAACCAAGGTGATCAAGGGTCTGGAAACAGCCTTATGAGGAGCGCTTGAAAGAGTTGGGTATGTTTAGCCTGGAAAAGAGGCGACTGAGAGGAGACATGATATCATCTTCAGATATCATAAGGGCTGTCACATGGAGGAGGGAGCATGCTTGTTTTCTCCTGCTCTGGAGGGTAGGACTCGAACCAATGGCTTCAAGTTGCAAGAAAGGAGATTCTGACTAAACATTTGGAAAACTTTCTGACAGTAAGAGCTGTGCAGCAGTGGAACAGTCTCCCTCGAGAGTGGTGGGCTCTCCTTCCTTGGAGGTTTTTAAGCAGAGGTTGGATGGCCATCTGTCACGGATGCTTTAGCTGAGATCCCTGCATTGCACGGGGTTGGACTAGATGACCCTCGGGGTCCCTTCCAACTCTAAGATTCCACGATTCCATTTGGGAATACTGCTTTACAAAAACGTGCAGGTGAGGCAAAATTGCACATAGGAATGCGTGCCTTATCGGGAAGATTTCACCCGAAGGATGCTGATGAATTTTCATAAAGACTTTAAACATTCAAACCTGCATGTGGAAATGTGGAGAGCTGAACTTCAGGACGGAAAGCGAGAAACTGAGAGTACTGTACCCAAAACGGACAAGATTCGCCCATCCTTAGCCAAGTCAACTTCAGCACAGAAGCTGTTAGTCGTATGCGGAAACACTCGAAGGGTTAAAAAATCAAAAAACAAAAGCCCTGAGCCTAGAGAGGCTCCGAGACACCCGAAGAAGGGGATGCGAAATGCTACGGCACTTTCCCGTTCCGCCCAAAGTGGGGAAGGAACTGAAAGTGGCTTTTGGTCCCCCCTCGCGCGCCGCCCCCGCCCCCCCCGCCCCTGTCAGAGCAGCAGCAGCAGCAGCAGCAAAGCCAGAGAGGCTGCGCAGTGCGAGCCTCCAGATGTGGGTGGAGAGAAGCTGCCAGGAGGGACGCAAAAGGTAGGAAGAGATTCATTTCCTCCCTCCGAGGGCCACCACGTGGTCCCCCTTCTGCTCCAGAGTTTTCTGCTCCCTGGAGCGGGGGGCGGGGGGGCGGGGGGCGGACGGTGGGGGTTGGGGGGTTGGGGTCACACCTGGACTAGGGCTGCCTGCTTGCTCTTGCAAATGCACACATACACACTCTCTTCCTTGCTGTCTCCGGAAGGCTGCTGAAAGATGACCTGACACGCGTTTGTACACTCCCTTTTCGTAGATCCAGCATGGACTGTATATCTATAGATATATACACACACATACATACTTACATACATAGATACACACACACACACACACACACACACGAATGAAGTGGGATCATTTATTTCCTGGCATGGTCCATCGAGATTTCACTGTACTACGAAGGACTTTCGATGGAGGGTGCCCCTTTTTAAAAAACTTCCACGTTGATTCAAGGGCACCTGCTCCCTGCCGATCAAGAAATCGAAACATCTTGGTTTTGCTCACTCTGTCTCGGTTGTACTAGTTTTCTTACTGTAAGAAGTTTCTGACATAACGGGAGAGTGGAACGTGTGAGTCCCCACTCCTGTATCAAAGACTGAAGTGGTACAGTCCTCCTGCATGTGTGGGTCAGGCCCTGACTGCCTTAGAGAAAAAAGTGAGGCAGCAATGCCTTGACCCACGAGGGTGAGAGGTGGACCTATCACCAGGTTGGCCACTGTGGGAACAGGATGCAGAACTAGATGGGACATTGGCCTGATCCAGCAAGGGCCTTCTTGTGTTCTTATCCGATTCCGGCTCCTCTCAGAACAGCTCCCCAACATTGTATACATTTTCTCAGATCTGACTTTTCTTTCTTTTCTGTAGAAGTGTTTATCCATTTTCACTTCTTTTTTCATTTTCTTGTTCCCTACCACTATAGCATTTTGCATGTTTATCAGTTTATAGATGATCAAAATAAATCAAATCAACAAGCAGCCCTTCCACCTGGCTGCATTGAAAGCGAAAGATAAAATAGTTAGGCCCACTTCATCAGTTTTGAGTCTGTGACCAAGTGCAACGGTAGCAGCTATTATTTATTTTATTTATTGAATTTATATCCCGCCTTTTTCTCCAAAGAGCCGTACATGGTGGCATACATGGTTCTTCCCTTCCTCAGTCTCCACGACAACCCTGTGAGGTGGGATAGGCTGAGAGGCACCGACTGGCTCAAGGTCACCCCACCCAGTGAGCTTCATGACTGAGTGAGAGGGTCTAAACTCTGGCCTCCGAAGTTCTAGTCAGACACTCCAGCCACTACACCACATTGCACTAAGCACTTAAATGTATAATTCTAGCTACAGGTAGGTAGCCATGTTGGTCTGCCGTTGTTGAAAGAAAATAATTTTTTTTTATTCCAGTAGCACCTTAGAGACCAACTAAGTTTGTTATTGGTATGAGCTTTCATGTGTATCTGAAGAAATGTGCATGCACATGAAAGCTCATACCAATAACAAACTAAGGTGCTACTGGAAGAATTTTTTTAAAATGCATAAAGCATTCTTCTATATGGCTTCCATCTAATTTAAATGCTCTTATCAAGTGACAGTGCATGGTCAGCGGTTGTGTCTGCACCAAGATGGCTGATCACCATATATATCACCATATATAATAATGAGCAAGTGTTGTTGGAAAGGCAAACAGGGTTATTAATTTGTATTTTACAAATTAATATTTACAACATCTCTGAGGGATGTTGTGTTATTATCAGTCATCACTGTATCCATGCCAGGGATTGTGCCCCCCCCTTCCTTGTGCACCTGGGGACAGGAATATTAGGCGGGGTGAGAATAAAAATGGAACAATCTTCAGATGAGCAGTCCTGGGCTAAGAGTGTTCCACTTTTCGTGACAGGACAATGCCTTCACTTACCACAGATTATTCTAACCGCAGGCCAAGTCAAGAGATTGAGACGCCTTTCTCCTCAGCGTGAGAAACTGAAACCGAGAGAAAGCGGCAGCTGCATCAGTCCCTTGAGAAGCAAAGTGGCCAGACTTCAACTCCCACTTCCAAAATGGCGTCTCCCCAAGGAGAAATGGCGGACCTGGGACTCCCATTGCCGGTTCGAGTCAAAATGGAGGCTCAGAGCCAAGCAGCGAGTGCTTCACCAGAAGGAAATGGGAAATTCCCCAGCGTAAGCCCCTGTAGCGCTGCTGAGGAGCTAGCGAGAGGAGCGTCTGTGCCCAGGGTGAAGCAGGAGCTGGCAGAGGAGCCGCCTCAGAGCTGGGATTGCCAATGGCAGCGGGTGTTGGAAGTGGTGCCCACTCCAGTGGCGGCCTCAGTGCGGGACAACCCACAGTTGCCTCCTCTGTCCCAGGGGGGCAACACCGAGGCCTACCTGGCCACCTTTGAGCGAGTGGCCGATGCTTCTCAGTGGCCTAGAGAGGAGTGGGTAACCCGACTTGTGCCCGTCCTCAGTGGTCAAGCCCAGCAGGCCTATTTTGGTTTGGATGCGAAAGACAAGGGCGACTATGGGAAGGTGAAGGTGGCCATTTTGAGGCTGGACAGCTACATGGCCACAGAGGCCCATCGCCAAGGCTTTCGGCACTTCTGTTACCAGGATGCCGAGGGGCCACGAGGAACGTGCCAGCAGCTCCAGGAGCTTTGCCACCGTTGGCTGAGGCCTGAGAGCCAGACCAAAGAGCAGATCTTGGACCTGCTGATCTTGGAGCAGTTCCTTGTCATCCTGCCGCAGGAAATGCAAGACTGGATCAGGGAACGTGGGCCTGAGACCTGCGACCGGGCCGTGGCTCTGGCTGAGGAGTTTTTGCAGGAGCAGCAGGAGACTGAGAGATGGGCCCAACAGGTATGGGACGTAATCGGCCCCTGTCTTTTCTGGGGGTGCTGAGAGGGTTCCATGGGTTTGCAAACAGGAAATTGAATTCTGTCTAGCAGAAAGGGTGGGGATATTTCACTAGGGGTCTAATCAGCTTTTCATAGTCCAAGAGCAGTGTGAAAAATAGACACGAGGGTGCAAGTCATCTTGAGAACTGTCCTGGCAGATTCCATCTTTCCCTGAATACAGTGGAACCTTGGTTGTCGAACGTAATCCATTCCAGAAGACCGTTCGACAACGTTCGACAACCGAGGCGCAATGAGCTGTCAGCAAAATCCATTGAAAAAATGGAGAAACACACCCCGGAAGCCGTTTGACATCCGAGGCGCATTCAAAAATGGAAGCATTCACTTCCAGGATGTTGCCATTCGAAAGCTGAAACGTTCAACTTCTGAAGCATTTGACAACCGAGGTTCCACTGTATATGTACTTGGGGGGGGGAATACTTACAAACTAATGAGTAACAGCAGATATTGAAATTTTTGCCTCTAAAAGCAGCGTAGATTATGTGTGTTGGATGCACAGGAGACCAATTGAAAATCCGCTGTAGCCCCATGTGGCCAACACAAAGTGGGATGTGGTTTCATCTGAAAGTGGGAAGGTTATGCCTCACCACAGAATTGTTGCGGGGGGGGGGGGGGAGCTTGTCAACAAACTCTGTTCATATACTAGCTGTGGTGATTGCATCACACTCTGCCAGCCTCTTGAGGCACAGGGACTCCAGTTCTTTACTGGTTTCATTCCCTACAAGGCTCTTACTCCACTTTCCTTCATCCAGTGTTTCTGCTCTGATCGAGAAAGCTCTGTGTAATCTGTATGCACCCTGGCTGCTAGCACTTATTTATTCACATCCTTCAGATGATATTATGTTATATATATTGTTATTATATATCCTGCCTTTCTCCCAGAACCGTACATTGTAGTCACTGTCAACATTTGTATGGGGAATCTCGTCACTTGGCCACTGGGAGTCTTGACCACGCTTTCATTTTCCTTCTGGCGAAACATTTCATTTCAAACCCATGCAGTTGAAACTTACCTTTGTGCACCCATAATGGATAGTAAACCTGACTTGTTCAATACAGAAACGGAGCTTCTATGGGCGCCACTCGGCATCAGTTTCCGCGCAAGCTAAATTCAACCGTTTCCCGTTCCGTTCCTTTCAGATAACGGTGCCGATTGAGATGGTTATTGTAAACTCCCCCATTGTAGACCTGTCGGACTCGACACAGAGACATCTTCGCAGGGAAACCAAACCAGCTGACGAGGATAACAGCTTGCAAGGTAATTGCAACAGGAGAAGTGCCTCGGGAGGATGGCTTTTTCCATTTTTGTAGGATTAGGTTTCTGCGATACAGCGCCCTTTAACAAACTGCAGTTCCCAGGAGCTCTGCTTGGCCCTCCTTTCCTTTTGTTACCGGAGATGCCCAGGACTGAGCCCGAGATCGCCGGCATGCAGAGCATGGCATGTTGGTGCCTCAACCTCAAACACCCCTCTCTCTTTTCTCCCAACAGAAAGCTACTTTGCAAGCAGAGCTGTGGCCAAGGAGCTGCACCAGCCTGCAGTGGAGGAGCCGGGAAGGAGAGCTCCGGGAGGATTCGGGGAGGCTGTTTTCCCAAGAGGCGACCCTAGAAGGCCGCACGGGAGCGAGCGCGGTGTGGGGATGCAGCAGAAGGGGGGCTGCCTCTCGGTGCGGGTCATCAAGGACAGGGGGCTCAGAGGGGTCCTCGCAGACCCCGAAGCAAAGCGCCACCTGTGCAAGGAGTGCGGGAAAAGGTTCCGCAAGAGGTGGGACCTCATTCGGCACGAGAGGATCCACACGGGCGAGAAGCCCTACCAGTGCCCGGAATGCGGGAACAGCTTCAACAGGAACACGACCCTCACGAAGCACCTCCTCGTCCACTCGGGGGAGAAGCCCCACCAGTGCGCTTACTGCGGGAAGAGATTCACGCGGAGGTCGCACGTCGTGAACCACCAGAGGCGCCATTCCTGGTAGGGGCTGCCTTCCGTTCCTCTCCTCTGCCGACTCTGGCTGGCCCATTAGCCGCATCTTGTGGGGGTGGGGGTGGCCCACCTTTAGGTGGATGTGTGCCAGCAGAAAGGAAGTGTTGTTGTTGTTGTTGTTGTCTTTATACCACCCTTTATCTGTAGATCACAAGGCAGTTCACAACACCGGACCATAGGGCACACCTCATTTTTAGAGGAGGAAACAAGAAAAAAATATTTTTCTGGTTTTCCTCCTCTAAAAGCCCTGTTGTTGTTTTTTTGTTTTTTGAGGATCAGCTAAAAGTTTTGCAGCTTTTTTACAAAGGGAAAAGCCCTGGCTTTTTTGAGGATCAGCTAGAAGTTTTGCAGCTGTTTTTGCAAAGGGAAAAGCAAAGCTCCTTTTGCAAAGGGGGAAAAGCAAAGAGGAAAAGCCCCATTTTTATGGGGTTTAACTCACATTTCTGAAAAATCTTAAGGAAAGGGAGCCATTTCTACTGTTTCCAGACAGATAAGCTAATCAGCCAGTCACATGTCGCTGGGGAAACAAACAACCTCCCTCTGCAGCACATTCAACAAAGGAGGGCGGGGCTGAAAGGGAGCCAGGACTCTTATCTCACTCCTGATCTCTTGCTGATCAGCTGCTGAGCGGGGTCCTTTCAACACTCCCTTTTCTCTTTGTAAAATAAAAAGCACAATCTGCTTTTGGCCCCTGGGCAATTCAGCTCCAGGGACCACCATTCGCTCCATAAGACGCACAGGTATTTCCCCTTACTTTTCAGGAGGGGAAAAGTGCGTCTAATGGAGCGAAAAATACTGTACATAATAAAACTAGCAGCAGCCCAATAATCCCCACCCACCCACAATGACAAAGGCATTGATGTCAATCAGCCGAAGACCTGGCGGAAGAGGAATGTTTTTGCCTGGCACCTAAAGGTGTATAATGAAGGCACCAGCCGAACCTCCCTGGTGAGAGCATTCCACAAATGGGGAGCCACTGCAGAAAAGGCCCGTCCTTGTGTTGCCACCCTCCGGACTTTCATGGAGGAGACACACGAAAAAGGGCCTCAGAAGATGATATCAGGGTCCTAGTAGGATCATATGGAGAGAGGCAGTCCTTGAGGCATTGCGGTCCTGAGCCGCATGAAGAGGGTGGGCTGAGAAACCTGTTTTGACTGTTGGTTGTTAGGAGACCCCCTGTTCCCCTCGCAGAGCTCCAATTCCCAGAGCGGTGTAACAGTCGCTTCCTCTTCCCAGGGAGTGTTGGGAATTGTAGCCCCGTGAGACGAGCAGGCCTCATCTAACAACTCTCAGAAAACCCTTTTTAAAACTACAGTTCCCAGGTTTCTTTTGGGCAAGCCATGTTACTTTATTGGCATGATACTGCTGTCAATTGATAGTGTTCAGCTGTGTGTGTGTGTGCTTGTTTACATGTAGGCGAACATTCAAGCAAGCCACCCCTCCCTTTGTATTCTGACGTGGTACAACCCAGGAACATCGGTTCCACGCTTTCTGCGTTCAAACTTGGCCTGAATTAGGGATAGTACAGTCGGTAGAGCATGAGGTTCTTAATCTCAGGGTTGGGGGTTCGGGTCCCACGTTGGACAAAAGATTCCTTCATTGCAGGGATTTGGCCCTTGTGTTCCTTTCCAACGCTACAATTCTGATTCTATGTACAGTATTTATCCCACCTTTCCTCCAAGGAGCTCAGTGTGATGTACATAGCCCCGCCCCTCTCCATTTTTTCCTCACAACAACCCTGTGAGGTAGGTTAGGCTGGGAGTAAGTAAGTGACTGGCCCAAGGTCACCCAGGGAGCTTCATGGCTGAGTGGGGATTTGAACCCTGGTCTCTCAGGTCCTAGTCTGACACCAGCCGCCACACTGCATTGGCTGTCATTATGGACCAAATTGACAAGAAAAACAAGGATTGAATTTCTGGTTTCTTACGATAACACACCTTTCTCCTTTTGTTGCAGCCAAGGAAGGTCTTGACGAAGTTCCCGCTGTCTCCTGTTGGTGCGACAGATTTGAGCAGAAAGCAAAGGAATTTACTCCTGTTTCCAGAGGCGAAGAGGCTGCAGCCGGGTGTTTGCGCTGGGAGGCTCGGAAGGCAGGCTGTGCTGTTGGCAGAGGGGTGGCTTCTAGAGCATTTGTTGCTTGTGTGCATCTCGAATCTGATGGTCCAAGGATGTCTGAGGGCAAGCAGCTTCCAGGGGGTGGGGAGGGGTGGGGGATAAGGGTCTGTACTACCCGTTCTGTCATTTGGCGAAGTCGTGAAACTGTGGGAGCATCTTAAGAGAAAGGAAAACTATCCATTGTCATCGGATCCAGAAAGGCAGCCCTGGGTCAGGTTTCATCTATTTATTTAACATCCTCATGGGATCACTTGCTGGAGCTGAAGGTAGAATATGTATCAGGACATGGGCAGGAATCTGAGCACAAACCAGCAGATGCCACTGGGAGGACTGCAAATTTTGAGCGGCTCCCTCAACATTTTTGTATCCAAGCAAGCTTTGCCATGTCAGAAGTACACTTTCAGCACTTTGCTGTACCCATGCCTGAAACTGACGGTTCGCATCATGGCAACAGCCCGAAACTGGAAGGCACAGAAGGGAAGAGTGCTCTTGCAGGTTTCCCATGTGCATCTGGGTAGCCACTGTGAGAACAGGATGCTAGGTGAGAGATTGGCCTTTGGCCTGATTTAGTAGGCGCTTGTTTTGTTCTTGAGCATTTAAAAGGCAAAATATGCTCCAGGAGCAGAGGAGCATGCTGGACTCGCAAAAGTGATCCCTGTAATGGAGCCCCGGGGGGGGGGGGGAATAGGGTACAGCCTAACTCATGTATAAACTCCAGGCCTTGAGCTGGAAATAGGATTGCCAACTGACCAGGAAAAGCAATGGCCAAATGTGTTCTTGTGCCTTTATTAGTGGCTCTACATGCATAAAATGAACCAGTTTCTCAGCATGGGGATAACACTACCAGTTGTGAATACCTACACATCAGGCTGCTGTTAAAAGCTTACAAGTGCAGCGGCTGGTTGAAAATTTGGCAGCCCAGGTTGGAAAGGGAGGGCTGGATGGGGAAATAGGAAACGTCCCAGCCTCCCATTCTGGGCAATGGATCGAGTTGCTGAACACCTTACAGGGTCCTGATGTGATTCCTTGGTGCACGGCTTACTACTTATGCAGGATAGTGATTGTGCCCCTACAGGTTGAGTAATGCACGGTGTAACTGACTTGGCTGTCGGTGGTGTATTTTAACTTTTAACTCCCTAGAAATGGAAAATCACCGGCGCTTCTGTTTATTTAATAATTTATTTCCCAGTTTCCCAAAATGTGGTTCATAAACCACTTACAAAAAAGTTTCAAACATTAAAAAAAATCAAGACATTGGTTCTAATAAAACCTGGCAACAGTTGCTGCTGTTCCCTAAACAGGATGCCTCGTGCTATTCAAGGCTCTCACAGTCCTGTTCTGTCAATGGTTGCGATTCCTAAAAGAGCAGAGCAGAAAAACACAGGGTTGTGTGTGTGTTTTTTTAACATGTTATTTATGGAGGGGGAGAAACTGACCTTTCCTAAGTGCAATCTTGGATCTTGTTTTAAAAAGCACAAAACAGATGCAGGCTTAAGCATTTGCAGATCTGTTCACATGGTCATTATGGGTTTTTAAGTTTGTTGGGGGGCTCAGTATATGCTCTTGGTTCCCCATATGGGCTTTATTTTAGCCTCTAGAACTCTGATTATGCTGGGAGAAGATCACATTTTACTTGTTCTGAAAACACAAAGCCCATGACTTAGCACAGATGTGCAAACGTGTAGAAGTCCAGACCAAAGCCACAGCTCCCCTCCCTGGTCATGCCAACTGCTGGGGCTAAGCCATGGTTTGGCTTAGCATTAACATGTGAACTGGGCCTCTATAAAGCAGCTTTCAAGAATTAGTAAACATACCCTCGACATGCTTTAACAGTGAGAAGTCTCTGGCTGAACTTTCATTTCATTCACTTAGCGGCTTTAGGTGTGCCACTATTCACTGAGTCCTCTCCTTTGCAGTACAGTGGTGCCCCGCTAGACGAATGCCTCGCTAGACGAAAAACTCGCTAGATGAACAGCATTTGTCTAGCGGAAGCTGCCCCGCAAGACGAAAAAGTCAATGGGGCTGCTTCGCAAGACAATTTTTAATTATTATTATTTTTAGTGCGAAAACCTCCGCGCTCCATTGCTGCTTCGCTAGACGAAAATTCGCTCTACGAAAAAACTCGTAGAACGAATTATTTTCGTCTAGCGGGGCACCACTGTATAGGGATAATACTAGCCTAAGGGGAGGAATTGTAAGTGCTTTGAACAGAGAAAAAATTTCATGCAAATATGAAGTACAACTATTGTCTCAAGAACCTACTGTATTTTATGTATGGTCCAGAAATATGCCATTTCCTTGTTCAGTATGAGCACCCAGTGCAATAGGCATGATATCAAATTGTCCTAATTTTGACCACATTCCAGGGCACTAGTTGGGAGCCTGTTGTTGGACTCCATTGGCCATCAGCCCCAGCCAGCATGGCCAAAGCGCAGAGATGATGGGAGCTGTATTCCAGCAACACGTGAAAGACCACAGGTTCCCCTCCACTACTCTTCTTCGGTTGCTTTCTCTTGCTCTTCTGGCCCCAATTTGCTCTGCTCTGCCCTTTCAATGTCCTGAATGCCAGTGGCACAGTTCCCACCATTGTCCCAATGCACCGGAACATCCACCCTCCGTGGTTCCCAGCCAGAAAATCCTGGAGGAGGGAGCTTTCCATTCATCTTGCAAGTCTTGATTTCTCCCACCCCTGCTTTTCTTATTTCATAGACATCCTGCTGAATCCTTCAGTCCTTTTATTTAATCATTTCACTTAAGAGAATTAATTATTTCACTCGTGAGTTGCATGATTCTGGGGCTGGGAGCTTAAAAGAGCCCAGATCCAGCTGGGGAAGAAGCAAACACAGGAGCTGATCCAGGGAAGAGGAAGAGGGCATGCTGGGATTTTCGGAAGGTGTTGGGATTCCTGGACACTCTTCCGCTGCTCTAAAGGATGAAAGGTCAGCCATGGACAGCTTTTGCAAAAGCACAGGACTCCTCCTTCACAGCTGCAGCTCATTAGTCCAATGCTCCTGCAGCATAAAAGGAAGGAAACGGATTAACGTGCAAGGAACAACATAGCGGAGTGGAACAGGCGGGGCTTATGTCAGAGGTGATGTGGCCAAATAAAAAAAGGTAGAATTTAAGTATCACAGGCAGGAGATTAACTTTATTGGAAGGAAAGGGAGCTGGTTGGAGTAGAAAGGCATATACGGGACAAGGATGGGCTTATATTATGACAAGGGTTACATCTACGTATCTTAGGGTTTCCATACAGCTGGAATTTCCCAGACATAACCAGAATACTGCAGTCGGAAGCAGTGTCTGGGGGGAAATCGCTAAAATGCCCGGTAAAATCCGGACATATGGAAACCCAGGTCAGCAGTGTCGTTCTTGGCGATTTTCCTTAAAAGTAGCGGGCATTTTAAAATGTCCGTATTTTTAACTGTTTGAAATATGGCAACCCTAATCTATCTGCTTGAACACAATATAGTTTCCAGCACAAACTAGTCAAATATAGAAATAGTGTCTAGAGGCCTTTACCTGGGAGGAGGTGGGATCAGCTTCTAGGTTGCCGTAACAGCCTTTATGGTGACGGACCAGGTCCCCCCAGAGCACAAGATTCTTGCAGCTGGGGGAAAGGGGGAGAAAGCAGGATTTTCTCAGTGTGGTAGCTGGAGCAGGATGGGGCAGGCTCAGTGCCAGCATTTCAAATACTGTCAACCTGCTCCAACCTCTCTTAATTCTGCCAGTGCGCAGGAGGAGTTGCTTACCCTGGGCATTGCCCTTCGATTGGCAGGAAGTGAAGTGGCTCTTTCTCTAGGAAAGCCCGAGACAAACAAGTCATATGAGCAGCCATGGTGCAGCCAGGGTGGAAGCAGTGCAAGGGGATGTCATTGTCACCATCCTGCAGGGGGGGGAAAATCCAAAATACAGCCCTCGACTCCTTCTAGCTTAATCCCTACTCCAATAACAGACACAGGAGGAAACAGCACCAATTCCTCTCTCATAAAGGTGTACAGCAATTGCTGTGTTTTCCTCCTACTGTCAGAGGCAGGGTTCCTCTGGATATCACCTGCAGGGAATCACCAGGGAGGAGAGTAGTGCTGCTGCACTCAGGCCCTGCTTCCCGGCTTCCCAGAGGTATCTGGTTGGCCACTGTGAGCACAGGACTGGACTGCATCGATCTTCAGGTTGATCCAGTAGGGCTTTTGCATTCTCCGACAGCCAGTGTGTCCTGACTTCAAAGTTCCTATTCCCCCAAATTCAAATCTCCCCCAGATTATTTCAAAAGTCAAGCAACGAACACTCATTCCACAGATCTCACCTCTCAAACCATCCAGGAATGCCGGCTTCTAGCCCTCATTCCCTGCCCCACTCACTCCAATCCATTCTGCTGCTAAAGGAGAGGCGGGGAACCTTTTTGGCCCTGATCTTTTTTGTCCCCCTACCCCTGCGGCCCAACTTTGACAGGTGTCAGGAGCTGGAGTCAGGGGCAGGCCAGCAATAGAACATCTGGTGTCAATGAAGTTAACTCTTTATTCAAAAAAAACCCTCAAAACAATGCAGGCCTAGTGATCACAGCAACTCTTCCCAGTAGGTCTTGCCTCAAGGAGGCAATTGTGAGGACTGAAGGTCTCCGTCTCCCCACCATTCTCTAAGGCTTTTACCTCAGGTCCTTCCCCAGGAACCTGAGGCTCCTTAGTCTTGTCTCTCTTTGCTCCACCCTCTTCATTCCTCTCCATGTTCTGGGAGACCAGAAGAAAGGGGGAGACTCCCTGGCTTCTTCAGCAGCCTCCCCACACTCTGCCTCCTGACTCCCCTCTGCTTCTGCTTCTGCTTCTGGACTGCTCTTTGCCACAGCCTCTTCCTGCTCACCAAGCCTTGTTCCCTCTTCAGCTTCCGACATCTCCCAGTCTGCTCCCTCTGACCACTCACAGTCATCGCACCACCACTCCCCAGGCTCTGAGCCTTCTTCCCCAGCTAGTGCCACTCCTCTGCATCCAGCCAGTCCATGAAGACAGGTGGGTAGGATACCAAATACCCTAGACCCAGCATTACCTGGATTTTTTTCAGACAGATGCTGCAGCGTTTTGGAGTAGCCACATTCACCTCTGAAGCCTTCACCCCCTTGGTCTTGACAGCTCGGACCTGCCCAAAGGCCACCGGCATGTGTAGCGGAGGTTCCAAGCCTGCAGGGAAGTCCCTGCAATATTCCTGCTTGAGCCAGCGAATGGTGAGGGGCAGACGGCACCAAGGAGCAGTTTGGAGCATGTGGGCTAAGACACGCAGGTGGAAGTCAAACTGACGCTCCCGTGAAGTGCGCCTGGTCACGTGAGTGAGGCGGCGGGAGGAGTGCGGATGCTGCCAAGCCCACTCAAACTGTGGGAGAGAGAGGAAATCAAAGGAGATTGCTTAGGTTTGTGGGGGGCTAGCAGTTGTGGGAAAAGGAACCCCACTGCTAAAAAGGGAAGGGAAGGTGAGCGGAAATTGAGAAGGGCCTTACCCGCAGAGCAGCCACATCAGAAGGGAAACCGTGGATGATCAGCACCATGTCCCTGCAAGGAGAAAGGAAGGAAAATTCGATTTCCCAGCATGCACAGCCTAGAAAGTCTAGTTCCCAGTATGCACTGAAGTCTCCTCAGGATGGTTGGCTTAGAAAATGGACATACTGAGATGGAAGACATACTGTAGACAGAAAAGGAAATTTTGAAAGTCATAGCTCAGTAGTAGAATACGTGCTTTACAAGCAGAAAATCCCAAGATCAATTTCTGATATGTCGACTTAAGGCTGGCCTGGGAAAGCCCCCCTCCATCCACCAAGTATAAAACCCTGGAGAGGTGCGGCCAGTCAGTGGTCGACAACTACTGAGCTGGATAGGCCAAAGGTCTGACATGGAATAATGCAGCTTTCTTGGCTGCTATGCATTACCAGGGACCACGGCCACTTGTCTTCCAAGCCCCACCGCGTCGCTTCCCGCCGTTGTGCTGATTGATGCGTCGCTCGGGATTGACAGTGAAGCCGACGTAGACTCGGCCATGGTAACGAGGGTTGGTGCAGTACAGAAGGTAGACCCCAAAGAAGTTGCACACTTCCACCACCATGGCGACCGCCAAGGGCTCAAGCACGTCCGAGCAGACCTACAAGGATGGAGAAAGCAAGCGTTAGGCAAAGAGTACCGCTCTCTTCTGTTGTTCCTCTCTCATCTCTGCTCTTCCTTTGCTCCGATGCCTTCCCGTTTTCCACGCCGCTCAGTATAGGGCTGCCGCCTCTTATCCTGGCAGGGCTCCTTTTCAAGAGATAGGTGCAGGGAAGAAATCCAGCATCACTGCCTCTCCATGGAGGGGAGACTTGGACATGTTGGGCTGCTGCTTGTCAACACAGTTCTTGGAGGAAGAGCGGCCCAACGAGGGTTCTTTATTGCCATAGAGGGGAGAGCTGCACCTACTGAACCTCTGCCTGCCATGCAGCACACCGGAGCACTACCAAAGGAGAGCTGGACGCTGCCCTAGCGCTGTATTTCCCCCAGGAATATAGTTTTTGCTTCAGCATTTCCCATCATGCCCTGCGCCTTTCAAACAGAGGTCCCTCCCTTTGCCATCATGCTCCGCCTTAGCCTATCCGCAGTTTCCCATCATGCACTGCACCCCATTTTTCTGTCCCCATCTCGGTCCGCTAACTATCCGTCAACCTTCCTCCTTAGGTCCGGCTAATATCGTTTCTTTTGAATTCGGCCTTGTTTGCATTCTATTGGCTGCGGCGAAGACATGCCCCACCCACGTGGGCAACCTCCCGCGAGAGGAGCGGGTGACGTCACGGGGTCTGCAGGGAGCATAGACATATTAAGAAAATCTTTAAGAGGTCTAATAAGAACTAGTGTCAAAGAGTAGCCGAAAACATTTTTTAAAGTCTATAATTCTACATAAAGGCGCTTTTTCATAACGTAGTTTTTCTTCATTTTCATCTTTAAACTGTTTAAAGAGATATATCTTTGTTTACATTTGAGAATATGGCTTGCAACAATTACAAAAAAAATAAAATAAACAGTCAGATAAACGTTTCTGAATATTTTAACGAAGCGGTCAAACATGGAGGCATATAAATGAATATGTAACATATAAATGAATATGAATGAATATGAATATAAATGAATATAACATATAAATGAATATGAACTAGAGACATATAATGAACTCCTCTGGGGCTTACACAGAAGTAAGCCCCAATTAGTTCAATGCGTCTGAGTCACAGTTACAGGTGGGTAGCCGTGTTGGTCTGCCATAGTCAAAACAAAATCGAAAATTCTTTCTAGTAGCACCTTAGAGACCAACTGAGTTAGTTGCTGGTATGAGCTTTCGTGGTATCTGAAGAAGTGTGCATGCACACGAAAGCTCATACCAGCAACTAACTCAGTTGGTCTCTAAGGTGCTACTAGAAAGAATTTTCGATTTTGTTCTGAGTCACAGGCATAGGATTGCAGCCTAAACCTGCGATAGGCTCAGGGTGATGTCACTCTATTCCTAATTTCTTCTCTTAGATAATCAATAATAATGATAATGATATCGATATATACTTTGCATTCACATTTAGAAGAGTAAGTTAATTCAATTTTCCCCCAAAAGACTGCGGCGGTGGGGCAGCTCTACCTTATTCTTTCTCTACGGTAAGATAAATTACGCGGAAGTGATGCAGGCACGCACGACTTTAGGTCGATGTGATTGGTTAAAGGAGACATGGGGCGGATGTGACGTATGCCATAGGCGGAAGTGGGGCGTTTGGTGGTTCTCTTTCATCTCGGGCGCTTCCCTGGGCAGGATGGAGGCGTCTGGCGCTCTTAGCGTGGAGGCCTTGCGGGAGCGGCTGCTCCAGGGGCTCGAGGCCGAGCATGTGGTAAGCGGGGCAGCCCCCCAAGGACCTTTGACACACCCCTCTTTCTCTGAAAAAGAAGAGGCCGCTTCCTTTGTTGGAAGAGCCATTCTGTCTCCTTTCCCTGCGTGGCTCCTGGACGCTCTTTATTCTCTCACAGCGCCAGCCTGGTCCGGGTTTGCTCGGAAGGAAGGGCTGCTGTGTTTAGTGAGCTTACTCCAAGGAAAGTGTGCACAGAAATATAGCCTCACACTAGTTAGGTGTCAGCTGCAAATCTTGGCAATTAAAATATTGGGATCTCAACTGAGGAGTGCAAGGAAAGAGATAAGTAATGCATCTGATAGATATCAAATTTTGTCTAAAAAGAGATCAAACCAGAATGACTATCACCTATATTCTAGGACCTGTGGGGCACCTTTTAGCATTGTCATAAGCGTGTCTGCTAATCCTAAGTGTTTTCCACTGAGCCTGCTGGGATTTGCTTTCTATAAGTGTACCTAGGATTGCAGCCTTGACCAGCTTTGGGTGGTTCTGTAGTAAGATTAAGAAAAGTGGGTGTGCCCTTCTTAGTAGGGACCGTCACTGTTTCTGTTGTACGCCTTGGTACCCATTATGCACACACCTTGGTACTTGGCTTGACTTGCTTGCTTTGTATTTTCATGACACGCAGGTATCTTACCCTGAAATGAATTTGGAGGGGGAGGGGTGGCCTGCATTGACTTCTCTTCTAAACTCTGTATAATCAACCTTTTCCTCATCCCATTACACAAGGAGGTAGAAGACACAACCCCTGGACGCTGTGCCACAAGCTTCAAAGTCCTAGTAGTTTCCCCACGATTCCGAGGAAAAGCCCTGTTGCAGCGGCATCGGTAAGTAGGGAGAGGATGAGTTAGCATAGCTAGGGGGACTCTCTTCTCCTCTAACTAGTTGGCAGTGTCTCTTTAAAGATTCAGAATCTTGAGTCAAAAGACTCCCAAATAAAGTATTCCTTGTATCTCCAACCCGCTCTTGTCGGTGCTACAGCTTCATGTGCTGTTCCTTACCCAGCAACTTCTCCCTTCCATGGTTGTTTTATTCTTGCATTTACTTACATTTCTATCCCACCTTTGCTACAGGGAGCTCAAGGCAGATCACATGCCCCCTGCCTGATTTTACCTTCACAACAACCATGTGAAGGAGGGTCAGGCTGAGAGTGACTGGCCCAAGGTCATTCCGTGAGCTTCATGGCACAGCAGATGTTTGAATCTGGGTCTTATCCTAGTCGAGGGATGGCGGCCACATCAAGCAACCCATCTTGAACGTGTTTATATATATAGATTGTGTGCATTATTCATCCCCCCCACAATGTTGCTTGAATTTTTTATTCAAACAGACTGAAAGCTTTACTTGGAAATTTTATTTATTGGAGTACTTGTAAATGTTCAGACATAACAATTCAATAGCATAGACTTCCCTTACATTGCTTAAATTTTAGGGGTGGGGGAAATGAAGGCACTGAAAACTAACATACTAACAGCCCAAAGTGCTGCATATTAAATACAGATGTTTCATTTTATAGTGGTATGAAAAAGTTAATTACGACTTTGAAGTCAACCAATTTGACTGGTATTGTATCCATTCCCCATGTTACTAATCACATCTGCAGCCATTCATTTTTGGAAATGTCAAAAAATTTCACAGAGAAGAGTGGTGAAACAGTTTCTTCACCACACCATTGACTTCTTGAATTAATCTGTTTGATTGCGTGCATTAGAAGTTGTTGCTGGTAGCTAAAAATGGCCAGAGTGGTACTTTAAAAACTTACATTACTGACTAAGATGCCGTCTAGAAGCAAGAATGCCCTTGGATTTTTGCCTATTTCCATCTCCTCTCCCCACCTTCCCTAGGCTGGTCAATGAAGTCTTAGTGGAGGAGTTGAAGCACATTCACGCCTTTGAGCAGAGAACGCTAACGCCAGAGCAGTGGGCGAAAGAACAAGAAGCTAAGTGAGAGAGGAGCTCCTCTGCCCTGGAAAAGAAGGCGGCGGCAGCCCAGAGACCAAAACAAACCCCCAAGGGGATGGGAGAGGCAGCTGTGGAGCAAACATATGCAGGCGTGGGACCCACCCAGGTCTCTCCAGTGGGAAAAATAGGAGGACTTGGAAGAGCATGTAGCAGAAAATAAAATGTAAAACCAGTTTCCTTGTGTGTTATATTAAGCATTCCTACCTGTTGGACTCTGCTCTGAGCATCTCTGAAGCCAAATTCTCTAAACAAAGATAGGGAACCTGTGATGCTCCAGGTGTTGCTGGATTACAAACCCCATCATCCCTGGCCATTGGACATTCTGGTAGGAGCTGATGGGAGTTGGAGTTCAGCAACATGGAGGCTCATAGCTTTTCCACTCCTGCTTTGACAATACCTTCCTATCCTGCGTGTTTCAGATTTTTAGGGGGGGCAAAGGGAATGGGGCACTAAGTAATTTTTTCCCTTTAACTATAGGTGAAAAGGTTCCAGCTACATTTTTTATTAAGTGTGCAAACTAACACTTTGTTTTTGTTGGTACCTCATTGCTTGAGAGACACCTCTTCTCTTTCTTTCTTTCTCTCCCACCCACCTGCCATTGATTGCTAAAAGAAGTCTTAGCCCTTAAAAGAAGCAGTAAATGAGGTGGGATTGTTCTTGCAAATATAGAGTAAGATTTTAAAGTCCCAGGAGACAGAAGTTGACCTCAAGGGTCATCTAGTCCAAACCCCTGCAATACAGGAATCTTTTGCTCAACGTGGGACTCAAACACATAACCCTGAGATTAAGAGTCTCATGCTCTACTGACTGAGCTAGGGAGACAGAGAGAGGATGGCATCTGGGTGTAAAACAGTGGTTCCCAAACTTTCCCGACCACTTGAAAATTGCTGAGGCTCTTGGTGGACCACTTAAAATGAAATTTCCAACTGTTATAGCAATTGTAATCTGTTGTGCTAGCGGTCCGTGGATGACTGCAGTTTGGGAACCCCTCTTATGCTGCCCTCTAGTGGTTAAACAAAACAACTGTAGAAATACGGCTTGGTGTGACTGGCTACCGCATGTACTCCTATGACAAAAAATGGGAATAGTAGGGTTTTGATTGTGTTTGCTGTCCTCTGGGTGCTTAAAAGATGAGCTTGTATTATCTGATTGCATTCTGGATTGAGGGGACGGGGAGGTCAGGCCATTTGGTATTACTAATTTCTAGCCCACCTTTCTGGAGGAGGTCTCTGTGATGTTTAAGAAGAGGTTAAAAATAAGTACTAAAGTACTAGGCAAAACCCCCTAGTACTGCCACACAATATAAGAAAACTTGATTGATCGTCGTGAATTCTGACTAATATCCGTATAAACTTGACATATGACAATACTTGTAAAGAAACAAGCGTACTTTATTAGGCAATGCACACTTGCGGTTGTTGCAGCATACACCTTAAAAAGATAGTTCCCTTCTCACACATAGGAGGGAATGTCTCTTCTAAGAGAGCCCTTGCTACCTGCTTTTTAAAAAGAAGTACTTACTCTCCCCCACCTCCTGCAAGTTGCTGGCCAATAGAAATGTACCCCGGCCTAGTTAACCAAAATGTTCAGCTGACTGTCATTGAAACATTGCAGCCCTGGTTAAAACGTGAGACAAGACCACTGCCCTCGAGAAGCAGGAAGGTGGTCCTACAGCACTTCTACAGAAACCCTGAAGGTGGGTAAAGTTTTCTCAGAGGAGGCAGCAACATGGAGTCGGTGCCGTGCATCTAATCTGGGAGGCAACACGGAGAAGGGCACCAGCAGGTCGTGGGGCAGAGAGGCGTGCAAGAACTTGGCAAGAGGGTGAGCTTAGTGCTGCCCAGGCAGAATCAAGGCAGCAGGTGGAACCTGGCTAGCCAAAAGCAAAGCCCATTTGGAGCTGGCAGGCTGACTTTCTGCCCTGAGTTTGGGGGGCGGGTGGTGCTTAATAATGCCCTGAGGATCCACCCGTTAAAAAAAACTGAAGGGTTTAAAAAAGACCAATGAAACAAAGTCCAGTATGACCGATGGAGAACAGCTATTGGTTGGGTGGCAGCGGAAGGGCGGGTGCTATTTCTTCACAATCTGCTCCAGCTCTGAGATGCGCCGTTCCTGTTCTGAGACAGTGGCTTGAAGCCGCTTCAGGTCCTCCGAGAGCTGCTCCAGAGCTGGACTCTGTGGGGGGGGGGGACACAAGGCAAGCTTCAGTTCTGACCCACAGCAACCGGTTCTTTCCAACTCTCTCCCTTATTCTGATGCCCCCTTGGCCCAGACCCACTGGCCCAGTTCTGGTGGCGTCCCATAATCTAGGTCTCGGGCTCTCTCTCCCCTTCTTACCCCTGGCGCTGTCCCTTCGTGGGAATGCTGGCTTCTTTTGGGCCCTTGCAGGAGGGTCTGGTTGACCTTGAACTCCCTGGTCTTCTGGGGCGTGTAGCCGTCCTTGAGGGAGATGAGAATGGGGCTGGCGTTCTTCCCTGACAGCCATTCTTGGGAGGTCAGGGCAGCGTCTGGGCCAGCTGTGTCAGGATACAGGTCCTCTTGGAACAAGTCTGACTGCAGAGAAGGCACACAAAGACACAGGCTGAACAGAAGGGGCAGATCGATCTAAAAGGGACCTCCCCCTCTGTTAATGGGAACAGAGAGCAGCAGTTCCTCTCCCTCAGGGGGACTCTTCCTGGGCCGCTCTGTCCACCCTTCTGTCAAGGATTTCCTGAAAAAAGTCCCTCCAAACTTCATTTATTTTTATTTTATTTCACGGCATTTACATACCGCTTGAAAGAAGAAAACAAACAAACAAACCCCAAAGTGGTTTATGAAAAGTTGAGAACAACAAATCCAAACTCATACGTCAAGAGGGTAAAATGGATGCCTCAGTTACACAGATCAAGGCGAGAGAATTATTTAGGGGCCACATTCCCTTCTGGGAAGCCTTTGAGGAGCCACATGCTAGAGGTGGGAGGGGCCAGAGACAAAAGTGGGTGGAGCAATAAAATGCAAATTTTGCCTTTAAACAGTAGTTGAGTTTCTGCAAAGACACGATGTGGATCTCCCCATCCTCCGCGATTTACAGTACCCGGGAATCTCAGCTTACCTTCCGAGGCACAGTCATTGCAATGGGTTCACATTTCCTCTCGTGGAGCTTGTAAAACCTGGGGGAGGCAAGAAACACTTCTAGTAAGGATAAGCCTTGGAGGGGAGGGAGACGAATGCCCCTAAACTAAAGCCAAAGAACCCAAGGTGTTTTGTTTTTGCCTTGATCAGGGAGGTAGGGCGGGGCAGTGGTTAGAGAAGCATTGACCCAACATGGGCTGGGCTGATGGGAGTTGTAGTCCAAGACGTCTGGAGGGAGGGTGGATCGGTGTTTCAGGCCAGGACTAGCAAAATGGGGGTTCAAATCCTCACCCAACTATGAAGCTCACTGGGCCAGTTACTGTTTCTTAGCCCAGGAATGGATAACCTGTGTCCCTGTGGATGTTGCTGGACTCCAGCTCCCATCAGCCCCAAGCTAGCATGGCCGATGGTCAGGGATGATGGGAGTTGCAGTCCATCAACAAATAGAAGGCAACGGGGCAGCTAAGTTTACCTGGTAGGGTTGTTAGGAGGGATAAAATGAGGCAGGAGGAAAGGGAACGGGAATGCCCTCCTTTGTGCGCAGGGTGGGAAGAGGAAGAAACACGAACGCATTCACAAAATACCTGGCAATCTCGCACTTGCTGACATCCAAGCCCCGCTTGGGCATCCAGCCTCCTCCTCGCTGCGACTCCTTGGAGGTGAACATGGATAAGTAGTGCACAAAGGGCGCCTCTCCCGTGAGCTCAAAGTAACGGATGCTGCTGTCTCCCTGCAACAACGCAGGTAAATAAGAGGGTTTCATTCATCCTCGTCATTCCAGAGCTTTCCCAACTGTAAACCCCCCTCTTCCTCCCTGTGAGCTGAGACGCCCTTCTAACAATTCCAGTGAAGGATGAGAAATTCTGCCCTCTCTTTAGAAGAAGTTTCTGCCCCCCCCCCGTCCTCTCTTGAAATGCCGGTTTCAAACTCCCCCCTGCTCTCTTTCCTCTAGCAGATCACCACAACCCCCTCGATTAGCATCTCAGAAATCGTGAACAGCTCCTCCGGAGTTCTGCTTCTAAACACCGACAGCCCCATCCATCCAGGCAGGACTCACCTTGCCGGTCAGGTAAACCACGTTGGTGTCTGGATCATAGTAAGGCAGAAGGACTCCACTACTTGTGTCTATCTCCTGCAGAGTTAATGGCTCCTCAGGTTTCCTCTGCAGAGTAAAAGTGAGATAGCAAGTTAAATGTAAGTGGGTGGGGCCAAGAGTCCAAGGAGGAAGAGAGGCTTGAGGACTAGAAATCCCAAGTCGAAGGCAATTCTGCTTATGCAGGAGAAGCATATATTCTCATGTGGTAGGTATCCCCATCACTGGATGAAAAGGTTCTCGAATCATAAAACATGGGGTTTTATCCAGCAAGGCTCTACTCACTGAGATTAGATAGATAGATTTATTTATAGTTACAGGTGGGTAGCCGTGTTGGTCTGCCATAGTCAAAACAAAATAAAAAATTATTTCCAGTAGCACCTTAGAGACCACCTAAGTTTGTTCTTGATATGAGCTTTCGTGTGCATGCACACTTCTTCACATACACTGAAACAGAAGTCACCAGATCCTTAAATATAGTGAGGGAGTGGGGAGGGGTATTACTCAGAAGGGTGGTGGGAATGGGTGATCAGCTGACAGGTGTGGAAAACCTGTTGAGGACTCTTAACGGCTGCCACTTCTCTTTCCAGTCTATTTCTGAAATTTCTTTGTATAAAAGATTGAGATCTTTTATAGAATGTCCTGGGAGATTGAAGTGTTCTCCTACTGGTTTCTCTGCCTTGTGATTCCTGACATCTGTGGGGACTGCAGTCAACGAAAGCTTAATAAAGTCGTCGTTAGTGGTCTTTAAGGTGCCACAAGCCACCTCTCCGTTTTCGCTGCAACAAACCAACATTCCTACTACTCTTTTGGAATCTGAAACGTATACTACTTCTCTTTTAACAGTTTTTCTTTGTTTAATTAAGCAGAGGAGGGCGGCACAGGTGGTTGTGTAATGCCCCAGCAACATATATCCTTCTATTAGCAAGCCTCCTCTGAAGCGGGGGTGGGTTCACCCTTCTCCGTTATGGCAACAAAATATACGCATCCCGACAACCGGAGAGGACGGCCCTCCTTTCTTCTCACCAGGTCCCACAGCGCCAACTGACGCTCGCTCATGCGGCTGAAGCCCGTTGTAAAGAGCTTCCCGTCATTCACAGTAATAGCCCGGACAGGACGTGAGCCCTCATGTGGGCGGGGCAGCTCCTGTTGGAAGGAAGAAGAGACACGAGGAAGCGCCAGATACAGCCAACACTTTAGCCACACCTATTCCAGGTAGGCTCCGCCCACATCTATAAAGTGCCACTCGATAGGGAGATAGGCGATGCCTCGTTCCCTCCCCGCCATGCCCGATGGGTGTCCCTTGCTCACAGCTTTACAAATTCAGGGCTCTCCAGTTAAATGGGTTGCCACCAGATACCCGATGAAGCATCTCTCCCTGCTTAATCAACTTACGGCCATTGAAGATGTTGCAACGGCTGCAATCCGAGATTGTTTCCCCCCCCCCTTAAAGCACGAGGCGGAGTTATGGGTGATGTTTCTATAGAGAGCCAGTGTGGTGTAGTGGTTAAGAGCGGTAGACTTGTAATCTGGGGAACCGGGTTCGCGTCTCTGCTCCTCCACATGCAGCTGCTGGGTGACCTTGGGCTAGTCACACTTCTCTGAAGTTTCTCAGCCCCACTCACCCCACAGAGTGTTTGTTGTGGGGGGGGGGGAGGGAAAGGAGAATGTTAGCCGCTTTGAGACTCCTTCGGGTAGTGATAAAGCGGGATATCAAATCCAAACTCTTCTTCTTCTTCTTCTTCTAGGTGGCCAATAAGCATTGACAAAAGTGGAGCCTTCGACAAGATGTTGCCACTGCCTTCTAGACCCTCCATTCCATCCCGGGTTGCGGCCAGTCAGCATTGCATGCCCACTGAGCATGCTCAGTCCTAATTACACTACCTGGGAGTGGGGAGTCTTTCTGGTGTATTTCCTTAAAGGGTTTTTTGTTTTTGTTTTTGGGTACTTCTGCAAACATTGGGTCACCCCCCCCCCTACACACACACACACACACACAACTGCTAGCTCCCTCTTATGCATGGGTAGTGCTGTTGGAGTGGCACTGTCAGAAAATCAAGATCACTGTAAGTATTATATATGATATTGCAGCGGGTTGGACTAGTATTGATTTACCGCATTGGCCTGAATATAAGCCTCACTCCCCCCCCCCTCCAAAAAAAATTCTGACCGTGAAAAGTTAAAGTGCGGCTGAAATTGGCGACCTTACAAAAAATGGCTTTTACAATATCGATGCTGAAACAGACATTACGGTAAAACCGAATGGGTGTGAGTGCCTGCGGAATTTTAAGGGAGCGGCTTATATTCGGGTGCGGCTTATATTCGGCCCAATACGGTACTATTATTTAGCTTGCTTCGACTTTATTTGTTATCACCTCTTTATGGAAAATTCAATAAAAAGCTGTTAATAACAAAACAAAACAAAGTATTCTGTGTAGGAGTGAAGAATGAAGCCTGCCTATAAGCCAGGCTTCCTCAAACTCGGCCTTCCAGATGTTTTGAGACTATAATTCCCATCATCCCTGACCACTGTTCCTGCTAGCTAGGGATCATGGGAGTTGCAGGCCAAAAACATCTGGAGGGCCGAGTGTGAGGAAGCCTGATATAAGCTGTGGGACCTCTGATTCCCAGATCAAACAACAGGGGGCAGCTAACTTCAGCTGGCCCTGCCTTGTGGGATTCTGCTGTTGGCAGATCAAATGTTAAGGATGGAGGGACCCTTTAGCTTGGCTTGGTTAGGGAATTGTTCACTTGGTCTTGTATATTGATCTAGATTTGCCCCTCCTGCTGCCACAGGACACAGACTTCCCCAGCCTGCAGCTTGTACTTACATTGGCAATGGCGCCTCCTGCCCGCGGGTCGAACAGCCGAACGCGTTTGTCCCGGCAGGCCGTGCACAGCAGCGACCCGTCCTGGTTCCAGGCCGCGCTGTAGATGGCATCTGGGTGCATCTCGTCCATGGAGAGGGCCGCCTGCCCGACCCCCACGTCCCAGACTGTCACTGCATTGTCACAGCCTGCAAAGGGAGAGCAAGGCCATCAATAACAAAGGACCAGCAATGGAAGGGAGAGACTGTTGCGCGCCAACCAGATTGCGAGTGCGCCGCCTCCTTGGGCCCGCGCACCTGCCGCTCGTTACCTGCGCTCAGCAGGAGGTTCTGCGCCATCGGGTGCCACGCGACAATCCCCACCCGCTTGGAGTGGCCTTCGAGGGTCACCAGAGGATCGCTCAAGGACCGCACGAGGCCAGCTTCAGGCACTGCCCAGACCTGAAAGGAAGCCACCAAAGAGAATGGAGGACATCGGGAGCAAGAGGCATCCCCCTGCATCGCTCCCAGCCATGCCTAGCCCTTACCTGTATCCACTCTTGTATCCACTCTTGCCCATCTGCAGGGGCAGCCAGACCCATAAGCAAACCAGGAAATGGCCTGTTGGGAGCTATATGTTTGCCAGTGTGTGTGATCGGGGTGAGAAACCCCCTCTGGGGAGGGGGCGCACTCCTTGAATTATTGCACCGTGCCATTCCCTGCGAGGTTCTGCATGGCGCTACTCAGGTTGCTATTTATCTGGGCTTACGGGGGGTAGGAATAAATCCTAATAAGGGGGACAGCCCTTCTCACCTACCAGATGAATTCTTTTCTAGGTGACCTTTGGGTTGCATTTGGGTGGTTTTCAACTTTCACTCGGGGGAACAGCCCCTGAAATCAATGGATCTAACTTGATGATGGCCATTAACAGATCCATTCATTTCAATGGGTCTACTATGAGTAAAAGTTAGTTGAAGACAACACTTTATTTCCCCCTTGAAGACCCACCCCCTTGACTTTTGGAACCCTTTCATGGATAGTTGTCTATAAGGTAAATGGCCCCTGGGTGGTTAAGTCCAGTCAAAGGCGACTATGGGGTTGCGGCGCTCATCTCGCTTTCTGGCTGAGGGAGCCGGCGTTTGTCCACAGACATGTGGCCAGCATGACTAAACCGCTTCTGGCGCAACGGAACACCGTGACGGAAACCAGGGCGCACGGAAACGCCATTTACCTTCCTGCCGGAGCGGTACCTATTTATTAACTTGCACTGGCATACTTTCGAACTGCTAGGTTGGCAGGAGCAGGGACTGAGCAACAGGAGCTCACCCCGTCGCGGGGATTCAAACCGCCAACCTTCTGATCGGCAAGCCCAAGAGGCTCAGTGGTTTAGACCACAGCGCCACCCACATCCATATAGTTGGCTACAGTGTGGTGGTGCTGGTAACGCCAAGGTTGCAGGCTCAATCCCCATACGGTACAGTACAGCTGCATCTTCCTGCATTTCAGGGGGCAGACAATATGATCTTCAAGGTCCCTTCTGTGATTCTATCATTCTGTGTGTTCCACACTATTCCCGTTGTATCTGCCTGCCCATCCCATACCTATTCTCCCCAGATCCCTGAGTGCAGGGGAGGGGTGGAGTGACAAAGGGGAGGGTAAAAAAAACAACCCTCAACCTGCACAGGTTCCGTTGAAGCACTGCCCACCAGCACCCCTGTCTGGAGGCACCCTAAGCTCCTCCTCCAACATCTCCCTCTTAAGCCCCACCCATTTGTCTCCTTCCACCCTGCTCTTGGCAAATGAGCCCCCTCCCTCCTCCCTTTTCCCCATCCAGCTGCTCCCACTCACCATTACGCTGCAGTCCTCAGATCCACTGGCAATGATGTGGTCATTGTGGGGGCACCACTCCACATCCAACACTGGGGCTGTGTGACCCGAGACCACCGGGGCTGCCTTATCCAGGCGGCCAGTCTGCAAAAAGGTGGAGGGGAGAGTGGGCCAAGTGTGAGTTTGACTGGGTATATTTCAGGGTCAAAAGGCCAATACTTCATTGAAATCTCTTACTTATTGCCAGCAGCTAGACTTGTGATAAGCCTGGCTTGGGGGGGGGGGACTTGAAAGGGGCACCCATATCTAATTGACTTAATAGAGTTTGGCAGCTGACCCCAGAAGAGAAAGTGGCTGACAAAGAGATGAGACATAAAAGACTCGTTTACAACGGACCTGTTCTTCTGATTACATAAAGAATAAAAGCAACCCTGAACTTTTGCAGACATCCAGATTTTGAGGGGTTGTCCCAGGTCAGTAGTTCTCAAAGGGTGTGGCAGGAGAGGGTGGCAAATGTGGCAGGAAGATTCAAGGAAAAATAAAAAGTAAACACTTAAACAATTCAGTAATATAGTATATTCGGTAATATAGTATAGTATAGCCAGGGCCAGATTTAGGTTTGATGAGGCCCTAAGCTACTAGAGGTAATGGGGCCCTTTATATGTCCAGCTGTCCTTTGTCAACAACAAATTGTCGCTGTTTTTGTGTTGAATATATGCTATATCACAATTTATGGACCTAATAGGTATCTAAAGCCATTTGCTGTATGTAGGTTTTATTTTATTTGTTTTTTATCTTATATTTTGGAAATGTACATCCAGGTTTTTTTTTCCTTTACATTTTTTTGGGGGCCCCCAAGAGAGTGGGGTCCTAAGCTATAGCTTGTTTAGTTTATACGTAAATCCGGCACTGAATATAGCATCAAAATGATTTTTTTGGAACATACAACCAGAAACAGTATCAGCTTTGGTGCTGCCAATACAGTGGTATCTCTGGTTACGTACTTAATTTGTTCCAGAGGTCCATTCTTAACCTGAAACTGTTCTTAACCTGAAGCATCACTTTAGCTAATGGGACCTCCCGCTGCCACTGCACCGCCAGAACATGATTTCTGTTCTTATCCTGAAGCAAAGTTCTTAACCTGAAGCGTTATTTTTGGGTTAGTGGAGTATGTAACCCGAAGCGTATGTAACCTGAAGCGTATGTAGCCCGAGGTACCACTGTACAGCCGTTTGACTTCACTCTGAGAGGCACACTCCATTGTTTCTCGAGTTAATTAATTCACAAAAGACAGTTAAAATCTCATAAATGAACAGTGTTTATTTCCAGTGCCTCTCAATTAAACTAAAGCACTGTCTCCCCCTCTGGTTATGGGCCTGCAATAAACCACATTACACAAACTACCTGGCAGGTACTAGCCCCCTCCCCCCTCACAAAACATGCAAAGGTTTGGAAATCCAGAAGCAGCTCGCCCCAACACAAGCATCTATAATGGCAAGGAAGAACTAGGAGTCCCAGACTCCAAAATTCCCCCAGCGATGACTTGCCAGCATAGTTCCCCCTTCTTCCTGGCAGGTTTTGGCTGCCTTCCCTGACTTTACAGCAGGCAGAAATTGTTCTCAACTGCTTTCCAGTGTTGGCAGATGGCACAGGTTCATGTTTCAAGCAGAGTTGGAGAGGCATTCAAGGTTAAGGCCCCAACTCTGCTGTAACTCATTCCGGTGGTGGCTCTCCAATCCAGATCAGGGTTTCTCAGACTTCAGAGCCGAGATGTGGAACCCTGTGGCCCTCTTGACAACTCTGGACTACAATGCCCATCACCCCTGGCAACTTGCCATGCTGACTGGGGCTGATGGGAGTTGGAGTTCAATAACATCTGGGGCAGGACCTAGGTTCTCTATCCCCTGCTTGTAGAGATTAAGCATATTACATTATGAAGATTAAGCATATTAAGCATATCTGCCATGATGCAGCGCTTGCTCTAGAATTTTGAGGGGTGAGATTTGGCCAACAGATCTTCAGAGTCGCCCCCATTTGTGCAGCCAACTTCTTGCCATTGTCACCGCTAGCTACCCAATCATTCGCCATCTCCTTGCAGGACAAATGGCACACCTTGGAACAGCCTTCCCCAACCTGGTGCCTTCCAGACATTTTGGACCACAGGCAAGGCAAGTAGAAGATGCAGTTGGATCTCCTCACTCTTGGAGGGGGTCAGATGAGAATTGAGTAACAGCCGCAAGGAAGAGGGCCAGGGGGGGTCTGGAGGGTGCACAGCAGTGGCTACCCCTGACACTGGCCCCACCCTGAAATATTATTTGCAGGAATGCAATCCCTTTTCAAAAAGCTGAGGAGCCGACAAGATTGCGTCTCTTCATTTAAAGTTTTAGTAAGGCTTTTATCTTCGGGGGGTGGGGGGGTTTAATGGTGATAGCTTGCTGCCTATTTGCTTTTAAATGGTTTGTGGGTTCTAGCTGCGTTTCATGTACAATTTTATCTGCATGCTGCTTGGAGGGCTCTTTGATCAAGCACTTTATAAATCTTCTGAAGAAATAACCTTTTCCCCCCAGGAGCCAGCTAAGAGAAGAGGCGATGGCAGTAGGCAAAGTGCTGGTTGTCAGGCCCTGTCCTAAGTGCCAGTGGCTAACTGGGTGGCTGGGTTTTTGCAACCCTCCTTGCCAAGTTCTCCTTTCTACTTCTTTTCCGCCACCCCACCCCACCCCACCCCGCTTCAATACTTCCCTTTGCACACAAACACGATAGACATTTGCCACCACCAATTCTCCTCCCCTCCCCCCCAAAAAACCCACACAACTCCACTTCCAGCCTGAAAGAACTGCAGAGTTGACAACGTTTTAGGCAGCCTCTGCTCCTGTGCCTCGAAGGAAAGGTTGATCTGCAGATATCACTGCCACCCTCGGCTATTTTTATCTGTTCAATTTAGGCACCGCTTCTTAGCAAGCTGAATCACAGTAGCAAGTGATCACGTTTAACTCCATGCTGTGAAAACCTCCGCTTCCTGGCATCAGCCTGCTATGAAAGGCACAACAATGGGCCTGGCTGCCTTTAGGTGGTCCCCCCCCCCAAAAAAATCTTTCTCTTTTAACCTATTTTCTACTCTTCTTAAAAATTATTTCTTTCTCTATTATTTTATTTATTATTAATCTATTATTTATTATTTCTTCTCTCCCCCACCCCCACCCTTTATGTTTTTAGATAAAAGTCTTAGTTTGGTTTTAAAAGGGGGGATTAAGTTTTGTATTTTTCCTCTATAAACCTTCATAAAATTTATTTTTAAAAAAGGATCTTGCAACCCTGGGCTACCCTTTTAACGGTCTGTGACCCACAGTTTGGGGAATACCAAGATTTGACCGCAGTGCTGCTTGGTGCCCATTGGGCTTAGCAGGGCAGGCGGCAGGGGAGCTGACAGTAGGTGGCGCCAGAGCCAATGGCATGCAGTTCTGCCCCCAGCTTGGCTGTCAATAAGAAGGCAGGCAAGTGGTGTGATTGGCTGAGGGCAAACTGAGAAGCTGGTGGAGCTGTGCTCCCATTCGCTCTAATGGACCAGCCTCTGTTGTTTGATCAGCCTTATTGGGCTTAAGTTAGCCACCCACACTTGGACTTGTGCCACATGTCCCAATGGCTGCTCTAGTAGATCACCACTCCAGCCTTCTGCACACTGTAAATGTCTCCCTCCCTATCGTTTCTTCTGGGACCGAGTTTCTTCTGCTTGTGATCACCAGGAGATTTGCTTGTCCTGTCCACCCAATAAATGGGCTGGAACCGCAACCTGGGTGGGTGCCCAGCAACCAAATAAGGAACAATGGGCCGACGTCAAGGGCCATTTGCCCCACTGGAAAGGGGATCAGCCTCACTGGGATCAGAAACGCTCACATGGCTTCTCTCTCGCTCCTCCCCTCTCCCCCATTTTGTCGCTCTCAGGAGTGTGAATCCGCGCTCCTCGTTCCCATATCATGCTGGAGTCATGAGACACTTGTGTCCTAGGGGCAAACACAAGATCCTCGCAGAGGAAAGTGTGGAGGGGCGAGGAGGCCCAGCCTCAGCTTTGAGCCTCAGCTTAGTGGCTAAATAAAAAAATGAAGAAGCATTTTTTTGGGGGGGGTGTCCTTGAGTGTGTTGTGACCAGACTGATTCAAACCCACACATGTTGAGAAGTACAGGTGCACTGTCGGAACCTACCAAGACCTCAAATGTGACAAAAAAGATAGAAAATGCCCCAACCAAACAGGAGGGGAAGAGAGTCACTTGTAAACCATGAGGTTTGGGGATCAGACGTAAGCCAGGCATCTAACAATGGCGATTGGTTTCACTGGAAGAACTGGAAAGGATGTGAGGCCTAGAGAAAGGCTGGATCCATCACTTGTTGGCTTCCATTTCCGGGGAATGGTGCAGAGGGGAGTTGGTTTTGGGGGTGGCAGTAAAGGGGAGCATGGAACTGGGGCACAGGCAGAGACAGGGCAGGCCGAGAGAGCTTCACTAGTTACCAAGCGCTCTCCCGATTTCCTTCCCCTCTCTGCCTGCCCCAAACCCACTTCCTCTTTCTCAAGGCCCCATTTCCGCAGCAGGTTCAAACTTCAGGCCATTTAAGGCAAAACAAAAAACCTGTCGAAAGAGATCTGTCGTTTCGGCAGTTTCACAAGTTCCCCATCCCTCCTCCTCTGCGCCGTCTTCAGAGTAACACCCCGGAAAGACACGGGGTGGGGGGAGACCTCAGAGTTAAGATTCATGCATGCAGCTGTCGGTTGGGGGGTGGCTGGGCTGAAAGGGGTTGAATTGTGGTGGGAGATGAGGGCTGAGGTCCATGGGGGTCGGAAGATTCTAGAAAGGCCATCTTTCCATAGAGCGGCTCACATACCTTGGACAATGGCAAGACCAGGAAGGCTCCCCCGCCACTAGCTTCCACAACGATGGCCAGGAACTTGGGGTTGACAGAGCAAAAATTCCCATCCCACGTCATCTGGGACACACGGATGTCGTCGTAACACTGGTCGGCCTTGACCGGCTGCCCATAGACATGGCGGAACTTACTGGACCTCACGACTTTACGGCTCATGGTTCCTGCAAGAACAAAAAAGAGTTTCACTTGTACATTGTGGGGGGCATCAAATCACAATGGTCCCGGGGTCAAATTCCTAGTCCCGTAAGCACTGGTGAGAGTCGCCAGACCCCCTCAACCCAGTATTTATATCTCAGACAATATAGCAGCTTTGGAGCTAGGAAGTCTGATCTTAGCCATGGCCCCTGGTGGTCTCAATCATGCCACCGTTTCAAAGTCACGCAGTTTGCAAGATAATTGAGGGTTGTGCATCCTAGCTCCTTGCCCTGGCAAGATCCCCCAACCAGCAAAACCACACTTGAAGCCTCACAAACACCCCAACAAAAACAGCATTCAGATTCTGGGAAAGATCAGGAGTGGCAGGCAGTTCCACAAGCACTGTGTACGTAGCCCTTTCTGGAGATGCCTGCATGTTTCAAATGAGCGGTATATGCAGCCTGATCCCATGCCTGTAAGAAATAAGCTCCTCTTAAGTCCATATCTGCTCCCCCAATGAGCATGATTTGGTTTGAAAGGCGCCAAACTCTTTAGGTTACCCAAGCAACAAAGCCAAGCCGCGTGTGGGAAAGGGAAGGCAATTTTTTTTTGTGCCCGTCGCATTTATGCATTTGTCAGATCTGCATGCCATATATATATGGGCTTATATTTTATCCTCACAACAATCCTGTGAGGTGGGTTTGGCTCAGGATAAAAATGTGCCCACAGTCACCAATTTCACTTCATCGGGGGTTGGGGTGGAAGCATTTGAAACCAGGACTATCTGACCTAGAACCAAACACTCAATCTATGACACCATGCCTGGGCGCAGGGGACAACAGACACATCACACGCCAAGGGTTGCTAGCCAATGTGACCTGGAAAGAAAATTCTAAATACAGCAAAATCCTGAGCACAGATTAAGCCACAAGAGATTTTTTTAAGTGCTGGTTTCCCATGCTTTAAAATGGGAATAGTAAATTTTGTGACCTGCCTCACAGGGTCCTGTGAATTAGGTATTAAAGGAAGATCATGCAACATGCAGCGTTTTTGCACGTTGAAAAGTGCTTCAGGCATAAAATAATCAATACAAGAGCCCCCCCCCCAGTGCTCTGCCAGCAAAAGTCCCCTCCCCAATTCACTGCCATCTCCCCCTCCCAACCGGAAGGTCCTTTCGCTTAGCCCCCCCAGCCCCAAACTCTCACCTGCAGCCTCTTTTGCAGATGCACCACACAATGAATTGGAGATGGAGCTGTTCAGAGCTTTTTAACAGAGCCATCGCCCTGGAACTGTCAGAGCGAGGAGGGCTGGTCTCTTAAAGGGCCAGCGCTCAGCGTGCGTCAAGCAGGGAGCTCAGAGGCTCTGCTTGTCATATCTCGCCCAACACACACACACAAACAGACACACATACACAGAGCATCCATCTTCAGGTCTCGCTCGCTCGCTCCCCCATCTCATTTCCTCTCCCTACATATTCTTCATCCTTAACGTTACAGAGAACTGCTGATACGTTTGTGCTAAACAGAGATCGCCAAACGGTTTGGAAAGGATGCCTTGTTAAACCAACTATTTGGAAAGGTTGCAGGCTGCACAGGTCTCTTCGCTCCTGCCTGAAGGAACAGTTCGCCTCAGCCCGGCGGCTTTTTGGTAACATTATAATCGGATAGCATGTTAGCTGTTACCTGCCTTATCTTTCTAAAAATGTGTGCACATGCCTTTGTATACTTTTGCTTCCTTGCTCACACCCATCCTTTGGTAATAAGCAAGGCTGCATCGAAGCCTAGGATTCCACAGTAGCCCAAAATGTAGAAGGTGGTACAGGAGCAGAATTCAGCTCCTTAAAAAGCAATGCTTTCATTTTTAAATAAATCCCCAAATTTCTAAGCCTTGTGGCTCTGAAGGTATGTACCGTGAGTTTGGTGGCCAACACCAGCAAACAGATCTATATCACTACAACATTGTCCCCACGTGTCACCCGCTGAGAGCCCAAGGATTTGCAAAAAAAAAAAAAATTAAAATACTAATGTTCTTTTATGGTTGGGGGTGGTCCCCTGAATGGGCAATTCACCTAAATTCTTGGAAGACTGTAGCTGCAAATCCTATGCACACTTAACTTGCGGTAAGCTCTATATTACAAAGTGGGGCTTATTTCTGAGTAAATGTGCATAGAACTGTTATGTGTGTGAGGCTATGTACATATAAGGGGCTTAAAATGCAGCGAGGCAACACACACGCACACTTACACACTTCCAAGTTGCGTTTGCATGTTGCTGTACACACCTAGAAAGGGGAAGGCGGTATATTAACCCAACAGACATGACCTGTCTGGTTTCCCCTGTGCATGCAACCCCATATCCTCTTCACAAGGCTGTCAACTGTGTGCATGTGCAACAGCTCCCTCAAATGTACACACCTCAGTTTAACTGCAAAGTGAATGTGGCTAACGTTTTCAAATCAGATGGCAGCTGGTTTGAGAGAAAACTCACCAAACCAGAGTTTTTCTCAATAAACTACAGGATGCACGTGAGTTCTAGCTAACGTCACATGCACTCAGCTTCAAACACTTGTAGTGGGAGCACACTGGAGATGGAGTAAACAGCAATGTGTACACAGCCTGAGAGAGAAACATCCGTTTTTGCAGCTGGAATGAGCCGACAGAGGGAAAATTAGGGGTGCAGAGTTTTCTCACATGGAAGGGGCTACCCAAGTTGCTTCCTGGAGGAATCTGCTGCCTTGTAGGATGGCCTGATGTTTGCTTCCACAGATGCTTTACTAAAGCTACTTTCCCAAAATGCTTTGCTGGCTGGGGCTGATGGGAGTTGTAGTATGGCACCCATCAGCCATATACTGTATAGATACAGTACAGTGGTACCTCGGGTTACAGACGCTTCAGGTTACAGACTCCGCTAACCCAGAAATAGTACCTCGGGTTAAGAACTCTGCTTCAGGATGAGAACAGAAATCGCATGCCGGCGACGTGGTGGCAGTGGGAGGCCCCATTAGCTAGAGTGGTACCTCAGGTTAAGAACGGTTTCAGGTGAAGAACGGACCTCCAGAACGAAATAAGTTCTTAACCCGAGGTACCACTGTATATATGAACCAAATTATCAGTCAAAACAAAATAAAAAATAAAAAAATTCCTTCCAGTAGCACCTTAGAGACCAACTAAGTTTGTTCTTGGTATGAGCTGCTGTGTGCATGCACACTGCTTCAGTATCTGAAGAAGTGTGCATGCACATGAAAGCTCATACCAAGAACAAACTTAGTTGGTCTCTAAGGTGCTACTGGAAGGAATTTTTTTTATTTTGTTTCGACTACGGCAGACCAATACGGCTACCTACCTGTAACTCAAATTATCATAGACACTGCAAGTCTTCACTCTTCAGGGCTCTTTCCTTCAAAGGAAACTCAGCTTGGTAACACTGCTGGAGGAAGAGGGTGCCATGTAACAACAGCATTGATTTTGGGTGGGCAACCTCTGGGGGCAGCTTGAGAATTTTGAAGCCAGAGGAATTCCTGGACAATATTCCCAATGGTTAGAGGTATTCCAATCCTCAACATAGCCCCATGCCCACTCTAACTACAAGACATTGGATAAAGCATGCAAAATGTTGACAATTACTGTATAAAACTAAACTCATGCAAATCCAATCCATTTCACTTTTTTATTTTTGGCACAGAATTGTAATTGCCTGGAGGCCAGGCTTTTATTTATTTAAGCACGGCCTCACTGATAGGCAGAGAAATGTTATTTAGGCGTTCATTCCTGATGAGTCACCAGGTCAAATCTGTTGCTGCAAGAAAGCCAGGAGTTCTGTGGCACCTCTGAGACTAATGCATTCATTGTGATGTGATCTTGCATCCTAGCTAAGAGTAGAGTCCTCTTCAACAGATGGCATCAGACAAAAGACATCTGATGCTAGGATACATTTGTTTAAGATGCCAAGGCCTCTTTTTGTTTTGGGGTTTTGTTTTGCGGGGAGGGGACGGCTAGGGGGTTGTGTGGGTGATGGTGTATCAGCGAACAGAAGACGACAGTGCAGAGAAAGAAACTAAGCAGCCCTTTTAAATCTAGTGAAGCTCTCTCTACTCATCCATTCCAGCTGCTTGTTTCAGACCAATCCAAAGACATCTGTTTTGTCATTAAACTATATAAAATAAGAAGGAGAAGCATTTCTGTTTGTGATCAACCGAGAGCACAGATTTCTCTGTAGGTGTTAAGTTAGCAAAGTGTTATGTACTGAGCTGAATCCTAGAACAATAGGATCCAGAATGCAGCAGTCTGATTGGTCCTAGAACAATAGGATCCAGAATGCAGCAGTCTGATTGGTCCGCAGGAGCCACCCAATCCAGCTCCAGGTGGAAGTGAATCAGTGACCTGATTGGCCTACAGGAGTAGCCCAGAATTAGCCAATCATGTGGGGCCCATTGTGTAAATAATGTATATATAGCAGACTTTTTGGGGAAAGATTCATTCCTTGCTACTATGAGTTGAATAAAGAACATGAAGTTCACACTTGACTCTGAGTATATTTCACAAAGCAAAGCACGGGAAAGTAGTGTTGTTCCCTTCAGATGCTGTTGTGGGTAAATAGTGTGCTAATTTTTCATACATTTGAATTTTATGTAGAAATGTCACTGACTACACTTAGGCTGCAGTCCTATATGCACTTTACATGGGAGTAAGCCCCATTGAACTCAACGGGGCTTATTTCTGAGTAAACATGTGTAGCTCTGCACATCGCACGGCCTTTTCACACAACCTTCTATAATTTCTCGTATGTAAATACGGTAATCTGCCAGGATAACACCACATCTTTATCTATATATATAAAATGCAAGTGTCTCTGCGTCCAGTCCGTGTGTCTCTGGGTTTGCGCAACTGAGCATGTGCCCCAGGGACACAGGGATTGGAGCAGAGAGACATCAGCCACGAGCAGCGTCGGCAGTTCAAGCGGGGCGGTTGAAATGGAACGCCGGCGCTGCAGAGGACGAGGGGAAGCCGAAGAGGGAGGTCACGCTGCTGCTCCCGCCACTACAAGGAGAGCCTGTTGCTGCTGACCCCCTCCTGCCCCATTGGCCTGCATGGCGCTGCTGCCTCTCCTCCACCCCCCGACCACCCGTTAAAGCAGGCTTTGGCAGGCGGGCGGGGGGCGGGGCGGGCAAGCAGGGCTTCTCCGCTAAAGCGGAGAAAGCCCTGCTTGCCTCTCCTCCACCCCCCGACCACCCGCTAAAGCAGGCTTTGGCAGGCGGGCGGGGGGCGGGCGGGCAAGCAGGGCTTCTCCGCTAAAGCGGAGAAAGCCCTGCTTGCCTCTCCTCCACCCCCCGACCACCCGCTAAAGCAGGCTTTGGCAGGCGGGCGGGGGGCGGGCGGGCAAGCAGGGCTTCTCCGTTAAAGTGGAGAAAGCCCTGCTTGCCTTTCCTCCACCCCCCCACCTCCCGCTAAAGCAGGCTTTGGCAGGCGGGCGGGGGGCAAGCAGGGCTTCTCCGCTAAAGCGGAGAAAGCCCTGCTTGCCTCTCCTCCACCCCCCCACCTCCCGCTAAAGCAGGCTTTGGCAGGCGGGCGGGGGGGCGGGGCGGGCAAGCAGGGCTTCTCCGCTAAAGCGGAGAAAGCCCTGCTTGCCTTTCCTCCACCCCCCCACCTCCCGCTAAAGCAGGCTTTGGCAGGCGGGCGGGGGGGCAAGCAGGGCTTCTCCGCTAAAGCGGAGAAAGCCCTGCTTGCCTCTCCTCCACCCCCCCACCTCCTGCTAAAGCAGGCTTTGGCAGGGGGGTGGGGGTGGGGCGCCAGCCCCCTCCACATATGTTCTAGCGCCCGTTTTTTAAACGGGCTTAAACCACTAGTTATATATATTTTTATTCCGCTCCCTCAAGAAACTCAGGGAAGAATGGATGGCTTTTCCTCTGATTTCTGCAACAAGCGGGTGTGTGAGCGAGACTGCCTTAAAGTTTATGAGTACCAGTTGCTGCAAATCACAGGAAGGGAGGCCCTTGTTTCACATGGAGTTTGAAATTCTCCCACAGGCACCTACTGGGCCACTGTGAGAACAGAATGCTGGATTAGATGAGCCATTGACTTGATCCTACAGTGCTTTTTAAAAAATTCACCCAATACACTTTGTGGTTAGCAGGGTCTTTAACCTGCCCTGCCTAGCATTCTCAACACTACCCCGCCTAGTCTATGAAAGCTTATACTACTACTACTACAATAAAGCTGAATTCTTAGTAAATGCCATTGAACTCAATGGGACTGACCTCTGAGTAGACACATATAGGATTGCATACATTTTACTTGGAGCGGACTTACTGAAATTAATGAACCATGGCCATGAGTAGGACTACCTCTTAGCCTTTTCAAGCAGGTATGAAGAATCTTTCCCAGACTGAGGGCAAGATGGCAGTGGTGAGAAGGCAAAAGTGGTCACAGCAGTGAATTCAAAATGTACTTCTGTGTGGCAGGTTTGTTTCTACACACCCCTTTCTATCCTCCACCCAGGAAACCAAGCGGCAGGATCAAAGTGCAAAGCTGTATTGCAGTATTGCAGCCACACACAAAAAGCCTGAGTAGTGTAGTTGGGCTGGTGAGGGGTGTGGCTGAGAGGGGATATGGCATCTGAGGGCAGGGGTGCCAACTTGAATAAAATATTGTGGGGGCCCAGGAAAGCCCCGCCCCACATAATTGATCACATGATGCAGTGCACACACGCCATCTGTGAATGGGAATGCTCATCAACTTTGGAGGGGCCCATCCCCCTCAAATATTTCATTGTGGGGGCTGAAGCCCCCATGGCCCCTAGGAGTTGGCTCCAATGTCTGAGAGAATCGCAAGGGCCAGATTGAGAGGCCTCCACTTTAGACTGACATAATACTTTTTGCGTCAACTTTTTTCTCTCTTAACAAACATGTCCTTAAACAGGTGAATTGGTGCTTTGTAAGAAAAGGATGGCTAAATTTTCCAGTATCATAGTATCTTCTGATCTAAAACACAGGAGGCAGTAATTAGGAGCACATTAGAAAACCCTGCCATGTTCACAACGGAGAGCTTTAGAATGTCATAAGGGAGATAAGCCAAAACAATCAAGTGGTCATTTTATCCATCTCTGTGCTTTGTGGTGGCCAGAATTTCCCAGGAGCTTCAAATTGTCACATTTATGTTCCTTTCTCACAAGACCAAAGCTCCCCAAAAGATCTGGAGCACCATAGAATCACAGAATTGGAAGGGATCCTCAGTATCATCTAGTCCAACCCCCTGCAATGCAGGAATATGCAGCTGTCCTATAAGGGATCAAACCTGCAACCTTGGCGTTATCAGTGCCACCACCCTTTAACCAACTGACTTATCCAGGCATTCTCCAAGAGTTTGCTTTTTTACCTTTTCCTTCCAAATATTTCACCATTTATACCATGTCTTTCATGTTTACATGCCTGAACGCATTTATTACTGATTGCTTTAACTCACTCTGGGGATTGCTCTTTTGGCTGAAAAGCAGGTGTTTTTCAAAAACAAAACAAAAAACAAATCAGAGGCAGCCTTTTATAATCTTTTGTTAATACGGTGCCCTGTGAGAGGTCAAGTGGTCCGTCAGTAGAGCATGAGACTCTGAATCTCAGGGTCATGGTTTTGAGCTCCATGTTGGGCATAAAATTCCTGCACTGCAAGGGGTTGGACTAGATGACCCTCATGGTCCCTTCCAACTTTAATTCTCGGATTCTATAACCCCCAATAATTAAGGTTTGCCCAAGAAAGTCCTGCTCTGACTATAGCTTGGGAACCCCAGGACTATACTTTTTGCCCATAGGTATCTAGATTCATTTTTAAACCCAATTTGCTTTGTTTTTATTGTAAAGTTTCTTTGGAGCCCTTACGCCATAGGGAGTAAATAAAGGAAGGCAGAGCTCCTGCCACCGCACAGCTGCATAAATCCAACCGGTGTAGCTTTGCATCTCTCCATTCTGAATGGAGTGGACTATAAATCTAAATCCAAATGAACACAAAGAAGCCCGCAAGTGTATGCAGTATATATCCTCACTGGGGATTCGAACACTCGACTACAGGGAAAAGGGCGGGCCTTGAAACAAGAGCAAGCGCGTGGCGTCGGGAGCTGGATTGGTGGCGAGCTGAGCCAAGAGGCGTGGCCCAATCAGAGCCAAAGGGCAGGGCCCAACGGGACTGAAGCTTGCGCGCGCGAGAGGGTGGAGTATCGCTTTGAGTGGAATGTTATGGGTGCGGCGCTTCCGGGTCGAGTTATTGACGTCCCAATACGAGCCAGGCGCGTTGTGGCCCGCAAAACGCTAGGAGGCAGGCTGGGCGCATGCGCCCTAAGAGGAACCTCAAGCCGCAGCTTCTGCCGAGCGCATGGGCAGTAGCGGTCTCTCCGTTTCCTCGGCGAGCGCATGCGTGGTGCTGTCGGGCGGTGTCGGTTCCGGGTAAAGCAGCGATAGGAGCGGCTGCAGGAGATTCTTGATCAGGTCGGCCATGGCGGCAGCAGCGGCGACAGCAGCCCCAGGCGGGGCGGGAGTTGTGCCGGGACCGGGAGCGCCGAAGTTAGGAGTGGAGACGGTGAAAGGGCAAGTGTTCGACGTGGGGCCGCGCTACACGGACCTGCAGTACATCGGCGAGGGGGCTTACGGCATGGTCTGGTGAGTGAGCGCGAACCGCGCGGAATGGCCCTGTCCGGGCGCCGTACTCGGGCAAGAAGCCCGATGCTTGGCTGGCTGACCCGCCGAAAGCGGCCCTCCCGGCTGCCGTAGCTTTTCCGACAGGCTTCCGCCATGTTGCTTCTTAGTTACTGAACCCCTACAGAGGCGCCTGCCGCGCTCTCATCGTTGGTCTCCCCGACCCGACCCTTTCCGCATCGGCTCCCGTTGCTCCTCCGCTCCAAGGCTCTCCGCTGCCCATTGCACGCGCAGGGCTCTCCTCTCGGCTGCAGCCTTTTTCTGCAGATGCTCTTCTCCCAAACTGCCCTGTGAACTAGGAACCCACAGAAGAAGCACGCCCATGCCCTGCCAAGTCATTGTTGTGCTCCGAGCCCCTCCCAGGGACTGGCCCTTGCCGGTCCGCTATCTCCTTGTGCCAATATTTGCCAGCTTCCTTGCTAATGCCTCCATTGTTCGGAGGCTGCCTGGTGGCTGCTTGCTGCTTTCGAAGGGCGCTTCTGTGCATTTTAATACCAAGGTGGCAAGAAGCTTGGTGGTCACAGCCCCGGTGTCCCCTTATCACTGCAGCACTTTGGTGGAGAAGTTGTACCCGACAAACTTCTTGTTGCACGGCTGTAGGCACCAGGGACAAGTCTTGCAAGTCGGAGGCTGGCTAACCTGCCGCCTTGTCAAACCTCTCATTGCCATGTAGTTAAGTAATGTGGGAATGCTAAATATGTCAGCCCCACTCCATGCTTGCACTTTTTACACCACTATTCCTGTAGGCTCGATAGTTTTGCCAGCCTTGCTAAATGCCATATTGAGACTCATAGTGTGTTTTCTTTTCTAGACTTGGTTCGACACTAGGCCTATAGTTTTTATATTAATGGTAGGCTATTCCAATCTCTGAACCTTCAGAACTGCTGTATATGCCTCATTTGTGCCTCCAAAACGTACCCTGGCTAGGGTATTCTTTGCAATATCCTATTGTACCAAACCTAGCCACCATATTGCACCCAACAACTTGAGTCTGGTACATAAGCTGCCCGTACCTGTAGCAGTCAAACTGCGTAACACCTTTTATTCTGAAGTATTCATTATCTCCTCGCTAAGCATCTGATCTTCTAGGCTTCTGTGCTTACACTCCATGTCTTGAGAGCTTTACAGAAGGTATAGGAAACATTTGGCGCTGCAGATGTTGCTGAACTACAATTCCCACCAGCCCCAGCAAACAGTCAGTGGCCAGGATGTCAGGAGTTGTAGTTCAGCAACATCAGCAAGGCCAGAGCTTCCCTGTACCATGCCACCTAGTGTCGACTCTTTAGGTCTCATTCTGTCAGCTCTTGCCAGCTGCCAGTACTTGTGCCAAGTGGTGATAATGGAGCCAAACAGTTGGTTTTTTTAAATAATTGTATCATGCTGTTTGTATTGCTATGCCTGCTATTTCCTCCTCCCTCCCTTATCTTTCTGCCTTGTATTGATCCCATTGACTTAAGTTCCAAAACCTTGGTGTACATTTGGGACTTTCTGACTGGCTTGCATGGAAGCAGTTCCCCTTGTCTGTTGCTCTTGTGGATCACCAGACTGTTTTCGTTCAGTGGGGGAGAGGAGAGGGGGAAAGGCATTTGGCAATTTGGAGAAATAATGTATGCAAACTTTTATACTGAGGAGACAGTCTACGTATGTGCACAGACCCAGAGGTTGCCATCTGCATGTGTCTTTTGTCTTCCTTTCCCCACAGCTCAGCCTACGATCATGTCAACAAGATCCGGGCTGCCATAAAGAAGATCAGTCCCTTTGAGCACCAGACGTACTGCCAGCGCACACTGCGAGAGATCAAGATCCTTTTGCGCTTCAAGCATGAGAATGTCATCGGCATCAATGACATCCTGCGTGCACCTACCATCGACCAGATGCGTGATGTGTATCCTTGCAGACCACTGTTGTCCCTTCCAAGCCTGGAAGGGCACCTATGTGAAAAGATGTTTTGATGTCCAGAGGCTGTGGGAATCATACTGTGATCTGCATAGAGTCCTTGAATCAAATGTGCAGCTCTGAGGCTTTGGCTGGCACACAGCATAATGATGTGCTGTGGAATTGCTGGGAAAAGATTGTGCCAGCATCTGCATTGGCTTCCTGTTGTCTTCTGAGCATGGCTCTGGGCGTTGTGCTTTTAATGGGTTAGGGCTAAAATGATCACTTAGATCAAGAATGTTCTTTCAGTACCATGCCTCTGAATAGGTTTACATCACAAGCATGTGAAGAGGCGATGTTATTAGCTGCATCATTATCAGCGATACTTTTTGCTCGGCAGTCACTGGAAGTGTTGGCAACATTCAGTATCTGGCTGGACCACAGCTATGAAAATCCAACTCAGCCTGAGGGACAAATTGTGGGTGGCATCATGGGTGGCTCAGCAAAGTGTGTGTGTGTGCACTTTATGGTTCCCCCTTCCCCTCCCAAGATGCTCCTTTACTTACAGTACGACTATTAAAGTTGTTTTTCTTGACTGTTGCTCTTGCTCCCTCTTTCCTGGAGGGGGCACCATTTCTCCCTCTGTAGATATATAGTTCAGGATTTGATGGAAACTGATCTCTATAAGCTGCTGAAGACCCAGCAGCTCAGCAATGACCACATCTGCTACTTTCTCTACCAGATTCTCCGAGGGCTGAAATACATCCATTCTGCCAATGTGCTTCATCGGGACCTGAAGCCCAGCAACCTTCTCATCAACACCACATGTGACCTGAAGGTGGCATTCAGCAACTTTTGCTAGACTCTTTCCTTCCCTCTCCAGCTGACACCAGCCTTCTCCCACCCCCCACCCCACTCTGCATTTTGCAACCTTAGATTTCTGCTCATCCTGGGTTTGCTACTCATGCCCATCCCATTCGGGGGTCACCCCCCTCTCTCCTTACAGATCTGTGACTTCGGCCTGGCTCGGATCGCAGACCCGGACCATGACCACACAGGTTTCTTGACAGAGTACGTCGCTACTCGCTGGTATCGAGCCCCTGAAATCATGCTTAATTCCAAGGTAAGTTAGTTACAAGTGATGCAAAGTTCAGTTGGAAGTGAGATCTCTCAACTTCTCAGGGGGAGGGAGGGATTAACATAGCCATGAAAGCAACATGAAGACGTTTTCTTAAATTAATAACATTTAGCTCACACCCACCAGAAGATGGGTCTTTATTTTTTCAGTAAATCTGAAAAACATTATATGAAAACATCAGCAGCAAAACGTACAAAATGCTAATTTCTTTCCCTTCCTTGCCCCTTAGTACCCACCTGTTCCCTATTGCTACTCCCCACCCTCCTTGAATTTCCTTTTGCTGCCACCTTTCCATCCATTATCTGTGATGGCATTAAAGGACCTCTCTCTTGTATTTCATGCCCATGTAGCCAAGCTGGGGAAAGAGATGTCTTCCTGAATCCTGTACTTTTGCTGGGGCCATAGTTTCAGGCTTTGAATGCCTCATAAAGAAAGGAACCTTAGTTTTCATTCTGCCAGATAGTCACTGTGCAAGGAGAAAGCAGCCTCCTCATGAACCGTGGGCTGGTTATGCATGGCAGGGAAGCCCAGAACCTGGTTCTCTTTCCATGTCTTTTACCCCCTTCTCAGGGCTACACCAAGTCTATTGACATATGGTCTGTGGGCTGCATCCTGGCTGAGATGCTGTCAAACCGACCCATCTTTCCTGGCAAGCACTACCTGGACCAGCTGAACCACATCCTGGGTAAGGGGAAAATATCACGGAGTAAAGCATTTGGTATCGGAGGGGAGAGGTTTTTTGCACTCGCCATTGAATGGCCAACTCTGCCGCCTCCCTGGTCTCTTTTCAGTGCCCGAGGCCTTGCTTGTTACAGAACTTGAAAACTATTTTCCCTCTAGGATTTGCCCTGCCCAATATATCCAACAAAGTTCTATCTGCCATCTCTACAGGTATTCTGGGTTCGCCGTCTCAAGACGACTTGAACTGCATCATCAACATGAAGGCTCGCAACTATCTCCAGTCGCTGCCCCAAAAGCCCAAGGTTCCCTGGGCCAAACTGTTCCCTAAGGCTGATCTCAAAGGTAAGGGAGGAAGATGGCAAAGGGTGTCCAGCCACTTTTGTGTCCCAGCATGCATTGCTCATTGTTGTCCAGTCTCACATTCCAGTGTTTCCCCTACTACAGTGGTACCTTGGGTTACATACGCTTCAGGTTACATACACTTCAGATTACAAACTCCGCTAACCCAGAAATAACGCTTCAGGTTAAGAACTTTGCTTCAGGATAAGAACAGAAATCGTGCTCTGGCGGCGCAGCGGCAGCGGGAGGTCCCATTAGCTAAAGTGGTGCTTCAGGTTAAGAACAGTTTCAAGTTAAGAATGGACCTCCGGAACGAATTAAGTACGTAACCAGAGGTACCACTGTATTTGCCTAATTATACTTATTAATATAAACTAAGCCAGAAGTCTTTAAACTCTTTTGTTTCATGCTCACCAGTAACTGCTGAAAGAGAAGGGTCCCATTAGCCTGTGAAGGTTGCAGTTTCCTCCTCACTGTTCAAATATAAATGTTGCTCAGCCACCTGCATTTTCACCCAGTGTGACCAGGACTTTTGTATGTCTCATCACTCTTGCCATGTAGGAGTATGAAAATTAGCATGTGCTGAAATTTCCTTTTGATGCAGCTGTTAACGATATAAGAGCTGTGGTCTTGTTTCTAACTAATCCATAAACACACAGCCACACCCTAGAAAAGCAATGGGACAGGCTATACTTGAATCCAAAGGAAAGTGGATTGTTGGGACTTCAAATAAAAAACACCACAGAGCAGCTTTATGCAGAGTTCTAGAGGAAAGCTGGCTAACTGAGAAGCACCTGATTTGAAATAGCTCATTCCCTGATAGGGGATGTTCATAATGTTCTGTGCCTTCAAAACTGAGAATAGGATAAAAGTTCTTAATTAGCATTCAGAGGCAATGCCAATCAAATTGTCAGCTACCAATAAAGGCAGGCAAAACATAGTGTTGATGCTAATGTTAGACCCCTTGAAGCCAAGACAGTTGAGATTGTTGCATTATGGTTATGCTCTGTGCAGCTTACAGTTCCCCAAACAAATTATAATTCATCCACAAAAAGATAAAACATATTAAAGGTATTTGGAGCTGTTTATGATGGTTCCTTCTGCTCTCTGGTAGATGGTAGACTTCCTCCAGAGGAGAAAGGGCAGAGGGAAGGAAGAGAACAGAGAGAGTTGCTGGTGGAGTTGGCTGGCTGGTGGTAAATGTTGCAACTCAGAGAAGCTGCCCTTACCATGATCTGTCATATTGTTGTAGCCCAATCCTGTACACGTTTCACTTGGAAGCAACTCCCACTAAGTTCAGTGAGACTTTCTCCCTTTAAGTTGAAAAGCAAATAACTCAAGACTTAAAACAGATAGCAAACAATTTCTTCTAAAGAGCAAGAAACCAGCCAGAGTGGCATTTGGATGTTCTTAGAATACAAAAGTGTGAAAAGACTGTTGGAAGGAGGACAGGAGATAGCTGAGAAGCTAAATGAATTGTCCGTGTTGAGGACATATACGGTGTGCGAGTGCATAGAGATTCTGGGGTTATGGTGAGCAGCTCACTGAAAACATCAACTCAGTGTATCATTGCTGTGAAAAAAGGCGCTCGGATTTACCAGGCACTCAGATGTTGAATTAATTGGAAAGGGGTTGAGAATAACACTCTTGTGCTTCTCTGTAAGCCTGTAGCACAGCCTGAGCTAGAGTATTGTCGTTCTGGACCACGCCCAGGCCAAGCAGGGTAGTGCAGACCGGGAGAAGGTACAGAAGTGAACAGCCAAGGTGGTTAAGTGTGGTGAAGCATCTTCCCTAGGAGGAAAGAGCAAAGCATGTGGGGCTGATGGCCGCCAGCATAGATCGCATAAAAAGAGGGTAGACGCATTTGCATGGCGCGATTGTGCAAGTGGACACTTGTGAAGTGGACATTCACAACAGAGAAAAGGAATGTCCACTTCAAAAACAAATACACCTGTGAATAGTTGGCACAAAATGGGGAGAGCTGTTGCTGCACAAGCAGGGCATGGAAGCATCTACCTGGCCATCATTGGAAACGGGATGCTGGGCTAGATGAGCCCCCTCTCCTGATCCAGGAGGGCTCTTGCTGTGGGATGCTGTCTGTGATGCCCCCCACCCTTCATTGCTCTCTGCTGTCACCTGTGGCCAGATTCCAGCCCTGCAACTATTTGTTGGCACAATTGTGTGTGTGCTCGCGCGTTTTCTTCCTGTTGCCATCTGCTGTCTGGCTGCTGATACTGCATCCTATTTCCCCCCCCCCCCTTTTCCTTTTTCAGCTCTGGACCTGTTGGACAAAATGTTGACATTTAACCCTAATAAGCGCATCACGGTGGAGGAGTCCCTTGCCCACCCTTACCTAGAGCAGTACTACGACCCCTCAGATGAGGTGCTGGATGCTTTGGTTCTTTGGGGTTTGACTACCGTTCAAGGGGATTTGGGAGCGCAGGGCGAGGAACGAGAAGGCGGGAGTGCAGTGGGCTAGGATGGGCAGACTTGGGAAACAAAGGATTACATCTCTCCCTTTGCTCCACGCTTAGCCGGTGGCCGAGGAGCCTTTCACCTTTGACATGGAGCTGGATGACCTGCCCAAAGAGAAGCTGAAAGAGCTGATATTTGAGGAGACTGCACGATTCCAGCCTGGCTACCAAGGGCCCTGAAGGGCTGTTCAGACCACTGGTAAGTCAAATAGCACTGTGGGTCAAGAGGTTGGTTTAGTAAAGCTGCCTGACCTTGGGATGGCCAGCTGCGGGGCAGAAATACGTTGGTCCAAGTTACACTCACATGATCAGCGTTGAATGGGGTGATTCTGTAGTGGCTTGTTCCCACCACGTTACCTTGTGACGATGAACTTGTGACATCCCCTTGTTGGAGATACCACATCCCGGTACCTAGTTCTGTGAATGGACTGGGGATGTCCAATGAGGTGGAGCAGATCCTTGCTGCAAGCTGCTTAAGTTAGGAAATGTACATGTGAAAGAACCCGGAGAGAGTTTTATCTGAACTTTGCATGTGTATGTGGCCAGAGAAGTTTTATGTTGCCTGATCATTGCCTGCAAATACTTAAGCATATACACACACATACACCATCCAGTTGTGAGGCATTATCAAGACTTGTTAGGTAGACATTTTTGCTACTACAAATTTCAGAAATGTGTGTATTTGCTATGTGGATGGTTTTGGGGTTTTTTCTTTTGTCTTGCTTCCCTGCTGCAGCTATGCAATTTAAATGTTGCTGTATCTTGTGATTTGTAGACAGGACTCCTGAGTATTGGCGTCTGTAATCTTCATAGGATCTCTTTTTGTTCCAGGTCTCTGCTTCACCAGGAGATGATTTGGGACTGTACCCAGCTTCCCTACTGGATTTTAGAGGGGAGCACAGGATTCAGGGGGTACCAATTTGGGGGTGCCCCTGTCGACTTGCTGTACAACTGCGCTTTGCTACGTGGCTGTGAACCCTGGTAACCCATCTCTGGACCCCCTTAATGTGATGTGTCAGGGTGAGACCTTGGTGCCCAGGTTGGGGAAGGGGAGGGGAGTACCCTCCCCTAGAGGAGGGAAAGGAAATCGGTTTCCCCTGTCCTTTAACCCCTCCCTCAAAGAAATTGAAGGGAGCGGAGTGTCATCTCCTTTTTTTGGCATTTTATTGTCTTTGTTAACGAGTTAATAAACTAATGCTGATTTTTTAGCAGGGCCATTTTCTGATCCCTTGGGCATTATTAACAAAGGGAGTTGAACCTAAATCCTGGCTCCTGGGCTCTCCCTCTTGTAATCCACAGAACCACATGACTGTTCCACAACTGGGAACAGAGCCCAAGGGTTCTGACCCCCCCCCCACTACACTCCTTGAGAACTCACAGGAGTCCTGGTTCCTCCCTGCGCAAATGGAGGGCATGTATGTGCTGGTTTTTTGTCTGCTGGTTAGTGCCATTTTTCAAACACCTTTCATGCACATCTCTAACCTTAAATCGTCACTGTGGGCAGCAGCTGTTGTGCAGCGCAAGATGAAGATCTTTACGAAACTTGAAAGGTGTGCCTGGTCGGAAGAGGGACAAAATGTCTCCCCCCTTCTGCTTCTGTGGCTGTGCAGATGAAAAGGAAGGCTTTCAACTTCATTTGCTTCCTCTCTTAAGGCAAGGTTTGTTGTTGTCTGCCTCTCCCTCCCCCCCCCCTTTCTATTTCGCATCTTGATAAATTGGGCAGTTGGGGTATGTGAACCCTTTGACGTCCCTCAAGAAACCAATTGGCCTCTGCAACGGCACTGCACTTTTGTCTTCTTGCTGCTACAAACTAACATGGCTGCCCTCTTAATTCCCCCTCCCTCCACTTTCATCAATGATGTTCTTAAACAACGTGTGCAGAATTTTAACCCCCCCCCCCAATTTGCCTTGGCCAGATCAAAGTCCAAAAATGATCAGGGGCCTGCAGCTATCAGCAAACATGAATTTTACAAGGGAGGGGAAAGGCTGGGAAGATGACGGACGATCACATCTTGTGTGTCCTGAGGGGGACAACCCAGTTGCCCCGTAACAACCAAGCTCTTGAGGGGAGGAGGTATTTTGGATATGCGAGCACTAAACCAGGAACAAGCGGCTAGACTGGTGTCCGCTGAAAGTATTGGGAATGAAGCAACCTTGGTTGAAGGCAAAGCTTTTGGGAGGGAGCACTACTTTTTAGATAGACTAACTTCTGGATTTATGCCCTCCCATCTCTGTGTGTGGCATTTTGGGGAGTGGGGGTACCAGTTTGGATGAGCAAGAACTGCCAGAACCTTCGGGTTCCCAAAGACAGAAATTTTGCAAGCAGAAAAATGGGAATGTGGATTTTGTCTGTTTGTTTGTTTCCTTAGCTATCTAGTTGAGTGAGGAGGAAGTCTCTGTTCAGACAATGTTGCCTGTTAGTCCATCCACGATGGCATGTTAAATAGGCTTCCTCCTGGGGCGTGTAATACTATGAGGGAACTTGGATTGAAGGGAAATAATGCTTCCCCATCCCCTCCTGCTTTGAATTGTATAAAAAGACCCTGAAATAAATCATTCCTTTATTCCTTCAATGCCTAATTTTGTCTTATTTTGGAGGGAAAACACCTAGGTGCATGTATTTTTAACTGCCTGAGAACTTAAGTTGTTTTTTCCCCCAGGAGGGTGTGGGGTGTCGAGAAAAAGAAGAAGCTTTGGGCAGACATCTGCCCCTACTAAACATCAAGAATGAAGACTTGCCTAGAAGGAAGACTTGGCTGCAGGACTAGTTTTTCAGTTAAACGTTTAGTCCGCACAAAAGCACAGTGAAGATTCAACAGAAACACTTGCATATTCCATTGTACGAGGGGTAGCGCTGCCTTGAGTTCAGTATCTTAATAGACATGACTGTAGCAGGAAGGAAGTGGCCTGTGGTGAGAGGGTGCAAAAGGAGTGTTGGGACAGGATATGCTGACAGCGGGGACGGCTGCACGACTGCAAAATCCTCACCTTTGCCTTCACTGCTTCCAGTCTTGGATCTTGCAGGCTGTAAACAGATCTGTGTGTTTCTTGAGTTTTACAACGGTGACCAAGGGTAAACTTGCCCATAAAAAAACTAGGTATTTCCAGGATTACAAAAACGCACCAGAAAGCAATTCCATATTTGATAGAATTCAAAGCTAAAAGCTGCTGCTACAGCCTCCCATTCCAAGTGCTGCCCTGGAAGTCGCTGCCTTGCAGCCTGCATTGCAGGATAACCCTTGGTGTACCTTCTAAGTCTACAGTGCTATGATTCTATGCTGGCATGAGTTATCTATCCTCCTTACCTGACGTAGATTGCTACTCACTCAATGATTTAACGGGTAGTTAGCATTCCAAGCCACAAGGGGGAAGTAGGAAGGGGACAGCTAGAGCTGGTGCTTTTACTTGTCTGCTCTGTCTGATGGGTTGCTGTTGTCCCCAAGTGGAGATGGCAGCACACCAAGCCTGCACATGTTGGAGTTGGCAAGTGGCACCAACTTGTCTGCCACAGAGTTGCTGTCAGCTGAGGTATAAGGGACAGCAGACTTGTGGCAGGAGGGGGGGGGAGTTCAGGAATAAGACAATCCCTGTCCCGTTCAGAAGTTATTGAATACTGCCATCATTTAAATTTTTTTAGAGCCAGCTCTTTCAATCTAAATTTTATTTCCTGTCCCTCATATTTGTTGAATAGTAGCATCCTCTATTAAGGTGTTTTTAAAAATAGGATCATTTAAAAACTGAGAAAGAAGAGAATGTTAAACGGAGCACATGTCTCTTCCATGGAATAAAATATAAATGTGTACAAGACCCTTGCAATAAGCTTTTCAAACACAGTTGAAGTACTATTCTCTGGGCTAGGGCTACCGGGAGGGGGGGAGCTTGTCTTGTTGCCCCTTCGGAGCAGACCCCAACTTAACGAATAAAATGCACATTTTAAAGCACAGAGGAAATAAGTCACCCCAGTAAAAATATTAAAAGCAGCAGGCAGTGAATGGCCAACGGAACACACATTCGTGGAGCATAGGAAGCGATTTGATAGGGTTTCAGACCCCAACTAGAAATTTCAGCATCTGAACTGGGACTCTCTTGAGTGCAAAGCATTTGCCCTATTACTAAGCTATAGCCTGAACAAAGTTTTGAACAGGTTTCCAAAAGCAGATGATGGGCTACCCAAATTTATTGAGGCAAGATGTTCTGTAGTGTGGGTGCCATGACAGAAGGCCCTGTTCCATCCAAGAGTTGACTGGGAGTTGGTGTCCTACACAAGAGGCTGCCTCCTTGTGAGATCTGTAATGTGTGCGCTTGTTGATACGACTGAGCCTTACAAGGCTGGGTCTCCCATGCTGCAACAACCAATATGCCAGTGGCTCCAAAACCACGTGAAGTGTTTTGTCTGTGAGTTGGTGGGGGAAATACATTCCCTTGCAATCTGCATGACAGGCTTGTGCTGGAAAAAGCAGAGGCTTATACCACATCATTTTGGCACTTGGCAGAGTTCTTCCTCTGCCACTAAAGCACCCACGAAGGAACGTATTTTGATTATGGAAGATTGCTTACCAGGTTGCGAATGCAGGAAATGTTTTGTGGTGAACCCTTTGCAGGGCTTAGCCTGCAATTTAATCATTAGCACATCTCAGATGCCTTCTGAAACACTCTTGACCTGTCTGCCTGCTATTTTGCAATTACATTTCTGGTACGTATATCACAAAATGGCTAATATAAATACATCATCAATCCCTTCAGCCTTGGGGGGTGTTAGTTAATCAGCAATACAGAAGTCTGCATTTGAGTCATTCTCTTTCTCCCACCCACCTCTCACCGTCATACCTATCTCATATTCATTGCCAAACTCCAGGAGTTTGTCCTTGCATAACAAAAATAAAAATTTCTCCACCTGTTTCTTACTTAACCCAGTGTGTTGACACCAGGAAATCTAACCATTGGGGCATGGGCTTTCAGCTGAGCTGACCAACTTCCTCTCTCGGTGTGACTGTACCACAGAGGTCTCTCTGGGGTGTTCTATTGGGGGTAGGCAAAAGAGACTGTACAGTATTGGGCAATTGGTGACTGAAGCTGACAGCGAGTGTTTGAAAGTTTGAACCAGGAAGTGGCATGTAACTGAAATATATTCAAATTCCTTATAGCTAGGAGTGGTGGGCTTCCCCCCCCCCCCCGAGGCTTTTGTATACACATGTAGGAGAACAAAATGGTACAATGAACTATCAATTTAGACTGGTGGTGGTAAAGGTAAAGGGAACCCTGACCATTAGGTCCAGTCGCGGACGACTCTGGGGTTGCAGCGCTCATCTCGCTTTATTGGCCAAGGGAGCCAGTGTACAGCTTCTGGATCGTGTTGCCAGCATGACTAAGCCACTTCTGGCGAACCAGAGCAGCGCACAGAAACGCCGTTTACCTTCCTGCCGGAGTGGTACCTATTTATCTACTTGCACTTCGATGTGCTTTCGAACTGCTAGGTTGGCAGGAGCAGGGACCGACCAACGGGAGCTTCGAACGTCACGGGGATTCGAACCGCCAACCTTCTGACTGGCAAGCCCTAGGCTCTGTGGCTTAACCCACAGCGCCACCCGCGCTTGTTATTTAGAAAGGAGTCACTGCTAGGAAAAAGCTAGCATACTGGGGAGAGAGGTTTTAGCTCAGCCTGATCAGCTTGTTTTCGACTTGCAGAAAGGTGTTTTTACAGACGGGATATTTTATGAAACTGCAGGTTATAAATACATAAGCAAACATCTGGAGAGCCAAAGGTTCACCACACCTGAGCTTGGTATTACCCCACCTGCCATCTGGAGTAATGCAGCATATTCTATTACCTCTTATGCTTCATTCAGCTGTACATTGAGAGCAGTCCTCTGTGTTCAGTTGGAGAGCACTTCTAATTCTTGGCCGGTGTCTAGAATAAAATTATTTAGAAGAGCAGGCCAAAAGACCACTTCTGTGGTTATAGGGCCAGGCCTTCTTCCATAACTTCACCGAATCATGAGCCTCTTAGGGAAGCTTTCCATTTGGGTCCGGCTTTCAGCAGCTGAGGTTGAAATCCCCCACCTACCACCATTAATTTTTAATTGCTTGTTTTATGCGCACAAATATTTTATTGGCACTTGCCCCAAGTCTTCAAGATGGGGGGGGGGGGCTAGAAATATAAATAGGCATCCTATTATGCACATGGTCCATTATGGCAAGAAAGCATTACAATCAGAGGAAATCAAGACAGAAGTTTTTTTTGTAAGGCATCTGAAATGGCAGCTTGAAGTTGCATGACTCACTTTAGGAATTGTGTGTGTGTGTGGGGGGGAGGAAATAAAGGAAAAAGGCTGCGCCTGTGTCTCTCTTCACAAGTGCACTAATATAGTTTTGTATTTTGCACGTCTTTGGCGGCAAGAGTGATTGTGCCTCTTGCGGTTCTCAGCTAGAAGCGAGCCTACTCAAGGGTCTCTCTGCTTTCTTGGTTTTTGAGAAATATTTAGAGAGCTGCCGCTTTCTGTTGCTTAAGAAAAGCTGAGGGTTGGTAGAGTGTGCTGCATAGCGACTGCTAGGATGTAACTGCTTCAAAAAAAACCAAACCCTACAGCTATGAACCAGTGCGGTAGCCTTAGGCAAGCGACTCACTCTTCTCTCAGCCCCTACAGTTCCAGTATGAGGGTGGTAACTCTGGAGAATGGCTGGAGCTCAGTGGAAGAGCAGATATTTCGGATGCAAAAGGAGCTCTGGCAGAGATAGGCAAAGCCTCGTTCTGAAACCCCCTCCTAAAGAGCAGGTGCCAGGAAAGAGCAGTCAATGCTGAGCTCAGGATTGGGGAACCTTTGACCCTCCAGGCATTTACACATTTATAATCTGCAGTTTAATAAAAATGTATCAAAGCAGTATACAATTATAATAATAAATATTTAGCAAAAGGTATCCATTAAAAAAAACAAAAATAAATACCGATTGATTAAATAAGAGGGGATGCATCTTGCAAAGGCCTGCCTAAACATTTCCAGTAGGCGTCTGAAAGAAGGGTGGTTCCTCCCAAACCCCTAGGGGCAAGGAGTTCCACAGGGCAAGGCCTGTCATACGAAAGCCTCAGACCCAAGCAAAGGCCACCTGAGCCTCAGGGGTTTTGGGGAAAGCACCAGAAGTGCCCCTGAGAATTTCAGTGATCAAGGCAGAGCATAAGGGATCTCATTATCTTCCAGGTACTTTGTAAGACAAGCACCTTGAAAGTGTTGCTGAACTACAACTCTCGTGAGCCCCAGCAAACATGGTCAATGGCCATGGGTGCTGGGACCTGCAGTTCAGGAACACCTGGAATGTCAAAGGTCGATGTGGTGTAGAGGTTAAGAGCAATAAACTCGTAATCTGGTGAACCGGGTTCGATTCCCCGCTCCTCCACATGCAGCTGCTGGGGGACCTTGGGCTAGTCATACTTCTTCTGAAGTCTCTCAGCCTCACTCACCTCACAGAGTGTTTGTTGTGGGGGAGGAAGGGAAAGGAGAATGTTAGCCGCTTTGAGACTCCTTCGGGTAGTGAAAAGCGGGATATCAAATCCAAACTCTTCTTCTTCTTCCCTTACTCCTAACTGAGTGAGATGAGCCAATGGTTCAACTAAGGTGCTTTCCTATGACCAACCTTACAGGATTGTGGCATGGTATGTAAAGTGTTCTGAACACTCCTAAAGCACTCTGTTCCGGCAGTGGCGTACTGAGGGTGGGGCGTTGGGGGCGGTGTGCCCTGGGTTCCAGCCTGGGGAGGGTGACACTCTGTGCCACCACCACCCCCGCAAGTGCGACTCCCAAGCTGCCGCCCGGCAGCCCTTCCGCGTGAGCAGCCGCCGCACGGAAGGGGTGCCAGGAGGCAGCTTGGGAGTCCGGGCGGACTGTGCATGTCCACAGCAGCCCACAGGACTGGCAGGACTGCGCATGTGCTGACATGCGCAGTCCACCCAGGCTGCTGTGGACATGCACAGTCCGCCCGGGCTGCGCTCCGTAGCGTATGCGTCATGATGTCATGACGCATACGCTACGGAGCGAGGCCCCGCCCCTGGGGGGTGCTGCTTGGCTTGCCGCCCCCGGCAGCCAAGCGGCTTGGTATGCCTCTGTGTTCCGGCAGCAGTGAACAAGGTGATGCTAACCAAATTAAGGACAATTCTAAAGCATGCTTAGAGATTTGCATCTCCCTCAGAGGAAATTGGAATGGGCTGCGTCAGATGTCTTCCTCTAGCATGTGTACAGCTGACATTATCCAAAATATCTAAGTCACCAGTGAATAGGGAAAAGTGAGCAGGGACTGACTCACATGAAAGCAGGAGAGTGGAGAGGAAGTATGTTTAAAAAAAAAGTTAACAAGCAGCTGGATGCACATCAATAAAATGTTTTATGTTTGGAGATTTTAATCTAGACTCATGCAAAGGTCTTGGTTAGGCAATAATGTCTGTCAAAGCAGGCTGAAATTGATGCAGGGAAAAGCAGTTTGGAAAAAAAACTCCCACACTGCTTGTTTATTTTATTTTTATTGAAAGCAAAACACACACTTTTTGAGAAAGGAAACTCCCCCCTTTAAATTATTTCACCTCTGACTGATTGTTTCCATTTATAGATCTGTTTTTGAAAGCCTCTTATCCTGGAATGTCTATTCTGAGCGGTAGCCCAGGGCAGGCAGACTTGGGCAAATCCATGGAGGGGCAGGGCTAGTTGGGAGATGCCTGAAGTGTCTTCTGGCCCTTCCGGAAAATATTCTTCATTCTCATTGTGTATGGGGTGCTCTAAAGAGTTATATACCAATATTTATATCCCGTGCTCTTCATAAGGATTAAACAGAGAGGGGCTCCCAGTGGGTCCCCTAATTCCAGGCACTAGCCAGACCCACATGGGCTTGGAGATTCAGCAAGTTAAGTGCCCCTAGACCAGAAGGAGTGGGGAAGCTGTGTCCCTTCCACTTATTGATGGACGCCCACCATCCCTGATTGCCAGCTATGCTGCCTGGGGCTGCTGCCAGATGGAGGCCTCTGGGTTCTCCACCAATAATGCCTCTCTCCGCCTCCATGCTCTTACCGTAAGAATGTGTACAGGATGAACAGGCAAGAGACGCCACTTCTATGCTCCAGCTCAATAAGTAAAGCCCATATTATAACCAGCATCTGCAGAAGTGCATTAAAGGAGGGAGAGGAGAGAGAGAACACCATTTTGCCGCACTGGAAGTATAGCAGGGGTGAATTATCTTGAATACCTTTCGGAAACAAAACAACAACATGGAATGAGGAAGTCTCTTAAGTGTGCATATCCACTAATATAAACAGGGTCAGACCAAAGCTCCATCGAGCCCAGCTGGATGGACTTCCACAGTGGTCAGCTAGACATACCGTTGGTACAAAATGGGGATAGTCATTTGATTGGCAGCTGTCAGTTGAAATTAATATTGAGTGCAAAATCTGACCAACGCTACCAGACAACCACAACTCAGGGCTCATCCAGACTTCGGCCTGTCCTGCTGTTTTCCCACGGGAAAACTCAATTTTTACTGATGAATTGGAGCAAGCTTCAATTGGGTTTTCTGCAGGCTGGCTTTTGCTCCAATTCAGAGGTAAAGAGTGGGTTTTCCCAGGGAAAGCAGTGAGGCAAATAGAAAACCACTTGGACCCATGCCTAGGAAGCATGGGGCAACAGAAAACTGCTCAGAGCTGTGCTTTATAGGCACAGGACAAACAAAAGTGTGGGGTACTGTGTCCCTACATCTCCCTTCCCTGTGGAACTTAATTGCTGCACTGAAAATTTGGTGCTAGTGTCTTAGAGACTGACTTGTGAGTCATGCTGTTCTCAGCTCAAAATCTTCTCTTTGCCTCAGCACAGTCAGGAGGTGTTATATTCTCTCAGTCCTACTCAGCCTTGTCTAGTCATCTACATTATGGCGATGATAAAAAAATTGATCTGCTTTACAGCTAGTTTGTGAGAATTACAACAACACAGAAAGCACTTTGGAGGCTGAGGTTCGGCTTGATTCAAAGTATTATTTTGTGGTTGTGATCAGAAGATGCGATGATCACCACAAACAGAGGAACAGGGAGTCTTATTAATGATGGTAACTTGTTTCATTAGGTAAGAATGTAGCATCCACGTTCAAAGGCAGTCTACCTTTGATTACTAGAGGCTAGAGCAGGGGTCAGCAAACTTTTTCAGCAGGGGGCTGGTCCACTGTCCCTCAGACCTTGTGAGGGGCTGGACTATATTTTGAAAAATAAATAAAATAATGAATGAATTCCCATGCCCCACAAATAACCCAGAGATGCATTTTAAATAAAAGGACACATTCTACTCATGTAAAAACACGCTGATTCCCGGACCGTCCACGGGCCGGATTTAGAAGGCGATTGGGCCAGATCTGGCCCCGGGGCCTTAGTTTGCCAACCCATGGGCTAGAGCAAAACAACACAGGTGTGGCAAGGAGTTTCCCAGGGCCACCTGGCTGTTGGGAGACAAGGGCGCTGGATTTAAAGGGCCTTTGGTGTGATCAAAGCAATTTTCATGAGCACCAAAATATTTTCCGATCGCACAAATCTGAAGCGGTCTTCGGAATCAAACACACAAAACCACGCTGGCACTTCAAGGTTAGAAAAGCTCTCTCTTAAGACAATGGCACTGTAACCAAGTAACACATGGAAAAATCACAGCAACAAGGTACCCAGCAATTCTTAACCTTCACACTTCATTTCTTCAGTCTCTTATAGGTTGCTTGAAAAAGCAAGCAACAAAGAAGCAGCGCCAATCTCTCTCTCTCTCTCAAACACAAACACACGTTAGACTGTCTATTGGGCAGGTGGGCCATTTGTGCCTCAGCTGCTGGCATCTTCCCCAAAAGCACCAAACACTGCTGGCACTCTGGGCCCAGCCAGCTATTTTGTCAGGTTGGGGAGATGAAGACAGGGTGCCCCACAGTTGCTAGGCAACTGCAATTGGGGACTGCATCTGCTGGGTTCCCCTGGCAACCAAAGCCTTTGCTGTCATCCCCCTTAGGCTTGCTCATTCAGCCAATCGGGCTGGGAAGAAGCTGCATGAGAGATAGTGCTGCAGGTGCAAAGGTTGAACATGTTTGGGGGAAGGTACAAAGGAGATCAGGAAGTAGCAAAAAAAAAAAAAACAGACAAGCCTGCAGATGGAGGCAGAGCTGAGATTTTCATTACATACAAGGGGTCCCACTTAGCTGGGCACAGCCTGGAATATGAGTTTGAGGAAGAGTTTCTTTCTTTCCCGTGTTTCAGTTCTCTACAAAGCAGACATTAAAAACGAAGCACCATTTGTTATAAGCAATGAAATGTAAAGCAATTCACTAACCAACAGAGTGATACCTACCCCTCAAGAGGGAGACGCATTTTCAAAGCTCCAATAGAACAAAATATATTTTTACGTATCTCTGAAAAGAAGCAAACATCAGGGCAGAAACAAACATCTTGGAGAAGGATATTCCACAGTATAGGGGCAGAAACTTGACAAGGTCCAGCTTCTTGCGGGTGCCAGCCTTTCATTCACAAAAGACCCTAAGCAACTTTGCTGCGCTAAACAGTCTCAAAGGGCAGCTCAACACAGAGCACATTGTAACAGTCTAACCTGGAAGTAACTAAGACAAACTAAGCTAAGACAGCATACAAGCCATACCTTTGAAGCACACTCCCAAAGGATCCTGGGAACTGTAGTTTGTTAAGGGTAGCTCTGTAAGGGTGTAAACGACAGTTCCCAGGATTCCTTGCGGCAGTGTGTGTGCTTTGAATGTATTTTAAAGGCATGGCGCTGTGGGTTAAACCACAGAGCCTAGGGCTTGCTGATCAGAAGGTCGGCGGTTCAAATCCCCGCGACGGGGTGAGCTCCCGTTGCTTGGTCCCAGCTCCTGCCCACCAAAAGTGCAAGTAGATAAATAGGTACCACTCTGGCGGGAAGGTAAACGGCGTTTCCGTGCACTGCTTTGGTTCACCAGAAGCGGCTTTGTCATGCTGGCCACATGACCCGGAAGCTGTACGACGGCTCCCTCCGCCAGTAACGCGATATGAGCACCGCAACCCCAGAGTCGGACACAACTGGACCTAATGGTCAGGGGTCACTTTACTTTACCTTATACCCAGCATAAATGTCTGTATTTCAATAGTGGGCACAGCTAGATAATCAGATGAAGATTTTAAAAAGGCATTCTGGGGCCTTTGGGATTCCAGAAGCAAAGCTGTGTGTCTGAGAGTACCTCCTAACTGCAGACCTGCTCCTTCAGGGACTGTGCAATCCCATCTGAAAACAGGCATTTCCCCAGCCATCTGGTCCCCTGAATTCGCCGCCATCATCTCCATGTCCATTTCCAACTTGGATTGAATTCATTCTGTCCATTATCAAATCCAGGCAACTTTTCAGGGACTTCACGACTTTGCCTGGAACCGAAGGAGGTGGTGGGCAGGAAAGAACTAGGGCTGGATGTCGTCAACATATGGATGACACCATACAGCATCACTCATGGCAACATCATCCTGGAAAGAGGAATTTCCAAGGGCAATTCCTACAAGTCTCCCAGAAATCACCTAACACAGTACCTGCCATTAAGCTTCCTCCTATCCATGGTACCAATGGATGCTCTACCACTGGCACCAACAGCCTGGTCCGCCCATAATAAAACCATGCTGATCCACGACTGGATAGTGGATGAGCAGGCTGGCCAGGTGTGCAACTCCAAGACCTGGGTGGGGGAGCTGGGTGGGATAGATGTGACTCGGCTCTGCCCACCCAGGTACTCAGTCAAACATCAGCCCAGACTGGAGGAGGTGGGGAGGGGGAGATAGCTGATGGTGTAAAACAAGGATCAACACTATTAAATATTCAGGAAAAGTCAGAAGCCCAATGTAACTGCGTTTATTCAACAGCTCACTCCCATATTAAACAAGAACACACTCTGAAAGCCCCAACAAGAACTGCCAGTTGGCAGTTGACAGTTGACAGAGCTTGCCCATTAGAACACACTCACACTCCCTCTTGTCTTCTGGTAGGAGTTGTCAAGTGGGCTTTTTTAATGGTGTTGCCCTGTCTATGGAATTCCCCATTCCTTTGGCGCCAGACAAAGACCTTTTGCTTCTTCCAGGCCTTTTAAGTTTTGATCCAAAGTTTGTAATCCTATACACATTTACCTGTGTATAGCCCCATTGAACTCGGTAGACATGCGTACGATTGCAGACTTTACCATTTTAACTTGCTGCTTTTAAGTGCTGCTTGTCTTGTCTTTTCTTATTGTCTGTCTTAATACTTATTTTGCATTGTTTTCATTATTACATATCTTATTGTGAACCACCCTGGGAACCCCCTTGACTGAAAGGTGGTACAGTTGTATCTTGGAAGTCAAACGGAATCATTCCGGAAGTCCATTCAGCTTCCAAAACGTTCAGAAACCAAATCCGCGGAAACCCCATTGGATGTTTGGCATCCAAAAATAGTTCGCAAACCGGAACAGTCACTCAAAAATGTATTTAAAATGTAACCCACTGCAGATCGGAATAATTAGCTGTGCCCCAAGAGTTGTCCTGCTGCTGCTCAAGCATCTTCCTCACACACACATACCCCAACCTGGTCTAACTGTAAATTAGAGACCGGCCTATACAGTCAGGAAAGTTGTAATGATTATGTATTTAAAGGTAAAGGTACCCCTGACTGTTAGGTCCAGTCGCGGACGACTCTGGGGTTGCAGCGCTCGTCTCGCTTTACTGGCCAAGGTAGCCAGCGTACAGCTTCCGGGTCATGTGGCCAACATGACTACGCCGCTTCTGGCGCACCAGAGCAGCACACGGAAACACCGTTTACCTTCCTGCCGGAGTGGTACCTATTTATCTACTTGCACTTAATGTGCTTTCAAACTGCTAGGTGGGCAGGAGCCGGGACCGAGCAACGGGAGCTCACCCCATCGTGGGGATTCGAACCACCAACCTTCCGGGCAAGCCCTAGGCTCTGTTTAGACCACAGCGCCACCCGCGTCCCTGATGATTTATTTAAGAGGAGTCAAAACACCACTTCCTTTAAGGAAGAAGGAACATGTTCCTCTGGCAATGATGCATCAGTCACTGGACTGACCAAACCAGACAGTCCTCCTAGGCAACCTGTTCCCAATCAGGAAGAGTCAAGTGAGCACATTTTGGGGCGGACTTTGCCAAGAGTTTTAATGGCATCCTCAGGTGCAGTTAACTGAAATGCAACAAGTAGCAAGAGGTCAAGGGATTCCCCACTGCAGGACTTTACAGTCAATGTGGCCCCTTCCAAGCTACTTTCTTATTCTACACAATAAGACAAACTGTCAGTGACAACAACAACATGGTGAAATAAATGCTTTCCCCCAAGAAAGCTGCTGTTTAGAGGAGGAAGATTAAATTAATTTCAAGCAGCTTGAGGAGACATAACCTTAAGTGGAAAGGTCTGAACCCTTCATCCCAATATAACTAGTTCAAAGACTTGAAAGCAGAAACCCTGAAAAAGGTGGGGGGCTCAGAGTTGACTGGAAGTCATGCACAGGGTGGGGTGTGGGGTGTTGGAAGGTGGTGGGTAGAGTGTGATGAAGATAAGGAAAGTATGATGGAGTGTTTGGTTTTTAAGATGTTGAAAAATGTCTGTAGGTTGTGTATGTTTTGTTGGAAATATGTGTATGTATTATAATTTGAAACAATAAAATAAAGTATTTTTATTTAAAAAAAAGAAAAAGAAAAAGGTGGGGGGCAGTGAAAAGCAACAAGGAAATGTAAATTCTTCCTGAGCTGCCGCCCCCCCCCCCAAAAAAAAGCCTGGCCCATCAGTTCTCTCACAACTTGAACACTCTCCCTTTTCCCCATGAGATAAGCTGGTGGCGAAATTCATCTTATCTCAACCATAGTTAAATATTTATTGGGCTTCTCCTGCCAGAAAGGTGGCACGAGATACAGACCGGAAGGGAGATCCGTCTCTTTCCACAAACTGCAGCTGATATTAAATGCTGCCTGTGTCTTTGCATTTAAAGGGCAGGGTTGTTGTTTTAAATGTACCGGTAAGTTGCACTGGGGGAAGGAGAGCGGGAGAGCTGATAGATCAGCGTAAGACAATCCTCTTTGCTGCTATCCTGAGGGAAATCCCCTTTCAGGAGTTAGTTTTTGCACTGAGAGGAATCCCTAACTGACGCCAACCTGTAAAAAAAATGCATATCATTTCACATCTAACAAAGGCCCTTATTTAATTAATTTTAGGAATGAGATCTGCTGCCATGGTGGGAGGGAAGGGCTCCTAGCAACCTCTTCTTGAAGGAAAGGAGAAAGGAATGAGGTCAAGTGGCTCAAAGAAGGAAGGACCAGAACACCTTCTCACCTGACTGGTAGCTGCCAAGAAAATTGTTCTTTACCCCAAAGGGAGTGGCAGTCTATAAAATGTGGAGGTTGCCATTAAGAGGGGAGGGGACAGGAGCATGACGTGTGTGTGTGTGTGTGTGTGTGTGTGTGTGTGGCTATATATGCATATATACAGTCATTCAAGCGGGTAAAACAGGTGCAAGATTAGAGAGGTCCTGACAGGCAAAGAGGAGGAGTAAGTTTCTGTGTTCTCCACACCTCATTTTTTTCTTCCTCCTCCAGTGCCTCAAAAAATCACATCAACCTGCTTATCCAGCCACTCCTGGCCAGGATAGTCCTGCTCTCTATACTTATCACACATTGCACTTGATCAAGAAGATCCCAGGAGTTCAGAGGTCCCAACCCACCTGATTTCTCTCCATTTCCAGAGGACCTGAAGAAATCCCTCCGCTCTGCTCCTAATCCATGAGCATCATTCACTTTCCAGAGACTTCAGTGGGCCCCGGCTGAGCCTGACGTCTCCTCTGCTGCCTTAACCCACCAAGCCAAGGAGTTTTAGCCACTTTCCACCACTGCCATGGGATTCCAGTTACTCCTGTTTGGGCTGCCTGCCCTTGGGATCTATGCACTGACATCCCACTGCCTGAGAAAGAAGCCACATCTGCTCCACAAGCCACGCAGGTTCCCTGTTCGGTGCCGGCACGTCTCCCACCGGGGCGGTGAGTTCTGCAGGGGGGTTCGCTTGGGAGGCCATTGACAGAGGTCTGGGAGGGATGGGGTGGCGTGCTGCAGCAAGCCAGGGCTGAAAGTGTGAAGCCTTAATTCCTAGCGGCTATCCCTCCCACTCTCCCAGTTCTGACAGGTGCAGATGTCTTTGTTTCTGCCCAAAGTTCTCTAGACCTGCAACGCTGCATTCCTAGATCACAAAAAAGAACAGGCGCTTGGTGTCCCTGGAAGAGGAACGGGGTAATGCCATGGCAGCCCTTAGGAAGCTGAGTGCCTGCCTTCTGTCAACATCTCCGTTTTCTTCTCAGGTGCTGGAGAAGAGATTGAGAACACTTTAGGAGCCTTTAGCCAGTGAGTGTTCCCCCCCCCCCGCTTACACCCCATCCTGCCTTGCAGTGATGTTGCTGCTGCAGCCATCCAGCCTCCCATGCTGATCTTTCTCTCCGCCTTTCCAGCGCACTGACCCAGAGGACAAACCTCTTGGAGCTTGACTGCCACTTGACAAGAGATGGGGTTGTGGTTGTGTCCCATGACGACAACCTGGAACGCCAGACAGGGCATAACATCAAGATCAGCGAGACGGACTATAAGGTTTGCGACGTACCCTGCCCCTATTTATTAGAGTTGCGTCCCTCTTTTTGTCTGTGGTAGAACACAAGGCAGCACCTGTCCTTTGGAACTCCCTGCCTCTTGACAACTAGGCAGGTGCCCATGCTATATTGTTTTGGATGCCCACTGAAAACTTTATTTCATCAAGCCTATCCATCCAATGAAATTACATAACCCATACTACATTCATTTTAAACATTTTTTTCTGATCATATCTGTGTTTTTTATAATTATTTAATGTGTATTCGCTTATTAATATCACAGATTTTAGCTATGGTTTATCTACAATTTTATTTTGTACCCCACAGAGAGCTCTTTGATTAAGCAGTTTGTACATAATTCTAAACGAAGGAAGGAAGGAAGGACGATAAGGTAGTGAATGTGGAGTTCCCAGGTGGTCTCCCCTCCAGCCACTGACCAGGCCCTAAGCTGCTTAGCTCCAGCAAGGTGGCTGAAATATATATATATATAATTTTTATTAAATTTTCTGTGTTACAATTTAAAGTATTCCTTCATACATCCTTAAGATATCAATGACTTCCCTTCTTCTCTTTCCATGGTTCATTTTACATACAATCAATCCCTGCATATTTTACAAAAACTAAACCATTCAGTATTTCATTATTAGATCCATCAAAACTTATTGAAGTTATCTTAGTACTGCCAGCGTTTTCAGCTGTACACAGTTATTCAATAAACGCTTCCCAGTCTTTTCTAAATGTATGCTCTTCTTGTTCTCTTACTCTATAAGTTAAGTCTGCAAGCTGAGCATATTCTGTCAACTTAAGTTGTCATTCTTCTTTGGTTGGGACCTCACTCATTTTCCTTTTTTCGGCTAACAAAACACAGGCTGCAGTAGTGGCATACATAAATAACCTTTTTTTGACACCTGGGAATTTCAGTCTGAATTACCCCCAACAGAAAAGACTCTGGGTTTTTTTTTTTGGGGGGGGAGTACTTTTAAACACCCCCCCCCCAATTCATTATGGATCATTTCCCAATACTCTTTTACCCTTTTACAAGTCCACTGCAGGTGACTGAATCATGTGCCTAGAGGCCATTTGCTGGAGGGCAATGGCTCTAGCTCCAGGACCTGCCCCCATCCCAAAGAACCCAGGGGTCCTTACCCCCAAGTTATGTTCTAAGCCCCCCCGATCCCACATCTCCGCAATAAAACCCAGGTGTCCTCCTGGCTTCTTAGTCCTTACCCTAATTGTGTCCCATAGGATCTGCCACCCTATAAGGATTCTCTGGAGGTGACCTTTTCCCCAGGTGAGTAGGAGGAGTAGAGCTGCTTTGGGTTGAGGGGTGCTGTGTGTTGGGGGGTTGTGGACCAGAAAAGTATGCTCCACCTGCTGCATAAGCCACCCCTTCCAACAGGATCCTACTCCCATGGCAAAGACCACCGGATTCCACGCTTGGAGGAGGTTTTCAAGGAATTCCCAGGAGTACCAGTCAATGTAGAAATCAAAGAGGATAGCGACGAACTCATACGAAAGGTATGGGGGCAACAAGCTACTCACCCAGATTTTTGCTAATCTCCCCTTTCAATATTCAGACCTCACCCTACTCCTAATAAGGGACGCAGCTCATCACACCTTATAGTGGGTTAGGCTAACCTAGGAAACATCAGTGCTGCTCTCCTATCTCCACATTTTCACTCTCCCACTCACAAAAAGGAGTCTCATTGCATCTTAAAGCATAGCTGTCAACTTTCCGTTTTTTTGCGGGAAATTCCCTTATTCCAGCGCCGTTTGCAAAAAAAAAAAAAAGGAAATCTGACAGCTATGGCCGTTTCCCAATGCAAAAAAAGGAAGGTTGACAGCTCTGCCTTAAAGACAAAGATAGATTTATTGTAGCACAAACTTCTGGGGACTAGGCACTCCGCTTCATCAGACGCATCCTTGGATGAAGTGGGCTCTAGTCCAAAAAAACACACACCACAATAAATTGCTAGCGGTTAAGGTGCTATGCAAGGCTCAATTTTTGTTTTTGCTCTGGGTACTACCCTTCCCTAGGATTTCCCTCCCATTCATATAACTCAGCGATCTTTGTAAGGATGCTGATCTTTGTAGTCAACTACCAAATTGAAATTAATTAAAACCTCTGAAGGGATGGACTGTGTAGAATAGACTGCACTGGTCCAGGCACCTAGCTCACACCAATTATTAGTAACTAGACTTACTAGAGAGACCATTTTTACCTTCCCACAACAATCTTCCATTCAGTTTCCATGACTTAGGCAACTACAGAAAGTCAGTGCTTTTGAGAAAAACCTGTTAACTGAATCTATGTTGCTCTGCCTTCTTCCTCTTGCGCACAGGTAGCAGATCTTGTCCGAGAATACAGTCGCTCCCACATCACCATCTGGGCCACCTTTGATGGGAAAGTACTGAAGAAATGCTGCACAGCTGTATGCTATTGATAGTTTTTCATCCACCTTCACAGCTATTGGGCTCTCTGTAACTGATATGCTGGCACCGTTAAATGAAGCAATGCCTTTGATTGGTCCAGGTTTCTGACCGTAGAATAGTATGCAGGTTTTAAGACTATACAGGACTCATTTCATATAGCAAAAATAAATAAAAATAAAAATGAGGCATGGGTCAAAATTACATGCCATAATAAATCAATCAGGGCATGGCTAGGAGACAGCTTCCTGCTTTATCTGTTTGCTTCTTTGCCCACATTGTTCCAACTTGTTAAGCTGCCAGGTTCCTCTGTCAATGACCCTGGGGGGTGTACATCTGTGCAAGGTATCAGGAGCTCCCACAGGGAATTCTTACAACCCTACAACTCATAGGCTTGCTTGTGGGAAGATAAATGTTCAAATGTGCAGTGCAGATGTACGATACCCACAGATATGTCCCAGCAACCGATGAGCTGAAGGGATCAGTTGGGGTGATGACGACAGGTTCCGTATTTCTTCCCAGCTATTAAGCCTAGAAACCACAAAAGCCTCACCTCATTTTCTTCTCTTTACCCATCCCCCAGAACACAGAGATGCCCTACATCTTCTCCCTTAAACGTGGCATCATGATCCTTCTCCTGTACTATGTAGGGCTCCTGCCGTTTGTGCCGCTGAAAGAAACCTTCCTTGAGTTTCCGTTGCCCTCCATTATGAACAGGTGACAGAAGCTGGGGGAGGTGTATGTGTGTGTCTGTGCATTTGAAGAGAAATGTAAGGGTTCTGAGGGACAGTTTTCCTAGTTCTAGTTACAGGTAGGAAGCCGTGTTGGTCTGCCGTAGTCAAAACAAAATAAAAAAAATCCTTCCAGTAGCACCTTAGAGGCCAACTAAGTTTGTTATTGGTATGAGCTTTCGTGTGCATGCACACTTCTTCAGAAAGCGCATACCAATAACAAACTTAGTTGGTCTCTAAGGTGCTACTGGACGGAAGTTTTCCTGGTGTAAGCATCAGCAACTGGAAGTCTTTTTCCAAGACTTTTTGTCCATCTGCAAAACTCAGGGCTCCAGAAGCCTGTTGATACGTGTGTGTGTGTGTGTGTGTGTGTGTTGCTATGTATGCACCGGCATTCACACCTTAACATCAAGAACAGAGGGAATGATGGCTAAATGGAATGCCCATGTTGGAAGGCAGAATATCTCTGAGTACCAGTCACTGTTGCCTTCATGGCCTGTTTGTGGGCTCATCAGAGGAATTTTGCTGATCCTCTTGGAAAGCAAGATGCTGGACTAGGTGGACCTTTGGCCTGATCCAGTTAGGACTCTGCTTGTGTAATTTAGACTATTTGACAGAGCTGGATTATCCACTGGACTCTCAGTAACTGCGGGCACTGATATCCATTGGTTTTTTGGATGTTGGTGGTCATGCACATTCTTAATTTCTCTCTCTAAATCTGGGACCAGAAAGAGTGGGAAAGGAAATGATTATTACTGACTCAGGAAGGGAAGTAAGGTCCAGCCAAACACAGGTAGTGAGGTACCTCTGGAAGGAAAGTCAGGTCCAAGTGATTTCACACAGGGGATGAGGTACTGAGAACCAGTTTAAAACATTGTACCAACAGCTTGTTAGGAGCAGCATGAGCAATAAAGTGACATGGTTCTAAAAAAACTCATCACTTAATTAAGCAGTTGAGCTTGCATGATGGGATGTTTCTTCATAAAACAACATAATCTCAACAACAACAACAACAACAGCCTAGCATGCCCCTTTTTAAACTTAAAAACACCCTGGTCCAAGTATTCCTGCCACTGCCAAGCTAGATTTTGCTCTGCACTGGAGGTTTGCCAAAGTCCCATCTGTTTCACGTGGCCTTAATATGTCCTGAGAACCTGCAATTATGCACCAATTAAGCAAACAACTTTTGGTGGCCAGAGGTACAAAAAAGAGAGAATATTATTTCTTGAAACCTAACTACCATTTGCCTCTTTTACTGAGTAATAATACTATGCCCAAACTAGAATAGACATGAGGCTTTTAATCTTATCAAAATATTTTTATTCCTCTATAGCTGTTTTTTGGTTGCACAGTTAATACTGTTATATTTATTAGGATGACTGAAAGGGAAGTGAAAACTAAGTGTGATGTCAAAACAAAAACAAAAAAATCCTTACAGTAGCACCTTAGAGACCAACTAAGTTTGTTCTTGGTATGAGCTTATCTGAAGAAGTGTGCATGCACACGAAAGCTCATACCAAGAACAAAATTAGTTGGTCTCTAAGGTGCTACTGGAAGGATTTTTTTTATTTTTTATTTTGTTTTGACTATGGCAGACCAACACGGCTACCTACCTGTAAGTGTGATGTATAATTCTTCCACAATGGTTTGCAAGCTGGGCTGTCCAGATCACTCCTGCTTTCTGTATCCTATAATTTACTTGTAATTTTGTGTATAATGGATAACCCATTAATAAAAACGTAGCCCTTTTTAACAAATAGAAAGAAACTTGATATATTGGGGAAAAGTTTGTAGCCTAGCCATTTCCTTAGTATTCCAAGTTTTATTTTGAGCTGGAGGAGCATTCATTCAAGCCCCTGCTTGCAGTCTGAGGTTGTATAGTTCAGGCACAGGTTTACCAAGCGACTCAAGTTCAGCTGGACATGACAGGCTTTTCCTGGTACCCTTAGGCCTTCCCCATGTCATATTTATATGTTATAAGAAGTATAACAAGTGAGTTAAGTTAATTTAAATGTCATGCTCATTGAGAAAAAGTGTGGGTGTGACGAGTGAGTGACTCTTGGGCTTTATGAAACTGTGTTGGAACTGATAGCTTAAAAGAGGAATGGCAGGAAATGAGGACTTCTCAGTGATGTGTTAACTCTGCTGCCTTTTTGTTTTCCTTTAATTGCAGGACATATTTTCCAGTAAAAAAGGGCTGCTTTGGAGCACTGTTGGCTAAATTTGCCCACAAGTGAGTGAAAGCAAGCAATACTTTACCTGCTCAGTTCTTAAGAAGCCTGCTCACCACCAAACCTGACCCATTTCATCACCTGCTTCTTCCCTCTTCTGGATCTCTACTATAGAGAACTGACTGATGCTCAAAACTATCAGGATAGGGAGGTCCACATGACCTACCCACCTGACTTTCCCCCATCTCCACTTTTAGCTGCTGTTCTTTTCTTCTTCTTCTCTTTTTTAAGGTCAAAGTGGGTCGTGGTTTTGTTAAGGTAAAGGTAAAAGGTAAAGGGGCAGTTTCTCTTGTTCTCTCTCCCTCCCCCAAATTTTACCACTTGAACTGCTCTGATCTACCCCACCCCTCCATATTTTTGTTTCTTTTCTAGGGTGACCATGCGGAAAAAGCTTTTCAAGCATCTGGAAGACAGAGGAATACAGGTAAATTAACTTGGAGGAATCAGGATTTGGGGAGAGATTATAGTCCCTCCTTAGCAGAAACTGCTGAAGGCTGAGCTAGAAGGCTTTAGCCGGTATTTAAGTATTTTGCAATAGGTGGCAAGGGGAAGAGGGATATTTGGTCTCTAAGGTGCTACTGGAAAGAATTTTCTATTTTGTTTCGACTATGGCAGACCAACACGGCTACCCACCTGTAACTGGTACTATTTCTGGGTTAGCGGAGTCTGTAACCTGAAGCATCTGTAACCTGAAGTGTCTGTAACCCGAGGTACCACTGTAATTCAGCTCTCCTTCTCTGTAGTTAAAACTACAGCCCATTATTAATACTCCCACACTGCAGGTAGGGAGCTAAGATGTAGAAACAGTAGCATAATTAAGACACATGTTGCCAGATTTGTGTCATGTGTACTTGAAAGCTTAGTGGTGCTTATGGCATGCGACGGAATGCAGCTTTAGCAAGTTCATAACCGAGACGAAATCTCAAGCAGGAACTTCCTACCTCAGAGCTCACACAACCCACTCTATATTGGTTCTCAGATGCCTGTGGCATTAGTGCAACCATCTTGTGTTTTCCAATCCTCATGATTTTTCCTTATCAGGAAGTTTTCTTCTTCTTCCCCCCAGAAAGAGCATCTTGCTGATTGCGGAGAAGTTATTGTGGCTTTTCCTCCACCACCAACATCCTGTTTTCAGGGAAAATGTTGACTGAATTAATAGCTGCATGAATAAGTGATCAGCTAGAACAACTCAGGGCTCCACACTCAAACCAGTCATCTCTTCTTCTTTGTTTCCGTGTAGGTTCTTCTTTGGGTCTTGAATGAGGATAAGTATTTTGAGGAAGCCTTTAGCTATGGAGTCTCCGGAGTCATGACCGATTATCCCACTCGCCTCCGGAAGTATCTAGACGCTCACCCGCCCCTTCTCAATGAATGATCCACAATGTGGGAGGATAGCTCCCAACTAGAAAAGGGGGAGAGGTGTGTGAGGTCAGAAGAGAAGGAAAGACACTTTGTTGGGGGGTGGGGGTAAAATAAGAAACAAATAAACCTTACTGTTACTAGTAGTGTGTTGTGTTTTCATTGAATGTGCAAGGTATGAGCAGAGTGTCTAGGATTTTATCTGGCCACAGTTGTGCTAATGCACACTATTTGCTACAATCCTGCTTGCAGAAGCCTGAAAATCTTAATTTGTATATTGCGCTTCTAGTCTTTCTTGTTTTTAGCAATGAGATCCCAAAGAAGAAGAAATAGGGGAGGGGCCATTAGCAACCAGGCTGTAGCCAAGATGATACCTATGCCTGTTATCCTACTGAAGGAAGGCACAGACACTTCCCAGGAGATACCTCAGCTTGTGAGTAACATCAAAGCCTACCAAGTCATAGCAGAGGCTGTCCAGACCTCTTGGCCCTCGGGGCATGGACAAGCTCATTGATGATGACAGAGGCAAAGAAACTATTTCTAATGATGGCGCCACCATCCTGAAGCTTCTCAGTGTGGTACACCCTGCTGCAAAGACACTTGTGGATACTGCCAAATCACGGGATGCAGAGGTTGGTGATGGCACCACTTCAGTTACACTTTTAGCTGCTGAATTCCGAAAGCAAATCAAGCCCTATGTGGAAGAAGGGCTGCACCTCCAGATCATCATCTGTGCCTTCCACACTGCAACCCAGTTGGCAGCGAATAAGATCAAGAAGACTGCCATTAAGATCAAGAAGACCGACTGAGAGGCGCTGCAGAGCCTGCTGAAGAAGTGTGCAAGCACAGCCTTCAGCTCAAAGCTGATTTCCCAACAAAAAGAGTTCTTTGCCAAGATGGTGGTGGATGCCATCATGATGCTGGATGAGCTGCTGCAGATCAAAATTATTGGGATCAAGAGGGTGCAGGGAGGAGCCCTGGGAGGATTCCCAACTGGTGGCAGGAGTTGCCTTCAAGAAGACCTTCTCTTATGCTGACTTTGAGAAGTATGAGCCCAAGAAGTATGAGTCCCTCAAGACTCTGGTGGTGGAGCTATAGGAATAGGAATAGGAATAGGAATAATTTATTATTGGCCAAGTACATTTTCCAACATACTTGGAATTTGTTTCGGCTACATTGCAATGTAAACATACAGACACTGTTCCTCTCACAATACAAAGAAGTAAAGAAACCCCACCCATATTTTACCTCCCCTTAAGCTATACAACTACGAATTTAACAATTTAATGGCACAAGGGAAAAAACTATTCTTGTGCCTGGCCGATTTTGTATATGAAGTCCTGTAGCGACGTCCAGATGGAAGTAAATCAAGCAGATGATGACCGGGATGTAAAGGATCTGCTACAATTCTCTCTGCTCTCTTCCTTACTCGGGTAGCATAAATTGTCTCTATTGAAGGCAAGCTAACACCAATTACCCTTTCTGCAATTCTTACAGCTCGTTGGAGCTTTTTCTTGTCTCTCTTAGAGGCTGTACCGTACCAAGCTGTTATAGAATTACAGAGAACAGTTTCAATGATGCCTCTGTAGAATTGAATCAACACCGGTGCTCCCCAGGGGTGTGTCCTTTCCCCACTTCTTTTCTCTCTATACACAAATGAATGTACCTCAACTGATCCATCGGTTAAGATCTTGAAATTTGCTGATGACACAACAGTTATTGGGCTTATCCAGGAGGACGATGAATCTGTGTATAGGCGGGAAGTAGACCATCTTGTTTCGTGGTGCACCGAAAATAATTTGGTACTAAATATCCAAAAGACAGTAGAAATGGTAATTGATTTCAGAAGGCACTCTTCTGTTCTGCCACCACTTTCCATTCTTGGTAACATGGTTGTAATAGTAGAGTCCTTTAAGTTCCTGGGCTCCATAATTTCTTATAACTTAAATTGGTCAAGCAACATCAATAGTATTATTAAAAAGGTACACCAGAGGCTGTATTTCCTGCGTCAACTAAGGAAATTTAAATTGTCCCAGGAAGTGTTGATTCAAGACGGAGGTCTCCAAGTACAGTGGTACCCCGCAAGACGAATGCCTCGCACAACAAAAAACGAAAGGGTTTTGCGAGTTTTTAGTTGACACGCGAGACGAATTCGTCTATGGCTCTTTTTCGCAAGATGAATTCGTCTGGCGAGGTACCACTGTAAGCCGGCACCGGAGCCGCGCCGCGTTTTAAAGCTGCAGCGAGCGAACCGGTGGGGAGAGGCGGCGTCGGATCGCGCCCGCCCATCCAAGATTTACTTGATTTACTTGAAAGAAACAATATGCTAAATTAAGTAAAAACCCCAATGGAGGTAGGGTTTTTCAAGAATGAAGAATGCACAGAACCAGTAAATCCAGAAATGTACCATTCTATAGTTGGAAGTTTATTATACATTTCACTGTGGAGCAGACCAGATATGAATTATGCAGTTGGAGTGCTTAGTAGATTAGTAAGATGTCCTACTGAAAATGCATGGAAGGGTTTAAAACATGTTTTCAGGTATTTAAAACAAACACTTGATTATTGTTTAAGATTATCTTCTTCAAAATTTATAAAATTTCAGTGTTACGTTGATAGTGACTAGGCAAATCTGCCTGATAGAAAATCCATTTCTGGTATGGTATTCCAGTTTGGTGATTCCCTCATAGGTTGGAAATCTAAAAAGCAAGGAATTGTAGCCACTTCTTCAACAGAGGCTGAGTACTGTGTTTTATCAGAGTTGTGTAATGAAATTAAATTTTATGTCCAGATCATCAATGATATAGAAGTGCAATGTGATTATCCTGTTCAGGTTTGGGAAGATAATCAAGCTGTAATTGCTTTGGCTGGATCTGAACAGTTTAAAAGTAAATCAAAACATTTGGAAATTAAATATCAAAATGTAAACGAAAATGTTAAACAAAACCTGATAATGCTAAAATATTGTGAAAGTATACAAAATGTAGCTGATATATTTATGAAAATGCTAACGTTTGAGAAGCATGCAAAACAAGTGTCAAAATTAGGAATTGTTGTGCATGATGTATAAATATGTTTTGGTATATAAAATATTGTTTTATTCTGTTTGAATGAGAGGGAGTGTTAGGAATCATTCTGCAAAGAAACAGAAAAGGTGTGTGGGTAGCTTTAAGAACTGTTGCTGTTAAGTTCCGTGCTGTTTTGTGTGCTGTTTGTGCTGAAGGAGCAGTTGTAGTTTGAATTTGCCTGCAGGGAGATAACACCTACTTGCTTTAAGTTTGTTGTAATAAACCTTCGTTTTAAGTCCAGTCTCGCTGCTTCGTGGGTTTGTTCTCTGTTCTCTACCACCTAAAAATGCCGCCATCTAATAGGGCATGTGTTACCAGCAGCGTGAGACACAGGGAGCCCCTCTCTTAACAAAACCTGGCCCCAGGACCCCTTAGAACTCCTTAGTCTGCTTTACCCATTGGCAGTCCACAAACAACCTTCACACTGGCGGGGTGTGTGTGTGTGTGAGGTGCTCACAGCATTGCTGCTCTGCTCCCAGTGGGCCTCCTCCATCCATAGTGTGTGAAATGGGAGAGAGTCCTGGGAAATTCAAGACAGCACATCCTCCAACATTCAGGTCCAGCCATCCTTTGTGGTTCCAGACCTTTCTCCCCTCCTGGGTTTCTCCATATCCTTCAACTTTGATTCTCAAGGAGCTGGCATGACACTTGTCTGTTAAACGAGCTAGGAAGTGTTGTATTTATTGGCGTGTGTTTTTTTCTACTGGGGTTCAAACCCAGCCATGAACACAATAAACAATTTTAAAAAACAAGGAGGAGGAGGAGGAGGTGGTGGTGGTAAAATCTGGACCCCTGCCTCCCATTCTATTATTATGCCTAGAGAATAAGATGTGCACCATTCCTACACCCAACAACCTCTTAATTTACTGGGCTGTACTAGTTTCTGAACACATTCATTGACTGGTTAACTTTCCATGTGGCTTAGGCTACTAGGTGTGAAAGTGTCCTGGAAAGCAGAGAGGAGATGGGGTGAAACTGCTAAGCCAGAGACTTGGAATTGAGCTGGCTGTTCCCTTACGCTCAACGCGACCACCATAAAGCAGTGGAAATCTTGCACCCTTGGCCCTAGGTGATGCTTAGGTGGGTGGTAACAGCAGAGAGAAAAGGACTAAGTGGGGGTTCCCCAGGGCTACTAGCCTACCCTACAGGGTTGGTGCTGGAAGCGGAGGCAGTTCTTATCAATGCTAAGCAAATAAAAGGCATCTCACGAAGTCTTTTAGTAGTCAGGGAAGCACTACATCTTCACTTAGCAATTTTCTCTCTGTGGTGCTATACAACTGATGAAAAATACCAACAACTCTCCCAGACTTCTTCCCCAGTCCATGGCAAAACACAACTTAGAATTCCACCTCCCCCCCCCCCAAAAAAAACCCTGAATAATATGCCACACAAAGAAACACAAGTGAAGTCAGTCATCTGCAAGAATGTGTAACTATTTTAATGCAGGACTTCAAACTCTCTTCTCCAATATTGTATATGGGGAAAGTTTTAGGAAAAGCTAGTGAAATGAATGAGATTTTTCCCTATTCTGATGCTGTGAGAGACAAAGCAGGAATGGTATGCTTTGGGCAACAAATAGATGGGTCTGGCAAAAGCTTTCGTTTTTCTCTGTGCTTTTTGGTGTCAGCAGAGGCTGAGCATAGCTGAGACGCAAGACAACATGTTTTCCCAGGTGGGTGTGTTGCTTGTTGCCACCAGTCCCCACCCTCCCTGGGCACATTCCTGGCACTACCAACAAGCAGCAAGTGACAATACAAGTTTTCAGCCGTGGCTTCTACTTTGCATTTGCTGATACTGTACTGAACTCTTCCCCAGAGCTGCTGATATGTACACAGTAAGGAGGTTTGAGGTTGGTTTCCAATCAACACATGTACATAAGCAGCTTGAGTAAGGAACTTAAGTTCGCACATCCTTGTTTCACACAATGAGCTTTTAAACCATCCCAACTCACACATCTTCCATCAGCAGCCCAGGGAGCATTCACCTGTCCAGGCTAAAACTACTTTCTGTGCTCAAGCATGATGTCCTCGTCCCAAGAGAGTTGGTATTTGGCTATACCGGGAAGTTTAGGTGTGTGCAATTAAAGTGGATTAAAGGGCTCTGTCACCGTTGAGCAACAAATCCACTTTAAAATAAACACTTTCTGTAGGCTAGCTATTAAGGTGACAGGAAAATGCACTGACAAGTGTGTCATGAATGAACGGCTTATAGGAAGATGTATAAATGCTTGCAAGCAAATAAAGATGAAAGCCCAATAAATAGATGATCGGGAGGAGTCCTACACACTGTGACTGGAGTGGTTTTCACACCCCAAATTATGGGAATGTATGATGTGTGGGGCTGCCTTTGAAGAATGTTCAGAAGCTGCAATTGGTACAAAAATACAGTGGCTTGATTGCTACCTGGAACCAGGCAAACAGGGCCAGCCCACAGCAGACAGGTTACTGGCTAAGGTTCCATATAGATCACATACAGCCCCTGTTTTTAAACAGCTGCATTCGTTGCCAAGTTTATTTCTAGCCCAATCAAATTGGGGCTTGTCCACACTTCCTCTTGTCCTGTGATTAGAAAGCACGGGTCCGAGTGGTTTTGCCTTTGCCCTTCCTCCTCCCCCTGCAAAACTTGCTTTTTAGCGATGAATTGGAACAAACAGCAATTCGCAGAAAACCTGATTGCCATTTGCTTCCCGGGAAAGCAACAGGAGAAAATGGAAGTGTGGGTTTAAATACGTAAATGTTTTAGGCCCCAAATGTCTGAAAAACGGCCTCCTTTCCTACAGATGCTCTTTGGTGTTAAGATCAGCAGAGGGAGCCCTCTTGGTAGTTTCTCCACACTCAGAGGCTCAGGGGTGGGGGTTCGAGAGAGACCATTCGCTTTGGCACCTCCTAGGTTGTGGGGTTCCCTCCCCACAGAGGTACATCTGGCGCCTTCATTGTAAAGTTTTTGCTGCATGCTGAAGACACACCACAGCAGCAACAACAGCAGCACTTAAGCTAAGTTACAAGTGGAGGATGAGGACTAAAGAATTGTGCTAGTTATCAGGGGAAATTGTTGGCTTTGAGAAGGCAGCTGAAGAAAGAAAGAAAGAAAGAAAGAAAGAAAGAAAGAAAGAAAGAAAGAAAGAAAGAAAGAAAGAAAGAAAGGAAGGAAGGAAGGAAGGAAGGAAGGAAGGAAGGAAGGGAGATGGCACACAAGTATTCTGAGTAGCAGCTTCAGGCATGGGGCAGCAAGGAAGAAAAGTCAGAGTCAGCCTCACTTGAGTAGTACATGCCCCTCTACTAGACTCTAGGATAGGGGTCCACACACTAAGGGCTGGGGGCCGGATGCGGCCCAATCGCCTTCTAAATGTGGCCCGCAGACGGTCCGGGAATCAGCGCATTTTTACATGAGTAGAATGTGTCCTTTTATTTAAAACGCATTTCTGGGTTATTTGTGGGGCCTGCCTTGTGTTTTTACATGAGTAGAATGTGTCCTTTTATTTAAAATGCATCTCTGGGTTATTTGTGGGGCATAGGAATTCGTTCATTTTTTTTTTTTCAAAATATAGTCCGGCCCCCCACAAGGTCTGAGGGACAGTGGACCGGCCCATGGCTGAAAAAGTTTGCTGACCCCTGCTCTAGGGAAGGAAATGCTGACCAGGAATTATGCCTTCCTACATCCACTCAATTTTGGAATGTGATTTGAAGCTTTTTGGTCCAAAAGTGTACAAAAGATGGGCTTCACAGCCCACTTCTTGTTCTTTTGCTAGGTACCGATCTTGCTGCAAACCACTCTTGCTGCCAAGCAGAACGTGGCGCCTGACTCGGTTATTTCCCTGTGCTTTCCCTTCACTTGGTCCTCTGGGTCCCCACTTGTTGCAGCAGCTTCAAAAGTTCTTTTCAGGCACCGTCAATTATTTTAATTGACTTACTTCTTCTTGCATCTATACCATGTCCATGTGTGTTGGTTTAGTCATGGTTAGAATTAATTAGTTAATTCTTGCCAACCAAATAAAGGTGTGCATTTTGTTCCCCATCTGCCATAACAGATATGCATTATTTCCTGAGTTATCCCCTGCTGAAGTGTTAAATTTGTATATTTTGATTCACTGTATGTATCTTCAATAAGCACCCTCAGGTTAAGGCCCATGTGAGTATACCTTACTGGATAAATCTGCCAAGACACTCTGTTGCCAATGTCCAAAGAGCCTAATTCACAAGACTCCTAGAGTGTGTGCATGAGAAACCTGTGTCTAGCTTGCTAACAATAAGGGGCTGGAACCAGCAACCAATTTCAACCTCATCTCTGGTCTACTACTTCCTGCAAGTCCATCCACCCATCCTACATGTCACACTTCCTTGCCCTCTCACGCCCCAACACTCTTATACGATCTTTAAAGTCAGAAAGAGATGTTAAAAACCATTCGCCACAGGCGTGATATAGCATTTAATCACGCAAACATTCATAATTAAGGAAAGTTAAATGACAGTGTTAACAACACTTACTAATGCTAAAGCAGAAATGGACCTAAATCACCTTAGCAAAGGTGGAGTTAGGACCGGTCAGAGCAGACTCAATCCATGCTGAAGTGCCTACTCCCAGACATGACACAGGAATATGACTGCCTTAATTTCATATCTAGCCAAAGCCACCATTTCCTGCCTCCTGCTCTGAGCTGAGTCAACCTCAGTGCTCGGATTCTATAGTGGTCCAGGGCTGAAGTCAAACTTAACCATTTGAACGGGAAGCCCCAAGTCCTAGTCCCAGACGTTCAGGGCTCAGCTACTGCGTGGCAATACAGTTTGCACATGCTCGGAGGTTTCTCTAGCCAAGGTTTCTCTAGCCAAGCCCTGATTCAGATTAACTCAGTCCTAAAGGCTGGGTTGCCCCACATCTACCACTGTCATTATTCACTATTATCTACCACTATCATTATTCACCTTACACATCCCTGCCTCTGTTATAAACAGAAATCTGTCCTTATTCCCTTATGGGGTACACAAGAGTCCTTTTGTAGGTTCTCCATCGGTAGGAGAAAATAATAGAGGCCAACCAGAGAGCATTGAGAAGCAAAGCAGCTAGTAAGCCTGATCTTTATTACAGCTGTTGCAACAGGGTACTCCCCTCACACACAGGAGAGTTGGGCAGGTGCAAGCCCTTATATAGACATTTTAAATTTCCCCCCTTCAAGCTCCAGACCACCCCTCCATACATCATACATACATCACAGAAGGGGTGCAGCCCAAGACCAACCCCTAGATACATCAAGGTTACATCATGAAAGGGGAGGTCTGGTGGCAGTAATCTTGAGCATCCTGGACCCTGCCCCATGCCTCCTCTTGCCCTCCACTATTAATAATAATAATAATAATAATAATAATAATAATAATAATAATAATAATAATAATTTATTGTTTGTACCCCGCCCATCTGGCTGGGTCTCCCCAGCCACTCTGGGCGGCTTCCAACAAATATTAAAATACATTAAAATATCACAGATTAAAAACTTCCCTAAACAGGGCTGCCTTCGGGTATTTTCTGAATGTCAGGTAGTTGTTTATCTCCTTGACCTCTGATGGGAGGGTGTTCCACAGGGTGGGCGCCACTACCGAGACCTTCCTGGTTCCCTGTAGCTTTGCTTCTCGCAGTGAGGGAACCAGGCAGAAGGCCCTCAACATCAAGTGAAACAAAAGAGATATTTACATTTATATATTTACATTTCCCTGTTTCCCAGCCAAGTTAATCACACCCTTTTGTCTTCATCTGGGTTTTGTTATTTCTGGAATGGCTACCTGTCTGGCACTCAGGTATCAGAATGCCAGGTGAAATATACTCAGAATCATGTGTGAATTTCATGCTCTTTATTCAGCTCATAGTAGTGAGGAATGCAGTTCCCCCAAAAACGTTTGCTTTATATACACTATTTACACAATGGGCCCCACGTGATTGGCTAATTCCGGGATACTCCTGTATGCCAATCGGAGTGCGGATTCACTTCCACCTGGAGCTGGATTGGGTGGCTCCTGCGGACCAATCAGACTGCTGCAATCTCAATCCTATTGTTCTGGGACCAATCAGACTGCTGCAATCTCAATCCTATTGTTCTGGGACCAGTCAGACTGCTGCAATCTCAATCCTATTGTTCTAGGACCAATCAGACTGGTGCATTTTGGATCCTATTCAACTCAGTACATAACACCAGGGATTATCACTTTAATTCCTGAGACAATGGGAAGGTTCCCTCACCTCCTCCCTCCTTGCACTTGGTCAGCTTGGGAGTCAAAAATGGTGTCAGGACTGCCTTCCTGTGCTGCTTCAGACATGTGGCCTTGTTTACTTGGTACACTTATGAACATTTAATATATATATGTAAGACCTTAAAATTCTTATTACACCCTTAATCCTCTGGACAATGCTGTCTCTTTAGCTACTCCTCCTTTGCCATCCTGAACGCTTCAGGGATGCTCTGTTGCCCTGAGAAGTTAATGCATATGGAATGGCCAATGCACACAAACATAAACAGTCCAAGAAAGGGAGAAAGAACAACATAGGCACCCTCTGTTATGAATGGTTGTGGCAGACAAAATTCTGTGGCTGTGCTGCTGTCACAGAATTGTTGCCTAATTTCAGAGTCATGGTAGAGAGACTCTTGGGGCTGAAGAAAATCCAGTGGCCATCCGTTCCAATCCCTGGGCTCTAATACAGTATCTTCAGCACATCAGTCCCATTATAGATCAAGTCACATAATCCTAACTATATAGAGCATGCCACCAGAAGTAACAAGAAAAGTGTAAGATAGCCCATGTAGAGCTGCCTTTCTTATCTAGTCCTTCCTCCAAGGAGCTCAGGATAGGGTGCTTGATTCCCACCTCACAACAACCCTGCGAGGTAGGATTAGGTTGAGAGATAGGGCTTGGGCCCCATGTTTGCAAAGTGCGCTTTATGGCTCAGTAGGATTTGAACATAGGTCTCTCTAACATTAGTCACCACCTCAGAGTAAATACTTGCTGCAGTAAACTCCAGCTATGCAAATTAAACAGTACAAGAGAAGGCAAAAAAAAAACAACCCAACAAACTTTGAAATGATGCTGGAGAGCCACAGCCAGAGCAGAGCAGACAACTGGGTTGCACAGATGAATGGTCTCACTCAGTACAGGACAGCTCCATATGCTCAAACTTACACTTGGACAGCAATATGACAAAGCCACCATCCTCTGTCCACTGCCACTATTTGACTAAGTGGGTTCTCCTTCGCCTACAGAAGGTTTTGCCCCAAGAAACAAGCTAGGCTTCAAGCTGCCTAAGGACTCTCAAGCCTTTTTTTTTTGCTGCCACAGATTAACAACAAAACTACGACATCAATGAGAAGCAGGAAAGCAGTGTAATCAGAATTTTGACACTGTGGAATTTGGGTCTCAGCAAATCCTGAGAAGGACAAGTTCATTGCACAAACTAATTGTTCCTCTTGTTGGAATCCCCCCCACTCTGTAAATTACACACACTCAGGGGTGCATATAAACTTTCCCATGCCAGTAGTTACTTCATGCACCTGACAAAGAGGACCGTGCCTCATCAGAGCATATGCCACAATAAATATATTTATGTATTCAAGCAGTTTATATATAACTTGACTACAATAGTGTCTTAAGTGGTTTACAAAGATACAATACAAAAATTAAAGATCAGTTCAAACCATTATGTCAAACTTCAATTAAAATGCTTGCTGCAATGGAAAAAGTACTCAGTATGCACTGGAAGAAGGACAATAGGAAAGTTTGCTAACTTATTAAGGCGATACGAGAAGGCACAAGCTGTTTTTGCTGCAACAGACATAACATGGCTAACTCTCTCTGGCAGAAAACATTTGTGCCTATTTACACCACCTTCTTGTGTACGTGATTACTCCCTGTACTGGTATAGTCTTCTCTGGTATTCTGCCTGGTATTGTCTTCTCTGACTGGCAGTGACTCTTTGGGGTCTCAGAAAGCAGAGATATTTTCCATCACTTGCAGACTGACCCCCCCTTTTTTTTTTTACTGGAGATGCCAGGGACTAAGCCTGGAATATTCCAGATGCAAAGCTGGCTGTCTATGACTGGCATATGGCCAGTTCCCATTCCCCTCCTCCTGAGAAATCCACAATGAAAAGTCTATTACTAGTATTAAATACCATATCTATATATAAAGGTAAAGGGATCCCTGAACATTAGGTCCAGTCACGGACGACTCTGGGGTTGCGGCGCTCATCTCGTTTTACTGGCTGAGGGAGCCGGCGTACAGCTTCCGGGTCATGTGGCCAGCATGACTAAGCCGCTTCTGGCGAACCAGAGCAGCACACGGAAATGCCGTTTACCTTCCTGCCAGAGCGGTACCTATTTATCTACTTGCACTTGATGCTTTCGAACTGCTAGGTTGGCAGGAGCAGGGACCGAGCAACGGGAGCTCACCCCATCGCGGGGATTCGAACCGCCGACCTTCTGATTGGCAAGCCCTAGGCTCTGTGGTTTAACCCACAGCGCCACCCGCATCCCATATCCATATATATGCTGTGATCTTTTTATCTGTGACAAGAGGCAAATTTCCAAAAAAACAAAAACACACAGCTGCCTGACAGTCACTTCCTGATCTGAAACCTTCTAAGCTCCTGTTCCCCCGCGACGAGGAAAAAGCACTCTGCACAGGCTCAGGGGGACTCGCTTTTACAAAAGCCCCACGCAGAGCAAGCCCCGCCCCGCCCCTAGCATACGTGCCAGATTATGTGCTTCCTCTACTCAGTTCCCCTCCCCTTCTAAAAGTTCTGCAGTTCATTTGCATACTCTCCCCTCATTGGCTGAGCCGAAGGAGGAAGAAGCACAGGGGGAAAGCCCGCAGAGAGGAGGAGGGAGAGGGAAAAAAGGGGAGGAGACACCTTTGTTTCTCGGCTTTGGTTTGTAAACAAGAGGAAGTCTAGACTTCCAGCTGGAGCTTTTTCTGGGGGGCCACAGGTCTCTCTATGGGGAGTCTCCCCCAACCCAAAATCTGCACCAACACCCTCGCCCTGACCTAGACGGGCCTCGGGAAAGCCAAGGGGCTCCATCAAAGACGAGCTTCTTCGGCATTTCTCTTCTGCCAGGTGAGATTGGTGGAGGGTGGCTTACGAAGTGGGCTCTGCTCCTTGGAAGCAATATGCCATAATAAATCTGCTAGTCCTTAAGGTGCCCAGAATCCCGGTTTTTCGGGCGCTGGGGAGTGTTTACCTCTTAATGGGAGATCAGGTGTTAGGGTAAGTGACTGCAGTGGGGGATTGTAAACACCTAATTGCGGTGCAATAATCCGACCGATACAAATAGGTTTGGTAAATAACAAGGGATGGAAGACAATTTCCAGCGGGTAATTAATTATTTTGTTCCTCCTTACAGAAGGCATCTGTAATATGTTTCCCTGCATTGTTTTAGCAATGCCTGCCTGCACTTTGACCCACTACATAAATGATCTGGAATATGTTAGAAACAAAAGGGGGCATTTTTCCTAATGCCCCCTGCTTGTACTGGATTTCAAAAAAGCTGTTACATACTAAAAAAAAGAAGAAGCCTCTACTGGGAAAGAAATGCTATATAGAAAAAGGCTCTTAATTTTCAAGATCTTCTCATTCAGGATAAAATGGCACCTTTTATGTCTTGAGCAGCCTGCGTTGTTGTTGGTCCCTAGAATACACTGCCAACACAATATTGATTAAGAGGCACGGTGCCAAATGGAATCCTGTCTATGAGAACATGTAATTCACTGTATTTCCCAGGAGCCAGGATGATGAGCTAGAGCCAAATAAAGGAAATTTCCCATTTTTTCCAGCTTGAAATTTTGATATCTGACAAGTCAATTTGAATAGATTCCCCCTCATCACTACTTAGCCTTGAGATCAAATTAAGTACTTAGGATTTGACATCTTTCATATTGAGGGACATAAAGGTATTTGAGACACACACACACACCAGCTTCTGCCCATCACATTTTTATTTTATCATATTCATATTTTCATCATTACATGTAATGGGAAAACATTTTGGCTGATTGGGTCAAATAGGGAAGTTTACCTAAAATTGGAAAACTCAGCAACAGTTGCCTACTTCTAACCTACTGAATAAAAATCGCATTATTTCCGTTTGTCAGAAAAATCCAAATAGAAATTTCACTTAATGAGTATCCAAGCCTTATGTTTATAAACTGTTATCAGACACCTCGCTCTTTCCACCTTCCCTCCTTTTGCATGCACATTATATGTTTTGTATTTAATGGATAAGGATATTATTAAATATACATTTTGTACATTGGTAATCTTTTGTAATAGATTTTTTTGTGGGGGGGGGGGAGAGACCTAGGCAGCAATTCTATACGCACTTACCCAGAAGTACGCCCCACTGAACTTAAATGTGGCTTCCACCAAGTAAACAGGCACAGAGCTGCATTGTAATATCTAACTTGGTTTACCCTCTCAGTCATGGCCCCTCCCTCTTTCCCGAGAGGCTCCTCCCCAGTATTCTATTAACCCCTCCCTCCCTTCTTGAACCACATGCAGTATAACTTACAGTATTTTCACAAGAAACAGATAGCTTAAATATTGTATCCTACCCACATTCATGTCTTACTTTTAATTACTCTAGAAAATATGAATACAAGGTTTAAGGCCAAGCCCAAATTTAATGTGGATGCTGCCCTAAAAAGGAAGAGACCAAGGTCAAGACAGACCCTGGGATTGAATATACCTATTTACAAGGCTTCCATATTAAAGCACCTTAAGAAACTCCTGCTTTGCATGTAGTGGTCCATTGTTTTCTACCACGTGAAAGAAAGCCCCCATTGTCTGATGAGGTCAATGTGTAAAGTGCATTATTATGGAAAGTGAACCCTTGTTCATATCCTGAGCGCCTTTGATAATCAAAGTGGAATTTAGATTAGTTAGATTACTTTATTATAATTTGTATCTGGCAGGTGGTCAACCACACATTTATCTGCTAAATAAAATGTCTGTTAACTAGTGTTTTTTCACTGCTGTATTTTGCACAGAACAGGATCTAAATCACAGACTGCCCCTTTACCAACCATATGCTCTCCAGTAATGAGATAAACCTTTTTGTTTAGAATTTCTCTACAGTTTGGGGAATGTTTTCACAGAGAATTGGTGGTGGTGGTGGGGTCTACTGAGGTTGTATCCCAGATGTAAAATAAAACCCCTTTCTTTTACCTCCCACTTTTCATTCCTTTCTGTTTTACCTCTACCTCCTCTCCTCTCTTTACCATTTCCTCCTCCAGTTGTTTGATCTCTGCACACACACCTTGTTCCTCCTGAGCCACTATTGTAGCACTTTTTCCTCTTATTTTACCCCAACCCTAAACAAGGGAAAACACGGAATGCCTACTTGTACAGCAGGTGTGGAGACCAGAGCAATAGTTTGCAATAAGAACAAAGAGGAGATGGGAAATCTGGAGGAACGCCGGGTCTTTTGCATCATAGAGCGACCCTAAATGTTGCTTCCCTTCCAAAAAAAACAACCTCCTCAATTCAACTCCCATTATTGTTTGCTTGCAAAGATGTGGAGCTACAGCCTCCATTTTCCCCAGCTCAGCATTCCCTTGCCTGGTTTGTTTCCTTTCAAGGAACCGCCTCTCTTTCCCTCCCCCATACCGTGTTCCAGACTCCCTCCCCCCCTTCCCTTCCCTGCCCCAGCCACTTCCCTTTGCAAAGCAAGCATCCCTCCCTCCCTTGCAAAGGGCTCTTCATTTGCCTACCTCCCCACTCCATTCCTATTTCTGCTAGCCTCCCTTCTCCCCCTCTGCTCCCTCCACCCCATTTATCCGCAGGCTGGTTTGTTTCTATATCTCCTCCTTCCACATTCAGCTGGAATTTTCCGTTTTCTCTGCTCTCGGTTCTGCACCCATCTGCCTCTTCTACACCATTCCTCCATACTGCGCTTAAGCACCTCCGTCATGCTTATCTGTTGCTTCCATCCTTTCAGTTTGCTTCTTTTTTTTTTTTTTTTTGCAGCTCTTCTCTCCCCCCCCCCCCCCGCCTTGCCTCCTCACTGTCTGCATTCCTTAACAGCAATTCCTGTAGGTTCCTTAAACACTCATCCGCCGCCTGCATCACACCCACCCCTCACTCCCACCATCTTTTCACATCCGCACATTTTCTAGCATCTTTGGATCAGCCCCCCCCCAACAACGATTCCTTTTGTACATTTTAAGCCTCCTCGTGTATCTACCCTTATTTCGTCCCCACCTCCAAGATTTTTGTAAAATCAATCGTTTCAAGTCCAGTCTGCTTGGGGAGACATAAAGCAACCGACCAGGGCTGGTGGTAAAGGTAGCAGACATCTCTGAAACAGGGACCTAGGTAAACACGACCAAAGGGAAAGCGGAGCACGTAGAGAGATGGTGAATTTGTTTAAATTCTTGACAATGTGCCAGAAGCTCCCAGATCTCTTGGTGAAGGGTGGTTAGGAATGAAGAGAATGGAATGGAAAGCCAGGAATTCCTGAGTCCTGGCAGTCGCACCCATGGTTCCAGAGATTGTAGAAAGAGGAGAGGCCACAAAGTGAAGGCTCTTTGGAGAGGCACTGCTTGGAAGGGCTAGGACACCTGGGTTCTATTCCTGGTAATGCTGCTTCATCACGAGATGATCAGAGTTGACCTACATCCTGGGGTTAATTACAGGCTGAGCCTCCAGGGAGCTGCCCAGGGAGGGGGAAGCACGTGGTAGTGTTTTTGTTTAGACACCAGACCGGTTAGACAGAACTTGGCTGGCTCCCAGCGCTAAGAAGGAAGAAGCAGATCCCAGGCACCCTGACTTCCGTGCTGTTTCTCCCCTCCACTTACTAGCCTGTCCATACCTTGGTAACCCTTTTCCTCATTGTTCCCTCTCTTTTAGGGCTTTCGGAGGGGGGCTTCTTCCCGCCACCGCCCACACAGCTTCCCCTCTAGGGACTGTCTGGTTCTTCACACCTCTCCTGAAGCTTCTCCCCACTTGTGTGACCCCACCACAATGGTGAGGCTGTCCAAACCCAAAACTTTCCAAGCCTATCTAGACAACTGTCACCGACGCTACAGCTGCGTGCATTGCCGGGCACACCTGGCCAACCACGACGATCTCATCTCCAAGGTGAAAAGGGGAAGCGGGACGGTCCCTGACACACTGCTATAGCGGGGGGGGGGGCAGCTCTCAGCACCAGAGGGGTTGTTTTTCCTTAGTCAATTGGCTTTAAAAAAAAAGGAGGGAGGAAGAATAGATAAGCTAAAAGTTGGGGGGAATGGGTCAGGAGACTAAAGGGAGTCCTACTCTGATGTGCTGATATTAGCCCCATCTCAATAATCAGACGGTGATCATGTATCTAGCATGTTTAGTGTGCCTTTTTACGATCTTTTATCTTTGCTTGTCCTCACAGCAACTGTGAGGGGGAGGTCACTTGACAACAAAATCAAGAAACCGGGCAAAAACACATTAACACAAGGAAGTATTCACATTTTGCAGTCGTCCGGGACAGTGTGGGTTACCCACGGCCACGTGCAGACTGTGGCAGGCACAGGATTTGAACTCTCATCCCTTGGATCGAATATTTTACTTCGTGCCACAGCTGCAGCTTGAGGAATCTCAGTTGAAACCCACAGCACTGTATGCTCCATCCCTTCCACTGCCTAGAGCCCTGGAATTGGGCCAGGTTATTCTGGGGAAATCACCAAGGCTCACCTCCCAAGTGGGCCAGGCTATAGGCCTAGAAGCTTTTCCTTGGTGAGCAATTTATAAATGCTCAGTAAGGAAGGGGAGGGATTAGAACACTTGCCAATTGCTAGATCATATCCTAGGGAGCTACAGTTAACAAACAGGGACTGTTTTAGACGTCCCCAGTGCTCGCTGATCGGAAGTGGAGAATGAAGGCAGAGAACTGGGAGAATTTAGGTGGGCAGCTTACAGCCAGTGGGGGGTATTGTCTTTCCCGGGCCTAACATTCAGGGGGGGGGGTGTCATTTCTTGTTCTGCCATCTCCACCCTCCTGTGCTTGAGATACTGCAAGGTCAACAAGTTTGAGCTGCTGGCTGATTAATCATTACACAGAATCCAGTGTGGAGAGATGGGGTGTGCCTGAAAACAAGCCAGAGAACAAATAAGGAAATGCAGAAGGGAGCTGAGAAACCAGGGCTGAGGCTAAGGACCATCAGTGGACAGAGGAGGGCGGGGGAGAGGTATGCAGCTGGAACAGAAGGCTGCTTAGTTAGGGCTCCTAACACCACAAGAAGTCTGTTTATCTTTAAGGTGCCACGGGACTCCTTTTGTGTTTGCCGTAACTAACAATTGTGTCTACCCCTCTGGATATGTTCTCTTTTTTAACCTGTTTTTTTGTTTCTCTTGTCATTACAGTCTTTCCAAGGAAGCCAAGGTCGGGCATATTTATTCAACTCTGTGTGAGTATCACAGGAGGGGAGCAGCAGACTTAAGGCACAAAAACATAAAAGACAGCTACATACCAGGTTGAAACAGCCAACAACAACCAACCCTAAACCTTTATGTGGTCTTAAAAGTGGCTGGGGAAACCCAGCCAGATGGGCAGGGTATAAATAAATTATTATTATTATTATTATTATTATTATTATTATTAAATGTTAGGTCTACAAGCTTGTGCTCTCAGGTGTGATGCTTTTCAGTGGAAGAGTGTCATTTTCCTTGTCTGGGGAGCATTTCCTTGTGTGAGTTCCCACTTATAACTTGAAAAGCTGCAGCCCAGAGACAGGTTTATGACTGTTCTCTCGTTTCGCCATGCATAACGTGGGCTTGTTCACTGGAAGCGCCTCAGAAGCACAGGGCACAAGGTGAGGATAATACACTCGCTTCCCCAACTCTTAAGGTCAGGAAAGCAGCTGGGTTTATTCCAGTGCTCATCAGATTGGGCAGTTCATGGCAAGCAGAACTGGGCCCTGGCCAATACCTGCCTAGATTGAGGCCCATCACTGATCTAAAGACAAGGTGAAACACAGACTAGAAAAGCATCAGGGGCTGCTAGGGGCTGTCAAGAGGTCTTTAAGCAGAGGCTTGACAGCCATCTGTCAGGAATGCTTTGATGGTGTTTCCTGCTTGGCAGGGGGTTGGACTGGATGGCCCTTGTGGTCTCTTCCAACTCTAGGATTCTATGAAGAGCCAAGTGAGGCTGTGCTCCAACACCCTCTCTCTCTTTCCCACCCCTTGCAGGGTGAACGTTGGATGTGGCCCAGCAGAGGAACGGGTGCTACTGACAGGCCTGCATGCCGTGGCTGACATCTACTGTGAGAACTGCAAGACCACGCTTGGATGGAAATATGTGAGTCTCCCTTGGCACACACACCCCCACCCGCTTCTCCCCTAAAGACTCACACACTGCCTTAAAGGAAACTCACGCTTTCGTTCTCTTGTTCTCCAGGAGCAAGCCTTCGAGACAAGCCAGAAGTACAAGGAGGGCAAGTACATCATTGAACTCAACCACATGATCAAGGATAACGGCTGGGATTGAAAAAAAAAGCAAAACAGAACAAATGCTGCCACCTTTGGACAGCTACATATGTAAGGGGTGGAGCGCCAGAAATGACAATTTGCACAAGACTTGCCTCTGCCTTCCATCCAAACCACCTTCAGGTGCATCGGAGCTGTGAAGGAGGCGGAAGCAGCGCTTCTGCCAGGAGGACATACTCTTGGCTCGGATATGTCTGCCATTGTGTGGCAAGAAGTGGCAGCACACCAGGAGACACCTAGGCCGGGGCAGTGTGCAAACAGGGGTTTGGGATGGGGTGGGGGAGGAACAGGGTTGGGTTTGCTGTACAGAGGGAGTCTGCATTAAATCACACAGGCGGGGGGTGGGGTGGGGGGGATGTACAGTGGGGCAGGGGAGGGGTGGGTTGTACAGTATTTGTGAGTTTGTGCGAGTATGTATTATATAAATAAAAGCATTGAAGTGACATCATTTTTTTTTCCTACGGTGGGGGGGGGGCTGTGTAGACCGCACTGTCTGCCTAGAAAGGGATGTACTGACGACTGCAGTCTTGAGTAGTCGTGGCCTCGTTTGTCCCTCGTTATTTATTTATTTCTGGCATTTCTCTAACCACCCCACCTTTTTCTAAAGGCCGTGTTCTTGGCAAGGTTCCGTATGCCAAGAGCCAATAAGGGCAGCAGCAAAACAACAAATCCCATTACATGTAAGTGTTAGTGACTACTCCATTAGCCACACCTCCATGTAAATTGCATCACTTCACAAGGTCCCGGTGAGAGAGACAATGAGCTTTGAACAAAGGGAGGTTCTGAGAAAACAGCCAGTCATGCCTCCAGCACCCAGAATACTGCAAGGCAGATCTCCATATTTCCCAAGGTATCCTCCCCAGGTATGGGATGGCTGAGGAGTCTTCATTTTAGTTTACACAAACTTTAAGACAGAAGTGGTTCCTGCACTAACCACAGACAGAGAGACAAATCTGTTTCAAATATCCCAAGAGCAATGAGTCTCCTTCCTTGGTGAAGAATTGAGAAACTCGGGTTTGCTCATCCTGCCTATTTTATCTGGGAGACTAGCTCACCTGTCACAAGACAATTCATTTTGCAGGTTTCCTTCTGGACTAGGACGGCGTTCACCACATCTCTTGACAACAACCAAACCTACAGCAAAATTTCAAAGGAGGTGGATTTTCCAAGTCCCAGACAATTCAACAGCTGAAGAATAAAGAAGACCAGGGAGGAACTGAGAGGGAGATCAGCTAGCGAAGTTCCCCTTCTCTTCTCTGGTTATGAAGCAAGAGGATTTAGCAACTGCTCCTTCCCATCATGCCCCCAAACCGACACATTATATGCATAAGCGCTTGCATCTTCAAAGAAGCCCTGCTGACCCACTTCAACCGCAATTCCTTTGTCCTAAACGGCACTGCTCAATAGCTCCCTCTGCTGCCCAGTGACAGAATTAGACCCCCAGTTTTGGATTAACCCACATACAATATTTCTGGCAATATGCAACTTTTATTGAAGCAGTTCTTGCAAACGTGGATTAAAATACTTGCTCCACACTGTGGGGCATGTTCTTTTGACCCCCTAATATGAATTAGTTGCCACATCATACCTTTCTCTTGCCACAATAACTCAAGAGGACAAAAGGATTGCTTTCCTTTTTTATTTTAAGTATCTATGAAAGTGTTTTTAAAACTTGAGAATCGGCTCACTGGCCCAGAACAAAACCTATTCAGCCTAGTGTCCTGTCTCCCAACAGTGACCATCGTGATGCTGCACCATGTTTGCTCCCAGCATCGTCTCGTCAGCAATATACAGCCTTTGAATAAAATCACAGAACTGCAGAGTTGGAAGGGGCACCGAGGGTCATCTAGTCCAACCCCCCTGCAATACATGAATCATGCACACAGCTGTGCCTGGGTGGGCTCAGACCACCAGCTTCTGGCGCCACAGGTCTGGGAGTTCCATTTTAGAGAGCAAAAGATTTCCAGTTTTCCCCAACCATTCTGCACCTATAGAGAGGTTGCTGTTATCACCCTCCTGGATTCAACTGCCATTGGCACAGGGCAGGTGTGACTGCTATCCCAGCCCACACAGACGGCTAGAATGACAGGCATTTAGGGTTGGGAGGCAAAGATAGAATTATAGATGGGATTCAAGTGCGGATATTTTTTTTCCCTACCCCACCCCCCCCCACCCCCAATAATCAGAAAGCTGTAATGGAATCTGCTTCACTTCATAGCAATCCTCAAAGCCTATTAGTATCAGGAGCAACTACAAATAAACTGGGTTTTACTGATCCAGAGACAGCAGAGGTAAGCCCTTGAACACTTATTCCACGCTTAACAGGGAGGGAGGGGCCTTGGCAGGAGTTGCGGAGAGGTTGTCTGCTGACATTGCAATCTCCATCTCCCATAGTAACTACCTACAGCATACGCTACCTTCGCTTAATATCGTCTTCTTCTTTGGCGATCACTCATAGCCGAGTAAGATTGTCTTCCATAAACACAGATTTTAACAATGAGTCTGTAAGTGACTGTGGAGGCCATTTCTGGACCCACACATCCTTCCACAGTGGGGACATTGGTTCCCGGGCAGGAGTTGATCACGGTGTAGATTTGCCAAGCGTGCCTTCCTCTTAGCACGTTTCTTGCTTGCATCCTGAGTTCAAGTGTCTTCAAAGCCCATGACACCTTTGGTAAAGGCTGTTCTCCAACTGGAGCGCTCGTAGGCCAGTGTTTCCCAGTTGTCGGTGTTTATACTACATTTTTAAAGATTTGCCTTGAGACAGTCTTTAAACATCTTTTGTTGACCACCAGCATTACGCTTTCCAATTTTAAGTTTGGAATACAGTAGTTGCTTTGGAAGACGATAATCAGGCATCCGCACAACATGACCAGTCCAATGAAGTTGATGTTGCAGAATCATTGCTTCAACACTGGAGATCTTTGCTTCATCCAGTACACTGATATTACCGGTAGTTTGTCTGTCTTCCCAAGTGATGTGTATTAACCTTTGCTTAATATAAATGAGAAGGGACACGGCCAATCTCATTCCTCCATGCCTTTAACCCCCCACCCTCCAAGAATGCCAAAGGCAGCAGGCAACAAGGCAAGGGGATTCAGGGAGAGGGAAGGTTGCTTAGGCAGGTAAAGGTAAAGGGACCCCTGACCGTTAGGTCCAGTCGCAGACGACTCTGGGGCTGTGGCGCTCATCTCACTTTACTGGCTAAGGGAGCCAGCGTACAGCTTCCAGGTCATGTGGCCAGCATGACTAAGCCGCTTCTGGTGAAACCAGAGCAGTGCACGGAAACGCCATTTACCTTCCCGCCGGAGCGGTACCTATTTATCTACTTGCACTTTGACGTGCTTTCAAACTGCTAGGTGGGCAGGAGCTTAGGCAGGTAGAGGATGCAAATTCTCTATTTTCATTGGGCATTTCCTTAAAGCAGCAGAAGAGGGCGCTCAAATCCCACACACAGTATTGGCATCATTACAGTACTGCCCTGTTGCTGCCCTTCAGAAAAAGTTGAGGCATGGTGTTTTGCATCTACCCCAACATCTCTTGGCAGAACTTGAAAGCTCACACAGTGGCATACCAAGCAAGTTATTCTTAAAGCAGGGTTGTTAAGAAAGTAACAACAACAACAACAACACTTTGGGCCCCTCTGTGTCATTCATACGTTCATGTGGTTTCAAGTACACACGTGTTTCAGTAAAAACAAATACACACAATGGCTGTGCCCTAGAACAGCTGGTCATGGAACTGACCAAAAACGCAGCAACCCTGAGCTTCATCTTACGTGGGCCATGAAGTGTAGGTCCTAGTGCAAGATTATGGAATTGTAGAGTTGGAAGGGATCCTGGGGATCATCTAATCCAACCCCCTGCAAATGCAAGAAAATGCAGCTGTGCCTTACGGGGACTGAACCTGCAACCTTGGCATTATCAGCACCATGCTCTAACCAACTGAGCTATCCAGCTATTTGTGGATGAAGTAACTGGAAACGGCAAGGACAGTGCTATCAAACGCGACTTATATTTAAGTGAACTCCCAGGAAAGTCCAACAGTCATGTTTCACGTCAAAATAGGAAACTTCTCCAGAAGTTAGGGGAATGGTAGGAAGGAAGTTAAGGGGTTCAAATCTCTCCAGAACGCTTGGCGTTTGTTCAAAACCACAACAGAATTTCGGCTGCAATGTGTACCACACAGGTCAGGAAAAGTACCACGAGGGCCAAGAGGATGCCAGCACAGTTCATGAGAAGAGTCAAGGAAGCTATTGCAGTAAGAGGTCTTCCTTCAGAAAATGGAAGTCTTGTCCAAATGAGAACAAAAGGGAACATAAAACTTTGGCCAAAAAAAGAGAAAAGCAAGCAGACAATATGGGATGCAAAAAAAAAGAAACCAAGGAGCACATTACTAAAAACAAAGGCTAAAAATGGTATTGAAACACATCAGAAGCAGGCAACTTGGCAAGGAGGCATTTGGACCTTCAGACAACAAGGGAGTCAAAGGTATGCTAAATGAGGGAAATGAGTTTGCAGAGAGAAGATGAATGAGCATGTTGCATCTGTCTCTGCAGCAGAAGATGTAGGGCACATCCCTGCGCAGAGGTGGCACAGAATGCCTTCTGTCAGCTTCCGCTGGTGACCCACCTATGCACCTATCTGAACAAGGATAGCCTAACCTCTGTGGCCCACGCTCCAGTAATTTCTAAACTGGATTACTGCAATGCATTATAAGTGGGGCTGCCTCTGAAGACGGTTTGGAAACTTCAGCTGGTGCAAAATTCAACAGCCAGGTTGCTCACCAGAACAAGATAGTTTGTGATGTGATACACACACACACACACACACACACACAGTGTCATACCTCTGGATACGAACACTGCGTGTTGCGTTTGTCATGAGTTACAAACGTGCCGAACCCGGAAGTACCGGAACAGGTTACTTCCGGGTTCAGCGGTTCACGCATGCACAGAAGCACCAAATGACGCCGTGCACATGCGCAGACGCAGATCCCGTTCGCACCCAGAGGTACCTCTGGTACCTCTGGTTGCGAACGGGATCCGCGTCTGCGCATGATGTGATTTTTAACAATATTATAACGTCATATCTCCATTTATACGTTTTTAGCTCCACCGAGCCACTTGACTTCCCTCCGTTCTGTCATCTGGTTTTTATAAAGCACATCTTAAATTCACACATTTATTCCGTCTCAATTCTACATTTATCCTAACTAACTTATCCTAAACTTAATGCACAAAATAGAAAATTTATTCCAATAAACACTGCATGGTTTATGTCAGTCCTGCTAGTGTCTTTACATGTTTACAATAACTGTCTATATATTGAATAAATTTACTCCACTCTCCCTGGAAAGCTTGGTTGCTCTGGTGTTGGATTTTCCCCATCAGCCTTGCTAAAGAACAAGACAGTTTGAGCACATTAACACCGATCCTGACCTGACTGAACTGGCTGCCAATTAGTTTCCGGGCCCAATACAAAGTGCTGGTGCTGACATATAAAGCCTTGCACAGTTCAGGACCTCAATACCTTTAGGGCGGCCTCTCCCCATACAAACCAACCCAGACCCTGCACTTGTCACCCGAGCCCCTTCTTTACGTCCTCTCTCCCCAAGAGGTTTGGGGGGTGGCAACATGAGACAGGGCCTTTTCGGTGGTGGCTCCCCATTTGTGGAATGCTCTCTCCAGAAAGGCTCATTTGGTGCCATCTTTACATGTCTTTAGGCACCAGGCAAAAGCATTCCTCTTTACCCAGGCCTTCGACCATTAAATAACCTATGGCCTGTTAAATGTGGGGGCGGCTGTTGTTATGATTATTTTATTATTATGCTGTGTATTATGTTTTTATTATTATGTTGTGTAAATTATGTTCTTAAAGTTGTTTATAGCCCTGGCATCATTAAATAAAGGGTGGTGTAGAAGAAGAAGAGTTTGGATTTGATATCCCGCTTTATCACTACCCGAAGGAGTCTCAAAGCGGCTAACAATCTCCTTTTTAACAATCTCCTTTGGTGTATAAATAAAACCAAAAATAAATAAATATGGGTGCAGAATCCAGCACCTTTTATTTTAAGAATTCTAGTGTCCTGCCCTTAGAACTACAGAGAGAGACATAAACACAGATATAATTTCTGGCAAAGTCTACCAAGTCAGCAGCAAAGCCAAATAACTTCCAGTGATTGGGAGAAGGGCTTCTGTGACTTAGCTAGCTCCTTGCCCTTTTACCATGGCTAGGAAAAGCATAATAAATTCTGCAAAATAAGTAACTACATGCAGATTTATTTAACTAGCACAAATTGGTCAGGTTGCAGAATTCAGCCTTTCTTGGAGCATAATTGGAGATGTAGTGTGGCACAGTGGGGGCTAGAATGTCATATTAGAGCTGGGTAGATGCAGGTTCAAACCCCAACTCAAGTCATGAAAGTCACTGGGTGGCCTTTGACCAGTCACTAACTCTCGGTCTGACCAACCTCACAGGGCTCTTCTGAAGAAAACATGGGGAAACAACCCTATTCATTGCCCTAAGTTCCTTAGTGTAAGGACAGATTAAAAACACATACAAGTGCTCAGATACAGAATTTTGACCCTTGATTTGTTAAAGAACATTCTTGTTGATTACAGACACTCCTCTTTTGTTGAATAGGGCTATGCATACGTCTACTCTTAACGATTGATAGCATAATACATCCTGAGGTATCACAAAACTTAATTACTCCTCTGTCTGTCCCACTTGCACCATTATAGTGTGCAATCACATACTAGTTTCCTCGACCAATTAAATTAACAGTTTAGAAAATATTGTACACAATGAGATTCCAGAGAACCAAGGTATCCTGGGCTCTCCAACTGTGGATATAAACTTGCTAGAGGACCTACTCTGCACTCCCAAGGATCTGGCAGTCCCTTTTGCAGCTGTCCTGTCCAGCTGTGAAAACATCTGGATGACAAATGACCATGGCACCTCCTCCCTCACCCACTTGTAAACCAAGGATCCCATAGGTCAGGATCAATCAGGAAACTTTGGAGCAAGGGTGTTAATTAGGCAATTAGGAGAAATCAAGTGGTGGGCTCAGAAAGGGACTCAGCTGACTGTTCTTAATGAAGTCTGAGGTGGGACTGGGCATGCGGTGGGGGGGGGGGCTTAAATTGGGACAGAAGAGATGGAAGTGGGGATTGGACAGGAATGGGGAGGGTGGGGGTGGATTCTGCACACATCTTATATGACAGCAACACAGGCCAGAGATGAAATAGCAGGGAAGGAGGAAGTGGGATAAAATAGAGCAATGTTGACAGAAATAGCTAGGAGGTGTGTAAGGATGGGACATCCTGCGACAGAGAATATATATGTCCCTGCTACTTCTCTCCCTTGTTCCCCTGCCTTAAGCCCCAATCCCCTCCCCTCTTGAGGTGTGAATGTGCCATTTGGGGTCTCACTTCAAAGGGTCTTAGCAGAATCATAAATACAGCCCCAGCCAGGGGCTCCTCAGGGAGAGAGAGGATCTACAGGGTGGATGCATCCCAGACTTGCCTCCAGAGACAGAACGGGGGAAAGCTGGCTCCCAGCCCCTCAACCCTGCTCCAGCTGAACAGCCTCCCTTCCTTCCAGGCTCTTACTCTGCATCCCACTCCCTCAGAGGTCCCGTTACGACTTGCACCATCCCTCTAACCCTCTAGACCTTCCTTCCTACCCAGAGAAAGCAGGAGCCCTGGCTTCCAGCCTCACCTGTTCTAATCCACTAGATCCTCACTGCTTTCCCAGAGAACCCAGAAGTCCTGGCTCCAAGGCTTCCTGCAGCACCCCATGTATCACCCCACAGAGATGTTCTCACAGTATGGGGGCTCCTATCCTCTGCGACCTCCCCCACCTCCCGGGGCTGGGTATCCCCAGGGTCAGGCACCTCAATATGAAGCCTTCAGATATCCAGGTGAGAAAATGGGATATGGTGGTGGGGAAGGCGGCGGTGGTGGTGGTGTGAGAGGGGAAGGGGGAGGGAAATGAAAAGCCAAAATAAGATAACAAGGGTGAGTAGAGGAGCAATCACATGCCAAAAATGCTGGCTGAGCTGAAGCACATCCTCTTTTCAGCCACTGGCTGATGCTGGGCCAGTCACCATTTCTCAATCTAACGTAACCTACCTTAGGAAGAAGACCACAAGTGCTTCCCTGGACTCCTTGGAAGAAGGGCGGGATAAAAGAAGAGAAACATATGAGAGCCGCAGTTTGCGGGATTCTTTACAATGGGGTTGGGGTGGAGTTGCAACGAGTTAAGAGATTAGAGCAGATGGAACTATAATAAGGAGGACTTCCAGGTTTCTTTGGGAGGGAGAGTGGTTTAGAGAAAGGGGAGGGGGGAGTCTGCAATCCTGGACTTCTGTGCTTGGCAGGAGAGAAGTGGGCTAGCACAGAATGGGGACTGGGTGGGAACCAAGACTGCTGAATTCTCAGAGATGGTTGGATGGGGCAAAGGGATTTGGAGGCCAGAGTTGCTTTATGCTCTGGGAGAAATGTAGGACTTAGAATCTGAAGGGGGGGGCGGGGAGACAAGAGGAAGGCTGACAGCAGGCACCCAAAGGAGGGGCATGAGTAGGACTCAGCAGTACCCAGAAAAGAAGAAAGCAGTTGTGGGTTTAAACAGGCCAGTGGGAGGGCAGGCTGGGACAGAAGAAATGCAAAATTCACATAAATTCCATTGCTTGCTTCCTGCTCCCATCAGCTGGACTTTTAGCACCCAAGACCAACTGGCCGGGGGAGATGTGAGGGGGGAGCAAACAGGCGGAAGCCAGCAGGAGGGTGACAAATTCCTGGGATGAAGACCCTCAGTCTTGCCTGCAAGCCCCTGTATCCCCCCCCCTCCCAGCTCAACCAATACCTCTCAGTTCCATCAGGCCTCTTTTCTGACTTGTTCCCTTCCCTTCTCTTCCCTGCCCTCAGACCTTGATGCTGCCCCTAAGCTGGATAGCTTCTTCCCTGGGTTGGAACCCCCAGGGCGCCTCCTGCCCTCTGCTCCTGGCCTCCCTTATGGGACAGGCCAGCCTCTCCCATCAGGCCCACCACCAACTACACGCCTACCCCCCGGAGTACGGATGAGCCTGGAGAATGGAGAACTTTGGAAGCGTTTCAGTGGGATTGGTACAGAGATGATCATCACCAAGGCAGGCAGGTGAGATGCCAAGCAGGAATGTAAAAGAGAAAAAAAGTGGACCTTGAGCTCCAGAACCCTGTCCCAGTGCTAGAGATTCCCCGGCCACATGCAAAACTAATGCTTCTGAACCAATGTGGATTGCATCTTCCCCAGTCCTGAGTGATCAGAGCCAGTGCATAACCCCTTTCTCCTTAGAAATTACAGCACTGTTCAAGAAACTCAGAATCAAGGAAGATTAGAGGCTGATAAACATAGCTCTCTATTTCATTCATCCCTCCTGTAAGTTCCGCACTAGACCCTGGGGGGGAAGTGTCATCGAAATGAAAGTACATTCAAAGCACACAAAAGACGAAATAACTTCTTCACATTACTGGGGATTAATCCATGGGATTCAATGCCACATGATGTGATGATGATGATCACTAACTGATTTTGGAAAGATTAGACACTAAGACTTAGACACACAAACAGAATACAGCTATCTGTAACTAATGGAACCTCCATGTCAGAGGCATATATATGCACAATTTTAGGAAGTTTCCACTGTGTTCTATGGAGCTTAGTACTGAGATGGGATGCATGTCATCAAGAACTGTTAATCTTCTTTGCTCTTCCCTGCACATGGATGTCCAGTGTAACAGGATCACTCTCCCTGCTCTTTTATTTTTCTGAATTTGTCAGCTTCAAAAATGAAAAAAATAATTTGTGCCAGCTACTGCTGAGGGTGGCGGTGGCAGCAGGAGTAAGTGGTGGTCCTGTTCTGCCCCCTGCCCTTTGTTATGTCTCACTGATGAAACCTTTCCCACCCCCCAACCTGCCCAATTAAAATATTCTAACCCACATTTTTAATCAACTTTGCAGGCGGATGTTTCCACAGCTGAAAGTTTCAGTAACAGGACTGGATCCTGAAGCCAAGTACCTGCTGCTAGTGGATGTGGTCCCGGTGGGCAGCTCCCGGTACAAATGGCATGGCAAGCGGTGGGACGCCAGTGGCAAGGCTGAACTGCCCCCGCCAGACAGGGTCTACATCCACCCCGACTCACCTGCATCAGGCGCCCACTGGATGCGCCAACCTGTATCTTTCCACCGGCTCAAGCTCACCAACAACACACTGGATCCCCATGGACATGTATGGCCAGGGGGAAAGGGCACTTTGGGCATGAGGCTATATGGAACCATAGGGTATTAAGTGGAAAGGAATATAGCTGTAGGGAATGCTCTGAGCTCCTCAAGGGAAAAATGGGTTAAAAGAATGGCACTAACAGCTATTGGGCAGTTCAGATTGATAATAATAACGGATTGTGGCTATGGGTTATATAGCAAAGAGGCATACCTTGGGTTTTGTACAATTTGTGCTTAAAATAAAATCTCCTCCAGCATTCTGAAATTCTACATCATCTGCAAATTATATAAACTAAACACACGTAGATATATCGCTTTCTCTCTCACGTATGCTGCAGTTGTGATTCCTGAATGGCAGGGGGTCAGACTAGATGACTCTCGGGGTCCCTTCCAACTCTACAATTCTATGATTCTGTGCATAATTTATTTTACTCCCATCATTCATGAGAAAGGGCAAGTAACTATGCAGCTCCCTGAAGCCCCATATTTGGATCATTAGAAGTCTACTCAGTCCATGTGATTTCACCAGGGACTGAAGCCTCATTATGTAACCATGAGGACTAGAATCTTGCTCTCCTTCTTAATGTACGATAAAACAGAGATTCTCAAGCGAGTGAATCCTGCAAGTTGCGGTAACATAAAAAAGGCTTTGCTTCAGGCAGATTCACAGAATTTACACCGGCCCTGACTACAACGGGAGCTAAAATATCTGTTTGCATTAAAAATGAAATATGGTAGGGAAAACTGTTTGGACAAGTAAACAAATAATATGACTCACCTCTGGCTCTTGCACCCCCTTCTCAGCTGATTGTTCACTCCATGCACCGTTACCAGCCGAGGATACATGTGGTTGGAGCCGGAGGACGCCGTGGGGCAGGCAGTGGCTGCGCTTCCTTCACCTTTCCCGAGACCCAGTTTCTGACTGTCACGGCCTACCAGAACCCACAGGTGAGAAACAAGTCCACTGTTATAAATTTAATATTTGCTTCTAAAAGTCCCTTTCCCGTTGGTGGCAGGAAGCAGGGATGTGTCCCCTTGGACAAATGATTTATCCACCCCCAACCCCAACCCCGCTGCCCGCCCCCATTGCTTATCCCTGAAGGAAAGGCACTTTTTTTCATCAGCAAATGATAATCAAATCATAAACTGGCCATTAAAATAAGGCAGCAGTCCTGAGAATTCTCACGCGAACATCAACTCCATCAAATTCTAAAGAACTTCTGAGGAAATGTGTTTAGAATAGAAGCACAAATGTGAGAGGCAGCTTCATTTTAGAGAAATAACATGGGAGACCCTCCCCAGGAAGTCAATTTGGCTTTCTGTATGACCAACTTATTTTTTGTGCCCGTTCTTTTCACCAAGCTCCAGAAAGGGCAGCCTTCCAAAGCCCATTTCCTTAAGAGACACTCTGGAATTGGCACAAATAGTAAACCATCGACGTATTCCAGAACCACCACCGCTATATTGTGGAAGGATAGCAAAAAAGTGTGGCAAGAAGATGTCTCCATTTTCACAAGGGTTACACAAACACACACACAAATCCTCAGCATTTCCCCCTAACTTCTAAGTAGCAACCAAGCCCCATGTGCAAGGGGTCCTAGGTGACCTTGCTTTCAATTCAATCCCATGCGACTCACTATCAATACAGCAATAAAAACCACAGCAAACAAAAAAACCATTCCAACACTGCACATTTTAGAACTCCACTGCCCTTCCCTGAACATTTCTACATCACTAAAATGGCCTGTTTTCCTTTTCTCTGGCCATATCCCTTCACCCCTTCACCCCCTCACGTTTAACGGCATCCTTTGATTAAGCTCTAAAACCTTTCCTTTTAAATAGTGCTGCAACAGTATATTTCCCCCCACTTATTTTTGCATATCTATGACATGGGGCAAACCTTACATTTTACTTACCTCCATGAAAACTGGGACTGCTGACGCCCTCCACCTTCCTATGAAGCTCTCTTCCCCTACTTGTCCACCTCCATAAAACTCAGGCCTGAGGCCTCCCTTCTTCACTTGCCCACCCTCATCTATTGATGCCATTACAGCTAGAACAGAATGGCTTCTCCTCAGGATTCTTCCACCTCTAAATCACCTCAGCTCCTTTCTCCTCCTGGCCATATCCCTTCACTCCACAACCTTTCACCTCATGCTGAATGGTGCCCTTCCACCTCTGCATGGGCCTGTGCTGCCCCCATCATTTTGTATCTCCCCTATGCGCCCTTATTTATTGCAGTACTCCACTCCTGTGTTTCTTTCCACTTTTGAATAGCTCTTCATACCTCTCACCCAAAATATCCTTCCCTCTAATCAGTCAGAGCCTTTACCTTTCATTTGGAGTCTTTCCATGTTTTATGATATTCCTTTGTAAGTTTCTGCCCTAAAATATACCCCCCCACACACACACACAAATTCAGCTTCTCTGTTATTTAACCATTTCATTGGACTTAATATTGTAATAAAATCTGCTCTTGTTTTTTTTTATAACAATATCCCTTAACAAACTATTATTCAGTGCAATCCCTCTACTCTCACACAGGGTCTACAATAGCTATTGCACTATATATCCCATTCTTCTGTCTCATTCCTCCCATTATGTGCCGGCCTGGGCAGATGGGAGTTGTAGCCCAATACTTCTGGAGAGCACCAGATTGGTTAAACGCTATTTTGCTCGTGTACCCACTTCGAACAGTTCTGATAGGTAGGTAGGTAGGTAGAGGTAGCGATATATATACACACACAGTGCTTTTTTCAAAATGTTTAGGGGTACTCTCATTTTCCTACTCATATTGAAATACTGCCCCTCAATGAGGTCAAACTTAGATTCACAAAATGTTTAGGGGTATGCATAACCCTGTGTCCCCCCAGAAAAAAGCACTGTGTGAGTATATATGTGGATATGTATGTGTGTGCGCACACACACACACAGAGCCCCAAACCTGGAAAAAACCAGTAACATGGCAATCAGCTCACATCTAGGTAAGAACTAGTACCAGCAAGAATAGAAAGAGAGTTGTCCAGGAGAGCTGACTGTCTCCTCCTCTATTACAGAACCCCACGCCAAAGCAAAAGTTTTGCTCTAGGTTCTGAAACTTGAATATGCTGTCAGCAAATTAAAAACATCTGCCAGTATTCTATCATTTTTGAAAACATAATACAAAAGCGGAAAGATCGATCATATATCTGTGCCCGCATGCTAAACCAAATCTCAGAACACACAAAAATATATGTGGGTATACATCTAATCATACCCTTTCAATCGCCTACCTAACGTTTTCCTGTTTCCTCCCCTACCAGATCACTCAGATGAAAATAGAGAGCAACCCTTTCGCAAAGGGCTTCCGGGAGAATGGCATGAACAGCAAAAGGTGAGCTGACCCGATCAGGAAAGATGTCAATGCCGTAGAGAGGAGCTGTTTCAGCCCTCACATTAGCTGGCAGCAGTGATTCCCTTCCCAAAATGTTTGCCGCTGACGGGGGTCAGGGGGGCTAGACCATAAGGAGATGGGCTTGTCCTCACTGGAGAAACAGTTCACTGGGCTGGAGAATCACAGGGCGCCAAGATGAACGGGCTCATAACAACTGCTACTACTCAACTTATAAAGTTACCTACTGAGACGATTCATTCAAAAAGCAACCATACCAAAAGGAATTATTGAGAAAATAAGAAATATTAGATGGAGGGGGGGATTTTTTCTTTGCTCAGGGGACCATATTATTAAAGTCTGCCCCTGGCTTCCACCATTGCTTTTCTGCATCTTATTATGGTCCCCCGTACAAACTTTAGGGAGCGCGAGGCCCGAATCAAGAGGAAAATGAAGGCAAACGAATGTGAAGCCAACATGGGGGAAAATGGTAAGAGAAACAAACATAAGACATTGTCTGGTCTCTTGTCTCCTTCCACCACTTTAAAAGCACAACATTTCTCTCCAGACATCATTAAACAAAGTGAGGATTATTTAAGTGGATACTCTGTGGGCCTCCTCACCATCCTTAACTCTCGGTAGCTACTCACTGCCCTATGTATATCCATTTCTTACAATGCCACATACAATGGCCACCTTTTGCTTCCTTTCACTGTTTGACAAAAATCCCATCACTACCCTCACCCCAAGTCCTATATAACTCATTAAATTATACCTGCTGTTTCATATTTTTGCCTCCTCTGAATTGTCTTTCCCCACAATTACAATCACACCCTGCTCTGCCCTGATAGCACAAACTTGCTAGAGGGCCCTTACCTGAAAAGGTCACAACCTCAGGTACTATAATGAATTCCCTCTTTATTTCAGACATTCCAGAGAACCTGTTGTTTTGGATTTTTTTTCTTTTTAAGTTGTATGCGTCCCTAGAGGTTCACTACCTCCTATGCCACATTTACGTGCTTTCTAAATTCATACAAGTCCTGTTTTATTATTCCCCTTTCCCATTATATAACCTTCTGCCTGCTTTTCCTCCCCTACCTGCACTTCACCTCCACCTAGAGAGCAAGAAAGGCCCCTGCGACTCCACCTTGACAGAGGAGACACCTCTGGAGCAACAGCAACCACCTGCGCTTCCACACCCTTCTTGCTCCTTCTACCCACCTGCAGGGATCAATCCCAGCGGAGCAGAAGCTTATGTCCAGCACCCAGCTGCCTTCCATGGCTGGCGGGGGGCACCGTCACCCTATGGCAGGTGAGCCAGCCATGCAACATTCCCCGAGTTCTAGAGCTATGTTGCCAAACTTCTGCCTTTGTAAAATAAGTTTGGAGCATCCCTGGGTGATCTGAATCACCCCTGGTGTTCAGGTTTCCTTTGGCGGCTGAATAAACCCTGTCCTAGTGTATAAACATTTTTAGAGGAGTAGGGCTGATTTGAAAGCACCCTCACAGCATTTAAGGTACCTGGGCAATAATTTGAAGTGCTCTGATTTCTTGCCACGCCTAATACATTGAAGAATTTTTACCAGAGGGAATGAAAAAAACCCACTTGGCAATGGGCACTTTTTCCTTTTTATGGCATGAATAGACTTCTGGAACGGATTAAGTTCGAGAACCAAGGTACCACTGTAACTGGAATTATCTACAGCTACATCGTGGCATTGAAAACAAGTCAGCAGAGCACAAGACTCTTATTCTCAGGGTTGTGGGTTTGAGCCCCACGTAGGACAAAAGATTCCTGAATTGCAGAGGGTTGGACCAAATGGCCCTCGTGGTCCCTTCCAACTCAACAATTCTATGATTCTGTGTGCCCATTTTCCAAATTTTACTTTGAGAATTGCTGCAGCTGCACCTGGCAAAGACTGCGCTGTACTCTAGATAAAAATTAGCCAACATGGTGCCCTCCATATGCTATGGTCCATAAGTTCCCTCCTCACTGACCATTGGCCATGCTGATTGGGGCTGATGGGAGATGGAGTTCAGCAACATCTGCAGGGCACTACCGTGACCATCCTGGCTCCAGGGAGTTATGAGTGCAAAGAGGCTTCTGGGGGTGAATGCAAGTTCACTTTTTTAGTCTGAAAATGGGTATTGCCCTCTCTTGTTAGCAGTTGGCTACCAGCTGTGATGTTCCCCACTCCCCCCCTTTTTTTTGGTGTGTTGAACAAATAAATGTACTTGTGCCAGTTGAAAACTATTTTTATAAGTAGGTAGAAGTCTGCCTGACATGCCAGAGTAGCTGCTAACCTAGCATTTAACTTACTGGAAGATACAGTTGAAAAGCAAGTTACAAAGCAAGGGTCATGCCCATGATGAAAAAAACCACTGGAGCATTCTTAAAAACCTACACAAATAGATAACCTGCAGCCTTTAGCGAGTAAACACCACTTTACTTCTTATGCTAGTGCTTGATCCGTAACAGAGCGCAGCCGCAAATTGTCACCAGCTGCATGCAATGGCAGAGTCTCTGATTATTCACAAGATTTGAACACTAAGCATCCTTCATCACTTCATCTTACTTTTGAACCTAACTCAGTGCAGAAATCTCTGAGAAAGATGTTTGGCCCTTACCCAAGGCCATTCTGTGATAGAACCAGAATTAACCATGTACTGATTACTGTGGCCAACGTCCCACACAATATGGCATTTAACAGGAAGAATATGCAAGGCGAGGATGCAGAAAATACATTCCGGGCTGTAGCATTATCTATGGGGAAGCTACAACAAGTAGCATACAGAAAAACTATAGCTGTCTGTGGGGAGGCGTAGTTGGGCAGATACACGCACTTGGAAGATTGGTCATGTCAAGCCACTCAAAGGGGGGGGGGCACCTGCACTTTTATCAGTGTTTGACTTACCCCTCATCTTTCCCCCACAGCCCAAGTCAAGAAATGGCAGCTCCTCCATCATCCCCAACTACCAAGTCACCTCCTGAGCAATCAGATTTCAGACCTATGCTCCCGGCAAGTTGGAATGGGCTGGATATTATTCCTTTCCTTGGGGGAACAGAACCCCCCGATACCTCCTCCTTTCCCCCTTTCAAATTCAGCTTCGCACCCTACCCGCCTCCACCTCGTGTCTATGGGCCCCCCTCTGGCTATCCTGGCTCTCAGCCACCTATGCTCTAACTCTTGCTCCTCCCACAAACCCTGGGATTCGTCTTCTAGGTATTCTGTTTCCCTCGCTAGATTTCATGGCTTTCCCTGTTTCTTTACTGTATTACTGTCCATGTTGGGAAGGGTAAACTTGTCTGTATCCTGCTTGTCTTATAATTAAACATTTTTAAGGTCATAACATGGTGTACGTCTGTTTTATTCCATGACATATTTAAGCAAGCTAGAATTCTGAAATTCCAGCCTACATTTCTGCTCCGCCAGACAGCTTGACTGGTTTTAAGTTACACATCAGAAGGCTTCAGCAGATCCTTTTAAGACATCTCACCAAAACAGGTTAAATAAATCAGGGCAGTTCTCAGTTGCAGACCACAGAGTTTTGGGGCAAGAAGTATTGATGGGTGTGTGTAGCACCAACCTGCCTCGAGAAGCAGCACCATCAAGTAAGCGAGAAACTGCTTTGTAAAAAATGTAGGAAGAAGTACAGGTGAAACTCAAAAAATTAGAATATCGTGGAAAAGTCCATTTATGTAAGCAATTGTTTTCATTAGCTACTGGAGTTTTAATATACGAGATAGACTCATGACACGCAAAGCGAGATAGGTCAAGCCTTTATTTGTTATAATTGTGATGATTATGGCGTAAAACTGATGAAAACCCCAAAGTTGAAATTGTTAATTTGGGGTTCTCATCAGCTGTACGCCATAATCATCACAATTATAACAAATAAAGGCTTGACATATCTCGCTTTGCATGTCACGAGTCTATCTCATATATTAGTTTCACCTTTTAAGTTGAATTACTGAAAGAAATTAACCTTACCACGATATTCTAATTTTTCGAGTTTCACCTGTAGTATAATATATTAGATAACAAGCTCCACGGTAGACAGAGATTCCAACTGTGGCATGATTGAAGGCCGTGAAGATTGCTAGGCCCTTTATTCTGTCAGCTTCAACTCAATAAAAGAAGTGGAAACACTCCCCAACAGGGAACGTATGGAGCTCATCTCATCCTCCACTCTTTGCAGGAGCCAAGCAGGTTTGGGAGGTAAGGAATGACAAGGACACCTACACAGATATTTCTGCCCAGGATCTGGCAGCATTCAACATGCACCCTGCTCACAAATGTGGCTACAGAAATATGCAATGTACAAAATGTCAATTTTTTTTAAAGTTTTATTAGAATTTTTTTATCTAAAAGTTGTAAATAGGAAAAAAAACCCAAAATGAAAACAAAATAAAATTAGAGCAAGAGACAGATCATCGGAGGGGAAAGCACTCCTAGACATAAGAAAAGTGGCAGGAAGTTCCACCCTCCCCTTCTAACTCTAAGTAGGTATCTGGATTGAATGTGAGTATCCCTTCATAGGAATAAAGGGAAGGGGGTGGGAGATTTTGACCCTGTGGTGGGTGGGATTTGGATACACCAACACCACAGGGGGTAGGATGTGGAGGGATGGAGAGAGACAGAGAACACGCCCCATTGGTCAAATTAACTAGCGTGATATGGTCCCAGTCTCCCCACTCAAGGAGAAGGAGCGGCAGGGAGGGGGATAAACAGGATATAGATTTGCCAATAATACATTTAATAAATCCACCACAAAAAATTAAATGGATTTCATAAAGCATTTGCATCCTCCAGTGACCAGAAAGTCTACTTTATTTTAATTTATTTATTTATTTTGCAAAGTCTGGACTTTCTGGTGCAAAAAGGTGGGGACAGTTCAACCTTCCAGTGGCCAATAAATGGTTGAGGAAAGTGGGAATGAGATATGGCGGCACACAGGGGAACCACTTCCCAGTCTATGTTCATCTATTCCATGTAGTTCAAGCAGACTATACATCGAAGTGCGAAGAAACCAGCGTTCTAGGTCTTCCAGCAACCAGACACAGCAAGGTTTGAAGCACTTCCTATTCTCTGCTTAAATGCTATGGAATGGCACAAAAACCGGAGTTCTAAGATCAGCTGACCAAAAAGTAAAAATGTTTTTTTTAAAAAAAAAAAGTTAAACCAGGAAGCACCTAAGTGACGTAGAAGCAGAGAACCAGTCTAGAGACTTCATCCTCCTAACAGTTGCAGATATTCTTTGGTCACTGGTTTCCTCTTTATTTCCAAGTCCAGTTCTCTCCATCTGATACATCTTCTATAAATAATTTCCAGTCCTTCTAGAGAATAGAGAAGCACTGCAGATGAGCTAGAGAACTAGGCTGGGAGGCTGTCAGCTGTGCCCCTAGGAAACCATAGAACTCTGAAGATCTACAGCTCCTCTCCATTTCTGGGTTGACCTTCCCCCCCACCCCACCCCGTTTCGCCTGGAGTGATCTGAGATCAGAAGAGTTCTATGTTTTTCCAATGACCAGAGGTCCCAAAAATGTGTTTCGGGCGGAAAATAAAAACTAGGGCAGCCCTGAAGAGACTATAAAGCGATTGGCTGGAATTCAGTAGTGTGGAAAAAGATGGCCAATTCAGTCTAAGGGGTCCAGAACTGAGGGTTTATTGGGCAAGGGGAATGGAGCGGGGGGGGGGGGGAAGAGACCTGATCCCTGCCAAACTTCAAAGAGGCTGCCCACCCCAGCCAGGACAAGAAAACAGAAGCCGCACGAGGGAAGGGTGGGGGGAGATGGAAGAAGCATTCACAGGAAGTAGTCCGCAACAGGCTTCTTAGACGGGATGCCTCGAGTTTCTTGGGGGGCAGCTTCAAAGATAATAAATTCCTTCTGAAGGTGTTCATCCAGTTCCAGGATGGCTGCCACATTCCCACAGCTGTGTGCAGAGCAGAGGAGAAGGGTCACAATGGCATGCCTCCAGTTTCATCAATGCCACCCTTCCAGGTAACTCACCACCCTTCAACACAGACCTAGCCTGCAATCCCTCCTATATGCCACACAGCTCAAACGGTACACAGTGCTAGGCTTGCCATATCTGCCCGCTATTCCACACCCATCCCTTCTGTCTCCTCACCGGTAGCAGTAGTTGGGAGCTGACCACACAGTAAGAACTGTTTCGTTGAAGTGCCACTTGTACCCCTCCATGACCAGCTGATGCGCTCGACAGATCATGTCGATGTCGTTCGCCGCGTTGAATTGCGCCACCACGTCACTGCCGAATAAGTAGCCGGCACCTCGTGGGCTCACCCCCCAGCCTGTGGTATCTGCAAAGGACAGAAAAGCTGGGCTTACGACACAAAGGAAACCAAGCACCAGGCATGATCAACTAGGGGAAAGGGCATCTGCTCTTGATGAACTTACAGAACAAAGCTGATCAGCAATTGGCCAAGAGGTAGGATTTTGTATAAAGCCCTCACCCCACCCAGCTTGGGCTGCTCCATGTCCATTTTTACCAGTCAAACCCTTTTAAAAAGAACCAGAGTGAGATGAAATGATGGGGGCAGAAAATACCTGATCTTCTTTAGATCAAAGACTCAAAGGTTCTTGTTTTTTAGAGATTTTTGGAATACTGCACTAAGCAGTAAATAAAAGCTTTAAAACAAATAAGTGAACAAACAAACAAATAAATATTCCTTTAGCTCACTGTGAAGTTTATCGGGCATTAAACCCACAGAGATTATAGGGTCCTCTGCCTTCCAATAAGTGAAAACATATTCATTCCATTACAACACAAAGAACTAAAAACATAGGACAGATTCATCAAATAAGTTCCACGGAGTGCTCAGAACTCCATCATATCAATTGTGATCTCTCTTTAGCAGCTTGTACAGAAGTACAAGGTCAGATCAAAGATGCTGGGGATCTCTTGGTAACAGACTCCGCCTCTTTGGGTTTCAGTGCAATTTTAAACCACAATTAAAGGTTCAACACTCTTCTACTTACGCTACACTGCTCTTCCTGGTACGCTCTACTCCTAATACTGTGTAACCTATTAAACTTTTCATGGAACAAATACTATTACCATCTTAACCATATGCAATGCACAAAGATTCCTTTCTCCTTCATGCATGTGCGCGCGCACACACACACACACACACACACAAAACCACCCCACTCCACACACAAAAATACCTTCAGGGTCAGACCAAAGAAGATCACACATGGGACCATCATGAGGAACCTCCTGTTTGCGATCTATCGTTCGAATCTGGTCCAGTGTCTGGATGGATGGGGACAGACCACCATGGACACAGAAAATCTGCAACAGAAAAGGAATGTGTGCATTTGGAAAGCTGCATATAGAAGCTCTAGGGCCAAAGAGCACCTCCCCACCCACCACAATGAAACTCATGTTGTTGCCTTCCCACTTTATTCTAACTGTTGCACTCTATTCTCACACCAGAAAATCTACGTTTTTTTAGGCTGTAAGGCCCTTGCAGCAGGGACAGGGCCTCTAGTACTCTGGAAAGCTCTGCACATAGTGATGGTGTGCACACACACTTTCTCAAATACTCCTACCATTATAAACACACACAGCATGCTTACCTTGCCATCAATGATAGCAGAGAGGCTGAGGTAGTCAAAGATCTCAGTGCAGTAACGCCAAACGGTGACAGAGCCGTATTTCCTCAGGCACTCATCGTAAAAGCCATATACCTGGGTGATCTGTCTGCTCTCATGGTTGCCACGGATCAGGGTGATCCTGTCAGGGTACCGGACCTGTAAGAGAAAACAACCAAACCAGCATAGACAACAGACATGGAAATGTTATATAACGCAGAATTCCTAGCATCTCTATTCAGGTAGAACAAGGAAAGCATCCTTGGATTCATCAGGGGCAAAGGTCATTCCTAACCTTGAGTGCCAGCAGTAGCAAGAATGTTTCAACACTGTAGAAGCCACGGTCGACAAAGTCACCCATGAAGAGATAGTTGGTCTCAGGCACATCACCACCCACCTGCAGGAGAGAAACAAAGGGCACGTAAATATATTGTCCCAGGAGATCTTGAAAGCTGAAGTTGAGCACTGGAATTGGATGGCTGAGCAGTACTCACCCTGAAGAGCTCTTTAAGGTCATAGAACTGGCCATGGATATCCCCACAAACCTGGAAAGAATATTGAACTCTTTAATGTTCTCAAGGTGGCTATTACTACCATCATACCTAGTCCAGTGTATCTGAAAGACCAAGACCCTTCTCTCTGCCCACCAGTAAGAGCTAGATTAGCACGGGCATGGCATTTTTGGTGACAGCAAAACATTCTTGAAACTACACCCCCAGGGAAATATGTGTTCCCTCCGTCATTCCTCTTTTTCAGAAGAACTTTGGAACATTCAGAAGAATCCATGTGTTGTGTTTTGATATTCTTTTTCCTCTGTTACTGTTCATTCATTAAGGCAGGAGAGGAGAAACTTGTTCACATTCCTTTGTTGGCCTGTGTCCAGTTTCTGCTTGCTAGTAGGGAATGAGGCCAAAGGCAGAAATGGATGGAGAAACAGCTATGACTTGTACCTTTTATACAACAGACTACATTCCAGTCATGCAAAACTCAAGAGGTTTGTACACCTACGCAGACACGCACCAAATCTCCATCCAGGAAAGAGACATGATTGCAGTTCAAGCACACATTCCAAGTAAGGCAAAAGCACATGAGAATATTACACAGTAACATGGCATATGGAGTAGTTCTGAAGGCCAGATAGTGTCCTGGAAAGTCACCTTTGGCCTCCCTCAACCTACTTCAAAGGATGTCTTTTTTTAAATCAGCAGCATGCTTCAATTTCTTATTTGTAAAATGCCTTGTGACAGCAATTTTTTTTAAAGGATAAAATAAAAATTTCAGGTGTTATTGCTGCCAGCACTGGGGTCCCCAAACACCAATGAACATTCGCTTAAAAACAACACTCACTGTTACTGGGGAATCTACTCTCTGGACGTTGCTTTCTTCCACCAAGATCTCTCTGTAGAGAAAGGAAAGGAAATGTGTCTCACACAGATACTCTACACCATAATTGGCTGCATTTTATAGTCTTAGAACAGGTATTCTTATAGATGTCAGGCAACACTCACCTGGCTTTGGCACAGAGGGCTTTGACCTCGCTCTCCTTGATGAGCTCACAGCGCCGCAACTGCTCGATCTGACGGTCAAGGTCACTGATTTCAGCCATATTGCCCCCTTGTAGGAATAGAATTAGAGTCAACTTAAAAAAAAAAAATAGAAGACTTAAGATCAAGGCATACAACTTTGATGACAATGGGAAAAAGAACCAAGCACATACAGCCAGAAAATATTTCCATCAAAAAGGATGAGAGTAAAAGTCAAATAATAGGCCATACGCTCTATGTTGTTTCCTACTATTGTCCAATTAACAGGAAGGATCACAAGGAATATCACTAAGGGAGAGACTTCTAATCTATATCTGCTTTTCCCAAGCGGGTGCTCTCCAAATCTTGCTGGAGTCGGTCTATAATTTCTATTGGTCAAGCTGGCTGGGGCTGATAGGAACCCAAAACACCTGGAGGACACCAGATTAGGGAAGGCTGATCTATAAAGTAAACCCCTTATACTACCCTTTCCACAACTGTGAAGCATCTGTAAAGAAACACTGGGGGAAACTTCACACACTGTAACAAAACATAAACAAATAAGAAAATGAATTAAACCCAAGCTGGATGATATTTATATGTGTGTGTGTGTTACTAAAAAGAGCTGGAAGAGACTATGCTTTCAGACCCTCTGTGATATGAGGCTGTTGGTATCAGAGGCATTCTCTTTCAAGCTTCTGCAAAGATTTCTGCAAACTGTGCTTCATACACTGAAAAGGCAATATAGATTTGGAAGGCAGTAAAAAAAAATGCATTGTTATAAAAACAATGATCATTGTTCTACACACTTCTGTTATCAAAGGGGAGAGGGTGGTAAAATCTTCTTTTCAACATCAACAGAGCAGATTATCTCCTAGGAAGAAGTTCCCACCCTCTCCATCTTTTTATCCAACAGTTAATGGGAAGGTGCCTCCACCCAACCATCTCATTCAAAAAGCCAGGTCTCCACCTCACTATCTGATCTCTTTGTCCAATGATACCCAGAACTTTTTTAGTTAAGGAGTGATGAGTCACATCAAAGGAGAGAGCAGAGCATGACCAACTACCTCCTGTTACCATGACAATACCACCCTATAGGTCTCCTAAAATATTCCCATCATGTCACCCATATTTGCTTCTCTGCCCCCATCAAGCTTCTAAGCAGTTAAATGAGCCCCCATCCCCCGAACTCACCATTAAAAGGGCAAAGGGAAATTTGCATATAAAGAAATCAAGCAAGTTAACAAAACCTACTCAGCCAGCTGCTACTTGCTGTATTCCCTCGCACCCTCAGAAGGTCCACCTTCCACTCCATGCCCATCCCTTTCCAAAAAGCCTTCCTTTCGGAAAAACATAGAACACCTCACTCCACGAGGTTGGACACCCCCAGGACAGAGCGACGCCTGCCTTCTCCATGAGCTTGAGGGGAGAGAAGCCCCTCTTTCCCCGTCCCCGCTTCCTCCTCCTCATGGGCCCCACCAGCCCCGCTCCCTCAGGAAGCTCTGACGGTCTCGCTTGTGAAAAGCGCCCAGAGCCTCCCTCCAGGTGACAACTCTCCCCTCTTCCCCCTCCCGACCCCACGGGCTGCTGTCTCTATGGCAACCAACTTTCCCCGGCGCCCCCGCCCGCGGCCAGGATCCAAAGGAAAGGGCGCCTCCCCCCGCGCACGAGGGCGCCCCACCTCCCGAGCGCCTACCTGGGGTCCCGGTAGCGGCGGCGGCGACGGTGGCGGCTGCTCCGCGGCTACCTCCGGCTCCCGGGCCCGGCCCCTCCCCCTCTCTCTTTCCGGCTCTCCCACCAACTACTGGGCGCTGTACGTCAGTTCCGCTTCCTTCTAGGAGCAAGAACGGGCACGGGTGAGGCGGGGCTTCTCTCCGCTATCCCTTTGAAGGGGCGGGACCTTGACTCGTCAGGAGTGACGAAAAAGGGCGGGGTGGGGCGGAAAAAGTATGCCGGCCATGCTGGGGTTTAAAAGGCGCCGCTGACACTCAGCCGGAAGTGACGAAAATCGTGGAGGGGGAACCTTTTTATTATTTTATTTTATTTTATTTTTTGAATATATACCGCCCTATACCCGGTTCACATAAAAAATCACAATACCGGTATATAAAATCAAAATAATCTCAGGGCGGTTCACATAAAAAATCACAATATATAAAATCAAAATAATAACAATAACCCAATAACACCTCCAAATATTATTTAATTGACGCGCATCCCTTTTAAATATGAACATTGTATTAGTTAGACAGCACTTCACAAGGTGTTTGCACGCAGCCAGGGGGTCGAGAACGAAAGCGTGGCTGGAGGCCTCCTTCAGGTTTTCCTGGACTACAGCCCCCGTCATTCGTCGCCGTCGGCCTTGCCGGCTGGGGCTGATGGGAGTTGGAGTCCAAAAAGTCTCTCTCTGTCTCTTGTCTCTTGGAGGCAGAAGGATGTCGGTCTGGAAGTGGCCTAGTATCACGGGCGGAAGCTGCTGGAGGGAGGGAGGGAGCCTCCTGAAATGGAGGCGAGGATGCGCCTCCTGACTTTCTGAGGGCGCGCCTTGGAGGAGCTCAGTTGAAGGGTGTGATAAGCCACGCGGGGGCAGGTGGGGAAGTGAGAACCGCCTATTCGATTTTAAAGTGCCCCCACCCCGAAAGCGGAATGATTTCTAACCCTACCACCCATCAATGCTCTGTTATGTTGTAGGAAGGAGCTCCGTCTGAAGCCCGTTAGCAGAGTCTAGACAGGGTAGGCAGCGCTGCGTTCCGTGGATCCGATCCATAGGGTTTCAGCGGAAGGGGAGGAGCTCTGGCCTTAAGGGGACTGCTTAGTCCTCGAGCTTTGATATACTGTACAACCTTCGAAATGCGCATAATTACTTTTCTGCTGTATATTTTCTGTGTCCATCGAGCTTTGATATACTGTTGTTGTTGTTCAGTCGTTCAGTCGTGTCCGACTCTTCGTGACCCCATGGACCAGAGCACGCCAGGCACGCCTATCCTTCACTGCCTCTCGCAGTTTGGCCAAGGTTGATATACTGTACAACCTTCGAAATGCACATAATTACTTTTCTGCTGTATATTTTCTGTGTCCCTCGTGTACTGTCCTCATCCAGCCAAACACTGGACCAGCGCATATATATATATTCTGAAAAAATCAAATCCACTTGTGCAGAAGTTGTTATTCTGGATGAATCCAGAGGTTTGTCAGCGCCTTCCATCCCATAACACTTGTGCTTTGAGACAATCGAGCATTTCCCTAGCTGAGTGGGAAATAAGACACCGCCATCCTTTCCAAGGACATAGTCCATGACACCAAAATAACCATTTCCAACACTTGGGAAATGAAAGCTTCCCTCATTATGCTAAGTTTGAACTGTGAAATATTTCAAGACCACACGAAAGCCTGATTTGAGCATTTACTGAGGAAAGCCCAAGCTGATAACTGTCCCCTTGTTCTATATCCAACACTTTTCAAAACCCAGAGATACAGGATTGGGGGTTAGCACACCCAATTGAGCTTATGGTCGACTCAAGCCACTAAAAAAGATAGATGTCTTATCAATCCTGTTTCACTTATTAGACAAGGGGTCAGCAAACTTTTCCAGTAGGGGGCCGGTCCAGTCCCTCAGACCTTGTGGAGGGCAGGACTATATTGGGGGAGGGGGGGTGAACGAATTCCTAGGCCCCACAAATAACTCAGATATGCATTTTAAATAAAAGGACACATTCTACTCATGTAAAAACCACGCCGATTCCCAGACCATCCGTGGGCCAGATTTAGGTGATTAGGCCGGATCCGGCCCCCAGGCCTTAGTTTGCCTATCCATGTATTAGACCAGGGGTCGCCAAACTTACCTGGCCTCAGGCCCGTTCCTCCAGCACCAATCGCACGGCACACCAGAGGGCAGGGGAGTGTGCACCCACACGCTATTTCCAGCGCACTTTCGGGTCGATGGAGCGCCGGAAATAGCTTGTGCACGAGCGCACAGGCCTCCGCAGACCCAGAAGTGCACTGGAAATTATCCTTGCGCATGCGCACAAGCAATATCCGGCACACTGCTAACTTGAAAGTGGGAGATGCGCTGCGCCAGTAACAGTCGGTGGCGGCAGCGGGCAGTGCCGCAGGCCGGATAGCTTGAGTTTCTCGGGCCGCATCCGGCCCGCGGGCCTTAGTTTGGGGAAGCCTGTATTAGACTATCCTGTCCCTTTCCCCCTCCATTTGATTGCAAATTGGGCTGTCTTCTATGTAGTACAAAGGTTAACTAAAAGCATTGCAGTACTGTATACTCATATTTTCAAGTTCCTTTTGCATGTGATATTCCTATTCTATAGGCCTCTAGCCAATCTGCTGCAATGGAATTACCAGGTTAATATGCTAGGTATTTCTCAAACCAAAAGATCTTCTATAATCCATACTTCCCAAAGATTACAGGATTAGCAGTAATCTAAATCGCATTCAGATAATTCCAGCTCTACGTCCCATATTAATTCCTCAAACTATCCATGATCAGAAACAATTTTCTGCACAGTACCGTGAATAAAAACTGATGTGGCTTCTTCTAAAAAAAAAAGCTAACCAGCAAAGTCCTTGATGCTACTTCCCATGATCTGTAATAGTCTTCACCACTATTTTGCTCAACACTTTTCTGGGGGAGATGGAGACTGATAGCTAGGTCATTTAAATGGAAGCATAGCTGAACAGCTATATAGAAAAGATTCAAGCCCCTGGCTTCTAAGACTCTCAAAAAGGAGGGCAAGGTGGGGGGGGGGAAACAATCTGCCACTCAACATGGTGCTCTCGAGATGTTTTGGACAAATACTCTCCATCAACCCTGGCCAGCATGGTTAATAGTCAGGGAGGGTAGGGCTATCAATGGCTACTAACCATAATGGCTATAAATCTGATGCCTCAATTGGTTGGAGGCAGAAAATGCTTCTAAATACCACTTGCTAGAAACCACAGGAGGGGAGAGTGCTCTTGTGCTCTGGGGTCCTGCTTGCTGGTTTCCCACAGGCATCTGGGTAGCCACTGAGAACAGGATGTTGGATCAGATGGGCCACTGGCCTGAACCAGCAGACTCTTATGTCCTTATGATGGGAGCTGCAGTCCACAAAATATTGAAGGCACTGCATTCATTGGCTATTCCTGGAGTAAACAATGGGCAAAATAGGACATAAGCCCAATGCAGCTCCTTGTACATCATTTGGTACAGTGTGCGTGAAACTTTCCACCTAGAACTCTATGCGGGGAAAGAAAGAACAACAGAGACCCTGGCAATGTTTAAATAGATTCTCTTTTATTTCTAGAAGTCCGCGAGTCAGGCGTCGTCCCAGCTCCGGAGACATTTCGGTGTTATTGGCCACGGACTAGGAGTGTCGTCGGTCACCAGAAGGAAAAGCGGGACATCACACACACACACACACAAGGCAAACAGAGGTGGCGGTGGGGAGGTGGATCAAGGACAAGGAAGAAGCCAAGGCTTCTGGGTTCTCTCAAGGCAAGGCAAAGATGTCCACCTTTCCCTGCTATAGAAGCTGGCGGAGAGGGAGCAGGGCTGGGCAAGAAACAGAACAAGAGACACCACAGGCACAACGTAACAACAAAAGAGCGCAGCCAGGCCTCTGATTTTAATAAGCATGATTGGAGACAAAGAGGGACTCGCTGGCAGCGGCTCCGCCTTTTCCAGATGGAACATATTTGCCCTGGCAGGCAAGGCTGTTGGCCTGTGTAAAACAAGAGGGGGGAGTGAGAAGAGGTGTTGGAACTGCTTTCTGCTACTCTTCGCACATCCTCCTTATTAGGATCACAGCCACAACATAAATTAGGCCCCTTTTCCTGACACACAAAACTCCTGTCCCCTACCAGGAGGAAACACCAAGGAGTCCTGATTCCCAGCATCACTTTGCCCATAACTTTGACAATTGCAACCCCCTGCCACCTTGCCCATAGCCCTACCTTTTGCCACCAAATGGTTGGGAGAACAGAACCTGGGAACCCTGACCCCCAATGCAATGTGTGACCGGTTAATGTGTTTATTTTTCAAAGACACACCTCAGACCCCTTCCCGCTCCCCGCCAACGTTGCTTTTAGTTTTTCTTGCTTTTTGCACCCAACCAGGTTTGTTGCATTTAATCCTCTTACATGTCTTCCTAAAGCCCTTTTGAGTGCCTCTGTCAAAGGGCAGCTTTTGGGGAGACGATCGCTGCACACACCCAAACCCTGAGCCCCTTAAAAGAGTTGCTGCTGTGCGGTGGCTACCCAGGCCCTTGCCTTGACCTGCTAGGGCCCCTGCCAATACGTACCAAAGCGCGCTTGATGTATTCTTCCTGAGCATTCTTGAGGTTGTCTTTCTTGCCACCCCAGGCCTTGAGGGCAGAGGCTTGCAGGGCACGGCCATAGGAGAAGGTCAGGGCCCACGGCTTGTGCAGGGGGCAGTTGTTGATGGCATTCAGGTTGATGGTGGCCTCTTCCTCACTCTGGCCACCAGACAGGAAAGTGATACCTGCGGCAAGACAAAACAGCTAGCAGTTGGTAGGGAAGGAAGTGTTTAATATCTGAGAAGAAGAAGAAGAGTTTGGATTTGATATCCCGCTTTATCACTACCCGAAGGAGTCTCAAAGCGGCTAACATTCTCCTTTCCCTTCCTCCCCCACAACAAACACTCTGTGAGGTGAGTGGGGCTGAGAGACTTCAAAGAAGTGTGTGTAGCCCAAGATCACCCAGCAGCTGCATGTGGAGGAGCGGGGAAGCGAACCCGGTTCACCAGATTACAAGCCCACCGCTCTTAACCACTACACCACACTGGCTCTAATGCAGAACTGAAGGCGGAGGGGGGAGAAGAAGAGTTTGATTGCAGAGAACGTTAGGAATGGAGGGTATTATATTCCCCCCCATACACACACCCAGTTCTGCCTCCTGAATCACCACTTGTCCCTTCACACACACAAAAAACAGGTTTGTCTAGCACAACATCTTTTTTTTAAAAAGCTGGTAGGGTAGGACAATGTCCCAACTACAGGAAGCTCTCCAGGCAAAAGCTAAAGGAGTTTCCTTGAACAAATACAGTGGTACCTCTGACTGCGGACAGGATCCGTTCCAGAGCTCCGGTCGGATCCTGAGGTTTCTGCAACCGGAGGGACCGCTTCTGCACATGCGGCAAAAACCCGGAAATATGCTTCCGGGTTTGCCGCTTACATTATGTAACCGGAGGGATACGTAACCGGAGGTTCGACTGTAATACACTATGGTGGCAACTCTGTAGCCGTTAGAATGATACCTCCACTATTGAACAGATACCAGCAACCGTCCTGTAGGGATGGGCTCTATATATTACTGCAGTGTAAATTGTTCAGGGCTGCCACATATTTCTTGTGGGGCAGGAAGGAACAGGTGCTTCTGGGTCCCGTTCGCTTACCAGTAACTGCTGGGGGCACAGTGCGGCGCAGGGCGGTGACGGTTGCCATGGCAATTTCCTCATTGGTGTATTTCTGGGTGCAAGCGTGACCAGCGGTCACCATGTTTGGCTTGAGCAGGGTCCCCTCCAGGTAGATGTGGTGGTCGCTCAGGGCTTTGTACACGGCAGCCAGGACCTAGGCATGGCAGAAGGAGCAGGAGGTCAGTGCTGGGAAGTTCTTCCGATGTCCTTCTCCTTTCCTTCCACGGCAGAGGCAACAAAAAAAGGGCAAAAGCCGGCCCACACCAACTTGGGTCAATTAAGCACCTCCCTCCACATCCATCTCACCTTTTCAGTCACATACTGGCAGCGCTTGAGGTCATGGTCACCGTCAGGGAGGATTTCAGGTTCCACAATGGGGACAATCCCGTTCTGGAGTTGAGAGACAGTGGACAGTTACGATCCCACAGAAAAGAAACAGAGCTAAATCAAAACACAGTAAGAATTCCAAGTTGCAAGGAGGACATTTAATCACATGCCTAGTTAGATGCATCTTAAGCTCTAATTGAGGGCTCCACCTAGACGTTTCAGCAGCTACTGAGTTTGTGCAACTCCTTCCTAGTTCAAGAACATCCGAGCTGGAAATTCCACCCAGGAGGGGAAGCCACATGTCTAACCTACCAAATTCCTTGCTGCCCTCTTGTAGCAGCACATGGGTACTGCAGTCGCAGAAGACTGCCTCCACCCATTTGCAAAATAAGGGCACTGCTTGTCCTTGGGAAATTTCCCAGAGCGGTATTTTGGCGAAGAGGACGAAACTGCCATTTCAACACTACCATCTTGAGATGCACTCTGACTGCCAAGCTGCGAGACAGATTTTAAAAAAACTGCCCTACAGAGTGTTTATTTGGTGTACTTTCATCCCACCTGCCATCTTACGACCTCAGGTTTGGTTATAAATCCCTTTAAAGATAGATAGATATATAAACAGCGGCACAGAGCAGATAAAACAATCCTAATGCCAACCGTCTGGTCAGTCATAAAACGATCCATGAGCTGCTCGTAAACTGATGACACAACCTTCTTCCAGCATCCGAAAAAGGAAAACAAGTGGGTCTTTCTACTCTGCTACCCAAAAGCCTTTAATTGGAGTTCAAACTTGGGCTGTTGCACAGCCAGTGCATATGCTCCACCTCAGTCCCATTCGCCCCAGAGGTGCCCACAGCCCACCAGAGAAATTGCTTAGCTAGATGTTGATAAATGCCCCCTTTTCCCCTCAATGCCTGCTGGCACTCACCGCCTGGCAGATGCTGGCGTAGCGAGCCAGCACATTGGCGTTCTCAATGATGGCCAGGTGGGAAGGGGTGGTCGGGGTGATCTTCAAGACGCAGCGCCACTTGGCAAAGTCAGCGCCATCCTTCTTGTACTGGGCACAGCGTTCAGACAAGCCATCCAGACCTGCACAGGTAAAAGGGGGGGTTAAGGACGGATGTCGTCAAACCCAGCTGCTCCTAGCTCCAGGCTAGATTGACTTCCCATCGCAACTCCCCCTACCAACACACAAGAGATTTAGACTCACCCTGGGTAGTAGTCTCTCCATTAGTCCCAGCAAGAGGCACAACACCTTTGTCAACCTGCAGGGAGGAAAGCAAGGCAGAGAAGTATGTTAAGCCTGTGGCTTGCTTCGTGGCACATTTATTTCCACTGAGCTACACATCTCATCCTATGATGTCATTCATCCAGAAACAAACAACATACCGGTAAATAGTGGCTCCTGCTCATCGACTCGCTAGCCCAACTCAACAGTCTGTAGGCCGTATGTAAGTTGTTTAGCACTTAAATGGACCGAGATTTTTATTTGCTTACAGAGTGAATAGGTAGCTGGGATTCAAAATATCTGGCCGTGATTTGGAGAGAAGGGGGCAATAGAGAAATCCAGACCCTGTGGTCTCCAATGCTTTCATCCCCTTAAGATTAGTTTCCATCTAAGCATATCCACATTTATGCAGTGGGACTGCAGTGTTTAGTTTTGTCTTCTAGAGGCAAGAGCAGTGCCCAAGGTGGCTTTCTCTGTGCTGCCAGCCCCATATGTGGAACTCTCTGCCCCATGAGGTTAGGCAGTCTCCTTCTGTCTGCATTCCAGTGACTGAAAACATTCCTTTTTAAACAAGGTTTTCCCTGTTGCTGCTTAGTGCATTGATCACAAGTGCTGTGATTAAGTTCTTTGGGGGGGTTTTGGCTGCTGTTCTTAGTTTGGTAATTAGTGTTAATGGCCAGACCACTCTTTTCCTTTTGTACTTGTAAACTACTCTGAGCATGGAAGGAGAAAGCACCACTATACATTTTCTAAATACAGTAAATAAACCATCAGGTCAGGCAGACTTTTTTTTTATTTAAAAAAATGAATAATTTTCTATTGCTTGCAACTGCTGCCCCCCCCCCTCACACAGGAGAGAATGCCTCTTCTAAAATGATGTCTCTTGTGACATGTGGAGAGGTTATCTAAATTTTAAGAGAACAGGAATTTTCTTCAAGGTTTGCTCAGATGCTAGCTCAATCAGTTAACAGGCCCTTCTGAGAACAGATTTTTTTTTAAAAGTGGGTGGTGCCTTTAAGTCAAAGCATTTTCCCCCCCTGCGTTGTGATTGGTTTTTCTTTTTTGCAAGGTCATGCAGCCTTCAAGGTCGTGCGTCACCAGAATACAGGAACTGGCCTACCTCCCAGGGCACCAAGCATGGTGGGCTCAGGCATTTCAGACTTATCACTTGCCACCCGCGTCGCTTACCTTGATGCCAACAAGGCCGCCCTTGTCCTTAATGACCTGGGTGAACTGGCGGCCATCATCGGCTTTCTGGTACATGGTCTCATGGAAGAGGATGACTCCACCAATGCAGGGGTTGACCCGGTCATCAGCGGTGAAGAGCAGCTGCCTGTAGAAGCGACGGTTTTCTTCAGTGTTCTCGGCGCCGATGGACTGCAGGCGCTTGGCAATGCTGCCTAGGAGGCGGAGGAGAGGGGCGAAGCAAACAGTTGTTACGTTAAAATGAAGGCTGTGCGGCCCTTTTTTTGATTCCACATCCCTGGCTCGTCCTCCCCACCCAACAGCTCCCCCCCGTCCCTTACCGGTGGATTCATCAGCAGCAAGGATTCCTTTGCCCTTTGCCACAATGCGGTGGGCAATGTCCGACAGCTCCTTCTTCTGCTCAGGTGTCAAGGCTGGGTATTGGTGAGGCATCTTGAATGGCTAAACTGCAGAAGGAAAAGAAGTGTTAACACAAGCCTGGCGACGTGGTCTCTTGGTGCCCTGTAGCTTGCCTTTCTCTTTTCTGCCTGCTCAGTCCTGTATCTGGCAGCCTGAAGGAGACACCCACATCAAGGAACTTCGTGTCTGTACAGAGACTGGCAAGGAGGGCGGGAGAGAATTCTACTCCTCCCTGTTGCTATGGAAATCGGAGGATTCCCACTAAGGTCAAGGGGGATGCCTAGATTAAAGCCATATTTGAAAGAAGAAGGAAAGGCTCCAGCAGGTGATGGCTAGCAGATACCAAGGACGTTTCAAGGGCAGAGGAAATAGCCACTTAACCTGTTCCTCAAGAGAACCCCAGTTCTCACCCCCAGTTTTTCCCACTCCTCGCCATGCTCTGAGCTTTCCCCCTGATATTAGCTACCCGAATCAGCTGCAGCACCTTTGCAATGAGAGTCCAATTGCAGGGGGGGGGGGGAGACTGGAAAGTGTGAGCGAAGGAATGGGGAATATTTACACTAACTTTAGTGTTTTTTTTGGGGGGGTGTCCTGTTTTCTTTCCCCCTCTGCAACAGTTGTACATTAAGCTTCACCACGTGATTTGAAATGCCGCTTTCCTTCCCCCACCCGGACTTCCTCCTCCATCTTCCCCCACCCCACCCCACGTTTTACCGTCTCCATCTTATCTATCTCAAAGTCCGATCCCTATGTTATATAAACCGCGGCGGCGGCGGCGGCGGCGGGGAGATTATATCCGCAACTGCTCCTGCGACCATTCCTTATTTTTTCTTTACTCCCCCCCCCTCCCCTCGAAATCCTAATCTGTAAAGAGAACGCCACTCGTTCTCCTTGGAGGAATGCGTGCGTAATAAAATGGGGGGGGGGTTTCCAAACCTGCCTTCTTCCTTAGCAGCAGCAAACGGGATCCGGGATGGGCGCGAGCAAAGTGAAGTGTTCGAATCGAATGCTCAAAAGAAGCTCCGCGTTCCAGGATCGAGCGTCATGTGGCAGGGCAAGGCGGAAAAGGGTGTGAAATTGACTCATTGAGGAGGGGGGAGGGAGGAGACTTAAAGGGCCCAAGCTCTCCCACCCCCTAATAGCGGCGAAGGTATTTATTTAAATATAAGGAAAAGGAGGTAAGCGTGGACGAACTCTGCTCCACTCTACTTAGTCCTACGCGTGGAAATAAGAGATTTCATTCCTGTGGCCGACCGTGCTGCCGGCGTGTGCTTAGAGGCGAAATCACGTTTTCATACTTTATTTACGCGGATTAGAAACCTCCATACGCTAGGCGCATTCATTGCATACCCTGAAAGGGCAGGCGCACTTTTTAACCTGCTTGTTTAAAGAGCACGAAGGGATAAAATGTTGTTGAGGACCGAGGGCGTTCCCCCATCTTCCTGGGAGATGGAAAGGGAAGCCAAATCGGGCTCCATAGACCATAGGTCTTCACCCTCTTTGCATCCTCTCCCAGACTCTAGTTTCAGCGATGACCTTTCAAGGGGACACCTGATCCCCCGCTCCTCCAGCTCCTCTGTCCTTTTCTGAAGGACACGCTGCTATTTCTGGATCCCCTCACCCCCATGAGTGTTGGGCTTTAGCTGCGGAAAAGAGAGAGAGGCCTGGGCATGGAACTGATTGTGCAAGAGAGAGAAGCGGAGTGGGAGCGATAAGATGGAGCCGGTGGCATCGCAGAAAGGAATTTTCACAAGCGAAAGGGCAGCTTCTATAAAGGGGAAAGGCTGCAAGCCTAAGCACATTTGCAAGGGAGTAGGACCCGTTTGAAAGGACAAATATTTGCTGCTTGTAGCCACAGAGGCCACTGCAAAACGTTGCCTTTAATTCCAGGATAAAGGATCACAGTACTCCTCATAAAAGCTCCAGGGTCAAAACTGGTGGCTTTATCAGTATAGGGGCAACAGATCTTTCTTTGACAAGACCAAGCATCTGGGTTCTGGAGTTGTGACCCTGCCAGTGCTTTACTGGCCTACAAGCTGTGCATTGGGGTAAAGATGTCATAGGTGGCTAACTGAGATTAGGGGGCGGGGAGGAAGAATTGTAATTCTGACTCAAAACCTGGCCACCGAAACAGTCAACTGTCCCAATAGTTTTAAAAAAGCAAAACATATAAACCCAAAATTATCTGAACCACTTTGAATTCTGCCCAGAGCTTAACCCAATTCAGAGTACCTTCCCAGAACCTGTAAACTCATAAATAGGGGTGCATCAGAGCAAGCGCAGAATGCCTTTTGCTCAAGACCACACTGGGATGAGCCTCGGGCTTTCTGGTGTTAGGAGCCAAACATTCATCCCATCTGACATTCTCTGGCGCCAACACCCTTGCAATTTAGAGAGCCAGATAAGGAGGTTCCCTTGGCATCTATCTTGTCAGATTTTAGGCACCAGGCAGATACATTCCAGTTTCCCCAAGCATTTGGATCTTGCTGTGGCTTGATTTTTGGCCTGTTCATGGTGTCCACATTTTGGGGTGGGCAGATGTTGCTTTTCTGTTATTGATTGCTGGTGGGTGTAAGCTTTTAGTACCATGTATGGTTGCTTTGGGCTATTTTATGTCATCTTTGCATTTTAAACTTGCTGCCAGTTGCTTTGAGACCTTTTTTTCTTGTAAGAAGGGGAGGAATAAATTTTAAAATATACAGGTATACTAATTGCAATTTAAAGTGCCACCGATCCATGTTTTAAGGACAACAGGGCATTCCGGCTTGTTTGTTTCAGTTGTAGGGCAGATTTCCCCGTGCAGTTATTGCACTTGTAATGGAACCAGGAGAAATTCAATAACCCAGAGAAAAAGCTGGGGGTTTATGCACATCCAAGATGTGGGGTGGAAAACTGGGCTGTTGTCAGTTTTTTTGCAGTGAGCAAGGAAGTGCCAGGGGAGCACCGTGGGTTATATAACACCCCAGTGGCTGGGAAGTGAGAGGCAGCTGCTGTTTGATTGATGAGAGGAGCGAAAAGGCCAGGCACCTGTGGGGTCAGTGTAACATGGGAATGCTGCAAACCCCCGCCCCCCACCCTTTGCCTTGGCTCCCCAACCCGAAGTCCAGAACCTTCTTCTTAGCCCTGGTCAGAATCCAAATTGGGCTTCTCTTGGGGTGATTACGGTAATAGCTGAGTCACTGGTCTCTGTGCAGGAAAGCACGTAGCAGGCGGCAGGGGGTACGAGAGAGGAGCCCCTCCCCCTCCCCCCATTCGGACCTGACTGGCGACTATAAACAGGGTTGGCTGATTGGGAGCTTCCCTGCCAGGAATGAACGTACCGCGCGGCTTGAACGGCAGAAAGGTTCAGATCCCTCTTCCTCATGCAGCGAATTCTCTTTCTCCACCCGATCCCCACACTTCTCCAGTAAGGTTGCCTACTGACCTCTTCCCCCTCCCTGAAGAGAACGTCCCTGTCTCTTTTTTTTTAAAAAAATATACTGTATCTCCATTACTCTTTTTTTTTACGTTTCCAAAAACGCACAATCATACCGAACAGTTAATAAACAAAGTGATTTACACCGGAAGCTGCCCGGCCTTTTAAATTAAACAGCAGGTCATGCACCCATTCAACAGGTGAAGCGTTTCCCGGATTTCTCCACATCATGCACTGCCTTAAAGGGTACAACAGAGAGAGGAGGTCGCAGTGGGGGAGGGAGGCCTACCCGCAACAGTTAATACTGTTTGCTCCACCTCTGCAGGGCCAGTAAGACCAACCCCCTCTCACCACAACTATCATACCCATTCGCCCCCTATAAAGTTTCTGCAGAGTCTTAGATCAGCCAGCCTTTAAACGACAATGCAGTCGAACAGCTGCTCATCCACAACGCCAAAATGACCAAGCCCCAAAATGCTAACAAGGCGGGTATAATAAGAGGTGTCTAGGCTCCAGGAAGAAAGTGGCAAAAGCTCCCTGTCTTTTTGAAACGATTGCCAAATGGCAATAGATGTTCATTGTTGGCTGTTTTAATGAACGGTATGGATGGCAAGCCGCTTTGAGAGACAAGTGTGCAGTACAGAAGCCTTTTGAATAATAATCAATGCTGCCACTGGTCTTCCAGCGTAGAAGTGTAGGGGGTGAAGCTTTCCCCCTGTTCATCTTCATGCTAAAGAAAGTTTCACCTACTAAAATTTCTGCTTCGCTGGCAACTGTTAAGGGCATTGTAGCTCTGCCTTCCCCATCTCAAATAGCAAAAAGAGCCTTGCTGCAGATTTATTGTGGCAGCTTTCGTGGACTTAAGTCCATTTCCTCCGAAGGATGGTGTGGACTCTGGTCCACAAAAGCTTATGCTACAATAAATCTGTTAAGTCTTCAAGGTGTCATAAGACAGTTACAGTAATTGATTTTTTTCTAGTTACAGGTAGGTAGCTGTGTTGGTCTGCCATAGTCAAAACAAAATAAAAAATAAAAAAATCCTTCCAGTAGCACCTTAGAGACCAACTAAGTGTGCATGCACACGAAAGCTCATGCCAAGAACAAACTTAGTTGGTCTCTAAGGTGCTACTGGAAGGATTTTGTTTATTTTTTATTTTGTTTTGAATTTTTTCTGCAACACATTGATTAACCCAGCTACCCACCTCTGGAAGCTCTTGCTCCCCAAAGAGGTGGCAGTAGGGGGAGGAGAGCCACAAAGGAAGAAGCTTGACTGCCCTTCCGCCGATGATCACTACAAATAGGCAAAAGCAAGGCAGATCCTTCCAAGAAACGACTGCAACCTTTTTAGCGCCCACAGTGATCTACCATACACGCACCCTGTCCAGACCACCTTATGTGGAAGAGGGTTTTCACAAGTAATGTTCAGAATAGCCACAGCGTGGACAAGGGTATCCTTTTCATGCAGGATAGAAAGCAGCAGGCGGGACTTTTAAAATCAAAGTATACATTCCATTCAATGTAGGCTTTACATCTGAGTTACAGATGCAGGGATTGCACAAGCTTCATTCGGAAGAAAAGGGGGAAAAAGCTGCCTCAGATAAGACAGAGATGGAAGCAGGTTAAGGAGGAGCAAAGAATGAGCTAAGGAGCAATGGAGGTTCAGGCAAAGTGAGGCCACAGGCTTGATTACAAGACAAATATGGGAAGGTACAACACACACACACACACACACACACACCCTGGAGCGGTGGATTGGGCAAGCATCAGGGGCAGAAGGATTGAGACAGACACACACACACACTTTCTGTTCCTGTGTCCCAGATACCATGGGATTATGTGAGCATTACTTCCTCAAACAATCAGCAACTGTGCAAGACGTTTGCAAGTCATTGCAGCATTCAAAGGAAACAGCCGTGTTAGATAATATAGCTGGCGTCCCTTTGGTCTTACATGGAGTAACTGGATGTATGAAAACAAGATCCAAGGTTTAGGGAGGCCCCATCAGTTATATAATAAATAAATGATAAAGGGGGTGATGGGAAGAGAACGGAGACAAGATTTAAAAGGGGAAAAGATCAGACACAGACAGGCTCGGTGTTGTTGATTTTTTTCCCCTTTTAAAGGAGAAATCTACTGTTCATAAACTCAGAACAGGCAGATGGTTTTGTCTGTTTTAAACAAAAGGATGCACCCTTGAAACGACATCCAGCAATAGCATGTCTTGTCATTCACAGAGATGGAATAACAGAATTGCAGAGTTGGAAGGGACCCCGAGGATCATCTAGTCCAACCCCCTGCAACGCAGGAATATGCACTTGTCCCATTTGGGGATCGAACATGCAACCGTGGCGTTATCAGCACCACACTGTAACTAACTTAGCTACAGCTGTCGTTTCCTGCAAAGGCCACTCACTGCACCCCTACTGAGCCCCACATCCTTTCTCCCTTGAAACCTTCCAACAATCTCATGCAGGCAGCATCTCGGGCCCTTTCCTAGCAGCGCGACCATCTAGATTTGCCTCTTCTTGACAGCCCCTTCTCCCAACTCCCGCTCACCCCTCCACAGCCCCCTCTTTTCCCTCCCATCTCCCACATACCGTGGGTGTAGCGGGGGGTTCTGGCAAGACACGACGGCTCCGTTGGGTGCTGGGTGACTGGCAGAGGCAAAACCGGGGGCTGGGCTGTATATGAAGGGAGCAGGAGCGGGAGGGAGGGGCCGCGCTAACCTTCTCCCCGACCCCTGGCCTTTCGCAGGGCAGCCTAAATATAGGCCTTGGGGTCTGGGAATGTGAAACACGAGGCCTCTGACATTCCCTGCAGAGCAAGGAACAGCAAGGGTGTCACGGGGCCCAGGGCTGAGAGACCTGTGCGATACCCTCCTCCCCCAGCGTGGCTCAATCCCAACCAAGCAACCATCCCCACACATGCATGCTATCCTCGCTGCCGGAAAGCCCGGTTTCGACCCACTTCCCTGCAGCCCTGCACTGGAGGTGGTGCAGACTGTCAGCAACCCCTAGGATTTAGAATATATTTTGGCCATCCATATCCAGCCCCCTCCTCCCTTTCCCAAAGAGAAGGCTAAAGGAGGCAACTTCCACCCTCCATCTTGGGTGATTCCCCCCCCACACACACACACACACATTTTTCCGGCTGCTGGCTTGCATTTTAAAGCTTCTGTTGGGTTTCCCATTTCTGCCCCTGCCCCAGGACCTTAAGTCTCCCAGCGCCATCTGCTGCCCCCCTATAGGAACAACAACTCGATACCAAGAGGGGTTTGTTTTTCTTTTCTTTTCTTTTTGTTAAAAAGAGAGGTATATGCAACTCGCTGTTTAGGTTACAGAAAGATGGCAGGATCCATTTCAGAGCAGGGCCTGAGGAGATGGCAGACTCTCGTTTGCTGGAAATATTTTAAGAGCGGGGCTTGCAGCCATCAGCCGGGGTGCATTCTGCATTAACACACCCTGCACTGAGTTGTGCAGGGTGCTATTGTTGACCTCTAGGGTCCCTTTCCGCAGTATGATTCTAGGATTGTGAAATCTTTTTAAAAGCAATGGGTGTGGTGGACCAACTCAGCTAAAGAAAGCGGATTCCTGATATTTAGGGCCTGGGGAGGAAACGGGCCTTAAGTTTACTCCATCACAGGGACGTGTCAGGCTCTGCAAGTCTACAGTTAAAGCTACACAACCAATTAGAACTGGGAATTATCACACAAAGCCCAGCTGGCTGGCAGACCAAGAGCCCCACCGTTTTTCTAGCAGATGTCTCGCTGCTATGAAGTGGACAGAAGTACATCTTCCAAAATTCATCACGGGGCGGGGGAAGGCTGTCTCATTTTACGTTATATAAGCAGTGCCTCAGGGCGAGGTGCAGAGCAAGTGTCAACACAACTAGATGCTTCCTCATGGGCGGGTGAATTTGGCCACTACAGGGCTTTTTGGAACTTCAGCCAAGTCCTGCGAGGAAGAGTTGACATTGCCCTGGCCTTTTTAGCATAGAGAATACCCAGGCCAGACCTTTTACATGGAGACACAATAGTTGTCTAGGGTGGGGCTGAAACCAATGGGTACAAGTAGCAGATTGCAGCTAAAATATCAGGGGAGGTTTCCTTAATGATAGGAGCTGTTTGATAATGGAATGGACTGGGGAGTTTTAAAAGCTGAGGCTGGACATCCAAATACTGTATCAAGGATGCTGAGGTTATATCCTGCATTTGCAAATCGCGTCCTGAGCAAGATCCTGCTCTTGAACTAAATGACCAACATTGATGATGCTAAAACAAAAAAAAATAAAAAAAATTCCTTCCAGTAGCGCCTTAGAGACCAAGTTTGTTCTTGGTATGAGCTTTCGTGTGCATGCACACTTCTTCAGATACACACGAAAGCTCATACCAAGAACAAACTTCGTTGGTCTCTAAGGTGCTACTGGAAGGAATTTTTTATTTTATTTTGTTTTGACTATGGCAGACCAACACGGCTACACCTACCTGTAAGTGATGATGCTACTATGATTCTAACATTTCCCTGCCACCAAGAAATAATAATTTCTATCTAGAGATAAACATGGGTTAAGATGTCCACAGATCACAGAGGGATTCGGTGGCGCTGTGGGTTAAACCACAGAGCCTAGGGCTTGCTGATCAGAAGGTCAGCGGTTTGAATCCGTGACTGGGTGAGCTCCCGTTGCTCAGTCCCTGTTCCTGCCAACCTAGCAGTTCGAAAGCACATCCAAGTGCAAGTAGATAAATAGGTACCACTCCAGCGGGAAGGTAAACGGCATTACCGTGCACTGCTCTGGTTTGCCAGAAGCAGCTTAGTCATGCTGGCCACAGGACCAGGAAGCTGTATGCCGCCTCCCTTGGCCAATAAAGCGAGATGAGCGCCGCATCCCCAGAGGCGTCCGCAACTGGACCTAATGGTCAGGGGTCCCTTTACCTTTACATTTACCTTTAATGACAAAACACGACTAAAAATCAGCAATATGACTTTTCGTCTTATATCAAGGGGTTGTGTGTGTACAGATGTAATTTGTGTATGGCGTGCCATACAAATCGTGCCTCCAAATCAGTCTTTCCCCACGTTGGTGCCACCTAGATGTTTTGGACTACAGCTCCATCAAGCTGCCTGGGACTGGCGGGAGTTTTATTCATTGCATTTACAACTCAACTCTTTTATCCAAGGAGCTCAAGGGGCTGTATGTGGTTCTCCCCTTGTGAGGTAGGTTAGGCAGAGAGGCAGTGACTGGGCAAAGCTCACCCAGCAAGCTTCCTGAGCCAAATGGGCATTTGAACCCTGGCCTCCTAGGTCATAGTCTGACACTGTAACCACTTCACCACACTGCCTCTCTCCAAGTACTCCCTAGGGCAGACGCTGCTTGGCTACTATTTGGTGTTTTAAGGGGTCCGGAGGGCACCAGGTTGGGGAAGCCTGCTCTAAATTCTGTAACACACTGAATTTTGTAATTCTGAATATGCTAATGATGCTTTTAAGAGAAGGGAGCAGCTGAGACTGTATCAAGAAGAGGTACAAGCGGGGTAACCGGCGCCCGTAGACAGGTATATAAACTTGGTAAGGGGGGGAGATGTGGAATACTGTACCTATTAAGCAGGAACCATTGGTAGGCATGGAGAGAGACTTAATAGTGATCCTCACGCAGCCAAGATACCCTACGCAGCATTTGTGGCCTGCTGCTGCTGCTGCCTCCTCCTGCCTACAGCAATAGGCTGTGCTCCACTTCACCATGGCAACATTTGAGGCCTGGGTTGTGATGCTCGTTACCATAACAACTGTGCTACTCTTTTCCCATATTAACCCTCTAGCCCCACCCCTGAAGGAGTAAATTACCAGCGAGGGATAATCAGCAGGAAACTTTAATTAACAAGGCAGTTTGGAACATACAACAAGTGAAGCGGGGTACCTATTAGGAGTGGGGAGGATTTCCTGTCAGCCATCTGGCCAAAGCCAAGCACTCCCCCCCCCCCCCGTCTCCCTACCCCACCCCCAAGTGGACAGGATCAAATGAAAAAAAATATCACAAGAATAAGGGGATCAATAATCAAAGCTCAAGTTTCTGGGTTCACAGGGCACAGGATGCGGAGTAGCAAGATTCAAGAGCACATAATCAGAGTTGGAAAAAACCACAAGGCCAAAATGGATCAATGTTTCTAGGGAGGAAATATGAACGGGTCCCTGTAAAGAGTCAAAAGTTTATAGGGTTCAACTACCACAGCATTTTAAGAACAGCGAGTCAAGAAACAAGGTTCATGGGTTAAGGAGTCAAAAGTGGTAGAAAAGGTCCATCTCCAAGGAGCTTGAGAATCAATGAACCGGATGATCAATAACATCCACCGGGTAGGTCAAAATTCAAGGAAGTACAATGTCCGAGAAGGTCAGAAGCTCACAAGTGTGGGTCAGAGTTCAAGGGTCGTGCCCCACTGCAGGGAAAGTCAACGTTCCATGGGTTACATCATCAAATGTTCAGCTGGCTTCTTCAGGGTCCAGGACCTTGACGTGGGTGAAGGGGAAATGGCCACGGCGCCCGTTCAGCTCCCCCTCCCATTGGCCGTTGACATTCATCTTGGTGACAGCAATGAGGTCACCCACCTGTAGAGCATTATGAGAAACAGAAGGGATCAGAATGCAAATATCATGGGGGCATTTTTTTTTACTCACCCACCCACCTCTGCACAGCCAGTTTTGCCTTTCCCCCTTGCAAACAGGCTTTCTCCTGAATAAATCACGCAGCTTCTCATCTTCCCTTCACTGCCATTTCAAATGAGGAACAGGATCAAAGCCAGGGTGTGTTGTATGGAGTTTTGCCACACGGGAACATAACATGGATTGAAGACCCTAATTCAGGGGTCCCCAAACTAAGGCCCAGGGGCTGGATGCGGCCAAATCGCCTTCTAAATCTGGCCCGCAGACAGTCTGGGAATCAGTGTGTTTTTACATTAGAATGTATCCTTTTAGTTAAAACGCATCTCTGGGTCATTTGTGGGGCTCTGCCTGGTGTTTTTACATGAGTAGAATGTGTGCTTTTATTTAAAATGCATCTCTGGGTTATTGGTGGGACATAGGAAATCGTTCATATTTTTTTCAAAATTAGTCTGGCCCCCCACAAGGTCTGAGGAACGGTGGACCGGCCCCCTGCTGAAAAAGTTTGCTTACCCCTACCCTAGTTTTCAGGAGTGTAATGGGACCACGGTATCTAATATGTGGATAAACGCCTGCACTCCCACACAGCCTCCACACCCTTTCCCATCCAAACAGACGCGTTCTTCCCTCCTTCCACTCCACCACTCATCCTGCTCCACAGCTATTCAATGTTATGCTCATCAACCCTCCAGATAAGTGTTATGCTGCATAACTATTTCATTTGAATTAATGTGCAAAACTTAGCCCAAACACAAGCTTTTTGGGGGGGGGGGGTGCGAAGAGGGCCGAACCAGAATGCCACGTTTCTGTGCAACTAAAGACCTCAGTGCCCAACAATAATCTGTGTATTTCCCCCACCCACCCAGTAAGCGGAAACTTGTTCCCTTTCGTGCACTCACCCCCAATGCAGACCACCCCATTACTTGCCTCGAAGGCCAGCGCCGTCTTGTCGCTGGCACCGGGCACCCTTCGCTGCACTGCTCTCGCTATGACCGGAGCATGGCGGGGGGCACCGTGGCTGCTCGGGTGGGCGTACGGACAGGGTTGGACGTACGGCACGGGGATCATGCCCACACGCCCATCGGCCCTCTGCGCTGTCCACCACTGCTCTTCCGGCTTGGCCAGCACCCTCAGGGGTTCCCCCTTGGAGAAGGGGAGGTCTTCTTGATCGCGGCCGACGAAGTCATAGAGAGCACGGACCCATTCCCCAGCGGGAGGCGGCTGGGCAGAGGCGGGCGCCACAACCCGTCCCACGGGGGCTACCAAAGTGGTTGTGTCTAAGTAGTGGAGGCGGTAGAAATCTAGCAGAGCAGGGAAGCCGTCAAACTCGTGCTCCCCAATCCGCAGGCGCCCGGGGAGGCTGTTTATGATGTAGTGAGACACCTGGAGGAAAGAGAAGGGTAAAGAAGCAGGAGGCTGTCGCACCGTGACCCTCCTGCAGGCACACACCCAGCTTCCTATGTACAATCAAACCCACACACTTTCAGCTCCTCCTACGGGGCCCTTCCACCCCCAAATTCCCTTTTCCCCACCAAGGCAGCGGGGATCCAGAAATCACCTTGGAGTTCTCGCTGACGGACAGCACGTAGTCGCCGGGGCACGTGGTGCTGTCCCGTACCAGGAAGGTTCCATGGCGGTGTCCCTGTAGACAGGCAGCTGCTTCCTGCCGGCTCAGAGCCCCCATATACCACTCATGGGCATCCCCAAAAGCCGACATGGCTTGGGGCAGCATCAGGGGGTGGAAAGAACCCCCCCCCTGTATTATTTCCGAGAAAACTGATATTTAAGTTGCTCCGGAGTTTGAGAGCACTTTGTCAAGAAGAAATTAACCTGTTGAACATTGACCTCATGTAGCTGCTCCGGTTTCCTTCCAGTTCAGTGTGACCTCCAAATAATCCAGATACACATAACGCCCTCCTCCCCCCAAAGGAATATGGTTCTTCGTTACGTCGCTCCACCCCAAGTTCTCTTATAATGAGATCATCTAACTTCGATATCCCTTGACGGCATATACACCCCTCTTCTCGGACAATAGTAGATTTCCAAAAAGGAAAGAAACGACTCAGAAATGCAGAAAACACTTCTACAATCTGCAATCAAATCCTGGAAATTAACGGGATGTCATGAAAAGTTAGGTCACCTCTAGACGTCCCTCCCAAGTTCTAATATAATGGGGAAGGGGCACTTCCCTGACCAACCTACCCTATTAACAGTTAAATACCTACTCAAATACAGGTTCTACTGAATAACCACCTTCATATAATACAATGAAACCAGTGGTATATCTGCGGGGAACACACACAGTATATTTACGTCCTTGTATTAGAGCATCCCTACAAAATTAAGAGGTCACACTTGGTGAGTTAAGTAGTACACACAACCCTCCCTCCCAAAAAAGTGTGATGTGATTGCACCCTCTAAAAATTCCTCCAGCACCTCATCAATGTAGGATTGATGATACTGTTGGTGTTGTTTTTTTTAAGTCAAGGTTTGGAGGAAGTCAACCTTATCAAAACCTAATCTTTCTCAGATGAAAATACGTACCCACCACGTGAATAGAATAACTTCCACAGAATTGCAACAATCCCATATGAAAGTATTCTTACCCCAGCATAGGATTTAACCCACCAAAAGGTTAATGGGGACTTTTCACAGATCCACTCCTATGATCAGCCCCTGTCCCCAATTCACTGGTTATCCTCTGGAGAAAGGTACAGCACCCCAAACTGCGTCCCCTAACGGAGACCATTCCCCAACCACCTCGGTAGATCACAAACTGGCCAGCATCCTCCACCCCACCCCCCAACTAGCCCCAGTGCAGCAGAACAATAATAAAACACCCCCCCCCAGAAGTAACCTGCCTCCCAAAATTTCCAGCATCCAAAAATATTGCACGCAGCCTCCCAAAACCTATCTGCCTACCACCCCGCCAGCTCTGGACAAACAATAATGCAACTCCTCTCTCCCCTCAGATGTCCATGCACCCACTCTACTACTCTCCAGTATTCCCTGGAAGCAACACTCCGATGCTGCATTGCTGCCCTTTAACGGATCAAAAGAAATCTTGAAAAGCCTCCCCCTCCAAAAAGAAAAGAAAAAAAGATCAGCTGTGCACCCTCCAAGCGCTCTTCAGCGTGCCCCTCTGCAGCAGCGCCACAATGAAGCCCTCTCTCCCTTGTCTGCACATGGCTTCCCTCGCGCGCCTCGCCTCCTCCCGGGGAACCCCACAGCTCCCGGCCACGACCTATTGCAGCCCCGCTCCCTCCTCCCCAGAGGACCCAGGCATCCTGGCTACCGGGTCCCCGGCTCTAAGCCATTCAGAGCCCCAGCGCTCCGGCCAGCAGCCTCCCCTCCCTCAAATCGCTGCAAGCGACCCTGATTGCAGCTACAGAAGGGTTGATGGGAAAGTGACGCACCCCGCTCCCCCTTTAAACCGGGGAGTGGTGGCCATCTTGAGGCCGGGCAAGCTGGCCGTGAAGCTGCCGGGAAGGTGAAAGAGCCATCTTGGCTATGGGAACGAGCCCCAATTCCAAGATGGAGTCGCCTCTCCATCCAGCGACAAGCTGCTCCTTTTGTGATGGGAGGTTTAGCTGTGGGCTTCCCACTTTGTTTGCCCCCTATTGTGATAATGCTTCAGTAAAGAAGGACGAGAGGACCGGCTGTTTAGCAATTGTTGAATATAGCGATTAAAAGTATTTTGCTGGGATATCCAGGGACACACAGGGTATCAATTACTAGTGCTCGTCCGCTCCATTCAAATTTTACATCCCACATCTGCATTTGCAAATATATCAAACTACTGGAGCAACAATCTTATGTATGCTTACCTGGGAGTAAGTCTGATGGGATTTTGAGGAAGGCATGCATAGGATCCCGTTCCTTCCAGTAGCACCTTAGAGACCAACTAAGTTTGTTCTTGGTATGAGCTTTTGTGTGCATGCACACTTCTTCAGATACACTATGGCAGACCAACAGGGCTACCTACCTGTAATAGGATCCCATTGTTAGCCTTGTAAAGAGGCTTGGTGAACTAAGGTCCATGCACCCCCAATGGGAAGCTGGCTTTTCTTTTTGAGGGACAGTTTCCCTGTTAGCTGGGATAGGTCAGTCGGTAGAGCATGAGACCCGATCTCAGGGTTGTGGGTTCAAGCGCCACGTTGAGCAAAAGATTCCTGCATTGCAGGGGGTTGGACTAGATGACCCATGTGGTCCCTTCCAACTCTATGATTCTATGAGAAACCATACGTTATCCTTGATGGCCCTAGGTCTGCAAAACTAAAAGGTAGCACATGCTAGTCTCTTCAGACAGCCAGGGCACCTCGGCTTCCCAGGAACATCTTCAGGGCTAGGCACAGACTTTCTGGTACAATCCTATTCCCCAATCTCTTCGTGATCCTTTTACACTCTGCTTTGCTCATTCCCCTCCATCTTTGCCTAGAGCTGTTAGTGTGTGTTTGTGGAACACAACAAAATATTAAAAATGCCAACAATAAAACTGTAAGGGGTATCTAGAACTGAACATAGCAGAACCAATTTCCATATGAAAATAATTGTAACAGATCAAAGTTCTAAATAACTGCATTATTCTGTAACTTATGGCTTCAGTACATTACAAAGAGACCTTTTTTCTCCATAAATCTGTTATCTTGCTGTCTACCCTCTCTGGTTCTAACCATGTGTGAGCTTAACCATGCATACTGTGTCCCATATTTTAATTATTTTTCCCCTCATAGATGCTCTGTTTTCCCCAGTTTTGACAAATAATAATTCTGGCAGCCGTCAAGAGATGTTGTCCTCATTCCCTGACCTTTCTTCTATTAAAAGAGCTTATTGAGCACACCCAAATGGGAAAATTTGAGGACCTTTGGGTAAAGTATAGGCCATTATTTCTTCAGTTTCTGTTCTTATCTCTTCCCAGCAGTTTCTGAGTTTAGGACACATCCAGAATATATGTCATATCCCAGTGTTTGTGGTTTTACACCTAGCTGCCTAGAGCTATTTGTGTGCTTTTTCCTCTCCAGGACATCTACCATTACTGGTCCTGTGGGAATGCTTCCTAGAGATAAGAAACAGGCATGTGATGAAGACAACCTCAGAGCCTTCTCCATCTGTTCTGATTATTTTTTAAAATATTGATATTGTTTATTGAAATTACATTGAGGTGGATGATCTGTGTTGATCTGTCATAGTCATAATAAATAACAAGATGAAAGATGAAAAAATATTTTTAAATAATTCCAGTGGCATCTTTAAGATCAACTAAATATTACACATGAAAGCTCATACCTTGAAAGCTTATATTTAGTTGATCTTAAAGGTGCCACTGGAATTATTATTTTTTAAATCATCTTTTATCTCGTTATTTATTATGTTTAATGAAATGTTATTGCTTTTTTAAATGTGATTTAAAGTTCAGTGCTTCTTGTGAGCCAGCTTGATCTGTATCCTGAAAGGCAGAATGCAGATAATTGTAAGGGTAATTAAACGCCTGTCTATCATCATGTGTTTGTGCACTTAGAGGGGGCAAGGGTGTTTGTCATGTTGTAGATGCTTTTATGTGGCTTGGAGGGTATGGACTGCTGGTCATTTGAGGCTATCACTGAGGCCCCATCTGCACTATCCATTGAAAGCACTATGCTACCACTTTAAACATGGCTCCCCCCCCCCCAATCCTGGGAACTGCAGTATGTTAAGGGAGCTGTGAGTTATTAGGAGACATCTACTGTATTTTCCGGCATATAAGACGACTGGGCGTATAAGACCACCCCCCAACTTTTCCAGTTAAAATATAGAGTTTGAGATATACTCAACCGCAGATTCTCCACACGGCGTAGAAGACAACCCCCGACTTTGGAGAAGATTTTCCTGGATTAAAAAGTAGTCTTTTACGCCAGAATATACAGTATTCCCCTCCACACAAAGTGATTCAACAGTCAATCCCTCTTCCCAAGAAACTCTGGGAACTGTAGCTCTGTGAAGGGAATAGGGAGCCTCCTAACAACTCAGCACCCTTAACAAACTGCATCTCTCAGGATTATTTGGGGGATGTCATGACTATCTAAAGCAGCATGCTATTGCTTTAAATGTAATAGGGGAGGAAAGCTCTCCCCCCCCCCCCTTACTGGAAGATAGTATATTATTTTTTTATTTCACACAGATCTTCTGACAATGATATCCTCATTGCATTTCTTTCAACATTCAACTGCATACTTCGGTGAACAAGAAAAAATACCTAAACTTTTTCATACTTAGCCATCAAACTTCTCCATGCAGCAAATGTCTATTAAATGGACTCCATTTGCATTCTCATTCAAGAGAGACACAAGTGATATTCAACCTGCTTTATTATAAAATGCAGCAATTCATATAAAAACATTAATATCAAACACGCAGTACAAAGTACAAAAGCACTTGAAAAATCAACATGAAAAAGAAAAAGCTCAGTTTCAAAACTTTTTTGCATCAGGACAAGTTAATTATGTCAGGCTGAGCAACCAACTCCCCATTTTACTTGTCCACCGCTTGTAGGATCCACCACTTGTATGAAGACTTCCAAATCCTCCCACTCCCAAATCACAGACATAATCTATTTTGAGTTCTTCATCGCAGTTTGATCTCAAAGCAAATGCAATTGATGTTCTGGCAGTCTGGGGGCTGGTATGTGCAGGCACAATCGCAGAGGGGACACAAGCGGGGAAAGGAACAAGCCCCTGGTTCCCAGCCCTGCTGGTAAGAGACAGAAATTGTACACTGTTAACCTATGGAAATACCTGCATCAATATATTACAACATCCTTCACTAAACGTGGACTCAGGGAAATACTGAATGATTAGCACAAGACTGTTGGAAGGCAGAGTATAAATACTTTAAATTAATAAATAGGCATTGTCTGAAAATAGATACCAGCAAAGGATAGTCTTGAATATCACGATAAGTTCCCTTGACATTTTTCCACTCTGAACACCTGTAAGTTCATTATTTCTCAACATGCAGGCCACAGCCTCCCTGGAGAAGCTCTGACAAGCTCTAAAGAAAGTGTCAGTGTCTGTCTACCCTGTTCATCTTCCTCCCACACAGATCCCTCTTGCCTGTCCCTCTTTTCCTTTCAAATGATATTTACTGTTATAGTTAGCATATGATTTTAAGGAGTATGGGCTTTATTAAATAACAAGTGCTGCTGTTTTCAAGAGCCTCTTTACTTGAAACTATTCAGGTAGCTTGTTATCTCTCCAGAAATACCACATCTTTGCTACTGCCTAAATTGCAGGCTTCGTTACTCATGCAGGAAGAATTAGAGATCCACAGGAAATGCATTCTCTAGTTCAGAATTTCAATCTAATTCCACATTCAGACATTGCCACGTGCACAATCACATCACACACAGGTAAACAGTAGAGCTGTAACACAATTCAAGATATGCAGCATAATCCTATACGTGTTGATAAATGTTATGTCTACCCATTTTTAAGTTTGATTTTATGAGTGCTTTTATGAATATATTATATTGATTTATGTATACCGCATAGAGATTTTTAAAATTCAGTGCTATATAAATCTTGTTAAATAAGTAACGTCTGGAAAACTACCAAGGTTTGCCATCCTTGCTCTAAAAAGCCAAGGTATTATTCTGCTCTGAATTGTTCCTTTTCCTCTTAGCACAGAGTAATGGAGCATGCAACCATACCCTCTCACCCTTCTCCTATGCCCAACAAATAAACAAGTCCGTCCCCCCCAAATGTGTTACATGAAGGCCAGTCATTGCCACTCCCCACATTTTCATCTGCTAAGCCCTGGACTGCCTTTCCAACTGGACACTGCTATGTACAGTGGAACCTTGGGTTACGTACCGTCCTCCTTACGAATGCTTTGGGTAACGAGCTCCGCTAACCTGGAAGTAGATGCCCCTAGTTGTGAACTTTTCCCCAGGATGCAAACGGAAGTCATGCGTTGGCAATGCGGCGGCAGCAGGAGGCCCCATTAGCGAAAGCGTGCCTCGTGTTAATAATGGTTTTAGCTTAAGAACGGACCTCCGGAATGAATTAAGTTTGTAACCAGAGGTACCACTGTATTCAAATGACCCCAGGGGGAACTAGTCTCAGATATTTCCAAAAAGCCAATCAATTATCCGGAGGGAAAACTCACATTAGTACAGGTGCAGTAGCGATCCATACAGCGGGTTGGGGAAGGAAGGGCACAGTCACATGTTTCTGCACAGGTCAAACAGCATTCGCACATGTTTGGCCAAGGCTGCTTTTCACAGGAGCAGCAGTTGGCACAAAGACCCCGGGCCTGCGAAGAGGTAAGAGAAGGAAAACCAGGTTGGTTCACCAAACAACCTGAGTTAAGAAGTAATTCCTTTTATCTCCCATAGGCTAGAGTTCCTATGATTTGTTATGGAATTGATTGCAAGTAATCTAAAATTGTCAGAACACCAACCCAAACGCACAATATTAACAATGTGAATTTGTTACCCCTTTCTACTTGCTCTCCAAAGGACTACTACTACTCCCACAATGCACTGTCATATGGTATGCTGTAATGCACTGTGGAAAAGATAGATCTATCCTCATTAGTACACCTATAAAAATCCCCAAATGTGTTTGCCCTTTCAACTATCGCCATCCCTTCCCCAAGTTACCATCAGGCACTGTCGGAGGACAAGGACCAGGGCCAGGAGTAATAAGTAGGATCCAACGACCAAGAAAACGATGGCAGGGAGAGGCAGGAACAAGGTTGAGGCAAAAGGGAGGTCTGGTGGAGGGTTCAGCGATGGAGTCTGTAAGGGGAGGAAAGCCAAAGGAGAAGGGACGTTGACAGTATGGAGTGGTGAGGAGGAAAAAGAGCAATTAAAGGAGTTACATGGCTGAGCACTAAAATACAGCTTTTGACTTAACATGAAATACCTGCTAGGAAATTGGAAGGATCTTAATATCAGAAAATTGGCAGAGGGAATGTTTAACCTCTGACCAGAAGCATATACACCAAGTGTATAGCTTTTCTGACATAGGTTAGTACATGTTTGGAAGTTAGGTGACTCCTCTTAATTTAGTGGTGACAGCAGCAGCAGCTGCAGAGATAGCACTGTTTAGTGAGTTTCTAATCTTCAAATATCTGTGAGGCACAGAGGAACACATACTAAAACTTATATGGAGAGTATCCAACAATAATCAATATTCCATCCAAACTCAAAATGTTTGAATTTTAACACATGGCTTTCAAATCAGTCTTCATTGATTCCTAAGTAGATTTATTAAATTCAGTTCAGTCACATGTCAAACTGGGAGACGAGAGATGGGGCACTTTGAGAAGTGAACAGAAGAGCAGTGTGAATACAGAGTAAGAACGCTCTACTTACTGCCATTCCTCAGTTGGGGAAGGACTAGGCATCAACATCTGGAGGCTCCATGGATAGCTCAGAGCCCCGAGGAAGAGACAAATAACTTGAAGCTATAACAGACCATGCTTCCACTTGTTCCTTGAGCACAACATCTATAGTCTGCTAGATCAAAAGAGAGGGTCAGAACTTACTGAGCAAGAGTTAAAACTCACTTTCTTCATGAAGCTTTCATTCATATACATTAACTCTGAACACTACTGATTTCAAAGAGCTCTCAAACATATTGAGGCTGATCAAACAGGCTCCAAAGCTCTTATGTTGCTGTTATCACACACACACACATGCATAGAATGGTATTGATTAACGTTTCAGTGTCACTGGGATAAATCAATTTTTATTTTGGAAATGAAGCTCAAGTATTTGTCTTCTGTTTTGACAGTTGACCCCACAACCCCCTCCAGCAAGCCTACTTCCCCTCTCCCTGTTCATAGCACCCTTCCCTTCCGTTCCTCAAAATTCCATCTTTCCATAACCAAATGGAAACGAAATGAAAAGGCCGCCTTCCTCCTCCTCCTCCCAATGTTAATGAGCCTCCAGTCTCTTCTCATTAATGTCCACTCCCTTATGAATATTCTTCATCATTAACTGTGCAGCTTTATTCGTATTCATCAGAGACGAGAATCTGCGCTCCCTGTTTCTGGCGATGTCCAAACCCACCCGCCACGTGGACATCAGTGCTGGCGATTCACGTTCATACGCTTCCCAGGCCTTCCTCCATTGTGGAGCGGGCGGCCTAGACTAAACTGGGCTCTGAAGTTCAAGTCGTTGTCTCTCAGCCTAACCTACCTCACGGGGCTGTTGTGAGGATAAAACAGGAGAGGGGGAGACGCTGCTCTGAGCAACTTGGAAGCCATGCAGTAGTATGTAAATATACCAAGGCGTCCCTCGGTCGCCCTGGAAACCGCACCTGCGCGCGCGGCCCGCTACGGGCTCCCACTGCGACCAAACTCTCTTAAGGCCGCTGTGCTCCTCCGCGGAAGTGAGGCGAGAGATCCGAATGAAAAAAGTGGCGTCAACGGAAATGCGGCGCCTGCACCAGAAGTGACGTCAGCGAGAGGGGAAGCGAGTGGGCCTCTTCCATTTTTGTGCGGGGGGGGGAGGAGAACAGCTCAAGGTACAACAGTCAAAGCCCTTCATCTAAACTCGTGACCGGGAATTTCCCCTATTGCCTGCATTCGAGTAAACGTCGTCCCAATTCATTCCTAACAGCAACCCGCCAAACCATCAGACTTTTCCTCCACTCTTCTCTCGGTTCTCAGTAAATCAGAAACGTCGCCAGACACACTCGTCCTACCTACTGAAGGAAATCTACCCAGTAACGGGAGTGTTCTGTAGCGCGGCATTGGCCCGTTGTAGCGACCAATCAGGCCCCGTAAGGTTGAGGGAAGGGGGCGGGGTGGGGCTGGGTAGAGGTAAAACGGAAAACCCATCATATTCAAAAGTTCATACTGTCGTTACTCCACGAATGGCGCATGCGCGGATGATTAGCTCGGTTTTCCGCGGCGCGGCGCGGCGCGGCGCATGCGCTCAATAGGAAGATTATAGACTAATAAACTAAAGACTTGTACGCAGAGGCTGCCACCGGGTTTACTTCGGGCGTCATACTCGGTCTCCTCCGGGACGGAAAGAGGCCGCTGGTGATAGAAAATGACGGGAGAAATTAATGCAAGATTTTAGTGTTAGGTGTGACGGAGAAATGGAGTGTCCATGCCGCATAAACGGCAGCAAAAATATATCGTACTATTTCTTATTCGGGAGCCGTTCCGTATTTTTTTTTAAAAAAAATTTAATTAAGCATTTCAAAGTGCAGCACACCCACCCATCTGCATACATGCGAAACGACTGAGTGCTGGATTTGGCCTCGGGTTACAATTTAAGCAGATTCAGCTTTCCTGCAGTCTGAAGGGTATTTTGCATGAGGGTTTGGAACTAGAAACCAGAGGAGTTGCTGCAGAACTGCTTCTCCTTTTTTTAAAATTATCATTATTATTATTATTATTATTATTATTAGTATTATTATTTCGATACTTCTTCTACTCCGCTCTTCCAAGTGAATACCCAAAGCAGCTTACGAAAGAAAAATAAACCCAATATACAATATCAAACCCCCAAATCAATACATTATTGTTATTAACGCAATAATATTTCACGGGGCGGCGGCATTGCAGGGCTGTTGCAAAGTGCTCTTGCTTTCCCTCCCGCAGAACCGCAGCCTGCAAGAATGAGGATGATTAATGGGCTGAATTGGCGTTGCCAGGGTTTTTCTTCTTAAACGGAAACGCATTTTCCGCACTAAGTGACCATTCTTCTTTTGTTGGGGGGGGGGGTAATCGGAGGTGAGAAATGGGGGGGGGGCTCCGATCCCACGTAGAGCCTCGGCTACGGAGCTGCGATCTTCTTTGTTTGCTATGGGCAGCGCTCCCTCCCACTTGGTGCTGGGGTGTGGGAGGGAGAGAAAAAGATAGAAAGGAAATCAAGAAAAGGAACCCTTCATAAAATCGCGTTGCCCCTCTTCACTTTTCCTGCATCTGTCTCGAAGACGTGCTGCACCGCTGTGCACATGCGCAAAGCGCATCTACTGCTCCACTCCACCCCTCCACCTCCCCGCGCCCTCGCTATTGTTGGCAGTTCGTTGTTGCCACGGAAACCACAAACTATCTGAAGGGGCAGTTAGGCCCGGGGTGGGGGGCTGCGTGCAATACGTTAGATGCACGGAGAGGGCAGGAGAGAGGAGGGCAGGCGTTGAATGGGCGGCAGTGATTTGAGTTTGCGCAGACATTTGCTGCAATAATTTAAATGTAACAGTATTAATCATCCCTCGTTAATTAGCCCCAGGACTGGGCGGAAACGAGAGCAAACATGAAGAGTTACTCAAATGCGCACAGGTGGATGGCGGTGCATATGTAATAATTGAAAGAGTCATTTAAATATATATGCAGATCTGCCTTCATAAGAAAATATTTAGGTCGCTGCATTAATATTCCTGAAGGTGGGTAAACTAGTCATTTAGGTGCCTCGTTCTCGTAAAAAAAGGATTTTCATTCTTTGCAAATGGATGGCTCATTTGGTAGAGCAGGAGACTCTTCATTTCAGGGCCCTTGGACAAAAGGTTTCTGCATTGCAGGGGGTTCCACTAGATCAGTGTTTTTCAACCTTTTTTGGGCAAGGGCACACTTGTTTTATGAAAAAAATCACGAGGCACACCACCATTAGAAAATGTTAAAAAAATTAACTCTGTGCCTATATTGACTATATATAAAGTAATTCTCTTGAATAAGAATCAAATAAACACAATTTTTCCCACGGCACACCAGGCAACATCTCGCGGCACACTAGTGTGCCGCGGAACAGTGGTTGAAAAACACTGCACTAGATGACCCTCCTTGGTCTCTTGCAATTCTATGAAATCGACTCCTACTGTTCATACATGTAGTAGAAAATATGTCATTCCCCCCCCCCTAGATATAATGCTGAAACTTCAGCGTATTAACAGCTTCCCTTTTTAGTTCCTATCCAAGGGTTTTCATGCTAAACTACTCATTGCTACTAAGTGGTTGCTAATCAGAAAAATAACATTTAGATACCCCAATGAAATTTACTATGCATTTTTTACTCAGAAGTACTAGCTGAGTAATCCTAACCTCAGGCCATGTGGCCCCAGGGAACCTGGAGCGGCTGGCACAGCAGCAGGAACCAAATCCATCCCATACCCAGCGGTTCATTGGCTGTCCTTGCTTTGCCTGTCCCTGTGCCCCCAATGCTCCATTTGGGGTGTCTTGTCCTAGCTACTGAGGGCAGCAGGAATTTCAGCAGTGGCAGAGCCTCCTCAGTCCGTTCTTAACCCACTCAAGAGTTGGACTGCAGCCCAAATCTTCAAATATCAGACTCCCCCCCCCCCAAAAAAAAATACAGGTATGTGCTTCAGTTATGCTGGCTGGGGGCCTATAGAAGTTCCCAAATGGTGGTCTCCAGACGAACTTCATTCAGGTGGTCCACAGCTTGTCTGAAATTACAATTTAAAATTATACAGCATCTAGTGCAATACATTGAAATTACTACAAAAGTCAGAGCGGTCTGCCAGTTTTCATGTGGCCCATGAGGCGAAGTGGGGGGGGGGGTTGGGAACCACTGGGTTAGAGGGCAGAAGCCTTGCTGCACTGATGCAACGCCAGATATGCCACTGAAAATATACTAGTGAATACCTCAGATACACTAGAGGTGAACTTCATCATAGTGCAAAGATAAAATACTATATGAAACTTCCCTCTACTTCATTGAATATAGCCACAACCCTTAACAAACCTGTCAGCCAAAAGGAGTACAATAACTGGATAGAGTAACAGGGTTGTACTGTTGAGATCAGTGACATTGGAAAGTGCACAGCTTTGAATTGTGTCTGTGTTTGCATAAAACCTGCAATCCCTAGTGAGCTGTGCCAATTTCCATTTTTAACTTTCAGGAGGAATGTGAAAACATATCTGTTTACCTTGGGTAGGCAAGGTAGTATACAAATTAAATCAATATTATATTCAATAAATAATAGGTGGTTTAAGTATAATTCTTTTCAGCTGTGAGATTTCAATTACATCTTCATTAGCCCCTTAGGGAAAGATCTCTTACAAACATGAAATACCCTCCATAGATGTGGAGGACAGCAGATGATCGAGATGTCATTTGTCACCACTGCTGTCTTTGCTAGGATGGCATGGGAACAGGTGAGTTGGTTGAGGTTGAATATGTGCACATTCATCCCTCATTGATTTCTGTACCAGTGAAGAGAGGCTCCTCTCTTCCTGAAGCAAAGGAAATTTAAGTTTTCTCCAGCAGCAGATAGTGGGGAGTGGCGGGGGAGGGCAAGACGACTCAGGAAATAATGGCACAATTAGTTGAAAAGCTCTGGAATGTAAGAGTTATAGATTGACCTTTTGGTCTGATCCAGCAAGGCAGTTCTTAATATGCTCCAGTCTTGCTTTTGATTAAGTCAATTTAGGCTGCAATCCTGTAACCAGGGAGCAAGCTCCATCGAACTACATGGGACTTACTTAGGCAGTCATGTTTATAGGGTTGCAGTGTGAAAATCTTCATTCATTTTAACAGAAAGTATACTTTGCTCACAATGAACTGGCTGGCTGAGAGCACAATGAGAACTGCCTTCCTGTATGGAGCCAAAGGTCTGTCAAGCCCAGCATCATGTATCCAGCTCAAGAAGTTCACAAGCAGATTGTAGCAGGGAGACCCTCTTGTCCTTTGTTCTTGGCATCTGCTAGCAGAAGTGTCTTGCTTCTGTCCGTGGAGCAACTGTGTCCACATTACAACCGATGCCAACAGGGTAGGACTTTGGGGGGACCCTCTCAGCAGAATGGGTAGAAGGGCCCCTAAACACAGCATCATTGGCAAATGAAGTAATGCACATTTCCAAATGAAGAAGGTGGTCCCTCAGAGACCATGGACTCCATAGCCTAAGCTTGCCTTGCTGCACCATGCTTTAGCTGTCATGACTAACAGCCACTAAAATTCTTTCCTTCAAGAATTTATACATAAAGGGGGGGGGGCAAAATAACCAGCGGAATAGTTGTACTTTGCTGACCAAAGTGATGTGCTGACTTTTTAGAGGAAGAGAATCTTCTGTTAGTAGGAGAGGTGAAAGGCCAATTCTGCCTTGATAAAAACAATCTAATTTCTGACGTTCTCTCCCACTCCCAGTTTTTGCAGATAGAATTTCCCTATTTCTTTCTCCTGGGTTTGGCCACCTATCCTAGCTTCTTCTACACAGTGTATCGGTTTCTGCGTCACTTTGGCCAAATGGAGGAGCTCAATGCAGTCTATGTATCTGCCAGGTGAGAGACTACCTGGACACCCAGATTCTCTTAAGAGGTGTGTGTGTGAGAGAGAGAGAGATGGCCCTACCATTCATCAGATGGGGGTGAAAGGTGGGAAGGATGGAGCAATGATGAGTAGTTGAAGGACGGATCCCTGTGTGCCCTTGCCTTCAGATAAACAGTGGTACCTCGGGTTACATACGCTTCAGGTTACATACTCCACTAACCCAGAAATAATGCTTCACGTTAAGAACTTTGCTTCAGGATAAGAACAGAAATCGTGCTCTGGCGGTGCAGCGGCAGCGGGAAGTCCCATTAGCTAAAGTGGTGCTGCAGGTTAAGAACAGTTTCAGGTTAAGAACGGACCTCCAGAACAAATTAAGTATGTAACCAGAAGTACCACTGTAGAGCAGTCCTATGCTGAAGTTCAAAGCAAGATTCAGCTTCCAGTCTAGTCAGCTCCTGTAGGTGAGCACATAATCTTCTCCCACACACCTCAAGACTACCTTAGAAATGGGTTAAAACAATTCATAAAACCAGGTCACCTGTGTTCTTTGGGAAATCCACCTGCTGCAGTTCCTATAGTCTGGCACAAGGTGTCAGTGTTGCTTTAGTTACTTCCACAGGCACTTGCCAGGCTCTTTTCCATCCACCTATCAAAGGTCACATCAGGGTCACCTGCTCAGCAGGTGGAGCTTTATTGGAGAATTAGTCTCATGCTTTGCGAGCGGAAAGGGTTAATTGCCCCCACCCACCCCTTCATTTTACCTCTCTCTCTTCCCCTCCTACACCCTCCGACTTCCCACATCAGAGACCTGATCCTTCCTCACAAACCATGCTGGGATTATAGGATTAGCCTAAATCATCCTGTGAGCACGACTTCCTGCTAAGAGAGGGAGGGAGGGAGAGATAGGGGAAGAGATGATCTGGCACTCAAGGGGTTAATTCTGCTGCCTGATTAGCCGCAAATGGGGGGATGCCTCCTCCCCCCCACCCCCAATCTTCTTAGCCAGCTTCTCCCAGTTTAAAAGAGGCAGAGGCTAAACCCAGGGGACTCCCTGCTGCGGTGAGGGTTTTAAGGAGATGAATGGGCAGATTCCTCTCCCTCCTTCTGCCACTCTTCCCTGTCCCAAGCCTCCCGCTCTGAGACACCATCCCAAACCTCTCCCCGCTTCTGATCCACCTATAGAGTCCAGCAGCCCCAACCAGCATCCTCTCCCTGCCTCCCTCCTATCAGCACCCGCTTCTTCCCCTTCCTCCTCCGGCAGCGCAGCCCCTGTCTTCAGTGCCCAGGCTCTGCTGCCGTTGCTTCACCCTCAGCTCCTGGCTGCGCTGATCCTCGCATCCTCCTTCCGCCCGCTCCTCTCCTCCGCCAGTCCCTCCACACACCACAGGCCACTGTCTCTTTAAGTTCCCTCCCGCACTGTGCTGACAGCTGCTCCCTGCTCCCCCTCCCTCCCCTGGCTCTGTCTCTCTGTCTGTCACAGCAGCTCTGCTTGGGACCAACCCGCACACCGCCGCCATCCCCCCCTTCCCTCTCCATCCCCCCCTCGCCCCCTTGGATGCCATGAGTCTTCCTCGAGGGGAGCGCCTGGAGGGATCCTAGCCCCGCTGACCCTCCCCATCTGTGTGGCCCCCTCCTCCTCCTCTTCCTCCTCCTCCTCCTCCTCCCCCCTCAACCCTGCAGCCTGAGCGAGATGTTTCACGCCTTGGTAGCAGGGGGCATTGTCTTCCCCGGCCTCTTCTTGTTGTCCAAGAACGGCCTCAAGTGGCTGCCATGGCTGCGATGGGAGGAGGCCGACGCGGTCATCGTCTCCGCCAGGTAACCAGGGAGCCAGGGGAGGGAGGATGCAGCTAGGGTCCAGCAGCGGAGGGTGGGCCGCATCAGGCGAGGGTGGGCATCCAGCAGGCCTCAGGCGTGAGGGGCTAGGACTCTTCCCTCCCATATTTTCTTGAAGGATGAGGGTGGAAGCAGTGGGTCCAGGGCTTCAGGGAAAGGGGCAGGCTGCTTTGAAAGGGGAGTGGTACAATGGCATAGAGAGGATGGGCTATGAACTAGGTTTTACTAATGAGATTCTTATTTTAAATAGGTCCTAGAATGAGGCGGGGTTGGGAGCAAGGTTTCTTGGGTCCGTTGGGATAGGAATGGGGTGCAGCAAGTTGCAAAGTGGCTTTCCCTAGTGGATCCATGGGCATATCTGCAAGGAAACAGAGGGACAGATCTGCTGGATTCTCTGTGACAGGTGGAGTGCCTGGGACCATTAGCCAGACCTCTGGGTTTCTCAAGGAGAGATTGGGGCATATTAATTGGGAATCAAGAGCTGAGCTAAAGCTGAACTTGGGTGATGAGGTGTCACTATCCCACGATGACAACCAATAGAAGCAGTAGCCCATATAAACCCAGGGTTCCTCAGCAAGATGTTTGGAGCCCAGCACTGAGGAGATTGGTGAACCTAGGGTTAGGGTTAGGGTTTGGCAAGGTCTGTGACTTGTGCGGGATGAGATTCATGAGGATCTGCTGTTAAGAGGGTGTTTCAGGAGATCAAGGCTGTTTGCTGGGCTTCCTAGGAGTGTCAAGACACTTTGTCTGCTCAGCGTTTCCAGGGGGACGCTCTGGGGCAGAATGTCTGGTTGCTCTCATTGCTTAGTGCATATATCTAGGAGCTCAAAAGCTGCTCTAGGGTTGGCAGTCTCTGGTGGTCACATGACAAGGCTGCGTGTCAGGGTCACGGAGCAGCTGAGGCTCTTAGCAATTGTTGCTGATCCCCTAAGATGACCTTAAGATAGCAGCTGTTTTGGGATGGCAAAGAGCATGGATTTGAATGTGCTTGGCAGGGCTCAAGGTGGAGGAGGCCCAGGTCAGCTCCAAGGGGCATTTCATTGCTCTGAAGTCTGCTGGTCTGGATTCCAGGGGTCAGAACTGGAATGGAGAGCAGACTATTGAGTCCAAGAGAAGAGAGAGGCAATGGCAGTTAACTTTGTTTTTGTTTCCCCCTTCTTCCCTACAACAGGCTTGTCTCCTCAGTGCAGGCCATCATGGCTTCCACGGTCGGCTACATCGTCTCCTCTTCCTGCAAGCATATTATCAACGACCAGTAAGTCAGCATTTGCTATGTGCATGCCAGCCCAGCACTGCAGTGCGGTAACCTCTCTCCCCCTGTGTCTCCCACACCTTTCCCAACCTCACTTTCTGAATGCGGCCCAGCAGAGTGTTGGCAAGGTCACACTAGTGAGAAACCTGACACCCTCACCGGGATGGGCACCAAATATAGAACAGGATGACAGTGACATGTTACAGGCAGATGTGCAGCAATGAGTAGGCCTGGGAAGGAGTCAGTACAGGGAACTGGAAGGCACAGCACAGGAAATGAAATAATCTTACCAGCAGGAGGTGCTGTGGGGAACAGCGTTGGTGAAAGCAGTGGCTTGTGGGAAGAGGGCAGCGCCTTGCTGTTTCTGACCCATAAGAAGGTATTTAGGAGGTAGTGGGAGAGTAAAGTCGGGAACTTTGCTTTTGGAAGCTGCTCCCACTTGCTACAAATCCAACAGGGGGTGCTGGAGAGAGCAGGGCAAAAGCGATGGCAACGACTGAGGCAGATTGGCCTGTGTGGCACAGAGCGCTGTCCGTGGTGCTTCAGAAATGCCAGCCTCATTCCTCGAGCTAAGTTCAGCACCATGGGCAGCTCCCTCTTGCACAAATGTTCCCAAGGTCCCACGCAGTTCATGGGGCATCTGAGTTGAGGATTCCCGGAGCGTGTGCTGGAGAGAGTGCAAAGGGGCAGGAGCTGCTAGTCTCACTGGATTCTAGGACAGCTGCCAGACCTCAGTCTCTGCAGAGACCAATTTGGCAAGAGGGCAGCTCTGCAAGGCAAGCAGGACCATAAACACAGCAGGAACCCAGAGAGGAGCTGGAAGAGGGCGGGATAGAGGTGTGCGGTGTGTATGTGTCTGGGCCTTTTCCAATCCGCCATCCCTTTTTGCTTTGCCATCAGGATTGCTTCATTTCACGCTAATGAATTTAGCTGGGATTAGTCCCTTCCCCAGGACAGGCTAGAATGGGGGGCACGTGTGCTAATTCTCCCCTAGGATAGAGCAGGGCAGGGGATTAGACCAAAGCAACAGCTGTTTCTACTGCTGATTTGCGTTCTTTGGATTCATAATTGGCTTTATTGGGCAACCAGTGATGACGAATTCCTGGGCTCCCTAGAGGGGGGAGTGGACTCTAGCAGGTTACATCATATGGAGGCTGGATATCTGGGTTCTTGGAGAGTAAACTCCAGCTGGTTAGAGCAAGGCAGTTAGAGGCAGGAGTTGAGGATTCTCTTAGGGCAAAGAGAAGAGTTTCCAGATTTCTGTATATCCATTACAATGCTCTCACTGTGCCCTTTGCACTGGGAATCTCCTGTTGGGAAGCAATGTGGGTGAGGGCAGGCAAGATTTCAACTCTTTTGAAGCGTTCCCTTAACTGACCCCAATGCCGGGCTCCTGATATCATCTTTGCAGTCCTGTAGCACAGAAACCGTCTACCAGCACCCCCCACCTCCACCCCATCTGAATTCTGCTTGCATCCCACCTGCCCCATTTTGGTCTCCAAGCTGAGCACCCCACAGTGTCTCTTGGGCCCTGCATCCCGCATAGCACTGCAGCATCCTGGCTGCTTCTCTGGCATTTGGCCTAATCACCTTGCATGGAGCCATCAGCACAAATGCCCAGGCAGGCTGCAGTGGTGAGGGAGGAGAGTGAGGAGAAGTCAGCTGGGGAGGTGGCAGTAAGGAAGTCACAGCCCAGACTTAAAGAAACAGCACTCCATTTGCCTTCCTCTCAGCCTGAAGGGGGAAAGGGATCAGGGCTAGAAGCACCTTTTTCAGTCCCTGAATTCCCCTCTTATCACCTGAAATGGAATAGGATTAAGGCCAATGTCCTGGATTTATTCACATTAATCCTATTACCTTTTATAGAACTTGTGGACTTCTAAATAAGCACAAGCTCGGAAGCATGGTTCGCTGCCGGTAGTCAGACAAAATATCCCGGATCTAAGGGGATTGAGGGTGCCCTGACTGGGGGTGGCAGTGGGGCTGCGGTCAGGATTGAAAGGCAATGTCAGGACAAGGTGAGGTGGAAATGGAAGCCCATAGCTTGGATATGACCGTGGTCAGCGTGGCTTGGAGACACAACAGGGAGCTGTTAAACCACAGAGAGCCCAGTGTCGTGAGAGCAGGAATGGAAGAACTTGGGGGGTATGGGCAAGGCTTTGTTCTCATTGACCTTGTGTGAGCAGAGCGCATCAGCAGGTCATCAATACTCATTGATCATGGTCGTGAGCCTGTTCCAAGGGGGCGGGGTGCCTCCTCTTGTTCCCCCTCCCCCCCATGGCTGGAATTCCCTGCTGAGTCACTGCCAGGACTGTGTCTTGCTCACAACCTTCCCCTGCCCTAGCATTCTTTCTCCTCCTTCTTCAGGCATTGGCTGACCGCCACCTACACCCAGTTTGCCATCCCCTACTTCATCTACGACATCTACGCCATGTTCTTGTGCCACTGGCACAAGTACCGGGTCAAAGGGCACGAGTCGGCTGGCACCCGGACGCTGCGCACCGTCGTCCGCACCTACTTGCACAAGGAGTTCCTCATGGTGGTCCACCATCTCTTCATGGTGCTGGTTTGCTTCCCCATGTCCGTGGTGAGTGTGGCCTGGCGTGGGAACCTCTGTACACAGGAGGAGGAGGAGGAGGCGAGGAAGGGGTGGGATGGGATGTCAATGCATGGAGCAGAAGTGGGGCAGAGAGGGGCTGTGTGCTTTAGAGGCTGCTAATGCCCACCCCAAAAAGTCACCCTTCTCGCTTCCCCCCACTTCAGCTCTGGCGTCAGGGCAAGGGCGATTTCTTCCTGGGTTGTATGTTGATGGCTGAGCTCAGCACCCCCTTCGTCTGCCTCGGCAAAGTCCTCATCCTGGTAAGTATCGCCCAATCCTGTGGGTTTTCTGGGGAGAGAAATGAGAACCCAGCGGGGCAGAGCAGGTTCTTTGGCTTCCTGGAGGGAGCTGGTGGTGGCCTGACTGCCCTCTCAACCCCTCTTCTTCTTTCCTGCCACAGTACAAGCAGCAACACACCCTTCTTCATAAGGTGAATGGGATAATCATGCTGATCACATTCTTCTGCTGCCGGATCCTGCTCTTTCCTTACATGTACTGGGTATACGGGCACTATGCCGGCCTGCCCCTTTATCGCGTGCCCTTCTCCATCCCCGTCGAGTACAACTTGGGATCGGCCATCCTCATGGCGCCCCAGGTTTACTGGTTTGGCCTCATCTGCCGCGGCGCTTTCCGCGTGTACCGCTCCCAGGGCGCTGCCAAGGATCAGGTGCTGCGAAATGGGCACAGACCAGAGACGCAGGCGCTGGACTGATGATGCCTCTCCCTCCTCAGCCACAGACGGACAGACCACATTTCCTCTAACTTATTTATTTATTGGGGTATGGGGGGACTGGATGGATTGGGGGAGTGGGCTCCTAGGCCAATGGGGGTTTGGGGAGGCCTGGAAAGGCACTGCAGGGGGCGGGGGGTTCCATTGAAGTATTCGGAAGGGACACAGACAAAGACAATAGTCCTTTGGTGCAGCGTGGGGTTCCTTTGCTAAAGGCAGCCCTCTAACATTGCAACACTCAGTATTTTGAAACTCCTCCGGGGCGGGGATGGGAGTAGAGTCCTAAACCAAAGGGATGTTTCTTTTACAGAGGGACTTTCAGGCCAGTGGTTATATAGGAGGGCTGAGAACAGGGTACATGGACGAAGTTTCTTTGAGGCTGCAAGATAAGAACAAGGCACCTCTAGTGTGTTAGGGGCTCTCGCAAGTCACCCCCCCAAATAATAATAATATGTGTGCTATTTATTTCCACACAATGCTGTGAGCAACCCAGGACTGCCTGAGCCCATACTAGGCAAGGAGACAACTCAGTTATTTGGGTGGGGTGGTGCTGTTTCTTGGGAACAGAGAGAGATGCTAGTGATGGGGGTGGGGAGGTAGGGAAGAGAGACAACGGGGGCTTTTCTATACTATTATCCATAGTCACAGTATCACAGCTATTATTAAAAGGGGCAGGGAAATAGTCTGGATTTCCTCACACTGTATTGTTAGGGGTTCTATCAGCAGAATTAGGAATTGTTGTAGGGTAGCTGATAGGGAAACACCCTGGAATTTTTGGATGCTGCTAAATTGCAAGTGATCTTCAGTATTACTGTGATGCCACCTGTCCAGAAAACCCCCAAATGCTGTATAAAATGTATCCCCTTGCACTGGGAAGGTTCCAAGAGGTGTGCTTCCTATCATGCACCCACCCCTCCCTCCACCTAGCAATAACCAAGCCTCTTGCCTCCACCTCCTCCTCTGTTTGGCACACCAACCCCTTCCCTCTTCCCTCCTAGGAACGCCCATTCCATGGGGCAGGGATCCAGCTGTAAATAGGGGGTGGGCGGGCTGTATTTATAACCTGAGGTCTGCAAAAGTATTAAAGGAGCCTTTATCTAATGCCAGCAGAGGGCCAATGTGTGTCTTTATTACTTCTCCCTGCTAAGCCTTCCACAGGCCACTCGCAGTCCTAAACTTAGGTCTGTCTGCTGTTTAAGCCCTTGTGTGCCCCATAAACCAAACCTGGCTATCCCAGCTCCCCTTCCCCCTTTGGTGTGATGTGCCAATGGAAAATCAATCACAAAAGAACCCCTCATTCAATAGCCTTTTATTGAACAGAGGAAAAGACAAAGGGTGGTTGGCTGGCTGACTGGCTACAGAGCAGTGTCTGCTGACCACCTGGATATTTATCCTGCATTTGACTTCTTGAAGATCCTGAATGAAATTGCGGAAGAAGAAAGGGAGGGAGAGTCATTCCATCTGTGGAGGTGGGAGTAAATAATGACATCCAAAGGCAATAAGGAGGCAGGGAGAATACTTGCAGCATAACACACACCGGCCAAAATGACACGTACACTTTAGATATGATCTGATAGAGGAAGAACAACAGGATGAGTATAATGGATCCCACTAGGATATAACGCAGCTGGTGAGGGAATGAACCTGTAGGGGGCAGAGAAGAGGGTTGGTAGGGAAGGTTTGTCACAGGGAAATAGGGCAAGGCTAGAGCAGAGCTAGGGCAAGGAGGAGGAAGCCCAAAGCAGCCCTGAACCATTCTGGAAAGGGAGGACAGCAGAGATTAGGCATAGAGCAGGGTGAATCAGGCCATTAGTCCACCTAGCTTAATACGGTCAACTCAGGCCATCAGTAGCACTCTGGGTCTTTCCCAGCTCTTACCTGGAGATGCCAGGTATTGAACCTGTTGGGACTTGGTGCCTGCAAAGGTGCTATTGGGGAGGGAGCGTTTGAGAGCTGAGACAGTAGAGAGGGTCAAGAGACAGGAGTGGCGGGGGAACTCACTTGGGGGAATATACTCAGGCTGCTCTCCAATGAGCTTGTAAACTGCAAGGATCTTCTTCTCATCCGAGTCGGGATAATCAAACCAGAGCGGCTGATCTCGGGACAAATCTGGCTCGGTGGCATTCCTTGTGTTTCCTGCACGAGCTGTGGGCCCCAAAAGCACCTCCCATCAGTGAGCGCTTTTAGCATTCCTGTGCTTAGTCCACTTACCTCATTACAAACACAAGCACACAAAAATCTGTTTTCCAAGAAACATTTGCTACTAATTTCCTGTTCCATGAACAGTCATGCCCTTGCATTGCAGCAGCAATGAATATTTCTCTTCCAGCCAGCCACGCAACGCTAATGCTTTATCGTAGCCCTGATTTAGGCAACACACAACCCACCACAAACTCCTTTTGGCCTCACGAACAGTTGCCCCACACAGCTCTTTACTTTGCTTGGGCAAGAGAGGAAGTTAAAAAGGAGCAGACGTCTCCTGCTACAATCTGTGATGCAAGATGAATGTGGAGAAGAAAAGAGGCCTCAGCAATCCAACACCATCAGAACCTTATTGGGACGATAACCTCCACCGAGAACCTATTTGGAAACTACTGCGGTAATGGGGAATTTTGGCAGTAACTATATCACTTCAACAAGTATAAAATGTAAAGTAGTTTCAAAGGGCCTTAACTTGGTTGGTTCAGGGCTGGAACCATCCTAGCCATATAAAAATAATGCAAGATTGTTGACACATTTCTAGATCAGAATCCAAGGGCTCCCTGTTATGGCTTCCAATTAAAGCAGTTTAAAATGAGTAGCGTGGAAATGCCCAGGGTCGAAATTATATTGTGGAGAGACCTTTCACACAGCCAGATGAAACATTCATAAGGTCTAGGAAGCAGCCTTAAACCTAGATCAGTATTGTCTGCCCCAACTGGCAGCAGCTCTCTAGCATCTCAGGTGGAAGGTCTTCCCCATCATCTCCTACTCCAGACCCTTTTTGCGGGAGATGCAGAGACTGAACCTGGGATCTTCTGCCTGAAAGGAATAGCACTGAGCCACGGTCACTTCTGCAGCACTCACTGCTGCTGGGGATGAGTGGGGTGGAAGGATGCCTAGTGGAGGAAGAGCTGTGCTCACCTGTCACAAGCCGAGGACTACTCGGGCTCAGCTCAGAGAGATTTGTAAAAGTGTACAGGAGCTGGAGTAGCAGAAATTGCCCTCTGCTCAGCATAGCTGCTCTCCTGGCCACACCCACTTTCTATGACCTCACAATGGATGTGCCTCCCATCTCTGACCAACACTCCCTCAAAAGCCAGGATTCTTCCCACCCACTCCCAACAAACCCAGGATCAATGTTCCCACAAGAAGACAACTCCATACTTTAAAGGAAAATGAGTAAGGAGATTACATGGAATAGATTGCTTCAGTGTTTATTGTACACTTGTAAAAAAAAAAAAAAAGGCACATTCAAAAGGAGGCTCCGATGGCCTGGGAAAATTACGGTATTACATTCTATGTTTGCAAAGGTACTTAAAGAAAGCTCTCATCCGGAAGGGAAGCATCCATCTCCAGCATCTATCAGGTCTCAGAAGGCTTGGGCAAAATCCCCAACAATCCTCCAGCAGTTGTAAAAAGGTTGATAGGGGAAGAACCATCTGTGATGAGTGTGGATTGAATGCCCAGGCCCTGGAGTAGTTTTGCCTGCATGGGAGATAATTTATTTTATTAATAGTAATATATTTAAATCTGTATACCACCCTTCATCCAAAGATCACAGGGCAGTTCACAACCTAAAAATATAAAATGAGAACACAAAATAACAAAAACCATTAACCCCCTCCCACTAACACGTTTTAAAAGGCATAGCACATCAATCAGCCAAAGGCCTAGCTAAAGAGAAACATCTTCACCTAGTGCCTAAAGATATGTAATGAAGGCACCAGGCGAGCTTCCCTGGAGAGGGCATTCCACAAATGGGGAGCCACCACAGAAAAGGCCCATTCTCATGTTGCCATCCTCCAGATATCTTATGGAGGAGTCACATGAAGAAGGGCCTCAGAGGATGATTGCAGGGTCTGGGTTGGGTCATATGGGGAGAGGTAGTCCTGAGCCATTTAAAGCTTTAAAGGTCAAAACCAGCACTTTGAATTAGGCCCGGAAACTAATTGGCAGCCAGTGCAGTCGGGCCATGATCAGTGTAATATGCTCAAATAATCTTGCCCAGGTGAGCAACCCGGCTGCCAAATTCTGCACCAGCTAAAATTTCCAAACCATCTTCAGAGGCAGCCCCACATATAATGTCTTGCAGTAATCTAGAGGTTACCAGAGCACAGACAACCAAAGTTAGGCTACCCCTCTGCAGATAGGGGTGCAGCTGGGCCACCAGTTGAAACTGATGGAAAGCACTCAGTGCTACCCACCCCTAACTCCAGAAGGATACCATGGTCGATGGTATTGAGAGCCATTGAGACGTCGAGGGGAATTAGCAGGGACACATTTCCCCTTTCTCTCTCCCAACGGAGGTCATCATCCAGGGCAACCAAAGCAGTTTCTGTGCCAAAACCAGACCTAAACCCAGACTGAAATGGATCTAGAACCTCCAAGAATGCCTGGATCTGGTCCGCGACCACCCGCTCAAGCACCTTGCCCAAGAAGTGAGATAATTCATCAATCCTCTTGGCCAAAAACATAGCAATCTCTTAGGATTCCCTGTTGCTAACACTCAAGTTCTGTTTTGCCCCCCACACCCCTCAAGTCCTTAGCCCAGGTCAAGTTACTTGCTTTAGAAAAAAAGCTCAGTTATCTTCTACTCCACCTGGCAAGGCCATCACCTGTTGCCAGATCCTTCCTAACAGAAGCCGCCAGCAGGGATTGAACTGGGACCATGCACAAGCTTTGCCATTGAGCTATGGCTCCTTCCCCGATAAAAAGTGACACACTTCTAAAGAACCCCTCCCTGTTGCTCCAGAACCCTCTCTCCTCTCCTCACCTGCATCTCTGGGCCGGCCACAGCAATGTCACGGATAGTGCTGGCCCCCAGCGCACTTATCACCGCCTCAAATTTCTTCACTTCAACAGCAGCCAGAGCCTCCGCATGAGCCACATCCAGCTCGGCCTTAGTCTTGGAGAAGCGCAGCTCCTGCTCTTGCGCTTTGCTCAGGCGCTGCAGTTCTGACTCCTGCAAGGGATGGTGGGGAAGAGAGTGCGCAACATGCTCAGCACATGGGACAATGACAACCGGCATTAAAGGGTTTGGGTTGTTTTTTCTAAAATAAACATTGCACCTAGGAGGACACATTGGTTTGGAGTGGAGGCAAAAGCAGTCCACTAGCACTGTTCCTTAGACCAGGAGTAGATGGTCTTGGATTACAACTCCCATCATTCCTTGCCATTGACCATGGTGGCCGATTATTATATATTATTGTAGATTTATCTATACCTCACTGTTTCCCCTAACAGGACTCAAGGTAGCTTGAGTTGGGAATTCACCAACATCTGAAAACATCTGCACAAGAGCCCAGAAGTAGTGCAGCATGTGGCATGCAATCTTGATAACTGGGTCCCATACTTCCAATTATGGAAGTGTTTTACACCAAAGGAAAAGCATTTATTATTATTATTATTATTATTATTATTATTATTATTATTTTCCACTTTTATTTCCTGATGTCCTGGAGACAAGGTTATAAAGAGAGGCCCCACTTCAACAAGAGGAAGATGGCTTTTGTACACCGAAAGGCACTTCTGGATCCAGTCCAATGTATCTAAAAATTCAAACGTGCCACTAATATAGCCATCATTTCTTCTTAAAAATTTTGGGCAGCTGCAAGGGCCTAGGGCTCGCCGAAGGAGCCACCGAGCCAAGGGCTCCTGGAATAGCTGAGCCATGGAATTTAAAAAGTCCTCCAGGTCAGGCGTTCCTGAGTGTAGTGTTCTTGATGTATTGATTAAGAAACATTTTCTTAATCCAGAATTTTCGATTCCGCTCAGACAGGGGTAGAATGCTAGAGCTGAAATGGATCTCAGCATGCCGTCCAACTCAACTATATCTCCGTGCAAAAAAAAATCCACTACTGCAGCAAAATGCCCCAACCCTGGCAAGTGCTAGAGAACTGTGCTTACAAAACAGAGAACAAAAACAGTGCTATTATTAGGCTAAAGGTGCAGTTATGAGTTAAGCACAGAAAGGAGGAGAGTAAGCAAGCTTCTGACAGTTGGGAGGGAAATTATAGGAGTTGGAAAAAATGGTGAAATTGACTGCTAAATTACAAGGACACAATGATGAAGTGTTTAAGGAGGAAATGAGACCACGGATGGATTTATCTATCAAATTACCACCCATAAATGATGGGCAAGTTTTTAAATATAAACCGTGGATTATCGAAACAGCTTATAAAATGGAGTTAAACACCAGGAAAGAAGAAACTATGTATGTATAAAAAACTGTTTGGTGACAAATGCTCCGGAGATTTAAAAAAGAGAATATAAAAAAGAAGAGGAAATTATAGCAGTCAACATAGTTTTCATATGAGTTTTCCCAGCAGCCTGCAGCACAGTGGTACCTTGGTTCCTGAACGGCTTAGCTGTCGAACAAATCGGCTCCCGAGCGCCGCAAACCTGGAAGTGTTCCAGTCTGCGAACGTTGCTTCCGATTGAGTGCAGGAAGCTCCTGCAGCCAATTGGAAGACATGCTTTAGTTTACGAACGGTTTTGGGAGTCAAACAGACTCCCAGAGTGGATTAATTTCGAGAACCAAGGTACCACTGCACTCTACTAGAGAGGGGAGCAGGAGAGCCACCACTGTCTTGGCACCAAGAAGAAGAAGAAGAAGAAGAAGAAGAGTTTGGATTTGATGTCCCACTTTATCACTACCCGAAGGAGTCTCAAAGCGGCTCACATTCTCCTTTCCCTTCCTCCCCCACAACAAACACTCTGTGAGGTGAGTGGGGCTGAGAGACTTCAGAGAAGTGTGACTAGCCCAAGGTCACCCAGCAGCTGCATGTGGAGGAGTGGAGACACGAACCCGGTTCCCCAGTTTATGAGTCTACCACTCTTAACCACTACACCACACTGGCTCTCAAGAGGGAGGCAAGACTAGGAAAGAACAAGAGAACAGAGAGGAGCTCACCGTCTCTATGGCCATGGCTTCGGCCTTCAGCTTGGCCTGCAGTACTGCCCCTTCACCTTCAATCCGGGCAGCTTCTGCCCGTGACTGGGCCTCGGCCTTTGCCGCCCCGGTGCTCTCGACCGCTGTGCTGTGGGGAGAGGAGTGAGGGAAGGTGAAGCCCCCCTGGGCGTTACCTGCCCGCTGGGCCCATGCGACGCTCCAGGCCATTTTGGGGTTGGCCCCTTCAGAGCCTCAATCCCGACTCGCTCACCTGAGTGCTTCCAGCTCCAGCAGCTCCTTCCGGGCCCGTTCGGCCTCGGCCTGGTCAAGGATTTTCTGCCGCTCAAGACGTCCCTGAGCCTCTTGTGACAGCCTCTCTGCTTCGTGCCTAAGATGTGGGGAAAAGAAAATGGCATCAGAGAAGGAGAAAACGGAAGGTCAGAATGGGCAGGGCAGAGATTCATCCATTTTGAAGGACTGCAAAAAAGTTGTCACCCTCCTCTCTTGGTCTGAAGCTCTGGTGGTCTGAAAGGGAAAGGGTGTGGGGGAGACTGCTTGCCACTTGAGGGTGGGTCAGGAAGATGGAGGGGGACAAGTGAATAGGAAAAACTCCTTGTGGGGCTTCGATGTTTTGAAAGCAATAGATGTGGACACTTCAATGGAGCCAAGAAAGGAACTTGGGAAGCCTTAAACTGCCCATGCAGCTGCCAAGACATGCTTGAAAGTGTGGCACCTCAATGACCTGCTGAAATTTCAGAAGCCAGAGAGATGCCTGAATCAGATTTCCAGGGGTTGCAGAGCCCTGTTTAGCTCCTTGCCTCTTCTCATAGCTAGCTAAAGCCGAACAAACAACAGGACACAAGAGGGGTGTGCACAGCTGTTTTGTTTGCCCAGCAGAAAGGGCTGATTGTCTTTGAATGAGAGCAGAGCCCGGGGTCTGGACCGAAGAGATCATCCCCTCCCAAATCCCTAATTTTATTGTACCACTTGTGTGAGTTAATTGGGAGCTACTCTGGGAGCTAATCTTGGATGGAAAGAGAGCTATAGCTGCGTAATTCCTGGTGGCCACAAAGACCAGCTTTAATTTGGTATAGGATTTTGAAATCTACATGCCATGTACATGCAAAATACTGGATGTGTGCGCACACACATTGGATATAGAAAACAGTCCTGCCTTTTAAAAACAGGAATGAGAGATATATTTTTCTGTTTTATTTTTAAGGTGGTTTTCATGTATGTTATTTGTTGTCTTAAGTCACTATGAATTACATTGTTGTTATTTTAAAAAAAAGCAACTAGCATGATTTCTAAGGATTTTCCAAAGTGATACTGCATGTATCATGATGCTCCAGAGTCAGAATTCTGGACAGATGGTTGTTTCATGGACATTTTGCCCTAATAGGGGAACAGGAATAACAGGCCAAAGAGGAGGAGGGACCAGGCAATGCTTTGGCCAAGGAAGTGTCACATGGATTAGAGTGTAGCTGGGAAAGTGTCAGCTTGAGGGTCCCACCCCACCCCCCCGGAGAGGCTCCTTACTTGGCAGCTGCCTCCTGAGAGTTGGTGGTGATCTCAATAGCCAGCTGGACGCTTTTCTGGAGGGCATCTCGCGTCCTCTGGTCCACGGGCTCCACACTCTGGATGTCAATGCTGCTGATGACGAGGCCATTGGGGGCGAAGCGGAGGGAGCCGCGCAGGGTCCCTTCCCCATCAAAGCCAAACACGGCAGCACAGATCAGGCGGTTCGAGTTCTGGCAACATTTATTTCCAATAAGAAATAGCATTTCACAGCTTCAGCGCCAGCTAATGCATTAGTATAATGCCAATGCAAAAACCAAGATCTGCCACTTTGCTTTAGGCAGCAAAATATATTGGTCTGGCCATGGATATTGATGAATACAAGACTAGGGATTTTTTTTTCCCAAACAGAAAGGAAAAAAATAGAGACATAAGTATTTGTGCCCTCTGAGTGACAGAAAGTCAAGGGGGGAAACACAGCTCACCTTATGAAAGTCGTCGAAGGTGACGGCAGCCACAGCTCCCCGGATACGTGAGGCCAGGGTCTTGCAGGCGTCACCGACAAAATCTGGGACGCTAAACAGGCGGGAAGCTTCAGCAGCAGAGGGGAGATCAAAGTGCCTGAGGGGGGGAAATTGGCGGATATACTTTATAGTCCTCACAGTTGTATAAACGAATAAAAAAAATACATGATAAACAAGGAGTAGGCATATGCATATTACTGTATCTAAATTTGTGTTGTCAATTTGTGTTATTAATGTTATTATGTTTTTTTTGTTGTACGTGTCTTTTTAGTTTGGTGTTTGTACTGATTGGAAAAAGTGAATAAAAAAATAGTGCAGTAAAAAGAAAAACAACACATGACAGCAGCAGTGTGTAGTCAAGGTTCAGAGACAGGTGGGTAGCCGTGTTGGTCTGCCATAGTCAAAACAAAATCAAAAATTCTTTCCAGTAGCACCTTAGAGACCAACTGAGTTTGTTCCTGGTATAGGTTCAGAGAGCCAGCCTGCCTTGGCAGCACCGTCTTCCAGTACTTATGAAACGGGACTTAAGCAAAACACACTTGTCTTCCCTGACAGATACTGTTATCTGTCATCTCCCACAACTCTCTTAAGCCAACTTGACCTGACCTCCCATGGCCACACCTCATTCCTTCCCTCCAACTCACGTTTTATTCATTGTGATCCTGCTGAAAAATTACTTTGTGCCAAATAAAATGCAGTGGAGATACGTTTGTGTTTCTGCCCTTTTACTTACCGTATTTTTCCGTGTATAATACTAGGTTTTCCCCCCCTAATAAATAATGTCAAAAATTAGGGGGCATCTTATACATGGATATATCTCCCTCCCATTTTCTTAAATCTGAGTCCCCCAAAATAGGGGGGGGTCTTATACATGGGGGCATCTTATAGACGGAAAAATACGGTGCATAAATGGGTCTGGGTCTATTTAAAAACACACCCACCCACCCAGACCAGGGATGAGTGAGGGATGGAAACGACAGCCTCCCCCTGGCACACACAATACACTTTGCTGCAGTCTTGCTGCGTGAAGCAGTTTTCTTCTGGCCAGTTTCCTTCCAGCCTGTCTGCCGTGCTGGAACTGAGCCAGAGGGCTGGGAGAAATGGCTTAAATACTACAAAGCACAATGAGGGAAGGTGGAGAATGAATCTGGGGAGCGAGGGGTGGGTTGCCCTCCACTCCGTCAAGTGTTCTTTCTCGTTTAAAAAAAGAAATACATCCCACGTTTGCTTTACACGTGAACAGGAAAGACACCCGGGTAACACATGCGTCTTCCCCCATCCTGTTTTATTTCATAGAATCATGGAGTTGGAAGGGACCTCAGGGGTCACCTAAGCCCAACCCCCTGCAATGCAGGATTCTTTCACCCAATGTGGGGCTCGAACCTACAACCCAGAGGTTAAGAATCTCATGTTTTACCAACTGAGCTAACCCAGAGGCTTCAAAAAACACAAACACAAGCAAATGAATTCTAGGAGGAGAATAAGGTACACAGTGTATGCCTGCGTGCGCTGGAAGATTTATATAGAAAACATAAAAAAAGAAAGTAACAAAAATACTCAGTTCTGTGCATGCTTTCAGCCCTCCATACTGTTATCAACATGTCCCCATCCCCCAGCACAACCCACTCCTGGCCCACCTGAGGGTCTCCCTTCGGCCTCCCAACAGCAGTAGTCTCCAACTCACTCACCAGTTGTAAGCCACCTGCAGCTGCAGGCGAGCATGGTCGGCCGTTTCAATGGTGACAACATCAGTGCAGAAATCCGGCCCCAGGAGGAGGCAGAGGGCGCGGCGGGCATGGGGGCGCTTGGGTCGGCCCCCCGAGAGGCTGAGCACAGTGAACTGCTCATCTGGACCCAGAAGCACAAGTTCTGGCCCAAAGACCACCCTGAGGGGGAATAAGAGAGAAGGAGGGGCATTAAACTTCTCAGTCCCCGACTTGGAAATGAACTCTTGAAAGGAACACTGCACAGACCTTCACAGCCAGCCTATATCGGAGATGTTCCCAAGCTACTGCTCAACCAGGACAGAACTGCCATCTGCCCTAAACTCATTTAGTCCTGCTGAGGCATTGACTTTCCACAACAGAAGTGGAGTTAAAAGAGGGATTTCGCAAAGCATTTAAGAGCAGTGCAGAATTGACCAGCGATGCCCATCTTTATGACCTCAGTCCTTTCAAAATGCTTACTCACAAGGAAGTCCCGTTCAGAAAAGGTCTCCCACAAGGTTCATAAAATGTTTCCACTCGTTTTGAGGCTTCCTATTAAGAGTAGGATTAGTGATGAATCGCTCCTAGTTTTGAAAAGACCTGATCCCATATTAGAAAGTCCTTTCATTGGTGGTTTCCTTTCATTATTTCTAGAGAAACTCCCTAACTGTAAGGAGCCTGTGGGCTTCACAGAAGTCCTTAGAAGGTTCAATACAGCTTTGCCTGCCCATCCTGGGCAGAATAAACTCACTGTAAGGCAACCATGTTGTCAAAAAGCTCACTGGGAATCAATACAGGTGAAACTCGAAAAATTAGAATATCGTGGAAAGGTTCATTTCTTTCAGTAATTCATCTTAAAAGGTGAAACTAATATATGAGATAGACTCATGACATGCAAAGCGAGATATGTCAAGCCTTTATTTGTTATAATTGTGATAACAGCTGATGAGAACCTCAAATTAACAATTTCAACTTTGGGGTTTTCATCAGCTGTATGCCATAATCATCACAATTATAACAAATAAAGGCTTGACCTATCTCGCTTTGCATGTCATGAGTCTATCTCATATATTAAACTCCAGTAACTAATGAAAACAATTGCTTACATAAATGGACTTTTCCACGATATTCTATTTTTTTCGAGTTTTACCTGTAAGCTAGGCATGAGCTCTCAACCTAGCCTACATCGCAGGGTTGCGGCAAAAATAAATAAAAATATTAAAATGTGTGCATGCACATGTGCAAGAGTCATGGATGCTATCTCGAGTTCCTTGAAGGAAAGGTGGGATATGAACACAAAAGAATGCGGGCGAATGAATGAAAAAGAACAGGAGAGCTCGCCTGGAAGAAACCTTAGTCACACCATCTGCTTTTGGTGCCAAGGCTCTTGGAACAAGCGCAGAGACAGAGCAGGTGGAACTAGCAGAAGCTAGGGCTGCCATGTCACTGGCCAATGTTTCCAGATACAGAACCAGAGGTTGCTAGCCATGGGCCTGCAGAACCCCTTACAGGTGCCTTCCTCCAAGCCCAGTTCACCTGAAGAAACTGCCACAGAGAGAATGCCAGGCGAGAGGCCACAAAACGAAGCAGGAATGCCTGCCGCCTTCAGGCCCTTTGAGGAGCCACTCTTCTCAGGCAAGGGAGAGGGGGCTTAGAAGAGCTAGTTCGAATTGGGAGGGTGAGGCTAAGGCTTCATTCCACCATCAGCCATTGCCAAGAGCAAGCTGCTCACTGGGAGCTCCCCGGGGCGATGCTTTGCCTTGTGGGCAACTCCTGCAGAACAGACAAGCAACCCCTCCACCTACGATTAAGGAGGAAAGGCTTCCTGTCGGGTCAGAGGCCACAAATTCCTGAAATCAATTCTCGAATTTAAGCCAAGGGTGGGGGGACTTGTAGTCAGCAGGCATCCAAGTCCCACCAGCTCCAGCCCAGCAAGGCTAAGGATCAGCAACAATGGGAGTTGTAGTCCAATGACATAATGGAAGAACATGGGTTTCCCAATTGCCGAGTTAAGCAAGACCCTCAAATAACACATACTGCTCCCCTCACATTTCACGTTTAGCTTTCTTCCAAGGGTGGAGGGAAATCTCAAACTCCCTCACTGGTTCTCTCACCTGGACTTACGCTCCTTGTAGTCGTACACTTGCACTGCGGCATTGTGGGGGACACGGTAGGTCACAACCCGTGTCCGGTCACGGGCTGCCCCATTGCTCCTTTCAGATGTATCCCTGGAACGATCAACAACAGCGTCCCTTCCGATAGTCAACAAGGCCTCCACGTGGGGCGGAAGCTCCTTCTCCCACAGCTCCTCATCCTGAGACAGCATGTAAGTGTGGCCAATTACAGCCCGGACCTGTGAGAGAAAGAGAGAGAGAGAGTGTAGTCAGGATCTATGCTGAGCTCTGGTACAATAGATTGGAATATACTGCAATCACATCATTGGCTGAAAAGCCTACCAGAATGACCTGGAATATTATAGCTTCGCTTTACGCAGCCTAGCAAACAAAACGGCTTCTTTCTTTCAAATGCTTGTTCTTTCTTTTTGGCAATTCGTTTTTATTTTTTTAAAAAAAAATTGGGGGGGGGGAGCAAGTACAAAAGCAAGAAACAACCAACAAACATACTAAGCATTGGAAAGTACACTTTTTTCTCAATATATTGCAAAAAAATAATGACATAGGAAAGGAACCCAATTAGGCACTCTGAACTGGAAAGAGTTATGACATCAAGTAGCGAATGTCTTGCCTCGAGAGCAGTAGTCTTCCCCATCATGTGATATGAGAAACTGGTGGGCTGGTTTGAGGCACATTCTGTTACACAGCATAAGAAAGGAACCACAATTCTTCATAATGGTTCCTTCTCAAAGGACCTCTGACCACCCCCTATAGTGTTGAGTAACCCTATGGTGCGCAGGAAGTACAACTGACCATACATGGGCCAACCAACCTTTCTGGAAAAACCTGTCCTAGCTTTTCCAACAGAGTGCAACCTCCATGCCAAGAGAAATGCCTCTAATTCCTTAAAGTTTTCTGAGGGGGGGGGGGTTGTGCACTTTCCGGTGATCAGAGAGCGAGCTTTGGTTCAGCTGCCCCGATAAGCTCAGAAAGAGCTGGGGAAAATCTGACCCTGGAACCCTTTGACTTGTTTTCGCAAATTCTTTTTATTTTCATCAAAAGAAATAAACACTCACAAGTCATCATACAAATGTTCACAATGTTACATAAACTCCGCCGAGTTTTTTGGACTTCCTTCCTTCTTTACTCTGGTTTTCTAATTTTTCATCTTTCACTCGCTTTACCTTCTTTTATACATGTTTTGTTTTCTTGTTGTAGTTATATCTCTTACCATATTTTCCCTCTGCTGCAAGATTTCTTTCATACCTGTAAATGCCTTCAGATTTTATATTCTTTCATATAGTTTATAAATTTACTCCACTCCATTTGAAACCTCTGATCTCTTTGCTCTCTTATTTTTCCAGTTAATTTCGCCAATTCTGCATATTCTAATAATTTCCTTTTCCAATCATCTATTGTAGGTACTTCTTTTACTTTCCAATTTTGCGCCAGTAACATTCGTGCCGCAGTGGTGGCATATAAAAAGAATTTTTGGTCTTCCTTTTTAATCTCCTCCCCTACTAAGCCAATTAGGAAGGCTTCCGGTTTTTTAATGAATGTATATTTTAGTATTTTCTTTAGTTCATTATAGATTGTTTCCCAAAACTTTTTAACCTTTTCACATGTCCACCACATGTGGTAAAATTCTCCATCTTTCGTTTCACATTTCCAACATTTTTTATCATGCTTCCTGTACATTTTTGCTAATCTTACCGGCGTTAAGTACCATCGGTACATCATTTTCATGATGTTTTCTTTTAAAGTTATGCAGGCTGTAAATTTCATGTGCTCTTTCCAAAGTTTTTCCCACATTTCCAATTGTATGTTATGACCCACATCCATAGCCCATTTCACCATTACCTCCTTCACTTCTTCATCCTTTGTATACCATTCTAGGAAATAGTTATACATTTTTGAGAGTAATTTCTCCTTTCCTTCTAATATTTCCATCTGGAATTTCGATTTTCTGATGTCAAAACCACCTCTTCTTTTATCCTCATTGAATAGATTAAACACCTGGTGGTACTGGATCCACCCAGTCAAGTTTCCTGCCACCTGGTCATACGATTTTATTTTCCACCCTTTTTCTGTTTCAATTAATAAATCCTCATAAGTTATCCAATTTTCTTCTTCTGTATAAATCTTTTTTATTGTCAATATCTCTGTTGGGGACAACCATCTAGGTGTTTTCCTTTCTACCAAATCTTTATGCCTTTGCCACACCTCATACAGTGGTTTTCTGAATACATGTGCCAGAAATTCTTTATGAACTCTCACTTTGTCCTGCCAGAGGTAGGCATGCCATCCATATCTGTTGTTGAAGCCTTCCAGGTCTAACAACTCTTTATCTTTCAACACTATCCATTCTTTTAACCAAATCATACACGCAGATTCATAATAAATTTTTATATCTGGCAGTCCAAACCCTCCTCTCTCTTTTTTATCTATCAATAATTTGTGTTTAATCCTCGGGCGTTTGCCCTGCCAGATAAATTTTGACAAATTTTTCTGCCATTCTTTTAACTGGCTTGTTCCCTTAATGACTGGTACCATTTGAAAGAGAAATAAGAGTTTTGGTAGAACCATCATTTTAACACTTGCTATTCTTCCCCACAGTGATAGGTTTAATTTGTTCCAAATTTCTAAATCCTTTTTAATTTCTTTCCATGTTGGGTCATAATTATCACTAAATAAATTTATATTTTTTGGAGACAACCAGATTCCCAGATATTTTACCTTTTTAACGATCAAAATGCCATATTTTTCTTGTATTTCTTCAATTTCCTTTTTATCTAGATTTTTAACCAGTATCTTTGTTTTCCCTTTATTTAGCTTAAAGCCAGCTAACTTTCCGAACTCCTCCATCACTTCTAACACTTTCCCCAGACTTTGTGTTGGTTCCTCCAGTGTCACCACCATATCATCCGCGAATGCTTTCACTTTAAATTCTCTTTTACCGATCTTAATTCCCTTAATATTTCTTGTATCCCTTATCTTATTTGCTAAAATTTCCAAAACGATGATAAATAAGAGCGGTGATATCGGGCAACCCTGTCTTGTGCCTTTTGTTATCCCAAACTTGTCTGTTAGTGTGCCATTGATCACCAATTTTGCCGTTTGTTCTTTGTAAATGGCCAATATCCCATTCATGAATTCAGCTCCCACCTCCATCTTTCTTAAAGTCTTTATCATAAACTGCCATGATACATTGTCGAATGCCTTTTCGGCATCGACAAAGACCAAGGCTGCTTTCTTGTCTATTTTTAGATCCAGATATTCAATTAGATCGACAATTGTTCTAATGTTGTTTTTCATTTGGCGTCCAGGGAGGAACCCCATTTGATCTTTATGAATTATTGTGTTTAAGACCTTTTTCAACCTCCCTGCCAATATGTCTGTAAATAATTTATAATCTAAGTTCAATAATGAGATCGGCCGAAAATTTTTTACATTCAACAAATCTGTGCCTTGTTTGGGGATCAACGTCACAAATGCCTCTTTCCAGGAGTCCGGAACCTTTCCACTGGTTAAGATCTTATTCATCACTTCCAATAATCTTGGTATTAGTTGCGGTGCCAAATCTTTATAATATTTAGCCGAAAGGCCGTCCGGGCCTGGGGCTTTCCCCCCTTTTAATTTCTGTATTGCACATTTCAATTCTTCCTCTGGAACCCTTTGACTTGAACACAGTCCTTCCAGGAGTGCCACAGGGGGGCTCTTTCCTGACACCCTCTCCAGCCGAACAGCAAAACAGCTGGATTGCTGGAGGGACGTTTTAATGGGGTTTCCTGCTGGTGGAAAACGACCTTCAGCATTGCTTCTAGCCGAGGATCATATTCAAGGGACTCTCTCTCTAATCCCTGCCAAAGGACCACAACCGAGGCACCGGAATAGAAGTCATATGATATCTTTTGCACTCCCAATTTGTGTGTGTGTGTGTGTGTGTGTGTGTGTGTGTGTGTGAGAGAGAGAGAGAGAGAGAGAGAGAGAGAGAGAGAGAGAGAGAGATAAGCCTGCTCTTAAGCTTCAACTGAAGGATGGTTAATAAATAATGTGCATAAATAGACAAACTGTGTCCAGAGTGCCACGATCCTTTTGTTAGCAGTGACCTCTGGAGGTGTGTGTATCTAAAGGGTGCTGCTAATTGGTGTGTTTAGGCTGCGCTGTGTAGAGGCTTCTCCAGGAGCAGCCGATATCCGGTAACCGCTGTCCTGCCTGCTTCACTCACCTTCCCCGTCTTGATATCCCGCACATAGATGCCCTCGTTCTCAGCCAGCGGGATGGAGTGGCGCCGCTCCAGCACTTCCACCTCGGCCGGCGGCACATACTCCAGGGGGCCATGGATCAGCCAACGGTCACCCGGCTTGTGCGTAACCTCCTCTCCGTCCTGGGTGCGAGGGAGAAAGAAAGACAACAGGGGGAAATGGCTCCCGTGCCCACCTGCGTTGAAGCCACCCGTCTTTTTCCCTGGCACAAGCTCAAGCTCACAGGGGTGGCTGGTGCCGATTAGCACTGGGAGGGCAGAAGGCAGGGAGGCCAGAGCCAATGAAAGGCAGAGCCAAGGAATTCTAGTTTTGTCCCCCATCCTGCTGTTGCTGCTGAGACTGAAGAGGAAGCTGCTGGCAGCTAGGGCTGCCCCTGGACTGGTTGGGCTGGTGGTCAGGCAATGGGGCAGCAGCGCCCCATGTGCTCCAATGGGCCTGACCCCACTGCAAGCTCAGGTCCTCCTACCTCATTTGTTTCTTCCAAGGGGCGAAGGGCACGGAGCAGGAGGCCCTCTTCTTCTGAAAGGATGTAAACGTCTTGGATGCCCTGCTCCAGCCACTCTCCAGGCTGCAGGAAGAACGATATCTCCCCCTGCAGAAACAGCAATGAGGGTTGGGGAAAATGAGAGAGAGAGAGAGAGAGAGAGAGAGAGAGAGAGAGAGAGAGACTCCCTCTCCAGCCAGCTTGAGAAATGTGGTGATTATATTTTACAAAATGTATATACTGCTTACTAGAACTAAAGACCTCCTAAATGATGCGAGAGTCTAAAGCGATAATTAAAAAAAACCACAAAACACACACATTATAAAACACTTATACTCACTAAAACCACATATCAAGATCACATGCTAAAATTAGATGCCTGGACTTGGTGAAACAATGAAGTTTTTAGCAGGCCCCTGCCTAATATCAATATACAGATAAATAAATTCACCCTCCCACAGCGTAAGGAGATTGGCCGTAATTACTAGTGTGAAACTCCCGTGGTGCTTTCTGAGGTTTGAAGTCCCCTGTGCTACTTGAGTTTGGGCGCATACCTTGATCACCTTCTTCTGTCCCAGCTGGGGTTTGCCATCTGCTCCAACTGGGTCACAAACCACGCAGTACTGGCAGCTGTTCAGGGTGGTGATATCGACAACACCCAGGACTTCCTCGTAAACATCGGGGATGTGGGCCTCGGTGTCAGCCATGGTGACCAGCCACTCTTCTCCTGTCTTCCGGGTAACACCCTGGGAGTCCCGGAACGTCTTTGAGGCCCGGAGGTGCAGCGCTTTCTACGAGGGAAGGGAAAGAATGAGACAATGGATGGCATGAATTTGTGGGGAAAGACACCATTCTTTTTTCCACAGACTTTTCATACAAGTGACCTCCACACACACAACTAGTCATTCTGGCTGGCTGTGGTAGCCAGTCACTTTCTACTAGCCAACTGTGATGCTATCCTCTGTAATAAAGTGCAAGTGTCTCTGCGTCCAGTCCCCGTGTCCGTGGGATTGCGCTACTGCGCATGTGCCCCACGGACAGCCGTTGGGACTTGGAGCGCAGAGACTTTGGGCGGCCGGGGAAACTGTTGAAGCTGTGGGTGTGCGCGGGTGCACGCTCACGTGCCCTTACTTCTAAGCGGCAGCGGCCGTTACAAGTGGTGGCGGGCGAGCGATGTCAAGCGAGAGCCGCTCAGTCAGCTCTGCGCATGTCCCCGACGTTGCTAGGGCAACAGGGACGCAGAGCTGACAAAGTTTCTATAACTAACATTGAGGCAGAGTCGCCTCTGAAATTCTGTAGGACAAACATTTATTTATTCATTTGGGGGGGGGGGGGAAACCACTGGTGTGATCTATACCATAAACAAACATTGCCCAAACTCTGTTTTAAAAAATGTTTGACCACATATGTTCTAGCGCCCGTTAATTTAACAGGTTTAATGTCTAGTACCATCATATTGCAATAATATTCAGATGCATTGCGGGGGGAGATACGTAACTTCATCAGTCTGATGAAGTTACATAACAACTCAGGTTTTATCTAGATTAATGAATGTGTGATTTAAAAAAAATCTGTGATCCATTCCATGGCTTTTTGACCATTTTTAATTCTGTTTTCCCCCGCACACATGCATAGACTGTATATATTTTCCTATATACATAAAAACGCAATGTGCCATCATGTTCTGCGGTTCATGTGGTCGCCAATAGGTGGCCACGCCAACTGCAGCATGGGGAATGGTTTAGGTCAGGCACCCCCCAAACTGCGGCCTTCCAGATGTTTTTGGCCTACAACTCCCATGATCCCTAGCTAACAGGACCGGTGGTCAGGGATGATGGGAATTGTAGTCCAAAACATCTGGAGGGCCGAAGTTTGGGGGTGCCTGGTTTAGGTATGCTTTTTAACTGAGCTGTTTAACAGCTGGCTTTTGAAAAAAAGGGGGTCGTCAGTACTTAGCTAATTGGGAACCACTGGGCTAGAGCACAGGTGAGCCATCTGAGGCCCTTTGCCTAATTTTACATGGCCCTAAGCTGAATTATAGATTTCAAAAAAAAACTTTGCAAGTGGTCAGTTCAGAGCTCTGGCAAAAGATATTGACCTCTTCCCTGGCAGCCTACTGAGCAGGGAGGGAGAAGCGGAGGGGGAGGGAGAAGCAGGGGGAGGGGGCAAAAATAAAAGCTGTCCCACCCACTTTTTGCTCTGACTCTGAAAATACTATATTTTCAACCACCTACAGGGTAATCTACTGTAAATGCCTAGGCACATCCTTGCTCAGCTACTGCAGCAGAGATTTGACCCACATGCCTCCTCCACTCACCATGAGGGGCAACAAGCCCATCACTCACCTTTTCAGTCAGGACATAGGCGTCAACAGTATCAACTACTTCCTCAAACACACCTGGCAGGTAAGCCCCAACCCGCTTCACCAGCCATTCCTCACCTGTGAAGAAGAGGGAGTCACAAGGCAGGTCATATCAGAAAAACAGAACACCTTACAAGACTGTGGGTGGGATGGCAGACATACCTGTCACGCGCTTATTGCCCTCTCTGTCCTTGCACTCTTTCCGTGCCTGAAGTCTTATGGCTTGGTTGGGCCGAATGATGGTGGCCTGGATAGTCTGCACAACTTCGACCTCCTTTTGTGGGATGTAGGTGCCTATGAACAACAAGGTTGTTATACAAGAAGGTGGGCCTCAAACCACACAGCTGACCTTTCACCAGGCCAGGCTGTTGGGTCCACCTATTGTCTAGTCCGGCGTTTCCCCAAATTTGGGTCTCCGGCTGGTTTTGGACTACAAATCCCATCATCCCTAGCTAGCAGAGCCAGCAGTCAGGGATGATGGGAATTGTAGTTTAAAAAAACAAACAAACCCAAAACCAAAACTGGAGGACTCAGTTTGGGAAGCCCTGGTCTACTCTGATTGGCAAAAGTCTCAGGTGAAAGCTCTTCACAACAGCTCCTACCTGTTCCCTTTAACTGGGGAAGCCAGCGATCAAACCTGGAACGCTCTGCGTACCAAGCATTTGTGCCACAACTGAACTTCAGCTTATTCTCACTTACCAGGCCCTTCAAATAACCATTCATCCCCAGCAACGTATTTGCCGCCATGGTCATCCTCAAAGTCCAAGAGGGCTTTCAGATGCAGGGCAGTGTTAGGCAGGACAACCTGCAGAGGTGTAACACCCTGGAGAGAGGGAGGGGGAGACAGTGAGCAAAGGGAGTCATGGCAACGGAACAATTCCCAAATCAAAGGCTTCGTGATCAGGTCCTGCTTTTGGATTAACACATGAAGATCTCCACTAGCATCTGGCTGGCCACTGTTAAGAACAGGATGCTGGGCGGAATGGGCCATTGGCCTGGCCCAGCAGACTCTTATATGTTCCGACTCCTCTGGAGAATCTCAAAGTGCTGAATCTCAAAGGAATGCCCCACCGGATCAGGCCAAAGGCCTATCTGGTCCAGCATCCTGTTCTCACAGCGGCTGACCACATGCCCCTGTGAAGCCCAGAAGCAGGACCTGGGCACAAGACCACTTTCCTGCTCATGATCCTAGCTATTGCTGTTCAGAGGCATATTGTCTGTGATGATGGAGGTAATGGAACCATCATGGCTAACAGCTGTAGGCCCAAACACATGTGCCCCACATCTAATGGCCCTCCGATTGTGCCCTCACTATGGGGCCCCATTGTGGAGAGGAGAAGCTCACATGTCCTTACCTGCTGTAGCTCTTCCCCTGGGTACAGAGGGAAAGGATCCTGAGTCAGTCTGATCTCTAGGTCGGCATGCCTAAGCCGCACCTGCCCCCCGACATGGAGCTCTACTGCACCATCTGCTCCTCGGACCACTGGATTGAGGATGACGCAGTAATGGCGAGGGGGGACCATCACCATCTTCACTGGGGCAAACACGATCCTGGAGTGGGAAGCAGGTTTGGAGGGAAGAATTAAAAGGCTCGGCTAGGATTGTGGACTTGTGGGTCCTCTGCAGCTGAGAAGAGATCTTATATCTTGTTGGCAGCTCAGGTTTAGCAAAGTGACCTCATTATACCCGTAGTCTTGCAAGGACACCGAGGGGACAGATGTGGCGGTTAAAACCAGGTTTGAGTACAGCAAGAAGGGAGCTGAGAAAGGCATTTTGGTTTTGGCTTGTGCGTTGTACACATCTTCGCTCTTTCTCCTGGTTAAAACTTTTTTTAAAAAAACAAAACCTCAATGTTTCCCCCTTCTCACCCTATTCAGACCCTTCCCATCGTTTTCTAAAGCACCACTTCTTTCCTCTCGGTGTCTCTCCTTTCTCACTCCATTGCATGACCGTTGTGAAACTGGATCCCCTCCCCTGACTTCATGCAAACCACTTCCAAACCTACAACAGGGCTGTGCGGTGACAGACTAGTTCAAATAAGAGTACAGAAAGGTGAATGTCCTTTGCACCTGGAGTAAGCTTTGGCCTAGGCAAGATTCCACAGTTGTGCCTGTTGTAACATACCTAAGAACTTTAGAGTTCAGGTTGCCCTTTCTCCTGGCTGACAATTGTTCTCTTTCAGCCATTTCAAAGTAATGATTCTGTTACTGTGGTCTCCCCTACGTATACGGTAAACAAAACCAATTTATCGAAAACAAGAAACCCCAAACCTTATGGTTAAGGGCGGGCGATGACTCTCATAAATATAACTATTAAAAAGTTAAGTGTTATCTGTGGGAGAAAGAGAAAACAGCAAAGCAGGAAGAGGAGCATAACCACTGCAGGGAATTACTAACACTTGCATCACTCACTGTGTGTAGCACTACTAGAGCCCTCCTGAGGAAAGGGGGCAAATGGAAACTACTCTGCTAACTACTGGAAGGAATTTTTATTTTATTTTATTTTGTTTTAACCCATCCAACGTCCTCCTTTTTTGAGGCTTGCTCACCTCTCATTGTCTTGGCGGATATACGTCTTGGGTCCCACTTCCACTCGAGTCACATTTGAGTTCTGGTCCAAGACATGGATGTAATGGTACGGGGGGATCCGGATTATGGATTCAGCTGCCATCTCGCCTCCTGAGAGCGGTTGTAAAGAGAGGGCAATCTGAACAGGATGAACCCGACGGAAGTCTCCAGTTTAAAACGCTGCTCTGGGCACACCCTGGACTCCCTGAGTCACCTTCCCTCCCGCTTACCCCCAAGGGCAAGGCTTGGAGGAACTGCGCGACACCCTTTGTATCCACATTGTGCTAAAAACCAATCCCTTTCGCTGCACTTAATCCTTCAACAAACTGAGGGAACCCTGCCCTGCCCTATTCTGCAGAAATTAATACACTGTACAGCAACAAGCAGCCTGGATGGGAGGTGGTTAAGGGGACACACCCACTTCCACGGAGCAGAATCAAAGTCTCCAGGCAATTACAGGGAAAGTGTTTTAGCAATCAGGCACAGAAAAAGACTAGGACAGGAAGTTACAGGACCTTAACCTTGTTGAAAATATAAATCTCAGGCTAGACTTCTGGAACAGCTTAGCTGCAGCAATTGGTATCTGGGTAGGGGAGGGGGGAGGGAGAAAAAGCAAGACAAATTAAATTTCCATATAATGGCAGACGAAAAGATTCAGCAACTCCGAATTCTTCAAGCTCCAGCATTGGAAGGGGATTATTGCTTTTGTAACCAACCTCCCGATTCTAGGTGGATAGTATCCAGAGCACATCCTAAGCGAAGACGTCTACTAGCTAAAAGGAAGTGGAATCTGCGACAGGAGAAAACTTACTGCAGAACAGAGCGCTTGTTTTCTGGAGAGTTTTGCAGCCAGGAATTCCCCTGAAGCTTTCGGTTCCTGGTAGAGGAGGAGCAAAGTGGCGATTGGGAGAGAACCTTTTAAAGGGAAAGCAGATTGCTAAATGGATGGTGCAATTTAATGTGTGGCCCTAACAGCATGGAAGGAATAATAAGGGCAGGGGGCCACACTTTGAAAGAATGGGGAGAAGAGATATTGGTAGTTGCATCCCCTAATCATCATATTGGGAGCTCTTAGTCACGACAAACTTATCCAACGGAACTGCGGCTGTTCATAATAGAGGTGTGGCCACACATCTCAGTCTCCATTATGTTGCTGAAGCTGGTTCCTACTTCTCATATCCTAGTTCTAGATTTGCCTCACCATGCTGAAGTAGCTTCCTAATTCCCAGTTCCTTATCTAATGAAAGTTCAAAACACTAAAAAAGAAATATATGTCCCTGAAATGAATCACAAGGTAAGTATACTGCCCCCCCACCCCATTCCTCAGTTTTCAGGGGACTCTTCTGTTTAAGACATGCAATGATTTTCTACAATCTTAAGGGTTGTAGCCAATGTTAATTCGACCCATGGAAGTCTATAGACATGCCTAACTTAGATGCAATCATTTCAGTGAGGCTACTCATTGAGTAGGACTAGCGTTGGACACGGCCCAAAATGACCATCTTTGCACAACACTCCTATATGTGTGATGATAGCATCATGTGACGATTAAAAAAGCAAGGAACTGAGAGTGATCAACTCAGGATAAGGTTTGGGACCACACAAAGCATGCACCTGCACAACTGGGAGACTGTCTTCTATGAAATGTTGCTGAATCCTCTGGGTGCAAGGAACGGTCAAGTGCATGTCTGCACACGGACAATAGCCAAAATATGTAAAAAATATATGTCCTTTGCACCCCAAGTAAGCTTTGAGCTAGATGGAATTCAACATCATCTTACAGAGGACGCTCCCCCAAAGCACAACTTTGTGATGCTCAGAGCTTATTCTGGGATGTACACTCCTAAGCTCCTTATTCCCCCCTCCCCCACATCTTTTGGCTATTATTCATACATGAATATGCACTTGACAGTGGCTTATTATCATGGGAAGCTTTGGAGCAGGCAGGATTCAACGCTGTGTTGTAGAGAACAGCCTTCTGGATGTTTGGGAACTGGTAACCAACTTCAGCATCATGCCTACAATGGTTGTGGGCGCTGCAGTGTCAGGCAAAGAAAGAGAGGGTGGGGATCAGGGCCGGCCCACCTGTGAGGCAAGGTGAGGCAACCACTGTGCTGATCCAAAGGTGAACTGTTCTGGAAGCTCTGCTAATGCTACCTTGGAAGTCGAGATAACCCAATTACAGTAATTGGTAGTTGTTGCAGCAATTAGCTCCTATATATTCATTTGCTTTATTATAGGCTAATGAGCTTGCTTTGATGTTATCCTTATATGTGGGCTTAGGGTGCTGGGCTCTGAGCCCAGAAAGGGGAACTATCTGTAAGATTTGGGTATTTGCCACCTATGCCTTCACCTAGTCAGGTGGAGCGATGGAAGTCCTGGCCAAAGTGACGAATGCTGCTTTGTGTGTAAATAATGTATGCAGATTTGCTTGGGTGCGGACAAGCCATGTCCTCACTGCGGTGTCCGTCCCATGCCTGTAAAGGCTGGGAGACCTGGCAGGCTGATTTGCTGAAGTCTGCAACTTTCTTTTAATAAAGCACCAGAACTGTTTACTTTGGCATTTTTTAACATCCTTCTTTGGTATCCCTGCACCAAACAACTCTCACAAGCCCTCCTTTGGGCCTGCCACCTCAGGCAGCAGGATCCACGGGGGCAGCAGATCCAGCCTCCAAGGAAAGCACCATCCATGGTGGGAATGACGGCTGTGGCATGCACTTTCTTGGCAGAGCCTCCTCATGCCTGCTCTACAGCAGCCTCTTGACAAACAGGAGGTGCTGCGGGTCTCCCTCCCACCCTTGTTTCCAACGTAGAACTTCACTCATTCCTTTTCCCCTGGCAGTGGGGAGGCACCATTTTGTGGTTTGCCTCAGGTGCCAAAATGCCCTGATGGGGAATAACAGCTGGAGTTTGAGCTGGTATAAAAGCAGTGGTGGGAAACACTTCACTTGTTGAAAACCTGTCCTTTATATAGCTGTAAAGTCACAAGGGAATTCCCATGCGAGGGAAGTGGCCTACCAGATATCGTATCATATCCTTCCTACCAGATATTGTATAATCCCACTCGCATGTAAAGATACCGGTACTTGAGACTGACTTACTGTAAGGTTACCAGATTTTTTTCAATGAATCCGGAGACACTTTTCAACTTCAATGGATTTTGTATGGGGACTGATTTGTAAATCCGGGGACTGTCCCCGGGAAACGGGGGTGTCTGGTAACCTTAACTTTGTTGTTGTTGTTTAGTCGTGTCCGACTCTTCGTGCACGCCAGGCACTCCTGTCTTCCATTGCCTCCCGCAGTTTGGTCAAACTCAAGTTAACTTACTGGGGTATTAAAATTGTTAGGGGTTTTCTACTTGACCTAGAAGCATTTTTATATATATCATGCTGGGATAGGTGGGTTTGATGAAAGCTTGTAAAAAATTCTGAAATTCTGCCTGGTTATTTACTTCTCAAGTTACATAAATCCTTCAATAAACAAAGAGGCAAGCAACCCCAATTGCTAAAAGCTGGCAAATTACCAATGATTTTTTTAGGGCAGGGCTCCCTTTTTAACAGTTGCATGATAAGACGGAATGCAGCATGTGCTGCTTTTTCAATCACTGCAACAATAAGGGGAAGAATATAGGGCAGTAGTTAAAGGCACAGGAGCCCCAGGACAGTTAGCCACCCTAACCTACCCTACATCCAGCATAATCATGCAACTTCAGATATAAAAGTTTTTACCATTCACAGTGAATTGTAGCTGTTTTAGGGACCAAGGAATCTCTGCCTGAGATGTCATCCTACAATTCTTAAGTTATTTTTGGGCAAAGCACTGGTCCTAAAGTTATTATAAACTACTTTACATTTGTGTAATAGATGCACACTTGGTATGCTGTATCAGACAAGCTATACATGGGGCTGCCTCTGAAGATGGGTTTGGACACTTCAGCTGGTGCAGAATTCAGCAGCCAGGTTGCTCACCAGGGCAAGACCGTTTGAGCATGACACTGATCCTGGCTTGACTGTACTAGCAGCAAATTAGTTTCTGGGCCTAATTCAAAGTCCCGGTACTAGACCACAATACCCCAAAGACCACCTCTTCGCATGATCCGACCCAGACCTTGTGATCATCTTCCAAGGCCCTTCTTCATGTGCCTCCTCCATGAGAGATCTGGAGGGTGACTGGCAACACAAAGAGATCCGCCTGGTGCCTTCAGGCCTTTGCTGTGTGTGGCAGGGAGGGGAGCATTGCTGGTTTTTTTTGTTTTTATCATATATTTTGTGGTTTTTTATCTCTTATTTTTGTTGTGAAACACCCCTGAGATTTTCAGATGGTGGGCAGTATACAAATGAAAAAGAAAAGCCAATCTCACATTATTGTAACGAATACAGAAGCAATGCATGAAAAATTATTTCAGCACTTTTCTGGTTATTGGATACACAAAACGGCTTGGGGGAGAAATTTATTGAAATTCTAGCGTGAAGAGGAGCCTCCTATATGATTTGAACGTTTGTTCCTTAGGGTGCAAATGCTTCCCCTCCCACACCTTCTTGCAGGGGCTGTACTTTTCAAGGCCACTAAGAAGATCACAAAGTATCTACAAAGTAATTATCAGTTAAATACTTTCTTTAGTTTAATTGAAGGTAGGAATTCCTGGTTACTTTTGATGCTTTATTTTCTTCTTCTTACACATTAACAGCAAAAAAGGCGGAAAGGCATCAGTCGCAGGGATAAACGACTGAATAATATATGCGTCTTTAAAAATTAAACCCAACGTGCTTCACACTTAATTTCTTCATCAGGAACACTCTTGAGCAACTGCTTTCAATCCTGGCCTCTTCACATTTATTGCAAACATGAAACAATCAGGACTGAAATTCGCTCACAGGCGGCACTGCCGGCGTTTAGGCAGCGTAAAATGGAGATCACAACTCATACGGGAAAACGAGGGGAGGCGGCAAATCGCGAGGTGCTTTTACTACGCATGCGGCAAACGCATACTGCATTCTTCACAGTAGTCGGAGCACGCAGACGTCCCGGTGCGCATGCGCTCACCTTGGCTTTAAGAGCATGCGCACTGATTTATTTACACTATATAGCCGCGCGCGCGACACAACCAGCGAGCTGTACTGCGCACGAGCGTATTGTTTTCGCAGAGCCTCCGCATCGGTCTATGCACGGCTCACTGCTACGCCCCCGTTCCTTCCCAAGGCGCATGCGTATTTTCCTTCTTTTAAGACTACGGTACCGAAATGCTGCAAAACGCATGCGCGTTGATAGAAATAGCTTCCAAAACAAGACAAATTCTGTAGCGTAACGTCACCTAGTCTGTTGTTGTTTTTTAATTAAGGAATACTAATTGTCCACTTCAGAAGAAGCGGGCAACAGCCATTTGAAAGGTGCACCAGAAACACAGAAAAGCGTGTCATTTTGGGTTGTTCATCTGTCAGCCATTTCCTCTGCCGTCACATCCAAGCAAACTGCGTGACCTCACTTGTGCAGCAAACATGATGGGCATTCCACTTCAATGCCTGTTTACTTGGAAGCCCTAAGGCAGCGATCCTAAGTATACTTGCCTGTGAGTAAACATCATTCAACATAGAGGGCTTGGCTTTTTAAAGCACGCACAGGATTGCACAGCAGGGCTGCACTCATAGTCCCTCTTTGATGGGGGCAAGTCCCATTCACTATTAAATTGGGCTGCAATTCTATGCCCACTCATAAGCAACAGTTATATTTTCAAATATACATGATCCAGGAGCAGGACCACACATTCCGTCATTGTTAGAAAATGTTTATTTTCACCTCCACCACTTAAGTATTTGAAGCATCTTCCTATTATATAGCGATTCATTGTAATCCCTCAAAAGCCTCAATTTGCCCAGCTCCGTGCTACAAGGGGTACAACAAATAAGTTGTAAACTTGTGTTTTGGGTTGGCTTTAAAAGAGAGAGAAGTTATCAGAATCGTTCAAGACACAGGCTTGTGGAAAATTAGTTACTGGGAGAATTTTTTAAAAAGTCCAACTCAAAACCAAGCAGAGGCGTTGAGAAAAGATGTTGACAGCATCCATATAAAAGTCTGACGCTCAGTGGTTTGTGGTTGCAGAGTGCAATTCAAGCCAGAAGACAGAGTGCTATAGAGGTTAGTATCCCTCTCTAGTACAAGGAAGACTCATAGTGTGTTCAAATTCCCATTGGCCCATGAAGCTCTGGGTGACCTTGAAGTTGTCACTATCTGGAACTTATCCCACAGGGTATCAAGTACACCACTTGAACTCCTTGGAGGACAAGAAAATTATAAATGTAGTAAAATAGCATATATTAAATGAATGTAGCTAACTTTACAAATCTGCCCTGGCACAAGTATAATGTGGATTGAACAGGGTGCATGGGACAGCGATCATAGTAAAAATAAGTGAACATGGTATTGCCCACTGGGATTTCTACTAAAAATTGTTGTATGTTTGCCTGCCCAGTTGAGTCAGTAGCATTGTGGTGCTAAATCTGAGCTCAGTTCTGCTGTTTGGAAAGAGAAATTTCCTTATAATTCCCATATTTAATTTTGTATCTTTATTAAGGCTTTTATTGTCATTAATTTTTAAATGTAATGTGTATTTGTCTTAGTATTGTTTTATATGAGCTTAAAGCTGAAATAAAGTGATTGGTTGACTGAGCTCAGTTAAGAATATTTGATGCACAAATGCGATACTGGGGTTATCCCAAGCCTGTCATGTGATAAAACAAGGGACCCTAGATAATTGTGGTTGAGGCCTTCTTTGCCAAGAGGTGACATAGTTATAAGTCTCATATTTAACTCAAGTTCTTGCTGAAGGTTGTGCAGCTGAAGTCTGCATAAAAGTCACATTAAAGTAACTTGCATAAATGAGTAAAATCTCCTGTTCGTGGTGTAAGCGCCAAGAGGGCAATACAAACCATATCTATTCAGAATTTCTACTGTATTCGAAGGCGTTTACTTCCAGACATGGTTGAAACTGCAGTACAATGCCGCATGCTATAGTGACATAATATACTATGTAATATAAAAGCATAGCTGTCTATCTGTGTTAAGTTCTAGATCACAGCAGCCGTCATGCAGATCGCCCTACACCTTACTTACTAGTACCTGCAAGGCCAAATGTGCTGTTGAGTTCGTTCGTCTTCCCTGCGACATTTTTTTAAATATAGGCGACACAAGTGTACGGCAGGGGGTTGAATAATACGGAATGAGGGTTAGAAAGAGAAAAGGCACCATAATGGCCATTACGGATGAAGCTCTTCCCTGGCGGCCATTTTGTGAGAGGGGACGGAGTCACTCAAAAGAAAACTAACGGGGAGGGGAAAGGAGCAACCGTTACTCGCGCGCGGCCGCCTCGGCGCCGGCCAATCAACTTTCTTCTTTAAAGGAAAAAACCCTACGGTCACAGCGATCGTCACTCCACCCAATCAGCAAGCACCACACGTGGGGGCCTTTTGTACGATCCCGCGCACGTCGGGAGCGAGGACGGCAGCCCCACCCAATCGCTACCTGCCGCCTTCTCCATACCCCCTCTTCACCCCTCCCCGCCCAGAGAGGCTGTGGCGCCGGGGGGCGCGCGCGCGCGCAGAGGGGGCCAATCAGCGTGCGCGCCGAGGTTTCCTCGCGCCGCTGCCTCCTCGCTCTATCCCCCCTCCCACCTTCACTCCCCCCGCCCGCGCGACGTTGCTGCTGCTCCCCACTCGCTCCCCCCTCCCTTCCCGACCCCCCCTCTCGCCGAGCTGAACCCCCCCTCCCCCGCTCGTTGCCGCCGCCATGGACCCGAGCAACTGGAGCAGCTTCATCTTCCAGGTAACCCCCCCTCCCTTCTCCTCCACCTTCCCCCCTCCCTTCTCCGCTAAAAAAAAGGGGGGGAGCGCGAGCGGAGAAGGACAAGGGAGCGCAAGCAAGAGCTGTAGGCTCCCCGCTCACACCCTCCCTGCCCCGCCCCTCCCCTCGGGAATCCCAGCGGGCGGGGGCCCTTGCGCGCGCGGGCCAGCAGGGCGCACTCAGCACGCGCTCCCCCCCCCCCGCCTCGCGCTGCCCCAACGGTCACCTCCCTCCGCCCAGCGCAGCCTTGCGCTCCCCCTACCCCCTCGTTCTCTACGCTCGCTGTGCCCAGCCCCTCCCTCCGCCTCGCGCTTCATCTCCCTCTCCCCCCACCAACGGTCACCTCCCTCTCGCGCTCGCTCTGCCCATCCCCTCGCGCTTGTCCCCCACCTTTTTCCCTGCCAGTTGCTACCTCGGTGCCTCCTCGGTCCCACTCCCAGTGATCCTGCTTTCCAAAATGCCCCCCCTCAGATACACACGCACTACAGCTGCCTCGCCCTCTCCAAGGCTACGCTCACATAATCCTCTCTTCCCGTCATGCCCCCCACAAAATAAAATGTCCTCCTGCCATAATTGCTTTCCCCTCCCCAAAGCTGTGCCCTCTAGGGGTTTCTGCTTAACACCAGTGCGAGTTTGGCCACACATGCCAAGGAGAGACTTCATGTTCATTTCCTGGCCCCGCTATTTACTTACCCTGAAGCTCAGGCACAAAAAGGAGGTAGCTAGATGTCACCTTTGGCAACCAACAGGTGTAGTGTTGGATTTTCCACCTGTTTCCTCCCTATCTTTATGTGTCTCTGGACATTAAAAACTGCAGGGAGATGACCCTACTTCTTTCCTCCTCACCCACAAATGCATTATGATACAGATAGTAGCTGTATACATGGTGGGAGGTACATTACCTCCAACTTTTCCTGTGGCCAGGCATGTGTGGCCAAATTTTGTCAAGATTGCATGAGGCCCCTACTTCCCCACCCTTTGGAGCTCCTTTTCTTAACCACCTGAGCCTCCCTTGCAGACAATTTCCTCTTTAAACCTGCAGCCCCACCTCCTCAGCCACCTCCCCTTTCCAGTTTCTGACCAAATAATAACCTCCTGTCTGCTGCTCTCAACCTTGACTCCTTTCCTGGGTAATCGCCCTCCCTCCTAGTGCTTCCTGCCTGGGGTTTTCCCTTTGCAGAGCTCAGCCTCAGGCCTTCCCCTTTTTCATATATGCAACTACTTGCTTTTCCCTTAATGTCTCTCCTCTTCTAAGTCAGAGACATGGCTCCCCTAGTACTTCACCATCATGCGTGTGGTTGGGGAGGGGGATCTCCCAGGCATACACCTTAACATAATGCTGGCCCATATCTACTGCTGTTGGGAATCCCTTGCCTGCTGTTTTGCCCCATTCCCAAAGAAAAGTAGACTCTCCTAGTACATGCCCTCTTTTATTCCATACTTTTGTACACAATATTCAAACCTTCATCTTGGCCCAGTGTAGCAATTTATCTTTACAGTCCCATACCTTACACCCAGCTTTCTATTCTCCCACAAACAAACTTTCCTCCTTTCCCACACCATGGGAAACCAACTAAGTTCTGCTTAGAGTAGACCTACTGAAATTAATGGACCAGAAAGGCATATCTATTAATTTTAATTGCCCTACTTACATTGGATTCAACCCCATATTTTGCCTGTTGTAAACCATAACTACTCCACACTTACATACAGTGCTTGAAGTTACTTGGGTCAAGCAATTGCTGCTCTCTCTAAATCTTTCAGCTCATCACCCATAGTTCCTGTGGAATAACCAAACACAATTATTTCCTACAATTACCCATTTTCTCTCTTGCCATCCTTTGAATTTAACTCTTTGAGTTTCCAAATTTGCTGAAGGGTGGGAAGGATTCTTTTTCTTTTAAGGTTCCCTAATCTTTCTTCTTTTCTGTCTCTTTAGCAGAGTCATACACAGAACCCTCTGCAGGTTGGGACCGAAATCCAGTCCAGATTTTTTGCTGCTCAGGGCTGCAGTCAAAGCCCCTTCCAGGTGAGCTCTGTCTGGGCACCAAATGGAGAGCGATGGACCCCTTTGAAAAACGATATCTACTTGAGGCAGCTGCATCTCAGTGCTGGAGACCAAAATTTTTTATACGAATTGCCTCAACCTCAAAGGGTACCCTGTACAAATACTTGATTTTAAAAAATAATTTCTGTATTTCTTACTGTAAATACTGTTTTACATTTATTTAGCCACTCTTACTTGATGTCAGTCACCTAAATGTTTATTTTTATTTGTTTACTTTCAGCATTTATATACCACCCAATTAACCATGTCCTCTGGACAGTTCACAAATTAAAATCAATAAAATACAACTATACAGTATTCAGTCAATTAAAATCAATACAGAAGCAGCACCAATACAAAAAAATAGCATAAAACAATTGTGGGACTGAGGCTCTGAAATAATAATTTGCCAGAGACTACCCAATAAAGCTTGTGGCAGAGCTTTAAAGCCAAGTACTTAAATCTATACCCTTATGCTAAAAGAAACCATCCCAGTTCTCAGTTACCAAACCCATGAAGTCAATCTGGTGCACTTCAAGTTTACTCTGAATTAAACAAAAGTTAAAGTTTTACTGGGCCAAGAATTCTCCCTTGCTATGCAGATAGTATCTTGGTTCTATTTGGATTTGTTTTGCTTTTATTATTACTAGCCTCATATATCCCAGACTTCAACAGGTAACAAATTAAAACAAAATAAATTATTGTATAAATACCCTGATAGGCAGCTTTATTCCATACACATTTATTCAGAAGTAAGTCTCACCATGTTCAGTAGGCATAGGATTGCAGTTTAAGGTCAGCCCTTCCCTGGTTAATTCTATACTTTAAAAAGCAATCTGAATCAAAGCTTTATTGGGTAATAACTAATTAAATCATACCCTGAGTAGACCCAGTGAAATCAACTGGTGTTACTTATGTTCACTGATTTCAGTGGATCTGTTCTGAGTATAACTAATGTTGCATATAGCTGGTTGTTTTGGAAGCTACCCAGACTTGGATGCTGACAAACCTGTACCAGTGAAAGAACTATTTGAACTTCACTTACAGATAATGCTCTAAATTGAATTTAAAAGGTTGTGAAGGAACATAACCAAGACAACTGTATTTTTGAATAATAACAGATCTCTGAAATGCTAGATTGAATTTAGGTTTATGTAGTGGTTTGTCATTTTTCCTGATAGCATCCCTTGTTCCATTTTTCTGACCAGTGTACAGAGATTAAGGGATTAGTCCTTCACACATTTTCCTGGAAATAAGCAATACAAAACAAAGCATAATTTACTTCCAAGTAACTCTACCTAGTTTCTGGCACATATGACTTGACCCAGGTCACAAATCAGTGACTGAACAGGAATTTGAATTCAAGTCCCTTCTTAACTTCACATCTATAGAAGTTAAGAAAGACTGTCACTTCATGATATGGTAGTTGTCCTTACTGTTTTCTCATGGTGATGGGCACTAGAAAGTCTTCTAGCCAGGCAAGCCCAGTACCAAGGGTCCTTATGTTCATCATCTTATATAGCTAATGCACAAAAGCTGCTCAGTGAAGAAGTAATTTTTGGTTTGTAGAATTTGGAGTGAAAAAATTAAATCTCTCTTTGTAAAAGTGAAAATCACAAAGTAAAACGGCTTAGTTTGGACCCATGGACTGCCTACATATTTTCATTGAAATTGATTTCTAAATTGTTAGCATTTTAAAAAGAATACTTTTCTAGATTTTTAAAAAGTCCCAAACAATTTTTTTCTAATCCTGTGATTTATTTCCGGTTTGAAAATTCAGGAAAATATTTTGGCCAAGGAATAAGAACAAATTGGTTGTCTAAATGGTTGTTGGCTCAAATCTATGCATTTCTTCTTTCTAAAAGCCTTGTAAATAAGTTTACAAACGTTGCTTTTCTGCCATGTTTTTACTAGCACGCTAGGGATGGCAGATGGACAGAGAGCTTTGTCCCTCCTGCATCAGTTAGCTGCATTTCTCTGGTAGGTGCACAGGAGGGATGGAAAACTCCTTCACTCCTTCCCGAGACTACTTACTTGCCTTCATAGAATTCCTTCTCACTGATGGCTACCAGGCTAGTACTTAAATAGTACAAAGCTGCATCAGCCATATATTTAATGAGATATTGTAGGCTGAATTTCTTTTCTAATGTGTTTTTATATTCTGCTCGTACTCGGAGCTCCCATCCAAGAGAATGATCAGGTTCACACCTGATTAGCTTCAGACATGCTGTGGTTTCCACACCATTCACTGGCATCAATTTTAAAGACTTATGATGATATGTATTATTAGAATGGAGGGTACACATTTTAAGATAGGCAGAAAGCTATCCCAGATAAAGTTTCTGTAATCCAGGCTCGTAAATAGCCAATCGTCCAGTTGCCTTTGACACACAGGCAACCAGCAAGAATGTTTTAACAAACTGGAACCTAGTTGTCCTTCTCCCTCCTGTAAATGTGCAGATGCATGAGAGCAAATGAGCTAGTACTTTCTGTGGTTGGAGTTAGGGTGAAGCTTCCAGTACACTTACGCTGATGGCACTGTACTGAGCTAGATTTTCCAGACTTAGTAAGAAATACCAAAGTCTTCACTTTGCCGGGCATGGTATCTGTAAAAGCAGAGCTCTCCAACTCTGAGATGCCCAGCTCTTTAACTTGAATTCTAACTATTCAGTGGAGCTGGTGAGTGTTTGTAGCGAGTATTCCTGCTTCTCTTCCCATAACATTTGGTAAATAATAATTAATCCAGCCCACCTTAGTCTTCTCCCACCTAAAATGAGTTCAAGCTAGTTTATGAGAGATGAATGCTTTTGAAGTGGGAATTTACTGTTCCACCCACTCTACAAGTTACTAGAGTACTGTAGGCTTTCAGGATTCATTGTTCATTACTGTATTTTTCAAGTATAAAATCTTTTTTCTGTTCAGACTGCCACCACAACAGCCCCTCCCCAGCAGACAGCCACCCCTGCTGAATCCCTCCAAGTGGATCTCCTTCCTGTCTTGGCTGCAGCCCAAGAAACAGCCGCTGCTGCTGCTGTGGTTGCTGCCGCTACTGGCTCTGCACCATCTGCTTCCACAGTAGACACGGCCGCTTTGAAGCAGCAGCAACCTTCTGCCTCTGAGGGTGGTGGTGGGCAGGTAGCACCATCTTCTCAAACTACACAAGCCCCAACCTCACAGGCAGCTTCTGCTACACAACAGCAAGGTGATGCCCAGAAGAAGCCCAAGAGCAAAGGTCCTTACATCTGCTCCCTGTGTGCTAAAGAATTCAAAAATGGCTACAACCTGCGGCGCCATGAAGCCATTCATACAGGGGCCAAAGCTTCTCGCGCTGGACCCACGACCATGAAGATGCCCACCATGGTCCCCCTCAGCTTGCTTAGTGTTTCCGCCATCGGTGGCACAACAGCAGCAACTCCTGCCCCTGCCGAAGGTGCAGGAAACACAGCAGGGTCAGGAGCAGGGCTGGTGACCACTACAGCATCAGGCAAACGCATCCGGAAGAACCATGCTTGTGAGATGTGTGGGAAAGCCTTCCGGGACGTCTACCATCTCAATCGGCATAAGTTGTCTCATTCAGACGAGAAGCCCTACCAGTGTCCTGTCTGCCAGCAGCGATTCAAGCGGAAGGACCGCATGAGCTATCACGTCCGTTCTCATGATGGTGCTGTGCACAAGCCGTACATCTGCAGCCACTGTGGAAAGAGTTTCTCTCGGTACGAGGGATTCAAGGGTGTAGGGAGGAGGCAGTTCAAAGGGGACTTGTTGCAGGGCTTACGTGAGGAAGGTTGGCTTTTAGAAAAGGTGTTTCCCCTTGTGATACAGAATAAGCTTTAGCAGACAGCATCCTGAACCAATATGAGTTAGGATGGCACTATTAGACTAGAAGCTAACATTAACTGATTGAGGGATGTCTGGGGGCACCTCAGGATCCCTTCCCTTTGCAGCTCTTGCCATAAATCAAATTCCTCCAAGCCTAATCTTGACTACCTTGGCCACCCAACAGAAGTGTCCATGTTTCATTGTTCCTCCATGTAAAAACAAATCCCTGCATATACTGAACTAGCATGTTAGTAAGAAACTACAGTGGTACCCCGCAAGACGAATGCCTCGCACAACGAAAGGGTTTTGCGAGTTTTTAGTTGACTCGCGAGACGAATTCATCTATGGCTCTTTTTCGCAAGACGAATTCGTCTGGCGAGGTACCACTGTAAGCGCTGCTGTTCGCTCGCTGCAGCCTTAAAACGCGGCGCGGTGCCGGTCGGGAGGGGCCCCCGGACTTTCCCCCCCATAGGAACGCATTAATTAAATTTTAATTAATTTCCTATGGGAAATGGTGCCTTGCAAGACGAAATTTCATATTGCGAGGCACCACTGTAAAAGCTTTCTTGACATGCTATCTTTTCATTCAGGGGATCTGTTTTAACAGGGAGGTGCATTCAAACATGTAGTCCCTCACCTGCAATCTGATGTGTACAGTTCAAGAAGTACCAGATCTATGGAATTTCTTTGCATATTAATTGGCTGTTAGATCAAGCAACAGACAATGAGGTCAGCTTGGGGGGAAAGAAAACCTCACATTTCCAGAATTAAACATTTGCAAATGTACTTAGTAATTGCATTGTCACCATGCTGGCAGCATAGAACACTGATATGTTGCAGCCGGATCAGAAAGGCTCTGTCTCCAGGTTTCTCTCCCTTTGTTTCTGAGATTTTACCAAAATTGCCCTTACATTTGCCAGCTTTTCTGTACAACTGTAGAAAGAATGCACTTGCTCTTTAAGATAAGTTAGGCCATCTCAATTCCTACACTTGTTCCAGGTTTTGCGTGGACCTGCAGTTGCATGGAATACCAAGAGCAGCCTGTCCTCAAAATATAGAGAAAATTCCAGAGAAACAAATTAGTCAATGATTGCCCCATGAGCTTTAGATGTTCTTGTAAGCCCCCAGAATAAAGCATGAACGTAAAAAGAATGTGCTCAAGTTTTCTGATCTGACATCCCCTTGTAGAAATGAAAGCAAAAGGACAGGTGTAGGTTGGTTGATTGGTTTATTAAATTTGTGTACTACACTATACCCATAGATCTCAGGGTGGTTCACAACATAAAATTAAAATTTATTTAACCTGTTTAACAAAAAATTCTAGTAACATTCCAGGGTTCACAGCTCCTAGATACCATAGAGTCAGGCTTCTGACTTGCAACAATAAAGGAGTAAACATGGGCTTTTAAAGAAATAACTTTAGAAATGCAACCTTTTAAAAGTAGGTTTTAAAAAATATGAGTGTTGGTGTGGTCTGATACATACACCCTCAAGTCACACAGAACTACATAAAATACAGAGGAGTCTAACACCTGAGTAGAATACGTTGTTTTCTACACCCTTTTTGTTTATTTCCTTGGCTGGAAACTGCTTGAATATATCCAGAATTTCTTTTCATCACCAAAAGGGCTTGTAATTTTAGCAGCAGAAACCACATACAGTAAATTACACATGTGCTGTAGTGTAGAAATTTCCTGTAGGCAAGCTAGCTATATATATTCAAGGTTGCTCCCATTTTTTAACACTGCACTTTCTTACTCTTTCAAATAAGTGACAACCTTTATTTTATTTATTTAACAAAAGTTATATGCCATTTTATTGTAACAAAACCTCTAAAAGGTTTACAAGAATATTATCAACAAAGCTAGTTAAAAATAAGAAATGTTAAAAAAAATTAAAACTAGCTCTAAACTAAAAAGAGATTAAAACATGTCAGCATCTTTCAGTTCTAAGTTTACTGTTTCTATTTTCAGCTTGTTTTCTATTGGAGGGTTCCCTATAAATCAATTGGATTCTTGAGTGTCAAATCCTTTTCTGAACTGTTTTCCAGCTTAGGTTTTATCAGTATCTGTGACTAATCTGTGGCTAATTAATAAACCATTGAGTGGATGAATTCCCCAAGAACATTTCTGTAGGCACATAGTCTCCCTCACTCATCTTGCCTAGACTCACATCAGTGAATGCTTAAAAATGATGAATTAAGCCTGTTAAACTATAACTGGCACTTTTTAATGACAGAGTTATTGTACTGTTAACAGCTACAAGCTAACTGGCATTTAAGAGGAACAGCTTTTCCAAAAGAAGCATATTCCTGTGCATCTGTTAAAAGCAGAAAAACTTTACCAGTAAAAGAAACAGGGACAACCCAGCTCTAGGAGACATGCAACTATAGCAACTTGGTTGGGATTGAGAAGGAAAAAGAGACAAATTTAATAATGAGGGGGGCATGGACCTTTATAGCAGGGAATGAAAGAGAATTCCTCAAGAACAGATCACTTACTTGAATATTTCTTGCCTCCCACAGTCCGGACCATTTGAACAGCCATGTGCGGCAAGTCCACTCGACAGAGAGGCCCTTCAAATGTGAGGTACCTTCCCCCACTGACAGTATTGTTGTATGAACTCTCCACTCCCTCCCGTTATTTAATTTCCCCCCAATAAACTGCCTGAGTTTCTGGTGCAAGAGAAGGCAATGTCAGGTCCCCTGTACTTAAAGGGAACTTTGCATGTTCTCAAATCCCATAGTCTTTGGTTGCCTTGGGAAGTGGGCTGTTGGAGGCAAAAACATTTTCGCCATGATTCCTTTCTCTCTGTTTCTGCAGACATGTGAAGCAGCCTTTGCCACCAAGGATCGGCTGCGTGCTCACACAGTCCGTCATGAGGAGAAGGTGCCATGTCACGTGTGTGGAAAGATGCTGAGCGCCGCCTACATCACGGACCACATGAAAGTACACAGCCAAGGGCCGAATCATGTCTGCGAACTGTGCAACAAAGGTAAGAGGACAGGGCTCTCTGTGAAAGTATCTGGAAGTGAGAGAAAAATGCTTAACCGTCTCTTCTGGGAGTGCTAGCAGTTGCACAGTACAATCTGATGTAGGTTTTGTGAGAATTAGGTTTCAATGGAGCTTACACCCAGCTGCATTTGCATGGGATTCCAACTTTAATTGATACTTGCATATGCGCTTTCTCCTCTATAATATGGTTTCTCAGTATATCAGCCAGAGTCATGCTTGAGACCTGTTTCAGGTTATTTCATTTGCAGTTTGAATTAGATGTGGCTGATTTTCCACAAGCTTTCAAACATACCTGCCAGGCTCTCACTAACTTTAACTCGGCTGAACAGCCATGAATGGTGACCCACCAGGGCCTTATAGGTAGAGGGTTTATTATCCAATTGACAGGCCGCAGTATGTGGTAGGTGGGCTGCATTCATCTTGGTAAGTCAAAGTTGTACATGCCTGCTTTAGAAGTAGTAAGCCGGGTTTGAGTCCTTTACATGTGGAGCCAAACTTACTCTCTGTGAGCATTAAATACAGAATTGCAGAAGAGGACTGACTTGATAAGAATATATAATAATGCCTTTGAAACAAGCTGTGTTTGAAGGACCAATCTGAGACCAAGCAGAATTTTATTTTTGTTGGTCTGCAGCTGTTGCTCAAACTTCCTGCTTTATCTCAACAAGAAAACTGCTTGGCAAGACAGCTGGCTCCTAATGTTTTTTTCTACATTTTCATGTCTGAGCATCTCCTTAGTTCCATTTTGCCACAAGCTTAAATAGCTTCACTGTACTGTGTAAGTGTAGGATGACATGATTTATTGTATATAGTTAGCTTTGCTAATTCTCCATATATTGATGGAATCCAATGTGCAGGTAGATAACTAAACATTATGAAAAGAGGACTGCTAATATTTGAATTGTGTATTACAACTTTACCCATCTGACATACTTAGATGGGTATATTATTTTTAAATAGAAAACAATATCCTTAAAACATAACTCAAAATAGGCTGAATAATGTGCAGGTTAGTAAGAAGCAGTGTTGTTGTTTTTAAAAAATAATAATCTGCTTTTCCTTTGTGGAAACACCTGGATTATCTCATTGGATAATGTGCATAATCTTATGCTTTACCCATATATTTAAAATAAAATCTTCAACATATTGTAGATAACTGGATTCTCAGAAGCATAAAGCAGCAGTTTACTATTAATCACTTCTTACAAGTCTTTTATGGCTTTTAAGTATTTCATATTGCAGAGAATATAGGTAACATAGATTTGCTTGGGGGGGGGGAGGAAATCTGCTTTTTTCTTCTTCTCATCCAGCTAGATCTGGTCTAGGATTACAGCTCTGATATTTTTGTGTTGAGTCTTAAGTTCCTCACCTTTACTTCCTCAATGCCGCGATGCAGCTGCCCCTAGAGTGGGGTCTGTTGTTCATACAGAGAGAGCTTACCTGGTGGCAAGATGCAGCCATCTCTGGGGTGGAGAAGCTGCCTCTTCATCAGGGAGCCCTGTTGCAATGGATCTTTCACTAGATGTTGAGACGCAGCCGCCTCTAGGGTGAGGCACAGCCAAGCATTACAGGACACTGGAGTACGTTTTCAGTAGACCGGACACTGACCTGGCTGGTTTTTGTCCTTCTCCCCCTCCCGTAGGGTTCACCACAGCGGCCTACCTCAGGGTCCACGCGGTCAAGGACCACGGACTGGCCGCCCCGCGGCTGGAGCGTTTCCTTTGCAAGCTGTGTGGCGTGCACTGCAAGACCCCGGCTCAGCTCAACGGGCATCTGCAGACGCACGCAGGAGAAGGGGCTGCGGCCACTGAGGGCCAACCGCTGCGGTGAAACGTTGGCCGGGCCACCAGGCAAGAGCCGCTTCCTTCTGTCCTAGGGAATGGGGAGGGGAAGCCCATCTGTCCCATAGGGTACCCATGTGTCCTTGTATTCTCAGTGGGAGAGGGAGAACCCCATCTCCCCTGGGGCGGCTGCATCCTAAATTAGCATCCCTCTGCCAGTGTTTAAGTGCCTGCATATTGCAGTGCTTGTCTTGGTTTGGATGCTTATGTGTGACTCAGGATCCTTTTGCAGGTTCATCTAAAGAGGATAGAAGCAGGATTGAGCTTTCATTTTTTTTAATGAAAAGGTGCACATAATCCTTTGAATGTTTTATTTATCTGAATATTGTTTTATTTTTCCAAAGTCAATGGAGTTATTGTACTTTTAACAAGAAATATAGACTACCATTAATATTTTGAAGTTAGCAGCAGACAGGGTACATCGATGGGTGTTTTGTCTCCTTTTTGCTCTTTGTTACTTTGCCTCATGTCCAACATTAGGCGTAACTGTTGCTTTTGAGATACTACTGATCATGGGGCAGCAGTAAGTGAATCTATTCCCATGAGATGCTGTAATGTAGTGGGAGATTTTCTAGCGCCAGTCACTGCTATGGACATATTCCCTATGTGTCATGCATCTTGGAGAACTGTGAGAGCTGGAGTCCCCTGAGAAAACTTTCCTGTGAAAGTTTAACCTTTATTATGCATTAGGACAACAATTTAAGTGATAAACCCCAGTTAGCTCTATTGTCTGCAGTTAATTTCAAGTTAGAGCTAGTGAGTTCTTTCAACCTTGCTTTATTTTTCAGCCTTTTAAGGAAGGGCACTTCCCTGCAGGACATGGATAAATATGGTGCTTTGGAGGAAGGGGCAGCTGCATCCATCTCTTCCTTACTACGTGAAACCAGCTGTGTCTTCTACTGCAGCTTACAGCAGGGGGAGGGTGGAAGGAATCAGGCTACACATCTGTGTTAAATTTCTGAGCGTGAGAAACCCCATTGACTTTGTGCATCTGTCTTCCTCCACAGGTACGGGTGAGGTCTGCCCCCTCGCGGCAGCAGTCTCGGCCCCACCTCCCGCCGCTGTCACGGTGCTGCCCATGGAGGGAGCTTCGGTTGTGAGCCAAGCCCTCCCCACACAGCCCTGGTGATTTCTGGGAGTGGGGAGGCAGAAGCCAACCCTCCCAGTCCCATCCCTCTCCCTCACTGGCAGCTGGAGCCTCCAAGCCCAGATGGATATGCAGTGGCCATATTTGGGTGTTTAATTTAATGGTGGTTTCATTCATTCTCTCCCCTGCCTGTGCTCGTAAAATAGTGGTGTTGGGAAAGCACCTGCCCAGCCAAAGCAGCAGCTCTTGTTCAGAGGGCCATGGAAGGGCTGTGTGTGCATTCAGAGAGCACCCTTGTTTTATTGATTCCCCTGCTCTAGTCCCCTTAACGTCTAGCCCCACAAGAGTCCCATAAACCCATGCACCCTCTCCTGTCCTTAGCCAAATAGCTACAGTCTTCGTCACCATAAGTCTCTTGCTCATTCCAGCAGTGCTCCCTATTGCCCCTAAATCAGCTACACAAAAAGAGTGAGACAATGGGACGGGAAAGACTTAACAAGCTCAGCTCAGGAACAGAATGAGGAGGGCTCAAGGATGGGATATCTGTGGGACAAAATTGTGGGGCAAGATTGCAGCTCGGGGTGGGGGGAGGCCAGAGTTGGGAATAGAGTTGTGTTGGTTGAGGGGTTGACAGAACTTGGGAAACCCAAAAAGAAGTTAGAATGGGGATGAAAATCAGGATTGAGGGGCATTGTAGGTGCCAGGAGCTCAAGTCTGGGGTGGCAGGGGGCTGCAGTGGGATGGGATGGAAAATGGTTGGATTTCTCCATGGCTTCAGTGTGGAGTGCCCTCCATTCCCCTGCTGAGGAACTGCTCTGAATTTCCCTCCTTGCCCAAGCACCTCATTCTTTCATGGTGTCTGTTTTAATGCTCCATTCCCTCAGCTTCTCTCGTGATTCGTGTTCCAAGCGTGTCAGCCCCCCACACCAAGCATTGATGCCCCACCCGCTGAAAACCTTTCTTGTTGCATGCAACCCCCACAGTTTGGGGTTAGAGTCCTCGCTTTTTTGTATTATATATATTAAAAAAAAAAAATCCCCTGACATTTAAAATAAACTCCCTTTGTGGTTTTTTTTTTGTTTTGTTTTGTTAACACAAAATGTAATGAAGCTGTGTCCATCTATCCTTTCTCCCTGTTCCCTCCCTCACCCCACATCTTTCCTTCTCCCATGTACCCTTTCTGGATCTGTGTCTCAACAGCAAAAGATTTTAGTAAAAACATTGAAGGAAAAAAAATCCACACTCTTGTCTGTTTATTGTCAGACCGTTTCTGTGTCACTTTGAGTGTAAAGGGGGAAGTACTATGTTTGCTAGCCTCTCTTGTTATGCCTACTCTCTTACACCATCAGAATCTCCTCTCAGGACCTTTATGCCTATTTAAAATGTCTAATGGATCTGGCAGCAGGTCACAATTCTCAGCTCTAAGTGGGTTTCCCAATGCACTTCCTTGCTTCCTGTGATTACCCAGGAGGATCTCTTCTCTTTTTTTTTCATGGTTGCTGCATCAAACTCCCCTTTCTAGGAGAAGGAGCAAATGCTGCCTTGTGGCTGGACATCTGGGTGGCGGGAGTGGCAGTGGGATTGCTTGCTGGTTGGTAGACAGCAAATGCTGCACCGGAGCTGTAGCATGGTGTGAGCGAGGCGGGTTAATTGTGGGCCCTTTCCTCCCTCCCTTGTGCAGCAGCCAGGGCAGGTTATAAATAATGGATGAGAAACTGGAAGCGAGAGATTTTATATAATTTTCTCCCGGAGGGGGAGGAGGGAGGGCTGTGGAGCCAGGATTCCCCAAAAACAGATTGGTGCAGAAAATTTCCCACATCAGCTTGCTGAGCTCAGCTGGATGGAGGGCACAGTTTTTCCCTCCTTCTCCCAGCCTGGGATCCCCTTCAGTACCGCACCCTCAGGTCCCACTCATGGGGTCTTCCCAGGCACCCTTCAGCCCCATCTGCCAGCTCCCATTTTTATTCAGCACACATTTGGGCCTCTGGGCAGTCCCCGAGGAGGAGGAGGGGGAGGCAATGGTGGCAGTGCTGGGACTTCTTAGTCCTTTGATGCTCATTGCACTTGTGGCTTGCTGACGTGAAGTTTTGGTCTATTCCAGGGGGGTTGAGGTGGAGAGGAGATACAGAATATGTGGGACGCTTCCAGTACCAACACCATTTCTGCTAATGTCTTGCCCCCGCCCGATCAGCTGATTCTTCATAAAACCCAAACCACAACTCCCTCCCCCAAACCTCAACCAGCTTGCCTTGAAGAAGCAGGGTCGATTAGACCATTTGATGCACACACTAGTGCAAAAGGAGGGGAAGGGGCGTCTTTGCAGACAAAGCTGCCGAGTGAGCAAGTAAGAGGGGTGGGTTTGTGGGGGGGGAGGGAAGGGGGGCGGAGGCTGCATTTTCCCATCTATTCCTCCCTCTGAAGCCAGGGAGAGAAGGGGAGGGGAGAGAAGGAGGGATACAGCAGAAAGAGGGAGGGGTGTGATGTGTGCGTAAGGGGGGGCACTAATCCTGCCAGCCATTTGCCCACCCCACCCCCTTCTGCCAACTGGACACAGCCGGGAGCCCAGGTAGGAGAAGAGAGACCCTGCCTTGGTCCATCCTTAACCCCCCCTCAACCCTCTTTATCTATTTGTCTGAAAGGATAACGGTGCTGCGGCAAGCGGGCGGGGGGGACTGAAGGGAGCAAGCAGAGATGGGTGTGAATGGGAAAAGGGGAGGGGGGGCACTCCAAGGGGTGGCGATGGAGATGGGGGGCTGGAAGATGGGGGGCTCATGGAGGCATCTGGCAGTGGGGGTGTAGGGATGTGAAGTGAGGGCGGGGCAGCAGGGAGTAGTGGGTGGGGGTGGATATGTAGGGCAACCGAATCCCGTCGCCGGCTGCTGGTGTCAACTATGGGATAAAGGGAATGGAGAGGAAAAGGTGCAGCGAGAGGGAGGAGGAAGAAAGCTGGTTTTGGGAGATGTTGGAGGGTCTCGATCCCGTGTGTACGCGCGCGCGTGTGTTTCTTAACAAGAGAAATGGGTCGAAGAGTTGGACGGGCTGCCTAAGGGAGAGGGAGGCTGAGTGTGCAGAAGCTCTGGCACAGCCTTGCTCAGAAATGGGTGTGAAGGAAGGAGGGCGTGAGAAGGAAGTTGGAAATAAATTGAGAGGGGAGGGCAGTGGGTGTTTAGGAGGAGGCGAAGAGGGAAGGGGGCAGGGGGGAGGGCTGTGGCGAGCCTTTGCTAAAGCTACAATCCGATACTCTCTTTTCTGGAAGTAAGTCCCAAGGAATTCAATGGGACCAGCTGCTGAGTAGACCCGTGCAGGAAGGATTTCCCCATATAAGTCTCTCTGAAAGGGGTTTTAGTAAACAAGGGGGCAGTGAATGGCTGGCAGGTTGAAGAAGGGGGGGGGGGTTGCTTTTCCCCTTTGAAGCTGGGGACCAGGGTGGATGTGAGGAGGAGATACAGACGCGTCTCAGAGTTAGAAAAGCGTTTCAAGGAGCTGTCCTTGGTAGCAGAAGGCGTTGGTCGTGTGGTCTAGGGAAGTTGGGTGCGGGGAGTGAAGTCACTGGGAGGAGGGGGAGAGGGGGGCGTAAACAGGCAAAACAGGTGAGGAGGGAAGGATTTGTGGAGGTGAGCTCCCACCAGGGGTAAGATGAAGGATAGAAGCGGGAGTCACCAAGGGAAGCGGTTTGGGCGGTGGGAAGGTGATTGTGGATGGATGATGTGAAGGAGAAACTGCCCCTGGTACAGGAGGAGGGAGAAGGAGGGACTGTGTGGGGCTTGAGTGTGTGGAAGCAAGCAGCCCAAAGAGAGGGGCGGCTCTGGTAGGGGGGATGCCAAGGTGGGTTTGCCCAGTTGGGTGTGGTCTTGGAGAAAGGGAAGGGAGGGAGGAATGTTGCCTAAAGCACAGGATACATTCACACGTGAGATCCTCTGTCCCAAAACAGGTGATTTATCTGAGATAGGAAATTCCTTCCAAGGTAGGGTCAAGCACTATCTCTCTGATGTGTGGCCCCCAAGCTGGTTTCCAAGCTCACTCCTCAGCTACCTGCAGTATAAATGAGACTTAGATGATTTTATGGTGCTTGCATGCTTTAATGTACAATAATTCCCATTCTGTTTGACAGAAGAACCTGTCGGAAGACCAACAGCTCTCCTTAAGCCACCTAATAGGTCTCTTGGCAGGACCATCTTTGCAGCAAGCATAATGTGTGACTGCTTGCAGAGGCTGGACTTTCAAGGGACAAAGCACACAGAACTACCCTAAGTCAAAGGAGAGTCTGCATCAGCACTATGCTGTGTGTGTGTGTGTGTGTGTGTGTGTCCTCTTCTTATAAGAGAAAATGCTTAGCAGTGGACCAAGGATGTGATGTAATGGCAAGGCTGTAGGTGGGTGAAGGAGAGAGTGGGTGAGACCATTGGTGGCTTGACCATGGGGGCCTGTCAGGATGACTTCAGTGGCATATGGCTTCAACAGATGGGGGAATCGGCCTCCCCATGGCAGATCCTCCATTTGAGGAAGACAGCAGCTGGTTGCCAGAGCCAGTAACTGGGGAGGAATTGTTGAGGCTGTCAAACACAGAGATCGGGTGGTCAGGCAAATCGGAGGTGTCAGGCAAAGATCTCTATGTGATTGCCCAGGATTTACTGCTGTGGATACATCTGCTGCACAGCAGGCAATCAAAATGTGTGCAGGGCACATGCAAGTGTGTGGAAATAAGGTAACGTTTTTAATTATCAGTGTCCATTGCATTGGGGTTTGTCATAAAATAATAATCTGCCTCAAGAACAAATCAGGTCTCTGTGCGTCTGAATTGCACAAAGTGGTGGCCGTGCCACATGTCAGCCTTCTTGGTGTACCTGCTGAATGGGTACTAGAGAAATTGTGTGGATGCCCGTTGCACTATGTGGATCAGCAAAGAGCAGGATGTCAAGCACAACTGCCTTAGTCATGTGGAGGTGTTCCATGCCTCCGGGCTCCATAATAATCGGATGGCTGTGTCAGCCAGAGAATCTGTTATGGCATCCTTGTGCCAGCCAGTGTTTTAATCATGTTGTCTGTCTGTGTCTCATTCAAAGAGTGTGTCAGTCAGGAAGCAGGAACATGGTAATGAGAACCAGTATCTCATGACAACTGTTGTAGCACTTTCTTAAGAGGAAAAAACACACACATCCCTGCCACTCTTCCCTCTTACAAACAACAGGGGCGGGGGACTAAAACAGCTTTGGAGAACCACTTGGCCAGATTGTAGGAAGGAATGCATGAACACAGCCTCCTGCATCCTTGACATACGATTTCCTAACCCATTTATCCCTCTAGAGAAGAACTCTAAATTTCCCCTGGTTGTTGCTTCCCTCCAAATAATATATTTCACATTTCCCATTAATTTCAGTGGTGCTTGTGCAGAAACCCTCCCAATGGATTGTGCTCTGAAGTCTGAGCATAAAGCCAAAGTCTGCCTGCAAATCATATGCACATTTACCTGTGAGAGTAAGTTCCATTTGAATCAGGATCAGTCCCAGTGGTATCCACAGGGAAATAAGCACAGTCTGTCAGCTGTGGGGGATATGCCTCTGGCCTGTAGGTCAGAGATGGCCCATGGGGCTTCCCCATCCATCCCATCCGCTCCCCTCCTCTCCCTCCCATGTGATTTGGTGCCCTTCACATAGTTAAGGTTTCCTTTTTCCTCTCTACAAGATCTATACCAGCTCCCTCTAGCTTCTATTTTCTTCCCATGATCCATGCCCTCTCCCTCTCCCTGCAACTGATCATACCTTCTAAAATTGCATTGCCTTTGCACATTTTAACATCACAGTATACTGTGTCCAGGCCAGGCGCCCCAGTTCTTTGAGAGGTAGGTCAGACCTGAAAGTGCAGAAGTTGTAACATCTTTTGTTGAAGATTATCAACCCACAGCATCACTCATATAGTCTATCCCCTGTCAAAGAACTGAATTGAAGGAAGGGGGAAAGAAGAGGGGGACCAAGGTTGGTCAGTTCCCACCCTGAAATTTCCTTGTGAAGTCTCTGGTTGAAAGGGATTTAAGGTGGAGATTAGTGATAACTCACCTAAGCAGAGGCTAGCATGATTTAGGAAGGAGTCTGATGGAATAATTATGCCTGCCAAGATTTAATTTCTCCTCTGCAGAATCAATAAAATTAAGATAATTCAATATGGTTCCGCCCCCTACTTCTCCCCTCCAATACCAACCCGCAGTTCAATTCTGCATACACATTCCCTGTATGTAGTGAGAGTCTGCTTCTGTTTTGCTCATCTCACTGTGGCAAAAGATGCTCTTGGTTCTGCATACCAGTTCTACGGTCTCTCTCCTTGGGTCAGATGTGAACTGTCCTGATCATTTCCAATTCCTGATAATCCGATGCAAGGTATTTGTTACACTGGATGTTTTGGAGTTGTGTGTGTTTGTTTGTTTGTTTGTGTGTGTTTGTGTGTGTCCTTGGTCTCATCTGACTTTGTGAGTTCTAGAGTGCAGTCTGAAGGCCACCACTCAATGAAACTAAGCACATCTGGGTCTGGTCACTGCCTGGATGGGAGATGTACATCATATTGAATTCTATGATGGAAGAAAAACGGGATAGAAATGTATATAATCATGCATACAGCTCTGCTTTCGCACATTCATTTGGGACCTTGTGTCTTCTGATAATGCTTTGCAGTTAACAGCCTGATATAGGATGAGAGTCTGCTTTGGTGTTACACAACTATAGAGGAACTGCAGCCTGTGCCAGGGCAGTATCCCAACAGGATGCCCACTAGGAAGTGCTGCATTTTCCGCTAGCTGAAGTTTCAAGCATATGTGGAGGGCTTCAGAGGGCTCTAATCTGGAAGCCACCAAAGCATGCACAACAGTGCCTTGATCTCCCAGCACTAGGTGAACAACTGTAGCTCAGCTGGAAGAGCATCTGCTTTGCATGCAGAAGGTCTTAGGTTCAATTCCTTCCTGGAATACTGGAGAGCTGCCCCCAGCCAGTGTAAAAAATACCTGATGGTCTGATCTGGTCTAAGGCAGCTTCCAGGTATAGGTGGCGTATCAGCCAGAGACGAATGGCGGGTCCACTTGTTTGCACTGATAGCTGTGGTGCAAGCAGTCCAGAAGGCCAGTTTACGCAGGGCATTTTTAGAAGGGAATGCAATAAACACCTGCTTGCAAATATGCATCATAGAGGTACATTTGCAAAGGAGCTGCCTTTGACTATCTATAGGGCCCTGTCAGGGAGTCCGTTTTACGTGTGAAGTGGTCCACTGACCAGAGCTGCCAGTTTAATGCCTGATGTTTTCAGAGGGTCAGAGGTCCGTTCCCCCCCCCCATATTTCCGTTTGTACTTAGCCCTTCTCACAGTTCCTAAGAGGCAAGAGGATGCCTTTAGTTTTGTGCATGTCACTGATAATAATCGTTTTGGCGTGTGTTTTCAAGTGGGCTAGTGTTTGCAGCTACTTTATTGATTTAAAACGGGCGCATTTATTTCTTGTTTGAATTCCATTTCTACCTCCTTAGGTCAGCTTTCAAAGACTGCTTTCCCCAGTTTTGTTTCTGGAAAGAGAAAAGCATAGATATTGCATCTGGAGTGTTGGTGTTAGAAACGCCATTCAGGGATGGCCCCATATGATGGAGCACTTAGCTGCTCTCCAGCCCATTCTCTGCTCTCCAGCCCATTCAATATTATGTACGCTATGTAGCCAATTGTTAAGCAACAGAAAAGAGATGCATACAAGGTGAGCTTGCCAGAGAGACAAATCTCTTTGCATTCAAAAAGGGGGGAGGCAGGTCTTTATCCTCTGTGAATAAAAACTGTCGTAGTTGCCATCACAACACAGATTACACACACACACACACACACACACACACACACACAACAATTTTCCTTTATGCAATGGTATGTCTTAAAGTATGTGTACATGTTGGGTTTTTTTGTTTTGCTTTTTGCAATTTAGAATCATAGAATCATAGAGATGGAAGAGACCACAAGGGCCATCTAGTCCAACCTCCTGCCAAGCAGGAAACACCATCAAAGCATTCCTGACAGATAGCTGTCAAGCCTCTGCTTAAAGACCTCCAAAGAAGGAGACTCCACCACACTCCTTGGCATCAAATTCCACTGTCGAACAGCTCTTACTGTCAGGAAGTTCTTCCTAATGTTTAGGTGGAATCTTCTTTCTTGTAGTTGGAATCCATTGCTCCGTGTCCGCTTCTCTGGAGCAGTAGAAAACAACCTTTCTCCCTCCTCTATATGACATCCTTTTATATATTTGAACATGGCTATCATATCACCCCTTAACTTTCTCTTCTCCAGGCTAAGCATACTCAGCTCCCTAAGCCGTTACTCATAAGGCATCGTTTACAGACCTTTGACCATTTGGTTCCAGCTTGTCAGTATCCTTCTTGAACTGGACACAGTATTCCAGGTGAGGTCTGACCAGAGCGGAATACAGTGGTACTATTACTTCCCTTGATCTAGATGCTATACTCCTATTGATGCAGCTCAGAATTGCATTGGCTTTTTTAGCTGCTGCATCACACTGTTGACTCATGTCAAGTTTATGGTCTACCAAGACTCCTAGATCCTTTTCACATGTACTGCTCTCAAGCCAGGTGTCACCCATCCTGTATTTGTGCCTTTCATATTTTTTGCCCAAGTGTACTACTTTACATTTCTCCCTGTTAAAATTCATCTTGTTTGCTTTGGCCCAGTTCTCTAATCTGTTACGGTCATTTTGAAGTGTGATCCTGTCCTCGGGGGTATTACCCACCCCTCCCAATTTGGTGTCATCTGCATACTTGATCAGGATGCCCTCAAGCCCATCATCCAAGTCATTGATAAAGATGTTGAATAAGACTGGGCCCAAGACAGAACCCTGTGGCACCCCACTAGTCACTTCTCTCCAGGATGAAGAGGAGCCATTAATGAGCACCCTTTGGGTTCGGTCAGCCAGCCAGTTACAAATCCACTGAATGGTAGCATTGTCTAGCCCGCATTTTACCAGCTTCTTTACAAGAATATCATGGGGCACCTTGTCAAAGGCCTTATTGAAATCAAGATAGGCTACATCCACAGCGTTCCCTTCATCTACCAGGCTTGTAATTCCGTCAAAAAATGAGATCAGATTGGTCTGACATGACTTATTTTTCAGAAACCCATACTGACTTTTAGTGATCACAGCGTTCCTTTCTAGGTGCTCACAGACCGTTTGCTTAATGATCTGCTCTAGAATCTTATCTCCCAACTACTTACCGGTAAATCTCTTTCTCACCCTCATCCACCCACTACTGAAATCTGAAATGGCACCTTGAGTTTATGCTTAACATTACTGCCTTACGGTTTCGTTGGCAGCACTAGGCTCTTCCTTAAGCATTCCTCCAAGTCCATTTCCAAGGGCAACGTAAAAGCTGAGTCTGAGTCTCTGCCAAATAAGAAACTGGGCGAAACTTAACATAAACGCAATCTGTGGAGGGGGCCCTGTTAAGTGTGCCACAGGTTTCCTGGGTCTGCTAAATGGTACTGTAGGGAAGACCTCCTACATGCAGGCTCCCAACTTGTGTGAAATGAGTTGCCTCTGGAGATGTGCCAACTGCTGGGTGCTCCCACTGGCAACTAAAAACACACGTCTCCCACATAAGCTTCTCCATGACATGAAAGGCGGAATGCAAATGCTTTTCATAAAGTAATAAGTAGTTTCTTAGTCCTTCTTGTAGATCATGATGGGACAAAACAGTAAAGGGTCCGTGGGGGCTCTTTAGATACTGTATATTGGAGCCAGGTTGTTCTCTCAGTAACAGAAGGGCTGTGTGCATCACTTAGATTGACATGTGCCCAGTGCTAGAAACTCAGATATATAAGCAAGGTGTCAAATGGCGTCTTAAATCTAGGTTACAGCCGCCACAACGGGGTTGTCCAGGGGGTTGGACTGGATGATCCTGGGGGCCCTTTCCAGTGCTACGGTTCTATGATTCTATGATCTCATCTGCGTTACTTGACTGTAGCTTGCTCTCACAACAATTCACTTGTCCCAGTATGCAAGGAGGAGAAACGCACACAGTGGAAATGGAATAAACAATGGACTAAGGCAGAGGTTTTTAAATTGTGGCCGCCAACCTGGCACCCAGAAATCTCCACGTAGTTACGATTGGAACCACACCTGGCGCCTGGCTAATTTCTAACAGCGCATGTGCCGTTCAGTGGAATGGCAATATGGGGTTGTGTTGGTTGGAAAGATGATGATGGTAGCGAAGGTTGTGTATTTGGGTGGTGGGGCCAGCTGGATCATGAGGCAGAGTGAGGAAACTGCCTCAGGTGTCACAGGGGGGTGGGCAGTGGTATCAGTCCTTGACTGTTCTTTCTGAACCTCCCAGCCACCTCTCTCTGTTGAAGGTAATAATAATAATAATAATAATAATAATAATAATAATAATAATAATAATTTTTTTATTTTACCCCGCCCTTCCCAGCCAAAAACCGGGCTCAGGGCGGCTAACACTAACTAAAACCACAGCAAAAACATAAACACAATCAATTTAAAATAACAGATTAAAATACAAATTTAAAAATTCAATATTAAAACTGCAGTCTCATTTTCAAATAACCCACCAATAAAAGAATGAAGCATAAATATCAAACAGAAACCAACCCAAAGGCCAGGTGGAACAGCTCCGTCTTGCAGGCCCTGCGGAAAGATGCCAAATCCCGCAGGGACCTGGTCTCTTGTGATAGACTGTTCCACCAAGTCGGGGCCAATACTGAGAAGGCCCTGGCCCTAGTTGAGGCCAACCTAGCATCTTTGTTGCTCGGGACCTCCAAAAGATTATTATTTGAGGACCTTAAGGTCCTACACGGGACATACCAGGAGAGGCGGTCCCTTAGGTATGAGGTAGAGCGATGTATGTCACACAGCGCCCTGCTAAGCTAGCCTGCTGACTCAGATGTGAGTCCCATTGTCAGTGCTGAAGTCGGATCCAGAGGGGATGCAATGTTTTATTTTGCCTCAGGCAGCAGAGTGTCTTGGGTTGGCCTTGTTGAGTGAGTGTCCTCACCTGGATGGGTGCCACCCATTACACAGCAAAAAATAAATGAAAATGGAATGCTGCTGAAAGAGAAGGCAATAAATACTAACCCCCAATCTTTGGTGCTGGAAGACCTGCCTGGAGCTACTTAGGTGAAAGGGAAAGCACGAATTCAGGGGCATTCTGTTCATATTTTAGTATGTATTCTCATCATTCCTGGCTGTGCTGGAGATAACCCCTCCCAGTGCTTTTTTTCTTTAAAAAAAATGTTTAGGGGTATTCTCATATTCCTACTCATATTGAAATACTGCCCTTCAATGAGGCCAAACTTAGATTCACAATATGTTTAGGGGTATGCGTACCCCTACATCCCACCCCTTAGAAAAAAGCACTGCCCCCTCCACTTGTCTAAAGCGATGTGTGGATCAGGTCGATGTGCAAAAAGGTTGACCATCTTATCAACGGTTGCAAAAATTGTGACAGCTGCATATGGGAGGAGGGAGGAAATAACATTGCCTCTCTTCTATGCGATTGGTTTTTTATAGGATATGGGATGTCGCTGCAAAAATTTGCTACTTCTTATTAGATATGTGCTCAAGAGAAATAAAGTACCGTATATGATGCTCGGTTTGTAAAGAAAGGTGAATGGCTTTTAGCATGTTATGGAAATATGAATTCAGCCGTGATGCAAGGTTTTCGTTTATTTTAATTGCTCCTATATATGGAATAACATAACAGGTGCTGCACATGCCTTTCTAACAACACAATTATCTCATAATATATAATGTAATACATACTAAAATATGAACAGAATGCCCCTGAATTCGTGCTTTCCCTTTCACCTAAGTAGCTCCAGGCAGGTCTTCCAGCACCAAAGATTGGGGATTAGTCCTCCAAATCCCTAGCAGCCTTCAGTATCCCTTTGAGCTGCCTAAATCAGGGGTGGGTAACTTGATGGCCTTCAGAGGCGGTTGTGTTCCATTTACATTATATATTATGAGATAATTGTGTTGTTAGAAAGGCATGTGCATCGCTTTAGACAAGTGGAGGGGGCAGTGCTTTTTTCTGGGGGGGGGGGGGATGCAGGGGTACGCATACCCCTAAACATATTGTGAATCTAAGTTTGGCCTCATTGAAAGGCAGTATTTCAATATGAGTAGGAAAATGAGAATACCCCTAAACATTTTTTTTTAAAGAAAAAAAGCACTGGGAGGGGTTATCTCCAGCACAGCCAGGAATGATGAGAAATGGAACACAACCGCCTCTGAAGGCCATCAAGTTAACCATCCCTGCTTTAGGCAGCTCAAAGGGATACTGAAGGCTGCTAGGGGGTTGGAGGACTCTGGGAACTTGCCTGCAAGTTGAGAAGCACTGGACCTTGGTTCTGCAGATCAGGTTCAACCCAGTACCAGGCAGGGAGGGGAAAAGATGGCTGGTTCTCCACCCTAAACATCCCCCCCTCCTCTAATTCTCCTCTAATCCAGGTAGCTGCCTGCCATGTCTGACGACGCTGAGAAGAACGAGGCTCCCCCAGAACAGGAGCAGCAAGGGAAGGAGGAGGAGAAGCAGGAACAGGGGAAGCCTCAGGATCATGCCCAGGAGAAGGAGGAGGAGCAGGAGCAGGAGCAGGAGGGGAAGCTGGAGGAGCAGCCCAAGCCGCAGTCCCCACCTAAGAGCCCCAAAGGCCCAGAGACCCCCGCATCGCCTGTGATGGTGACGGTGACCATTGAGGAGGAGACGGTGGGGGAGCCGCAGGAGAATGGGGACCCCCCGGGGATTAGGGCTGGCTCAGTTGAGGAGATAGGGAACACCCCGGCCCCACCCACTAGCCCCCCAGCCCGCTCCAAATCGGCGTCGTTGAATGATCTGAAGCATCACCACCACAGCGTCAATGGCGGCCCAAGGGCTGTCGCGAGGGGCAGTTTGTCCGGGTCTCAGGTGCACTTAGCGGGATCCGCGGGGTCTCCGCGGGCCAGCCTGAGCCGGCAGGCCTCTGCAACAGGATCGGCAGCTGGTGAAGCTGGGGAGAAACCCAGAGACTACATATTCATTGCTGCCCTCTCCTGTTTCTGCCCAATCTGGCCTATCAACATTGTCGCCTTTGTGTATTCTGTCATGGTAAGTGCAAAGGGAGTGGCGCCTGTGTGTTTGTGTGTGTGTGTGTGTGTGTGTGTGTGTGTGTATGTATTTGGTTTGTGTGTCCTGGAACACTAGGAGAGCCACCTGCTGCTTTGATACACCCACCAGCACCAAGGCTGTCCCCACTTCCTTGTCACTTTTCTCTTTCGTTTGCCCCTTGAGGTTGTTGGTCAATCCCCTCCTCAGCCAAGGAGCAAGGCCATTTAGCTTGGAAGTGACTCAGTCTGCTGCTTAAAACCTCAGACTGGAGCACCTCCTCACAGGTAAATCTACCCACACAAGAAGGCAGTCTGGGACACCTCTCCAAGAGTTGACCAACCTACTAGAAAGTTTCCTTCAGGTCTCCTGTTTGTTAAAACCCGCTAAATGTAACAAAATAGGTTTGGCAGCTCGTGCCAGCTGACCATTCCCAATCCACCCAAATCCATTTTGGGCACACGCTAGCCACCCTACGAGTCTCTCACTCTGCAGTCCTTTTTGTGTCTACTCAGGAGTAAGTTCCGTTGAGCTACACGAGGTTTACTTCCAGGTGGGCATAGGATCACAGGCTTACACAGTTCTGTTTTCTTGTGTCTCGTTCTCCCGTTAGGAAGCTCAGGGGCTGCTTCCATCCAAGCAGCAGCCAAGAAGGATCTCAACTTCTTGGCTTCTTGCCACTGCCATAGCATTAGGTCCTCTCCCAAACCACGTGCACTGATGCAGCTGCCTCGCGACAGGTCAGGCCGTGAGTCCCCCTGGCTGCTGTCCCCTTGAACTGGCAGCGGATTGTCAGGCTCTTTGGCAAAGGTCCTTCCATTCCCCTGCTGCCAGAGATGCGTTTCGTTGAAGGTGCTGAGGACCCAGCCTGGCACAGCACAGCAAGACTCTCGCCCCACAACCATGGCTCTTTCCCCAGCAGCCAGCCAGGTGAGGCAGTGGGCGAGGGCCCCAGGGGTTCAGAAGGGCCCCTCACCGGCTTGACTCAGCTCTGCTGCCATGCACCTCCCCGCTGACCCCCCTGGATGGCTGTTTTAGTGGTATCCTCTGTGGTGACTGCCTGCTTTCTTGATGAATATGGTGGCCCCAGCCTATAGATCTATGAAATCTACAGCAGAAGGCAGGGGCTGCTGCTGCATAGGAGAAGGAGCAGAAGAAAGCACACACTGCCTTGGGTGTGGGTGGCACCATGCTAAGGGCCCCCTGAGTGTGGGCCCATTTTCCTGTGACAATGTAGGCAAGTGTAGAGTTTTCTCTTTCAATTCTCCCTGTTCTTCCTTTTAACCAAAAGGCTGCTACTTCTATTAGGTATGCTGGGACAATCATCAAACCCTTGCTCCTCTTTTTTCTTGTTTAATTCCTCGCCAGTCCCGGAACAGCTTCCAGCAAGGAGACATTGACGGGGCCCGGCGCCTGGGACGGGTAGCGAAGCTGCTGAGTATTGTCGCGTTGGTCGGGGGGGTGCTCATCATCGTGGCATCTTGCGCCATCAACTTCGGAGGTGAGTATCCCGAGAACCAGGGGGTGGAGAGGGCTCTAGAAACCTTGTTTAAACATCATTGTCCTTTAAGCTCTAAGCCACCCACCCCCTTGCCCAGTCTTCTGCTGCAGTACAAAGAAACCAGCAGAATAGGATTCCAGGGATTTTTGGGTTTTTGAAAGAAAAAAAAGTAACATTTGTGATCAATTTGGCCGGAGAAGGGCTTAGCAAAGCATTATGGGACGTAGTGAGCCTAGGGATGGAAACACTAATGACGGCTCATTTGCACACACACCACCTGACAGCGTATTTGGGCTGGATCCTGATTGCCTGAGTGCTTCTGAGGGGGACCTGCGACCTGTGGGACACCATCAGGTCAGAGTAGAATATATTATTCTTAGAATCCTTAATATTACCGTTTAAAAACAGGGGTCCCCAAACTAAGGCCCGGGGGCCAGATGCAGCCCAATCGCCTTCTAAATGCGGCCTGCGGACGGTCCGGGAATCAGCGTGTTTTTACATGAGTAGAATGTGTCCTTTTATTTAAAATGCATCTCTGGGTTATTTGTGGGGCATAGGAATTCGTTCATATTTTTTTTTTCAAAATATAGTCCGCCCCTGCCCCCCCCCCAAGGTCTGAGGGACAGTGGACCGGCCCCCTGCTGAAAAAGTTTGCTGACCCCTGGTTTAAAAAGTCAGCATCTGCCATGGCACTCAGAGCTTAGTCTGTTGTAAATCAATTTTACTTTATAGTCAAGGGGTGTATGTATTTTATGAAATAAATAAATAAATAGATGGTGCAATTTCTAGTCAAGAATATATGTTTGTGTCAGATTGTGACCTCTCTCTGAGCCAATGGAATAGAGGGGGCTGCTTAAAGTAAGGAGAAGCTGCTCCAAATTGGCTGTCTTTGTAAGAGTTGCCCTTCTTAAGAGAGAGGCTTATCAGTGGATAGATTATATATATATATATATATATATATATATATATATATATATATATATATATATATATATATATGTATGTATATTTTGCAGGTGCTAAATTAATTTTGTAGCCAAAATGGGGCTTCTGAGGAAAAAAAGGGGGGGATTTTGCTTCTGAGGAAAAAAAAGGGAGTGATTTTGCAGGAGATGATGTTTCGGGGGGGGGGGATAGAAGAAATTCCACTAAGCCCCCAAACCCGAAGGAGCCCAGGAAGGGCTAAGCATGCTCAGGAATCATGCTGAGTGTCTGTTGGGAAGGAAAGCCAAGGGTGGGCGTGGCAAGATGGGATGGAGGAAGCATGGCTGACTGACTGGAACATAGGGAGCACTCCACGCCACAACATTTTGTTGCCAGTCCCCCTTGTCCTATTATTGGCACTCTAGAAGAGTGCCAATAAGGGGTATTTGGGGGGGGGGTGTGTGTTAGAAACCAAATCAAAGAAAGGTACTGCCTCTCCTACCCCTTTGATACCCTGCTGTGTACAATTACAAAAGTATTTTGAGAGTTCAGGAGAGCAAGTCAGTATCACTGTTACCTGAGGAGTGAGGCGAGTTCCATGCCTTCCCTTCTCAAAAGAAAAGAGCTTTTCTTTTCCTCATAAAGTTGTCCCCAACACCTCCATTTTCTTCCTAGCCCTCTGGGGGAAATGGCAGCTTCTTGAAATGGTCAGTTTTCTCCCTTTTGCTGTATGCTCTGCTTTTCACGTCCTCCCCTCAGAGCAACCCCCCTCCCCGAGCACAGCTATTGCTTCCCCCCCAAAAAAAATTATTACACATTATCCCAGATATGGGGAACCTGTGGTCCTCCAGATGTTTCCTCCAGATGTTACAACTCCCACTAACCCTGACCTTTGACCAGGACTGATGGAAATGGGAATCCCAAAAACATTTGGATGGCTACATTACACAGTGCTTTTCGTAAGGTTATGTTGGCCTTGGCCTTCAACCACAACCTTGGCCCTAATTCTACGCAGCAGGCCATCTTCATAACTACCAATGTCTTCTCAGAACCCTTTCCCATCCTAACTTCCCTGCTTCCTACTGCCAACATACCTGAAGTAGCCAAAACAAAAAAAAAGGAGAAAATAAGTGCATCCATCAGACCTTCCCCTGGCGTTGCCTCCTTAGCCTCCATGTTGCTTTCCCAATGACCTGTTCCCACATGCTCCAGATTCTAGTGGAAGCCAGGTGTGGGGAGGTTGAATTGGGGCATGTGTGAAAATGTTTTCCCCTTCATGTTTCTTTCCAGGTAGTAAAAATCTCCTTCTTCTGTTCTCCTTCCCTGTGTTCTTATTCCGTTCCCCCAACCCCAACCCGCCTTGCCCCTGCTCCCCCCTCCCTGCCCCTGAATCCCTCTCCTTCCTCACCCGCCCCTCAGTGTTCCAGTGAAGGCGGCACTCAACTTGCCACTTCATCCCTAGCACCGAAAGGTTCATCTTTGGAGCTGGGAGCCAGCATGAGTACAGAACATCCATCCCATGTCCCCATCCATCTCTGAACCATGCAAAAACAGGAGCACAAGAATGGAGATGAGAGAGAGAAAGAGAGAGGGACACGAGAGAGTGAAACTGAGAGAAACAACATCTTTGCTATGCTTGCATGTGTCCCATCCTTCTAGGGATTTTAGCTAACCAAAAATAAGGTGAAACAGGAAAAAAAGAAAACAAAAATTAGATGGGGAGATATTCTTATCTCCTCTTTCCTCTCCGCCATTTTCTCCCTCTCTCTGCACTCTCTCTCACTCTCCTTCCTTCCATCCATTCAGTCATCTGTTCAACCAATGACCCATCCGCCCATCTTCCATCCACTGCCAAATTTCGACAGCAAATAAAACTCTTTCGATATTCCATGTTTACAAGAACCTGCCGGAGAAAAGCTCTTTTTCCCCACCCCCCTGGGAAGGAGGTGGGGAGCATGTTTACATGTTTGCTGGGAACAAATGAACAGAACCAGCAGCAGCAAAAGAGGAAACACTTCTTAGGTCTCTTGCTCTCATCCGTCGTGTTTACAAAGACAGCAAGCAGGAACAAGCAGAGAAGAGCCCGCCAGAGCCCACCGAGCGTTTTGCAGGTGGGAGTTTGTAGTAGTGAGTTAACTGTTGCATCAGAGGAGGCGTGCTAACAAGGAGGCCAAAGCTGCCTGGAATTGGTGGCGCACACACACACACACACAGAGGCGTGGAGGTTGGCTTGTATAACCGAATCCATCACCCAGCCACTCAACAGGAAAGAGAACGACAGTGAAATTTATGGTATTGGCTGGAGAAATGAATAAAATCAATGTCAAGGGAATACAGCTCTGAGCAAAATAACAAATGGGACCAGTGGAAGTCGGAGCGTAAAAGTGGAAATTGTGGACGAGGCAATGGAGGAGAAAGAATGAGCCAAGGGCCTTGCAAAGAAGGGAACGGACCGGTAAGAGTGGTGGTGGGTTTTCTGGGGCGGGGGGTGACGTTACTCTCCAAGCTGAAGGCGCAAGTACAAAAGAGGAGGAAGAAGGGGGGGGAAAGGCAGCTCAAGAAGTTGGAAGAATGGCAAATGAGCCAGCGGGGGAACAAAAACCCACCAGTCATGAAGGAATACAACTGGCGCTGCTGCATTTGTACATGAGGAAGTTGCTGGAATGAATGAAACTGGGAAGGATAGAGAACAGTATTAGTAGGCACCACATTCAGAAAAAAGAGGGCATGGGCCAAGGTATCTCTTTTTCCTCTAGAAGACCAGTCGCTGGTATTAGGGCAGGGCCAGAAGGTGTTGGGTTGCATACATGGGTCTAAATGGAAGCAGGGAAAGGCAAGAACAAGGGGTAGCCTTGTTAGTCTGTTGCAGCAAATACAACAGAAGAGGTCTGTGGCCCCTTAAAAGAGTGGTGTGTTGTGGCTTAAGCTGTCATGTACAGATGAATCAAGTGGTAACCTGAGTTTGCAGGCACATCTAAAGGGCGGGGTGAGGAGTGAGGTCAGAGCGAAACATAATGCAAGAAGTTCAGATTGTGACAATGACATAAAATGTAGGCAAACTAGTTGACAAAGCAGTATTGATGATAACACAGGCATCCTGACCTTGGTAAGCCAATACGTACACGTAGCTTACCAATGCCATGATGTAGGTGTTACCATCAACACAGCTTTGATGATGCATTTATTTGGGCATTGACAGCTGTCACATTCCGTACTTTTTCCAGCACATTTCTCTCCGATCTTGCTTATATTTGTCCGCCCTGTCCTGTCTCCCAATTATGTATACTCCATTCATCTGATAAGGTAGACTCTGGTCTACAGAAGCTCATGCAGCAATAAATTAGTCTTCGAGGTGAGACAATCCTCTGTTGTGTTTACGTTTTCAGAGAAGCGGGGATGCCTACACATGGCATTTTTTGAAGTGCATTTGATGCACCACGGGCATGTGCATGGTTTTTGTGTGGTTTTCATGATGTCCTTATCCAAAGGGCAGCCTTTTTTACCCCTAGCCCACATTCCCTGTGTTTCTTCTCAAGCCCGACTTAACGTGGTAACAGAAGACAAAAACACCATAAATAATATTGTTTTGTTGCTTTTGCTGCAAGACTAAGGGCCTTGTGGCACCTTAAAGGCCATCAAATTGTCATGGCATAAACTTCCACGAACTACATTTGTGCCATAATACATTGTTTAGTCTTTAAGCTATTTTGGTGTTTGTCATGTTGGCATATGTGGCTATTTAGGAGAAGCGAAGCTTGGCCGAACACTGATTAAGAGAAACTGAAAGTATCCGGTTGGGGTGGGAGTCAGCTGAGACGTTTCCTTATTTATATCCTGCCTTTATCCCAAGCTGGCATGGATTTAGGGCAGCAACAGGGCAGATTGGAGCACACAAAAGAGGCAATGGAGGCAGTCAGGAGGGCACAGAGGGCTGTTTAGGCCAAGCCCTTTGGCATTAAGTTCGCCGGCCACACCAGGAAATCTGAATGTGTTTGCTCAGTTCTGGCCATTTCTGAAAGGCAGAAAACGTATTGGCTAGGGGAGGTCAGCAATCACACACTCGTGACAAAAGAAACAGAGCAGGAACTAAGGAGTGAGAAAACACCAAGGCCAGGAAAAGAGCCTCAAAGCAGAAATGTGTGAGTGAGAGAGAGAGACTGAGAGAGATGTGTGATAAGACGCGCCCCCTCCCTGAAAACAAGTTGAAAAACTGCTGGATGGGGAAAGTTATACACAGAGAATTACAGAATGATGTATGAGATCAGCTGGTGGTGCAAGAGTGAGTGTGGGATGGGCGAAGGAACCACCAAAGGCTACAAACTCCCTCTGGATGTGAAAATGATGACCCAGGCCGGTTTAAAATCCGCTGGAAGAGGAACTGTGTGTGTGTTGGGTGTCCTGCGAAGGGAAGCAGATAGGAGCGAGCCCTGAGGAGTGAAAGGCTGGAGAAGAGTGTTAAGACCACACTGGTAAGCGGAGCAACAGAACACGAAAGGGGCGCTGGTAGAGGAGAGTCGAACTGTACTTCACTGACGGAGGAATACACAAGAGAGCATACACTCCATACCAAACAACAACAACAACTATTTTTAAAGGGCCTGATGGACAACTGTGTATGCTACTGGACAGAGACAACTGGGTGGGTGGGGTGGGTGGGGGAAGGGCACCAGCAAAGAATTGTGTGTGTGTCAGACACGAATTTTCACCCGGCACAATGTGACTAATTTTTTGCTTTGTTTCTCAGACTGTTATTCAATGGGGCTGGGGAGGGGTGGGGTGGGAATATGGGGGAAGGGGTGGTATAATGGCCTCCTCCTTTAAAATCTGTGCTCGGAGGATGTCACAGGGCTTTATTTAGGGTGAGGGGGGTGACCTTAAACTCCCCCCCTGGTTAATCCCATCTGCACGAATTATTAACCTCTGGCCTTCCCTCAACTATCCCTCAGAAAAATAGTAATTTTGCTCTCCCTTTGATGGGTGCATGGTGTAGAAGGCAGGGCAATTTTGTTGTTTTTCTCCCGCTTCCTGGAGACTGTAACTCTCTAAGGTGGGATGGGATGGCAGGGGAAAGCTGTTGTATTTTGATGTTGAAATGCAAGTATTCTAATATGCATGTTTTTATATGCTTATATTTTGGGGGGGGGAGGGAAAGATGAGGGGGTGAATCAGAAACTTGGAAGGGAGGAGAGAGAGCTCGGAGTGTACTATGGTGTGAGGGTCAATAGGAAGGACGGCTTTGAGGGGGAAAGGAGTCAGGAAAGTGGCGAGGAGGCTAGCAGGTGAACGGCAGTCTCTTAGAGGAGGGAAAATAGGGTTCGGTTTGGTGGGAGATGGAAGGAGAGGTGGGTTCAGCGGGATTCAGGAAACCCAAATCTCAAACAGGACGGCGTCAGGAACAAGGAATTGTTTTGGGGTGGATTGCAAATAACAGTGAGGGAAGAATTAGAACTTTGCACAGGGATCAGTAACTGGAGCCCGCTTGGTTATAGCCAGCCCACCGAGAGGGAGGTATCCAGTCCTCTCTTTAGCAAGGAGGGCAGTGGATTGGCCAACAGTCCACTTGGAGAGAAGGACCATCGTCCTGCAACCGCCATCCTGTAGCAGCTAGCTCCAAGTGACCTGCTAAGTATAATCGACTGCTGATCTGAGACTTCGGATCCAATTTGGGGTCCACAATGCAATCTGAAAGGAGAGAGGTTCCGTTGTGGCAGATGTTCTCTCAAAGCTACTTTACCCGTTGCCCCTTCCTTCCCACCCACCCACCCACCCCCCAGTCTACAAAATAATCTGTTGCCTTGTTTTACGCTCACAACCATGCTTTAAACCACCACCCGACCCTGGGGGACAGTAGAGGGTGCGGCATGAAGGGGGGTTAAAATCAGAATTTGAAGAGGCGCCTTTGGAACGATGGGAGAGACTGTTTGTTGGGGGAGAGGGGTTTTACATTTACACATATCCGTTATTGAATGAAAAACCACATAACCTATATCTTTGACATGATGCTTGATAGATGTTTTCATATTTGGGGGTGGGGCAAAATTTTGGATGCTAAAGAATGAAGTTTGCTTTACTATTATACAATTCAGAGCGGGGCGAGGTTTTTAGGGGGGAAAGAACAAGAGGGAGATTTTATTTTGTATTTCCTTCCCCCCCACCCCCGTTTTTGAGACTTAGTTTTTCACTTCGTGGAGCACTAAGCGTGCCTTCATATGTAGCAGCGTTGAGGAGGGAACAGGAAACGTCATAGCCTGACAGTTCCTATCCCTCTGCAACACTGTCTCAAGTGAAAATATAAATTTCCACCATCTTTCCTGATGGGGAGATGCGGAAGCAGGTCTATTTCTGCCAGGAGAACCAATTTCACTCATGCCATCATTCCAAAAGACAAACCACAGTTCATTGTTTTCCATATAGCGCTCGTAACATATTGTTGAGCAAAAATGGGTCAACACTTTTATTCACTATATTTGCTTATTTTGTAACTTATTTGTTACTGTTCATTTTTCTGCTTGGTTCTGCATTATTTGTGCCTGCTAATTAAAATTATTATATTAAAAACAGGAAAGGGTGGGGTCTTCCTGAATCTGGGACCAATCAAATCCTTTCATAAGATTCAGAATTTTGTTTTTGGTTTTTGTGTGGGGGGTGGGGTGGGGAGTTCCAAGAAATATTACAAATCCTATTATCAGTTTGTATAAAGAAATGGTGGGCGGGGTGGGGCGGGAGAAGGTCAAATTATAAACTGCTACAGATTTTTGTATCAACGCATGAATCGAGTAAATAAACTCAGATGCATGAAGGCCGTGTCTGTCCCTCTTTCCTGCAAAGCTCTCGAGTTTGTGCCAATTCTCTGCCCAACAAGAAAACTCACAAGGAAAACTGAATTTAATTCAGGGTGGTCCAAAATGTAGCCCTCAATGTCTTTTCTGGTGGCCTTCTGCAACATTTGCACACACACACACACTGCCACAAGCACTTGCACTGCCTTCCCAAAGCCCGGTAAGGAGGCACTAGGCTTTGGGAAGGAGTCACGAGACTCAGACAGCATCCTAGAGCCTCCTTCCTCCTTCCCAAAGACTCAAAACTGCCCACATAATCAAGAGTGTGCAATTTGATCAACCTCATCCGTGAGATTAGGATCCAGGACCAAATCTAAACACACAAGGCACTGTGAGCACTTGACCAGATTGTCTTTCTCGACCCTTTCAGAATGCAGTTAGATTCAGAGCTGGGAACTGTGGCTGATCAACCGGCCCCCAACAACCCAGTTGTCCTTCAAAATGCTTATATAAAACCTCCCACCAAATTCAAAACACACACAATCAGATGGTTACACAGTTGTCTTTATTACAGCAACTCCCACTCCGTTGAGAGAGGGGGGTGTCTTATTGCACCAAGTCTTAATTTTTTAAAAACCTACATACAAATTACACACCGCTGGGGGGTCGTGAGGGTGTGGCAGTGACGCTGCGAAGGAGACGAGAGGACATGGCAAGGTAACAACTGCTCCCCATCCGGCAGGAGACAGCGCACGGCAATCCACAGAAGCAATAATTCCCCTCAGCACCTGTGCGTCCCTCTGCCCCACCGCACCGTTTGGATGAGGGAAGTTTCTAGCAAATAATAATCTAGTTTGGCTCAATATACGAAGACACGGGGCAGGTTACCTGAAGTCGGTTTCCTCCAATACAGCTGCCAAGTCTTCAGGTCCTTAATGTGGTTTTTCTAAGATGGCCGCCAAATCCCATCTCCACAGTCCCCTTCATCAGTCACCTCTATCTCCTCTTGTCAAAAGGAAGAACTGGCTTTTGTGGGGAGCTGAGAGAAGGAGGCTTTAAAGTGGATGTCGGGAACCTTTAGCCCTCCAGATGATGCTGAACTACAACTCTCATAATCCCAGGTCACTGGTTATGCTTGCTGGGGCTGATGGGAGTTGTAGTTCAGCAACATCTGGAGGGCCAAAGGTTCCCTACTTAGCCTTAAAATATAGGAGTGGCTAGGATGGCTACCATGTCACTGTAAACCTAGCCATCACTGATAACAACAAAAACACAACACAACTGTGATGTGATATGGCAACTTATGCTCATGAACAAATGATTGAAGAAAGGAAGACAGGCGTGCAAGGACAGGACCCAGAATATCTCAGGGAACTACCAAGAGCTCAGAAACAGGGGGAGAAACCCACAAATAATTGCTCTGCCTTCAGAGGAAGAAAGGATGGAGAAGCCAGACTGGCCAAGATGGCTGCTAAAGCTGCCCAGTGTTTACCTCACATTCGAATTCTACTGCACTCTTTCAAAATTGCACATGCATGATTGAGGGGGAAAGAACAGCCAATCTCAACTATAGTCAGTCCAAAATTGTGTACAAAGAAGGTGGAGAAAGTTGTGTGAAGAAACAGCGGGCCAAGGTAATGTTCAATAGCAATGCTACAAAATGGCTCCTCTATGCCCTGTGCTCCTCCAGGGTATTTAGAAGCCTACAGCTCTATGTAGCAAAAACAGCCAACAACAACAGAAAATTGAATGCAGGTGATCTCACAAGCAAAGCATTGTGAGGAGAAGAGAATCTGGGAGCCGGATCCAAATGGCTGTTTACGGCCAAGCATGTCTAAGGAACATGGACCATCGGCTAAAGTAGATGCAGAAATTTACAGCCAGAGATAATCTTAAGATGGATAATACTGCACAAAGACCTCAAGCCTCAATGGGGCTTCTTTCCTAAGAACCTAGGATAGTCATTTTCAAATGCTCTTCTTAGTATAATCCAAATCAAATGGCCACCAACTGGCCAATTCATTCGCTGCCCAGGCCTAGATATACTTGGGAATTTTGGGAATGATATGGCCTCCTAACTCAAGAGCAATACTCCCACGCACTTTTGGGAAACGAAAAGGTACTTCTCTTGTGGCTGAATTTTGTCCCACCCTGCCCAAGCATGCAGCAAGTTTTGAAGCACGGAACCAAAAAGCTCGAAACGAAGGTCTATTTAGCTGCCCCTCAAAATGGCCGATCCAATCCCTCCTTTTCAGCCCACGGGCGAAGTCAATATTCCTCCCTACCAGCCAATCTTCTCCTAAGTGCAAAGCATCATGGGAATGCAGGAAGGAGCCGGGAGGGGCAGGACGTACTCCCATCATCCTATACATTCGTGGGGAGGTGGGGTCATCACATCAAGCAAGAGCTGCGCAAGTGGAGTGGCTAACCCCGTCACGGCGAGGGATGATAAGCTGGTCCCATTGCAAGCGTGAAAGGGAGCGATTCTTCTGCCCCCCCCCCTCCGCTGGGGTCTTTCGACGCTACTTCCTCTTTGCACGTTCCGCGACGTCCAGAGCAGCCATATTGCACGAGGCACAGATCAGGTGGACCAGGCTGATGAGGCTCTTGGCGATGGCGATTGGGGCACAAACCCACAGGACTAGGCGGTAGAGGCCAGCCTGTCCGGGCAGGACTGGGAAAAGAAAAAAAAAGGGGGTGGGGGTGGGGGTAAGGAAGGAGTCCTTTGAAATGCCCAACGACCCCTAGGCATCATCCCTCTGGCTTAGCATACTCACTTTCTGGTCCTTCCCCAAAACACAGCAAATACAGCATACAGTAGAAGAGCTCATTCCCAGCGCACATGATGAAGAGGACAGTCTGGAAGGAGGAGGAGAAACCATGTCAAACCAGGCCAGAGTAAAGAGAGCAAAGAAAAGCTATCTGAGTTACTCCGAAGGGCGTGTCCACTGCACACATAAGGACGTCAGCTCTGTTTGGTTGCTAGTTTATTCAGAAACGTGTGCAGACTGCAATATCCGCTAAATCAGCTTACAAGCATGCAGTACAGCATCATGTACGCAAGTAACTGCTGGTACTACTAATACTACAATCCAAGAGGGAAACAATGTAAGTAGCAGGCACATTATCCCAATGGTCGGATAGTCCCAACGCTTTGCAGAAAAGGGCAGCCTTGGCCTGCCTTCTGATGACCAACAATGAAGGAGTCAGGTGGGTTCTCTAGGAAGAGAGCTCTATTGCTTTGATGCCGTCACAGAGAAGTCCCTGATCCCCCGGGGCAAGGACCCCGAGGGGGAACTTAAGATACAGACAGCCTCATACGGGAAGCTGGACTTGGAGGTGCACGACAACTACTGCCCAGCTGCAAATATCCCCTTTTCTGGGCATATTTCAAGGTGCTCGGAAGAGGATCTTCCAGCTTGGTTTCAGGCCTGGTTTGGGGACTGAAGCTGCATTTGGACAACTTCTGTTGCTTTTCCAGCCACAACCATTTCTGGATAGAGATAGCCTGGCTACAGCAACACTAATAACGTTCTGCCTGGATCACTGTAATGTGGGGCTGCTGTTGAAGACAACTCAGAAACAACTTTGATTTTGTTTTGGCACTAGCTTAAGACCTGGTTAATTTGCTCAGACATTCTGGAATTGTTACCCATATCAACTTAATAGTGTCACAACTGGCCCCTGTGTTTTAAGTTTATTTACTGTCTTTATCCACTCTTGATTTGCAACTGGGATTGCTCTAATGATCCGCGTATCCCATCCTGGGACCATTTGATATAAAGTGCATTACAAACAAACAATCCTGGAACCAGATGACCTGGGGCTTTAAAAGGTCCAAAAGAGCCCTTTTAAAAACCAGGCCTTGAAACTAACTGGAAGCCAATGGAGATGTTGCAGAAGTGAAATATGAAACACTCTCCCAAACTCTTAAAATATGATACAATGGCCACAAACCCTCTTCGAGCAGACAGCTAAATCTGCAGGGGATTGAGAGGAAATTAAATCTCCCATAGTTCATTGCGTACTGTGGTATATTTTTTAATGACATCCCTTTCTGTTCATACTTTACAAGAAGGCTTCCAAATACAAGATTTGGAGTGGAGAGTGGGGCAGAACTAGGACAGAGGGAGGGATCTCCCAATATAGATTGTGAGACACTCTGGTGGTGGAGGGGAACGAATAGGGCAGTATTTTGCCTTTGAGGAAATGTGATAGCAAGTGATATTTCTATTTTGATTCCAAGGGGAAAGGATCCATAGGAAGCAGCAGAAATAGGAAATTACTCAATTACATCAGCCTTGCACCAACAATTCTGATTTCTCTTGCCTTAATGAAAGAGCTGTTTTTTGTTTTTTTGGTAGTTTATCACACTACATCTGTCCCCATCCCCCCATCTTCTTGCTTTATTTGTTTTGTCATTTGTTCAATAAAGCTTTTGAACATAATTTTTTTTAAAGGATGGGAGCCTGGAGAAATGTAGTAGGAACAATTCAGAGAGAGGGAGAGAGACAGTTCAGAGAGAGGGAGAGACAGTTCAGAGAGAGGGGGGAGGGAGGGAGAGATCTAAAGAAATTATCACTCACCCGGGAGCTGTAATACACCCGCAGGATTGGATTCCCTGACAAGTCGATGGTCTTGTGGCTCTCCGCACCTTTTACCACGGTGCTGGTGGGAGCAGAGAAGGTAGTTAAAATGGGAGCCAGGAGTGCTCAGCCTCTCTTCCCTTCCATGCCTCTCTATCCCAGCAGGGGAGGCACCATAGCTGAGCGGCAGAGCATCTGGGTTGTTCGCAGAAGACCCCAGGTTCGGTCTCCGGCACCTCCATTTAAAAGGAATAGGCATACGGGCGATACAAAAGGCTCCCTTTCAGCCCGAGACCCTGCTGCGAGTCACAGCAGGCGAGGCTGAGCCAGACCTGGACATCATTGTCCAATATTGTACAAGGCAACTTCTGATGCCGCCATAGAGGGCAGAGTCCCTCCTTTCCCCAGCTGGTACCTGTGGAGATGGAGCCAATGGGAGGCAACGTCAAGGCTCATGCTGAGTTGGAACCAAAGGGCAGATTCAGGGTAGAGCATAGCGAGGTTCACCAGCAGGCACATGGTGGCGCAGCGGTCCGTCAACATGTCCAGCATGGCGCCAAAGCGGGTGCCTGGGAAGGACAGCACACATGAGAAAGGCAAAGGTGCTGTAAACCAATGGGGAGGAAGCTATGCATACAGCAGAGACTGCAGCCACACGTAACCCCCAACCCATCAAAGTTTTAATGCATATATTGTGGCTTGCTATGTGCTTGACAAGTTTTTGCTGCCCCAGGCAGGTGACGGCCACAGGTGGCTGTGCTTCTGCTGTGAGGCCATGTGTTGTGTGGTCCAGGCAGGCACACTTGAAAACAACAGGTTTCGGTGTGCAGCTTACACAGACGGAAACCTTGTGAAACCTTCCCGCCTCAGCAAGAAAATCTCATTCTATTTGGACACACTTCCTTTTGGCTACAGTTGCAGATCTGGAGGGCTTTACCCAGAACCAGGCATTATTCCTGTAGATTTCTGGAAGGGAGCGTGAGGCAAAGAGTAGCACTGCGGCAAGAGGAAGTGGGGTGGGGGGCACTTTGCACAAAGGAGCCAGGGCACAGACCCTCCTTCTTTGTGGCTGCTGCTCGCAGGGGAGGTTCAGGCAGGCAGCGCCTTGTTGCAGCGGCAGCAAAGTACAGATCTGAGGGTGGGTAAGGCTGAGTGATAGCACCTTGCCTGCTGCCACCCAGTGAGCTCAAACCTGAACCAAGCTTTGAGCCAGGGACCTTGTAGCTCATAGTCTTAAGCAACACGGCAACCTCAGTCTTCTTCCGAGGACGGAATGCAGCTCAGCAGGAGGTCTCGGGTGCATCCTCCAGCATCTTCAACTGGGTCAGTTAGACAGGCTTTTGCCTGAGACTGTAGAGAGCTGCTGCCGCCATTCAGAGCAGGCAGCACTGAAATAGATGGACCAGTGATCTAACTCTGTGTGGGACAGCTTCAACTCCTCATATATGTGCTCCCTGACACTCTCACTCACTCATTCTTTCTCTCTATATATATATTCAAACGGACTGCATTACACCACAACAAATTATTCCATACCACACAGAATGCATACATTCCATCCATTTAAAAGCATCCCAAAAGAATCCTGGGAACTAGAGTTTTCTGTTCATGAAGCCATGTGTTTTCAGTGTATGGCTTGTATGCGGCCACCCTGTGGCCCCCTCTGCCTTGAGGCACACATTGGAAGGCTTTGCAGACTGAGCCTTACCTTGGTTGAGGGCCCGAGCCGCATAGCCATCGAAGGCATCAAGGAAACCGCTCAGGAGGTAAAAGAAGGATGCTATTATGTGGGAGGTTGGCATAAAATAGAAAGCGATAAAAGCGAAGATTATGCGGGCGTAACCTGCAAAGGACAAGGAAGCAAGATGAGACACTGTCCTGGAATCTTTTAACCCCCAAGCCCTGCAGCCCCCAGAAAACTGGAGAAATGGGTCATGCAAATTCTAGTTGGTTTCCCCCTCCTTTGCTACCCACAACCCCACCTCCCCAGATATCTAGGCAAGAGTCACTCAAAGATCAGTAAGGTTCCTTCAGGAGTGTTGAAGAGAAGGAGGAACAGACTCTATTTTGGAAACACCCTTTTCCTCTTCTGTTTTTGGCATTGAAAGCTACAATCAACCGTAAGAAATGAAAGGGTCCAGACTGAGCCTACAAGAGACAGGTGAGTCACTTGCCTGCCTGCCAGATCTAATCTGGAGAAGAAAGTCCGGATGCTGCTGCTGCCTTCAGCTGCAGATTAACACTTGTGAAAATAACAGGGCAGGAAATAGACGGGAGTGTTGAAGCAGAAGGCCCGGAGGCAGGGAAGGGGCCGGAGCACGATGCACTTCTCAGCTTTTACCAAGCGAGATCAGACCAAAGGTCGATCTAGTCTGGCATCGGCATCCGGTTTTCCAGGATGCATTCGGGAAGTCTATAAACGGAGCATGAAGGCAAGGAGCCTTCACCCACCTGTGTCTGTCTCCCAGCACCGGGATTTGGAGCTCTACTGCTTCTGAACATCTCGAGAGGCCCAGAACTAGGTCATGTCTCCAGAACTAGGGCCAGGCCTGTCCTCCCTAGAAGAGCATCACAACACCCCACCCTAAGCACGTTTACACAGAAGCGACTCCCCCTGTGCAGTTCAGCTGGGTTTATGAGGCTCTTCCCGGAGCTCATGGATTGCATTTAACATTAGCCACAGCAGGGCTGCCTCATCGAGATTAATGGGCGTGACTAACGCAGGCCCCCATTCATTCCAGTCGGTCTACTCATTTAGGATGCGAACACACACGCCATCCATTTAAAGCATACTTAAAGCACATATGAATCCTGGGAATGGTGGTTTGCGAGGGCTAAAAAGTCCGTGCCGGGTAAACTACACTTCCCAGCATTTCGGGGAGGAGGAGCAGCGCGCTTTTAATTGGATGGCGCGCACGCAGCCCAACGTGTTTCAGGATCGCAGCCTCCTCCTCTACCCCGCCCGGCGCCCCGGGGAACGTACCGATGAGGTTGGGGACGAAGAGGAAGATGTTTTCTTGCTTCATCTCGCGGCCAGCTGTTGCTCGGCGGCGGAACCTCCTTGCAAGCCCCGAGATCCGATGCAACGCTCGGACCACGCAGCGCCCACCCGGTGCAGGAGCCCCTCGTATTCCGCCCGCTCTTTCTTGTCCTCGCGACGGACTCGGAGACTCCCGCTCCCCGCTTTTTGCCTTCCTGCTTTGGCCCAATGCACGCAGCTTCCCCCGGTTTCCGCAACCTTCAGCTACTCTGCTCAGGTTCGGAAAGGAAAATGTCTGCCTGTCTCTTTAAAAACTGCACTCCCGCCCCCTTCCCCGGGGGAGAGGGACATTTCGGAACGCCAATGGTTTCGTCTCCATACGCTCCCCTGCCGACTTTCGTTTTGGTGTAGTCCCACCAACAAGAAGCCGGGCTAGAAGGGCCACTTTTCCTCGTCTTCTTCCTGTGATTTATGGTTACTCCGCTCCTAGAGTACTCGGAGGACCGAGGCTTCAGAAAAGCTCCATTAGAGAGAGTTGGCCGAACAGCCGCCGACATGGAGGTTGGCTTTGGAGCGCTTCCGGCTTCCCTGGGCCGGCTCCTTCGGACCCTCCTGTTTTCTTATTGGCCAGTCAGAAAGTATGTAAAGGGAACTATTACTGTACTGTATTTCCCCACGCTGAAAGGCTCGCCAGATCCAGTGCTTCTGTACTGTATCTTGCTTTAGTCTTGATAGTAAGAATTGCTGTACAAAAGTCTTTAGCAAGGAAGTAGCCGCCTTTAATAATATCTTGCAACTGAAAGCAGAACTTTTACCTCGAGAGATCATCTTTTTTTTCCTGTTTTGACAACTTAACAAATAAACAAACATGTTTTTTTAATGAGTGGTATTTCTTAACGGAGTATGAAATAAATTTCGAAAACATGATTTGAATCGGTGGACTTTCTAATCATTTCTTCTTTGCTTGATAAGAGTTTTAATTACAAGCTGCCGGGCAACTGAAGATGGCACATGAAGGGGTAAAGAATCACCAGATAAAATATGGCTGATTTCAATTTCCATAGTTGTTGCTTTAATGGAGTTAATAGTGGCTACTGGCACGCTTTGGTATTGTTACAGATTTAGGGTGGGCACCTGGCTTTTGTAATAGTATAGTATTTATATCAGTGTGATGAACTTTCACCAGGGCTATGTATAAATTTAACAGTAAACAGTACCTCTGTTTTCGAATGTAATCAGTTCCGCAAGACTGCTCGAGTTCTGAAATGTTCGAAAACTGAAAACTCAATAGCCGACAGCTAGGCCTCAGGATCTTGCACTAAGCAAAAGCCGCATGGCATGTTCGACTTCTGAGGCACGTTCGAAAACAGAGACATTTACTTGCAGGTTTACAGTGTTTGAAAATGGAGACGTTTGAAAACCGAGGGGTGTGTGTGTGTATCGCATGGGTCCAGCTGGGATTTGAACTCAGGACTCCTTGGCCAAGTCCAGCACTCAGTCCATTACACCACACCACCTCTTGCTTGCTTGCTAATAGGATTGCCACCTAATCTGTGAACAGATATGCAGGCTGTACAGTATATGAATTCACTCATGTATATGCAATGGCCAGGGTTTTCGCTTGTTTGTTCATTTGCATTTTATTTAAATATATTTTGAAAGAGGTGGCAGTGCCAGCTGCTTTGAATGGTTCTTCAATCCCTTCATGGACAGAACCTGATGTTTACCCAGAATGCATCATATGGCAATTAACCCAGCATGCTTTGCAGCTTTCCTCCCCTTCCCAATCCTGCTTGCTGTGATTATTGCAAGGATAGCCAACCTGGTGCCCTTCAGATTATAACTCCCCAACAGCCCCAGCCAGCATGGCCAATGGCCAGGGATGGTGGGAGCCATAGCTGACCAACATCTGGAGGGTGCCATGTTGGCTCTCTCCGATGGAATGTGTGAGAGATGCGTTGTCCTTTCCCCCTCCAGATCCTGGAGGGAAATGGGAGAGGGGTTCAAGCGGAGTGTTTATTATTCTCTCTTGTGAATACAGTGGGTCTGGAGCCAGGTTGATCAGGTGTCCTCAGACGAAGCCTCTGGCTGGTCGGGGTCGCTGTCCGAATTCTCTGGCTGAGGCTGATCCTTGCGCCGAGACACTTTGCTCAGGAACTTGCCTGGCCCACCCTGGCGGGATGGGCAGCAGATCAGGGGCTGTAGTGCAGGGAAGGAAGAAAATAAGAAGCAAAACACAGTTTCTAAGCACCTCCACCACCACCCTGACACTGAAAAAGTCTGTTTCCTACTTGGCATAGAATGTGGCTATGATTATACCAAGGAATGTGATGATTCATGGTCAAAGTTCCCCAGCTCTAGACTTGGTCCAAAGGTAGGTCCTCTGGAAGTGTGGGGTTAGGGTTGCCACCCTCCCAGAGGGAAACAGACCTTGCTCTTTTACATGTTTCATATATTCATTGAAACACATCCAAAATTAGAGTCATCCCTGACAACACAACTTCCCCCAAAGTTGGCAACCCACCCCCAGCCATGCTAGTATAGAACCCGTGACTGAAGTGTGGTGACGCTAAACGTTTCAGAATTTCTGAAAATAAGAAAAATGGAGTGTTCTATAGTCCCACGCACAAGGGAAATCCTCTTCTTTCTCTCTCCCTCCTCCCTCAGCCTGGGGACGTGGGCAGGAGTTACAGCTGATACTTGGGTGCATTCTGAACAGGTTGGGTTGAGGACAGGAAAAAGAGGGGCAGGCTCCGTAGAAGAAGAGATTGTGGCTTGCAGGTGTGCAAAGACCTACATCTGCCGAAATTCTTGCCTTTGCATAACTATGAAGTATGGCAACCAGTGTGTTGGACTAGGGAGAGCTGGGTTCACATCCACAACAAGGCATGATGCTTGCAGGATGACCTAGAGGCCAGTAACAGTTGCTGTCGGTATAGCCTACTTTGCAGGGTTGTTCTGGGGATAAAATGGGTAAACCTTAGATTTGCATCTATAAATGCAGAAAAGATCCACTGGTGTCACTATGTGTTGCCTCCCAAACTGTCAAGGAATTCTTCACAGTTTTTAAGGACTCCAGTTAAAAGTTTGTTTGCTTTGTGGTATAATCAATGTAACCCTAGTGCCCTACTTCTTGTCTGGAGTTGTGACTCACAAGTCGTGGATGGGGCCTGGCAGGCTGTCCTCCCTCCCTCCAACTTGGTCTCCTATCCAGTCTCTCTTTCTCAGCTGATGACAATGTTCCCATCAGTGCATTCCTACGCCAGTAGATTTGGAAGTCCCTGTAGTATAACAGACTTTAAAGTGTTGGACTAGGACCTGTGAGACTAAGGTTCAGATCCCAACTCAGCCAATGAAACTCACTGGGTGATCTTGGGCCAGTCACTGCCTCTCAGTCTAGCCTACCTCACAGGGTTGCTGTGGGGGGGGGGGGGAATGGGAAGGAAGAACCAAGTACACCACCTTGAGCTGCTTGGGGGGGAAAGATTGTACATAAATGTAATAAATAAACATTAAACAAACAAATCCTGCTCCTCTTGCCTCTACCACCTGTCCTTTCAAATTTTCCCTGATGCCTTATGCCCGGAGAGTCAATACCTGAATGGTGCTGAGGTCCTGCTCAGATACTAGGGGCGAAAGCCCCTCCACACCAGCTGAGGGGGACCGTCGGGGCCGGCGCTGGGTCACATACCCCATCTGATCTTCCAGAAGCACAGTCTCCACCTGATAAGGGAAGAAAGCATATAGGACCGAGGAAATGTCTGGGCATCTTCAAAGCCATTTTTCAGTCCTAGGAGCCAAATCCCACATTTCCAAGAAACATACTACTAGTAGTAATAACAAATTTGAGAGGTGATCCGTGTTAGGGTTTGCAGCAAAAACAACAGAAGGCCTTGTGGCACTTTGAAGACAGACGGATTCATTACCACATCTGTTTTCACAGACTAAGGCTGACTTCATCAGATGCAGGAGGAGCTGTCCTCAGCTGGCAGGTTAGGCACACACAAACACACAAGTACAGATGGGAAGACAACCCCCGCCCCCCGGTATTTAGGGGTGGGACCCAAAAGCCATTAAATGGAAGAGGTAGGGCCTGTCAAGTTGTCACAGTATATTTCTATCTGCCTACTGAGGATACATTTCCTGCATCTGGTATGGTGGTTGCTAGTTCACAAAAGCTTATGCCACAAAATTCAGGCTTTAAAGTACCACACAAGACCCCTCTGCAGAATCTCTTGCTCACAAGTTAGTGACCACAGGCAGCTTCCCAAATGCCAGATTCCTTAGGAAAAATAGGTTCCCAGGCCAGAACTCCAGCACCTTCTAGTTTAGAAATGAAAGGGGGGCAGACGAGTCATGCTGGCAGCCACCTCTGTAGCCAGGAAAATTGAAAACTCCTCAATGGGCTGCCAGCATACCATAAATCTGCAGTTTGGGTGGCTTGTCAATAGAAGCTGAGACCTGTCAAATGGAGGTCTATTGAGTATCAAAGTGGGAGGTTGCAGCAGGGGCAAGAATAATGGATCCCGGACAGGATAGTTACAATATATAAAGGGGTGGTTAAATGGGTCAGAAATATGAATGACAGAGGGCAATTCACAAAGTGTCATGACTGGTAAGTTAGAAACCATGCAAATTACGCATGCCCCAGTTTCACTGGGCAGCCCCTCCTTCTATGACATTTTGTGTCTTTCTTGTCAAGGCAGCTGGGCGCAAGTTTCAAAAGTAGCTCCCCACTTTGTTTGGGGCTCTTCTTCTTTCTTTTGTGGGAGGGGGAGATCCTGTTGCAACTGATCCATAAAGATCGGGCTCAGCACCCAGCCTTGCTTTCTTATATGTGATTAATGTCTTCATTTATTTCTCTGACCAATAGCGGACCTCAAGGGATCCAAAGTCGCTTGGTGGGGAGCTGGGCTGCAAAAGCCAAGCCTGATTTCTATAACGATACTGAACAGCGGTTTGAGGGCACGTACTTGCTTATGGCGTGAGGGGTTTCGCCCTCGAATATGCAGAGACAGACCCTCGTCTTCCTCTTTGCAGTCCTCATCCTGCTGTGGGAGAAAAGGGAAGGATGGAAGGGGAGACCCCGGAGCAACCCCCCTCCCCACTCTCTCTTATTAGGCCCCTCCACACTATTTCACAGGATCTCCATAGTGCTTCCTGCTATTCCCATAAAAAAAATTATTTGGTTTTACAAGTGTAAAGATACAACAGTAAAAAGGTAAAGGTAAAGGGACCCCTGACCTTTAGGTCCAGTTGCAGACGACTCTGGGGCTGTGGCGCTCATCTTGCTTTATTGGCCGAGGGAGCCAGCACACAGCTTCTGGGTCATGGGGCCAGCATGACTAAGCCACTTCTGGCAAACCAGAGCAGCGCACGGAAACGCCATTTACCTTCCTGCCGGAGCGGTACCTATTTATCTACTTGCACTTCGTGCTTTCAAACTGCTAGGTTGGCAGGAGCAGGGACCGAGCAATGGGAGCTCAACCTCTTGCAGGGATTTGAACCGCCAACCTTCTGATCAGCAAGCTCTAGGCTCTGTGGTTTAACCCACAGCACCACCCGCGTGATACAACAGTACCAAGTACATATTGATATTTAGAGATTTCTCAGAATCTCCTGACTTCCCACCATCCCCTCCCTGGGTCCTATTGTCAACATTTTCAACTGTGTATTATTTCATAATCCATATTTTATATCTCTTCATATTGTTCATAGTGTTTGTTACATTACAAGTGTTATTAAAACCCTGCTAATGTTTTCATCTGCTTACAGTGGTCTCCCAAATACAGGTGAAACTCAAAAAATTAGAATATCGTGGAAAAGTCCATTTATGTAAGCAATTGTTTTCATTAGCTACTGGAGTTTAATATATGAGATAGACTCATGACAGGCAAAGCGAGATATGTCAAGCCTTTGCTTGTTATAATTGTGCTGATTATGGCATAGAGCTGATGAAAACCCCAAAGTTGAGATTGTTAATTTGGGGTTCTCATCAGCTGTACGCCATAATCATCACAATTATAACAAATAAAGGCTTGACATATGTCGCTTTGCATGTCATGAGTCTATCTCATATATTAGTTTCACCTTTTAAGTTGAATTACTGAAAGAAATGAACCTTTCCACGATATTCTAATTTTTCAAGTTTCACCTGTAAATTAAAATTTTTGCTTCCTGTTATTTCCCCGATTCCCCTTAGCCCCTCCTACTTCAGATTAAGCCCCACCCACCTCACTCAGCTATCAGGCCTGCTGCCAGCTGTGCAGGGCTCAGGGGGCCCACTGCTGACATTTCCCTTTATTATTAACAGTGATAATTAAATCTATATACCACCCTCCATCCAAAGATCACAGTGCAGTTTACAGCATAAAATACAAAAGGAAACACAAAATACATATCACAACAAAAGGGGGGAAGCCAGTCACCCTATCCCGCCAACACATTTAAAAGGCCATAGATTGTTTACTCAGCCAAATGCCTGGTTAAATAGAGTTAATTACATAACACAGGTGAGAGACGCATAGGCTCTGCTGCCACCTGGCCCCTGGCACTTTTCTGGTTTCTGCCCTCCTTTGGTTCCCTGTTCTGTTTTTTTATGGACAACTGGATCTGGAAATCTCCGTTTAAATTTGAGAGTGCCAACAACTGCTCGGTGGGGAGGGTTTTTAGGAAGGCAGACAGGGAAAAAAGAGAACCCAGAGCTTGCTCCTGTGGCACCTGGACTGTCCTCTCCCCTCACAGAGCCATCAACCATCCTCTTTTTTTATCGCTAATTTCTGTCGAGAACACAGTTGAAGAGCAAATGGTTAAATTGCGCCTCCCCGTCTGCTGTGGTCATAATGGTAATATAACCACCTCCCAGCACTACATTTAAAAAAAATATTCTGACGTGGCTGCAAGCCTGGGCGTAGCCAGGGTTTTTGTTAGGGAGGGGCAGACCTCTTGGTGGTGGGGGCGCGCGCGCGCAGAACCTCAGTTTGCTGTGTATTTTTATTTATTTTTATTGATTACGGGGGGGGGGCAGCTGCCGCCCCTCGGCTACGCCCATGGCTGCAAGCCTATACCCTCGGCTTCAAAGCTGCATTACATCTCAGCATGTGCCGAATGCCTTCCTCTCGTCAGAGGGCAGATTACAACCAGGCCCTGCTCATCGGATATTGGTGGGGGGGGGGAAGCCCCCACAAAACCTATAGGTTGAAGACCACAAGGGACGCATATCACTCACTGTTTCACAGGCACAAGAGGATATGAAGCACCGGAAGTCATGACCCCCTCCTTGAAGGCCATCATCGCTAAGGTCTGGTCTGGAAAGAGGAGCATAAAAATAAAAGCATATATATAAAAAAGTGTGGAATTGTAGAGTTGTAAAGGACCCTGAGGATCATCTAGTCCAGTGTTTTTCAACCTTTTTTGGGCAAAGGCACACTTGTTTCATGAAAAAAATCACGAGGCACACCACCATTAGAAAATGTTAAAAAATTTAACTCTGTGCCTATATTGACTATATATAAAGTAATTCTCTTGAATTTTTCAATTTTCCCCATGGCACACCAGGCAACATCTCGCGGCACACTAGTGTGCCACGGAACAGTGCTTGAAAAACACTGATCTAGTCCAACTCCCCCTGCAATGCGGGAATATGCAGCCATCCCATACAGGGATTGAACCTGCAACCTTGGCGTTATCAGCACCACGATCTCACCAACGTTAAGATAATGGGTTTGCCACTTCCTTGACTAGCTCCTCCCACAAGGTTACTCACGGACAGGTGAATTCAGAGCCTGGGCTTGGTTCTCGTCTGGCTGGGAATCCTGGCTTGCACTTCAGAACAGGGTGCAGGAGTGCTGCAGGGCAGGAGGAAGGGGGGGGGCTTTCTTTAATGATTTATATATCCTGCACCTTCAACACAAATTTACATGTGCAGAGTTGCTGGCAAGGCAGTAAGAAGCAAAAGTAAAAACATAAATAAAAATAGCAAAGTATTATTATTATTATTATTATTATTATTATTATTATTATTATTATTATTATTATTAATGCCCACAAGTTATTACAGCAAACTAAAACAACAGCAGCCCATTGAAGGAGAGAGTAAAATTGAACTGCACTAAATTAAAAATGGTAACATTAGCAGTTCTTTAAAAAGAAACCTGGGAAAACAGAAATAATACTTCTGCTAGGCCCTAAATGGTAGGACCCACCATAATCGCTTGACTGTAATTAATTTTAACATTTTAATATTGTATTTCTAAAGCTCTTGTAACCTGCCTTGGAATAGCATGGTGAAGTGCAGAAATATGGTGAGCAATAATAATTCTAGTAACAAGAGCTCCAGGCAGGCCTCCTCGGGGAGAGTACAGTGGTACCTTGGTTTACGAACTTAATCCAGAAATAGTACCTCGGGTTAAGAACTTTACTTAAGGATGAGAACAGAAATCGTGTGGCGGCAGCGCAGCAACAGTAGGAGGTCCCATTAGCTAAAGTTCTTAACCTGAGGTACCGCTGTACTTCCGGTTTTGCAGAGTTCATAAACCAAATCGTTCGTAAACAGGACTGTTCTTAAACCGAGGTACCACTGTATATGCCACAGTTGAGGGGCCACCCATGAAAAGGCTCTGTTGCTCCATTCACCGTGCCACACATCATCTGAATCCTGCCTACTCTCAGTAGCCCCGTCCATTCTTATGGAGGCCACACCTACTGAATTCTTAGCTTCACGCAGAATCTGAAGTAGGTGAAGATATGGGGGTCAGTGGGTGTGACCCCCATAAGAATGGGTGGGCTGGGGGCTACTGAGGGAGTAGGCAGGATCCAGAAGGACAGTGACAGAGACAATGGGTGTCCAGGCAGAAAAACAAACTCCCAGCAACAGGGATATTGATACTGACCATTTTCTGTACGTCGGATAATGGTGCAGAATTCGGAATAGGGTAGCGGGGGCTCTGTCAGGAGCTGGAAGAGCCCTTGGTAGTCAGGGGGTTTCAGGAACCCCAAAAGTCGCTCGGCCAAACCCCGTGCTGCCATGTAGCTCAGCCGAGCCTGGGCCAGGGTCTGTTCTGCATGGAAACAAGCGAGCTGGAGAGAAGGCAGAGGGGGACAAGTCACGGCTATGCAGGGTTTGAGTTCCACACAATTGTCTCTAGAAGCCATGCCAGGCCCCAGATACAAAAGATTCCTACATAAAACTGCTATAAAAAGAGCTCATTTTTTATCACTCTTAACTGTGCCATGGGTCTTTTATAAATGACAACCATTTTATTCATTTATTTTTAAATCTTACATACTGATTTATTTACAAATCTTACATATCTTTTCGTTTATAAGCTTACACATCTCACAATAGTTCACAATACGCAAAAACCATTAAAACCCACAAATAACCACTGAAATGTCAACATACTCGTATAATTGCAGCAACTCCAACAGCCTGAACAACAACAACAACAACAACAACAACAACAACAACAACCAGTCAGGAAATGTCCAAGAAAAAGGAAAGGTCTTTAACTGTCTGCAAAAGCACCCTATTGTTGGATGCTTGCCTGATCTCCTTCCACAAAATGGGTGAAACATTGTAAAAGCCTCCCCCCCCCTTTGACACTGGCAGCAAATGTGTTAAAGGCTGGTTGTTACACACCTGTTACAGTGGCTGTGTACACACACCATACATTTAAAGCGCTTTAAATGAACCCTGAAGATTGTTAAGTGTTCAGGGCATTGGATGGAGCCAGTGTTAGAATGGGGGGGGGGGAGAGAGATCAGGGTTCAAATCATCCCTCAGCCCAAGGTTGGATGACTTGGGCTAGAAACTATCCTTCAGCCAGGCTTCCTCAAACTCGGCCCTCCAGATGTTTTTGGCCTACAACTCCCATGATCCCTAGCTAGCAGGACCAGTGGGATCAGGGATGATGGGAACTGTAGTCTCAAAACATCTGGAGGGACGAGTTTGAGGAAGCCTGCTTCAGCCTAAACCACCCCCCCCCCCGGCCCAGTGAACCCTTTTCAACTAGTATCTGTGTGCAAAGGCTGAGAAATGATACTGGGAGTTTTGAGCAAGAGAATTATTTCTCTCATTCAGTCTCTCTATTACTGGTCATTGCTAGAGCCTGGGCTCAAGTACCTGAGCAGACTTTTGCGCTTCCACAGAAGCCTGGACCATTTTGGCAGTGCCGGCCACAGTGTTCACCAAGTACTCAGCCATGGCTTCCGATATTCTGGGTGCAAAGCCAGTTGGGGCAGCCTTATCGTCCCGAGGAGGGCTATTCTTGGGGGTGTGACAGCTCTCTTCCATTTCGGATCTAAGAAAGAGTGGGAAAGATGGACACTGGGCAGGGAACGGAATGTGTAATAGGCGTTAAAAAGAAGGAGGAGCAAACAGCGGCTGAAAGAATCCATTTCAGAAGCAGTTGTTGGGCAATGAGGCTTGACTCTTCTATCCAGAGCACGAACCGGAGACATTTCTCTTTCTCTCTGAAGAATATGATTATGAGCTAGAATATCTTTTATCCTTCACTGAATTGCCAGAACACATGATTTTGAACTTGGGACATGTATCCACAACATGTATCGTTAATACTAATTCTATGGGGAGAGCAGCACAGTGTTAGCAGTTAGAGGGTTGGACTAGGACCTGGGTTCAAGTCCCACCTCAGCCATGAAGGTCACTGGGTAACCTTGGGCCAACCATTGCCTTTCAGCCTAACTTGCCTTGCAAGGTTATTATGGGGATTAAATGGGATCAGGGGAAACCATGTATACTATCTTGAGTTCCTTGGAGAAGAAAGTGAGATATAAATGCTATGAACTAAAAAAAATAAAAAAATTGCTTGCCATTTACGGTATTCTCACATGAATCTCTCCAGTGACTGAGATCATTTAAGGAGGCCCAAGACTGAAGACTTTCATCTTAACAGCAATGGGGGCTTTCTGACTAGAGACATTTCAATGATGTGAATCCCCTGCTTTTCTGCTTGCTTACTTGCTGAAAAAATTAATTTTTAAACACCAGGTAGAGATTGGCTTGTTTTCTCGGGCACTTCATGGCTTTTGAAATGGCTTTGAGAAATTCACCCCTGCAAGTGCAGATGGATGGAGGCCAACCACAACCGTGAGAGATCCAGCCACTCTAATCTGTTCGCATCTGTGGCTGGTTGAAGACACAATTTGTCGTTTAGCTATCATGTATTTTAGATTGACATTTTAAAACGCACACTGTCTTAGATTCCTGTTTAATTATCAAAGGATGGGATAAAAAAAAACTTTAAATATATTGGGCAGAAAGATCATAAGTCTTCATTTCTGGTGTCCCCATAAAAACGTAAGTTAGCCTAAGTTCATATTTGCAATAAGTGCGGCTTTCAAAGGCTTCTGGACCTGTCTCTGAAGCAATTTGTTGTTGCTTTTGTTTCTTAATATTATTTTCTTACATTTGTATCCCATCACGGAACACAAGGTGGCATAAGAGTGGTCACCTATGACCAGGCCCAAACCTTCTTAGCTTCATGAATCCAAAAATACCCATCACTGATATTTTGCAGGCAATGCAGAGCTCCTTGGGAAAACATAAGATTTGCCCTTCCTTTAACCAGCAGGTGCAGACTATTGTATTGCACATTTGTCTATGAGTTACAGACTTCTGCCTTCCCTGAGGGCAATTTTTGTTCTTAAAGCAGGCAGAACCCACAAGTTTCTCTCTTGTTTATGACTAGTGCTGTGAATTAAGATGTAAGTTCATATACCTCTTTCCTCACCCTCTCTCTCCTCGCTTGCAAATGTGACAAGAGCAGAGTACTGCCAATTTCCTGCTTGCTTTGTGTGTGTACCCATGACTAAAAATGCAGAAACAGCGTAAGAGGGACTGATGGGAGGAGACACTCTACCCACGCTTGGAGACCCTCAGGGGCAATCGCAAACTTGGTGTAGCCCTGGCCTGGTGCACTTCTGGAAATCGTGTAACCTGCAACTAATGGCATTCTGAGCCAGGATTGTATGGGAAGCGAGAGAAAGGGCGGGGCACCAGTGAGTGCACAGATCAAGCAATTCTAACATGCTAGATTTTGTCAGCTGATTCCGCTGTGCCCAAACGGGAGTCTGATGTACTAAGAAGGGTGTTTGCTAGGTGGCTTAGGAAGCTGCTCTTGTGAGTCAGGTCTACTTAGTTCAGTACTGTTTACACTGACTGGCAGCATGGCTCTCCAGGGTTTCAGGCAGGGCGTAACTTCTGCAAGTGCTACCTGGATTTGCGAGGGATTGAACCTGCAACCTCGTATGCTCAGCCAGGTAGCTACAGCCCAATGACACAAATTCGCATATGCTACTACAAAGTACCGCCTCTGAACAAATTAAAAAGAGGGCAATTGCCTGGAGTCTTACCAACACTATACTTTACAGCATTCCCAGCTTCCCTGTAAGCAAAGTTTTTTTTTGGTTTTGTGTGTGTGTTTTTTAAAGGAAAAGGGGAAATTTTTTGGGAGGCACCCTCTAGCATTGCCTCTGGAGCCAACACTTAATGGACAGGACCCTCTCACTGAATATGAAGTTGGTGGCCTGGAAATTGAGCAAGTGGGAACACAATGTGGCTTAGTGGCAAATGCCCTTCCTATTCAGGGGACTTCACCTTCACACCTCCCATTTTCTATGCAGAAAAGGCCCTCGAGCTGTTAAGATACAAACCATCAGCCCCTTCCTTCCCTTTCAAGCCCTGTCCTGTGGGGGTAGGATGCAACCAAGATGCTCCTTCAATTGGTAGCCAACTGCCAGGGATGCAGTTGCCATGGGAATGCTTCCAGAGCCCAGTTGCTAGGCGATGGAATTCCTTGTAATGTAAGAGGGTTGAATGTTTCAGAGGCTGAACAGGGCAGACCTGCAGAGGCTGAGATGGAGCACGTATACAACTGCAGGCTTGTGAGTAGGGGAAAGAGGGTCTTCCAGAAGGAAATTCAACCTTGTTATTATCAGATAAGTGAATACACACACACACACACAGATATGGTGAGTGGTCACTTGAATTCAACTTGCTTCTGAGCCCAAATATATATATTTGTTCAAGTCTGAGAAGGAAGGAATGTAGATTTAGGAAACCCAAGCACCATCATTGTTGTTCAACATCTTTATAAATGACTTGGATGAAGGTATTGAGAGGATGCTAATCAAATCTGCCGATGATGCCAAACTGGGACAGGATTGAATCAGGATTCAATATGGCCTTAACAAAGTAACAAATTTAATTTTAATAGGGACAAATGTCAGGTTCTACACTTGGGCAAGAACAACCAGCTGCAAAAAATATAAAATGGGGGACACCTGGAATGCCAGTTGTACGTGAAAAGGATCTAGGGGCCTTAGTAGACTGCTTAACATGTGTCAACAGCGTGATACCGCAGGAATAAAAGCTAATGCTATTCTAAGCTGCATCAACAGGAGGATACTGTTCCGATCAAGAGAAGTCATCGTCCTACTCTATTCTGCTTTGGTCAGACCACACCTGTCCTGTTTCCAGCTCTGGGTACCACAATTTAAGGATATTGACAAATTGGAACATGTGCAGAGGAGGTTGACCAAGATGATAAAGGGTCTGGAGACCAAGTCTTATGAATTCCACATGGTAGGGTACATATAGACAAAAGTACCCGTTATTCCAGATTAATTCAACTGAGTGACCACTACACTAATTGGTTGTGTATAGAATAATGATGTTAATATGTTTCAGGAACTCCACCCCACATGTATACATGACTTGAAAGGAGTCAGAAATCCTTTAACCTCCCTGTATGTGTATAAAATGGGGCAACTGATGTGTTAATCAGTTATCCAGACATTAAAAAAAAAACTTTAGGATCTTGTCCCATGGGAACCTGGGTTGGATAAGATCTCAATGCCTTGACCGCATTCCCTTTCAAAACCCCAAAGAGACAGAATACTTTTTTTTTTTAATAGTCAACATTTTTATTAAAAGATTTCTCACCCCACCCCAAAATCTCTCCTACTGGTAGCCCTCTAGAGAGCAACCAGTTCCATCTTTGTGTTCTCTTTCCAGTTTTTGCTCTCCCAAGTAAGATTCAAGATCACCCACCCCGTTCCTGTTTGTTTTTAAAAAGTGTTTTATTTTCTAATACATTCCATAGGACACATATGTCTAAGTTCCCCCCCCCCGCCAACATTTTTTCTTCATATATAAAAAAAGACATACACACATACATACACACACTCACATTAGTTTTTAATCACCCACACAGAGGGAGACAGGGGAAAAAACTGGGGAGGGGGAGGGGAGGAAAGCGCAAAAAGAGAAAAGAAAAAGACTGGAAGAGGTAAACTGTACATGGGGAAAGTTATGGCACCAAAAAACAGAATTTTTTTTAAAGCAAAAGGATTAATTATTATAATACATCAAGCCCCTCCAGCCCACCCAAAACCCCATTTCCCAATCCCAGGCAGGCAGAAATCACTAACTGAACACCTTGAAGTAACAAAAGATCCCATTCAGTTCTCCCCTCCCACCCACCCCCAACCCCTCTGGTTTAAAACAGTGGCCTTGTTCAATCACAAAATTAGCTTGAGGAACTTGAAGAGGGTTCTGGGAGAAGTCTGAGAAGTTTAGATAGGATAATTTTATGGTTGTAGCCAAACCAGTGCCCTTGGGATTGGGTGTGTGGGAGGGGGACAGGTGTAGGCAGCAGCGTTTGGTAAGGAAGGGGGGGAGGGGGATTTTAATAGGGTTGTGTGTCGTAAAGGACAAGACATACTTCAGCTGCTTACAATGAAAAAAATGATTCAGTTCCTGGCCAAAATATGAGGGCGGGAGGCGGGAATTTAACAAACTACAATGTCTTCCACAGATAAAGAAGGACTACACCACATTTCCCGCCAACAGATGGAAAATTTCTACTTCAAGATCTTCCCTGTCTCATTTTACTCCTTGCGAGAATTCTGTAACCCATTTCTGCTTTCCAGGAACATGCGGCTCTCCTTCGCTTCCACACACAACCCTTCGGACTTTCCATCCCTCACTAGTGAGAAATGGAAGTTTCCCCTGGTCTCTAGGAGGGATTTGTGAGATGTGGAAGTTTTGTTTCACGTTTCAAAGAAAGCTTGGATTTCCTCAGTCTTCCCGAAAAAAGGGGTTTATGTGGCTCCTTTTGTAGAGTCAATGTAATGCCAACACTGCTGGCTGATCCTTGGGCTTAATTCACACAAACAGCTGGTAGAACTTCCTATACTGTTCCACTTCAGAGAGCCAACATGGCCAAATGATTCCAGATGGGAAACAAGAAACAGCTATGCATTTAACAAAGCTAGTGTGCCGGGAGGAGGCTACCCTAGAGATATCTTCCCAGCTTCCAATTTTCACATCAGCAGCAGGGGTATTTTTTTAAAATATGGGTTCAAATGGTACAGTTTGATCACAGCTCTTCACCTGCTGTGGCCAAGAATCTAGTATTCCTCCCTACATGGTGAAAACTTTGAGAGATGGTTCAGAACAAAACAAAAAGGGGGAGACCAACCTCTGAAAGCTGACTTCGCACAAGAGTTATCAAACATGATTTCAACATGATGCCGCCGCCCCTCCCAATTGGGCCCCCAACTCAGAAGAGCTTTGAACATGCAAAATGTCCCCCCCCCTTTATGTCTCCTTTAGCTGGTCAGAGTTGAAACAGACCACTTGCAAAACTCCCCTCCCTCTTAGCTGGGCAAACCAACCTGGCGGCTTCATGTCGACTGGTGGGATATGTTGGTCTGACTCAGATAAATTATCGCTCTAGCAGAACTAGGGGCCCATTTTCCACCAGAGGTTTGGTTCTTAAGTACAGGAGGAGGAGAGGGCAACTGGCCACAGATATATAGTTTGCCGATTCTGACAGGCTGACCCTGATCCCAAACCCTGGGTAGCCGGCCTTGGGGTTTGTTCATACTGGGTATTCTGTAACCAAGTAAGTTTTTTTCCAGGGGGTAGGAACAGTTCTGGGGGTGGTGAGAATGTATAGGAAGGAGATGGGTTGAAGGTGGCTTCTGAAACGACAGGTGTCCTTCGTTCTGCTGGGTGCTCAGATTCTGCAGCCGATCTCCTGCATGCAAATACGAACTCAGGGCTGCAGATCTGGCGAGTCTAAACTGGGCAGGTGGGGTGTATGGGAGCGATGTTGAGAAGTGTCTGGAGGACAGCAGGTATGACAGGAGGCGAATTTGTAGGGGGGCACGGTGGTTTCTGGGGGGAAGAGGTGGCTTAAGGAAGCAACTGGGTGCAACGGAAGCAAGTGACCTTCCGATGCCCTCGGCCAGAGAGGGAGCCTGACCTTCCAGAGGTTTTGGCTGGGCCAGGAAACTAAATTTAATGCTCAGGACCGGATGGCAGAGGAAGGCCTGCCATTCAAAGTCCCTCTGGATGGCAAGAGTGGTGGGGCGGTTTTTCCTTCAGAGGGGGGGGGGGGAGAGATGTAATCAATGTGGGTAAGGTGGTGAGTATTAACACAAAAACACATCCCTGGGCTGGCATGGGCTAAAATCCGCGTCTCAAAACAGACATTTGGGGCGGGTATGTAGAGGGCACCGTTTAAAATCTACATTCTGGTTCATGACAGGAACGCGAGGCCTGGTTCCGGAACCTCTTTCCCCGCTCCATCCCATGGGACTAGCCTGGCGCCGAGTCAGGAGGAGCTGGAGGAGGCCGCCTCTGTGAGAAATGGGGCGATGCAGATAAAGAGCCCAGAGCAGCTTGCAATTTACATTTCCTTCTCCAGCCACAGACTGTGGTGAGGTAAGGAAGGTTCTGGGAGCGGAGAACGGTCCAGAAACAATGGATTTCGGTTATGGTCGCCTGTGAACCCGGGCAGGATCAGAAGCCATTGCCCACGCCTCAGGAAGGAGGCAAAGTTCTTTCACTGTCAATCTGGCAATTCTATGCATGCACCGATCGGCCGCTACCAATGGCAATCCAGGGTTCTCCCAAAATCCACGCCCAGTAATGTAATTTCTCTCTCTCTCACTGCCTGAACTGATTGAAAGGAACCATGACGCAGGAGACACAGAACAGGCTCTCCTGAGCACATCAGCTCTGAATGCAGCACGTGGGGCAAGCTATGGATGCACAATCAATAATTCTGGATTTGCTGCGATGTGGGGGGCCTTTCTCCCCACCCGCCCCTCGTCCTGGGAATATTCAGCCACATCCTGAAGACACAATTTAGTCTCCGCTGCTGGGGCACCGCTCTCTGCCTCTCTTCATCTACAGATTGTGGCAACGCTGGGGGAAGCGGCTGACAACCACCAGGGACGCAAAAAACCGATTGCCAACGTCACGTTCAGAAGCTTCGGTGTCTCCATCCATTTGGCAGGGGATAGGAAACCACGATCTGAGGAGGAGGCCCCAGCCATGCTCCAGAGGGCATGAGTGCAACCTTCCGCCGCACAGTCCAATCTTCTGTGTCTCTGCGCTTGCAAGGTGGGTGGCAAGTCAAAGGCCACAGATGATGACTGAGGAGCCTTCACACTGCGGTTCGGTTTCTCCCAGTTCTAGCTTGCTGAGCCCCGGCAAACATGCCGCCCCCCCTGCCTCCTCCTCCCCTCCTCCTTTCCACCAGCCAATTCCCCCGTCTCCCTCCAGCAAAGTTTCCCTGTTCTCTCCCCATCGCCTCACGAGTAGGAGAAGTGCGACCCGTTGAGGATGTGGGAGGTGACGCTGGCCGAGCGGCTGATGCCCTGGTCCGACTGGCCTCCAGAAGCTGTGCGCCGCAGCGGCTGGGGGCTGTTCCTCAGCATGACCACATTGGAGCGGCCCCCAGGGGCGGATGACGTGGAGGAAGAGGAGGAGGAAGGGGAGGAGGAAGGAGGGTGGAGCCAAGCCGAAGGGGGCGGGGCAAGCATGGGAGGCTGCCGCCACGCGTGGGGGGCTCCGGCTGTGTTCTGGACACCGTGGCTCCAGTGGGAGCCGCTGCGGGGGACGGGGCGGGACGGCCAGGGCTGAGGGGGGGCAGTGTAGCCTTGGTTGAAGGCTTCAGCTGGAATGCCTGTGAGCGCCATGTTGCTGAAGCCCAGGCGCATGCTCTCAGAGTCGAAGGCTTCAATCTCCCGGGCTTGGCGCTCCAAGAGGCTCCGGATGCGGTCGGATCGCTCATTCTGCAAGGCCAACATCTCCTCCTCAATCTAGAGGGTGACAAAGGCAAAAATTTAAAATAAACACACACACATACACACACAGAGTTTAGAAGGGAGATGGGGAGCCGACGGCCATGCAGGTTGTTGCCGGACTATGGCTTCCATGCTAGCAGCTTACAACCCTTAGCACACAGCAAGCATTTTGGCAATTTCTTTTGTAAGTCTCTGCCATACTGTTAGCATGGCAGCTGCCAGAAGAGCTCTCTGAGCAAATGCTCCGAATGCGATCCGATGCCTGCTGCATCCGAAGTAGACCCCAGTGAGCTCAATGGAGATTGCTCTCCAGTAAGCGTGTATAAGATCGACTTCCTTGCCAGTCCTCTAAGGCTGCAAAGTCTGTGGTCAGAAGTACCTGGGAGGTAGGTTGTATAATAATGGGAACACAGCTTGCTTTAAAAAAAAAAAGTTGTATAAATATTGCTATTGTGACAGTGGGGTTGGACTTCCCAGTTAGCTACAGAAAATGGCTACTGAGGCTTAGAGAAGCAACAGCAGGGACACCGGGGTTTGGTTAAGGAGGAGAGCATTAACCCAGGATGGGACAAACCGGGTCTAAAAACCAGGGGTGAGGAAATCAGACACTGCTGGACTCTGATCCTTCCTGGCCACTGTGCATGCTGGCTGTAGTTGTTGGGAGTCCAAAAGCATCTGCAGGGCTGCAGAAGCCTCATCCTCGCTGAGGAGCCTTATGGCTGGCTAGGGTTGGGTGATACATCGTCCAAAACTGGTTGAAGTGAAATCAGTTTCATAATTTTTGACTTGGCAATATTTTGCAAATTATGATGTGCGCGTGTGTGCGCATGCTATGCAAAAATCACAATGCTGGGAAAAACCGTGAGGCGAGCCAACGTATCTACATAGTTCCACCCTTATTTCAGACATTGTGATATATCTGTATATTGCAAAGTGGTATATTGTGGTGTTGAAAACCAGATTATCACCTAGCCCTACCGCCGGCCACCACCAGACCCTTCGGTCTAACCTACGCAGGAGGATCCCGATATTTCATCTCTTTCTAATGAACGTGTAATGGGCTTTCGACTGTAGCTCTCGGTCCCTCTCCATTATTCACCTTACAGCAAACCCATCAAGTCAGCCCTTCCCCAAGCTTTTAAGGAGGGCTGACTTGCATCGCAATCAATACGAAAGCTGTTTAAACCATCATGGCTCTCCCTTTCCCAGAGTGCACTTTCACGAGGAGCTCCGGGGATTCCATTAACAAAGCCCAGAGCAGTTCACGCAAGAACTCCTGTTCTCTTTTGTGGGTGGGGGAGAGAGAGAGAAATAGAGAAGGCAGCCGTGAGGGCTTTAAATTCCAATTAAAAGTTTTGGTGCAAGGTGGCCTCAGAAGGATGGATGCCTTTTGGGATCGTGAGTTAGTATTTTAGGAGCTTGGAACCAGGGGAAAACTAACACTTCTAGCCATCTGGGTGAGACAGGCAAGAGGGGAGAGGCGTGTAGGTCTGAGAGGTTGGTGCCGTGTGTTAAGGAACCAAGACCGTGGGTTTTCCAAGAGGAGGAGGAGGAAGGAAGGCTGTTTGCACGTACTCTTTGCTCCAGCAGTGCCCGGCGGATGGATACCCTCTGCTCAAGCTCCTTGATCTCCCTTTCATGCTGCGCCTCGGTGTGGATCTTGATTTTGCTCTGATAGGCATTGAGCAGCTCCAGCTCTTGCTGCAGCTGCATCCGCAGGACCTGGTATTCTGCCTCCTGCGTTTCATCCAACCGCAGCTGGGGGGGGGGGGAAAGGAAGAGATAAGGAAGGGGCACACAGCAGGCTCAGGGCTGACCTAGGGAGAGGGTAGCTGTTTCTGGAGAGAAAGGCTGATGCTCTTCACCCAACACGGCCACAAGGCCTCTCCCACAGTTGTTGCAGCAGCAGCAGCAACTTCTGAAGCAGGGCTTAGACACATTTGGCTCTGTCCCTGAACAGTAAAAAATAAAATAATAATCCGGTCCCCCACCCTGCTTTGTAATGCTATCACGGGGGAGGACCCATTGGAACCAGGTTGTTAACTGTTATTGTTATTTAGATAATCAATATACTGTTTTTTATCCAAGGACCACAGGGCAGTTCATAGATCAAAATGGAGCTTTTGCGTGGCAGGTTGGTAAGAGCTACATTAACAAGGGGGTGGGGTGGAGAATCAATAGGTGAAGAAGAGCCTTCTCACTTCTAAAGAGAAGCAACACCTGTGGGACTTCTGCCTAGCACATGTGAGAGTCACATGAGACACAGCTGGAAAAAGGGGGCACACCTTATTGTTGCATAACAAGTGGCAGATTGATCCTTGGGCCCTTTGTACTCAAGAGGTCAAACTCCACCTCGGCCGCCACCACTCTCACTAGGTAGCTTTGGTTAAGTGGGTCTCCATCAGCCTCAGTAAATAAAAAACTAAGATCGACCAACCTCAAAAGGATGCTTTTGAGTGAGGAAGAGATACCGAGATGGTGAGGCACCACCAGGAGCATTGTATGACCTAGGACACATCCGTACTACAAACTCAAGTGTTTTAGCGATCCATCCCTCTTCTCATGGAACCCTGGGAATTGTAGTTTGGCAAGGGTGAGCTTGAGCTCTTAGAATGCTTCCGACATCCCTCACCAAACTCTTCTTCCCAGGATTTTTTTTTGGTGGGGTTGAAGGAAGCATGACAGTTAAGTGGCCTAAAACCAACACCATCTTTTAGGATAGGTGGGCTTCCTCACTATGAGCTAGAGCTGCATAAACTGCACCAAGGGAGCCCAAATGCTGTGCCCTCCACAAAGTACAGTCAAACCTTGGTTCCCAAACGGGTTAGTTGCGAAACAAATCGGCTCCTGAACACCGCAAACCCGGAAGCAAGTGTTCTGGTTTGTGAACGTTTTTCGGAAGCCGAACATACGACGTGGCTTCCGCTTGAGTGCAGGAGGTTCCTGCAGCCAACTGGAAGCCGTGCCTTGGTTTTCAAATGGTTTCGGGAGTCGAACGGACTCCCAGAACGGATTAAGTTCGAGAACCAAGGTACCACTGTAGTTGGAACAAGTTGATTCACCCGGAAGGGCTCTATTTGCAAAATACTCTCACAGATTGGAATGAAGGTAACAAGAATGGGGGATACTCTCACTGGAAGGGCACGAAACTCAAGTTTTGCTGCTTGATTTTTAAGAGCGTAATGACAACACAACTCTCCCCTCACTGATGGAGAAAGGGGTCAGTTCCCTCCTTCTCCCCGGGGGCAGGGGGTCATAGTGGGGATACCTACGGCCTGGGTGGAGAGCATTTCATTGATGCTGTGGTCGTACTGCTCAGCTAGGATGGCCAGCTTGCGGGTCTGCTCGTCCTTCAGGCGCTTGAGGATGCCTTTGTGCTCGCTCTTCGGAGTGGTCTCCAAGAGGTGGTTGCGGAGGGCCTTGTATTGTCGTGTCTGGATCTTGCAGGTGTCCTGGAACTGCTTTTTAATTTGCAGCTCCTTGGACTGGGGTAGGAGGAAGAGAAAGGAGGAGAACAGGGGAGAAGAACCGAAAAGAAAAGGCAAGCCCAAGCAACCAAAGGAGGGAGGGGAAGAATGGTGAACACAGGATGAGATTGTGAAAGAAAAAAAGGGATGGAGAGACAGGCAGGGAGAGAGAGAGAGAGAGAGAGAGAGACAGGAGCACGTGTTAGACAAACAACTCCCACCAGTAGGGTTTTGGTGGGGAGACCCTGTCCTTCATTTAACCAAGCGACAATTCCCACCGAAGGCAAAGCCACTTAAATGTGATGTGTTTCCTAGAGGCTCCCATGCAGAATGTCCCAGGTTCAGTCTCTCTGGCACCTACAGTTAAAGGATCTATATGGTGAGGATGCACTAGGCCCAAGCCTGCAGAGCCAAGAGAATGCCAGCCAAGAATATGCAGCACTCAGCTGGGCAGACCGGCAGCCTGACTTGGAATCGGGCAGCTTCATATATTCAACATAGGAGAAAGGCAGGACATAAGGGGAATTATCGGTGATTATGACAAAGCAGCAGACCTGGTGCGACTAATTTCCAAGTAGGACCATGCTGAGAGTTGGCTGAAGGGTCAGCAGCCTTGGCTCTGTTCACTCCCGTTCTAGTATGAGCCCCAACACTGGCAAAAGGGCTTTTCAACCCCCCACTCCACCCCCAAGTCAAATATTGACTAAGTTCGAATTCTCGCCTTACACTCTTCAAGGTCCTAGCTGCTTGCGTCTTGGGCTCACACCCACAACCGAGATGCTCAGGGGGAGAACTTTGGAAGCTGAGCCTCTGCTGCTGTTCACACAAAGTAAGGAAGGGGTGTACCTCTGAGAGTGTGTGTGCATGTGTGTATTTTCTCCTGTGGCTGCACTAGGGAACAGGCTGAGCCTTCCGATCCCACAAGTAGCCTAGTCCTGTGCTAAAAAGACACAAACACACTCCACACAAGGTAAGTCCAGCAACCAAATTAGTGTTTAACTGAAAGGCAGGGTATATAGATTTTTTTTTAAATTGTTCAAAACCCACCCCATTTTTGTCTCCAGCATTTGTTTTACTGAATGGTCACTGTACACCAGGCAACTCTTTTCAGAGCTGTCCTTTATCTGAGACTCTCATTGGGATGCCTTCCAGTTGATCCCATTTGGGTTAGTGAGTGGGGAAGACCTCAAACCCCACCACCCCTTTGAAAAAGATACCTCTTCTCTGCCCTCTCCTTATCTAAGCAGTGTTCAGGTTATTTAAGGAACGCACTGGGGCTGGGGAGAATGTATGGGGTGCACCACAAACATTTAAAACTTCCCAGTTAGGAGCCAGAGGTTGGGAGAAAGCTAAGTTGAGTTTCTATTTCTGTGCCGCCACCTGGTTAGGAGGTGGTCTACAAAAATGTTATCATCAAACACACAGAGCGAATACCAAAGTACCTTGTGTAACGAATGGGATCAATGAGGGCGGACACCTTACATGGGCGCCAGGAATGGGCAGGCAGTGGCAGCGTGGGGAGGATGGGAGGCAACTCTTATGCCTCAGAAGGAAAACTGAGCCTCACAGCTGGGGGGTCAGGGAGGAAGATGCTTAAAGATTAAGCAGAAGGATGCTTTTTGAACTGAGACTAATGTAAGGCAGGTGGAACACGCACACTTTTGTCACTGCCGTGGCTGACCTCTGGGAAGCCTCTGGGAGAGGGGACCTTTGTCATATGATGCAGCAGGAACCCACCTCAAAGCTGTGGGTCTGTGTTTATTTTGGAGCCCACGTGTTATTTCTGCATGGAAGCTGTGTGCACAATTATTCCGTGGTACTCCAGATCGCAGAGAATAAAGGCTGGCACAAGTCAAGCCGCCCCCCCCCCCCCAATGTATTCACACAGGGCACAAACCACCAGGAAGAATTCTAGAATGATCCTCACAGAGATGTTCCCAGAGGGTTGTACTACATGCAAAAAAGCAGCCTCCCAAAGCAACCTCCCAAATGGTACCCCAAAACCGATTGCCTGAGGCAGCTGCCTCACCCAGATGCACATTTTCATGACTCAAATGTATTGCTTTCCAATGTCCCTTAGAAACAAGTGCATCAGATACCAAGCTGATTGGGCTGTTGTTCATTTTGGGCGGTGGGGGTTGCAGGAGCAGTTCCACTTTTGAATATATAGCAGGAAATGATGTAAAACAGGCAGGCTAATAAAATTGCCCAGATTCATTCCCCCCTCGTCTCCTTGAGTATTCTAAATAATTTCAGGAACATTCCCACCACCCCTGAGTGTAGAAAGTTATGGGCAGTTACAGCTTCTCAAAATTATTGGTAATAGTGGGGTGAAGAAGGAAATGCATAGATCCCCTCCGATTTAGGTTTTGAATAATACTCCAAACTTTTACAAACACATGGTGCAAAATTTCAGGGAGAGGGAAGCTTAAATAGAAGGTGTTTGGGGGCAACAGAGGTGTGAAAACAGACTCGTAGCCCAGCTCCTAAGCTTAAAGTGCCTCATTTTATTATTTTTAAAAATTGAGAAATAAATAAAACCAAACTCAAAACTCACAATGCAGAGGTGGTGAAGTGTGGTGCAGAATTCTTTTTATTTTTCCTTCAAAGTTTCACATGCATCCACAACAGGGAAGGGAGAAATAAATAAACCACAGATGAATACCTTCCCCGCACAAAATGGGAGAAATAAATAAAAAATATTTAACAGAGGGGAAAAAATGCAAGGAGGATAAGGGGGAAACCACAGCTCAAACGCACACACACAAAATAGGAAGAAATACAAGTACACTATTAAAATGGACAAAACAGAATTTGGATTAATGAAAATAAGTCTGGCCAAAAAATGGAGGAATGCTAAAAAATAAATCCATGATTTGAACAAAATTGGAAATAAATAAAAAAGACCACAGATGAACCAAAAAAGGGAGAAACACAGGACAAGCACTTGATGTACAAAATGGGACCAAAACTAGATAGATAAATGCAGAATTAAGACAAAGTTGGGGATAATCTCAACTTGGTTTTTTTGTTTGTTTAGTTTTTTTAAAGGCTGTAGTAACAGAATCAGACCACAAGCTGGGGAAAATATGTAAAAATGCACAAAGGAAACAAATTAAAAATGAGGCACCAATTAAACTAGAACTGTAGGCTGTTAGTTACAAAATGATTTAACAGCATAAAACACGGTTGGTGTGTCATGGGAATGTGAAAAATCCTTGCTTTGTCTGGGTATCTAAATTTACTTACTAGCTGTAAAAACAAACGACAAAAATGGGATTTACTCTCAGGATTACTCTCTAAAGACATTCAAGCTCAACCACCCCAGTTTGGCTTTTAATTTTTTTTTTTTTAATTTAGTGCCTATTTGGCTGCCAAAGATCGACTTTTAAATAAGTCATTTTTTTTCTCCAAAAACAAAGAAACCACATCTATCAGCAAAGCTCTTCATATATGAACTTGATTGAGATATTGCAGCATCTGGGTGATTACCAGAGTAGAGCATCCTTTCCCAACTTTGTGCTCCCCAGATGTTTAGGGCCCATCAGCCCAGCCAGCATGGCCTGGAGTTGTAGTCCAAAACATCTGGTGGGCACAAGGCTGGGATAGAGAGTTAAAATAGGCAAGGTAATCTTTTTTTAAAAAATGACACGAGTAAATCACTGCAAGACTACGGGAGCTTCTGCGTTACCCGGAATTCTTCAACATGGTTGTTACTTGTGCTACAAAAGGCAAGCATCTCATCCAGGTGTGAAAGGGCCAGGCACTCTGATGCCATTGCCACAGCTCAAGCTGTGGGTGACTGAGGACAGAGATCCCAGAGTAATGGGGACATTCAGATCCTGGGGTAGGAAAGGTGAAACAGCTGGCTCCCTGGGAAAGGGGAGAGCTTGAGGCACTGCTATCCCTAGAATGGTCCCTGTGCTTCAACAAGTTTCACAGAGCCAACAAAAAGGTTGGTTCACCACCTGAAAAACTACCAGCTATCCCAGCATTTGGGGAGGTGCTCAATGGCAAATTTAACTTTTCCTTTCTTACGTAGGTCCACTAAAGCAAACTGGTTAAAACCCTAACCATTACTTCAAAGTCCTGGCTTGTGGCATTTGAAGATTTCTTTTAAAAGGGCAAGAGAGAGAGAGAGAGAGAGAGAGAGAGAGAGAGAGAGAACTGCTTGATTGGCCCATTGTGCTTTCAAATGAAAAACCTGTAGCAATAAGTTGGATTAAAAAAAAAATTCTCCCGTTTTCAGTCTTTTTTTTATAAAAAAATCTCACATTAGCTCTTTGTCCCTCCCCACAAAAACTGATTTTATATAAAACTTAGCCAAAAAAAATCACAAACATACACAAACATAAAATTAAAAGTCAGCTTGAAATATGTACATTCAAGTAAAAAAAAATTGAAGTGAAGGGAGGTTGTTACAATTAGGGTGGAAAATGATAAATAGATATATATATTTGTAGAATGGTGGAAATATATATATTAACGGCGAAAGAATCACCTAAAATTAGTTAAGCCCTTAGAAGCTGGGAGGAGTCTGATTTCTTGAAACAAGTACACCCCTTTAGGTTCACAAGTTTCCAGATCAATTGAAACAAGGTTCAGTGGGGGAGAGGGAGGGAGAATGATAAAATTTAAGGCGATATGGAAACTGACCATTTCAGGAGCTGATAATGAACAGAAGCCCGTTTATTTTGATGACTGTATATTCAGCCCCAACACCCGCTACCTTCTTTGGGGGTCGTATGTTTGAAGGAAATGGAGGACCGTACTTATCTCCTCATTGTTCAAAGTAGGTTAAAGATGGAAACGAGTGCCTGGACTTTTAAAAAAGAGGTTACTGGAAAATGGTTGTAAGAGTGGAGTATTCTGCAAACTGCAGCCCCCTGCCCCCTTGGCAAACTCCTCTTTTCCTTGGGGCACACTGAACAGGACCTTTCGACTTCAGACACTAGCACACATGCACCTCACACCTCAGTTATAAGGGGCTTGGAAATCTCTTCAGCTTAACCCACATCTCCACATCTTCTCCCAGCTGGCTGGAACGGGCGCCAAAAAGTACCCAACCCACCCAAACAGCCAGCTCAAAAGGGCGTCATCAGGTGATTCTTTCCTCGTTAGGGTAATGAACACTCAACAACGCTCCACCCCGCCCCCATTGTGTAAAACAATAAGGAGCTAGCACAAACTTCTGGTCCTCCCGCAACTTCAAAACTCCTTTTATCAAAGGCTCAGAGGGGTCCCTGGCCTTAAGACATTAAATTCTCTCCCCTTGCTGTTGGGTTCTCTATACCAATACCACAACACTGGATGGAAAGTAGTAGGTTTTCAGAGTAAATACTGTCACTTGCTCTGCCGTAAGTCCAGAGACTGGCCAACCTCCCAGAATTCTGAGTGGGAGACCAGAGGACCAGGATGCCAGAATCCCACTGGAATGGGCTGTTTCACCATTTTAGAACAGGATGTGGAGCCCTCCAAGGGCTCCCTATCTCCAGGGTCTCCTGGCAGGCTGGCTTCCTTGCACACTTCTCCTCCTACTAATGCGCCTCACTGACCCTACGGAATGCCCCCGGGGCCTGGCTGTCAGGCGGGGAATGCGGGAAGGCCTTTCCTCTCGCAAGACATGCAGTCCCTTGAGGCAATGCAGGGCTGAAGGAGGCAGCTGAGCACAAATCACCTCCGTGAGGATCTTGTTGATGCTGCAAATCGGCTTGGCAAGAAGGGCCGCAGCCTTGCGGTGCCAGGGCAGGGATGGCTGGCGCTGGCGGGACAGCACCGGGATGCGGCTGCGGAAGCCGCCTTTGTTGGTTTTGGGGAAGAGGCGGAACAGCCCCTGCTCGGTGACCAACCCCAGGCGCTGGAGGATGCGGAAAGCTGGGCGTGGGAGACGGAGCAGGGCCAGGAGCCAGAAGCGGCGGGCGCGGCGGGGGAATCCCCTCAGGCTGTGGCGTGCGAGTGCCCCCAAGAGGTAAAAGGGCAGGAAAAGCCAGGGAGAAGCTAACAGGTAGGAAGCCAGGAGGATGACAGGAACGTACAGGCGCTCCCTACTGGCACTCAGCCCCACCACACCCACTGCCCCCGCCATCTTGGCCAGGAGGAGAAAGGACGCTCCAGAAAGGAGGAAGACAGAGTGCAACAAGGTGTACGTAACCCCCAGGCCCACTAGAGCCCCTTCGAGGGCCAGGAGGATATCCTGAAACCCGCCACCCTGCGCCCACAGTGCAGCGAGGAGCAGCAAGAGAGTTGGCGCACATGGGTAGGCAGAGACTAACAGTGCCAAGACCACGCAGAGAGCATGGGGCAGCATGGCGGCCACGGGAGGTGGGACAGGGCGGGCTTTGCTGCTGGCCTGCTGGCTGTAGGGGTCTTCAGGGGCTGGGCAGCCATCTCCTGGGCCTCGCAGGGCCCCCTCTTCTAGGACAGTGGGTAAGGCATGAGGGTATAAATTGCCTTCACATGTGAATGGATCCAGCTTATCAGCCTCTTGCCCATCAGGCTCTGGAATGCCTGGCCGCCCCCGAATGGACAACAGAACCCCAGAGCCCTCTCCAAAGTGATCCCGCATTCCAAAAAACCTCTGGCTTACTTCTAGATCAGCAACTCCCTCTGCACAGTGTTCTTGCTGTTTCAAGCTTGTTTCACTGAAATCTGGAACCCAACCTTCTTTTCTGTCTGGATCTAGGACTTCCTCGTCCTTCCCATTGAGCCAAAGACACTCCTGTCTCTGCTCTAAAGCTGCAGCTTCCTGCCCATCTGGAATTTCACTTGCCAGGCATTGCCAATCAGGCTTCACACCCCCAGGACGCTTTGATTCAGGCACCAAGGCCTCCAAACCCTGCTCATCCAGATCTCCAACCCCCTTTTGCGACCAGTCCTGTACAAGATCCCCAATATGCACTGCATCCAGTTCTAGATCCTCCTCCTCCTCCAGGCCATACTCTAAAACCACATGCCCATGGCAGTCTAGCTCTGGCTCCAGAACCCCCATTTCATGGCTACACTTCCCTAAAAGGTTGGGACATTTTATTCCTGTGTCTACAACAACACCCTGAGTTGGCTCCAGAACCTCTCCAATAGGTTTGCATCGGCCTAGATCATCATGACAAGGGCTACCAGACTCCGAAACAGCCGATTCACGTCCTCTTGAGTCTAGTGGCCCAAAGTGTGCACATTTAGATTCTGCATCTGCCAGGCATTTCTGAACCCTGGCTGCACAGTCACAGAGACCAGGCTCACACAAGTGGTCCTGCACAGGCTCTAGACTTCCGTCCTCATTTGTGTCCATTTCCACAACCCCCGGGTGCCCCTGCCCTGGCTCCAGACCCCTTGCATCCTGCCCGTCAGGGCACCACTGGCAGCAAGGCGGGGTGTAGGGAGCACCTACTTTGAGGCTCTTAGGCTGCTGCCGGACCTCCATGGCGTGTTTCTGGCGCAGCTCCTGCTCCCGGCGCTTGTTGTACTCCAGCTGGTTGGAGAGCTCTGTTTGGTGCTGCAGGCGGGTGAGCTCTGTGCGGGTGCGCTGGACGGTGTGCAGGTGCCGGAACTCCAGTTCCTGCGTGGATTCGTGCTGGCGCAGAAGCATGGCGCACTCCAGGTCCTTCTGGGTCTGCTTTTTGTTCAGCTCCTGAGGGAGGAAGCAAGGGAAAGGCGTTAGAACTGCACCTCCCATGGAGACTTGCTTCTTCCTGGCATCAAGGCTCTTAAAAGGGTCAGCATTCTTTCTTATGGCCGCATTCTTCTCCCTAGGGCCTGAGAATAACAATTGTCTCATTCCCCCTTGTTCTAATGTAAGGGCTGCAGGCACTCTCCCTCCAAGCCTATGAAAACACAGAATTTGGGACTGGAGGCAAAAGCCAGCATCTTGAGCAACACCCAGCTCTCTTCCAATTTAAAGAACACTATTTTCTAGCAAAGCTTCCAGATGATGCTAGAATGCAGGTGTTAGTGGTTAGGCTCTATGATTAGTATAAACAGGAGATGTTCAGCAAATAGTTTATAATGGTTTATATAAGGAGGTTTATGAAGGTTTTGCAGAATTTTGCATGTATGCATGTGGACACATAGAATTAGTATTGCTTCAGTGGAGAATTAATTGTTTTGGAGACGAGATCAACTTGCTGACACCATATTTTAGCAGAAGTGGCCACAATTTCATTAGCACTAAACGGGCTCGGCTCTGTATACCAGAAGAAGAGTCTCCGCCCCCACTGTTCAGCCAAGACACTGAGATCTAGTTCCAAGGGCCTTCTTGGCAGTGGCACCCTGCCTGTGAAACACCCTCCCATCATATGTCAAGAAGATAAAGAACTTCACAACTTCTAGAAGACACCTGGAGGCATCCCTGTTTTGTTGTGTTGGCAGCTGCCCAGAGTGACTGGGGCAACCCTGTCAGAGGGCGGGGTACAAATATTATTAGCTCCTGTTCTCATCATACTGCATCGTACTTGCTGGCTCCTTGGGGCAGATACCCAGACATCCCCTGTCAATGTCTGTTCTTCTGGGACAATAGTGGTGCCACCCACTCACCAAAACAACCCCTCATGAAGCCCTGGCCCTCCTGTGAAAACACCATCCCTTCCCCACAGCCATCGCCAGACTCTCACCTCTCGCAACAGGTCCTGGTCCAAGTTGTGGCGGGCCAGCAGCATCTTGCGCTTGTACTGGCGGCACTGCAGCTCAAAGTACTGCCGCTGGCGGCGCAGAAGGTTGGCCTCTTCCTCTGCTTGGTAGTGCTGCATGTTCTCCTTCTGCCTCAGCAGCCACTCTTGCTTCTCCCGCTTGGGTGTGCTCTGATTCTCCTGCAGCTCCTGAGAGAGGAAAACAAAAAGTCATGAGAAATGGGACACAATGAAGTATGATGGTATCTCCTCCTACACAGCATGGGCGGAGAACAGGATCTGGCTAGCGGAAGGGAGCTTGAGCTCTCCCACCGTGGGCCACCTTGACGGGTCCACCCACCTGTCAATCATCTGATGTCACCATGGTGACCTAGCTGCAAAGAAAGGGGGTGCATTCTAAGCGTGCTCGTTTCTTTCCTGAACTCTTCTGGCCCATAGGCCTTAGGTTGCTGACCCCTGATCTATGTTCCTCAAGCTGGGCTGCAAAGAAAGATCCCTGCAGCCAATCCCAGCAGGGGTTTCAGTCAGTGCCGGTCAACTGATTGGTCTTGGTTACAACCCTCTGTTGGGGCAAGAATCAGCTGTGCTTGGTGGCTCCTGACTGGGAACTCCAGAGCACAACTGATGGATGTTTAAATCTGTCATGGCTAAAAACACTGACAAAATCAGTGTTGGTTGGTGCCAATTGCAATGCTCACTTTTGGCAAGGATGGGCCAAATTTGGAATTACCGGATGTGAGCCTTGCCTGCCAAGGAACAACCAAGAGCACTTTAGGGCTCTTGGTTGTACCTTTGCAGCCGCATGTTTACATGCCTAAGACATCAAATGTAGGTCAGGTGGCTGTGGTTCGGGAAGAAAGGCATTATGGGCCAGCTAAGGCCTCCAGCCAGGCTTGCTGTAGCCCACAAGCCAGAGGTTCCCCACTGCTGCCCTATACCCAGGGATAAAACTGGGCAAAGAACACCTGGGTGCAGCTGGTGACTATATGGATGGAGAGTGAGTGTGCAGACCAGCTGCAGAGTTCCAAAGGAACTTCCACAGAATACACTTGTTGCTAAACTTTCTCTAACTGCTCCTTCATTTGAGATCACTCATTTGTCTTGTTCTCACTGAATGAGGAGTGCAGACACTGCTGGAAGTCCAGCCTTTGGCAAACATTTCCCGTGGTGGGCTTCTGCCCACCAAAGAGAGAGAAGAGCCACTGATCCAGTCTCAAGGAAACAGCTCAAGGGCACTAGCTCACTCTTCATAAGCAGGAAGTCAGCCATGGATTGCAGGGAACTGTGAGAATCTTCAGCATTGAGGCAACTCTTGAGTATTTCCTGACACAGGGTGGGGCATGTGATGCCCCTGACATTTTAAATTTTATATTTTATATGCACCCCTCCTAAAGATTGTATGATTGATTCCTGAATAAGCTTCTTCAAGGACTCTAATTTCAGGTCACTGAATTATCAGGCGGTAGTACCACAGACTGAACTAAGAGAACCAGAAATTAGCAGTGGCAGATTCAGAGGCCACACATCCCTCACCCACCCATGGAATTGGAACACAGCACAAGGGGGGAAAACACGGAGGCTGGGATGAGACCCCAGGACTTCCCAAAAGAAGGCTGCCAAGCTGATGTGACCCTCCCCCTCCCCTCCTGCATGCTTTGCTTCTCTTAAAAAGCAGGTACCTCTTTAAGTTGCTCCTTGCGTAGCTTATACTGCCGCTTCTGCGACTCCAGCAAGTTGCCCAACTCCTTTTTCTGCTGGCCCAAGATATGTTGCTGAAACTTCTTCTCTTCAGCCAGGGCTGCCTTTGCCTGTACAGGGGATGGGTGAGAGAGAAAGGAAATTCACTCACAAAGGAAGGATGAAGACAGTTTGGTCACACTCAGGGCTGTGTGTGTAGTAGCGTAACTCCATGCAAGCACAGGAAAGTGTTTGAAGTGTGGGAGAAAGAAAATATAATTGCCATTATGGGGGTGTGGGCAAACTGGTAGAATGACCAAAGCCAGAGTGGGAAACCGAGTTGGAGTCTCAAGGAGCTTGCCTATGTCCAGCAGAAATAGGCAAATTTGCATTGTTAGCATGGTTTTCAACTCACCATTTTTAATGTGTTTGGGTGGAGGGAGGGGAGCAGGGCTTAGCATTCAGGCCTGGCTATTGTTGAAGCTGGATGTCCTCTGATACAAACACAGGAGCATAAGAAGCTGCCTTGCACTGAGCCAGAGCATTGGTCATCTAGCTCAGTATTGTCTACACTGGCCAGCAGTGGCTCTCTGGGGTTTCAGGCAGGGGTCTCGACCAGAGATTGAACTTGGGACCTTCTGCATGCAAGGCAAGCTCCACCACTGAGCTACTGCCCTTCCCCATAAGCAAAAGTATCTGCTTTTAAGAGGAAAAATGATGCCAGCAGCAGCAGCAGCTGCTGACTGAAACGATCCCAAAGCACTGAGCTACCAGGTCACAGCTGATCTGGCCAGAAGGGAAGGGAAGAGCCACAGCTATAACAGGAGCCAAAGAAGAGACCCTCTCAGCAACAAGCTTGGATCACCCCAAGTAATCTGGTCAGAATGGAAGGGAAACCAAAAAGGAGGAACTCTTTTTATTTTGGCTGGTTTTTAACACACCCCTCCAGCACACGTAGGGCCAGTGTCAAGAGGCCAGGCATTTGCAGAGGGTCCAGGCACCGTTCCAGGGGGTCCGATGACAAGAGCCCCCTACACCTGCCCTTCCCTACTGCCTCTCAGCCTGGCCCAGGCAACGGGGAAGCAGTAGGCAAAGGAGGATCCACAGAGGACACTGCCTACTTGCTCCCTGGCTCACTGCCTGGCAGTCAAGCGAGTGGCAGCAAAGATGAAGAGGAGGAGCAACAGTAGCAGTTGGCGATGATGGCGGCAAGGAGCAAGGCTCGCTGCTGCAAGAACACCCCATCTGTCCTGGGTAATGCTTCCCCAAAACCAGGAGCCAGCGCTGAGCATGTGGTTATTCAACAGCCCGAGGAACTCCACTTTCCTACGGGAGCTCCTCCACTAGGGAGGCCACAAGCTCTCTGCCTTCCTCCTGTCCCCGTAAACGCCATCACAACTGTCTCCCACAGTATTTCCCCCGCTCTGGCAAGGCACTGCGCTCACCTCCTTCTCAAATATAGCTTGGTGCTTCTTGGCCAGTTTCTCAGCCTCAGCAGAGAAGTTGCTGCGATGGGCCTCCAGCTCCTTGTCGAGGCGCAGCTGGTGCTCGTCCAGCTCCGCTCGGAGCTTGTTCTCCAGAGCCAGCAGCTGCTTCTGGTGCTGGCGCCGCATCCGCTTGTAGCCGCTCATCTGGTCCCGCAGTGCCGAGTCTTGCTCGTGCTCCTGGATCTGGCGAGTCACCTGGGGAAGGGCGGCAGGAGGTAAAAGTTAGGCAACCCTGAGTGCAGGCCCCACTGCTTGGGGGCCTACTCCTGAATTGGAGCTGCATCCTGTTAAGGGGAGGAAGAAGCTCAGCATCACCCTTTCCTGGGCCACCCTCAACACCCTGCCCACAAGAGCCTGTTAACTGAGAACGAGGCCTGCCACATCTTGCCAATTAATCCATCCTTATCAAGCACCAATCATTAAATTTGGAACTTTTAAATTATTATAGGTACTGATAAAGTTGCTGGTAGCAGGCACCATCCTGTTTTTACTTTATTACATTTACACCCCTCTTTCTTCCATGAGACTCAAGGTTTGGCACACAGCTGCACCCCACTCCCTCTCTGAGATGTCCCCCTTCTAACAATGTCCTGCTGCACCGTATGCATGCATCATCAAAAATGGTGTGGCTCTCTGGAGCTACTTTTTTATTCATATATTAGATTTATTAATCAATTAAGGAATCAATTCATTGCTTAAGTTTCAGCAGCCCAACACAGAAACAGAGTTTCCTTTTTCTCTCTCCAAAAGAACATTCCTGGCCTCCCTTGGTTACAAAGTGCGTTGGGGAAATGCCCAAAAGGCAAGAGTATTGAACTTGGGACTTCTAGGACTCCATGATTCTCCCCCTCTGCTCCTTTCCTACAATAGGAAGCTGTACCTAAAAACAACAATAGATGTTAATAGTCCATGACAAATCTTTCCCCCCAGAATCTGCCCATTCCTTTTCTAAATGGGCCACTTTGGGGCCAGTTTCCCTCCATCCTGGCACCCTCTGGGGCTGCTGGGAGTTGTAGCATGAAACATGTGAAAGATGCCAGGTTGTGGGGGCTGCATCCTGAGCCCTTAATACTTCTGCAGGACATGAATTCTCATTTTTTATACAGCTAGCAAGAATCCCATCTCATCTTGAGAAATGAGGATTCAGGAGGAAGCAGAACCTACTACTTGGGAAGAAGTTGTGTAAACCCTGCAGCTTCTGCAGCCTCCACATAAAAACAAGGTGCTGGGCCATGAACAATGAAGAGACTGAACTTGGTTTGGAGGGGGGGGGGAATCATGCTTTGTCACCAGAGAAGCTGTACGGATGGTCGCAAAGTGGTCTCGGTTGCGGCAGTAGGCACGGCGCCGGGCAGCAGATGATGAGCTCTGGGGCTCCATCTCAGGCTGGTACGGGTCATCGTACAGGTTGTCGTGGCCCTGAGAAGCACCAAAACAGGCCTGTGAGAAATGCAAAACCTACATGGTTCTAACACCTTCTCTGCCCACCTCTCTTTATGTTGGATGAGCTGGGTCAACAGAAAGCGTCACAGCTGTGTGAGGATGAGTGGGACACAATTTAATTACCCCACCCAGTGAGGAGGGAAATGGCTCCATTGGGCTTAAATTTGCCTTGGTGGGGCAGAAATTAATGTTTTATTCTTCCATGGGAATTTTTCTGTTCTACAGGTTTACTACTAACAATGAATGGATGCCAATTGCAAATATAACAAACAGGCAAGCAAGCAAGCGTGGCAATTTCAAAGCATTGTGCACAGTAAATACAAATAAGCATGTAAAAATAGATCACTCTCTCGGGCAGGAGTAGACAACAAGGTGTCCTCCAGGTGTTCTTGGACTACAACTCCTATCAGCCTCAGCCAGCATGGCTAATGGTCAGGGATCATGGGAGTTGCTCCAACGACATGTGGAGGGCATCAGGTTGCCGACTCCTGCTCTAGGGCATCAGAACATTTTCTGATGATGCAAACTGAACATGGTCCAATGAAATATGAGCATATGCAAATTAACCTAATTCGTACAGGAAAATTCCCCCCAAATCCCACAGTCAGGTGTGTCTTTTACAACCATTAGTTTCTGGGCAGAGTGGGGAAGGTGGGATAAATCTATGCTTAAAATGAGATTAGCTGTGAAGCAATGGGCCTAATAGGCTTTCAGAACTAAGGATGCTTTAGCCGCAGACCCAAACTCTTTGATCTCTACTGCCTTGCTCCCCACCACCATTCCTATCATATCGTGTGAATCCAACCCATGTTCAGAGGTGGGCCACTCCCACAATTCACTCACCCAGGCAGGACCAACCTGTGATTCCCACATCTTTACCACCTCCCAACCTGAGCTGCTCCCTAAATTTTGCCCTTCACTACAACAGTAACTCAGCATGCCTGGCTCCACGCTTCTTTGGGCTCTGATCATGGAAAGGCACAAGTGACTTTGCTTTCCAAGCCCACTCAATCCTGCTCCCTTCTGTTATCTTTCAGACCCTCCCACTGCCAAAGCACATGTATCCTGTACCGGGAGGCGATGGATGACAGAGCTGTTGGAGGTGACTGTGTGCTCGCCTTCCTGCATCATGGCAATCTCAGCCCCATCGTCGTCATCGGAGGCATCCGCCAGGCTGTTGACACTGCTGCTCTGGCTGCTAGCGCTGATGGACATGCTGGGCACCGAATGGCTACTCTCCATGCTATTGATGGTGCCTGTACGGTGGAGAAACTGCTCCACCTCCTAGAACAACATAGAGAGGGTAAGAAGTTGGGGAGGAAGCCGGAGCGGGGAAGAAGCTGCCTTGGGTAACCAGGTAGAACCACTAACCTCCTCCTCTTCTGGTGCCTCTGCATTTGGGCCATTCTGTGCCTCCTGGAAAAGGATTTTCTTCATCTTGCGGTACTGCAGGTTGTCCAGCTCCCGCACAGCATCCTTGGTTCGCTGGATCAGGTCCATGATAACTGTCTGGGGACGTTCCCTCAAGAGGAAGCGATGCTGGGGAAGAATGAGCATGAGTTTGGTTGAAAATGGTTCTCCAGAGCAAGTTTTTCACAAATCCACTTCAACTGGATCAATTCTGTTCCACTAACAACTCAAACTAATGTACACAGTGCACTCTCAGCTTGTCTGGGAGGTGAATCAAAGTGATGAGGAACCGCAAATACTTTAACCAAAACATTTAAAAATTGTTTTTCACAGGTGGAGCATCTTTTTAACAATGAAAAACAAAGGGGAAGATTTGTATAGTTGTCTCCTGGGGAACAATGTTGAAGGAAGTTACTTATGAAGGCTAATCCCACGTGACAACTCTCCACCTACACCCCCCCACCTCATGTTACCTAGCTAATTCCACGTCTTGGCAGTCCTCGGCATCTTTTTTCCTCTCAATGAATTTTCTAATAGGAAAACAGCTTTCTTCTTCTGCCCTCAGCCTCACTTTCACTGTCACACAGACAGGGCTGTGCTGTGACCAAAGTTTCAGAGACATAATTGGACCACAGGTAGAGGAGACAGAAGGCCCCTATTCAGGGGTGCAGCTGAGCTGAGCAGTACCTTGAGCAGCACATCGGAGGTTGGGCGGTCCTGGGGGATCTTCTGCAGGCACGAATCCACAAAGTTCCGGAAATATTCAGACCTGAAAGAAGTAAAGAAAGAGCAATCCAGGAGGCCTGCCTTCTTTCCAACTCCAACCTCAACTTCTGTCACCGGTCCCAGCTCTAAACCCATCAACCCCTATTTCCAAGGTCCTAGAACACCCTTTGTTTTCATAAACACATGATTTGGGGGCCTTTCTTACCAGTGACTGGACTGGAGCAGCGGAGAATCATTCTGGGCGATGTGGTATAAGGCACTCATAGCATTCATGTTAAAGAGGGGTGGTTTGCGCTCCGCTGGGGATACAGGGACACTGCTGTTAACAGCGGCATTTCACTTTCCCCCAATACTTTTCCCCTCCAGCCTCCCCCACCTTAAGAAATCCGGCAGCTCCAAGCTTGCCAGGGCAAGGAGGTACTTGGAGCACACCACCTTCTCTATTCCTAAGTGCTCATCCCATACCAAGTTCGATGCACGTGATGCCAAGTGACCAGACATCCACCTTGCCGTCGTACTGCCCCTCGTCCATGGCTAGGATCACCTCGGGAGCCATCCTGGAAAGAGGAAAGAGCAGAGTGGCCTGAGATCATGATTCACAGCTTGTTAAGAATCTATAGCTGGGGTGGTAATGAATGTAGTGTCCCCAAATGTCATGGGCTACAACTCCCATTGGCACCAGCCAGCCAAGTCAACGGTCAGGGATGATGGAAACTGGAGAGCAACAACGTCTACAGAGCCACCCCGATATACGACATTTTATCTGCAAAAAAGGGCAACCCTCTGCTTCCATGCAGTACCACTTTGCTTTTCTACTTTCCAACATCTCTAACTCTTCCCTCCAGAAAATGCAGGCCCTATCAAATCCACTAAATTCTCTTTGCTTTTCAAGGAACCAAGTTCGCACACATCAAACCTCACTCCCAATTTGCCCTGCCATATTTTCATGCAAACACTACCCTCCTAATGAAGGGCAAGGCCTACAATTGCTTCTTGCCACAGATCTTCCCACTTGTCTCCCGGGTCACACAAACACCCAGTTCTTGCTCTCTTACCAGTATGGGGTGCCAACAAAGGAGTTAGCGGGAGCAATGATGGAGGCCGAGCCAAAGTCCCCCAGTTTCACTTGTCCTGGCTCAGTCAGCAGGATATTCCCAGCTTTCACATCTCTGGAAAAGGCAAGGCTTAGTGGTTAAGAACTGCACATGGGAGCAGAGATAATCATGGACTGGAAGGCGGGCAGAGAGGGAAAACAAGTGTGAGAAACAGTGGGGGGGGGGAGCAGGAGGATGGAATCATGGCAGGAGGTGTGTGCACTGAAAACTGCATGCCCGGGGGGGGGGGGGGTTAGATGGAGATGTTTAGGGTGAACTGCTTAGCCTTATTCAAGTGGCCAACCTCTTACACAATTATAACCAGATCACACATGGTTCTAAGTCACAGAGGGGGCCTATGTGTGAACAGAAGGCTTTCTGTTTCAGTCCTAAAGCAGAGCCAGAGGGGTGTTGTGGTTAGAGTATTGGACCAGGAAGAATAAGTGTAAAATCCTCATTCAGGCATACCACTCGCTAGGTGACTTTGGACCAGTCACTGTCTCTCAGCCTAACCTACCTTCAGAGGGTTCTTATGAGGATAATATGGGGGGAGGGAGAACCATCTACGCCACCTTGAGGGCCATGGAGGACAAGTGGGATGTACATGGAATACATAAATGCGTGTAAGGATGGGGCATTGGAGATGTGGCAGAGGGGCCTGATGGCGTGCATGGTCCCACTCTCCCAACACATGCCAATGTATTCATGTGGACCCTGACATGTGCTGGAACCCAATAAACAACGGCTTGCAAATTATACTGTGGGGGGCTTTGTCATCCTGTCTGTGGATCACGCAAAGGGCATGAACAACAAAATATACAAGGTTAGGATAGAGATAGAGAAACTCGAGCAAAAGAGACCTGGTTTGCAAACAACACTAAGCCAGATCCACACCAGCAGGCTAACAATGGTTTGTTTTCTGGCAACAAACCATGATGTGAAAACATGGCTAATTATGGTTTGGTGTGATCTCCTTGCTCAACCGTGAGTTGTCTAGTAAGCATCAAGGGTGGAGTGGTCAAACTATGGAGGCAGGAGGTAAGAACAGCTGGAAAACAAAGCAAGTTTCGGAGAAAGAAGTTCTTGGCTTATTTGCTTGCCTGAAAGACAACCCATGCTTTGTTGAATAAATCTTACGTTAAAACCAAGCATGGCTTACCATTATATATGAACACAGCCAGACTGTCTGACCTTGCAGTTTTAAACCAAAAGCTGCCATTTGCCACAATTTCTCTAGATGTAAAGTGGGAGGAAGGGAGGAAGTATACAGATTTTATGGTGCAGCAGCATCAAGGCCATATTGTGCCATTACAATGCAGGATGTTTCAAGCAGCTTTCTCTGAAGTTTTGCATTCAGCTCATACATAAAGTTTATTTTCTGTCTCTGTGCTGAAAACCCCATAGGAATCGCTTGCATGAATCAAATGCAAATATGCCTTGTTGTGGCAGTTAAAAGTAGCAAAGAATTCAATTTAAAATCAGAAGGGTCCATAAGGACTGCACCCTCGTGGTAAGTAGCCATTCTGCCATCCAGGCTACTGTGGACTATGCCTAAAAACAGCATGGGAAGATGTGGGCACACAGGGCAGGACTGCTCATCTCACCTGTGGATCATGTTGTGCGAATGCAGGTATGCAAGTCCCTGCAGGGCACCATGTGTTATGGCTGCAATCTCTACTTCCTGCAGCGGTTTCTTGTGCACTAGGAAACATGGGAGGGAGGAGAGAGCATCACATATAAGTGTAGGACAAAGGGATATAGAATGTCTACCCATCTCACATGGTCTTGAGTACTCACCTTCCAGCAAGTCCGAGGCAGAGCCCAGGCAGTACTCCATTACCAGCTGATGGGGTAAGAAGGCAGGGAAGGAAGTTAGCACAGGGCCGAACATTCCTCTGAACCCCACCTGCCAACCAGTCCCCCAAACCGTTACATACCTGGGACTTCCGATTCACTTAAGAACATAGGAAGAGCCCCTGCTAAATCAGACCAAAGGTCCATTTAGTCCAGCATCCTGTTCCCCACAGTAGCCAACAAGATGCCTTCAGGAAACCCATAAGCAGGTCAGAAGGCAACTGCCCTCCCATCCTGTTGCCCTCCTGTCAACTGGTATTCAGAGGTATACTGCTTCTACACATGGAGGTTGCATTTAGCTATCATGGTTAACAACCACAGATAGTCTTATCCTCCATGCATTTGCCTAGCCCTGCCCCCCCCCTTTTATAAAGTCGTCTTAAAGCAGCAGCCACAACCACATCATGTGGCCGCCACTTCCATGAATGAATTTTGCTTCGTCTGTAAAAATCTCTCTCTCTCTCTTCTGTAAGATCCATACTTGCTCTTTAACCTAAGCAAGAAACCCAACCACCACTCATACCTCTCCTGCACCCATTCAAAACCTCCATCATTCAAAGATCAGAAAATCTTCCCGGAGCCCAAAAGGTTAATGTGAGCAGCTTCCCCTCTCATCTTACCCATGCTGTATGTTCCCGTAGATAGCAGCCTTTGTATTCAATGGTGTTCGGGTGCCGCAGCTTTTGCAGAAACTTCACCTCTTTGATAATATCCTGCCATTTCTGGAAGATACACAAAGGGAGCCTAAGCATGGAGAAGCCTGAATTCCAGATGAAGGAGACAATGGGACAAAGCCCAATGGATCCAGGGCACTCTCAGTCAGTCTAGAGACCAAGGGAACTTAATCACCAAGGTCTGCTGGCAGGCCAGCTGCGACTATTGTTGTCAGAAGTGTGAAGCACAAACCTCATTAGACTGTTTCCCGCTGTAGGACATTTTCTTGATGGCCACCACTTCGTTGTTACGTATGTCTCGGGCCTGTGGAAGGAACAGAGTGTCAGGAAGCTGTTGGGGGGTGGGGGAGCAATGGCCAGATTCAGAGGCAGTCAATTCATAGGGCTGAGCAGAGGCTGGCTTCTCTGCCTGGAAAAAGTAATGCTGATCAAGAGGGCATTCTCACACCCAGAGATGTCCACCGGTCAGAGGCATGTAGGAAGTAGAAGGAACCCATTTCATAAGAATGAGAAAGGAAGCATGGATGAATCTGACCAAGAGTCAGTTCACTCCAATCCTGTTTCCCACAGTGGTCAACAAGCCCATAAGCTGGGGGGGGGGGAGAGGGGGGAAGGTAACAGCCCTCTCCAGTTGTTGTTCCCCAGCAGCTGAAATTCAGGAGCATACTGTTTCCGAACCTGGAGCATACATGCAGAGGTTATAACTAGTAATCTTCTCCACAGGGAGGGCAAAGAGGTGTGATGCTAATGAGGAAGGAGGATCTGGAGGGCATGCTTTAAGTGAGCCTAGAGGGGTGTGTTCAATTCCAGCAATATCGCCCCCCCCACTCCTTCAACACTCACAAAGTAGACTGCTCCGAAGCTGCCATGACCAATCTCCCGCAGGTCAACAAAGAGCTTTTCGGGGTCATCCTTGAAGAACAGTTCAGCCACCTCAGGGTCCTTCAAGCTGCCAGCCCGGGCATTAGACGGCATGGCGGCCGTGGAGGAGGCTGGGCTTCACCTTTGCCCTTCTCCTAAGGTGGGGAAACAGAGTTTAGCAAGCTCACCGAGGGTAAGACATGGTCTGATAGGACACACAATGAGGCTACCTTCCTGAAACTAAACATATCTAGGCCTGGTCAGTGAGGGGACTGGACTGGGGGAGGGACATCTAAGAACCTCATGTACAGTGGGTTGCATTGAGTTCCTTAGTGGAAGTAAGACAGGTTATAAAAACATATCAGACTCCCTACAAAAGGCCCATTCTTTTGCTAAATCAGCCAGGATGGGGAATCTTCCACAGCTGCATCCAATCTAGTCACTGCTCATACAGGACACCCTTCACAAGAGAATCCAGGAGTCGCAAGTTCCCACCCACAAAAATAAGAGAAGTGGTGTAGAATGGTAATCAAGAAGAATTTGGAAGCAGGGGAGGGGCACCAATGCCAGCAAATGGGGTAAGACTTCATAGAGCTCAGAGAAGATACAGCTGTTTCTCCTCTTCATGTTGTGCTCCTGCTGCACTAGCAGCAGCATTCAATTGGGAACTGAAAATGTACTGAATTGGGGAACTGCATGCACCTGAAACTTTGCTTATCTCTAAGTTTTCCAACTTTTCTGCTCTAACCACAATATACCCTGGCAAGCAAATTTCTTTTAGAAAATAAATTACAGGCTCCAATTGTTCCTAAGAAAACTCAGGAGTATCTCCCTGAGATACAATACACTCTGACTCAGAGCACACTTGTCCCTGCTGCTTTCTCAACTAAAATAACCTCCGTGACTTGCTCCTTCTATGACAGGATGAAGGTTCTTGCTGGGTTTTCCCTCTTCAGTGTGGAAGGACTGAGCTTCAGCTCAACGGACTGGCATGTGCAGTGCCACCTTCCCCTTGCAGTGGGCAAAAACCTGCATGGCAAAGCAGCCACATTCTCACTAAGAATTGTCTCAGCTTAATAAACTTCTTTCTTGCTTTAGTTTCCCTTCTGCTCTTGTTGAAAGTCAAGTTAGGGAGGAAGGAGAAATTAACAAGATCTTCTTTAAAGACTACTTCTTTGATGGCAATTACTCCCAAGGATGTATAAACAAAACCAAAAATAATCAAGTGCAACCGTTCCAAGGTTGCTTTTGTGATTTGGCTATCTTGTGCTGCTTTCCTTAACAATTATTTCTAGAGCAGGGATGGATGGGGAGGACCCCCAGAGGTTGTTGGCACTCCAACCCCTGTTAGAATAAGGCAATGGTTAGAAATAACGTGAGTTAAATAGTCCACTACCATCTTGAAGGCCACAGGTTCCCCATTCCTTTTCTTGGGTAAACTGAAGTCAGTCAGTTGTGAGGGACTGAAGGGGACATGTAGCAAATGAGACTTTTGAGAGGCTTGCCTGGAATTTTACTGGGCTTGGTACAGAAGAAGTGGACTAGGTAATTTATTTATTTCTAAGATTTTATACCTGCCCTTCTCCATCAGGTTCCAGGGTGAGTTACAGTATTATAATATACAGTGATAAAAACGGATAAGACCGTTGCAATGATAATAACATAGTAAATCCTCTCTGAATGGAACAGAACGGTATAAATCCAACAAAAGTTCGGTTCCCCCCCCCCCAAAAAAAACAAGGGCCAGGGCAAAGAAGTGTGTCTTTTACAGACAGCAAAAGCTGTCCAATGAAGATGCTGCACATGACTCTGTGGGGAGGGAGTTCCACAAAGAAAGGGCTCTCCTGGGCCACTCTTCCCCACACTTCTGAGGATCAGGATACCAAGGGACCCCCCTAACACCCAACAACTTTGGAAGGGGTGGAGGCAGTCTTTCAGATATTTGGGGCCTGAGCTTTTTAGGGCTCACTAATGTGATCACCTTGAACTGGGCCCAGAGGCCAATAACCCTGTACACAGGAAGCATAGATAGTACAGTGGTACCTCAGGTTACAGACTCCGCTAACCCAGAATTAGTACCTCGGGTTAAGAACTTTGCTTCAGGATGAGAACAGAAATCGCGTGGCAGCAGTGGGAGGCTCCATTAGCTAAAGTGGTACCTCAGGTAAGAACAGTTTCAGGTTAAGAACGGATCTCCGGAACGAATTAAGTTCTTAACCCGAGGTACCACTGTACAGAAGTTGCTTACTCCTGATTAGTCCTCAAAGAGGTGCTCAGAGCTGTTAACCACTGGGAAAATATCACCCCCATCATACAATTTTATGTTAAAAGCTTACTATCCACATATGAAACAGTTGCATATCACTACATTGAAATGTTTTCCCTGCAACACACTGCCCCAATCGGTAAATCTATGGAGTTTATTTTAATCAAGGTCTTTAAGAGTAAAAGATGCAGGTGGCAGAAAGTAAAAAGGAGAAGAAAAAAAGAGCAGAAATACATTTCAGATTGTAAGCCTGCAGGCAGGGGCTGTCTTGCAAGCCATTGTATGTAAGCCACTCCTGGAGACTTTTAGGTTAAAGAGTGGGGTACAAGTGCTCTAAATCAATCAATAAATTCTATGGCAAGATGATCCATACTTCTTGATGTGGCATTATATTGCACAAGAGGCCGAAGCTTCTAAAAGGGAACAGAGACAAATCCAGGCAGCCTAGACTCTAGCTCTCAACCCTACAGCAAACAACTCAAATTTCCAGACGTACCAACCTAAATTCCCTGGGAGAGATCCTTCAGCAGGAGAATGTGTTTGCTGCTTGCAGTAGCTGCAACTTATGACCCTACACAAAATGGGAAGAGAGGTGGGCTGCCATGCTGCCTCCCACCCTGGCCCAACATGGGTACCCTGCTTCCCAGAGGGGGAACCTCACCATTTTTGAGTCTATGCTTAATGCAGGTATAAGCCACTATTCTGACCTTATTGCTAATCCTATGCAGGCCTCCATCAGCTGAATGAACCAGCAGGGTATTCATATGGGCTAAAACATATTGTAGGTCTGGACTGCAGATCCATTCCTTGTCACTGAAATTAGTCAGCTGGATGTAACCCCCTGGAGTCTTTGCCTATGGGAATGGGTCAGGCCAGGCTGGCTAGATGAACATTAGAAAAACAAGGCCCATGGCCTTTGCCTTTTGAGCAACCTGCATCTAAACTCCGTTTGCCAAAACAAGTTTCTTGGGGTACCTCTTCACCTTCTGGGATGGGCTCATTGAACCAACTCCCCTCCTCCACCCAATGAACAGAAAAACAAGGAAATCAAGAGCTTGCAGGCAGGCCATGTCAGCGAGAGGAAATCCTTGCATTGTTCAGTTGCTTCCCAGGGAACAATCCAAAGCAAAAAGGCAAACCACAAGGCCAGCCTGGCAGCAATGCGGGTGGGAAGGCATCCTTCTGCTGTACCTCACTTCACTAAGCAGTTTGGTTTTGAGGTTCCAGGCTAAAGTCAAGGGAACAGGGGTATACAATGAATTCAGAGAAGTCATCTAGGGCTACTCCTTACACAGAAACGCCCTCTGCAGCATAATCTGTATTGTCTGCAAAAAGGAGAGCAAAAGTAGATCAGGCTCTCACCCAACATGGAACAGTAGACCTGCTTTCAGGTCACCATCATCAGGTCTGGATGTCACATTTGACCCAAGATGTGCAGACTAAAAGTGGAACCAGTTTATAGGCCTGTGAGTCTTAAGAGTCATGCAAGATTTTGTTGCTTCTGCTGAAGCTTTGGGAGGCTGCAATTAGACACAGAAAGCAGCAGTTACCATTTGCCAGCATACTTCTATGCCACTTTTCCAGGAGTTCTCATGGGACTTACATCAATGCACAAGACACTTCCAATAAACACAAAAAGAATATATAATCTTTAATAATCTATTTTAATATAACTAGTAAAAAGGACCTGTGCTGAAGGCATGGCTTAAGGCTTTCTTCTCATCTGCAGAGTGTAACACAGGGGTGGGGAACCTCAGGCCCCTCAAGCCTCTCTATGTGGCCCTCAGAACTTTCCCCAGGCATTCCCCTCTCCCCAGGCAACAGCTCTCACTGGCCCTGCTTGACTGCCTGGCTGGAAGGTGTCTTTGAACTCTGATAATGCCTCTTGCTTGCCTGGATGGCAGAAAGATAAAGGGGAGTGTGAGTTTTTCACAGAAACTAACCTACTGTTCAAAGGTTGCTCTGCCCACTTTTGCCTGTGCACCACCAGCATGTGACCCTCAGAAGGCTGCCTAGAAGGGAAAGCAGCCATCGGGCCGAAAAAGGTTCCTCATCCCTGCTATACTGGATAAGCACATTTGGAAAGGAGTTAACCACCCAGGACAAACAATACACCTTGCTTTTTCTATAGCATGTGCTTTGGCTCACTTGCTCAATCCAGCTATAGTGAGTTATGAAAATTAGTCAGGCAGCTCTGACACAGGACCTGCTGCCAGTTTCAACAATCTGCTTGCAGAACACACGCCACCCAGAATGACATTCACCAAGGGTGGGTGGGTGGACAGGTTGTGAAAAATTAAGCGTCTAGCCAAAGGCTGGGAGATGGACGCTTGACCTTAGTGGCTTTCTAGCTCCAACAATTTAGAGAACTGCAGATAGTGATCCTAAATCCTTCAGTTCATTTTCACAAACTGAGGAAGTAACTTGAGGATCTCCTGAAGACAATGCACCTTATATGCCTGGGTGGCAAAGAGGGGTAGCATATTTCTGACAGGGAGTAGCAACAAGCTTAGTAGGTTGACAATAATGGGCTCAACTGTGCTGGCCAAAGGAACAAAAATGCATTACCTAGTATGCCAATGTCCACCCCAAGTGTTTGCCACTGTACCCCATCTACTAATAAGGGTTTTTCCTCAAAAGCTGCTGGGTTGTTATGTGTGCCTGGTAAGCCAAAACTGGTGATGTTGCCTCTATTTTACCACCTGAAATATATCAAGCATTGAGCGGTTTACGCTGCATTCTTTAAGATACAGAGATTAAAGAAAACAGAAGAACTAAAAGAACAGCCTGATTATTCTGGGTTTAATCAGTGAAACAATATACAGTGAAAGCTGGTAAGGGGAAAGTCTTAAGAGAAGTGGTCATGAGGCCTCAGGTCTAATTTGGCAATTAAAGCTAGGTAACTTATGACAGCATACACTTGGCAACAGTGAAATATAAAATCCTAAGTTCCAGTTACAGGTGGGTAGCCGTGTTGGTCTGCCATAGTCGAAACAAAATAGGAAATTCTTTCCAGTAGCACCTTAGAGACCAACTGAGTTTGTTCTTGGTATGAGCTTTCGTGTGCATGCACACTTCTTCAGATACACACTGTATCTGAAGAAGTGTGCATGCACACGAAAGCTCTTACCAAGAACAAACTCAGTTGGTCTCTAAGGTGCTACTGGAAAGAATTTCCTATAAAATCCTAAGGCACAGTTTCCACAAACATAAAGTCATTAAATCTCAGGCGAAAACAGATACACAAGGAGACAGTAGCATTAGGCTGCTGAAGTCCCATTAAAAAGTGAAGAACACATAAACTCCATCAGGTTCTCCCTAATGCAAAACATCATCAGTGCTGGGGATATGGAGCAAGGAAGAGCCATCTGAACCTAGAGAGGAAGGGGGCAGAATTACCCAATACCCACAGATGGGCTTTAGGTATTTGAAAGCGGGATAATGCCACAGTTGTGGCACATGTGGATTTCCCCACGCACCCAAAATCAAGAGGTCTAAAGATCACCTGCCTGCAGCCAAGAGTGAAACACTGGAAGCCACGATGTCTGGACTGCTCCCAATCTCCAAATGTTAGCCACTGTCCTTTGTGGTAGTGGCAGAGAAGCAAGTTATGTGTTTTCTTTCTTTCTTCACTGGCCCAGTAAATGCTTTTAGACAGCACCTTGTACCAAATGCCACCAATGGGCAATGAAATAATATCGTAGAATGAAAGATAGGACAAACTCTGGTCCAGTTTGTTGAACTTGCTTGAGGGAGGCCGCTACACCTCCACAAAGGGCTTCTGATCTCTTCTCATTACTTAAGCCTCCAAAATACTCACACGTGGCCCATTTGAATACCCTCTTGATAGAAACCTAGGAAACGCATTATAGCTCCAGCCACAAAACAGCAGAAGAGCTGCCCTTCACCTGTTGCTGCTCTCTTCATATTTGCTGGCTTTGCACTGCAACTACAAGGATAATGAAATGCTTATAAAAAAATTACGGCAGCAATTTCTATATTTAATAGATGTATATCCTGTCTTTTTTCCATCATGGAACTCAAGACAGTCCCCAGGTACTCTTGCCATCCAGGAACTAACCAGGCCCAGACCTTCTTAGCTTCAGCAAGGCTACAGCATCCTGGGTCCACAGAAGCACATCTCTGTTCTGTTACTGCTTCCTAGTCCTTCCTTCCCAGGCAGCACAATCCTTTGAATGTTTACTCAGAAGCAACTCCTACAGTGCTCAATGGGGTTCATCTCAATTAAGTATATAGGGTTACAAATCATACAGAGCCATCCTACATGCCTACTTAGACCTAAGCCCTTCTGAATTCAATGGAGCTTACTCCAGGTAAATGGACTCCAACCTTAAAGTCTCTTTCCTAAATATTATGAAATACCCTGTCCTGGCCTCTTTCCTTTCAGAGGTTCTAGGATGCTTTCATTCCAGGGGGTCTTCTCCCCCGCACTACCAATTCCTTCTGTGCTGGAAGAATACAGTGCTTACTGAGTAACCTGTGGGTAACTCAGAAGCAAGCCCTAGGGGTTGTATTCTACCACAACAGCATGACAGAAAATAATGCTTTGAGAACACAATGCAGTCATTTCCAGAGATTTTGCTGCAACCATTAGAAAACTATTTTAAGAAAGAATTGGAAGGAGTTCAGTTACCTTAACAAATGCCCTTTGCTGGCCAGAAGAAAATATTGCATTTGCCCAGACTAGTGAGGCGATTTAGTTTTTGCATACCCTGTCACATATGTTAAGCCCATGGAAAGGCCTGTAGTCATGAGATGTACATAAGACAGACTCTCACCAAACCAGATTAAACTGAAAACTAAAGGCAGAAAACAAGACTGGCGTTGGATGTTATAGAAAACACTTCCACTTTTTGCAAGTCCTCCATAGTGTCTAAAGGGGAACTTTTGTATGTGTCGAGGGGGAGGGGGTGTGCGTGTGTGAAAGAAAGACGTTCTAATCATATCTCAAGCTTCTGCATGTGTCCTTTCAGACATTATACTTGAACTCTCATTCATCCCTCTGCTTGCCAGCTCTTCTCAACGTATTCTCTGACAAAGGGCAAGATCAAAGTTAGAAACTTTGGGCTGTTAAATTTATCTGATCAAAGAGTGTTACCAATTATTAGTTTATGTCACATCGTAGTAAGATGTGCAAAAAGAGGCAGCCTCTTAACACAGAATCAGCAGCCACAAATATAGAAACAACTCCACCTCCCTTAAGTAATGCCTGGGCAAGAGGGGTAGGATGCTTTTATTCTTGGTCTGGGTTGGCTTGTTTGCCATCCTTTGGCTCAAAGCAACACTTTTGTTATACCATCATAATCATTCTTTTTAAAAGAACATCTGAATATTCCAGGATAAAACCTCTCTCATGATAACATGTCCAGCTGAAAAGAGGCTCATGATTCTGTTTTAGATTACTGGAAGAAATAAGTGTATTATAATCAAGAACGTAGGTAGGGAAAATCCAGCAAAGGAAAAATCCTAAATGCTCATTGAGAAGTCATGCTCTTTGTAGCAACAGGGGCAGAACCAGGGTTTTAAATGGACATGTGTATTAGGGGACTGGGGCTGCAATTCTAACCTCACTTACATGGGAATAAGCCTCATTGAACTCAATAGGACATGTTTCCAACTTGTCACAGAACTGTGCTGTAAGTCAGAAAAACTGGAAAAGTGTTGGTTCTTTTCCTTTCTTTTGGGCTGTTTATATAATTGAAATGACTGAATCAGCATATGTGGACAGATTAGTAACTTTGGGGCATTCATTTGCAAGGCTGTACCCAACTAAACAGACTAAAATAAGGGAGTTACTGGTCACAAGAGAGAATCAGCTGGGCTAAAAGTCTGAGGAGCTCCTGTCAACAAAAGAAAAGCAATTTATCCCATTATCTCGGTGGCCAAACACTTCAGAAAGAGCCTTCATAAAAATATCACAGGAAAAGCTTTGTCAAAAAGCAACCAAGTAGATACTGGGCCCCATCTTGCATGATAAAACTACTGCCTATTGGGACAGGGCTGGACAGCGGATTGAGGAGCCCCAAAAGCAACACAGTGCTCAAGGACTCTTACTCATCCTTGATAGAAGCATGCCACACAAAACCTTTCCTGAAATCTTCTAGAATGACATTCAAGCTACGATGAAAATTGTTGGATGCACACCACATGAAACACCCCTTTTTCTCACTCATTTTAAATTCCTACCTTGAACTGGTATGTCCCAGAGAAATGTGCAGTCCCTTGAGGTAGTAATATTCCCAACTCCCATTTTTTGACCCAGGTCAAGCAGCAATACAATCCATGAAAGTGGAAGTCTTGAAACTTGTGTGCTTTGTGTTAATGGGCTCGATAAACAGGCCATGATTCATTAATTGATCTTCTGAGACATGACATGTACAGAAATCTAGACTGCTGAAGACCTCTTCTTTAAAGGTACTAGCCCCCATGTTTCTAGAGAGATATCTGAAAACAATCGTGGTCCACAGGGTGGGCGGCGGTGGGGGGGAGAGAAACAGACAACTGCCATTGCTCAAGGAATACAGTACTGGCTTTCTCATACCCCACTGCTTATAGGTACTGCCTCTTAACAGCACTTTCACACCACCAAAATAATGCTCAATTTACCTAAAACTCTTAATTAAATGTGAAACTCCTGCATATTAAGAGAATTGAATTTTTTGTGCAATGTTATATTGAATGCTGAATTTTATTTTCCTCTGTGGAATATGGGTTTCTTTGACATTAAATCTTTTTCAGATTACAAAAAGAGCAGGCCCAGTGGGAAGTGGTCCCTGTAGCTGAAAAGGATGTCAAATTGAACACCATCCAGCATTTAGGACAAACCATTCATCCTCCTTCCTTCCAAGTGGTCATGTTAAACCTCATTACTCTGCAGTATCAGTGTGATGCGCCCCTGCAACCAAATACAGTTCCACCATGTCTTACTCCTACCCATGAAAAACACACATACAAAACTTTTGGTAGCATGCTACATTAAAATCCAACCCCAGACCGCAAGCCAAGGGCAATCATCCCATTTCCCCAAAATTCACTCCTGGTTGCATGCTCAATATTTACAACAAAGTTTCAGCCTGGATGATGATTCCTAGGGAGGCCAATAGTCATCATGCTAACCTACCTCAGTAACACCTACATCCCCAACCTTGTCATCAAATATTTAAGGGCATAAAAACAGGCCTCTAGGTTTCCTTAAAAGCTGAACAAGATCTAATGGAGAGAAACAGGACTAGGAGCCAGGGGCTCTAAGTTGCAAAGTCAAGAAATGGAATCTAACAGTCATAGTGAGATCCAATTGCTAGGTTGCAAAGGAGATTTTTTGGGAGGGATGGAGGTGGTGGTGTCACTTTCTATTCTCAATAAAAAGAAGCCAAGGATTTGAGGTGGCAGAATGGAAACCCAGGATCCATGTTCTGTTGAACAGAGCTCCTGGCTTCTCCAGAAGAGAGAAGTGGGGCCCAGATGTGGCAGGGGAAAGCTGCAAGTTGCTACTCCTTCATTAAGCCTTTAGAAGAAAATGAGTTCGGGGTGGGGTGGGAGGGCGTGTGCTTCTCAACATAGGAGGCATGATTGTTGGGGGAAGGCGGGGGAAGCAGAAAGAAAGAAAATCGGATTTCCACAAAATTGGTGCATACAACCTCTTTGTTCTGCAAACGTTCACCTTCTGTTATCTTCCCAGCCTCCCCACCACCACCACCACCACCAAAACACACATCCCTTCACCTCTCCCCTGTATTAGTACGTTCAGGTCTCACCTGTAAGTCTCGGCAGCTGCCTTGATACTGTTCCCCTTGCGGCTCCAGCTCCAGGATATTGGGGGTGGGGAGTACACCCCCGACCTCCTCCTCCTCTTCCCCAACTCCTCCAATCAAGGAAGAGGGTTTAGAGGGAACTGTCACTGGCTCCCCTGGACGAGAGAGGCCTCTGCGTAGGAGACATAGGGCACCTAGAGTATCTCTCCCTCTCTCTTGCTTGGCTAGGGAAGAAAGGATCCGCAGAAGCGAAGACGTGCAGGGGGCTCTACTTAAAGGGAAAGGATGGGGGCATCCCTTTGAAAAGGTGAATGAGGAGTCTCCTAGCAGACCCAATTCTACGGAGACTCTTCAGGGCGGGGAAGGGGGGGGGGAGAAGAGAGAATATCCCAAATCAGAGGCGGGGAAATCTCTAACATACAAGAAGCCCTACCGACAGACGACTCTTTGGGAAGCCAAAGGGAAGCCTATTAAGGGAAAGAAGGCGCGGGCTAAGTGGGACGTTGCAGCCCCTGTCATATATTTCAGGTGGGGTGAGCTATAAAGGACCCACAGGTAATGGATGCGGAGGGGACTCAGGCTTGCACCTCTGAAGCGGAACGCGCCACCGCCCTCACGGGGAAACTGGGGCGGGGGGTCAGGAGGGGCCGGGGCGGGGTGGGCGGACGGGGGCGGGGTGGTCCTACAGGAGCCCCAGAAATCCTCCAACGTCCAGGGAGCCCTGCGGGGCGGAGGGCTAGGGAAAGGGAGGGGCTACCTCTCTACAGCAGAGGGTGGGGTCGGTGATGTGGAGTACTGTGGGGATGGGGGGCCTGGCGCTATCCGGCCCCCCCTCCCCTCTTTCGCCTCCTCGGGCTCCTCTGCCTTCTCACTCACTCACTCACTCCAGTTGTCCCCAAATCCAAGATGGCGCCCAAGGCAGGAGCCAGACCGGAACCAAGGCAGAGAGAGCCCCGGACGCATGCGCATAGGCGGCGGCGCGCGGCGGAGGAGAGGGCGCACGCGCAGGGAGCCGTGGGAGGGAGCCGGGAGAAAGCCGCATGCGCCGCGGACTGGACACGCGCCGAACGCCTTTCCGAAGCCAAGGAACGGCCGCATGCGTAGAGCGGAGCCGAGACGTATCGTACGACTTGCGCCTTGGTAAGGGCGTTCTGGAGAGAGAGAGAGAGGGAGAGAGAGTTAACCAAGCGTGAGCTGTGAGGGAACAAGATGTTGCTGGATGAAACAAAGCGCATGTGCACTGATAAAAGGGAGCGAGTGAGCGAGCCGAGTCGCTCGCGAGGGCCCTGCGTTCATTGGGTTGCTGCGGCGTTGATGGGCGGGACTGGCTTTCCTTGACAATACGAAAAAAGAGTGCGGGCGGATGTCTGAAACCGGGCAAAGGGGCGAGGAAGGCGCGCCGGGCTTGGAGGAGGAGGGGCTCCTGGAAGGGCGAGGGCAAACAAGGAGGTCGGCGTTCTGGTTGGCTGAGAGGGGAAAATTGCTGTTCAATGAAAGGAGTCAGATTGGGACTGCACATGCCCTCGAGCCAGTTTTGATTGGGACATACGGTGGAGGCGGAATGTGATTGGTAAATTGGCATTGTTGGGGGCGGAGCTCCTAGGGCTCAGCTGTTACTGGGGCAGGATTCCGAAAAAACAGGCGCGCGCGCGCGCATAGAAAACGGGGGAAGGGAGACAGCTGTTGAAGGGATGGGGGGAGGAATAAAGGACGCTGTGGGCGACCGTTAAAGCGTCACTGCACGGACACAGAACGAGCGCGCGGCCACTCGCCCGAACCCCTCTGAAGGAGGGCGGGGTCAGGCTCCCCTTTCACTCGACGGAACGTTCAGGTGCCGCGCGGTCTTCCTTAGTGTGACCTTTCCCTCGCCTAATATGGGAACAGCAGCACCTTGGCACCTGCGCAATTGGGACCAAGGCGAGATATAATCGTCCTTTCTCAAAGGGGCGGCGGCGGCGGAATAAATCGTACGGCCCTTTTGGCCGTAAATTTGAAACGCCCCAAATCAAGCAAAAATGAAAAGGCGGCAAAATAGAAACACTCCAAAAATCTTCACAAAATCAAAAAGCTCTACCTGGTTTGGGACAACCCCCTCCCCAGTGTCACGTGATTTAGCCTCGCTTGTTGACTCCGCCGATGCTAATACAGCACAGCCTGTACATTGTTAAGTCCGGTGACGTCTCGGACACTGATTGGCTGGGCTGGTGCATTGGCTGGGACAGTTCAGAGCAGATCGTGGTCCACCTTCTGTGAGGAAAAGAGGGTTGGTTGGTTGGTTGGGAAGGAGGGGTCATTAAAACATCGCAGGGGAATGGTTGAGGATTGTGATGGCCCTAAGAGGAGGTAGAGAACCTAATGGACAGGGAGACCCAAGACAAGGAAACTGAATGAAGGGGCAGAGTGGAGAAACTGGCTTCTTTTTTCAACGCAGATTTTTTTTCAAATGCAGATTTTAATGTATTGTTACAAAAGCCCGGAGCCTGGCCCTCTCTCCACCCAGCAGTGGCTGGAGCATTTGGTGCCAAAGGCACACACACACACACACACAGGGTCTGTGTCCCATTGGAGAATAGAAGACACGGTGGAGACTGCCATGCTTTCAGAAATAAGGTTTATTTGCCTATTTACACTTTTCAGTCTGCATGAATGGAGTCCAGATCTTACTGCATGGTCCACAGCAGGGCAGGAAACCTCTTTTTCCTCCTTCCTGGGGGGACCGCCCCCCCAAAAAAGTTCTATAACACCATGTATTTGTTGTTGTTTTTTGGTTTTTTTATTAAAGATTTTCAAAGGTAGTACATTGTCTCTTTCGAATTTTTCAATATAACATTTTTATAAGTCTGTGTTGGTGAGACATTAGAAAAGAAGGGGGAAGAAGTGGGTGGCACGGGGAGGTAGGTGGGGTGGGGTGACTATGTTTCTTTTTTACTTGATATGAGTAGGGTTTGGTGTCAGCATTGTTTATGTAGGTTCTCTGTTGTTTGCTTGTGCTCGTTTGGCGGTGAGAGAGGTCAGAGTTGGCTTGGAGTGTGGTTGTTTGTTTGTGGTTGGCTGTGATGATATGTATTTGTTTTTTGATTAAAATATTGTAAGTCGCTTTGCGTTCCCATGGCAAAAAAGCAACTAGTTGATTTAATATTTAATGGGCGGCCTCCAACAGATATTAAAATACATTAAAATATCACAGGTTAAAAACTTCCCTAAACAGGGCTGCCTTCAGGTATTTTCTGAATGTCAGATAGTTATTTATCTCTTTGACCTCTGCTGGGAGGGTGTTCCATAGGGCGGGCACCACTACCGAGAAGGCCCTCTGCCTGGTTCCCTGTAGGAACAGGAACCTGGAGGTAGGGTAGAAAGAGGGGATTGAGACATGAAAGGGCAACAAGGATAAATTACATATCAAAAGGAATTTCAAAGCATTTAAGTTGAGTAGAATTTTATGTGGCAGATGGAAGGAGAAATAGGGAGAGTGATCTAGAACAGTGGTTTCCATCCATGGTCCACTTGAAAACTGCTTAGCATCGTGGGAGACCACTTAATGGTTTTTCTGCCTGTTTAGCAACTGTAATACACTGTGCATTACAATTTTTATAGAATTCAAACTAATACAATACACAACTAATAGAAGAAATACAATTAAAATCATAAGTATTTAATACAATGGATATGCCATCTCTTGTCTTCAGTAGCCACAGATCATGTCATGGATCACCTGAATGAAGTGTGTGTGTCCTGTGAAGCGCAGTTTGGGAACCCCTGATCTAGAAACATGGTAGAGAAAGGAAGGGGAACAAAGTAGGCAGTGACCTGACAAGCAGTGGCCTGAGGAAGCAATGGGTGGTAGGGTCATGGAATTGGAAAAGGAGGGTTAGAGACAGGAGGGTCTGGGTACTTTACACAGGAAGGAAGGGAGCAGCCAAGGGGGAATTGGGTTGCTATGTGTAGCCAGAGACATTCTACCAGTTATGGCTTCTGCTGTCACTGCAGCACTGTAAGCCTGGCAAGCAGGGGGATAGGGACACAAAGACTCAGAAGCAGCAGAGGTGGTGTGACTGAATTTCACACATTAATTTTAAGTGGCTGGCTAAATTTTGGTTCAGGCACCTGTTAACTGATTCTCCTATTTGGTAGTGCAGTTTGGCTGAAACCTGGGTTGAGTTAACTATCAGTAACCCATAAGATGGAATCAATGGCATGAAAATTGTGGTTTATGCACAAAAGGATGCCATCTTGTGATCCCTTTAACATTGATGAGAGATTACTGTCCTGATAGAAAGGAATGCCCTGGAAGATCCCTTCCTTTCCAATGGGTGACTCATGTAAAGAGTAAGGCGTATCCAGCACTCCGCTAGCATTGCTGTGCCATGATCACTTCTCTGCCAAAGGCAGGGAGTTCAGGTTGAATGCTTCAGGCTCAAAGGAATGAGGCCTCTAAGCCAGCTCCAGTTAGGAAGTAGGATGCAAAATTGCACACATTTCAGACCCTCCTCCACCTTACATTAGGGAGGTCGCTATGAACAAGGATCTTCTCCCTCTAACCCTGACTCACCAAAGTCCATGCCTGTGAATCTTCTGAACTTTTGATGTAAGATGTGTTTATTAAACTGCCTTAATGAGACAGAGATAAAGTAAAGTCTTTGGTAGGTTATATGTTAGCTTCAGATGCTCTGCTCTTCAACCTTGGGTGGGTATTTGAGATAAAACCTCAGTGGTTATCCCATAATGATTGAATGCCCTTCCTGTTGAGATCTGCTGGGTTGCTTTCCTTTTCACCTTCAAGCAGTCGTAGAAGACTCCAGTGAGTTTTTAATATTTCTATTCTAATTACTGCTCTCTGCTTTTAATCTGACAGTTGGTTTTAAACTGTCTGCTTTTATTATAGTTCTGGTAAGCTTTGTCGTAGAGTCTTGTCTAACTTTATCATTTAAAAAAAATGTTGTAAGGTGTTTTGTGCATCTTTTGATTAAAAAGTGGGAAATACATACATAAAACACAAGCAATAAGTAAGCAAACCATGACACAAACTCACACCAGCAAGAAACATTGGGTTTCTTATGATCACATTCCCTGACCCCATTGATCAATGATACTATGTTATATACTGGGTTTTTTATTTTAATTCATTTTTTTAAAAATGAAACTATGTTAACCTGCAGCCAAAGCTCCTCATTCTAACAGAATATTTACTGTCAAAGGCATGGTAGTCCCATTTAGGATAATGCTACGGTAGTCATTAACCTACTCAACCACATGTGAAGCTCCTTCAGTAACTACCTGAGAAATACTACATGATTCAATTTGTGTTAATGGTACAGCCACTTACAATACAAAAAACAAATGCTCCTATCATTTGTATGTTATTTATTGCAACATCCGCTCTCATAGGAGTTCGTACAGTGACCCCACAGTGAACCAAGATAGGAGTTAAACTCTTATTCACAGCTCAGCTGTCACAAGAGTACATGGGCTAACTTCAGATCTGAAATATGGGGAGCATTGTATGATCCAGGTGCTTGGAGAAAGCAGGGCAAATGGACAGGCTACCTGGCTTCGCTGCAGCATTTGCTGGACCCACTTAGATTTGCCCCCACTTGTCTCTGGGGTTAGGATAGCACAGGCCAGCTGCACAACATAGTATGGCACAGAGGCAGAGAAGGAAAGCACTGGTCATCAGGAGCCGCTGGCTGCAGAGGGCACGATCCGCCTGAGAGTGAAAGGAGTGCAACAGTGAATGCTCCTCCCCTTATAATCCAGCTTGCATCCTGAAGAAACCCAGAATCCCCAGGTCCAGATACTGTCACTGCCCACATTCATCTTACCTGATCCAGCATGCTGGACAGGGCAGGATTAGTCTGGTAATGTGGCTGGTAACAAATTCCTGTCTCTTCTTGATGCATGTCCCATTCCTCTATCACACATTTAGGTGGTTGTCTGGGGACAAGATGGGAGTATTGCATTAATGGGTTAAGAACTCCTTGAAACTAAATCTCTTGGCTCACCTGGTCTTGGGGAGAAGGGATGAAGGTGCAGTGATGCTAAGGCAGTTCACATGGGAGACTGAGTTCGTGATGATAGTCAGGAAGTGGATTGATTCCTGGGCATCTGGACCTGTGGTTGGAGTTGATGGAAGGAAAGGTCAAGGGGAGACGGACACGGAACCAGAGTTCCTGAAATCTTTGGGAGGGTGTTGCAATTGGTCAGGAGTGAGAAATCACTCACCTTTGAGACCCAGTTTTTCCCCAGTGACTGTCAGACCTAGGCGTGTACCATTGGGAGGATCTGTGCCGTAGTGGAGGTCAAAGGTCAAGCCAACCATGACAGAGACTGCTGTAGGGGTCTCAGCAGTGGTTGTGGAGGGAGATGGTGTCAAGGCACTTTCCTGCGTCTTATTTGGGATACAGAACATTAAGTGTGCCAGAGACTTTAGCAGAGAATTCCAGTCCTTAGAGATTAAGGAGGGAAAAGGAATGAGAATTGACTCTTAGTTGATTCTGTTCTCTTAATTGCAATTTTTTCCATTTGCTTCTGCCTTTTAAAGTACCTTTCCAATTTCACCCAGTCTTGCCTCTAAAAATTCCCTTTTGCTCTTAACAGCTAGAAAATTGAAAGACGGCAACTATATTAAAAAAAAGTACCATAAAACCTCTCAGAACACCTGGATGTTTGAATATTTCAGATATAGATGCACCTACTAATTTAAAATTTTGTATTGTTGAAGATCCTATTCTTTTGTTTCCCACTTCTTCTGATAGTAACCATTCGGGACTATCTTTTCAAGGACAGTTTCTTACAGCGTATTTGTAAAAACCAACAACACCCAACCCTTCTGTAATTCATGAATGTTTAGCTTGTGTCATTATGGTATGATAACAGCAGCCAACACAGGCCACACTGTTTTTGGGAGCAAGTCAATGCAGCTGTTCAAATTCGGGTAAATCTCTCAAGTCTGTTAGAAAATGGAAATAAATAAAAACAATTGCCAAAAGATGAATCACACAAGTCTGCCTCTGTAATGAACACCTAACATACCCATCACAGCCCAGAATTAAGGAAATTCTGTGCATTCCATCCGAGAAGATACCCAACCATCCTGAAAGTTTCAGTAAGGGAACCATTCAGTTGCTGAGCCTAAACAGTTAGCAAGAGACCAAGGAGAAGGTAGAGCACCCACCACTGCCTCCTAAAGTCTCTCATGCGTCCTTTACAACCACAACCCAGTTCCATCCCCGGCATTTTGGTCTGATTTTCTACTTAAGGTGATCATCTCTAGCTCACCTCTTTGACATCAGGATTCTGAACATCATGTGACTGGATGTAGGCAGCAAAACCAACAAAGGCAACAGCCAACGAAAGGAGGCAAAAGAAGAAGGTGACCAGAGGTGGGTGTCGCTCCAGGCAGACACGCAGGGAGCCCAGCAGGGAGCAGATGACCATGGTCAGCCCTAGGAATGAGGGTAAGAAGGTTGCAGTGTCATCCCAGCACTAGAAGAAGCTGAAACTTCTGCTGGAACCAGCCAGAATCAAGGGAAACGAAAAGGCTGGCAGTGTGCTACCTATTACCCTTTGCACTTTGTGCGGTACAATCATAAGCTTTACTTTAATTTTTTTTTAAAGGCATATCGTGTCCCAGAAATGTGAATGGAAATAACACCAAAATATATTCATTCAATCTCTTAATTGCTCGGTGATTATTTAAATATTTAGCGTGCATGCGGTCTGGTTGTCTAAAGGGACTAAACTTGCTGAAAATAAAATGGGAATTGGTTCGCTTGAGATTGCCCCTGCCTCAAGATCGCCATGTAAATGGAAAGATGATATACTGCAACTTCGTATTCATTTTTTATGTGCTTTCCAAAAATACCTGGAGACATTTTGTTTCAACAAACATTTCCATCTGGATGAAAAAGTCTCCATCTTGTATTGCTTTTAAAAGTATGTTAGTTGCTTATATTGTAATTCAGATTGAGACGTGAAAGGCAATTCAAAAATTAATAAAATGAATATCTTTTGACTGTGGGGTGTTTTTAGACAAGGAACCACTGCCCATGTGTATCTTGACGTAGTAAGGCTCTCAGGGAAGACTGCACTATGCACACCTCATTATTTAAATTAGCTTCAAATCTATGCATTGGGGGCGGGGGGGACTTAGAAGTGCCAACTTTTGAAGTTAGCAACCACTAGATTCTTGATCTTCACAACTGGCTGGATGACTGCTTGTATGAAATAACGTCCCACTCAAGGAGATACAGGTAAAGTTTTCCTACTTGACAGGTTTTCCTGCTTCTCTATATTTCTGATGAAGGTGGTAAATTTCAACACAATTAAGTTGGAAAGAAAGAGCTGGAATTATAGGTGAAAGTTGGATATTTGCAACCCAGAGTTGCTTCATCTGCTCCACCCAACATGGCAATCTCATCATTGCCAAGTCTTCTCGCAGTGTAGCGTTATTTGTCAGGGATAAGGAAGGGGGGGAAACTTTATAAGGAGGTCATTTTTAACAATCTCTGTCAAATCTTAAAGTATAATGTGCCACACCACATGATGTACTGTTGTTGTTCACATTTTCCTTTGTTTAAATAAATTTTTTTTTAAAAAAAAATGGGGATGCTGATCTTCGTGTGTGTCCTCAAAATTCACCAAAAGAGAGAACCCCCCCACACACAAAATGAATAAGCAGCATAAACTGTGGGAAACTGAACACCACATTGGTTTGATTTCTCAAGTTTTGTTCCATTCCTTTGTTACATAAGGCTTCCTTCCTTTGAGTCTTCTGGTCTTGTGAGACAGTTTCTCCCCATATTTCTTAAGAATTGCATGTGAGTGTGTAGTTTCATACTTGTTTTATGCTGCATACCCCACAAATGTTGGTTTGTTTATATCACACAAGCAACTTGCTAGCAGTTACTGCAGCGAACTGCTAGCAAGATCATTGTGCAGCATCCAATCTCCTGTCTCCTGTACCTTCGCTGGTGGGAATGTCAGCTGCATGGAATTGCATGTGAGGACAGGGCTGTTGTGCTTGCAGATATCCGATAGGCATTTGGCTGGCCACTATAAGAACTGGATGGGCCATTGGCCTGATCTAGCAGACCCTTCATACATTCTTAACATACAGATTAGCCCTTGGCTCTGCGCACACGATCATAATGAGCTCTTTTTAAGTCCACAAATGGTTCCCTGCCACACTGCATGATGTGGTGATGGGCACTAGCATAGATGGATTAAACACACTTTCATGGAGAATGAATGTGTTTTACCATTAGCTATTAATCATGACAAGTGGAACCTGCAACAAAAAGTTGTAGTATGGAGGCTCCTATTTGGAATTCCTGCCAGCCAGCCATGCCCTTTTCCTGGATATTCCATTTTCCCTCCTCCCGCTTGTCCATTCCTCCCTCCATTCAACAGGACAGTCAATATTCTATAGCCCCTGAGCATGTTCAGTTCTTCCTGAATAACTCTTCCATGTGCACTCATCATGTACTTTTAGCTGCACAAGGATCCACACTTGGGAGAACGAATTTGCTATTAGTGTAAGGGAAGGCTACATACAACCTCCAAACTTAAGGGGTAGGCATACCTGATAATACATGCCTGTTTATGAGCTTCCCAGAAGCATATAGTTTACCACTGTGGGAAAGGGGATACTAGACTAGATGGACCTTTGGCTTGATTCAGCAAAGCTGTTGTTATGTTCTCCAACACTGAAAGTTCTGCTAATGCCATTTTGCCTGGTTATCCTCACAACCAACTTTTCCAACACCCTCCTGTGTCCCAAGGTAACTGCTAAATACAGAACAATCGACTGACACACTTTCAAAAGTAGAGTGCTGGACAACTGAGGGACACTTGGTCCTTTTTGATTTCCTACATCCCACTATGATCCACATAGCAGCCACCATGTCCTCAAAAGGCTAAGACAATCTGTACGTTGCCCCCCCCCCCTTTCATATCCATCTCCCAGCATCTTTCTCCTAAATCGCCGATTAAATGAAGAGGCATTGGTTGGAGGAGAGTTTAAGGCTGCCTAGAAGCCCTGATCTTAGATATGTATTGCGTTATTGAGTGTTTGTGGTGGTGCTGGGGAAAAATAGTTGTGGTTTTTCAGGATTGCTTCCTACATTATGCCACACAGGAGGCAAGTCCTCTATAAGAAGCCCTGGGTGAACCTGCAACACTGAAACAGCTTTTGGATGACACCCAGAAGACGATACCTTCATGTAGCAAAGTAGCATAAAACCTGCATTTAGTATTGGAGAGGCTGGAGTAACATGCATCTTTATGACCTTTGTGGATTTTCCCCACAAGCATCTGGATACCTGACTAGCCAACCGAAACATCTTGAGATATTTCTGGGTGAACATGATAGGATTACACAGAAAGTCCCAGAGAGTTCAGTAAGAGATAGTCCCAGGTAAGTGTGCATAGGATTGCAGCCAGAGTGTGTTTTCTAACAGGCTAGAAAATTTGTCCATGAACTTCCATTTTCGTTAGGCAGGTATAGCATGTCTTTTTGTTACTGTTTTAGAGACAGAGTGGTGAGTATATAAATCCCCTTTAAGAAAAACTGCTCACTCTTCTATTTTACACCATCATTGGTCCCAGTCCCACCCTATGCTTTTACCATAGCAATTGCCTTTTTAAAAATCCCATCTCTTAGAAAATATAGCAGCAGGCCACTCAAAGTCATAGCCTTTTTATTTGACATGTAGAAAATTACCACATAGTAGGTGTCAGCAATACAGGGTCTGCACACTGTAACCAGGTCATACACACCCATGAAATTACATGGACAAATGAGCCTGCTTTGTCTCTCCACCCCCCCCCCCTCCATTTTTACACAGGGTTCTTTTCAAAATAGGAGCAATAAGCAGCCCTGATCTGGCAAGCTCTCTTGGTCAGTCCAGCCTCTGACAAGGGCACCCTTGGCCTGGCGGAAGCATTCTGGCTTTCAGCCACTGCGGGGCTTTCCAACGGCTCCAGCAACTCATCCCCTTTGAACTCGCAGATATTGTGCAGGATACAGCAGGTGGCTATGACCACAGGAATGAGCTTCTCCCTCACATCCAGCCTCATCTGCAGGCACCTCCAGCGAGCTCTCAGGACCCCGAAAGCTCTCTCCACGCACGCCCGGCACTTGGCGAGCCTCTCGTTGAATTTTTCCTGGGCCCCCGTTTTTGGCGCTGGGTACGGCTTCATGAGCCAGGGGCGAAGTGGATAGGCAGGATCCCCAATTATGACAGGGGTCATAGAAACGCCTTCCAGCACCGTTGGAGTCTGTGGCCCAAAAGCGCCTTCGTCCATGCTGTTGAAGAACGGAGAGTTGTGCAAGATGCGGGAGTCGTGGGACCTCTCCGGAAAGCCGACGTAGATATCAGTGAACCGGGATTTGCTGTCCACCAGGGCCTGCAGCACCATAGAATAGAAACCCTTGCAATTAATGTAGGAGTCGGCAGAGAACGGGGGGCAGAGGATGGAGATGTGGATTGCATCGATTGCGCCGAGGCAATTGGGGAAGCCCATCTCCTTGAAGCCCTCAATGATCTCCTGTGGGTCTCCCAGCTTAATGATTTGGGCCAGCAGCCTGCTGTTTATTTCCTCACACACCTCTTCAAATATCGAGCAGGCCGACGAAATCCCCACCCCGAAGAGCTCCGAGACAGTCTTGTAGCTGTCGTGGTGCGCCAGCTTCCAGATAGTCATGGCGACCCTTTTCTCCACAGGGATGTGAGACCGCATGCCCGTGTCCCGGCGCTGCAGGGCGGGGCGCAGCTCCTCGGCGATGTACATCAGTGTGGACCGCGACATCCTGAACAAGGAAATCCAGCACTTGTCATCCTGCTCGGAGTTGATCATCCTCTCCCACCATTCGCTGCACCTCGGAAGCATCCAGTGGGAGCGCTCAGACAAGGCCATCAGCTCGTGCTCGTAGTGCAGTGCAGGAGAAGACGAGTACACCATGGTGACCACAGAGACGATGGCGTTCCGGTGAAGCCGCAGCAGGGCTCTCTTGCGGCGGACGCTGGCCGAGAGGATGCGCCTCAGCACCGCAGCCGACCTGCGGAAGCGCCTCCTCTGCAGAATCCTCGCTATGGCGAAAATCACCGTGCGCCTGTTCAGCATCCATTGCTGCACTAGCAACTGGGAGGTTTGGACGCAGGCAGCAACCAGAGCCAGGCACTCCTGATCCATTTATCCAGACACTCTTGATGAAGCTTGTAGAAGGCTCGGGAGGAAGTGGCGTGAAGGTGCTACGAGAAAAACCTTCCCCTTGCTACACCCTTAGCCAAGGCAGGGATGATGTCGCTGGGCAGGGACGAGACATCACCAGTCCTTATGCTTCAGCCGGAAAGGTGCTGTTGAGCTGAAGGGCAATATATTGTAACTGAATCATATTTGTATTTCTACCGTGAAGGCCTTTTTTAAACAGCAAAATAGATTGAGCATAAGAAAATTATTCCACCACACTTGGGAAAGGTCCAATCTCTGCCTATTCTACATTTCAAAATTCTTAAAGGTTTCAGAGTTGATAATGGCTCTGTTCTGTCTTCCCCATCCCAGCTTCCCTCCAGCGCCCATAAACAGTCTTCCAGCTGACCACCCCTCAATCACATTGCTATATTACTCCCATAGTGTTCATCTTACATCAACCCACACCCACCTCCAGTAACTGCCTACTCTCTGAAGCTAGGACTTTATCTCAAAACTGGTCAACCACCTGATATCTGATTTGTAACTTTATTGGCTTCAGATGTTCAGCATCCCTGCTTGTTTCAGGTGTGCTCAGCCCAACAGGAGTTACTCAGCAGTGATGGGAAAGCGCTCTATACATGCTCAGAGGAAATTAGGCTATCTTGAAAATCAGGTTCTGAGGTAAACCCTGTGAGATTTAAAATATTACCACTTTTCCAGAACTCCACCTCGGCTCAAGTTAGTGAGACAGCTGTACTTTATTTCCCCCTAGATATTCCATTTGAACCATGACTATAGCGAAATGAACAGTTTTAAATCCTCTTTTCTGTGAAATGAGCAGAATGCTAATGTGTCCTCAATGGTTAAAGCTCACGGAATCAGAGCAGTTCTGTTGGCCTACTGACCCAAATAATTCAGTTCAGTTGCTCTTCCACCATCCTTAGCAAAACGCCCAGAAGTCATTTAATGCCTAGCTTTGACTTACTACAAAAAACAACGAAGAACATTGGGAACTGATCTACATGTTCTCTGCTACAATAACTCCCCCACTCTCCCTTCCACAGGGATTATTGATTTTTCTCATGCAACACGGTTTTCTGTGTGTCCTCAGTACATTAGGGCTGCAACCCTGCGCATCCTTGCTTGGAAGCAAATCGCACTGAACTCAGTGCTATTTGCTTTTAAATAATAACATGGTTAGGGCTGGATGTAAACCACATAGATAGAGAGAGCTTTGGAACCCCATTACCAATACAGGTACCAGCTTCAATGGCGGCCTGGGTTCCTACGTAGTTCTGTACAAGCCACTGTATCTTCTAAATACTTATTTGAAAGGCAGAAGAGCCCTTCATTTAATCCAGGGGTAGGCAACCTAAGGCCCGAGGGCCGGATGCAGCCCAATTGCCTTCTCAATCTGGCCCGTGGACTGTCCGGGAATCAGCGTGTTTTTACACGAGTAGAATGTGTCCTTTTATTTAAAATGCATCTCTGGATTATTTGTGTGGCATAGGAATTCATTCATCTCCCCCCCCCCAAATAATAGTCCAGCCCCCCACAAGGTCTGAGGGACGGTGTACTGGCCCACGGCTGAAAAAGGTTGCTGACCCCTGATTTAATCTGATCATCATCCCATACTCAGTTGCTAAAGACAACAAAGAGAACAGTGACTGGGCATAGGGAAGAGGGAAAGGGTGGCCAAGACAGTGGCATGGAAAGACAGTCTGGAGACAGAAAGTGGTTTGGTTTAAACTCTAACAAAGGATCTACTGGGAAGCTCCTTATTCATCCCATCTGTCCCTTTTTCCCAGGTGTGGCCCTGCCTTTGGGAATTTGTTACCAAAATCACGTTAGCAATCACATACTAGAGCTCTCATTCTCCAGCATTCATCTCTCACACACAAACACACACACTAGAAGTGTGTTTCATCTCAAATGCACCTACGTGTGCAGGCACCCCCAAACTTGGCCCTCCAGATGTTTTGGGACTAAAATTCCCACCATCCCTGACCACTGGTTCTGTTAGCTAGGGATGATGGGAGTTGTAGTCCCAAAACAGCTGGAGGCTGAGTTTGGGGGTGCCTGCACGTGTGAATGCATGGACACTAATGTGCAATGGGAGCACACAGCCTGCTCACATTACAACTGTAGAGGCGTCTTTTGTCCTGTTAATAACAATACCTCATATTCCTAGACTGCTTCCAATGCTCACAGTAGTTCACATGCATCATCCAGTTGCAAGCCTGTAAGTCGGTATTATCCCCCAATATGGCAACAGGGGTGAGGCTGAGGGAGAATTGCTTCCCCAAGCCACCTTGTGAGCTCAGGGCAGAGGTAAGATCCAAACCAGTCCTGACTTCTGACTCATAGCTCAGTCTCTTAGGCACTATGCTACACCAGCATTCTCTTAATAAATTACAGTGGTACATCGGGTTACAGACACTTCAGGTTACAGACACTGCTAACCCAGAAATAGTACCTTGGATTCAGAACGTTGCTTCAGGATGAGAACAGAAATCGTGGCGGCCGTGGGAAGCCCCATTAGCTAATGTGGTGCCTCAGGTTAAGAACAGACCTCCAAAACGAATTAAGTTCTTAACCCGAGGTACCACTGTACTGAGGGGACAATTATGATTTAAAAAACAACAATTATGGGTGGAATTCCGGCTAGTGCTAAGGAGATAGTGTTCTATCTGCTGCTTGCTTGATGGAACAACTTCCCCTCTCCTCCCTGTGAACTGTTCTGGGGGTTCTCATGACCCTTCAGAGCAGATTTGGGAGAGGCGTAAGGTGAGTGAAGCCCTATTAGGCTAGTAGGAGTCTTTGTGTTGGCTTCTGCTAGTGGAATAGGATAACTGAATCCTGACCTATCTTTACGAAACTGCCTGCTCAGCTATTGCGTCTGTGGAGGGAAAGCCAAAAGGCAGCATGCCATGTGCAAACCAGAGCCCCCTCACCAGATGAGAACTAGTCTACAAGGCTTACTGTTATTTCATGGTTCAGTGGTACCGGTAGCATTCAAAACAGGTTCCCGGCAGGTTAAGCTCCCAGCTCAAAATAAGCTTTGGGGTTAGAGAGAAATGTAAGTAAGCACATGTGAAGATGTTTAGTGTGGTACAGCAGTGTGTTATTCGTTTAATACACAATATTCCACCTTTCCTCCAAGGAGCTCAAAGAGGCATACATAGCTGTCCCTGCATTATATCTTCACAACAACCCTGTGGGTTAGGCTGAAAGATAGTGACTGACCACCCTGTGAGCTTCATAGTTGAATGGGGGTTTGGATCTTGGTCCCCCTAGTACTAGTCTGGCACATCACCCGCTCCACCACAGGAATTGGGTTAGGAGATCCATGTACAAACTTTCTTAATTGAAAAAGTCCATCAAGCATGGTGAGAAACAATGATGTGGCTGACTGACTTCCATAGTGACAAGAAGAGCACTGAAAACCAGGACTGCTTGCTAAGAAGTGCTTTAGGAATAATTAATGATAATGGGAAAATGCAGTATTTCACATGGAAGGTAGACATATAACTTCCTTTTCAGCTGTGCACTGAGAAAAAAATGCATTCACTTGTAAATAGTCTAAGCTCCAGAAATATGGGAGTGTATTAATCTCTCTCAACAAATGCACACAAGGTTGCAATTCTATGCACTAAGAAATAAGCTCCACTGTGGGACTCACTTCTGGGCATATATATGCAAAGGATTGCAGCATACCAATTGTGATTTTCCCTGACTGAGAGGTGCCATCGTTCAGAGGCAAAGTCAATATTTTGCATTCAGAAAATGCAAGTTCAACCTCTGGCCATGCAGATAAAAGCGTTCAGCTTGAGAAAGACCCTGGAGAGCAGCTGCCAGTCAGAGCAAACAATACGAGATGGCCCAATGGGGTGACTCGGTGTGAGGGAGCAAATGAGGGCAACCCCCCCTATTTTACCCCCCCAAGGGGCTACATTCTTCGAAACCTAAATCCTTGAGTATTTTGTTCCAAAAGCCAACCTAATAGCTGAACAAAAGGATTTAGATGGGAATAACCAGATGGAGAACAGACCCAGGGGGAAGAAATGCAAGAATGGTACACAGTTAAGAAAGGTGCAACCTCATCTTACCTCCGTCCTGTTCTCTACTCCCCTCCACGTTGGCGCTCAGGCGACTTCCCCTTTTACTCAAGGATTCTGTCCCTTTAAGAGGCAGCTGCGCACACCCATTTCCTAACTCCTGCAAAGGAATCCTATCAGGTATTACTCTCGCGCGCAGGCGCAGTCGAGACTCCTCCGCGCCACTCTCAATCCGCGGGCGAATGGGCGCTTTGGAGTGACGCGCTCGCGCCCCGCGCTGCCCTCCCGCCATAGAAACAGTGCCGCTCCCTATACTGTAAATCACGTCATCGACTTAGGCCTCGGAAGGGAGGAGGCCGCGCGCCTTCCCGTATAACGGCTGATCGGGACCATAGAGGAGAGTCTTCCGAAGAGTATAGAGCTACCACAACTTCTGGAAGCTTTGAGAGCCATTTTGGTCGAGGGCAAAGAGTACTTATTTATAGATCATTAATATATTGTATCGTCAAAAACGGTTTTAGCTTCATTTAGCTCAACTCTTATGAAATATTCACCTTTTAAAAGAGGCAAACCAACAAAGAGCGCATTTTCTCCTCCCCCTGTGCAGGTCAGGAACAGTAAGTTATGTGGCTCATTTTTTGTTACGTGTCTACTTGTGTTTTTTAAGCCCAGAAGAGTAACTGCAAAGCAACCCAGGCTCACGTTTGAATTAAAGGAGGCTCAGGTTCAAATAAGCAATTCAGACCTTGCGATGTTTACTTGGACCTATCCAATTGATTTTAATACTATTTCGGGGGGCGGGGAAAAATTGGGCTCATAGCTCAGGCTCATAGCTTTCTGTATTTTTCTACGAAGCAGCTGGTTTTAGAAAACGTTTTGCCCCTATGAAGGCTATCAACATTGCACTTACCCAACAGGACACAGATGGCTCCTTCCTTTGGCTTTCATGATAAATTGTGGTGGGGATTTATTTCACACACTTCCTCATTACCACTGCAACTAAGCATCTTTACTGAGAAGCCCCATTGTGCTCTGCAGGCTTTACTCTTCAGTAAATGTGCTTATGACATACCCCTACCCAAAGACGCAGTCCTGTTACAGTCACATTAGTTCACTGGCTTTTAAGGTGGCAATCTTGTTTTTAGAAGTGAGGGGCTTTTTTACAGTGACAACCAGCTTAGAAGCTCAGCAAATAGAAATAAAGAGTATCAACCCATTAATTAGCATTTAGGTAAATCAGCACTGTACCTCTAAGAGATGCCTAGAAGTAAAGTTATGCTTAGCATAGTCTTGTCACTATGGTGGCAGAAGACACACCAAGCAAATATTTTATTTCTATTAAATCAAGTTGATCAAGTCACATAATTCAGTAGAAATCACCCCTGCCTTCTTTAAGACATCTTCTGAAAACTGTTTATAGACAGGTGTTATCTTGTATGTTGCATACCACCTTGTCAATATTTATGAGAATGCAGCTTATAAATTCTTCAGTGGATAAACAAATAAAACTATTTCTCAGCCATATATTAATAGTTCCTTGTAATAAACCTCCCAAAGCTTTTCCTTTGTGCTTTCAAAAAATCATTCACGTTTTCCATCTCTACCCCTTAAAATAATTTCCCTCCCAAACCATTTTCAGTGCCTTGAGCCACATCACTACCTACCCCATGCTGGTAACACACCTGCGTAGCAATGAATAATGAGACACTGACAAGGTGAGAGAAGTGAATTTAAATAAATTCTTTTTTTGCCTTTATTTTCAGGGGAATCCAGAGAAATTAAAAACCATGTGAAGAAATTAAAAACCAGAGCATTAAATCAGAGAGAAAGAGAGAGAGCAAGAGAGAAAAAGAGGTGAGGCGTTAGCCCCACCGAGACAATTTGAGCTATAACAGCAAAGGGAGGGAGGTAGGCAGGTGGCAGAGCTTCCCCTTTCAAGATGCTTGGGCTTCTCCAGTCTTCAAGGGGGGTGGGGTGGGCATCTTGCCTCTCCCCATGTGCCCCCCCTCATGTCTTAGCGGTGCTTCCCCTGGGAATTATTGACGTTAACCCTTCCCATCGAAGGTGTCTGTGTAGACCGTCACTCTGCTAGGATCTAGATGGAAAAGAAAAAGTGATGGCAACAGGAACAATGCCTTGAAGGGAGATGTGCCATAGATAATGTGTACACACACACACACACCTGCTTGAAGCCCCACTTCCCCCCCTACTGTCCTCAATAGTTGGCCACAGAACAGGCCCCTTCATTAATCTGCTCCCACATATGCAGCTGTTTTGTGATTTGGTTGAATTGTTTAAGGCAGCCCCACATCCAACATCAGATAGTTGTGGATTTCAGCAGCTCTACTTCTCTTTCCCATCTCCCATCACACAACTTCATTAGGCCCAGTTTATTCACCTCCCCATACTGCACAGAACCAATCACCCCAGTTTTTCAGATAGCATCTACCTGCTCCTGCCTGCTACAACATGAATAGAAAACCTGCCTGGCCCATGGGCCTAGGCTGGCAGTGGCACTTGTCTTCAGTATCACTGTCTTGAGTTCTCCAGGCAATGATGTGGGGTAAGAAGCATTTTCATTTAAAAGTCTAATTTGAAACTTGTGTTAGATGATCAAAAGCCAACACCTCCTACTAGTTAAGGCTTCAAAGCTATGCACTCAAACACATCTAGGACACAGCATTAAAAAGCAAACCACGAAAAGACACAGTATTAAAATGTAGAATCAGTGCCCCTCAGCTTCTGAAAGCAATCCTCACAAAAGGCTGGATTTTTTCAAAACAGGAGTGGTCAGATTAAATTTGTGGTTTTTTGCATGTGTGACACAATAGAGAGGGAGATGCAACTGAATATATGGCAAGGATTGGAAAGTATGAATTACACATCCACAATTTTTAAGAGTCACATCCCTGTCCTAGGACTCTGGTCCCCTCCACTTAACATTGTTGTACATTACTACAAATCTTAATACCCCCTTTAACTTGAAGCTATCCAGCCCACTGTTGAGCCCCAAAGGTCATATTTATGAAGCCACTGATTTAGGCCCAGGCACCTCCATTTGCTTACCTTGAATGTGTAGCTCCCATATATGTCTCCATTCTGTATTAGAAGGGGGGGAAAGGGAAATTAGAAGAAGCCAAGCACTGTTTGTAAATAAGCCCCAGTGCCCCCAAACCCTCCAACACAACTGAAGCTGCTCACTTCTCAAGACAATGCCCCTAAAGTTCAGCCACACTGAGAAAAGTTGGGGTCTCAGTGCACTGAAGGTCACATACCCATCCAAACCTTTCCCCAAGCTACATAAAACTGGATGTGGGAATCTGTGCTATCTGGAGCAATGCTTAAATTATGAGGGAGCTAAATGATATCCATCTATAACTACTTCTTTATCCCAACCAGGGCCTCTCTTAGCCTTCTAAAAACAATAGCTAACAAAGTAATCAGAAAAGGTGGGGATAGGCTGTTTGATCTTCTACCCAAAGTAATTCATGCCCTAGTCTGTGGAGCAAATGTAAACTATAGTAGAATTTAATCTCAGAGCAGTGAAAAGATTGTCCTTTATTTCTTCTGACAGCCAATACTACCCAACACCTCTCCACTTTCATGAACTGCAAAGGTTCTTTGTGCTGTGTGACTGCCCATTCACTCACCATCTCCACAAACATCCCTAGCTTTCCAAATGAAGCATTTCCTTGTGTCCTCCATCCCTTCTCTCTTGACTATGCTCAACTACCAATGGGACAGATCTCAAGCCTCAGCACACATGCACTCGTTCTCCTCCCTTTCCCTCACGCCCAATGACACACTGGCCTCCTTCCAGCACCTTACCATCCAGATGGTAATTTTTTGCAGCCTGCCAGTCGCTAACTTCCATTTTCTCCCAGGATGCTCCAGCATCTGCATCTCGTTCATCCACGTCTGGTGCCGTCCCGCCACCCCCTCCATGCCCAGCCCCCGGCTCGTTGATAAAGGAGAGGCCCCACTCATTCTGAAAGATGGCTCCCAGGTGCTGTCGCCGACTGCTGTCAGATGGCGGGGGGCTACTTGGGGGTGGCGCCAAGACACAGTTGGGGAGGCTATTGGTGGTGCGGACGGCTGAGGCAGGAACATGGCAGGCTTTCCCCGGTTGATCCAGGTTCTCTTTCAGCTTGCTGGCATAAGAGATCTTGGGGATGATCCGGGCACTGCTGCTATCGACCGGGAAAGCGGGAAGTGGCCGGAAGAGCGACCATGTTTCCTTCCCAGAATCCTCGGTGGCTGCGTTGGCGACATTAGATGTGGTGGCAGGCTTCTCACTGGCTTTGACGGTGCTGCCTCGTTCAGATTCGGGAGACGATGACGGGGAGGGTGGGTCAGAATAGCCGCGGCGCCGGTGCTGCCACCGCCCGTTGGAGATGCTCTCAGGAGCACAGTGATGGCCGTTTGTGCTAGGTCCCCATTCCTTGCGGTCTGAGGGGCTGCCTCGGTAGGTCTTGCGGTATGCTGTAGCATGGAAGGGGCGGGCATGGTAAAAGCGATGAGGGTAGCGGTGGGGATGGTGGGCAACAGGAGGGTCCCGCTCAGACAACTGGAGATTGCGGATGTTGAGGCTGTTGGAAGGGCTCAGGGGAACACTGGGTTCGTCAGCTATCTCAGAGGGTGCAGTATACCCGTTGGACTCCCATGCACCTGAAGAGGAAGAAGAGAAAGGGTGAAGACCTGTCTCATGTCCCTTTGTCACCCTCTCACACCTAGAATGTAAGCACCTCAGAGCAGCAACCCCATTTTTTATTTTGGAGGGTGGGGAGCTTATGTTAACTCTTGTCAAGTGCACCATCAACAATAATGGTGCTTCAGCACACTTCATTCTGACCCTCCCAAAAGACCAAAGACTGCTCAGTTAGTGTTTGGAGATTTGCTAAGAAAGTTGGGGAATTAAAAGATGCTTAAATATGACATTTAAATATTTGAACATAATTCTGACTTTTGTTACTCTGGAATGCAGACACATTCACCTCTCTCAGTTTGGGGTCAACAGGTCATAGATGAGGCAGAAGATGCCCATGGGGTTAAAATACCCTTGAGGTCATTTATCTGTGGTGTACAGGTGGCTAAAATCTTCACATCAATCAAGTGATTTCAGAACCCCTTTCCGTGCTGCTAACTCAGTCAATTCCAAAACAGTGATATTTAGTCATTAAAAGGGGGGGTTCCTCTTCTGATATTTACTAATAAATTATAAACTAAGACAAGTACAAGGAACCTTTTGCCCTCCAGAAGCTGCCGAACCACATTTTGCACCTTTATGGCCAAACTGACAGGGGCTGATGGAAGTTGTAGTTCAGCAACAGCAGGAGATATATGAAAATACCACTTCTGAGGTTGGTTTAGCCCACTCCCCACTTTTCTGGTTATTTAGCATTCAAAACATTCTGTCTTCGGGTTTCTAAGCTTCTCTACATTGTGATGAGCAAAGGGGGCGAACGGAACCAGAGGTGTTCATGCTGAAAACTCAAACGTATGAGATCCCTTCTCTCAAGCCCTAACCAATTTCAGGTTCCTCAACCCTTTCCCAGGGGTCAGCAAACTTTTTCAGCAGGGGGCCAGCCCACTGTCCCTCAGACCTTGTGGGGGGCGGGACTATATTTTGAAAAAAATATGAACAGATTCCTATACCCCACAAATAACGCAGAGATGCATTTTAAATAAAAGCACAATTCTACTCATGTAAAAACACCAGGCAGGCCCCACAAATAACCCAGAGATGCATTTTAAATAAAAGGACACATTCTACTCATGTAAAAACACAATGATTCCCGGACTTGTCTGCGGGCCGGATCTAGAAGGCGATTGGGCCGCATCCGGCCCCCGGGCCTTAGTTTGGGAACCCATGCCCTTATCCAATAATTCTAGGATCCCTTCCTGTAGGCCACTGAGCTCTGGCCCTGCTGCCCAGAGAATTAAAGAGTCGTTGTTTTCCCATCTGTAGGGCTTCATTCCTCTCCTAAGTATACCCCAGGAGTGTAACAGGAGGAGGAAAAGGATATGAAGAACATGCTACTTTTCCCAAATGGGTATCTAGTAAAGAAGCACGGTGGCAGATAATCACTTCTTCTCCATATCTTTTCAACAGGGAAGAGAAGATGGGGAGCATAGAGGGTGGGCATTCAGGGCTCTAGGTTCTCAGAATTAATGTACCTCACCCAGCAGTGAGGTGCAGCCACCTCTGGAACAGAAACATGCAGAAAAAGCATGACAGAAAGGAAAAGGCCAATCCCAGTTCAGTACAACACACCTTCTCTGGAGACCTGGCTTGGCCTGTAGCCCAGCTCTGCTCCACCCCCTGCGTGACAGAAAGAAGGTTTTATTTTCAACATTTAGATGCATTAAGGATAGGTAGAATTTAGATGCATGTTACAAAAGGCAGTTAATCAAACCAGAGCCACTGAATTAATAACCAAATAGGACCCGCCCCAGGAAGGAAAAGGAAACAAACTCTGGGAAGGGAGTGTGATCCAGTAAGTTGAGATTTACCAGGTAAGGAGCAGGTCTGCATCATTCTATGGAGATGCAGCAGCTGATGGTTTAGGGTAGGATTTCCCAACATGGGTTGTCCAATTCTTTTGGGGGGGGGAGCAGGAAACTTAGCTTGGGGGATGGGAGTTCACAGCTCCACAAATCAGGTAGATACTATAGGGCTGAGGTAAAGGAAATTGAAATAAGGATGTGCTCTAGTGGTGGAAAAAGCTTGCTTGTCCCAGGAGTTCAGTTTAGTTTTGGACTAAATGGATAACAGGTGCATGCAAGGAGTTTGGGGTGTGTGAATGGATTGATAAGGGCAAGGATCAGCTGAGGTCGTCGGGAACTAAAGGAAATATTTCAAAATGCTATGCACCAACACCAAAGCTCTGGGTGCTCAAGAAGCTGGGTTTTTAGTAGCCAGTCTTGAGTAGGCTATGGTGAAGAGTTGGGGAACTTGTGGCTCTCCAGGTGTTGCTGGGCTACAACTTCCATCATCCCTGACCAATGGTCATGCTGACAGTGCTCATGGGAGTTGGAGTCCAACATCTTCTCGAGGACCAGAGGTGACTTCGTAGAAGTGACTTAGAAGAAGAAAAAATACTGGATGCATCTTAAGTTACCTGTCCGGATGCGGTTGCTGAGGTTGTGGCATTTTTCCTTCTTTCCACCGAGGAGACGCAGCTCCTCCTCTGGGTTGCGATTTTCATCCATTCCCAGCTCCTCCTTCTGCATGGCCTCTGACTGTGTGTGATGCAGATCCCAACAGCAATAGAGCTTCGAGGATGTGGAAGGTATTCCTAAACCCCAGGGTCCTGACTACAGTCTTGCTCTCAGCCTCCTTTTCAAGCACAACACCACAGCGTGCCCAGTGACTCTACTCTTGCTCTGTTTCCCTGCACTGCAAATTAGTATCCTGTTCCTGAAAGCTATTCACTCTCTCGCAGCGGCAAAAGTCACCTCAATGGCAGAGAAAGTTGCCAGGTACCCTGCAGAGCTCCCCAACTTCTGAGATGCTACAGCAGCTTAAAGGACCAAAGTACCTACACTCCTTTCCACCTCTGCAAGTTAAGCTTCAGCACCCTACGCTGTATACAAACACCTGTATAAAACTTCGGGAGGAAGTTGCCCCCTCGTTTTCCGCTTTAGCTGTCTGTATGCCCTACGCTACCCCACCCACCCCAGTTAGCGCTTCTCGGCTGAAAAACCAACCAAACCAAGGATAAAGTCCCAAACGCGGCACCTCCCTACAACCGTAACAGAAGCTTTCTTCCTTACGCGCAGCAAAAAAAAAAGCTTCTTCCCACCCCGCACCGCCCTTGCTTACACCCCCACACTCGAGGCGACTCCCACCCACCCCGCAAGCTTTACTAACAGCTTTGCTGCCCGGTAGTCTTTGCTTTAAAAAGAAAAAAGCAACCCACCAGCCCAGATCTACCGCCCCCGCTTTTGGGGGGTCGCAAACTTCCTTCGCAGCCTTTTCCAACCTTTTTGGCCTCCCTTTCCCCGTTCCGTCAATTGAGGCCCTTGTTTCGTCAGAGCTCAGATAACTCTAGGCCCAGCCTGACGCTCTCAAAATCACAGCCAGGAACCCTCCGCCTGAAGGGTGATCCTTTTTTCCTTTTTTAAATTAAAAAAAAGAACCTCCCCAGGAAGGCCCCGACTCAAGGAGCCCCGTCGCTTCCGCCCCAAGCCCCAGCTGCCCGCTTTGCCTCTGGCCGGCTGCCCCCCAACTACAAGGCGGCCCCCCTGCGCTCCAGTCTCGCTCTCCTCCCTTCACCTTCCTCAGGCCCAGGCGATTCAGCCAAGCCCGCCCGGCACATTCACCCAGCCAGCCCCCGCCACGTGACCGGTTTCCCCCTTTGGCCTCCTCTGGTCACCTGATCCTCAAAGTGCCGTAGCTTCCGGGGAGGTTACCTTGCCGCGTGACCCGCCCTGTATCATGTGACCGCTTTGTCTATCACGTGACCAGAGGGAGTTGCTTCCCCCCCCTTTCTCCCTCCTCTTTTTTTGACCCACTCACTTCTTGATCCACCCGCTTTCTTTCGTATAATAGGGTTGGTTGCGTTTTTCTTGTGGAGCTTAAAAGCATAGTGTGCTTTCCCACCCCTCGCCAAATAATTTTATATATTTTCTCATATATAGGCTACTCTCCGTACTGCCCCCGAAGAACATTATGAAAAGGGCGAGACCGACTTGGCCCCATCCATAAACCAAAGGAGTAGCAGCCACAGGACTCTTGCTTCGGCCCCGCTCAGTCCTAGGAATAACAGCTGTAAGGATTTTGCAACTAAGGCTGCAAACCCCGCCACGTCTGCTCAGAAGTAAGCGCCATTAAATTCAGTGGGGCTTACTCCCAGGTCAGGATCGCAGCCCTAATGCTCCCCACCTTCCAATCTCGTTTCCTTTTGTGTCAAGTGTTTTAGATGTAAAGGAGGGGACCATATTACTCATTACTGTAAACCGCTTCGGGTGCCTTGGTCAGCTGAAGGGTAGGGTAAAAATACTTTAAATACAATCGTAAATAATACCCTTTACTAGGTGGTGACTCACATAGAGCTCAGTGGGGCTTTTATATATATATAAAAATATGCAGATTATTTGCAGATTAATTGCAAACTACAGTGTACATATAAGAGTTAAAGTTTATCATCACTTAATTGTAACACTAGGTATTTCATGTTTAATTAATAATAATATAAAAACCCCTGCAGAGATACTGTGCAGCACTACTAGTGTAGGGACTGGGTCATTTTGTAAATTTTGTTTGTTTTTTTATACTGTTGGGCAATTGCTATTAACAAACCTAACACAGCCTAATTGCAGCTGAGAGAAGACTAATTTCCAGCACAGTAATCTAAGGTTTGTTAACTTCATTCCCTCAAGGCCTGCATGTTTTTGCTACTTTAACCCTTGACAACTTGAAAGGTGTAGATAATTGTTGAGGATTAAATTAAGTTTTTGTATTATAGCTGCTTCTATTTGGAAGAATCAACCACACAGGGAAGGTGTGTTCTTGCACAGGAGGATGCAGTTAAAATGCAGAAACTAGTGCAAGGCTCAGCTGCCTATTAGATTGAGATACATTGTAAAGAAGTTCTGCTCTGAATGGGCAAAAGCCATAGTTTAATCCTAGTACTGTATGAGAATCTATACTAGCAACATACCTCTGTCTGACTCTCCTTCGAGACGAGATAGGAAACTACCAAGATATGGAAGCAGGAATACCAAGTTACCAAAATATGGTTTCTTAAAATTAAAACTCTCATCCAGCCACTGCATTGTAGCCCCTCAAGCCTGCCCAGCCCTTCTGCTTCTTCTCCAAGTCCCCAATTACAGCAGCAGCTGCCATCATGAATCAAGGGATACTATTATAGAAAGGCAGGCATACTATAATGTTCTCCAATTAAATACCAGCAGTCTGGATAATGTCAGTAGACCTTCCATTTCCTCTGGCCTGAGGCATTCAACATACAGATCCCCTTCCCCATAAGCATCTCTCTTCACAAAATCCAAGGCATCCACCAGACTGCTGAAACGCTCTCCACTGCTACAATCCAGAAGGGGAGAATTGGAGAAAACTTGCACCCACCTTCAAATTTAGTAAAAAAAATAAAATGCTTCCAGTAGCACCTTAGAGACCAACTAAGTTTGTTCTTGGTATGACCTTTCGTGTGCACTAGAAGTGTGCATGCACATGAAAGCTCATACCAAGAACAAACTTAGTTGGTCTCCAAGGTGCTACTGGAAGGATTTTTATTTTTTTTACTATGGCAGACCAACACGGCTACCTACCTGTAACTTCAAATTTAGGTTCTTAAAAATCCAGAAGGAAGCTCACCTTATTTCCTTCCACTATTGCAGCAAGCCACAGGCAGCAGATGAACAAACAAACTGCCCATGTGTTAACAAGGTAAGATTTCACACGTGTGCTGCCAATTATGCCAAAAACTCCTTACTCTTTAGCAGCTGTAATTGTCCAATAAACACAACCCCCTAGATTAGACAAACGGATGATCCAGCTCACTAAAGTCACTAATATTTTTTGGGAAATGTGCCTGTCTAGACATGGAAAAGCCCTGGAGATACAGATCCTTATCCAGTTAAAACACACATCCCAGGAAACTTTCCTATTTTTAAGCAGGTACCTTTATTACAATAATTTAATAGAAAAAAACATTTTTAAAATAAATTATGCAAATACAAAAAAATTACAATAATTAATTCAAGAAAGTTACCTCCTCCAGGGAGGGGAGGATATACAGAGGGGAAAAAAAGAATGGAGGAAAATAATACCTTCTCTCCAGTAGTTACCTGCACCAGTCTGCATTTACAGAATGCAATTTCACCCTTCCTCTCCATCCACCACCATCATTTAAGAATATCCAAACCCTGTTCCATCAGACAATTGACTGAAAGGGCTGTTGAAATGTCCCATATTACACTTTGCTGAAGTTGGTATGAAGCAGTATACCATTCCCTGTGGCAGGATGGGGAAATGGTGGCCCGCCAGTTATGGATGGACTACAACTCCCATCAAACCTGATCACTGGCTATGCCACCTGGGGCTGATGGGAGTTGGTAGGCCAATGTATTCTGGAGGACCCCCGATTCCCCCTCTGCCCAACCTTATGGAAAACAAGGGGATGAAGGCATTCCAGGGGCAGAGTACAAGTGCTCAAACTCTGCAGGAAGAAGCAAGGCTTCTATACCTACACAGATCTATGTCTGAAGGGAGTCATTTGACCATGTTCCACTGTTTTGTAATGGTGTGTAGATGCCTATGAAGTGTGAGATTGAAGCATCTAACATATTTTTATATAAGTCGTACCTGTAAGTGGGACAGAAGAGTTTGGATGGAATCAAGGTCCAGGTCACACAACACTTAAAGAGACAGTCAAACTGTGTTTTTGACCCAGACAATTTTTTTTAAAAAAAAATAGCAGCTGTTATCTGACTGACATCTTTCCCAGAAGGACAATACGTAATAGAATCAATTTCATGACTGCCACCTCCTGCTCTAATGCAAAGGTTAAAGGTACAAAGTTTGTGACCTTTGAAAGAGACCAATAACAGTGTTACAATATGGAAGTCACCAAAGGCCCAGTATTAAGACGAGATGGAATGTAGGGTCCCCCAATTAATATGCTTTGCTCACATATAGCTCTCTCAGTTATAATGTTGTTGTTGTTCCATGGAACCTAAGTTTAGAGGACAGTCAGTCGGTCTCAGGTTGGAAAGGTCTCAGGTTGGAAAGGTCTCAGGTTGGAAAGGTTCAGGATCAGGTGGTTTTCAATAAAGGACCACAATCCAGGTTTCAGCGGTGTCTTGCAGATTATGAGACAGGTGGGATGGTGAGGGGAAGTGGAAGGCGAGGTGTTTAAGACTGAAGCATTAGGGGAAATTAACAGCTGGAAAGAGCATGCCAGTAAAATGAAGGGGCAGACCAAGAGGTCAATTGTCACAATAAAAAGGAGGGCTTAATAAAGTCAAGGGATAGCAAGAGAGCAGAAAAGCAGCCTAGAGGGAGAGAGGGGTTAGAAAAGGATGCAAACACCAATGAGAAGACCTTGAGGTGAAAGATCAAAAGGAGAAAACAGGTCCTCCTTTGGCACTAAATGGATGGAGTAATGACATTGCGAGCGAGACGGGATCAGTCTTTGAAAACAGCTTGGTGGCCGTGAGGACGTTCATCATGCATGATGTGCCTACGGACATGTATGCGCCGGACACGGTGCTCCCGTCCATCTTCGTCATCACCTGCACGGAGGGGGCCTCCACCTCCACCTGCCACCCCACCTGTTGCCTCCAGGAGGGCCTTGTCTGGCACTCGTGGCGTCTCGTAAATCAGGATGTTCAGGGTTTCCTCAAAGATCCGTGCCTCTGGGAACTCCACCTGTGCACATGGGGGCAGCAAAGCAAGAGCATACTGAGCAACACCAGTTCTGTCCACAGTGTGGTGCAAGTGTTTGGTTCTAGGTTCAAATCATTGCTTGGTGAACTTGAGCTTTAGTTTTTTTCAGTTTAACCTAACTCACATAGTGCAAGGCTAAAACTCAACAGCTGCTCTGAACTCCTTGATGCATAAAAATGTAAGCAGGGCTGCTGTTTCACTAGGTGGGAAGAACTGGAACTGGGAGAGTTGACCTGAAGTAGTACTTTATCCAGAGAGTCATTTGAGTGCCCATGGGGAAAACCTCTTCTTCCTCTCAGGTTCTGTTCTCCCATGTATGGGACCACTCCCTCCACCAAATGCCACCAGAGGGCTACCTAAGGACCACCATGCCCTGAAGGAAGGAGAGGCCTCGCTTTCAAAAAGCTTTATTCCCTGTGGCTCTCTCTTTATTGCTTTATAATATAGTTTTAATTTATATTGTTTTTTCAAAGAAAATATGTGATGCTTCCCCAAAAAGCAGTACACACAGGTTCTGCGATCCACATGCTTGCTATCCAAAAATTCACTTATCAGAACGTAAAGGAAATTCACTTATCCAAACAGCCAACTTCCTTACTTCCTTATTTGTTTCTGCTTTGATGGTTGGCAGTAGCCTTTTTCGGGCAGACACCACGGAGAGAGGGAGGGAAGGAGCAAGATCAGACAAATTGGAGAGCAGGTACAATTTATCCGGAAGGGGAAAGCTCATATCTGAAGCTCAAAGGTCTGCACATTACCTTGGTCTGCTTCTTCTCGGTAGCATATACAATGGAGGTGCAGCAGACTTCGGCAATCTTGCGGCCCTGCCCATAAAACGACCAGCAGCAGATTTCATCCCCAAGAACATCTTTGATGAAGAGTACTCGGCCATTGAACCGCAGAGCCAGCTTGTCAAACAGTTCGATATTCTTCAGCAAGTTGTCATCAGAGTTACTGGAGGGGTGAGAACAAGAGAAATGGTGGTGTGATCTCTCTTAAGACACCTCTATTAGCCAGGAGGTGGGAGTCAAGAAACAATACCAAGCTACGCCCAATTCCAGCAGTTGGGTGTGTGTGTTGCATCTTACCTTGTATATGAATACTTGTTATTACTTCGGTTATGCAGCAATTTCACCACAGGCTAAGAAAGGAGGAAAAGAAGGATAAATATGGTGGGAACTGTCTTTAACCTACATAAGAGAAACTGTCACCTTTGCCATTGGCCGAACTACAGTGATTTCATGAAATGTTCATATATGTTCTAACTTCTGGTATGAGTGTGTTCACATCAGACCCATTTTATGCTGTGTCAACAATGTGGAAGATGCTAAAATATTTCCATGTGATAAACTGTGTCACATGGCAAGTCTTCATGTCTTGAATGGGTCACGAGACTGGTGTTCCAACCTAAGTCTTATAGTAGGCAATGCTTGATTTTAGCTAGAAGGCTAAGAAGCTTTGCAACTTAGGACTTCACTAATGGTGGCAGATGCCATCTGCACTCATGGGTATCACCTCACTGGCCCTAAACAAGCAAGAACACATCTAAGTCAAGCAGTCTAAAATGGCGCAAATCTACATGAACTTCTTCGACTTGAGCCTTATGTGACTTCACAGCCTCTTTACCTTGGAACAGCTTGAGATGATCTGCTGCTCCTCCTTGGGAGAGGTCACCATGGGGATATGGCAGAGGGGATCATAGGCCTCACTCTTTTGCTAGGCAGAAAGATACAAATATATTACAACCTTATTAGAAGCCCTAGAACATGCCACATATTATTAAAATACCACATTTATGTACAGTACTGCCTTTTTACCAGTGCAATCATGGGAGTTTATAAATTAAAACAAATGACATACAGTTTATTTAACACATGTAACAAAATTAAAGGGTGGAAGGATGGGGAGGAAGAAGAAAAATGTGCAAACTGGGGAATCAGTTTTTAGATAATATTCATGATGGTTACAACCACCAGATGGAACAATCACTGTGGGAGACAGTTCTGAGAGGGAGAGGCCAAGTAGCAGGTCGTCCAAATCAGGCTAAGACAAGTGGGCCTTGCTAACTCACCTCTTCGTCTCCCCAGTTCCTTCAAACTGCTTGAGGCTCAGAGGAGTCTGCCTGCCTCCTAACTGCTCAGCAGGTGACCAGCTCACCTGCAGGGCAAGCTGACAGTCCTCAACCAAGCCTTGGATCAAGTAGTACCGGGCCTCAGATAGCACTTCCTCCAGCTCCCGCTGGGATTCAGGGAGGGACACAGAGCCATCGCGCAAGTAGTTCAGGATGGTTCCAAAATGGCGCCCACTTCGGTCAATCAAGATCCAACCTGGAAAGGAAGAACAGAATTTTAGTCCCTGAACAAAAGGTCTTTTGGGGGCAGAAGCAGAGACCAGGAGAGAAGGATCTCTTGTGCATAAAATTAAAAGTAGCTCTGTTCTGGAGAATACTTTAAAACATTTAGAGGGAGATCCAAATGTTGCTGTCTTTGTATATAATTTTGCTAATGAAGCTACAATATTTTATTTTATTTTCTATTTAATTTGTATACCACCCTATACCCGCTGGTCTCAGGGCGGTTCACAGGATAAAACCATGATATAGAAACACAGAATACATAATCAAAATAAAAGCAGTAACAACCCAATAACCCCACCAACACATTTTAAAAGGGCACTGAATGTCAGTCGACCAAAGACCTGGTTAAAATGCAACATTTCTGCCTGGCACCTAAAGGTGTATAATGAAGGCGACAGGCGAACCTCCCTGGGGAGAGCATTTCACAAATAGGGAGCCACTGCAGAAAAGGCCTGCTCTCGTGTTGCCACCCTGCAGACCTCTTGTGGAGGAGGCACACGAAGAAGGGCCTCGGAGGAGGATCTCAGGGTCTGGATAGGTTCATATGGAAGGAGGTGGTTCTTGAGGTATTTAGGATACCGGTAGGTCCTTGAGGAAATTTAGGATATTTTATCTCACAAAATGTAAGCATCTAGCTGTAACAGATCCTTGATACCAAGTTATCAAACATTGTCTTTGACAAGAAAGCTGATCATATATGAACCTGAATTTCCCCCCAGGGGTTCACTGTTCATCCTATCAGAAGCAGGTGTGAGGTACCGGTAGTTCTGACGGATTTCTTTGCTTCTGCAAAGAAGCCATATAGAATGGCAGATTTCTGTCACCTCCAATGTGCCACACTTATTGATAACTAGTTCCTATTACATAATTTATATTCTTGACTGAATTTTCATGCTATTTTTTTAATATCACTTTGATTGATCTATTAAATGCATTACACTTTTCCTGTATATTTCTTTTGTAATATGCAGTGGTGCTGTTCATGGCTTTGTGGGCTTTTGGTCCAAAAACTATTAAAGTTTATTTATTTTACTATACCATATAATCTCAGCTGAGCAGGAAACCTGTATTCGGAGAAGGGTTGGGTGGGGAGACAGACTGTGTGATGCCTGGACACTTACCTTCACTATCTGTGAGCACCTCCATCCTGCCACTGAACATAGCCTTGAGCATGGTGTCTTGCTTGGTGAGGGTTTGCACTGTAGTGTAATGCAGTGACCCTCCCACGTTCAGCTTGACATACTTGCTGCTGGGGTTAAGGGGTTTGAGATCAAAGGTCACACCGGCTACCCCTCCGCTGCCATCCCGTCGCTGCTGGATTGGGACTAGCGGGGCACAATTCTCCAGGGGTGGGACCTGGTCTGCCGTGGCCTCAGCTGACATAACCACCTGCAGAAACAGAAATTGAACAGGGAGGCCTTCTCAAACCACATTACCTGCAAAGGGGCTTGGATTGGATGGAGTAGGGCAGAGCTTTTCAAACTGCGTGTCGCGACACGTTAGTGTGTCAGCTGCAGTGTGTAGGCATGTCGCACAAATGCTACCCTGCATTTCTCTTGGGTTGGTTTAACCTCCGATTTGCTAGTAAAACTAAATTACTGTATCATGAAATGATGCATGTCCAAAAAGTGTGTCACCAATTTGAAAAGTTTGGAAAACTCTGGAGTAGGGCCTGTGGAGCCTTTTGTCTCAAACTTCCACCCCTTGCACACACTTCTAACTTTCATAGCCGAGCAGAGCCTCCATCAATTAGATGCTCACCAGATGTTTTGGACTACAACTTACATCAGGGACACCCACTTCTTGGACTAGTGGGACTAGCCTAGTTTATGTTTACTATGTTTTTATATATGCTGCAAGCTACCCAGAGTGGCTGGGGAAACCCAGCCAGATGAACAGGGTTTAAATAATAAAATGATTATTATTATTTATTGTTATTAGTGCAACAACCCTGTAAGGCAACCAGTATTGTTATCCCCACACTACTGGTTGAAAGGTACAGTATGTGCAGGGACTCGTAGAACTTAGAATCATAGAGTGGAAAGGGCCACAAGGCTCATCTAGTCCAACCCCCTGCAATGCAGGAATCTAACTTCCCTATGAAAAATGTCACTGCAGGCCACTGACTCACATCAATGGCCCCATTGGCTGGGGCTAATGGGTGTGGTAGCCCAGAACATAGGGAGGGTGCCAGGTTGGTGAAGGGTGCTCTGCACAATATTGTAAAACGTTTAGGACTGTTTCAGACCCACCTGTCTCACTGCTGTTTGACACATACCTCTCCTCACACACACACACACACCCCCACACTATCTTCCCATCCCGTTTCTGGTCAATTCTCTGGGAAGAAAGTAGATCATTTGCAGCTTCATTACAGTTGAGGTTCAGTGGAAATTAAAGGAAGACGCTTCTTTGTCCGTACCCCTCTTACAGTATTTCACCATGGAGCAAAAACCTTCCTGTTTAGGCAGGCACTTGCTTTATCAGATGATTAAGTATTTATCCAATGCTTGTTTTATTATTTTTTTGGGGGGTGGGGAGATGTATTGTATTTAGCTGTTAGCCACCCTAAACGGTGCATGGGCATTAGAAGGGCAGGGTGCTGGTTTGTAAATAAATATATAAACCAAACCAGCTCCGGGTCCTGTGAGTCACGTCAGCAAGAAACAACAGGAGAGTGTCCCGTGTTTGCACTCCTCTTTTTGCCCCTCGGGCTCTTCTTTCCTCCTTCTGCCCTCCCCGCCCCAGCCACCCTCACTCGGCTCCCTCCTTGCTCCTCAGCACTGATTTGCCGGCGATCTTCCTGCCAGCCCACCCGCAACCTGTCTTTCCATTTACTGCTGCCTGGGTTGCTTCCATTTTGCTGGCTGCTCTGCGGGGCCTTCAGGGCCTGAGCAGACGAAGCCAATGAAGAGGTGCTGGATGGGCCTCTTCCCAACCCTGGCTCGTCTCCGTTTGGGCCTTTTCCCCTCAGTCTCCCTTCGTCCCGGGAGGCCTGCGACACCCGGCCCTTCCGCCGCCCCCCAGCCACTCACCTCCCGAGGGAGACCGGGGTGGGCTCAGCCCAGGCGCCTCCCCTTCAGCCCCGCCCGGACTCAGGGCCCAACGGCCGGACAAGGGGAACAAGGGACAGCGACTGCGCATGCACTTCGGAGCCTTCGCTCGCACTCTGGTCACTTCGCTTGGCAGTTAGCCTCTACATCCGGGTACCCGCCCGCATTGAGCAAGACACAGAGACCGGGACGGCGCTTCCCTCCCAGGGGCGGAGGAGCAGAAGTGCGCCTGCGCCAGAAGGCGAGGCCATTGAGGCAAAATGCTCGAGGAAGCAAGAAGGGAGGGCGCTGCGCGTGCGCATACAAGCAACCGTGAGCCGCACTGAGCGTTTGGTTTATGCAAGAACCCCACGCGCCTCGGAAAAGGCGCCGTGCTCTCTTTTGCGCACGCGCGCTACTGGACGGGGGGGGGGAACCGTTAACTAACGCGCAGCAACTGGAGCATGCGCCGTTCTTCCAGTCAGGGCAGCTAAAGCGCCTTGTATTCTGGTTTGTTTGTGCCAACAGCGTCGCAGGGGCTGAAGGAGCTCGCAGGTTCCACCTCAACAGCACAGGCAATATTGCTGTACTTCCCCCCCCCCCTCTTCTTGATCCTCTCCTGTCTGCTCCCCTGAGTGGTTCCTCCCCCCTCCTTATTAGGAATGGATGTTTTAGCTGAAATTCCTGAATTGCAGGGGTTGGACTAGATGACCCTGGGATCCCTTCCAGCTCCATGATTCTACACGCCCCTCCAGCAGTTCCCATGGCTTCGTCCAGCTTCGCATCCTTCCCTCTTGAAGGGGTATGTTCCTTAAAATGTTCATAAACTGCGCTTTTGGAATGTGTGTGTACCACGAAGACAGAGGCTTCAGCAATGCAAATAGAAAATAGCATTATCCATAATCAATTAGCATATCCATTATCAATAGCATATCCATAAAACTTGGCTGGTAAAACAAAATGGAAGTTCCGAAGGCCCATCCAAACAGCTCCCACCAAGACTTCTGTTGACAAGGAGTTCCACAGGGCAGTGTCGGCTCACACTAACGGCTTGGTGCCCTGCTGAAGGCCAACCCCAGAGGCATGGGCATCTGCCACATGGTATGCTGCCATCTTTGGTGATCACTTGTAGCTGGGTAAGATTGTCTTCCATGAACACAGTCTTAATAGTGAGTGACCATGGAGGCTGATTCTGGATCCACGCATCCTTCCACAGTGGGGACATGTTTCCAGGCAGGAGTTGATCACGGTGAGGGTGAGGTGCCATATGCAGGACAATAAACAGCATCCTGCCCTCCAACTCTTGATGAGGCTATATGGCCTATTTTGTTTGCAGTTGTTGCCCTGTTTAAGGCAAAGCATGAAGTATTCATATGGTAAATATAAACACCCCAGATTGATCAGGCTTTCCCATTGGCAGGGGCGCCATTAAGACTCCCAGTGTGTGATTATGTACGGAGGGTGTACCAGAAAGGGTCTTGACTCCTTTGAAATAAAGCCTAGTTTCGCCCCTGCCCTTGGGCATTTTGGGCTTTTCTAGGCTTCAGTCAGGTAAGGTTTTATAAATGCTTTGTGCTTTTTTTCTCTTAAGGCTTCAATTGCCTCCTTTTTCAGAGTCAAGTAATATTTTTGTGCCTCTCCCTATCGCTGCTGCTGATCTTTTCTGATTTTTTAAAAAAACAATTTTTATTGTATTACCCAGCAGTACAGCTTATGCAGCAGTACAGCTAATGGTGTTTGTTCTATCCATTGTCTCTAGACATACACTTACACATTCATAGAAATGCATAGTCACAGTTGCTTATTGCATCTGAGCCTCTGTCAGTGCTCTGCACTTGCCTCCCAGTGAGATAGGATGTTGCAAACAGTACCTCACGCAAAAGCATGATGGGCTGGGTCGAGCATCTCCCCCCCCCCCAGAAGTAAACTGTTAGGGCTGGGTCTGTCCCCTTAATTCAGCTCTGGGAAGATAAACCCTCATCAAAACAGGTGTTTGAGAATCACTGGTTTGACTGACCAGAACTTCTGACCACTTACAGTGGAACAAGAATTTTAATCTGTGTCAACCATTACGCTGTGGAATTCCCACCTGACAGGTGTGTCTAGCACAATTACTATACAGCTTTCAGCAGATGCTAAAGACAAACTTCTCTCCTGGCCCTTGGCACCTTAGATGTGTGTTTTTAGGACCCCACCCCTGCCAGATTTGAAGTTATATTATGAAGTGTCCTGCCTCTGCTGGTTGCAGGAATGGATCTTGTTAAAAAACACAATTTATTAGATCTGGAGGATCATGATAATAGATTTGGGTGGCACACATATTTGTGGTATGATAAAACAAAAGTACATAAAGGATTCCTGAACCATTTGATAAGAAAATTAATCTATGAGGTATGGGATAGGTACAAGAATCTATTAGAACGAAGAACATCATGGTGGCTCTCTCCATTGGAAGCAATTTCAGTTAAAGAAGTAAATATGAGAGGTGAGTGGGTCACCTATAACGATTTGTTAAAAGAGACACGAGACCAATTAAAATTGGGGGGAAATGATATTAGAGAACAGTTAATGGATTGGTTACAGTATCACCAATTAAATGTTTTTAAGGTTGACAAAAAGAAAGGTTTTGATACAATGAGTTCGAGGTTTGAAACAGATCTGTTCAAAAATAATGTGAAGGTGCTATCAAAAATGTAAAAATTACTTTTAGAATGGTATAACAAAAGACAAAGAAGTTAAGGCAGTGATGGGCTAGAGACTTTGGATATAATAATTTGTAATGTGGAATTGTTTTAATGGTAATTAGGTTATATAATAAAGCGGGTGACGCTGTGGTCTAACCCACTGAGCCTAGGGCTTGCCGATCAGAAGGTCGGCGGTTCAAATCCCCGCAATGGGGTGAGCTCCCATTGCTCGGTCCCAGCTCCTGCAAACCTAGCAGTTCGAAAGCACGTCAAAGTGCAAGTAGATAAATAGGAACCGCTCCGGCAGGAAGGTAAGCGGCGTTTCCATGTGCTGCTCTGGTTCACCAGAAGCAGCTTAGTCATGCTGGCCACATGACCCAGAAGCTGTCTGCAGACAAACGGCGGCTCCCTCGGCCCATAGAGCGAGATGAATGCCGCAGCCTCAGAGTCGTCCGCAACTGGACCTAATGGTGAGGGGTACCTTTACCTTTATGGTTATAATAGATAAGGGTAAAAGATGTAGTAAATTTAATCTTAAAGATGGAACCCATGGAGGGAGGTCTAAGGGTTCGAAAGAACTCTGCATTTTAATGTTTGAAAATTAATTAAAAAATAAACTGCTTTTAATACAGACATTTAATTGTTGGGAGCCTGATGGTGAAGAGTGGGTAACACATTTAAATAGCAATCCTAAGCATCACCAACAATTATTTCTTTTTTATCCATCCTAATACATTTCCCCTCACGTGTGGTTTTCCCCTCACTTTGATTTTGGCATCTTTTATGCACTGATTTCATACAAAAGAAAGCACTTCTTCGTGTAAGGAGTTTCCGTGGGAATTTGTTCCCAGAGGAGTGAAAGCAGTCAACTAGGATGGTTTTAGATAGAATTTGACAAATTCATGGTGAATAAGGCTATCAGTGACTTTTAGCCACAAGGGCTGTCAAAAGGAAGCATGCCTCTGACAATTACCGGTATTTTCTGGGAATCAAGGTGCAGACAGTTGCTGTTGCAGGCATCTCACAGGCCTCTGAATGCCCACTGCAAGACGAGGATACTGCACTTGATGGGCTTTTGTTACAATCTAGCAGGGCTCTTCTTTCTTACTTTTTGTAACCAAAAGTAGAAAGTTGGTGGTGGCAATCTATATAAATAAAAATGTAAATGTTCGTTTGTCCCTAATTGATAATCTCCCAAAGTTCTGCACCGATTGCTTTGAAATTTTGACACAATGTTGCATTCCAATCCTGGCGTGTTTTATGTAAAAATATTATATAGATGCCACACGTTACAGGTAAAAACATGGTTTTCGACAAAAACAGCGCCATCTGTTGGACGTAAAAGCAACATAAGCTATAGAGCAACACATGGGAGCCGAGGAATGCTCTGCCAATAGGCTATTGCTGGGCGATGAAAGGAAAAGGGGAGGTGATGGATCAAACTTCAGCAGAGGGAGGGAGGGGGAGCGGGAGGCGAGGGCAGCTCCACCAATAGGGTATTGACTGGCAACGACACACGCAATGCAGGCGTGAGTTCAACGGGAGAAGCTGTAGGGAGGCAGGCAAAAACCAAGTCTCCTTCCAGTATGGGGGGATGGACGGAGAGGAGGCAGGTGGTAGTTCAACGGGAGAAAAATGGGTCTCCTTCCAGTACAGGGGGGGAGACGGAGAGGAGGCAGGCAGGAGTTCAAAGGTAAAAGCTGTGGGGAGGCAGACAAAAACAGGGTCTCCTTCCAATACGGGGGGGGGGGGGGGAGAGATATTCGAGGGAAATGTCTAAGGGGGGGAAGGCCCCTCCCTCAGGAACCCCCCCCAACTCTGAATCCGGCAGGGAAGCGGGCCTGCATCCACTTAACCACTCTGAGCCACAGCAACGCGTGGCCGCGTACAGCTATATAAAATAACCATTTGAGATGTACAAGTTTTCTGTACTACTTTTATATGCTTAATATATTTAAAAGCACCAAAGCTAAAATATAATAAAAACCCAATTCAATGTAGGGAGAAGATGCTTTCCAGAACCAAACCGGTTACTTAAGATTTCCAATGTTGGTCAGGATATTTACCTAGGAAAGGGGGTAGGGGAGAGAGAAGAGCAAGAATTTTAATTCCTCTGTTATTTGTAACATTAGCACCTTTTAAATCCAGTGCATACTAGATTACAATGCATACATTTAAGCTTTACAAAGAATTATCACAACCTGTATTTCAGCCTTGCGTTTGAAATACTCACTTGGACACCACAGGCCAGCTTTCACCAGCCTGGGGCCTACTTTGGACAGCTGGAGGGCATGAGGTTGGCAAAAAGCTGCCACAGGGAATAGGAAATTCCATTCAGGCTAGCAAGCTGGCTGGTGATGGTAAAGGGTAAAGGTAAAGGGACCCCTGACCATTAGGTCCAGTCGTGTCCGACTCTGGGGTTGCAGCGCTTATCTCGCATTACTGGCCGAGGGAGCTGGCGTACAGCTTCCGGGTCATGTGGCCAGCATGACAAAGCCGCTTCTGGTGAACCAGAGCAACGCATGGAAACGCTGTTTACCTTCCTGCCGGAGCAGTACCTATTTATCTACTTGCACTTTGACATGCTTTTGAACTGCTAGGTGGGCTGGTGATGGTAGGGACCCACTAATCTGCATTCTATGTTGGCTGCAGAGGAATGAGCTTTCTTTTTTGTGGCCAGGATAGTAATAATGTAGGTAGGCTGATATGGAAGACAGGAATGCCTGGCGTGCTCTGGTCCATGGGGTCACGAAGAGTCGGACACGACTAAACAACAGGCTGATATGAGGGATGGAGTGATATTGGGGGGGGGGGGAAGCAAATCATCCCCCACCAGCCTACTTGATTTCTATGCAGGCTCTGAGAGAAGAGCAAGCCTTTTCCTTTGTACCCAGGAGGGAAATGAAGCAGGGAGACGGAGAAATTGATCCTACACCTGCCAGTCTGCCAAGCTGTTTCCCAAGGAACAGGTAGAAAAAGTTCTGGATAGTAACTTTTGCTGCTGTACACTAGGCTGCTGTGCTCCTTGCATTTCATGACAAACTTAAACTTCTGTTTACAGTTTCCCCCTCTCTACCTATTCATCTGCCGTCCAAGGATAACACTCCATTCATCTAATGTGATGGACTCTACTCCAGATAAGCTTATAGCCACAGTGACGGAACAGAATTAAATACACACCTTCAGAAAAGAAGCTACTTGTTTGGCAGAGATGCCGTCCACTTTCCCAAGGTCCTCTACCTGAGAAAAGGAGGAAGGAGAAATGTGTAGGTAACACAAAGCTGCAAAATCATGGAGAGATTTAATTATTAAATTTGTATACCACCCCCTCATCCATAGATCTCAGGTCCACAGCAAAAAGAAATAATATTCTGAGGGAATAGCAATACTGCAGTAGTAGAGCATTTTGCTTTGCTCAGCATCTGGCATTTCTAGTCTCTCTCAACAATTGGCCACAATTTGCCAAATGAAACCTCCACATTCAAAGGTAATATTTATTTATTTTTATTTTTTATTTCAAAAAAATTATACACCACTTGATTTTTAAAAAATTACAACCTCTAAGTAGTTTACAAAAAGATAAAACAAGATAATGGAGAAATATTCACAACCCTACTGTAAAGCATACAAAAGTTAAAATACTAAAACAGATTAACATTACCTCAACTTCCTAAGCATCTGGGTAGGCTTGCCTAAGCAATAATGTTTTTAGCAAGCGCCAAAGAATACAGTGAAGGCACTTCTTGATCTCAAAAGGCAGGGAGTTCCAAAGTGCAGATGCTGCCACATTAAACAATCGGGTTCTTACGAATGCAGGTATTATGTGGCAGCTTAGTACAGTCATACCTCGAGTTACGCATGCTTCAGGATGCGTACGACACGGGTTACGAACTCGCCAAACCCGGAAGTAATGGAACGTGTTACTTCCGGGTTCGGCGGTTCGCGCATGCGCAGACGCGCCAAATGATGCCGTTTGCAGAAGCGCCGAATCGCATCGTGCACATGCGCAGATGCAGCGCTTCAGGTTAAGAACGTGACGGGTTACAAACCGGGCTCCGGAACGGATCCCGTTCGTAACCAGAGGTACCACTGTAGTGCCAATTCTGCCAATTGAACTGGTTGAGTGGAAATATGTGGGGCAAGACGATCTTATAGGTAAACTGGTCCCAAGTTGTTAAGGGCCTTTATATACTAATAGTGGCAGCTGGAACTTGGCCCGGTAGGAAATCGGCAACCAGTACAGATCTCCAAGCACAGGTTTTACCCACTGACAAGGCCTCACTCCTGTCAGCAATCACACTGCAGCATTCTGCATTCTGCAGAGGGCCTTCTCGGTAGTGGCACCCACCCTGTGAAACGCCCTTCCATCAGATGTCAAGGAAATAAACAACTACCTGACTTTTAGAGAACTTATGAAGGCAGGCCTGTTTAGAGAAGTTTTTAATGTTCAATGTCTTACGTTTTTAATATTCTATAGTGAACTGCCCAGAGTGGCTGGGGAAACCAAGCCAGATGGGTGGGGTACAAATATTATTATTATTATTATTATTATTATTATTATTATTATTATTAGCCTCCGAATTCTAACTGCTTGGGGGAGGGAATATTGCTTTCATGCCATGCTGGTGGGCTTCCCAGAAGCTTCTGGCTTGCTACAAAAACGTTAGACTAGGTGGACCTTTATTCTGACCCACCACTTACAAGAATAGGGAGCTGCTCCCTTCCCCTCCCAGATTTAAGAATGAGCCAGTATTCCAAACTCCAAGGCTCCCTGCTGAGCTAAAGGCTGAAGCAGGAGTCCTCCAAGACTTAATGCTCTGCCCACTAGACTTCAACGCTCTGAACTTGAGCCAGGTCTGAATGTGTTAAAGCCTTGCATGGCCTACCTCCTACCTGAAGATTAATTTCCTCTGCACAGTAGCTGCACCTGCATGTACCTCAAATGATGGAAGAGCACCTCTGCCCACTTACCTTTTCAAAGGACCCGTGCTCTCCTCTCCAGGCCACAATGCGATGAGCCTTCTTCTTGCCAATCTGGTGCAGGGCCATGAGATCCTTCACAGAGCCTGTGTTCAGGACAGCCAGGATGTTCTCCTTGGTGCGGGCCATCAGATCAGGCCGAACCACCATCTCCCACTCAGAGGGAACCTTGTTTTCAGAGCCAGGAGCCGAATCCTGGATATAGCATGCATCATAAAAAGAAGTGGTGTGGTGTCACACCCGTCTGTTTCCTGACTGGCCCTCATCTCACCCTCATCTCATATTCTTTCACTGAATGCACCAATCACAAACATACCCTGGCTTCTCCTCAGATTGTATAAATCTTTTGCCTTTCACTTATCAGGGGTTCTTCAAATGACATATCAGGTGTGCAGAATTAAGTTCTCCAGAAGATAAGACAGACAACTGCCACTGCTGAGTTTACCTTCTCTTGTTTCACAGGCCTGTGTCAGGGTTTTTGGAATCTGCTGAGAGCCATGTCCCTGAAGCAGGCCCACTGGAAACTGCCAGAGCAACCTTATTTACAGTATTTATAACCCTGCCCTTTAGCTGAACGCACTCTCAGAGAGACTTACAAAAAGCACTTCTCTCAGGTTGATGGTCTAGACCAGAGGTCAGCAACCTAAGGCCCATGGGCCAGTTCTGTGGATCGGCATGGGAATTCCAAGGTTTTTGTTTTTTCCGCTGCACGGGCGCCTCCCCCCCCCCCCCGCTGCCAACACCCCCCCCCATCACCACAGTGGAACCTCCTCCCTCCTGGTGCAGCAAATCGTTGGCCAATTGCTTGCTAAGGTTTGAGGCCCTGGCCAATGGGCGAGCAGTGGCTGCGTGTGGCCAAGAGGAGGAAGGGGGCTGGGCTGAGGTGGTCAAGCACGTTTCCAGCAGCCCTTCGTCGGAGCAAGCTATTTGCCGCCGCCCGTGCCGCCACTCTGCGAAGCACGGCTCCTGTGCCTGCCCTTGCGAGTGGCAGAGGCTGTCAGCGGTGGCGAAGGAGGAACAAGCAACTTGAAAGCAGCCCTTTTGGGCTGCTTGTTCCTCCTCCATCGCTACCGCCACCAGCCTCTGCCTCTCGGCAGTACCCTAGGTAGATAGGATGGGAGGGGCTGGGGGGGAGAGAGAAGCCCCCTCTGCCATGTGCGCATGCGTGCGCATACACATGCACTGTGGCCCACCAGGAGGTTTGTGGTGCGGTGAACCGGCCCACCCCCCAAAAAGCTTGCTGACCCCTGGTCTACACCATCCTCCAGGATCCTCTGTAATGTGTGTTCTGCTGCATGCTTGACAACATGGAAGGTTTGAAAAGAATCAATTCAGCCCATGCCCAAAGTTCAGTCTCCAGTGAGGCAGCTGGACAGGGCGAGCTCTGGGCCTAACAGCTGAGAGAGAGAGACTGCTGGTCTGAGGCAGTGAGTCCAGAACTTTGATCTGGCTCCCTCAAGACACTTGCAAAGCTACTTTGTTTCTGCTCCTGGAATAAACCATTTCAGGCTGCTTCCCACCAACCTTACCTGTAAGAATTTAAATTTGCTTAAAACAGGGAAAAGGAGAAAAAGCATGTGGTCAGCAGGAACAGCCCTGATTTTTCTGATCTGGCTACTGCTACCTGTTCCACTCCCAGTTTTGATCCAGAAACATGGTGTGTGGGTGAGGGCGGATGTGTATCTTTCTGGGTAAGGCTTGATCTTTGCCCCAGTGCTGAGGCTGAGGCAGTCTGAACATGAACCAACAACAGGCAATAGGTAAGGGAATCTGTTCTTTGTTCTAGGGCAGAAGATCTACAGGGGGAAGCCTGCCCTGGCAGAATCCATATATAACTTTATTAAGCCATGTTTGTAAACTGCCTCAAAACCTAAGTGTTATATACACCTGTTAAACAACTCTGCTTCCCACCATCACCAGCCCCAAGTTCAACAAAGCCCCCCCCCATCCCCTTACGCACCTTCTTCTTCCGACCTCCCTTCTTTTGCTTTACAATGATGATGCTATCTTCGTTCTCAGAGTTCTCCGGGTGCTGCACTGGAGAAGTAAGGAAGGAGAGCTGTGATCTCATAGGAGGGAGGAGCATGAGAAGGGAGTCCTGTTTTCCAGACCCAGCGCCCCTTTTACCTTGCTGGAAGGGCAATACCACTGCTGTTCCTTGGCGTTTGGCAGGCACCGATGAACCACGTCCATGCTCTTTGTCCTGCAGGACCTTGGTTTCCATTTCCAGCTGCTTCTTCTTAAGCCTCTGTAGGGAGAGGAAGAACAGAATAAGCACATATTCAGATGGAGGGGACGGGGTGTGCGTTCAGTAGCCTCCAGGAATGCGTGGGCCTGCCATCAGGTTCCCAGCCCAACAAGGATCGTATTGTGGTGCCAACTGTAAAAATTGCCAGGGCCGTAATGAAGCAGGTTCTCAGTGCAAGATGGACACAGTTCAATTTATATAAGAATCCCCTCCTACAGGACTTACTTAGTGCTACATCTCTTTCTTCCTTCAAAGCTGCCTTTACAGTACATTGGAGCCACTGGATTAACCAGAGTTGCCCTGACAAAGGCTTCACTGGCACCCCAGGCAGGGCCTTCCTGAGTTTAAAACAACAGCAACAACAAATAGCCCTCCTAGAAAAAAAAGCTAAGGAGCAAAATGTGCAGGTAACATTTTAAGAAGCTTCTGTGACTTGAACCAGCTTGGCTGCTCTCGCCCATCATTGTTTGTAGCCAATGAGTGAAGTTGGAGCTGTGATTGATAAGTGAGTTGTTTGGACACCAGGCAAAAGGAATCCCTGGAGTCCTAAAAAAAAGAGCTGCTGTTCCCTCACTTTCCCTTTAGTGCACTTTCCCTGCCCCTTTCATAGTTTTCAGTCCTTGGATCCACCCATTAACTTAACCCACTAAGGGTTCTATTTACTGCCTGCCACTCACTTCAGAAGCTTTAGAAAAAAAGTGAGTTGCTGTAAGGGAAGAAACATAGTAACCACACATAGAAATTTAAAAATTTGATCCAACAAATGAAACACCGCAGACCTCGCAATAAACAAGGCATTGCGTTTGTTTACGGGAGGTAGCCCATTGCAGTTCTTTGAGGGATCACGATGGGACATAGAGAAAGAGCAAAGGCTTCACCTGCAGCTCACGCCGAGTCTCATCCAGCAGCCTCCGAAATTCCAGCCGCTCCCTGCGTGGGGTGTTGAGGAGGGGCATCGCACAACTTTCTGCCCCAGCCTGCTGTGTTTCCAAGGCCTCCAATTGCAGCAGCTTTTCAGCCAAGGCTGGCTCAAGATTCTCCATCGGCAGCAAGGAACTGGTGGGGAAAGAGACCAGAAAGTAGGGCCTACCTTTTCTAACAAGCCAGAGAGAGCTGCTCAATGCTTTAAGGGTGGAGTGACCATCCTCATGAAGTGGCAGGAAAGAATTTGACTGCACCACAGAAGCTCTGCTTGCCGAAGCCTATAAAATGTTTGGTGTCTCACCTGACTGGCTTCTCTTCAACCAAGCTGGGCTGTTTCTCCTCTGGACAAGGTCTCTTGGCTTCAGGGCCTGCATCACTGGAAGTTGGGCATGGTCTTTTTGATGCTGCTGTGTGGGGAGGATGTGTTTATTTATTTGATGTGTTTATTGGACCTTGGAGCCCAGGGGGAGGGGGTGTGACTCTTCGGACGGCCCCGCCCCGCCGGCGTGCCCTGGATGGGCCGCGGGGCGGAGGCTCGCAAACCTGCTCAATGGCATGCAAGCAGGCTGCGGGGCAAGGCTGCTCCACCCCGCGGCCTGCCCAGGTCCCGCCTGGCACCGCCGCTATGGCACGCCTGCGCAGTGCGTACGACGCACTGTGCACGCGTGCTGTGGCGCCAGGCGGGCCAGAGTGGGCTTACCCTGCAGCCTACTCACAAACCTGCTCGGCGGCATGCAAGCAGGCTGCGGGGCGAGGCCGCTCTGCCCCACGGTCCGTTCGGGGTCCGCCCGGCACTATGGTGTGGCACGCATGCGCAGTGCATTTTACGCTCTGCGTACGCGCCGCTGCATATGCCTGCTCCACCTGGACTGCCTTCCTTCACCACCACTGGGCCACCTACCACCGACTGGGCTGCAGAAAGGATCCTGTTTGTTTGGATATTCTTTGTTGTAATTTTATTACAAAGTTACTGGTAAAATGCCTTGGAATAATTTGTATCCAATGGTGGGATAACAACAAAGAACAAATTGTGAAAAATATCCCAGCCTTATCAAAAGCATTGCAAGTCACCTTACAAACCATCAGCTTACAAACTACATACAGTATCAGAATAACTTAACTGATATTAAAATGTTTTTCAAAAAAATACCCGGGGGGGGGGGGGGAGCCACAATCACAAAATAGAACTAAAAACACAACATAAGTATAAACATATCCACCCTATAAAAGCAGCTTAAGATGAAGACAGAAAGGGCAAAAATGTTTTTACTTGATACCTAAAACATGGACCTGGGGAAGGTGTTCCAGAATCGGGGTGCCACCACTGAAGAGGCCCTAACCCTTGACACCACTCACATTATCTCAGTAGGCACAGGAATCCAAAGCAGACCCTCCTCCCCCGATGACTGCAAGGCACAGACTGGTTCTGACAAGAGTCAGCTGGTCATTGATGAAAAGGACAGACCATGAATGGTTCTGGTGTATATGCATCTGAACCGTGATAAAGAAATCTGGGGCAGTGAATCTATATACTACACCCCACTCTGTTCAGGGGTAGCCCAAGAATCCTGCCCTTCCTTTCTCCCCCAAAAAACCTTGTTTTGCCCCACTTCTGCCGAATTCTGTTGTTTTCAGGCCAGCTCCTTTCCTCACCAACATCCAGCAGAGTTTCTTGCATGAAGGGTTTGTTCACCACTTTCTTGGATTTGGCAGCAAAGTTGAGGCTTGTGAGCGTGTCAAAGTAGTACTTCCTCTCAGGGGCGATATTTGTAATGATCAGGCTGTGAGCACTACCTCCCAACGAATCCTTTAAGGAAAGAGAAATATGCTCAGCAAAATAAAATGCAGCTCTTCCCAAATCCACAGCCCCACCAATGAACCCAGGCACCCACCCAGCTACCTGCAGCAGGCGAGTGAGTTTGCTGTCTCTGTAGGGTACGCGAGGCAGCCCCTTGTTGAGGGCATCAACCACCTTGCTAAGCACAAAGAGTGACGTGTTGATGGCCCCGCTCTCCTTCAGGCGCACCCCTCTGTTGCCTGTCCGCCGGTTGTCCTCCGAGCCGGCTAAGTCGATAAGGCAAAGCTTGGCAGTCTGCTGGGCGTATGGCGGCCAGCCCCGGGTCTGGCTCACGTACACCAGCAGGACGGTGTGACTGCGGCTCGAGCGATGATTCAGCTGTGTGGATGCCACTGTACGGTTGCTGCTGGCAGGCAAGAAATATTTCTCAAAGTCTGAGAAGCTGGTTATCTCTCTCTGCATCAGACCAGGCACCAGAATGTGGTGGTTTTGATCCTCCCGGATTGGTAAGTCACGGAGGGAGGGCTTTAGGAGGTCCAAGACCTGGGGAACAAGCAGACTAGTGTTGGTCCAGGTGGCACCTCAAACATAGAGATGTGAAGGCCCGTAAAAAAAAAACTGGAAAGATTCGGAAAAAACGGGTTTCCCCCCGTTTTTTTCCTGAAGCCTTTTTTGTTTTTTCCCGAAAAATTGGAAAAATAAAAACTAGATTATGGAATGTTTTATTTTAACATGATGAATAAAATATTTTAAGATAAGGGGTTCAAATATTTTATAAATCATTTCTAAAAAAATATGTATGGTATATCAGATTATTCTAATTTCTGTGAGGACAAGCAAGTCCTAGGTTACAAACTGAACTCTCCAATGCAAGAACAAGATACATTTCTTCCTTTAGGAGGTGCTGTTGTCACCAGACAAGAAAAAGGTTTCAGTTTTGTTTTTGCATGTGTGTGTTATGCATTGCTTCCGTTCCTCTTCACTAGGCCTCAAAGCACTGGAAGAAAGTATAGAGCAACAAAAAAGGCCTGAAAGTATATACTTAATTACAGCTCAGAAAATGATTCTGATTAAATTTCATGCTCATTCATTGAAACTTAGTCACACTTCCTTCTTCAGTTCTTTTTATGAAAATGTTTTTTTTTAATACTGTGGAGAGGAAATATGAATAATTGTTACTTCTGGATTTTTAAAAATTGTTTTGTGGAGTTTTTTTTTGTTCCACATAAACTAGTAAACAGTTCAGGAGATTGTTGCTCCATTTGTTACAAATACAAATAAATATTATTTTTAAATTTTGTTTGTAATACCAGGTAATTGTTTGGATACACTATATTTTTAATATGCTAGTTGTGATAATTTTATGCCCATTAAAACTGTCCATAGTTATATTTTATGTTTCTAAAGTAACAGAATGACTTTCAATCTGGAAAAGAAAAAAGAAGTGCTAATGTAGCATTTTTTTCAATTTTTCCAAAAATTTCTGTTTCCCCCCGAAAAAAACAGAAAACCCCCGGGGGGGGGGTTTCCGAGCTTCAAAATTTTCGGAAATTTTACATTTCTACTCAGACCCCACCTCACTTAAATCCCCTGGCTTCTCAGAAGGAGAACAACATAAGTTTACTTGAACTGATTGTGTGGTTTGATCAAGTAGGATGCAAATCCAGCCTTTTGCAACACTGAATAAGTTCTCTAGTTCACCTCTTGCCCTCCTCTGTAAGAGACCTCCTTTCTCTTGGGCACTTCTGGCTCATCACCTTTAGTCTCCATCTAACTTCCATGCCATACTCTGTTCACTCCTCCAAATTTCCCCCTCCTCCCTGTCCTTTCTCCACTTGTATTCAAGCATTCTCCTCCTTCCCAGGCTCCATTCTGTCTGCTTCCCCCAAGCATAAATAACCTAAGGCCCTCCAGAGCTTGTAGGACTCCAACTCCCCTCAGTATGCCCAATGGTCAGGGAAGATGGAAGCTACAGTCCGGCAATATCTGGAGGGCCAAAAGTTCCCGACCCCTGCCTTACTCCATCTGTCTTCCCTGCCCTTCTACTGCTCTTTCCTTTCTTCTCTCCCCCTTTGCAGCCATTTCGGCTTGCTTTTGAACCAGCTGCCCAGTCTCTTTCCCCATTCCCATCAGCCACGCCTCAGTTCTTCACCGATCTTCAAGCAGGGCCAAAGCACACATGTGACAGCATCAGCAGACACTGAGACGGGACCCTCTCCAGATCAGACTAGTAGCAGATGACACACTGATCTCTTAAATACCAAATGGGAACAGGGCGGAGTTCTGGTCACATTAATGAACTTCCCAGGGCTCAAAACACTGCCAGTCTTCAATACAACAAAAAAGGAGGCCAGAGTGCGTGCAAATCTGTTGCCAGTATCACTTGCTGTAGTCTAATTAGGTCATGCTCTCCCCAATGACTCCTCAGCCCCATCTTGTTCTAAGCTGCTTTCTTCCTCATAGATCCCACCATTCTTATATACTAGGCTCAGTTTTCCCCTCTTACGCATTTTGTCCAGCACCCATTACCTTCTCTTGGTAGATTTCCAGGTATGACATAGAGAGCGAGTACTTCCGTTCATCCCCCGAAGCATCCCTTGTCATCTGCAAGAGATTCCGAACTGCTCTTGGAATCACCCCCGGCTGCTCCGGACTCCCCAACATGGTGTGTGTCTTCCCTGCCATTTTAGGGAGGGGGAACAAAAGAGATGTGGAGAGAGAGGAAAAACCATCACGTCCTCCCTCGGCCTAATTCCAAGCCCCAGCCCACCCCAGCAACTCTAGGTTGGGTTCATCCCTTTGTGCACTGTTTTATAGTCACCTGCTCCGGTAGGCCCATACGCCAAGATGCTGGCATTCTGCCCTTCCAGCAGATGGTGCAAGATAGGCTGAACTGACCCCATGTAGACATCATGCTGTGTGGCCGTTGCACTGTAACAAGCGTCAAATCTGGTGGGAATAGAGAAGTGGGATTGAGGCCTGCTGGCTTCTCCGAAAGCAATTTCTACAGCAGGGATAAGTAACAGGAGGCTTTGCAGAAGGAGTGGCGGGTGTCCCTTAGGAGCTTTCCCCCTAGCATACCCCCATTCTTCATGTTATACAGACTATTGTCAACAGAAGAAGGGCCCTGCTGGATCAGGGCAATGACACACCATCCTGTTCTCACAGTGGCCAACCAGATGCCTGTTGGAAACCAGAGTGCTATTTAGGGCTGTGCAATAAATTGCTATACTGTCCAAAGCCGGTTTTGAAATGACATCAATTGTTTCAACCAAGCAATATACTGCGAGGGAAATGTGAACGAAAGGTAGGGACTGACAGCTTCTCAGGGTAGGGTGGGGGACTCAACTGAACCAATACAGTGGTACCTCTGGTTGCGAACAGGATCCGTTCTGGAGCCACGTTCGCAACATGAAGTGTCACGTCTGTGCAAGTGTGCAGCGCAATTTGGCATTTCTGCGCATGCGCAAAACGCGATTTGGCGTTTCTGTGCATGTGTGAATCGCCAAACTCAGAAGTAACCTGTGCCGGCACTTCTGGGTTTGGCGCGTTTGTATACCGTGACGAACGCAACCCGCAGCGAACGTATCCAGAGGTATGACTGTACTTTTCTCAGCAGGAAGACAGGCACCATCTCTCCCTCCTTTGTTCACTCTCTCCCTTGCCTCCCTCCCCTCACGCTGAGAGGGCAGCCAATTTTGCCGATAAGCCCTCGCCTGCAAGCACACAAGCCAGTAACCAACTCTTTAAGCATAACTTCCTGCTCTCGCCCCAAAAACTTTCAGAGCTCAGCCAAATATGCAGAGCCTGCTAACAACCCAGCAGCAACCCGTCATGCCTAGACAATCAAAGAACAGCAGTGGCAAAACAGGCAGAAGCAGTCACTTTAAGCCAGTGGTTTCCCTTACCTATCCTGTCAGTTGCAAGGCAGCAAGGGGCCTAGAGGAAGGCCACTGTTGCTTCTCATACTGGAAGAGAAGGACTGCTATTCCTCCAGACACTACTCAGTTCCAACTAATTCCCCTGTTAAAAACCAACAACAGGGGTACCATAGGGCCACAACCTACATGAAGCCTGGTTCTTCCCAACTCTCTCTACCCAACTCACTTGTATTTCATTGTCTCCATATTATTTCTCATGTTCAGGATCTCCAGGGAGCAAGCGTCCACGCCACGTACACAAGGTGCTTCCTTTCCCTCTCCTGTTCCCACGCTTGGCCGCAATCGCACACAAACCCGAACTCGAGCCAGTGCATTGCTGGGGGTTCGCTGGGCTTCATAACGGCTTAATCGTTGACTAGATGTCATTGATATCTAAGAAGAGGAAAAGTGCAGGGTGAGATACAAGTACCAGAAGTAGTACTGAACTCCACACCAGCTCATATGTGAACTGAGATCATTACTGAAGGTCCCATTTGGGGTGGTTCTAGTTATAAAATTTTAGGATGCACACACACTCCACAGAAAACCAATCTTTTGTCCTTCAAATTTTAAGAAATATTCCCTGAGAAAATCACACATTATTTTAGCACACAAAACAATCCCCAAAAACCATCTTGGTTCCCCTAATGTCTCTAAATATTTCCCCTATTTCCTTGTAAGTCCTTTCACTTACAAATCCTGTTTTAAGGGCATATTTGTGCAGGAAAGGGTGGCCTGTGACCTGGATTCTAGAACTAAAGCATTTACCCTCGCAAAAGAATGGACAGACTGGCCAGGTAATGCAATCAGTAAAACATTATCAGGTATCCTGGCCACGCTCTCAAATTTCTGTGGTAGAGGTATGCTGAGTATGTTTAGCCTGGAAAAGAGGAGACTGAGAGGAGATAGGATAGCCATCTTCAAATATCTCAAGGGCTGTCCCATGGAGGAGGGAACCAGCTCATTCTCTCCTGCTCTGGAGGGCAGGACTCGAACCAGTGGCTTCAAGTTACAATAAAGGAGGTTCCGACTAAACCTCAGGAAGAGCTTTCTGACAGTAAGAGCTCCTCGACAGTGGAAAGGTCTTCCTCAGGAGCTGGTGGATTCTCCTTCCCTTGGAGATTTTTAATCCATCTGCCATGGATGCTTTAGCTGAGATCCCTGCATTGCAGTGGGTTGCACTAGATCAGGCATCCCCAAACTGCGGCCCTCCAGATGTTTTGGCCTACAACTCCCATGATCCCTAGCTAACAGGACCAGTGGTCAGGGATGATGGGAACTGTAGTCCAAAACATCTGAAGGGCCGAAGTTTGGGGGTGCCTGCGCTAGATGACAGCCGGGGTCCCTTCCAACTCTTAAGATTCTGCGAACAAAGGCTCTTGCGGTGACTAGCCGCGTGACCACAACGGGAAGCCCCAAAGCAGGCCGCGGGCACAGCAGCGGGCACAGAAGCGACCCCGCTCCGCCCGCTCGCCACAACCGGCAACTGGCGCCCAGAGACGCGCAGTCGGGGGGGCCACTTACCCCTCTCCCGCCTTCACTCGCTCCCAAACGCGATTCCGAGCAGCTCCCGGACTTCATTTGTATTTGGCGCTAAGCCCGCCCCAGGAAGGAGAAAGCGGCCAATTGGAGAGCGGGAAGGACCCAGCCGTTGGTCACTGCGCCTGCGCATAGAACAAGTTTCCCCCCCCCCGCACTTCCCTTTTAAGCGGCGCGTGCGCAGTTGAGAAAGTGACGGGTACTTTTGAGTACCGGCTCTCCAGGAAGCAGCAGCAGCAGCAGCAGCAGCAGCGATCGATTGTTCTTAGACTCGACTTTTGGGGGCTGGTTTTGGGTGATCGGTTGTGCGCCGCTCTGCTTTTGATCCTTGGTTGGTCCGGGGAGTAGGAAACCGAGATGGAAGGGAAGGGCGCGAGCTTCGAGGTCCGGATAAGACCCGCCGCGGGTGGGTGAACGAGTCCTCCCTCCCTCCCTTCCCTCGCAGGCTACACGCCGTGATGAAGCCCCCGCAAGACTTAATCAGCGACGGTGGTTCGTGTTTAGTGCCGAGCCGTGGAAGAAATGATCCGATGAAGTGTCTTTGAGCATGTGCAGAGTGACTTTTTTAAAAAATTAAAAGGGGCGGGGCAGGATCCTAAAACAATAGATCTTCTTTTAGTTGACTTTGAGCACGATGCAGCCAAAGTTAAGCATTTTAGGAGTGCCGTGGATTTATTTGTTTCAGTGGCAAAAGTATAGAACCTCGTGCAATGTCCTTTTTTACTTATTAATACTGTACAAGGGAGCAAGATGCCGTGCTCAATGGGATGACTTACTTAGGAGTAGCTGTTCGGGCTTAACTCCGCCATTGAACTCAATGGGCCGTAAGAAACGCATAACTTTGGATCATGGTCATACTTAACTAAAAGAAGGATGTAGCTTTGGAGTTAGCTGCACAGCTCTTCTCCAAAGTGGATGGTCAAGACACTTCTTTTTTAAAAAAAAAAAAATAGCATAGGCCTGATTACTCTGTAAAAAAATAAAAGCAAAGGAAGAAAGGAATGTTAGTTTAATATTATAGCTGCTGTCAGGTATGTTGAGGGTCCAGAGTAACCAGTAGAAGCTCATAGGAGTGCTTTTCTCCCAACCATTAACTTTTTGTAAGAAAATTTTAAGAGGCTGTGGAAAGTGGTATGCCTGGCAAATTCTAGTTCTGGGTTGGGGTGGGATTCCTGCTTGAAACTGATCAAATGGCAGCTTTCTGAAAACAGTTTAAGAACTGGTGTAGAAGCTTCCTCTCGCTGGACAACTGATTTAAGATCCTTGCTTGGCAGCAGTGCTTATATTTTTTGCCTCCATCTTCTGTCCTCTACCTGAATATTTGGGAATTACAAAAATGGCACTGGTCTCCAGCAATCTCTTCTCCAAAAGAAAGCTAAAGCCAGGGATCATTGCCCATGAAACTTCTATCTGCTTTCCTTGGAATGTCCAAGTTGATGTGTGTGTAACTTTATTTGCTTGCTGCATTTTCAACAATATTGTCCTTTTATTTGGTTTATGCTTTGGTGTGATAGCTGAGAGTTGTTTACTTACATTAAATCAGAGATAGGAAACCTGTTGCCCTGTAGATGATGTTGCCTTCCCATCAGCCTCAGCCAGCCGAGCCATTGGTGAGGGATGATGGGAGCCATAATCCAGCAACATCTGGAAGGTCACAATTCCCCCATCCCTTCGTTAAAGGATATTGCTTTAAATACCTGCATTACGTTTTTAAGTACTTCGCATAAAGTCATCTAGTTATTCTAGTAGCAATCCTTACCTAGCCCAGTAAAGAAGTAACTCAGTACTGTATCATCTTCACCCACTTTGCAGGAGGGAAGGACTGAGCTGAGAAAGAGAGGGAGAGCCTGTGGCTCGGGCACAGCATCTGATTTCAATCCTGGGTTCAATCCTCAGCATCTCCCCAGTCTGAAATCCTTGAAAGCCACTGCCCATCAATGTAGACATCACTGAGCTAGATGGACCAATGGTCTGATTCAGTATAAGGCAGCTTATTACGTTGCTGTGAGAGTAGACAGCCACCTAATGATTTCATGGTAGACTAGACAAGATTCAACCTGGGGGTTGCCTGATTTGTAGCTTAGGCTGTAGTTCTGTGCACACATACCTAGAGGTAAGTCCCACTAAACTTCTGCATAGGATAGGATATCCGATCCTGTATCGGATTATGTTCCACTGAACTTCTGCATAGGATAGGATATTTGATCCTGTATTGGATTATGTTGTCTGTCTCTCAGCTACTACACTACGACTTAAAATATTACATTTAAAACCCAGCAATGCCTGGTTAAAAAAAAGAAAGAATGCAGATAAGCTTAGTTGAACTATGCAGTCATCGTCTATAGACCTTAAGGTCAATACAGTATTAGAAATTAGCCAGGTGTGTTTTGCGACTGGTGCAGTTCCAATTGTGACCACCTGGAGATCTCTGGATGCCAATGGTGACTGACATCTCCATCTGGCTGGCCTCTCCTTCTTAAGCAAGTAAGCAGGAAAGCTCATTTATTGCATTTATATCTTGCCTTTTTCTCCAAGGAGTACATGGTTCACCCACCTTCTCAGTCAATCCCTACAACAACCCTGTGAAGTAGGTTAAGAGGCTGTGACTGGCCCAAGGTCACCCAGTGACCTTCATGGCTAAGTTGGGATTTGAACCCTGGTCTCCCAGGTCCTAGTCCGACACACAAACCACTACACTGCACTACCAATGGCCCCGCTGGAGGTGCTGCAAAATCAGTTTCTTCGCCGGCTTTTAAAACTCCCTACGTGTGTTAGTAATGCAGCTATATGACTAGAATTGAAGATTCCTTCACTAGAGACTCTGTTATGAAAACGAATATTCACCTACTGGTTAACTCTTTGGCATAGATTACCGAGCCATTATCTCGTCCAATGTCTTTGGCGTGACGAATTTGCAAACCCTTGGACTGGGAAAATCCACGCCAAACTTCTGTCTTTTGGAATCTCTCCTTCAGATTCACTTAATTTAGACCTTGCTTCGGCAAAAGATTAATCAAACAAAGACTGGACGATTTGGAGCTGCAGCGTAATCATATGCTGGGTGGGGGTGTCTGCTCGCCTCGGAATTTTGGAGTTGTTCCATTACATCATGTCCCTCTATACCTATCCTCCCTCTCCACTGCTGGGCACCGATTCGCTTTCACCAAAGCGAGGTTTAATGTATTTCCTTCTAATGTCTTGAGACATAGATTTTCCAAGGGCCTAGTTTCCGCCTTTTGTGATTGTGATAAAAAGTCGACGGAATCTCTCCATCATATAATCTTTATCTGTTCCCTGCATAGTGAGGCTCGGGCAAAATTACTAAGATCAATAACTCAGAAACTTACAGGTGCACCAGCTGAGTCACACCTTGCCTTACTCCTGCAAGACAATGACTCCTATACAACCTTGCAGGTGGCAAGGTTTCTAAACTCTGTCATATCTCAAAAAAGGCGCTGTGGCCAACTACACGACCACTAATACTTTTGTTTTCTGCTCCCTGGTTGCAATTTTAAAACTTGTATTTGTGCTGTGGTTTGTTTCCCTATGACTCCAGGGTCTATGGTTTGCTGTAACTTTATGTCATATATTCCATATTTTATGTTTTTATGGGCTTATAGCCGCAATAAATTTGAATTTGAATTTGCACTGGCTATATAAATTAGGTAAATAAATATGGGGAGAGCAAAATGTCACTTAGAGGAGGATCTGAAATATTTTCCTTGAAGCTTGAATTTGTTTTATTCTGTATTGCTTTATTTGATCTTTCAATGTGTTGTAAACAGATTTGAGACTTTTTCTTCAAAATATAAAGCGATAAAGAAATGAAAGGAAGAATAATAATAACAAATTTCATTGGGGGGATGGCGCCTAGACATTCCATTGTGGCGACCGTAGCCCATGTTTAAGGCGCCATTTGGCGCTTAGCTTATTTGTCTGAGTTTCTTAACACTGCTTAAGGGTGAAAAGTAATATTTTGCCTTCTAAATCACTGCAGGGTTGGGCTGAGACCATCATCTTTAGGAAGCCGCAGTTGTGAAGACATTGCTTCTCTGCATATCAATTTTTATATCCAGTGGAAGAGACTTTCAGCAGGGTCTTCCTGCTGATCTTTGCCCCTGCTTGGGCTCCTAATAAAAGGTATTTTATCTTGTTGTGGCCAGTGTGATGTTTGGTTCTGCGGGGCCATCTAAAAACAAAAACCCACAATGGAGGTCCTTATGAGCAGCTGTGAGGAACGAGCCCAAGGTCTAAATGTTTGCAGAATATAGCTGTACTGCAGTGGTAGAACTTCCTGGATCATATTGATTGCCTAAGTGCAGTGAGAGCGTGGAAGAGGGAAAACTGAGTTTCCTGGCAAGAGAACTGTTCTTTGGCTGCTGTCCTATTCTCAGTCTTCTGGGCTTGGCAGTGGAGCTGTCTAGCGAGGTCTGCGGCTTGACAGCCAATGTACTGAACAGCAAGGAAGCTGTCTAATGATGCCAGTCAGGGTTATCAAAAGCCTGAAGACTGTCGCTGAAGAGCAAGTGAGCTGCTTAATCAGGTTGCTGGGAGAAAGGGATCTGTTAAATCTGGGGACAATAGACATGTATATTTGGGGGCCCTTTATAAAACTGCCACCCAGCTGACCCCCAAAATAGGGTCACACTACCTCAGGGGACTGTTAATCTAAAGTATGCCAAGTGGAACTGAAAATGTGGCCAGTGAGAAGGGACCAGCATGAGAGTCAGAAAGGTGACTGGGTAAAATGAGAGCTGCTAGGGATTGGGAGATTGGGCAGGTAGTCAAATCAAGGATGTCTCATCTGGAAGTTAGCCTGGGAGAATGGCCTTCCTGAATGGACCTGAACACTGACTATGGCTTGACTCTGTCTGACTCATCTTGCTAGTGTCTAGCTAGTATGCATTTGCAGCTTTATAGGATTCACAATTGGTTGTAAGGAGCTTGTCTCTGGAGTCTAAAGCAGAGATTCAGGACTTCGAAACCCCACCCCTGGCGCTTTTCGTAATCAATTATCCCATTACCATTATTGCAACATAGCTCCCTGGGGAGGAGTTAAGTTTTTGGATCCTCGGGACTGAGTAGAGCTCTGAACTGGACTGGCTAATGCTGCAGTCTTGGACTGAATGAAGTTATAAGACCACAAAGTCAGGGTGCATATGCCTAGATCCAGGGTGTGGGATGGGACCTGTAAGGACTCTTGGGGTCCTCTGATTCTGCAGGTTCCCTGGATGGAGCACAGGGTGGATAAAAATAAATGATTTTTAAAAAAATCATATTTCTTTTTATTTAAAGAAAAAAATATTTATATTGGATTTTTAAAATAAAATGCTTCTGGAAGAAATAAAAGTGTTACATTATAGTCCAAAGGATATTCATCAAAAAATAAGAATTTGTTTTAAGTTTTTAATGTGTGCTAAAACTCATTCTAAGTTGTTGTTTTTTTAATCATTTAACTACATCAGTTAACAAACATGGATACATATGCTATAATGTTATTGTTTTAGTTAAATAAATTGCTAAATTGTTATTAAGGAAATAATTATTTTTCTCCTTCCAATAAAGTACAGCAGAAAAGTTGTCCAAATATAAACAATAATTTCATAATTACCTGTTTTGCATTTCTGATAGTATAACCAAATCAGTACTTTTTGATATAACTGTAAAAACTACTCTGAAAATTTATTATTCCAAAAATGAATCCTTCATCTGGTTGTAAATATTAAGATTATACCAGCAAGAATGAGTCTTTCTGTAAAAAAAATGATTTAAATCAAGTCTTACTGACTAGTGATTTAAATCAAATCCACTCTGATGGAGCATCTCTGAGTTATGGCCTTGGAGGGAAGCAGTTTTTTCTTCATGGTATCATGTCTCCCCCCCCCCCTTACACTGGGAGCCGTGGGAAGGTTTTCTCCAATATGGAGGTTGCAAGGATGGGCCACCAGAACCTTGATTCATCTCTCAGTCTGATATAAGGCCTGGTTGATGCATCCTGAGACATCTTCCCCATCTGTGCCTCTCCCTCCTTGCTCTTACCCTTGCTTGAGCCACAGGCTTCCTGGTTTTTCTTGCAGCACAATGGCAGAATGAATAACAATTGGCAACTTCAAAGATATCTTTATCTGGGCGCTTCCTCCGAACAGGGGCGAATTCCACTTCATTATTTATGGGAAGGCTGGGGCAGATCAAGGGATTATTGATCTGAAAGGTGTTAAGAGACAGAGCTGAGATGTCTCTGAATTTGCTGGCGGAGGCAGCAAGAAAGAGGAGGCATAAGAAGTCTTCCCAGGACATACAGTTTGTTTCTACACTTTTCATGACAGCTAACCCTACTCCCTCAACTACAGGCAACTATCAGAGGTGTATCTAAGGAGTTAGTTAGGAAACACTGGCAATTCATCTTTTTTTGAGCCCCATCTCTGCGCTCCCAAGAAAACTCTCATTGGAGAATGTGAAAGTTTGGAGAGGAGTCTCTGGTGCCAAAAGAGAAAGATAATCTTGCAGGCATGGAACAACCAACCACCCACACTCTGCACCACGCTAGCTCACATTTTGCTGTAGGGTTTTTCCAAGATGGCCGCCATCTTGTACCAGGCGGGTCCTTGCCCGGTTATGTTAGGGTTCTCAAGTCTTACTGTTTGCCCTGCCTCTCTCAGTTCTGTGGCCTCTGTCTCTCCAGCGGCCATGGAGGAGGCCAGCACCGTGGAGGAAGGCGAAGTCACCTCGGGGATGCAGTCCTTGGCAGTGGAAGATGAGCCTGCCTCAGAGCCACCTCCGACCACCGAGGAACAAGATGGCGCACCTGGGGAGAGAGATGGAGAGCAGATGGCGAAGGGAGACGAGTCGGCCGAGGAGGATTGGTGCGTCCCCTGCAGCGATGAGGAACTGGAGTCCCCAGACAGCTGGATGCCTCCCCCTGAGGAGATCCGGCGCCTCTATGAGCTCATTGCTGCCCAGGGGACCCTAGAGATCCAGGCAGAGATCCTACCCCGGCGCAACCCTACCCCAGAGCCTGACAGCGAAGATGAGGATAAATCTGATGGGCAGCTGGAGAACCAGGAAGAAGAAGAGGAAGAGAAGTGAGAGCGCGTGTATTTGTTTTTTGCTGGGAGATGGGTAATATTTGACTTGAAGAGGGAGTTTGGGGAAGGATGCAAAATCTGAGGTAGTTTTGGGGACCGGAAAGGAGGGAGGGACTACAGGCTCTGGTGCTGGGCGGATTCCCATTTTTCTCTCTTTGCTGCAGGCCTCACGTGCCAACAGAGTTTGACTTCGATGATGAGCCTGCCTCCCCTAAGAGCTCCTTGATCAATCGTCGGAGAACTCCTGGTATGTTGAAAAGGAAAGCCACCCACCCACCCTGGCTGTACTGGGACCATTGGATTTCTCCCTAAACACACACACTTTCCAGAGAATGCTGGAGTCATGCTCGATTGTCCTTGTTCTCTTTTGAGGAGCCCCATTTGCAGCCTCAGAATTGAGATCATGCTCTCATGCACCCTGTTCTGGCTTACTTCTTTCACAATTCTGACACTCATCTCTCAAGGTGGGGAACCTTCCTCCCACTACAACCGGGGACCATTGGCCCACCCACCCACCCATCCCCGCCTCCAAAAGGTAGGGTCGCCTCTCGTTTCTGTTAGTGCTTTGAAAGTTTGGATCAGGCCTGCTGACATCTAACATGAGCAGGGCGTTCACCTTCGAAGGCACAGAATGGGTTGTCCATCAGCTGGCCTGAAAGCGCTTTCAAAAGGGTCCCTCTCCAAACAGGAAGTCAGCCTCTCACTTGGGGAAAGCTATGAAGGTGCTCAGGCCCGTCTTAGAGGGATCGGCCGCCCTGGCGCGACGATCCCTCGGCGCCCCCAGCCTGCCACCTCTCCGCCCGCCTCCCTCCCGCGTTGGCCGCCCCTCGGGAGGGGGGGTGGGCGAGCAGGGGATGAGAGGCGTGGCGTTGGAGCGGGCGCCCGCGCTCCGGCGGGCGTAGGATGAGGGGGGGCGGGCGGGCGCTCGCGCACCGGCGGGAGGGTGGGCTGCAAGCCGGCCGCCCTCGCTTCCCAGAGCCCCAGCTGGAGTGCTGGAAGGTCGCGCAAAGCCCCGCGCCGCTCCAGCTGGGGCTCCGGGAGGCGAGGGCCGGCGCGCGAGTGCCTGCCTGCCCATGGGGGCGGGGGCTGGTTGGGGAGGGGGAGCCCGGTATGCCGGCGGGCTCACGGGGGCGCCCCTGGGGCGCCCTGGCGCGCCGCGCCACCGGCCTCTATGGATGAGACGGCTCTGAAGGTGCTCATAAGGCCCAGCTGTCAGGCAATCTGATCCACAAATATAAAGCTCTCCTCAGGCATGCTGGAAGAAATGCCACAATGGTCTGGATCCAGCCCACAAGCTGCAGATTCTCCATCCCTATTTAAATGCCAGAACTCCAGAATGTTGCTCTGAGAATCCTGGCTGAAGTCCCTTACCTCTGCCCCAAAGGTTTAACATGTGAGACTCCCCTACGTAAGTTAGGGCAAATTGGCTGACAGTTTCCTGTTGTCTAGACCAGGTGTGGGGAGAACCAGTGGCCTTCCAGATGTTGTTTGACTACAACTCCCATCAAGCATGGCCAGTGGCCAGGGATGATGGGAGCCGTAGTTCAGCATCATCTGGGGGGCCAAATGTTCTCCACACCTGGTCTAGAACTGAGGGAGGAATATAGGAAAGGGATAATGGTATGGACAGGAAGACCTACATAGCATGCTTATTTTTTTATTGGATAAAATTTATACACCACTTGATTAGAGAGAAAAAAACTTCAAAGCTGTTTACAAAATACTTTAAAGTTCCTCAAAGAAGAGGTGAGGGAACTTTAAACCTGTGCAAAATGTAGGGACATGCAGACCCTCTTACTGCTGTGAAAACAGAGTGTAGATTAGGGAAGAACAATGGTTTCCTGGCACCTTGCATTTGAAGCCTACCTCTCATTTTTTTAAAAAAAAACCTGGACCCAACTTACACTTCCCACTGAGTCCACAGATCCTAACTGGTGTTTATTTTGTTTTCAGGGACCTCAGCTAAGAGCCAGAAGAGGGAGGCTCGCATGGACAAGGTGCTGTCCGATATGAAGCGCCACAAAGTCTTAGAGGAACAGATAATGAAGACGGGCCGAGACCTCTTTGACCTTGACTCAGATGATGTGCCCACTCCAAAACGGCCACCAGGTCTCTTCCTGCGCCAGCGCAAATACTGAGTGCAGTGGAGGCAATGGGACCTTTTAAATCCTTTCGGGCCAAGTGGAACTGTGGACTCGTGGGTTCAATGCGAGGGGAAGGAAATTGCTGGACGGACCCATTGGGTCAGACAATGTACTTTGGTTTGCATCTTGCACTGACAGGCAGGAAGCACTTGCTTTGGGTTATTTGAGTGTAAATAAAAGCTAGCGAGTTTGTTTTTACTTGTTAAATTCTCTTCTTTTTGTTCTTACGACCTTAAGAGTTTGGTGAGGGTACAGAGTGCCTTCCCCACAGTGGTGCTCTGCTTTCGGCGGCCTTGGAGGGCCTTCAAAGCACAGGGCGCCTGCAGCGATAAATCTCCACCCCCTCACCTCTCTGCCCCACGCTTGGACCTGGAGAGAGGGAGCAGGGGATTGTTGCTGAACATGCTGTCTTCAGGGATGTGAGGTCAGGGGCAGCAACACCAGATAGTGCTGCTTGGAGGAGCTCCTGGTACATACACATTGTGACTATCAAGGCCAGCCAAAATTTGTGGACTGCTACCCAGGAAAGCAGGGGCGCGGGTGGCGCTGTGGTCTAAACCACTGAGCCTCTTGGGCTTGCCAATCAGAAGGTATAAGTGCCACACTTATACTAAGGTTACCAGACGTCCCTGTTTTCAGGGACAGTCCCCGGATTTACAAATCAGTCCTCTGACAAAATCCATCTATTTAGTAGGAAGTTGAAAAGTGTCCGCGGGTTCATTGAAAAAAATCTGGTAACCTTAACTTATACTCAAAAAGTTAAATCATAATTGGACTTACTAAGACAACCTTCAAATGTTAGGACCCTGTTTCTATTTGCAGATTAAGCCATTCTCCAAAATTCTAAGATAATGTGTATTTAGAGGATTATATGAGGGACGCAGGTGGCGCTGTGGTCTAAACCACTGAGCCTAGGTCTTGCCGATCAGAAGGTCGGCGGTTCAAATCCCCACGGCGGGGTGAGCTCCCATTGCTCAGTCCCTGCTCCTGCCAACCTAGCAGTTCGAAAGCAAAGTGCAAGTAGATAAATAGGTACCGCTCCGGCGGGAAGGTAAACGGCATTTCCATGCGCTGCTTTGGTTCGCCAGAAGCGGCTTAGTCATGCTGGCCACATGACCCGGAAGCTGTACGCTGGCTCCCTCGGCCAATAAAGGGAGATGAGCGCTGCAACCCCAGTCATCCATGACTAGACCCAACAGTCAAGGGTCCCTTTACCTTTACCCAGGAAAGCAGCATGAGCAGGTGTGTGTGTGGCAAGCTGTTCTCTCTTCCCACCTCCTGACCCAGGCGAGGATGCAATGACACTCTTGCTCCTGGAACTGTATGTACTGGGAAGGAAATGTGTTTGTTAGATGTTTTCTGGCAGGTGCAGAAAAAGCTTGTTCAGGAGGAACACGGAAGAAAACTGGGTATGTCAGACTTCGACAGATCAAGTCAAAGTCTCTTTATTTTGTCAAAAAATGGGAATGCAATGTGATTTTTCTTTCTAATCCAGTAGCAGATTTTTGACACTTTTTATTATTAAAAAAACCAATTTTTTTAAGAAGCTGGTATTGAAATTTAATAAGCATGCCCAGTTACTTACAATGCATGTTTACTTGGAAGTCTATCCATGTCCATAGCTAGAATCATAGTATTGTGGAGTTGGAAGGTATCCCAAGGGTCATCTAGTCCAACCCCCCTGCAATGCAGGAATCACAACTAAAGCATCCATGACATGGCCATCTAACCTCTGCTTTAAAAACCCCAGTGAACCTCCCGAGGGAGTCTGTTCCACTGTGAAACAGCCCTTACTGTCAGAAAGTTCTTGATGTTTAGTCGGAATCTCCTTTCTTGTAACTTGAAGCCATTGGTTCGAGTCCTACCCTCAGCTGGGTAAAGGCTGCATTCCTAACCCCACTTACGTGGGAGCAAGCCCCATGGAGTTCAAAGGGACTTACTTTTGAGTAGATACAGTTAGGATTTTGCAGCCTTCAAGTGTGTTTTGGGTTACAGCCACAGAAACCGGGTAGATGGGTTATAAGCTGTCAAGGCTGATTCCAAGTCACAGCCGGCAAGATAGGGATGCAGGCAAAACATATGGATGTAAAAGGCAGGCAGAAGGACTTGTCTTCTTTTGTGTGTCAGTATTCTGGTCATGGTGGAGGCCTGCGCCAATAATTCTCTCCCCGCCCCTCCCATGCATACAGTCATACCCATTATTTTAATAACTCGCATGCAGATCTGCAGTGACATATTGCTCCCTCAGGCTATTGACGTCCTTGATCCAATTAGTAGACTTTTCCCAGACTGGATTTTGTCAAAGTTTCTGAGCAGTGACGTCTCGGTCTGAGGCATTGTCGGGGTGACAGCAATACTTCAGGCCACGGTTTGCTTCCTTCATGGCCTGTGGCTCTGCCACGCCTCACAACTCACATTGTTGTTGTTTAGTCGTTTAGTCGTGTCCGACTCTTCGTGACTCCATGGATCACTGCCTTGTCGTGGCGAAGGGGCTTGAATAACTCAGAGAAGCTATGAGCTATGCCATGCAGGGCCACCCAAGATGGATGGGCCATAGTGGAGAGTTTTGACTAAACGTGATCCACCTGAAGAAGGAACTGGCAAGCCACTCCAGTATCCCTGCCAAGAAAACTCCATGGACAAAGGCATATAAAACTCACATTGAGCCACTAGTAAAATGGATTCTGATTTTTCCCCCCACAGTAGAGAAAAATTGAGACAAGAGGCAGAGGGTTCTAATTATTTTATTGGGGTGCAGGTTAATTAGCAAGGCTTTTTCGGATTAAATCCTGCCACACAAACGTCGCGGTAACAGATGCAGGGTGGGAGTTAACAAATGATCACAGACAGGTGGAAATAGTGCTCACCTTGGCTTGCTTCTCTTCCCCACCCCACCCATTTCCCCCCAAAAAACTGGAGAAGTCCATGCTACTAAAATCAGGATTGTTGAACTTCAGTAGAACTTAGAGGCCTTCTGGTCCTGGACTTTAGACAGCAGCACTTGCACTTGAATAACCCCAGACTCACAGGAGATGAGAACAGGCCACAAGGACCCGTCCAGATCAGCGTCTACCACCAACAGAATGGCAAGAAGAGGAACCAATGTACACCATGTCACAAAGGTCTATAGAACAAATGTTTTAGGTCACAGCATCACAGTGAGAGAGAGAGAAAAGGAGCCCCCCCCCCCGCCCCATCTGTGATACATCCCTGCGTAGGTTTTAGATCAGATGCAGAACTCCAAAGTTGGAAGTGGGTAGAGGCATCAACCCCCAATTCAGTCTGCACAATGGTAAAATAAAGAGTTTCCATTCCAAGGCAATATTGTGGGAGGCTTTGATGATTGTGAAGAGCAGCAAACACTATTGGTGGCATTATGGGGTTTCTCCTCGCCCCCTTGGCTACAATGCCTGATCCTGAGCAGGCAACCTACCGACCAGGGGCAAAGATATAGTCTAACGCCTGTCGCTCAGGTCCTGCCACATTGGGATGCCAGAGATCAACAATAAATATCACCCGTGGGCCATCAGTGGGAGAACCTGCAACAAATATGGTTAGAGTTATCTTTTAGATTGCAACCCTCAAATTATGAAAGATCCTTAAATCTTGTGAGGGCGTCACAAAATCCTGTCGAGGCAGCTCAGCTGCATAAATTCACACACCGTTGGTTGCCCATGGTGAGTAAAGATCTACCCATAGGTGATCAGCCATCAATGTTTCAAGCAGGATGGCATTATGTCAGCTCCCTACTATTTTTAAAGAGGTTATATCTCTTGAAGAGAAGTCATATGGGTGAGCACAGCAGGCAGTAAGGCAGGCCACCCCCTGACAAACGGATTGCCAAATCTGCAGTGACATGTTTCCCTTCCCATTTCACAGACTGGGAAACTGAGGCTGAGTGTATAATTTCCCTAGGCCCAACCCCTGCTATGATTTCTTTAAAAAGGGGGGGGGAGCAAACTTAGTTTAATGCCCTAGGCCAGAGTTCCTCCATATACTTTGGACTACAACTCCCAGCATCCCTGATTATTGGCCATGCTGGATGGTGCTGTAGTTCAAAACATCTTGAGGGCATCAGATGTGTAGTCTTAGCCTGTAAAGCCCACTGTCCATTCTCTTACCATTGTGAGCCGTGGTATGCAGGAAGGAGTCGTCTACTAGGAGGCAGTATCCTTCGGACCAGCACTGAGGCTCACCCCCCACCACCAACTCACAGCCAGGAGGTACCTTCAGCCCTAGAAATGGAAGAAAGAAGTGGCTGCTGTAACAAGGGAGCTTCCTAAGTTTGTGTATTTATTCAGCAGATTTAGAGCTCACTTTTCGACTAGCATCTCAAAGCACTGAATAAAATTTAAGATACGTTTAAAAAGACCAAAAGCAACCACCAGATGTTCCTTCCAACAGGGCAGTTGCTGGATACTGGCTTTCTTTGGGTTGGGAAGGGGGCGACACCCTTATCCGAAGCAGGCCCTGCTGTTGCCTTTGCAGGCCCACTTCGCTGCTTCCTTCCTTCCCAGGAGGAAATGCTGCTTCTCTCTCGCCCCATCCCAATCCTGAAAGGTGTGGATAAGATGCTTGTATGCAGAGCTCCTTCTAGAAAAAGACTTCATGGTGGGTGGGTGGGTGAGAGAGAAAGAAAGAGAGGATGGGCACAAAAAGCAAAGCACTTATATAATTTTTTTTTTGACAGTCTTTATCTGAGTCTTCGTGGGGAATTGGGGGCGTTGTCTGCCTGATTTTGCTTGCAAATAACAGAGCAAGACGGAAATATGTGGGTGAGGCGTAACAGAAGGTTTCTGGGGAGGAGGGACGCATAGGCTGCATTCACACGTCACAGGAGGCCAAACCATAGCTTAGGGCAAACAGAGGAGGAGGAGGAAATGGCAGCCATTTTGCTCCCTGTCCCCCACAGGCTTTTTCATGGCAAGTAAGCTGACATCCATGGTCAGGGTGTCTCACCTTTAACCACGATTTGTAGCCAAGGTAGGCCCCACGGTTAGAGGTAGTGGTTAAAGAGAAGAGACCTGAAGTATGATCCTTGGCTGAGCTCATGTCTGGTCTGACCCAAAATAGTTCAGGGAAGAGCACAGCAGGTGCAAGTTCCTGTTTCTTCTGTGACGTATTAGGAAGCCAACATGTTTGTGCCACACGTAGGCTTACTATGACAGGCAAACCAGGCCGTTACCGGAGATCAGAAAGGGTGGAACAGGACTTGGTCTATTTATTTGTCTCAATCATTATTCCTATGAGCCTTGCTTGTAAAACCCAATAAAACGTTATGGATGGATGGATGGAAGGAAGGAAGGAGCGAGCCTGGGGCAATGCAGGGCATAAAAATTTGCCTTATGCATACTAGAGCTCTTTGAGAATATTGCATATTTTCAAATATACCTGAGAGCTAGAAACTTGCTTTTTAAAAATAAATAAATAAATAAATAAAAGACACTCAAGGTCTGAACAGCTGTGTGATACCATTACATTTTCTTGCTGAAGGCAACTTCAGGTCTACTGTTATTCCACTTCCATATATCCAACTAATCTACTACTACTACTACAACTACATGCTTTACAATGGTTAATGATTGAACCTAACAACTACCCTGCAAGATAGATGATTATTTCTGTTTTCATATGAGGAAATTAAAGTGAGGAAGCTGCCAGTGACTCGTCCAAAGCCACCAAAGTTTCCCAGACTGAAGGCCAACTCTTAACTGCTAGCCTCTAAAAAGGTCTTATGAGATTCCTTTGCCATAAAATGATTAGGGCTGTTGCTCTGTTTAAAGAAATATTGTTAATTAACTGTATGAGCTTTAGCTGATTAATTGATGCATAAACCATACATTTCAACATATAAAAACAACAGCTCTAAAGAGAAAGAAAGCATTCTTTTGATTTCTAGAGGTGCCTCAAGGCAGAGCCAAAATCTTACTAGAAGAAGCATTCCCACGCACAGGAAGAAATGCCTCTTCTATGATGCCACTTTCCACCTGCATGTTTTTTTTTTTTGGAAAGTCATTGCATTATTCCAAACAATTTAACAGATTTTCTAGTTGGCCGATTGATCTAGGGCACCTTTTCAGTCAATTGAATATTAAGCTGACTGATTACTCAACTATATATTGCAGCCCTAAAAATGACCCCTAAGGGGTGCTTATTTCTGATGCTTATAAACAACGGAAGTCTTCTGCCTCCTGTTTAGGGACTCAAGAATTTCCAGGAAGTGGACAACGCATGCATGGCGGAAGACGCTGACCTTGCAAGCTTCCCCACACACTGAAGCCCCCATATCTTGCCTGCCTTGCTGTTCTTCCAGCATTTGCTCACCTAAATGGCATCGCACCCGGGTGTTGGTTGGCCCGTAGGTCCCGGGCAGCACAGTTCCAGGCTGCAAGACGCTGAAGCAAGCGTTTCCAAAGCGGTTGGCATTGATGAAGGTGCGCAGCGCACTGAGTGCCCGGTATGTCCACGGGCAGCTGCGACAGTTCTGTGCCACGCACTCCCCTTGCCGGTAGAGGTAATAGCTATGGCAGCCAGGGTTGGCGTTGGCCGTCCACCCCCGAGGGGTTGGCGCTCCAGGCGCAAAGTCCCATGCGATGCCCTCGAACTCTCGCAAGATGGCCGGGAAGCTGAGTTCGAGGATCTCCACATCGTGGCGCTGGGACTCACGGGGGAAGTAGGGGGCAGAAGGCAAGTCCGGGAGGTAGAAGGCGCTGGGTTTCTGGATCGCCAGGCGCTCGCCCAGCTGGTAATGGGCCTGGTCTCGGATGCCTTTGTGCAGCCGGTTCATGCCTGACCATGAGTAGCGCTTGGCGTAGTCTCGCAGGCTGCGATACAGGCGCTGGTTGGCAGCATCGCTCCCGAGGGCACGGCGAGGGCATCGCTCCTCCGTGGGCATGCCCTGCTGGTGAGAGGCAGGGGCCGTTTGCCCGCTCCCCACACGGTAGCAGTACCAAACAAACAGCAATGCCAGGGAGCCCAGCACGGCTATGGTGGGCTCTGGCCGAGGGCGCCAAGACGAAGTGTCAGGGAGGAGTGGCGAGAGAAGGCCGTGCAGACCCCAGTCGGCCATGATAGAGGGCATCTTCAGGTGGGCTTAGAGCACCCTATGAGCACAGGCAGCTCCTTGCAGCCTTCCCATTCTTCAACATCTGACCCCTGCCCTATTGGTCGGGTGCCCTTTTAACCCCTTGCTCTTAACCAGGTGCACCTCATTCAGTATTTTGCTCAGCCGCTGCTACACGGACCTAGACATTCCCCTGCCGCTTTGCTTTGTTTTCTGAGGGTGGCTGGCTTCAAGCCCCATTGACTCAGTCATTTCCACACTGCTACATTCCTCATTTCCTCCTCCCGCCACCCCACCCATTAAGGTCTTGGCTCTGTTTTGCTGTATTCTGGGCCAGTAAATCTCTCCACATTTGCTCTTCGCAGCCCACCCACAATATTTCTGGGCATCTATCTCCACCCATGTATTTACCCCCTCCTCATCCTCAACTCCCCCCTTAATCGCTCCTCCCTACTTGAGCCTCCCCCCCCCCAAATATTCTTCTTCTTCCTGCCTCCCCGCCTTTCATCCCCTCCATCCCTCTCTCACCCCCCTCCTCATCTCTACCTGACGGCTTGCAGTCCCTCCAGTCCTCTGATATTGCTGCCTGCTCTTTCAGCTTCCCCAGTCACTTTGCGATCCCTCCTCTGATCTCCCCTCCGCCTCAGCCCGGTTCCATGTGCAGCCTCCTCTATTGCTGTTTTCCTAATTCCTCCCCGTGCACGTAGGCTGCAGGAGACATCCGGGAAAAGATTAGGGTGCCCCCCTTCCCTTTCCCCGCGCACCCGCCGAGCACACCCTTCCGCCCGGCCCGGGATGCCTCCCTCCCTTTGACGTCTGTCTCCTTCCTCGTATCAGCACCAGGCCAGGCATCGCTGCGTAAAGAGACGCGCGTCCCCCCCCCACTCCACCCCCGGGCTGATGCATCTATCTCGGCAATGGGCAACGGGGCCCTGTATCAACAGCCGCCCCCCCCCACCGCCCGCCCCACTCTCGGGAGTGAGTGCATTACAGCACATGGGGAAAGGAGCGAGGGTCCCTCCCTGAGTCCCACGGGGTCCACACGTGCACTGCAGAAGGCGACCCAGCCAGGCACAGGTTTGCAGTAAAAGGGGGGGGCAGCGTCACTGTTCTGGGGCCGAGCTCATCAACACCCCCCCCCCGCTGCAGCATGGGCTCGCCCACGGAGATCATCCCTGCCCCGGTGCCGGTAGCAACCTCCTTCCCTAGCAACGGGCCTAGCAACCTCGCGCCTAGCAACTGCTCCTCCCTAGCATTCACCTTGACCTTCCCGGCTCTCCATTGGTTACGCCAGCATTTCCTTCCTCACCCCATCATCCATGAACCATGCCAAGACTCCTCTGCAGCAGAGGTGGAGGGCCTGTGGTGTTGTCGGGGGTCCCAACACCCATCATCAGGGGTGCCAGCTTGAATAAAATATTGAATAAATACTGGCAACTTGAATAAGATACTGGAGGCGCGGGGGGGGGGGGAAGGCATAATCAATCATAAGACACAGCACACACACACACACACACACACACACGACAAATTTAATGGCAATGCCCATTAACTTGGGGGGTGGGGGCTGACACCCTCAAATATTTTATTGAGGGGGCCGAACTTGGGACCTTGGCCCCAGCAGTTGGCTTCTACACCCATCACCCATGACCGCTCACCATCCACAGGATGGAAGTTGGGAGACCAACCCCATCTGGAGGGTCAGAAAGTTGTTCCCTTTCCCTGCTCCATCAGTCCAGTAGAGCATGAGACTCTTAATCCCAGGGTCATGGGTTCGAGCCCCACATTCGGCTAAAGATTCCTGCATTGCAGGGAGTTTGGCTAGATGACCCTCCTGGTCATCTCTGCATTTCTATGCTCTCCAGGGATAATCTGCTCCACCAGCAACTGCCATATTTAGCCCCTTGCTGGCAGCTACTTCCTCAGCCGTTCCCACGGCAACCAACCCCCAAGGAAACTTCATGGACCAGAGCCTGACAAAAAAAACTGCTTAAGTATTGTCTCCTCTGGTGGGCAGCAGCTCTCCAGGGCCTGAGGCAGAACTTCTTATGTCGCCTGCTACTGGAGATTTTTAGAGTGGTGGGCAGTTCAGAGTTGGTGGTTGATTATGCTTCTGGGGTTGTTCAGTTCCTTGAGGTGAAACAAGAAGTGGAAACACACATACCAATGTACATAACGCCCAAGGCTGACGAGGTTATTTTGTAACTCAATAAGATTCCACAAACACCCTCTCCCTGGGAATAAAAAAATGCCGTAATAATTAGCAAATTACAATTTGTGTCTTCTCAGAGCACCCAAAATCAGCTGCCTGGGGTGGAGACCTAATTCTGCCTAGTGGCAGGGCAACACAGTCCTGTGAGAAACCCCACAAATATGTTTTGCCTCTCTTTTGGAGTGCCCAGTGGTATCTGCCAGGAAGCATCTTTTTACAGGCTACACTCAGTGACACACACACACCCAACACACATACAAAACTTTAGCAAAAAAACAAAACAAAAACAAAACACCTTAACTCAGCGTTGGGAATCCATTTTCAGCTCAAGGGCCACATTCCCTTCTGGGGGCCACATGGCAGTGGTGGGCGGGGCCAGAGACAAAAGTGGAAAGACCAATATATGTGAAATTCATCTCTGTACAGTAGCCTAGCTTCTACACATGTCCACTCCTTTCTATCCTCAATCCAACAAAGTAAGAGGCATTATCACAGTTCAAGGACCCATTCCAGTTAGGCAAAGCCACTCTGCAAGGGTGCAAAGCAAAGGCAGTAACGAACGTAGCCTGCCGAAAGGGTGCATGGCTGGGGAAAGTATGTGCCCCATGGAGAATACTCAGAGTCAAACAGAGAGCCCTAGAAGGCTGTATTCAGCTCCCAGGCCTGAGGTTTCTCAGTCTTGTTCCAGTTCATACTCACCACCCATCTAGAAATCATTTAAAATATTTCTTTCTTCATTTTATTATTTTATTTAAGGTTAAGGTAAAACTGGGACACGGGTGGTGCTGTGATCTAAACCACTGAGCTTCTTCGTCTTGCCAATCGGAAGGTCAGCGGTTCGAATCCCCGCAATGGAGTGGGCTCCTGTTGCTCTGTCCCAACTCCTGCCCACCTTCGAAAGCATGCTAGTGCACATAGATAAATAGGTACCACTGCAGCAGGAAGGTAAAAGGCGTTTCCATGCGCTCTGGTTTCTGTCACAGTGTCCCGTTGCTCCAGAAGCAGTTTAGTTTAGTCATGCTGACCACATGACCCAGAAAGCTGTCTGTGGACAAACGCCGGCTCCGTTGACCTGAAGCGAGATGAATGCCACACCCCACAGTCGCCTTTGGCTGGACTTAACCATCCAGGGGATATCTACCATTTTACCTTTTATTTTATTTAGACCCCATCTTTCCACCTAAGGGGTCTCTGGGTGGCAATATATTCAGTAGGAGATGATGAGAAGGCCCTCTGCCTGAGACTCTGTAAAACTGTTGCCAGTCAGAGTAAGCAATACTGCACTAGATGGGCAAATTGTTCTGATATAAAGCATTTTTCTATGCTCAACATTTGTTTGCAAAGGAACTCTCGTAGATAGCAAAGGACTGGGGGGAGTGTGTGGGGGTATGTGTTTAGGATGCACACTCACTTCTTGGCAGTGGCGTAGCAAGGGAGGGGCGTAGGGCGCAGGGGAGGGAGGGTGACACTCCCCGGCCCCTCCCACCACTCTCCGCCGCCTGGCACCCCGCCCCTGCTGCTCCCACGGCAAATGAGCGAACTGCCAAGCGAGTGGCGGCTTGTGGGGCTGCCTCATCTGTAAAGCAGCACGGAAGGGGCAGCCCACAAGCTGCTGCCCACCCGGTCGCCGTAGGAGCAGCAGCGCCGGGCTGGATGCACTGCACATGCCCAGAAATTCCGGGCATGTGCAGTGCATCCGAGTTGGCACCACTGCTCCTGCAGCGACCGGGCGACCCGCCAAGTGGGTGGCGGGGCGTGGGGCCACCCTGGACGGGGCAGCCCCACGTCCCACCACCCACTCGGCGGGTCGCCTGGTCGCAGCAGCGCTGGGCCGGGTGGGCTGCACACCTGTGGCATTTCCGCACATGCACAGCCCACCCTGACATGCGTCACGACGTTACGACACATGCGTCGCGACGGCGCAACGCCCCGCCCCCAGGGGGGTGCCTCCACCCCGCCCCCCCGGGTGGCATGGAGGCTTCCTCTGCCACTGCTTCTTGGTCCTCAGAACTGCTCCACATGATGAATAGGCAGCTTGCCCTATACAGTGGTACCTCAGGTTAAGAACTTAATTCGTTCTGGAGGTCCGTTCTTAACCTGAAACTGTTCTTAACCTGAAGCACCACTTTAGCTAATGGGACCTCCCGCTGCCGCTGCGCCGCCAGAGCACAATTTCTGTTCTTATCCTGAAGCAAAGTTCTTAACCTGAAGCGTTATTTCTGGGTTAGCGGAGTTTGTAACCTAAAGCGTATGTAACCCAAGGTACCACTGTAATATTAATATTTATGATCTATTAGCACTATAAATATGCATGGCACTCTTACAAACTACAGGAACGCTGCTGGTCCCTGCCCTGCAAAGCTTACAGTCTAAAAATTGACAACCAGGGCAGGGGGCAGGGCGCAAGACAAGAAAGATGGAGATAAAGACGAAGAATATGTGTTCAGTTTGGTTATGCATGCTTCGGGTTCGTTCCAGAAGCCTAGGACTCACCCATCATCACTCCCTTTGGGTTGCATAGGGCAGGTGCAAGGGACAACATGTTTTTCAAATAAGCTTGTGTGTCATGGCTGCTTTTCTCATTGAGAAACCCAAGGGTGATCCAGAACACAGCTTGAAAACTAGCAGAATAAGACCCTTGGCTTATTTCCTGCTGTCCAGCCCCCTCTCATATTGCAACCAAGCCCTGAAACTGCACATCCGTCATCCCTGGTATTGCCCTTAGCAACTTCCCTACCAGTCTCTGGTACCTATCTTAGCAACTGCCTGGCAACCACAGTGCCTCCCTTAGCAACCGCTCTCCCACTGCAACTCCCATAGCAACCATTGTGAAGATTAAGTTGAAACAGCCAAAGAAGAGAGATTCCCCTCCTTTCTGCTGTTCCCCAACAACAGCCACCCCACCCTATTCGAATGTCTCTCCATCCAACACCCCCACCACCACTAGTGCATAACTCCTCTTGGCCCCCACATCCATTCATTTCAGGAACTTTCACCCACCCACTTTGATATTCTCTCTCTCTCTCCCCCCCTCCCTCCCACAGTCTGTGATGCAAGGGGGCAGGGTTGTTGTTGTTGCTGCTTTTGCCTTGCTGAAGAGGTTTGTGGGAGCGATATATTTGATGGCAGAGGTTGTTGGGAGGGATACCCATATATGGGTACAGGAGTTTGCAAATTAAGTAACATCTAATTTTGGGAGAAAGGGAGGTAAAATGAGCAGCTTACTAAAGGACAGGGATAAACTGTAACCCCCTGCCCCCAATAATTCTGGACCATTGCAAAAAAAAGGAAAGGAAATAAAGGCAACATTGCTGAATACAGAGTGATGAGGTATATAAGAATTTGAGGACAATTAACTACATTTGTGATAAAACTGAGGCCTGTAGTTTGCAAAAACCCATCATGAGCTAAGATACTGAAGGTGGCATAAAATACAGAGAAACTGATGGTATTGAATAGATGCAAATCCAATATCTCTGCCTGAATACCTGAGTTGAATTCGCAAGAACTGCATAAAAGCTGCTCTTCTTTTGTAAAATGGACTAAGCTACTTAAGCACCTTGTTGTGGTACGTTTTAAAGTCCTACCACCTGCATCTCTCAAAAGGAAGTACGGTATCTAAATGTGACCCATGTTTAGCGGACAGTCATATCAGAGTCAACATGGGTTGTTGTTTTTTCTTCTAAAATTCCAGCCCACTGCCTATTAAAGAAGCATAGTTTTATTTTTCCCCTCCCATGTATTTATTTAAGAGATCTGCTTATCTGTAGGTATTATTTTGCAGATCCAAAGGCTGCATTTTAGTTAAGGCCTCAGTGCTGCTTGCAAACAAGCATTGCATTATTTTCATTTAATTTTTTTTTTTAAAAAAAGATCAGGTAGTTATTTTTCCTTCATTGCATTTGTAAGTCATATACCTATAGGCACCCTCTAGGGTGGGAGTGGAGGATCTAGATTCCACATTCTGCAAAAGGCTACCCTAGGACCCAGAATAATCTGTAGCTACCGGCTGCATTTCTGTTGGAAATGCACAGCCTGCCATCCATTGCGTTTCATTGTCAAGGACAGAGAGAGCCAGAGAGAGAGAGAGAGAGAGAGAGAGAGAGAGAGAGAGCGCTACTTGATTTGCCAAACAAATTGATAGGCACCCAAGGTTTTACTGTACTATTTTTTTTAAAGGGCAGATTACTGCATCCATCTGATCTCTCTTTTTTTGGCAACTGAATCTGAATTGCTTTGGCAAGATTGAGAGGGGAGGGGGGGAACAATGTGCCATGGCTAATAAATGTAAAGTCTCTGAAATAACAGGAATCTATATGTGATTTTTCAGATAGGTGTGTAGGTGGGCTTGTTCACAGGTTTTGCTGAAGGGTTTATAAGGTGTCATATGGGTTTGTGGAAAGACAGGATGATCCACTTCTGCTGAGAAACCAGGGAGCCAGTGCCTTTTCATATGCAAAGAAATGCATCTCTGCATCCCGCATTTTCTCTGTTAAAGTGGGCTTAGGTAACTGCTATTCTGTGGGCAAAAACCACAAGAGAGACAGAGGGAGGCATTATTTGTCAAAGAGGCCTGGAACTGAAAATGAAAAGGTGTTACACTGCTTCACCTTTAAAATATGTATGTATATTTATCTAAAGGAAGGTGTCTATATGATTCATCTCTGTGTTGTTGTTTTTTTAAAATAAGTGTTGTACGTTTGCAAAAGAACAACTAATGAGCAGCAAAAATATTTCAGAAATAGCCAACTGACTATTTCTGAAAGACAAATCCTAGATTGCTTTTGAAAGGGAGAGGAAAAAAGAGGAAAAAGAAAATAACACAGGAATAGCCATTGCAAGGGAATCTACTGCATTTTCATTTGCTAAGCAGGCTCCTGGCTCCACGGCTCCCTTGCCTGGTAGGAGAAGGAAATAGCTAGACTAGGTATTCTGCAGGTCTGAAGAAATCCAAAATGGGCTGTTCGGAAAAAGCAGCGTCCAAAATGCTGTTCCTTCTGCTGCTTAGCTCTGTGCCTCTTCTACAAGGTAAGGGGGCCGGCTTTGTCGGGAGAGGGGTTTGGGTGTGTGTGTGTGTACCAAAACGGAATGGGCTTGTTGCATTTTGACAGTGTTTTGTACCAAAGGAAAGGGGATTGAAAATGCATCCTCATCTTCCCCACCCCCCCAGGGTGCAAATGGCAGGTGGATATGTTGTGAAAGCGGTGTTGCAGGCATATGAGCAGTATTTCCAAACGCACCTTAAAAAAGAAACCTGAAATATTTTTCTGCCTTGCATGGAAACACATGGATATTAAAACAGCTTTGGGTATGAGATTGTGATGGGAGGGTACACGAAGGCTACCAGGGTTCTTATAAGCGCTTGCAAAATGAAACGAGGGATGGAAAAATTGTTGCACAGAGCTGGGAGGTTCTGTGCCTCCTTGCAAAAAAGGGGGGTTGATCCTCTTTGGGGTTTGTAGAGGTGGAATACAGAGATCTGAGGAGTACCAAGCATCCATAGCAAACGAATGATAATCAAGGGTGTTCTAGGGGAAATGGACAGGGAAATATTCTGTTTAAAAAGATTACAAAATATAGTACAAAGGGGTCCATAAACTGCCTTTGCTTTTGATTATTAGTATGCCCCCCCCCGCAACATTGTAAAGGGGAGCACAGGCTTCAAGGGAACCAATTATTAATAACGGGGGAGGGGTGTCAGGTTGTTGCAGAACATTGTAAGTGAAGCAGAAATTTGGGGCTCACCCTTGATTGATATGAGTGCAGACAGGACATTTGGGGTTGGGAGTTGAGTTGAATTTTGAAACGTGGCGGTCAAAGAATTGGGGTACAAATAGATGCTGATGTGTGTAAGAAAAAGAAAGAAAGTGGGGTGTTACATACAACACTGCAAAGAAAAACAGATTCAGGATTTCTGCATTGCTAAAAGGAGACATGATTTTTCATGCAACGTAGAAACAAACAAGGTTTATAAGGTCCCTCTTAATAAAAATGGACCTCTTTGTAAAATCAGAAAAGGGGTGCCCAAACATAGGGATTGTGTTTCTTCTTCATTGTCATTCAGTTCTGGGGTGTACAGCATGCAGGGTTGTAAAGAGCTGAAGAGATTTGGGGAACTGTATAGCATAATGGAAAAGGGGGGGGGGGGCAGGCTTGCTTGGGCAATGCATTTCCAAACAGGATCAGCGATCATGCAGCTTTGCAATGCAGTTAAGGTGGGGAAGAAGCTCAGTGTTGTTGGTCGTATGTGGGGTGCTCAGCTGGGTTAGCAGGCTGCTGCATTTTCAAGGCCTTAAAGTACCATGGCAGCAAGAAAACTAGATGTGGGAAGGCAGAAGGGTTGTGAGGCAGAATGGTGAAAGATGAGGCTAGGCCCTGCACTCCATGAAGGATGGGGTTATTATTGATGCACTGCAGGAACTAAGGATTCGGGAAGCATAGATTTTTCCATTTGGGTGTGGAGACTAGATGTTTATCTGGATTCCAGTTAACTGTGTTCCTTCCTATACTATCTTGAAATCACAGGTGACACCCACCTTCGTTGAATTTTATATTTTTTTAATGGCAAGGGGAGGTTATATGTGAGCAGTCACTCACTTAGGAGATGCTGCGTGTGTGATGTGCCACCAAATTACCGTAATGTGGCCTTCCACAGAAGGTTATCTTTTTCCTGTCTTAACAACCGTTCTCTTTCCCACCCCAGAGGCAGCTGCTTTTTGATTTTTGACATCCGTCTCATTGAAGGGGTGGCTGGCTGGCTAGGAGTGGCTGACGGATCCCTAAATGGGATGGGTGAGGCAAGCCTTCCCACTCCGTGGGGGTCTCTCTGCCACTTTACTGTGGGGTGGCGAATGACTGGGCCCACAAGGCCTGCCAGGCAGCTGGCCTTCTTAATGGAGCGAGTTCAGAGCAATTAATGGCTCGCCAGCAGCTGCCAGGATCTCACATGCTGTCAGACGCCTACGGCGGCGGCGGCTGTCACTGCCGAACTTGTCACATCAAGGCAGCAAGAGTGATGTGCGGGACTCATCATTCAAGGCCCTTCAGACCGTGATCCGCAAACCCCCTGCTATCCCATCCCTGAGCTGTCTCTTAGTGCCTGCCAACCACCTTTCAATCAGCACCCTGCGTCCTAGCCACAGGCTCTTTCCCCTTCTATTTTCCCAGCAACAAGGCCAAACTTAATGTGTAAAATATGGAGCTAAATGACGCAGCCTTCTGCAGTAAAATGGGAGGAGGGAGGCAGGCAGGCAGGCAGGCATTCACAAGAGCACTTAACACACATTAGTTACCTCCCAGTTTGCATTTTAGCTACCGCTTTACTCTCAACAAGATCACGTCTCTACAGTTCACTTGCCTTCTTGCCACCCTTCAGCTGCGCAGTTTGCCGACAGTGCCACTTTATCACAGATAAATTACTCCACCTTAAACACACACTAATCACCCATTTTGTTCATAAGGCCTAACTTCTAAATGAACGGCCTCTTCATCCTTTTTTAACCAGTATGTTCATCCAACCAGCATTGAGAAAAACAATAAGAGTTCTTCCAATAAGAGTTCGTTCAGTAGATTTAGACCCTCTTAATGGTTATGAGAACACCCCTGATTGAATCTGGAACAAGACATATAGGATTATAAAAACAGACTGAATCAGCGAGGGGGGAAATATCTCATTTTTACCACACTTAAAGAAAAGTGTAGTTTGGGCTGCAATCCTAGAACACTTCTCTAGTTTAGTGAGTAAGCCCCATTGAACTGTATGTTAATGACCACACAAATTCTTTTTGTCTGGATTAATGAACAACTGAGAAAGCAAGATAACCAGGGTGGGTGGGGAGGCAGGACTAAGATATATTTCGACTTTCTGGAATTTATTTCCATTTGGGGCAATAAGCAGGCATGCGGCCCAGTGCTCCAGTTAGGGAAGGGACGTTTGTGTGGAGGGACCCTTTGCAGTCTATAAGAACCGCCACTGTTTTAGCCAAAGCATCACCCTCCTGTAGCTTTCTTAAAAAAAAAAAAAACCCAAAAGGAGTCTACACAAATGCTAAGAGGACTAGGGGTACCTCTTCTCCCTCAAGTTAAAACACAGAGGTGGCCAAATGTTATAACAGAAGTGCTGAAGCAATGGAAGTGGTGGCCACTGTTATGCATGCCTTTCCCCCCACCACCAAGCAAGGCCATATTTCAGGGATGGACAGTTGACCTATGGGTGGGAGTGGCTGGGCTTCCATTACCACCGATCAGTGGCCAAGTGACTTCTTCCTCCTCAGCCGACCTTGTGCCCACTCAGACCCACCTTTTCCTCCTTCCTAGACAAGGACAAGGGGCATGACTTTGAACGGAGGTGGATTGTCAGGCCTAAGTCCGTGCTGCCACGAGGCCTGCAGCCATTTCCATATCCCACCAGGCGGGCCTTGCTGAAATTATGAAGCCTCGTTTCAGTCAAGTATTGCCAAGTCCAGTATGTGGCCAGGCCACACTGCTTCCTCTCTCCTACTCAGGGTAGACCCACTGAAATGAAGGAACATAAGTTGGTCATGTCTAATAACGTCAATGGGTCTACTCTGAGCAGGACTAGCATTGGCTGCAACCCACTGTGCAGGGCACATGGACCTGGTAGGCTTAGTTTTGTTCTGTGCTGAGGGACGTAAGGAGGACGATGCAAGATCTGGATTGTGGTGGACGGAGATGTGGAGGCCTGTATTGTTTGTCGACTTCTTCATTTATTGCATGTCCTCCCGAGTCTTCCTCCGGGGAAGCTCAAAAGCTGATAGGTTTCCATTCACCCTTCCTTCACTGCAGGCCTGCCCCTCTGGGAAAATGATGATGTGGTCCCGGCTACCCCCTCCCCGCAGCTGGAGGCCCTGTCATCGGAGGCCATGGGTGGACCCAAGGAGGAGGAACTGGGGGTCTCAGCTGAGGTGAGGGGGTCCTCACCCCCCAGCCCCGAAGGCCTCTCTGAGTTGCTGCAGGGGGCATTGCTGAGGAAGGAGTTTCTGGGGGGCGAGTTGATGGAGGAGCCCATCCCTGGTGAGAAAAATAAATCAATCAACTGGAGGAGGGTGGGGGGAGGAAGGGCGAGGTTGTGGCGCCCTCTTTGGGCATGGCTGAAGTAAAATGGGGTGGCTTGTGTGGGAAAGTGTGGGTGGAGTACTATGGATAAAGTAGGTTTGATTATTAACTGGAATAAACATTCCAGTTTGGTAAATATTGGTAATAAATACAGTGGCAGCTGGTCCATTGGGGTGTTGGGGCACACACCCACAAACCTCAGCCTTCTTACTTAACAAACAGTCAAGGGTGTGTGTGGCTGTGCCTGTCATTTGCTCTAGCGCCACCTACTGCTGGCCTCCCAGCCTTCCGCCCTACCAGTCCCATTGAGCACCAGCCACCAACTATTTCTAATAGATAAGTCATTGGTTTACTGCCAGAAAAGCGGTATGCACTTTGCAGAGTGGCTATTGGAAAGGTGTGGTGGGGGGCTACAAATGTACGTGTTTCCCTGTCATCCGTTCTGATTTCCCTTCCCCTGTTCTTTCCTTCTCTCCCACCACCGCCATCGTGTTGTCCTAGGAGGTAGCCCTTCCACGCTGCCCCCATTCCACCCTCCTGTCCAGCACTTGGATGGTGGGGTGGTCCCCGAAGCCTCTGAAGCTGCAGCCACAGGTCCTTCCCCTTTGACCACTGCTGCACCGCCCACTGGCTTCCTCCTTACGACCCCTCCGGCTTCCACAGCGGCTGCTCCCCCCCGCCTCCCACCTCCACCTGATGAGACCGGGTCTGCCGGCCAACACATCTCGGCCACGACCACGGCCTTCATCCCCGAAGGCGACGAGGAGACCACCACCACACTTATCACAACGACAACCATCACGACTGTGCACACGCCAGGTGAGGGATGAGGATGTGGAGTGTGGACAGATTCCAGAGTCGGTGGACTTGCTTGAAAGTGTGCTTCCTTAAGGCAGCGTGAAGCCATTTTGATTTTCATTGTTGTGTCTTCCTTCCCAAGTACTGTGCAACAACAACATCACTGACGTGGAAGGCTACGTGGAATCTCCGGACTACGCGGGCGCTACTTTCTATGGGGGCCTGGATTGCACCTACACAATCTCTGTTTATATGGGCTACGGGATAGAAGTGCAGGTAAGCTACAAGAAAAAGCGCTAGTCTGAAGTTGAGAGATGTTCGCTGTTCTATGTGTTTTTTAAAAGAGGATGAGCAGGTAGCATAAAACTTGGTCTTTTCTGGTTACCTTTGGTTTATGTCCTTCAGATTTGTCTCATTTTCCTGTCTGCAAGACAAAAAGAAAAATCTGCTTGTTTGCTGCCAACTGCTTCTAGGTGTTGGAGACTAGAAAATACCTTCTCTCAACCTAGCGATGCTGACCATGACTGAAATTTATTTGCTTCCTTCAGAGAAATAACAACATCTTGCATTACAGTCTTTCTCGCAAATAGGTTTACATTTTGTGTCCCCAGCCAAAATTCTCAGGCCTTAGAGGAAAATGTAATAAACAAAAATCTGCCCTTTTCCCTTATGGGGTACACAAGAGCCCTTTGTAGGTTCTCCATTGGTAGGAGAATATAACAGAGGCCAACCGGAGAAGATTGAGAAGCAAAGTCTTTATTTTCGCTGTTGCAACAGGGTAACCTCCCCACACACAGGAGAGCAGGGGAGGGACCTAGGTCCTAGAACAAAGGAGTGCCTGCCCTTATATAGAAATATTTGAAATTGCCCATGCTGCCGTTCAAGACCACCCCCAGAAACATCATACAGACGTCACTGAAGGGGTGTAACTCAAGACCACCACCCCAGATACATCATGGTTACATTATGAAAAAGGTGGTATCCAACAAATTTGAGCAGAAATCTGAGAAGTTTGTTTTCCCCTACCTGCCAGTTTATATGATAATGCCTTATCTGATTGCCTTTCCTGGGTAGCTGGCCATTCCTCTGAAATGGTAAATACTTAGTTCCTGAATCTTTTACACATATTGATATATTGATAGTGTGCTCAGCTTAACAGATACTTGCCAGACTGTATTTACAGGGAGGTGTAAGTCCCAAAGAGAATTGGAAAGCTTTTCCTATTGTTTTCTCTCCTTGCAGAGAAATACTTGGTCAGCTGGGAGTCAAAATGGTACTGCTTCAGACATGTGGCCCATACATTCATGTACATGTTTGCTTGGTACACTTATGAACAATTATTATATATATAAGACCTTAATATTCTTACAACAAAAATAATGGTGTTATTATTTTTTTATTCTCAGACAAAAAGTCGTGGTTGTGTTTGGAGGGTGGATAAGCTTAGACGTGTCCTTGTAAATCATTTGTTCTGGGTTTCAGTCCAAGAGAGGGAGAGCTCTTTTTTCTTCCATTCTTTGTCCTGACTTTGTCCACCTTCCACCCCCAGGTGCAGAGTCTAAACCTATCCAAGGAAGATTCACTGACCGTAGAGGGCCTGGGAGGGGAGAAGCCTGTTGTCTTGGCCAATGAGTCCCTGATGGTTGAGGGGCAAGTGATCCGCAGCCCAACCAATCAGGTGTTGATCCACTTTCAGAGCTACCACACCACCACCCCTGGAATCTTCAAATTTCACTACCAAGGTAAGAAATGGGCATTTTAGTCACCCCTTGAAATATGTGAAGGAGCAATTTACCAACCATGTTTAAAGTAAGTGGTTTTTAACACTTTAAAAACAGGCCAGTGGTTTTGTGAAGTTTTGAAGTGACTTGTTTAAACCAGGCTATAGGCTGTAAGACATGCCACCCTGACCTTCTTTAGGAGTTAGGGCAGGATATAAATCAAATAAATAATAAAATCAGATCTGTTGGGAACCAGTCCTCAGTTGGAGTAACTCAGGACCAAGCTGGATCTTACAAGGTGATGATTATTTATATGCAGCACGACAACAATTGTGATCTGTTTGTCTAAATCATGGGTAGGCAAACTAAGGCCCGGGGGCCGGATCTGGCCCAATCGCCTTCTCAATCCAGCCTGCGGACGGTCCGGGAATCAGCGTGTTTTTACATGAGTAGAATGTGTGCTTTTATTTAAAATGCATCTCTGGGATATTTGTGGGGCATAGGAATTTGTTCATCCCCCCCCCCCCATATAGTCCAGCCCCTCCACAAGGTCTGAGGGACAGTGGACCGCCCCCCTGCTGAAAAAGTTTGCTGACCCCTAGTCTAAATGCAGGGCTCACCAAATTGCATGAAAATCCTGTTTGCTTAAAGTTGCATATAAGGTGAGATGCAGGTCTCATTTTTAGATCAAAAGGTACATGTGGGTGAGGGGTCCTAGCCATTTGCTTCTGATAGTGAAAGTTCGGTTGGAAAACGCCCTGGGGTGCCCCTGCAGCCCCGAACTCCGAGAGTCCTCTGGTATGCGCAGCTCTGGAAAAGGCATTTCCCTTCTCCTCCAGTGCGCTTCAGCGACATACATCAAATGATATATGTACACTAATCTTCTAGCATAACACAGCAAGAAGCGTGAGACATTGTAGAGCTAACCTACATATTTATTTACACACTATGTACAGACAAAGGATTCATGGCGTCCTCTCTCTCCAGCTCTGAGAGGAAAAACAGGACAAGTAAAAGCAAAAGTACAGTACAATAGTACATACAGTGGAAGAGATAAGACTGTCTTCTGTTCCCACATTCTTCCCAGACAGGCATGTGGTTTACACCAATCTCATCTGCAGCATTGGAGGCATGAAATACAGTACTAACATCTTCTGGTAGTAGAAGTGAGAGAAAGGTTCTTGGGGAGTGAAAATACTGCAGGCAGTAACCGGTGGACACAATATAATTGAGGCAAAGTGTAGAATATCATTAGTCCCTGACAATGAAGAATGTGAAAATGTGGTATTTAGCTATGCTTTTTAAGCCTAAGTTGACTAAGAGTGACTAAGAATGATGACAAAGAAATAGTAGACTTTTGTTAGGTTGGGAAACCATGGCTTGAATACTAGCAGAGTAAAGCACCCCCCTCTACAGAGATATCTCATTTATTAATATGGTGCGAGAGCATGTTTAGATGTAATCCATTTGTTACATGATTTGTTTTTGTCATTAGTATGGGTTTTTTAATGTCTGTGTACAGTGTTAACAACAACAACAACAACAACAACAAGTGATGAGGCAGACTCAGGTTTAAACAAATGGGTCTGCTGCCATTTGGGTCTAGTTTGAGCCACGTTATTATCTGACCTAAGAGTCACAGGAGCAGGGTCAGAGTGCTCTGCAAGACCTGAGAGAAATCCTAGAGATGGTACACGGTCCTAGCTTGAGAGTTAGAGACTGAGGAGCGAAGAACAGAAGAAGGATATCTGGGACTTGGGCAACAACTTGGAGAGGACCTAAACTGTTTATCTGGGCTGCCTCTACAGATGCCTGAAACAAAGGCCCTCATGCTTAAAGTGGCACAGTTTTCCCCTGGCAGAAATGTTGTGGTTCACCATGTGATCAACATCATCTCTTTCCTTTACGTTGCAATATGGCCTGACAATCCAAGATACCTGGATCAGTGATTTGGATTGGAGCCTATGGTTTACCAGTTGTTGGAAACCAGGCGAGGCAAGAGTGCTGTTGTGATCAGGTCCTCTTTGCCGGCTTCTCATAGGCATCTGGTTGACCACTATGAGACTAGGATGCTGGAATAGGCGACTGGCCGGATCCTGCATGGCTCCTCTTGCATTCTCATTATGCCTGCCAGTTACAAATCCTTGGTTGCGTTATTTAGCTTCTCTACCAACAGATGGGGCTGCAGACGTTTATCCTTCTTCAGCTGCTGCCCTTTATGTTACCATATTGTTGTTCTTTTGACGGAGTTTCAGCCATGTTTTGGGCTGAAGGATTGATGTTTCCATAACTAAGAATCAGTGCCCTCCCACCACACACTCATCTATGGAAGTAGAGGTTTGGGAGCTTGTGAGAAACATGCAAATTTCAACTTTTGTTTTGTAAAGCTAAGTTTCCAGCCCTCGTGTTTATGGAAATAAACCTGAAAATGTGTTGGCAGAAAGGGTTAAAAGCAAGAAGCCCAGAGTATAGCCAAATGTGGGGTGTTTTTTTTAACTCTCTCAATTTTCTAATGCTTATATTAAAAAATTTCAACTGACTGCTGAGCAGCATACAATTTCACAATAAAAACATTGTAGCAAAAAGTGAAATGTGCCGATCAGCTGTCATCCAGCACCTTCCACCTTTAGAAAAAGCTATATGCAAATTCAGGCTTGATTTTGATGGAAGTCATTAAATCAGTCGCTGAATGCTGCAAATTTCCCCCTCCTCGATCCTTCCCAGTTCTCATTCTTTTGGCCTCGGGCCATGTGCTTCTTTTTGACGCCGCATTCCTTCGCTGCCCCCACCCTGTCCCCCAATTCTAGCTTTCCTCCTGAGCTGCGGCTTCCCCAGCCGACCTGAGAATGGCGATGTCATGGTGACTGACCTCCACCCAGGTGGTTCTGCCACTTTTAAGTGCGAGTCTGGCTTTCACCTGCGAGGGGAAGAAACACTCATCTGCCTCAACGTCAGCCGCCCTCGCTGGAGCGGCACGAGCCCTGCATGTGTGGGTGAGTGAGTGGCCAAAGCAATGTGGGGTTGTGGCTCATTTGGCTGGAGCATAGTGCCGAAATTGCCAAGGGTTGCGGGTTCGATCCCCGTATGGGCCAGCTGCATATTCTTGCATTGCACGGGGTTGGATGAGATGATCCTCTGGGTCCCTTTCTACAACTCTATGATTCTAGAATGGAACAGGGTAGCCTTGGGGAAAGGCAGAAGTGGGGTAGACTGTTGACCAAAGGAAGGTCCTCCTCCGAGGGTCTTCTGCTGGTTCCCTCACTGAGAAGTGAAGTTACATGGAACCAGGCAAAGGGCCTTCTCTGCAGTGTTGCTCACCCTGTGGAACGCCCTCCCATCAGATGTCAAGGAAATAAACTACAGTGGTACCTTGGGTTCTCAAACTTAATCCGTCCCAGAAATCCGTTCCAAAACCAAAGTGTTCCAAAACCAAGGCGCACTTTCCCATAGAAAGTAATGCAAACTGTATCAATCCGTTCCAGACTTTTCAAAACAACCCCTGAAACAGCAATTTAACATAGATTTTACTATCTAACGAGACCATTGATCCATAAAATGAAAGCAATAAACAATGTACTGCAGTCACACAATCAGTCAGTAGCTGAACTGGGTTCCACACAGTCACACAAAAAAAGAGCTACAAAAACGCAAAATAAATTGGAAAAACAGACAGACCTCAGCGTAACACTCAAAACTGAAGTGTGGCACTCAAAACAGAAGCATAACACTCAAAATGGAGCATGTTCAGCTTCCAAGCAGACTGGAACATTTACTTCCGGGTTTGCAGTGTTTGGGTTCCAAGTTGTTTGAATACCAAGGCGTTTGAGAACAAAGGTACCACTATCTGACTTTTAGAAGACATCCGAAGGCAGCCCTGTTTAGGGACGATTTTATGTTTGATCTTTTATCGCTATTATTATTATTCTGCTGGGAGCTGCCCAGAGTGGCTGGAGAAACCTAGCCAGATGGGCAAGGTATAAATAAATTATTATTATTATTATTATTATTATTATTATTATTATTATTATTATTATTATACTCTAGCCAAGTAGGTTAGAGTGTGACACTCTTTCTTGTGTTTCATAATTCATAACACAGAGAAGAATCTTGTGACTGTTTAATAGGGGTTTATAAAAGGATAAGTGGAGCAGAGAGGAAATAAATAGAAAAGATTCTCTCTTTCTCAAAACAGTGGAAATCAGGGTTGTTCAGTGAGCTGATTATTAGGTTTTGGGATATATCACACTGCTATTACTAATATGTGGAAGACAGGAGTGCCTGGCGTGCTCTGGTCCATGGGGTCACGAAGAGTCAGACACGACTAAATGACTAAACAGCAACAAATTACTAATATAGCAATATCTGGCCTTTGTCCCTCACTAGCTTCCTGTGGAGGTACAGTCCACAATGCCACTCGTGGGCGCATTGTGGCTCCTGAGGCTCCTGGGGGGCCTCACGGCCGGAACCTCACCTGCCGCTGGTTGGTGGAGGCGCCCGAAGGCCAGAGGCTTCACCTGCACTTTGAGAGAGTGGCTCTGGACGAAGACAACGACAAGTGAGGAAATACTGATGCACGGGCGCTGCAGGAGAAGGAGATGAGGGTGGCGGAGAGGTAGAAAAGCTGACAGGGAGCAGAGAGGAAGTATTTGCAGCTGGAGGGGAGAACGGGGCAGAGGAGAGAAAGGACAAGAAGTGGTTGAGGGGAGGGGAGGAGACATCAAGGGAAGGAAATGTGGGAACAGGGAGAGCAAGAGAAGGTAAGCACATCGGAGAAGATGTTAGTTCAACTAATTAAGGGGAGCTGGATGGCAGCAGTCAAGATCTCTAGGGCTTGGTGGGGGGGGGGAGCAGTGGGAGGCAGAGGTTTGGAGCAGTCCTCTTAAGTTAGATTGAAGCTCTCAGGAGCTTTGAGGTAAACTAATATAGTGCTTTGAGGAGGAGCAGGCCCAGTCACACAGGGCTTTTTTTCCTCTGCTCTGCTCTCCAGACTGATGATCCGCAGTGGGAGCAGCGCCTTTTCCCCGATCATCTACGACTCGGATATGGACGATGTCCCAGAACGGGGGTTGCTGAGCGATGCCCAGTCTCTCATTGTGGAGCTCACCAGTGAGGGCCCGGCCACACCTCTCATCCTTAGCCTGCGCTATGAAGGTGAGAACAGAGACCTCTCCACTTAGGTGCTCTCAGAAATGGCAGGAGCAAGCCAGCGTGGAAACCGGCATCTGGTATTGGTTGCTTCTGATTTGTAATTCTGGGTGACCGATTAAATCACAGTAAGTATAATCAAGTGTACGTATTTATCACCGTATAAAATATTGTCTTGGAGCAAATGCAGAATATTGCATTTAGTGGACTCATAAGGTAAAGGTAAAGGACCCCTGACAGTTAAGTCCAATCACGAACGACTCTGGGGTTGTGGCGCTCATCTCACTTTACTGGCCGAGGGAGCCGGTGTTTTTCCGCATACAGCTTCTGGGTCATGTGGCCAGCATGACTAAGCTGCTTCTGGCGAACCAGAGCAGCGCACGGAAACGCCGTTTACCTTCCTGCCGCAGTGGTACCTATTTATCTACTTGCACTTTCGAACTGCTAAGTTGGCAGGAGCTGGGACCAAGCAACGGGAGCTCACCCAGTCGTGGGAATTTGAACCGCCAACCTTCCGATCGGCAAGCCCTAGGCTCAGCGGTTTAGACCACAGCACCACCCGCGTCCCTACAATGCCACCCGCGTCCCTCATATAATTCTATAATTTCGCATTATATTAAAATTTTGGAGAATGGCTTAATCTTTTTGGGTATAAGTTAAGGTTACCAGATTTTTTTTTTCAATCAATCTGGGGACTCTTTCAACTTCCTAATAAATAGATGGATTTTGTCAGAAGACTGATTTGTAAATCCGGGGACTGTCCCCGGTGTAATAAACAAATATCTGCCTTTTTCCCTTATGGGGTACACAAGAGCCCTTTGTAGGTTCTCCATTGGTAGGAGAATATAACAGAGGCCAATGGGAGAAGATTGAGAAGCAAAGTCTTTATTCTCGCTGTTGCAACAGGGTAACCTCCCCACACACAGGAGAGCAGGGGAGGGACCTAGAACAAAGGAGTGCCTGCCCTTATATAAGAAATCTTTGAAATTGCCCATGCTGTTGTTCAAGACCACCCCCAGAAACATCATACAAACGTCACTGAAGGGGTGTAACCCAAGACCACCACCCCGCCAGATACATCATGGTTACATTATGAAAGAGAATTGGGAAGCTTTTCCTATTGTCTTCTCTTCTTGCAGAGAAATACTTGGTTAGCTGGGAGTCAAAATGGTGCTGCTTCAGACATGTGGCCCATACATTCATGTACATGTTTGCTTGGTACACTTATGAACAATTATATATATATATATATATATATATATATATATTATATATATATATAATCTTAATATTCTTACAACACCGGGAAACAGGGATGTCTGGTAACCTTAGTATAAGTGTGGCACTGCAACAAAGTATCAGGGTTGCAAAAACTCAATTCTTTCCCACCTGTTTTGCCTTTTTTCCCCAACTGTGAGTCAGCATTTCATTCTCACTGAACATGCTCAGTCTTCATTAGGCTATTTTGTCTGGGGTTCAATGTGGTGCCTTCCATAGTTCCAGTTACAGGTAGGTAGCTGTGTTGGTCTGCCATAGTCAAAACAAAATATAAAATCAAAAAATCCTTCCAGTAGCACCTTAGAGACCAACTAAGTTAGTTCTTGGTATGAGCTTTTGTGTGCATGCACACTTCTTCAGATTTGTTTGGGGTTGTTGTTTTTCTTCCCATTTTCTGGCAACCAGAATCAGTCGGTGCTGGTACAGCTGAATGTCACATACTGATTTGAACTAACCATCACCAAGGCGTTTGCCTGCAGATTCCTAATCAGCAGTGGATGTATGACTACTGCCATCTACTGGCCAGCACTGATACAGCAAAGGGAGGGGCCAGAAATGGGCACCTGGGGAACTTTCCTGACTCTCTTGCTCCTTCTCCTGGCAGCTTTTGATGAAGACCGTTGTTATGAACCATTCCTGGCACATGGAAATTTCAGCACATCAGACCCACTGTATCGCATGGGGACTGTGGTTGAATTTGCCTGCAGTGCCGGATACATGCTTGAACAGGGGCCTTCTGCCATCGAGTGCATTGATTCAAGAGACCCCCGCTGGAATGAGAGCGAGCCCACCTGCAAAGGTAATCTCTCAGCCTACTCAGCCGTGCCATTTGATGCCAACTCTTTCCATTTTGTTCTTGAATTTCTTTATAACTCTGCCTTATGAATGTGTACAAGTGATCAGCGATGCAGTGCATCAAGATTCATTTTTTTTCTGTTGTGTTTATCAGTTCACATAACTGCTTAGGGACATGGGCAAGACAAAAGGGGGCAGGGTGAGAATGAGTGGAAGGAAATATAAGTCAGGAGAGATTGCGCTGGTGGCACCAGGAAAAGAAAAAAGCAATTCTGGGAGGACAGAAGGGGCAAAGTCTGTTTATAGGTGAGTGAGTTGGGTTAAGATCTCTGAAAGAAAAACAGTATTTGTTAATTATGGGTCCATAAATAAGGAGGGTCCATAAATCATCTCCTTGTTGGGATGGGGGGGGGCTGCTTGCCCTTGGTGCAGCCCTTGCCTTTATGAAGTCTGAAAACCAAATGGAAAAATGGCGGTCTCGGGTCTCCTAAGGTTTTGATGCCACTCCCCAAGCAAGGCCAGGGTGATTTGGAACCCCCTGTTGAAGAAGGATTCAGACAGAGAAAATTTCTCCTCAGACTGAAGCCTCCTATTCTACAGGTTGGCTCAGGAAAACATAATACATTTTCAAGTTAATGAGTATATTTAGTGCTAATCCTACAGGCACTTATCTGTCCGCAGGTGCCATTGGAATGAATGGGTCTTGCTTCCAAGCAAACACATTTAATTTTTTTTTTTTACTGAATTTTATAAAAAAAAATTGACAAAACATCCATCTTACATATAATATATAAAGACAACTTGGCCATCTTGGCCTGAGACTGCCCTCCTCCTCAGCTAATGGTTTTCCTAATTATGCTCTTATATTGCATTTTGTTGTTGTTGTTATTATTATTATTATTATTATTATTATTACCCTTAAATCCAAATCTTAAATACAACATTTAAACATCCTATTGATACTAATTGATATCTCTAACCTTACAAAACTTCTTGTAGCGCTACTAATGATGTCAATTGTTTACAATTGTCTCTCAAATACAATGTAAATTTATTCCAGTCTTTCAAAAAGGTCTGGTCCTGCTGGTTCCGAATTTTCCCGGTTAGTTTCGCCAACTCTGCATAGTCCATTAACTTCATCTGCCACTCTTCTTTTGTTGGGATCTCTTCCTGTTTCCATTTTTGGGCCAATATTATTCTTGCTGCAGTTGTTGCATACAAAAACAATGTTTTATCTTGCTTATGTATTTCTCTACCTACAATACCTAATAGGAAGGCTTCTGGTTTCTTTATAAATGTACAGTATATTTCAACATTTTTAAAAAAGTTCATTATGTATCATTTCCCAGAAAGCCTTCACTTTCTTACAAACCCACCACATATGGTAGAAGGTACCCTCTTTTTCTTTACATTTCCAACACTGGTTATTTAGGGTAATTTCAATTCACAGAGTAGACTTTTAGTTTTGCACAGCTGGTTGGTGTTTCAGCCTACAACGTGACACTTCATAATAGCCTCCAGGTCTCTTTGATATGCTTGCAGTGTCAGAAGAGGTGTTGAGTCACAGTCTTCAGGGCAATGAGGTCTGGGGCCTGGGTTTATCTTCCCACAATTCCACAGAAGGATCTAGTTTAAAACTGGCTTAGGTGGGCAGTGCCGATGCACCTTCTGGTTCAACATGTGGCCTCTTCCTGACTGTTGTGTTATTTCCCCCTCCAGCCTTATGTGGGGGGGAGCTCTCTGAGTCAACAGGCGTCGTCCTTTCCCCTGATTGGCCCCAGTCCTATGGGAAAGGCCAGGACTGCGTCTGGGGCATCCGGGTGCAAGAGGAGAAACGAGTGCTGCTGGACATCGAGATGTAGGTGCCACCTTCTGCCGTCACCATCAGCACCACCACCCCTTTTTGGGGGGGGGGCGGATCCTCATGATTCAGGCATCGACATCCCACATTGTCCTCACATGGTCTTCCGAAACCACCATCCATCATTAGATTGATTGTTCAAGTCATTCATCTCACCCATTTAATATGGTAAGGTCCTTGCATAAGATTTGGAGATGTCTCATCTGACAAAATAGGATGCCTTTTGTGACACAGGCAGTGCCTGGTCAAAGCAGACTCTATGGCAAGTTCTTGGTATTTTTAGGTGCAAATTTCTACATTTCAGGAGGAGGATGTTGAAGGGAAGCGGTGTTCTTAATCATCAACACAAGCAGGAAAACTATTTAAACAATAATTATTACGCTGCTGCTCCTGGTGATTTTCTTTGCCACTGGCACTGTACTAGGACTTGACGGGAAATGGCAATGACAAGGTCTTTCCCCCATGAAGTTTGCGATCATGATTAAGATATATAGGAGTAAAGTGATGAGAGAAAATAACCGCTTGGTATAAATGATGCAAAAAGGAAGGTTATTTATTTATAATTCCATTTGTAATCCTATCTTTCTCCCCAAACCCACATAAAAATCTGGAGGCCTGAGAAAATGGAACAACCCTCACACCAAGCAGAAAACAACAGCAACCCCTATATATGCACTTACAAGTCACAGTGATGAGATAACACCCATTCTTAAAAAACAAAACAAAAAACCCAACAACCTCACAATAGTTTGAACACTGTCTCTGAACAGGAAGAAACCACAGCGAAGTAATTATTTATATTAAAAAAGAATAGCTGTCTGGCTGACTGGATTCTGCTATCCCTTAGTCTGATGGTTGCCACACTGCTTTTGCAAATGCACTCTCAAGTACTTGCTTTGAGGTTACCTGATTGAACATCTCCACATTGTAAAACATGTCCCTGTTTCTGCATGCTAAAAACAAACTTCCTTTAAAGAACCTCATTTTCCTTAACGGTCCTAGAAAGCTTGTGGTTCTCGAACCATCCATCCATTCATTTATTCGCCTGTCTATGCATCCTTCCATTAGTCTGGAAGAGAGAAATGTTGGAGCAGGTTAAGCGACCTACCGGTAATCCTGCCACTTTGCTCTTCCTCTTTCCTTTTTAACGGGGGTTCCTGTTTGTGTGTCTCTCTTCCCCTCGACCCCAATTCTCCTTCTAGCCTCAACATTCGCAAATCCGATGTGCTGACCATCTTTGACGGGGGGGACCTGACAGCCCGGATCCTTGGCCAGTACTTGGGTCCCCATCCCCGCTTCAGCCTTTACTCTTCAGGCCCAGCTGTCACCCTCCAGTTTCAGTCGGATCCTGGGGACCCCCTTTTTGGACTCAGCCAGGGATTCCTGGTGCGGTACAAGGGTATGAGAAAGAAGCCCTGAGCGATGGGTGGGAAATGATGGAAACGCCATAGGAAACAAACGTATTTCTGACACATCCTGCAAAGATAGTCTTATCATGCCAGACCCCAAAGTTGTTTGGAAACTTCATAGGGGATCATGGCGGGGTGGTGTGGGGAGGATGTTCTCACATGCTCTGCTTGTCTGAGATTCCCCACTGAAAAAGAAAGGAAGGCCGAAAAAGCAGGCTGGGGTGAGGGAAAAGAAAAGCATAGGGGAGAAGAAGGGACCATTCTTGCCTGTTTTTAGTTTTGTGGAGAGATAGATTGGGAAAACATGGTTATCCCACTGCTGACACCAGTCCTGCTACCATTCCAGCCTGGATTGCTACATAGATTTTAAATACCCAATGTAGGTTCAAATTTTGTTACCTTGACAGTGTTATTGCAGGGGTCTTTTCCTGTGAGACAATCATTAACCAGAAGAACAAGATATTCTATAATGTTTCCCTCTCTCTCTCTCTCTCTCTCTCTCTCACACACACACACACACACACACACACACTCCCCTTGCTGTCCGTATCAAGTCATTCTATTTGTCCATGGAACAATGGACTTCACTCACCAAACAGAAAGCCCCATACTGTTGTGTGCAGAATCCCTGATCTGGGATTTCCCTTCAGCTTGTTGCCATCTCACTATTATCCTAGGAGAGTTGTTTGGGAGGACGGGCCTGTAGGACTCCCCGCATACCACGGGAAATTGGGAGAAGGAGACACATAGGTGGCGGTGGCGGTGAACATGGCCTGAGGGATGGTAGTCCCTAACTCCTTCCTCTCCTCCCTGCTCTTGCAGAGGTTCCACGAAACGACACTTGCCCCGAGCTGCCCGAGGTGGAGTTTGGCTGGCGCACAGCTTCTCACGCTGCGGTCATCCGCGGCACAGTGGTGACGTACCAATGCGAGCCAGGCTATGACATAGTGGGATCCGACATCCTCACCTGCCAGTGGGACCTGTCGTGGAGCAACAGCCCTCCCACTTGCCAGAAGAGTAAGTCTTCCTAGGGCCAGCAGTGGGATGGTTTTTACCCCAGGAAAGGCATCCTTTTTTCTTTTACCCCCCCGGACTCAGAATATACCAGCAGGGACCTGGGTAGCAGGAGGGTGAAGAAAGAGGGTAAGCAATACCTGCTGGAGTGAGAGCCATTGTGGTGCAAAAAACATTGGGTCCCAAGGGATGGAAACGGGGCACCTGCCAGGAGTTATGAAGTAGCCATGGACTACTGAAAGCCTTACTCAAGATCCATGTTTAGTTTCTGAGCTTTCAAATGGACACAAAAGCAAAGGTGGGAAACCTCCAAGGCCCAACAAGCTTCCTCATTTGACCTGCAAGGCTGTTTTGGGCAAGCCATGCTAAATCTGCCACGACGCTGGGAGCCTCTCAAGCATTGTGTAAAGTAGGATTGGATTCCCAAGCATCAGCTGTTAAGGCAGCCCTGCTCACTTTGGGTGCGCAAGAAAGTTTGCTGCTGTGCTAAGCAGGATTGACCTCCCAACACATTGGCTGATGCAAGGAGAGGCCAAGCCTGCTGGATTCAGATGCTTAAGAGCTCTGCCCTCTGCTTTGTTTTAGCTGCAGTTTCGGTGCAACTTCTTTTCTGAACCAGGAAGGGGTTTGTGCTGAATCTTGCCTGTTTGGGACTTCAAATCACCTTGCAGGCAGCATTGCCTTTGAAGGGGTTTGCACTGAAACATCCGCTATTCCCCTTCGTTTGAACCATGCCATGCTTCCACCAAATGATGTCATATGTATGTGACATCAAGTGATTGGCATTTGGGCAGCTCCACTCACCTATCAGATTTGCAGAGTTCCTGATAAACATCTGGCCTGTGGAGCCAGAAAGGTTCTCCATCGCTGCCATGCAGGATTTTGACCGCAACACAAAGAACTAGAAACTGGTTTCACTTAAGAACAGAAGATAAGAGGCTGTTGGGCAGCCACAGACCCCATGTCCCATGTCTGCACTGTATCAGGAAGAATATTAGTTTCCACGTTGTGAGGCATAGCACCTCAACAGGGAGGGAAGGGGAGATCCACAGGGCCCATTTCTCAAACCCGTTTTCCTTCCTCTCCCTCTCCCTCTGCTTCTTTCCCAAAGTTGTGAACTGCGCTGACCCTGGGGAGATCAGCAACGGCAAGCGCAGCGTCTCAGACCAACGTTTCTCCATTGGCTCCCACGTCCAATATTTCTGCCATGAGGGCTACGTGGTGGAAGGGAGCAGCACGCTGACCTGCTACAACCGGGACACGGGCACCCCCAAGTGGAGCGACCGGGTGCCCAAATGCGTCTGTGAGTAAAGAAGTGGGGTCCTACTGAGAAGGGAAGAAGCTGTGTTGGCCGAGCTGGCAGGGGAAAAGCCGTTCTGGGCAAGGGGGTAACTGGGCAGCACCTGGAGCCCAGAAGGGAAGATTACAGGAGTGCGGGAGGTCGAGCAGGGGAAGAGAACCATAGCTGCCGCATCGGGATTTTTAAGGGAACATGTGCAGGGTGGCCAATTTGGCCTTCCAGTTTGGAACCAAAGGCCCCTTGGTCTCTCTTACAGTGAAATACGAGCCCTGCCTGAACCCTGGCGTCCCAGAGAATGGGTACCAAACGCTTTACAAGCACCACTACCAGGCGGGAGAATCCCTGCGCTTCTTCTGCTACGAAGGCTTTGAGCTCATCGGCGAAGTGACGATCACCTGCATACCTGGCCACCCGTCCCAGTGGACCAGCCAGCCTCCTTTGTGCAAAGGTATGGTGTTCTCCCCGCTCCAGTTGCCGTCACATGTGGCCTGCCCACTCCCCATCCCACCCGCCCCCCTCTGTCGTGATTGCCTCTTGCTGCTCTCTAAACGCCCCCCTTGGTCTCTTTCCCTCCCCCAGTGGCCTATGAAGAGTTACTGGATGGCCGGAAGCTAGAAGGTGAGGATGGGATTGTGATGGGGAGCTTGGGAAGGGAGGGCCAGGGCAAGAGGGTGGGTGAATTTGCCACTGGGTCTGCTACTGAGGTCACTCGCACGTTCCGGTCGCGCCTTTTGTTTTGCAGTCACCCAAACGACAGATCCTTCCCACCAGATGGAAGGTGGCAACATCGCCCTGGCCATCTTCCTGCCCATCCTCCTCGTTATCCTACTGATTGGTGGCATCTATGTCTACTACACCAAGTGAGCCAAGCCTCCACAGATCTTGGGGGGCAGAGGGTGGAGTTGGGCCTTGGCCAATGGGTGGGCAAGGGCCGAGTGGCATTGGATGTAATAGGTTGCAATGGAGCAACTTGCACCTGCCCGACAAAGGCAGAAGGCTGTGGTTCTTTGGTGCTGTGAGAATATTAAATTGGAATGGAGAGGATTTGTGTGACGTCACCGCTGGATATTGAGGGTGCTCAGCCCCCTTCTTAAAAACTGGGGGGAGGGAGTGCCAGGGCCCTGGCAGCCCGACTGGCTTGCTTTGTTCTATCTTCTCCTTCTCCTCCTCCTCTTCCCCACCCCCAGGTTCCAAGGAAAGACCCTTTTTGGCTTCTCCTTCTCCAGCTCCCACAGCTACAGCCCCATCACTGTGGAGTCTGACTTCAACAACCCTCTCTACGAAGCTGGGGTGAGATGCTCTTTGTCCTGCGGCAGGCGGGGGAATGGGGAAGAAGGTTGCTAAATGGGACAGGAATGTCTGTGAAAACACCACTTTTTTAAAAATCAGTTTTGAAAATAATATTAGGTGGCAGAAGGTAGTATAGTAGTATTTCTTAAAATTATATACTGCCCTTCATCCGAAGATCTCAGGGTGGTCCACAAGATAAAAATACAGGATAAAAACACAAAATAAATAGAGCAGAACTAAACCATAACCACCACCCCTTCCCACAAACACATTTAAAAGGGCATTAATCAGGCAAAGGCCTAGTTGGATAGGAATGTTGAATAGGAATGCCTGGCGTGCTCTGGTCCATGGGGTCACGAAGACACAACTAAATGACTAAACAACAATGACAAATGTGTATAATGAAGGTGCCAGATGAACCTCCCTGGGGAGAGCATTCCACAAACGGGGAGCCACTGCAGAAAAGGCCCGCCATGCTTTATTGCAAGGGGGAGGAATGTTTTTCAGCCCAAGGACCACATTCCCTTCCAGGGACCATAGGCTAATAGTGGATGTGGCCAGAGGCAGAAGTGGCCCGAGCAATCGAGGGCCAGTTGGAGAGATTTGGAGGGCCACACTTGGACCTTGGTTCTCTATCTCTGCTCCGCGTGGTTTGTGTTTTAAAATAAATATCAATAAATATCTTATAGCAGTTTCTGGGGCATGAGAAGCTCCAGGGGCTGCATTGTTGTTTGGTTTCCTTAGGGGTGATTAAAAAAAAAAACACCCTCTGAAAAATCACCCTGTTTTTGTAATCTTGTAAAATTTCTGTTATGTCCTGCATGTGTAAGTGGAGGCTGGTCTGCTACCCCACATCCAATCCACAGAGAGAGACTATCCATGACTATCTTTTGTCTTAAGGGACTATAAGCCAGGATATGTGCACGCTGAGCAACAAACTGGGATGCCAGAAAAAATCACTCTGTAGCTTTTGAAAGATAATGTTCTTTAACAGGGATGGGAAATATTTTTCTTCCCTTCTGGGGAAGCCAGTCTTCTAGGGGCCGCATGCCAGGAGTGGGAGGGCCAGAGGCAAAATTGGCAGAGCAAGAAATGGGAATTTTACCTTTCTATAGTAGACTAGCTTCTTCCCACCCGCACAGCCTTCTCTGTCCTCAAGGCAAGCAAGAAAGCCTTATCAGAGTTCAAGGGCACATTTCAGCGCAAGATGTAGCAGCAGCCACCAACTTGGATGGCTTTGAAAGAGTATTAAACTAATTCAGGGAGGACGAGGCTGTCTGTGGCTATTAGCCGGCATGGCTATGTTCCCCCTTTGGAGGCTGTATCAAGGGGGGAGAGTGCTGTTGCATTCTCGTCTGCTTCTATGGGCATCTGGATGGCCACTGAGTGAACAGAATTCTGGGCTAAGATGATCCAGCAGAACTCTGCTTATATTCTGTTGCTTTTCCAAACATAGTAGTTCTTTTGGGGGTTGGGGGTGCTCCCAATGCACGTTCAGTTTCCAGAGGAGGAATTTTCCTCAGGATCAAAGCAGAGGAAGAAAAGCCCCCCCCCCCATCACTCCTGCTGCGGCCCCAATAAATATCAACTCCACAAACTGATGCTAGTTGACACATTTTACATCACGCGTGGTTGAGTTCTGAGTCTTGGACTAAAAGTGGCTTCCCAGAAGCATTTTGTAAATCAACCGGCATTAACTTCCTAGCTGCCAAATTCCTCTGATGTTTGGGGTGGTTCGGGACGGGGAAAGCGTTGGCAAAACTCCACCCGGATGATAACGCGCCCTTTCCCTCCTCTCAACTTCTCTCCGCTGGCAGGACACCAGAGAATACGAAGTTTCCATCTAGAAGGTGTCAGAGGATCCGTGTTCTTCCCCCCCAACCTGAGCGGGTTTGAGGATCAGCGACTGAGAACGATTCCTATTTAAGGAGGGAATAGTGGAAGGTGGTTTCGGGGGAGTTTAGGGGAAACAGCCGGGAAGAGGGGGGGCTTCTCCTCTCTGCCCCACAGATTCACCTTCCTCCATTCCTCCCCATGTTGCTGCCTCACTGTCCACTCTCCCAGCTTTGGACACCGTCCACTTCCCCCTCCCCACTCCTTGTAAATACCCTCTTCAATGTGCCAAACGCGTTTCACAGACAACACACACACACGCACACAGGTTTTTTTCTGCTTTACCCGTTTCTTTACCTTTCTTTACTTCTTTGTTTATTTGTTTGTTTACTAACTCACTTCCCCCCCTCCCCACCCGTTGTTTATTATTTCCTTAGTGGTTGAGAAAGGAGGGGTTGCGCCTCATCCCTTTCTTCCCTTGTCTTGTCCCCCCCGCGTCTTTTCTAAGGAGGCGGATATCAGTTTTAGGTGCTGCCATTAAAACAACAACAACAACAACAACAACACACACTTTGGAAAGTAGATTGTACAGTAACATCACTCGAAACCAGCATTTTGTGGCGCTTGTAGGAGACCTTGCCGTAAGCAAGCTGTACTTGGTGCCAAAGGGAATGGCATAAAACAGTAGAATAACACAACTGAAAACTGATAGATGCTGTTAATCTGGGGGGGTGGCTAACCTTTTCCCCCCCTGCTCCTCAGCTGATCCATGCAGATTATTTGAGGACGAAGGGATGGGGGAGGCTATTGTTCCCTCCCTACTCATCAAATGATCAATCTGGTGACCTGGGAGGGGGGCAATTGGCATCCCCATTGGGGACTGGGCTTGGCAGAGAGACGGAAAGCTCTCTGCCCAGCCCAACACCATATCTATTTAACCCCACAGCCAAAAATCAGTGGGGTCTTGGAGGGCAAGAAAAATTGGAGGAGCCACATCAGGCTCCTGGGCCCGGGTGTTAGCCACCCCTGCTAAATGAAGAAACCCTAATTCTAAACACTTTACATGGGAGTGAGTCCTGTTGAGTTCAGCAGAACATACTTCTGCTATGTTCTTGTGCAACTGAGGAAAATCCATTTACATCCCCTGAAATAAAACCAACACCTCCTGTCATTTGAGATGGGGAAGAGCAGGGTCACAGAACATTGTACTTCCACCTGACCATACCATAGCATAGATGGGTTTTGCAAAGGCCCCACATGGTGAACCGGGGTGGCCCTATGAGAAAGAAACCAGCAACGGGTTCGTAGAGATATTAAGGTGACACACTCTGCTTAGATGGCACCTTTGTAATTAAGCATTATATTCAGGGGGCTCTTGATAGATCCTGCAAAAAAGAAGGCACTGTTAATAGCAGCTTTATAGTGCGACTCTTACGTATATTTACTTGGCATGAAATCCTGCTGCGTTCAGTGGGGCTTCCTACTAAGGGCTTTCTGATTACACGCCTGCCATTCTTCCTCTAATCCTCCTACCAACCTCACTAAAAGCAAGAAAAACCACCCCCTGCCCCCTGTCGAAAAGGTCCTGCAAAATACAGATCCCACTATAAGATGCTTGCTTAAGAATTTTTGGCATGGTGAGGTGGCCCAGCCTCAGGCAGCAGCTTCTCAATCATTTAGTTTGTTTTCACGTTGGAGAGGGGATCGTTTTTTTTTAAATTTTCTGTCTGAGGCAAGAAAACGTTTTGGGATGTCTGCCCCCCCCCAAATAAAAATAAGACTCATATGCTCTCATTTTTGAATAAATATTCCACTGGGGGGAAACAGCCCCTGAGTCTTCATTCATTGCAGAGACTCTTAAAATGTGAAATCTGGTGGTCCATAGACTTTTAGGGCATGAGCCTCTGGGAAGTTCTCATGAACAAGCCCCATTGATTCACTTATGTGGTTATGTTCTTCGTTTTAATGGAGCTCCCACAGGAGAATTTCCCACTGCGTTGTAACCTCATATAAATTTCCCATAATTTCCCTCAATTTCCGCCTTTTCAGATTAACATGCAGGTGGAAAATGAATCTCAGATTTGTCTACTAAGGAATGAAGTGGAGTGGTTATTTCCCTAGTGAGCAAGTTCCCTTAAAAACAAAATGTTGGGCTGTAGTGATTTGAGGACAAAGGAATTTCTAAGGCTATAGCATAGGCAGGTATTTTTTATGACTCAATTAAAAAAAAAAAACCATTGAAAGCCAATAATCTTACACCTGCTTTTAAGAACAATTGTGCCAATATTTATTTTTTATTTTAGTTTGCTGCCTTTTAAAATGAAGGGGGAAAAAACCCTGTATATTTCTCTAGCGTGCTTATAAAAAGAATAAAAATAACGAGGCTTTCTAGCCTCTAGTTCTCCATAGTATCCCTTGAATTATAGAACACAGATGGATATTTACATTCGAAAAATCATTTTAATCCTTTTAAATGCTGGTTTTCTTATTAAAAGGTGCCATACCCATTTGTCAGGAAAATTACATGTGCACTAGGTGTTAGTGTCTGCTTTCTGGGCAGAAGGGCATTTACTCTTTCAGAATACATACTGCAAGCAAGGGAGAGGTTTCCCCCTTTAATCATCAGAATAGAAAGTCATTAACTGTCACTTGACACCCACTTTAAGGATGCTGAGAAAGCATTTTGTGTGCTCTCCCTCACTTAGGGGTTTGCAAAAAAGAAAAGAAAAGGGAAAAAAGGCAAGATCCACAGTGCCAAATGTATGAAAATAATGTTTTAAGAAATCAAGTGCTAGGAAGAGACCTCATTCCCTTAGGACATTCTCTGCAAGCTTATGGGAGAATGCCAAATCACACACCCTAGAGGGAACGAAATCTCAAGTCCCCCAAGGGTGTATATGGGGCAGGGGAGGCGTTTGCCCCCTTTAATAACTACATCCGTCCACCTACCTCCAATATGGGGCTGGATATAGATATATCACTTCCCCATCCGTCCGCTTCTCATCTCCCGTATTATCAAACTTGTTGGATCGACTCTTCTCTCTCCCCCCCCCCCCCTGACCGTTCTCTTGCATTTTGGAAAAGGGCAAAAGGGATCACTTTTCTCCAGGTTCTCCCCACCCTCTGTGGGCAGCATGGTTCCCCTCATAGTTCCATTCATGTTGGGGAAAGGGACAGTGGGGTGTAAACTCCACCCACCCCCACCCCGTCCGCAAGGGAGATGGGATTTCTGGGGAATGCTTCCTTTTGCATCCATAACCCCCGACACCCCTATTTTTCAGCCCTTAGGTATTCCCCGCCCCACCCTCATTTGCTTTTATTTTGGAGCAATAAATAAAACGCACCATTTGTAAAAGCTGCGGTGTCTGTACCTCTATGCTGCAAAAGGGAAGAGACGAATGTTTGTGTGCGAGAGGAGGGATGGTTTGCCATCCAACCCATCCAACTTTCGAGGCCTATGACTGTTCTGGACCGTATGAAAGGACTGAAGAGGAGATGGAGGAATTTAGTGAGCAAATGGATGAAGACATTAGTATGTAGCAGTTCTCTGGATTGGTTCAGTATTTCTCTTGTGTTGGGGAACGGGGGGGGGGGGGGAACTGGTGGGTGTAGCACCACCGATGAAATACAGGGCGCTGAGTGTGTGCTCCCCACCCCATGGCTTTAAGCGAGACAAGGTAAAATTATTTGCAGGGCTGCCAAATTACAAACCCCATAGTGCTGGTGCCGAGAAGCTTGTTAGTGCATTGTGCTCAGAATCAAAAGCAGGGCCTAACTCTGGAAATATTGATTATAATACGCCAGCATTTGGCTGAGTGCAACCCCAGGGCTTCCGTTTTGGCTTTGCTGCAGAAGAAGGAACATGGGGTGTAAAGGCATAGAGTGCAAAAAATGAGTATCTGCAAAGATGCAATGAAGCATGACATGCCCAAAGGTGAAGAATTAGAGGTTCTTGCCCAAAAGAAGAAGGCATTTTAATATGGTTTGGGCAGTTTTAAGTATGGAAACAGCATATAGTACCATTAGATAATTAGGGTACCTGCTGTCTCCTAACATTGTGCTTATTAATACACTTAACGTGTCTAGTTTCTACCTACACATCAGCATTCCAATTGCATAATTTCTCTCCGACAACACACACACACAAAACTCTGGTGCAGTGGCACTTCTGCACATGTGTGTGTAGTGTTCTTCAAAAGGAACAGGGTGAGGGGACCATGGCCATTTGCACTGCACTGGAAATGCCTCTACCAGTAGTGTTACACCTGCTTGTATGAATGGGCAGTGCAGTATGTTCACAGGCAAAGAGCAGTGCCATGTCCTCTGCCTTGTGGAACCACACTAATCCTCAGCTGATTGTGGAAGCACTTGATTTGGTAGCCCAAAAGGGCTAGAAGTGTGGGAGCACCCTCTTTTTCAGCTTAGGTGCCCTATAGCAGAACTTTCCAGACATTCTCAGGGTTCACCCAGACTTCCTTTTGTGCTGCCTTACTAGGCACATGCCCACGCTTTCAAGTGCCTTGTCCGAGCGCTTTCCCCATGAAAACCTGATCTTCACCGCTGAATCAGAGCGAACAGCAATCTGCAAAAAACAACAACACCTAATTGCCATTTGTTCCAATTCAGCATTTAGCAGGTTTTCGCAGTGAAAGACCATCGGGGGTGGGGTGGGGTGCTTTAAAGTATCTAGAAAGCGTAAGGGGCAAAAGGTAAGAGTGGATGAGCCCTCAGAGTGTGCCCTATTTCTAAACAGGATGCCTCCTCCTCCCCCCAACTAGAAAAGAGCTGCCATTGCCAGCTGTGCAGAATATTAGCCATCGGAATATGAGCCAGAATATGAACCATTTTCCTGATCCTTTATCAGAGGCCAGCCTTCTCAAAACATGGAGGTAAACCTGGTCACGTGTAAATAAAAATGTTGTTAGGGGGACGGCAACCTGCCCAGTTCCTGTGAGCTGCTGCCCTACTTTTCCTTCTCTGACGCCTACCACACATCTTCATGGTCCAGCCAGGGTGTAATTAAATACTTGTTTCAAAAGCCTTGACAGGGTATTAAGAAGCCCGTGACCAGACAGTTCACTCAAATATAACACTGCTGTCTGTGGTTGCCACCCTCCTAGGAAGGGCACTCATGCACTTTTTAAGATCTGAATAGCATTCTTAAGGAAATCAGCCCTGAGTGCTCACTGGAAGGACAGATCCTGAAGCTGAGACTCCAATACTTTGGCCACCTCATGAGAAGAGAAGACTCCCTGGAAAAGACCCTGGTGTTGGGAAAGATGGAGGGCACAAGGAGAAGGGGACGACAGAGGATGAGATGGTTGGACGGTGTTCTCGAAGCTACCAACATGAGCCTGACCAAACTGCGGGAGGCAGTGGAAGACAGGAGTGCCTGGCGTGCTCTGGTCCATGGGGTCATGAAGAGTCGGACACAACTAAACAACAATAACAAAAGCAGACCTTTAGCAAGGGAGGCTTTTCAATCCTATGTCAAGGAAAGCTCCTGCAAATTATTGGTTTGTCAGCTGCTTGTTAAGGGTGCAGTAGCCACTGAGCCTCTTGGGCTTGCCGATCAGAATGTCGGCGGTTCGAATCCCCGCGACGGGGTGAGCTCCCGTTGCTCAGTCCCAGCTCCTGCCAACCTAGCCGTTTGAAAGCACGTCAAAGTGCAAGTAGATAAATAGGTACCGCTCCGGCGGGAAGATAAATGACGTTTCCGTGCGCTGCTTGGATTTTGGTGCTCCATTGTGCCAGAAGCAGCTTAGTCATGCTGGCCACATGACCCGGAAAAACTGTCTATGGACAAACGCTGGCTCCCTCAGCCTGTAAAGCGAGATGAGCACTGCAACCCCAGAGTCATCTGTGACTGAACTTAACTGTCAGGGGTCCTTTACCTTTACCTTTTTAGCCCTGCTTATATAAATACTGACACTCAGCCTGGTATCCCTTAACTTCTTAGACAAGCCACTTACTACCTCAGAGGGAGGGTTGTGTCTAGTGCACTGATTAATATTTTGTGGAGTGTATCTCTCTCCTTTTTTAAAAAAAAGCAGAATTGCTTTAATTTATTTAGTAAATGTAGTCGTATTTTACATCCAGAGGTCTTTATCCAGACTTATACAAATACAAGCCTGTTGATTCCTGGCACATTTAATTCAGTAAAGTAGATCCCATCAATTCCAAGGTACATGCTGTACAATGCAAATGGAATAATTTGAAAGATGAGAGCTACGTCAACAATGGCTTTGAGGAGGGGTGAATATACGCCAGTGTTTTGCCCTTTGCCTTCTTGGGTATTGGACTGCTGACAGGCAGGAAGTTGCAGCCAATTAATTTCTGTCCCATCCCTTCCCTACATGCCAGGAAAAGTGTTACTTGGTGTGCTGGGGCTGTTAAAAAACATGGATGTCCTGCTGGACAAAACACAACCACAGTCCTTTGCTGTGGGCAAACAGCAAGCAGGGTAACAAGACTGGGAGGCCAGCTTTTGCTGCTATGACAACTAAGCCTTTTCACTCCAGGAGACCTGGCAGTGACTAGCACTGGATTTCTAACTGTGCTCATAATCCCAGACATGTGAGAATGGGCTGTGGTAATTTAGTGCTGAAGGAACCTGCCTTCTGTATGTGGTCAAGTCCATTTTCTTATTATTTACTGGCATGTTCTAGTCTGAAGCACTGAAAAACACCGAATTAACAATTTTCTGTAGTTTTGCTCTGGTGCAGGGCGACCAATTGCAGAATAAGCATTTCCCTTTGCATTTCATGCATTAATTAGTTAAACAGCCATTTCTTCTCCACAGGAGACCCTGAAAACTGCAGTCCTCTGAGGTAATTTAGGCATCACCAGCAGACCCCTAATCAATCAACATTCCCCTGGGTTATTGTGCAATGAAATGTGGGGAAGAGGGGACAGGGCATGTATTTTTCTTTCAACCCCACCTTTTTATTGTCCTCCCCCACTCCTCATTTAATCCCCACACCAACCCTGTGAGGTAGGCTAGGTTGAGAGGCAGTGAGCGGCCCAAGGTCACCCTAGTGAGCTTCATGGCTAAGTGGAGATTTGAACCCTGGCCCAACCCTGAGTCTAACCACTACACTACACCACACTGGCTTATATATCTATAAACTCATAAGTTTGTAGAGCAGCTGCAGCTGCGTAAAAGAGGGAATTTTAGCAGGCACGTGCAATTGGTCATGTAGGGATGAGAAAAGCCACTCTTGCTGCAATGTCCCCTTCTACACATGGGAGCAGTCCTGTCATTAGGCAGTGAGAGATGGGCAGATGATGGTGTCTCTGGTTTTCCTTTCCTCCTCCATGGCCCTTGGCTGGAGAATAGAGTTGTGTGTGACAGGCAGCCTGCCTGCACAGTGCCCCCCAAAACTGTTGGTTTATCGCAGGATGTTTATAGTTGCTCCGTTTCACCTTTTTACTCTGGTTGCCTTGCTAAGGGTCCTTCCGGAGCCTTTATTGTGCGTCCCTGATTATTTCTGCTCTCGTGAGGTATTGGGGGTGGCTATTCCCAATCCTGCTTCCAATATTGTTTGTGCCTGCAAAAGTTTTGGCGCGGATATACTGCTCCCTTCCCAATCAATGCGTGGGCTGTGATTTCATCCTGAAATCCAGCAGCTTTTTAGAACGCAAATCTTCCACTTAAAAAAAAAAATCTTACTTTTGTTGTGCTACAGAGCAAAAGTGCCCCTCCAGATGGCAACGATGCAGTAACACTGGGGAAGCATCACAGAACAGCTAATAAAGTATCTGAAGAAGTGAGCATGCACACGAAAGCTCATACCAAGAACAAACTTAGTTGGTTTCTAAGGTGCTACTGGAAGGAATTTTTTATTTTATTTTGTTTCAATGATGTATGGACAGTCCATTATAAATCCACTACCAATGACTATCAGGCAGTTACTTTAACTAATGCACTAATAATGTGTCAATGACATGTCGCAGAATACAGCCATAAAAAAACCCCAGCCTTAGAATGTCGATGTCCTAGATATATATTTTATTCCTCTATTAAACACTTACTGTATATCTTTTTTCACATGGAGCTATATATGCCCGCAATTGTGGTAGTTTTCTTATCTCCTGTTTACAGTACTCCATTGCATCCTGCAATGTTTCGAATCCTTTACTATGGCAGCATGCATCTTATGCGTTATTTACAAAGTGGCACACAACTCAGTAGTTACGGTAATGCGCACTATTATTTTGAGGAGAGGCGGGTTTTAACCCGCAAAATACGGTAGCGCTTTGACGCTTTCCGCATAGGAGGTGAGGAAGGAAGAAGGCGATAAGCTGAGTCACGCTTTCCGTAATAATCTAGATACAAGGCCATGATTTTTCCCTCCGTTTGGGTATACTGTACTGTATTCCCTTGTGTTCACTAAAGCGGGAGGTGCAAACTTTAGGATTACTATCCGTGACTTTTGAGCACGTAACAGAACTGCAGGCGGATCCCGCTATTTATCTTTTAAGATCATTGTGGCTCTCAGATGTTTTGAAAGTTTTAAATATGTTTTGCACTGCTTGACGATGGGGCAATTTCGTATTTGCACATTGTTTCCTGAAGCGTTTCCTCTGGACAGGCGGTTTATAAATGTATTAAATAAATGCAAGAAATCCTTTCTCAGCATCGAACGCGAACTTGCCTGCAACGCACCAGCTTCTGGGGCAATGTTACCAATCTGTTAAGCAGGGACAGATTGGCTTCTTTCCGTGACAAAGTGTGCCTGGAGGAGGCGTGGCTTAAAAAGAGAAACGCAGCTGAAAATTAAAAACGGCCCTGCTGGGTCAGAGAGCAAAGTCCTTCTGGTTTTGCGTCCCGTCTCCTACAGCGACGGGCCAGATGTCTCCCGGAAGTCCACGACCAAGGTACGAAGGCAAACGCCCGCTCTATTGCTGTTGCACGCTTCCAAGGGCTGCAATTTGCAGATACACTGCCCCTGAACACGGAGCTTTAAAAGGCCACCTTTTTCCTTCAAGGAAAATAAATCCCTGGGGCGGGAGGATATTAATTTTAGGGCGGCAGCTCTGCCATATACCTTTCCATACCGGTCCTCAGTGTCCCACATCCACTCAATTTATTGCCGTGTCCTAGCACAGGGTGCCGCTCGATCCTAACTTGTAGCCTCCCCCTCGCCGCCGCCGCCACCCCGGGGCTTTCTTATCCCACCTCTGGAGCCCGCGCCCTCCCTCTCTCTCACAACAGAGCTTTGCAATCGCTTCTCCTCCAGGGACTGGAAGCTCGGTTAGCACCTTCGCTGTGACTCACGCGTGTTCCCCGCACCTTCCTCGCTCACAGGAACGTGGAAGCGTGAGAGTGGGGCGAGGATGATGGGCGGATTGTGACGCACAGAGCTGGCGGGGGGAGGAAGAGGGTGGAGGGAGGCCCTCCGCAGTAGCGTGAGCTTCCCCAAAAACGGTGACCCGAAGACGAGTTCGCAGTTGGTACTTCTCTGTGTACGTGTGAATGCCGCAGCCCGTGATTAGAGAGAGGACAGTGTCCCGTCCTGCTGCTTGAATATTTTCCACGCACAGAAAATAGTGGGGGAGATAATGTTGCCCTCCTCTTATTTCCTGGAGTGCAGCCTTTTCGGACTTGCTGCTAAGGCTCCCCCTAATCAGTAATATTGCCTAATCTTGAGGTTAATTTTGTAACACTTAAGTCTCCAAGGCAGCTAGAAGAGGGGGTTTAACCTCCACAGTTTGCAGCGGAGGGAGGAGAATCTACCCCGGAAGTGGAGGCGGGAAGGGAAAATCCGTGGGTTTTCAATCCCTCCTCCTCCTCTCTTCCTCCTTCGCGAGCCCCGGCTTGTGTCACTGGCTCTGACGACAGCATCCTCCCCCGCATCCCATCGCCATGGCAACCTTTTGTTACCTCCAACGCTTGAGTGGTCCAGGAGGGGAGGGGGCTGGCAAGGGTGGTATATAGGCAATGCTGGGGGGGAGCCAGAGAAGGAAACTCCTGATCCCCACCCAGAAGGAAAGAGGCGCTGGGAGAGAAGAAGCAAGGCCGAGGGAGAAAAATCTATATAGAGATATATAGTATTTATTAAAATAGATTCTAGATACACCTGTAAAGGAAGATCTGTTTGAAAGCAGAGAAGAAGGGGATTACGAGATCGATCAGAAACAGAGACATTCAGACGTCTTCTCGCCTGTTAGCCTCCTTCCTCAAAACCATTTAGGTGGGACAGAGAGGGTTTCTTTCGTGGGGAGAGTTTTTGAGAGCTGTTCTCAGAGCTTCCATTGAAAGACAGCACTGCCTGGTAATTTTTAAAAAACCATACATTTCCTTTTTCAAAGTTTGGGGTTGTTTGGAGTAGAGGGGACAACTGATTTTGGTGTTGCTATTTGTTTGTGCAGAAGGGTTCATGATTTCTGAAGTTGAGTGGGTGGGGAGGGAAGGTCTGGAGTGGCAGCTGGGGGTGTTCTTAGATGTGTGTTTATTTGAATAGCGGGAGTTTGAGGCAAATAATTTGGGGTACTGAGAGGAGGAGCACATGGGATCAGCTTTGGTGGTGACACGGGAGCAAGATAAATGTAAGATTTAAAGCGAGTCGACCCACAATAACTACCACACCCTTATCGAGAGGCATGACTCCACACACACACACACAAGCACTGTGCTGTGCTCTCTAGTATGATTCTGAAGTACTGAGGACACACAATTGCAGGGAGTGCTTTTGACATAATCAGTGTTAGATGCTGCAACGCTTAATTAAAAAAATCAATATTAGGTACCTTTATTTGGGCCAGCAAAAGGCAATGATCACAAAATAGCGTGCTAGCATTCAGATTCTCCAGAACTCATAATCAGTTTAGGTAGTAAACAATACCAGGGGAGCGGGGGGGGGGGGGAGGAGTTTGGTAGTGGTAAAGCCATCCATGTCTGCCTGTGTTAGCTAAAAGAGTTAAAACACTGGGCTAAGGGATTAGATATACATGTGGAAATTGTGCATTTTATAGGGTGCAGAGCCAGAGGTTAAGGGCCCAGGGGTGTGGGTTTATTGGTGGCAGGCAATAGGGAGAGGGGGCTAGAGGTTTATACATTTTGAGGTTTGAAAGGAATGTGATTCAATATCACAGTCATGTCTATAAACAAAGGAGGTTGAGAATGAGAGATTTTTAGGTGAGTGGATGAAGAGATAAAATAGATGGGGACTGTCATCCAAAGTGAGGATCCCTCAAGAGCCGTTCAGACTGGACTTCTGTTGCATCAAAACAGGGAGCAAAGGTGGTTGTGGGGGAACTGCCAATTTGAGTGAAGAGGAAGCAGGCATAGAACACATTCTGCTTGCTAATTCATAAGACCTCCTTACCATTTCCCCTCAGCATTAACACATACACACAAACAAATACACGACCTGCTACCTAAGAATATGCATTGGGGGGCGGGGGCCTTTCAAAGTCCAGGAATTCTATTGATTTTGATCACTGAAGATTGGTTTAAAGCATGGGTGCCAACTGCTCTGTGTTAGATCTTAAGTATATGCCCTCCCTGGACTTGTATCCTCATCGAGTTTTCAAGGGTAGTTGTGCCTGAAAGCACCCCACAAGAACGGTTGAATGAACTCCACTTAAGTTAAGAAGAGAAATAGAACAAGGACCCCTCTGTGTGCGTTAAAGTAAATTGGAGTGGCAAGTTATAATTGTGCTTGGTGGTATATCTGAACTGACTATGTGTTGAGCCCGATTAATAGGAAAATGAGTATATTTTTGAATGCCCCAGCAAAAACCAGCATTATTCTCCAGGATCTAGCATTCCCACTACAATCCTTACAGAATGCATCAATGAAGCATTTTGTATACTCACAGCCTAGTAGACCCCATGATGTCACATATATGTAGCCCGGGCATCTCAAATTTCAGGACAAACCAGAAATACCTAGTTAGGACCACAATACCCTGTTTTGTTTTGTTTTTGTTTTAAACTGAGGGGATGGTCTTTTAGTTGGATCTTGGTGGTAGTTATTGTGGAGGTGAGATGGGGTCAGATTGTTGAACGAGAGGGTGAACATTGGGAGGAGAAGCAAAAACTATGAGGGATTATTACAAACATGCCCCCCCCTCCTATACAGGAGGAGGGAACCTCTGGTGCAAAACTGTCACCCTCCCTTTGCACCAATAATCATTGAGTATGAGTCACGCTTTGAGCCCATGGCTGTGATGGCAAAGAGGGTGGGGAGCAGATAGCCAATTAGGAATGGGCATGGGTTAGGTAGGGTGGGTCGAATGGGGAGGGACCGGTAAAGAGTCCGCTGGCCCTTTAAGAAGCTGTCCACTCCCTCTCTCTATTCCTCCATTTTCCCACCATGTCGCATCATTCCTGCAGCATCACAGTTTCTAGCTCCTTCCCTTTCTCCCTCCCTCCAACCTAACCCTGAGATGAGAGCAGCAGCTACTACGGAATGACTGAGGTAGGCCGGCTATTGGGAGACGTCTGGCTTTGCACGGAAGCAGAACTCTGATCTCTCTCGCTCTACACCCCCATCTTTGCATCCCGTTCGCTCCTCTTATCACCTCGCTTTGCTCTGTCTGCTCATCCACCCGCCTTTCTCTCCTGTTTCACAGTGCCACAAATAACCTATCCATCCATCCCTTCCACCTACAGTACTTAAAAAAATTGCATGTTCATTTCCCACATCTGCCTCACCCCACGCCTACCCAAATCCCATGCTTGTTCCTGTATTTGTTAGAATAGGGGGGTAGCAGAAAAGGAAGAGGCAGAATCAGGGCATGGGGACTTTTGCTCTCCGGGAGCCTGCCAAACTCTCAGTAGCAGCTGCTCAAGTGAAAGAATGGAATCATGCATCTTTTAACTATTTTTTGTTTGTTTGTTTAAGTGCACCAGTTCTTTGAACTTTATCACCTCTTTCTTCCCCCCTAGCTGTTATGTACGCTGAACCATCTGCCATGAATTTCCGGAACCACGGCTTCTTCCGCCGTTCTCCGCCTCCTTCTGTGGCCAAGCCTTCTTCCCCTGCCGCTGGGAACACTCTGTCCGTCTTAGGAGGCATCGCTCAGATCTCCCCTTGCCTCTACCTCTCCTCTGGCAATGCTGCGTCCAACAGGCACATGGTCTACTCCAGGGCAGTGACTTGTGTCGTGAACGCCACCATGGAAATCCCCAACGCCAACTGGCCAGATATTGACTACGTCAAGGTGCCTGTCCCTGACCTCCCTCACGCTCCGCTGTCCTTGTACTTTGACTCTGTGGCCGACAGGATACACCAGACGGGGAAGAAGAACGGAAGAACCCTTGTCCATTGCGTGGCAGGGGTCAGTAGATCTGCCTCCCTCTGTATTGCCTACTTGATGAAATACCACCGGTTGAGCCTCTTGGACGCCCACGAGTGGGTGAAGAGCAGGCGACCCGTCGTCAGGCCCAATGTCGGCTTCTGGAGACAACTCATTGAGTACGAACGCAAGCTGTTTGGCAAGAACACCGTCAAGATGGTGCCCTCACCCATTGGCTTGGTCCCAGATATCTACGAGAAAGAGACCCGGGGGCTGGTCCCCCTGTGGAACTTCAGATAGACTCTGGGCAACTTTGGGAATGTGGTTGGGTGACGCGGGCTGCTTGAATTTAGGATCAAAACGTTCCACCATGTTCGGACCGCTACTAAGAACTTCCGGCATGGTGGACTTTGGTAAGAAAATGCTGTTACGATAGTCTTTTTTTGTGAGACCTTGCCATATGATTAGATCATGAAAAAGACCTTGAGTTGCTTGGCCATTTCAGTGTGATTGACTGGTTCCGCCACGTCAAATGTTACTAAGAACTTACATAGTTTTGCTTGTATTAAGAGAAGATGGTTAATAGCAGAATATAGGCAGTAAATATATTTATCTAAAGCAGAGCTTCGAGATCTGAATAAATTGACCCTCCCTTTGTGAGGAGGAAAGGGAGAAAAATAATTTATTGAAGACAGCTTCAGAATTACTTCCCGGCAATAGGGCCTGGGTTTACTTTGGTTTTAACAAACACAATAAACTCCCCCCCTCCCAAGAGTGAAATCTTAGCAGTAATGACAGGCATTAATGTTAACATTGCTCCCAAGGCACACATTGTTAAAGGACTGCTTTGCCAATAAGGAGGCAGAAGTGAAGAAGCTGAAGATGATCGAACTTCCAAGGGCAGCTGGTACATTTCAGCTCCGGAAAGCAGAGGGAGTCTTCAGTACAATAATTTTCACTGTGCAGGCTACAACCCAGCAGCCCATGGGTATAATGAATATTGCTGTTTCAGTATAATACTGTTCCAACCCAGGAAAATCCACTCGTGTGGGGAACAGAGGATTAATGTTCATATTATACCTCAGTACAGGGCTAACTGTGGAGGGCAAAAAGCACAAAGAAAGGTAAATTGTCCAGTGGGGAGGGGACAAAGTAAAAAATATATCTTATTTCTGACACTGGGGAATTACTGTTCAGCATTAAAAGCCTGTTACCTCGCTTCCTCAGGAATAATGAACAATATGGTGGGGTTCTGGCATTGTGTGGGGAAGGGCAAACCATTTTCTAATCACAAGTTGAGAGCAACGTTTTCTGGACAAAAAATCCCTCTCAGTAGAATGTGTGCATGTGTTTTTAAAAGCTTTTAATGCCACAGAGAGGACAAAATGATAGGATAACAATAGTTATGGGGGTAAATATAACATCTGAGGAGACGGATCCACAGTTAAGTATGCTAGTGAAGGGGAACTGGGTTCTATTTGAAGATTTTCTGACTATACCAGAGGCGGAGGTGAATCCAGAGTCAAGTGTGTGTTCAGTTAAAATTCAGCCGTTTTATTTCAAATTAATTTTAATATTTGAAAGTCATGGGGACAGCTTTGGATGTTCAAGGCCTAGAGTTACCCAGACTACACTAAGTAGCTGTGAGGTAGCGGGGAGTAAAATATTCCAAATGGAATACGTTTTAGAAGTTACACAGGGTGTTCTGCCATATAAATTAGCTCTGGAGGTACAGGTTTCAGAATGCTTTAAAGAAATTATTGGAAAGCACAAATTTTGTCATTTTAAATATTCACCAAATAACGATGTTCCAGATAGAGAGACCCCTGTTTTAAAGAAGTTTCCTTAGCAAAGTTATTGCCCTGTTGGATGGATGGACTTAACACTCAGCAACCCCTTGGTTGTTGTTTCATTTCTATTCGTTTCTGGTTTTTATTATAGTACTGTATTGTAAAAGGTGTGGTTAACCAGGACTTCCACAGCAGTGCTTTTTTATTCAGAACAAGAACATACTTCACCCTCACTTTTGGAAGTTTTAACCTGCACTGACTTTTCAGAGCTATTTCCCACCAGAACCTTGCCTGTCAGTCAAGCCTGGCTAGAAAGTTCTAGAAGCTCATAGCTAAAGTAGGCCTGTGTGGCATCTGAGAAAAGGATTGCTTACTGGCTGAATATTTCAAGGCTAATTTATAGTGTGTGTGTGTGTGTGGAGGTGGGGTTTTTGAATTCCTCTGTTCTCACTGCAAAATTTCTACTACATTCGAAATGTCTTGAAGCATAGATAAGCAATTGGCAACTCAGGACCCTCTCTCATATTTGAAGGTGGACGACTGCCCCACACATACCATACTCACCATGAATAAATTGAAGTGGGCAATGTATTCATTTTTGTCAACATTGTCATCTCTACTATTGGCAGTGTTAATGAAAATGTAGAAGTGTAATTTTTTTTGGTTAAGGAATTCTAAACATATACATGACATATTAGGTTTTCTTTTGTAGACTAACGCTAGCACAGTGGTTCCTTATGTCAAACCTCTTAGCAGCTGACCATTCATCTATTGAAAAGACTGAGGGAAAGCTATGTTGCTTTTGAGCAAAACTAAAAAACCCCTCACTCTGTATGTTTTCAAGTATAGGGGTCAAAGCCCAAAGGTTTGGGCTGTTTAAGGATAGTCTTGCATGAGAGAGGAAGGATTTTGAGCTGAAAGTGACATATGGAAAGAGAACTTTTTACTTGCACAACTACATATTCCTGCTTCAAAATTAGACACTGAACCCCCAAGTTAGAGAAGAGCATTAAAATCTCCCCAAAGGCCTGGCATCTTAATAGGTGAATTAACACCAAACAAAGAGTCCTATCTTCTAAGACTGAACACAGGACTGGTCAGTGTAGAGACATTTAGCATATACTGTCCTCCGAAAGTATCTCTGAATTGGGCTCAGAAACAGAACTACTGCTGTCTGAGGAGGAACTTGTTACAGGGGATGGAGCATAATAAGCTGGTCTTCCTTTCAAGTGGTGAATATGTACATAAAACCTCTGCAGTTCTGTATACTTTGTAAATACTAGAGGATTAAAAGAAAAAAAAAATCTATATTAATTAAAGTTAGGGTTTCTTATTGCTTCAGTTCAATGACAAAATATCTTAATAAATATAAAAAATGTAAACGAGCCGCTCCCTGCAGTGTTATTGCCTATTGGTTTTTGAGTTTCATAAAATGGTGTTTTGTTTTGTTTTTGCATTCATGTGAGGGAGAGGGACCACACAGCTCCATGATAGAGCATATGTTTCGTATGCTTAAGAGCCTAGATTTAATCCTTGGCTAGTCAGCACATGCCACACCCATATACTTTATTAGGACCTTGCTATATTTTAACTTTCTTTAGCTATTGCAAAACTCTCCACTGCCATTTTTTGTATGCATTCAAAGATCGGTACAAAGCATGTTGCCGTGACAGGATGAGAAGTCTGGGCAAGTGAGGCAACGTTAAGGGATCTGGAGCAACTTCCCTGTGGCCGATTCTTAGACTGTAGGGGTGTGTGCATCGGTGTGAATAAGCCAAGTCTGTAGCCAAATGGGTGAGGTCACTGCAGCCCACAGCACCTGCACTCCCCAGCAGTGTGGGGTCATGTTACAGGGGGAAGAGCCACGCAGCCACAGAAGCTCCATTCCCAATATGCTAGAGCCTCTGGTTCCACGAGATCTAGAAGTTTGCCCTTCTAGGAAAAGCTGCAATAATTAAGACGTTTTGACAGATCCAGCTTCCGCATCAGTTGTTGGGATTATGGTGAATTACTCAGCCTATATGTTCATGAAAAGAGCAATCGGGAGGGTGTACGGAGTCTCACTTAGAAAGTCCAACATTTATTAACAAATATAATACATTTTAGCTGTAAAATCTCCAGAATAACATCCATAATTAAATGTGGTCCACATTGCAAAGGCACATCTGTCCTCCAACCAAGTGAATCAATTTCGTTCTCCTTTAGGAGGTGCCCAGAGGGAAGAGAATGCCACAAAATATGAAAAGAGGCAAGGTACCAGACCATGTGGGAAATGAAGCCCCACACCCCCTCCTTTGCAATATACTCTTGCATGTGTTCTTGTTTAGGATTCTTGTTCACTCTTGGAAAGAAGGGTCACAGGAGAAGGTGACCATACCGCAACTATAATACAGCTATTTGAAGGAACTGGTGCTCTCTCTTTCTGCCCATCTCCCTTAGCAGTACAAATATTTTTGGGAAGGGATGAACCTTTGCCCTCAGCAGAGACATGTGTGTCCCGCCTTTCATGCTGGTGATGGGGAAACGGCAACAAAAATATTAACATTATCTTTGTTTTGTCATGCATGTCGAGTGGGGGGGAAATGGGCCAAAAACATCACAACGCCCTCTCTCTTGGTTGTCAGGGTCAGACCAACTTGCGTTTCCCCTCAAAACTAGGGCAACAAGCAACCCACGAATGCCTACGCTTCCTCCAACCCTGGAGTCAATCGCTTTCCCCATCTGAACTGATGACACCTTTAAGGTGGGACCAGTCCCTAACAGGACTGTGGATGGGTGAATCTTCTGGGGAGCCGAGCTGCTTAGGCTTGCTGTAGAGACTCCAGACATTTTGACGCCTTGGGCGGCCTGTGTGAAGAAAAGGGGGGTGGCGGAGAGAGACAGAAAAGAGTTTCACATGAAGAGGCAACAGCTGCGGCTCTAAGGATACTTGCAGGCCTCCATGGACCAAGCCCACTTGCTCTGTGCTCACAACCACAAGATGTGAAGCACATGCCTTCAAGCAAAACCCCCTCTTGGCTTCTCCCCTCTTACAGCATTCACTCCCCTCCCATCCAAACAACACCCCTAAAAGTCCACCATCATTTTTCTTACACCCGTGCCCTTTTTCCTTCCCCGCCCTCCCTGCATGCATGCATGCAAAAGAAAAAGAAGGGGGAAAAAAGAATCTGGAATATCTGTAGTATTTACTTGATCACCAAAAGGAACTGTTGACGTGCATCCTTTGGTCAGAAATAAGACGCAAAAACAAGACTGGAAGTAAACAACAATCAATTAAAAAAGTAGCATATCCAAGATTGGGAAGAAGCATCACAAGCCCAAAGTCTGATTTCCAGTTTTCCCACCAGACGATGAGCGATATTAAATGTTAATCAAACAGTGGGAGTGCTGAAATCAAATGGGCTTTAGTATGTTAAATCCACTGATGTCAGTGGGCCTGCTCTCAGTGTGACTTAGCTGGATATCACCCTGCACGGGGCAGGTAGGCTCAAATACACATGCAAAACAAAGGCAGAAATCAGGAAGTTAAAAGTTTCCAGGTTTCTTCCTATCTACCACTAGCCATGCCCCTTCTCTTTGGCTCCTTCCACCTTTACCTTGTGTGGCTATGATGTTGCAGAGATCAAGCGAAGCAATTTCGGCGGCCACTTCCCGCTTCTGCTTCAAGGCCTTGCACTTGGCCAGAGATGGTGCCCCTGAGAAAAGGGGAGGGAAAACACAGGCCAAGAAGTGAGACACATGGGCAAGCATCCCCCTGTGCTCAGAAGGGTAAGACTCAAAAATAGCCACACTCTGAAAAAGATGTTGCTGTAATTTCCCTGAGGTACAGCGCCTTTAAAAGAGCCTGATGGGTACAAATTCAAACGTGGGGATGTAGTAGTGAGAATGTCATATAGAGGAGGGTGAAAGGTTGTTTTCTGCTGCTCCAGAGAAGCGGACACGGGGCAATGGATTCAAACTACAAGAAAGAAGATTCCACCTAAACATTAGGAAGAACTTCCTGACAGTAAGAGCTGTTCGACAGTGGCATTTGCTGCCAAGGAGTGTGGTGGAATCTCCTTCTTTGGAGGTCTTTAAGTGGAGGCTTGATAGCCATCTGTCAGGAATGCTTTGATGGTGTTTCCTGCTTGGCAGGGGGTTGGACTGGATGGCCCTTGTGGTCTCTTCTAACTCTATGATTCTATGAAAGCAAGTTCTCTTCAAGTCTCACAAACCAAAGAAACCTTGATGGATGGGAGAAACTAGAGAAGGGCTTTAGCGCAGTGACAGAACATATGCTCTGCATGCAGAAGGTCCACGCTTCAAGCCTTGGCATCACCAGTTAGGGCTGGAAAAGTCCCCTGCCTAAAGTGCTGGAGAGTCACTGGCAGCCAATGCTGAAACAGAAGGAACAGTCGTCCAACACATTAAAAGATATGTAAAGAATCTGGCTTTTGGGGCTGTAAAAGATAAGTCTCCAGAGACACCTGTTTAAATTTCTGAACCAGAGGACCCCCAAGTAGGAATTGCAGTAGTGAAGGCGGCGCGTGTGGCCATGGGACTCCCAACAGCTCTTTCCATAATCGCACAAGATCAGCCTTCAGGTATCTGAAGAAGTGTGCATGCACATTGCACATGAAAGCTCATACCAAGAACAAACTTAGTTGGTCTCTAAGGTGCTACTGGAAGGAATTTTTTTATTTCATTTTGTTTTGACAAGATCAGCCATTGACTTTGAACATGGGCTGTGCGTGCGTAACTCCTACAGGCTGGTTGCAGCATCCACAACTTCCTTGGTCTGAATGTGGGGTTTGGAAGCAAGCACACACAGTGCTGCTGACTCTTAGTTCCTGGATCCAGCCTCTCTCTCCCTCTCTCCTCCCCTTGAAAATAGGCTTTTCCTGCCTGTCCCAGTTTCTGCCTAAAGCATCCAACTTGCACCTACCCTTCAGGCCGAGGTTTTCCAGCTCCTCTTTGAGCACCTTCAACTGAGCTTTGCGGGAGTGGCAACCGCTAAGCAGCTTCTTGTAATTCCGATGGGCACCGCACTCCCGGATGTAGCGTTTCAGGCGTCGGATTGAAGAGTGCTCCTCATGCTTCCTGGAGTGATGCTCTTTGTCCTGCAGCAGGTGGGTAATGGGGAAGAGATCGCAAAACCTGACATGGGGTCCATAAAAACGCTGTATTTTCAAAAGGCATCAATTCCTTTAGAATAACCACACTGTGCCTTATATCCCTTTTGGGTGCTGCATGCTAGTGGAAGGGCTTTAGCTTTTCATGCAGAAGGTCCCCAGGCTCTATCCCCAACCTCTCCACACAGGGCTGGGAAAGATGCTGCTGCCAGTCAATGTAGACAACAATGAGATAGATGGGCCAATGGTCTGAGACTCTCTTCCTATGGTCTTAAGTGAAATGCCTTGGAAGGATGTGTATCCTGAAAGGCAGGATGCATAGTTAAAATACACACACACAAATTTGATTTTCGATATAGAAGCAAAAGGAAAGAGTAAAGGTGGGCAGCTTGCTTAGACTGAGGGCCCCACTGGCCATTAATCCCAAAACTCTGTGCTCCCTGCGTGCCTGACATTCGCACAATGATTCAGGTTACTTTCGAGAACAAAAGCTTGTGCCAGACTACACTCCATGGCCAGGCTGAATATAGACTGACCACATTATGGTGCTGGAACTGCCACCTGGAACACAAAAGACTTGAGTAAATATCAGTCTTGGGAATATCTTAACACACGCTGGGGGCCGGGGAGGGAGAGGACGAACTGTGCCCGCAATTGTACTGAGCTATAAATAAATGTTTGGCATTGCCAAGCAAAGAGCTCCTTACCTTTCCTTTGCGTTTGGAAGAACGGGGGTCATCTTCATCTCCTGAGCTTGAATTCACTTCCCTCCTTCTTTGGGGCTTCTGCATTCCCGTCTTCTGCTGGCCTTTTTTCCTTCCCACCAATTCACTTCCACTGTCCTCTGAATCTGTCTCCAGATCCTTTTCAGCGATGGTATGCATTGTCTGGGACCTCTCTCCTTTCTTTATCAGCGACTCTTCCTCTGAGCTATATTCGCTCCCAGACACACTCTTGCCCTTCTTTTTAAGCTCTCTTTTCTTTCTCCGCTTCCCACTTCCCCACTCTTCTGACCCATCCTCTGATTTGTCACTGCTCCCAGACATCTTGGATTTGCTTTTGCCCCTTTCCATCTCCTCTGTCTCACTGCACGATTCATCTTTGCTACTGCTGGGCTTCTTGGTCCCTTTTCTTTTTTGCTCTGAGCTCTTACACTCATTTGTCTCGCTTTCCGATTCTTCCCTGCTTGTGCTTCGCTTGGGAAGCTTATGCTTTCCCTGCTTTTTCTCCTCCAGTTCCTTCCTCTTGTGTGTCTTTTTCATTCCTTTGCTGGCCTGCCTCTTGAACTCCCCATCGTCTTCAGAATCGCTCTCTGAGTTATGGCTCCATTTCTCACTTGCCCCCCTTGCTGCGTTGTGCATTTCCTTCTTCGTCCAACTTTTGCCTCCGGCACTGTCTGAATCCCTCCCCAGCTCCTCTGCCCTCACACTTTCCCTGCTTTGTTTACTATTTCTCCTCATCTTGTTTTGCCTGCTGGGCTGCCCTTCCTCTGAATCGCTCTCTGATTCATCCTCACTCTCACTCTCACCTTGATCCTTCAAATGTCTTCGTCTTGGCCTGTTCTGAGCCTTTCCCCCGCCACTGCCCTTCATCTCCTCTTCACTCTCACTCCAATCAATTCTTCCCCCCTTGCACATTTTTTGTGCCTTGGGCAGCTCCATGTCCTCTTCCGACTCTTCTTCCTTTTTTATCCTTTGCTCATCCATATTTCTGTTCTTTCCTTTGTCCACTGTCTCAGTCCGCTTCTGTTGTTTGCCAAACCCTTTCTTTTTCTGGGGCATGTAGTTGCTTAGCTCTTGTTCAAAGTCACTCTCTGATTCAATTCTTTGGCCTTTTGCTGCCTTCTGTTTTCTAATCTCTTCAAGGTCACTCTGTTCTTCTTCTGTTGTCTCCTTTGACTCACTCCCTGATCGTTCTCTCTGTCTCCTGCTCTGCTGCCCCCTGGTTGGTTTGCTACCTTTTCCCCTCTGGGGTCCTTCCCTCTTTATCTTCTTTGCAATTTGCCCATCACTCTCAGATCCGCCAACCTGCCCTTCTGCTCCGGAATCTCGTTGGTCGGAGGAACTAGAAGATTTCCCAGCTCCAACATGCTTAGGGTCACAATGGAGTGGTATCTTCTTGGAATCAATCCCAGAATCTTCATCATCAGACTCGACTTCTGGAAAATAAAAAGTGAGCAACATGACAGATATTGAGAAGGGGCACTAATCAGTCTACCTGGCTGCAAATTTGCCTGGTCACCTGTGGCAAGTTAACAACTGTCTGCAGGCGACCAGGCATCCCCAATGTTGTCGCAACTGCTGGTGGTGGAGCCAATAGGGTCACGAGTGCCCCCTCCATAATAGCATAGCCCTGTAATGCATAGCAACCCATTATGAGGAATACACCCGTATCCAACTTTAATTCAAATTATTTCCCACCCTGTTTCTTTTTAATGTATGTTCGGATTTTTTTTTAAAAGCAAAGAATAAAAAACACAATTTTATTTGCCGACTCAGTAGAATTAATTTAGCAACCAGCAGAGGAGAGAAAATGCCACAGAGGAAAGCAAGTAGGAATCGGTGATCTGAGGTAAAAACCCATCTAATAACAAACAAAAAACAACCTGCTGAGGGGAAAAACCTCAAAAAAGGGCAAACCAAACACACACAATGTAACTGCACTCACAAGAAAACAGCAGTTAAAGGCCCAAACAACACCAGTGATTAAACTGGCCTGCTTCAAGCAAGGGCAGAAAAAAACGAATTGCTGCTTGCAGAGGGGCAACTTAGAAGCCTCTGGGAAGGATGGTGTTTTTACTGCTTTCAAGAAAGTGGAGCATAACAATATCCCACTGTCCTATTTTCTACTGGAGAGAGAAGAATTACAAACCTGAAATACCATAAATAAAGGAAAAATAGTAACATAACTTTTTTTTAAAGGGTAAGTGTTTATTAAAAGTGTTTAGAGACTCAGTATTTATTTATTATTTATTTCATAAAATATATACACGACTTGATTGTAAAAAACTAACAAACCTCAAAGCGGTCTACGAAAAGATAAAACAATAAAGTAGGTTCACAGCCCTTCTGTAAAACGTACAAGAGTTAAAATACTAAAACAGATCAAAACTACCTCAGCTTTCCAAGCATCTGGGTAAGCTTGTCTAAAAAAAAAAGAATGTTTTTAGCAGGCGCCGAAAAGCGTACAGTGAAGACGACAGCCTGATCTCAAGAGGCAGGGAGTTCCCAAGTGCAGGTGCTGCCCCACTAATCAATTGACTTCGCACCAATGCAGAGCAGGTATGACGTGGCACCGCAGTAGTGCCAACCTGAGTTCCAGGCAAATAGCCCAGAGATGTTCTACCACCTCAGACCACCATCATCTACACTCAGAAGATGTGGTGCTTCCCTTATGGCCGCCTCCTCCCTGCGAGGCCTGTTTTTAGGCTCAAGCCAGAACAGGGATCTACCCATGGAGGAGAAAGCCAACAGTGGTGGAGGTAATGTGTGTTCAGAAAACACGAATGAATGTTCCCCCTTACATGAAAAACTCTCTGCATTTTTCCAGTTACAGGTGGGCAGCCGTGTTGGTCTGCCATAGTCGAAACAAAATAGAAAATTCTTTCCAGTAGCACCTTAGAGACCAACTGAGTTGCACCTTAGAGACCAACTGAGTTGCACCTTAGAGACCAACCAAGAACAAACTCAGTTGGTCTCTAAGGTGCTACTGGAAAGAATTTTCTATTTTGTCTCTGCATTTTGATAATTAAGAGACATGCTAGTGTTCCAAGGGCATATAGCTTTTCCATTCTTTTATACATTTAAAAATGTGTTCTGAAAGCGGCAGAGAGCCTATAAAGGAGGTAACCACGGGCTTTCTGTGAAAGCCCTTTCTCTCTACACATAAAAATGCAGCCAACACAGATCTCCATTAAGGTAATTCTCAACATAACTAACAGAATCCTTCCAACTCTACAATTCTATGATGCAGGAATCTGGCTGAAGCTAAGCAAGCCATCAGTGATGGATGGAAGGGCCTCAGTGTGGGATAGAAGACTGGATTTTTAAAACAAGAGAAGCTGATTTCAATTATGTGCTGCTATCAGTCCATTATCTGGACTGCATGTCCTTCAGAGGAAGGTCCCAGCAATTTCCTGCCAGAAAGCAAGGTCATCCAAGCAAATTGAAATCAGTGCATATCGGACAGGTAAGTAGCAGCACTTCCTCATGTACTGTGCAATGGCTTTAAACAATCACACAACAGACACACACACACACACACACACACACAGACTCTCATGCTCCAAGAGTCTCAGATACTCCCCTGCGGTTGCAAATCACAAGGAAAGGATGGTAAACAGGTGGGAAAAATAATCATTCCCAAAAAACTGCCTGCCTGCCATTTACAAATAATTGTGGAAAACCCAACCTTAAGAAAGACCCTTCCACAAGCGAGAGACTAAAGACTACGCCAGGGAGTATTTGCATACAGGACAGCATTTTGCAACCTTGTCACGTACCTAGCATGGTTCCAGTTCGCTGCTTCTTCAGCTCTTGGATTTCTAACTCCTCGCCAGAGGTATCAAAGTTGCAGCGAGGTCGCTTCTGGCTCGTGGAGTTGACGTGAGTCTTGAATTCTGCCACGAACTCTACGGCATTTGCGGTATCATCCTCCTGTAGATGACATCAAAATGAAAAGTTTCCAGCTTTAACCATTTGGACGCCTTTCACTGCCCCCCGGTGGCACAGCACACCTTCCCTCTCTCTCCAGCTGGCTCTCCCAGCGAAAGTGCTGCCCTGCCCTTTGCCCGCTAACATTGCCCGCACCTCCATCCGGTCTAACTCTTGTTCCACCAGCTGCTTGAGTTGCTCCTTTTGCTCTTTAGCCATACTCTTCCGCCCGGCATGGAGGAGATATTTCTTCCGGACCATAGCATTCGTGAGGATGCTGCAAGAGAAAGCAATAATGGTGAGGAATTAGGCTTTTGTTGAATAGTGACACATTCATTGTTAATTTCATTTCCAGTTTCATCTCCAGTTCCAATGCATATAAAAACAATACAATAATAAAATATCAACAGCCACCAAGTCACACGGAACCAGCAAGACAAACATACCCATCTCCAGCACCAATGAACGGATTAACCGAAAGCTGGGGCAAATAAACACATTTTTATTTGGCACCAAAAGCCCAACAGCGTCGGCACCTGTTAAATCTGAGAAAGGAGGGCATTCTGTTATTGATCTGCCAGTCCTGAGAGCACCTTCTTGTGTGTTGCCATGTAGCAAGTGCTTGATAAATACAACATATGGGCAGGCTTATATGGGAGCAGGCAATGCACAGAGTATGTAGGTCCTTAGCCATGTAGGATTTTACATGTCCACAACCTCCCGGTTTAGTACTTGAGCTAAATGGTCACAGCTGGTGTCTGTGGGCTCACTCATCCTAGACATTGGGCTTGTTACCAGAGAACTGGCCTATGTGTGTAAAAGGTAAAAGACCCCTGGACGGTTAAGTCCAATCAAAGGTGACTATTGAATTGCGATGCTCATCTCACTTTTCAGGCTGAGGGACCCAGCATTTGCCCCCAGACAGCTTTCCGGGTCATGTGGCGAGCATGACTAAACCGCTTCTTGCACAACAGAACACTGTGACAGGAGCCAGAGTGTAAGGAAACGCCGTTTACCTTCCCGCTGCTGCAGTACCTATTTATCTACTTGCATTAGTGTGCTTTCGAACTGCTAGGTTAGCGGGAGCTGGGACAGAGCAAAGGGGGCTCACCCCGTCCTGGGGATTTGAACCACCAACCTTCTGATTGGCAAGCTCAAGAGGCTCAATGGTTTAGACCACAGCACCACCCTATATGTGTACCCACCCCGCCCGCCCAACTCCAAGATGTTAAAACAATAAAATAAATGTTCAAAATACACAGGATGGATGCACATACATAGGTATATAAACCATATTCTGAAAAGATGTAGCGAGTAATTCTGAAGCCATTTAGATTCTCTTAAATGACCTCAACTATTTCTCTGCAGTAGAAGGAAGGAGATGAGGGAGAATACCTCCCCCAAAATAGTTCACTTGTAAATCCTGCTAATAGATAAAATTGCTTGGCATGTAAGGGGCTTACCCCTCCCTGGAAAACTGGTCTGGCATGTATCTGTTAAGATGTCAGTAGAGCATCTGTTTATCAATAGTTCTAGTTACAGGTAGGTAGCCATGTTGGTCTGCTGTAGTCAAAACAAAATAAAACAATTCCTTCCAGTAGCACCTTAGAGACCAACTAAGTTTGTTATTGGTAAGATGCACACGAAAGCTCATACCAATAACAAACTTAGTTGGTCTCTAAGGTGCTACTGGAAGGAATTCTTTAATTGTGTATCAGCAGGTGTAAGTTTGTAAAAGAGATTCAGGATCCACCGTCCTTAGTATGTCAGAGGGATATTCTGGACACCCACCCACCCCCGGCCAGCGACTGACCACGACCAGATCTTCTTGGCAAAAGGTGCCAGCGGGTTTGTGCTCAGCGGTTCAATCTTTTCTCGTGTCACACCCATTCCCGAGGAAGCGCCTTTCCCCACCGCCTTCCCCGACGCGAAAGGGGCCGGCTGTGCGGTTTACTTCAGCGGTGGGGCAAACGCACTCTGCACATTCTCAGGTGCACCCCAGTCTTCCTTAGTTCCGAGCGCGAAAAGCAGGTTTCAGGGCCAAACGCCGCCGGCCCCGGCTTTGGCTTAAGCCTTGCAGGCGCCCCCTCAGCTGGAAGCCTTGAGCAGCCTCGGACTCTCACCTGAGATCGGGCTTTTCCTGGAAAAGAGCCCTGACGAAGGCTTCCATGCTCTGCAGCTCCGCGGGATCCGCTGCCATCCTTTCCCGCCAACGGGCTCCTCCGAGCTGAAGCGGTCCTTCTCCCCGCAAGGCTTACTGGGAATTGTAGTCCCGGGTAACAGCGACCGCAGCAGCAGCGACCGGAGGAGCCTCTCACGGTGGCGGGTGGAGAAATAGGGGAGCGACGCAGGGCACGAGAGGTGTGGTTCGCAAATGAGCCAATGGGAGGGGATTCGACGGCGTCGCTGGGCATGACGGGAAACGTAGTCTTTGCAACGCGTACGTGCCCGTAGCAACGGGTAGGTAACGGGTACTTCCGGGTGTGACAAGCCAACGCGCGTCCAATTAGGAAACGTTGTCTTTATATTACGCAGCGCTGCCCTTTGTTTAATTCCCTGAGTTTGGGCCTCTCAAAAGCGCCATGTTTGAATAATAGGTACTCCAGATAATAAAAAATTAAAAATTCGGGGATTGGTTGTTGTGGAAAGAGCCTCCCCGCCCCGAGGCATGCTGGGAGTCGTAGTCCTGCTCCTCCTGCCCATCCGCTTTGCTGAGGTTTCTTCCCGGAGCACGCCGGGAAATGTAGTTCTTCCACTGTAACCTTTCCCACCCCACCACCACTCCGCGCTCTCTCTCTTCCCAGTCTCAGTTCTTGCCTCCAGTTGCTCCCCCAGGTGGGCATGAACGGGGCGGGAGAGCCTGATCCTGGCAGCGGGGGCTACAAAAGGCGCTACAGGGCCTTGAAGAGAAGGCTGAAGTTCCTGATCTATGTGAGGAGCTTGGAGGGGGGGGGGCGGTGGGGAGAGGGGAGGCACTGGAGGGAAGGACCGCTGGGGGAGCAGGTAATGTTATTTTTGAAGGTGGCGGCAGTATTTACGTTTGCAGGCAGCAGCGTGAGTTACGGATGAATGAGAAACAGGGTGGGAGCCGAGGGTGGGCAGTTTATGCTGTGTCATCATGCTTCCGATTCCATGTGTCCAAAACATTGTGGGCATCCTGGTCTCGTGGGGTGAAAGAGCACGTGGGGGGTCCTGAGTTAAGATCTGTTGAATCAACCCGCGCTTTTGTTTTTATAGGGAGAGCCGAGTAGATCTTAAAAACTTTATTGGACCGAGACTGGATAGCCTGCTCACTTGTAAGGGAGCTCAGAGCGGGGTTGGTTTCAGTGGGGTTTGTTCCCTAAAAAAAACCATGCCTAGGATTTCATCTTTCGAAACCTAGTGTGACGTGGAGGGTGTGTGCTAGGTTTGGGGGGCTCTTCTGGGGATTTGGGGAGCAGGGAACTGGAGAAGCTGTTTCTGTTCTGCATTCCTGTTTCAAATCTTATATTTACCATGAGCTCTGTGATAGGCAGCTGTAGGTTAAGAGTGAGCAATATGTGGGAGCTTATAGTGCTAACCTACTTTGCAGGGTTATTGTCTGACCATTTTAAAAAAGAATTGTGTGAAGTGCTTTCTTATAGCCATTTAATATCCTGCTCTTCAGTCTGGAGAGCAGCTCACCACAGTTAAAACATTTACAGTATATTCAATGAAGGCATTTTAAAACCAGCAGAACAGCAAGGAATCTCTATGAAACAAAGGAATAGAAGACTAGTGTGAAATGTCGTGCTATGTACAGTGAGGCGAAAAAGTATTTGTTCCCCTGCTAAATTTGCCCGTTTGCCCTCTGACGAAGAAATGACCAGTCCATAATTTTAATGGTAGGTTTATTGTAGCTGTGAGAGACAGAATAACAACAGGAAAAACCCCAGAAACCCAGAAGACAAAAGTCAGAGATTGATGTGCATTATAATGAGTGAAATAAGTAGTTGATCCCTTTGCAAAAGATGACTTAGTGCTTGGTGGCAAAACCCTTGCTGGTAATTAGAGGTCAGACGTTTCTTGTAGGTGGCCACCAGGTTTGCACACATCTCAGGAGGTATTTTGTCCCACTCTTTGCAGATCCTCTCCAAGTCAGTAATATTTCGAGGCTGATGTGTAGTTACTCAAACCTTCAGCTCCCTCCATAGATTTTTGATGGGATTAAGGTCTGGAGACTGTCTAGGCCACTCCAGGTCCTTAATGTGCTTCTTCTTGAGCCACTCCTTTGTTGCCTTGGCTGTGTGTTTTCGGTCATTGTCATGCTGGAATACCCATCCTCAACCCATTTTCAATGCCCTGGCTGAGGGAAGGAGGTGCTCACCCAAGATTTGACAATACATGGTGAAGGTGTCCTGTCACCTTAGCAGGAAAACACCCCCAAAGCATAATACGTTTGACGGTGGGGATGGTGTTCTTGGGGTCATAGACAGCATTCCTCCTCCAAACATGGCGAGTTGAGTTGATGCCAAAGAGCTTGATTTTGGTCTCATCTGACCACAACACTTTCACCCAGTTCTCCCCTGGGTCATTCAGATATGCATTGGCAAACTGCAGACGGGCCTGTACATGTGCTGTCTTGAGCAAGTGGACCTTCCAGGCTCTGCAACATCTGTCCTTCACGGCGTACTGTGTTACCAACTGTTTTCATGGTGACTATGGTCCCAGCTGCCCTGAGATCATTGACAAGTTCTCCCCGTGTAGTTCTGGGCTGCTTCATCACCGTTCTCATGATCATTGCAACTCCACGAGATGAGATCTTGCACGGAGCCCCAGACCGAGGGAGGTTGACCGTTATTTTGTGTTTCTTCCATTTGCGAATTATTGCACCAACTGTTGTCACCTTCTCACCAAGCTGCTTGGCAATAGTCTTGTAGCCCAGTCCAAACTTGTGCAGGTCTACAATTTTGTCCCTGACATCCTTGGACAGCTCTTTGGTATTGGTCATGGTGGCTACTTTGGAATCTGCTGGATTGATTGCTTCTGTCGACAGGTGTCTTTTGTACAGGTACTGTAACGAGATGGGATTATAGGTAAGACCTCTCCCTTACAGCAGGTGCTTCTAATATCAGCTAGTTACATACAGTGAAAATACCAGGTAGCCTGACATCTGGCTGGTTGATAGGGGATCAAATACTTATTTCACTCATTATAATGCACATCAATCTCTGACTTTTGTCTTCTGGGTTTCTGGGGTTTTTCCTGTTGTTGTTCTGTCTCTCACAGCTACAATAAACCTACCATTAAAATTATGGACTGGTCATTTCTTCGTCAGAGGGCAAACGGGCAAATTTAGCAGGGGATAAAATACTTTCCCCCCCTCATTGTAGATAGTGATGATTTTTGGGGGCAGAGCTGACCCTTTGGTAGAAATCAAAAAAGCACCCCTTCCCTCTGGCATATAAATATTATTTGATTAAGTGATTTGACAGTGTTTTTTTTTTTTTAAAAAAAAATGTTTATTGCTAATTTAGTAAAGGGGGGGGGGAAAACAAAAGGAAAGTAAAAGAAAAACTCTTGTCGGCTCACATTAATGATACAGTAACTGTCAATACATCAATTTTAGTTTAGACATATAGTTCAATATTTGCTGTCCAAAAAGATATCCAAGCGAGATTTGCATTTCTAAAAAGTAGGTTCAAATGTAGCAAGAGTTTAGATGGTGGGTATTTATCCTTTCAGGTTCAAAATATAATTCTCATAGTTATCACAAGAGCTTGCAAAAATCACACTTTGTTGTCCTGCAATTAATTCCAGAATGGCTGACTAACGGGTTGGCATTCTTTTCTCTCTTTTTTTGATAACATTTTATTAATTTTCCAAAAACAACCAAAATAAAAAGCAATAATAATATTCACATTAAAAAACTTAGACCGTAATCTTAATAGACTTCCCTCCACTCCCCCTTCTGGTTCCATTATTTTACTCTTATTCATGCACGTCCTTAAAATCTTATATTCTTGACAATGCAATTTTTAAACCTTAGGCCTATTCATCTTATTACAAGTGACTTTTAAAAGTTCAACTAATGTAAAAGCCTATCTACAAAGGTTATGCTTTAAACATTTCCCTTATTTATAAAAGAAAAAAGAGAGAAAACCAATGTCCTTTTGGGTTTCAAATTGCCTAATATGTCCTGCATAGTTGACTAATTTATTTTACCAATCTTCTTTGGCGGTGGCTTCTTCCTTCTATGGGGTTGGGCTGGTCTTGGCCTGGTGTCCACTCTCAGGTGCAGGAACAAATTCTTTTGCCCAGTAAATCCATTAAGTCCTGTACCTTTCAGAATCATAGCTTCTATTTTTTAAAAAAAACAAATGTCATTTTCAACATTCTCTTCAGATTTTTATACAGTTGAAACTCGAAAAATTAGAATATCGTGGAAAAGTCCATTTATGTAAGCGATTGTTTTCATTAGCTACTGGAGTTTAATATATGAGATAGACTCATGACACGCAAAGCGAGATATGTCAAGCCTTTGTTTGTTATAATTGTGAAGATTATGGCGTACAGCTGATGAAAACCCCAAAGTTGAAATTGTTACCGGTAATTTGGGGTTCTCATCAGCTGTACGCCATAATCATCATCATAATTATAACAAATAAAGGCTTGACATACCTTGCTTTGCATGTCATGAGTCTATCATATATTAGTTTCACCTTTTAAGTTGAATTACTGAAAGAAATGAACCTTTCCACGATATTCTAATTTTTCGATTTTCACCTGTATGTTACCTCCCAGGCCTTCTTAATAACTTTACATTGCCACCACATATTGTAGCCTCTCATACCTTTTCCCCTTCCTTCCTGTTTCGTCTCCATCAAAGTAAAATCCTCCCTGATCAATTCACACGAGGTGCCGTTTTTACTGTGGATCACCCTTACTTTCCCTTGTATTTTCCTCGAGCCTACCACCTCAACCTTTGCCACCTCAGTGGTTTGTATGTTTACCTCTTTAAGTTGTCCCAAAGCCTCTGAAAGTAAATTAGTATTTTCCCGGATTTGAGAAGCTGTTTTATCTACGTTTTCCTTTATCTCGCACAATTCTCTTTTAAATTCTGAAAGCAAATCGTAAAATTCATATTTTATATTCTTTTGACTTACAACCTTGCTGGTTTGTTTCAACATTGGATTTTTTTCTTCTACCATTTCTAATTTAAGGTGGAGGGGGGTGGAATCTCTCCCCCTTTCCCAGCTTCCCCTCTAAGATTAAATTCCAAAACAAAAAGTCCTTTCCCACCAAGGAAGGTATTGTTTTGGCTTTGTCAATGCATTTTACAAGGGCATTTCACTAGACAGTTAAGAAACCAGTACTACCAGCTTCTTCCCCCCCCCCCCCACTTTACTCACAGAGACAAATTTTAACAAATTTTCCCACCTTTACATCCATTCACAATAAAATAATTTTTGTTCAATATGAATAAAAATGTAATATTAATATTGTTTTAAGGTCTCAGTCTGACTTGCATGGTCTCTCTGGTTATTTCTCAGGAACAAGAATGTTTCCAGGAAGAACTGAGAAAAGCGCAAAGGAAACTCTTAAAAGTTTCACGGGATAAAAGGTGAGCTGATGCGACAGAGAAGGGCAGAGGGGATGCAGAATGGGGAGATGATGGGGGAGGTTGTGGAGCTGACACTGAGAGATGCTTATGGGCCTGGTGCGGGAGAAATGAAATATTTTAGTGATGAAGGGCGGGATATCAATTCTACAAACAAATAAATAATAGGTAGGGTTGCCATCTCTTTTTGGCAGGGTTCCTGGGTCCTTAAAAGCTATGTGACAGGGGAAAATCAGTAGACCTCAACGCATCTCATGATAGGGAAAACTGCACCTGTCTGGTTTCTGCCTGAAAAGCTACTAATAATGTTGCACGCGAGCTCTGCCTTTAAAAGGTGTCTGTTCCATAATTGGAGGGGAGGGAGCAGGAACAGGATATCGGAGGTGGCAGCAGGACTTAGTTTATGTCAAAGATGTCTATCATTGAGATCCAGACTTTGTTTTCAATACCAGAGCAGTATTTGAGACTTTGAGCACTAAAAATAGAGGGAAGTGCCTCAGTGTACGTGCAGAGTGCCTTTCTTCTGCTACTGAATTTTCTGTGCACTTGGGTTTGAAGAGCAGGGCTTCTGATGCAGGTAGCAGAGTGCTGGCCTCAAACATTCTCCACTTAGAAATTAAGTGTTGCATTTGAGATTGTGACTTCCTCTCCTCCTGATCATTTCCTGTTTCCAGTTTTCTGCTTGATCGCCTGCTCCAGTATGAGAACGTGGATGAAGAATCATCAGGTAATTCAAGGCTCACGACTTTCTTCTGGTTGTGTGCTTTGGGGAGGGTGGCCCACCCACACTGTCTTGGACATGTGCAAAGAAGTGGAAGAAAATGAAATGTTTCCACAGCAGCAGTAACAGCCTTGTCCAAGATAACAGAGCAGTGTCATGATTATGTCACGGTAGTGTATAATTCAATAAATGTGGTGGTAGAAAGACTGGTAGCTAAAAGTAATTTGAAAGGACATTATAGCTTAATCCTAAATGTCGGCAGTTTGAGGCCCAAAATGAGGAGGATCTGGGGCAAGAGCTCTTGGGCTAGGAGTTGATCATATGAATCAGTGCAGTGAAGCAGCATGAGCTTAGGCTGGGAAGACACAAGTTCAAATCCACCACTCAGCCTTGAAGATTACAGGATAATCTAGCCCAAATTGTGTCGTGGTCTAACCTGCCTCGCAAAGGTGTTGTATGGATAAAATTACCCCCATGTATGTTAGTTCCTCGGCCGAACGTTGGTATGGAGATCTGACTGAAACTAATTTTCCATTTCAGACTCGGAGGCAACAGCCTCCTCTGACAATAGTGATGGGGAGGTCCCCAAGGGGTCAGAGCCACAGTCCCTAAAGAGGTGAGTGTGTGAGCCCAGGATGAAGGGTAAGGATCAGTGTCGAAGATCACTGCAATCAACCACGGGATGATATATTCTGTGGGCTCCCCCAGTGGGCAGAATCCTTCTGCTTGGCCCAAGTTCAGCATGTTTTTAAAATGTTCTCCCTTTTTAGGAAGCAAAAAGACCATATGTTGTTTTCCTACATGACTTTGCAGGACCACTTTTAGGTATATGCCAAGGGGGTGATCTTTACAGGAAGCAAAGATGTATGTTTTGCTGATTGTCCACTGCATGCCGCAGTAAGCCATAAACCACACATTACGGCGCATAAGCAAATCACCCCTGCTTTCCCCTACCCCAAACATACTGGGAGGAAACATAAACAGTCATTCCTGGCTTTGTGGCTCCCAACTAAACCATGGTCTGTAGCCATGTTTTGTTGTTCTTGGCTTACTGGTGGTGGGGTTTTTTTTTTTTGGAGCAAAACAAACCATAATCCCAAGGTTGGACTGAACACTGTGCCAGCTATCATGGCTTTGTTTTTTAAAGTTCATTTATTAAATTTATATACCGTTCTCCATCCGAAGGTTGCAGGGAGGTTTACAGCATAAAAATGCAAAATGAGAACACAAAATACGTAACAAACCAAACCAATATTTATTTCTGTCTTGTTTCCTCCCAGTACAAGTGGGGAAGAGACATGATCAGCAGATACAGCCTTGGTGGTGGTGGTGGAGCTGCCACTGGGGGCTGCCTGGTTGGTGTTGACCTGTGACGGGTCTTTCCAGTGGCCATTCCCAGTCTGTGAAATGCCCTCTCTGGTGAGGTGTGTCTCCCTCCCTCAGTACTGGCTTCCAAGAGAAATTTTACCTGAACATTTGATCGCTGAAAGACACTGTTCCTGGCAACTCTGGATTTTATTTTATTTTTTAGAATACAAAAAAGTATTTACTATTTTGGCACCCTGGGCTTCTTTAAAGGGAAAGGTGGGGTATAAATCCAATTGTAATTGAGTAATGATAGGCATGTACAGGGTAGATGTGTGATGTGTAAACTGAGCCATTCAGTATGATTTCTTTGGCACCATGCGCAAACCATGCCCATAGGTGCCCTGGCCTTGTGGCTTGCGCTCGTGGCAACTTTTCATCCACAACTCCTTTCTCCTTCTCTGCCCACAGAAAACAAAGTCCGCAGCTTGGCAGCGCTTCATCCCCTTCGTCTTCAGGCCTTTCCCTCCAGCCAACTTCCGGCTTTGGGCTCCCGGCTTCAGGGACGCCATCTCCCTACTTGACCTCTGTGAGTAACTCCATTTCTGCCTGGGTAAAAGGACTGGGTAGGATAGGGCTGCTCAAATCAAACCTTGCGGGCACTGCCTTCAGATGCTGTGAACTAGGGAAAGACTTGGGTCACCTTCGCCCTGTAGGTTTAAAGCCACTGAGAGATAGGGATAGAGATCCCTGGGAAGAGGGATTGACTGTTAAACCACCCTGGGAATTGTAGCTCTGAGAGGGGAATAGGGGGCTCCCTAAGAAGAAGAAGAGAAGAAGAGTTTGGATTTGATATCCCGCTTTTCACTACCCGAAGGAGTCTCAAAGCGGCTAACATTCTCCTTTCCCTTCCTCCCCCACAACAAACACTCTGTGAGGTGAGTGGGGCTGAGAGACTTCAGAGAAGTGTGACTAGCCCAAGGCCACCCAGCAGCTGCATGTGGAGGAGCGGAGACGCGAACCCGGTTCCCCAGATTACGAAACTATCGCTCTTAACCACTACACCACACTGGCTCTCTCTAAGAACTCTCGGCACCCTTACCAAAACTCCCAGAATTCTTTGGGGGAAGAAGCCATGCCTGTTCCAAGTGGCAACCTAGTGCTTTAAATGTGTGGGGTAAATATGAGATGGCTTGGCTAGATTTTAGTTCAGCTAACCTGACCTTTAACATGGCCTACCATAGAGATGAGGCAATGCTGTCAGGGATTAGAGTGGCAATGAAGTTCCCTTTGCTTTCCGAGGCCAAGACGAAACAAAGGCGCTCATCTTGTGTAGGCCTACTATCCAACATGGCTGCGCTGACAGACGCTTGAACGCCATTGCCCACTCTGGCTAAGATTCTTGGCCAGCATTCAAAATGGTCACTCTGGCGTCTTTGGTATTGCTGCTGAGTTTGGCAGGATAACCAAAAAAGTTCCACGGTTGAGCCAGTAGCGGTATTCTGTTCCTGTCAGCGTTTCTCATTATGGCCATAATGTGTACTCTGGCCCTCTATCTCAAAATGGCTTCCCTAACTTCAAGGGCTGAACTGACATTGGATATGGATGTCAGAACGCCCAAGGCTGTTCCTCACCCTCTCCTTCCCATACCACCTCCATTTCGCTTCATTATTTTCTATTACAACATTTATTTGTGGTTGCTAACATGCTATATAACATAGACATGAAATTGAGCCTCTCTCTGCCTTGGCCAGAGATAGCATAATATGTTGGGAGAAGTGAGTTCATCATACTGGTATGCGGGGTGGGGGGGGTGATGTTTAGTTACCTACACCTTGTATAATAATGCACACCCATGCAGTGTTTGGGTCTGAGGAATGTGTTTGGGTAGTCAGTCATGTTTTGTATGTACATCCGGTCCCCTCAAAGAGAAGGCCCATTTCAACGAAGGCTTGACGTTTGCTTGAAAAGGGCAGCCAAAATGATCAAGAAACTGGAACCCTTCCACTGCCAAGGAAGGGCTAAAGTTTTATGCCTTTTAGGGGTGGGTAGGTGGGAGGGATGACTAACCAAGCAATCCTAATGCATGTCTATTCAGAATTAAGTCTGAGGCTGATGGGACTTGTCATCTGAAACTTGAGGCAGGCACTAGAGTAGGGAAGGCTGTGGTAAAAGATTTATAAAATGACACATGGTGTGGAGAAGGTGGAGAGAGACTCCCCCCCCCCTTTCATAATACCAGAACTTGGGCTCACCCAGTGAAAATGATGGGGAGAAGATTCAGCATCGACCAAAGAAAATATTGCTTCACAAAATGTGCAATTGCTTAAAGAGTCCGCTGCCGCTGGGGTGTGGTGGCAACTAGTGTGGTGGCAACTAGCTCAGGTGGCTTTAAGAAAAGTTTGGAAAAATCTGCAGAGGGGGAGAGGTCTGCCAAAAGCTACTTAGCTGTTACGGCTATGTAGAACCTCCATATTAAGAGGCACGCTACCTCTGAACATGAGTTGCTGGGAGGGGACTGGATTGGATGGCCTTCTGGTCTGATCTTAAGATGGTTGGTGGTGATGTTTGACCAGCTCAAGCTCACAGGCATAGATTTCTCAAATTGTATGTGTGTGGCTTCTTACTCGGAACCCCTTTCTGGGGCTTGCATGCTCATCATTCATACTTTGATTTCTTATTCCATCTCCCCACCCCGCCTCCACCTCTTTCCCACCCAGCTGGCCTCACCCCCTTATGCTCCCTTCCCCTCTGACTACCTGGCACTAGAGCCTGAGCCTGGGCCCCCCCAACCTGATGCCAACGCCACCCGCTCTGCCAGGCGGCCCCAAAGGCCCCGCAAGCTCAAGGTACCATCTAGACTGTGTCGGTGGGGTGGGGTGGGGGGGGGCGGAGGGTGTCTGCAATCCACTGTGGACAGGTTGAAGTCTGAATGTAGGGGACTGAATTAAATTTGGGGCTCATATTGCTGTATTGCAATATAATTTGGGGGTGGGGAGAATAGAATATAATTTTTGGTGTGTTTTTCTCTCTCTTTTCTATGTAGATATACACATACACATTGTGAAGTTTTCTATGCACGTGTAGATTGAATTATTCTCATTGAACACAGTAGGGCATGATAACACAGAAAAGCAATGAAGCTGCAACTAGGCTGCAAACTTAAAAAAACTCATTTTGAACCTCTGTGGTATCATGGCTTCTCTCCAGGGAACCCTGGGAATTGTGGAGGGTTTTTCTGAGCGAGCCGCTGGGAAATTTCACTTTGCCTCACAGAACAATTTTTGTTTGTTATGGGGGATTGTTTGAACCCATCAATACGGCACCTTTTTAGCCAAAAGACACAGAGGCATTGTAAGAAGAAAACGATGTGGGGCATGGCAGAAAGAGGAGGTTCTCTTGGGTGGGTCTCAGTGCTACGTACAACATTGCAGACCCACCCTGTAAATTATTGGAAGGCTCGCTCATGCTGTCCTTACACATCCTGGATAAACGCTAAGCTCTCGGTAGCAAGCATGGAAAGTTCTAGAAGAGACGTCAAATGTTATGGGCTTGGGCAGGCTAAAATAAGTACAGTGTTACTCTGTGTGGAAGGAATTTTCTGCAAAATTCTGCCATTTCATACGGGGGTGGGCAACGTGCTGCTCCTTTCTGTGTGGGACCAGAGAATGCAAGGCAGGAGAAGGAGGTTCGGCGCTGCCTGGATCACTCTCCCACCCACAATTTCTTGTTCTTTTCCCCACTGCAGCTCCCGCTGCCCCCCACCTCCCACTCTGACTGTTCATCTGTGGTGGTGGGGTTGCCCTTTCCTTCGCCCCGCGGGACCCCCAAGCTGCCGCCGCCCACCATCCTCAGTACGGTGCCCCACCAGATGTTCAGTGACACAGGGGAGGGAAGTGGCGAAGACCCTCTGGATGGTGATGATGAATTGGTAATCGACATTCCCGAGTGACAGTGGCAAGCGGCACTCTCTGCTCAAAGGACACAGGCCTCACAGTGGTGTGCGTGGGGATTGCGCCCCACAATTTTTATTTTTATTTTTGTTTACAGACTCCAAAAAACATGCAAACCAGTCAATAAATGGGATTTTTTATATATATAAAAAATTCCAGTTGCAGTTTCTACACATACCCTCCCCCAAACCCCCACCCCAAACTTCCCTCTTCTCCTAAACCCCATGAGCCCTTAGAAGAATTTGCCTCCTACTGAGGCCAGAGGTTTCTTGATTCTCTTCAGTCATGTACCTTCATCTACAAACTGTATTGATTAAGAAAAATCTTTGTGAAAAAGTGCATCCCTTTACGAGGTGGGAAGAATCTTCTTCTTTTTTAACTACAAAAGAAAAAATCCCTTTAAAGGCAGGGAACTCTGAAAAAGTGCTGGAAATCTCCTGAGGGGAGAAAAAAGTGAACGTTTTTAAGGACTAGGAGAGGTTTTCGCTGCGCATGTAAACATTTGAAGTCAATCTGCTTCCGAAATTTTTTTGTGGAGAAGTTTATCCTTCAGAACCCACTTGGGGATTGTTCTACATAAAATAGAAAGATCACCAGTGTTTTAAAATATATATATTTTACTAGATGGTTTCTAGTAAGCACCCAAATTTTGCTACTTGTTGCGATGTTTTTATTATTATTTTTGCTACAGATATTTTAAAGTGGTAGTAGGATGTATACAAGAAACCATCCCGTCGTTACAAATAGAAGTGCGCGCACACACAGTAATCTTTAGAAACTGGACAAAAAATGTCGTGATTCATGCCTGGGTGACAGGAATTTTAAGGTAAGAGCAAATGCCAAATTTTTGCCTAGCTGCAAACATTTGCTCAAAAGGATAGATGGAAGACTGCCTTTCTAAGAGCTGATTCACATTTTACCCAGAAAATGGGTGTGTCACTTGGGTACTGAGTGTCTTCTAATGAACAAGTGAAATGTTTGATGGGGAGATGTGTGTCTAGCTGAGATGAATAAAGATGGTTTTGTGCCTGATGTGGAAAGGTCAAATGGGTCCCCCAAATTGTTACTAAAAGAACATTAAGTTAAATACATGACAATGTGCTGCCCTTAATGGTACCACAAACGCAGTTGTTTGTGGCAGGCCTCCCTATCCTGTCTAAAAGTATGGCCAGGCTAGGCCTGGAAGTATGTGATGGACACATAAGTCTCCCTGGCTTATGCCTACTGCCTGTTCCCATGACTCTCTATCAGAATTTGCAGCATTGACCAGGATAAATCCCAAAAGGAGTTACTAAAGGCACTATTCCAATGAGAGAAGAAAATGGGAGCCATCTCAAACAAGCCAGCGAGAAAAGAAAATGGGACCTTTTCCCCCTTAAAGCCAGTGCAGCTGTAGAAAAGCCTAATGAGCTGAAGATTTTAAAAAGGCATGTATTGTATAAGAAATGGATGGAAGGGCAGACTAGGATTGTGTAGTCCAGACTTGCTGGGAAAGCAGATCAGAATAAGCTGAGGCTGGTGAATGCTACCAAGAACAATAAAAAGATGTGTTTGAAGGAAGAGGAAGGACACTAGGCCTGTTTCTCAGTAAGGATGGTGAAATATTAACAGGTGTCACAGAAGGCTGGATTGCTCGGTTGCTATTTTGCCTCTTGTCTCCCCCCCACAAAGGGGAATTGTGTTCCATCTTCCATAAGTAGCATAGTCAGCACATGAGTGGTGTGGCCAGTGCTTCTGTTTGAGATTGGTAAGAAATTTCATCAGGAAATGCCTCACTACCTGAAATTACTTTGTCTCAAGGACCAGATGAATTGCATCCTAGAGGGTACTAAAAGGAACTCACTGGTGTACTCATAACTTCTGTCTTAATCATCTTTGGGAGATCCTGGAGAACAGGTGAAGTGCCACAGGGCTGAAGGCAATTGTTGTTCCAAATCTTGAAAAGGAGGATCTGTGAAACGAGTCTATCTGACTTCAGTGCTAGGGAGAATAACTAGAATAGATTTCAAGGGAGTCAGTTCGCAAGCACCTTGAAGCCTGCACGGATTGCAAAGAATAAATGTGTGTCTATATATACTGTGTGTGTGAGGGAGGTGTGTATGTGTGTGTGTATGTATGTGTATGAGTGTGTGTGTGTGTGTGTGTGTGTGTGTGTATAAAATCAAGTTACTAGTTTAGTGGATTGAAGAACGACTGAATGCAATGATCTTGGTTTCAGCAAAACACCTAATAGAGTCCCCCATGATAGTGTGATTTGCAAGCTGATTAAATGCTATGAACTAGGAAAAGATAGCCTGGGAAACTGGAAAGTGGACGGAAGAAAAATGAGATTCAACAGAAACAAATGCAGAGTTTTGCATTTAGGCAAAATAATCATGGCCCTAATCAAGTGCACAGGTATAGTGTGGAAGCAGCAGTAAAAATGAAGAGGATCCCAGGACTAGTTGCTCTTGAGCTGAACATGAGCCAGTAGTACTGTGTAAGACTCATACAATTTTAGGCGGCATTAATACAGCCGTCATTTCCAAGACATGAGAAGTAATAGTTCCACTTTATTCTGTGCTAGTTGGACTTCTTCTGGAGTACTTTGTCCATTTGTGGATGCTACACTTTAAGAAGGATATAGAGAAGGGCAGGGAAGATGGTTAAGGGTATGGAAAACAATCCCTATGAGGAAAGGTTGAAGGAACCGGGTATGTTTAACCTGGAGAAGAAAGCACCTTTCAAATACCTAAAGGGGTCTTACATAGAAGACTTGCTCTGCTGCACCAGAGCGCAGGACTGTCACTGGATGTAATGGGCTTAAGTTACAGGAAGAGCAGGTGTTGGCTTAACATTAGGAGAAACTTTTTTTAATAGAAATAGCAGTTCCACAATGGGGACTCAGTTGCCCAGAGATGAGGTGCTGTCCCTTACTGGAAGTCTTTAAGAAGAGGCTGGGCAGCCCGCTGTTAGGATTGCTCTCGGCCTGGATCTCCTCCAGTGATTTGAGCTTTCTGACAGAAATGGAAGCAAGAATTAACAGCACAAAAATTTCCTGCAACCTTGTTTTTAAAACTGCTTGGGTGGTGGTGGGGTCAACCTTGCTTGTAACAAGAGAGACTGCAGAGTCTCTAACAAGGGATAAACAGTTATGTCGGCAGGCCTCTAACAATGAGTTAGCAGGAAGAGGTGTGCCAGATGAATGCCCCTATAATCCATGCAGGAAGTTCCATATTTTTTTTTCTCCAGCAATTTAGGAGTATAAATTGTATTTGGCACTCTGAAGTTAAGTTGAGTAGCGAAAGGAGCTGGTGTGGAAAGAGGAAGGAAATATATTTTGGACCGCTGAAAGAAATTACATATGGGGAAGTGGGTTTTTAATATGCTTTAAAAAAAGAAAAAGAAATCTAAACCGATGCTTCAAATTTTGTGTGCCAGCAAATATCTTGTCCCTTAAAATACAAGCTAAGCCTTGTTTTGAAAGTAGTGGGATTTCAGAGCGATGGTCAGCTTGGAAAGAAAGGTGTTAAGAGAGGAAGAGGATGGATAATTATTTCTGTGACTTTTCATAGATTCAAATTCTTTTTCTGCAAGTGGCTTCCTGGGCTCCTCCTGTTCTTCCTTGGCTCCTCCACTCTGCTATGACCACCTCCCACTCCCCAATGCCTTAAAACACATGGAACCAGAAGAGACGATTCATTCCATTTAAGCCCTTCCCTAGAGCGTAATATAAATGGACACCAACGACAAGTAATTTTCAAAACGTGCAAACGTCCTCGTGCAAAGGAGGGGCCCCTGGTGCTGTGCCCCTCCCTTTTTTTGGCAGGCAGGCAGGGCGGGAGGATGCAACTCTATATAGGCAATCGAGGTGGCTTCTCAGGGGCCGAAAGTGGAGGATTCTGGGAGCTCGTTGGTGAGCGTGTGCCAGTGCTCAAGGCGGCAGTCGGGGGTCTGAAGGCATGAGAGCCAGTGCTGTCGGCATTCTCCAGGGGCCCCTAGACCGAGGGTCACCCCACCTGTAAAAGAAAGATAAATTGGTCCTTGATGTTTGCAAATAGCGCCTTCTACCCTAAAGCACAGGGACCCCCCCCCCCCCGTGGGACATCCTGTGAAGTAGTGGGCATGCCTCTGTCTGTTTTATACCAGTTTTGGTGTTGTGGCTTCTCTAGCAAAGAATTTTGGTAGCTTTAATTTGGTGGGGCATCTGCAAATCTTATCATAGAGACAGCCGCTCACAAGAAATGGCAGTTTCCACGGTCCCATGAGAGAGCCACTTTATAAATCTATGACGTTGGTTGAGGGTCCCAGAAGGCATATCCACATTTTGTAACCCGGCCACCTCCCCTTGCTCTTCTCACCAATGAAGTCATTAGATTTCCCAATGTCGTAATCCCAAACTGTTATCTCCAGGGATTTCTGACCAAGATCTGGCTGTTCGATCTCATAGAAAAAGTCCTGTTGTGGGGCACAGAAAAGAGACAAAATTAGAATTATTGAAGCATGTTGGCTCTTCAACTTCCCCTCGCTCCGACTGTGCCTCCCAAGTCCCAGAACATGCAGTTACTTCTCTCGTCTTTCTTTCTTCACCTCATTATATTCTGGATTCAGTGTCTTCTTCTTCACGGTTGTTTTATGCTTTGACTTCTTCTCTACGTCTGGCCTCAGGTACCTGCCAAAACAACAACGGGGAGTGAGCCTGTTTGTCTAGACTATTTGTCGTCTTCCTTTCTGTCTCCTTCCCCCAAAAGGCTGCGAGCCACCCTTAAAATTCTGCATGCAAGTGCTAAAAACCACCACCGTACAGCTGCAGAACATTATGTTGTAAAATCAAAAACGCTGGAAATACAGAAGAAAATGCAAAATGACTACACAGACACAGCATTGTAATGAAGTTGATTCCATGTTCGTTTTAAAACAATCCCTGAAAGCTTTCCTAAAAATGGGATTTCCTTTTTCTTTTAGTCTTCTGAATATGCCTGCAGGCTAAGCGAAAGGGTAGGCCTCTCTCTTATGGCCAAGTGTAAGCACAATTCCTCACGTTTTTACATAAGGATCTGAGTATCCACACACATCCATGGCAGCTAAGTGGGCACAGCGAAGAATAGACACCAGCAATCCACGGCGCTCGGAGATGTACGTGAGGGCGAGCAGGATACGACCCCTTTCTTCCAGGGCCCAGCCAGCTGGGGGTTCTAGCTATGGAGTGAGGAAAAGGAAACAGCATGGAGTGCTTTTGTGCAAAATATCCACCCAGAAGCCTCCCGAAAACAAACCTTTGCAGCCTGTCAGGGCTGGGCAGCTTGGGCATTTTGACACCCCAGGTTAAGGCTTCAGAAAGCCTCTCGGGCCTCCTTCACCCATGCTTGGCAGGCAGCTCTCCCTCCCTGGCATTTCCTTGGCACATTGCCTGCTAACATTGACTTGATCCTCTATCCCGTCAGGCCCGCTATCCCGAAATTTCAGCCTGGCAACATATTTCTGACTCAACCCTATTTATTTATGTCACAAAAATGAATATACCACATGACTATTGTAGTAGTAATAGTAATAATTAATAATAATAAACCTCTGAAGTGGTTTAGAAGAAAGATGTGTCTGAGGGTGAGCATGATAGCAGGGCAAAATACTACAAATAACCAAAGTACATGTTTACCCTATTCCCCCCCCCCCCCCGATTTTTCTCCTCACAACAACCCTGTGAGGTAGCTTAGGTTGAGAGGTGTTGACTGGAAGTCTCCTCCATGGTAATTTATTTTTAATGGTTGAAATTGGAATTAAAAAACTGGGGCCCTCCACTCCTACCGGTAGTCCAACATTGTAATCACTTTGCTACAGAGGACCATACAGCTTTTCTTCACAGCTGAATAATATTTGGAGGAAAGAGCCTGCTTGGCAGGCTTAAGTTCTGGGCCCTAATTATATAACTAAATTATATCAAGAGATACTTCACATTGGTCAGCTGGGATTTGGCCAGTAGGCCTACTTATGGTGGCGGCAGTACAGTATTCCGACTATTGCTTGGGCTGCTTTGCTTCCAGCTGGTATGCACTGATGCTTGTTGCCTCATAGTCCTTTAACTTGATATAATTGTTTCTGGTTTTTTCCTTTGGCTATTTAAGGGTAAGTCCTTTCCTTGAGAGATGAGAGAACCTATAGCAGAGATGGAAAGCCTGAGACAGTAGGGACCAAATGTGGTTCTCCAAGTTTCTGTATCTGGTCTTTGGGACCCGTATCCAGGGTCAAACACCACCCCGATTTGCATCTTCCTTGGGTGTTTTTGCCTGGCTGGAATAAGTCATTGAACTCGTATAACGGTTCCTGCTTGCTCTTATTGAGGGTAAAAAGCGTGTGTAAAGTGTGTGTGTGTGTGTTGAAACTGTACAGAGGTAAAATTCACATTTGTTGCTCTGTCTACTTTTAGCTCTGGTCCCACCCACCATTGACATGTAACCCACTCAAAGGTTGTCTGGAAGAGAATGTGGCCCTCAGGCTGAAAAATGTGGCCCTCAAGTTCCTCACTCTTAAGCTACAGGTTTTATAATGCTAGGAATAGGAAGGGGGCGGGAATACGCTCTCACCTCTCTCAGGTAACAGGAGATGCCACGCAGAGCTGCTGTCATGGAAGAAGGGGATGCCAGCTGTTGAGGGAAGCGATGTTTGAGGAAAAAAATCGGTTTTCCCTGCTCTTCCAAACAGAAATATGAGCAAAGTTGGAGGAGTCAAGGGAGAGAATGAGTGAGCAAGTGCACACAGGAGGGAGAGGAAAAACTCCCCTGACATTTGGAAGTACAGACTGGTACACAACTATGATGACTTGTAGGCATAAGGGATTAACCTAATAGAATCAAAATGCAATATATCCCGTGCATGGGTGGTGGGTGGGTGGAAATCAGTGACAGGATAGAGATGTGTTAATCTACTACACCTATAAAATCTGAATTCTGTGGAACTGTACACTTGCTGGTAAGGCGATGTATTTTGCTTTTGTTGGTCGCTGGGGAGCAGCAAGGAGACTCATCCTCACCACTCAAAATCCTGAGTTATCTCCCCTCCTTGCCCCTTCTGAGACACCTTCTAGCCCACTGGGGGATCACAAAAATCATGCGCATAAAATATGCTACAGACAGGTTGCTGCCTACAAGTCTTTTTACCTCCACTCGTTGTGAGTTAGCTGGGCTTTTTACGCCATGAAGCATTCACAACTATTCCAACTGCTGGCAAAGAAGAATCAGTTATGAGATGCTGGTGATCGGCAGAAAGCACCGAGTTTGGCAGAGCATGGGGAGAAACTCAGACAGGTCCCATGGAGTGGAGGGCCCACAAGCTGTTAGTGGGGGTTGGGACAGGGGGACAAGTGGCTGGGCAGCCAAGCAGCTAGAGGATGTGCTTGAGGATCCTTATCAATTCGTAAAATAAACCAATAGATCCTGACTCATTGTGAGATACGCAACCCGCTTGTGCTTGACTCACTGGTTGTTGTCTTTCCAAGCACAGATTGAAGTGTCTCTTCTGGCCAGGCCGGAGGCGCCTCAGGGGCACCCGGGTCTCTCCAATGAACTCGTTGTGGGTCAGTTTGTCCTCATCACAGACGGAGATTCTGGGAAGCAGAAAGAGAGAAAAAGGATCCAAGGGTGTGAATGCCAAAGAGAGTATGGGAATGAAAGAGGGCCCTGTAGATTGGGATTTTAGGTCAGCGGGGTGGGGCGGGGGGTCTTACCGCAGAGTTTTCCGGGCCATATCCTCAGCTGTTATTCCATTGTAAGTCAGAGCCTCATTCCACACAGGGTTGAGAGTGTTGTGCTGGGTTCGTGTTTTCAGTTTGTTCGCCTGGAAAGGATAAGGTTTTTTGGGGGGTGGGGGGTGGGCGGGGAGGAATTGGAATGGAAGAGCAAAATATTCTAGTAAGACCAGAGGCTTACCTGTTTCCTAGGCTGAAAACAGGAGAATGGTGGCATGGAATTATCAATGTCTTTCTATTCTCTCCTGATAATTACTGATAGCCCCTTTTCCAAAGTGTGCTTTATTGAATGTATTTTAAGGAGACTGCAGTAGAATAGTCTGGTTTCTGATATTTGCCTGATGTGGCCTAGTCTACTGAAGTGCGTGGCTCTGGCTTGCTCCATCTCTTTCTCCCTGTATGTTGGAGTGAGAGGCCGGCTGCATGAGCTACTCTGCTTAGCTACAAAGAAACAGGGGGAACAGTCCTTCAACTTATTTGTCGCTTGCTCAGTGTTAACCTGGGAGCAAAACCTACTGGAGGCATAGATGCATGAGTAAGTGAACTCTGGGAATTGTAGCTCTGTGAGGGTAACGGGTCACCTAACAACGCTCAGTACCGTTAACTACAGTTCTCAAGATTCTTTGGGGGAAGTGAAGACTGTATGAAATGTTATGATACAGTGGTACCTCGGGTTACATACGCTTCAGGTTACATACTCTGCTAACCCAGAAATAACGCTTCAGGTTAAGAACTTTGCTTCAGGATAAGAACAGAAATCGTGCTCTGGCGGTGCAGCAGCAGCAGCAGGAAGTCCCATTACCTCAAATGGTGCTTCAGGTTAAGAACAGTTTCAGGTTAAGAACAGACCTCCAGAACGAATTAAGTACGTAACCAGAGGTAACACTGTACTGCTTTAAATGTTTGGCACTGATGGGGCCTGAGAAACACTGCCTTCCTCCTGTTCTATAGGGACACAATATCGCCAGCTTGGTTACACACCTCATCTTTTCTCTGCATGGCTTGTTGGTGGTGGTAGCTTTGCATGTGTATATTGGATAGTGCTAGGCTCAGGAACTGTGAGACAGTGAAAGTGGAGGTGAACCTGAAGCCATGTTTACCTTGCAGGCTCCGGGCAGAAGGTGCAGTTTGACATAGGGGTCAGCCAGGCCATTGAAATCCATCGGTTTCAGACCCTGAGAATAAGAAGACCATGATCAGTTCCCCTTTAAACAAAATATTGTCCTTATACATTTCATTAACATCTCAAGAGAATGCTTCATGCTCTTTTTCTCAGACACGCAGTCCTTAGACTGTTGCACACACGACCACATTCCTACACAGAAGCAGGAAGAAGTGTGACAGTTGTCTTGACCTTATGCACAGTGTTTCTACTGCATATCTTGACTTACAGTATAAATGTTTTGAATGCCATGGCTAACATCCCACTTTTCCATGGACAGACCTCTGAGGTCGTTAACATAATGAAGAAATAGAAACAACCAAAGCACAAGCAACAGCAAAGCAAACCAAACCTGCAGCAGATTTTTTTTTTTTAAATCAGCTGATACCTCAAGCCGAAGCCAAATCAGTAATGCAAAGGATTATCCCCTTCCATACAAATGCTTAAGAAGCCAAGTCTCTGCTGCTTGACTAAAAGCAAGCAATGAGGTGGTCTTATGGGCCGCCCAAAATTTAGCTTTGCCTGGTGTTCCTTCTCTTCCACTGTATTTCAGATGCCAGGGTAAGGGACAGAAATCGTTGCTGAGCCACATGTCCAAGCAGGAGGGGAGGAGGGAGTCCCAACTGCAGGTACAGCAGAGATGGGAGTATCTGTGCCTTCACCCCAATGCTGAAGGACTACAACTCCCATCATCCCTGATGACTAGCTATGTTGGCTGGGTGTGATGGGAGCTGAAGTCCAACAACATCTGGTAGGCCACTGTTTCCCCACCGCTGATTTAGGGACTTAAAGGTTAAGACTTGCACTCTGAATCAGGCCTGCAAATGAATAGGGAGCCAGAGATATGGATATAGAACTGGTATAATATGCTCTGGGCACCTCACCCTAGATCAGGCATAGACAAACCCGGCCCTCCAGATGTTTTGGGATTACAACTCCCATCATCCCTGACCACCAGTCCTGTTAACTAGGGATGATGGGAGTTGTAGTCCCAAAACATCTGAAAGGCTGAGTTTGCCTATGCCTGCCCTAGACAATAAGCTGGTTGCTGCCTTCTGAGCCAATGGAAGTTTTTAGACACTCTTCAAAAGCATTCTTCTATGTATGAAGCCAGAATTAGAGTGAGGTTGTTTATGGGGCATAAGAAACACAGGAGAACTCTGGGGAGAGCCTCAGTGAGCTTTGCAGAATCTGGGACGAGACAAGTGTTCGGGCAGAGAGGGCTTCTTGAATAATCCCAATAAAAGTGTCGGCTTGCCTTTGTTGAAGGGAACACAGACTCAACGCCACTCGTGGCTAAAATAAATTATTCTGAGTCTTGGAAAGGTTCGTGTTGTGATTTCTTAAACACTGTTCAGAGCCACTGCTAAAGCATCAAGCTAAATTGGTTTCGTTGAAGGATTACCACAGGGAAAATGGCACTTCCAGTTATATATAAGGCAGGAAAAACAAAAAACACATCATGTTAACACACCCAGAATAGTTTGGGAGGAAGCCCCTGCAACCTAGGGGAGCAAAGAGAAGAGAAAGCTATGTTGGGTGGGATTAATGGTCATCAATCGTGGGGGGTGGGGGAGCCTGAGGTGTGGTGGTGGGGCTCTGGGTAATGATGATGGAGGGCAAGCGTTACTTTTGCTGTGGTTCTGAACTGCCGCATTGTTTCCCTTGCTTTCCCCATCCCTTCTCTGTTGCCACGGCAACCCCAGATGCCTGCGGATACCCGGTTGCCTGGCGCGTCGCCGAGGTGCTTGAAGATGCTGCAAGCCCACCAGCTGGCAGGGGAGAGGGGGCTTGTGTTTGTTGGCATGTATGTGAGGGTAGGGTTGTGCAAACAGAGCCAGCTGAAGTCCACGGGGGTTTGTGTGAGAGAGGTGGGCCTTTGAGTGAGCCTCTCTGCTTTCCAGAGGCTTGGAGGAGAAGGAACGGGTTGAAATGCAGGCGAGAGAAAAGAAACAGACTGAAAATGAGCAGCGTTGGCTCCATAATGAGATTTTCCCTCCTTGTGTGGCCTCTCTTATTAAATCATGTCCCTCTGTTGTGAAAACGAGACACATAATGCAGAAAGCCTGCGGGTCGGAATCAAAAGGCATCATCCATTTGCAGGAGAGCAGGAGAGCGGTTGTTTTGGTGGCACTTTGCCAGATTGCCATCATTACCTTGGCCCGTAGGATGGTGCAGTCAAGGGTGCAGTTTTCGGGATCATAGAGAATGTCAAATTCAAGGGTCCCAAGCGATGCTAGTAAAGGAATCGGGTGCCAAACAGAATGGAGAAAAGGAATCAGTCAGTTGCATCTGAATTTTCATTTTCCTTTCTCTTCCTTGTAATCATACTCACAATCTGCCTGCATATTGAGCTCCCTCCATCTCCCTATATTACCTGTCTACCTTTCTGCACTGCTCACCACTATAGGTTTGTGTAGAAGTCATCTGTCAGCCATCTGGCATATAAATGCAGCTGTTTTCTTTGAGATTGAAATAATAATAATCGAAACCCCACCTCTCCCAGATAACCCAGGCACTAATAAAACTGGGATGTTATGCTGCGACCTGCATAAATCATACCAGTTAAGCCAATTTACCTAAGTATGCATAATTTATTTTGCTTCTGCTCGGGGAGGGGAGAATCAAAGGGGCTGAGCGGTGCAACAGAGCCCTATATCCTGAGTACTGTAAAACCTGCTGAACTCCCTTCCCATTGGTATACTTTATCAGGCATAACCCATATAGTTCTGATTCCGTCTTTACAACCATCAGGTCTAGGAAAAGTGTGTGTGTATGTGTGTGCATGTTCTTTTTGTTTTTACAGCAATGGAAGCTTCTTGTCATTTATGTATTTATTTAATAAAATTTATACGGTACTTGTATGTAAAAACAACAACCACCCTCAAAGCAGTCTACAAAAAGATAGAACAATAAAATGGAGAAAAATTCGCAACCCTGCTTTAAAACATACAAAAGTTAAAATACAGAAAACAGATTAAAATTGCCTCAGCTTTCTAAGCATCTGGGTAGGCTCGTCTAAGTAAGAATGTTTTTAGCAGGCACTGAAAAGTGTACAGTGAAGTCACCTGTTGATCTCAATAGACGGGGAGTTCCAAAGTGCATTAAACAATCAAATTCTTACCCCTGCTGAATGGGTATTCTGTGGCACCTGTAGCTGTGCCAATTCCACCAATTGAAGTGGTTGAGTGGGAATATGTGGGGTAAGGGGATCTCATAGGTAAAGCAAGTTGTTAAGGGTTTTGTATACTACTACTACTACTACTACTACTACTACTACTACTACTACTACCTAATACTCTTGAGAGTCCCATGGACTGCAAGAAGATCAAACCTATCCATTCTGAAGGAAATCAGCCCTGAGTGCTCACTGGAAGGACAGATCCTGAAGCTGAGGCTCCATAGCCACCTCATGAGAAGAGAAGACTCCCTGGAAAAGACCCTGATGTTGGGAAAGATGGAGGGCACAAGGAGAAGGGGACAACAGAGGACAAGATGGTTGGACAGTGTTCTCGAAGCTACCAACATGAGCCTGACCAAACTGCGGGAGGCAGTGGAAGACAGGAGTGCCTGGCGTGCTCTGGTCCATGGGGTCATGAAGAGTTGGACACTACTAAACGACTAAACATCAACAAATACTAATAATAACACATTGAACCTGGCCTGATATCAAATCAGCAACCAGGGCAGATCTCTGAGCAGAGTTGGATCTTGCCTGGGAGTCATGTGATCACACCCTTTGAACCTGCATGGCCTACCTTCTGATCTCAGGTGAGTGGGGAGAAGCTGTAGTACTCAAGGTTCTGTGATCTGCACATGCTGAAAGGCATTGTTACCACTCCATATATTGTGGGGTAGAAACCTGGTGTGGCAAAAACGTAGGCGTCTACCTACTCCGTGCATCTTACTTACTGCTCTTTAGCCGCAGATCCCTTCCGCACACAGTTTTCCACCCACAAAGTCGAAATACGTGGAGGCAGAAGAGGACCATGCTTTTGTCTGCATCTCCAGCCGCTGTATACCTCAGTTCTGGGTACACAGAACAGCCTACATGCTTGCAAGTCGTACATGCACAGGTGTTCCCCGCACAGTCAAGAGAGAAGCAGGCTGCATGGACAGAGAGCCTGTGCAAGTGGTACACTTGTAGCTCTGTGCACACAAAGCTGGGGAACACATGGAGATGGGGAACAGGGAGAGCGGTGCAATTCTGCTGCTCCCCCACCTACCACATCCAGGCTGCATGGTTGGAAGACTGTATAAAATGGGCTTATGTGTCAGTCCACCTACAGATTTGTCCCTGCTTCTTTCCACCTGGGCGCATCTTTACTTGCACTGGTTCATAAATTGCTTTACGGCCATCAAAATCCATCCATCCTCTGGCATGGACATTTTACCTTTCTGTCCTTCTGTCTCTTCCCATCCATCCCTCTGCTTTGATCTATCCATCTTCCTTTCTGTCTTCCTCCACTCTGGCTCTCCCTTACCACCACCACCCCAATCCATTCATCCTTCCACCCCTCCACCTTCCCTTCCCTCCCTCCTTTCTAGTGTGTGTAACTACACATGCAACTCTATGAGCTTGCTTGCGTGCAAGTGTGTTGTGTGCACATGCGTAGACGAGAATACGAAACCGTCTTTCTCTTAAAGGCAGGCTGTTGTGTCACTGAGGGTGTCAGTTTGTGTGGGTTTGTTTTTGTTAGAGAAGGTGGCTGAGCGAGCCATTTGCTATGTGCGAGTTTGTCCCCAGAAGTGTGTGACTGCATCTCTGTGTGCGTCTCTTGTGAATTGGTACCATATGGGAGCAGAAAGCTTCTGCTCTCTGCACCAGAGTGCTTCTCGATGACTGCTGGGGCTGTGGTGTGTACAGCGTGGTGGCCTGGTTTGCCTGCCATGCTAAGCCAAGTCACAGCTTAGTGCAAACGGACAACTGTGCTGCCGACTGAGAGAGGAGATTGCAGCTGCTTGGCTCCGCCCAGCTCTTTCTGCTATTCTGCTGCACCGAGCTAAGCTTTGGTTTCGCTCAGATGTCGTCCCAACCGGGGCTCGTGGTGTAGATCTCTTCTGACTCAGCAGAGTTGGAACCAAGGTTTGCCCCACGGTTTATGGCCCACGGGGGATGCACACAAAATGTTCTCACAGCGAGTCAGAAGGCTCTCCAACCGTTAATTCCTTTGGCAACACATCACCTGTGCCTGTTACTTAAACAAAGCCAAATCTGTCTGGCAGGTTTAACCACTAAGTCAGGGGCTGGGGGACCTCAGGCCTAGGTGCATGGGGGGTGTTATTGGTTTGTATTGTGGTTTGTTCTTGTTTTTATTATGTATTGTGTTTTTACCTTGTTTTTTTATGTTGCGAACCTCCCTGAAATGTACGGATGAAGGACGGCATACAAATTCAATAAATATACAGATGGCGGCCCTCTAGGCTGCGCTGTCTGGCCCTCGGGACACTTCCCAGGCTAAGCCCTGTCTCCCCAGACCACTGGCACACAGCACCTGGTAGGTTGCTTACAGGCGAATGTGGCCCTCTGGCTGAAGAAAGATTGCCAGCCCTTGACTTGAGCATTACTTCTGCTGTCCAGACCCCAACCTTACTGCCATAGGATCTTTGCGATGGATGGGGACTCCTAGTACTATTATGATAAGAAGGCAAATATTTGGAAGTTTTGCCTGTGTGTGAACTGAGAAAAGTTGTTTGTGATAAATAGTTGTGGGGAGGTGTACGTATGGGAGAGGGAGAGAGAGAAAGAGAGAACACAGAAATGTGTGTGAAGAAGAGCACAGGTGTGTACCTGTGTGAGCATTGAAGTATCTCAAATCCTGGCCTAAATCTCAGCACATTGACTAAAGTAAGTCATGTTGGCCTCTGTCACTTTTCAGACTTCCAAAGGAGTCTTCTTAAGTTGGCAGCCTTGGTGCACAACTCGTATTATTGAGACAGGAGATGTGCAGCACAATCCTATCCATGCTTCTTCAGAGGTAAAAGGTAAAGGTAAATGACCTCTGGACGGTTAAGTCCAGTCAAAGGCGACTGTGGGGTGCAGCACTCATCTCGCTTTCAGGCTGAGGGAGCCAGCGTTTGTCCACAGACAGCTTTCTGGGTCATGTGGCCAACATGACTAAGCCACTTCTGGCGCAACGACACTGTGACAGAAGCCAGAGCATATGGAAACGCCATTTACCTTCCCGCTGCAGTGGTACCTATTTATCTACTTGCACTGGCGTGCTTTCGAACTGCTAGGTTGGCAGGAGCTGGGACAGAGCAACGGTTCAAACTGCCAACCTTCTAATCAGCAAGCCCAAGAGACACAGTGGTTTACACCGGAGCGCCACCCGCGTCCCTATCTTCAGAGGTAAGTCCAGAAGTAAGGTTAGGGGGGCTTCCTCTCGCAGGTCAGCGTGTGTCTCAGGGATGCCTTGATGTGTGTATACGAGGAGGCAGGGAGGAAGAATGAGGGTCTGCATGCAAGGCTGTGAGTGAGAGTGATGTGATTGCTGAGTCATTGTGTGGTGAAAACAGGGCTGGCCACAAGAGCCCTCTCAATGTATTGACTCCACATGTAAAGGAGGTTCTACGGGGCACCCCTTCTGAGTGGGAATTCTTGTGTAAAATTTAGGCAAGTTTGTGTTTGTGATATGGGAGAGCTGGGAAGTATAGATCATCTGAAAGGCTTGGTGTTTCTGAGAACCACTGCATGAAATGCATTGTGACAAAATGCAACACTGTTATGTTCTCAGATGCAGGGGAGAGATAGTGTCTAAGGAAGTAAGTGTGTGAGAGAGAAAATAGAGGTATAAAAAGGGGGTGGCAGGACTGTTGCAGTAAAGCGCTGGGTGACAGTATGTGGAAAATTTATGGACCTTTAAATGTGTGAAAATGTCTTGAATTTGTGCCTGTACGTATGCACATAAGGCAGAGCTACTAGCTGCACATTCACTCAACATTTAAAGCACATGGCTTTCCCCCAAAGAGTCCTGGGAACTGTAGTTCACCCCACAGAGCTACAGTTCCCAGCACCCTTAACAAACTACAGATTCCAGGATTCTTTGGAGGGTAAGTTTGCTTTCAGTGTAATTAAGCAGGTGGTGTGTATGCACTCACGCACCTGTGTGGCTGTGAAAATGTGCAAAGGCAAGAGCTGGTGCATAAAATGACAGCCAGTGTGTGTGTGAGAGAGAGAGTCTGCATGTGTGAACATGCATGCATCAGATATGTGGTTCAGGCCGCCTACACCCCTCTCCACCCTCCATGGAATGAATAGATGGTTTGATCCAGAACACCTGGGTCCTCTCCCCTTCAAAGGCATGGAAGGGAGGGTTCATACTCACTGTACTCATCAGAATCGTCTCCGTCCGCCGGTTCTCCTTCCCCGGTTCCAGGGGGCATGGCTGCAGCCCCTTGACCCCTCATTCTGTCTCGTGTCGCCAACACTCCGTCCAGCCCAGGATGTGGGAAATAGGCAGATATTTGGGCAATGGGCCGGATTGGCCCTGGGGACACATCAATGGCCATGTGTTCCCTGATAGGGACTGGAGCACGTTCTCCACGTCGGACGGTCATTGGACGTGCAGTCAGCTGTGGAAGATGAAAAGAGATGTTTATTTTGATTCATTATTCTACCGTGAGCACCAGATGTTGGCTGAAGTGGAACACAATCCTGTGTCTAATTACTCTGAAGTAAGTCTGCATGGGACACAGGTGGCACTGTGGGTTAAATCACAGAGCCTAGGGCTGGCCGATCAGAAGGTTGGCGATTCGAATCCCCGCGACGGGGTGAGCTCCCGTTGCTTGGTCCCTGCTCTTGCCAACATAGCAGTTCAAAAGCACAAAGTGCAAGTAGATAAATAGGTACCGCTCCAGCGGGAAGGTAAACCAGAAGCAGCTTAGTCGTGCTGGCCACATGACCTGGAAGCTATACGCCGGCTCCTTCGGCCAGTAAAGCGAGATGAGCGCTGCAACCCCAGAGTCATCCGCGACTGGACCTAATGGTCAGGGGTCCCTTTACCTTTAAGTCTTCATGGGGCCGTCACTCTCAGGTAAGTGTGCCCAGGTTTGTTCAGCGGTTGAAGGATGCGCGCACACCATGTATTTAAAGCACATTACTTCCCCCACAGAATCCTGGGAACTGTGGTTCAACCACCACAGAGCTACAATTCCCAGCACCCTTAGCAAACTCCTAGCAGGTAGTAGGGGCATAGTGCCTCCTCTGACTATTGTGGTTCCAAATAGCCCACCTTGACTGACAGCCATCAATGAGTGAGACATGCAGCGAAGTGTTCCAGTGAATCTTCACCTAGCAAGAGTACTCCAGCTTCGGGTGCCAGCCAGCCATGCCTCCCACCAGGGCACTCCATTCCACCCTCTGATTTGCTCAACCTGGGAAGGTAGCCCATGTAGGAGAAGAAGAGCTCCGATCCTAAACCTCTGCTGCTTTGCAGGATGCCTTCAGGAGAAGAAAAGGCTAGGGAGTAAACCCTACACAAATCCAGAGAGGAATCCCTAAGATGGCTGGGTGGTGCCTTGTACACCTTCCGGCAACTCCTGCAGCCAAGCTGGTGCCAAACCTATTGCCCTGCTTTCCTTTGGACCACATCAGCGAGGCCAAAAGAGGGATCTTATCGTCTGGGGCAACCCAGGACCTCCATATGCACTGCTCAGGATTGTTTCCTAGGAGGTCACTTCGGTGCTGCTAACACAATGGTTTGAAGGCACACTCCATTGTCTCTGGAGGCAGAAGGATGCCAACAGCAACAATTCCATGGCTACTGAGCATGCTCAGCCCTTAATGGGTTGTTTAAGCCCTCCCCACCCTCACTCTAGGGATTTATTTATTTTTACAAAAGTTTTTTGTGGGGGTACTTATGCAAGCATGTGAAAATCCCCCCCTCTACCCTCAGTGGCTCCAATTCCAAGTTAACTATTAGAGGGAACAATAGACGCCCCCCCCCCCAATGAAATTTTCTCATCCCCCTTTAAAGCCATCTAAACCACTACATCCTGCGACAGCAAATTCCATAAACCAATTACACATCATGTTAAGAAATGTTTCCTGTACCCTGATCTTTTACACATCAATTTTACTGGATAATCCCAAATTCACGTGTTATGAGGGAGAGATAATTTTTCTCTTTCCACACCAAGTGTAAATTTATGCTCCTTGACTGTGATCCTTCCCCAGTCATCGTTTCCCTAAGATAGAGTCCTTAAATGTGTTGGCCTTTTCTTAACCAGGCAGGCTGATGTCTGATTCCTTACAGCTGGTTCCCGAGTCCAATGTTTGTTTAGAGAGCCTTCCTTCACACCTTATGGGTGTCAACTGAGCCCCACAAAGATCTGTGCTGGTGCCCATTTTCTGTATGCTTCCCATTCTCTAAAGAAGGGAAACTTTCCCAGTAAAATTGAAAGGAATGCTTCGGCTAATGGTGGATTTTTCTCTCTCTTTTGCTGGAAAATACCGTGGAAGAACTTTCAGCTGCATCTGTTCACATTATGCAGGAAATCTGCTCTCTTCTGTCCATCTTTTTACAAATGAGTTTTACGTTCCTTTATTGAAAGTCAAAAGTTACAGAGTGAGGCGCAATGGGCAAAACTGATGGCTCTTCCCCCCCCCCTCCTCTGAAGCATCAGAACTGAGCTCTTCAGAGGTCCATCCATGCACTGAGGCTGCAATCCTGCACATACTTACCTGGGAGTAATTCTCACTGAACTCAGTGGGGCTTACTCCTGAGTAGACAATACAGGCTCGCATGGCGAGTGACTTCTGTTTTTTGTTTGTTTCTATGAAATCCCACAGAAGTGACATTAAATGAAGCATTCACAAATCGATGTCATGTTGTAATGGAACGTCGATGGGCCAAGCAGGAAGATTTACAACTCCGTAGACACACGGGCAAAAGCTGTAGAATTCATTTACTGTGCTGGGTTTGTGTGTGTGTGTGTGTGTGTGGTAGTGAGCCGATTCTAATTGAATAAGGAAATTGCATCGCCAGAAGCATAATGGCATTTTGATATGACAGTTTCTTTAGAGACCGGCGTTCCTGCGAGGGTTATTTTTAATTAATTGGTATTGGATTATTAACCGATATTAATAGAATGAGTTTGCTAAATTGAGTCGTCTTTTTATTATTATTTCTTTTATGTCTGTGTGAATTTCTCTCTCTCTTCACTTGTCAATTCTCAATCAGTTTCACCTACTCTCAGAATTGCCCTCGGATCTTCCTGCCCAGCATCTGCCCCACACATATGTAAATAAATGCAAATAACTTGTAATTACCTAACACCTTGCTCTCCCCCCTGACTTATTCCCTTCCCCCAGACCGTCCACCCCACTTCGAAGCAATTTACCTCTTCACTTCTCCCCCCCTTACTTTCCAAATACATCCTTAATTCCCCACCGGACTCCAAGAGAGATGCCTGAATCGCCCCTTCCCTGTGATTCCATCTTGCACCAGCCCCACACCCTAAAAACTGCCCCTAGAAGCTGCCTCTTCTACCCCCCCACCAACCTCCCCCCCCAAATTGCACTAGACCCCACCCCACCCCAATGCACAAAAAGACCTCTCAAGCAACTCTTCCAACTCCCCCACTTCTTCAGAAACTCCTCCAGAACCTGGAACCCCACATCCCACCCCCTTTCCCCCAACTTGCCCCCCACAACTGTCTCCCCACCTTCCCCCAAAGTAGTGCTTGCACCTTATCCTCACATCCACGGGACCCCAACCCCCCCACCCTGTGCCCCCATCCTACCTGGGGCTGCTCCTGTCAACAGGTAACGGTGGGGAGGGGGATAGCGAAGCGAATGAGAGGCGGTCGATTGGGGGATCCCACAGACTTAGAGAGGGAGAGGGAGGGAAGGAGAGAGAGAGCGCAAGGGAGGGGGGGTTGCAGGCAGGGAGGTGGAGACAATGGAGAACCGGGAAAGGGAGGTGCAGGGTGCAGAGATCTGATATGCAATACATAGATTAGATTCGATAGACGATGAAGGATTGACTTGATCTGTTTGGACTGAATGCCTGTGTCTAGCAAGAGAAAACTGGCTGTATGTCTGTGCATGTATTTACACCCAGAGAGAGTGATCTGGCATCTGATAATCAGATCTAAAGATTGGGGCTTGATAACATAGGAATAGGGGACGATACAAGCATTTCTGATCTGCAATATTTAAGTAGAAAGTAAAGGGTTGGATCGACTATACATATCCTAAATCTCCCTCTAAGTGTGTACATTGTGAATAGGGGGGAAGGAAAGATAACAGGTTGAAGAATTTTGCATTTATTTTTTTTAAAAAGCCCTGGTCCCATCATATGCTTTAGTCTTAGGGTAGGTGGGGATTTTTGTTAAAAACAAACAAGCAAACAAACCACAAGCTTTGCAAAACCACATGGAAAATGCAGTTTAAAACACCCACCAATGCAATGGATTGTCAAGGGAAGGAATGGGCTACAGACAGGGGAAGGGGTCTGATGTGACAGACTGGATGGGAATTGTGTGTTTGTGTTCAGTGTGTGTGTGTGTGTGTGTGTGTGTGTGAAAGAGAAGAGTATTTGCAAGTATGGAGAATGGATGGAAACCCACCCACCCTGCAGCGAGACACTGTATAGGGAAAAGTAAAGAAAAAAGTGGTGTGTTTGTAGATGTGGGTGATTCAGTGGGGAGATGGCCCAAGAGGTTTGGGGCCAGGGTAAAAGGATGAAAAGTCATTGGCTTAACTCCGAGTGTGGGTGGGGAGGGAGGGAGGGAGTGTTACATGCCCCATGGCAGGGCAGTTTGTGCAAGTTGTGTGTGTGTATTGAACCTGGGCATGGAGAAAATCGTGCCAGGGTTGGGCAAAAGGCAAGAAGGCACAGGAGCTGTATGGGCACGTTAGTGACGGGAAGAATATGGAAGCAATTCATTGACCCAAGCATGTTTTAAAACCCAGTCTGTGGGTTTCTCCGAAGAAGTAGCAGCGCAGAACATGTAAGCTCTGGACCATGGCCCTGCCATCTCAACCCACAAGTTCTTGCCCACCCCACAGGGGTGGGGATGCCTCCCCCCCCCGCCCCCGACTGTGAATTCTACTCAGCTTGCCACTCTGTTTTCATTTTATGTGGGTTGTGTCGTGAGGTTGCAAATGCAGCCCAGAGGACCTTTAAAATATCTGAAGCTGCGTGGCATTATTGCGTCCCTTGAGTTTTGGGGGACTGAAGTTTTTTTGCTCTCCCCCCTCCCTCCCTCCCCTCTGTTACTATGGCAACCCTGTCCTGGACCTACTCCAGACCAGGAAATATTTGTGATGCTGCTGCATATGCTGTTGAATGACATTTTAAGTGTGTTAGTCAAATAGATAAACCTGCGTTTTCAATAGGCAGGGGAGCCTGGCCACAAATCCTGAGTTTCTTGGAAAGTGGGGCTTAATCAGAGTCATGGTTTGCGAGGGCCTGCCTGGAATATGTGGACCAGAATAAGGCCCCCACTCCAGACTGGAGGGTGTATTCCGCAACATGTTTGTGACACAACATGGTGCGCTTGTGGTGGGTTTATTCTGCTTTATCGGTTGTTCTGCAATGCTTCCCCAGTGCTGCTACATTATTGCTCTCCGGAGGGGGTATAGCACAACAAAAGCAGGACAACCCCGCCCTGCCCTCCACAAATCTGTGTTATGAAAAGTTATGGGATTTCAGCAAGAAGTTACAGGATATGCACTGATTGGAAATAAAGCAGTAGAACCGCCTCAAAACCTTTTGCACATGCAAATTGTGTATCAAAAGCAGGGTTGCGTCTGACCTCCCTGATAGCATCCTGTGCACAAATGATCATTAATAAAAAGGATGTCTGGGGTGACCCAAAATGTGCAGGTTCAGAGTGCCTTCTGTCCCAAAGTCTCCTAGGTTTGGAGTAGGAGAGCAGGGGAAAATGGGATCCACAACTCCTGGGATCCCAGGAGGTGTATAGATGCTTAATTAATACATCTAGGCTCATGATAAGATTTTAACTAGGGCTGGAAGCTGCAAGATCAATTAACCAGGGCAATTCATCAACTGGAGTTTTAATCACAGATTCAAAAAGCATACTGATTAACCAAATAAACTAACCTTGGGAAAGAAAACTCTTTATGGTGCTTCAGAAACGACCTTGGATTGAGTAAAGGACTGTGAAACACAGGTTTTAAAAGAAAACCCTGTGTATTTTACAGTCGCATTTGGGCCTTGCAGCAAGTGTTCAGCATTGCTGCCATTGCAAAGAAGAACCACACATATTTCTTGCTTCTGCTCGGCTTTAAAAGTCTGAGCCCCAAACGTCTGGCTGATTGGAAGAACATTTACAGTGTCAGCTTGTGTTATCTCTGAACTTGACAGTTAAATTCATAACTCAAAGAAAGGCAGCGAGGTACCTGCCTTCGCAAAACTGTCAGAAATAAGATGGCTTTCTGTTCTGTGAAAGTGAGCGGTGGCATTTTGTTTTGTCTTTTTTAAAAAATGTCATATTTGAAAAACTGCCATTTTCATTCATCAGGATGTTCCTTTAGCAATTGCATGTAGATTTAATTCATTCTGCGTTCAAATTTATCATCCCTAAGCTAGGAGCACTATTTCCACACTGGCAGCATATATATATATATATATTACCCCTCTCTACATAGTGGTGTTTGCACATGACTCTAAATACATTTCCTGCCTCTTTTTATGTGAATGCAAAAGGTGCATTGGCTAGAATGTACATTGAACACCTATTTTTTCACTTCCCCTCTTGCATTAACCGCATTCACACATGCACTAGCATGAATGGTGCTCAGGCCACGTACAAAAAATGCTACGAGAAACTTGGATTTTGGGGAGGGATCTTTCCCCTCTAGGGGGCACTGGAACTTATTCTTGGACAATCCGTCTGCTGGCGGCTGCGTTGGTGTTAACATCACAGGCCCCAGTATCTGGCCTTTACGGGTTTATTTCCTTCTGAACCACAGCGAGAAAAGGGATCAATTTAATTCCCTTTGCAGCCATTAATTTTCTCCGCTATCTGTCACTTTCTGAAGCAAGAGGGGCCGAGAGACTGGAGAACAGAGAGTTTAATTAAGCAGATAAACTGCAGGGGGATGGGATATGGACCACTTTTGCCAATTGCCCCACCCGACCCCATCTTCTCATTGCCACCTGAAAGGCAGTCCCAGGCTCCCCGCTGCGAAGCAGGGTGGGCGTGCGAAAAGGAATTATAATAGTTTTATGTGATATCTCTCTCTCTTATTAATTGGCTGCCTGATTATAATGCAGTTGCCGTCCAACTGGCGGGTGACATTTTGTCTCTGTCCCAGACACTGTACACGCCGTGACTCTGGCATTTGGGAAACGTAGAGCGGTTGGCAGGGTGGCATCGAGAAGCAAGGAAGGGGCACCTCTGGAAATGGTGGATTCCTCTCTCACCCACCCTGTGCCACAACTCTGCTCTCCCCACCCCAACCCAACCCACCCTACCCGCTTCCCTCTTCCCAAGCCCCCTGATTATCCTAGCACAGACTGTCCAGATTTTGCTTGGCACGTTTCTGTCTTCAGCTGCTATTCCTGGAAACATTTTCACTCCCGCCTCCGGGGCTGTTGGGGGGGGGGCATCTTGAACAGAAGCTTCTGTTTGTTTGTGTGTGTGTGTGTGTGTGTGTGTGTGTGTGATATTTTGGTTCGAGGATCTGGGCGCCGACACCTGTCTCTGGAGGCGTCGAGGGAGCTGAACAAAGGCGGGAATTGGAAGCTTGCATTTCTGCCAGGACCTCGTCCAAACTCCCCTTACCCCCCCCCCCAAAAAAACACCAACAACTCATCAGCAATACCTGATCCCTCCAGATATCCAGATGTGCCTCAGATCTCAGGGTTTTCTCAGCGCTCTTCTTAACTTCCTCCTGTATGAGACCCAACATGGTGTGGTTGCTAGAGGGTTGCCTTCCGATGCTTCTCTATTATGGAGGTTGTCTTGATGGGTGGGTGAGGCTGGCGCTGACTGCATGCCTCCGCTTTGCCCCATGGGCTCGCGGTCCTTTCCACCTGTGTGCTCCCCAATAACGGGGAGAGAAATAACCGTTACGCCAGTGATGCTATGGAAGAGGACCATGTGACCCTCTGCGCGAAGACTAAGAAGATTTGACCAATCGTAGCTTTCCATCCTGTATCCTGTGACCTTCGGTACGATCATCACACCCATCAGTCCGCGTATGTGGCCCTCATTCCTCCCTGTATAAAAGCCCCTTTTGTGTATGAACTGTGGGAACATGGGGTATCTCCCTAGAGCAGGGGTCAGCAACTTTTTTCAGCCATGGGCCAGTCCACCGTCCCTCAGACCATGTGGTGGGCCGGACTATGTTTTTTTTTTGGGGGGGTGAACGAATTCCTATGCCCCACAAATAACCCAGAGAGGCATTTTAAATAAAAGCACACATTCTATTCGTTCATCCCCCCAAAAAAAAACATAGTCCGACCCACCACATGGTCTGAGGGACGGTGGACTGGCCCATGGCTGACCCCTGCTCTAGGGAGGTTGCTGACCCCTGCTCTAGGGAGATACCCCATGTTCCCACAGTTCATACACAAAAGGGGCTTTTATACAGGGAGGAAAGCACACATTCTACTCATGTAAAAACACCAGGCAGGCCCCACAAATAACCTAGAGATGCATTTTAAATAAAAAGACACATTCTACTCACATAAAAACACGCTGATGCCAGCGTTGTTTGTGTGGGTTCTCTGTTGTTCGCTTGTGCTCCATTGCCAGTGAGAGAGGTTGGGGTTGGCGTAGGGTGTGATTGTTCATTTGTGGTTGGCTGTGGTTATCTTTGGTTTCCTGTGTGAGTGGGGTTGATGGGTGTTTTGGATCAGGTTAGCCATATTGATTTGTATGCTGTCGGTAGATTTTTGTCACTGTCTTGTTGGGCTGTGTGTGTGTGATGAAGGGGAACCATACCGGGGTGAAGGTGTCTTCTTCTGTTTGTCGCCGTATCAGTTTCAGGTTACTGGTTACACAAACAACGCTGACAACAAACCCTACTCATATTAAGTAAAATAGAAACATCATCACCCCACCTCACCTATACCCCCATCCCACCCACCTCTCTCCCCCTTTTCTTCCTAATGTCTCAACAACAAAAACTGATTTGTAAAAATGTTATACGGAAAAATACGAGAGAGACATTGCAATTCCTTTGTAAATCAAGAAATTATTCAATAAAAATATATATAAAATAAAAACACACTGATTCCCGGACCGTCCGCGGGCCGGATTAAGAAGGCGATTGGGCCGCATCTGGCCCACGGGCCTTAGGTTGCCTACCCCTGTCCTAGAGGATCAGTGACCTGCCACCCCAGTTAACTTCATGGCTGGCTGAGTAGAGGCCCTGGGTCACTAGTGGATGGTGGGCTTTCAAATTTCATCAGCGCCCTGTGTGACACCAAAATATGGCGCCCCCTGGCCTCTCGCCTTCCCTTCTAAGTCATTGTGGCATGGATGGTAGCCTCTCTTGTTGCTTGGCTAATGTTCAGGGCAGAAATATATCAGTCACAACGGAAGATTTCAGAGACAGGAGAGGGCCTGAGAAGTCTGTGCATGCGTGTCTGTCTGTCTGCATTTGTTTCAGGCTAGCTCCAATGTGTAAGTGCTGGCAGAAGATAAAGTGTGATTTATGGGTCACCGGTAAATGGGATCTCCAGAATACAGCTGGCTATACAGAACTCCGGTGTCCTGAATCTGATCTTGCCTATTTTCTACTTTCTTTTGGTAACAGGCAGTTTTACTTTCAGGGGTTGATTTATAACGAGAAGGGTGTGCTTTTATGACAGGATAAATGATTAACAGGAGGGTGGATGTGTCTGTTGGTAATGGAAAAGGCTGGGCCCTTTTCCCATTTGTAGTTTTTTTTGGGGGGGGGTGCATCCTTTACAGTTGCAGTTAGTCTGTCATCTGGGGGACAATTTAAGCCGCAGGAGACAGGAATGTAGCCAAAATGGCATAGAAGTCTGGATAATAGTCTGGGAGATACCAGGAAGAACACATTTGAAATGAGGTTTGGAAAGCATCTAGTAAAGCTGAGGTTTGGGGAGGACTTTAGGATTGTGTTGAGAGGGAATATAGAGATTGCTCCAGAACAGCTGGGAGAGAGTAGCTCAAAATAGATTCAATAAAAAATTAGTCAGTCAAACATGGCTGTAAATTGTCCAGCAAATTAATCAAGTACCAACTTGCCTCTAGAAAGTACTGTGGAAAACCACACATTTTGAAACTTCCAGAAATCTGTTCAGAAGAAAACCAGGAATGTGCCTGAAAGACTTCTAAAGGGGAGGAAAATTCTTTTCAAATCAGCTGGTTGGTTTTAAATTATGTTCCGAGTGCCCTTTATGCAAAAGATTTTATAATTATTATTGAGCCTGATGCATTTTGAATTGAGCTCTTTCTCAGGGGCACTCTTAAACAACCAATTCCAGTCCAGTTTCAATGATTTTGCAACAGTGTGGAGAAACTAGGATGGTTGCTTAAGTGTGTCCCTGAGGAAGAACCGAGTTCGAAACACGGGTGGCACCATATTATTTTCACAAACCTGGAGGTTCCCTAGAGTGACCTTAATAGTCGTGAAGAAGAGGGGATTTCAACAGGTGTTGCTTGCATGATAACAGTGCTGGAGCCCTATTCTCTTTTTCATGCTTCTCCCAATAAGGTGCCCTTCTTTCCTTCCGATTGGTTCCTTGCTATTTTTCCTTTCCTTCTCAGGCCGTTAGCATACCCATTTTACATATGGGAGCAACTGAGACCAAGACACAGGTGGTTGGCCACCATGGCCAATCTGTGGTGTCTCTCTTGTTGATGGACCCATCAGACCCTTCACTCTCTTCAAACACCTGCCCGGCTTCCAGTACCCTCTCCGTCTAACCAGTAGCTCCTTCGCTTTCCTGTGGCGGAATCCTGACTCCTCTGCCTTTCTCGCATGTCCCATTAGGCCCTACTTTCCTCCCACAAAACCCAGGAGTCCTGTCATAAAGCAAAGGCAGGGAAGTAATGAGTGACGCATCTGCTTGCTTGTGTCCCAGCAGAGACCTAATTAAGTGGCAGGTTCCGTGGTGAGAAAGCAAGTCACACTGTGCTAATGAGATCCTAAAACATCGCCTTGTTAACCCTCCCTCCTTCGCCGAGGCTGACGCATTTCCCTTTGTCCCCACCTGCCACCCCCTATCCGATGCCAACCTTTTCTGGACTGGCGCCAAGGCCCTCCTCAACAAAGCAAAGATTCCCCCCACCCGAAACACACACTGATACCCTGATAACCCTCCCTGCCTTTTTGGACCAGCCAATTCAATCTCTCTATCCTTTTCCAGCTGAGGCTCCATTCTCTGAGTGACACCTGTCATTTTGGTCTCACCTCACCAGCTGGGCCCCATTTCTTAATTATATCCCAACGGGGGCGGCCATTTGACAGGCAGTAGGGGAATTTTATGGGGAGCTGAGGAGAATCTCTAACCTTTAAATCCATAGTCTCGTTTGGCGGCTTCATGCTGGCCCAATTAGTCTTTTTCCCCACCTCACACTCCTTTTGTTTCCTTCCCTGTCTAGATCTGTTCTTCGATCAATGACAGCTCTGGCCTCAACCAAGGCTTTCTAAAACTCTTTGTTGTAACACTTGCCAGCCTGCTGATAAAACCTTCAGCTTCATTTCAGGAAAGAGTGTGTGTGCGCGCGCGCGTGCACACACACACATACACACGGAGATCAATGTGAAATAAAATATAAAACGGACATGCAGCAATTTATTCCACCTTCTGAATACTCATGCTGATTGATGAAGAGTGCTGTGATACCTGAAAGCTTGCACTCCCCTTAAAACTGCTGGCCGGCCTAGTAACAGTGTGTTGTTCCTCTTCCTATACAATAGGAGCTAGACGTGGGTGACTTCGGCTTTAGGGATCCTCTGTGGGGTGCTGACAGTGCCTCTGAAATTGACTGTGGATATAGGCGGGGCCAGCTCAAGTCATTTTTTTATGGCCTGAGGCAAAAACAGCTCATTGCTCCCTGTATCTCCAAGTCCTAAAGCAGAGTACCCAGGACTAGCCAAGTTATTTTGGCACCTGAAGCAGAAAATCTCACCCACATTTCCCTTCCCTGGTAGTACAAGTACAGTATCTATAAATTAGCTGCCTGAGGCAGCTGCCTCCCTCTGCCTATTAGTCAGGTTAGCCCTGTATTGTAGAGGATCCTCTCCTTCCTCCTCTGGCCTGTGATACTGCTGTGCCCTCTGTGTGTGTGTGTGTGTGTGTGTGTGTAATGGCAGCCAGAAACAGGCTAAAAGGGTGACTGCCCGAAGGAGGGCGGAAATCCCTCGACCATAGCTGCAATATAGCCGCAGCTGGGGGGTGGCGGCGTAGGTGTTGTTTTGTACAGGGATCCCTCCGTCAGCTCCAAGCCGCAGACACCTCCGTCTCTAGCCTTTCCCAACTCTTTGTCTGACTGCCACAGTCTCTACCTGAGACGCCTTTATTAATGATAAGCCATCTCGCCTTGCTTTCTGTGTCTCCCTTGCGGCCTTCACACCCCCACATCCTGCCAACCCATTTACTTGTGCACCTTGTCCACCCCTCCCTCCCTCCATCCACCCCTCCCTCCCTCCTTCCCCTCTTTTTGTTATCCCCACACCTGCCCTCCCACTCCCTGTTTGTGTGTCTTGGTGAGGGTACCTGAGGGTGAAGTTTGTGTGCGGTTATTTCCGCTGTTTATGACCCTTTGGGATAATTAGCACTTTCTGTAAGATTGCTCTCCTATTTGTGCGTCCTATGACGATTTCTTCAGGTGCATGCATCTGTAATAAAAGTATGAGTAAGTGAGAGAAAATCTGTATGTGCAGGGATTGCTTCATGTGTTATATAACTCCTTTCCCTGTCGGTGTGTGGCTTAGCTTTGCAACACCTCCTTTCAACTCCTTTTTTTACCTGGCTAGAAAGATTTTGATCTTAGGTGTCTGTAATTGTTTCTGATCTTTTGTCAATGTGTTTCTGTGAGCCATTAGCATTTTGAGGTTCAGCATAATCCCTTGCGGTTTGTGGTGTGTGTGAGGAAGGGATGTGGGGGGATGAGTTTGGGGGCTGACAATTTCTGCTTTGGGGAATGTGACTGTTCAAAAGCAACATCCTTCTTGTGTGAGTTTGTGATGGCAACAAACGTTATTTTGAGAAGTTAGCGTACTTCTTTCGCTGATGATGGTTTTATGACTTGCCTGGGAAGGTTGGAATTGTTTTCTGATGCCTGAGCATGACTTCCCCTCTCCCTGGAGAATGGAGGAACCTGTGCCTATGTGGTAATAAGCTGAGGTGCTTGGATTTGACTAAGCTTGAGTTTTTGCCAGGAGGTTTTGTCATCACTTTAGAGCATTTCTAAATTGCAAGCGCCAATGGTTCTGATTCGTTACCCGCCTTCACCCTCATTTCTAATATTTATGAATCATACTATCATACTACAACAGGCCTTTGAGGAAGGCTGCTATGTCTCCCATTTTACAGGCTAGAAAACCGAGCACAGAAAGGCATGGTTTTAAACAAGCTGTCGCTCAAGTCATTCCCCAATTCTTGCACTGCAGTTTTGTTACTTTGGCAGTACTGCACCTTGTCTTGTGTTTTTATTTTACGATTTTAATTCATTTTGTTTCTTAATAGTCGTCGTAACATTAAAGCGATTCCAGTCTGAGTTTTACCAGTTCACCGTCTTGGAGGAACTCCAGCCCAGGTTTTGTGCAAGAGCTCAGGAGTCCTAGAGATTAATTAGGCCCTGAAGCACTTTGAGGAGAATGAGATTTCTGGTGGACTTTTCCTCCTGCCTCATGTGTGTTGGAGGTTGTTCTTGTAAAAGTGACCTCTTGCAATTGTGACAGTTTTGTAACCTGCCTTGGGGCCACATCTGGTGGTGCCTGTAAGCACAAGTAATAAACGATAAATATACAATAAACAAGTACTGGACATAAATTTGCATTGGCTGCGAGGAGTCAGCTGTAAGGTATGCGAAGTAAGGAAGAAAGATGAGAGCACCTTTAAGCATGCACGGAATACCTTTCCCTCATTAGCGAAGAGACACCAAAATCTGCCACACATCTAGGATGAAAAGGCAAGATTTCCAGAGTGTGGGATGTTTCAGAAAGTAGGCACAGTAATGTGCAGGTTGCACTGTTTCGTGATACAATGAGTCGCTGTATTATTCACAACCTCTCTCTTCCTCTCTTTTTGTACTGGCATGAATGCCGCAGCAGCATAACTGAATGTGAAATATCTGAGGTGAAAACAGTGAATATCTGCTTAATCTCTTGAATCAACCATGGAGAAGAACACAGTGTCTGAAAAGGCTATTTCACCCAGCTGTTTCCGTGCCAGGGAGGACTGAAGGCTTGATACTCTCTTATAGAGCTGTCTAAATGGCCTCTTTCAACCATCAAGGTGGGCAGGCGGAGGGACACAGGGGTAGACTACAACCACTGGATCATAGAATCTCAGAATTGTAGAGTTGGAAGGGACCCTGAGGGTCATCTAGTCCAACGCCCTGCAATGCAGGAATCTCAACTATAGCATCCAAGACAAATGGTCTTCCAGCCTCTGCTTAAAAGCCACCAAGGAAGGAGAGTCCACAACCTCCTGAGGGAGACCATTCCGCTGTGGAACAGCTCTTCTGTCAGAAAGTTCTTCCTGATTTTTAATCGGAATCTCCTTTCTTGAAACTTGAAACCATTGGTTCGAGCGAGTCCTACCCTCCAGAGCAGGAGGGAACAAGCTTGCTCCATCTTTTATGTGACAGCCCTTAAGATATTCGAAGATGGCCATCATTATCTCCTCTCTGTTGCCTCTTTTCCAGGCTAAACATATCCAGCTCCTTCAACCGTTCCTCATAAGGCTTGGTTTCTGGCCTCTTGATCACCTTGGTTGCCCTCCTCTGCACACATTCCAGCTTGTCAATATCCTTCCTAAATAGCAAGTTAATGCCAAAGTGCCACTGGCCAAATGAGTGAACTCAACAACAGTGGTTGGCTTGTCTCGATAAATTCTGTGGTAAATTGCTGCTGGAAATACATTTGCAGCTCTCTTAGGAATCCTAGTCATAAAAAATCTTATCCATCTATCCATCCATCCATCCATCCATCCATCCATCTCCACCCTTATCTCCCCTTCTTCCATCTTAGCAACAGCACATTGATCTCGATCTTGTATAAACAGCTGGGTTACCTTAAGGGCAAAAGAAATATTGGCAGATGCTGACAAAAACAAAGAGTTCTGCACGTAGGATTATTTCCCCCCTCAAATGGATGAAAACTTCTCAGCAATAAAGGCTGAAGAACAACAGGTTGTTCTGAAGCAGAAGGGCTGGCAGCCAAGATCCCTGGGGGTTCTGGGAGAGGAATAGAGCTGAGCGGATTTGAGAGGTGGGGGTACATGTGCAGGCTGGGGTGGGTGGGAAAGTTGTAGAAACTTTCTATTCTGCCTTTTCTGCTGCAAAGGGACCCCCCAAACCAGCTTTCAGATTTGATCCCGGAATGTCTTACTTTTCCTTAGGATGTCCCTATTTTCATTGGAGAAATGTTGGAGGTAAGCATTTCTGACCCTAAGCCATCTGAAGGCAATCCGGTACAGTCATACCTCATGTTACGGCCGCTGTGGGTTTCGTCTTTTTGGGTTGTGCTCCGCGCCGAACCCAGAAGTACCGGAATGGGTTACTTCCGGGTTTTGGCACTCGCACATGTGCAGAAGTGCTAAATTGCGCTTTGCGCATGTGCAGAAGTGTCGAATTGCCTCACGCGCGTGCGCAGACGCAACACTGCAGGATACGAACGCTGTGGGTTGCGGATGTGCCTCCTTCACGGATTACGTCCATAACCTGAGCGTCCACTGTATAGGGAAGTTTTTAAAAATGTTTATTATTATGTTTTTATATATGTTGGAAGCTGCCCAGAGTGGCTGGGGCAACCAAATAAGATGGTAGGGGGTATAAATAGTAAAATTATCATTATGGAATGGGACGTCCCTATTTTCATTGGAGAAATGTTGGCTGGTATGCAATCAAAGAATTCTAGAGTTGGAAGGGATCCCGAGGGTCATCTAGCCCAACCCCCTGCAATTCAGGGAAATCGGCTAGATCATACATGACAGATGGTCATCCCACCTCTGCTTAAAACCTCCAAGGAAGGAGTCCATCACCTTCTGCTCCACTGTCAAGCAGCTTCCTGATGTTTAATGTGATAAAAACAACTAATATGCACCAGTTAAATCATCATATTCCTTGATGTGCTGAACTAATGAATTACTTGAGGAAATAAGAGAGATACTGGGTCCTATCTACCCTCCCAGTTCTATAGGAGATGGACAGACTTTGGTTACAAAGGAAATGCACTCTGCACAAACTCCGAGGGACTCTTTTCTTCCTTGTCCGCTTAACTTTTCTCTGACCTGTTGCATGCTGACATGACCCCCATCTCTGATGAACTCATGGAATCAAGGCTTCAAAGCAGAGAGGAGAAAGGAAAGAACAGTAGTAATTAAGAATAAAATATTCAGCTCCTTACAAGACAGCTGGGATATAAGTGTTATACAGTATGAAGATATCTATTCAACCTGCCTCCGAGGAGCTGAAGGCGGCAAACATGGTTCTCTTCATCTCCGAAAACAACCCTGTGAGGTAGTTAAGCTGAGAGACAGTAAACGGGCCAAGGTCACTCAGGGGAAGGGATCTGAACCGTGGTCTCTCAGGTTCCAGTGCAACGCTCCGGCCACCCCACCCCCTGGGTCATCAGGGCTATAAAGTGCACTTCACCATGCTCATTATTTTGAGAGGCCCCCCCCTTGTTTAAAGAACAAGTTCAGCTTGAGACAAACCAAAAAGGAATCTTGTGGCATCTTACATATTAATGGACTTATAAATATTAACAGGTTTGCACAGAGAGGGCTCTGGTCCATGGAGGCTGATGCCATAATAAACCCATTTGTCTTCCAAGGGGATGTTCGCATTTAACGGCATAACATTCAGTGAGGTCAGCCCCCTTCTGCTGCGTTTCAAGCTGCATTTTGCAGGGATGTCTTCCCTTGAGGGTGCATGAACATTTTGGTTTCCCTGGCCCTGCAATCCTGCTTCCTCCGCCCTCGGAACTGCGATTCACGAGGCTGCCACATTACTGCTTACCCCACATCCAGATTTTTTTTTTGTCGGATTGAAGCTGGATGGAGTAAGAAACTCGCTGCAGAGCAGTATTTAACAAAAAACAACAGGATCCATATGGGTTGTGGCTAACATCCTGTGAATGTGGCTTCAAAAACCAGCAGTGGCAGCGCATTGCATGCAGAGTAAGCAGTAACGTGAACATAACCTAAGTTATGCATTTCCTTTCCTTCAGATTTAAGGATATCAAACAAAATGAATCTTTCCAGAGGATGGCAATGAAGACACTGGAGGCAGGTATAAACAAGGGAAGACTATGTGTTCATTTCAGTGACAGAAATAGAGGCTTTCTTTTTAACTCTGGTTTTTCTGTGTACCCCAGAGTGGGTTGTGTCCCGGCCTCACACCATTCATTCCATCACTATTTTCTTATTTTATAATTTTTAAAAACATGGTAAAAGGGACGAACAAGCCCTAAGAAGGAAAGCATAGGAGAAAGAGGAAGAAGGTGTATATACACTACATACATTTTATACATTATGCACACAAACAAACAAACAAGAGGAGGGAGAAAGGTTGTTTTCTGCTGCTCCAGAGAAGCGGACACGGAGCAATGGATTCAAACTACAAGAAAGAAGATTTCACCTAAACATTAGGAAGAACTTCCTGACAGTAAGAGCTGTTCGACAGTGGAATTTGCTGCCAAGGAGGGTGGTGGAGTCTCCTTCTTTGGAGGTCTTTAAGCGGAGGCTTGACAGCCATCTGTCAGGAATGCTTTGATGGTGTTTCCTGTTTGGCAGGGGGTTGGACTGGATGGCCCTTGTGGTCTCTTCCCATGGTCTGAGCAAGTTCAATACTGCGTTTCTGTCTGAACGGATGGGCTTTTCTTTTTGCCTCCTTTTCCTGCAGAGTAGCAAAGGTCTGGCACTTGGCACTGACTACGTGGCTCATAGCGCACTGCAGGTTGGATGCTGTGTGGCAAAAAGGTGTGGGTGGGAGATCAAGCAGCTCAGCCCTTGGGTATGTCACGAAACGCAAAACATCGCAGCTGGGATTGTGCAGACAGCCGTGTTTTCGCTGGTGGCAGATGGTGGGGGTCCCAAGCTGGTGGCAAAGAGTGGGAGTGAGGAGAGGGAGAAATACCTTTCCCAAACAACTGGTCCAGCCATGTTTGCAGTCATGTACAACTGTTCGGATGCGGGGGGTGGGGGGTGGGTCGTGCATCATTCTGTGCCTTGATGCAAGCAAAAGAAAAGTTCAAAATGTAGTATCCCGAGAAGCGTCTTTCATTAAAAAATAAATCAAGTTTCTAGCCTTCAAGGCTTCAAAGGGTAGCTTCAAAGTGTGTGGCAATGTCAGGGATTGGGGCTGGTTTTCAATGCCCAAAGTACATTCAAGATGGGAATGCCTCTGAGCATGTTCAGACTGCCTTTCCCTCACACCTTTTTGGTTCAAAAAACATTTTCTCAGAATGCTGTCAAGAGAACGCAGGGCAAAAGCTTTCTGCTGCTCCCTCTGATGATCAGAAGAAGAAATTATTCCCTCCTGTCCTGCATATGTAAATTTGTTTATTCCATAGTAAACATTATTCCATAATGCCCCAGAATGACTGGGGCAACCCAGTCAGATGGGTGGACAACCACAACAACAACCACATATAGATTTGAGAAATCCAGACTTCTATACCATAGAAACTGCACACAAAGCTGTGCCTATAGGGAAGGATGGGCAAGGATAGACTGCAAGGTACAGTATATGAATCTGTGAGCAGTACAAAGTAGATTCTACTCCTTTTGAGTTAGTGAATCCCTACATAAATTTGAAGATATGAAGCTGCCTTGTACTGGATCAGGCCGTTTGCCCATCTAGCCCTGTCTGCTTTGATTGCCAGTTGCTCTCTAGGTCATCTGACATCCCCACCACCTGCTGCTGGACCCTTTTAACCTTTACATCACAAAGCATCTGGGAACAGCAGCAGAATGAAGGTCAGTACACGGAAAGGTTACTCCTGACAAGATGGAGGCGTTGTTGGTGTCTGGCTCTCATGGAATGGTCAGCCGGCCTTTGCCCTCCCCAAGGTGGGGTTGCAGCCCGACTTTCATCACATTCACAATTTAGGAGTTCTCATGAATCCAGCTTTGTCCCTGAAAGCCTAAATAGCCTTGGTAGCTTAGTCTGGTGTGCTGAGTTCAGCTTGTCCTGGACACAGATAATCCAGCCAGGGCCATCCATGCTGATAACCCTGAAGTCAGACATCTGCAACACAATTCACTCTTCTTGGGAAGCTCTTTTTTCAGAGGGCATTCGGGGACTTGCAGCTATTCCTGGTATTTGAAGGTATCAGTTTTTCTGGCTTTTGTCGGCCTCCTGATTTTGAATGTGGGTTTTCCTTTTTCTGTTTTGTCTGGTTGTTGCCCATGTGGTAATGAAGTTCTTGGGCTGAAAATGCTTCCTTGCCCCTGCTCAAGATATCAGTGTTGTAGTGTGGGAATAGTGATTCAGCAAGTGACTTCGGCTCTCTGACACAGCAGGCAGAAGACAGCTTCTTCATGTAACACTCTTTATTCAAGTAAACAAGACTGGGGAATTGAGGAGAGGGAAGCTACATTTATAGGGACAGTAGACTGGCTAGAAAGGATACATTTTGGAGGGAACAATCTCAAGCAATCACAAAGCTGCCTTTTGGTGGGAACCAATAAGACTGAGGATCCAAATGCAGCAACTTGAATGAACCAACAGTAGCTGTTCCTTCTGGAACAGGAAGGCAGTTACTTTCCCCTAATGTGAATATAGACAATAGTAATACAGATATGATAACCCTTGAATCAATACACAACACTCACAATAGCAGACCAGTGGCAGACTAGCTACTTGGGCGCCCAGTGCATGGGAGGTAGGGCAAAGTGCCCGCGAGGCAGGGTGGGCTAGTGCACTAGAAACCCAGTGCCCAAGCCCCTTTTGGCTCCGGCACCCTGCATTCCCACATTGCTTTTTCGAGCAGCGCAGAACCTGCAGGGAGTCCACCAGCCACCTTCCTCTCAGCTGAAGAGCGTTTTTGGCAGCGCAGAGCCTGCAGGCTCCCGAGCTACTGTGTCACTCCCAGGAGACACGTGTGGCTCGGGCACGGTGTCACCCCCCCCACACACACATTGTGGCACCCACTGCCCCCCCCACCCCCCAGTTACACCTCTGGCAGACCCTCCAAGTGTCCCTATTTTCCAGGGATTTACAGAAGCCGTCTCAGTTTCTGATTTGATCCTGGAATATCCCGCTTTTCCTTAGGATGTTCCTATTTTCATTGGAGACAGGTTGGAGGGTATTGTGACCCTGCATAGGGAAGTTTTTAAATGTTTAATGTTTGATTGCGTTTTTATATATGTTGGAAGCTGCCCAGAAAGCTGAGCCAACCCAGTCAGATGAGTGGTGTATAAATATTATTATTATTATTATTATTAGTAGTAGTAGTAGTAGTAGTAGTAGTAGTATTGAATGTTGTTGTTGTTGTTGTTCAGTCATTCAGTCATGTCCGACTCTTCGTGACCCCATGGACCAGATCATGCCAGGCACACCTATCTTTCACTGCCTCCCGCAGTTTGGCCAAACTCATGCTAGTCGCTTCGAGAACACTGTCCAACCATCTCATCCTCTGTCGTCCCCTTCTTCTTGTGCCCTCCATCTTTCCCAACAGGGTCTTTTCTAGGGAGTCTTCTCTTCTCATGAGGTGGCCAAAGTACTGGAGCCTCAACTTCAGGATCTGTCCTTCCAGTGAGCACCCAGGGCTGATTTCCTTAAGGATGGATAAGTTTGGTCTTTTTGCCGTCCATGGGATTCTCAAGAGTCTCCTTCAGCACCATAATTCAAAAGCATCAATTATTCGACGATCAGTCTTCTTTATGGTCCAGCTCTCACTTCCATACATTACTACTGGGAAAACCATAGCTTTAACTATACGGACCTTTGTCGGCAAGCTAATGTCTCTGCTTTTTAAGATGCTGTCTAGGTTTGTCATTGCTTTCCTCCCAAGAAGCAGGCGTCTTTTAATTTCGTGAGTGCTGTCACCATCTGCAGTGATCATGGAGCCCATCCTATTGAATAGGATGTTCCTATTTTCATCAGAGAAATGTTGGAGAGTATGCGATGTCAGCATGGGTCTCTTTTTCCATAATTGCGTCCTGAGGCACTGCTGTAACATTTACAGGCCCTGTCACCACCTGGATGGGGGTGGCTCAGGTGGGCCTTGGTGCTCAGTTCTTGCCTGCCTGGCTGCCGTCAGGGACTCGCCTCACCTTTTAACATTACAGCACCGCTCTGGGACGAACCCACCAAAGTTTCTCCCAAGCCACAGCTTCTGCATCTGAGAGGGTTTTCTGAAAAGATTGGACAAATTCATGGCAGACCAGTCAAACCAAGGCTGTTAGCAGTGGCACAGGTGTGTGGGGCTGCAACAAAATATTGAAGTGCTGTCATTTGGAATCCCTGCCGTTTTATTCAATTCCTGGTTCTCTCCCCTCACAACTGTCAGTCAATATTGTGGGGCTGCTGATCATGCTGGGCACTTGGCTGTTTGGGGGTTTCTTCCCCTGCCTTGGGGAAAAAAATACTGTCAAGTATTTTTGTACTTCTGCAAACCTTAAAGTTGCCCCAAGCCTATTGATCCCTTCCTTGTGTGTGTTTGTGTGGCGCCATTTTGGGTACATAAGCAACAACCTCTCTCTCTCTCTCTCTCTCTCTCTCTCTCTCTCTCTCTCTCTCTTTCTCTTTCTCTTCCTCCTCCTTGGAATCTTTTTGTATTACTGTCTTTAATGCTGTGTGATTGTAACCAACAGGTCTGTATTGTTGTGTGGTGTACGGTGGGCAAGAAAACAATTGTTGCTCCGTGCTCAGAGCTGGATTCTGACCCTTTCATCTCTCACTCTTCGATTTGCTCACTTTCTTTGTCATCTGGTAGCCAGGAAACTAGCCAAATGTCAGAAGAATTGCATTTACTATATTTTGGAAGGTGGCCAGTCATTCTGCCCCTCGGGGACTTCCGAGGAAACAGGTTTTCTGTTTGAAGGTGAAGCTGCCTCAAGTTCAGGATATGGCCCATATCCCAGAACCCAGAACCTTTTCAATTATAGCTTTAACTTTCTGTTTCTTCCCTCTCTCTGGGCTTCTGTGCCACAAGTCCAGTAATTGGGGGGAAAAGGCCTAACAATCCCTCACTGTCTTTGAATCACCAAAGCCTATTATTCCCTTCCCCTTTTGAAAACATTTGTCTTTCATTAGTATACTGTCTTAAGAAGCTGAAAGCAAAATCCATATTTTATTTTTGCTTCTGAGAATGTTGTGGAATCAGATGAGCTTTCCAGCTTGTTTTCTCATCCTTTTAAATTATCTCATATTTCTTATGCACACACACAACCTTGGGGGATTCTTTTTTCCTAGTTGCTTTTCTTTTGTAACCATGATTACATTTTTAATTGCACTGCTTTCTTATTCCTCGGCTCCTTAGTCCCTCAAATGTTCTTAGGTGGGGGTTTTTTTGTTTATGTTTTGATTATGTTGAGGGATTTATTGGGCATGGCACAGTGGGGGATGACTGGATAAGCAAACGGACCATGTTGTTCCCCAGAGTTGCCAGATCAGGAACATCCCAGAACCTGAGATTTCAGGGCCCGAATCCGAGACCTTGGGGCAATCTTCTCTGCATTTCTTAAGCTCAGGAGACGGAGGTTAATTGGGAGAGAAGAGCAGGGAGCTGAGGAAGATGGACCCTCTAGAGCAGGCTTCTCTAGAGCAGGCTTTCTCAACCCAGATGTTCTTGAACTACAACTCCCATCACTAAGCTCTGCTACCTCTTCAGCTTCCAACACCTCCTCCTCTCAGTCTCTTCCATCTTCTCCCTCTGACCACTCATTGTCATCCCACCTCTACTCCCTGGGCTCTGAGCCTTCTTCCCTTGCGGTTCCCCAGCTGGCAAGAGGGCAACGCCTCCCCCCTCCCACATACATCCTAAAGACTGAGCATGCTCTGTAGAATGCCAACTGGAAAATAGTAATGGAGCACGGGAGGTTGGGGGGGGGGGTGGAACAGGAATGGAATGCTCTGCTTAGATTCTGACAAAATCCTGAACAGGAACATTCCTTTTAGCATCACAATTTTGTTGCTGTCCCCACTTGTATGTCTGGTTTCCACATCTCTGAAATAAACAGCAGGGGGTGTCTGCCTGTCGTGATCTACTTGTGATCTTCCATGGAGACAAATTATTTAGTGAGACGGTGCTGCAGCAGTAAAGAGAGTTTTGATCTAACCCAGCAAAGATGAAGGGCATTTTTGGATAGTGCTGTTTCTTTCCTCCAAACAAACACCTTTTCCTATCCCATGGTGAGCACTAACCAACCACAACAAACAACCGTTCTGCAGGTTCTCACTATGGTCCAGTTTGAACTGGGTAAAGGACAGCTGTGGTAAGTGTCTGTTGTCTGGTTCCAGTGATATTGCCCTGAACACACTTCCAGCTCTCTAATACCTTAAGCGATTTTGCAATTGCTCTTAAAATATTTGCACTTTATGTCTTCGGTAAACTGAAGGCTGAATCTATATATAAATCAAAATTCATGTGCCAGTCGGCAGAAGAAAATAAAGACACCCTGCCTGATTCATGAGATGTTAATACAAGGTTGACAACCTCCTTGATAAGGAACTGTCTCGCTGATCCAGCATTTGACTTGCTGATATGCATGTTTGTAACATAAACTTTGAAGCTGGGTTCACGTTGTGGGTGAAGAAACTGTCTTTGTGCTTATCTTGAGCCCAAGAGAGTTCTTACACTTCATGACAGTGGCACTATGGCGGTGAGTGAGGGGTCCCTGATACAGAGACATGACTTAAACATTTCAGGGATAAGAACCAGTCTTGAAGCCACCCTTTTGAGATAAAGAGTGCTTGCATTCTGTGAGGCTGTGATCTGGCAATAAGAGATTATTAGAAAGGAAGCACATGTCATAGTCACTAGCAAAATACTTCCAATCCATAAAGCAAAGGATCTGAAACATAATTTACTCATTTCAAGCAAAAAAAGAAGAAGATTCCTTGTTGTTTCTTTGTTTGAAAGGTAGGTTGACAACGATTAGCTGTTGGGTAACTGTCCTGGCCAGTGGAGTTTCTCAATCTACCAGATTTCCATAGTGACCCTTGATTGCATCCCAGATGTAAGGACGTTCAGTGGTTGAAATCAGCCGAACGCAGAACTTCTAAAAACTAAGTTCTTTATTGTGCAGATATTTACAGTGGAGCCAAAGTTCAAACGTCCATCTCATCCCTCCGCAGAGTCCAGGAATGAACCCTTCCGGTTCTTGGTCCAGCAAAAGAGGCGCGGGATCCTGAACCCCCGCCTCCCCCTTCCACGTCTTTCCTGTCTGCGAACTCGGGGCGCAGGAAACTGTCCCTGTTCTCCGCTTTCCCCTTGGTACTCAGGCTCTGCCATCCCTTCACAGCCCCTGCGCAGACTTCCTGCCTCCAACTCCCCCTCCCCACTGGAGGAATGGTCACTTCCTCCTGAGGAGGGGGATGACGAACTGGTGAACAAAGGAGGCGGTTCCCTGTACTGCAAACGATCCCGGGATGCTACCGGCCATGGGGAGGGCGGTTTCCTGACACCAGAGAAGGCCAATTTCTGTGAGGCCTCCAAGTATCTTGAATATATATGCGTATATTTAGGTATTTGTGCTTCTTGAATTTTTACATTTCAGGCTGTATGGAACTTTGTGCCGCAATAACACAAATTCCTCAATGTGACACTTTTCTGCTGCTGCCAGTCTCTTAGAATGCCTTTAAAGCCTTCTTGTGGCCTAGTAGGCTAGGCTTAGGCATGGAATTGACAACAGGATGAACTATGATTGTTTATTAAATGGATATGATGCATATTAAGGGATTTTGATATTTACCCTGGGTTCTTAAGTGTGCTTGATAACAGTTCTCCAAAACTCTGATCCCAAAGCTCTTCCACTTTTACTTCCAGCTGCTTGAGCAGTTTAGCTGGGTTTTTTTTGTTGTTGTTTTTTTGTTTAACATTGTGCGAGTTTCTTCGAGTGAAGCCTTTACACCAGGCTGCCTCTTCGCCTGATCCAGCCACAGGCTCCCTTCTTCTGATCTTCACCATCAAAGCAATGTTCACACACTGGGGACGAATAGTTTAATATTCAGGCCTCAGCTATTCACTTTCACCTCTGCTTCCTCTGGTCTTTGCCTCACCCCTCCTTGATCAAACTGCCTCCCCCCCAATCTCTACGGACAGTTATTTCTCTTAGCGGATCTTTCTTCCCTGACTAGATCCTCCAGCCCATTACCCTCTGTTGTTTCCCAGACCAAACACTGGCCCTTATTTCAGCTCTGGAGATGGGAGAGCACCTTCCTAAGGGCAGCAGCCTAGATTAGTGGGCACGGAGCAGGCTGCATGGCAACACAGCTCTACCGCTCTCTCCTACCCATGCACCAGCTGCCTGACGGAGCCGGCTCATTCTGCCTAATGGTAGAGCCGGTTCTGATAATGTCCAATGCTTGTTGGAAGCTATTCACTTTAGCTTTCTGAGTGTGGGATGTATTATTACTAGAGCAGTCAAGTACAACATTTTCCTGTTCCCTATTATGGATACACGGGGAAATGTGGCTCCAGAAAGGGAGGACTTTCTGTCATACCTTCTCTGGAGCTTCCTCCCCCTGTGTGTGACCAGGCAGAAGGGCATGACCCTAGCTGACCAGATAAAAGGGCTGGCCACGCAACCATCTCTCTCTTACTCTTGGACTCTTGCTCCCCTGGCTCTCAGCCAGCGCATGGCTCAACCTTCGCGTAGGATGGAGCCCACAAGCAGAAAGTCTGAGATTTCTTTTCACTGTAGCTCAGACTTCTTTTCACTGTAAGCACAAGATAAAGCCTGCCTTCAGATTACTGCTGTGAACTGAATGTGAGTAAAACTCTATTCTTACATTTAAAGAAGACTGCACTGTGTTATTATTACTGTATTTTAAGAGGGAAAAAAAGGGGAAACTTACCAGGAACAATCCAGACTGGACAAGCCAAACTGGATTGCTTAATTAAAGGATTCATCAACTTGCTTCCAATAAGTTGCAAAAGGATTGTGCCCTGCTGTTTACTCACTAGCGCGAGTGAGGAGGGATAATATCAAAACAATAGATCCTCTCCTACCTTCCTTAACATTCCCGCACTAAGAAGGATTTGCATGGGGTTAAAACAGAGAAGGGAGCCTCCCAATTCCTAAACTGGCTCATTGGTATGTTTCCCCCCCCCCCCCTGTGCTGACCTTAAACTAATATTCTTCGGTTGCAGCTCTCACTTCCGGGCTCCCTCTTCACTTCTCCTTTGGACCTTTTAGATAAAGGCCAGCCTTGGGTCTACCTCTGCTGAGATCAAATAGCAGGCACGACTCTTTGTATCTCCAACTTAGCTTTTGCTAGAACTAGGAACGCTTTGCTATCCAATAATAATGCATTTCCAGTAATAAACCTAAGCTCTCTTATTTTTCCCAACCAAGTGCCCCTCTGTGTGATTGCAAGCAGCTGAGCCAGCTATCTCCCAGAAAAGGGATTCAATATGCAGTCAGCTTCAAGCTGCATGTTAATTTAGCAAGTAAAACAGCAGCCCTCACAGGGATGTACAGCGACAGAAGAAGATGTGATCCGTCCTGATTCTGGCTTCCAGCAATGACACACAGGGAGAGGAGGCAGCAAACAACTTCAGGGATTTTGGGATTTACACTTTTTGAAATATGGCATCTCTACCATACAAAAGGTGAAAAAAACATGGAGAGGTCACCGCATGTGAGGCTCTAGGCCCAAGTGTTTGCCTGTTAAAGCACCATGTGCCTCAACAAGGACACAGGGCCTCAAAAGTATGGTTAGACCCAGGGAATATAAAAGGGCTCAGACTGTGTACACACTGCTGTTAGCTCCCATGTGTTCCCGCTGCTGGTTTGGGAACACAAAATGGCCCCACACACCATACATTTGAAGCACTGCAATGCCACTTCAGATAGTCTTATCCCAAATAATTATGGGAGCTGTAGTTTGTCCTGGGTGCTGAGAGAGATGTTAGGAGGCCCCCTATTCCCCGCACAGAGCTACAGTTCCCAGAGTTCCCTGGGAAGAAGGGCTGACTGTTAAAACAAATCTGGGAATTTTAGCATTATAAGGAAAATAGAAGTCTCCTAACAACTTTCAGCACCCAAAACAAACTACAGCTCCCAGAATTTGGGGGAAGCCATGACCGTTCACAGTGGCATTCAAATGTATGGTGTAGATGTGGGTGATGTTAGCCACAATCCATATCTATTCCCTGTCCTGAATTGAGCCTGTCGTTTCTTATGAAACGCTGAGTTTTGATGTGTTCATCCCTGAAGCAGCTTCGATCCAAACTGAGAAAAGGATGGCCTAACTGCATTTTAAATCAGTCAGCCTTGGTTGAGACAGCTCTCCTCAAAACAAGTCACCCATTAGCTGATCTCTCTGCGGGGTTTTGCCTCAGAACAGCTTCGTTTTGTACTAGAGTCCAGATGGATCCACAATGAGTGATCTGACCTGTCTGTATCTTCTCCCTCTGCCCCAGATCGCTTGCTGGACCTACATCTTTCCAACCCGTTCAGGGCTCCACCTGATCTGGGGAAAATTTCTATGCTGTCACACCTCTCTCTCTTCCAGAATGAAGTTTCAGCAATATAAACCAGACTTTGGGGGAAGATCAGGGGTGTAGGGAGCCGCTTTGCTGCCTGGGGCGGCAAACGTGGGGGCACCCCCCTGGGGGCGGGGCGCCGCTCCCTAGCACGCTATTGTGCTGCTGTTCGCACTGTGCTGCTGTTCGTGCGCTGCAGCCTTAAAAGTTGCCGCGCCCCACGCCGCTGCCCTGAGTGTCACCCCCCCCCCCAGGGCGGCACCCGAGTCGGATTGCCCCCTACGCCCCCCCTTGCTCCACCCCTGTGGGAAGATGCACATTGACTTTTACAGCTGGGGAGCACTGAGGATGAGAGAGAAGCTTCAAAGCTGTCTGATGAACCAACAACAGAGAGTCCTTAAGTACACACACACAAAGCCACTGCTACTTGAGTCTAGCTGCTCTTGAGAATAAATCCCCATATTGCTAGGGAGCTTAAAACGCCCTCCCGTGCTGCCACAGGCCCCTGCAAATCAGCCAGCCAGCCAGCCAGCCAACTCTGGAGTCTTTGTTGCTTGTTACAGCACCTTGGGGGAAAGACCTATTTGCAAAAGAAGAATAATGGTTCCTGCACAATGTCTTTGTCCTATAGCCCTTTCTGCCACAGGTTCTATCCCTAGCTGGCAATTCCAGCTGTGCTTTGCATCAACACTTGCCCAACCCTTTCATCGGTAAATAAATGTGTTTCCAAGCAGAGCTTCCCGAGAGTCCGTCGTTCTTCTAGCGCTGTCTGCAATTTAGGGTACCGTAGCTTTGTGCCATCCAAACCCCTGGTGGGCAATTGTTGTTTTTTTATAATCTATGCTCCATATGAATCATTTAACGCGTTTGCATAAAATTCACACTGCTGGAAATGTTTCCTGGCACAGTTTTGGGCAAGCCCAACCCCCACCCCCACCCCGGCCAGCCGCAAGGTCCTGTGTTTTGGTTAATCTTTTCTGGCTCCCCCCATGGCTGCCTGTCTAGAATGGACTTCTCCAGAATGCCGCTATATTCAGCATTCATCTCGATTTGCTTGCACAAAGCTTATGCAGTGAAGCACATCCGAAGCTGCCTCTCACTGAGCCAGGCCAGTTGGTCCATCAAGCTCAGGATTGTCTGCACCCAACCAGCAGAGATTCAGACAGGGATCTCTTCCAGTCCTAATGGGAGGTGCTGGGGATTGAACCTGGGAACCTGGGACACGTGAAGCAGGTTCTCTACCACTGAGCCACTACCGATTTCTAGACTTCATTGAGCATTTGTTCCTTTTTGTTTACAGGGAGGTTACATGGCAATGAGCATTCCACCCTTGTTTGCTTGCGGGTTTTCTTTACACCTTTCCCACTTAATCCTTTGTTCATCCCATTTGCATTTCCACAGTGCAAAAATTACTTTTTTTAAAAGTAGGTTTGTTGCAATAGGGCACCAGAGAGCTTTAAGCCACTCTTAACTGTTTTGGGAGGGCTCGTGCTTCATTTCTTATTTTATTCATTCATTAAATTTATATACTGCCCTTCATCCAAAGGTCTCAGGGCAGTTCACAGACTTCAGGTGTTTCTATCCAGAGAAGCGCGTATAAAAGGACAACTTACAGTTATCCATAATCTATCGCTCTTTGTGTATTGGCTGCCCAAGAACGTTGTGGTATTTGCCGAGTGAAGGAAGCCCAAGCCTGCAACTCTGAGCTCCTTGGAGGAAAGGTGAACTGTGTATGAACGTCCCAGGACATTCTATACAGGATCTCAAAGTAGCTGTCTTATTACAAAGGAATTTCAGAAATAGACTGGAAAGAGAAGTTGCCGAATTGCAACTCATTACCAAACTTAAAACCATGGAGAGACCTGGCCTGAACAGAGACATTGGATTCTTATCTCATTATACATGACAAAGCTATTTTTAGCCATCTCACCCCTTGCTTTTTCCTGTAAGACCAATTGCAGTCGTTAACAGTCGTCAACAGGTTTTCCACACCTATCAGCCGATCACCCATTCCTACCACCCTTCTGAGTAATACCCCTCCCCACTCTCTCACTATATATAAGGGTCTGGTGACTTCTGTTTCAGTGTATCTGAAGAAGTGTGCATGCACACGAAAGCTCATACCAAGAACAAACTTAGTTGGTCTCTAAGGTGCTACTGGAAGGATTGATTTTTTTATTTTTTATTTTGTTATGAAAAATAAAGAAATAAATGAATTGGGAGGAATCTAGGTGTTACAGACTCTGTTGTTCCTCAGACTCCTTGTGCAGAAAGGCTAGTTGTTCTCAGTACAATTTCCACACACAAGTTGTTCTCAACACAAGTATAATAATACTTCCTCTTTATTATTTATAGAAAGCTTTATATTACCTGCTGATTCTCATCACTTTCCCTATAACCTGCCAGGAAAGCTGACCTACAGGAAATAAAAATATGGGATCCGCAGAGCTGGTTTATTGAATCTTGGTTTTTGGCCCAGGAACTCGGGAACTGCTGATCATGTCTTCTTCCACTGCCAGGTGTTTTCAAGAAGCCAAAGTAGACTCCTAGTGTATTCTCCAAAATGATTGGCATTGTATTTTCACAACTGTAGCCAACCGTGGGCTGCTTTGAGGGCGGGCCTAGGATTACCCAGCCATAACTTGAAGTTTAAGTCTTCTCACAGGTCATTTCCATCTGGTTTCCCACCAAGAAATGCTAGTGTTGACTTCTATAAATCTGCATATGTTTGTACTGATACGCGTACAGTATAAAAGAATGAAACAGAACCGAAATCGTTACAACCTTGCAAAAGTATTTGACTACTTCTGCAACTGTATTTATTTAACGTCTCCAGAAATAAATGAAAGAGCACCTTTTGTTCTAAAATATAAACACAAGCGTAAAATGTTATGTAAATATATTTCAAATTGGTAGAAGAAGAAGAAGAAGAAGAAGAGTTTGGATTTGATATCCCGCTTTTCACTACCCAAAGGAGTCTCAAAGCGGCTAACATTCTCCTTTCCCTTCCTCCCCCACAACAAACACTCTGTGAGGTGAGTGGGGCTGAGGGACTTCAGAGAAGTGTGACTAGCCCAAGGTCACCCAGCAGCTGCATGTGGAGGAGTGGAGACGCGAACCCGGTTCACCAGATAACGAGTCTACCGCTCTTAACCACTACACCACACTGGCTCTCACACTGGTACACTTGTTTTATCCTTTTTACAATCATGGTATTTCTCTTTTCCGTTCTCTCCGTTGGCTTCCACTTTTCTGCTTGAAGGTCTTCTAGAGCAGCTTTCGCCAACCAGGGTGCCCTCTTGATGTTTTGCACTACAACTCCCATCAGACGCAGTCAGCATGGGAGCTGTAGTCCAAAACATCAGGAGGGGGGCACCAGGTTGGAGAAGGCTGCTCGAGTGGACTAACCAGCCTTCCTAGTCGGTTGCAGTGAAAACAACAAAGAATCTTGATGCAGCTTAAAAACTTAACAAATTTGTTGCAAAAGAATAAGGTACTAAATAAGCCTCGTGTATTTTTATGGGTACAGTATGAATAGTTCTTACAGCTTTACAAGGAATGAGTCTGTGGCTTATAGAATATGCAGTAATAACCAATCTGATGTGGCTTTACACTTTGCCTGTGTATGCACCAACCCTAATGTAGCAGGGCAAGGCAGAATTAATCTGTAATGAGCTTTCATTTTTGGACTGAAACCAATTTCTCAAGAAGGGGCAAAAGGGGGGGGGGGAATGCAGTAGATATAGATTGTGTGTGGACTATGTAGGGGGAAAACCTTGGTCCTCCATCTCCATTGATTCTAGAATTAAAATGTGGGTATGCAAGTAGATAAATAGGGACCGCTCCAGCGGGAAGGTAAACGGCGTTTCCGTGCGCTGCTCTGGTTCGCCAGAAGCGGCTTTGTCATGCTGGCCACATGACCTGGAAGCTGTCTGCGGACAAATGCTGGCTCCCTCGGCCTATAGAGCGAGATGAGCGCCGCAACCCCAGAGTCGGACACGACTGAACCTGATGGTCAGGGGTCCCTTTACCTTTACCTTATGCGAGCTGTATATAGCATCACATGAATATATTCTAAAATATCACAACTGTGTTGGCTGAATATATCTTTCAAACTGGCTGCCCCACAGCAATGAAAAAAAAGACACAGCTGCCCAGGTGTAACACATGTGTTTCAATCTATAAAGTCTCCTTCAGTGGCATTTGGTTGGAAAAGTGCATCTCCTTGTTTTGTGAGCTCAGACGACAAATTCATACACACACAATTTTTAATAACATACATTTTTGGGAGGGAATTAATCATTCATTTTTTTCAGTAAAGAAAACTCTCTATGTGATATATATTATGCTGCTTCAGACTTTTGTAGTTCAGGAAAAAATAATCTGAGGCTCTTCTGCAGCTAGTACGGCACTGTTTTAAGTCCCTGTGGAAAATAAATCTCTCCAAGTTATAATTATGCAACTCATTTTTTTAATTAAAAAACCCCTCTTATTAAAAAGCAATGTTAAGCCAAGTGTTAAATTAGCAGTTTCACACTGAAGTTTCTTTCCCCCCAGTATGGCTACCTTAAAGGCAACGACAGATTATCCAGGGAGTTTTAAACCATCTCCCACAGGTTTCTGAATATAGCAAATCTTATGTCAGAGTCGTGTCCATTTATTCCTACACAAAAGAATAAAGGCACTCCAATCTGACACAGGGCAAGAGCTAGAGCATTCTCTGAAGCTCATTTTTGGAACATTGTACTGCACTTCTATATACTGTATGTATTTATGCAGATGACCACTTAAATATCAGAGAGATTTCACTGGGTTGATTACTGCATGCAACAGCAGCAGGGAGTTCCACTAGTCATCCACTCTTGAGTAATATGTGTAGTGGTTTTTTTATGCTTGGTCATTTATTCCACTCTTTCTCCAAATGACACCATCCCACCACCACCAAATATCTCAGCTGAAAAGTCAGGCACATGGAGTTCGACTGGCTGCTCACACCTCATTGTGCCATTTCCTTTGTTTTACAGGCCAATTGCTCATTACTGAGTGATTAGTGAGGTTTGTAGAAGGGGTGGAAATTTGACTGACACACTAAACGGAACGGCAGTAAAAATAACACATTGTCATGGGAGAGATTCCTTGCTACAATTGAACAAAACTATTTGTGTTGTAAAACCTGCCACCCTTAGGTTTTAATGTTGTTTCTGGGATTACTTCACCAAACCATCAGGAGTGCTGGTTTCCTTCAGCCCATCCCCTCCAACCATAGCTGTCAAATTTCCCCCCTTTTTAAGGGAAATTCCCTTATTCTGAATAGGATTCTTCGCAAGAAAAGGGAAAAATTGACAGCTGTGCCTGCAACCACTAAGCAATATTTCCTTCCTAGAAGAAGCCTTCATATATCTGTCTCCCGGCCCCTTCATGACACAGAAATCAGATCCCACATTTCTCCCAGTGAACAAGAGTTCAGAGATCATGGTTGCATGCACACCTACATTTAAAGCATATTCCCCCTCAAAGAAGATTCCTGGGAACTATAGGTTGCTAAGGGTGCTGGGAACTGTAGGAGTAAACTACAGTTCCCATGATTTTTGGCTGGTGGGGATGTGCTTTAAATATATGGCAAAGATGCAGCCGGTGGCCATTATTACCGTATTTTCCGGCGTATAAGACAACTGGGCGTATAAGACGACCCTCAACTTTTCCAGTTAAAATATAGAGTTTGAGATATACTCGACTGCAGATTCTCCACCCGGCGTATAAGACAACCCCCGACTTTTGAGAAGATTTTCCTGGATTAAAAAGTAGTCTTATACGCCAGACAGTACTCTTTCTATCATACCATTCACCACTTCCGGACAAGCCAAGAGTCCCTGTTTCCATCTGATTTTGCCTTCCATTTAAGAAAGGTATTGGGTTCTTCTTAATCCCTGATCTCTTGTGGTGCAGCTGGCTTCTTGCAGCCAAATGTCTCCACCTGAAGGCTAAATCTGCACATTGCAACCAGGTATTAACTTTTGATCATTGTCAGGACCCTCACCAAAGGAGAGAGGGATTCTGGAGGTCTCCTTCAAGGCACAAACTCACCAGACATGAGCAGGGGGCGACTGCAAAGAAGCGAGCAATCAGGTCCAGCTAATAAAAAGCAAACCTGCATCATAGCCAGGCTTCCCCATCACACAGAAAACCAATCTCTCACATTTCAAGCATCTTCCATGCACAATGGGAATACAGGCTGAATTTGAAGAGGTGAGTGACCTTCTTTATCTAAGTAGCAACCTTTCCCACTTCCCACTTTTTATTTCTGCCTTCCTGAGCAGTGGAAGATTGCTAATGGCCCTTCTCCCTCAGCAGTCATGGAATCATAGAATCATTGATTTAGAAGGGACCCTAGGGATCATCTAGTCCCACCCCCTGCAATGCAGGAACATGCAGCTGTCCTGTACGGGGATCGAACCTGCAACATTGGTTTTTATCAGCACCAGCTGAGCTATCCAGGTGGTTCAGTTTTATAGAGCCCTACCTGTTGAGCTGTGCCATTTCCCTTGCAGTTTACCCAGACCCACATGGCAATACCCAGATTGGAGGGTCCTCCTTCCCCACATCACCCGCCTGCTCTGATTCTACAGTGTTTCAAATGGGGACTATTTTCTCTTTTAAAAAATTTGTCACCATGGGTTAGCCTTGCTCCTCTCACCGGTGAGTTTGAGATTTCTCTTTTAAGATTGTCTCGCTATTTAGACTCTAGAGTGTAGGCTGTTTGTTTATTTTTATGCTACCAAACTGTTTTCTCCTTCATCCCACATCTTAATCAAGTGTCTTAATTTGGAAATGAGGGTTTAACTGTATGCTGTTGCATGCAGCTCCATCCTCCGCGTGTCAGCCTTTTAGATATTTGAAGATGACTATCATACCTCCTCTCTGTCTCTTCATGTTTTCTTGAAAATGAAATAAATACAAATGCAATGGTTCTTATTCCCAGGTAAGTGTGGATACTGCAAAGCAGCTGTCTGGAAGTTTTGGATACTGTAAAGCAGCCTTTCAGAAGTTTTGGAGTATAACACTGGAGGGGGTCGGGGGTCACAGCGTTAACATCCCGATAGATCTTGCTTCCCCATTAGGTTTCCAGAGGAACTCCAAGTGCACCACAGACTAAGTTGTGCCTCTGTGTATCCAGCTTCCAGCATCAGCCCAACACACACTCTTACAGCCCTCCACCCAGCCTATTGTTCTTCCTCCTTGGATAACAGGGGACCCAGCCAGGTGGGGTAGCAAAAGACCCACTCCTTTGTCTCTAGGGCAACCTATTTGAATTTGTAAATCGCAGTACAGTCGTACCTTGGACATTGAGCGGAATCCGTTCTGGAAGTCCGTTCGGCTTCCAAAGTGTGGCTTCTGATTGGCTGCAGGAAGCTCCTGCAGCCAATCGGAAGCCGCAGAAGCTGTGCCAGATGTTCGAAAATAGTTCGAAAACCGGAACACTCACTTCCGGGTTTTGATCGGGGAGCCGATTTGTTTGGGAGCCAAGGCGTTTGAGATCTAAGGTACGACTGTACTTAGCTGGCCACCTTAAGAAAGGAAGTGGTTTGGCTGGTTTGCTCTCATAGACTCTTGCTCACATGCACCAGATCACAGGTTTGGAAGGGATCTGGGTTATCGTGCAGATTGACCCTCCCAAACCCATAACAATACTTTTGATGACCCAAGGATCTTCCCCCTGTGTGCACAGACTTCCCTTCCATGCTGCATTCTTTGATCAAGGCTGGCTCCAGATTTCGGAGGACCCTTCGCATGCTGCCTCTCCTATAGTGGTTCCATAAGGGGAACCCAGTAATTCCCCTCACCCAGCCTGTATTAAGAGCATGTCAAAAATGTATGTGCAGATAAAGCAGAGTTGGGATGGACCCAAAGGAGCATCTAGTCCAAAGGAGCAAAGCAAGAATCACAACTGCTACGCATGTATAAAAGCAAGGCGAGGAAATGCCTCCTTATAAACCTGTAATCTATGAAGAAGGTGGAACTCACATCGGTGTCTTCCCCAACATTGCTCTTGGCCAAATAATCTTGCATCAACTTTCCTTCTGTGTGTTTTCCTGGGATGGTGGACGTTTTCTCTACCTTCGCCTGGGTGCTGCTGTGGCAGGGGCTGCCACTGGCAGTCACTCCCTCCTTGTCTTCCACCCTGGTTCAGATGAGTGCTTGCCTGCCATCCCCCATTGCCTTCAGAGCACCTTCAGAGGAAAGATATTCTTCAAAACTGCAGGATGGGTGGAAGGGGTTAAGTTACCCCCGTGTCCGATCTTATGCCACTAATTATCAGCTCCCCTGAAAAAAAGATGGCACACTTTGCTATTTGAAAAAAGTTGCACTTTAAAAGCAAAGATTTGCATTTAACACCTGCTTTGGCCCTAAGAATGCTGAGTGGATGTGAAATAACGGTGCCAACGTTGGCTTCCAGGTAGGGTCCTGTGGCTGCTTTGAACAGTTACCCTGGCAAGCAGAAATTCAGCTGGTGAAGCTTTTGCTGTCATTGACTCTGCATGCTGGGAGGAAAAAGAACTTTCATATGCTGAATTTCTGCTTGTCATTCTGTTCTTAAATGTTTCATGCAGTTGAGGGCCAGTATTGGAGTATTGGCCGGAGTCTTTGGGTACTTCGAGACACCCTGTCTGTTGCACATTCATCCCAATTTGCTTGTGGGGAGGTTAGATGACACTGGCTATCCTGTTTCTCCTAAAATAAGACATAGCCATAAAATAAGCCATAGCAGGATTTCTATGCATTTGCGAAATATAAGCCGTTCCCCAAAAATAAGCCATACCCCGAAAATAAGCCATAGTGACATGGTACCTCCCATTAAAACAGCCTGGAGAGGCGTGGCTATGCAGCGTACCGATGCGACACGGTTAAAATAAGACATCCCCTGAAAATAAGCCATACTGTGTTTTTTTGAGCAAAAAAATATATAAAACGGTGTCTTATTTTAGGAGAAACACGGTATTTAGTGAGCACTCATCCTGATCTGTTTCTGGAGAGGTTAGATGCTGCTGCATCAAAGCAAGTGTGACCCCACACATTCCAGTGCATTTTCCTATCACTTTCCTTTTCACAGAAAGCCTGAATTTGGAGAGAGAAGCCTGTTTCCCAACCAAATACAATTGCACAACCTGGATTTACTCGTAGGTGACTTCAGTCGCACTCCCAAATAGCAACAGTCTGGAAGCACCCTTTGTTGGATTAAGACTGGGGAAACAAAGTCCACTTCCATGTGAGCTTTTCATTCTGTGTCTTTACTTAACAATTCATTAAAATCCACAGCCCAGCATGCAAGAGGGCCCTAATAAATACAAACAGAACTGTACAGCAGTGAGTGCCCAATCTCTGTCACAGCAAGAACTTCTCATATTCCGCAGCTTCGCTTTATAGCCTGCCGCGTTGCACAAGTAAATTTTGTAATAGGTTCCTTGTCTTACCGTGGCTATGTCCTTATTTGTGTATTACGCAGAGTTATCTTTACTTCAAAGTGGTCCCTGAAAATATTTTTCACTTTCAGGAATGGAAGTTTCCTGAGAAGCTGCAGGTGGCACGATGTACCGGTCTAACGGCATTGCTCCACCCTCCGGGTTTTATACATTTTCTCATTTTTGACATCTTTCCAAAGGAAAACCCCTATCTTGAAATTATGTAAGAGCTTTTATGGTGGTGCTCAACACGGGCCTTTCCCCTTTCATGCTTTTAGCTACTTTTTAAATAAATAAAAAAAATCAAGATCATAGCTGTCAAGTTTCGGATTTGAAAATAAGGGATCAGCAGCCTCACCTATCCCGGGGACAGTCACATGGCAGTGGTGGGCGGAGCCAGAAGCAAAAGTGGGCGGCACTGATGTGAACGCGCGCAGTAGGCTTACTGTATTTTGGAAACGCTGCCCGTGGGCTACGACGCCTGTAAGCGTGGGAAATGGCTCCCGCTTGCTTTGAGGCTGCAAGGAGGTGAGGTCTTCCCAGTCCCTGGCCAGCAGGGGGAGGGAGAGGACCTGCTTCCTTTGAAAATACGGGAAATTAAAGGGATATAAAAAATAAGGGATAGCAGCGGGAAACTGCTTGAAATAAGGGAGATTCCCGGGGGAAACGGGATACTTGACAGCACTGATCAAGATCTCTGTGGCATCATCGCACAATGCACCTGCCTTTTGGGTTTGTAGTGCATCCTTGCCTGGGCTGGGTGTGTGCAGATTTGAGGTGAGCTTGTGTGGAAGAGTGGTCCTTGCGGCTGGAGGTTTGCCTCGACCACTGTTGTGACATGTTGTATATTTCAGCTCAGTTCAATAAGTTTACTGCGCTAGCCGCAGGCCATGATAAAACCAACACAGTCAACAAAAACATAGAACAAACCCTCTGTTTAAACTAACAGAACCATGCAATGCAAGCGAGACTATAGATGGGGAGCCCCAGTGACTACAGTATATACAGTGTATTTCAAATTATACCTACGAATCTCCCTTACAATTTACTACTATTTTGTCCAATTCTTTCTTGCCACCAGCATGAAATAGGCCACTTTACGAGTCACTGAGGCGTTTGAGTCACTCAGCAGCTACAGAACCCTCTCTGCCAAGGAGAGATTGCTTTCTCTAACAAACCGGGGATTTAGAAGGTGTCTCCTAGGTTCTTTGTGTAATGGGCAATGTAACAAATAATGAAGGATGTCTTCTATTTGCAGTTGCCTGCATGTACAGAGTCTATCTTGTTATAACGCCCATCCAGCACAGCTGAGGGCATTGCTTGGAAATGCACCTCAATAAAGGAAAATCTTAATGGAAAAGGCAAGAGTTTAGACAAATAACTGGCTCTAAAATGCTCTGTTTTTAAGAGTGGAAACCACAGAGAACTTTTGGAAGATTTAACCACTTGTCCCTTCTAGATTCTGCCCAGTAGAGTACGTCTGCAAAATCTCAATAATAATAATACAGGCAACGTTGAATGTTTGATTTCCACCAATAACTGTTCCCTGGTTCCATATAGCACATGGCAGGAAATCGCTTGAAGGGTAAGGAAGTAATCGTTCCGGGTAGTTGAATCGAGAGCAGTCTACTCTTGCCTTGACTGTTGTCCCATCTGGCTTCCCTACGTAGAAGTGCAGCTGATGTTTCATTGGGTAAGGAGAATAATCTAAGAAATTTATTTTGAACCGTTTCTAACCCTCGCCTCAAATTTCAGCTTCACACAATATTTGTGGGATCACATTTACTACCATTTTACTGCCCTTTGGATTTTGCTGCCTCAATATGCCACTTCCAATACAAGGATTCACAAAAAAGGACTCCAAGATACCTGAAGCAGGGTTGCCATATTTCAAATGTTGTTGAGCTGCTTTTTTTTTTTTTTTTAGTTTTGCCCAAAGTTGTTGAGATTTTTTAAAAATAGTTTTTGAGCAATTTCTTATTAAATTAGTCAAAATATACACTACTGACATGGCCTGTCATACGTCTGGATTTTCCTGGACATTTCAGCGATGTCCGCCCAGACAGAGTTTACCAGCTATGTCTGGAAAAGTCTAGAAATATGGCAACCCTATCTGAAGGAGCAAGTAGGCTCTAATTCATGTTGACCCAAACTCCATTTATATCTAGGGCTGTGTTTTCCAAAGACCATCAGATTAGTCTTGGAATAGTTTATGGAGAGGCTTTCCTGTTTATAATCTATATATATATAAATGTTCCCATTGTGTGTACGCCAGAAACCTATGTTCTCTGTAACCGCTGCACCAAACAGCATCATATTATGACAAAGCTTAACTTGACCATCAAGGAAGGATCTGGCATAATAAAAATTAAAAAAACCACACCTGTCATACCTAAAATAAAGGATAAAGGGGGGGGGAGTGGCGTGCCTATTATACCTCACCAGCAAAAGGAATGAAGACTCCAACAGCATCCAATAGAAAGGCGGATTGCCTGCTGATGTCATCAGGGCCCGCAGTAGGCCTCCATAAGGTGCCCAGTGCCCTCACTTAAAATGGCCGCTGCACACTCAGGCATTTTAAAATTTCCCAAGTGCCCTCACCTAAAATGGCCGCCGCAGCTTCGCATGTTCAACACACACAGTCCCAAGTGATCAATACCACTGACCAATGTGTTCTTTTATGTAAAATGCATCTCTGGGTTATTTGTGGGGCATAGGAATTTGTTCATTCACATGGTCTGAGGGACAGTGGACCGGCCCACGGCTGAAAAAGGTTGCTGACCCCTGCTCTAGGGACAGGGAAGAACGAAAACAGGAGCTTCCAGAATACTTTCGGGGTCAGAATTTAAAAAAGCAAAAAACCCCACAGCAACGCGTGGCTGGGCCAGCTAGTATGAACTAAAAACCATCAATAGATTTGTAAGTCCCGAGTGGGAGACCGAAAGGAGAACTATGCCATCAGCATACATCTATTTGCCAGGGAACTTGGACTAGGTGAAGAACTACATCATTAATATAAAGATTAAAAACATAGGGGCTAAAATACAGCTCTGTTTCACTCCTTCGGTCAATTTAAAGGCCTCAGGCAAGCCACCATTAAGACCAACTCTGACTCTCATTTCTCGAATGAGTAGGAGAAGCCTGTGGTCGATGTTAGCATTGAGAAGTTTCTCCCACCACCTGCTGTGATTAATGGACTCAAAAGCAGCAGAGAGATCAATAAAGGCCGCAAAACGATTGTTTTTACTGTTTTGGTGTATTTTCTAATGATGTGATTCAACATAAAACACTGGTTGTTGTTACTGAATCCCTCTCCGAAGCCCGCTTGTCCTTCACACAATATATAATTTGTGTGGAGCCTATCTAATAACTTATTAAAATAGATATTGAGCATAAAGCTTGGTAAGGAATATCTAAATAAAAGGCCAACAGGGCTATACGTTTTGAGGAATGGCTCTGTGTGCTATTTTTATAGAAAAAAGAGGTGCTGGAACCCAACATGAACGCCTCCCTCATTCTCTCAGAATGGCAATGGCACCACCTGAGAGGTGCTGGAATTGAGTTCCAGCTGGAAAAAAAGCCCTGGTTCTAGTCATAATGGTCAAGCTTGACTGAAGGCACACCCCGAAATGGTGTGTGCATGTGTGAAGGGTAATAAAGACAGACGTTGCCTCCTCTTATTTCTTCCCGCCAAACATCCACACCTAGAGACTACAGTATTACGGATGGGCATTAACCTTCTAATAGCAAAAAACTTTCCTAGGCCTTTGGAGAAGAGGGAGAGTGTTCCCTCTTTGAAAGGATGCACTCTGAGACGTGAGCAGAGCCAGGGCCGGCCCTACCATTAGACGCTGGGGGTACATGGAGTCAGTGGCCGGAAAGTGTTGGAGGATGGAGCTGTGGGGGCAGCTTGCCCAGCCTTGCCCTACGGTACCTGAGCTAGCTTGTTGCCCTCAGGGGCAATGGAGGGCGTTGTTTTACAAAGGCCACATTCCCAAGATAAGTGTAAAACACTGACGCCATCTTGCACCGTCATGGTTTGCCCCCAAAGAATTATGGGAACTGTAGTTTGTTAGGGTGCTGAGAGTGCCTAGGAGACCTCTACTGCCCTCCCAGAGCTACAGTTCCCCGAGTTCCCAATGAATGTGGGAATGCGACCAAAGCAAGATTCAGTTGCCCGGCTAGTCAGCCTCAGGGGAGGGGGGTGGTGGGAATGGCTCATCATGCCTCAGGTTGAAAAACGTCTTGAGCCAGCCCTGGTGGAGCAGAAACTGGTGCAAATAAGCACCTGCATTTGCTGTTTCCCACCCCTGAACTTGAGCCTTTGTCTAAAATTATTTCCCTTTTTCTGTTGGGGTTGAAAGAGCATTGCCCACTCCTGGAAGTAGGGCTCATGGCCATTTAGTATCTATGCCCCACCTTTTCTCTAGGGCAGCAGAAATGGCTCCCTCTTTTTTAGCTTCCCAACAACCTTGTGAGGTAGGCTAGGTTGAGAGGAAGTGACTGACTTTAACAGCTGAGTAGAGACACTAACCTGTATCTCACTAGACCTCATCTGGTACTCTTGATCACTGTGCCCACAGTGGCTCTTTGAACTCCATGACAAGCAGAAGTCCAAGAAGTAAAATCTGGACTCTCTCTCTCTCTCTCTCTCTCTCTCTCTCTCTCTCTCTCTCTCTCTCTCTCTCTCTCTCTCGGCAGCATCCAGAGACAGTGAGAAATTTACCAGCTGAATTTCTGTTTGCCATAAATTTGTTAAATGCCCAAGAGCCCTGCCAGGAAGCAGCAGTTGGGACTGTCATTCTTCTCTGTTCACCCAACAGTTCCATTTTCTTCCTTCAGCTCTCCCTCTTTAATGCCCCTTCTTTTGCAAAGGTTTTCTCAGTCTGCCCACCTTACCTGATGTGCAAATAATTTCTTGAGCTATTATGATATACATCTATAAAAGCATTGCTTTGGGTCCAGCAAATTATGTGGGAGCTATGCAGGCCTTGGTTAGGTAATTCCCTTGTATGGGAGATTACAGAATTACAGAGAGGGCAACGTAAGAATAGAAGCCAAAGTATAACCATTTTTAAAACTTGGGCTTGTTTACAGCTGAATCCAGGTGCAATTCTAAAAGGGCAAGACGACCTTGAATCCTGCACTTCCAGTCAACACCCAGATCTTCAAGGTCTCATTTTCGCCGGCAGCTGAATGAGATAAGGAGTTCTGAGGCTGCAGGACCACCTCAGACTAAACGCGGGGAATCACATTTTGTTCATGCTCTTCTGAATTTAAAGTAAACAAAGCCTCCCTTTAACAAGAAAACAGGCTTGATAAAGAGAGGGCTGTTTCTCACTCATGCGAGATAGTTTGTTCTTTAAATAAAAAAAACAAGTGTTTTGGGTAGTTCTCATGGAACATTCCAAAATTGCCTTCTCGCGTGCAGCAGTCAACACATTATCCTATGTAAGCAGGCCAGGCTGCAGATGACATTTGTGGCCTGTACAAATCTGCTCTTTCCTGACAAATCTCCCTTCCCCTGACTGTCACATATTCACTTCCCTATATTTTTACCAGTTATATCATCATCATGTGGTCAAGGCAGCTGCTCCCAGTCACCCATCTAGCTGCATTCTGGATTAGTTGCAGTTTCCGGGTCACCTTCAAAGGTAGCCCCATGTAGAGCACATTGCAGTAGTCCAAACGATGTTGCGCCCATGAATAACTAGAGCATGCATGTCTCTGGCGAGACAGTCCATGGGCAGGTAGGGTCTCAGCCTGTATACCAGATGGAGCTGGTAGACAGCTGCCCTGGACACAGAACTGACCTGCGCCTCCATGGAAAGCTGCGAGTCCAAAATGACTCCCAGGCTGCGCACCTGGTCCTTCAGGGGCACAGTTACCCCATTCAGGACCAGGGAGTCCTCCACACCTGCCCGCCTCCTGACCCCTCCTGTGCAGGGTTTGCTCCAAAACAGAACCTCAGACCTCTGTCTAAGTCGCAGTGACGATGTCACACTGCCGTGATGATGTCACATTCAAGACTGACAACAAATAAAGAGATCCACAATCCCTTATTTCAAATTTGCTTTTTTATTGCTCGATGCCGATCGACAGCAGTGCTGCGCTAGCTGTTTGACAGGAGAGGAAGCTCTGAAAACATGGGGCAGGGTTGAGGTAGGCGTTGGTTCAACAGAGTTAACAAAAGAGGTAACAGAAAATGTGCTGGAAAATTATTTGCCTCACGAATAATCAGTCGATAAGGGGAAAGAAAATCCCCAAGATTTGGGTGGAAATACATAGGCCCTGAGCTGTCCCTGCCCCCTGCCCCATTGATCAGCTGGTCTCTCCCTTCTGTGCTCCCTCACTTTCCACAGGAGGGGCAGTCACTGGGGTAGTAATCCCAGTGGAAAGCGATGGCGTCAATGACCGAACCAGATCTGCCGGTGAAGTAACGCAGGACGGTGTTTGGGTACAGAGGAGCTGCGTTGAAGCTGATGCCTGTGTCCTTCCCAAAAGGGAAGTAGCGCCCCTTGTCGGTGACAAACACAAGTTGGCGGAGGTAGGTTTTGTATTTCCCAGTGGCTTGGATGATGGACTCGCCAGGGTGCAGGAAGATTTCCTCCAGGTCGCCAGAAGAGCCCCCCACGTAGTTGCTCCACTCCTTGCCGTAACGGACTTGGAGACTGGAATAAGGTAAAAGGCAGACATCTTAGGCCATCTTCTATCTTCCCTGATAGGCCAACAGCCCAGTGCAGAGTTAGCCACGCTTAAGTCCCTTAAAACAGAAGGTCTCAGTGGTTCCTAAGTCTGCTCGATTCCTGTACACCCCTTTCCATCCCAAAGGATCTAGTAGAAGTTCTCTACAGCCTTTCCATGTTATCATTTGTTTGGCACAATAAATTCACATTTGTTACTCATTTCCCTTGCACAATTCACATAATTGTTCAGCCGATTGCAAGGACACCCCCTATTCCCCCCCCCAAAAAAATATTCCTAATTTGTTGCTGAGAAATGTGGCCCTTGACCCAGGAAACACTTCTATTGCTGTTGCACCATATGAGATGACATTTTGGGCTGCCGACCATGGCAGCCCAAAATGTCATCTCGTATGGTACAACAGCAATAGAAGTGTTTCCTGGGTCAAGGGCCACATTTCTCAATGAACAATATAACTCCTCCTCTCCAACTATCAAGCTCTCCAAAACAGAACACGTTCTCCAGCTAGTTTTATGCAACAAGGCATCAAACGTGTGTCAGCAATAGAAGAATTTAGGTTGAAAGCTCTTTGGGGCAGGGTCCTGAATTTGGTGACACTGTAGAAAACAAACGAGGGATAGCAAGTTTGAGTAACCAATTTCAAACAAGAGCGACCCCAGTATTAGAATCTGGTTCAGAGTTCTGCACTGGGCTCTTGGACATCAAGTGTTCAGTATAAGGAAAGCAGGTTCTCCATTTTCATTTCACCGTGCAGCCTTTGATTGCTCTGAAATGGTTTTGCTGCTGGGATCAAATTGGCAAACAAGCATATTCAGACATGCGGCTTAAGTCACTTTCACAATTGAGGGTTAAGGTATGCAGATATTAAAATGGCTAGAAACACAGCAAGATTAACGGACTGGCAAAATTTAATGTTAGAATATCTGTATTTAGCAAAAACAACAAGTAAAGTTAGGAATCAAATGTCCCAGGAAGTATGGAAAGAATGGAGGATATTCAAAGATTACTTAAGGAATAATGGTATAAGTGGAATCCTAATGGCAGATGCAGACTGAACCTTTAAGGTAAACAAATAGAGATTTAAGGATGGAAAATTATGATTTGTAAACGAAATATATAACTGTACGCGATATAGGTATAATAGCTTAAAAATGCAATGAGGATAATTGGAGGTACAAGAATTTGTTTGTAAATAAGAAAAGAGAAGAATAGCAGTTTGTTTATGTTTATGTTTACTTTGTTGTGTTTGTGTTTGTCTTTATGTGTATTTGTATTTTTATGTGTACTTTTAAATAATAAAGAGAGATTATATTAAAAAAAAAAGAAACACAGCAAGATTGGTTCCCCCTACACACAAACACACAAACATATCTTCAGTGCTCTCTCCTATGAAAGGAACAGAGGGCACTTCCAGACTGCTGCTTTGCAGGCAACATTCAGTGGCATACTGGAAAACTGAAGTCAATTTTGTTTTACTTTTCAATTTCTTATTAGCCTTCTATCCTGCCCTTCCTCTCAAAAGATGCCACAGAACCATAGCATTGTAGAGTTGGAAGGGACCCCAAGGGTAATCTAGTCCAACCCCCCCCCACAATGCCCAGGAGCTCTTGCTCAACAAACCCGCTCCCCCCTCCCCCCCAAAAATCCTGGACTATTTGCAGTAAGGTAAAGTGATGGGGAAATGTACTGGAAAGTATATGATAAGAATTGCTTGATCATCTAATCTCCCTGCAAACCAATCAGAATGAATGCTCAGTAAACAACTGATGTCATCTAACCTTCCTGCAAATTTTATTGAGGGCAAATGCTCAATACACAGGATGTGTGGAAGTGAAAGGGCTTTCCAAAGACTGCTCTAAATTTCCCCGCAAGGGAAGGGTTCACCTTATTTTAAGGTCAATTCGTCCACCAATCATCACTTTTTCTCCAAACCCTACAAGCCGCCAAGCCACGGCCTGTTCCCAGATCCCCATCAGCCTCCAAACACTTACCCCACAATGTACCACCGGTTCACCCGGACCCTAATGGCGGTTATGGGCCCATCCAGCTGGTTCCCAGACTGGGAGAAGCGTTTCCCGCCACCTCCGCCATACTCGCCGGAAGAGGAAGAAGAACGTGGCTGAGCTGGAATAAGACCCAAAGCAACACAGAGCGGATGAGCTTCAGCACAGCAGCCTAGTCCTGCACCTTGACAGCACCACGGCCTGGGGGACAGTGACACCTCCCCCCCCCGGCCCCCGTTGGGATTTACCTGTGCTGATGGTGATGCCGCAACAGAGTAAAGCAAGGGCAGTGAACCAAAACATCCTAGAAAAGAGAGTGTTGCAGTTTTTAAAACAATCAACGTGTTGATTTCAGTACTTTTACATGTTTATTCTATCCTCCCTGCCCTCCCACGTTTCAAAGTGTCATACATATCCTGGTCCCGTTCCTCTAATTCTATCCTTCACAACAGCCCTGCGAGGTAGGGGAAGGTGGGAGTAGGTGAATTGGCCCAGGTCACCCACTGAATTTGAATATTGAGAAGGAATTTGAAGACAAGCCTCTCTAACCAAAGCCTAGCCACTCACTTTGGATATAGGAAGCTGCCTTGGTCCATTGGTCCATCTAGCACAGGTTATTAAAAGAAGGACTTGGGTCTCCAGCTATTTTTGGACAGTTCCCATCATCCCTGTCCTGCTAGCTAGGGATGATGGGAGTTGTAGTCCAAAAACAGCTAGAGACCTAAGTTTGGGGAAACTCTGATCTAGCTCATTACAGTACTGTCTATGCTGTCTGAATTGGCAGCAGCTTTCCAGAGTTTCAGGCAGAAGCCATTCCTACCCCTACCTGGAGATGCCAGGAACCGAACCCGCGACCTTCTCTGTGCAAAGCCGATGCTCTGAGTTGTGACCCTCCCTCCAGTTATGAAATAGCAGGTGTTCCAAAGACGTCTGAGACACACCTGCCAGAGCACTGCTTCATTACACTAAAAACCTGATACCCAAGCCAGCTTTACATCTATTTCTTTTTAAAAAGGAGTTCCTTTGGATCAAGACGGCCGACTCCACGAAGGCTCTCTGCTACATGGACTTTGACATGATTTGTGCAAAGTTGAGCTTCCACTGGAAATCAAACCAAAGCATAATTTGAACCAAATTCACCAAGCATAGCCCTATAAAAACGTAAAGAGGGAGTGCTTTTGAGCACGTGCAGAGTGACTTGCATTCGCCCTTGAATAACAGCAACAAGCTTGCAATGAGTGGTAACAGCTTCTGATTAAGAACCATGTTAACATCACTCAGTCCAGTCTGTGCATATGTTGACGTGGTTATGCCAGTGGTCTGCTCTCTGCTCTCTTTATTAATACCTCTTAATTTGCACTTTAAACCCATTATTCTGGAGCGCAGCCTCTGGAAAGTTGTCCTGGCTCCAATCCCATGCTGGCAACCTTATTTCTGTGAACTAATGGAGAGCCAGATGTTGGGAGACTCCAGCTCCCATTCTCTCTCATGCTAGATGGAGTTCTTAAGAGTTTGGAGTCAAGCAACATCTGGAGAGCCACAAACCAAACGGCTAGCCAGCCAGCTTAATCACAGAATCATAAGAGTTGGAATCATTCTAGTCCAACCCCCTGAAATGCAGAAATACGAAGCTGTCCCTTAGGGGGATCGAACCTGCAACCTTGGTATTATCAGCACCATGCTCTAACCAACTGAGCTATCCAGCAGGTCTTGAAGGAACCCAGGAGGTCCAAACCCCTTAAAGCAAACAGTCAACCCCAGGCAGCCTTGAAGAGAGTCTCTATAGAAAGACCTCGATCTCATAGAAGACCTCTTCAGAGCCTCCTGGAAAACAGGGTCCACTAGAAACACCCCCTCCCCTTAAAAAACACCACACAAAAGATCTGTTGTGAGGCTAAAATGAGGAGGCGGAGAGGCACGTTCAGCTGCTGCAAGGAAAAGTGGGATACAAATGCAATAAATAATTATTTGCGTGAAGGGTTGCGCTCAGCCCCCGACTTACGTTGCAGCCTGCGCAGTCCTTGGGTGGGCTGGGTGCTCTGTGCCTGACCTCTGCAGAATTGGCCAAAGGGGTGCTTCATGTTTTATACTGTCCGTGAAGTACGATATGGCGCCACCTTATCTTGGGAACCTGCCTGCTGGGCAAACAACATCCATCTATTATAAAACACTTCAATTGGCATTTTCCTGGGAGGGACCCAAACAAACAGGCCCTCCCTTTAATGGCCCACGGCAGCCACCTGCTGCGCTGGGGCCTAGCTTGGGATGGGGGGGGGAATCCTGGAGCCCCAAAGATGGAAGGGAAACTGCATCGTCCAACCCTGATGCATCCTGGCCACCTTTGGGAAATGCAGGAAACGTTGATCTTCCACCAAATCTTCATATTGCTGCAGCTGTGTGACCAGTGAAGATCTTCAGCGCTTAAATTGAGAACATTTAAATGGCACAACCATTGGTTTTTATCTGAAATATCTGGTGCTTGAAAAACCGAAAAAAGAAGGTGCTGATAGAACTCATGTGTTCAGTTCCTTCTTTTACACATGCCTTAATCCAGAGGGGAGGAGAAATGGCACGGGCAGGTAAAAAGATGGACACGTTGTGTTGACATCTTTGAAGAAGATTTTATTTTTGTTCCTATTAATAAACCAGCACCTTGGTTCTTGGCTGCCATCTGTTTCCCAGTCTTAAGAGAACCCAATACATGAAATCAATCCATACTATCAGGAAGCCAGATCTTCCTCTTCATACGTATCAAGAAATTATATGCAAATAGCCTTGCATTCTGCCCATGGTTTCATTGAGAGGCTGTTCCCAATTAAATGTGGGAAGTCAAAAAACACACTAAAAGAAGTTTCTCCAACAATGTTATGGAATGTTCAAACCTGAAAGTTCCACAACAGAACGACTTCAGTGATTGTGGAATTTCCACCTGATTTCCAAGTCTGGGTGCTCCATTGGTAATCTCCTGAGAGTGATCTACTCTGGCCCAGCCCAGGGATTTAGCCTAGACTTGGAGCTGAAACACCCATGGGGGGAGTGATTTGTCTGGGCGAGACTCTCTGGGTTTCACCCTGACAGGAACGACTCTCTCATTCTCCCTCTCTGACATTTTGGCTCTCCCAGAATAGACCTGTAAAACAGCAAACGCAGAGTCACCACTATTTCCAAATCTCTTCTAACCACAGAGCACAGCAAGGAAAGACTTCCTATGGGGAGAGAAAGGTCTGCTTTGTCTCAGCTTCTGCCTGTGCATCTGGGCACCCCATAGGGGGAGGTGGCAGCTGGGATGCTGCAAGGCCTCACCCTGCCTCTTCCTCCATGTAGTTCCCTTCAGGGAGCAGCACATCATTCTCTGAGGATGACTACTCTAATAGGGAAATGGCATCAGCAAATATGGGGATGGGGACAACCTGAGAACCAGTTGGCTCCACCTGCCATTGGCCCTGGGCCCTGCCTGTCACTGGCTCTGGGTCCGCCTGCTGTTGGGTGGTGTAGCCTGGTGTAGCGATTACAATGAGAGACGGGGACCCAAGTTCAAATCCCTGCTCAGGCACGAAACTTGCCGAATGAACTATTGTGATGTGTGTTGACAGACAGGATCGTTGTGAGCCTAGAAGGGGAGGGTAGAGAGCTCCTGGGAGGAAGCCTGAGGTAAATCGCTAAAAAGCACGTGGGATTTATTTTTTATTGTTTTAGAAAATTAGCACAGAGAGGAGGTTGCTTGCTCTCTCTACTTGAAGGTAATGTTTTTTTCTATAGTCAAAAGATTGGCATCTGTGCCATTTCAGAACACTCCCTTCTGCCCACCATACTACTGACCAAAGGAGAAAATGAAAACCCAAAAAGATTTCCCCTCCTGTTCACATCCTTGCTCAGCCTCAAAGCTCAGCCTCAGCTGCTCCTTGGCCTCTGGGTTTAAGATGGGCCTAGTGGCTTCATCGCGAAGCAGCAAAATGATGAAGAAGGAAGGCAGAGGCAGCTATGTGCCTGGCAGCAATGAGGAATGAGGGAAATGCTCCGTTCTGGGGCCGTGCCCTGATAATGCCCACTGAGAAAATTGCCAGAGACATCTGGAAAGTAGCAATTCAGGCAGACCTCGCCCAAGATGAGGTTGGGTGCCAGGCCTGGCCCATGCCAGGCATATGCTGTTCTGAGAAAACATGGGAATGTCCAGAGGGTGTTATGAGGACAAGGGCCTTCTGATGCCACCCCACCCTGTCCCCATGTCACAGCAATGTGTGACCATGTGTGCGAGTGTGCGTGGGAGGAAGGGAGGAGATCCATTTGTGGCAAACACAACCTTTGCCACTGTTTTGGCAAGGAGGAGGAAGTGGCTTGTCCGATTCTGGTTCCCTGCCACAAACATGCAACACACTTTAGCTGAATTCAGCACAGGTTTGATGCATGCACCCATCGCTGGCTTTAAGGCGTACGTTTTCAGTGCTTTATTAGTATTTATTAGAGAGCCAGTGTGGTGTAGTGGTTAAGAGCAGTGGACTCGTAATCTGGTGAACCGGGTTCGCGTCTCCGCTCCTCCACATGCAGCTGCTGGGTGACCTTGGGCTAGTCACACTTCTCTGAAGTCTCTCAGCCCCACTCACCTCACAGAGTGTTTGTTGTGGGGAAGGAAGGGAAAGGAGAATGTTAGCCGCTTTGAGACTCCTTCGGGTAGTGATAAAGTGGGATATCAAATCCAAACTCTTCTTCTTCTGTTTATTATTGTTGTTTATTAAATCTGTATACTGCCCTACACCAGTAGATCTCAGGGCAGTTCGCAACATAAAATCACAATAGTATAGTAAAAACACAAGATACGTAATAACAATATGGATGTCTGCTACCTGAAGAGTGGGGGGGGGGAGGAAATAGTTACAAAATCAAGGAACCCAGTGCCCCTTGCAGTCTCCTAGTTTTGGATACAACGTGGTCCCTTTCCACTCCCCACCTGTCCTAGGCCTTACTCCTCACCCCATGCCTCTTCTCAGATATCAGGGGCATGCCCCTGTTAGTAGAGCAGGAGATCCTTCAACTCAGGGTCATGGGTTCGAGCCCCAAGTCGGGTGAAAGGTTCCTGCATTGCTGGGGGTCGGACTAGATGATCCCACCTGGATCATCCAGTTTAGAGGGTCTCAATATCCCTACTTTCAACTCTCGTTGAAAGCGGAGCGATTTAACACACGAAAACTCTTAGTTATTCAATTCACGTCCCTCTATCAGAGATGAAATATTCCAGTGAACACCTCTAAGGGGGTGTTTTCCCCCCACTGCGAATTTCAGACCGAATTAAATGAAAAGGAACAATTTGTCAAAACAGATTTTTGGAGCCCATTTGGTTACATATACAGTACAGCACGGTGCTGATACGGGCCAAGGTTGTAGGTTCGCTCCCCGTGCGGGACAGCTGCGTATTCCTGCATTGCAGGGGGTTGGACTAGAAGAATGATCCTAAATAAATCTACAAGCCGCTGGAAAGGCTATTTGCGCCTTCTCCTCCTGGGACCACCTGATCTGCAAATCTAGGCGGCCTGCTTTCCCTTCTTCCTCTCCTCCCGGGGCTCTTGCCTGTCCTCTCGCCCCCTCTTTCCCCGCGCCCTCCTCCTGCCTTTCCTCCTCTCCTCCATTCCCCGCCTCCTTCCCTCCCTCCTTCCCTGGGCGGCCAGCCTGCCTCTCTCCCCGCGGCCGGTAGATGGGGTCCGCCCGGCTCCCCTCTCCCTGCTCCTCCTCTCGGGCTTCTCCGCGTCCCGCCGCCTGCCTTCCCCTTCCTTCCTTCCTTCCTTCCTGCCTTCCTTCCTGCCTTCCTTCCTTCCTGCCTGGCTGCTGCCTCCTTCCTCCCTTCCTCTCTTGCTCCCGCCTTCCCTCCCTCCTGCCTCCAAAGATGGACCCGCAGCGCCTCTAACAAAGACCCCGCCAGGCGCCCGCCTGCCCGCCTAGACGCCGCTGCCGCCTCGCTCGGGTTTGCCCTTCTTTGCTGGGGGGGGGGGGGGGGTTGCAGGGGGGCCTCTGTCTCTTTCTCCTCTCCTTTCCCCGGGGAGCCCCTTTTGTCTCCGGTCGCAGCAGTAGCAGCAGCGCCCACCCACCCCCACCTCCCCATGCCTTGCTGAGGCTCTGCGAAGCCCACCCGGGGGGGCGGGTGGGGGGGGAGGACCCCATTCCGCCGCGATGGGCGCCCCACCTTCCCCCCCGCAACCACCGCTGGAGGGGCTTCCGCGTCGGGAGGGGGGTCTCCTTTAAGGCTCTTCTCTCCCCCACCCCCACCCCCCGCCACCTTCATTCATCCTCTCTGAGCACCCCGGAAATTATCTGATTCTATTTCCAAGGAAGACCTTTTCCCACTAGGAGACACCCAGCCCCCCCAATCCACACAGAAAAAGAACACCCCCCTCCAGCACCCTAATATTTGCCATCAGCAACCCCCAGGCATCAACATCTGCCCCAATCAACAGCTGACCTTTGAGAGGGTTTTTCCAGGCACCCCTAGGTTTTTTTTTTTTAATCAAACTTCTCCAAATCGTAAAGGAAGATCTGATTCCGGGAAGATAGCTTCCCTCCGCACACACATTTAAAAACAGAAACCCCTTTCAAAGAGGAATCTACTTTCCTGACCCCCCCCCCAAATTCTCAATAGGCTTCCCCCAAAAGTGATTTCACCCCTCTGTGTAAGAGATCCCTTGTGGATCTTACTCACATTTGCTGGTCATAATTGTAGAGAATCACACAAACATCCCTTTGGACACTGCCCAGAATTTCTGCTGCTCTTGAATTTTCTGTTTACTTCAGCCACCTCTCATGATTTCTGTGGTACAACCCTGAATCTCTCCCCCCCCCACCCCGCACCTTATTAGAAAGGCAATAGATCCCCTTCCCCTATATTTTGAAGTGCACTTCTGAAATCGCTCCCGCTTCCCTGATTCCAGACGGGCACCTTGCTTAAATTTCTTTCTCCCCTAGCTATAGGTCATACCATCCATTTATGTCTACGGGGATTTCCAGATTTTCCATCCCTCTAGCAGGGAGGAGCCTGGGCTTCTTCACCACATTTCTATAGGGTCCAGCATTTGCGTCTTATCTGTTTGTAAAAGAACAGTAACAGTAATAACAGATTCCCTAAATCTCAGTTATATAGTGAGATAACATTTGAGTGCCTGCCTGCTCTCTAGTAAGCACCTAATCCCAGAGGTTCCTGATATAAAAGCCAACAATTCTTCCAGCCTATCCAACATTCTGGAACTCGGGCTCCAAAAATCTGCTTTGACAAATTGTTCCTTTTCATTTAATTCAGTTTGACATTCGCAGAGGAAGAAAAACCTCCTTAGAGATATTCCCTGGAGCGTCTCATCTCTGATAGAGGGACGTGAATTGGATAACTAGAGTTTTCGTGTGTTAAATTGTCCTGCTTTCAACGAGAGTTGAAAGTAGTGATCTGAGACCCTGCAAACTGCCTCCGTAGTGCCCCATAACCCAAGACACCCACCTACAACCTGTGTTTTCCAGATCCTTCTACGTTCAAGGTATCCCTAAATACCTCCCCTTTCTTCCTAAGTCGTGAGAGCTTTCAAGAACAGGTGCTGCTAAGGCCATACAACTGTCAAGAACACTCCTTTGCAGATTCTGGGACACCCCAAAACTTTCGAGCACTCAATATTGCAGACGTTTCTTTAGCCCTTTCGATAGGCACCCACAAAATTCCCCCCCCAAGCTCAGAGCTTCCCCGCTGTCCCAAGGGTGCCTTGAAATCCCAACTCCAGACCCAAGAGCACATCCTGCTTTTGATTCCTAAAGCAGGTTCTCTGTAGCTCCTTTCTCCAAACCATCATTTCTTTACTCCCCCCCTCCCCAATTTGTCCAATGGCTTTTCAGGACCCGAATCACCCCCTGCAAGCCCAGCTCTGTAGCAATGTTTTTGGGGCGCTCACTGGGTTAATACAACCCCCTTTAGCAGCCGGGCTAGGTGGGGGGCAGAAGTATTATTGCAATAATGGGGTACAGCTAGCCTCCCCGCAGCAGCAGCAGCAGCAGCAGCAGGCGCCATTCAGCAATGCGGTGATGGTGGAGCCGGAGCCCGACCGGCCCATTGGCTATGGAGCTTTTGGCGTGGTGTGGTGAGTGAGGAGTTGGGAATCGCTGGGGGTTGTGGGCTGGTTGGGCACGGAGGAATGGTGGGGGAACTGGCAGGGGAACCCCCAAGGGAAGAAGGCTCATGGGACAACCATGAATGGTCAGAGGGAGAAGACTGGGAGGAGGAGGTGTCGGAAGCTGAAGCAGTAACAGGGCTTAGTGAGCTGGGAGAGTCTGTGGCAGAGAAAAGCCCAGAAGCTGAAGCAGGAGAGGAGGGAGGCCCAGAGGCAGAGATGAGTCAGGCTGGTGAAGAGTCACAAGGGTCTTCCTCTCCTGCTGCAGCAAGCTCTCTTTCCCCCTGGTCTCTCAGAACCAGAAGAGGCATGAATATATTATTATTATTATTATTATTATTATTATTATTATTATTATTATTATTACTACTACTACTACAAAACAAAATAAGAGAGTATGCTGAACTGGCAAGATTATTGGCAAGGTTAAGAGATGTTACATATGAAAATTTTATCAGAGAGCGGGATATATACAGAGTATAGTGGACGCTTGGGTTGCGAATGTGATCCGTGCGGGAGACACGTTTGCAACCCGCAGCACTGTGTCTGCACACGTGCGGGTCGCAATTTGGCGCTTATGCGCAAAGCACGATTTAGCGCTTCTGTGCGTGCGCGAGTGCCAAAACTCAGAAGTGACCCATCCCGGTACTTCCGGGTTCGGCGTGGTGCACAACCCAAAAACGCACAACCTGAAGCGGCCGTAACCTGAGGTATGACTGTATATATAAAAGAACACTGTCAAAAGATCAATCCGTTGGCAGGTCTTGATTGAGCTTCGGTGTGTAAGTAGGATCATTTTATAAAATAAAATTTATAGTAAGACAAATAACCCAGAGAAATTAAAGTTTAAGTGCGTATTTAAGGAACTTAATTTGGGAACGCAAGGGGAAGATTGGAGGTCTTGTCAAATTTAGTCACAAATGGATGTACAATGCAAGTATTAGTTAAAGAATGAATAATTCTTTGTTTTTTATTTCTTATTTTGCCTATAACACCCATTGCATATTTATGTTATAAAGTTTTCAACCAATAAAGCACTTAAAAACTGGGGGGGGGGGTAACAGAAGAGGCATGAAAAGGGCAGAGGAGAGGTGCAGTCTCAGATTGCTTGGGGAAAACCCTGGAGAGGAGGGGACTTAGTCTCAGCTTCTGCTCCATGAGCTGTCGCAGGTGAGTTGCTGTGCTCAGTAGGCCTGCTACTCCTGTGCATATCTTGGTTTTGCTAATAACGAGTTAACTCCAACTTGGCTCAGTGTGATTTACTGCTGCCTCGCTCCTGTCACTGGATTTCGTTTCGTTTTTTGAGGAGGTTGAAGTCTGAAGCAGGGAAGGAAGGGGCTAGGGTAGGTGTCAGGAAAACTGGCGCCTTCTGGGTGTTCAACTCCCACCATTCCTGACCGTTGGGGTCTGCTGGGAATTGGGAGTCCGACAGCATCTGGAGAACCACTGGTTCCACAGTCCGGAGCCAGAGGACCAGGGGAGCTGCGAACGGCCATTTCAGAGGCGTTCCGTTTTTCTCTCCGCAGGTCGGTGACGGATCCCCGAGACGGGTCGCGAGTTGCACTCAAAAAGATGCCCAACGTTTTCCAGAACTTGGTCTCTTGCAAACGGGTCTTCAGGGAGCTGAGAATGCTCTGTTACTTCAAGCACGACAACGTGAGGGTGCAGAGGGTGCGAGGGGAGGTTGGTGGGGCTCGGCAAAGTGTCCTCGGCTTGGCTGCTCTGCTATCTGCTGCATCTCTCCATGGGCCTGTCGTTGGGGGGTAGGGGAGCAAGTGGTCCAGTCAGTGCCAGCCGCCATCCAGATTTCTGCCAGTAGCCCTGATGTGGCATCACTCTGTGTACTTTTTCTGCGCTGTGCATGGCTTTTATACACGTCTGTCGTGTCCCCACCCTTGCGCACCCTTTTTCTGAACCAAGGTTGCAGCATTGGGACTTTAGAGAAAAGGCGGTTAAGAAGTGACGTGATAGAAGATTATAAAATCACGCATGGCATGGACAGTGGCTAGAGAAGGATGCTGGCCGAAGTGGGCCATTGACTTGGTCTTATGTTCTTAGGACCTTGACGGTACCTTCCCTGGTTTGTGGTATGCATTCAAGCTGAGCTTTCCTCATCATCATAATTTTATTATTTCTACCTCACAAAACATAAAAAACTTCCCAATACAGCAGTTCTCACATTCTGGAGAGGTTTGGCCCTCTTGGTGTTCAACTGCCTTTGTACCAGTCCCTTCGTTTTGGGGAGGTTTCCTCTTTTGAAGCCAAATGTGACTAGTTTGGGATTTCCTTGGCACTTGTCTCGCTTCCCATAAACGTTGGTTTTGATAACGCGATGGTCGCTTGTCCCCAGTCGGTTCTACAGAACTTACATCTTTTGCCAGGTCCTGGCTGCTGCTTAACGATTACAGTCAAACCTTGGTTCCCAAACGGCTCCGTTTCGGAACGTTTTGGCTCCCGAAAACCCAGAAGTAAATGTTCCGGCTTTCGAACATTTTTCAGAAGCCGAGTGTCCGACGTGGCTTCCGCTTGAGTGCAGAAAGCTTCTGCGACCAATCGGAAGCCGCGCCTTGGTTGTCGAACACTTCGGAAGCTGAACGGGCTTCCGGAACGGATGGTGTTTGACAACCGAGGTTTGACTGCAAGTCCAGGGTCACTGCTCCCCAGGCTGTTTCCTGGACACAGTCATTCAGAGTGTTTAGAAACCCGACCGCTTTGTTGTGACTGGAGCCCATATGTGTCTCCGTCTTTCACGAGGGTATCTGAAGTAGCAAAATAATCTTTTCCCCCCGAGTGATAAAAGAGGGCTGAGGAGCCGTAACAGTTACATTGGTTTGCTGATGAAATGGAAATGCATTGAGATAGCTCATCCCACATAACTCTCTCTGACTGGACATGGGGGAAAAACAAAAACCCAACTGTTGACTTTTCTTTCTCTTGTTCTCTCAGGTCCTCTCAGCGTTGGACATTCTCCAGCCTCCACAAATCGACTGTTTTGAGGAGATGTATCCTTCGTCCCACACGCAGGCCGCTGCGGCCTGTTGCTCGGTTATCTTCCCAGCATTCCTTTGCTTATCATTTCTGCCCCCCCCCCCCACCTCTGTCCTTTGCCGGAGAGGCCAATATAGGTATTTTCTTTTTGTTGTCTCCTTCCCACCCAACCCTTTTACGTGTTCGTTCGTTCGTTCGTTCATTTATTTATTTTTTAATTGCTTTTCTTAACAGTTTTCAGGGATTGTGTTGGTTTGGGGTTTGGTTTTTCCCCCTATAATTCTTCTGCCATGCTTCCCCCCCCCAAAAAAAATTAATTTTTGTTTCCTATCTGTGTTTAGCTTCCTTAATTTACAGTTTGTCAAGCATTTCTCAGTCCCCGCCCTCCCACCCATGCAATTGTCTCATGGCTTCTTCTCAGCTCCATTTCAGTTCCTTTCTTTCTATCTATCGTCTTTGTTTCCCTTCACTTCTCAGGGTCTCCTCTTTTCTATAACCTATTTGCTTCCAAGACTATCATTATTCATTCCCCTGCCTGTTTCTTCTTATTTTACTTCCTTCTGCTGTTACCACTATTTGTCTGTCCTCCCCAATTATAACCTCCATTCGTTCCGCTTTTGTTTTCAATAATCCGTTCCCCTCCCCACCCAATTTTCATCCTTGGTGTCTCCTTTACAGCCAGCGTTGGCCTTTTCCATCGTTTCGATTGTCTTGATGACATTCTTTCACTTTGCAGTGTGTTTTACTTTCCTTTTACCTGTCTTTGATCTGCACTGTGGCCCATCTGTATAATTATTATTTTTTACACTTACCTTAATTTTGCCCTTGCCTTTGTGTGTTCTGTGCTTTCTGCCTCCCTAATTTTGCTGGAAGCAGTTGGTTCAACTAAATGGCGGAGAACCAATTTTTCTTTCTTGCTTACGATGGGAAGGGGCTGGGCGCTCAGATACCTGGTCGTTCTCTGGTCCCATCTCCCGCATCCTCCTTGACGATGTCCACCAGTTACGTCATCACTGAGTTGATGCAAAGTGACCTTCACAAAGTCATTGTGTCTCCACAACCTCTCAGCGCTGACCACATCAAGGTCTTTCTGTATCAGATCCTCAGGGGTGAGTATCTAAACGTTTCTAAACTGAGCTTTTCATTAACAATATGCCGCAAGGCAGTCAGTATGCAACACACCAAATTACGGTAGCTTCTAGCAAAACAACAATAAAAGCTCGTTAGGGGATGGGAATCATGTTTCAAAGGCTCATCTGAATAACTCTGTTTTCATGACACCATTACCGTAGCAAGTAGGCAGGGATGATTCCTGCTGAACGTCTAGTGGCAGGGAGTTCCACAGCGCAGCGCCTGCCACATCAAAGGCTTGGTCCGTAGTCAAGGCCAACTGAACCTCAGGGATATGAGAAGCCACTAGAAGTGCCCATCAGAGGGTCTCTGTAGGATGTGGAGACGCCACAACCTTTTTATTGTAGTAGGGTTGATGTCCAAACCAGCTCTGAAGTTCCATCCCTAGAATACCTCTTCCTTCCATCCTCTTAAATTATTCTCTTCTCCTTCATGCTTCTCTTCCCTCTTGAATTTTATTGCTATTTTATTGCTATTTTCTTCTGTCCCTCACCTGCACTTTCTCAGTTCTTTCTCAACCTCTTTCTATCACGCTTCATGTATTTCTTTACCGCCTTTCAATCACTTCCTTCCTTCCTTCTCTGAGGTTTTTGTTCCTTGCAGGGCTGAAAACCGGATTAACCACAGTTTTTAGTCCATTAATCGTATGAGTTGTTGTTAATTGATTTATCAATAATGCTGGCATATGGGTAAAACGATAGTTCTGAAGCCGGAAGCATACTTTCCTCTGTTTTCAGATCATGCAAGCATGTCATTTTAGAAGAGGCATTACCTGCTTTGTAAGAGAAAAGGTGGTGGCGGGAAAAATGCCTCTTTTAAGATAGTGCTAGCCCTCTAGTTGTTATAAGTAGTTGCACTTTTTTTATTATCTTTTTTAAAAAAAATTAATGGAGCCACTCTAATCAAACATCTCAGTCCTTTTCCTTTTTGCTTCTTCAGCCAGCCCATTTGTTGTAGGCAAGTTTTGTGACATTGCGAATTCCTTTCTCTCTCTCTGCCAGGGCTGAAATATTTGCACTCTGCCGGTGTTCTCCATCGGGACATCAAACCTGGGAATTTGCTGGTCAACAGCAACTGTGTCCTCAAGGTAATTCAGCCTCGTAGCCACTAGGGGGAGCCCTTAGGGTGCAATTGTCTCTTATCCCACTAATTAACATTGTGATTGCTAATCATAGGTTTGCCATATTTCAGAAAGTGAAAATCCGGACAGAAAAGTTATTGAGCTTTTTTTTGGCAAATTTGTTTTTTTGGCTAAAGTTGTTGAGCAAAAAAAAAATTTCAGGTTTTAGAGCTATTTTTTTTCCAAGAAATTGCCACTTCCGATATGGGTTGCCATGCGTCCGGATTTTCCCGGACATTTCAGGGATTTCCCAACGGCCGAATCCCGGCTGTGTCCGGGAAATTCTGGACATATGGCAACCCTGCTAAACAGGATATCTCATAGTTGTTGCTTGCTCACTGAAAATGTCTGTTCAGGTTGTGACCATTTGTGAAGAAGGGGAACTCTGTGCCAAGTAATCCTTTCTTTATTCGAAGCATTAATGCCCCCCCTCCTTTAACTGGAAAAAGCTCCCACGGTGACTTGTAGGTGCATAGAAATAACACAGCTCTTGCTCTCAGGCTTGCAGTCTAAGAAGACACGTAACGAAAAGAAAAACGGGGTGTGGAGGGAAAGGAAAACAAGCTGGATGAGGCTGGATAGCTCAGTCGGTAGAGCATGAGACTCTTAATCCCAGGGTTGTGGGTTCGAGCCCCACATTGGGTGAAAGATTCCTGCATTGCAGGGGGTTAAATAATAAATAATAAATAAAATTTTTATTTATACCCTGCCCTTCCCAGCCAAAAAACCGGGCTCAGGGCGGCTAACACCAATTAAAATCACAGCAAAAAACATAAACACAATCAATTTAAAATAACAGATTAAAATACAAATTTAAAAATTCAATATTAAAACTGCGGTCTCAATTTCAAAATAACCCACCAATAAAAGAATGAAGCATAAATATTAAACAGAAACCAACCCAAAGGCCAGGTGGAACAGCTCTGTCTTGGAGGCCCTGCGGAAAGATGCCAAATCCCGCAGGGCCCTGGTCTCTTGTGATAGACTGTTCCACCAAGTCGGGGCCAATATTGAGAAGGCCCTGGCCCTAGTTGAGGCCAACCTAGCATCTTTGTTGCTCGGGACCTCCAAAAGATTATTATTTGAGGACCTTAAGGTCCTACACGGGACATACCAGGAGAGGCGGTCCCTTAAGTACGAGGGTCCTAAGCCGCATTGGACTAGATGACCCTCGTTGCCCCTTCCAGCCCTACCGTTCTATGATTCTAAGCAGACTCGGGCAACGAACCCTTCAGTGCTGCAAGGTTCTTATGATGAGCAGCTTGGAAGTATCTCCTAATGGTTAATCGAAATCTGCTTCTTTGCAATTTCTACCAATTAATTCTAGTCCTGCCCTTTAGAACAGTCCTCTAAAACGGGTGGGGATCCTGTTGCCGCCCCTGCTCCCACCCCAAGAAAAAAGTGGTTGCTGGGTTGCAAGTCACTGGGCATGCTGGAGTCCCAACAGCATTTGTAGGGCCACGGGGTCCTCACAGACCCCCCCCCGCTGCGCTGGAAGACTTTGGCTCAAGTCCTGCCTCTGCAGTAGATGACACTGAGTTGCCTCCAACGAGTTGCTCACCTCCAGCTCAGTTCCCCTGCAATGGAACTAAAACAAGACCTGCATCCTAGTCTTGTCACGGGGACAAAGGAGGTAAAGATTAGAAGGCAATTTTGGCCTCTGTAAATAATGAATAAATCTGCAGGGATAAACGTTCAAATTAAGCAATGTTGCAGGTGCCCACCCTCATTTCGGCAGAGGGCAGCTTTTCCCTGATTACGGAGGTGAAGCAGGAGACTTTTTTCCCTTCTCATTTTGGAGAAAAACCATTTATAGTGCCAGGACCGACGTGGAATACATGAAACGACAGTGAAGGAAAGGAACGAAGTGTCACGCTCTGAAAAGCTTTTTCGTTTCTCACTATTCAATGAATCGCCGCAGCCCACCGATACACAGCTGGGATCCATAAGAAAATCCTTCCGGGTCAAAGGGCGTGACTTTCTGGTAGACTCGGGCCCCAGCAGCTCTAATGGAATCAGGGTCACTTGTGGCTTTGAAGGAAGTTGGTTCATTCCACCAGGGGGCGCTGCACACCAGACTGAAGTTGGAGAGGACTTTGGTCCAGATGTCTATGATCTTTGTCCTCCATCTAGCGCTTGACACACTCCTTGTCTTCCCTTCAGATCTGCGATTTTGGCTTGGCCCGGGTAGAGGAGCCAGATGAGTCCCAGCACATGACTCAAGAAGTGGTAACTCAATATTACCGGGCCCCTGAGATCTTGATGGGCACCAGGCACTACGGACGCCCAATTGATATTTGGTCAGTGGGCTGCATCTTCGCTGAACTTTTGGGCAGGCGTATCCTCTTCCAGGCCCAAAGCCCAATTCAGCAGGTAATGTATAGAAAGCCAGTACAGTGGTATCTCGACTTACGAATTACTCGACATACGAAATTTTCGACTTACGAATGAAAAAAAGTGCCCGCACGCCTACGAATTTTTCAACATCCGAAGGACATCCGCTGGCGGTTTTAGATGGGGTTTACTCGACTTACGAATTTTAGATGCGGTTTACTTGACTTCCGAATTTTTCGTTTCCAATGCATTCCTATGGGGAAATCGCTTTTTTTGACTTACAAATTTTTCGAACTACGAATGTGCATTCAGAACAGATTAAATTCGTAAGTCAAGGTACCACTGTATTGGGGAAAGGGTGGGAAGCTGTTAGTGTCAAAGAGCGTGGCTGGATCTAGAAGCATTTCGTTTAAATGTGTTGTAAACTTCGTATGAAAAATCGGGTTGGCAAAAACGGGGCTCCACAGCCCCATCTGGTGGCACAGTGTTAGAATGCATAAACAATGCATATATGGGTTTTTTGTCATTGTAGCGAAGTCCCATATCACCGTTGCTTGTAATTCTACAAAACGGCCACCAGTGGGCACCAAACAGCAAACCATCCATCCACCTACAATGCGAAAAAGACAAATTCTCATTTTCCTTAATGATGGGTGACATCAAAATGACATTGCATATTAGGCTTCTAAGGAAGTTGATCACTCCCAAGTTGACACCAGGTGCCTGGAAGGCATTGGGGTGAGGCAGGGCAATGAGGTTGGGGCCAGATGGATGCATCAGCCAGAGTCCTGTCACATTGGCTGCTATAGGTCTCACCACTCGTCCATCTCACTCAGTATTGCCTTCACAGTCTGGCAGCAACTTCTCCAGTGTTCCCACCTCAGCCTGGAGATTAAACCTGGGACCTTCGGCACACTAAGCAAGATGCTGTGCCATAAAACATACAGTTTTATAGGGTCCTCATAAGACGGTGTGCAACTAAAAGGGCCGATTGGAATACTTTTGAATGGGTTTAGAAAACAAACGCACACATTAAAAATCTGGCATCGTAAGAATCAGGAATCAAGTGTGATTAAAAACGGAAAGACGGGCTGGATTTCCAGCCGCTTTTGAAGGTGTGTACCTGGGAGTGCCTTTGATAGTTCTGTAGGGAGGGAGTTCTGCAACTGCAGGGCCACCACTGAGAAGGCCCTGTCTTTGCCTGGCAACGTAATGGGCTGTACCTGTGGGCATTCAAGGCGGAGGGGCTCCGTAGCTGATCACAATGCAGGAGCAGTAAATTTCTTTCTTTCCTGTCCCGCTTCTCCCTCTCGCCGCTCCCTCTTTCTCCCTTCCGGCCTCACGGCTCCTTTGCGCTGTTCTGCGGTCGGCAGCTGGACCTGATCACAGACCTCCTGGGGACTCCTCCTGTGGCCGCCCTCCATTCAGCCTGTGAGGGGGCTCGGGCCCACATTCTGCGTGGCAACCACAAGCCAGTGAGTACGGCTGGGACTGTCTGTTGGGGGGGGGGGAGAGAATAGCACCAGGCATGTGCCCCCCTTCTCAGACTCAACCCTCTCTGTCTCTTTCCAGCCGTCACTGTCTGTCCTTTACATGCTGTCTGGAGAAGCCACCCACGAAGCCGTCCATCTGCTCTGCCGGATGCTGGTCTTTGACCCAGTGAGTTGGTGTCAGGGAAGGTCTTGGTCTGGTGATGGCCTCTTGGGGTGGCCTACCTCGCAGGAATGTTGTGAGGGTGAAACGGGAAGGCAGGGGAACCACGTCTGCATTTTTTAGCTCTTGGGAAGAATGGCCGGGCGTAAAAGTAACGAAATAAAAATACAAAATGAAACGTTAGGCTGCTGCTCTCTCCCTTGTCCATTGCATGGAAAAGAAGCAGTTCTGGTTATGCTTCCTCCCTGCCACCACCTGCAAGCACAAAGTGTGTAAAGTGGTACCTCGGAAGTCAAACGGAATCCGGTCCCGAAGTCCGTTCAACTTCCAAAACGTTGGGAAACCAAGGCATGGCTTCCGATTGGCTGCAGGAAGCTCCTGCAACCAATCGGAGGCTGTGGAAGCCGCGTCGGATGTTCGGGTTCCAAAGAACATCCGCAAAACGGAACACTCACTTCCGGGTTTGCGGCGATCAGGAGCCAAAACGTTTGACTCGCAAGGCGTCCGGGATCCAAGATACCGACTGTATGTTCTTCCATTCCACAGTCATTCTGTGGCCCTCAGGGGTTGGGGTCACAGTCTTCGCTTTCTAAGCCAGCCAGCCAGACTTAAGCCTCAGAACCTGCTGGTTTCTTGGTACCCACTGCAGTTTCCTTGAAGTGCTAGATTAACTAATTTCGATAATCCAAACCACCTGAATTCCATTCGAGAGCAGATCGCCCAAAGAACTGCCCTCAACTGAAGCCCTGCCTTGAAGCAGAAATTAATATAATTTTAGAACAGAAATGTTTTGTTGCAGGCCAAAGGCAGAGCTTAAAATGAATTGTGGTGAGCCAGGTTTTGCTTTTCAGGTGTGAAACTCCCAAGTGCAAGGTGCTTCATTTCATTCTCATTTGAATATTCAGCTTCCGCTGTTCAAGTTGCGGAGAAGAATATTCAGTGTTCGTCTGACTCTCCTTCTCCTGCCTGCAGGCCAAACGGATCTCTGCCAAGGATGCCCTCTCCCACCCTTACCTAGACGAGGGCCGGCTCCGCTACCACACCTGCATGTGCACCTGCTGCTTTTCCGTGTCCTCGGGCCGCGTCTACACCAGTGACTTTGAGCCCCGGGCCGACCCAAAGTTCGATGGATCCTACGAGAAGAACCTCACCTCCGTCTGGCAGGTCAAAGGTAGAGTTTCCTCCTGCCTGGGGCTCCCTCCTCCCCAGGAGCAGTTCCACCCTGGGCTTTATTCCTTCCTCCTTGACTATTTTAATTTCTATCTCGGCTTGCCACACCAGGATCCCCGAGGCAACTGAAGCTGATAGCGTATGCAATAAAGTTGTAATTACAGTGGTACCTCTGGTTACGAACGGGATCCATTGCGGAGCCCCGTTCGTAACCCGTGACGTGTGTAACCTGAAGCTCTGCATCTGCGCATGTGCGCGACGCGATTCGGCGCCTCTGCGCATGACGTCATTTGACGCGTCTGCGCATGCGCGAATCGCCGAACCCAGAAGTAACGTGTTCCGTTATTTCCGGGTTCGGCGTGTTCGTAACCCGTGCTGTACGCATCCTGAAGCATTCGTAACAAGAGGTTCGACTAATACTTTTGAAATGGCAGCAGCAGAAAAAAATGAGCAGAGGAAAACTGCCTGGAAACAGAGACAAGGGTAGGAAATGTGATTCCCACCATAAGTTGTGGGTCTTGAAAATCTGGAGGGCCAAAGGTTTGTCCCACCCCCACCTGCGCCCCACTTGGACTCCTGGATAATCCAGAAAGGTTGCACTGTTAGGCTCGCTTGCAAGGGGTGTGCCCAGTTGGAGACAGCGGGACTTACTTGCATGTAAACGTGAACAAGGCAGTTTGGTAAATTACATATACAGAGGCCCATCAGCTGGGCAGGTCCTGGTTTTGAGGAGGAGATAATCTAGAATCTGACAGGGACTCACCCTCTGTAACAGCACTCAACTGATATATCTATGTGGAAAAAGCTGCTCGGGAGGATTTTATTGTTGTTGTTGTTGTTCTTCAGAAAGGCAGCATACGTGTATCTTTTAAAACATTTTGTACTTATAAAGAAAACACAGCAACAATTTAAAAACAGGAGGATTGCAACCATACATTTGCAGCGTTATCGCCACGTTCGATTCTGAAACTCGCGATGTGTCTTTTAATTGTTGCAATGCTTTTTTTGTTTTGTTTTTCAAGAAATGAAAAGTGGCTTTAAAATAAACAAGGAAGGCAGCATGCTAACGGTTTGAAATAAATAGCAGGGAAAGTGGAAGGAAATGGGGAAGCTTGTGTGTTTTCTGTTGGGCTGAGGTACTGGTTGAGTCACAGGAGGGGTCTGGGAACTAGGGGTCATGTGCCTCCAAACGCGTCGTGGAAAATGTCGTTTTTGAGAAGGAGGAAGGGAGGGGCATCGTGCCGCTGATCCGGGAGGCCGTTCTAAGCATGCCAGGGCTGCAAAGGGTTGTAGCTCAGTGGTTAGAGCACATGTTCCGTGTGCAGAAGTTGCGAGGTTCAACCCCGGGCATCTCCCAAGGCAGGGCTGGGAGAGTCTCCTTGCCTGAAACCCTGGAGAGCTGCTGCCAGTGAGTGTGGGCAGAGCTGAGCCAGATGGAGCAAAGGATAAGACAGATTCCTACATTACTCATAAGGGGGGGGGGGGGATGCGGGAGCAGGAGACCCTCAGGCGCTGGAAGGGGGGCAAGGAGGTGGAGGAGCCACGATTGTGGCCAAGGGCTTCAGCGGGGTTTAAGAACTGAGGGAGAAAAGGGGGGAGGAGGCCATGGGGGGCTCTGGAGGTCAGAAGGAGAGTCTGCAGGATCTAGGAGCAGGCAGGATTAGGCCAGCCTTCCCTACCCTAACGCCCTTCATCTCCCAGCAGCCCCAGCCTGCATCTACAGTGGTTATAAATGAGGGGCAGGGCCAGCACCAGACTGCAGGGGGCCCTCAGCACCGTGCCCTCACACACCCCCCCCCAGCCATATAGTTGGATCAGCCACATGCCCATCTCTCTACAGGGTGTAATGGGGTGCTTTTCCCACCCCCCTTAGTCCCTTTTCTCTCCATTCACTGACCAGGATCGGAATCTGCATTGGCAGAGGAGCATTGCATTCTGGGTAAATTAAGATGGCAGGTGGCTCCCCCGGGAGCTTCACTCTCATGCCAAAGTGCTAACCCTGCTGCTCACCACTATAACAGGGCCTTGGCGATGAGCAACGGGGCACTGAAGGGCCCGTCCGAGCCCCCGTTGCTCTTGGGGAGTGCCCCGCCGTGTTGGCCAATGGCGCCAGGCTCAGCGACGGGAGCTGCAGCCTGAAACTTTTGGAGGGCTCCAGGCTGGAGAAGCACGGGCTGCACCGTGAGTCATCGGTTGCGTTGGCCGACTTGGAGCCACGTCTGTCACCCGCCCTGCGGACTTGCTCAACCTGTGGTTTCCTATGTGTGTCTGTGTGCAGGAACGTAGTGGGGGAAAACGCACAGCAACAAGGTTGAAACAGCAGAAGGTAATAAATACACCTGAACACCACAGGGGCCTTCTTGGCCTGCCAGCGCCGTGACAGGTGGGATATAAATGCAACTAAATAAAAGGCCAAAACACCAGCCTTCTGAACTGAGCTCAGAAACAGGCCCACGACCTGCAAGGCTAAGCTGAGAGCTGGCAAAATGGGTTTGCTTAGATTGGCCCCAGCGAGCAGCCTAAACCAGGCATGTCCAAAGTCTGTTTTGGGGGGCCTAATTCAGCCCGCCGGTCGGTGTAATCCGGCCCCTGTGGCAGTTTATTTACTGGGGTAACCCCCCCTGCAAAAGCTGAACAACTTCAACCCTAAAAATAGCTCAAGAACTCCAATCCTAAAAAAAAGGTCAACAAATTTGGTTGGCCCTCATGGCCCTTCACTTCATCACATCTGGCCCTCTTTGAAAAAAGTTTCAACACTACTAAACAATCTGTTATTTTGGACTACAGTGATACCTCGGGTTACAGACGCTTCAGGTTACGGACACTTCAGGTTACAGACTCCACTAACCCAGAAATAGTACCCCGGGTTAAGAACTTTGCTTCAGGATGAGAACATAAATCGCGCTGCGGCGGCAGGAGGCCCCATTAGCTAAAGTGGTACCTCAGGTTAAGAACAGTTTCAGGTTAAAAACGGACCTCCAGAACGAATTAAGTCCTTAACCAGAGGTACCACTGTAATGGAAGTTTGCAAGCAGTCGTCAGTAGTCACCCCCCCCATGTGCCAACCACGGCAGTAAGTTTTGTGTCCAAGTGTGATTGTCCGGCAGGCCTTGGGGCGGAAGAGAAGGGAGCCCTGGGTGGGAAGGAACAAGTTTCAAGGCAAATTTACAGATATGAAGAGCTGCTTGAACTCAGGGGAAGAACAGAGCTGGGATGGGAGAGCAATGGTGAGGCTGGGGGTGAACTGGGCATGGAAAAGAGAGATGAATAAATGGGAAGACTGGAATGACAGGGGCCCCTTTCTCCCTTTCCAGAGCTGGTGCATAGGTTTATCTTGGACCAGCAGCGGGGGAAACGCGTCCCACTCTGCATCAACCCCCAGTCGGCTGCCTTCAAAACCTTCATCCGGTGAGTGTTCGGTGCTGCCCCCTGGTGGCATAGCTGGAATCCCCCCACCCAGCACACCTTAGGAGTAGGTTTCTGGCCTAGAAATGAAGATCTTTAAACTCTTCTTGTTTCCGCCCGGCAGCTCCACGGCGTGGCATTCCTCCAAAGTATCCAAAAAGGAGGAGAGATGAAGGCGCCCAGTGGACAGGATGGGGAGGAAAGAGAAGAAGAAAAAGGGAAAGCAAAGGAGAAGAAGGGCAGAATGAGAGAGCCTTTTCATCGGGTGATGAGAGAGAGAAAGAAGAAGAAGAAGAAGAATAAACAACCACTCTTCTTAATCCTGCACTCTTGAATATTTTGACTCATGGACAAACATTTGGGGTGGGGGGAAAACGTCTGTGTCTTTTTTTATTATTATGAATATTAATATTATTTGGGGTGGGCGGGAGGGTTGGGAAGGGATTGTTTTTTGCATCGATTGATGTCTTTTTTCCCTCCACCTTTATTGTCCTGCACTGGAAAACCCTTTAGGTTGTAGGTTATTCTCCTTGTGCAACTCTCCCTGTCCGCAAACTCACCCCCAAATCTGCACTGTTCCCCGACACGCCTGGCTGAGTTACCCTTCCCTCTCTTGTTCCTGCATTATTAGGGTTTTGTCTTGCTACCCCTAGAGGGTTTGCAGTTACTGGAGCAAAGGGGTGTTTGCTTTTCTCAGTACGTTCTGCCCATTCTGCACCAAACCCTGCTGTTCCCCCCCCCCAAAAAAAAAATCTCTTTAGGATCAGTGAAAGGTCTTACTGGCTGCGTCTTCCCTCCTATCTGCAAGGCACCATCCCGTAAATAGGCGGCGTGTTTTATTAGTTCCCCTAAATGCCCTGTCCCAAAAGAACCACAGGTGTGGGGAGTGGAGGGGGGGGACACACAATTTCCCAGGTGGTATCCATACAGCCTTTATCAACCCTATTGTTCACACTGAATATTCTGCCACTTCTTACAATCAGAAAAGGGGCCTAGGTAAATATGATCAGTGATGGAACACCAGTAGGATTTTAAGTAAGTAAAATGACAGTGAAAGCATGGGGCAGGGATTTGAAAAGTGTGGCAGAGAGGGGGCTCAACCCTTTCCTTGTCTGCTTGCCCAGTTGTCCCACCACCAACCCCAGAAAGAAAAACAGGTGAGGTGCCACTTGGCTCCATTTTGGCATCTCCCAACGTAGCCTTTAAAAAAAATAAATCACTGCTGGGGTTTACTGTATAGTTTAGTTAGTCCTTCATCCTGTCAGCAGAATCTCTGGAAGTTTCCTTCTCCCACCACCCCACTCTGCAACCAGAAAAGCACCCCAGTTCTTCTTAGCACTCCTCAAGGACATTTATTCCTTCCTTATTTCCACACCCGTTCGAAAATCTACCTCTTTTTTCTCCTAGTGTGTGTTTGGTTTGTGTGTTTGTTGTTTTTAGCTGGGGGTGGGGGTGTTGAACTTTCACACTACTGTTGTTAATTAATTTGTATTTTGTTTTCCTGGCTTTTTTGCGGGGGAGGGCGGCTGTTGGATATTTTTATTATTATTAATTTTTTTCAGTTTCATTTATTAATTTATGACCCCGTCGGTTTTTAGAGACTCAAATCCTGAATGCGTGTGTGCGTGTGTGCATTTTTCCTGTCCCTGAAAAAGAAAATGAAAAAAAAAAAAAAACACAACCAACAACCTGGAAACTTGAACTGTCTTGGCTGTAATAATTTTTTCTCCTCCTAATTTAATTGTGCTCCATGGTAGCTGAATTAAATTTATGCTGTGTATTTTTCTCCTGTGAATTTTTTTATTTCTCTTCCTATTATTATTATTATTATTATTCCCTTTGAATGTAAAAGCACTTTTCCTAGCAACTCTGTTGTACACCTGGATCCCTTTCCCAGTTCTGCTGGGGCGGCAGGTTGCTTTCGAGGGGCGGTTTGGGGTGTGCACCTGCCCCAGTGAGATTGCAAGCAGGAAGTGCCCTTCTGTGGGCTCCCGGCCTCGCAGGGCGTGCTCAGGAAATGATGCGATCAGGACGCCTCGACCACATCCTTTTATTCCACTGTTGTCAAAGTGGAGGCAACCTTTGCTTTGTCGGGGAAGTTCCTCTAAGGCAGAACTGCACACTTGGAGGTCCGCAAACCAAGGAATCCGGCGCTTATCAGGTGAGGTTTTATATATTTTGGGTCTTCCCGTTCCTGTCCACTTCCCCACTCCTCAGCCATTAGTAGGTGGGAGACAGTTTCCTCTTCATGTCCTGATGTGGAAAACACCCAGAGGAAGAGGCCCATGTAGGGGTGGGGAGTCTGGGCCCTTCCATACCTTGCTGCACCTCGGCTCCCATCGCCCCTAACCATTGGGCATGCTGGCTGGGGCTGATAGGAAGACCACAAGCTCCCCAGACCTGCTGTGGGAGAGTGGCAGAGCATCTACTCTGCCCAGCCAGATGGGCAGGGTACAAAATAAAAACTTATCACCATCTTTATGGCTGCAAAGTTAAGCAGGGGTGAGGTTGAAGGGGCCACAGGGGGAATCTAGCCCAACCGCCCCTGTAATCTATTTGCCCAATGTGGGCCTCAAACCTACTACTCTGAGATGAAGAGTCTCGTTGCTCTACCAACTGAGCCATCCTGGGAGGGTCTCGGAAAACTGGAATGGGACTGAGCGGGACTTCACAAACAGGTTGAGCTTTGGGACTTGTAGCTGCAGAATAACAACTATTTTTCTTTAAAAAAAAAAAAGAGCTGAGGTTTTATTTTTATTTTTCAATACCACTCCACCCACACCCCTCGATTACATCAAAAATAAAATCCCAATATGACCGCCCTGATACAAATTGGTGATTTGCCTCCTCCCGCTTTCTCCACAGTTTGGCTTCTTCCTGACGCACCCTTTCTGATTGTGGATGCGGCTTTGATGCGGCTCCATCGCAGTGGCCCACCTCCTGCTACGTTGTCAACGCCGGCCCCCTCGGCGGGTGCCCAGATGCCTCCTTCCTCTGTGGCCTCCCCGCTCAGCGAGTGTGGCAGCTGCCTGCTGATCATGACCGGCATCGCCTTGGTTGCTGGCCTTTTCATTGTGATCTCGGCCATCCTCTGCGACCGGGTCTTCCGTGGGTCCCTGCCCTCGGAAAGAAGGGGGCTGCCGTCTGTCTGGAGGCAAGGTGGGACACTGTGGATCGAGCCTTCCAGGAGCCGCAGGGAGCCAGATCTCCTATCTAGGCCGTCAGAAACGGTGCCACTTTGGATCCAGCGCTCAAACGACTGGTTTCTGGAGCAAGGGAGCTGCGATTCACCCGAAGATACCCAGATGGAGACGCAGAGCCCAAGTAGCTCTGCCCCTTTCTGGGATGACGGCGAACCCAACTGGAGGATACAGCCACGCGTCACCTTGCAGGACCTAGAGAGCTTTTTCCAGCACAGCGGTCGGGGTACCTAGAGTGTTCCGTGGCTGGTTTCACTTAAGGTGCCCAAAACCTTCCCTGCCCACTCCACTCCTTCCTGAATCCAAGAAAGCTCAAAGGTCACTGTGGGGTGTGAGATGGAAAATTTCGCTCTTGGGGTGTTAGTGCTTGGGAGGGAGAATGTGGGAAATGGGCAAGAAAAAGTCCTGGGTTGTTTTTTTTAATACCCTGCTGGTTGGTGTAAACATAGGCTATGATTAAAGGACATTGGGAATGAGAATTTTGGGACCAAGGAGTTAACGTCTCGGTGTGCTGGAGAAGGAGGCAAAAATGGAAAGCCATTTTTTAAAAAATAAAAAAATTCCTTCCAGTAGTACCTTGGAGACCAACTAAGTTTGTTCTTGGTATGAGCTTTCGTGTGCATGCACACTTCTTCAGATACAAAATATAATAATAATAATAATAATAATAATAATAATAATAATAATAATAAGAAGAAGAAGAAGAAGAAGAAGAAGAAGAAGAAGAAGAAGAAGAAGAAATGAGAAAACCCACAGAGGTTTTGCTTCATCAAATACCCATTTTTTTAAGCTTTCCAACCTGACTCACTTTATACATCTCCCATGCAAAATATGCCATTTCGGCATAAAGGGCCGGGGCCCTCTGGTTTCCTACAAGCCCTTAAGGACTGCCTCCCTGCACATTAAACTGCCCGAACAGGAAGATTGTACGGTCACACTGTTAAAAGGGGCTTCAGAGCTCAACTATACCAACCTGCTGCTGATGCAGGATGAAAGCAGGCTTTCAAAAACCGCAACTGTACGTCTGACATGCACAAGAGCGAATGTGGCAACGAAGCAAACGGCGGACATTTTGTAATGGTTCTTGTGCTCTTGGCAGTTTATGCTAATATGCTGATTAAAAAAAAAAAGGTTGACCTGTGGCTTGTTTTATATTTTATTACAGTAGGCAGCATTTTAAGTTTGTATAGAAAATAATAAATAATTTAAAATAACTAAGTGATGGGCTGCTGGGTTTTTATCCCGTCATTCTCAGAGGGTATTGTTACCGCTTTTTGAAGTGACGCAAAAAAAGCCTTTTCTGTCATCGCCACCCAACACCCTGCCGTTGTGAGATGTTCTCAGGAAGCCTCGTTGATGGCAGGTGACGGCTCGGCTCTTTCCACAATGGGAAGCGGCAATGCTTCGGAATACCGCTTGCCAGAAACCGCAGGAAGGGAGAGTGCTCTTGGGCTTGAATCCAATCCTTCTTCTGGTTGGCCACCGTGAGAACAGGATGCTAGACTAGATGGGCTGTTGGCCTGATCCAGCAGGTTCTCCTTATTGATACAGGGTGCGAAATGTCCGGGCTCAGCAAATGTCAGAATTTAATTAGAGCATGTGTGATGGAACCAGGAAAAAGCCAGACCCGTGTGTGTTTAAGGCAGATCCGTGTGTGTATTTGACCTCTGTACTCGCCACTTCTAATCATTTAATTAGCATGTGTGGAACCTAATTATTGCTGCACAGACTTCTTAAACTGTGTATTAGGTTCTCCTTAATCCTAGGAAATCAGCATGTGTTGAAAGGTTCTAGAGTCAGCCTAATTTCCTAGGGAGAGTGAGCCATTCACACACCAACGGCCTTGGCTGGGGTTAGAAAAGGCAGAGGCAATGAAAGCTAGGGAGGAGCATCGTGACTCAAGCTGACAGAAGTTGGGGGTCAGAGGGACATGACTTTTTGCTGCTGGGCTGCAAGGCTGCAGCCACGAGAAGTACAAACACCTCTTGGAAAGTGATGATGCTGTGAGCTGCCCCATCTAGACTCTGGTTGCATAGATGTGTATATAAACCATAAAGACACCACAGTCTCTGCTGGGCCTCATTGTTCAAAAAGAAACGCAGCGCTTGCAGCCCCTGGAATCTCTCACCACTCGGAGATAGGGTTGTGTGTGTGTGTAACATTATGTTCAGCTTTTAATTTACCTTGAGGCCAGGAGTGCCAGCTTGGCCCCGTGGGTGCCCAGCCCCTCCATGGGGAATTTTGTGGGTGCTCAAGGCCCCAGGGAGTTGGCACCTATGCTGGAAGCTTTTCATAACATGTTTTAGGACTTTTAATGATTTGGAAGTTTTATTTGTTGCACTGCTCAGACTTTTAAATATCACGATTAAAAGAGACAATGGTTTTAATATGGTTCGCTGCTCTGAATTGTGCTTGTTCTCAAATATGTCTCGCATCGGTGCCAGCAGATGCAAGATCCAGTTTATCCCTATATTCATGACTGGTGCTATGATAACTGCACATAGTTAGCATCTTTCTTTTCTTCTTCTGCTGTAACCTATCAGGAACGTAGCAGCAGGTGTAAAGCATGGAGTGGTCTTGACTGAGTGGATTGCAGGAGGGATATAAAATAAATGTGTGCTTCACAAATGAGGCAGCCCAAATGGACTAAAATTATGTAGCTGCCTCACTGCTCTCGCCCCCTCTGACCCTCACTGGTAAAATGGGCCCACTGTCCTCTCTTGCCTGTAGAAGTGGGGTGGGTGGCTCAAATCATGACCTGAGAATATGCCCCCTGGGGCACCTCGACTTCCACACGCACGCCAACCCCCAACAGAGCAAGGGGTTGTATGTGTATAAGAAGCACATTCTGGCTACATTCACCTGAGACACTTGAAAGCACTATGATGCCACTTTAAACAGTCATCATGTCTTCTTCCCCCGAAGCATCCTGGGAGCTGTAGTTTGGTCAGGATGCTGCTGAGAGTTGTTAGGAGAGCTCTGTTTCTCTCACGGGACTAAAATCCCTAGAGTGATTTAACACGATCCCTTTCACGGGGAACTCTGTGGACTGTAACTCTGGGAGGGGAATGGGGGTCTCTTAACAACACTTAGCAGCCTTAGCAAACTACAGCTCCCAGGATTCTTTGGGGAAAGCCATGGCAGTTTAAAGTGGTACCACAGAAATTTCAATGTATCATGCGAATGTGGCCTCTATATGTTCTGGAAGCAGCCGCACTGAGCGCTTGCCCTCAAGATATTTGGCTGGGCTAGAGGGCCTGATCTCACCCTAGATTACCAGCATCTTTTCTCAACTATCTGCTTCTTGCTTATATTAAGAAGCAGGCTTTTCACATATAAACGCCCCATCACATCCTTTGAAACATACTAGATGCAGATTATCTCGCATAACCTTTGCAGTTCCCATGCCCAGCCTTTCCTGTGGTTGGTCTTGTGGTGTCCTCTATGTTTATCTCAGCTCTTGCTGTCCTTAAGCCATTCTCAGGCTTTCAAAGACCTCGCCTCCTCATATTTCTTTTCGTTTTTCTTGCCCCACAGCCTTTAAGGACAGGCTAACATGCCAAAATCGAGCAGGAGAAAATCTTCCCTTCACACTTTCCCCATACCTGGATAAATTTCTGCTAAATCTCACCATTTTTTAGACGGTTGCTAATGTCACAAGAAAACAGGGACAATCCCACCAATAATCCCTGTCCACACTGCTTACTCTTTCAAATAGGTTTTTCAGAGTTTTTAAATAGGTTTTAACTGGTTTAGACGGACGGTTTTTAAAACTGATTTTAGAAGTTTTAGAATAAGGAATTGTATTCTGTTATTGAATATGTTTTGCATTTTTAAACTCATTTGAATCACAGCACCAGTCACAAGTACAGGTAAAACGGGGTTTGGACCTGCTGCCCTCGATTCTAATCCTATTTATTTAGGAACACGCACTATTTTGTTCTAGAAAAAGATGCTACTACTACCTCGAATAATAATGTATGTGTCATATCAATTTTCTGGGCAACCAGTGGCCTTGACATGTGGGGGAAAATAGCTTTTGAACAATGTAAGTTGCCAACATTTGGGGGCCAGTGGGCATATTTGGAATTTTGCGAAGTCTCCTTGGGTGCCAGTCACACAATGGCTGCTAGGAAGGGACAGTTAGCGTATCACCAAATGACTTCGGTGATGGGCCCATGAAATGCTCCTGCAACTGTCAGCCCATCGATGCTGGGAAAGGCACCTACACTAGCTACTGCCATATTCACTCAGAGAGAAAAAACACCAGCAGAGAGAAAAACCAACTACAGTGGTGCCCCGCTAGACGAATGCCTCGCTAGACGAAAAACTCGCTAGACGAAGGCATTCGTCTTGCGGAAGGCTGCCCCGCTAGACGAAAAAGTCTATGGGGCTGCCTCGCTAGACGAAAATTTTTCGTCTTTTTTTTTCCGTCTAGCGAAAGCGCGGCCGTCATTGCCGCTTCGCTAGATGAAAAACCCGCTAGACAAAAATTTTCGCAGAACGAATTATTTTCGTCTAGCGGGGCACCACTGTACCAGACTTTTAGGAGCCATCTGAAAGCAGCCCTGTTTAGGGAAGCTTTTAATGTTCAATAGATTATTGTATTTTAACATTCTGTTGGAAGCTGCCCAGAGTGGCTGGGGAAACCCAGCCAGATGGGCGGGGTATAAATAATAATAATAATAATAATAATAATAATAATAATAATAATAATAATAGCAAGGTTAGTCTAGTGACGTCACGCACAACACACAAAGACAAGTCCCAAGGCATTTTGCTGCCTGAAGCAGAGCCCAAGTACACACGCAGCAACTATCTTGGACAGGGCCGGGGAGCCCATGCTTCTCCCCTGAGAATGCCCTCTCCATAGCGGCTGCCAAATAACGGTGGCACCACCAAGGATCATTCTCTGGACTGGATGTTAAGATGCTGGGAGGAGGACCTGGATAAAGCCCTCCCACCACCTGCAGTCCAGCGCTGATAAGGAGACAGGCAAGGGGAGATAAGCAGCCGAGGACGTCAATAAATGTTTGTCTCCTTGCAGATGCTCAGAGAGGGACCTTGCTAGCCTAGTGTGGACGCAACTGCTCGACAAGACCATTGGCAGGTATGGTGAAGAAGCCACCCCACTTGCCCCCAATCCACCCGCTTGGTCTCTGCCAGTGCTGCCCTTCCCTGTTGGTGTTTGCTTTTCAAAAGGGTGGGGGCAGAAACAGGGTTGGGAATGGCGTTTTTCAGTGGGTAAGGCTTTGCTCCATTCCGAGTCCCACCTTTTCATCTCTTCTTTTTCTTTCCTGTGATGGAGGAAGGCAGGAATTTGAATTTTTAAAGTGTTAGCCCTAGCTGTGTTTATGTGCGTGCATGCCGACTATTTGGACTCAGCTTCAAGCAGCAAAAGGTCTCGGGGCCAGCACTGCGTTCCCCGCAGGACAGCCTGTGGAGCTCTGGCAAGGGTCTTCTGCAATTTAGCAGCTGAGTGGCAGGTAGAAATCCAACAGGTGTAGTATGCTGCCTTCATGCCAGAGGAGGGGAGCTTGTACCCACTGCAACCAAGAGCACAGAAGCTGTGCCAGAAAGGATGTTTCAGCCACAGATAAATCTAATGGGGCCAATAAAGTTATCCAGTCTTCCTCTCCCTGCTGCTCCCCAGCTGCCCTCATGCATTATGAAAGCTGGAATAGGCTCCTGTTTTCAGCCGTGGGGGCCGGTCATTGCCTCTCAGCCTAACAGGGATGTTGTGGGGATTAAATGACGAGGCGGGAAACCATCAAACCACCTTGAGCTCCTTGTAGAAAAGGTGGGATATAGAATAATAATGGGATATAGAAAAACAGTAATGATAATAGTAGAGATGTATTCTGCTGTTCACGAAAAAAAAAAATCGTGGCAAACCGAATTAATAGTAGAACAGAACTTTATTCTTCACGAGGCCTGGGAGCCTGCAAAGCGTAGTAGTAAGCTCTCTAGGAAGGCCAGCCCTTTGAGCCACCTGTTTCTCTTAAAGTAGGGTTCCCACATTTCGAAAAGTGAAAATCTGGACACAAAATTGGTTGAGCTTTTTTTTGTTATAAATTTTTTTTAAGAGCTATTATTAAGGAACTTCGCCAAAATATACACTTCCGACATGGGTCAGGATTTTCCCAGACATTTCAGAAATTTCAGCAAGGGACTGGTTATGTATGCGAACACTATCTTAAAGGCGCCAACTGCCAGATATTTAAATGATGCTGCATACATTGCCTGGAAGTTGCTCACCAACAGTTGCCATTGCTTTATTAATAATAATAATAATAATAATAATAATAATAATAATAATAATATTCTGTTGGGAGCCACCCAAAGTGGCTGGGGAAACCCAGCCAGGTGGGCGGGGTATAACTATTATTATTATCATTATCATTATCATCACCTGAACAATAGGCCAAGGAGGTAGACAGGTCACCGACAGTCAATGTTAGTTTTAATTTGCAGCTATACATATAAACATGTAAAGTCCTTGTAAATCTATGCCATCTTTTGAAAATTCTGGTCTCCCAATGTTTTTTTAATAGCTGAAAAACAGATGAGCAGGTGGGATGGAAGTGGGTGGGCAGAAAAACAAGTCTGTTTCTGGTGTGTGCTTAACCTAGACCACCACAGAAATCCAACTTCTTCTTTTTTAAGTTACACAAAATTTTCTATTTAAATGTGTCCTTAAATTGATACTTTCCCCTACAAAATACGTACTTAGAGATGCATATCTCAATGTATACATTTAAAAACATATCTTATCCTAAAATACATGTTTTGTAATGCATTTTAAGAACTGCATTTGACCTGAAAAATATATTGCATTATTTGGAGACATGCAAAATCTGAAGGCGAATTATGTTCCAATCCGTATATTAGTCTGGGAGGTGCAAATTAGGTCAGTTTGCTTAAAAATGCAAAACAAATTACCGTATTTTTCTGTGTATAAGACGCCCCCATATATATGACGCCCCCTATTTTTGGGGACTCCAAATCAAGAAAACACCCCTCAGCACTACCCGTGTATAAGAGGAGCCCCAATTCTAAACCTGATTTTTTGGTAAAAAAGAAATAAATAAATAAACCCTAGTCTTATACACGGAAAAATACGGTAAATTCTCCTCTATCCCCGTGTGACACTGGGAGAGCCAGTCACCATCTTGTCATGTCGTTTGTCCCTGAGAGACTTCCATGGAGGGTGTTCTCAGCTCTCACTCAGCTCCGCAATACTGGCGGCCTTCTAACTGCCAGGGAAGCTTTGGGTTTGGGACGGACTTGCTGTTTGGTTCAATCTGGCAAGCCCTGTCAATATCCGTGTGCCTTGGCAGATGCCCGATCTTGCTTGGTGGCAGCGCCAGCCGCGAGTTGAAAATGGAGAGCTGACAGCTGTCTAGAAACGATAAGGTTGCCACATGTTGAGGAAGAAGGCCTGTTGAAACACGGCAAGTCCAGCCTCTCAGCCGGATTCTGCACGCCTGGCCACATTCTAGGATTCACCACCTGCACCCTTTTAATACGTTGAGCAGCAGGTTGCGAATGCTAATTATATGTATTTAAAATATCCCCCCCCCCTCTGGGCATCTGGTGCAGCTGCTTCCCTGCATTCCCACAAACTAGGTTACAGCACCGCCACGAAACTTAAAGCAACAACGTGTTGAAATGTGGCCGGCTGATGAGGACACTGATAGAGATGGGGGTCTTGCGTGGCACCCACACACCGCGGGGCTAGTGAGGAAGGGGAATCAAGCCCTCGGAGCACCTCGATACCACCTAAATAGGGTCGTGTCCCCCAAGTGCTGTAGAAATCCTCGGTCCAGATCCTCGGTCAGTTACTGCATGGAGCAAATGATCTCTCTGGAAGCCGGCTGAGACAGGCATCTCCATCCTTATCTTCCCCCCCCCGAATGGTTTTTATTGATTTTAATATATACAGATAAATACATATAATAATACATATTATTTAACAAATAAGATATTTAATCGACTTCCAGTCTTCCATGTTCTGTCTCCCTTAAATCTGTCCGTTATATTTCGCATTCTTTTTCCGTTTCTTGATTTTAGCGTCCATTCTCTCCAATTAGTCTAATAATCTATATACTGGTATATAAAAATGTTCAAGCTGGGTGTTTGTTGGCGAAAGCCTTGCTCCATAACCGCTTGACCGATTGCCTTCAAATTTGGACACAACGTTCCATGGCAATATGGGAGTGATCTGATGTACTTACATTGAAGAAAAACCACACCTATCAAACCTAAAAATGTGATTTTGTACAAAACAACATGGCGCCCTCCAGTGGACGTAAAACGCAGCACACTATAGAACAACAGGGAGGGAGGGAGGGGGAGCGGAACTTGAGGTCAGCTCAGCCAATAGGCTGCTGGCAGGGGAGTGGCCGGAACACACTTCAACTGCCGCCGCAAAGACAACTCCTTGCCAGGGCCGTCTCAAAGGGATCGTGCGCCCTGGCGCGACGATCCCTCGGCGCCCCCGGTGGGCCGCCTCTCCGCCCACCTCCCTCCCGCGCTGGCCGCCCCTCGGGAGGGGGGGTGGGCGAGCGGGGGATGGGGGCGTGGCGCTGCAAGCCGGCCACCCTCCGGCACCCCAGCTGGAGCGCTGGGAAGGGCGCGCAAAGCCCCGCGCTGCTCCAGCGCCACGTCCATCATCCCCCGAGGGGCGGCCAGCGCGGGAGGGAGGTGGGCGAGCGGGGGATGAGGGGCGTGGCGCTGCATGCCGGCCACCCTCCGGAGCCCCAGCTGGAGCGCTGGGAAGGGCGCGCAAAGCCCAGCGCTGCTCCAGCGCCACGTCCCTCATCCCCCGAGGGGCGGCCAGCGCGGGAGGGAGGCGGGCGAGCGGGGGATGAGGGGCGTGGCGCTGGAGCGGCGCGGAGCTTTGCGCGCCCTTCCCAGCACTCCAGCTGGGGCTCCGGAGGGTGGCCGGCTTGCAGCGCCACGCCCCTCATCCCCCACTCGCCCACCTCCCTCCCGCGCTGGCCGCCCCTCGGGGGATGATGGACGTGGCGCTGGAGCAGCGCGGGGCTTTGCGCGCCCTTCCCAGCGCTCCAGCTGGGGCTCCGGAGGGTGGCTGGCTTGCAGTGCCAGGCCCCTCAGGGCGGGGGCAGGTTGGGGAGGGGGCGCCCGGTATGCCGGCGGGCTCGCGGGGGCGCCCCTGGGGGGCCTGGCGCCCTGGTTCACCGTGCCACCTGCCCCTATGAATGAGACGGCTCTGCTCCTTGCCTCAGGCTGCGCCATTTGCAATTATACAACAGTAAGCAACAGAGTGCGGGAGTGGCGAACAAATCACAACACAGGAGTTCAACAGCAGAAGCTGTGGTGAAGCAGGCGAAAGCGGGGGGTGGGGAGACGGAGAGGTGCCAGGTGAGAGTTCAACGGGATAAGCTGTGGGGAGGAAGGTGAAAACGGGGGAACGACAAACAAGAGGCAGGCGGAAGTTCAACAGGAGAAGCTGTGGGGAGGAAGGCGAAAACAGGAAAGATGAACAGGAGGCAGGCAGGAGTTCAACGGGAGAAGCTGCGGGGAGGCAGGCAAAAATGGGGAAAATATGGAGAGAAGGCAGGCGGAAGTTCAACAGGAGAAGCAGTGGGGAGGCAGGCGAAAACGGGGGCAAAGACGGAGAGGAGGCAGGCGGAAGTTCAACAGGAGAAGCTGTGGGGAGGCAGGTGAAAGCAGGGGCAAAGATGGAGAGGAGGCAGGCAGAAGTTCAACAGGAGAAGCTGTGGGGAGGCAGGCAAAAACGGGAAATATGGAGAGGAGGCAGGCGGGAGTTCAACGGGAGAAGCTGTGGGGAGGCAGGCGAAAACGGGGGCAAAGACAGAGAGGAGGCAGGCAGAAGTTAATCAGGATAAGCTGTGGAAAACCAGGCGAAAACGGGAGAGAAAGACTGAAATGGGCCACACGGAAGTTTGTGGGGATAAGCTGTGGGAAACGTGACGAGAACCGGGGGGGGGGGGGGGGAAGAGCCACAGCAAGGTGTGGCCGGGCCAGCTAGTCTATATATATAAAAATGTTCAAGATGGGTGCGCGGACGCGAAGGCCTTGCTCCGTAACCGCTTGACCGGTTGCCTTCAAATCTTGACACAACATTCCTTGGCCATATGGGAAGGTTCTTAGGTACCTAGATTGCAAAAATATCACACCTTTCCTAGGTAAATTTGTGAATTTGTGCAAAAAATCAGCGCCCTCCAGTGGACGTCAAAGTGTAGGACCTGAACCTTCCTCGGGATGTGGAGCGAAGGATCCAACCACAAAGAGGCAATACGCCATGCAGGGTGCAACTGAATTTATTCGAATTGCATATGCAAGACAAAGGTGCAGCGCAAATGAACTCGCCGACTGCACAACACCTAAGAGTTGAGCTCTTCCTTTTATACAGTTTCAGGAATTCGAAACCTATGGCTATCGAGCCCCATGTGATTTCCCCTAAAACACATGATTTCCAGGAAAACAAAAGTTACTGGTCTTATCCAAATTTATTGCTGTAGTCCGGTACAGATAAGCTGCTCCTTAATTAACTGTTGAACTATTCACCCTGGCTGCCACAAATTAACTGCATGGAACTCACTTACAGATCAAAGCACATAGTTATTTCTTCTTAATTAACAGACATAGAAACTCATAGTCAATTACAAATCAAAGAGAGCATAGCTATTTCCTATTGATTTCCAGAGTATAGCTATCTATTAATGTTTAACAACTTGGAATGGGCAAGACGTAGAAACTCATTAAAGAGAGCATAGCTATTTCCTATTGATTTCCAGAGTATAGCGATTGTAATAAAAATTAGGTTCCACCCCAGAAGGGAGTCCACGAACCCGAGGGAGAGCCTCAGCAGGGCTCCCCTCCTGTCAAGAGCACCTAAGAACAAATAGAGACGATACAAAATCTCCCAAAGCAAGGCGATAGCCCTTTATTAGAAACTGCTGCAGCAGGGTGTTTTGCAAGCAAAAGACCTCGAACAAAGGCGCGCAAGCTCCTATATAGACTTTTGAAATTGCCCCCCTCCAGCTCAAGACCACCCCTCCAGACATCAGAATTATATCACAAATTGGGAGGGTCTGGTAGCAGTGATCTGAGCATCCTGGACCCTGCCCCCATGTCTCCTCTTGCCCTCCACCAAAAACCCATCAAGTGAAAAAAAAGATATATACATTTCCCTATTTCCCAGCCAAGTTAATCACACCCTTTTGTCTGGCACTCAGGTATCAGGATGCCAGATATTATCACTCAGGCAGGGGGCTGCTGAGTAGCTGGAGGGGCAACCCCCCCTTTTGTTCCTGAGACAAAGAAATACTTGGTCAGTTGGGAGTCAAAAATGGAGTGAGGCCTGCCTTCCTGTGATGATGGGGCTGAACTGTAGAGATGGAGAGAAATTCATTCATAACCAATTAGGTAGAAATTCAAACGCATCAGATTTGCATTTTCCAGACCAATAAACCAAACACAACTACCCTTTCAAACCAGCACTTCTCTGATTTAAAAGCGTAGGACAGGCTTCCTCAACCTTGGCCCTCCAGATGTTTTGAGACTACAATTCCCATCATCCCTGACCACTGGTCCTGCTAGCTAGGGGTCATGGGAGTTGTAGCCCAAAAACATCTGGAGGGCCAAGATTGAGGAAGCCTGGCCTATGAGTTGAGGTAGCCGCTGGCTGCCCTCTCTTCTCAATGCATGCTTTTGGATATTTCTTTTACATTTTGTCCTCAGGTTGCTGTTCCTTGTTGCTTCACTGCATACCTCTAGCCCCTACCCTCTGGAGTTCTGACACTATGGAAACAATATCTCTTCTCAGGCAAATAATGGGCTACAGCGTGTCTTTTGGCTTCCTTATCCTTTTGGCTGTGGCTGCAAATGGTGATGAGCCTGCAACCACACACCCTCCATACAAATCTTCTGCTCTCTCATCGCCTCATCCCACTGTTGCAGCTAGCGAATCGTCTCAAAATGCAACCACTTCGGAGACAATTGATAAGTCCAGAGAAAATGGAAAGAAAAAAACCTCTGGAGAAGTGGATTCCAAAGAATCGAATGAAGGTGAAAAACAGCCTCCAAAAGCAACCATCAGCACCAACGAGAGTTCACCTGGCGAAAAACAAAGAGCAAAACCAGGACAGGCTAAAGGGGAAGGAGAAATGAGGGCACCGCCTAAGTCAGCTGAGCAGAATTCAACCCAAACCCATGTTAACAGCGGCTGTGGGGATACCTGCCGACCATCATCAGCTGCAACATGTGGATCTCGTGGTCTGATAGCAAGCCTTGGAATCATCATGGCAGTGGTTCCTCTCTCTCCTGCTCTGCTTCCGTCCCTCGTCTGACCCCCTTGGTTGATGTGGGGCTCCCAAACCATGAAGTCCGCTCACTCAGGGATGTGGTAGGATTGCAGTAATGCTGAAAATATGCCCTGGGACATCTCCGCTTCCAAACACCTAAACTATACTAAACTAACTAGATACTAAACTAAGCTATACTAACCTAAACTGTAGTGTGTGTTTGTGTGAAATAAATTCTATATTTTTTGAAAGAATTGCTCTGAGGTCAGCCCTTTAAACTCCCGGACTGTTACAGTGATGAGACTGTGCTCCTCGATTACCTTCCTTTCACCTCAAGAGTTTCATATGTTTCATACATCCTTGAAGACCTAGATTAACCCATCTAACTTTGCAGTTCCCCCACCCAGCCGTTCCTGTGTTGGTCTTGCCTTATCGACTCCTTTCGTTGTTCAACCGTTGCAGTCCATGGGCCCTTATCAGGCTGCCCCACACGGGCATTCCTCCCATGACTTTTGTTTCTCCGTGCCCTGCGGCCTGAAATGAAACACTGCCATGCCAGAACTGAGCATGTGAAAAACTTCCCTTTGCGCTTATCTCTGTGCTCAGAGATGTTTTTTTTTCTGCCACCCCTGCTGAGGCCCCAAAAGAGCCAGACATCTCATTTGGAATCAACCATTGGGGGGGATTTTTACCGAGACTGCAACAGAGGAGAAAAGGCTTAAATTTGCCTTCCCAACGCACCACGCTGACAGGGGCTGCCATGAAGCCCAAGTGTCGTAGCAGTTCATTGTAAGATTGTAGCACTGGAAGGGACCCTGTGAGCCATGTAGTCCGACCCGCTGTCATGCAGGCATCTCAACACACTGTCTCCCATCCAATTTGAAACCATACTGGGCCCTGCTTAGCTTTGCAAATGTGCTAGCAGTTTTCTTACTGCGCTACTAGGAGTGGGGTGTTTGTTCAGGGGCTGGGCACACAAGACCCTAGGTCCAATTCCTTGAATCTCCATGTTTTGGAAGGGGGCCACAATTCAGGGGTAGCTGAGCAAGGAGTCCCATGGGGAAACAAAGTGGTTTGTCTAGGGTTTCCACCAGGGGCATTTCCAAGCCTTAACCCTGGAGATGCCAGGAATTGAACCGGCAAAGTTGTGTGTGCAGAGTGTTTGCTCTGCCACTGAGTTATGGCCTTTCCAAGGTTCAGCTCCCTCTTCCAGCTGAAATACGTAATGGTGGTGCAGTGCTGAAGACCCTGGACAGCCAATACTGCACAGAGGGTACAAGACTAGGCAAGGTGGGCCAGGGGCTCAGTGTGTGCTTATTTTAAAATAGCGTTGAATTCTACTTCTGAAAGTGAAGCATCTAGGGAATCATTTATATTGTCTTCCCAAGAATCGCTTGGGAAGAAACCAAGCCTTTAGTGTCATCAGCTCAGTCCTGGGAATACGTACTCTGCCCACAGAGATTCAGCAAGCACCTTCTGTTTCAGCTTTTGAAAGCCTGCCAAAAACTTTTCTATTCAGTCAGGCTTACACAGGCAATGAAGAATGCATATTTTCAAAATAGTTGGCTGATTTCTGATATGTGTGTGATTCATAGCTGTCAACTTTTCCCTTTTCTTGCGAGGAATCCTATTCGGAATAAGGGAATTTCCCTTAAAAAAGGGGGAAAGTTGACAGCTATGTGATTGTTTATATGATTGTTGAAAATGACTGATTTTTTTATGAATAGTGGAATATATAGATATTAAATACAAATATATAAATATTTTATGATCATACAAATGAATAAATATTATTTGGGGAGTATAGAGGATATTAGGGAAGGATTTTCATTATCATTTGAGTGTGCTGTGTAATCATGGGATTGCATTTACTGTTCAAAGGATTTTGACATGTTGTACTTCCTGGTTTCCTCAGCTGTACTATAAAATAAATTGTAGATGATAAAAATTAAAATTAATTTTTTTCTTACCTGCACTGATGATAGTCATTGTTTGGATGGGAGGCTTTTATCCATTTCCGCAGTCACACAATCAATCAATCAATCAGTAGCTGAACTGGGACCCACACAGTCACAAAAACAAATTACCTAACTGAAAAAGCCTCAAATCAAAAAACGCAAAATAAATAGAAAAACAAAAGCACCAAATATAAGCTCCAAATATCACCTTAGAACACTGCAATCGGAAATGGAAGGCTTGAATTACAATGGGGGGGGGGCGCAAATTAGCAACGCAACAGGAAACACACAGGGGGACGCAAAATGGAGCACATTTGGCTTCCAAAAAAAGTTCGAAAACCGGAACACCTACTTCCGGTTTTGCAGCATTTGGGTTCCAAGTTCTTCTTTAACTAAGCTGTTCGAAGACCAAGGTACCACTGTATTAGACAAACTTGAACCAGGCTGCAGACATGGGGCAGGCCAGAAAGGGACCCAGTCTAATTACAAACCTAACACCACTTACCTGGGAGTAAACTCCCTAGAGTGCAATGCACTTTCCTTCTCAGAAGACAGGGTTAGTCTGGTAGTTCTACATGCACAAAACACAAGATTTGCATACATCCGCCACAACGCTGGTGGGTACAGAGACTGTGGAGGTAACAAAAACATTTTGCTGCCTGAAATGGGCCTCTAGCGCTTGGGCCAACCATTTGGGGATGCTGTGCTTATCCCAATGCTGTTGGACTCCAACTCCCATCAGCTCCAGCCATAAGGGCCAGAGGACAGGGATGAGTGGAGTTATAGTGCTTTAAAACATCTCTTCTAATTCACCTTCATCTATTTCCCACCATTGGTGTCTGAAGGAGATCACCTCACATTCCATGGCTAGGCCTGTCCTGGTCTATTTGTGTGTGTGTGTGTGTGTGTGTGTGTGTGTGTGTGTGTTTGGGATCATTTGTTTTATTTCTTAAAGAATAGCAAACTCTCAGCAAATAAAAACTGGATGGTGAACGCTTTCTTCAAGCAGAGGGCCGCATTCCCTTCCAGGCCACCTGTCCATGGAAGCGCAGGTTAATTCTGTGTCCAGGGCGGCTGTCTACCAGCTCCATCTGGTACGCAGGCTGAGACCCTACCTGCCCATGGACTGTCTCGCCAGAGTGGTGCATGCTCTGGTTATCTCCCGCTTGGACTACTGCAATGCGCTCTACGTGGGGCTACCTTTGAAGGTGACCCGGAAACTGCAATTAATCCAGAATGCGGCAGCTAGACTGGTGACTGGGAGTGGCCGACTGGTGACTGGGAGTGGTGTTGACCTTTAAAGCCCTAAACGGCCTCGGTCCTGTATACCTGAAGGAGCGTCTCCACCCCCATCATTCAGCCCGGACACTGAGATCCAGCGCCAAGGGCCTTCTGTCGGTTCCCTCACTGCGAGAAGCAAAACTACAGGGAACCAGGCAGAGGGCCTTCTCGGTAGTGGCGCCCGCCCTGTGGAACGCCCTCCCATCAGAAGTCAAGGGAATAAACAACTACCTGACATTCAGAAACACCTAAAGGCAGCCCTGTTTAGGAAGTTTTTAATTTGTGACTCTGTAATGTATTTTGGTATTTGTTGGAGGCCGCCCAGAGTGGCTGGGGAGACCCGGCCAGATGGGCGGGGTATAAATAAATTATTATTATTATTATTATTATTATTATTATTATTATTATTATTGGTGGCGCCAGAGGCAAAAGAGCAACAAAGGTACAATCTACCCTTTTAGAACAGGTGAGTTTCTGCACATGCTCTCACACAACTCTCTTTATCCCCCTTCAAGGGGGGGATAAGGCATTCTCGAAGTTTGAGGACACGTTCCAGTCAAACAAAAATATTCAGGGAGGGTACAAAGCAGGACCAGTAGGAGATGTGGCCTTGGAATGGGTAGAGTTCTGAGGGCCACTGAGTTCTGAGGTATGGAGGGCCACTTTTGGCACTCGGTTCTTAGGTTCCCCATCCTAGAATTATAGTAAGGGACACTCCAAGGCAACAATGTAAACATCCAATAAATGGTGACATACTGTCCAATTTTTTCAGGTCAAAAAGTGGGTTGTTTGTCTTCTGGGATGCTCCCCCAGTCCATGACCTGTGCTGCGATCTACCCCTGGAAAAGTACTCCCCCCCCCCCATCGCAATCTTTAACGGCACCAAAAACACACATTTTGGGGCACCATGCAAGTTTGTGGCCCTGAAAGAGCACTTTTTGGAGGCGTGATTGTGCTGTGAGATTGCACAGCACCCAAAATGCCCCCCCCCAAATGATCTCGTGTGAAAAAATGGGATACCCTGTTTTTTTTGAGACACTGGTGAACGGGAAGACTGAAGGAAGGGCAACAAAATAAAAAATAAAAATTCCACTGGCGACATTAAAGCATCAATAAAATATTTTAAAACTTCCAGTGGGAGCTTTTCTGCAGTGCAAATTTCAGGTATGGGACTCTCATAGGGGCCAAGAGACTTAAAGCACTTCCACCTTCCACTTCTGGATCCAAATGGAGCTGTCCGCCCACCCCACAGCCTAGTCAATTTGTAAAAGAAAATGCTTGTGTTCAAGGAGGATGAATGTTGGTTGTAGCTCGGCCCTAAAGTGTTGAGCTTCAAGATTTTTGGTGGGCCTCAGCAGGCGACTGGCTCCATCCCCTGAGGGAGTGGGCAGGCACTGGGAATGCATTTATCTATTTCATTTACATATCAATTTTCCTCCATACTCAATATGTTCTTGCATGGTTCTCCGACTTTCCATTTTATCCTCGCAATAGCCCTGTGTATTAGGTGAAGCTGAGAGACAGTAAACAGCCCAAGGCCACGCTTCACAGTCGAGCGGGGATTAGAACCCTGGTCTCCCAGCTCCTAGTCTGATGCTCTAACCACTACACCACACTGACCCTATCCATTGTGGCTGCCCAAATGGTGGAAGTGAGATATTCTCAGGTCTGGATGTTCTAGAGATGGGAGGAAGATTTAGAGAAGTCACACACCCACACACATACCCCACCCAGTCCCACAGCAATAAGGGGAAGATGTGCAAAAGGAGATAAGCGCTTGCCAGCTTCGGGGAGCCTGTGGATGCCATACTGATATCTAGATGAATAAAAAGGGCCGTTACTGCCCTAGTCTGAGCAGGATGAAAACCACCACCCACTTGCACGGCCAGTCTGCCTGCCTGGCAGCCCATCAATCTCACTTTCCTCGGCCGTTCTGTGGTCGTGCCTTCCTCCGCTGTGGGTGCAGGAAGCGGAGCTGAGCAGGGGCTGATTGTGCTGGCTTACTGGAGAGGCAAGTGCACTCTGCATGAGCTCTGAGGCACCCTTTCCTCACGTCGGCCACCCTAGCATTTTGTGTGGGAGGGTGGATAACTTTGGTGGTCTTCGGTTCCAAGAGCCTCTCGGTCTCCCCACATGTCCCAACGTGGGCCTAAAAGGCCCCTCTCACACCCGCGATGCATTGCCAAGCTGACTACACCACTTCCTCTCTCTGTGTGCATCTAACGGTTGCTTCTTCTTTTTCAGTATTTCTCCACCGCCACCTCCTTCTCGGTTTCATTCACTCCTTCCTGCCTGGCCAAGCAGAAAATTGGTGAGGTGAAGGCAAAGCTGAGGCCTGCCCCCCCCAAGAACCTTCCCTCAAAAGGTGGGACCAGCGTTGTGTGAAGCCTTCCTAAGCAAAAGGTAGAGGGGAGCAGGATGGTGAGACATTGGTCATTTGTGTTAGAGCAAAACTGCAAAGTATCGTGTGGAAATGGTTGTGGGGAAGGTGGGGTGGTGGCTGCGGAAATGAGAGGTGCATTGTTAAAGTGTGTTTGTTGTATTGTCCATATGTTGTATTGTCTACCTGTCATCCCTCGAAGGAGTTCTGTTGGGCATCTATTTTATCTTCACAGCAGCCCTGTGAGGTAGGTTAGCGACTAGCCGAGGTGGGATTTGAACCTGGCTCTAAATCAAACACTTTGTCTGCTAAGTAGTCTGCCCTGAGCTGGGATTAATAGCTGAAAGAGCTGGAAGAACAGTGGAAAAGAGGCTGCTATATGCAGAGAATCCAGCATCTCGACCAAGTGGCAAAGTAGAGAAATCTGCTTCAGGCAGGACCATGGTAGAGAGATGGGGAAAGGCAGGAATTTTAATTTTGGAAGTGCCGGCCCTAACAGAAGGGAGGTGGTACTTCTGTGGCTCAGCTTCAGGCGGCAAAATGACTTGAGTTGGCACAGGAGTCTCCACAGGACTGCATTGCGAGGGCTAAATCGGGTTTCTCGTCCTGATTTCACCCTTATAATCTAGGCAGCTATATAGCTTTATAGTCTACAGCCACATTTTCCTTCCTGGATGCTGGCCGCATTTGTTAAACTCTTCGCTGCTCATGAATAACACATGCCGAAACGTGGAAAGTCAGTGAGCACCCTTTTTCTATAGTGATAAGTCACAGATTCCATGCTGCGTGGATGGGTGAAAGTTCTGCGCAGCCCTCATGTTTCCCCTACACCCGCCTTCAATTACGATATCTCACAGTAGATTCAGAAGAGACGCAGTGGAGGAGGCACAACGTGCACACGCTTGGCATCTCCTGTCTGAGCTTCCTACGCAGGAACTGACAGAGGATGGTCCATTGTGGTGAGATGTGGGGAATCCCCCTCCCAAAAACCGCAGGAAAAGCACTCAGACAGGACATGCTTCTCTCAGGGCAGCCTCTCATGGCCCTTCTCTGGCCCCTCAGGGGATGGGATGAGGTAGAAATTCAGATTTGTTTGCATTCTAATGAGAAACTTCCTAATCCATGCTTCTCAAGCCAATGCACAATTACCGGTAATCATCCTTTGGAATTTGCACCTCTCCAGATTTTGCAATGTAGATCTCCAAACCAAGAAGGTGTGCAAAAATGCGTATGTTAGTGCTTCTCCAATTTTCCACCTCCCACATGAATTGTTGAGGGTCTTGGCACACCCCTTGATGATTCCCCCCCCTGCTCGCTGTAGCAGTTGCAATGCGCCGTGCTAGACGCTGCATGATTTTGAAATGCATTTTTGTTGCTGCTTTTATTTGTTATACTGTATTTGATTGTACTGCACTTTAAATTCCCTAGAATTTGATAGAGTGCAAGTGTCCTTTGCGGAGATGCCACAGACCACCTGAATGAAGCTTATGGGCCACTGGTAATCCGCAAACACAATTTGGGAACCCTGTGTTAGCATACAGTAGGCATAAAAATGCATACGTTAGCAAAGATAACGTAGAAAAATCCATTGTATTATAGGAAATCGCTTACAAAAAAAAAAGTGCCCAATAGTCAAAGCTGCATACTTTTTTTAAAAAAAAATGTGGGGTTTTGGAGAGAATTTTGCACTTAAAAAAACTGAGAAATTTTCATGAGGATTTTTTAAAAAACAGATTGCAATTTGCTGTGAAAATGCAAAGATGATAATTTAAGACTGTGAAACAGAGGAACTGAGAGAAACTGAAATGGGCAGATATATTCATCCTTTATCATCAGGGTGGAGGATAAACTGCTCCAAAGGAATATTATACCAGGATCTTCCCCCGACTTGGAGCCTGCCCTGTAGAGAGACACCAAGGGAAACACATGAAATGGAGTCTAAATGGTACTGCAATATTTTTATGGGGTTGGGCCTAGTAGGGATGAGGCAATGCTTCAGGCAGAGAACTGTCTTGGGCTGGAACAACCCTAATCCTTCGGCTTTCTTTCTTTCTTTCTTTCTTTCTTTCTTTCTTTCTTTCTTTCTTTCTTTCTTCTATTCCTTTTAATTAAACACTAGAAAGAGAAGCAGCAGGCTGTGGCAGGAAGAGGGAGCTGCCCTTTCCATCCACCCGTCTTACACAACTGCCACCTGGCCCCTCCTCTCCCCAGGTTCTCTCAGCGGTCAGCCATTTTGTGGGGCGCACACAGTGAGGCCCCTTCCATTGGCCTCCTTTGACCCATTTTTATGTTCCTTCCATGAGACACATTGTGGTTTCCTGCTGAAAGGCAGGATAGAAATATAAACGTACACAACAGAACAGTATTGCAGCACACAGTCAGCATTTCCACCCAATTATTTCATTAATAGAATGTCTCATCATCAGACTAGGATACCTAAAGGGCTGTCTCCTTTCATAGGAGCCTGGCACCTTGTTAAGATGAAGGAAATGTTTGAGGGTGGAGGGTGGCAAAATAACAGGAGCCTCTGAATTTACAGTAATTCTCTAATGGCCATAATTACTGTGCTGCCAAGTTGGTTGGCAGGGATATTAGGACTGGGCACATGTAGGTGAGGGAAATTCTTTAGCTGCAAGTGGCAGCAGGTAGGGTCTTGGGCAGTGCCAGTTTAAGGTTTCAGAGCAGGCCTTGGCCAAGATGTCCCTCAATGGGCTTCAGCTTCCACTGCCATCACCCAACTCCCTCAGCAATGCCACTTGCCCTTGAAGTATTCCCTCAAATACTATGCCATGTGCTCTATCTTAACTTTCCAGACTCCACCCTTGGATGTTTCTTTCTGGAAAGTCTAGCCTGGGTCTTCCCTGTTGTTATGGAAGAGCAGCCGGGTTCCCATGAGAGGAAACAGTCCTTTGCCTGAAGAAATCTCTTCATAGCCACCACCAGTTGCCAGCTTCCTGTTCAACAGGCACACATATAGACACATATTCCTAATCCCAGCTCTGGGGCATGGTGGAGGTGTCAGGAGTTGATATTGCATACCCCACAAGTGTCCCAGGGGAAAATGGGGCATTATTTTTTTATTGCAAGAGAACAGTGGCCATTTTGGTTGCTGTAATCTTCTATGGCATGGGTAGGCAAACTAAGGCCCGGGGGCCAGATCTGTTCCAACCACCTTCTAAATCCGGCGCGTGGACGGTCCAGGAATCAGTGTGTTTTTACATGAGTAGAATGTGTGCTTTTATTTAAAACGCATCTCTGGGTTATTTATGGGGCATAGGAATTCGTTCACCCCCCCCCAAAAAAAAATATGGTCTGGCCCACCATAAGGTCTGAGGGACACTGGACCAGCCCCCTGCTGAAAAAGTTTGCTGACCCCTGTTCTATGGTTTTGTGGCGCAATCCCCACCACCCCCGGAAAAGCGCTTTCTTCAGGACGTGATTTCACATGGTATCCCCAAACACTCGTTTTTGGGTGCCTTGCCTAAAAGAGCGTTCTTTTTTTGGAGAGGGGGAAACCTAATGGAAAAAAATAACTGGGTACTGAACTAAAAGGTGCAAAAGAAGAACTTACACCCCAGTTAACAGTGGCCCATTAAAATATGCTTCCCGCAGAGTTAAAGAATAAACGCAACAGAAAAATTAACTTGACTAAAGCAGGCACCAGGGGGGGGGGGGGAGGAAGGCTTTCTCAAACTAGAGTTTAATTTACATAAACAAAGTAAAAAACTCTCTGTTACTTTCTAGCCTTTTTTCAGAGACTCTGTTACACTAAATCAACTGTACTTTAGCTTCAGAACTTTCACTCCCTTACTCCCAACCTTCAAACCCCCACCACCTTCAAACCTTCAAACTCCAAGGCTAGGAGCACTAAACGCTTTGCAACAGAGCCAACAAAACCATGGTGCAAAATCATGTGAGATCATGGCAACCCAAATGGCCATGATGTTCTCATGATAAAAAATGGGGAAATGCAGCCCAGGAAGATGGTGTCCTGGATTTTGGCTTCAAGGTCTTGCAGGGTATGGTATGGCTGGGCCTGCTAGCCTCTCCCTCTGGGCGGGCATGAGGACTGGGCCATTTGCTTGCCCTCTTCCTCAGCATCCAGACAGCATAGGATTTCAGCAGGTTTTGGGTTGACTCCTACCATACTTTTTACAATGGTATCCTGCCTTTCTCTTATTATGGAACTCAAGGCAGTGTACATGTAAGTTCTCAGCTGGTCTCCCATCCAGGCACCAATCAGCACTGAGCCTTCATCGCATCCATAAGGGAGTAGACTCACGTGCCTTCGGACCACACCAAGAGCGGACTTTGCTCTTTCAAATTTCAGTGGCATCCTTTGCAGGGCCAAAACTTGACAGCCCCACCTCTCTCCTTCCATTCTGCTCTACTTGCTATATCATAGCTACCTGTTTCTCCTAAAATAAGACATAGCCATAAAATAAGCCATAGCAGGATTTCTATGCATTTGCGAAATATAAGCCGCTCCCCAAAAATAAGCCATACCCCAAAAATAAGCCATAGTGACGTGGTACCTCCCATTAAAACAGCCTGGAGAGGCGTGGCTATGCAGCGTACCGATGCAACGTGGTTAAAATAAGACATCCCCTGAAAATAAGCCATACTGTGTTTTGTTGAGCGAAAAAATATATAAGACGGTGTCTTATTTTAGGAGAAACACGGTACACCGCTCCCGATATTCAGCGCCTCTGACCACACCCACTGGAGCGGGAAGGAATGATGGGTATATCTGCCCATTTTCAGTTTTCTCTTCATCCATTTCTCATATCTTCAGCTCTTCACATTTCCACATGAACTGGCAATTTTTTTAAAAAAGAGTCTGGGTGAAAATTTCAGTGCCAATTTCTCATAATATACGTATTTTTATTTTTATTTTTGTATGCAATTGTACCTAGTCTACACATTTTTGCAAAGCAATTTCCCCCAATAGAAGGCGTTTTTGTACAATATTTTCACCCACATGTGGATTTTTTTGTGCACACTTTGCTGCATTTCTGTACGCATGACTTGGCTGGAGAAGCGTGCTGCAAAACTGGCGAACTGCAAAGGATGCCTGCATTTTGGTTCATGTATTGTTTCAGAAAGTGCGGATTAGGTAGGCTCGCCTATAAATGAGGACAGAATTGAATGGTTCCTCCTGCCCCCTAGTTCCCCGTTAGTACCGGATGGTGAGGTGGCGTTGTGAGCTGTTAGCTCTGCCGCTCGTACTACAGGCCACTTCCGTCAGCAAAATGAGTTATTCTTCCTGAGTGGAAAATCCTGGGTGTGGCCCTGCTGGGTGGGGAGATTTCCCCCCCCCCTCCAAACGAATGAGTTGGGCAGCCTCAGCGGCTAGGCCAGGGCTCTGATGTCCACCAGTTTGGATGGCTTTGAAAGAAAATTAGACCCATTCATGGAGGAAAGGCTATCAATGACTAGTTATGGTGGTGACTCTGTTCTGCCTCAGCTGTTGGAGGCAGTATCGCTGCTGAATACCAGTTGCTGGAAACTGCAGGAGAGTAGAGGTGTTGCACTCTGGCTGCTAGTGAGGGCAGGATGCTGGATTAGATGGGCCACTGGCCTGATCCAGCAGGCTCTTACCACGAAAGAGCTCAGGCATGGTGTAACTCTGAAAAATGCATAAGCAGAAATGAGATTCCAAAGATGGCAACTCCATTCTAGACTCTTCTCCGGTCCGCCGCGCCCCCCCCCCCCCAAATATATGCATGGCATTTATACAGAGAGTCTCTCCAGGTCCCGAATAACGCCTGGTCTGACAGGGCTCATCTTACATTGCAGCTCCTGGGATCTTTAGTTCTACCGCTGAGCTCTGAGCCATCACTCATGCAACCTGCAGCTTCTGAAATGTAAAAAAAAAAAAAAAAGAAGCTTGTGTCTTTAATGCATTCAAATTAAAACCACAGGGGAAATCTGGAGCATGGACTCCTGTTCGTGTGTGGTCTTCCTCACTTGTCTTTCTCAGCTATCGGCTCGTTCCACACCTTCCTCTTCTGATCCCTGCTTCCTTCCCCCCCAAAACCTCATAAGCCTTGCTCCCCGCCCTTTCCTGTCTCTTTCAGTTCCTCCTCGTTCAATTTGATTTGGGGGGTGGGGTAAGACTTGAGAAGGCTGCAGAAATAAACTGGTCCTGTCTCCTACTTTACAGAGGACAGCAGCCCTTTATTTGAATGTCACCTCTGTAGGAATGTGTGTCCCGTCCAAGTGGCGCAGTGAGCTAATTCTAGACCCTGAACCCTAATAGTCTTAAAAGAGATCCCTTCAATCAGGGGTGGGGGAACCAACAGTCCATGGGCCAAACCTGACCTGCAAGAGGTCCCAATTTGGCCCATGAGAGCTGTTTTCCCACCCAAACCGTGCCTAGATGTGGCTTCACAGGATCTACTGGGAGCTTAAAGGAAAGTCCCACTTGTTCCTTTGCACAAGCAAGATGTGCTCCTGTGCCTTGTTCTGGAAGCATTTTGTGGGCTGTATGAAGGCGTTCTCCTCCATGTTGTTGATACCTGCAAAATCTGAGCTTCTATCTCCACCTCTATTAGCTGGTTTTTTTTGGGGGGGGGGAGGGGAGAAAGACACACTTTTCCAGTCCTTTGCTCAGTACTTCCTAAAGGGTCAAGCACTCCACACTGGGCAATAGAAATGACACAATATCGTCCTAAACCTCTGGAAGAAACTCTGAAAAAGAGATATGAAATTTACCGTGCATTATTCTCTGAAAGAGAACTATTTGAAAATGATTCATAGATGGTATTTAGCTCCGAGTAGGTTGGCTAAGATGTATAAAGCTGAATCAGGTACATGTTGGAAATGTAAAGAAATGGGAGGAACTTTTTTCATATGTGGTGGACATGCAGAAAGGTAAAAGAATATTGGGAAATGATTTATAATGAGTTGAAAAAAATGTTTAAACTTACCTTCCCCAAAAAACCAGTCCTTTTTGTTGGGAATAACCCTGACAGAATTTCCCAGGTGCCAGAAGTTTATTTATGTATGCAACAACAGCGGTCCGTGTTTTGTTAGCCCAAGAATGGAAAGTGAGCGAGGTCCCATGTAAAGAGGATTGGCAACTTAAGACGTTAGAACTTGCAGGCATAACACACACAATAAGAGACCAAGAAGAACGTATATTTAAAGAAGAGTGGAACATATTTAATGAATATATGAAAAATAATTGTACTCAGCTGAAAACGCTGGCAGCATTCAACAGAGTAAACAATATTTGATTGGTGTAAAAGTGGAAAATTGCTTTGAATGGTTATAGTAAAATATGCAGGAATGTATGATATGTAACATGAACCATGGAAGGAGAAGAAGGGAAGTCACTTTGTAAAATGTTTGTAAAATGTTTATTTTGAAATGTAAGAAACTGAAAACTCACTAAAAATTATTTATTAAAAAAAATAAACAAAGGGACAAGCACCCTACAACAGTCAAGCTGGCTGTCGGGTGCTTGGGAACGTCACACAAGAGATTTTGACAGGTGGGAGGGACAACCTGCCTGTCAATCACATGAAACCCCAATGATGTCACATGATTGACAAATGGGCTGTCCTGCCCACCTGTCAACATTGGGCTGTGTTTCTCCACCCCTGCTTAACTGGCCATGTATCATGAAACACACAATTAACATTTCTCTTCTCTTCTCAGCCCCTCCCCATCATTAATTCTAAATTTTCAGCTATGCATATAAATTATATGTGCCATTGTTGGTTAACTTTTTTCGAGTGATGCATTTCCTCCTTTTCCGGTGATGCATCAGTTGCTGCCCTCCTGCAGATGTATGTGGATTTCAGACGTGAGAAATGTGTCTGGTAGGAAGTGCCACTCCTTATGCTAACCCTTTCTAGAACGGTTGTAGGCAGTTCTGCCCTCAACCAATCCCCAGGCACAAAATAGTGAGTCCTCCTGTCTACCATATTCCTTAGGAATTCTGCTTGATTGGAGCCCCATTTTTTTAAAGTTCTCCCCATTTTTTTAAAGTTCTCACGCATCTCACTTGAAAATACTGCTGGTTCATTTGTTGTTTGGTTTAAAAGAGAATTCACAGATGCCAAGCTCCATGTTCGGCACAAGAGAACCCAAGCAGAGATTTGAAATTTAAAAAATACACAGCAAAGTAAAGCGTGGAAATATAGGCTGTTGGATCTTTAAAATAACCCCTTCTAAGATGCTTCCTAGCTCCTCCTCTTCCCTTAGTACAGAAAGAGACTACATGTTTGGGAAGTTAAAAATGGTTTACATACAAGATCTTCAAAGATCAGGTTCATGTGCTTTCCCATATAGCAGTCAGAAAAAGACAGGTAGTAAAACTAAGGTTCCAAATTGGCGAATGTTTATTTGCCTAGACGGCTTGCAGAAAGCCATGAAGCTAAGCTTAGCCTCCTTACTTAAAGGTAAAGGTAAAGGGACCCCTGACCATTAAGTCCAGTCGTGTCCGACTCTGGGGTTGCGGCACTCATCTCGCTTTACTGGCCGAGGGAGCCGGCGTACAGCTTCCGGGTCATGTGGCCAGCATGACTAAGCTGCTTCTGGTGAACCAGAGCAGCGCACGGAAACGCCGTTTACCTTCCCGCCGGAGCGGTACCTATTTATCTACTTGCACCTTGACGTGCTTTCGAACTGCTAGGTTGGCAGGAGCTGGGACTGAGCAATGGGAGCTCACCCCATCGCGGGGATTCAAACCGCCGACCTTCCAATCAGCAAGCCCTAGGCTCTGTGGTTTAACCCACAGCGCCACCCGCATCCCAACCTCCTTACTTGCAAGAGTGCAAATGGTGTAATGGGAAGAATGAAGGCTTGATAACCCTTTCTCCCAAGATAAGAGAGAGTGACCTAAGCCTGGCAGGACAGCTTACTCTATGGTCTTAACCCCTTCCTGCATTAATTAGAGTTAAGCATGTTGGTTACATGGGACTCGAGTATCCCACAAATACATCCTTTTATCCATCATATGCTTCTGTCCTTCTGGATTTGTATACAACTTTCTTTCTTTCTTTCTTTTTCTCTCTTATCCAACGTATATCATGTTAATTTCAAAGCAGCTGGGGAAGGTTGATAGCACAGTGGTTAGAGCATCTGCTTTGAGTGCAAAATGTCCCGGGTTTAGTTCCCAGGGCTGGGGAAAAGATCCCTGTCTGAAATCCCGGAGAACCATTACCAGTGAGTGGGGACATAGCACTAAGTTAGATGGACCAAGTGGTTTGACTCTGTATAAGACAGCTTCCTTTTATGTTACTAGCGAACAACATTTACACTAAAGCAATACAAATCAATTCACCAAATAAAACCAGTTTGCAAGACTAGAGATAGGGTGTGGTCAGCTCCAGACCTTGTTAAACGCTGGAAAGGAATTTGCTGTGGGATGCCCTGAGCCAGAGCCAAACAAGACACAATGGCCTAGGAGACATCCGTGATGTGTAGCTCCACATGACCTGAGTGAGCATGAACTCCCCAACCCATCAGAAGGATTCACGTGTCCTTAATTTAAAAAACCCAGGTGTTGAGATATTCTCTTGCTCCCCTCTCTTTTCAGTGCAATCTTCCAGGGGGAAAAAATGTTTTTAAAAAAACTTTTCACGTTTTGTTCTCAGGTTGCTGTTCCGTGTTGCTCCACTACATATCACTAGCCAAGCAGGCCCTGCCCTCTTGAGTTCTGCCACCATGGAAACGCGATCCCTTCTCAGGCAAATAATTGGCCACAGCATGCCCTTTGGCGTCCTTATTCTTTTGACCGTGGCTGCACATGTTGATGGGCAAGTTTCTGCTACTTCAGACACACAGCCTGTGGGGAGCACCTCCTTTACCCCCACGCCAGGCCTCACAAGTGAAAGGGTGGGCACAGAGCTTGCAACCTCACCCTCTCCAGCCAAGCCTTCTGCTCTCCCCTTGTCTCAGTCCACTGCTGCAGCTAAAAAACTGTCTCTAAAAGCAGCCACTACAGAGACTGCTCTCCAAGATAGCAGCACAGATGAACATGAAACTATCACCAACAATATATCAGGCACCCATCCCTCTACCGGCCCTGCGATCAGCCTCACCACAGAAACAGTTGTTGTAGGACAAAAAATTGCAACCAGCCCTACCACAGAAGCAGCTGTTGTAGGACAAAAATTTGCGATCGGCCCTACCACAGAAGCAGCTGTTGTGGGACAAAAACCTGCGATCAGCCCTACCACAGAAGCAGCTGTTGTGGGACAAAAATTTGCGATCAGCCCTACCACAGAAGCAACTGTTGTGGGACAAAAATCTGGTACAACCAGTGGGATGGCGAACCCTCTCAATACAACAACAGCCCCTCTCAAGACTGACGTTGGGAGTTCATTCGGCCTCAAACCAAGGTCAAATCCAAAACAGACTACCAAGGGTGAAGCACAGCCAAGTCCGACACCAGAACAAGATGTGTTAGATGACACCAAGACGACTGGCAACCGCACCCATCGGCCTGCTCAGCGGCCCTCAACCACAACAGCTGTCCCCCAAACACCAAGCACTGTCTTTGGCCCAAGAGCAAGCCCTGAGAGGAAGAGCCAGACTGGAATAATTGTGGCCGCTGTCCTCTGTGCCCTTCTGCTCCTGATCCTCTTGATTGCCGTCCTCCTTTGCAGGCGAAAGCGCCGCTCTGGCTCGACCAGCTTCAGCACAGGGTGGGCAGGGCAGGCGGCGCTGCCAGACGACTTGGCCTTGGATCGGGATGTCGAGCAAGGGGCAGCGCCTGCAAAGGAAGAGGAGACCAAGCGCAACACACTCATCACGTTCTCCGGCAAGCGTCAGTCGAGGGTGCCTTCAGTAGCCATGGAGGAAATAGGCGAGAAAGGAAAGAGTGAGGAGAACCAGAAACTGCTTTGTGGAGATGCTGGAGGAGGCTCCAGCCCAGAGGCTTCTGGGAAAGCAAATGGTAAACTCCCAGAATCCACTGTGCAGTCCTCTCAGGAGATCGTGTTCCCTCCACCCCCAGCTAACCAGGACTAGCCTCTTCCTAAACGACCAACGGAGGACACACTTCTTATGCCCCTTTCTACCCCCCTTCCAGTAGATTAGGACACTCCATTGGCCCTGTTCCCGGTCCGTTAGGAGCTGGTGGAAGGGCGGAGGAGCCCAAGAGAGAAACGCTTGCACCACCAGTGTTTCCGACCACATCCTTTTTCCTGTTTGTATGGTATCTGCAAGGTAGAGACAGCGATCTTAAACCAGGAGTCCTGGTCTCCCAGCCACCTTTGCCTTAGTCTCACCAAACCTCTTTTTCCTTCTAGAAGACAAGGAGTTTGAGCTGTTGTTTTTTCGCAGCTGTGCAGAAAACACCTTGGTGTGGTTGTGCAGGTAGAAAATCCAGGGCTACAAAGAGGAGGGAGGTTGTGCTGGAGAAACAACGGCCTCCTATTTGTAGCAGAAAGTCTTGGTCACCATTTTCAGAAAGAGGGTAAATTGACGACGTCAAATTTGCTGCAATTTTCCACGACGTCAAAGAATAGTTGTGGCCGATGAGCCCTATTATCAGAACCAGTTTGCGGGGACTTTTAACGCAGAAATGCGAATAGGCTAACCAGATATCCCAACCCTATTCTTTAAATCTATCCAGGCCAGTGGGCATAAGCCTGTAGGTTCATATGGACACTTCTTATTTAATTCAGGTATCATCCCAAATATTTCCAACCAGACAGCTTACTGCTTTGTATCATATCAAAAGTACATCTTTTCAAGCAGCCAGTGAACGAACCCTTATTAGCCAATTCTCCAGGATCTGTTGCGGGGTAAGCAGAGTATAGATGCTGGTAATTTTAAGTAGACCACAAATGAGAGGAGTGTAGCCGGAGTGATGGGCAATATTTATTTCTGGATAACCGTTACAGTTAAGTGGGTTTTCAGGACCCATCATTACAGATTGTTGCCTCTTAATATGCTTCGGTCATCCTTTTGGACCAATTATCGAGTGGGACGTGCATTCTCCGTGATTTATTTACCCAGGAGTTGAGGATTCTAACTCACTTGGAGTGTGAGGCAACAATTTCCTGGGAGGTAGTGTGCAGCAGCAAAAGCAACAAAGAGGCTTAGGGCACCTTAGGGACAAATGGATTGATAGCGGCACAGGATTTCGTGAACTTGAATCCTCTTTATCTGATGAAGTGGCTTCTAATCCACGAATGCTTATGCCCCATACAAAATTTGTTTGCCTAAGATTAAAGAAGCCACACTGTTGTTTTGGCTGAGATAATATGTGGTAATCATTTTGTACTTATTAGTACAAAATAGTTAACGATACTTTTGTAAATAGGCACTTAGGGAAACCAAACCAAAGAATCTCCAAAAGTTCCCCCCCCCTGGTTTTCTGAAAGCCAGTGTTAGGGCACCACAAGATATATGCTTTAAAATCCTCACAGAATAACAGGTTCCAAAGTTCAATGGAGGAGGAAAACATGGCAATAATCCTGGTTTTGCTCCAGTTTAAATTTCTGCTGCAGGTCATAATATGCGACAGTGTTTGCCCGCACAAGCCCCAATGAAATAAATAGGAAGAGCTGTGCAAGAGGCCACCTGCCATTTCCCCAACTTGTCTCTCCTCCATTCACCCTCTTGATAAACCTGTATAGTGTTCACTATATATACAATGGCTGTTTGCATCAATTTGTTGTGGGTTTTTTTTTGCATGGATTTATTTTTGTGTGTTGCCGTATCAAAATATATCAATAAATAAGTTTTACTTTGGTTTAATTTTTTGGAGCGTGGTTTGGAACGATGTCAAAACCCACTATTTCAATCAGTTCCGAGTGACAATGTAACTGACACGCAGTAGACCCATCTTTTTATATTGTACAATACTAAAATTCAGTTTATTGATACTGAATACAATTAAACAATGGTTTTAAGCGTTCATATCCTGACGATTTGAACCTTTCAAATCTTGCCAATGAAGGTGCAAAAGTGATTTAACAAAAGTTCGTCATCTCAAAGAAAACAAAGGCGGCGTTCAGAACGCTGCAATTGATTGCTCTAATCTTTGCTCGTGGTGTTTATCTTGCATACAATTAGTCTGCAGGACCCCTGTGCCAGGACTCCTGGGCTCTCCTTAATAGAAATTGGTTGTTCATCCGTATGGGTACACAGGAGAAGGCCCTGGGGTTGATTTGCCCGGTCTTATTACAAGCTGGGGTGGGGCACAGTTTCAGAGTGGCGGTTGTATGTACTTCTTACCTCTTGACTGTGCTTTCAATGGAGTCGTAACTTCTCCCTTTTGCTCAAAGTTGGTTAAAGGCTAATTAAACTAATGAGCGTGCTGTGGTATAAAAAGGAATGAAATTATCCTTCCTTCTCTGTGCACACATTCATTCTGCTCCTTCATCTGAACCTCATCAAAATTACATTCCTTTGATTCCAGATCTTAAGGGATTTCTTGAAGTCATTATAGGTAACTTGCTGCGGGGAAATTGGCTCAGGAAGCATCTTCTCCCTCTCCCCCCACCCCACCCTCCGCCCCGTTTATTTTAAAATCTTGCTTCATAAACAGCAATGTAACAATCCAAATTAGCATTCACCCGCCCATATAACAATCTGTAATTTTACACCACTCTCATCTACCACAAAAATCTCTCTCGACTAATTGGTACTCCCCATTCGCTGAACCAGCGTGAGCTGTCACAAATAATCACTGCAGTGAAATGGTACATTTTAAAACAAAACAAAAAAGGAAAGAAAGTAAAATAAAATAAATATGTTGCTAGCATTCTTTACCACCAACAGTAGCGCAAGAAAATCGAACAAAGTCTAAACTTTGCAAAGATTTTTCCAACAACAGGAGCGGGCAGGGTAAGCTCCGGCCTACAATGGTGCCCATGCGAGAGGTGCCAGAACTGCGCTACAGTGTGCTCTGGCTGATAAAAACCCCCAGTGACCTGGAGAATCTATTGTTTTCTGTATGTAAGAACATTTAGTCACGTGAGACCCCACCATCTACAGTCTAAACTTCAGGCTGCTGCATGCGCTGTTCCCCCAGACACACCTTGACAACCTCAGAGAGAACAAGGCCTGGAATAGGAAAAAGGAGACTTTTAAGTTAATGTAGAAGTGACAAAATTCCAGACTTTGCAGTTTCAGGGTGGCACGTTGGAATTCACCGGAATGAGGCTGTACTCACACCTTACTTTTAAAGGATTGTGATACCACTAAACAGTCATGGCTTCCCCCAAAAGAACTATGGGAGCTGTAGTTTGTTAAGGATGCTGAGAGTTGGTAGGAGACCCTCCGCATTCCCCACTCATAGCTGCAATTTTCCAGAGCAGGTTAACAACCAATCCCTCTTCACTGGGAACTCTGGGAATCGTAGCTTTGGGGTGGGAATACAGGCCTCCCAACAACCCTTAGCACCTTCAACAAACAACAGTTCCCAGAATCCTCCTTAGGATTTTTCCTGAGAGGGGACTTCTTTTTGTATGGAGGAACATTCAGTCCTGATGTGAGCCTGTGACCCGAGGCTTGACGTGGTTGTCTGGGCCTCTCGCCACCCTTCTCATACCCCCACTTCACGACCTCTGTTGCTGTTGTCATCATCCTTCTCCTCCGTCTCCTCAGAGCACACTTCTTCGTGGCTTTCCTCTTCCTTCTCCCCACACATTCTCTGGCAGCTCTCGTTCCAGCACATCCGCAGGTGGAAGTAGCCGGAGCAGGTGATGATGAAAAGGATGGAGGTGAAGACCAGCCCCCACAGCGCCACCCGCTTCTCAGCCCTGCCTCTCACTGTGCACTCAATCCTCTGCTGGCACCTGGTAGTTGGCGGGGTGCATACCCAATTCGCACCCAAGAGCCTGGGCATCTGGAAGATGAAAATGACACAGAGGAAAGAGATCTCCAAGGCAAGGATAAGTCCCACCCAGATATCAAAGAGGGGGACACCACAGATGTTAGTGATCCTGGGCCTCTTCTTCCGCCTAGAAGAAGATTCTCTGCGTCGGTCGTGGTGGTGGGCAGTTTCACACGGCGGGGCCGCATGACATGGCTCAGCCTCGGAGCTCGTGCAGGCCGTGTCTCCATGGTAACACAGCATCGGTCCGGCAGCCATGCCTGGTCCAGACATGACCTTTGCCTGGCCAACAGGCTTGCAGTGGGAGTCTCCAACCATCCACGGCTGGTTGCACATGTTGCTTCCAAAGTCCCCATCACTCCTGCCTGTGGCGTCAAAGGTTACGTGGCGCTGGACGTGCACCTTACACCCCTGAGCCGGCCTGCGTTTGATGGCCATGTTTGCTTTGTCTTCTACGCAGGGACGGGCAGGGACGTAGCCCATGTTGCCTTCAGTGTCTGACTTGCATTTGGTGGCCGTGCTGTATTTGCCATCATCACGGATACCTTGGCCGATGTATCTCTTAGGTGTGCCCATAGCATACCCGTCATTAGCCAAACCACCCGATTCTTGAGGGTCGGCGTATCTCCAATGGAGGGGCTCTCTGTGCTCGTCACCTGACCAACACTGAGGGGGCATTTTGCCTTTGTAAGGTGAGCTGCTAAGGGAGGCCGGGGTGCTCTTGGTGGCCACATGGCACTGCTCCTTTTCGCCGCAATAGGATGCCGTAGTGGTTTGCCTCATGTGACCTTGATGTGCGGCCATCTTGGTTTGCCTAGTGTCCGTTGGACCATAGCTCACACTGGGGCCATACCCTTCGGGGCCATACCCTTCGGGGCCATACCCTTCGGCCATGGGGGCCGCATGCCCCCCGTGCCAATCATCCCAGGGGGTATAGTAAGGATGGGGGGCAAGGGGGTTATTGGGGTGGAAGTCGTGGCCATAGTGCCTAGGGAGACCACGGTGCCCAACGTTGTAGATGGTGGATATGTCAGGGACACCACTGTGGGATGCTGTGGCAACAATGGCCAAGCCTTCCCCTTTATCCCTATCCTCTTTCTCTCTCCTCCTCTTCTTCTTCTTCTCCTTGGGGGTGGTGAGCCGCAGGAGCCCTACGAGAAGGATCAACGCGATGAATACCAGCCCCCATGTTGCTGCGATAGAGACAGGAAAATGTTCGTTGTAGCACAGGGCTGTGCAGTAGTCTCGCGACAGGTCGCCGTCGCCCTCGGTGATACTGCAGCTGGTGTCGTCTTTGATCTTGTCCCAGGGGCCGTTGGCGAAGAAGATGGCCATGATGCGGAGGCCCAGCAGGAAGTACCATGGGTTCAAGCCCTCGCAGTCGAGTGCACCGGAGAGGGAGGACAGCAATGGCCGAAAGAGATGGATAAGACCTGAGAGGATGATGGACATCTGTGGAGAGACAGGGGTAGGGGTGGGAAAGGGGAGGTTAGGCCTCAGGCAGGAACCTGCATTGGAATTCTACCCAGGGCCAGCACTGGGATTTGGTACCACTGGGCATTAACTGAGGTACACTCCACAACATATTGTCCTATGCAAGCAACCACACAAGCGAAGAGAGGAAGCGGCTGTCTATACCTGCATTGCCCTCTCCTTCTGGGTGTTGGCCATGTTGGGCTCATGGCAAAAAAATGGGGAGCAGGCACTGTGACATAGAGAAGATGGACTTGCTCGGGGAGGGATGCCCACGGAAGGCCTCCTGCCCACCCCACCCCGAATCTAGTCAATGTGCTAGCATTATTTGGAGTGAGCCAAACTGGGCTGTGGGGCGAAGGGGGAAAGCACAGAACTCTCTTCCCTTGGCTTCCGGGATGATTTAAGGACATAGGAAGAACCCTGGTAGATCAGGCCAAAGGCCCACCTAGTCCTGCAGCTGTCAGACTTTGGGCAATCGGCTTCCTCCACCGTGGCCGTAAATGAGCAGATCAAGCGAAAGGAGTTCTTACCAGTTAGTTTCTTTAATAAACACAGTGAAGGACAAAAGAAAGCGTCTACTTAGAATGGAGGTGCTCCCAATTAAGGGTCACTCCCCCCTCTGTCCCTATTAATCTACGTCACTCCTACGTCTTGTATTCTGGGCTTGTAGCCTCTGTGCTTTCTGTTCTGACATTTTCTGAGCTCTCCGTGACTTTGGAGAAGGGTGTGTGTGTGGATACTATCCAGAGACTGTGAATCTGTTCTCTCTCTCTCTTCTGGTGTTTCTTCTGCTAACTGTTCCCCATCCAGTATTTCCCAGCTTCTGCCTTCTAAACTATGCCCCTCTGCAAACCGCTGTTCCAAATCTATACTGTCCTCCTGCTCCTGGGAAGATTCAGGAGCAGAGCAGGGGGAGGAGGTGGCTCCCACTCTTCCTCCTCATTGCAGCCCTCCTCAGCACGGTCCCTGACAGGTGCCTGGTCTCACAGTCGCCACGCAGGACCTGAACGCAACAGCACTTTCCTAATATCATACCCTCCAACATTCCTCAGGTGAAAATGGACATTCCTCACTCCCCACCAACTGACCCTGCGCAACAACAACCCCCCTTTTTCTGTCCCACGCCCCAAAGAGCATTTCCTTTCAGAAGTGACACCACCACAACACCAACGGGACACAGCACACACGCCCTCCACCGTCCCAAGAAAACCCCTTAATCCTGGTTTTATTTAATTTATTCTTTGGTAGATTTACAAAAAAGAAAAAACACACCAATAAATAGATTTTAGAAAGGGGTGAGATTAGAAGCGGATGCACAAAGCATTTTTTATACAGATATATAAAATCAAGACTCCTCGCACTCCACTCCGCTCCCCCCCGGCTGTCATGCGAGGCTGGGCCTTGGTGGCTCATCCTCTTCTCCTCCTCCTCCTCCTCGCCTGCTCTCTGAGCTGCTGAAGGAAGGCCAGCAAGCAGTGCCATGAAGAGGCAACGGGATGCTCCCTCGCACTACCACAGCGCCGGCTCATCCTCCTCCCTGAGCTCGTCGCTGGTGGGTCAAATAAGGACATTGCAGTATCAAAACAGAAACCAGAATGGCTTTTGTAATTCCGGGACTGTCCCTGGAAAATCAGTACACTTTGTATGCAATTATCGATTCCCAGGAACTAGTACTCAGAGGCTTATTGCCTCTGACACCGGCTTGTCGTCATTGATAGCCTTTTCCTACATGCAACCCAATTTGCTCGTGCTGAGGTTAGATGACTTGCCTCAAGCAGGAGTTACGCCACACTTTCCAAAACATTTCCCCAATGTTTTCCTTGTCGGAAGAAATCCAAACATTTGGGAAAGTGGTTTCGTTGTGCAAGACCTCCTGACCAACTGCAACTGGGCAACCTGAACTGGCAGGTGTGTGATCCAACCGAAAACTGTGGCGGTCTGGAAGTGCCCTGTTTAAGCCTTACCTGCCAGGTTCACTAACGCCTGGCTTTCTGTCTCCAGCCTTCTGCTCCTTTCCAGAGTGAAACCTCAGTAAACAACTTAGGCTTGGGGAAACCTTCTCTGAAGAATACCATCCCCATAATCCTGCAGTGATTCAAGCTTGATAACCTCTGGTCCAGCCAGCACTGGACTTCCCTTCCTCCCCTCTTCTGCAGCATCCGTTTCCTATTGACTTTCACGGTCATCCTCTTTTGTCCACTCTTTTCTTCATGCCTGTTCCATCATTAGTTTCTTTCCTTCTGTCTCCTTCTCCCCCTTTCTCTGATTTACCCACGGGTGGCACTGTGGGTTAAACCACAGAGCCTAGGGCTTGCTGATCAGAAGTTTGGCGGTTCGAATCCCTGCGATGGGGTGAGCTCCCGTTGCTCGGTCCCAGCTCCTGCCAGCCTAGCAGTTTGAAAGCATGTCAAAGTACAAGTAGATAAATAGGTACCACTCCGGCGGGAAGGTAAACGGTGTTTGCGTGCGCTGCTCTGGTTCGTCAGAAGTGGCTTAGTCATGCTGGCCACACCACCCGGAAGCTGTCTGCGGACAAATGCTGGCTCCCTTGGTCTATAGAGTGAGATGAGCGCCGCAACCCCAGAGTCATCTGCGACTGGACCTAATGGTCAGTGGTCCCTTTACCTTTACCTAAGGCCAACCTTTCACGAGGTCTTGAGGCCTTGTTCAGGCATTAGTCCCTGCCTTCATCTGCTCCACTTGAAGCAGGTCACTTGGCCCAGATTGCAGGGCTAGGCCTGTTTACTTCCTTCAATATTAGCATGACAGCTGCTAGCAGAATATTCCTTTGTCAGGCAGATTGCTGGTTTGTAGTCCAGGATGGTTGCTTGATGTTTCATTCATGGGAACTAATAGGAGATGATCTCTTGACGGTTGGGAATACCTCTCTGAGCACCTCAAGACTGTTGAAATTGCTGGATGGGTTTCAGTCACACACTTGCAAACTCAGGTTGTGCAATTTTTGTCGATTCTGAGGTTGTGCAGCTTTTGCTCAGCAAACCTGCTTACCTCAAAAGCTCAGAGTTTTTGTGATAAGCAAAACTATCGGGAAATGCACTGGGAAATGTGGGGTGACACTTCCTTTGAAGGAATGTCATCTAACCACACCACAAGCAAATCAGAATGAATATTCATCAAATAGCTTCTGGCTGCATATGTTGTTGTTGTTGTTCAGTCGTTCAGTCGTGTCTGACTCTTTGTGACCCCATGGACCAGAGCACGCCAGGCACACCTATCCTTCACTCCCTCCCGCAGTTTGGCCAAACTCATGTTAGTAGCTTCGAGAATACTGTCCAGCCATCTCATCCTCTGTCGTCCCCTCCTCCTTGTGCCCTCCATCTTTCCCAACATCAGGGTCTTTTCCAGGGAGTCTTCTCTTCTCATGAGGTGGCCAAAGTACTGGAGCCTCAACTTCAGGATCTGTCCTTCTAGTGAGCACTCAGGGCCGATTTCCTTGAGAATGGATAGGTTTGATCTTCTTGCAGTCCATGGGACTCTCAAGAGTCTCCTCCAGCACCATAATTCAAAAGCATCAATTCTTCGGCGATCAGCCTTCTTGATGGTCCAGCTCTCACTTCCATACATTACTACTGGGAAAACCATAGCTTTAACTATACGGACCTTTGTCGGCAAGGTGATGTCTTTGCTTTTTAAGATGCTGTCTAGGTTTGTCATTGCTTTTCTCCCAAGAAGCAGGCATCTTCTAATTTCGTGACTGCTGTCACCATCTGCAGTGATCATGGAACCCAAGAAAGTGAAATCTCTCACTGCCTCCATTTCTTCCCCTTCTATTTGCCAGGAGGTGATGGGACCAATGGCCATGATCTTAGTTTTTTTTTTGATGTTGAGCTTCAGGCCATATTTTGCGCTTTCCTCTGCATATACCCTATACATATACCCTATACATTTCCTCTGCATATACCCTATACATTTAAATAACGTGACACCACTCCCCACCTACCAAATAATCCAAGGAGCTGTAGTTCTCCTAACAATTCTCAGCACCCTTAACAAAGTACACTTTCCCATTATTCTTTGGGAAAAGCCATGACAGTTTAAAGTGGTATGATATTGCTTTAAATGTCTAGTGCGGGTGCTAATGCCTCTGTGCCCCCCCCCCCATCAACAGGAAGCAAGACCTGGTAGAACAGTCTCTGGAAGTTTCCTTCTCTCTTACATTTCTTTGGTGGGACATTTTCACAGCCCCCATATTCCTTCCTTCTGACTTGCCTCTCCTCACATGTTTTCACTCATCTAATCCCAACAGTGGAATCTTTCAGCCACTAACATATTGTTATGGGTTTCTAGGTGCCAGGCTCCCCTAATTGCCTGGGTCCAGTAGGTGTTAGAATTTAGTCAAGGCTTGGGGAGCTAAACTAGATGCCAGACTGCTAAACCCTGGACCCAGCTCTCCATATCCAGGAGATCGCCTGGGAGATGAGCCATTAGGAGGAAAGGTAATGAGCCATTAAGAAAGCCAAGGAGAGACTCAGCTCAGTTAGTTAGAAGATAAAGCCGGGGTTTGAAGCAGAGAGTTGAGAGTTGTCTGTGATATGACCTAGAGTGATGTAAAAAGGTAAAGGACCCCTGACAGTTAAGTCCAGTCGCGAACGACTCTGGGGTTGCGGCGCTCATCTCGCTTTACTGGCCAAGGGAGCTGACATTTGTCCGCAAAAACCAACAGACAATCACGGAAATAATAGCCCAATATGAAATACACAAAACCGTGAAAAACTCTGAAATATGAACTATGAAAATATATTATACAAACAAATTGACCGAAAGTAACATAACCTAACACAGTAACACATATCTACAAATGTCTCCTCAAAGGATATAGCCTATAGCATACTTTCAGATATAATAGACTCTTAAGGAGCAAAAGTTCAATATGTAATACTATGTGCTGTAGAGTGATTGTACACTAAATGTTCATAGTTATGTTGTATACAGCAAAGTCCCTCAGACGTCCTCGTCTGTCCTCCGACAGAAATACAGAATAACAAAATTTAACCATGGCTAAAAAGCTCCAGCAACTGAAATGTTCATCACTCTGGCAAAGGCTAAGAGTGATGAACGTTTGAGTTGCTGGAGCTTTTTAGCCATGGTTAAATTTTGTTATTCTGTATTTCTGTTGATGAAGTCCGTTCCTTTGAAGAAACTGTACCAGTGAAACGGGGAGGCCTCCAGCTAGTCACCCGTTAGGTTATGTTACTTTCGGTCAATTTGTTTGTATAATATATTTTCATAGTTCATATTTCAGAGTTTTTCACGGTTTTGTGTATTTCATATTGGACATTTGTCCGCAGAGAGTTTTTCCGGGTCACGTGGCCAGCATGACTAAGCCGCTTCTGGTGCAACAGAACACCGAGACCAGAGCAGCGCATGGAAACGCCATTTACCTTCCCGCCGGAGTGGTACCTATTTATCTACTTGCACTTTGATGTGCTTTTGAACTGCTAGGTTGGCAGGAGCTGGGACCGAGCAACGGGAGCTCACCCCGTAGTGGGGATTCGAACCGCCGACCTTCTGATCGGCAAGTCCTAGGCTCAGTGGTTTAGACCACAGTGCCACCTGCTGATAAAGGCAGCAAGCTGGAGAGAGGGTCGGAGCATATGGCTCCCCCCAAAGAATCCTGGGAACTGTACCTGACCACTCACAAAACTGCAACTCCCAGCACCATAACAAACTGCAGTTCCCAGGAATCTCCTAGCAGTGCTTGATCTATATCATAGAACACAACTACTTTATAAGATGACCACGCCGCTGCCAGCTGCACTGGGCTTTGGTTAAAACTCTGCTTCTCTCCCCTTCCAACAAACATGGAACCAATGCATTCCAAAATTCTACTTTACACTAATGGCGTCTTGTCTGGTGGTACATATGTTTGCTTATGTTTGCTTATTTTTGTGAGATTTTTCTTTTAGTATTATTGGGTTTTTTTAATGCTTTGATTTCTAATCCGCCTTCATTTTATACAAACAGTTAATAAATGCGGTGGGATTCTCCTGAGCTGTGAACTGCTGCCTTCAAGGCTCTCTCTTCCTCTGGTGCCTTCCTACCACACAATGTATTGTCCCGAGGTTCTGAGTTTTCTTACGCAAAGTGACTTAACCTGCCATGGAGTCGTCCCCTTCACAAGTTACTTCTTTCGCTTTATTTCTCAGAAAACAAAACCACTGGGCCAAGTTAGCTCCTTGCCCCTGTTAGCCAATAAATATACGTACCCCTGTTCACTCTCTTCTCCGTACCTGATATCTTGGCTACGTGGGTTTCCCCTTCTTCTTTCATCCGTCCTGCTTTGGAGTTCAGACCCTCCTGCCAAACCACAGCTGATCCTGAATCCTGAAGTGTATATCCTAGTTTGGAGGCAGCCAAACAACTTGCCAGTCAGACTGAGAGCACAGGTGAAGACACCGACAGCGTGTGGCAGGGCCTGACAATATATTGAGTCACTCCCTGTTCATTTGAATTCCTTCCCTCGCCAGGCAGCCTCACTTCTGCTGCCAAGAAATTCCACAGCCGCCCACAGGGCATCTTGGGCTGTTGTGGCAAAACAAAGGCTCGTCCTGATCATTAGTGTGATTAATGCTACTGCACAGAGGAGACCACATCCGAGCATATTTTGCAAAGGTTCCTCTTGCATACAGAGAGAAAACTCCGAGGCTCTGCCCCTAAAACCACAAATGCGGGGGAAAGCTGTCAGCTCCCGATTTCCCTAAAGATAATGGGAAAGAACCATCCATCTCCCAGATAATCCAATTTCCTCTAACTCCCGCCCAAACCCGCCTCTTTTGCAAACTTAGAATGCCAGTGACCTGAAGCAAAGCACCAAACACCTTCCTCGTGCTAGGACCAATGCTTTTTTTAGATGGTTCACCACACGTACAACTCCCACATTCCTCAGATGAAAATAGAGACATTTCGTACTCCCCACCAACTGACCCTCCTCAACCCACTTTTTTTTGCCCCCCAACTGCGGAGCACTTCCTATCAGAAGAAGGGCGAGTGCCGCCACCACTATGCCAGTGGGACACAGCCCACATTCCCTCCATCGTCCTGAGAAAAGCCCTAAATCCATCTTATTTTTTTATGCTATTCTTTGGTAGATTTACAAAAAGGAAAACACACACCAAGAACAAAATGTTAGAAATGGGCAAGATTAGGTTTCCAGCTATGTCACAAGTCAATGGCGGTAACTCCTCGCTGCCCTCCGCGGGGATTGAGGAGGTTCAGGCAGGGGGAAGCCGGGATTTATGATGCAAAAGTCCCAGCAATTTTCCCCAGGGGGGTCTGGGGAGCTCACTGCATCCCGCTGCCCCCGCTCAAGCCCGTGTCTGTCATGGGCCAGGAGTCGGCTCCACCTGCTGAGCAGCAGCCTGAAGGAGAAGAGTTTGGATTTGATATCCCGCTTTTCACTACCCGAAGGAGTCTCAAAGCAGCTAACATTCTCCTTTTCCCTTCCTCCCCCCACAACAAACACTCTGTGAGGTGAGTGGGGCTGAGAGACTTCAAAGAAGTGTGACTAGCCCAAGGTCACCCAGCAGCTGCATGTGGAGGAGCGGAGACGCGAACCCGGTCCCCCAGATTACGAGTCTACCGCTCTTAACCACTACACCACACTGGCTCTGTAGCACTACACCACACTGGAGCAGAAGGCGAAGTGACCACCTGCTGCTCATCAGCCTTCTTGCTCCTGATGAGAACCAGCTGGCTCCAGCTTTCTTGAGCAGGGTTTCCAGACTCGGTCAGTTGCTGGAAACAACATTCGTCGTTCCTGACCAGACCTTGCTGATTCTTGCTTCTCGTGACCATAGACCCTCGGCTTTCTTGACCCCCAGATCGTCTATGTGAACTGAGATACTCCTGACCTTAGGACTGGACTGGACCTTGTTTGCGGACTCTGCCCTCAGGCAAGTACCCCTCTGAGACTTGGCTGGTTGGCTGGCTTCCCCCTCCACTGAGCTGGCAGCACAGGACTATGACAGTGTCTGCCAACTTGAAAGGCAGAGCGGGTGTGACCTGGGAGTGTGTCCCTGCCATGGACAAGCCTCTGTCTCAGTCGTGATTTGTGGCTGATTCCTCAGTAATTCGGACAATTGGCATTAATCAAGAGGCGCTCCTGGACCGACAAGGCCGAATGCAATTTCTTTATAATTATTCCTGGACTGGACTAGGAGTGCTGTTGTAGGAATGGAGTGGAAGGGGAATGAACTGCTGCCAAACAGATGCGGTAAATGAAGCCGAATTTGAGAAAAGATATTGCTTTTAACTGTGTGCCGAGGAAGAACTCCAAAGTGGAACTTTAATGGCGGAGTTTGGATATGTACTCTGTGAATTTATGGCTGCACCTCGTACGCTAGTCTGTAAACAGCGGAAGGAATGGAATGTGACCTTGTACCATCCAGATAAACACTGCAAAGAACCGAACAATGGAAGATAGTAATTAACTCTCCCAGCACACGAGGTCCGGAGCAACAATGAAATTGATTATTTATTTATAAGCTGTAACGGAGGTGTAGTTTGTGAGGTGAAAAAAGCGGCCAGCTGGAAGAATGGTTTATCGGCAAGTGAAGGACGTCAACTGGACTCTAAATAAGAAATGATGTGGCTATGCGAGGAAATGATGGTGATCATGTGTTTGGAACAGCGATGGGAAACCTCATTCTTAAGAAATTGTAATAAATTCATTTGGTTCGATTTGTACTAATCTGGGGAAATAATAAAAATAATTTGGGGGGAAAGCAACGAAATGGGCAAGATTAGATGGGGACTCACAAAGCATTTTATGTATTTAAAAAAATAAGACTTTGCTCCCCGTTTCTTCCCACCCAGGGCGACCCTGGCCTCCACCTGACCCTCAGAGCTGATGTGTCACATGGAGCATGGGGGGGGGGCTTGGTGGCCACAGCCTCCCCTCCTCCTCCCCTGCTCTCCAGCAGCCACTATGAGCTGCCCAAGGGAGGAAGCCAGAAGCGGCAGTCATGCAGAGGCCATGGAGAGGCAATGGGATGGTCCCTTGCTGTTGTCGCCACTCAGGACAACCGCTGGCTCCTCCTCCTCCCTGCGCTTGGTGGTGGTAGCACTGGTGGGGGAAATCGGGACATTCTGGGATCAAATCAGAAGCCGGGGCGGCCTTCATAATTCCAGGATTGTCCCTGGGAAATTGAGACACTTCACAGCAATTCCTATCTCCCTCAGTTTTGCCAAAGAAGCCTGCTTCTCCTTGCCCGACAGTAGGTCTGGGCCTGTGGATCATCATAGCGTCCCATCCTCTTTTCTATGCCAGCAGCTACTTGGGGATTGCTTCAGGTTTCAGGGGGCTTTGGGCAAAGTGATCTTGGGCGGATCCCTCCTCCATTGGTAGACTCTGGTAGGCTTTACCCGACAGCTGAAGGTGGCAGCAGTGCTCTGGGTCGCTTTGCAGAGGGCGCCATTTTCATCTCGGGGGTCGCATAACTCCAAACCCTCCAATGAAAATAGGGACGTCCTACCATACCATCCCACATTTCTCTGATGAAAATAGGGACATCCTAAGGAAAAGCAGGACATTCTAGGGTCAAATCAGAAACCAGGGCAGCTTCTGTAAACGTCCGTGGAAAATAGGGACATTTGGAGGGTCTGTAGTTTGTTAAGAGTTGCTCAGAACTCTGTGAGGGGCAAACTAAAGTGCCCATAATTCTTTGGGGGAAAGAGTGCGTCTCAAACTTGCTTTAAAGGTATAGTGGGTAAGCATCTCCATCAGAGGTAATGCAGGCAGGCAGACACCAAAATTATAGAATGGGGGGGGGACTCCATCAATACCCATCTCTTCCCACAACATTGAAAACTTGCTTATTTAAGCAGGCCTTGAGGGTGGTGCCAGACAGGGACTTAATGTTGAAAGTGCGTCATTCAGATATCAGAAACAAATGGTTAGGAAGAGGGTTTTTTTATTGGATCTCTGCAGAGGAATTTGAGTTAAACAGGGGGGTGGAAATACAGGCTAACATTTTATGACATCATGAGGCAGCTGCAAAAATTGCACATGAATGAGGAGCAGTGATCCCATAAACAAACACTCGCCTGGAAGCACACCAAACCCACCCAAGGGATGAGGGATCCTGTGGTTCTCCAGGTGTTGTTGGACTCCAACTCCCATCAGCCTCTGCTCGCATGGCCAGTAGTCAGGGATGATGGGAGTTGTAGTCCAACAAAAACATCTGAAGAACCACAGGTTCCCCACACCTGGTTTAGGGGGATCCCTGTCCTGTGGAATATTTTGAATCCGTTTTTAATTATGCTGTTGCTATTTGGCATGATTGTTTATTTTTGTCTCGCATTTTTTATTTTTCATACACATCGGCTGCTGTGGTTGTTAATGTTATTGAACACCATGCAAATTAACTAAGTAAATAACTAAATACACAGCTATTGCCTTGTATTGAGGCCAGTCATTGTTTCATCTAGCTCATAATCTTCTACTCTGTCCAAAGGAGCCTTTGTCTCAAGTGGCGAGAGGAAAGCACTCTGTATATGCTCTTGACTACTTTATTAAACTGGTGTTGAAAGGCCTGCTGCTTCTAATGCTGCAGGTAAGTTCTATAGGCCACCCTGACTACTAGTGATTGTTATATTGTTCCCTGTGAATTTGCCTAATCCCCATGTAGAGGCTGTCCCAAGCTGACAGCCATAATCACATCTTGTGGTAGGTAGTTCCATGGTTTAACTGTGCGGTGTGGGAATGGAGCATTTCCATTCACCTTTATTGGATCATCCAGGAGTCTAGTATTATGAGAGAGGAAGAAAAACCTCTCTGCATCGATTCCCTCTCTACACCATGTTTATTCACACACAATCGACCACCAATCAAACACCTCTATCATGCCCCCCCTTGCCTTTTTAAAACTCCCTTTTCTCAGAGATCCCAACCTCCATTTTGATTGCTTTTTTCTGCATCTTTACCACTGACAGTATAATTTTCGAGGCAGGGTGACCAGAACGGCACCCAGTATTCCAAGTACAGTTGCACCATAGATTTGTACATTCATTCTGGTGGATTTATTTTTAATCCCTTGGCTGATGATTCCTGACATGGAACCCACCCATTTCACAGTTGCTGCACACTGAGTCAATGTTTCGGTTAAGAAATTCACCATGACCTGAGCATCCCTTCCCTTCCCTGATCTGTCACTGTCAGTGATGGATATGTGGAGTTACCGGTAGGCTTCCTACACTCCCCCACGTACAGGGCTTTACACTAGATATTTGATTCAGATATTTGAACCTCCACACGCCACGCTTGCCAGAACAATACATGTCTAAATGAATAAATGCTTAAGCCAAGAAAGAACTTAGCATATGAAGTTGAAAGTGTGCAAATGTACCAAATCTTTGAGAAAGAATTTTTTGAAGAAGAAGACTAGTTGTTCTAGTTTAGATGAGATGTAACATGTAAATTTGTATGTATGAATATACAGTAAATCCTGGGAAAGAATTTACTGAAGAAGCCCAAAATTGTCCATGGGCGAAACAGGGGACAAACGCCGGCACCCTGTCTAATTTTTGTGCATCACATCTTCAATATTCCATCTGATTGGACTTGCTTTCATCTATTAACATCTGTGCGTATCATCTGACTGGACCTATTTTCATCAATATCTACAGGAGCCTGGCTAAAGACATTTATAGACTGAAATTGTCCTGTTGTACTAACTTGAATGAGTTTTCTGTTTGTGGCTTCTTTGTTTGACTTCTTGTATTGCTCACTTTTTGATTGGACTACCAATATAGAATTCAATGCGTGGAATGGTTTGGTAGATTTGTGTGCGCCGTTTTTGTGCTGCTTTGTTGTATACTGATTTAGAACAATACATGGGCCAACAGACAGCCATCCTTCAAAATTTGCAACGTTCTGAGTTTTGCAATGCAGTTCCCCAACTAATTCATGTTTACAAAATGCATATATGTGGGCAATTTTTACTTTAAAATGCATATATTAGCTGTGCCAGATTAAACCCTGTGGTGGTTCCTAGGCAGTTGAACTCTCAGGTCCCCCCCCCCCTTGTGTATCACTCTAGTGCAGGCATGGCCAAACTTGGCCCTCCAGCTGTTTTGGGGCTACAATTCCCATCATCCCTGACCACTGGTCCTGTTAGCTAGGGATGATGGGAGTTGTAGTCCCAAAGCAGCTGGAGGGCCAAGTTTGGCCATGCCTGCACTAGTGGGATAACATTGCTTGATTTTAGTTTTCTTTCAAGATCAAATCATTATTATTTTGATCCGCTGTTGTGGGGAACCCAAAAGGCCCTTAGGCTGGTGCCTACTCTGCCTATTTGGTAATCTGGTACTGTGCATTATTGAAAACAACATAAAATGCATTAAGGAACTCCCTGTCCCCCAAAATGTGTTAAATAAATAAATAAATAAATAAATAAATAAATAAATAAATATTATTTGTATCCTGCTCTCGCAGGCCAAAGCTGGGCTCAGAGCGACTAACATCATATTAAGGTGAAATTTGTTGAGCATTATGAAGACTTTTTAAAAAAAAAAAAAAACAACCCAAAGTAATATGGAAATGTGCAGAACTGAACTTAAGGCATAGCTGTCAAGTATCACGTATTTGCCGGGATTCCCCCGTTTTTAAACATGTTTCCTGCTGCAATCCCGGGTTAATAAAAAACCCGTATATTCCCGTATATTCCCTTCCTTCCCCGTCTCCCCCGTTCTTTGCCTGCTGTCACTAAGAGCCAGACTATCTGCAGACAGGCAGCAGCCAGAGGAGGGGGGAGGAGGAGGAGGAGGAGGGGAAAGGAGGAGGAGGACTTGTAAGCGCCGAGGGGAGGGACTCGCAGCCTCGCTCCGTCCTGCTTCTTTCTTTGCGTGCAGGCTCCACGTGCTCCATGGGACTCAGCTGAGGCGGGAGCGCCGCTGCCGCTGCCGGTATTTTCTTCTTCCTCCTCCTCTTCCTGGGGGTGCTGGGGGAGCAGTTCTACTCAGCTGCCTCTCGCTCGCTCGCTCTCCTCAGGAGCTTCGCCACAGCCTCCTGCGCTGCGCTGGGCGGGAGGGGGGGGGAGCGTCGTAGGAGAGAGAGAGGCAGGTGAGGGGACTGTCGCCGGCTCCGCCTCTTCCTCGGCGGCTCTCGGGCAGCCGGAACCGCACGCAGCTGCGGCGGCACCTGCTGCTGCTGCGGCAGGAAGGGAGCCCGGAGTGGAGGAATGTGGGGCTTGGGACGAGGCAGGATCTTCGGCGTCTTCTCCGCTCCGGTCCTTGTGGTCTGCTGCGCCCAGAGTGGAGCCTCGGCATATTTTCCCATTGGCTCCGCCCACTTTTGCTTCTGGCTCCGCCCACCACTGCCACGTGACTATCCTAGGTGAGGCTGCTGATCCCTTATTTTGAAATCCGAAAGTTGACAGCTATGACTTAAGGTTTTCAAAATGAGAAACTGAAACCAACATATTTTCCGCATCCCTGTTCCACCCTTTCTTACACTGAACCACATTTGTAATTTTCATGCCTGTTCCTCTAGTCTGGAGGCGGATCCTTCTGGACTTCTTCATGGTTACATTTTTTTGCTTTTACTATTGTGTCATCGGCATCCTTGGCTGTCTCGCTGCTCACTCCCGCCTGCAGTTCGTGGATGAGCAAGTTCAAAAGTTCTGGTCCCAAAATAGAAGTCCTTTGTGGGGACGGGGAGCGCTTCTTCCACCCGCCCACTGCGAGAACTGTTTACTCTCTCTGATTCCAGATGGCCTGTTTATTGAGCGTTCGCCCTGATTTGTTTGCTGGGAGATTAGATGAAGTTGCATCGAGCAAAAGCCCTACCTCACGCTTTCTAGTGCATTTCCTCATCACTTTCCTTGTCGCAAAACATCCAGGAGGCAGGGGAAGCAATTTTCTTGTTCAAGAGCTTCCGATCGATCTGAACTGGGCAACCTGAATTTGCCACTTTGTGACTGAATCCCTCATGAAAACCGCAGCAGTCTGCAATCTTCCCCTGCGGTTATCAACTGATAAATAAATAGGCCCCTCCTCTTATCCCATGACTGTGAAGTTTGCACAGTTGTCCTTTAGCAAGGGACTGCATCGAAAGCTTTTTGAAAGTCAAAATACATGCTGTCTTATCAGATCACTCCAATCACATGCTTATTTACTCTCAAAAACTTTTAGTGAAACAGGACTTACCCTTCCCATGGCGCTACTTCTTCAACGATTCTTATTTTCTTCTGTAGGCTGGAATAATGTCACTGATGCTAATGCTTTCTGCCAGTTTTTTTCCAGAACAGGTGTCAAGCCAGCTAGCCTGCAGTTTCATGGCTCTCCCCGAACCCCTTTGTGTTTAAAATGGTTTTCCATCAGCTACTTCCCATTCATCAGCTACAGAGCTTCAGATCCTCCATATGGAGATGCCGAGGAACAAAATCTTTATGCATACAAAGCTGTGGCTCATCAACTAATCCCAGCCGCTGCATCCCCTGCAGCAAGGGAGAGGAGGACATCCTAGGTTAAATAAGATGAAGATGCAGGAAGAAGGATGCATGAGGCACCGGCACTTCCTGTCCCGTCCGCATTTATGCCACATCTTACATTAAGATTATGTTTTTCTTAATGGAAGAGGCAACGGATGGTTAAATGTATCTATGTGATTTTTAAAGTTTACCCCGCCTTTGCCCTCAACATAGCCTCCCGGGCAGTTTGCATGCTGCGCATCGTTCAACAACAAGAACAAAGAAGGAGAGCTGCCCTTAGCAACAGATTAATCAAGGCTTAATGCTGAAAACCATTGTGATGAGCAGGTATTGGTTAGCATTAAAAGTCCAGGCAAACAGGATGGACTGGCATCTGTAGTATAGGAAAAACGTCAGCAGGCAAATGCTGTAGCTCTTTTGGGACTCTGTTCCACAACTGTTGAAAAGGCCCCCTCTTCCTATTAGTCGTTTGCCCTAATCTCTGAAGGTGGAGGCATCTAGAGTAGGGCTTCAGAAGTATATCTCAGTTGATGGGCAAGCTCATCTGAGGCAACATGGTCCTCCTGTAGAGCTATGGTCTATCTGAGGCAATTCGTGCCCCCACTGCTGTTGCTATTTCAGTTTATTACCCATTCTACGCCAACAGGTCCCAGGAAGGGTTACAACAATGTAAAATCCTATAGAGAAAACAATTAAAACAATTAAAATTACAGTCACAGGAATAGGGTGAGGTCCTGAATATGCCTATCTCAGGCCAATGCCAAAGGATGTGTCTTCAGCATACAGTGGAAACTATGTAGTGAAGGTGTCAGGCACACTTTTGGGGGGAAGAATGACCAAGGAGTTGCCATGGAGATTGCCCTCTCCCAGGCTGCCACTCCCCCCAATATTTTTGAGGGGAATTACCAAGAGAGCCCCCTCTGCCACTCTTAACACCTGAGAAGGTCCAGCGAAGGAGGATGTCTTTCAGATATTCAGGGGCATAAGTTGTTTATGGCTTTAAGCTCTTGTGTGAGCATCTTGAACTGGATCCGGAAATGAACAGGCAACCAATGCAGCTGTTTTAAGAAGGGGAAGAAATGGAGGCAGTGAGAGATTTCACATTCTTGGCTTCCATGATGACAGCAGTCACGAAATTAGAAGACGCCTGCTTCTTGGGAGAAAAGCAATGACAAACCTAGACAGCATCTTAAAAAGCAAAGACATCACTTTGCTGACAAAGGTCTGTATAGTTAAAGCTATGGTTTTCCCAGTAGTAATGTATGGAAGTGAGAGCTGGACCATCAAGAAGGCTGATCGCCGAAGAATTGATGCTTTTGAATTATGGTGCTGGAGGAGACTCTTGAGAGTCCCATGGACTGCAAGAAGATCAAACCTATCCATTCTTAAAGAAATCGGCCCTGAGTGCTCACTAGAAGGACAGATCCTGAAGTTGAGGCTCCAGTACTTTGGCCACCTCATGAGAAGAGAAGACTCCCTGGAAAAGACCCTGATGTTGGGAAAGATGGAGGGCACAAGGAGAAGGGGATGAGAGAGGATGAGATGGTTCGACAGTGTTCTCAAAGCTACTAACATGAGTTTGGCCAAACTGCGAGAGGCAGTGAAGGATAGACGTGCCTGGCATGCTCTGGTCCATGGGGTCACGAAGAGTCGGACACGACTGAACGACTGAACAACAACAAAAAAATAAAGGGAACCTCAGCCATATGAAGTTTTAACTAGTATTGATTTGAATCAAGAATCTTCTTAGAAATGGGAAGCCTCCCACATATAACCTCATGCCCTTCGACATTCTGCAGAGGAAAATTGGGACATTTGTTTTTCAGGGCGACGCTCCCATGTGAGTCACATGATTTATGTGAGAACATGGCCTGCAAAAATGGGGGTCTTTTGGGGCCGCACTCTTGCGGGACTTCCCGGGATCCAATCAGAAGCTAGGATGGCTTCTGTAATTCCAGGATGTCCCGCTTAAAGCGGTTCAGTTGAGTGGTATGTAACCTTAGCTAGGCTGGCTGAAGAGAATACCTCTGAGAATACATAGTATGTTCTTCCTTTGCAATTTAATTGTAAGAGCCTGCCATAAGTATTATTTATTGTTGCCCACTTTGTAAACAATGCAAATGTGCAATGCAGTCCTGCATATGCCTACTCATTGGCACGCAGACAGTTGAGCATGTGGATCAAGGCCTCCAACGGAGATCTCAACACACCTATATGTGACAAACTGGAAGTGGGTGATCATGAAACAGTCCTAGTATTTTTAGTTCAGGAGCAGCTACAGAGGCTCTGAATCAGCCCCCTCCAACCCTCAATGCTCTGATCAAATCTGGACACGGCTACAACCACACACCTCAATCCCTGTGGCTACTTTAAAGGAAAACACAAAATGTCAGGAGATCTGATCAGAGATCTCCCTTCCACATCACCTGTACTTTGGCCTTTTCTGCTTTCACTTCTTGGCCTGCCTTGTGCAACCCTTGAGTCAGGTTGCTTTCAGTTGGCGTTGCGACAAACCAAATGTTAATTAATCCACACTTTCCAGTGCATTTCACCACCGCTTTCCAAGAAGGAAAAAGTGCCAGATCTTTTTGGGGGGTCAGCGTGTTTGTTTCACAAGAACTCCAAACCAGCTTGAGTTGCACAGCCTTGATTTGCAGGGGTGTGACTGAATACCACCACAAAACGGTGACCCAAATACACAAGCTTTTTAAACAAGCAGGAAACAGAGGGAGGAACAAAGATCTGGAGGAAAGATTCTAGGGTTGTTGTTTTTCTAGGGTTGTTTTAATCAACAAGATCAAGAGTAAAAAAGGCTTCTTCTTTTTTTACCCTGAGCCCTCAAAGCTTGTTTTTGCTTTTAATTATTCCTCCTAGGAATTCCATCTTTGAGTTTTAATCTGTCTCTTGATCTTCCTGTAATAACGCCAGGAATCATTAACCTGTTAAAGGCCTAGCTATGCAGCTTCTGTCTGGCCCCATCTCTAACATACACAGATAAATAGCTATATCTTCCAACCAACAAAGTGCAGAAACATTTTACAAACTTGATTGGGTTCCTGGATGACCTTTTTTTTTTTGGTGGGTGCAGTAAATTACACCACCTCCTTTATATGAAATAGAGTGTGGGGATAACCAACTTCTGGGATAACCAGTAATCCTGGAGTGCCTGCTCCCACTGGTTATGATGGGTCTGCTAGTTATGAGGTTACTGAAGGTCGTGAGATGTTTTCTGGAGTTCTGAAGGTTGTTACGAAGGTTTCTCTGGAGTTCTGAAGGTTCCGAAGAGGAAAGGATAGGCAGCGAAAACAATGGCAAAAGGTGCGGCCAAAAGTAAGAAAGCGTCCAAAATAAAAATAAGAAATAAGAGACTGCAGTCAATGCTGGAGTTGCGCTGTCCCTACTACTCTCTGTGTGCGTGTCCTTTGCTTAGTTTCTCTTTCGCTTTCTCTCTTGCTTGTCTCGCATCACTTGTTCTCTCTTTGCTTGTCTCGCGCACTCTACAGAGAGCAGGGGCCATTTATTGATAAACTGAACAACGTCATAGCAGAAACATAAACCAATCAGAGCATTGCATTGGGCTGTGTTTCCAGGCGGGAAACAGCTTTCGGCCGTTACTCAAAAGCTTCCTGGTGCTCTTTCTTGGAAGCGCGGAGTGATCCAGGCAGCAAACCTTGGCCGGATCTCTTTTCTTCCGTGCATAAGCGCGGAAGGTTTCTGTAAAGCGGCAACGTGCAGGAAGTCCCAAAAACGTATTCCCACAATAGAGGAAGGTGGCGAAGCTGACAGCAAGGAGTATAGCAAAGCTGTAAGTGGACACAAGCAATAACAATAATAGAGAATAATATTAAAACAATACTGTTTAAAAGCTGTAGTGTCGTTAATAACTGGAGGCAAGAATCAGCTACAACATCTCTTTATTTTGGAAACAGGGAAGAGCCAGCAAGGAATGGAGAAAACCGGGGTTTATATAATAACAGTCATCTAGTAGGGAGAAGATACATTTTGGTGGGAACCAATGGCACGGATTCCCTCCCGTGGAAACCAATCCGGCAGAGGATCCAAATCCTGCTCCCTGAATCAGCAAATGATTGCCGTTCCCGCTGTAACTTGTACATTCAAATTAGGTCTGTAATACAACACAATACTCTATATTAAACATCTTGACTGTGTTATTGCTTCATACACAACAAAAGCCACACCTGATGAGTCCAGTCACATCATGATATCTTGCAAAATGATATTGTTCTGAAAACACAAGGTGTTGTACATGTCCAGTAAAGGTAAAGGACCCCTGGATGGTTATGTCCAGTCAAAGGCGACTATGGGGTTGTGGTGCTCATCTCGCTTTCAGGCTGAGGGAGTCAGCGTTTGTCCATAGACATGTGGCCAGCATGACTAAACCGCTTCTGGCACAACAGTACACTGTGACAGAAACCAGAATGCATGGAAACACCATTTACCTTCCCGCCGCAGCAGTACCTGTTTATCTACTTGCACTGGCATGCTTTCGAACTGCTAGGTTGGCAGGAGCTGGGACAGAGCAAAGGGGCTCACTTCATTTCTTTAATGGCAGTGTAAACAAGGAGCAACATTATCACACCTATACTGGAAAAAACTTCAGCTGCAGCAACTTGGAGGATTCTTCCTGAATGCCAAATATGAGGAGTGTTGCAATGAAGGATTTATTGTGTACTTTGAGAGTTGTGGAAACAAAGGAGAAAAAAAAAACCCCTCACATTGGTGGGAAAGAACTTCAAAAGAAGCCGGTGATGAGAGAAGCAACTGAGAAAAATAAAAGTACAGTAGACATAGTCACACGAGGTGTATTTTTCCACTGACTCTCCTGCACTGGTAAACTGAAGAAATGTGATCGTTCCCCTCTGTCCTAAGGCACCGAGCAAGTCACGTGACAGGTGAGCCACCAATTACTGTGGATTGTGTGACAATAGACGGAATGTATTAGTGCCATTTCCTTGGACAACAGCCAATCCTATTTGGCCAACACCCTCCCCACATTTTGCAGATGCTGCCCTTTACACCAGCTGAGCAAATTCATGGCAGGCGTCATCAATATCTGAAGCAATGGCACTGTCATAGGAACGAGTATCAGATCAACACCTATTTCGTTGGTCAGGACTGATTTGAATTTGAAGTTTGAAGCACTTCGCTGACAGGCAATCCCCCCATTTACGCCGGGGTCACAACCCGAGGCTTGGCACATGTCAGTGAAATCGTGCCTATTTGAAACACTGTAGAAAAAGCCTGCAAAAACCCTGTTCTGCCTGCTCCCTGCCCCATTCTGCCCATTTTTGTGACGTTTTCATTTCTGGGTTCATCAGGATGCACATGTGCGCAGTTACCCACATATTGAATGGGTGGTTGTCTGTATTAGACGATATGCTTCAGATGATATGCCAAGCTCATTGTTGTTCTTAGTAAGTTAGTTGTGTTAATTAACTTCAATAGGTCTACCCTGAATAACAGTAGCATTGGATACAACCCTTGGTATACCGCCATAATATTGTGGGGTTTTTGTGTTCTGTCTGTGTGTATTCCAGCTGTTATTAAAAAGCAGTATTGCTGCATGCCATCCCCTATCTCTGAGCGGTGCACGATTCCAGGGGGCCAGGATGCTTAACCCAGGGTTTCCTTTTGGGAATGAGGCACAGCAGAGACTTTTTAGGATATATGTCTTCGTTACACATATATAGAGTGTGAGCCAATGATGGAGGGGTTCACAGCACCAACCAACGCCCTAAAAGGGTCTTGTTGCTCCCACAGCCACAGCCTTGGATTCAAGCAGAAATCAACCATCACACTCTGACCTGCTCTCCAGCTTGTTACTTTTATCAGCCTTTTGTTCCTCTAGTTCACATCACAGCCAACCCTAAAGACTTTAATTCAAACTCTGGCTTTGTCTTCTAACTAACTCTGAGCTGGAGGAGGAGCCCCATCCCTTCTCCTTGGTTTTCTGAGTGGCTCATTACCTTTCTTTTGTTTTCTTATTGGATCATCTCCCAGGCAATTATCTCATCAGGAAATTGGCCTGGCTTATATTTCAACACTTGCTGGATCCAGGGGTTCAGGATGTACTGGATCCTGGTAGTGTGGTTGCTGACCTTGAGCCAGACATCCTGGAGAGTGAAGTCAAATGGGCCTTAGAAAGCCTGGCTAACAACAAGGCCAGTGGAAGTGATGATATTCCAGCTGAACTATTTAAAATTTTAAAAGAGGATGCTGTTAAGGTGCTACACTCAATATGCCAACAAGTTTGGAAAACTCAGCAGTAGCCAGAGGATTGGAGAAGATCAGTCTACATCCCAATCCCAAAGAAGGGCAGTGCCAAAGAATGCTCCAACTACCGCACAATTGCACTCATTTCACACGCTAGCAAGGTTATGCTTAAAATTCTACAAGGCAGGCTTAAGTAGTATGTGGACCGAGAACTCCCAGAAGTGCAAGCTGGATTTCGAAGGGGCAGAGGAACCAGAGACCAAATTGCAAACATGCGCTGGATTATGGAGAAAGCTAGAGAGTTCCAGAAAAAACATTTACTTCTGTTTCATTGACTACGCAAAAGCATTTGACTGTGTCGACCACAGCAAACTATGGCAAGTTCTTAAAGAAATGGGAGTGCTTGATCACCTCATCCGTCTCCTGAGAAATCTCTATGTGGGACAAGAAGCTACAGGTAGAACTGGATATGGAATAACTGATTGGTTCAAAATTGGGAAAGGAGTACGACAAGGCTGTATATTGTCTCCCTGCCTATTTAACTTATATGCAGAATTCATCATGCGAAAGGCTGGGCTGGATGAATCCCAAACCGGAATTAAGATTGCTGGAAAAAATATCAACAACCTCAGATATGCTGATGATACAACCTTGATGACAGAAAGTGAGGAGGAATTAAAGAACCTTTTAATGAGGGTGAAAGAGGAGAGCACAAAATATGGTCTGAAGCTCAACATCAAAAAAACTAAGATCATGGCCACTGGTCCCATCACCTCCTGGCAAATAGAAGGGGAAGAAATGGAGGCAGTGAGAGATTTCACTTTCTTGGGTTCCATGATCACTGCAGATGGTGACAGCAGTCACGAAATTAGAAGACGCCTGCTTCTTGGGAGAAAAGCAATGACAAACCTAGATAGCATCTTAAAAAGCAAAGACATCACCTTGCCGACAAAGGTCCGTATAGTTAAAGCTATGGTTTTCCCAGTAGTAATGTACGGAAGTGAGAGCTGGACCATAAAGAAGGCTGATCGCCGAAGAATTGATGCTTTTGAATTATGGTGCTGGAGGAGACTCTTGAGAGTCCCATGGACTGCAAGAAGATCAAACCTATCCATTCTTAAAGAAATCAGCCCCGAGTGCTCACTAGAAGGACAGATCCTGAAGTTGAGGCTCCAGTACTTTGGCCACCTCATGAGAAGAGAAGACTCCCTAGAAAAGACCCTGATGTTGGGAAAGATGGAGGGCACAAGGAGAAGGGGACGACAGAGGATGAGATGGTTGGACAGTGTTCTCGAAGCTACTAACATGAGTTTGGCCAAACTGCGAGAGGCAGTGAAGGATAGGCGTGCCTGGCGTGCTCTGGTCCATGGGGTCACGAAGAGTCGGACACGACTGAACGACTGAACAACAACAACAAGGTTGTTTTTTTGGCACAGCTGATTTTCTGAAGGCACTCAGGATTCAGGAATGACAAGGTAAAGGTCGGGAACTATGGGTCTTTTATGTCTTGCTGACATATTACAACACTGGGAGGAGAAATTTCCACCATCAATTCAGCACTGAATTGCAGAGCCACATTCCCATGCCCCCGTGCAGCAGGAACATCAAAAAGATATGCCCATAGTCACCTGGGTTGCCTTTACCTGATGGTGATGGGTGTAATTTATTGGTGTTCCTGTCAGCAGTTCGGTGACTAATACATCATCTCCCACTACCTGCCATAAGCAAAACACTATTCCTACTGTTTTCCTTCAGCCCACATTCTCCTTTTTCCTTCCCTTCTTCTGTATGCCTAGTTCACTGTAATATCTGAAATGCACATGGAAACTTTTGAGAAACAACAACATATTACTTATACCCTGCCCATCTGGCCAGGCCTCCCCAGCCACTCTGGGCGGCTTTCAACAGAATATTAAAAATACAATAAAACATCAAACATTAAAAACTTCCCTAAACAGGTCTGCCTTCAGATGTCTTCTAAAAGTCAGATAGTTCTTTATTTCCTTGACATCTAAAGGGAGGGCGTTCCACAGGGCAGGCGCCACTACCAAGAAGGCCCTCTGCCTGGTTCCCTGTAACTTGGCTTCTCGCAGTGAGGGAACCGCCAGAATGCCCTCAGGGCTGGACCTCAGTGTCTGGGCTGAACGATGGGGGTGGAGACACACCTTCAGGAGAGGTCAATGGCTGTTCATGGGTTTCCATCACACAGCTGAAGGTTTGGCTCTCCCATTAACCTCTTCACTCAGTCTCTCCAGAACAAAATGGCTTGGATAGGCATGCTGGAGGATTCCAAAGGAAATGGGAATGGGTGTGGAAATTGCAGATATTTGCTTATTTGTCCCAGGTCTGGAATGGAAATCAATCTGGTAAATGCAATTGTTATGCAATTGGTTTTGGTCTGCAAACAATACATAATTGATTATGTTTTTTCATCCATTTGCATTGCATTTCCTTTACACCTTGCATTTCCATAGTGGGGTGGAATAACATTTGGATTGCATTTCCATAGTGCAATGCAACAACATAGTGACAATACAATTTCTGTAAGTTCTGCATGGTATGTAATTCACTGTGCAGAGTTGTATAATTTTGCCACGGTGGACAGCGAGACAAGTAATGTACCGTAGATTTTGGTAGGAGATGAATTGCAGTGGATCAGAAACAGCGCTGCAAACTCATAATAGTCTGGGGGTTTTATTCTTGCAGTAGAAGTCACTGATAGGTTTGGGAGTCCTGCTGAGAACGGTGCAGATGATGATGAAGAAATTGGTCTTCTTGGTAGTGCTGATGCATGAAAATGGTACCTGCAACATTAAGAGTAGCATGTCTGAGATAAACTCGTTGTGTGCCTCAGAAGCCACAGTGCACAGTGTACTGTGCGCAGGAAACTGCCAGATACTTTGTCAGACAATTTTTTACATCTAGGCCAGTATTTCCTAAGGCAGCCTGTTTAGGTAAAGGGAAGGTTACAGAGAAGGATGAAGAGAAGAGAGAGCAGTGAAATTGTCAGAGTAGGAAAGTGTTTTATCTGTAGGATTCTTTTCTTAGCAGCGATTCCAAGTCAGAATAACTATCAGATTGTTGGATGTTTTCTTAGGGATGTTGCTCATTCCTCCGCTCTGTCGCCTTGTTTAGCTTATAGCAGTCTGTACAGTGGGAGCCCATTATCCCATCTTTCTGAAACCTGTCTGCTCCAGGGGCGTCGCTGGGGAGGGGCGGTGGGGGCGGGACGCCCCCAGTGACAGGGTGAGCAGCGGCGGGTGGGGGTGTCAAGCGGCGGCCCCTCCCGCCACTCCCACGCGCCGCCGCTCCCTCCGTCACCCCCCGGAGCAGCAGCACATGGATGGGGTGCTTCTGCCGCTTTTTTTCGGCGGGGGGGGGCGACCCGCGAGGGGGGTTGTCACCCCCTCCTCGCTGGTCACCCCCCCCCCGCCGAAAAAACCGCGGGAGGGCGGGCGGGGAAAGCCTGGAAAGGAAGCAGAGCAGGCGTGTTTAAGCGCCGCTCTGCTTCTTTTTCCGCTTTCCGCCGCTTTTTTCGGCGGGGGGGGGGGCGACCAGCGAGGTGGGGGTCACCCTTGTCACTCCCTCCTCGCTGGTCACCACCCCCCCCGCCGAAAAAACCGCGGGGGGCGGGCGGGGAAAGCCTGGAAAGGAAGCAGAGCAGGCGCGTTTAAGCGCCGCTCTACTTCTTTTTCCGCTTTCTGCCGCTTTTTTTCGGCGGGGGGGGGCGACCAGCGAGGTGGGGGTCACCCGTCACCCCCTCCTCGCTGGTCACCACCACCCCCCCGCCGAAAAAAAGCCTCGGAAAGGGGGAAATCCCCCCTTTCTATATACACGTGCGTCGTGACGTCATGATGACGTCACGGCGCGCGCGTCGTGCCCCTCCCCCAGGGGGTGCCTCTGCGCTGCCGCCGCCCCCAGCAGCGCAGAGGCTAGCGACGCCACTGGTCTGCTCTGATCCTTCGGAGGTGTATGGAAAGGCCTGAAGCCTTCATGGCAATGGGGTAGAAAACAATCAAATGAAAGACATTAGAAGATTGGCTAGGTCCCGCCCTGAAACTAGTGGGAAGCTTGTAGGAGATGCGCCTTTTAAAGTTGCCTCTAAAATGAAGACCCTTTTGTCGCATTTACAGGGCCAGCCAACCCATGAGGCAAAGTGAGACAGGGAAACTGGGAGGGGCTGCCTGCCACTCCACCTCCTGTGCTTTTTGGCCACCCCTGCATCCTCCCCCGCTGCACTTGTGCCAGAGGCATCCTTTCTGTTTTGCCTCTAGGAGCAAAACATCCAGAGTCAGCCCTGCCTATCTATATGAAATCTGGCTGCCTTAACCATTTCAAGGAATAGTCTGAGGTCTGAATAATCTATGCTGTCTGGATGAAAACACCAAAGTTACTGGCAGAAGACGGCCAGCTGGGTCTTCCACTGAGATTAATGGCAAGCAAAATTAATGGGAGTGTAACCGGTACACCCAATTCAAATGCCTCCTGAAGCTGCAATTAGCCATGGAAGGAGAAGAGCACAAGAACAAAATGGTGCCTGTGTACTGCCCCTTCCATGGCTCTATTAGCATCTGTCAGAGCCCTCACGCCTCCTTCCCGAAGCCGGCCTTTGAGAAGGCACCCTCTTCGGCTGTGCATCCAGTGTGATCACACCGCTCACACAGCCTTAAATCTACCTCTGCTGAGTTGTCACAAGTCACATGGTAGCCACTTATTGGCAATAGCCATTGCTTTTCTTTATAAATTAGTTATCATACTTCTGTGGTAGGTGAATAAATCCATATTCAGATGCTTGAGGAAGTTGGGGTAGTGGAAGAACTAACTGAGCTACAAAATGACATTTAGCCGAAGGCCAAAGTTTTAGAAATCATACCAAGACTGTTGGCTACAGAATTATTATTATTATTATTATTATTATTATTATTATTACTACTACTACTACTACTACTACTACTATCCTGCACTATGGAAAGAGGTTAAAAAGTTCCTTGTTGCATTTCCAACATGCAACATGTTGCATTTTCTTCGGTTACAAGAAAGGAGAATCTGACTGAACATCTGGAAGAACTTTCCGACTGTAAGAGCTGTTCCACAGTAAATGGAATCCCTTTGAAGGTGGTGGATTCTCCTTCCTTGGATGTTTTTAAGCAGAGGTTGGATGGCCATCTATCTTTGATGCTTCAGTTGAGATTCCTGCATTGCAGGGGGAGTGAACTAGATGACTCTCAGGGTCCCTTCCATCTCTTATTACTCTGTTCTATGATTCTGTGATGTTTTCCCAATGGAGCTGCAAAGATGTTGGATTGCAAAGGAGACGAAGGTTAGTGTTTGTTGCACTTAAGAAAGATGTCCTGACTCAGTCCAGTCACAGCAATGGATTTCCTCATAAGTGGCAATGAGGTTGCAAGGATTATTCATTTTGCTGCCTGTAATGGAAACTTCCTTTTCCGGTGTCCTAACCAGATGGGTAACTGTTCCAGAGCAGGAGGAACAGGGGTAGGGTGGGCACATGTTGCTGACATTTGAGAAACGCCTCTTTGGGTCATTCCCAAAATGCATGGCCCACAAGGGGAACTGAGAGTGTAGTACGGGAAAATTAAGAAAGTCTCTGCACTACAGGTGAAACTCGAAAAATTAGAATATCGTGGGAAAGTCCATTTATGTAAGCAATTGTTTTCATTAGCTACTGGAGTTTAATATATGAGATAGACTCATGACATGCAAAGCGAGATATGTCAAGCCTTTGTTTTTTATAATTGTGATGATTATGGCGTACAGATGATGAAAACCCCAAAGCTGAAATTGTTAATTTGGGGTTTTCATCAGCTGTACCCCATAATCATCACAATTATAACAAATAAAGGCTTGACATATCTCGCTTTTCATGTCATGAGTCTATCTCATATATTAGTTTCCCCTTTTAAGCTGAATTACTGAACGAAATGAACCTTTCCACGATATTCTAATTTTTCGAGTTTCACCTCTATATCCACGTATGTAGAACTCAGTGAGAGGGCAGCAGACAGAGAGAGGAAGTTACTGACTCAAAGGGAAGGCACAGGTTGAGGGAACAACTACTAAGGAAGTGATTCAGCACAGAAAGCATACCTGCCAACTGCCCCAACTTGAGCGGGACACCCCAAAATTACAGAAGCCATTCCGGCTTCTGACTGGATCCCGGGATGCGCCATTTTGGCTCCTGCCAGAGCACAGCCCTGAAAGATGTCCATTTTGTGGTGCCGTGCTCTCTCGCAAGTCACCTGGCTCCCACAAGAGTGCGGACCCAAAAGACACACATCCTGATTTTCCTCTGCGGCATGTTGGAGGGCATGGAGACAGGAGAGCGCAGGAGGGTCAGAGAGAATTAGGAGCTTGTTCAGATAAATTTTTATGTGTCACTGCAGACCTGAGAAGGTAAAGCTCAGGGCCGTCTTGAAGGAATCGACCGCCCTGGCGCGACGATCCCTCGCCGCCCCCGGTAGGCCACCTCACCGCCCACCTCCCTCCCGCGCTGGCCGCCCCTCGGGAGGGGGGGTGGGCGAGCGGGGGATGAGGGGCGTGGCGCTGCAAGCCGTCCGCCCTCCGGAGCCCCAGCTGGAGCGCTGGGAAGGGCGCGCAAAGCCCCTCGTCGCTCCAGCGCCACGCCCCTCATCCCCCGAGGGACGGCCAGCGCGGGAGGGAGGTGGGTGAGCGGGGGATGAGGGGCGTGGCGCTAGAGCGGCGCGGGACTTTGTGCGCCCTTCCCAGCGCTCCAGCTGGTGCTCCGGAGGGCAGCCAGCTTGCAGCTAGCCCACCGGCACACGAGCGCCCGCCCGTGGGGGTGGGCGCGGGTTGGGGAGGCGGCGCCCGGTATGCCGGCGGGCTCGCGGGGCGCCCCTGGGGGGCTTGGCGCCCTAGTGCACCGCACCACCCAGCCCCTATGACGAGACGGCCCTGGTGAAGCTGAAGGACTGGTTTGTATGGCAGAAGGACTTCCTATTGGTAGGCCTTCTTTCCAACCAGTGCTAAACCGGCTAAGCACAAACAAGAGTCTGTCCTGTGTTTGCATGGGCTTTCAGTCTTGAAAACTCACACCGACTTAAAAGGTGTGTGGTGTGGTTAATTTAACATACAATCAATACACACTGTCCAAACTTGGGAGCTCTATGAACCGAGGGCACTTGCAGTTCCAGGAATGAGAGTTGTTCTTGATGAAGGACATTCAAGGAGCAAAACTCTCTCCTGTTGTGGAGAGAGAACATAGCCATCATGGGTAGCAGAGATTGATAAATCGTAATTATACTTCTGTACAGTGGTACCTTGGTTTAAGAACAGCTTAGTTCAGGGGTCGGCAAGGCTTACCAGGCATGGGCCAGATCACTCCTGCGGAGATCCTCCGTGGGCTGGACCGGTGCATCACGACACCGGAAATCACGTCTGCGCATGTCCAGACACTGAAAATCGCGCCTGTGCAGAAGCGATTTTTCGGCATCTGGGCATGCACAGAAGCGATTTTTGGAGCCATGGAAGAGAGTCCCCGTGCCACGCCACGCCGGTTTAGCACAGTGCATGGGGACTTGTCGAGCGGGCGGCTTGATTTGGGGGTGGCCCGTGGCCTGGTTAAACGGCCTCTGTGGGCTGCTTCTGGCCCATGGGCCTTAGGTTGCCAACCCCTGGCTTAGTTTATGAACAACTTGGATTAAGAACGCTGCAAACCCAGAAGTAGGTGTTTTAGTTTGTGAACTTTTCCTTGGAAGCAGAACATGTTCCGCTTCCTGCTAAGTGTGTTCCATTCGTAAATTGAGTCCCGTCCCCCCCTCCGCTGCTATGGGAAAGCACGCCTTGGTTTAAGAACGCTTCGGTTTAAGAACGGATTTCCAGAACGGATTAAATTCATAAACCAAGGTACCACTGTATTTTGGATGAACTATGTAGGTGTTTGCCAAATGTCTACAAAACAATTCACCCCCTCCAAAGAAACCCCAGACAGGGTTGACCTTCCAGCAGAGTTCTACAAGACATACAGTGGGTGACTGATTTCAGCCTAATGGTATTGCAGAAAAAGGAACACAGCCAGCGACATTACATGAGATAAATATTGTTCTAACGCCCAAGCCAGGCAGAAGCTCTGCTACCCACCTTCCTTTTCCTAAAAGTTAATTACCCTTCTGAATTAAGATATCTAATCAAGCTGTCTCCTGGTAGAGAGAAAATTAAGCAATTTCGAGGAGTAGCATTAATGGAGTGACTGACAGATCCCACACATTTCACACTGGCTGGCATGAATTACTAGGGAATGCTTGGCTGCAGTTCCAAACAGATATCACATCTAGGAAGGCCCAATTTCTCATTCAGGTGCATGGGCGAGACGGCGCTGAATGTGCCAGTTCAATAGGCTGCTTTAGCCCAAGTTATACTGATGAGACGTCACATTTTCAGATGCAAACAAATCTTTCTGTAGGGATAAACGACAACATTTCCAGCAGAAGCAACTGATTTTGTATTCTTGTTCTACTTCTGGCTTCTCGTTAGAAGACCCTGGCTGCTGGATTAAGCCAAAGGATCCTGTACCGACAGAGGCCGGCTAGATGCCCATGGGAAGCCCGCAAGGAGGACACTTCTTCTGTCGCCAAGTTGTTCAGTTTATAAGAGGTCCACTGTCATCTGGGGGCTCCCTTTCCATCAGCAGGAGAGATAGGAAGCGGGGTTTATTCCATCAGGTTTGCTGAAGGGCAAGGGGGAAAGACATTTCTCTTGCATTGCCAATGGCCCTGTATTGTTTCTTAATGGCCGTAGCTTGGCCAGGTCGTTTTGCATGGGCCAGCCAGCCGGGGAATTCCTTTGCAGCTTGTATTTCTCCCTTCACATGCATCAGAATCCTACCATACGACACCCTCTTCACTTCAAGGCAACCTGTACACTTTTGCAAGGAGTTTGCGGTTTCGACCCCAAACAAACAAGCAAACAAGTTATCTTCTCCCACTGCTTCTGTTAATTAACAGATTCCCCTCCCACATGCATCCAGGTCCCCCACTGTACAGTGGGTACCTTGGGTTAAGAACTTAATTCGTTCTGGAGGTCCGTTCTTAACTTGAAACTGTTCTTAACCTGAGGTACCATTTTAGCTAATGAGGCCTCCCGCTGCCGCCGCACCACCAGAGCACAATTTCTGTTCTCATCCTGAAGCAAAGTTCTTAACCCAAGGTACTATTTCTGGGTTAGCGGAGTCTATAAACTGAAGCGTCTGTAACCCGAGGTACCACTGTAGAACATAGGCATCCCTTTCCACAGTCCTTGCTTGTTTCTGCAGTTGTGCTCCCTTGCATCCCTTTCATTCCTGTCCTGCTGCTTGGCATGCGTCTCCATTTGCCCACAGCCCAAGTTTCTCACACTGGATCTGACAGGAATATTGCTGTTAAGCTGTCCTATTTTGTTCCCGAAATACCTTGTCTTGATCTGGTGTTGTTTGTTGCAGTCTGTTCCCTAACTAAACAATTTGAAATGTGCCATTAGGGCCCAACCGCAACTCTTATCAGGAGGCAAGTTTACTTTTAATTGTTCTTGTTGCTACGATTACATAAGCGATGCTAATCTTGGTGATAAAATGAAGCCACTCCTACCCACTTTTTGCACTTGAAAACACTCCCATCTGTGTTTTTAAGCTCTTCTACCTAGCAGCCTTGGGATATCTGATGTCATAACTGAAGGGGAAGGGTGCATCAGAGCATGTGCAGAGTGCCTTTCCTTTCCATTTCATGGCTGAGTTTCTGCCAATTGTTGAGGGTGTTTCAGTTTTATTTTATTGGGTGCCACGTTAAAAAAACACACCAATTATTAGCAGGGCAATGAATGACTCATAATTTGTTAAAAGCCTTTTCAAAGCTCTACTGCTTAAATTTTAAGCCTTTAAAAAATGATAGGCAAAGCCGCTAAAGCAGGGGTCTGCAACCTTTAAGACAAAAAGAGCCACTTGGACCCGTTTCTGGAAAAAAAAGAAAGAAACTGGGAGCCGCAAAACCACTGCGACATTTAAAACAAATATAACACTGCATTTTATTTTAAAAAATCCGATTTAAATTTAAAAAATCTGATTTAAATAAAAAAAATCCAATTTTTTTGCTTTATTTTTTTTTAAATCATTCATTTTTATCCAACCTGGGGACCACTACCAGGTCACAGCCTGATCCAAGGTGGGTTGCAACAGCATACAAATATTTGATTTGTTGTTGTTGTTGTTGTTGTTGTTGTTGTTTTTAAAAAAGTCCTCAACTGCACACTTGTGTTAAATGTTTGTCCCATGTCTAAGTGAAGACTGCTGGCTTTTACAATAATCTTAGTGTCTTTTACCCTTAATATTCCAGACCAGAGGCTATGCTCACCTCTTCCAACCTCCTCTCTTGCTAAATAAAGCACAGAATTGCACCAGAGAAGCCTGTGATGTTTGCGCTGACTTGCATACAGGTGGCTGTAGTTAGTAGTTCATAGTGTTCAAACCTTTTTAGGGGAGTTCCCTGCCCCCTTAATGACAATGGCAATAGATTTTGCACATGAACACAGATCCAAGTTAGGACTCCTCTCTTCCACGCCAACAAGTGCTTTGTCAAGGCTCCCCTAACACACACTCAGGACAGAGGAAAAACTGCAACCTTTTGGGGCGTCATTCTCCTACCCATGTCTCTGTGAGAACCAGCCCTTTATTCTGCCTCCCGTAGTACATCCTCCCCCTTCAAGAAATCATTTCCTTTGGACTTTCGGCCCATCTCCACCCCTATTACTCCTTGCCCTCGCGAAGGAAGCATTTTCACAAGTTTTCTTTTTGGTGGGCTGTCTGTGCTTCCAAACACCTGGAAGTCACGACAGGGGCGTCTCCCCCCACCTAGTAAATTCTGCCTCTGCATAAGTTACTCAGGTTTGGTTTTCTTTACCAGCCCACCCACCCACCCACCCCGGTCGAAGCAGAGCAATAAGTCATTTACCTCAGCAGGGGACAAGCTCAGCTCCAATAATGAAACCATTCCAAGGAGTGGGGGGGGGGTCCAAAACTTGTGACAAGCAGGTAGGTGGTTGGAGAGCAGCATCGGAGGGGGAGGGGGGAAGGAAATGAGAGGGGGAGGGGGGAAGGAAGCGAGAGAAAGCTTTCCCAGTTTTTACGCAAGCCGGAGCCTGAAAAGTTGCCAGAGCGAGTGCGGCAAGGAGACTAAAGAAGTGCTATTGTGGGTCGAGTGACCTAGAACTGGGAGAAAAGAAAGCGCGGGAGAACAAGCCCCTCTTTCATCCGCCGAGGAGGAATCCCCCGGATCTCCTCCAGCCACAGGCTGCCCAACCAAACCGGGGCAAAGCCAAGGCGCCGCTCTTTGCGCCGCGCGTTTGGAGAGGCCACTTTGGAGAGGCCACAGCCGGAGGGTGCGGCGCAGGCGGCCAACTTGCGCTCCCGCGCTCCGCCCGGCAGCCTAAGCAACACACCTGAGGAAGCAGCGGCAGAGGACTCCCCCTCCCCAGTCCCCCACCCCAAGGGACTCATTGGGGGGTTGCAAAGCCCCCCGCCCATGGCAGACAGAGAGCTCGACGGTGGTTTCTGCCCAGCCAGCCCAGCTTTGCGCCCTGGAAGGCGGGGGCGACGTGACTAACCTTGCCTGGTGAGGTCCAGCGGCGGCTCCGCTCGACGCTGCTGCGGAAGAACGCACAACTGCCTTTTCCTCCATGCAGCCTTTTTAAGCAGCCACGTCCCTGCTGTGCGTGCTCGGGCTCCTAGGAGCCCCCAAGCCCCCTCGCGACACATGCACCCATTGGCTCCTGAGACGCGGGTCCCGGGCAAGGGCGAGTCCCGGCCTTGCTCCGGGGCAGAGAGAGACGCACGCCCGAGAGAGCGCGGTCTGAGGCTGCGAGCGGAACCAGGAGTGAAGGAGGCAGCGGCAGGGAAACAGGCGCAGCTTCCTCGACCATTTTTAAAAGGAGGGCTTCCCCCCTCGCCCTCGCCCACCACCCGCCGCCCCTGGCCCAGCCCACAGCTGCCTACCTCGTCGTCGCCTCGATGCAGCAGCCAGCAGCAGCTCCACACCAGCAGCAGCAGCCACACCTCTCGAGGGAAACTGCTGCTGTCTGCTGTTGTGCCTGCGCTGCCAGAAACGAGGCACGACGCATGAGCAGAGCAGCACAGCAGCAGCACCCTCAGCCTCCGGAGGGTGGGCCGCCGGCCAGCTGGAGGGCGGCCGCTGCCGCTGGCCAGCTGGAGAAGTGGACAGGCGTATCCGCCCCGGAGCCGCGGCAAAGGTGTAAAAGAGCCGCATGCGGCTCCGGAGCCGCAGGTTGCAGACCCCCGCGCTAAAGGATGAAACAACACAAGTTTCTACCAGGTATCCTACAGTGGAGCTGCAGAAAGATTGTAGTTGGTCAAGGGAGCTGTGGACTCAAAAAGCTTGAAAACCTCTGATGTAATTAATTACCTAAGTTACAGTGCTTTGCATTACTCTGCCCCATTCATTTCAGTGCAAAGGGAATGCAATGCAAATACTGAAGTATTGTTTGTGGACAGAAAGCAACAACAGACATTGAAAGTGCCCCCCAAAGAACCCTGGGAACTGAAGTTTCTTAAGAGTGTTGGGAATTGTAGCATTGTGGGGGTAAACTACAACTCCCCATATTCTTTTGGGGTTTAAGGGTATGGTGCGAACATAGAACTGGAAGAGACCCTGCAATGCAGGAATCTCAACTAAAGCATCCATGTCAGGTCAGAGGGCCATCGAACATGACCAAATAACGACTTCACTTTTCCTACAGAGGGTTTAAAATGAATGGAAGATACCAACAAATATTTAGAACTCTGGAGCTTTCGAAATTGTCGTGGTTATTCTGAACTGTGGTGCTCAAAAATGAGAGCTCTCTCTAAACTGCTATGTCGTTTTATGACCCACTTATTCTATGCAGAGCCAAACCTGTTGGAAACATGACAGATTACCTTGGACCATTTCACCTGAACAAACAGGTAGGATCTCTAAGCAGTGCTATTTTTCTAGAAAAATAGGTGCTGAAACTCACCATAAACGCCTCCCTCGTTCTCTCATCATGTCAATGGCACCCACCTGAGAGGTGCCGAAACTGAGTTCCACCTGAAAAAAGCCCTGGATCTAAGTCTATCTAATGTTCTATCACCTGAGAGAAAGGAGAGCTCAGCTCCACTTGTCTCAAAGTATTGCCAGAAACTGCTCACCATAGCTTGGCCTCAATTTATTTGGAGCGCCTGATCGGCTTTGGGTAGACAAAGAGCTCCTGACCCTGTCGTTTGCAGAAACAGCTTGCACCTAAACATTGCGAATGCTGACTCAGTATTGACTATCCAAGCTTCCATACCAGGCTTTGGGTGTGGGAAAGGTTTTCAACACCTGGAGTTAGCAACTGGAGTTTTGTTCCTCTTCCCATGTGGGCTCCACCCAGCGAGCCCAGGTGAGCTGCTTAAAAATTTAAAAAACAAGGGGTGGATATTTATGAGGGTTGTGCCCCCATCAACACTCACCATTGGTCATGCTGGCTGAGGCTGATGAGAGTTGAAGCCGAACAACAACTGGAATCTCGCAGGTTCATCCTCCTTGATTTAAATGGTTCCAATAGGGAAATGTTGCTCTCCCAAGATGAGAGGCTGAGGAGAAAGGAAAGAGAGCTAGGAGAGGTTACTACCTTCTGTAGGTGGTAAGGGTTAAGAACTAAAAGGTCTCTGTACTCTATGTATACTGGCCAGCAACCATCAAATTTTAAAATTGCCTGACTGACCTTTTAGAAAATTCTAAAAACAAAAAAGAAATCTATCTCTAGGCGTGCCGCCTAAAGTGGAATGCAGAACAGTGGGTAACTTTTTACTCTGGCCTGACATATAAAGAGATGGTCATTTATTGACCTGCTTATCCATCTGATATTTTTGGGGCAGAGTTTCAAGAGTAGTCCTATGGAAACTTGCGACACCTGCACACGAAAACCATCATTTCTGTTTTGCCAGTTGGAGTGAAACTTCACTTAGCTGCACAACGAAAAATGAGAAAAAGCCACAGCCCTCCATTTAGCAGTGGCTTCCCATAATAAACTTGCATTTGCTCATCGTCGGTGAAATCATTTCACAAATCAAGGACAAGCTAGGAAGGACTCATCCAGCAACGGTGCCTTTCTGCACCTCCTTTAATGAGAATATTTTTTTTTAAAAAAAAAAAAATCAAATTTACAACATAAGACTTTTGGTGCATAGCATTTAAGTCCATCGGCTGAACATCTACTGAACTGGGATTCTGGGTGACTTTAGCAGATTGGAGAACTGGGCCCAGGCACGCTGCCTGGCCCCTGTGACAGAGGGGACCCAGAGTTAGCCGCTGTTACTGCAGCGTGTATGTGTGTGCATGTGACGTTGGCCAGCCCCGCAGCGCGTGTGCATTACGTTGGCACGCCCCGACAGCAGCCATACCCCAGGAATGGCTTTGACTGGCTGGCTGAACCAGCTGAGGGTAGTTGGTGGGTCTCAAATCTTTGGGTAGTTAGGGACTTCCCCTGCATGCGAAGACAGGCTCTGGTGGAATAAGCAGACGAGACCAAGAATGGGTCCAACGGTCAAGAATGCAAGTGCTGGGAGGGGCAGTGAGGGGCAGATGGGGCTCATCAGCCTGGGAAGGTAGCCCATCTAGGAGAAGGCAAACTCTGAAGTGGGGTAGCTATTGTGGTTCCACTCAGATATTTGGTCTCTGACCATTGGCCTTGTTGGCTGGGGTTGATGGGAGTTGTAGTCCATCTAAGGACACACCACACTGGCTATCCCTCATATAATGTATCCAACAATCTTTTAAGAGGCAATGTAATAAGAAGTTAAATCTGTCCCATTCTGGTTCCTTTCTAATTTCTAGTTCCTATTTCTACTTCAAATAGTTACTAGTCTCCTCCACTTTGTGTTCTGTTTCCATCAGTTTATAGTCTAAATTTTTGCCCCTTCCTTTCAACATCTCCTCTGTCCGCACCCCTGCCATTGCTAATTTATTGATTTTCTTTCCTTAAATACCCACTACATTGTATATCTGCTCCACCCAAGGCATGATGGATAACAGCAACAACCGGGGGGGGGGGAGGGAGGCATGACAGAATAATTGCCACACACAGGAAGAACAAGGATATAGTTTGAGTTCCTCACTTGTAATTCTATAAATCATTTAACGTGTCAACACGAATATAAGTTATTAATACAGTGGACGCTCGGGTTGTGAATGCGATCCCTGCGGGAGGTGCGTTTGCAATCCGCAGCGTCCATAATCTGCAGCAACAACTTTGGAAAATACAACATGTTATCGAGAATGAAGAGGATGTTGCTAGTGCAACTATTTACCAAGAAGAAAGTTACAATCTGGAAAAGAAGAAACTACAACGAAGGATACTAAGTTTTAAGCTGGACATGATGGAAATAACAGAATTTCAAAAAGGAGCTGGAGGTTAGAGGTTAAGTTAAGAGAGGATATAAGAGGTTGAGTTATGTAATGTAATGTTTAGTTTGATAAGAATAAGATTTTAGATTTTAGTTTATGGTCATAAGATTAAGATTAGGTGTGAGAAATAAGATTTTACAATGTTACAAAGTTACTAAAGAAGATTAGAAATGAACGCAGAAGAGAGGACGTGAGGAAGTCCCAAATTAAGGTTTTCAAAGAAGATAAGGATGGATAAATATGTGTTTTGTTTGTGTGTACTTTGTCTTGTAGTTTTTGTAGTGTTTGTATTTTGTGTATGTTTATTATTAAAATCAAATAAATTCTTATTTTTTTAAAAAAAAACATAATCTGCAGCACCGCGTCTGCGCACGCACAGGTTGCGATTCACCGGTTCTGCGCATGCGCGAGCGCGAAACCCGGAAGTAACCCATTCCGGTACTTCTAGGTTTGGCGCGTTCGTATCCTGCAGCGAGCGCAACCCGCAGTAAGCGCAACCTGAGATATGACTGTATTGCAGTTGTTGTATAAGGGATTATTATTATGACTGGCATGTAATGAAAATTAATAAGATTTTGGAACGCAGAAATAAAGCAAATAATCAAACCATCAAATCTAGCACGCGGGGGGCCACTTTATCTAAATCATATAATGGTATTTTAATGACTGGTATTAATAATTGTATTATAAATTGGTATTGTTATAATGAGGCTATTACTGGATTGTAATTGAAAACTAATAAAAAAAGATTATTAAAAAACAACCTATTTGTAAGACACTGGTAGACATCTGCCGGGAAATCACAAACCAGTTTTAATAGAGTGTGAACAGAAGGCAGATTAAACAGCATAACAACTACTTCCAGAATGTCCTTATTTGATCCATGCATAAAGTTATTTCATTCGCTCACCAGATAACATCACTTTTAATAATACAGTAACCAGAAATATTCAGATCAAATTGGCAGTGACATCTCATCAGATAATAAACCCATCTCAAAAAGAAGGCTTGATTAATCAATCAAATTAATGTTACGCCCTGGATTTATAACTGTTTGATCCAACAGAAACTATTATTTCATACCCCTGGGATTCCCCAAGTTTTATTTCATAAGCAGACACTTCCTCCTCTATATACAGGGCCAGCCAAAGGCATTCTGCCACCTCACGTGGAGGACAAAATGGCGGCCCTGTTCCATGCTCAGAAGCCAATTGGGCTAACAGTTCGTTCTTTCTTGAACATGGGCAGGTTCTTTAGCATGTGTGGACAGCAGACAAGTGTGGGAGATTAGTAGCCAAACCTAACAAATGCTTAGTCTTGCTACTTAGCGTGAGAAGGGGCCAAGCCCACAGAGCTGTATTGCTGATAGCCCACTCGCTGGATCATCACCTTGTTGTGGTGAGTGGGCTTGCATGTTCCTATGACCCTTGTGAGAGAAGCTGTCAGGAATCTCATATACCCAGCAGGGTCACCCAAGGCGGTAAGGTCAAAGGGAAGGAGCTATACAAAGAATGATCCAAGAAGTCCTCAATGGCACTTACCAACCTTAGCATATGCTTGTGAAACATGGACCACTTACAAACACCATCTCCAACTCCTCAAAAGATTCCATCAACGGTGTCTCCAAAAAATTTTACACATCACTTGGGAAGACAGGCAAACTAATATAGGTGTACTGGAAGAAGCAAAGATCACCAGTGTTGAGGCAATGATTCTTCAACATCAACTTCGTTGGACTGGTCATGTTGTGCGGATGCCTGATGATCATCTTCCAAAGCAACTTCTCTATTCCGAACTCAAAAATGGAAAGCGTAATGTTGGTGGTCAACAAAAGAGGTTTAAAGACTGCCTCAAGGCAAATCTTTACAAAGTAGTATAAACAATGACAACTGGGAAACACTGTTCTGCGAGCACTCCAATTGGGGAACAGCCTTTACCAAAGGTGTCATGGGCTTTGAAGACACTCAAACTCAGGACGCAAGGGAGAAACGTGCTAAGAGGAAGGCATGCTTGGCAAATCCACACCGTGATCAGCTCCCACCTGGAAACCAATGTCCCCACTGTGGAAGGACGTGTGGATCCAGAATTGGCCTCCACAGTCATTTACGGACTCATTGTTAAAACCGTGTTTATGGAAGACAATCTTACTTGGCTATGAGTAATCGCCAAAGAAGAAGAATTGCTGATAGGCAGATACTCAGACCATAGAAATACAATTGGTAGAGAGGGCTCCGTGTGATGTCATTTTCCCTCGTCACCTGGACAGGAAGGAGCATACAGAATCATAGAGTTGGAAGGGACCAGAAGGATCACTTAGTTCAACCTCCACAATGCAGGAATCTTTTACCTAATGTGGGTGCGCCGCTCCCAAAAGCAGCACAGCCCGCGGCTGGGCTCACAACTTGCTGAGCTGCTGCGTTACCCTCAGCCGCCAAGAGGTGGCCAAGGAGGACAGCAGCACACCCGAGTTGGATATCAACAACATCTGGGGTCCACAGGTTCCCCATCTCTGTGAAAGAAAAATTATACACATCTAATGAATGAATTATTATTTATTACACTCTCAGACCCCCCCAAGTGCCCCTATTTTCCAGGGATAGTCCCAGATCTACGGAAGTGGTCCCAGTTTCTGATTTGATCCTAGAATGTCCTGCTTTTCCTTAGAATGTCCCTATTTTCATCAGAGAAATGTTGGAGGGTATGGTAGGGAGGCTATTTAAAAATGATTTGTTATGTTTTTATATATGCTGGAAGCTGCCCAGAGTGATTGGGGCAACCCAGTCAGATGGGCGGATAATAATAATAATAATAATAATAATAATAATAATAATGGAATAGGACATCCCTATTTTCATTGGAGAAATTTTGGAGGGTATGTACTCTGATGTTCACAACATAAATCAGGACTTAGATCCAAAAGTATAATTCCTCACTGTGATAGGAGAACTTGTTCCATCTATTTAATTCATCCATAAATTCAAAGATTAGTTTACCAGGCAGTTCAGGAATCAATTCATCAAAGAGTTAAGGAGATACTTATTTATGTAGTGAATAAAAAATTATCCCAAGCGCATAGAAGGAGATCATCAAGGAGATTATCAATGAACTCAGAATTAGCTGGCTCTGAAACCACTTCCTCAAACCAAATTGCTCGATAAGATAAACTCAAAGTTAGGTTTTGATTCATATGCAAATGATGCTCCTTGAAGTTTCCTTTAACCTCTTTGGATCTTAAAATCATTAGAGGTAATTGCTCTAACGGTGGAGTAGTTAGTTCTGGAAATGAATCAGAAATGGATTTCATTGGGGCTGCAATCCTAGAAGCATAGAATCAGAATTGTAGAGTGGGAAGGGACTGCAAGCAAGGGTCATCTGGTCCAACCCCCTGCAATGCTGGAATCTCAGCTAGATCATACATGAAAAATGGCCATCCAACCTCTGCTTAAAAACCTCCAAGGAAGGAGAGTCCACAACCTCCTGAGGGAGTCTGTTCCACTGTCAAAGTGGTTGATGTGTTGTGTGTTATCCTGTTTTATGTGTGGCGTGAAAAATGAATATATATTTTTTAAAAAAAGTTTTAAGAAATCATGCTCAAATCGGCTTACAACAAAGAAAGCAAGAATGCCTATCAAACCCAAAGAAGGCTGAAAGCTGTGATTTCTGTATTGCAGGGGGTTGGAATGGATGACCCTTGAGGTCCCTTCGAACTCTACGATTCTGTGAGCTCAACAGCACTCTGCCTACCTGCAGTTCCCAGCATAATGCCTCTGACAGTGGTTGTGGACCAGAGGTAGGCAACCTAAGGCCCCTGGGCCACAATGAGCCCACAAGGGTCGTTTAACCGGCCCACAAGCCGCCCCCGAACCAAGCTGCCTGCTCGGCGGGTCCCCGTGCGCTGTGCTAAACCGGCACAGCGCAGTGCAGGGACTCACTTCTGTGGTGATGGAAATCGTGTCTACACAGACGCCGGAAATTGAGGGCGCACGCACTCGCACTCCCACGCAATCCAGCCCATGGAGAATTCTCCGCTGGAGTGAAGCAGCCCAGGCGAGGTCAACCTTGCCAACCCCTGTTGTGGACCATACGTAGGCAATGTGGCTGGTAGCCACTGACAGCCTTGCCCTCCATGCCTTTGTCTAGTCCTCTTTGAAAGCCATCTTAAGTTGGTGGTCACCACTGCTTCCTGTGGAAGTGAGTTCCATAGTTCAACATGCTGAATGAATAAGTACTTTCTTTTATCTGCCAGGAATATTCCAACATTCAGCTTGATTGAATGAATGTAGTATGGTTTTGCATAACACACTCAATGACTGATGACAGACATATCTAAAGAGCTTCAAAACACCGTAATGACCTGGACCAGCTCCTTGCCTTTCTTGGAAGTTTTTTGTTAGCAGCCTGCCTTCTGATAAATCAATTAGGAAAAGCTGTCAGACAAAGGGCTCATCCAGAATTCCTTTTGCTCCATGCTTTCCATGCACTGCTCCATAGTTTAAAACACAATGTCTGAGTGTTTTTGGATTTTTTTTCCCTGGGGGGGGGGAACCTGCATTTTTACTGCTGAATCAGAGCAAATGGCAATCTGAGTTGCTGTTTGCTCCGATTCCGATACTGCTGGGACTAAACAACAACAACAACGTCACTTGGACGCGGAACTTTAAAGCCTAGAAGCACAGCATGAAAGCCAGCCTTGGTGAGCCAAAAGTGTGTCACTTCCCAGTCTGCCAATTAATGGATTAAACTTCAAGATGAGCAAGACAAAGAGCAAAGAGTTTCTCGTCCAGCCCAAGCCTCTGGAGTAGACAAGATTGGAGAGAGGAGGGTGTGTGTGAGACTCCTTCATCCCTTATTAGTAAAAGAAACGTGAGAATAGGGAGAAAAACATTTCAGGAACTGGGTGAAGAGCAAGCATAGCTTTGGCTCAGTAAACCCTCAGGAAGAACTTGCGGACATTAAGAGCTGTTTCATGGCAGAGCAGACTCCCATGAGAGGTGAGTATGCATGATTTAGCAGAGATTCATACATCGCAGGGGGATGGACTAGATGACATGTCAGTTCCTCACAACACTACAATTCTATTACTGTATTCAAAAAACCCACCCTTGCTGTGTGGCTGGAGCATCGCAAGTTAGGCCCCATCTGCACTATCCATTTAAAGTAGTATCATACCCCTTATAACAGTCAATGCTTCCCCCAAAGAATCCAAGGAACTGAACTTTGTTAAGGGTGCTGAGAGTTGTTAGAGGACCGCTATTCTGGTTACCTGAACATCTCCCTTTACAAACCTGCCTCGGTTCTGAGATCCTCTGGTGAGTGCCTTCTTTTGGTACCATCAACATCAGAGGCAGGGTTGGTGGTGACAGGAGAGAGAGAGAGAGAGTCTTTTCTGTGGCGATTCCCATATTGTGGAATTCCCTCCCAAGAGAGGTTAGATTTCCTCCCTCTTTCTTATCTTTCCACCTGCATGAAAAGACCTCGCAATTCAAACAGGCCTTCAAAAACTAGCTGCAGACAGTTTTGACCATGGGACTGCTGTCAGGGCAATAGTTATTTTGGTGCTGGTTTTAAACATGTTTTATTTTATCTATTGTTTTCCGCTGTGGGGGAAAAAATGGGGTTTGGCTTTTACAGCCCAACTCAGGGACACAATATCCCCAATATTATAGGACAGAGAAGAATGAGTAGAAGCAGAAACCAGTTGAAGAAAGCACAGAAAATCTTTATTTTCTGTTGCAAAAGCGTCTCCCCCAGAACAAAGGTTCGTAACAACTTTTAATGAGTTTGGAAATTGCCCAACTCCTTAGATAAAGACCACTCCCAATTATCATATGTTATGGGGGGGAATCTGGGGTGAGAGACTACTCAACAGCCCACCTTGTTGGGGTGCAAGTCTCCCGTGGGTCCATGCAGTTGGTAAAAGAAGGAAGTTCCAGCCAAGTAATTTGGAGCAAAACAGCGGTCAATAGACCATGATCTTTATTGTTGCGCAACAGGTCCCCACAGGAGTAAGAACCCCGACCATGGGGTGACATCCTCTTTTAAAACTTCCCTCTTTCCCCCAGAATACACTTCGAGCAGCATCATTGATGCATCATCACTACATCACTAGCATGTCACAAATGGGGAGGGGTATACAAGGGTTACACAAGTTCAACATTAGGTCACTTTATCAGACACCTTTCCCAACACCTCTTAAGTACCCATCACTGAAAGAACACAAAAGTTCTTTACATATCCTTGCCCTCAGGACTACTTGTCTGGAGGTGGGCTTTCAGAACACCTGACTTGCTAAACTGCCTCTGCGGATGTCTATTGTTGCTCCCTTGGTCACTCCCTGGACGGGGTGCCGTGCATGTGCTGTCACGTTTGGGGAATTATGGCGGGATGCCCAGTTCCTGCTGCCTACGTGACTTCCTGCTTCTGGGTTCATGGAGGGAGGTGGAGCCCAAATTCACCTTTCTTCAAGGGTTAAAATGGCCTTCGAATGAGGAGAGTCGGTTAAAGTATGGATTTTCTACGAATTTATAAAGCTAGGTATCTGGATACATTAAGGCATAATATTTGTAACGCTGTAACAGCTTTAAAGATGTTCCCCATTTCCGTAACACATAGAAACTTCACGGAAAGAGGCAGTCTACAAGAGAAATTTGAGAGTATAACTTTTCTCTTGTCTGTCAATATACCTAATAATGCTCGCTGATTGCTCCCCTCCCCCCCCCCCCGCCTGTCTAGGCTAATCTTTAGGAATGGTAAATACCGGTACTTTGGTCCTTGAATTGTCAAACCTACCCCTAGTCATACACAGAAGATGCACTTTTGACAGGTCTCCTCTGCTTTTAACAGATTCTGGCCAGACTGGTTTTGCAGAGAGGTGGCAAAAAAAGGTATCATCATCATCATCAACCTTTTATTGGCATCAAACAAACAAACATACATACATACATATAAAACAGTAGCGAAATAATACTTTCGCAGTGGGGCAAATTATATTAGAGGAGGAAAGAGACAAGACTCCGCTGTCCACGATCACATCTCTGGGACTCCTGATAACTCAGACGACTGCAGAGTATTACGCCGAGAAAAGAGCAAATGTAGGTATTGAGCTGCCAATTTGGTAAGCTCCTGGTCGGTTCCCTTTAGTAGGAAATGCAAGACTTCCCGCTCTGGTCTCCTTCTAGGGATACAGAGCTGGTCCAGGAATTGGTGGCGGAGATCGACGTAAAGTTTGCAGTGAAAAACCATATGAACAAGGCTTTCCACCTGATGGTCATCGCATGGACAAATCCTCTCGCCCTCCACCCTGCCTGAAAACCTTCCCCATAGGAGGTTCGATGGATTTGCGTTGAACCTGGCCAACGAAAAAGCCCTTCTTTCTGGGGGGGTTCAGTAGAAAAACAAGATAATTACAGTTTGTTTCGTGTGCCCACGGAAGATGAAAATAGAGAGGGGAACATGTTTTGTCTGCTGCCTCTATGAGTTCTTGATGCTCGATGTCCCACAACCTAGTTTTTATTGTGGCCTTAGCAGATAGTAAGGGCATTGAGCGCAGAAATTCCACTGATAGCCCCAGTTGTTGAACCTTCCTTTTGAAGAGTTGTAGCCCCGAGGGGAGGAAGGTGTCCAATAACATTACCTGGAGGAGAGGGTCTCTATCAGAGTCAAGGCAGATATTTAGCCAGAATGAGAGAAATCTTACCCAGGCAACAGACTCCACCTTATGTTGAGCTCCCTCTAGACATAAAACTGCATATGGTACACATCGTGGGACTGAAAAAATCTTGTAGAGAAAAACTTGATTTGATGAAGTGAAGGGTCGTGAGGGCCGACCAAAGTTGTTGAGCTTTTTTTAGGATTGAAGTTGTTGAGGTTTTTGGGGATTTTACCCCAGGAAATATACTGCCACAGGGAGACCGGAATAAACATCTAGATACTGCTTGCTATTTTATCTGAGTTATGTTACAAAGGCCATTTGCAGAAGGGCTCCTATTACCTGGAGTTGCATGTGAGGGTTTGAGTGTTTTGTGGACGTGCGTATGTACAGGTGCACTTATCCTCGTGCATTTGCGATGACATGCCTTTATTTCCCCATAACAATACTGTACTTTGTTTTTGTTCCTTTGTATGCTGTAAGGAAAGGCTGGGCTGGATGAATCCCAAACCGGAATTAAGATTGCCGTAAAAATATCAACAACCTCAGATATGCTGATGATACAACCTTGATGGCAGAAAGTGAGGAGGAATTGAAGAACCTTTTAATGAGGGTGAAAGAGGAAAGCGCAAAATATGGTCTGAAGCTCAACATCAAAAAAACTAAGATCATGGCCACTGGTCCCATCACCTCCTGGCAAATAGAAGGGGAAGAAATGGAGGCAGTGAGAGATTTCACTTTCTTGGGCTCCATGATCACTGCAGATGGTGACAGCAGTCACAAAATTAGAAGACGCCTGCTTCTTGGGAGAAAAGCAATGACAAACCTAGACAGCATCTTAAAAAGCAAAGACATCACCTTGCCGACAAAGGTACGTATAGTTAAAGCTATGGTTTTCCCAGTACGGAAGTGAGAGCTGGACCATAAAGAAGGCTGATCGCCGAAGAATTGATGCTTTGAATTATGGTGCTGGAGGAGACTCTTGAGAGTCCCATGGACTGCAAGAAGATCAAACCTATCCATTCTCAAGGAAATCGGCCCTGAGTGCTCACTAGAAGGACAGATCCTGAAGTTGAGGCTCCAGTACTTTGGCCACCTCATGAGAAGAGAAGACTCCTGATGTTGGGAAAGATGGAGGGCACAAGGAGAAGGGGACGACAGAGGATGAGATGGTTGGACAGTGTTCTCGAAGCTACTAACATGAGTTTGGCCAAACTGCGGGAGGCAGTGAAGGATAGGCGTGCCTGGCGTGCTCTGGTCCATGGGGTCACGAAGAGTCGGACACGACTGAACGACTGAACAAAAACAACAATGCTGTAAGGATATTTTTAATATGTTGCGAGCCACCATGAGTCCCAGCTTGTGAGAAAGGCTCTGTGCTAGAGCCATAAAAATTCGGTCCGATCTAGTTAGCAGTACCCATATAACTTCAGGACCGAGCTAAAGATGAACCAGTGCTACAATCGGTCGATGGACAATATACAGAGAATTATTAGTGAAAGAGGAGAATCAATGGAAACTGAGACCGTATGACCAGATAAAAAAATATTGTGTAAGTTGGCTAAATTATATGCAAATACAGAGTTTATTTAAGAAACATAAGGAGATAGGCTTTTTGGAGAACAGTTCTAAATTACAAGAGCTGTTAGTAGATAATTCAAATAAACCATTGGCAAAATTATATAAATACCTGTTGGAATATGAACTAAAGGAAGAAGAGGTAAAGAGTGTAATGGTTAAGTGGGCCCAAGATATAGGGAGAACAATTTATCGAACCCAATGGGATAACTTATGGAACATTAGTATGATATTCACGGCCTGCACCCGGATAAAGGAAAACATGTTAAAACTAGTATACAGATGGCACCTAACTCCTGAAAAATTGGCCAAAATATATAAATTAAATTCTGATAAATGTTGGAAGTGCCAGGAAAAAGTAGGTAATTATTTACACTGCTGGTGGATTTGCGTTAAAATTGGAGATTATTGGAATATAATATATGAAAAAATGAAAAAGATGTTAAAAATTACTTTTAAGAAAACACCGGAGGTGTTGCTGCTGAGCATGCTGCCGGGAGAAATACCAGAGGATAGAAGAAATGTTTTCCTTTACTCGTGTGCGGGCGCTAGAATGTTAATTGGACAACATTGGAAAGGGGAAGATGTTCCAAAATTACAGGAATGGCATTTAAAACTGGTAGAGTTTATGAATTTGGCAAGAATGACAGCAGCTATCAGAAACATTTCAAACCAAAAAGTGGCGGGAGAATGGAAATATGTGGAAGAATATATGAAAAAAGTAGGAGTTGAAACAAGATTGGTGATCTGTTTGGAGTGATTCACTCACAGGATTAAGGGAAATGTGGACAGAAATAAAAATACTTGGATGTAAGCTTGATTGGGAAAATAAAACAAACAGCATTGACAGGAGTATTTGTAAGGAACACGAAGCAGAACTTTAGGAAGTCTTTTAATTTGTAACTTTAACTTTTATTTCTAATTTACTTCTATTATTTGTATTTATTTATTTTTGTAATTGGATGTGAGTTGTGTGTGTAACTTACCTTTTCTTTTTGCCTTTTTCTTTTTGCAACTCTTTAATTTCAAATGTAATATTGTAACAACGTTTGTATGACTATTTGATTATACTTTTATACTTTTAAGGATATTTCAATAAAATTGTTTTTAAATTAAATTTTTTTAAAAAAATCGGCTGTAGCCCACCCTTGAAAGTAGTGATATCCTTTTTTTTTAATCTAAAAATTTTAAAGTTTAAAGTTCATATTTATATATATATATTAGAATGTATTTTGGATTGTTTTTATGTATATATATGTGGGTGCTGGTTGAGAACCGTAACAATCAATAAATCTATCTATCTATCTATCTATCTATTAACCAAATATTCTCACCGGTCTACAATTCCCAGACTTCTCCGGGAAGAGGGTTTGAGTGTTAAACCACTCTGAAACTTCTCGGCACCAACAACTCTCAGCGCTGTCAAAAAAACTACCATTTCCTGAGTCTTTGAAGGAAGCCGTGACTGTTTGAAGCAGTAGGATACTGTTTTAAATGTATAGTCGAGGTGGGGCCTTATTTGAGAGGTTTTTTTAGGTTCATGGTCAAATGTGGATTTTTGAGTGAATGCTTTGAGTGTCATACCCACACACCCACAAAAACACGACGGTCACTTCTCTTCCCTGCCTCCTCTAGTTCAGATATACAGAAAGATAAAAGAGAAAGTGTGTGTACCAGCACATACACTTTGCTTTTTTCCAGGGACCTGGGTAAAAGTTGGGTCCAGTAGAATTAATTAGAACCTTAAAAAGCACGCAGAGCTGAGAGAGGAAGTGGGGAAACTGTCACTCTTCCAACTTCCTCTCTCAGCTGTAAGTACTTTGAAAGGGAGAGGAGAAAAAGGCAAACACTTTCAACTACTTCACAGGGATGGAAGAAAATTTGATTCAGTTTGCATTTGGAATTGAACAATTCAGCATTCTTGAAGCGATACGCAGACCGAAATTGAGTTGTCCTTCGGAATTCACAGTTCTCTGAATTTTGCAGTTCAGTTCTCACACCCAGTAACCTGTACAAAAATGCATGTAGTCGGTAACATGTGCACCCCCAAAAATTTTTTTGCACATATTGGTGAAAATAACATACAAAATGCACCATATCGGGGAAATTGCTTGCTAGAATGTGTATATTGGGCAAAAATGCATATAAAAATGTGCATATTAGGAGAAATTTGTGCCAAAACACTTAACTTACAATTGGGGGGGGGGGGAATGAGGAATTGACAGAAACCAAAGCTGACAGATTTGCCTACCTCTAATACCTCATGGCCAAAGGGGCAGTGAGTGGGTCGGGGGGGGGGGACTTTGGTTTTTTGGGTGCCCGGGGAAGAAGACTTCATTGTCTCCATTGGCAAAACCTGGAGCAGCAACTAATGTGCTCTACAAGGTGTGGTATACAAGCACAGCTGCAATTTTGCATCCTCTTCATTGTGCAAGGGTGATGATCCAACCGCTCACAAGGAACAGTTGTCTGGAAACACTTGGCGTGTTGCTTGGAATAGATTAGCAACTTGTTTATATACTGGCTGCATTAGGAACAGGTACAGGAGGAGGAGACACTGCAGACCTGTCAGAACCTGTGTAGCTGGCTAGCTCATTATACTATATTGTTCCAGTAAGAGTTCATTTTCAAAAAGTGGGGCAGGGATTATTATTAACCACAATCACTCCTGGCAGCTATTACAAAACAGAGAATTTGGGTTCCCTCCCACTTCCTGGCATAGATGTTCCTAGCACAAGGGAGTGCAGACTTACGAACACTTCATTTTGTACTGTACACAGAAAATTGAGCTGGAGGGGGGCAATTTCAAAGTCTATATAGGAGCTTGTGCGCCTTTGTTGGAGGTCTTTTGCTTGCAAGACACCCTGCTGCAGCAGCTTTCTAATAAAGGGCTATCGCCTTGCTTTGGGAGATTCTGTATCGTCTCTATTTATTCATAAGTGCTCTTGAGTGGAGGGGAGCCCTACTAAGGCTCTCCCCCGGGTTCATGGACTCCCTTCTGGGGTTGAACCTAATTTTTATAACAATATCATTGCATTGAAAGAAACTCCAGATTGGGGTGTGGTTGTGAGAATTTAAAACAGAAATGGGAAGCCACCCTTTTTCAGGCAGCTTATGCTGCCAGAGGTCACATCATAGGAAAATGAGGCAAGAGTGCTATTTTGGAAAGGGCTATTTCAGTTACTATTTCAGTTTCTGGCCCACAAAAGAAACAAGAAGCTTGCACCAGTTCCTCAGGGCAAGAAGCCGTTTCTCGGCAACCCTCCCTGCTCCCTCCCCAGATGTGCTATTGTGTTAACGCTTGCTTGGTGTTTTGAACCGCAGACCCAAAGGACGGCTCGTGGGAGAGGCTGGGTGCCAAAGAAGGATGTCAGAAACGCCAGAGTGACCCATTCTAGTGCTTTATTAAAGGAAGGCGTAAACTTACAACTCAGTGTGCAGAGCCCTGCTGACGATGAACACCACAGTAGCAAGCAATTGTCATGACTTGTCCACACTGTTGTGTATTAAGCAATAACACAGTCAAGATGTTTAATATAGTGTATTGTGTTGTATTACAGACCTTATTTGAATGTACAAGTTACAGCGGGAACGGCAATCATTTGCTGATTCAGGGAGCAGGATTTGGATCCTCTGCTGGATTGGTTTCCACGGGAGGGAAGACGTGCCATTGTTGTTGTTGTTGTTGTTCAGTCGTTCAGTCGTGTCCGACTCTTCGTGACCCCATGGACCAGAGTACGCCAGGCACGCCTATCCTTCACTGCCTCTCGCAGTTTGGCCAAACTCATGTTAGTAGCTTCAAGAACACTGTCCAACCATCTCATCCTCTGTCGTCCCCTTCTCCTTGTGCCCTCCATCTTTCCCAACATCAGGGTCTTTTCTAGGGAGTCTTCTCTTCTCATGAGGTGGCCAAAGTACTGGAGCCTCAACTTCAGGATCTGTCCTTCTAGTGAGTACTCAGGGCTGATTTCTTTGAGAATGGATAGGTTTGATCTTCTTGCAGTCCACGGGACTCTCAAGAGTCTCCTCCAGCACCATAATTCAAAAGCAATCAATTCTACGGCGATCAGCCTTCTTATGGTCCAGCTCTCACTTCCGTACATTACTACTGGGAAAACCATAGCTTTAACTATACGGACCTTTGTCGGCAAGGTGATGTCTTTGCTTTTAAGATGCTGTCTAGGTTTGTCATTGCTTTTCTCCCAAGAAGCAGGCGTCTTCTGATTTCGTGACTGCTGTCACCATCTGCAGTGATCATGGAACCCAAGAAAGTGAAATCTCTCACTGCCTCCATTTCTTCCCCTTCTATTTGCCAGGAGGTGATGGGACCAGTGGCCAAGATCTTAGTTTTTTTGATGTTGAGCTTCAGACCATATTTTGTGCTCTCTTCTTTCACCCTCATTAAAAGGTTCTTCAATTCTTCCTCACTTTTCTGCCATCAAGGTAGTATCATCAGCATATCTGAGGTTGTTGATATTTTTTCCGGCAATCTTATTCCGGTTGGGGATTCATCCAGTCCAGCCTTTCGCATGATGTATTCTGCATATAAGTTAAATAAGCAGGGAGACAATATACAGCCTTGTCGTACTCCTTTCCCAATTTTGAACCAATCAGTTGTTCCATATCCAGTTCTAACTGTAGCTTCTTGTCCCACATAGAGATTTCTCAGGAGGCAATGAGGTGATCCGGCACTCCCATTTCTTTAAGAACCATTGGTTCCCGCCAAAATGTATCTTCTCCCTACTAGATGCCTGTTAATATATAAACCCCAGTTTTCTCCATTCCTGCTAGCTCTTTCCTGTTTCTGAAATAAAAAGATGTGTACCTGATTCTCGCCTCCAGTTATTAACGACATGACATTCTGGCGACGAAGGTGGATCCGGCTTGCCGTGAATGGATGACAGAGGTCGGCATCCGGAGTCAGAAGAAGAGGAGGAAGAGTCGTAGACGCTCCTGATTACACCATGGCAGGAAGTAAAATAATTGAGCCATTTAAACCGGGAGCCGCATTACCTATACAAAATCAGCCTTCGTCAGCTTGGCCAGAATTTCCCATTAATCTACCTGGCCCATGAGGGCTTAGGAGTCAACTACCCATGGCTTACAGATTGCTCCAGTGTCTGGGCCCAGAGCCCAGCATCCCTGGCCCCAGAGATAATCACAGCATCAAAGCCAGCCAATTAGAAACTGCATATGCAAATGTGAGGTCATTCTTGCAAAACTACCAATTAGTTTTGGGGTTACCTTGGCTACCTTGACTACAAAGATGGTGCTCAGGGGCGTACCCAGAATCAAAACTGGGGGGGGGGAGCCATGGTTGTTCAGGTTGTGACATTTCAGCACGGAAAGGCGAATGAAACCAAAATTTTAGGAAAATTATATATAATTATAGCAGTGCTTTATTACGGTAGTTATTACAATTATTTGCTTGATTTTTTTTAAAATTCTAGTTACATGTCTTATACCAGGGGTGGCCAACTCCCAAGAGACTGTGATCTGCTTTCAGAATTAAAATCTGGCAGTGATCTACCCCCGTTTTTGGGGGATCAGCTCAAAGTTGTTGACCTTTTTTGGGGATGAGGAATGCCCCGTTTTTTAGGGGTTCGGTTCGTTTTTAGTTGTTGAGGGACTAGACCTTCTGAAATAATTGATTTAGACAAGGAAAACCAACTCAGCTAACTAGTTTACACAGATCTGAGGAGCCAGTTGATGTGTGCTAGGCCTTCGATTTCACATATGGCGCCCAAACAACTTTACCCACCACACTACCTCCAAAGTAAACCAAAAAGCTAAAAGCAAATGCAGTAGCAAACCTCAGAACTGAACTTAAAACAAAAGCTGTATTCCCGGCAACTGCACAGGCAAACCACCTAGAAATCAAACCTTGCTGCAAAACAATGCCACCCCCAATGGAGGCTGGAACCTGCCCCACAAAAGGAACATGGGACAAGCTGAAGCACCAATGGCTCAATTACCCTCTTTGATAACATAAAATGCACAATGATTATTTAAAAAAATATTTATTCCTTTTAATTAATTTTCTAAGCAGTAGCACTGGAAAGCAAGAGCTCACAAAATCCTGAATTATTTGATTACTGACCACATTATGTAAACAGCAAACAAAAACAGCTTCAAAAAACAGAAAAACTTCCCCCCCCCAAAAAAAACAGAAAGCCCCAAAGGGCTGAAAAACTCAGTTTCCCAGGATCCTCAGCCCTCGCAAAGGAACTACTCACCATGCAAGGGAACTCAGTTTTCCAAGCTCCCTTGCAACGATGATTCCCAGCAAATTCAGAAACTTGCCAGCATGATCTCTGATAGGCACGCAGCTCTTTGTCGGCATGAGGGAGGGGGAAACGCCGGCGCAAAACACACACACACACACACACACACACAGAGAGTGGCTAGCTGTGCGGCTCTCGCAAGAGCTCAATTGTTATTGAGATTTTGGGGGGGGAGAAAGACCAGTCGTTGAGCTTTTTTTCCAGGAGGAGAGCTTTTGTTTCCTTTTAGGCTGCCAATAACCATTTAAATTTTTTGCTTCTAGGGGAGGGCAGTTGCCCCCCCCCTGCCCCCTGGGTACGCCCATGATGGCGCTTGCAGGCCTTCCAGAGAATTTCACCTTTATCTTAATGCTTTAGATTGAAGTCTATATCCCGTGGATGCGAGCTGAATTTGTAACGCAAAAGATTTCTCCAGCTTGTTTTGGTGCTATGTGGATGACTGCATAGAAGACTCCTATAAGGTCTATATATTTAAAGAAGGAGTTGTGAAATTGTGCTGCTGCAGCTCATCTGAAGGGAAAGTGTGCCTTCTAGTAAATAATGTAAGTTAATTGTAGTGACTTTATCTTTCCTTACCTGCTGACATCCATAAGTGACAATCAGTTATAAGCAGTAATACTGCCTCTCTTCCAACTGAACGACATTTCAGAATGACCCAAGTGGTGGAAGAATATGGTTTGGCAGGACACTTTCCTCTCACTGTTCAGTGTTGATTGATACTTACAGGTCAAAGGTCATAACATCCAAGACGGCTCAAGCCATAGCACTTGCCAGGCACTCACACTCTCACAAATCCCACGCATCTCATCGCGTCTTCCTTGCATCAGATATGCTCTTGGACATTTATTGCATATTGATTACATCATCTTGTGGCAAAACTGAGGTTTGTGAAACAGTATGGTAAACAGAGGTGGGGCAATAAATCTCATATGGGCAACTGTCTGCTTTTTGGAATAAAGCACCAATGACCTTCATAGCAAGTGAGACCATTGTTCCATCTTGTGTCCTGGGAGTATTTCCCAATAGGGTCAGACAGAGGTCCTTCAGCTAGTTCGTTTTGTCTGCAGAACCTTGTACAGTGGTACCTCAGGTTACAAACACCTTGGGTTACAAACACTTCACTAACCCGGAAGTAGTACCTCGGGTTAAGAACTTTACCTCAGGATGAGAACAGAAATCGTTCCGTGGCAGCAGCAGGAGGCCCCATTAGCCCCATTAACCTCAGGTTAAGAACGGTTTCAGGTTAAGAACGGACCTCTGGAACGAATTAAGTTCGTAACCAGAGGTACCACTGTACATGGAAAGTAGGTTATCTACCACTTCCGTGACCTGTTTACTGCTGAGGTACATTTCACCATACCTACCGAGATATTTTTCCTCAGTAAGTGTACAGAGGAAACCCTCAAGTCTCTCCAACACGGACATCTTGCACCACAAACTGAGTCATATTATCTACAAGCCCAGCTCAGCACAGTACTGGGGAGCATGTGATGATCAAGCCCAAGAGAAGCCAATGCAGTGCCCTGCCCAGCCATGCTGCCTGGGGGATGATGGGGATTGTAGACCCAGATCTGGTCTGGCACTTAAGGGGATCAAGGTGTTAGGAGGAATGGTAGGTGCTGACTTCCAAAATGAAGTAAAGTGTCATGGGCTGGCTGGATGCAGAGGAGTGGTTTGAGACACCAGCTGGGGAACCCCCAGGGGAAGAAAGCTCAGGGGAATGGTGGTGGGATGTCAACGAGTGGTCAGAGGGAGAAGAGGGAGCTGACTTGGAGGAGGAGGTGTTGGAAGCTGCGAAGAGGTAATAGGGTTTAGTGAGCAGGAAGAGGCTCACTCCTTTCTTATGACTATCAGGTGTGAGCAATGGGGGTTCCAGAAATGGTTCTGTCCAATGCACATGGCTACCTTTGATCCACTTGCTTATAACTGCAATGGCACCACCTGCATACGGGTGCAACTAAGTAATGATGCCTAATATAATTGTAGACTAGGGTGGGTCTCCATGGGGCCACAGGATCAGGTTTATGAGGAAGATGGGGCCACCAGTACGAGAATGTCAATCTAATGTCACCAACATTTGCACTGACACAGGATATAAGGCAGTTGAATATGAAACTAAAACCTTAAGACGGGAAGCTAAAGACTGAAATTTTACCCTTCCTATGGGACTTGATATGTAGATGTTATGGAAAAGCGAAAGAGCGCAGGCACAGTTGAAAGCCTTATCCAAAAATGACAAAGGCACGATGTTAAAAATTTGACCCGAGTGAGCTGAATTAGTCAGGATCACTCAAGACATAGAAAATTTGACCACCCATCATTTGGTGGGACATGTTTTCCCCCCAGGATGGAGCCCAACAATGACTAACATTTTGAATTTCTCACAATATCCAGTCTCTCTCTCTGTTTGAATCTTATTCTAATTTTGCTCATATTCGTGTGTCTCTTGTGTATCAGAGTTAAGCAATTGCATTCAAGGCTGCAAGTCATCGCTGGGCGGGTGGAGAAGGGGAGGGATTAGCAAGATGTGAAGAGGAGATTGTGGAGTGTAGTAGAAACACTGAAAGACAGTATTGTTATCTAGAGGAAGTCCTGGTGACCTGGCACAACTGGCCCTTCATATCACCATCATTGGCAGCTTGGCAGAGCACCAGGGCTTCACCGCTCTCCCAAGCCAGACCGTGGTTTAGTGCTTCAAGGCCAAATTTCCTAATTTATGGAAGTGTTCCCTGATCAGAGATAACACAGCAGTAGTGTAGCGGGAGGATCCCAAGTTAATTACTTTGTTTACTTGCCCCGAGCCTTCAGAGGGCTAAGCCAGCTGGGGGCCTGCCAGATTTACGCTGTCATGCCCAGAACGCCCTGTGCCTTCCAGCCAACCTGTCCCTTCAGCCGCCATGAGACCCCTGGGATCAGGTGTAAGTAATTAAGCTATCACACCTAACACTTGACCCAGAGGTTGAGCTTTGATGCAGACCTGAGGAAGCTGGCGTAGGTGTTGTGTGGCTCATTGGCCAGCTTGGAGGTCTCTCTCCTTCTCTGCTACTTTATCTCTGGGACTCTACTGCAGCTGCACAGAGGTGCGTGCTTGGTCACTCTTGTGAATTATTTGCCTGCTGTTTTAACAAATCGTAGACTTCTTTATCCATTGTGTTTCGTGTTTGCTTGCGAATCTCTGAAAAAGAACCAACTTGACTTGTCAACACACTCGTCTGCACCTTCGTTTTCAAAGGCCTGTCTGAACAGGAGCATTCAGAAGGACAACAAAGAGGGAGCCCATCCAGCCTCTCTTGGGAGGGAATTCCACTACAAAGGAGCAGCCACAGAAAAGGCTCTCTCTCTTGCTACCACCAACTGTGCTTCTGTTGTTGATCGGACGGAGAGAAGGTGCTCACCTGAGCTGGAGATAGAATATTTCAGGTAGCCAGGGCCTAAATCAAAATCTCAATCTGTGTACCTTAAAAAAAAAATCTGTAAAGAAAATTAACAAACTACAGTTTCCAGGGTTCTTTGGGGAAGCCATGAGTGTTGAAGTGTTTTATTTGTATGATGTTTTAGGCTTAACTGCCAGTCCAGAGTGGGTCTTACTTCCCAGTAAATATAGGATTGCACATTAATTGTATTTTCTCTCCAAATATGCATTTCAAAAAATGCATCTGGATGCATTTTGAGCCAAGAATTGTACCAGAAGATTCAGGAATGGTGAATGTGCATGGATAACAACGCTCTGCTCCATGCATTAGCCCAGGAAATGCCAGCCATATCCGTCCATGTTGCAATTCATAAAAATCAAATTTGACAGTAATTCTATGCACAGTCACCTGGGATATAAGCTCCTTTGAACCCACTTGCTCTGTTCTTGCAACTCCTTCCTTGAACTCAGTTGCCCTGTTCCTTCCTGGTAGGAAGTCAACAAGATGTATTGATATTGTTACAAAAGTTGGGTGCCACCCCCACTCTCTGCCAAGCCATAGCAAGATCCCTGGAGGTTCCAGGCACTCACCCCTTCAAATAACCTGGTCAGAAGAGGTTTAATGGAGAATTTGTGGTAATCAGTGGGGAGAGCATCCTTTGGGAGCAAAGCGAGATTTCTTATTCTGTACAAGAAAACTATGAAGTTATTAAATTCCATAAGTCACGGTTCTTTGAAATGCCAACCCGTCTGTACATATTTGAGGGTGTGCAGTTTTGGCTGTGGCTTGCTTCCCCCTGCTGGAAAGAATAAAAAGTTTCATACAGGAAATGCAGTGTTGTTATCAGAAGAAAAAGATGCAAACCCAGACCAGAAATCTGAAGCCCCACAAAAAGTTGCAGGCATGAAGTTTTGCTTACCAATTAGCTTCAAGAAGAATTCTGGAGATCACAAACGTTTGCTCAGTTCTTTGTGACAATTTTGTTTCAAATATAATTATTATCCTGCTTAGGGATGAGTGAATCTATCTGCTTTGGTTTCTCTCAGTTCTCTTTTCTTTTCTTTTCTTTTCTTTTCTTTTTTTTCTTGTCTTGTCTTGTCTTGTCTTGTCTTTTGTATAGAATTTTATTAGAGGTATTTAACATGTTAAGCAATAAAATCCAATCTATTTTAGAGAAAGATAATAAAATGCAGTATATCAAAAGAAAGAATAATATAGAAAAAGAAAGTATAAAATCTTTCATGATCCTCATAAAACACAATTATATAGCAATATCCTATTTTACCTGTGCTTTCCCAAGAAAAGCTCAACAACTTTCATTCCCTAAAAAAACTTTGGCTGCGCCTTCACAATGGATATAAAGGATGTGGGTTTCAAAAAGAAGAAGAAGAAGAAGAGTTTGGATTTGATATCCCGCTTTTCACTACCCGAAGGAGTCTCAAAGCGGCTAACATTCTCCTTTCCCTTCCTCCCCCACAACAAACACTCTGTGAGGTGAGTGGGGCTGAGAGACTTCAGAGAAGTGTGACTAGCCCAAGGTCACCCAGCAGCTGCATGTGGAGGAGCGGAGACACGAACCCGGTTCCCCAGATTACGAGTCTACCGCTCTTAACCACTACACCACGCTGGCAGTAGAAGCTACTGGTCAGAGAATCTACAGCACTTTTCACCCATGAATTTGGTGCTGTCTCCAATGACATCATAGTGGCTGCAGTGCAGCATCCAAACAGTAGGGGGTGTCAGAGTGGTGTGACATCTCCACTTACCTTAACTTTAACCCTGAGCAATTTAGGATGATCCCATTGAAATAACATTCCGAGAACTGAGAAAGGAACACATCATTTTCCAGACAGAACATCACTGATGAGTCCATTCTTAATCCAAAAGACAACTGGGCATAGGGTTATTTAATCACAGAATTGTAGAGTTGGAAGGGACTCTGAGGGTCATCTAGTCCAACCCCCTGCAATGCAGGAATCATCAATGGCAGGTGGCCACCCAACCTCTGCTTATAAACCTCCAGTGGAGGGTTCACCACCTTAACAGGGGAGTCCGTTCCACTGTTGAACAACTTACTGTCATGAAGTTCTTACTTATGTTTACTCAGGAATCCCCTTTCTTGTAACTTGAAGCCGTTGGTTTGGGAGCAGAAGAAAGCAAGTTTGCTCCATCTTCCACGTGACAGGACAGCCCTTAAGATATTTGAAGGTGGCTATCATATCTCCTCTCCTCTTATCCAGGCTAAACATACCCAGCTCCTTTGAGCGCTCTTTGTAAGGCTTAGTTTCCAGACCCTTGGTCATTTTGGTCACTTTCTGGCTTGTCCACATCCTTCTTAAATTGTGGCACCCAGAACTGGACACAGTATTCCAGATGTGGTCTGACCGAGGCAGAACAGAGTGGTTATGATGGATGGAACAGTTGCTCAGGTAGACGACAGGTGCAAGCAAAGGTGTGGCTTAAGGATGAGCATGGATTCATATCGCAGTGGCTAGCTAGCGCTAGCCCAGCACCCTGGGGCGAGGCGAGCCGCCCATTGGGCAGGGTGATTTGGGGCAGGGCACACTATGTGGAGCCTCACCGCTGCCTCCCACTCAGCTGTAGGGCGGCAGCCTGAGGGAGGTGCAGGGCAGATGAAAGACCCATGCTGCCGTTTCAGGCAGCACGGAGTCTGCAGATGCCCGAGCCACCACACTCGCAGGAGAGGTGTGGCTGGGGCGCACTGCAGGCCCCACGGTAAGTGCCGCCCCCACTGTGTGGCACCCAGTGCCCCCCATAGCTATTCCTCTGCATAGCTGATGCTGCTCAGTCTACATACTAAAGCATGGGTAGGCAAAGTAAGGCCCGGGGACGGAATCCAGCCTGTGGACGGTCCGGGAATCAGTGTGTTTTTTACGTGAGTAGAATGTGTCCTTTTATTTCAAATGCATCTCTGGGTTATTTGTGGGGCCTGCCTGGTGTTTTTACATGAGTAGAATGTGTGCTTTTATTTAAAATGCATCTCTGGGTTATTTGTGGGGCATAGGAATTCGTTCATATTTTTTTTTCAAAATATAGTCCAGCCCCGCCACAAGGTCTGAGGGACAGTGGACCGGCCCCCTGCTGAAGAAGTTTGCTGACCCCTGTACAAAAGGGTTTCAACAGTTAATTGACCAGGTTATCCTACTAACACTCCTGACTCTAACTGCAAACCCTGGAAAGACAAAGAGAACAGCAAACACACCATATTTATCCAAAGAACACACCACCACCCAGATAAGAACAAGCACCACTAACTGCCCTGTAATTTATAGTCCGTTATCATTCAATAATGCTTTTTATTATGGTAGCAGAATTTCATCATTGTTCCCAGGATGCTAATTCACCCAGGCCTAAGGTTTATTTTATTTTATTTATTAAATTTGCATACTACCCTTCATCTGAAGATTGCTGGGTGGTTCACAACATAAAAAATACAAAAAAAACAAGAGGACAAAATACATAATAAAACAAAACAAACCATTAACCCTGCTCCCAACAAACCTGTTTAAAAGGCAATAGAATGTCAATCAGCCAATGCCTCCTTAGAGAGAAACATTTTTGCCTGACGCCAAAGCTATGTAGTGCAGGTGACAGGTGAGCCTCCCTGTGATTTTTAACAGCACCAGACTGTTCAGCCCTGTTCTCCAATGCAGGGATGTGGTGTGTGTGTGTGTGTGTGTTTGCACACACAGGAGTCTGCTAAGAATAATCAATGTATGTGTTATATCTTTGGAAATCTATTGGAAAAGCAGTTGGGAAATTCCCCTGAAGCCTAAGGCTAGGGTGGAATGTTGAGTCTATATGATAAAAGGCTTAAGGAATACTTGATTTGATTGTGATCATAGGTGTGTTCCCTACTCACAGGGGAGAGAAATCAGGCATGAGGGTGACCCAGGAGGAGGGAAGGGGTGTTTCATTCCCATAATTCCAGTATTTCTATTGTTATGTTGTTTCTTCCCAGAGTTTCCTGCCTATTTCCCACTTTCTTTATTCTGCTTAATTAAAAGTTAAAAGAATATAATCTTAGCAAGCAACGACTAAACTGGTTATCCTTGTTTGCTTCCTAACTTCAAAGTTATCTTACCATTTTGTCTGTGTAGCAGGAGGTGTTGACTAGATTTTATGTGGGGATAGCCAGCAGATGGGACGACCAGTAATCCCGGAGTTCCTGCTCCCACTGCGTCGTGAAAGGGTCCGCTGGCTATGATCTGAAGGTAGCTGTCGTGAGTTCTGAAGGTTACTGAAGGTTTCCGAAGGTTTTCTGCAGGTATCTGAAGGTTCCGGAGATTCCGGAGGTCTCCGGATAGGAAGATAGGCTAAGCTAGGTAGCGGCCAAAACTTAGAAGGCCAAATAAAAGCTTTTTGAAATAAAAGAATAAAAACTAAGAGACTGCAGTCAATGGTGAAGAAGCTCTCAGCTGCTCTGTGCGGCTGGTTTTACTTTCGGTTTCTCTCTGGCTTGTCTCGCACTGATGTTTTCTCTGGCTTGTCTCGCGCGTTCTCCACACACGCTACAGAGAGCGGAGGCTATTTATTAAGAAATCAAACATCGTCACAACATTTACAAGAACCAATCACAACCTTGTCTCTAAGCTAGTTTCTGGGCAGGAAACTATCAACTGACCATTACATTGGCTAAATTGGCGCGCTTTGCCCAAACGCGGAGGGATCCATGCAGCAAACTCCCTGCTGGATCCTTTGCCCTTCCTTCCTAACGCGAAGGTTACCTAAAATTAACATAAACAAACAGGTGCAGGAGCACCTTAAAAACGTATTCCCACAATTTTACTGTTAACTAGATTACATGTGCTGAACTTTATGCAAGGGATTAGGAGCTCAGGATGTCTCCTCAATGCATTATTAATTAATTAATTAATTAATTAATTTATATAACACCCTTCATCTGTAGATTGCAGAGCATTTTACAGTATAAAAACACAAAATGCATAACATAATAACAAATTAACCAGTATTAGCCAAGGTTTGTTGCTCCAGGTGACATGACCAACCACATTAACAAAAAAGCTTTGTAAGAGTAGCACAATTTTTGCAGTTTTGCTTAAATTCTGCCTTATTTTCATTAGGGTCAGCAAAGCATCGCAGTCAAAACCTCACAACCCAGAATGACCCACAATGACCTTACTGGCTGGGGCAACCCAGTAAGATGTGTGGGGGTATAAATAGTAAAATTATCATTATGGAATGGGGCGTCCCTATTTTCATCTGAGAAATGTTGGAGGGTATGGGATTGGTGTTATATGCTCAAACCGTCTTGCTCTGGTGAGCAATCTGGCCATTGCATTATGCACCAGCTGAGGTTTCTTCAGCGGCAGCCCCACATATACTGCAACACATTGCAGTAATCCAACCTAGAGTTTACCAGAGAGGAGGCCACAGCCACCAGCCAAAGGTGACACAAGACACCACTCCATGCCACCAAGGTCACCTGGGCCTCAAGCGACAGCAGTGGATCCAGGAGCACCCCCAAGCTACGTACCTGCTCCTTAAGAGGGAGTGTAACCCCCTCAAGAGCAAGCAATCTCCCACCTATCTGGTCTAGAAAATAATAATAATAATATAATAATAATAATAATAATAATAATAATATATCAGATAGATATTTATCTCTTTGACCTCTGCTGGGAGGGTGTTCCACAGGGCGGGTGGCACTACTGAGAAGGCCCTCTGTCTGGTTCCCTGTAGCTTTGCTTCTCGCAGTGAGGGAACCGCCAGAAGGCCCTCAGCGCTGGATCTCAGTGTCCAGGCTGAACGATGGGGTTGGAGATCCTCCTTCAGGTATACAGGACCGAGGCCGTTTAGGGCTTTAAAGGTCAGCACCAACATTTGAATTGTGCTCGGAAACGTACTGGGGAGCCAATGTAGCTCTCTCAGGACCGGTGTTATATGGTCCCGGCCACTCCCAGTCACCAGTCTAGCTGCCGCATTCTGGATTAATTGCAGTTTCCGGGTCACCTTCAAAGGCAGCCCCACGTAGAGCGCATTGCAGTAGTCTAAGCGGGAGATAACTAGAGCATGCACCACTCTGGCGAGACCATCTGCGGGCAGGTAGGTTCTTAGCCTGCATACCAGATGGAGCTGGTAGACAGCCGCCCTGGACACAGAACTATACCCGCTAACAGTGCCTCTGTCTTATGGATTGAGCTTCAGTTTATTGGCACTCATCCAGTCCATTACCGAGGCGAGACAAAGGTCCAGCACATCTACTGCCAGCCCTCCAGATGTAAAGAAGTAGATCTCTGCGTCATCAGCATGCCCAAACTCCAGGTGATTCCACTCAGCGGCTTCATATAGATATTAAATAACATGGGAGATAGAATTGAAGCCTGAGAGACACCATCTTGAAGGCCCCAGGCTGCTGAAAAACAATTCCCAAGCATCACCTGCAGAAAACAACCATCCAAGTAGGATTGGAACCACCCACCCCCAACTCAGATAGCCTCTCCAAGAAGATATGGTGTTGATGTCAGGGGCGTAGCAAGGTAAATTGGTACCCAGGGGCAATTTTTTTTTTGTCAACCACCCCCGAGGCGTAGGAAGGTCAGTTGGTACCTGGTGCGGAAAATTTCTTGTCAACCCCCCCCCCATTGATCCCCCCCTTGCAAAATGGTTTTACATTATTTCATATTTTCTTACAATAATAACAAGTAATAATAATAAAAAACTTTTATTATATCCCGCCCTTCCCGGCCGAAGTCGGACTCAGGGTGGCTAACATCAGATCCATAACACTGGTATAAAATCAAACAATAATTAAATTACCTCCTAAAAACATCTCAAATCAAATTAAAGTCTAATTAGATGGCTTTCCACAGGGTTAGGGTTGGGAACAGTAAGTGCTCCACTGAACTGAAATTTCAGCCTTCACAACATAGGAAAACAGCCAAGTAAACAGCTATTTTGGTGAAGGAGGGTCAAGATATTAACTGATGTGCATGAAATTTCCTATATAGCTATATAATCCCTAGTATAGTAAGATAAGACCTTTGGAGCAGGCATTTAAAAAAAAGTTTTTTATGAACTGCCCTAGTAGGGCAGTAATTGTTCCTTGATAATTTGTCACCCCCTCCATTATGGAAGCTGGGGCGAACCGCCCCCTACGCCCCCCCTTGCTATGCCCCTGGATGTTATCAAAAGTCACTTAGAACAAAACCAAAAAGGAATCTTAGTACCTTAACGGCTGACGGATTTATTAGGGTACAAACACTTAAGATCTAGGGGCCACATCATCAGATGAATGAATTGTAATTTTAGTTGACATATTTGCAGAACGCACCGGTATTGAGGGACAAAATGTCAATACAGTGGTACCTCGGGATAATAACTTAATTCGTTCTGAAGGTCCGTTCTCAACCTGAAACTGTTCTTAACCTGAGGTACCACCTTAGCTAATGGGGCCTCCCGCTGCCGCCACACGATTTATGTTCTCATCCTGAAGCAAAGTTCTTAACCTGAGGTACTATTTCTGGGTTAGCGGAGTCTGTAACCTGAAGCGTCTGTAACCTGAGGTACCACTGTGGTAGGCCTGTAAGGCTATGAAATGAAAGTAGTATAGTCAGTGCTGTTTTAACATAAAACTCAAATGCATACAAGATAAATGCAGGTGTCATTTACAAGAGATGTCAGTAGTGGTGGTGGTGGTGGTGGTGGTGGTGGTGGTGGTGGTGATGATGATGATGATGATAATAATAATATAATAATAATAAAATAATAATAATAATAATTTATTTGTACCCCACCCACCTGACTGGGGTGCCCCAGTCACTCTGGGCAGCTTCCAACATATATTAAAACACAATAAAACATAATAAAACATCTGGCAACACAATTCCAGAGTGGGAGGGGAAACCTAGATATGGCTTGAATACTCGGACATTCTAACTAGTTCAGCAAATTCATTCTGGTGTCTCCCTTTAAAGTTCTTGCATGGAAGAAAGGTGGCTTTCTGGTTAGTGGCAAAGTGTACTGGGTAGCTTAAACAACTGTTTGTTTGTTTGTTTGTTTGTTTGTTTGTTTTTGTTTGTTTACTGCCCTTCATCCAACGTTCACAGGGTGGTTTACACTATAAAAATACAAAAAATACATAACACAATAACAAACAAAGTAACACATGCTCCCCCCTGCACACACACAGTTTAAAAGGCCGTCAATTGTTTAACTGCCCAAAAGCCTGTAAGAAGAGAAATACTTTTTGTCTGGCGCCTAAATAGACAACTGGTTTCTGAATATTGCAATTTTTGATATTGGATTTGTGTCCCATTTAATCTTTTGCAAACAAGAAGGCAGGAAAGCATCATTGGTCAGCAATAACATTTATCATGTTGGAGAACAAGCAGATGATTGCTTCGCGTACCCTCATCTTACTTGGTCCCATAAGAGTTAATTCTGAATGAAGCCTGATTATGAGCACACTGTTGGCATCTGAGTGTGTGTGTGTGTGTGTGTGTGTGTGTGTGTGTGTGTTCAGGAATGTTTTCATGGGTTCATGCCTAAGTCCACCCTGTCCTGTTCCCACTTTAATTTACGATTTAAGAAAGAATGAAATTTATTTACAGTAACATGAGGTGGTCTGAGAGCTGCCCTTTACAACTTCCCCATTTTTAATTTAAATTTTTGTAATTAAAAGCCATTCAAAATGGTTCAAGAAGTCAGCTGCTGCCAACGCTAAGGGGCCTCAGATGCCCCTCAGACTGACCAGATATAACGGTGTCTTGTTCTTCACAGGGACACAATATTAGACAGCGAAAACAGATGGCTGCCATTGTGATGGCAGCAGCCAGGCTTCCTAGTCAACTGATGTGGCCTTTACCTGCAAATAAAGTTTTTAAAAGACAGGCCCCAGACGACCTCATATAGGTCATGAAAAATCTGAGAGATAAAACTAGAGAGGAACTAATTTAGGCGCAGAATCAGGTCAGTTTGTTGTGCGGTATGAACCGACTGAACTCCTCAGGCACTCCTAGTTGTGCTGAGCATCACTGCTGACTTTGTTTAAAGTTAGGGCTATGTCTGCAAACGTAGGCAAGGCCTGGGAGTGAAAACAAGCATTGTCCAGAATAGGCTACAGATCTTGGCATGGTTCTTCGGAACAGGCGGCTTACAGTGAGCCAGACCATTGGTCCATCTCACTCAGTATTGTCCACACTGACCGGCAGCCACTCTTTCCACGGTTTCAGTCCTTCCTGGAGTTGCCAGGGATTGAAACTGAAGACACTCTGCTACCAAGCAGATGCTCTGCCACTCAGCTATGGCTTTCCCCAAAGGCTGTAGGACACTGCAGGAAGAGTCAACAAGTCATAATCCTGTCGCTTCCTTTTCTGGACCAGTCTGTAATAATAGGCTGTGGCAATCTGTTTATTAGGGCGGGGCAGTGTTTCCTGATGTAACTCCTTCATGTGTGAATCCCTGCCTAAGAAACAGAAACAAATGAGGCTATTTCGTGGGGGTTTGGCAGTGGATAATATAGATCAAGTGCATGCAGTAGCTGGACTTGCGAACATATGCGAAGTGGGTGGCGAACCTCTGTATAAATGTTAAATGGATGTTGGGAAAACAAGCCTTCTCTGTAGTCCGATATTCTTGGTAAGGTAGCCAGGTGAAAAAGAGAGCTGGGCTCCTGCACCATTAATTACTGAAAAGGCAGTTTCTCCCTCTTTTCACAATTGTCAAAGGTCTAGGCATTCTGTCCCATTTTCCTCTTGGCCTTAATTTTCGGATGACCTTAATTTTATCGGATGACCTTATGTTGACCTTAATTTTATCGGATGACCTTAATTTTATCGGATGATTTTATTTTATCTTATTTTGTTTCTTTCTGTCTGTTTTTTTAAAAGTAGATAGATAGAGATAGATAGATAGATAGATAGATAGATACAGTAGATAGAATTTATTATTGTAGCTTATGCTGCTTCTCTCTCTCTTTCGCTCTCTCTCCCTCCTGGTAAATCACTCTCATGCCATCCTGAGAAAAGTTGCATTTATTTGCCTATGAATAAACAAACAAACAAACATTCTAAGAAAATAACTTCTGGGCTCGTCTAGTGAGTTACCTCTTAGTGACTAAATAATTAGAGAGGGGAAAAAGGTATAAGATTATTCTAATTCCAAGGGAGGGGGGGTTTAGTTTTACCATTTTCAATCGTCCGATTGTCTGAAGTGTGTGGAGAAAATTCAGAGCACCCTAGACTTGGAGTGCGGGGCTACATCTCCACGTGTCATTTTGATCTTGATTCATTTTGTCGCTATGCACATGGTAGCATTTGAAATATGTGATTCTTTAGAAAAATAAAAAGAAACGTTGGTGTGCTATCAAGACACAGTGCAGGCAAAATCCAGAATGATAGTGGCCCACGCCCTGCTGTGGCCTGGAGTGAAGCCCAAATAGCACCCCCACACACACCACATGAGGGCCAACCACTTAAAATGCATTGCTGCCCCATTCTTGCCTTCCTCAGTTGCTCCTCTTGCGCCTTTATGATGCCCTTGAGGCAGGCCACGTTTCCCCGGCTGCTAGGCAAGGCCAGCCCTGTGGCATTCCTTTAAGGTAGCTCTCCACTTCCACCCCGTCACTCGCTCCCACCCTACACCCTCCTCTTGCCCCATGCCTCATACTTTGCCATATATTTTACCCCCTTCCCTCCTCCTGGGCTACCTCGTCCCCTTTTGGGCCCAGGCCTCACTGGCTCTTTCATTTGCATCATCCCAATAGTCCAGTGCTTCTTTTCCGGCCCAGTTCTATGTCTCCCCTTAGCAATTTCCCCTCCGAATCCTCCTTGGTGGGCATGGAGCTCCGGCTATGCCCTGCCTCACTACCCTGGAAGTAGCAGGGGCAGTGGCTATTCTCCTGACAGCTGCAGGCCGCGTTTTTGCCGCCACTATTGCCTTGACGGCAGCAGCAGTTCGCTCCCTCTGCCTGGCACCTGCATCCTGCTGTACCTGCCGCACTGCTGTCACTGCGGTAGCCATATGCCCCTTCCCATCCCAGGCCACCGCCCTGGGTATTGTGACATCCTGCTGCATTACGGAGACAACCACGTTCCCCGGCCTCTCCACCACAGTTGCTGCTGCGACCAGCCATGGGCTTCCCTGTGCCGCCACTGGCGCCGCCACAAAAACCACAGGCCTGCCCGCTGTGTGAGGCCAGATAGCCAATGCAGACGCAGATGTTGGCCGCTGCGCAAAAGGCCAGAACCCACAAAATGGCCCGCTTGTCGGCTCGTCCGTTGAGAACGCACTGGGCTGTGTCGGGGCACACTGGGTTGTTTGGACGGCACGTGGCGATTCCTCGGGTCATAACTGGTAACTGGAGGCCAATGAGGGTCCACATGAAGCTCACCTCTATGGCCAAAATCAAGACTATGGTGAAGATGTAGATCCCATATCTCCAGCCACCAAATTCAGGTTGGCCAACCGTTTCACAGCACCCAGTTTCCCCAGGCTTTGGTTCTGCTTCCCCAGGCTTCCCTGATTTGTCCGCCGTCGAAACATACACAAACTTCATGAGCGCCACAGTGAAGATGATGGCAATGAAGTGGAAGGACCAGAGAGCCGACATGGGGATGGGGAACAGTTGGTTATAGCAGAGGACCGAACAGAACGTCTTTGCATCGCCAGTATCTTTGGGCCACTGGCAAACCATATCGGCCTTGAGGGAGTCCCAGGGTCCAAAGGCAAAAAAGAGAGTAACCATGCGGAGGCCAATGAGGAAGTACCATGGATTGATACCCTGGCATAACTTCTCTGCAGACAATACCCCAATCGTTGGCTGGAAGAGCCGGGAAATATTCCCAATAATGGCCGCCATCTGCAAAGGCAGGAAGTACCGGTAAGTCAGGAAAAATAGGAAGTTATTAAGCCTAAACAGGAGGCTGCAAGATCCCACAGCCCTTTCTCTTGTATTCTTATTCCTCCTTTCGCTTACTTATATTATAAATTATTTTATTTTTATTTTTTATTAGTGCTTTCAAGTTGATACGTTTCACTAATTTTACAATCATTTTAACGTTTCAAAATTTGACTTCTTTCCGCTCTTTCTGCGGTTCCTTAAATTTATTTTTAATATCTTCTGCATATCCAGATGAACTCAATTTGCTCATTTATTCATCTACGTTAAATATATACTCTTATAAAACTGCAGGTTATTACAATAATCCTGCCAATGTTCTTATCTGTTTACAATTTAACTGCAAATACTCAATAAACCATTTCCATTCTTTTGTAAAAAGTTTGGTAAGTTTTGCCATTTCTGTATATTCCATAAGTTTTTGTATCCATTCTTCCTTTGCTGGGACTTCTGCTTCTTAGCATTTTGGGCGAGTAACATTCTTGCTGCTCTAGTAGCATATGTTAATAAGTTTCTAAACAGTTTAGGTAGTTCTGTCCCTATAATTCCCAAAAGAAAAGCTTCTGTTTTTATTATATTACAAACGTTATTTTAAACATCCTTTTCAATTCATTATACTGTATATCATTTCCCAGTAAGCTTTAACCTTACTACAACACCACCATTGATGATAAAAATAAACCTTCTTTCTCTTTACATTTCCAACACTTACTTGATTTAGATCCGTACATTTTTGCCAATTTACTTGGTGTTCGATACTATCGATATCATTTTCTTATAATTTTCTCTTAGACAATAACATGCTGTAAATTTTATATCCATATTCCACAATCGTTACCATGCTTCCATGTCTATTTTATGACCAATACCTGTTGCCCAATTTATCATTGAGGATTTTACTTGCTCATCCTTTGTCTCCCATTCCAATAATATTTTATACATTTTACGCAGCACTTTTACATTACATTCCAACAGGTCTCTCTCCAGTTGTTGTTCCCCAAACAAACTTATTTTTAAATGCTAAACCTTTTGGATTCTTTCCTGGAATCCAGGACATCTCCCTCCCTTTCCACATTCTTTCTGCCTTACTTTGTTTCCCCTTACTCACATCCTCTTTCCCAATCTATTTTACACACACACACACACACACACACACACACATATGAATATGAATATGAATAGTATGTATATTGATATGGTTTCTTACCCACCCTTCACCATAAGGTCCCAGCGCCGGTTACACAATAATAAAATACAGAATTATAAAAACAAATAAAGCCATACAATTAAGTACAGTGGTGTGAGATTTAAAATTGACATGATGATGATGATATAATAATAATATAATAATAATAATAATATAATAATAATAATAATAATACCCCGCCCATCTGGCCAGGGCTCCCTAACCACTCTGGGCAGCTCCCAACAGAAAATTAAAAACGCAATAAAACATCAAACATTAAAAACTTCCCTAAACAGGGCTGCCTTCAGATGTTTTCTAAAAGTCAAGATAGTTGTTTATTTCCTTGACATCTGATAGGAGGGCGTTCCACAAGGCAGGTGCCACTACCGAGAAGGCCCTCTGCCTGGTTCCCTACTTCTCCCAGGGACGGAACCAGCAGAAGACCCTTGAAGAAGGACCTCAGGCTGAATGATGGGGGTGGAGACACGCTCCTTCGGGTATATAGTTAAGAGTTATATAGATAACAGGTATATAGTTAAACATCTAACAGATGTTTAAACAAAACACATTTGCTTGCGTGTGTGCTTTGTTCCAAGGCCAAGTTGCGTGTTAGATGTATTAGATGTTGACACGGATAATACTTACAAATCAGTTAAAATTTATACAGGCAGCTGCTGTACTGTCGTGGTTTGGCTGCATTCCTGCACTATACCTTCAAAGCACATTTGCAGCACATTTTACCTCTCAGAAAATTCTGGGTGTTGTAGTCTGATAAGGGTTTATGGGGTTTTTAACTCTGTGAGGGGTACAGAATTCAGCTTGTGAGGGAAACTGACAGAAGCTTCAAGAAAACGGATGGGGTCTAGTAGAGAAAAATAAATTTGGCAGTTTTCTAAACCATGCCAAAGTTGAAGTTACTGTTAATTAACTTAAACAGGCATCTAATTACTGAATATATTAACACATGAGATGTGTTATCTCTCTTCTAAAAGCATTAACATGTGTCCAACTCCACCCTTATCTGACTTCTCTTTCAGATGTTAAACTTCTTGAGGGCAGAAGCCTATTTCTTTTCTTAAAACTCTGAAACATGCCCTACATTGACGGTATGGTGCAAGTAACAAGCCTAAAAATTATTAAATTCTCAGAGAAGGAACTGGGGCAAACTTTAAAGGACACACATGGCACACATTTTGCTACGTAAATGGCACGTTGTGGTGGTATGTTGATCAGAAATGTTGCATATAAAATGCAGGCAAGATCATATGATCTTAATGGTAAAAATCTAAAAGAAGAGAATAATACAGATATTTCTTTTCATTTGTTTTGCGGGGGAGTATAAGTTTCTGTGACCAATGTAACATGCTAAACCTATTTAAGTTCCATTTTCTAAGCTCATTTGCTTTTGTTCCTAACATAAAAAATTCTTGTCAGTTCGCCATTGGTGCAATAAAGGGCCATTAACCTATTGTCTATATTCTTGGAGGGGTCTTTAATGTTAGAGAAAGAAATAGAGAGATTCTGAGTCATCCTGCATGTCAAGCTTCTGGTTGCTTTAGGCTATTCACATGTAAAATGTCATTTGGGAAAAATAATGAAACTTTGGGAAATGGTATTTAAAATGACATAAAACATGCTAACTATGTGTGAAATGGATCTGTCAGCTGACATTTTCATGGAATTACCCAACACTACTGCAATTCAGTTACTTTCAGGTGGACATGTGTCGGATCAGGCTGTGCGTATCTAATCAGAATCAAAATATACTCTTTAAATTGATCATCTGAGTTATAAAAACCTGTAAAAAAAGTAAAAGGTTGACAAACAACACATGTTAAAATTAAAATCCGAAAGCTTACTACAGTGGTACCTCTGGTTACGAGCTTAATTCATTCCGGAGGTCCGTTCTTAACCTGAGGTACCACTTTAGTTATTGAGGCCTGCCGCCGCGCAATTTCTGTTTTCATCCTGAGGTACTATTTATGGGTTAGCAGACTCTGTAACCTGAAGTGTTTGTAACCCAAGGTGTTTGTAACCCGAGGTACCACTGTATTGCAATAAATTAATAGCTCCTTAGATACAATTGGATGTCCATCTTGAAACTGATTCCCCCCCCTGAATCTATACTCACACCCCTTCATAGTTTAAGGTAAAAGTAAAGGGACCCCTGACCGTAGGTCCAGTTGCAGATGACTTGGGGTTGCGGCGCTCATCTCGCTTTACTGGCTGAGGGAGCTGGCCTACAGCTTCCGGTCATGTGGCCAGCATGACTAAGCCTCTTCTGGCAAACCAGAGCAGTGCACGGAAACGCCGTTTACCTTCCTGCCAGAGTGGTACCTATTTATCTACTTGCACTTTGACGTGCTTTTGAACTGCTAGGTTGGCAGGAGCAGGGACCGAGCAATGGGAGCTCACTCCGTTGTGGGGATTCGAACCGCCGACCTTCTGATCGGCAAGCCCTAGGCTCTGTGTTTAGACCACAGCGCCACCCTTCATAAATATAAATAGTCATAGTTTAGGAACTATTTATTTCTGGCAGAAGACCACAGTTGCTACTGTGTCAACACTGCAGACCAGGGTACCATGGAAGCGTCAGTGTCATGATGCCCATAGGAAACACAAGTGACCTCTGTCATTTCTCCCGTTGACAGTTTTCCAGCTGTCATTTCTGCCTTCAAAGCATTGGCCGTGTGCAGCAGGGAAGCTGCGATGAAGGCTGATCAAATAGGGCAAGGGGGGGGGGACATTGCCCCACCAACTTCAGTCAACCAGCCCCCAACCTGCCTGCCTTCTTACTTAACAACCAATCTGGGGCATAACTCTTGTCTGTCATCGGCTCTGGCTGTACCTACTGCTGGCAGCCTTCCACCCTTCCAGTCCCCAAAAGTACCAGCCGCTAATGCGGCAAAACAGTTATCTGTGGCCCTCCAGTCATCGTTTGACTCCATCATCCATCTATCTTTCCCAGTATGGCTGACAGCCAAGGATCATGGGAGCTGGAGTCCAACTACACCTGGAGGGTACGGTAGGATTAGAGTCACGTTAATGTAAGCTGGAGCACAAAGTTCTGCAAGGGGCGGGGGCACCCTCTAACTCTCCCTTGTTTCGCCATGCATATTTATTTATTTATTTCATTGTTACATTTTTAACCCACCTTTCCCCCAGGAGCTCATGGTGGCAAACATGGTCCCCACCCAACCTCCGCCTCCATTTTGTCCTCACAGCGTCCCTGCGAACTAGCTGGGTGACAGTGTCTTGCCCGAGGTTGCACAACTGAGCTTTGTGGCTGAACTCCCTGGACTCCTCTCAGCCCTAGTCCGATATTCTACGCACTACACCGCAGCAGCATGTGAATGGGCTGGAGATTATTTATAAAGTTCTTTCATAAAATGCATATACTGCCTGCCTAAGCAAAAAAAAAAAAAATTATATTAGTGCCAAAAAGACTACACTGGCATCAATAGGCAGGGAGTTCCAAAGTGTAATGGGATATTTCCTCCTCCTTTCAGAAGTTATCCGTAGCTTCAGAGCTTTCTGCATTGAGTTTGCCTGAAAATACTATGAACTGATACCATCATGAAAATCAGGGGGAACAGAAAGGCAGGTGAAATGTAAGAACATTAGCCCTAGCTGATGAGACCAAAAGGTCCACCTAGTCCAAACATCCCATTCCTCACAGATGCCTCTCAGAAGCCCACAAACAGACATGAAGGCAATAGACTACTCTCAGCAAACTTGCAGAATTTGAAGGAAGGCTGTCTGCTTCTGAACTTGTAAGTTTCAAGTCAGAGCTTCTCCACACCTGTTTCCCCTGGGGAAACCCAATCTTTAGCCCTGAATCGGAGCAATTGAATTTTCTGCAGATGCTGTTTGTTCTGATTTAGCATCAAAGAGCAGGTTTTCCAGGGGAAAGTGGCAGGGAAAAGGCAAAACCGCTTGGACCCCTACCTAGAAAGCAGGGAGCCGCTTGGACCCATGCTTTCTAGGAGAAGTGGAAGTGTCCTAGACGGGCCCAAAGTGCCATGATTAATAACCACTGATAGCCCTTAATTCATCTAACCTGCATTTAAAACTGACTAAGCCTATCAGGTCGGCGGTTTGAATTCCCGCGACGGGGTGAGCTTCCGTTGCTCGGTCCCTGCTCCTGCCAACCTAGCAGTTCGAAAGCACGTCAAAGTGCAAGTAGATAAATAGGTACCACTCCGTCGGGAAGGTAAACGGCGTTCCCGTGCGCTGTTCTGGTTTCGCCAGAAGCGGCTTAATCATGCTGACCACATGACCCAGAAGCTGTACGCCAGCTCCCTCGGCCAGTAAAGCGAGATGAGTGCCGCAACCCCAGATTTGTCTGCGACTGGACCTAATGGTCAGGGGTCCCTTTACCTTTACTTTTAAGCTAGTGCAGTGATCATCTTTGCCCCATCTCCCGGCAGAGAGTTCTGCAGATCAGCCTTGGGTTTTGCGAAGAAAGAAGACTCACTCCCTGTTGCCCACCCGGATTTTATGCGGACCTCCAACGAAGCTCAATGTTGGGAGATCCGGGACAGGAAAAAAGAAAGGACTTCTTCAGAATAAATTTTTGGGATTTGCTCTCCCAAGAGGCAGCAGTAGTCACCAACTTGGACAGCTTTCGAAAGAGGACCAGCAAAGCCTTAGAGGACAATGGCTACCAGCCGCAATGGCTATGCTGTGCCTCCTCGGTTGGGGGCAGTGTATGCTTTTGAATGCAAGTTGCTAGAAACATCACTGGGTCTTTCTCATGGGCTTCCCACAGGCATCTGATTGGCCCGCTTTGAGAGCAGGATGCTGACTTAGATGGGCCACTGGCCTGATTTAGCAAGCTCTTCTCATGTTTTGTGCTCTAGTTTTATATGAGAAGAAGGAGAAAAGCCTCTTGCCATCTACTCCCTTCCTCCCCCATCCATAAAGTTATTAGCCTCTCTCTGTCTCTCCCCTTAGTCATTCAGATTCCTCGGCATGAGGCCTCCAGGACGTTTAGACTACCGCAAACACATCAGCATCAGCTACCATGGCTGCTGGGGATCAGTCAGAGCCAAAGTGTAAACAATCAGGTTGGCACCATGTTGGGGAAAGTTCTAAGATCAAAAAGGACATCTCCTCCCCCCTCACATTGCTCTGGATGCTCAGCGAGTTTCCTCCCTCCCAGGTAGAGGATTGCCTTGGTACCTTTTTTGCTCAAAGATCCTTCTCCTTCCCGACGGTTGCGCTCCTTCGCTCCTCTCCTCCCTCTGAACAACCTAATCTCCCTATGAAATATGGCTCCACCCTGTCACCCTTAACTCTGCCCAAGGAGGTAGCCAATCTAACTAAATTAAACTTTGAACTGGAATAACCTGCTGCCAGGATAAGAACTCCCACACAGTCCCAGCCCAGATGATCACAGCATTCATAGGTTCCCAGTGGAGAAACCCCTAAACCTGCTGCGCAGGCTTGTCCCTTGAAGAGGACCCAGGTGTCCTGGCTGCAGCCCTCCCTCCTGGCAGAGTTCCTCTACCCTCTGCCCCTTAAAACAGCTGCATGGCAACTCTATTGGGTCCAGAGTCAGGATGCCAGTTAGACTTAGGGAATTGCAAGAGTTCCAAATTACTAGGGTCACTAGGGCAATCCTAGTGGAGGCATTGGCTTCTTCCATCAGGAGCAGACCTGCGCATTAATGGGAGACACCAATGTATTACTTTATTGCCGGCATTTTATGGATGCTAGAATAGTCCCTTAACTGCTGTTCTTGCCTTCGGACTAGAATTAATGACTTTGGGAGGGTAGCAGGTCTGGTAGTTAACAATGATAAATCATAGCTCTTTTGTCTTCATATGTCCCTGCCTGCCCAAAAGCAAATCCAACAGATGTCCACTGAAATTCAGCAGTTTAAAGGAGATTAAACAACTTCGTAAGAGGGATATATGGGTTTGTAAACTGAAGTGCAAAAGGACCTGTCCCAAGGAAGAAACAAAAACCATCCTGGGTCGATAGGAATACCGTACTTAAAATGACACTGCTTCCCAAATTCTCGTTATTTAAGGCTCCTGATAGAGATTCTAGCCCATGAATTCAAAGATGGGAGAATCTCTTTACTGGAGAGAGGGAAATAGTTTGCATAAGTAAGGCTGCTCTATATAGAAGCAGCAGGAGATGTGGGTTCAGGGTACCTATCTTGAGATTGTACAATAATGCCTTTCAGATCCAGCAATTGTTCAAAGTTATCAAAAATTGGCTGGAAATTCATTGGGTTAGTACAGAACGTAGCCCACATTATCCTACCATTAGGGCAATCCCTTTTTTTACCCTCAGTGAGAAAAGATCTCCAAGGGATTCAGAATCAGTACCTTCATTCAGCCCTCAAAATGTGGGGCACTTGGACACACAGACTAGTCCCTGTATTATCTCCATGTTTATCCCTTTATCCCATTTCTAGATCACCACAATTTTGTGACCCCTGTCAATACAAGCAATATAAGCGGTGGGGAGAGAAATACATAAATAAAGTACAGTGGTACCTCGGTTTACGAACAGCCCTGTCAACGAACTATTCGGTTTACGAACTCTGCAAAACTGAAAGTAGTGTTCCGGTTTGCGAACTTTACCTCTGTGTATGAACGGATCAAGACTTCAGGAACAGATCAAGTTCATAAACCGAGGTACCACCGTACAAGATTTGTTTCCCAGGTAAGCATCTCTCAGCAGTTAGATATTTGCTGGAACCTTTGTGAGCTCATAGTCTAGAAGATGCTGCGTGTGCCAAGACCCCTCACTAATTGAGAAATTGTGTTAGGACCACCTGAGGCAGGTGAAGGGCGAGGTGACCACTGTTCGCCAAATCCTTCTTGATCAGTAGCAACCTGATTTGGAGAGGAGGGGCATTGAGCATTTGGGAAGCAGATATCGGGAGAGAAATTTCTGAGGGAGACTGGAAATTACTATGGCAGGTGTCATCCTTCAGATCGGTTTCAGCTCTCGTGAAAGGTAATCATCAAGTTGAGTCATGGGTGATACCTGACTCATTCCAGTGTGCTTGCACCATATCTACAGCTCATGTCCATCCCCTGCACAGGTGGTTAAATCATGCATTGGACTTCTTTAATTGTTTTGAGGAGTAAATTTTGGCATCCATCTGTCTCGGGAGACGATGTGCCTTTGGGAGTAAAGATACATTATTTAAACTTTTAAAGCTACACGTTTTGGTGGCTCCTTGAATGGAGATTGCATTTCTGTGGAAGAGCAGAATTGGTATGCAGTTTGCAGAATTGGTATGGCAGAGTGTGGGCAAAGGGCCTTGCGGACATGTTAACTCAACTCTGTAGAGTCATGAAGGGTGAAATTGACAGACACAAATTCCATGGCAACTTTTATTTCTTTTATCAAAAGATGCAGTGGAGGAGGAAGGGGGGGTGCAGGGTGTATGGTTCGCCCCAGGTGTCATCACTGAGTGTGTGACAAAATGAGTTGTTGTTGTTGTTTTTTAATGGACTCACGAAACTTTTTAGGAGTGATGTGGTAGCTTAGGCGCCTGCAGATTCCGTACTGCCTGAAACGGCAACGTGGGACTTGTGCCTGCCTACTGCCTCTCCCTCAGCCACCCTACAGCTCAGGGGGAGGCGGCGGAGAGGCTCCAAGTGTCAAAGTCTCGCCCCGCCCCCACGGGCAGATCACCCTGCCCCCCACTGCAGGACACGCCCCACACCAGGCACCCCAGCAGCTAGCTACGCCGCTGCCCAGATGAACCACAACCATCTACTATTGTTTTTAATTTTGGAGGGGCCTGGTGTTTTAAGTCTAGGCGTGCTCCCCTAGAATAATTTGGTCAACATAATTACTTTTCAAACGTGGATTGTCTTTGTCTTAGTCCATAGCAGGGTATACAAATATGTCCTGTTGCTTTGCCTGTTTCTTTGCCAAGTGAGAACACATTTCTTTGTTTTCCTTTTTTATGTCGTTGGTGGTGTGATTTGTATCGTGTGTATAATAATGTACCATTGTTGTTTGCTTTGATGGTATTATAAAATTTAATTAGACAAAACTCAAAGCCACACCCATGGAAGATGCGATCCTCCGGGAAGTTTGTAAAAGAAGAGGAGGAGGAGATGTGAGGCAGGAAATGCATGACGAGATGAAAGGGAATCTGCTGATTCAATGACATGAAGTAATTACAATCAAGATTCGGGCACCAATGACCAAAGAGTGTATGGAATCTTGGAAAACGGGTGATCTTTCAACAATCGGAATATTGTTGTTGTTGTTCAGTCGCTCAGTCGTGTCCGACTCTTCGTGACCCCATGGACCAGAGAGCACGCCAGGCACGCCTATCCTTCACTGCCTCTCGCAGTTTGGCCAAACTCATGTTAGTAGCTTCGAGAACACTGTCCAACCATCTCATCCTCTGTCGTCCCCTTCTCCTTGTGCCCTCCATCTTTCCCAACATCAGGGTCTTTTCTAGGGAGTCTTCTCTTCTCATGAGGTGGCCAAAGTACTGGAGCCTCAACTTCAGGATCTGTCCTTCTAGTGAGCACTCAGGGCTGATTTCTTTGAGAATGGATAGGTTTGATCTTCTTGCAGTCCATGGGACTCTCAAGAGTCTCCTCCAGCACCATAATTCAAAAGCATCAATTCTTCGGCGATCAGCCTTCTTTATGGTCCAGCTCTCACTTCCGTACATTACTACTGGGAAAACCATAGCTTTAACTATACGGACCTTTGTCGGCAAGGTGATGTCTTGCTTTTTAAGATGCTGTCTAGGTTTGTCATTGCTTTTTTCCCAAGAAGCAGGCGTCTTCTAATTTTGTGACTGCTGTCACCATCTGCAGTGATCATGGAACCCAAGAAAGTGAAATCTCTCACTGCCTCCATTTCTTCCCTTCTATTTGCCAGGAGGTGATGGGACCAGTGGCCATGATCTTAGTTTTTTTGATGTTTAGCTTCAGACCATATTTTGCGCTCTCTTCTTTCACCCTCATTAAAAGGTTCTTTAATTCTTCCGGAATATTACTAATCCTTAAAAATATATTAAAAAATGACACTAATTGATCTATATAAAGTTCATTTTAACTGAGTAAGTATACCTGACATTAGAACCCTTAATATTGAGACCCTGCCATGGGAGCAGAGGGTCTTTAACCTTGATCTGGAGCCTGCCATTTGCATTGTCAAAAAGGATCCATTTAAACCATCTGGATCACGATTCCAATGGGACAGAGAAGTTTTTTAAAATTATTTTTATTTTAGTATTTTTATTTTATAAAAGCCATCTAATATTCATAGCTGTCAACTTTTCCCTTTTTTAAGGGAAATTCCCTTATTCCGAATAGGATTCCTCGCAAGAAAAGGGAAAAGTTGACAGCTATGATATTGTTATGAGTGCCAGACTCCCCATAATTCCTGGGTCCAGTGGGTGTTAGAAATTAATTAAGGCTTGGGATGCTAAGCTGTGTGCTAGACATTTCTAATCCCTGGAATTAGCAAGTATTTGAAATAAATTAAGGCTTGGGGTGCTAAGCTGCATCCCATTCAGCACGCAGTCATATGCACCCCACACGCCCATTTCCGGCCTATGGCAGGGGTGTTTGTGTATGTGCACACACACACTCACTCACACACAGTGATGACAAATAAGACTCCCTCTGGCATCTACACACCTCTCCTCTTCCAGCTGTTAAAGGCCATCTACCTCCTGCCCCATGTTGGGGTTCCAACCCAGTTTGGAGGGACCATCTCTTACAATGTCTTGTTTTCTCCCCCCACCCTCCTGTAGCCAGCATGGGATTTGAAGAGCAGTGAGAGGGACCAAGGAGGGAAGACCCTTGGAAAGGCTCCAAAGGCCACATCCAGCCCCAGGGTCAGGATGCTCCCTGCTCCCTGAATTAAAAGAATGCTTGGTTGCAAGAAATAAATCTCCCAGATTTCACAGCCTACAATTCTGTATCCGAATTCTGCAAATGGCGGGAGATACCCCCCAAAAATCTGTAATTCCCAACACTACGCTTCCCATTATTCTTCAGGGAAATCCATGTGCTTTCAACATATTGCATGGAGTATGCAGCCTCCGTCTCGTGGTTCCCAGTCTGGCCAGTATAATAACCAGTTACCAACCCATAACCCGGAGCAGGTACGGCTTCTGATTGGCTGCAGGAAACTCCTGCAGGCAATCGGAAGCCGCGGAAGCCCCACCGGACGTTCAGCTGCCAAAAGAACATTCGAAAACCGGAACAGTCACTTCCAGGTTTGCGGTGTCCAAGAGCCAAAACGTTCGAGAACTAAGCTGTTCAAAAATCAAGGTACGACTGTACTTGATGCATTGTGACTTGCAGTTCTTTTTATTGATCAAAGTTTAAGTAATTATTTATTGTAATTGTTAAGAGTGAATTTCTGTTTTTATTATTTGCTGGTGTTCTGAGTTAATTTTATTGTGTGCTGTATATTTAATACTATTTTATTTGATATAAATCCTTCCATTTTAAAGCTATGTTTTATTAGGACGTTTTGTATGGGATCAGATTGTTACATGATGTGTGTTCTTCGTTGTATATTTTGTTGCTGTAAATCACCTTGTGTATAGGTGATATAGAAAGGCAGTATACAAAAGTGAAGTGAAGTGAAGTGAAGTGAAGTGAAGTGAAGTGAAGAAAGAAACCTGCTCCCACCCAGTTGCAAGATCAGCCCTGAGTTCAAAGCATACTCCTTGTACAGACCTTCCAAGTGTCCCGATTTTCCAGGGACAGTCCTGGAATTACAGAAATCTCACTCAAAACAGATGCAATGCAGACAAAAATCGGTGCCAATGGTGGCACCACTTCTCTGCCGCTGGCAGAGATGGTGGGGCAGGCGGAGCACTTGCGGGAGTGCTGCCTGTGGGTTTCTGCCACCTGAGGCAGTGACCCTACTCTGCCTAAAGACTGGGCCGGCTCTGCTGTTTGGTCCAATTCAGTGGGAAACTGTGGGTTTTCCCTGGGGAAAGCAGCGGAGAAAGCAGAGGTGAGAACGAACCTCAGATAACAGGACTTCAGCTCAGTGGCAGAGCTTCATGCTAGGGCACCGGGGGTGGGAAGCAGGAGGGGGGCGGGGCTGACACGCGTTCTGGGGGTGGGGCGCACTGCCCACGGGGCGTGGTACATTCAGGGGGCGAGGGGTGCATTCTGGGGGCAGGGCGCGCTGAGATGGAACTCTATTGGGATCCCACTCCCCGGGGCGCCCCGCCCCCTATGCCCCGCCCTACCGCCAGTGCTTCAACTGGAAATGTTTTTGAGGGAAATAATTATGCCCATGGACTCATTGCATAATTATTGGCACAGAAAAAGATGCTGCACCTGATATCGCGGCAGTCATGTACGGCTAATAGTACCCAGTTTGACCTTCAGCTCAGTAATTGGCACAGGATGGATGCCAGATCGATAGGAATCTTTAAAAGAATGGCGTCCTTGTTCCTCCCAACCTTTAAACTGTTAGACGTCATTATTGTTATATTTTGACAAGGATGATTTTGAAAAGGGGGCCATATGGAAGAAACCTTTGGCGTGAAACATTTTGTCTGTGGTTTAGTTATCACCTTTCACAACAAGACTCATGTTTTTCAGATGAACGACATAACAACAAAGCTTCAAATTAGGAAAACCCAACTCCATCGTTTCTATATACGAGTCAATTTTGCAGTCACCTTCTTTTTTTAAGAAGGTGTCTTCCCCAGCCAGGATAACTGCATCTTCCTTCAACTGGGTTAAAAAAAAAATCTTATAAGGAATAAAGGATAAATAAATATAGAAACAACGTGGAAGAATGGTTTAAGATTTAGTACTTACACTTTATTTAAATCATGGGGTATTATCATACCCAGGTATTTCAAGAATTCTAAATAATTAGTTAATTAGTTTGTTAGTCCACCCCAAGCTTCCACAGAATCACCAAGTTGGAAGGGATCTTGAGGGTCATATAGCTCAATCTGGGGTCATTCTAGGAAGCGAAATGTTAGAAGGTTTCAGGAGACGTAAGGTAGAACTTCTCCACACGTCACACAGTTAAGCTATTGAACTGCCTCCCACAGGAGGCAATGATGACCACCAACTTAGGTGGCTTAGATAGGATTAGACTAGATTGTAGAATCTAGAATCGTCAAGTTGGAAAGAATCCCAAGGGTCCTCTGGTTCTGCAATGCAGAAATCTCAACTCAGGCATCCATGACAGATGTCCATCCAACCTCTACTTCAAAGCCTCCATTGAAGGAGCGTTCACAAACTTCAATCCCATGGTCAAAGAACTCCTCGAAAGATTCCATCACTGGTGTCTCTGACAATTTTTACACATCACTTGGGAAGGCATGCGAATGAACTGGAAGAAGCAAAGATTACTAATGATTCTTCAACATCAACTTCGTTGGGCTGGTCATGTTGTGCGGATGCCTGATTATCGTCTTCCAAAGCAACTACTCTATTCCAAACTTAAAAATGGAAAGCGTAGTGCTGGTGGCCGACAAAAGAGGTTTAAATACTCTCTCAAGGCAAATCTTAAAAATGTAGTATAAACACTGACAAATGGGAAACACTAGCCTGCAGTGCTCCAATGGGTGAACAGCCTTTACCAAAGGTGTCATGGGCTTTGAAGATGCTCAAACTCAGGACGAAAGGGAGAAACGTGATAAGAGGAAGGCATGCTTGGCAAAACCCATCCGGAAACCTATGTCCCCAGTGTGGAAGGATGTGTGGATCCAGAATTGGCCTCCTCAGTCACTTACGGACTCACTGTTAAAACCATGTTCATGGAATCTTACTTGGCTACGAATTATCACCAAAGAAAAAGACTGTCAGAAAGTTCGGAATCACCTTTCTTGTAACTTGAACCCATTGGGCGTTTACGCCCTGATTCTGTGTTGAAGAGCCAGTTTTCCTTGGGGGGAAGTGGCGGTCAAGTAGAAGTTGTGGGTGAACCCATGGCTCTACTCATTGATTTCAATGGGTCTAACCTGCGTACAGTAGCACTAGCATTGAATACAATCCTGGCGTTTAAACTTGGAGTTCCCTTCCCAGTGGCCAACTTGGGGCTCTCCAGTTTCAGTGGTGCTAAAATTTGGTGCTTCTTGCAGTCTGTTCTACAGCGTTATTTCTGCGCGATGCCCGGTGCACCTCCCCACCCTCTTAAACCACCTCGGCCCTTCTGGCACATACAGACAAATAAAGCTGCTGTTTCTTGATCTATTTATTGAGAGCAAGAGGAGTCTTCTGCCCCAGGAGTTTAGCAAAGCCCGCAAGGGATTGCGCAGGAAAAGCAGCGGTGGCATCGTCTGATCTGCTGTCCCATTGGCTTTTGTTACCTAAAAGACAATAACGGTTGTGAAACAAGAGCATTAAGTTGGCCTAATGCAGTCCACTCTAAAAGGCTGCAGCCTCTCTCTCCCTTTCCAGCACACCACCTTTTGGACGAGCCACAAACACCCATTTTGACTTCCAAACCGAGCAAACTTCCATCGGGTTTCTCCCAATGGATGTTTGCTCCAATTCAGCGGTCAATAGAGCGTTTCCCCCAGGGAAAGCGGTGGGGCAAATGAAAAACTGCTCGGCTCCGTGCTTTATAGACGTGGGATAAGCCAAGTGTGGACAAGCCCTGACTTCCTCAGTGCTTGACCCCTAAGTCAGGGGCTGGAAATGCGCTCCCCTCTGGTTGTTGCTGGACTCTAGCTCCCACCAGCCCCTGCTAGCACGAGGTGAGGGCAGCTGGAAAAAGAACATCTGGAGGGTGACAGATTCCACCTTCCACACTTTTTAAAATATTTATAATTTTATTGAGATTGTTCTAGTAGATTAAAGCAAATAAAAAGGGGGGGGGTAGAATAGAAAAAAGAGGCGGAAAGAATATATTATAAACCTTTTAAAAAGCAGAGGAAAACAGCAATGGGGGAAGCATAAAATACAATTAGGCACAAAACTAGATAGTATATATGTAGATGGTAAACCTATTGTATATGTTAATCCATGTGTCACTGTGGTTTCGACAAATACATTCCAAATATCAGTAAATTTGTCCATGCATCTTCCTCGCCCATAGGCTTGCAAGAGTCCATTGCTTGCAAGAGTTGTCATATCATCTGTCCTTTGGTCGACGAGGGCCATATTTTTGCCCTTAAAGGTAAAGGGTAACCACCATTGGTCCAGTTGCGGACAACTCTGGGGTTGCGGCACTCATCTCTCTTTACTGGATGAGGGAGCCGCATACAGCTTCCGGGTCATGTGGCCAGCATGACAAAGCCGCTGCTGGACAAGTAGAGTTGGATTTGGATTTGATATCCTGCTTTATCACTACCTGAAGGAGTCTCAAAGCGGCTAACATTCTCCTTTCCCTTCCTCCCCCAACAAACACTCTGTGAGGTGAGTGGGGCTGAGAGACTTCAGAGAAGTGTGACTAGCCCAAGGTCACCCAGCAGCTGCATGTGGAGGAGCAGGGACACGAACCCGGTTCCCAGATTACGAGTCTACCGCTCTTAACCACTACACCACGCTGGGCTGGATTTAGAAGGTGATTGGGCCAGATCCGGCCCTGGGCCTTAGTTTTCCTATCCATGGAGTAAACAAACAAACAACAACAACCCTCGTTCTCTAAGATGTGGATCAAAGGATTGGGCTCTGCCTGCCCCCAAATATCACTTTTTAGGGGCATTTATTTAAAGTGATATATGTCCATTTATTTCTTGCCCATATTCTGCCACCACACAAACACAAACCACATTGAGTTGCAAAAGGGCCTGTTCCTTTTTATGCCTTGGCCCTAAATGGAATCGATGCCTTAAAGAAATCTCACCTATTGTCTTTATTCTCTACAGGCCACTGTGGAAACAAACCAACAAACAAGATTATTGCACCCGTCAAAAATTACTGGTGGTCCAAAGTGGGGGAACATCCTTTGCTTATTGCTGGATATTCCGGTGCCTTCGTAGCTTAGAAGGCAGCTTGTGTGTGACTCACCCAGCCCAGCCCCAACCCAATGGCCTCCAGCTGGACTCCCATCATCCCTGAGAGTTGGCCAGGTTGACTCCAATGGCTGATGGAGGTAACACCTGGAGGACACCTGTCTCGGGAAGGCGGAAACAGGGCGACATGACAGTGAATGAACTGGCGAGTTCTTTGTGCAAGAAAAAGGGCAAAGAGATGCAGGAATTCTCCCCATGCACAAAATCACATTTTTACACCAGTCTTCACTTCCACAGTTCTTGAATCTGATATCTCCCTTCCCCAAAACTGAGGCCCCCCTGGAAGTTTTTTTTAATTTCTAACCCAGTGGAGTTCTGTTCCTTAGTACCTGACAACGGATGTTCTCCACCTCACTGGGACATACAAGAACAACTTCTCTTAGGTCTTACCTTGTGGGGGAAATTGTACCAAAGATTTCTCTTCCAAGCCCATTTTTGCAAACTGGTTTGCAAAGACCTTCTTGGACTCTGCTGTGGGAATTTTTTCAATACCTGGAAAAGAGACAGACCTGAACCCTACATGCGTTTCATACCTCCCATCGCTAGAAGGCAGCATTTTGTGCAGCTAAAAAAAATGCATGAAAAATATTGGAAGGGGGAGAGGAACAAGTGTGAATTTCTGGCCAAGTCTTCCAAATAAGGAACGTGAGGTCATGTTCAGGGCACAATTCCATCCTCTCCCAACATCGCTCCAATGAAAATAGGGACATCCTGTTCTACATCAGGAAGCTTCTGCCGCACAAATAGCTGTCACGGACACGTCAACATCGGTCACCTTGAGCCAATTGCAACCTTTCCACCTCACCTACATCACAGGAGTGTGGTAAAAAAAAGTGTGAGGGAAGGGATGTGTATAAGACTTTCCACAGATGGGAATGAAATAAAAATTTGCGTAAGGATTTAAAGCAGATTGGTGACATTTTCCTTCAACGTTATAGGAATAGCTTTGTATTCCAGCTTCACCATTTCTTCATTTGGTGTGGAATTTATTTTCAGGGTGAACAGGATTCTGTTTTTGCACCTATACACACCACTTTGAACTGTTCCCCAAGGCGAGGAGGAAAAAGGAAGACGGGACATTTGGGATCCAAACAGAGACCAGTACGGCTTCTGTAACTCTGGGGCTGTCCCTGGAAATTCGAGGTACTTGGAGGGTATGGGAAAAGGACAAGCGCGACAGTCTGGGATCAAATCAGAAACTGGGGCAGCTTCTGTATTCCGGGGCTGTCCTTGGAAAATCGGGACACTTGGAAGTTTGCTAGCTAGGGTTGGTGGGTGTTGTCATCTGAAGCCTCTGGAGAGGACCGAGCTGACACAGGCTGTCATACACCATTATTTTGAATTGTAGATTTACAATCCCCTTGACTACATGGGCAGAATGGTGATATGTATAAATGTGATGACTTAATAAATGTTCTCTCTCTTCTCTCTTCAAGGTGAGGGTGAGAGTCTCATTGGGTACATACCATAAAGTGTCAAAAAAATGGACTTGGTGCCATCCCGTGTGTGTGCAGCCGTGACAATACAGTAGGTCTTACAATCTGTCTTCCCATCTAGGACGATGCCTTTACCCCATTCTGGAGGGGGGGGGAGAGAGAGGAAGGCATGCGCAATGAATTGGGGGCTCTCCAATCGGTGAGAAACTTAGCACAAACGGGAATGTTTCCCTTAAAAGTAAATAAATAAACTTGACTCATCCGTCCTCTGGGCTGTAAGCTGTTAAAAGCGCACTAAATCGTCAAACCATTAAAAAAAGAAAAGAATGGATAATACTTGATATACAGGTAAGTGCGTGTGTGTGTGATTGAATAGTTCGTGTGACATCACACGCACAACGTCTTGCATGTGACATCACACGCACAATGTTGTGCGTGTGACGTCACACCCATTACGTGCAGCCCTGTGCGTGTGACATTGTATGTGTTGCAGCTGTGGGAGAGAGAGAGAAAGTTCAGCTCTAGTCTCCACCGCCAGCAAGGCACCCTGTTCCATAGGGAGGAAGGGTCCCCCCCAGAAAGGTTGATTCTCTGGCTGTCTGCGAGGGAAGCTGAACTGCTTCTCTCCCGTAAGCAGCACCGCAGAGGCCAGCTGGCTGCCTCTATTTGTCCATTGACTTTTTGGGTGCCCAGCCCCCACAATTATGGAGTTGGCTCCTATGGGCTCTGGCGTGGGTGGCTCAGGGTCGGCAGTGGCAGAGGGGCTATTGGGCGATTGCCCTTAAAAAGCTCAACAACTTTTTGTGAGCAGTTTTTTTACTTCTTAGAATATGGTAACCCTAGGGGAATAAGGTCTCATAAAGATGGCTGCCTGTCACCACTGCTTGTGGTGATCAATCTGTTTGGCTGCTGTGGAAACTGGGATGCTGTGCTCAATGGATGTTTGGTCTAATCCAGCAACGAAGCTCCTCCGTATGTTCCTAAGACTAAAGAGGATTTGGGGGCCTCTTTTGGTGCAGTCCTCTATTGGAGCCCCACGTTGCGCAAAGGGTTTCTGCATTGCAGGGGGTTGGACCAGATGACCCTTGGGGCTCTTCCACCTCCTATGGTTCTGTGGTTCCAGGATTCTATGGAAGGTGTCCTTGTTTGATGGGCCGTCTAGTCCAAGTCTGGCTCAAAGATAACCCTAAACAATTCCTCGGTTTGCATCTACACATTTCCTTTGGCTGTGCCAATTGGCGGGTGGCGCTGTGGGTTAAACCACAGAGCCTAGGGCTTGCCGATCAGAAGGTCAGTGGTTCGAATCCCCGCAACGGGGTGTGCTGCTGTTGCTCAGTCCCTGCTCCTGCTAACCTAGCAGTTCAAAGCATGTCAAGTGCAAGTAGATAAATAGGTACCACTGCGGAAGGTAAACGGTGTTTCCATGCGCTGCTCTGGTTCGCTAGAAGCGCTTAGTCATGCTGGCCACATGACCCAAGCTGTCTGCGGACAAACGCTGGCTCCCTCGCTAATAAAGCGAGATGAGCGCCGCAACCCCAGAGTTGTCTGCAACTGCACCTAATGGCCAGGGGTCCCTTTACCCTTTACCTTTAACTGGCCCATCTGCCCTATAGGAGGGAATCCATTTTCCTGCCACGGGAAACATCAAGCTGCTGCTGAAGACCACAACCACATTTAACTAGTAAACGTGGAAATTGACTTAAATTACAGAAACGCCTTCCGTTTCCCGCCTCTTCCCTTCCAAAGTGAACCCAACTTCGGTATGCCCCTGGGGCTTCTCACACTGCTGAGGGAAGCAGGCCGAATGGCTGTAACAGGTTAAAACTGAGCGAGATTTCGCTCATACAGACCGTTATAGCAGGTATACATTCCATCTTCCCCTTTGGTAAAGGCCACATCCATGTTGAGACAGCCGTAGGGCCTGTGAAAGGAGACAAGGGGGAAAGGGGTCAGAGGAGCAGTGGTGCAGCTGCAAATCTGAGGCTTCGGACTTAGTAAGGACATCAGAAAAGTCTGGCTGAATCGGGCCAGCCTCAGGCCCTCCAAACGTCCCAATTTTCTAGAGGCAGTCCTGAAATTACAGAAGTCGTCGAGGTTTCTGATTTGACCCCGGAATGTCCCACTTTTCCTTTCAATAGGATGTCCCTAGGTCATCAGAGAAATGTTGAAGGGGATGGAAGAAACAGGAAATAAGAAATGTTGGAAGTGTAAGATGAAAGATGGGGACTTTTTCCATATGTGGTGGGGGTGCGAGAAAGTAAAGCAATATTGGGAAGCAATACACAATGAGCTAAAAAAGATGTTGCAATATACTTTTCACAAAATACCTGAAGCCTTTTTATTAGGATTAATGGGAAGTGACATCATAAAGAATGACCAAAAGATATTTCTTTATGCTACCACGGCGGCAAGAATTTTGCTGGCCCAAAAATGGAAAACGCCGGACCTACCTACAATTGAAGATTGGCGGAATAAATTAATAGAATATCTGGAATTGGCTAGACTAACAGGAAGGATAAGAAACCAGAGAGACCAAAAGGTCACAACAGATTGGAGTAAATTTATTGAGTATCTAAAAAAGTCTGGTAATAAAATGATAACACCAACAGGTTTTAACAAAATACTTGCAATGTGAGAATATTCGATAACAGATGTAGATATGAACAAATTAAGAATGTACATATGGTGAATGGACAATAATTAAAGCGAGAGAATGATGAGAAGACTGAAACCCAGGGATGGAAGGGAGGGAAGTCACAATACTCGGCAGAGTATAGGGATACACAAAGAAAATGTTTGAATACACAATTGTTTGTAATAAGTCATGGAATTATCTTTATTATTATGTGAATTCGTTGATGTAATTAATAAAAGCAATAAAAAAAACTAAAAAAAAGAAGGGGATGGAAGAGGATGTCCTATTTCCCCAGGGAAAAATCTCGGAGGGAATGTAACAGAGGTTTCGTCACCTTTGGCTCAGAAAGTGGCCGCCCAACTCAAGGTTATCGCAAATCCGAATTTGCATTGCAGGGGGTTAGACTAGATGACCCTTGGTCCCCTTCCAACGCTACAATTCTTTGATTCTAACATATAAGGACGTGAAAAGAGCCTTCTGGATCAGGTCAATGGCCCATCTAGTCCAGTGTCCTGTTCTCACAGTGGCCGACCAGATGCCCATGTGAAACCAGCGAGCAGGATTCAAGCCCGAGAGCAACTTTCTCTCCTGTGATTTCCTGCAATTGGTATTTGGAAGCCTAATTAGCAGCCATCAGTAGCCCTCATCTCCATGGTCAGTAGGTGCATAACCGCAGATTCAAATTAAAACTTGCTCAGTGGATACATAGTGCTGCTCTAATTCCGTCTCATCTCTCAAAATCACAACGGGGAAATCTTCAAATTCACACGTTCAAATTCAGAATTTCTACCTGGTGGTGAGCAAAAGAACTCGCCAGAGCAACCACACCCCCCAGGGTTTTCTTCTGTCTGTAGGCGAAGAATCATCAAACAACCATCAGCAAACAACAGGCAAACTTACGTTGGCAAAGTGGAAGACATTGAAGTTTCCATCCTTCGTGATTGTTATGTTGGCAGCCACCATGCTCATGCCATCTAAATAGTCGGAAAGCATGGTGCTGTTAGTGGCAAAGATCTGTGTGTACCAGGTCTTGGGGAACTGCTGTAGACAAAAGACGGGTGGCCCTTTAAGAAGGTGCAGCAAAACACTGGGGCTCCAAGCAGAAATTGCTGACTGCCTACCTGGTACAAGTGTTCCCTTCCAATAATGGGATTTATCTGAGGATCATGAGGAGTTCCTGTCCATGCAGATGGTAAGCAGAAATGGCCAAGTGTACACATCACAGTGCACACCCTCCAAAGACCCTAATGGACCCGGAACATTTTCTATTTGTACAGAAACAAGTGTCCATTGAGGAATGGGCCATCTGACATTGCAAAATTCTTCCCCAAATGGTGTCTCCCCTCCCTGGGGTTGCCCCGCTAGGTTGGAGCTTGACAGAAGACCAGAGCTGGTCGTTACCTTATTTGGGTCACACTTTTCAAAGTCATAAAGCGTAGCATGGGCAGCGTAGAGGAAGGCAAGACCCAAACCAGTCACCCAGAACTTCATCTTGAGTCTCTGCTTTCTCGCTTCTCGGTGAGAGAATATTCTGAGACAAGTGAGGTCAAGGTATGCACGCTTCCTGGCTTTTGTAGAGCTTTACTCTCTCCCTGCCAGCCACACCCTCTGAAAAGCTTGCATCAAGTCCATCCGCCGTCCTTTCTTGCCCACCAGCCACGTTTGCAGCTGCAGATACAACAAGGTTGTTGTTGGCATGGGAACAGCTGCCCCAATGGCTCCTTGTGCAACACAACGAGGTATTGCGGTTGTCCAAACAGAGGAGGCATTTGCCTTGGCCCACGATCCAACTGGCATTTGGACAACACCACCCGGAAAGGTCACACTCCTCTTATCTAAAGCAGGGGAAGAAGAGTTTGGAGTGGGTGACCCAAGGTCAATATGTTGCTTGGAGTGCAATAAATAAATGAAGGAATGATGTCCCATGTCAGGAGGGATGATGGGGCCCTCATGGCATAACATCCAAGTGTCCCAATTTTCCAGGGACAGTCCCGGAAGCCATCCGAGTTTCGGATTTGATCCCTGAATGTCCCTCTCATCCTTTTCCTTCTGCATCTCAGAGAGCAATTAAAAGTGGTGTGTGTAGGTGCAAAAAATGGAGTATGGTTTATGCTGCAAAATAAAATCCCTGCGACAAATGAAGGAAACAGTGAAGCTGGCATACAAAGCCATTCCTGTAATGTTGAAGGGGAAAGTGACCAGTCCACTTTAAATCCTTTCATGGCAATGTTTCCACAGCCAGCCATTTCTTAGGAAACACGGGTGTGAGGGATCCTATTCCCTCCCTTTCAATACTTCCCCAACAGTGACTCTCCCTAAGTTTCACTGACAACTAGGATGAATCCTTCAGTGTTCATATGGGAGTTGTCTCTGGGGTACCTCAGGGCTCTACGGTTGAAAAACTTTTGCCACCTATGGGATCTCCCTACCAGGGTTCCCAACTACTGCAGTTTGCCTCCCCTTTAGGCAAATAAGTGGCACACTTGGCTTCACTGTCCAGCCCTCTGTATGACAGGAGAATAAGCAAACAGGAAAGCTTTGTTCTCTCCTCTTAGTCACACCTCTTAAGGTACTGATACACTGCCAGAGTTAACGAACGTTTAAGCACATTTAACTTTATTAGGTAACTTGAAAACATGGATGTCTCAGGTTATTACTGGTACAAATTCTTCTCATGTAATTCAGCTTTGTTATAATATTTCCTGCATCCCTTTAGCAATGGTAATGACCTTTCCTCCCATTCCCCAAAGCCTAACCTCGCATTTTCCCTCTCTAATCCTCCACCCCCACTGCCAAAACCCCCAACTGCCTTTTAATGGTTGTTCCCCCTCCTTTTAGAATGCCAACTACCCTGTTTCTCCTAAAATAAGACATAGCCATAAAATAAGCCATAGCAGGATTTCTATGCATTTGCGAAATATAAGCCGTTCCCCAAAAATAAGCCATACCCCGAAAATAAGCCATAGTGACGTGGTACCTCCCATTAAAACAGCCTGGAGAGGCGTGGCTATGCAGTGTACCGATGTGACGCAGTTAAAATAAGACATCCCCTGAAAATAAGCCATACTGTGTTTTGTTGGGTGAAAAAAAATATAAGACGGTGTCTTATTTTAGGAGAAACACGGTAGCTCCGCCTCCCAGGGAACACCTACCTAAAATGGGAGTGATAGGTTAGCCCATGATGAACCTGAAACATCAGCAGGCATTATTCCGCCACAACGGGGATGTTGATTCCTTTACAGTCAAACCTCGGTTCTCGAATGGCTCCGTTTTCGAACATTTTGGCTCCCGAATGCCAAAAACCCGGTAGTGAATGATCCGGTTTCTGAACGTTTTTCAGAACCTGAACGTCCGACACGGCTTCTGCTTGAGTGCAAGAAGCTCTTGGAACGTTGTCGGACGTTTCGGAAGTCAAAACAGTCTTCCAGAATGGATTATGTTCAACAACTGAGGTTTGACTGTATGGTAAATGGAGCCTGACACTGTCTACTCAGAAGTAGGCCCCTTTATTCAATGGAGCTGACTCCCAGGGAACTGGGTCAAGACTGGGCAGCCTTACACTGCAATCTGAAGCATTTTGACTCAGAACTAAGTCACACCGAGTTCAACAGGATTTTCTCCCTGTTCTGATCATTCTCACAGTTTCCTATTATTAATATTTATTCTTTTTCCCTCAGGGGGCTCAAGGCAGCTTACAACTACAATTGTATTTCATTGCCTTGCACATTTTTTATTTACACAATTCTGCAAGGTAGGCTTGGCAGAGAGGTTGCAATAGGCTCGAGGTGACCGGTGTCAATGCGTATATGATGTCTATGTGTACAGGAGATCCACACATGATAGGATTCCTGATGGGGAAGAGGATGTCACTATTTTCATCAGAGGACTGTTGGAGGGCCTAAGAGCTGGAGTGGACCATAGGAAGGATCTTTCTTCCCCCTGCCCAGGAGGATGAAGAGCCAAGCCTGGTCTGGGAATTCAGAACATCAGAGGACATGGCTGTCTTTGAATCCCTCTAGCAATTCTCAATCCTCGTTTCATCCCAGGTCCCGCTGGAGCAAATGCTTGCTGTCCCTTGGGCATTTCCAGAGATTGGGTGTTAAGTATTGGCAAGGATATCTTGAGCACTTATCTGGGAGAGAACAATGGGATTCCGTTGAGGGATATTAGCCCAGTGGCTTCCTGAAGCACCCAGAGATTACCTGCTGAGGCATTTCCCTGTGTACATGGTTTCTTGCCTACTGGATCATGGCAGAGAGTTGGGTTCCCTTAAGGGCAGCACTCCGTACCCCAATGAGTTTACTCGGAAGAGACTTTGCTTAGGTGACCCCCCCCTGTAATTTCCGTAACAGCAGAGAGCCTGGACAGCATCTCCAGCAGTGGTCCGCAGCCCAGAGGCAGACGAAGTGAAGTTCTGCTAGGACAACCATGAACTCAACTCATCCCAAGGCAGGGGTGCCAACTAGAATAAAATATTGGGTAGGCCCCACCCTGCATCATCAACCACAAGACACCATTTGAAGGGCAATGCCCAACAACTGGAGTGTTGGTGGTGGTGGTGGTGGTGGAGGAAGCGACCTGGTCCCTAGGAGTTGGCGCCTAGGCCACAAGGTGCAAGTGATCTCCCAAGGGTGTTGGGCAAAATAACTCCCTTGGCAGCTCTTACCACAAGAAAGAGCAACAAACAGGTTTAGCTGCTCCCAGCCAGCCCCTCCCCTTCTTGATGTTGCCCATTTGAATGGAGGAATTTTTAAATGATCAGTGTGCTCACATCAAGTCCTTCCTTGAATTCTCCCTGTCATGCTTCTCAGTATGACCTCTATATCTTTCTCTTATTAATTACCCTGGCTACGATTACGATTTTGAATTTATTACTGTACATCACACCCTTCCTCCCGAAGGAGCCCAGAGAGATGAACCACACGAACAATAAAACATCTTAAAAATGATTCCGATGTGGATGCAAACTGGGAAAGGTCTTGTTGGAAGAGGGCCATCTTCAACAGGGTGTCCCTGTTTGAGGTCCTGGAGGTACCCAGTTCCGTGGGTAAGTACACTGCTAGCCATTTGGGCAGGAATAACGACAGCAATGAAACCAGAAAACGAAGCTACTCCAGGCTTTGTCAGCTCACGCGCTGGGTTCGAAACCTGCCCTTTCAGCACATCCCGGGACACCTGCCCCAGCCCCAGAGCTGCGTTCAGAGGGAGCACCTGACAGGGTGCAAACAACATGGGTGGAAGGTGAAGCCAGCTTTTAAAAACATTTTTTTCCAGCGTACAGATCCAAGGAACCCTCGGCCAGACTATAATTTTTAAAAAGGAACAATCACCAAGGTCCTCCTCTGGACTGTGAAAAGATCAACCAATGCCGACGGAAAGAACCTGTTGTGACTTAGGATGTTTTCTTTGCCGTCCAGTCATTAGGGTTGCCATTTTAATTGTGTTCTCGGTAAGCAATTTACAGTGTTTCAGAATAACAAGCAGTCATAGCAGTTTTTGCTATTTCTAATTAGTCACCTAAGTGATAGAATCTGACTGACAGGTTGACTTTGCCGGCTAATTAGAATCAGGCTGGTAATGTAAAAGTTTTGGGATTGTTTGCGTGTGTTCTTTTAAGACGAAAAATAAAAATAAATAAATGCAGAACATTAGAAAATGTCGGAAATTGGGTCTGTGTCAAGCTAGCTGCTGTTATTCCATCAGGTTGCAGAAAAGAAGAGAGAATTGTGGCGGCAGGACTGCCCTGCACCAGCTCAGCTGAGAGACCAGCTGCTGTTTCGCTCCTTCTCTCCCTCAACTGTTTCTGTTAACTCTGGCCATCATGAGAACTATGCAGCTTTTAAACATATGAAGCCTGACTCTGCTCATTTTCCACTTCCCTTCCCACCCTTTTCTTTTTGTGCCATGTCTTTTGCAATGCAGCTCTGTTTTTGATCTGGGTTTGTTTAGACATCATAATTCATGGACAGAATAGCCACATGAGTGTTCATAATAGCCTAATGATTCAGTTCAATAATGCATAATAATTCAAGCGTACAGGAAGACGTGAGAACTATTAAGGGAAATAGGATTGTTAAAGCAGGGGGTGTGGAGGAAGGCATAGAAACATCTCCCTGCCAGACACAACAACTACTGGAAATTTGCATGTAATGAAAGCACTGAAGAAATATTTACTGGAAAGCCATGTGCAGTACACCCTGTTGCATAAATGAGCGCTGTTAACAAGGCTTAAACCACTGAGCCTAGGGTTTGCCAATCGGAAGGTCGGCGGTTCGAATCCCTGTGATGGGGTGAGCTCCCGTTGCTCGGTCCCAGCTCCTGCCCACCTAGCAGTTCGAAAGCATGTCAAGTACAAGTAGATAAATAGGTACCGCGGGAAGGTAAACGGCGTTTCCGTGCACTGCTCTGGTTCGCCAGAAGCGGCTTAGTCATGCTGGCCACATGACCCGGAAGCTGTCTGCGGACAAACACCGGCTCCCTTGACCTATAGAGCGAGATGAGCACACAACCCCAGAGTCGTCCGCGACTGGACCTAACGGTCAGGGGTACCTATCTAAAATGAGAATGTTGTTGCATTTTATTGCCATCACAGTTTATTGCAGGGATCAGGCAACAGGGATTCTGCAGCCAAATCTGGGGCCCTAGAGGAATACCACCCATCCACTCCAAAGCAGGCATTGGCAAACTCCGGCCCTCCAGATGTTCGGGACTACAATTCCCATCATCCCTGACCACTGGTCCTGTTAGCTAGGGATGGTGGGATTGTAATCCCGAACATCTGGAGGGCCAGAGTTTGCCTATGCCTGCTCCAAAGCACAAGAGAGGTACATAGGGAACTGCCTTATACTTGGACCAATAAGCCATCTTGTTCAGTATTTAGCTGCACCTGACTAACAGCAGGCTCTCCAGGAATTCTGGCTGTTGGCTTTCGTCTGTCTTGAGACGAAGGTGCCGCCCAACCACTACATTAGCAGTCAAAGGATATTTCCATTCCTACCTGTGTTGGTACAGGGGGGAAATGTATAAAAGGAGAATTCCTGGGTGCCAAGATCCAAGTTTGGGGCAAGCACACTTTGGTGAGAGAACCCCAGCAAAGCATAGAATATGTGTGCCCGCCTGCCCACGGCTATCCTGGATGCCCCCGCACCAGTGCAGGCTGCCTCATTAGGGCAGGTGGGGCTTTGCCCTACCAACTTCAGCCTTGCCTTGGCCAGTACTGTACCACCTGCCTGCCCTCTTAATTGCAACCAGCCCGGAGGGTAGGACCAGCTGTCTTCTTCCTCCCGCTCAGTCTCCGCAGTGCCGCAACAGAACTCAGTTAGGGAGGAATAGGAAGAAGGAGGCAACATGAGAATTAATTGACCTCTGCCTGCACTTGCTTTAGCGCCACCTACTGTTGACCTCCCTGCCCTCTGCCCTACCAATCCCAATGGGTACCAGGCACCGCTCCAAATAAAAGGCACACGACACACACTTTTTTGATCTTAAGATGTCTGTGCATTTACGGCCGCGCCAAAAACCCAATAAACAATAAACAATAATTGCAGGCAGGAGGGAGGGTGCCTGGGAGTATTTATCTTGGGGTTGAAATATCTACCAGCTGCAGGCCATCACGCTTCAAGCCAAGGCAAGAGCTGCCAGCCGCCAGTCCCTAGGAGGACTTCTCCTCCTTCGCCATAGTGGCAAAAACCGCTTGGGGTTTGATGATATACATGGCAAAGCAGTGGAACCTGGCACAAATGGGAAATGCCCCACAAGCCTCTGTTGCCCCTCCCGGCCTGCTTTCTTGCTTACAGCCAGTCCAGGGGGTGGGGGTAGTGGCTGCCAGCTTCTTCCTCCTAAGTCTCAGTGTTGCCTCTTGTAGAACTCATCCAGGGAGCGCATGGGGACAAAGCTGGAATAGGCCTGCGGCGCAGGTGCATCAACTTGGGCCCCACATTAGGGGGGCTGTCGCGCATGTATGACATCACACATGCAACGCCCCGCCCCCGGCGGGCCACACCTGCTGGGATGCTCTGGTGATCGCAACAGGTGGCACAGAGAGTGAGAAATGCCCTCCCCCAAGCAGGGATGGCAGCCCCTTTAATATTGGGGTGCGATCGGCGTCCCCTGCCTCAAATATTGAGGGGGCCGAAGCCCCTTGTGCCTCATATACCTGGCACAGCTGCTCCGGTGGCGCAATGGGTCAGTGTGTCTGGCTGTGAACCAGAAGGTTGGTGGTTTGAGTCCACCCAGGGACGGCTGTGGGCATTGCAGGGAGCTGAACTAGGGTCCCTTCCAACTTACAATTCTTTGAGAAATCTACAAGGTTGGCCCTGACAGTCATAGGCTTACCAGTCCCAAAGAGCACCCACCGCCTGCTTAGATCTCTCCCCACAATGCCTCGATCTCTGAGGAAGGCCACATACAACGTTGCTCCGAGAAGAGCACTGTGAGGTGGCTTCTGAGGCAGCCCCAGCTAGGCATTACCACAGTAGGAAAAACCACTACCATCATCATGTTGCCGTAGGTGGAAAAACTGGTTTTTTAATGCTGTGTCTGCAGAAGGAAGCAAAATAGAATGGGCCGGCCCCGGCTGGCAAAGACTGATGATGGTGAAGGTGATGGTGAAGGTGACAGCACCTTGAAAGGATTTTGTATTTATTGCACTGTACGTGCTGCTTTCAGACTTCTTACCAAGCCTTGCAAGTGGAAAGGCTGCCCAGCCCAGTATCTATCTGATCATCTTATGATATAAACCTGTTTTCAGAAGGAGGTGGGAGGGAAAAAAAAAAAAACCTTGTATACATCAGGATGTGTTTCGGCAAGCTTTTGTTAGGTTTGATTGAAGATATAATATGCATGATATGAAGGAACTGTGACCACAGATAGCAAAAAAAAAAAAAGAGAGGCAGCACTCCTGGGACTGCGTTGCAGTGCTGCTTTGACAGCTCTCTGTCAAGAAGAGGTGTAAGGTGTCTAACTGTATGCACAGATTGAGGCTTTTCCTAAGATTCCCTAAATGTTTCCTCTTCCCTGCCGAGGTCTGTGATGAAGGAGGAGGAAGCTGATAGGCAGTACCTGCTGCAAATCTCAGGGGAGATACCCCCACGGTGATAGTTTCTCTCAGTGCCGGTCACCACCCAGAAACAGAGAAAGTTCAGTGAGTTCACTGTTGCAGAAGATAAGGCTCAACAAACCAGTGTGGATATAGATACATACAGCTTGTAGGCTTTTGCAGATACAGATATATGCAGTGTCGGGGACTGGTTGGATGCAAAGGAATGGGGGAAGAACCGGCTGGGGAGCCCCCAAGGGAAGAAGGCCCACCCAGAGCCCAGGGTGGTGGTGGGACGACCATGAGTGGTCAGAGGGAGCAGACTGGGGGGGAGAGGTGTCAGAAGCGAAGAGGTAGCAGGACTTAGTGAGCTGGGAGAGAGTCTGTGGCAAAAAAAGCCCAGAAGCTGAAGCAGAAGAGGAGGAAGGCCTAGAGGCAGAGATGAGTCAGGCTGGTGAAGAGTCACAAGGGTCTCCCCTCCTACTGCAGCAAGCTCCCCTCCCCTCTGCTCTCCTAGGACCAGGAGAGGCATGAAGTGGGAGGAACAAAGGTAGACATGCAGGTACAGTCTCAGTTTGCAGCAATACAAGCCTAATGGAGTGCTTGTAAGTAAGAAGACAGGCGGGGCTGGCTGGCTGGGGGACGGACTTTAGGTTGCTGGGGCAACACCCTATTCACCCTGAAAACGGAATTCAGTAAACCTGTTTCTCTGCCTGTAGGAGGCTTACCGGGAAACCCATATAAGAATCTAAAAGGTAACCTATCAGTCAGAGGAAGCAAACTCTATCAACCATGATCAAGTCGGAGCAAAGTGGCTATTAAACCTGATCTTTATTGCTGCTGTTGCAACAGGGCACTCGCTCACCCCACGCAGGAGGGAGGAGGAACCCAGAACAAAGGTGCGCAAGCCCTTATATAGACTTTTTAAACTGCCCACTCTGTAGCTCAAGACCACCCCCAAAAACATCATACATACATAACAGAAGGCAGAAATCCTGTTTGCCAGGATATCTGTTAATGGTCACTGATAGCTTTACCTGGGCAGCCTGGCCATTCTTTTGTGATGGTAAATACTTTAATTCCTGAAACCTGGTCACAGGCTCATCCTATTCCTGAACAAATATGCCCTTAAGACAGGCAAGCAAAAGACAATGGAGAGGTTTTCCCTTTTCTTCCTCCTTGCAGAGAAACATTTGAGGTCAATTTGGGAGAGTCAAAACAGTTTCAGGATTGCGCTCCTGTACTATTTCAGACATGTGGTTTATATACATATGCATGTGTTTTGCCTTTTAAATTTATGAACATTAAATTTATATGCAGGTAGGTAGCCGTGTTGGTCTGACGCAGTCGAAATAAATAAATAAAATTAACAAATTGTCCAGTAGCACCTTAGAGACCAACTAAGTTTGTTCTGGGTATAAGCTTTTGTGTGCATGCACACTTCTGCAACAGTCGTCCACAGGTTTACCATACCCATTGAGTCAATCACCCATCTCCTACTACCCTTCTGAGAAAAACCCCACCCCACCCTCCCACTATATATATAAGGGTCTGGCGACTACTGTTTCAGTGTATCTGAGGAAGTGTGCATGCACACGAAAGCTTATACCCAGAACAAACTTAGTCGGTCTCTAAGGTGCTACTAGACTTTTTTTAATTTTTTAATTTAATTTATATATTTGAGACCTTAAATTCTTATAACAACCCCTTAACACACCAGGCTCTGCTGTTCCTACAGCAGCAGTTGTGTGCATAACCCTCCTCACTTTATCTTTCCCCTGGATGCCTGCAGAGGCATCCAAGGTTCACAATTAATTAAGACTGAGTGGGGCATTGTAATTCATCACTTTTAAAATATAAAAATAGCCCGTCTAGTCCAGCATCCTGTTCTCACAGTGGCCTACTGAATTTTGCCATGTGCGCAGAGAGCACTTATTCTGGTCCCCAGACAAGAGCCAGTTTCCCAGGTCGTGTCACATTCTGGCACTACCAAGGAATGGAAAACAAGGCCATGAAACTGGCAGGAGTGATGCCATCAGGTCTGGAGCAGGTGAGATTCTTAGGAGCTTTACCTCTGAAGAAGAAAGCACTCAAGACAGCTCCAGACTGTTGGTGTTTGACAGGGAGGATTAAAGTGCTTTCTACGAAATGTTGGTTTGTGCAGTTAAAATGGATTATGTCGGAGAAGGAGGATTAAATCTGTAGATTAAAATGTAAGCCTCCTATCCCATGCGAGAAAATACAAAAAGTAAGCAGGGTGTGAAGCCTTTTTAGCAGGGTAAAACACTTAAAACCTTTGCAGCTTACTAAATTTTAGGAATAAAGCAATTACCTTTTAATCCCTTTTCTATGTGGTCGGCTGACCTCCCCCTCTTCATCCCGTTGCAGAGAACGAACCGCACGTTTTAGAAAGATAAACAAAATGGTCAACTGACACGTCAATGCAAGCAGCAAATATAATCACAGCAAAGAAAAATTATCAGGTACAAAATACAACAGTTGGCTTCAAAATGGGAGGCAGGGGAAGAGGCCACACAGAGGGTCCTCTCTAGGAAATTTAAGAACTCTCTGTGTACTAGCCCTGTGCTTGTCTAGCAAAGCATGCATTTGTGATTTGGCTGCAAACCCCACAGATGAAAGGGTTTTGTCACCTCGATGTAACAAATCCACTTCAGAAAAGAAGCAAACTTATTGCAATTAGGAGGGTAACAGGGCGATAATAAAATAGGAAAAGCCTGCTGGCTCAGGCCAGTGATCCGTCTAGACCAGCATCATTTCCTTACAGCGGCTGACTAGACATCTGTCAGAAGCCTGAAAGCAGGACCTGAGTGCAAGAGTAGGCAAACTAAGGCCCGGGGGCTGGATCCGGCCCAATTGCCTTCTAAATCTGGCCCGCGGACGGTCGTGTTTTTACATGAGTAGGATGTGTTCATTTTTTAAAATGCATCTCTGGGTTATTTGTGGGGCATTGGATTTCGTTCATTTTTATTTTTTTCAAAATATAGTCTGCCCCCCCCCCCACAAGGTCTGAGGGACAGTGGACCGGCCCCCTGCTGAAAAAGTTGCTGACCCTGTGCAAAAGCAACTCTCCTCACTTGCGATTCACAGCAACTGGCATTCAGAGGCATCCCACTGAGGCTGGAAGGAGAGCATAGTCATTGTAGCTGTAAGATGCTGATAGCTTTACACTATCGATGTCCACCACTAAGGAGGGGGGGGATTATATTCAGATTTAAAGGCAAGCCTATGAAATGTGCGCTTTCCATAACAACATGAGAAGTGAAAGACAGCCAACCTTTGAAAATAACACTGTCCATATTTTAGGATGTAGTAAACAAATGGTTACCAAAATGCATTACAAAAATGAACATGTTAGTGAAAATGGCATACAGACATGCATAGTTGACCTTGGAAAAACGTGTGCATAAGTCAAACTGCATACAAATGTATGTTTACTGGTAGAAATTCAGACTAAAATGCTGATAAAAGTTCCCCGACATGTTAATAATCCACGTGGATGGGCAGTTCCAGAATATGTCATTGGTCTCCTTCACAGCCCCCTTTCTTGCATTCTCTTCTGCAGGGCCAGCTCAATAAATTTTGTCACCCAAGGCAAATCACAAAATGGTGCTCCCATCCCCCCAGGGAAAAATGAGTGAAGATCTACCTCAGGAACATGGGGGAATAAAGAACTTCATCGGACCTGCTGCCCCTGTGGATCCTGCTGTCTGTCTGAGGCAATCACCTCACTTTGCCACATGGGTGGGCTGGCCCTGCTCTCTTCTTTTGCTCTGTCATTTTCCTCTGTGGCATCGGGAAGCCCTCCCCAGAGTCAGGAGAGGTAGGCCAGGCAAGCCGCCATGTTGACAAAAGCTGTGAAAGCCAATGCCCACAGTGCCATGTGCTTGTCGGCTTGGCCCCAGGGCACATTCTAGTGCCTTGGGACAGGAGTGTGCTCCTGGAAGGCATAAGAAGGTTGTGCGAAGCACCAACGGGATCTGCAGAGATATCACAACCCAGAAGAAGCCCAGTTCCATGGCCAGGAGGAGAAACACGCAGAAAACGAAGGCCACCAAGGGCCAGGTGCAACGGGGGGACATTGGGTTCCGACGGAACCATGTTGGGCAAAGGAGCCATGCTGGATCCGGCGGCCATGTCGTGGCTCACACTAGTGATGTCAGTGAGCTCCTCGTCTCCTCCCTTTGCTGCCTTTCTCCGGTGCTTGGATCCAGTCCTTATGAGCCCCATTAGCCCCACTGGGAGCAGGGCAGCCAAAAAGGCAAAACCCCACGCAGAGGAGACGGGGGCAGGAAAGTGGCGGTTGAAGCAGAGCGCGCTGCAGAAAGGCCGACTGTCCGCTTCCACCATGGTCCAGTTGCAGACCAGGTCGGGGTTGGGAGAGGACCAGGGCCCGTCGGCAATGAAAAGGGCCACCAGCCGTAGCCCCAAAAGGATACCAGGGGGCCAGGCCTCGGCAGCCAGGCTCACCTCCAGGGAACATCATGGCTGGCTGTAGGAGCCGAGCCAGGCCAGCGACCACAGCAGCCATCTGCTGAGAGAAGGGAAGAGATGAGAGAGAGAAAGATGAGTTTCCTTTCTAAACTTTATTGTGCAAAAGTTGGTTGCTCTGTGGTCTTCAGAGGCATGAGAGAGTTAAGAATGGCAAACAGGCTTTTTTTTTTTTTTTGGTTTTGAATGAAGGGAACTGCTTCTTCTTTTTTTACCTTTTTTTTTACACGTACATTTTTTTTTAAAAAACTGGTTTTTAGGACCTTTGTTCATTTAACAAATACATAATACCGAAATTCATCAAATGACGTTTCCCCCATTACGGCATCTTTATGCTAGGAAAGGCCTAACCTGTTGAGTTTGTGCCTGTAACACACCTATAAGAGACACGGGGGGGGGAGGTGGCAGGTATTTTTCCTTTAGAAAAATAAATTTTCTTTTCTTTTTCTACTATTATACATCACATATCCATAGCATTCATATTACAATCCCCCTCCCCTCCTCTATATGTTGTCCCTCCCCCCCCAATGTTTTAAGTGACAATGCTTCAATAGGTGATAACCACCAAGGTGTCTTAGATTCTAATGGTATATCTTTATATTTTTTCCATACTTTCCTTATTATGTGATTGTGGAATCCTTTGTGTATTTTTGCTTTTCCATACCATAAATGGCATGCCATCCGAACCTGGTGGCAGGTATTTTTCCAGCCATATTGGGGTGGTGGGTCTACAGAATTTGGTCCAGCTCCTTTCCAGCATCATCCACTCCCACCCTTTACTGAAATTTTAGTGCCCCGGTCCTTTTAAGTACCTGTACTTAAAAGTTCTGTGACAGGTGTGGGAGCCATTGGCCCGCCACATATTGGGGAAGTACAGCTCCCGCAACCTCAGCAAACATGGCCAATGGGAAGGGTGATGGGAGTTGTAGTTCAGCAACAAATGGAAGACCAAACGTTTCCCACACCTGCTCTATGGCTTTTAGATGATAAATTATTATCAAGGCATCACTTTAAAATGAAGGATTTCCAACAAGATTAACCCTGCATCTCACCTGTAGGTTGGGCTATTATTATCTTACTGTTATTAATCATAATCTACGTGTTAAATCTCTGTTTTACCTTCCTCTGGACTCTGCCCTGTTTCTCCCGCCTGTATCTACACCAGCCAGATATCCTCCAAATATTATTCAAAGCGCTTCGGTTCGTGAGTCAACCTGAACTTATTCTGTGGTTTAGATCAGGCTTCCTCAACCTTGACCCTCCACATGTTTTTGGCCTACAACTCCCATGATCCCTAGCTAGCAGAACCAGTGGTCAGGGATGATGGGAATTGTAGTCTCAAACACCTGGAGGGCGGAGGTTGAGGAAGTCTGGTTTAGGTCACGGCACAGGCAATAAAACTGACATCACTCTAAAATGACAGGAGACCCTCCATCATGAACTTTTGTGACCCTGGTACCAGCCTGGTCTCAAACCATGTCCTGAAGGCACTCAGGAAACATATTGTGTTCCTCACACCTTGCATAAAGGTGAACACATGTAATTTAGTTGCCAGTGTAGTCTATTTACCACCTGAATGGGGCCATCAAGATAAAGGTTAGATGATTTGAAGGCAGCAAACAAACAAAGGATGCCCGGTTTAGCCAACACCCACCAGGTGGTTTTATTTAACACAATTAATTTGCAAGATGGGAGAGATGAAAGGCAATAGAATTGCTCATCTTAAGGGCCCCTTCCTTTCTCCATGAAGAAAAGGGTATAAAAGAACCCTAAGATTTGTAGTCAGTGGCATTTCTTAACTTTTATTAAGAAGTGTGAGTTCTGGGACAAATTTTTCATGCTCACTGCTGTAGGCTTTTTTTTCCCCCCAAGCGGGAATATGGTATTTATTCAAATTGTGGAATTAGTTTATTTTCCCTTTGCCAACCCCAGGAAATTATTCTGCCCTGTACTATTCCCAGATGCTCCACCTATGCTCCTCAGTGGGAAAGGAAGGAATTGAGAACCTTGGAAATAGAAAGAGAGGGAGAGGGAGAGGCTTGGTGTCTATTGAATGGGGGGACTGGGAGAAAAGCTTTGTAGTGGCAAAGGTTTCATTTTCAAATTGCTTGAGCTACTGAAACAATCTGAGGGACAGGTGGCTCTTAAGAACAGGAAATGGCAGCAACATTACTGATTATTCACCAGAATAACGGGACGGCTCCAACCATACTTTAGCCTCTTCTCCAAAATAGCTTCTGCTGTGCTAATTTTCCTCAGACTTCAACAGCAGGGATTGCCAAGGCCATTATGATTTGGAGGTGTCTTGAGAGCACTGGCTTGGAAAGCCGATCACGCCCTCGTGATAGTGTGGTGAGGGAAAGAAGAGGTTATTACAGTCACGTCATGAGGGGATCTCTGCAAAAGGGCCATTCCGTGAAAAATGAGCCTGATAAGAATGCTAGATGAGCACAGCACTTTGGTGAGGAAGATTCCAAACGTGCAGTCTAACCATTTTTTTAAAAGCTAAAGACAAAAGAAGTTTATTTTATGGACCTTCTTTTCAAAAGTCCACCCACGTAGTCTTCACAGAAGTGTTCAAGTTTAAAGTTTTCTGATGATTGTCCCACCCGTGACAGCATTTTTTCCTTAATTTTGTATCGTTAAATTTCTTAAACTTAATTCCTGATTGCATAGTTGTAACCAATAAACATTGATTTAAACAGATATGCTGAGTTTATCATTGATTCACCTCCCAACTCACAGAGTTTTTCCATAAATCAAACTTATCTCAAGCTCCATGTCCTTTTTTTGTCCCACCCGTGACAACACTTTTAACATTTAATAAAATTGTCAAAAATATCCATAAAAATAATAAAAAATTAATAAATGTTCAGTATCTTATTAAGAACATAGTTTAAATTTTGGTTGTTAATTTTTATGTATATTACATTGTTACACATGTGTCAATACCAAAAAACATGGTCAAAGTGTCCCACCCGTGACAATGGAATGGCCCAAAAGCTGCTACATCGTCCAGCAAGTGTAAATAACGACAAGCAGCAGCACGAGGGCCACTGAGAGGGCTGCGTTCTTGGGGTTTTCATGGCGAAGCGCTTTCAGTTCTTCCTCATAATTTTCAGCTTGGTTGCTAGCAGATTTCTCTCTCTTTCCAGTGACTTTCTTCCCTCAGGAGTCAGTTGTTCTCTCCGTAGCTTAAAATCCAACTCTTCCAAGTTCTCTCTGCACTGGGACAGCTTCTCCTCCAGGGTGTCTATCTCCTGAGCTACGCCCACGCGCTCTCCCTGCTTCTTAGGCATTTCCCCCTCCCACGCTGTAGGCTTTTTGAGAATGTAGGGATTCTCCCACTCTTTAGTTCAAGGTTTTTGTGTCTGTCTCTGTGTGTGTGGTGTGTGTGTGTGTGGTGGGCTGCCTGCTTAAATTGTAATTTTTCTGTTATTCTGTTGCTTTCATTTCATAGAATAAACCAAGCTTTCTTTGCTCCTTTGTATAAGAACTTCTTGTGGGCGTACGGTTAAGGGTGACACATATTCAAAAAACAGATGCCATTATAATTCCAACAAAGTATCGAAAATCTCTTTGGTAGTGTGATGTACACATATGTGGGTTCAGATACATACTTCCAACAATTCTGTTATGTTATGTAAGACACACAGACCCTTATCTCGGAATGGAATCCAGTAAACTGGTTCCAAATATCTCTCTGGTTTTACCCTATAAAACAAGACCCAGAAAACTCCAGAGTCTTAAACAAAATCATCACCTGCAACGAACACTCCAGCTCTTCCCCACTCATCCTAATGCAGGCTGCCAGGAGTCTAGCTGCAGTTATTGAGGGGGAGTAAAAAGCACTCAACACATGCTCAGAAACACACACACATTCATTTTGTTCCAGGACTTAAGCCCTCGCACTGAACACGGAGAGGTGGGGTGGGTGCGAATAGGTTCTTCTGGGGCTGAACCTAGGCTAAAATTAAGCCATGCCTGTGTCTTTTCAGAATTGGGTTCTGTCTTCAGATTCCTGAAGTCTGTATGAGGGTGGAGTTAAAGCAGAAAGCCGGACTCCTGGGTTCTCTAGGAAGAAGGAAGCAGGGCTGCAAAGGACTGAGGATTTGGCCGTGGGGCTGAGGGGTTGCAGCAGGCAAGTTAGCAAGACCAGTCCTGCAAGAGCCTCCCTGACAGTCGCCATTTGGGAGGGCTACACTCACTTCCCTGTGTTGCCCTTTGAGGATGGTCCCTAACAGTCCCTGTTTAAACAAAATAAAAAAATAAAAAATTCCTTCCAGTAGCACCTTAGAGACCCACTGAGTTTGTTATTGGTATGAGCTTTCAGATACACTGTTTAAGCAACCGCTCATCATTTTCAGGCCCCCCCCCCCCCGTGTTCAACCACCTTCCTCTGACAGCCTTTTCATTCCCCTGCCTGCACTCACTCCCCCCATGTGTGCAGAGAGGAAACATTCACTTTTGTGTCCAATGATAAAAAGACCCCTTGAGAAGCATAAACTATAACTCCAATGCTGTCTGTTTTAATTTTACCTTCTCCTTTAGAGTCGCCTTGACACTTCAGTTCTTCTGTTTGTCCACCCTCTTCTCCTTAGTCCTCTTGAATCTGTTCTGCCTCTTGTGTTCTGCTTTAGGGGGGGGGAAGGGTTTTTATTTTTTTGTTTCACATTATCAGGAACTCCCCTGCACGGAACAGGCCGGCCGCAGCCAAACAGAAAGCTGAAATGAAACTCCCAAGAGAGATGGGAATATCTGCCAGAGCTAACGCCTCCACACAGCTGCATGGACATCCCCCTGATGGACCACCCTTCTCTCCCCCCCTCTGGCTTTACTTCCTCTGCTTTCTCAAAACGGACTGATGACGTCTTCTCTGCATCAGCCAACCTTGTGCCCTCCAGATGTTTTGGACTCCAGTTCCCATTAGCCCCTGCTGATGGGAGTCGTAGTCCTCCATGTGGAGGAGACGAAGTCGACAAATGCATGGAGCAGAGGTGGGAAACTTGGGGCAAAACGGGGGCCCCCAGCCCTCTCTATGTGGCCCTCAGAACTCTCCCAAGCTACATCCTTATTGGCCCTGCCTAGCACCCTTCCTTGATTGTTGTTTTGCCCGACTGGAGGCAAAATTTACATTTGCTGCTCCGTCTGGGTTTAACTCTGACGTGTGGCCCTCAAAAGGCTTCCCAGAAGGAAACGTGGCCCTCGGACTGGAAAAATGGTTCCCCACCTCAACCTAGAAGCTGTGGCAGCAATTCTAAGTACAGTTGCCTGCTCCAGCACCAGGAGCGGCGTACATCTGGGGGCATGGCTGGTGCACGTCCCAGGGGGCGTGACGCGCCACGTGCGTGTTGCACGTTGGGTGTGTGTGCAGCAAGCAGCACGTCCCGGGGTGCGCAGCGAGCGCCGAGAGGGAGACCAGTTCAGGAAGGGCCTAGAGCAGTGGTTTTCAACCAGTGTGCCGAGGCACCCTGGGGTGCCTTGCATGATGGTCAGGGGTGCTGTAGGCAACACTGGCCTCTGTCCCTCTTTCCTTCCCTCCCTCCTCTGATGCCCTCTCAAGTCTCTGCCTCCCAAAGGCTTGCACAGCTGTTTGTTGCAGCAGCGGCAGCTGCCAGAGGACTCCCAAGGAGAGAAGAGAGAGGGGAGGCGGACCACAAGGGAGGGTGTTCGAAAAGAGGCTGCCAGCTCTGCAGGCAAGGGGTGACACAACTGGGCTCTGAGCCCCCACCAGAAAGTATATGCAATGGTCAAGGGAGCTTCTGGGCCTTTTGGAAAAACGGTACATAGGAAGCTGCCTTAAACTCTGTCAGGCCACTGGTCCAGCTATACAATGATGGCTCTCCAGGGTTCATGCAGGGGCATTCCCAGCTTTAAATGGAGATTGAACCTGGGACGTTCTGCATACAAGTCAGATGCTCTTCTGATGGAGCTGCAGCCCTTCCCCAAAAGGGAAAGTAAAAATGTGAGGAGAGATCCACCCGTCAGGCTGGAACGTTACTTTTCACAGTAGGCTGCAAATGAGCAAAAGAAATCTGCCCAGAACAGAGGCTCTTGTGTTGTTCCAACAAAGGCGAGGATTCAAGAAACTAGGAATGCATGGTGCTGCCTTACCCTGAGTCAGACCAAGATGGTCGACTCTGATGCTGTACCTCCAGGGCAGCAGTCAGTCTTTCCCATCACAGGAACTTCCTGCATAAAAATGAGGTGCTCTGCTAAGCGGTGCTGTGATCCTTTCACAAACCCACATATTAACTGCACTCATTTGATTGCATTGCTATAGAGCGGGAGGTAGTGATGATTTGGGGTGATATTTGTGGGTCCCATCCAAGCCTGTGGGACCAGTCTCATGGTGAAGTTAATGGCCCCAGCTAAGCCTGTCAACCCCGCTTTTTTTAACATGTCTAAAGAGTTGGGGCAAAATGTGTTGCCATAGAAACAACCAGCTAGCAATGCCTTCAGGAGGAGTGGGCAGGCCTCCCTCCGCACTAAGTTGGATGCCACATTATTCTAGGGGAAGGAGAGCAATAGGCCGGGGCCTAGTTCAGGCTAGTCACATCCAGAGTAGGGAAGACTGTTAAGTACACAGCTAGGATAAGAGGCAGAGTCAGCATTGGTTCCAAATGTCCTTTATTATTAACAACGGAACTAGAACTCAAGAACAACCCATACTGCGTGTGAGCCTGCCCGAGCCAGACTGACTCGCTCCCGCCTAAAACTGTGTACAGAGAAAAGAGTCCTAGTTAGCTTGTTTCTGATAGGAGTGTTCGCCCACCTAACTCTTCTGTAATTGGCTAGGTCGCGCCAGGAGGTGGACCCTGTAAGGGGTTGAACAGCTCCTATTGGTTCCCATACATAACACCCCTTCCCCAAATTCCAAACATTATGAACAATCAAAATCTTTAAGGTGTGTTGGCCCATTTACGTTCTCGTTGGGACCGTCGCGGTTCCTGGGTCTGCACCTGCGACTGGGGAACATTTCCAAGTCCCTGTTGCTAATTGGTGCGATCAACGGAGGCGGCTCTGCAGGTGTTGCTGGTTGTGGGGCTGCTGTGGGCCCAATATCACTCTGTTGAGGTGTCTCAGTTGGCGTCGCACCTCCGTTTCCCCACTTGTTCCAGTTGCCAAGTCGCCAGCTGTGTCTGTCGCACTTACCATACATAACAAAGACAGAGAGGCTTGAGCTGCTCTCTTTGCTACAACCAAAAGTATAGCTTGGGGAGGATCTCCCTGAAAACTTTACAGGAAAGCAAGATTTATTGGAGTGTCAATGCTATGAGCCCTTCCTTTTTATGTTCAGGCTGTATAGATGTGTGATATGCCACTTGACAAAAGCCATTTCCCCAGGTCCTGTCACACTCTGGCGTTACAAGAAATTGAACTCAAGATGGCCTATACAGATAACAGGGAGGAGCAGGTGAAACTTTAAAAAGCTTTCATCAAGGAACGAGGCATGCAGGTGTCTCTAGACAGATGGTGTTTCATGGGAAGGAAGCACATTGCAGGAAACATGGGGCTGTGCAATTAAAGGGAATTAAAGGTTTCTGCCACTGTGATGCAGCAGAACTGCTTCTAAAAGAAGCAAACCTGAATCCAATTGCTTGTTCTCCTGCCTTGTCAGTCGAAGAACAGGATTTTAGAGCTGGACCAGTCTTTGGAGATCATCTAGTCAGTGATGGAGGAACCCTCTCCGGCACCCAGCCCGTACAGCCTGCGCATGTGCGGCACCCCCCCCGCGCGCACACTCCGTATGGAATGCCACACATGCGCAGTCCATACGGGATGCTGCTTGTGAGCAGCATCCTGCACAGACGCCTGTACAGACAGCGTGCGCGAGCGGCGGCAGCCTGTACAGACTCTGTGCAAGCACGCGCCCTCGACCACTCTACAGCTGGGGGGAGGCAGGAGCCATCTTGTCACCCCTCCCAGAGTGGAACCCGGGGCGGCCCGCCCCCTCCGCCCCTCCCTTTCTACGCCCCTGCATCTAGTGACCCCCTGCTGGTGGAGAAAGAGTCTGATCCGCTGTCCAACAGCTCTTGCCTTTGGACCACTTTTTAATTTCTTAGTCACTTTTTCTGGTATGGCAGCTCAAAGCTACTTAGAAAATGGCTTGCCCAAAAATAATAACGCATAGGTTAAAATTGAGGAGGATACACTGAAACATTCCACCCATAGGCCATAGATAGTTAAAAGCCAAAGGCCTGGTTAAAAAAGGAATATTTTTGTCTGATGGCTGAAGATATGTTTCAATGGCACCAGGCAAGTCTCCCTGGAGAGAGCATTCCACAAATGGAGAGCCATCGCTGGAGCAACCGAGAACAAGTCTGCCCCGTCTTCTGTGTGATGACCCTTTCAAATATTTGAAGGATGCTGTTGCGCCTCCTCTTCATTTTGTCTTCACCTGGCTAAACTGTCCTGCTCTTTCAGCTGTTTCTCACAGGACTTGGTTTCCAGGCTAATCGCAGCTAGACTTCAAGGACATGTTAAAACAATGCTAGTAGCCGAATAGGGACAAGAGAAAATGTTAGACAGAGAAGCCTTGCGTCTCTAACACGGGTGGGATTGGGATCCCAAGTTGTTCCAGTGGCATTTTCCCTAACGGTGAAATCTGTTTCTTGAAGTGCTAAGTACCGATCAGCAGATTGGAAACCTCCAGGGCTCCAGTTTTGCTCCACGAAATTGGATTACACATTAAGCTGGTTTTCTACCTGCCTAATCTGCTTATTCTGAGTCAGAACTCAGTCCTCTGTGCTATAGTATAGGGTTTCTGGCATTAGTGCCAACTTCCGCAACTCAGAAGTTCTGAACGTAGCAGAATTTCCTGCCGCAACTTAGAAGCAGCTACAACAGCAGTGTGGACTTCCAGGGGTGATCAAACACACAGGTTGCTTTGGCTGCAATGTGTTCACATTTCCCTGTGAGTAGATACATATACAGCCTTGGAATCACACCTGCTTTCTCTATCACGTCTACCCTTAACCTTCTCTTGGTAGCTCGGTCGGTAGAGCATGAGACTGAAATCTAGTGGGTAAATCTCCCTCTGATGACAAACAGTGATTTCTTTAAAGGGGGACAGACAGATCCACAGAGGGCAGGGCTGTTTCCAACTGATATTAATTTATTTTACTTATTGGGTGCATTTATATACCGCTAAGCACACCCCAATCTCAAAGCAGGATGAGATCACCAAGGTCTTGGTGCAAAGCAGAATTTTGGTCTCCTTGGAATTAAGGTCACTGGAGGCTTTGGCATTTTCTGCCATAAAATATTTATTTTCACGTATATACAAGCTGGAGGAGACTCTTGAGAGTCCCATGGACTGCAAGAAGATCAAAGCTATCCATTCTGAAGGAAATCAGCCCTGAGTGCTCACTGGAAGGACAGATCCTGAAGCTGAGGCTCCAATACTTTGGCCACCTCATGAGAAGAGAAGACTCCCTGGAAAAGACCCTGATGTTGGGAAAGATGGAGGGCAAAAGGAGAAGGGGACGACAGAGGATGAGATGGTTGGACAGTGTTCTCGAAGCTACTGACATGAGTTTGGCCAAACTGCAAGAGGCAGTGAAGGATAGGCGTGCCTGGCGTGCTCTGGTCCATGGGGTCACAAAGAATCAGACACAACTAAACAACTAAACAACAACATATACAGGCTGAATGGCAGGTGGAAGGTTCACGCAGCATTAACACCCCAACAGATCCTTCTCCTCCATTAGCTTTCTAGGAAGGGACCCCCCCAAGCCATAGATTTGCACTCTCACAGAGAGCAAGTCTGGTCTCCGTGTCTCTTTCTGGTCCAGTTCCAAGACTGACATGCTAACAGTTCACCTTCTGGTCAACCTGTGTGTTGAGCATTTGTTCTGATTTGGTTGTGGAGAGATTAGATAACTGTTGTCTTTTGAATGAGCATCCATCCTGAACTGCTTGCAGGGAGTTTAATTAGACAAGTTGCATCGAGCAAGTGGCGCCCCACACTTTCCAATGAATCTCCATGTCACTTTTCTCATAGGAAAAAGTTCGGGTTTTCAAGGAGCAAGATTGTTTCACCAGAGCTCCAAATCAGCTTTCATTGCATCCTCCCTGAATTTGCCGGTTAATTTCCAGCATGCCGGTTGAAAACAGTTTGGAAGCATCGAAGACACAGATACCTTGATGACATGACCTCCAACCAGAGGAAAGGTAAACAAAGGACACTTCCAGGCTGCCATTACTTTGAGGCTGGCAAATTTAGGTTCTGCAATTAGAGTTGATTGGCAGGTCTTGTGCAATGAAGCCGCTTCTCTGAAATGATGCACCTTTTGCAATATGGAAAGTGACAGGGCAGTGAGGGATTACATTCGCAGTGAAGCAAGGGTAATCTAACTTCCCCACAAACAAATAAGAATACTGTAAGTGCTCATTAAATTGCCTTTAATGAACAGGATGAACGCTCAGTAACGCTCAGTAAAGACGCAGGATGCATGACGTCTCTGACGGAGCCATCCTTTTCCTTTGGAATGAGGCACAGCAGAGACGGTGATGTCTTTACGATATCTGGTTTCTTTATGCATACATACAACCTGAGCCTACGCTTCCCAGCATGCTGCTTCCAGCTTCCAGCTTATATCCTTTCACTCTGGCCTTTCTCTTGCCAGAGAGTTGAGGGACAGAAGGGGGGCACCCTTTGTTCCCTTAATGGCCCATTGCCTCACCAGGAATCTCGCCTGGCTATTCCAGAAATTTGAATCCTTAAATTTTAACACTTGCTGGATCCAAATACTGGTAGGAAACCGGAAGGGCCTCAGCTTACAGCCTGCCCTCCCTAAACTCATAACAGAAGTAATGAGTGGCACCCTCACAACTCGGTAGTGGTGCCCACCCTGTGGAATGGCCTCCCATCAGATATTTCTTACAACCAGTCAGGAATAGGCCTGGGCGATATATCATTGCAGACCGCAATGTCAGCTTCACTCGGTGGTATATCGCTGGCAAACCCTCCACTGCTCCTGAGTGCCTCTTCTGACACTGCTGAAGGGAGTCAAGATTCTTGACTCCCTCCAGCGGGCGCTGCTAGCAGGGGGACTCAGGAGCAGACACGGTTTCACCAGCGATATACCACTGAGTGAAACCGCCACCCCACTCTGCCCTCATACCATGGGCATACCCAGGGGGGGCAGGTGCCCCCCCCAGAAGCAAAAATAATAATAATTAAATGGTTATCGGCAGCCTAAAAGAAAAAAAAAAAGCTCAAGACTGGTCTTTCTCCCCCTCCCAAAATCTCAATAACAATTGAGCTCTTCCGCTCTTGCCGAGGCAGTTGGCCACTGTGTGTGTGTGTGTGTGTGTGTGTGTGTGTGTGTGTGTGTGTGTGTTGCGCCGGCTGTTTCCCCCTCCCTCACGCTGACAAAGAGCTGGTGTGCCTATCAGAGACCGGATCCTAGCCTGCACCCTGCTTGGTCAAATGGGGATGCAGGCTGAGACTTGGGCAGTGTCAGGGGGCGAATTCATCGTTGCCGGGATTCATCGTTGCAAGGGAGCTTGGCAAACTGAGTTCCCTTGCATGGTGAGTAGTTCCTTTGCGAGGAATGAGGATCCTGGGAAACTGAGTTTTTCAGCCATTTGGGGCTTTCTGTTGGGGGGGGGAGTTTTTCTGTTTTTGAAGCTGTTTTTGTTTTTGAACCTGAACGACCATGGCTTGCCCCCCTCTAGTTTTGATCCTGGGTACACTCCTGCCTCATACTGCATCTGTTCCTCCCTCTGCATCTTTAAACTGCTCAGCTGAGGAGTGTGCCGCTCTCCTCAGCTGAGCAGTTGAAGGATTCCCCAGCCCAGATCTGGCTTCCACGCCTTCGCTGGGGACGGCTCCCCCATCTCTAGCAGAGCCACAAAACAGCCCTATAGTGCGCAGCAGCACTATAGTGCACAACGACTCAATTAAGTCATATACTTAGGTGGGAAGCAGTAAAGTCATATACTTAGGTGGGAAGCAGTAAAGTGGTTCTGAACTCCTTGAAAACATTTCCCTTCCTCAGAAATGGAAAATGAGTGAGGACCCAACTAAAGAAGAATGGCAACTTAAGCTGATGGGATATGCGCAGCTTGCGGACTGAACATATAGAATAAGAGGACAAGAAGGACATACATTCAGATTAAGATTGGAAAATGTTTATTGAATATGGGGGAAAATTGTGTACACTTGAAAATGTGGGCAGCATTAAGATAAATTCCAGAGTGTAAATAAGTTTTGATGGGTGTAATAATGGAATACTGAATGGTTTGGTTTATGTAAAATATGCAGGGATTTATGATATGTAAAATGAACCATGGAAAGAGAAGGAGGGAAGTCACTGATATTTTAAGGGTGTTTAAATGAGCATTCTAAATTGTAAAACATAAATTTACATACTGGTATACTGTATATGAGAAAACATTTTCCTTCCTGAGGTTGAGCACCAAATCCTCTGGTCACTGAAGCCAATGTTTTAAAGAGTTTCACTGCACCATTCTGAATTCAGTTTCTTGCTACCTTCATCCATTCCACTAAATTTAATCTCACTGCATGGTACAGCTGGCCCTGCATTGAAAGCCAGATGTTTGGAGGAACACCATCAACACGGGTTGCCATTTTCAAGGCACAGGTGTAGCAATTTGATTTTATTAGCTATTGTGTAAAACCCAATGTTTGTTTGTATTTTAATGTTGGTGACTGTTGATGACAATCTTTTACAAATTTGTTTTCTGAGCCGCTAGGCCATCTTCATTTGAACTGATTTTCACACGTTGGTCATCACTAAGTCCTCCCACACTTGCCTATTATTATTATTATTATTATTATTATTATTATTATTATTATTATTATTATTATTACCAGCACATCTTGGGTTAACTCTGCACTCCACACTGGAGTCTACAGGTGTGGAAGCAACAAGGAGCAATTGAAATATTAATCAGCAGGTGGCGCCAAAACACTTCTCAACGGCAGGGTGGGTGGATGGGGGAAGCCTGTGAATGGGGATCGCAAGGAGAGGGCTCCGAATTAAGGGTGAATGGCAGTGAAAGGAGCCAATAGGGAACGGTGCTGCCACTCTGAGTCCCTCCCACCATTACCTCCATTGCCCAGTTTGGTATGGATGTATTTGCAGGAGGCTGAGTTTGGGGAGCCGAGATCTCCAATAAAGGACAAGCCAGGAGCGCGCGACTTTCTCAGTTCAATCCGGTTCAGTTCAAAGAGTACTAGGTAGGCCTGGCCACACATACTGAACCGGACTTGGGTATCCCAAAACCTAGACTTTACCAACCTGGTGCTCTCCAGATATTTTGGATGATGTGGTGCTTTTTGCTTGTGATCCGGCTTGTGTGTGATGTGTCTCCCCAGTCCCCATCCCCAACTGGTTGTGGGAGTCTTTAAGGTTAGGTGCTCCTGGCATGAGGCAATTAGGACACATTTGGGATTTTGCAGGTTTATCGGCCACCTTGCTGCCCAGCAGTCTCTCTCCCTGAGCTGACAGATCTGCTCTCAAAGGTGGTGTTGAGGACTCCCAGACTGCTGGTTCTGGGAGCGACCTCAACATCCATGCTAAGACAACTAGCTATGGAGTGGCTGCCAAGACGACCATGGAGCTTTTAAGTGCTTTTTTCTGGGGGGGACGCAGGGGGACACATACCCCTAAACATTTTTTAAATCTAAGTTTGGCCTCATTGAGGGGCAGTATTTCAACATGAAAAGGAAAATGAGAGTACCCCTAAAGATTTTTTTTAGAGAGGGAAAAAAGTACTGAGACTTTTACAACATGTCACTGGCCCAACAACACACCCTGCACCTCATCTTCTCAACTGGGCAGGAAGAGAGCGACTTGAAAGTGGGAGTTATTGACATCAGTCCCTTGCCCTGGTCAGATCACTTCCTGTTGAGATTTAGGCATTCAGCACCTTCTCCCCTCTGCAGAAGCAAGGGACCTATTAGGATGGCCTGCCCTCAGAGACGGATGGATCCAATGGGTTTCCAGATGGCTCTGGGTGATTTTTCCGGTTGATATGACAGGCACTCGTTGCCCAAAGCCCTGGCTGATCTCTGGAACACCTGGATGGCTTGGGCCACTGACACAATTGCCCCTGGGTGCCCTCTCCCACTTCCTGGAGCCCATTTGACTCCCTGGTGCACTCCAGAGCTTAGGGCAAGGAAACAAACAAAGATGGCTTGAACACAAGCAAAGGAAAGATCCAGTCAAATACAATCAAATACTGGTTTGCAGTATCTAGTGCAGTGAAGGCAGCAAAGAAGGCCTCGATTGTGCTGCCCAGCAGAGCTTTCCCAGGTATTGCGGGGGCCTTTTGCAGTCTGGCCCAAAGGAGTTTGCAAAGCATTTTGAGGACAAAACCACCAGAAATTGCTTTGGTAGTCTTATGACCTTTGTTGGGAGAGAGAGACAGGGGAAATATGTCCCTGTTAATTCTCCTCAGCCTCTCAGTGGCTTTCAATACCATTGACCACTGTATCCTTCTGAATGCTCTTTGGCCTCATGGAGCCTTCAATGTGGCATTCCTCAAGCCTCAATTTTATCCCCTATGGCCTATGCTATTTAACATCTACATGGAACCACTGACGGGTTATCCAGAGCTTTGGAGTATGTTGTAAGCCAGTGTTTTTCAACCACTGTTCCGCGGCACACTAGTGTGCCGCGAGATGTTGCCTGGTGTGCCGTGGGAAAAATTGAAAAATTACTTTATATATAGTCAATATAGGCACAGAGTTAATTTTTTTAACAGTTTCTAATGGTGGTGTGCCTTGTGATTTTTTTCATGAAACAAGTGTGCCTTTGCCCAAAAAAGGTTGAAAAACACTGTTGTAAGCAATATGCTGACGACACACAGCTCTACTTCTCCTTTACATCTGCAGGTATGGCAGGAGATATGCTGGACCACTGTCTTGCCTCAGTAATGGACTGGATGAGAGCCAACAAAATAAAGCTCAATCCAGATAAAACAGAGGCACCGTTAGTGGGTGGTTCCCTAGACCAGAAGATGATGATGATGATGATGATGATGATGATGATGATGATAATAATAATTTATTATTATAGTCCGCCCATCTGGCTGGGTTTCCCCAGCCACTCTAGGCGGCTCCCAACAGAATATTAAACAGATGAATGGGAGGTCTTCTGCTCTTCGTGGGGTTACACTCTCTCTCACGGAGGTCCATAGCTTGGGGGTACTTCTGGATCATTTGCCATTGCTTGAGGCTCAGGTGGCCTCAGTGGCCTGGAGTGCCTTCCATCAGCTTTGGCTGGTGGCCCAGCTACGCCCCTGTCTGGACAGGGATAGCTTAACTGTTGTTGTCTATGCTCTGGTAACCTCTAGGTTGGATTACTGCGATGAGTTATACATGGAGCTGCATCTGAAGACGGTTCGGAAACTTCAGCTGGTGCAGAATTTGGCTGCCAGGTTTCTCACCGGGGTCAAGGCGGTTTGAGCATATTACACCGATCCTGGCCTTACTGCATTGGCTACCCATTAGTTTCCGAGCCCAATTCAAAGAGCTGGTTTCGATCTATAAAGCCCTAAATGGCTCAGGATCGCAATACCTCAAGGAGTGCCCCTCCACATATGACCTGACCCAAACCCTGTGATCATCCTCTGAGGCCCTTCTTTGTGTGTCTCTTCCTTGAGAGGTCCAGAGGGTGGCAACATGAGAACAGGCCTTCTCTGCAGTGGCTCCCCCTCTGTGGAATGCTCTCCCCAGCGAAGTTCACCTGGCGCCTTCATTATACACCTTTAGGCACCAGGCAAAGAAGTTCCTTTTTAACCAGGCCTTTGGTTCATTTGACTGACATCCTATGCCCTTTTAAAATGTGCTTTTTCACAAGGGAGGGGCGCTATCGGGTTGTTTTTATTTTTACTATGTATTTTGTGGTTTTATATCTTGATTTTATTCTGTGAACTGCCCTGAGGACACACACCCCCCCCCCCGGGTATAGGGCGGTATATATATTCAATACTACTACTAATGATGATGTAGTATTCTTTTCTGCAGTGGCTTCCTGTCTGTGGAATGATCTCCCCAGAGAGTCTCATCTGGCACCTTCATTAACATATCTTTAGGCTCTAGGTGAAAACATTTCTCTTCAGCCAAACACTCGGCTGATTAACATTGTGTGTGTGTGTGTGTGTGTGTGTGTGTGTGTGTGTGTTTGTGTGTGTTTGTGGAAGAGGGTGTTCTTGATTTATTTTTGTTTCATTATGTATTATGTATTTTAATTTTGATTTTTTTCTGTTGCGAACCTCCCTGGGATCTTAGGTTGAAGGGCAGAACACAAATTTAAAATGCAACAAGTTTGTTTCACCCACCCTGCTACATTTAAAGTCACATCATGTCTTCACCCAATGAGCATGACCTATTTTGTTTCCCTGCAACGCCCCCACCCTGAACTCCTATTCATGAAGCTGACATCTGTACAAGGGGAATCGACTGCACATGTACAATGGCTGTCTCAAGTGTACACACCTCAGCTTTACCATGCAGAGAATGCAGTTGGTAGAAATATCTGCTTGAAATGTAAAGAAAGAGAAGGCACCTTTTATCATATGTGGTGGTCTTGTGAGATAATAAAAACATTCTGGGAAATAATATATAATGGAGCTGGGGGGAAACGTCCAAACTAACTTTTATTTAAAACAAAAAACCAGAGTCTTTTCTATTAGGTGCTGATATTCCAAGGGATCTTAAAAAGCAAAGATATCACCTTGCCGACAAAGGTTCGTATAGTTAAAGCTATGGTTTTCCCAGTAGTAATGTACGGAAGTGAGAGCTGGACCATCAAGAAGGCTGATCGCCGAAGAATTGATGCTTTTGAATTATGGTGCTGGAGGAGACTCTTGAGAGTCCCATGGACTGCAAGAAGATCAAACCTATCCATTCTCAAAGAAATCAGCCCTGAGTGCTCACTAGAAGGACAGATCCTGAAGTTGAGGCTCCAGTACTTTGGCCACCTCATGAGAAGAGAAGACTCCCTAGAAAAGACCCTGATGTTGGGAAAGATGGAGGGCACAAGGAGAAGGGGATGACAGAGGATGAGATGGTTGGACAGTGTTCTCGAAGCTACTAACATGAGTTTGGCCAAACTGCGAGAGGCAGTGAAGGATAGGCGTGCCTGGCGTGCTCTGGTCCATGGGGTCACGAAGAGTCGGACACGACTGAACGACTGAACAACAACAACAAATTCCAAGGGAGCAGAAAAGACAGCCGCATGGATGCCCCTAGCCCAGAAATGGAAAGAAGATAAACTTCCTTACCAGAGAAGAATGACAAATTAAACTGTTGGATTATGCCAAAATGGCAAAACTGACCAGAAAGCTCAGGAGCCAAGAACACCAAAACATGGACAAAGAATGGGGGGGGGGAATATAATTTATCTTGGAGACCACTGTGAGCAAATGAAAACTTTAGCAGCATTGCAATAACACTTGTAACGTAGCAAGCACTATGGAGACAATGGAGTTATATATAAAATATGGACTGTTGAAAAATATGCAGTTGAAAAGATTAACAGTAGGACCCATGGATGGGAAAGTGGGAAGTCCAGGGATTCGGAGGAATGTTTAAATGTGGATGTGTATGGTTGTATTGTTAAAATTTTATATTTGTAAAATCAAATATATATATATATTTTTTAAAAACAAACAAACAAATACCATTCATGGAAGAATTCACCCTTATGCTGGTGGAGACCAACCTAAAGGGTGGACAGACCACATCTGCACAGCCTGGCAGCAGCTCTCTCACCTGCAGATGCCAGAGACTAAACCTGGGACTTTCTGCATGCAAGGCATGGGTTCTGCCACCGAGCTCTTGGCCTTCCCACCTTGGCTGGAGAGTCCCTGTCGGTCCGGGAAGAGTCCGGCTACAGGGACCCTGTGGTCCTCAGGATGTTGCTGGCTTTCAACTGCAAGGATAGTGGGGGCTGGTAGGAGATGGAGTCCAGGAAGGGCCTGATTTAGGTTTGATGAGGCCCTAAGCAACTGAAGGTAATGGGGCCCTTTATGTGTCCAGCTGTCCTTTGTGTCAACAACAAATTGTCACTGTTTTTTGTGTTGAATATATGTAATATGAAAAAAATAGAAAATTCTTTCCAGTAGCACCTTAGAGACCAACTGAGTTTGTTCTTGATATGAGCTTTCGTGTACATGCACACTTCTTCAGATACACTGAAACAGAAGTTTCTATTTTGTTTCGAATATGTAATATGGTAATTTAATAGGTATCTAACCAGTGATATTTTAAGGAGCAGGCTAGCAGGCGGGGCCCATTACTTACACCATAGGAGCCTACACAACACAAAACACTGTCGCTGTATGTAGGTTTTATTTTATTTGTTTCTTATCTTATGTTTTGGAAATGTACATCCAGGTGTGTGTTTTTTTCCTTTAATTTTTTTTGGGGGCCCCCAAGAAAGTGGGGCCCTAAGCTATAGCTTGTTTAGCTTATACATAAATCCGGCACCGAGTCCAGGAACACCTGGAAGGTAATTTCCCCCATCTTTGGAGTAGTCAGTACCGGTGCTGGTAAACGTGCCCTCAGGGTAGCATCCTATGAAGGCATAGCCTGGGGAGAGTTGTGGTTATTTAGCAGCAGCAGAGCAAAAGATTTAACTCCCATACCCCACCTCTACATTTTAAATGGCTCTTGGGCTTTCATCCCATTAAGCTCTGGCTGTTCATATGCACTAAGTGGAGGGTATACCAAGTACTGAGACTTTCCTGCTGGTTGTACAGTAGTAGCTCTTTGGCAGGCAGGCAGGCAGGCAGGCACCCCCCACCCCCTTGTCCTCTTTCACTGGGGAATTCCTGGATTGCACAACCGTCTCGCTAGAGAGTCCTGCCTATTGAAATCCTGGGCATTTCTGCACTGTGGAAGTGAGATGTTGTATGGCAACAAAAAATGTACACTTTTAGGACACCTGAAGCATAGATTTACGGACGCGGGTGGCGCTGTGAGTTAAACCACAGAGCCTAGGGTGGCTGCTCGAATCCCCGCAATGGGGTGAGTTCCCGTTGCTCGGTCCCTGCTCCTGCCAACCTAGCAGTTTGAAAGCATGTCAAAGTGCAAGTAGATAAATAGGTACCACTCCGGCGGGAAGGTAAACGGCGTTTCCGTGCGCTGCTCTGGTTCGCCAGAAGCGGTTTAGTCATGCTGGCCACATGACCCGGAAGCTGTACGCCGGTTCCCTCCGCCAGTAAAGCGAGATGAGCGTCGCGACCCCAGAGTCGTCCGCGACTGGACCAAATGGTCAGGGGTCCCTTTACCCTTTTAAAGCATAGGTGTGTCTTTCCTGAGGGGTGTTGGAGAAACTGTGCATGGCAAAGTCAGGATTTCAAACATGGGTTGGTGGGGGCACCTTTGGCACTAGTAGAACAGCCAGGGAAACGGCTTCCACTTTATTTTTTTTTTAAAAAAAGAAAGAAAGAAATTTGCTTAATGTAAGACACATGTACCAGTTATTCTCTTTGGAATGCAGAGGGGCAAATATGCATTTCTGAGCCCACAAAGCAATGTGGGAGTTTCAAAGTTGCATACATACTCTCTCACTTTGGTATTTTTAATTTTGAAAAAGTGATACAAATGTGTGATGAAGAAAGGAAACCTTTTGAGCGTTGAAAGCCAGGAAGTTCTAACCAAGTGGATTCTTTCCTCCAATTTCCAGAGAATTTAGGAAGGCTACATCCTGGGGAAACCCCCCCCCCCCACCAAGAACCTGCTCAGAGTTCCCAGAATCCAGCAGAGGAAAGTCTGGATGAAGACGAGGGTGCCTCTAAGCATGTACAGAAAGTCTTTTCATAGCCACCCAGTAACCACAAAGCTCCTCTAGGGTGGCTTCTCTAAAATATCTCCTTCAATTTGTTTCCACTTGCGTTGGGGTAAAAAAACAAGAAGCAGCCGTCGTGCTTCTAACCGAGAGTGGTTCCATTCGTTTAGCGACAGACTAAACCTCTCAGACCAGACAGTCCCGGAGACGGAGTTTTCCAAAGAACTCAGAAGCCCCAGTTATTTCCTTTAACCCAGTAATACGGTATCCCCTCCCAACCTCCTTCCCACAGCCATTTCCTACAGGAGCTCTTTGTATTCATTCATTCTCTATGCACCGTTCTCTCTCTCTCTCTCTCCCCCCCCCTTTTTAAAGTAACCTTATTAAAACAAACAACCCGCCTAGAGCAGCGGTCATTTCAGAGCAGCTTTCGGCTTCTGACATATCCCCTTTGATCTAATGTCTATTTATCAGAAATATTTTTATACCGTCCTTCGATCATATTCCCCGGGCGGTTTCCAAAAGGAATAAAGCAAAGTTTACCTATTGAAAGAAAACCCCTAAGCACAATAAACTTAAAAGCCACAAAATCAAGGAGCTGCGTGAAACACCGACTGTAGGGTTTGTTTTTGTTAAAGGAAAAATCCAAAACCTCAGCGGGACCCTCTTTCTGGGGAACCCAGGCGTCCTGGCACCCAGCTCTCCCGCCTCCCAGTCCCCGGTTTAATCTAGGCGACTCGTTGCCCTGCCCAGAAAATCCACAATTTCTCGCTCTGAGCTTTTCCTGCTTTAACTTGCTAGACACTCCATCCCCCCCCCCGCGCCTCCCTCGCCCCCTTCCCACATCAAAGGATGGAACCCAGGAGTCCTGGCTCCTTGCCCGCCAATCCTGGCCTTCCGGATCTGCGTGGGCGTCTCTATAGTGAGCCGAGGAAAGTCTTTGGAGTTGAGTCACAGACAGGCCAGCGGTTCAGTCGCTCCTTTTTCTCATCCTCGGAGGCAGGGAGAGCGGTCGAGAGATGCTGCCTTTGGGAGCCGTCCTGGTGGGGCTTTTCCCCTTCCTGTACAGGATAGCCTCGGGAGAGCCGGTTCCAGGTAAAGGGGTATCCGGAAGCGGTGGGGTGGGATTGTTTGGCGTGGTGTCCTCTCATCCGCGGCAAAACCCAGCCGCCTTCACAGCTATAAAGCCAAGGCAGGCAGGAGGCAAGGAGGTGAAACTTCTTCTCCCGGGCATGGAGATAGGGAGGCTGTACCGGTTGAACGTCCCCTGTCGGCTGCTAGTCCATAGATCTTACTACTGTCTACACTGACAGTGTAGCGGCTCTCCGGCGTCCCAGTCCTACCTGAAAATACTGGATCTTTGGCGACGGGGTGGGCTAGGGATGGGGGCTGTTGGGCTCTCCCTCCGAGAACGTGAAATGGCAAACAGCCCAGGTTAGCAGATACGAAGGGGGCCAAATGAGTATGTCAGCTTTCGAATCACACAGAACTCCGTTCGACAGCCCTGTGCCTAGACGTAGCGGCGCTTCCATCCATTAGAGAGGGACTCTGCGTGGGTGTAAAGCTGTCGCCCTCTCTTGTGCCTCTCTAACAGTTGCTCTCCAGGCAGCATTTCAACAGGTGCAACCTTTTAAACCATTCGCGTCTGGGAGAGGGCTCGACCTGTTGAATGTTTGCGTGTCGCGGAGCTGCTAACGACACATAGCTGCGGGGACAGGGAAAGTGACGAGGCCAATGTTTGGAACGGATCCCTCCAGCCCGGCTTAATCCACAGCAGAAGCGATGGGGAGAGGGGGCGGGGCTGTAGCCCGCCTTGGAAGGGAAGGCCGTCTGTCCATGCCCAGAGGCGCTTTCGACTCTCACCGATTTCCGCGAGTTAATGGCGCGGAGCCCCGCCCCCCGCGAAAAGAAGATCAATGGCAGAAGCAACTCTGGTCCGCGTTGGAATTTCCATGAGTTCGGTGCCACGCCCCCTCAGCCAGCGCCGCCTCCCCATTGGCTGCCTTGCGGGTGAAAGTTTCCTTCCCCCCCCCCCCGCAAGTCACAAGTGAGAAAACTGGGACTGGAGAGCAGGATCCCGGCAGCGAACAATTGGGGACCTGGGGGGTGGGGAGACAGAAATCTGACGTCCGCTGCATCAGGCGACCCACATGGTGACTCACCCACCGGCTCCGCCCCACCTTCTCTTTCGTTCCACTTCTGGGCCCGACGCCATCTGTTTGCTCGCTTGCACGGGGCATATTTTATCAATGAAGTCACTTGAAAGCGGGGAGAGGGACCCTTGCCCTCCCCCGCGCCACAACTTAGCCACGTGATGCTCTCAGTCTTGACCCCCCGATGCTCTCATGCTGCTGCTGCTGCTGCTGCTGTTGCTCGGGGCTGGTTCAGGTTTCGGGGCGAAACACGACACCCCTTTCCCTAATGACGTTACCCCTCTGGAAATAGACCCTCATGTCATGGGGCGGAGGGAGGGAAGGACAGGAGAGCCTCGTGTATGGATCTTTTTCTTATTTTTCATTCAGCTGTTAAGTGTCTTCATGTTCTGACTTGTCGCTTGCTTGATTGCTTTCATTCATTCAGCTTCTTCCTAATCGCCCTTTTATCCCTCCCACCCCGGCTCGTTTTACAGCGCGGTCCTCCTAAACCACGATTTGCTCTGGAGTCGAAAGGCTGCAATGATCCCAGCGGGCCTGGCTTCCAAAGAAGCCTGCTTGCGAATCCCAGCCCCCCCCCCCAAACCCCTTCATTTCTCCCTGGATTATATAGCCTTTCCAACTTGGTTTTGGAGTGCAGCAGAGCCAGCCAACACGGATGTCACATCCACACAATCCATTTAAAGCACATTCATACCACTTTAACACTCATGGCTCCCCCCCCCCCAATAATCCAGGGAACATAGGAGCCAATTCCTAGGGACTGAGGTCCTTTCGTCCCCCCAAAAAATATTTGAGGGGGGCCATTCCCCCTCCAAGAAAGGTGATGGGCTTTTCCATTCAAATAGTGTGCGTGTGTCGCATCATGTGATCAATTATGTGGGGCGGGGCTTACCTCCCCCCCCCCAATATTTTATTCAAGTTGGCACCTTTGCCTGGGAACTGTAGTTAAGGGTGTTTGGAATTTTAGCTCTCTGTATGTGGGTAAACTACAGTTCCCAGGATTCCTGTGCTGGGGGGAGTCATGACTCTTACAGTGGTATAAACGTGCTGGATGTGACTTACCAAAACATCTGTAGCACACCAGATGTACTAGCAACATTCATGTTTTTCATGTTTGGTGTTTCATTATATTTTTACATATGCTGTAAGCTGCCCAGAGTGGCTGGGGAAACCCAGCCAGATGGGATGGGTATGTGTGTGAGCTTAGGATAATACAGGTGTCAGTGCTTACACAGCCAAGAGGCTCCTGTCTGAATCTTCCTTTTCTCTCTCCCCCCCCCCCCCCAGCTTCCGTGTGCCCAGGAGGCCAGTCTTGGAGCCCAGACCTGGAGAAATGCATGGATTGTTCTGTCTGCCAGCGTCAAAACAAGAATGACTTTTGCACCACATGTGAGTGGCCGACACCAACCCTTACCCATCATGCACTGGGGCGGGAACCTTGGGTTGCTCCAGCTGAATTGACTTCTTATATCGACAAGCCATTTGTGAGAGTAGAACCGGGATTTTGGGGTGGGGGGTGGGATTGAGGGCAGGAAACCAGGGATGGTAGCTTTCCACCTGCAAGGGTGATCTGCACCGAACCCCTCTCTATTTCATGCCCCTCCTTCCATTGCCTTCACAACAGCCCTTTAAGCCAGGCTGTAAGACAGTGATGGGTCTGAGTGTCACCCCTCCACCCTGCAAGCTTTATGGCTGAGTGGAGATTTGAACCCGGGCCCTAATCTAACATTCTCTACCCACTGCACCGCACTGACACTGAAGGCTGCAGGACTCTATGCATGTGTGTGCATGATGTGTACATGAAATCTGGCATGAATCCAGGGAGAGGAGGACCAAATATCAAATGTACGCAGAAAGAGATCTTCATCGCATTAAACAGAATTTGAAAAACATTATTTTTTTCGTTTGGGGTTTTGTTTTGCTTCTATTCCCCCTGCACCCGCCGCTCCTCCCACTTGGCACAAGTGTGTGCTGAAATCCGGTCCCCAAAAAGCCTGCGGCTTGAAAAGAAAAAGTTCAGCGACATTCCCCAGCCTGAATTCGAAGCTGAGATTTGCAACTTTTTATTTTTGGCACCGTTTCGTTCCTCTTCCAGCCGTGGGTCAACCGACTGGCCTTGTGGGAAATGGTTTAGCAGGAAGGAAAAGGGGATGTTGTTAAAGACGAGTCTGGTTCAAATTGTTAAGAGACTCTCAGTCTTAGGGGAGCCCCAGGAGGAAGTGCTGGGATAAGAAGCGGATCAGGCCTTTGGGAAGCTTGGCTGAGTTTTTAACCCTTCCCTCTCCCTTCTCTCTGGCAGGCGGAGACCCTCAGCTCCGAGATAATTTCAATATGTGGCTTCTGGTGGGAGCGTCCCTGGGTGCCTTAACTCTGGCGGTTTTGATAGGTGGCATCATAATCTACGCCCGCTGCCGACGGCGGGAGAAATTCACAAGTAAGTCGCTTCTTTCCCATTATCTAGCCCTAAATTGGGAGTCTCTCCTGGGAGCATCTCAACAGCAGAGCCCTCCCACCCTCTCCCTCCCCACTTATTGCTAAAACTCACAATTTGCCTTCTCTATTTCCAGCACCAATTGAAGAGACTGGAGGCCATTCAGCTCAGGAATCGCTGATACACTGAAGGTAAGAACGGATGCTTCCGGTCTGTAACCACAGCTCCATCCTACCCCACTCATGGCCTGACCCTGCTCACTTCTGCCAGTTGCATTAACTTAGCATCTTTCGCTTAAAAAACAGAGCCAAGTTTATAGTCCTCAAGAGCTGTAGGGGGAAAGCTGGGTAATGTCTCCAGGCTCCTCCTCCATTCCCATAATCCCAAAACTGGGTTTAAGAAAACTAGGGTGTGTGTTTGCAGGAGTATTTATTAAATTAGCAGGACTGATGGTTGCAGATAGGGTTTTCTTTAACAAGGCATAGATTCAGTTGTGGGGATCACAGAATCATAGAGTTGGAAGAGATTCTGACGGTCTTCTAGTTCAAACCTCTGCCATGCAGGAATCTCAACTGAAGCATGTATGACAGATGGCCACCCAACCTCTCAGCGTCCAGCTCCCCTGGCCAAACTGGGTGGTTTGTTTCTCAAATCTCAACCCTTGGGGGGGGTGTCTTTTTATTTGATAAGTAAATAAATCCTGCCCTTTCTCGGGGCAGCGTAAATGGAACTCTCTGCTCTCTAACCCTCACAACAGCTCTGGGAAATAGGATACCCTGAAAGATGGTGTCTGGCCCAAAATTACTCAGTATGCTTCAGACCTGGGTCGCTCTAAGCCAGAAGTCGGCAACCTTCGTGATGCCAAAAATCTCACCTGCGCAAAAGCGATTTTCGGCGTCTGGACATGCGCAGAAGCGATTTCTGGCATCGCGCTGCCCATGTCCGGCCCACGGACACTCTCCGTGGGCTTGATCCGGCCCATGGCGGGATAACCTTGCCAACGCCTGCTCTAAGCCCTCCTTTCCTAACCTGGATATGATGGGAGTCTTATAAACCAGGATGGCTGCGTGGCCTAAGGCGCTGGGTTCAAATTGCAGCCTCTCACCTGGAGGCACGGGTTTGAATCCCGCTTCTAACAATACGTATTTTTACATGGAAGCAGTGCTCTGCCTCCTCGGTCTTGCTTGCTGGCTTCCCAATGCTGAACTAGATGAGCCCCTGACTTGATCCTACAAGGGCTCATCCTGCATTCTTAGTTGAATAACACCTGGAGGTCAACAAATTGAGGAAGGCTGCTCTCACCCACTACATCCCTCTTTGTCTCCATGCCTTTGACAATCCATTATTTTTTTTTACATCCATTCATTCTTTTCTCTCCCGCCCCACAGATCATCTTGGTCGACATTTCAAACGCAAGAGAAGAGATCAATCCAGCCTCTTCATTACCTCTGACTTTTCCTGAAGAATCCGGAAAGGACGTTTTCCTTCGGCCCTGAGGGGGCCTTACACTTTTGCACACATGCCAACTCACTCACTCACTCACTCACACCTGGGGGGGGGGAGAAACGTGGTGTGTGGGGAGGTCTTACGCCTTCTTAACCTTCTGTACATTTCGGGAAAGGAAAAGAAAAGTATTTGTTTTCCCCCCTTTGGAACGGCACATCTGTCTCCCTCTAAATTTTTCAGTGTTAGGGGAGAAGCAAGGGGGGGGATGCCTCTCTTCCCCCCTCCGGTGCCCCACGATCTTAAATGCCCCATATTGGGGAGATGAAATTTCATGCTGGGGAGCCAGCTGCAGAGAGAGAGCTTTTCGGCTGCCAAGTCTTCCCAGCTGGGTCACTTTTTGCTAGGAAGGTCACAGCATCAACTGTGCTGTTTCCCGCTGCGGAGCATTTTAGGGCTAACAATGAATGTGATTCTTAGATTATCTGTATATAGAGATGTCTTATTTGGGTGCTAAGGCTCTCCAGGAGAGCAGCAGGGACTGTCTTTTCAACCGAGCCTCTTTGCGTGGTGGCTGGGCCACGACGCAAGGAGCCACAAGACCCCCCCCCCACTACCTTCAGTTCTTCCTGTTTTCTCCTCTGCCCTTGGTGCTCGAGCAGAGAGAGACTGCTATTTATATCTCTAACGTTTAATTTTATGGGTGTGATTTTCAGGCACGGGGGAGGGGTGGGGGTGGGGAACAGCATGTCGTTTCATGAACCAGAGTTTGTGGATTTAAATAAAAAATAGAATTAATTATCGATGAAACAAGAGGCGTGCTTTATTTTGGTTAGAGCCAGTGTGGTGTAGTGGTTAAGAGCGGCAGACTCGTAATCTGGGGAACCGGGTTCGCGTCTCCGCTCCTCCACATGCAGCTGCTGGGTGACCTTGGGCTAGTCACACTTCTCTGAAGTCTCTCAGCCCCACTCACCTCACAGAGTGTTTGTTGTGGGGGAGGAAGGGAAAGGAGAATGTTAGCTGCTTTGAGACTCCTTCGGGTAGTGAAAAGCGGGATATCAAATCCAAACTCTTCTTCTTCTTACGAAAGCGTGTCAGCAGGACTGAATACTTGACAGCAGCGTATTAATGCGGGCAACTCCCCGTTTACACTTGCGTCGCCCCAAACCCGGAAGTGGCACTTAAGGAGGCAAACAAAAACAGCGCAGAAACGGTGCCCAGCAATCCCACAAGCCTTTGCAAGTGCAATCTCAAGAGCTCTGCTGGTTTCTTAAATGGTTTCCAGAGGTTTAGAGGGTGTTTGCAGCCTTTTTCAATGGTGTCCGCCATATACACGATTTCACTTAAACGTGTGATGCCTTGGAACCTAACCTAACCTAAATGGGAAGCTGCCTGAACTATTAATTTTTTGAGTGCTCAGAGCATTTTTTATATAATGAAGGACGAATCCTTACAGCAGAAGTGGGCGCTCTGTGGCCCTCCAGCTCCCATCAGTCCCAGCCAGCGAAGCCAGTGGGTCGGGAATGATGAGAGATGTCATCTAGGGACACCTAGAGGGCCATTGGTTTCCCTGTCCCTTGTCGTATGACAACACTGTCAGGTGGATGAGAATGAGGAGGACTTTGCAGGCGGGGGGGGGCGCAGGTCTGAACTGTCCCCATTCCTTGGACTAGGAAGGGAACCAGAAGGCAGCATAGCTCAACTGGCAAAGCCAGTTTTGGGGGTCCTGAAGCTTGAATTGCTATGGGGGGCCCTTTCACAACCAGCAATGAGGTCTGGGCAACCCCTGTTAAGCTTCTTCAAGGGGGTTGTTCCATGACAGATCACCACTACTGACTCCCAAACTTTGGGGTTGTTGAAACAGAGACAACAACAAAAACAATCCGTTGTGAGTGGCGCGACTCGAATGGGGTCTACTAGAACCATCATTTTATAAGTCGCTTTTGGGGTCCCTCTGGGATTAGGGGCCTTGAAGCTTTAGCTTATAGTAGACCCACCCCTGATTTAAAAAAAAGGAAAAATACTTGCCTATTCTCAAGAACTCATTTTCCCCTTCTTCCCTTCCATCTCCTGGCTGCCTCATGCTGAGCTCTGGCCCTTTTCATATTTTTTTTTTTATAAAGAGTTTATTGGTTTTTACAAAACAAAGAACAACATAACACATAACACATACATCAACACAAACCCAAACACAAACCCCACAATTAAACCATAATAAAACAAATCACACCAATAATTCTTTTTCTTGTTTGCACAAAAAAAAAAAAACTTTTCTTGTTCGAATCATTACTCGGTGACTTCCCCCGTTTTCTCTCCTTTGGTTCCAATTCTAATTTTACTTTAATAACTTCTCATCTCTGAAATTAAATAAGCTCTGGCCCTTTTCAATCCTTGAGTGGTCCCAGATACGCAGTGCAGAATCAAATCACTTGAAATCATTGAAGCTTCGTTCCCTTTGGATGGGGAGGGAGGGGGTGGCTGGGAATGCAGCTGTTTGGGTGGTTTCCTGTCTTCCTTTACATCCAGAGCGTAGCCTGAAGGCACCTTGATGTAGCTCTCTCCTGAGGAACGGAGCAGGCCTGAACTTGGCCGCTGCTCAGATGGGAGACGGCGTGAGCTGCTGTCGGCACTTTGAAAGGCTGGGGTTGGATGTAGTAATTGCTTTTAATCAGCTTCCTCCGCTGACAAAGCACAGCGTCTAATGGATGACTACCTGCACTCACGGAAATTTGTGTGCTTGCACCCCATTACCTTTCTGGGGCGTATCTCACCCAGTGGCCCCCTCCCAGCTCTCATCATAGGACCTCTTCCTGGTTTCCCATCCCCCCCTTGTGTACCTGGAAGGCTACAGTCTCCCAGGTGTACCTGCCTGTTCTTTTCAAAGGTCAACGGAGGCCCTGCTCTGGGTCGCTGCACCTTCAAATGTCAGGCAGGTAATGGCGGCTGGCGGGGCCTTAGTAGTGGTGGCACCTCATCTTTGGTGGCGATTTCTCGCCCTGTAATATTGGCTCAGCAGCACCCGCAAGGTTAGCGTTTCCCCACCAGGCAGCAACTTGTTCTGATTCCCTGAGCAGTGGCGTCTTTGCTACGGTTTCTTCTGATTACAGCTTCTCCAATTATTACTATTATTACGAGGCTGTGTACACACGCTGACTATCATACATGCAAACCCCGCTTGCATGTATAGGACTGCAGCCTCAAGTTTAATTTTCTCCTGATGCACATCGCTCAGCTCAGTTGGTTACAGCTGCTTTAAGAATTTTAAGGTATTTTATTTATATATAATAATTGTTATTAATGTACCAAAACAAATAAGGCCACATGTCTGAAAAACAGCACAGGAAGACAGGCCTCACTCCATTTTGACTCCCAACTGACCAAGTATTTCTTTGTCTCAGGAACAAAAGGGGGGGGTTGCCCCTCCAGCTACTCAGCAGCCCTCTGCCTGAGTGATAATCTCTGGCATCCTGATACCTGAGTGCCAGACAAAAGGGTGTGATTAACTTGGCTGGGAAATAGGGAAATGTAAATATCTTTTGTTTCACTTGATGGGTTTTTGGTGGAGGGCAAGAGGAGACATGGGGGCAGGGTCCAAGATGCTCAGATCACTGCTACCAGACCCTCCCAATTTGTGATGTAATTCTGATGTCTGGAGGGGTGGTCTTGAGCTGGAGGGGGGCAATTTCAAAAGTCTATATAGAAGCTTGCACGCCTTTGTTCGAGGTATTTTGCTTGCAAAACACCCTGCTGCAGCAGTTTCTAATAAAGGGCTATCGCCTTGCTTTGGGAGATTCTGTATCGTCTCTATTTGTTCTTAGGTGCTCTTGACAGGAAGGGAGCCCTGCTGAGGCTCTCCCTCAGGTTCGTGGACTCCCTTCTGGGGCTGAACCTAATTTTTTATTACACAGCGTAGCGCTGATAACGCCAAGCTTGCAGGTTCGATCTCCGTGTGGGACAGCTGCATTGCAGGGGGTTGGACTAGATGACCCTCGGGGGTCCCTTCCAACCGTACAATTCTATTCTTCTAATTTTTTTTACCACTCTGCGTCTCCTAACACTGCTTTCACTTGTTCTTCCTTTATTCTGATGTTGGGATCACTTGGAAGACAGCCAAGTTGCCGCAGGGGGAGGCCCTGTAGGTAAGGAAATGCTTATTAACCAAGCCACATAATAACCACTGAATGCTCCTGCAATCTCCCATCTCTCCCCCCCCCCCTTCTCTTCTTTAATTTTATTCTTCACTTCCTGATTTTCTGTCCTTTAAAAGCCTTTGGCTGGGTCCTCCCCTCCTCCCCCATAATTTCCTTTCTCCTCTCTTCCCCCCCCCCCACCTCTCCCTGTGACTCACCCTCTCCCTCTTTTCCTTGCACTTACCCTTATGGCCTTGCTGGCTGCACATTCCTGTCCCCTTAGTTCATACCAGCCTGTCCTCTGACACCACCCAGTGAGTCATCTGAAGGTGGTGGGGCAGCTTGAGCCAGAGAGAGAGAGGGAGGGGGAGCATGACTTGGAGGGGGGGCAGAGGAAGCTCTCAACACCTGAGCCTCTCTCCAACTCCAGAGATCAGTCCAAAGTCTGCTACAAAAACCCCTTCAATCGGTCTGGTTCCCGCCATCTCCCCCAGAGATGTTCTCTGTGAAGGAGATGGAACCAACCCTATTTAAACTCCCAAGGTGTGTGCGATTTAAAAATAAAAAATAAAAAATGAGGTGATGTTGATCCACTGAGGGAACGTCTGTTCTGTATTGTAAGAGAGCTTAATATAGCTCAGGGATCGACAAGTGTAACTCCATAGCGGTGGAGCTCGGATCTTCAGCAGCAGAGAACTTGAAAGAGGCAAGAACAATTTAAAAAAAGCAAAATCTTAAAAGAGGGTCTTAAAAAAGAAAATGAAGCCACAACTGGCCCTAACTAGCCCTGGTCTCTCTGGAAATAAGAAAGTGGGGGGGGGGAGTGTTGGTCACCAGTTACTTTAAAGCACCAGGGGGTTCAAACACCCAAAATAGATGGAACTCTTTTTTTGTGGACTTTTATAAAAAAAATATTGCTTAATTCTCAGTTCTTGGCTGCTTCCAGATGGCCTGTTTATTGAGCATACATGATCCTGAGTCGTTTACAGGTTGGTGAGGCTACACTGGATATTTTCATCCTGATCTGTTTGTGGGGAGGTTAAATGTCATTGTCCCACATTTACCACTCTCTTTCCCCATCACTTTCCTTATTGCAAACTGTCAGGTCATTGCTGGGCAAAAACTCTCCATTGTAATGATGCAACCTCAATTTGCCAGTATTTGGTTGAATCTCACCCAAAAATAGCAGAAGTCTGAGAGTGCCCTTAGTAACATGAGTAAAGGACCACTTTGATCGGATTGAATTGTGGGAGGGATCAAATTTAAGAAGATAAGACTGTGTAAAGAAGGAACAGAAACAACGTGGAAGAAACAGCCTCAAGCATCACTTTCACAAAAGTTTCAGATTGCACTGAAGGATAAAGGTAAAGGTAAAAGGTAAAGGACTCCTGGATGGTTAAGTCCAGTCAAAGATAGTAACAAGAAAAATAAGAGGATAAGTGTTAGTTTAAAGGTTTGTATATGTCTCTTTTTATTGTAATTGTTTGATTGTATTTTTGTGTTGTGTTTATGCATTGTATTTTTTGTATTGCTAATGTTGTTGTTTATGTTATGTTTTTCATTTGTCTTAATAGAAAATAATAAAATCTTATAAAAAAAAAAAAAAAAGTCCAGTCAAAGGCAACTGTGGGGTTGTGGCGATCATCTCACTTCAGAGGGAGCTGGCGTTTGTCCACAGACAGCTTTCTGGGTCATGTGGCCAGCATGACTAAACCGCTTCTGGCGCAACGGGACACCGTGACAGGAGCCAGAGCGCACAGAAACGCCGTTTACCTTCCCGCCACAGTGGTACCTATTTATCTACTTGCACTGGTATGCTTTCGAACTGCTAGGTTGGCAGGAGCTGGGACAGAGTGACGGCAGCTCACCTCAGCACGGGGATTCGAACTGCTGACCTTCCAATCGGCAAGCCCAAGAGGCTCGGTGATTTAGGCCACAGCTCCACCCGCGTCCCCACTGAAGGATACAGAGTGGTTGAACAATCACTCTGTCTTCGTTGGGAACTTTAGGAATTGTAGCTCTGTGAGGGGAATAATGCTCTCCTAAAATCTCTCAGCACCCCTAACAGACTACAGTTGCCAGAATGGTTTAATGAGTGCTGAAAGTGGTATCTCAGTGTTTTAAATGTATGGTGTGAATGTGGCCTAAGAGAGATATTTCAGCGTTCTCCAGCATACATCCAACTCCCAAAATTTCTGGGTTGACACCACTTTGAAGTGTCAAGTGAGCTGGGTTCTGCTGCCCTCTGCCTGGGGAGGAAACCCTTTTCATGCATTATTTTGGTCAAGGCAAAAATGTGGGGGCCAATCACCCCAGGGGGTGACATCCCTATCCAAATAGAGACAGCTTGCTCCCAGTATTCAAGAAGATACTATCCAACATCTCTAACCCCACTGTGTTTACAGATACGGGGATAATTCCCATGACTGGCTGATTACTAAAGGCGCTTCCAGACTGTCGCTATTTTTGGATAAGATTCAATCACATACCAAAAATTCAGGACAGAAGAGGGTTGTGAAATACCAAACACAAGTTTAATATGCAGCAACCATTGCAAGGAAGTATATACTATGCAAAAACATGGGAAGAGAGCTCTACAACGAATAGGATTAATCAGGAAAACCTGGGAGCAATCGGAGATCATAAAATTAACCATTGTGATGCGCCTGTATAAAATTATCAGAGAAGAAATGTTCGAAACAGGTGCCTGCAGTAAATTGCATTGAAAAATAACTGGGCATAATAGGCATAGGGTTAAATCAAATGCTGCCATTAAGAGTTTTGAGTGTGGCAGTGCAAAGAAGTTGGGGTTTTTTTTAGAAGTGATTTATGCTTATTTATACAGTAATATGTGCCTATGGCGGGAAAGTTTTTTTATCTGTGTTTTGTCACATCGATAAAAGTTAAATAAATAAATAAAAACCGGGTTGATTTGGAGGCCTTCACTGCATAACAAACCTGCTTCCTTCCCCTCCAAATTTGACTTTTAGCAATAAAGAAATTGATGGGGAAACGGACTGGAAATTGCAGGGGGGGGGGAATTTGCTCCCAGCTTCTATCCCAATAAATCAGAAAGAATCCAACAAACAGCCGGTGCTATCTAGTCTCTGTGCAAACAACTCAGGATTAACACTCAGTAAACAGACTGTCTGGAACAGGTTGAATCATCATAACTGTGAACTTACTCATCACCTTAAGCCAGCCGTCTTCCGCCTTTGCACCTCTTACCCCAACCTGCAAAATGGTATACACTTAAAAAAAAAAAGTATTTATTTATTTCCATTTTAACTGTATGCTTCTCTCCCATTCCTTTGATGATTTTTTTTAATGTTAACAAAAATCCTCTCTTCCCCCCCAAAAGTGGTGCAGTTGGTGAAACCCATCACTTAGAGACCAATAAACCATCCTGTTATTTGTACCAGAGGATGAGTTAAAGCATAAAGTTTGCAAATTCTTCCCAACCTTGTTTGCCTGGAGTCAGTTCCTACTTGCCAGCAATGAGTGGCCATTCTCAAGCCTGGATGAGTCTTTGTCAACCTGCCCATCATCCCTAACCATTGGCCATGCTTTCCTAGGCTGATGAGTCCAAAACATCAGGATGGTACTGTTGTAAGAATTTAAGGTCTTTTATTTATATATATAATATATATTATTAATTTACCAAGCAAACACAGAAAAAAACAGGCCTCACACCAATTTTCACTCCCAAACTGATAAACTGCTTCTCTGCAAGGAAGGAGTGGCTGGGGGAACCTTCCCATTATCTCAGGAATTAAAAGTGATAATCCCTGGCATCCTGTTGCCTGAGTGCCAGACTGGGTGGCCATTCCAAAGATGGCAGGGTCAGATGGAGACAAAAGGGTGTGATTGGCTTGGCTGGGAAACAGGGGAATGTAAATATCTCTTTTGTTTTACTTGATGGGTTTTGGTGGAGGGCAAGAGGAGACATGGGTCCAGGATGCTCAGATCACTGCTACCAGACCCTCCCAATTTGTGATGTAGTTCCGATGTATCTGTGATGTATGTATGATGTATGGAGGGGTGGTCTTGAGCTGGAGGGGGGCAATTTCAAAAGTCTATATAGGAGCTCGCGCGCCATTGTTTGGGGTCTTTTGCTTGCAAAACACCCTGCTGCAGCAGTTTCTAATAAACAAGGTCTTGCTTTGGGAGACTCGGTATTGTCTTTGTCTTTGTGCTGCGTTGTCGGGAAGGGGCTCTTAAATTATAGCGCTCTTCCCGGGGTTACGGACTCCCTTCTGGAGACGGACCCAGTTACAGAATTTTTATAACAGTACCAGACTGTAGGAAAACTAACCTTGATTATTCATGTTCTGACCTTCCAGATTTTGTTGGAACTCCAGCTCCCATCAGCCTCAGCTCATGCAATCAGTGGTGAGGGATGATGGGAGCTGTAGTCCATCAACATCTAGATGGCCACTGCATTTGAGGAGAATGGTTTTTTCATCTCTGGCCACTTTCTGCACCGCTAGGTGTGTGTGTGTGTGTGTGTGTGTGTGTGTGCATGTCTGTCTGTCCGTCTCTCTAATATGATATATAATCTGTAGAAAGTGGATTAAAAAAAACACACCAAAAAACCTATAAGGAAGCATCAACAAAAGAAAAGCGACCCCTGTGAAATGAGACTATTCGTTCTGCCAGTTTAATGGTGAATTTTGGACACAGTGAAGAGGTAAAATATTTGGATTATTATAAAAGATGCAGGAGGGAATGATAAACAATAGGACCCACAAAGGGGAGGAGGGAAGTCCAGGAGGTTCTTTGGAATCTTGTTTCTATGTTGTATGTTGGATATGCGACTGCAAAATGTTAATCTGATATCCCCTCATTCTGCTGCATATATAGACCAAGGTTTAATACAGACTTAATAAGGTGGCAACAGAAATTAAGACCCTACTGATCATTACAATGAGCTTCACTTCCGAATAAACACACTGTCACGGATTGTAGTGTAAGGGTTGCTACTATCCTCAAAGAATCATAGAACTGTAGAGTTGGAAGGGACACCCCAGGGGTCATCTAGTCCAACCCCCTGCAATGCAGGAATCTCAACTAAAGCATCCGTGGCAGATGGCCAGCCAGCCTCTGCTTTCAAAACCTCCAAGGAAGGAGAATGAACACATGCATCCCATATGGGAAATCCTCTTCTTCTTTCTTTTTTGCTGTTTTTTTTTTAAGGACCATAATTTTAAATTGCACTTAAAAATCGGGAGAGGCAACCACGAGAAGATTAAAGAGATGGAAATGCAGAAGAGGAGGAGAAAGCTCAGACGGGATAAACTCATGGGGAAGGAATGTGTGGGGCTGTGTGTGTATGTGCTGGGAGATCGGAGCTAGCCAGCCGGAACAACAGAATGAATCACAGATTGAAAGGAGGAGAGTCGGCCGGGAGTTGGAGAGAACAAATGACTCTCCCTCCCTCTCACACACAGAGGGAACCCAGGAGATCGGGCTGGGAATCCGTCTGTTCTGGTGTGCGACCCTCCCTGCCTAGCCTATCGCGGGGGGGGGGGTGGAGGTGGGGGGGGGCTGGTCCACTTTCCCCTCCCAGGCTGTCTCAGGAGTGCTGGTGGTCCCCTCTCACCCAAGCCGGTCCCCGCGGTGCCACTTGCTAGTCAAAATAATTAATTTCAGACATTCCAGAGGAACCCGAGCCAAAAAAGAAAGAAAGAAAAGGGAGCGAGGCTCCTTTGAAGAGGCGGATGAGTCAGGCAGTCCAGTTCCGGAGCGGAAGCAGGGTGGGGAGGTGGGTCTTTAATCCTGCAATGCTCCTGTGCCCTTAACCGTTGCACTGCAGGCAGAAATTCAACAGGTGAAGCTTCTGCCCTTGCAGCTAATGCTAAGCTTGGTTCGGCCGTGCATTCGCCAACAAGCAAGCCTGTGTGTGTCTCTCAACTTCACTGTGCCCCTGCCAGTAGCAACAAGGTGAAGGTAAACGGTTAAGTCCAGTCAAAGGCGACTATGGGGTTGCGGCACTCATCTTGCTTTCAGGCCGAGGAAGCCGGCGTTTATCCGCAGAGAGCTTTCTGGGTCATGTGGCCAGCATGACTAAACTGCTTCTGGTGCAACAGAACACCATGACGGAAGCCAGAGCGCATGGAAATGCCGTTTACCTTCCCGCCACAGTGGTACCTATTTATCTACTTGCACTGGTATGCTTTCAAACTGCTAGGTTGGCAGGAGCTGGGACAGAGTGATGGCAGCTCACCTCAGCACGGGGATTCGAACTGCTGACGTTCCAATCAGCAAGCCCAAGAGGCTCGGTGATTTAGACCACAGCTCCACCCACGGCCCTTTTTACCTTTACCTAGCAAGAAAGACCTACCTTACAGGGCTGTTGTGAGAATCTGCTTGATAACACAACAAGCAGTGCCTATAGGGAAAAACCAACAACAAGTGTTTCGTTGCTCTGATTTCATTTCTTGGAAGTTCAGAAAGCTACAAAGATTATCGCTTTTATTTCCTGGCAGGGCACTTGCACCCTCAGGGAGCTGCCTGAAAAAGGGAAACATTCAGCTAGTTAAGAGTTTCTTAGCTTTGTGTCTCCATGCCAGGAGGAAAATATGCACATTTTGTTTTCTGTTTTGCCTGCTGCACAAAGGCTGGAGACATGGGAGCCCTGGCAGAAAAAAAGTGGTGGCAGCAATACTTTTCAGCAACTCCACTTTAACAAAAAATAACCACACTTTTAAAAGCACTGTTCTGCTTCACAGGTAAAGAGGCAAAGGGAGAAGACACAAAAGAGATGGTCTCCTATTTTAAAAGAACACAGACTGCTACTCCCCAATGGCTTTTTTCCGTAAGAGCATTAGCACCAGGTTGCCAACTTTTTTACTGCACCCTACTCCTGTGCTGTATCGTATTCACCAGTATCAAACACCAAAAAACCTAAGTTACATATCACGTATAATAACCATACACCAAATGTAACTGGCTGAAGATAGTATCACTGTTGCATCATTTTTATCGTAACCTGTGTATATTTACTCACACCAATAATATAACCTAGAATGAAACAAAATGAATCTGCAAAATCTTTTGCAGATTCATTTTGTTTCATTCTAGGTTATATTATTGGTGTGAGTAAATATACGCAGGTTACGATAAAAATGATGCAACAGTGATACTATATTCAGCCAGTTACGTTTGGTGTATGGTTATTATTGGTGGTATATTCACCTGCAGGTTAGCAGATGACTTTTCTGCACCACAAAAAGCTTGCTCTGCTTTTTCCTGTATTGAAAAGCAAATCTAAAATCAAAGCCATAGGTCAGTTGGCAACCTTCACTGCTACAGTCGTGCACTTTCCCTTCCACTGGTTGCCAAAATTTTGCCCCACACAGAACATTTTAAAATTGCTGAGGGTCATGGCAGACCACTTATATTTTTTTCCTGCTTACTGTAGCAATTGTAATGTGCTGGATTATTTTTAATTGCATTTTTGCAAACATGCCACAGACCGCCTGGATGAAGCTAGGTTTGGGAATCCCTATACTACACGCTGGTCAAAACCACCTGCAGGGGATGGGAGAGGTCAGGATCCGGCCCACTGACCAGATTTTGTTTCATAACTCCCTCTCTATGGCGCAGACTCTATGATTTCACAGGGGGCCTCCGTTCAAAGCCAAAACACTCTGTGATTCCCCTCTCCCTGTCCTCCAGCGGCGACGTCACAAAACATGCTTCTCCTTGTGGTTTAAAATGAGGAAATGCACATAAATAGTGTTCATGAGGCTGGCATTTTTTCCCCTTACATACAACAGCTACAGACCAAGTCACATTTCCTTCTGGCCAGGTGCGTAAGAGGCAGAAATTCAACCGGTGAAATTATTCCCTCTACAACCTCTGGGAATAATTCTCCTAGGGCAAAGCAGCTCATGTTGAATGACAACCCATGTGGTGCAGCACAGATTACACCACATGTTGGTAAAGGTAAAGGGAACCCTGACCATTAGGTCCAGTTGCAAACGACTCTGGGGTTGCAGCGCTCAGCTCGCTTTATTGGCCGAGGGAGCCGGCGTACAGCTTCTGGGTCATATGGCCAGCATGACAAAGCCGAACCAGAGCAGCGCACGGAAACGGCGTTTACCTTCCCGCCGGAGCGGTGCCTATTTATTTACTTGCACTTCGTGCTTTCAAACTGCTAGGTCGGCAGGAGCGGGGACCAAGCAACGGGAGCTCACCCCATCGTGGGGATTCGAACCGCCGACCTTCTGATAGGCAAGCCCTAGGCTCTGTGGTTTAACCCACAGCGCCAACACCACATGTTGGACCCGGGTTCAAATTCTTGTTCCCGGACCAGCTCTAGATTTGAAGAGTCCCTGGGCAAAGCACCCACTGGTGGTCCACCTCCTCTGTCGGTGGGGCCTAGCGGACTCATACATTTAAAGCTAATTTAAGGCACATTTCCTCCACCTCTTCCCAAAGAATTCTGGGAAATGTAGTTAGCAACAGTTCCCAGCACCCTTCGCAAACTACAGTTCCCAGGATTCTTTGTGCTTTAACTTTATGGTGTGTTTCCACAGCCTCAGGCTGCCCCACCTCGCAGGCTCCTTGTGAGGATAAAAGGGCCTTGAGTTTCTTAAAGGAATGACAGGATAAAAATATTGCCAAATATTACCTGTTAACTTTCCAGTCTGGAGGGAATTGTGATCATTTCTACAGCAGAAGATGGCTTATCTGTAAATCAACTCAGGTGATGTAAAATCACCATAAGGTCGTTTCAAGTCCTTAAAAGGCTGCTATTCATATATTATGTCTATGAAGTAGCTAATATAACTAATATAGACACAGACTCTTGCCACCCAGGTTATATAGCAGCTCTGCAGTGTATGCTGCCACCTTGTGGCATTTCTGTGTCTCTGCAGAAAAGTGTCACTGAGATCTGTGTTGGGTTTAATGCTGCATATACTGTCTTCTGAATATGGTCTGAAGCTCAACATCAAAAAAACTAAGATCATGGCCACTGGTCCCATCACCTCCTGGCAAATAGAAGGGGAAGAAATGGAGGCAGTGAGAGATTTCACTTTCTTGGGTTCCATGATCACTGCAGATGGTGACAGCAGTCACGAAATCAGAAGACGCCTGCTTCTTGGGAGAAAAGCAATGACAAACCTAGACAGCATCTTAAAAAGCAAAGACATCACCTTGCCGACAAAGGTCCGTATAGTTAAAGCTATGGTTTTCCCAGTAGTAATGTATGGAAGTGAGAGCTGGACCATAAAGAAGGCTGATGGTCGAAGAATTGATGCTTTTGAATTACGGTGCTGGAGGAGACTCTTGAGAGTCCCATGGACTGCAAGAAGATCAAACCTATCCATTCTGAAGGAAATCAGCCCTGAGTGTTCACTGGAAGGACAGATCCTGAAGTTGAGGCTCCAGTACTTTGGCCACCTCATGAGAAGAGAAGTCTCCCTGGAAAAGACCCTGATGTTGGGAAAGATGGAGGGCACAAGGAGAAGGGGACGACAGAGGATGAGATGGCTGGACAGTGTTCTCGAAGCTACTAACATGAGTTTGGCCAAACTGCGAGAGGCAGTGAAGGATAGGCGTGCCTGGCGTGCTCTCTGGTCCATGGGGTCACGAAGAGTCGGACACGACTGAACGACTGAACAACAATACAGACACAGGCTCTGCCACCCAGGTTATATGGCAGCTCTGCAGTGTCTGCTGCCACCTTGTGGCATTTCTGTGTCTCTGCAGAAAAGTGTCACTGAGATCTGTGTTGGGTTTAATGCTGTATATACAGTACTGTCTTCTAGGGAGGGACTGCAAATTCCACTTGCCTGAAGAGAAGCTAAAGTCCTGCTTCAGCTTCTCACACTGCAAACCTGGGTGTGGCTGCATGACCTGTCCCTGATGGGCAGATCAGGGAGACCTTTAATCTATTAATAATCATCTCTGATCCACGCTCATTGGAGTCACCAATTTTTATAACCGGAAAACTGCCACTCAAATATTGTTAATTGATGTATCTGAGAAATGCTGTATGGTTTCCAAAATCACATCCCCTTCCCCATCCCCCCTTTATTTTCTCCCCCCCTCTCTTTTAGGTTTTCTTTTCTTGTTTATACTTAAATATTTATAGTATTATAATGTTTCAATCAGAAATGTTTCTTAATTGTTTCTGTATTATCTAGATAAGAAGTATAAGTGTTATGCGTTGTTACATATTGTTAAAAACTGAATAATATTTTTTTAAAGGACCAAATATTGCCATATTTGCGGAGGAGTTGCTAAATAGTAGAAAGGCTCTGGCTGTGAATGTTTGATGTAAATGTACATGTGTCAGTTTATATGTAGAGATGCAAATTCAAGCCAGCTCTCAGACAGGGACTCCGACTCTTAACACTGCTTGCTCGGAGCTATGGGGTGCCAGCAGGAACATCTGGATCTCGTAAGCTGTGTGTGAATTGCGGGCGTCGCTCCACCCACAATCAACTGGCAAGAACAGCTGGTTGTGTATAGACCTGTATATTAAACCTCAAACAAACAAACACCTGGGCAGCTGAGTCTTGCCTCTGCTCTGCTTTTCAGTGGGCTAAGCCTCCATGTAGGCAAGATGGTTTAAGAAGAAGAAGAAGTTCAAAAACAGGAAAAGGAAGGGCCTAGAGTCTTTGGCCCAAACATCTGGAGTTTAGGGTGCTTGGTTCACGCCTTAACAATACACAGGCTGCTCTCAGCTGGTTGAGTTATAGGACCTTTCCTGGGGTTTTCCTGGGTCAAGGATTGCCAAATTCCCTCCCCTTTTTTTTATACCGACTTTGTTCAAAAATGAAGCAACAAACTCTAATCATGAACACTGACGTGCAGCCTACAAGGCTGCAGAAAAAAGGACCAGGAGCTGGGCCAGTCAGCAATCAAAGGCTGCCTTATTTTCTTTCCCTTTTTTAAAAACCGATGAAGACTGTGCTTGCTTTGTCTTTATAGATTTGGAGGAGTGAGTGTTGGTGCCAGCTTTCAAATCCACCCCCTCTGGCTCTCTGGGAAAGGACCTGTTCAATAGTTAAGGGCTTAAGTGCATTTCTGCATGCCCTGAAAAACTTCCAGCGGCTGGTTTTGTGCTGCCCCAAACTGCTGTTAAAAGCACATGAACAGGTCAGACCACTTTGTTTTTCTTGATAAATTGGTAACCTTAGATTCGGCAGATTTCATTTATGTTGTCTTTATTGCTATTTAAGTTGCGTGCATGGAAATCTTAAGACTCTTTATTTTCTAATATGTCAAGGCAATAGATTTTGTTTTTAACCCTAGGCTGCAAGGAGATGTCCATATCTTTTATTTGTTGTAGGAGTTTATAAAAAGAAAGTTGAAACCTTTGATTGTTTCTGTTCTGATTTCTGGAATCCATCTCCGCTCTCTGAACATCGAACAGGTAGCAGGAAACATTAGATCACAATAGAGGAACTGTTTGGTAGCCCAGGTGCCTACAAGCAGGTAAAACGAAACTCCCAGAGTAAGATAACCCGGTGCCAAACCAATAGGAACTACTTTTCTCAAAGAGAAGGTTGCCTTTTCTGCAGGAGTGACAAGTTTCAAGAACTTGTAATGCCTTCTTGGGCATGTAAAGTAGCAGACACACAAGGAGGGGTCCACCCTGCTAACACGCTTCCATTGTCAGATGCATGTCCGCCTGAACAAGGTGATTTGCGGGAGTTTTGCTGCAGAAACAAGCATTGCTGTAAGTAGGCTCACCAAAGCGACAAATTGCAAGGCTGAATCTATACATAATGCAGCGTCTCTCAATATTTTTCAAGGGGGGAAATATGGAATAAATAAATATCTCTTTTTTAATGGCTATGGAAGCAAGGGGGAAGGAAGCAAGTGTTAAAAACAACAACAGTAACAGCGAAAGCCAGTACAGCTCTACTCAAAAGTAAGCCCCATTAACATCAGTGGGGCTTGCTCCCAGGTAAGGATTGCAGCCTAAAGAACCTAGGGTGCTTTTTCTTTTTAAAGTGTGTTTTAATACATTGTTGTTAACATGGCATTTTATTCTTTAGCTTCGGGTGATTTTTTTTTTCCTTTGAAAACTCTTTTGACGTTTGCATCTAAAACAGAAGTTACATACACCCAAGGCTGTATTCAGAGCTTAGTCATCCGTAAGCAGAGAATTTGATTCGAAAAGAATAGTGTGGCTTGAGAGCATTAAAAGAAAAAGAAAAACCCTCCTTAGAGGATTGTATTTCCTATTTTCAATACAATTCTTGGAGTGAATGATTCCCTCTTTCAATGGCTTCCGCCTCTCACCCTCCCCTAAAATAAAAAATCTGGATTTGATTTGCATAAATGTTATATTCCCTGCCACAGATTCTCACAGGCTACTATTGCCAGTCATGAGAAGAGGTGACAGCCCAGTCATTTTGCTGTCTGGTTAAGAAATTGATAAGCCCATGTGAGCTGTAACCTTGTCTCTTTTAAACCTCCAGACCTTCCCCCTTTCAGCTTCCAAGATGCCGGTGTTCATTCTCCTGAGCCTCCTCCTCCTCCGTGATGTTGTGTCTGGTAGTCCAGGTAAGGTCACAAAGGGGCCAGGTATTACTGCATTTTGCATCTAGAGAATTAAAAGAAATGTTGTGATAATATGCAGCAGTGTGTGTGTGTGTGTGTGTGTGTGTGTGTGTGTGTGTGTGTTTGTTTTGGCTGCAAGGGAATATGTATTGGAAGGCTGGACTAAGGCTGTGTATATGCCTTTAAATCTCATTTGAAGCCCATTCTTTCCCTCAAAGAATTCTGGGCCCTGTAGTTTATCCCTCACAGCAATGCAATTCCAAGCAACCCTTAACAAACTACAGGACCCAGAATTCTTTGAGGGAAAGAATGGGCTCCCAAGGTATAGCATGCACAGAAGTTTAAAAGAAGCAACAGCCTGTGCCGCTAGGTTGGAAAAGATTCAGAAAACGGCAGGCAAAATGATCCAGGGGATGAAGTGAAAGGTTGTAGCTTCTGGGACTTTTTGAGTTTAGAGAAAAGGGTCGATAATGGATTAAATCAACCTGCCTCTTAATTCGTTAACCTGTTGCTCATCCCTGTTTGTGGATCCAGCCCAGGCAAGTTCCTCGTCTTACTCCGGAGAATATGGCGGCAGCAGTGGGGAACATTTTGACCAGTCCAGCAACCAGCTGGATGGTCCCATAACAGCTCTGAGGATACAGGCAAACAACAAGTATATACTGAGGTTTGTGTGTCTTTTTGGATGCTACCTGTGTTTGGCAGATTCAGCGAGGTTAGCAGAGGGGACCTTCAGTGACTGGGGAGCCTCAATGTCACTGAAAACAGTGGTGCACGTTTCTGAGTAAATAGCATGGGCAGGATCAGTCCTCCCAAGTAACACCTCATCTGTAAATACAGAAGAAGAAAAATGCTGGGTAAGTGTGAATAAACCCACATGTGGATAAACCCACAGGATATACAGCAGCAAAGGCTTTACGGGAAGAGGAGTGGTTCTTGCCACTAGATTTGGGTTGGGCAGAGGACCCAAGCCACAGACAGCAGGAATGGGGAATTTGATCCAGCCAAGTTTTACAGGAAGGTGGGAGCCGCAGACCTGTCAATCGCTTGATATCACAATGATGTCAGGGGACCCGTTTCTACTCACCTGGAAGATCAGCTGAGTATCAGGATTCTCATAGCTCCCTGAAGCGCTGGGGGTGGTGGTACTGCATCCGGCCAGTGGGTGGCACACTTATCTCCCCCACCTCCTTGCGGGGCCACCGAGCTGTCAGTCGCCTGACATCAGATCACAGTGACATCCGGTGACCCATTCACCTGGTTGTCGGGATTTGCAAAGCGCCACACTGAGACCTATGCAAGCCCCTGGCTCTCTCTAGTGTAACCGGGCCCAGAAATTCCTGTGTGACTTCCCTGCTGACTGAGAACTGACGATGTACAAATGGTGGCGAATCCTGGGTGGTAATTAAAAGTGGTTGTCCGTTGGTTTCTACCTGAGATGCAGCTGTTAAACACTGTCCCTCAGAAGGTGGTGGCCTTAATTAACCGCAATCCGTCCCTTGTCACTGCAGCATCCAGGTCCGCTACGGTGGCCTGTGGTCCAGGATTGAAGGGAACCCCTCGGGGAGCCAATCTGTGATGCCGCTGTTTCCTGGAGAAGGCATCGTGCAAGTCTTGGGCCGCTTCGGAAGCTTTGTGGAGTACATTGCCTTCCGCACCAACCTCGGCCGTGTCTTTGACTATGGGGCTGGCTCTGGTTTGGGGGTCCCCTTTGACGCTGAGCCTTTGTTCCCAAACACCGTCCTGCGCTACATCAGCGGCCGCTCAGGGCCTTTGGTCAGCGCTGTTGGGTTCCACTGGGACAAAGAAGGAGGAATTGGAGGGTGGGATCAATCCACTGGCTCTCCACACACCAAGAATAACAGCCCATAGGACAGAACTCGGATCCATCTGCCTTCAGCGTCTCCGTGGGTATCAATAAAAGCACCCGAGTTTTCTTGCCTTCCTCAGAGGGATTATGGGAGAAGGTAAAGCTGGAAGTCAAGAGAACTGGAAGTGAAGTGGCAGGGAGATTCGTGCTATATATATTTATATAAATGTGTAGAACACATCAACCAAAACAGAAGAAGGAAAGAAGGAAATACAATACGTATGGTATTTTCTCCCTTATAACAGGACTGTATTATTCAACATTAGTATCCTATCCATTATGGAGCATATTGTGGTAAATAACAGCCCCTGTTTTTTGTCTCATCCCATTGTGTCCATGCAATGATAGCGGTTGCCAGTCATGTTCCTTATCACCTACGTACACAATAAAACATTGCCAACTCTTACAGAATATGTCCTTTGTTTTAACGGTTTTACTTAAAGTCTGAATTTGCTAGGATGGTTCGTATTTTGTATTCCACTGGTCCTGAAAGATCTATATCGGCTCCCGGTACGTTTCCGAGCACAAACTCAAGTGTTGCTGTTGACCTTTGAAGCCCTAAACAGCCTCGGCCCTGTATACCTGAAGGAGCATCTCCAAGTTCATCGTCTGGGGGGCGGTAACTGAACATGATTGACAGGGACCACCAGAGCCCAGGTGGGATGAGGGCAAGGGGCAAAAAGAAAGTGTCTCACTTGCCAGGCAGCCATGGGTTGGTTTCTCCTTCCATTTTGTGAGGGGGCGCAGTGCTCCATGCCTGCAGTAGGAACACTCCCTGCCCCCCACTTCCAGATCTTTGACATCTGCTGGGAGGGCATCCCACAGGGCAGGAGCAACTATGGAGAAGGCCCTCTGCCTGGTTCCCTGCAACTTCACATCCTGCCATGAGGGAACCACCAGAAGGCCCTCAGTGGGCGATACGGGGGGGGGGGGCGGCAAAATGATGATGGCGCTGTTGTGTGCCACACAATCTGCCCTCTGCCCCCTAAGCTGAGCCTGCTGCCCTCAGGCGTGCTGTCCCACTGCCAGTCTGGAATGGGCCAGGGAGAGGGAAGAGGGAAAAGAAACAACTAATCTCTCACCTCGGGCTAATCTCTCACCTCGGGCAGCAAAATGGGTAGAAACTCCACTGGCACGATGCCTGGTTCCTATGTTAGAGAATCGCTTCCAGGCAGGAAATTTTGGTGTGGCTTCTTCTAACTCTTCCGGCTTGTCATTTCCCCTCCCAGGAAGGAAAATGAGTGGGAGCGACCAGCACAGTTTATGGGGTTGGCTCGGCTAATAATATCCACCTAAAATCAGGGGAAGAGGAGGAGGGGAGATCTCTGTTTGGAGAGTTTAACGCTTCACTTTCACTTTGCAGGAAAGTAAAAAAGCTGGTTTCTGCGTCCCACCCCCTTCCCATCTCTGACAGCCAGGAGCAAAAAAATGTCTGTGAATGAACAGACCTCGGCAGGAAGGGAAAGTGAAAGCTGAGAAGGGAGGAGAGGCAGGCGATACAACAGCAGAAGCAGCAGGATTTCAGAGGGATCCATGGCAATGAGCGGGGAGGGGGATCCTCCCGGCCAGAGAGAGGGGATCCTGCAGCAGTTCTACGCCGACAGGGTCTTCCTGTCCGGGGACAAAGGCTGGAGGGTCGGGAAGAATTTCTTCGTGGTAAAAAGCACGGTGGAGAAGATGGTAAAATGGGCCTATGAATCCAGCAGCGGGCTCTACCCCAACGACCCCATCCCGGTAGGCAGCCACAGGGAAGGGCTGCACCTTCAAGTGGAGGGGAGTTCCAACGGTTTCGACTTCCTCATCCCCGCGAGGTATAACCCCAAGCTGGCGCTCGCAAGTGGGGGCGTCGCCAAGGAGCCTGGCAGCTATGAAAGGAAGCTGCCCACCTACATTTTCCGCGAGCAAGGGTTGCCCGTGTTTCGATGGGGCACCAAAGTCCTTGTGGACCTCGAGGCTTTCGGGGAGACTTACGTGGAAGTCCACTGCCACCGGCAAGCGGAGCGCCTGGAGGATGAGGACGACGAGGAAGACCTGGATGTCTTAGATGAGTGCAAGGTACATTTCGACAGAGTGACTGGCACCATCCCCATTATTTTAATTTGATGATGATGATTAAGTAGTAGTTTATATACCACTTCATACTTCAAAAAAGTCTGTAAGACAGTTTAGGACATTATAAAAGTATCACACATATTTACAAAAAAGAGAACTAAAAATAAGCATTTTGAAGTGGTACAAAACAATTAAGTAAAATCCTCCGGAATATCAATATAAACTAAAACTACCATCATACGGGTATCACTAACTTGGTGGAACTTCTGATACCTGAATGTTCAGCTCACATTTTTAAGTCAGTTTAACTTGATTTATTTGTACCGTACCTTTTATACTGTGAAACCACCTAGAGATGGGCAGAACAATCCAAGGCTATGGGAAGCTGGTAAAATTTCCACTGTCTTAAATTATGCCATCTAAAATTAGGCTGGTGTAGTCCGAGGTTGGGCTTTATGCTGGCGTGAGCACAGCCAGGGAGTGTGGGTTTTACACTGGTGTAGTAGCCCCAGCTCAGCTAAGACCTGCTGAATCCACACCTCACCCTCCTGGTGGATCTGGGGGTTTCCTTTCTCCAACTCAAGAGGATGCAAAATCCAGCGACCCGCTTTGTTTTCTCTTTGCCTAGGAGAGCCTCAGCCACCACCACCTGGACCCTGTTCAAATCTTGGTGGACTTTCACCAACATATAGAAATCGCTTTGGACCCAGGTACAGCCACGTCAGCGCAGGTGGTGTGCTAACATTTCCTTTGGTCTGAGGGTTGCTTGAGAGAGGGGCAGATTGAACTCCCAAACTTAGTCACCCCCGTTATAGCATGCTATTCTGTAAAGCTCACAATCCGACCCCTCAGAGACCTGGACTTACAGGTGCTTTTCCTCTAAGGAGACCCGGCAGCCATCCTAAAGAAATTCAGGTTGCCACCTTTGTTCTGAACAGGTACCCTGTATTTATGCAACAGGAGGAAATTCAACAGGCTTAATATCCTATCACCACGCTGTTGAAAGCTGCACCCGTTGAAGTGAATTTCCACTTGTCATGTAATTAAAAGCAGAGCGATCCTTTTTAGGAAACAATGGAGTAGGGGTTTGGGAGCCTGAATGTCAGGCCATTCGCAATTCTCCATTAACTCATTTTCTCGAACTTGTCTTTCCTGCCTTCCCAGAGTACACCCATCCCCGGCAAAATGGTAAGTCCAAAAACATGTAGAAAGTATTTTTCCCATTGGGAGAAGCCATTTGCAAGGGGGGCTGGATTTGGCCTACGGTTGCTTATTCCCAAATATATAATTGAACTTAGCAGCATTCCTTGAATTTCCCCCTTGACCCTTAGATCCTGTGTTCCGGCAAAAACTCTTCCGCTCCCGTGTACCCAAGATAGACAACAGGATGAGACGTGAGTCTATTTTTTTGAGACATATGTTTATTGCCGATTACCTCAAATGTAAAAACATCAGAGTACTGTCCTTGCCAACACCTTCCTTCAATAATTAACCGGTGAGATATGAATATATTTTAAAATTGCATTGGAAGAGCTCTGCGGACAGAATATGACCTCTTCTGGAGTGGAGACAGGTAACCAGATCGCAGATCTGCCACCTATCCTTCTGTATAAGGGACAGACTTTATACCTAAATAAAAATATTTCTGATCACCTAGCCTTTTGGATTCTTGGGAGAGTAACAGGACTGCCTTGCTGCTATTACCTGTTTGCCTGTTACAGGTGGGTAGCCGTGTTGGTCTGCCATAGTCAAAACAAAGTAAAAAATTATTTCCAGTAGCACCTTAGAGACCAACTAAGTTTCTTCTTGGTATGAGCTTTTGTATCTGCAGAAGTGTGCACGCACACGAAAGCTCATACCAAGAACAAACTTAGTTGGTCTCTAAGGTGCTACTGGAAATAATTTTTTTATTTTGTTTTGACTGTTTGCCTGTGTTTCTATTACACTGTTGTAATGCCATGACTGCTTTACCATTAAGATTCGTAGGCTGCACACTGCTGTAGGTATCCCCACAACCCTCAAGAAAGGCACTGAAGAAATGAAAAATGTATTAAATAGCTTTATTGTTCCTTCCCCTTGATTCCTGGGGGCAATTGTGCTTTGTCTGTGCCCTCTGCAGAGAACATCACACTGGAGGCCCTGAATTTGGGGAGTCCTGCCATCCAGTTGGTTTTCCTTGAAGGGACTGAAACTGTCCCAGTGAAGCTGGTCCCTGCCATCCAGGGAGCCTTCAAGCTCTCCAACCAGTGGCTGAGAGAAGACCTCGCCCACCTTTCTGACTGGTGGGATGGGGACCTGGCCAACGAAAAGAAAAGCTTTCTCCGGAAAGCAGCCGTCGTTCAGGAAGTTGGACCGGAGCTGATAGCCAAGGGAGGATTTTGGAGGTAAAAAAAAAAAAGCAAACAAACTTAGCAGCCGAGAAGGAGCAAAGGAATAGTTACCCACTGGTGGAAAAGCAGCGCTTGGCATGCATTCAGAAACGGGCAACTTTTTTAGTAGTCAAAGTTTGACCTTTTGGCTCAATTTTTATTTTTGAAGTTTAATAAAAGGGGTCCCCCCCCCAAAAAAGGCCCTTTATCTTAAGGCAAGATATGTTAAGCTTCCACTGAAATATCAAACCTTTCTTTTTAATACAAACCTTTCATTTTTAATACCATCTCATTTCTGCCTCCTGCAGTAACAATAGGAGCTAATGGCTATTAGGAGTTCATTCAGCTAAGGAACTGTTTGCTTTTCCCATAAACTGTGTGTTCTAATGGAGCCCATCTTGGCCTGGGCCCAGGCTCTCTTTCAGCCATGCCGAGACTGTGATTCTTGAGGATGTCGACGCTGATGGCGGGCAGAGGAGGGCGGCTTTGAGACTGCTTAAGTTTGTCAACCTGACAAAATGGACGCCGGAGTATGGCAAAATCTTGACTTCCTACCACCTCAAGGTGAACCTCCTAATTAAATGCTGCACCGACTGGTGAGGTAAAATAACCGAAATGAAAGCAGTGCTATCTGTCCAGGCCAGTGTTTACCATCCCCTCAGGGGCCTCTTTCACAAACTTGGAACCTGATATCAAGGCCCTTATATTTACTTCTACTCAAAATGGAGGAAAACTTAACCAAGGAGTCAGCAATATGATGCCCTCCACATTCCTTTTTCCCAGCCTCCTGTTGTCTTAACATTGAAGCACACCAGAACTGCCCATGCTGTTGAACCTCTAAGAGCCACAAAGACCTAACATTTCCCTCCTCTCTTCCTCTTGCAGACCATTTTGCTGTGGTGCTGTGAAATCTACCCGCAGAAGGAACAGTGGGAGACTCTACTGTCCTCCCTGGAAACCCTCTTGAGGCTCCTACGCCACACCCTCACCAAGGGGAATCTCCCGCACTACTTCCTGCAGCCCGTCAACCTCTTCAACAGGTGCTACAAATCCAGCAGCTCCACCTATGGCCCCTTGGCCTTGGAGGTCCTGTGCCGTGAGGTCGAAGTGATGCTGGCCGACCCCGTGGGATACCTTCTGCCGGATCACGAACGGCAGGACCACTGTGCCGGTGGAGAGTTTGAGGAGAAGATGGCGGCTCTCCGGGAGTTTAAAGAAAGTCACCAGGAAGATCTGAAGGAGCTGAAGAGGATGCAGGATGAGCACCTGTATGAGGAGGTGGAAATATCTGAAGCGTAAAGGCTGAGTCCTGTGTGAAGGACTAGAAATCCAGAAAGGAACTGGCCTTTCTGCCATAGCTTTCCCACAATTCCAGACCTCATGACCACAGAGGGGTGTCAAAAAGGGAGGACATCTGAACTACTCCTTGACATTCTTGCCCACCTGCTCCATCAGCTCCATATGAGTCACTGCGATGTGATGCCTTGCCAGGATGAGGAACCTGTAACCCTCTATATGCTGTGGGACTAAAACTTCCAGCACTGCCCAATGGTCAGGGATGATGGGAGTTGTTGTCCTGGCCCTCGAGTCCCTGTCCCCAGGCTTGAGTGCTGGACTGGAGAGACCCGAGTTCAAGTTCTGCCACAAAGCTGAACATTGTGTCAGCCATCGCCTCTCGGATTCACCTACCTTACACAAGGTTTTTGAGAGAACAAGAAGGGAACTTTCTGTGCTTCCTCGAAGGAAGGATAGGACAAAGACATAACAACAAACATCCCGAGGGCACCCATATTTCAGTCTTTAAAAAATTGTTTTAATGCACTTAACTCGAAATAGATTCAACAGCTTCTTCCCTTGTGATGTAAGGTTTATCCTGACTGTGGAATTGGGGATTGCTAGTTACAATAAACACAGTTCCCAATTCCTTTTCATTTTTTTTTTACCACAACTTTAAAACCCATGAAGTTCATTCCCAAGCAAGTCCAGGGGTTTCTTCCTCCTTAGCGAAGAGCCTCCTTTTCCCAACTGACAGTCCAGCTAGCTGTGGCTCACTCATCCCTGAACGTAGCAGCCCAGGCACTCCTCTAACAGGAAACGGAATCATCCGAGCCTTAAGAGAAGGTGAGGGAAAAGGCCCGGTAACCAAAGTTGGTGAAGACGTCGATGCGGTGGCTGCTTCCGGCAGCTGTCAGCACCTGATGGCGAAGAGGAAGGGAAGATGAGAGGTTTATCGGGTGTGGGGAAGCAGAAGGCCCACCCACTCTGCTTCTAACCTTGGCCCACCCCTTTGCTCTCTACCACCACCAGCCACGGAAACAAAACCATTGTTCTGCCCATCAGAAAACAGCAAGTACTCAAGCCCAGGGCTGGGGAACCTCAGGGCCAGGGACCACATCCAGTCCTCCAGGTCTCCGATCCTTGGGATTCTCCCCAGGCCACATTCCTTCTCCCCAGGCCACACACCTTCTTCCCAGGCCAGGCCCTCAGTGGTCCTGCTTTGCACCCTTCCTTGAGTGATTTATTTTATTTTATTTTATTGCCTGGCTGGGATGCGTCCTTGAACTCTGGCAATGCCTCTTGTTTGCCTGGAGGGGAGTATGAGTGCGTGTAGGAACTAGCCTAGGGTAACAATTACATTCCTTGCCCCCCACCCCAACTTTTAGTCTCTAGTCCCTGCATATGACCCTCCGAATGTTTCTTAGAAGGGACCCCTGGATTGCAAAAGGTTCCCACCCCCACCCCAGTCCTAGTAAAATACCATCTTCTCCCACATGCCTCTGCCTACCCCAAGTCAGACCTGATGGAGGCCGAGGAACGCAGAACAGGCAAGTATGCAGGGCAGGGTCTTCTTGGTTGCTGCACCCAGACTGGAGAACTCCCTCTCTTATGGAGCACATATGGCTCCCTTTCTGTTGCTATTTCAACACCTCTGTTCAACCTCTTAGGTTCAATGGGCCTATGGGGCACCCCCTTATTATTGTCTGCTTCTCCAATGCGGTTTTGGTTTCTGTGCCACGGATATCGCTGTTAGCAAATGTCCCGCTAGGGCAAGTTGTGAGACTGACCCGCAGGGACGAAGCCTGAGTGCATTCCTGGCTACTCGAGTCCAGTGGCACATTGATATGCGATTGTTCCGCAGCGTGAAGAACAACACACACAAGCCATTAAGGCTAAACTATTTTATTGTAGGTAAGAGGCAGAGTATGTCTCTGCTTGCTAGCTCAGTAAGTCAGAGCTGTGCATAACACATCTAGCATCTCTTGAGCCAGAACTGAAAGTGAAAGTAAAGATATCACATGGTTGAGAAAGCAGACAAAACAGCTGTCTTTCTCATGGGAAAAACACAAGTCATACCAGCCTCGCTGCTGCTTTTGCAGCTCGGTCTGTACCAATATCCTAACAATCGCTTCAGGTTTGTTTGTATTTTACATACTTTTCCCAAGATAATTTGCCGTTTACTGATAGCTGTGTTTTAAATTTGGTTTGTCGGCTGCCTTGAGAGAGTTCCACTTTATACGGCAAAAAGATGGGATATAGTTGCTTTCATTTCCTGGGTGCGAGGGTCCCACAAACTCACCATTTGGCTGTCCAGACCTCTGGGTTTCTACAAACCGAAGCCCAAATTCACTACTTCTGCAGGTCCAACCCCAAGTGACAACCCGCCTCTCATTCACCAAGCCCCCCCTTGCTCCTGGGAAGCTTGGCACATTCTTATTTTAGCCCCTCCCCCATGTCCAAAGTCCTACCTGCCAAAGTTAAGCCCTGCCCCTTCCAAGCAGAATTCGAGCTGCCTCACTTTGCAGGCCAGACACCCTCCTGCCTCCCAGGAGCTTACCTTGTGCTCTGGCGAATGTTCGTTGATGGAAAGAGAGTGGATGCAACGTGGGATGCAGGGGATTTGGGCCTTCACTTCCCCACTGATCTGTAAATGGTTAATGGTGGGGCTGTGGCCAGCTGAGAGAATCTGCGGAAGACAGATCATCAGGGTGGGGAAAGAGGGTGCTGAGTGAAAGGGTGGGTGGCAATGAAACCATTTTTATAAAAAAAATAAAATTGAGCGCAAAAGGGAAGATCAAAGGAAGGGGAAGTAAGACTGGTTGGATGAAGGAGTAACAACAAAGGAGCAGGGGGAAGAAATGCAGGAATCAAGGGAATGAGGAAGCCAGCAAGATGGGAGGCTGCGTGCCCCCCAGCCCCCAGGGGGGATGACTCACCAAGTCCTGGTAGAACATGACTTGTTGCTGACACTGGGGCACAGGGAATATCGTGGTAGGTGTGACGGACCGCAGGTGCCACAGAGTGAGCGCTGGGCCTCCACCACACACCTGTGGAAGGAGCAACAGGAAAAGGGTTGGGCACCTGAGGGGAGGGATCTTAAACCAGCAAGTCAGAGCCCTCCATACTAGGGCCAGGGCCTGGTCTAAGGTGAGTCACAACAGCAGGATGCAGCCACCATGCAAACCTAAGGGAAACATTAAGAAACGGGTCCCTCAAATTCATGTTAAAGCGGTGTCCCGGATCTGAAAAAGTGAAAGACGGCTGGCTGCCTTAGGGAACCTACAACCTGCCGGTGACAAAAGCTCTCTCTGCAAGAGCCCTTTTGCCCGCCCAATGCACCAAACACTTGTCCATTGCAAATGTCAGCAGCCCCCCTTGCTTCCAACGCCAGTTTCATAAAATATGGGCAGAACAGGGAGCTCCAAAGAAAGGGGAAGCCAACATCTCTGGACATGCCATGCGACATCCGAGAACCGCAAGGCTCAGCGAACAACCTCCCTCCCTCCTACACTGCTGCACCCCAGCTCAATACATCTTGGGATATTTAGGCTGTTCTCTTTCTGCAGCCAAGAGTCAATGAACTCACCATCCAGTCGGACTCGGTTGCCAAGCAACGGATCCACTTCCCGTTCTGCGGCCTATTGCATTCCTAAGGGAGTTGAGGGGAGCATTAGGGGAAGGTGGCTGAAGGAAGCAATGGTTAAGTGGTGAAGCTGGTCACACTGGTTATCGGAAATGAGTAAGGGCTCCATTTCCTCAAAGGTTTCTCTTCGATAAACTATGAGATCGTAAGTGTGAGGTGGCCTACTGTTAATATAGGTTCCTAGTTTTTATTAGGGACTGTTGTTTTGAGAAGTTGCAAACACTTTGATGATAACAGCAGCTTAGTTTGCATGTTTTTCTCTACTTCGTGAATTTTATAAATATGTTCTGGATAGATGGAGAATGGAAGAACGGGGAGGCATAGGAAGGCACTGTGTTCCCTGGGGCAGATGGAAATGGGATAAAACTGCAATACCTCATAAGGTTATCTAAAAGGGTTTAGTCCTGGATGGTGATTTGGAAATGGGATATTAATCTTTCTCACTGCTGCTAAGATCAGTATAGTGGTCAATCAGACCACTATTTATCTGAGTGGTTTCATAAAACATGGAATATAATAGCTCCATTATCTAAACTGACATATTACAGGAGAATGCATAAATAACAAGAGTCAACCTAATCTATGGAACAACAGAGATTATTTATGATGTTTTGGAATGACAAACCTCAGGAAAATATCCAGCCGTATACTTAATTTTGCTTTGATATAACTGACTAATTTTTTATTGTTTGTTTTCCTTTATGATTATTGTTTGATGCCTTCTTATATTAAAAATAAAGATGTTGATGATTATTATTACATCACCTCATATTTATGTACTTCAATTGATTGAACTTGACCCCCAGTACGTACATCTGCAAAGAGAGAGAGAGAGGAGAAAAAGGGGGGGGATCCATGGTTTGTCTAGTCAACTGTAGCTCAGTGGCAGATCATCTGTTTGCATTCAAAAAGACCCAGGTTCAATCCTCAGCATCTCCAGCAAGGGATGGGAGGGACCCCACCTGAAACCCCAGAGAGCCACTGCCATTAACTATAGCCAACATGTAGCTAGATGGACCGCAGGCCTCAGTATAAGGCAGCTTCCTATGTTGCATATACACCATCCCAGTCCTAGAACACAAGCCAAAGGGGGTGTCAGCAACTGATCATCTAAAGAGATTGGAAGAAAATGGAGCAGTGGGATCCCTGTAGCACTGGCTCACCCAAAACATTCTGAAGATACTGTCTGAATCAGCTTTAAATAAGTGACATCCACCCTGTATTTCAAGAAACTTCTATGAGCAAACAAACATGGAATCTAAGATATAGAATCATAGAGTTGGAAGAGACCACAAGGGCCATCCAGTCCAACCCCCTGCCAAGCAGGAAACACCATCAAAGCATTCCTGACAGATGGCTGTCAAGCCTCTGCTTAAAGACCTCCAAAGAAGGAGACTCCACCACACCTTGGCAGCAAATTCCGCTGTCGAACAGCTCTTACTGTCAGGAAGTTCTTCCTAATGTTTAGGTGGAATCTTCTTTCTTGTAGTTTGAATCCATTGCCCCGTGTCCGCTTCTCTGGAGCAGCAGAAAACAACCTTTCTCCCTCCTCTCTATGACACCCTTTTATATATTTGAACACGGCTATCATATCACCCCTTAACCTTCTCTTCTCCAGGCTAAACATACCCAGCTCCCTAAGCCGTTCCTCCTAAGGCATCGTTTCCAGGCCTTTGACCATTTTGGTTGCCCTCCTCTGGACTCTCCAAGAAGAGTTAGAACAAACCTTACGACCATTAGCCATATAACAGAGAACAGAAGTTTAAAAGACACAGATGGGATGCCCAAAGATGGTTACATCCACAGCATACATTTAAAGCAGTATGATATCGCTTTTAACAGTCATGGAGAATCCTGCGCACTGTGGTTTGCTCAGAGTGCTGACTTCACATAGCTACAGTTTCCTGCACTGTTGACCAACTACGGTTCACAGGGTTTTTTTTATATCTGTTAGAAGTATCACAGCGCTTTAAATGTATGGTGTGGATGTTGCCAAAGTCATATTCAAATCGATGAACATAAGTAACCAAGGAGCCTGTTTCATGACTGCGGGGTCATCACCACTGACAAGGCCCTACCCTGACAAGGTTCAGATTTGGCTTCCTTCGGAGATGGGACATTCAGCAGGATCTGCCCAACTGATTTTAAAGCAAAGGGTGGGGATTATATGGGGAGACAATCTCTCAGAGAAACAAATGCAGGTATCTGGAGTCTGAGGGAGGTACAGAAGGAAAAGAAACAGCAGGCAGCAAGGGGGCTGCAGAGCCTCACCCCAAAGGCGCACAGTGCCATCCTCACTCCCTGACAGGCACTCTCTGAGCTGGTCTCGAAGGGCCAGGCAGTGGATATAATCGGTGTGGCCTTGATATTCATGCTGTGACAGAGAGAGAGATGAAACAGAGTATAACTTGCAATGGATGGAGGTAGGACACTTTCTGGAGGTTGCAAAGATATGCTACAGAATAACTGAGAAATTGTATTATGATACTCTATTGCTGTTGCAGAACAACACAGAACCCTGAAAAGCTATTTTTATTAAGTTTTCAGTAACCATAGGCAAGGGAAAAAGCCTTGGAGTCTGGAAACTGACTAATGAAATTGAGAACTTGACAGATCAAGAGGATTTATTTCCAGTTTATAATAACAATTTGGGGGTACTCTAATGAGAAGCCCCTGTAGCAGATGAGAAAGAGCTGCCTTAAAAAAATAAAACCTCCTCTCTCCCCGCATTTCATCAGCCCCATGATGCTAGAAGCAGGACTCACCGTAAAGGCGCCAGATTCCAGATCCATCATGTGAATGGAACAGTCTCCCCCAGCCATTAGAAGACTATTATCCTGAAGGAGGAAGGAGGAGAAACGGCAAGAATGAGGCCGAGGCAGATGACTGAAACATGCCGAACCCTCCCAAATATTGCACTGTGCCTGTACCTTGAGGTTCAGCTGAAGGCTGTTGATTTCTGGCACCTCCAAGCTGCTCCTGAGCAGAAAAGCAAAGAGAGAATTTTTGCCATCTGTACATGCATAAAGAGGAAGAAAAGATGGCAATGGTGAAAGGGGGAAATCAAAGTTATACCCATAAGGCGGCCTCCTGCTCCAGGCTTCTTTGCAACCCTGCGGCAGAAGGAGGAAGAAGGTTAAGAGGAACACAGTCCAAAGGAAGTAGGGAGAGATGTGGGAGGGGAACCGATAAGCCAACCACCCTTACCTTCTTCACAATCTCACTCCAGTTCCAGGCCTTGACTTCCCCATTGCCGGCACTGAGCAGCTGCCTGTCTGTGGAAACCAGGGCATAGACGGGACCTTCGTGAGCTGTGGGAAGAAGAAGAAGCACCTGAAATGGATGGATTTGGGCATGGCAGTGGTGAAGTGCATTCTGGGAAACCCCGGGCCTGCCACCCTGAAGTTTCGGAGTTTAACTTTGCCAGGAACACATTTTATTTCCATCTCATTTGCAGAGGACTTGCAGCCCATGGCCAGATTCAAGGGGGCCTTGGGGCAAGGAAAGTCCTGGAAGAGCCCCCTCCCTTGGTTAGCTTACCAATCAGCAGGGGCAGGACTACGACAGGGAGAGGCCATGATGACCACTTGGCCCACTGCTCCACTCAGTGAAGGGCCCTTAAAATTAAAGGAGTCATGCTACGTATGTCAACACGGCAAATCATCACACAGGCATCCAGCCACCCATGCCAAGGCAGGGAGAGGGTCACCAGATTGGCACTTTAGAGGGATGGCAGGGGCAGGCGGTGACACTGAATAATGGCACTGATGCACAGGCCCCTCCAGACTGAGGTGTTGGGTTTTTCCCCCCAGGTGTAGGCTGCAACACATCATCGGCGCAATAATAGTGTGTTGGATTTATACTGGATCATCCACACATCCTTCTGCTTTATTAGTTCTTCTGTAATGCCTCCCCAATGATACTGTATAAAAGGCCCCGGCCCAGTATACCTGAAGGAGCGTCTCCACCCCCCATCATTCAGCCAGGACACTGAGGTCCAGCTCCGAGGGCTTTCTGGCGGTTCCCTCACTGCGAGAAGTGAGGTTACAGGGAACCAGGCAGAGGGCCTTCTCAGTAGTGGCGCCTGCCCTGTGGAAAGCCCTCCCATCAGATGTCAAGGAAATAAACAACTATCTGAGTTTTAGAAGACATCTGAAGGCAGCCTTGTTTAGGAAAGTTTTTAATGTTTGATGGTTTATTGTGTTTTTTAATATTCTGTTGGAAGCCGCCCATAGTGGCTGGGGAAACCCAGCCAGATGGGCAGGGTATAAATAAATTATTATTATTATTATTATTATTATTATTATTATTATTATTATTAAAAGCAGGACTGCGAACAACCATCCTGATACCATCATAAGCACAAATAATCATGAATGCACAATAAATATGACACATGGAGAGGCCCTTTGTAAGGGCCCAAAGGCTGGGGGCTTTTTGGGGTGGAGGGTGGAGCAACCCAGCCCAGTGCTTCTAATCTCAGGGCCAGGCCTTTAATTTATTTATTAATTAAATGATGCCAGCATTAGCCACAGCAGGCTCTCCTGGGGCCCAGCCAGTGCTGCATGCTGAAGCTGGGCCTGGGGACCTGCTTTATGGGAGCTCCTGGCATTGTCACAAATGGCCAACCATAATAAACAAGCAGGTTGGCATGGGAATGAATGCTCAATTCACCTTGGGAGTTCCTGGGCTCCTTGCAGTTGTTGTTGTTGTTGTTGTTGTTGTTGTTGTTATTTGTTTATATCCCATTAGCTTTCCCAAAGGAGCCCAGGGCAGCAGCAACAAGCAATAAAACGATAAAAGCACCTTAAAAACAATTTCAGTAGAGGCTATGTTTTTCACCTACCTACAAAGGACACCACCGGCTTCTTGCTCTCCTCCTTGGCCTCTGAACTCAGTGCTGCAGAAAGGCTGGAGAGGAAGAAACACAGAGGTGTGAGAAAATGCAGGGATACTTCCTCCCTCCCCCAATAGAGCACAGTCTGTGTTAAGAGGCACCCGGATTACCTGAAGATGGCAATCTCTCCATAGTTGTTCCCGGCTGCCAAGTACTTGCCACATGGAGAGACGCTCTGGGAGTAGACAGTCATGTGCAAGAGTTCCAGGGATCGCTGAATATCCATCTGGCAAGAGGAAGAAGCAGGAGAAGTCAAGGCAGCAAGTGCTGCCTGGATAGATGCTGGTTCTTGCTTTCCTAAGAAATATTGTTCTATTTGCCCAGGCATGTCCCACCCCAAGCCATGAATGCACTACAGTACAGTATAAGCAGATTCCGTCCTTGGCAAAACAAAAATCCACCTGCTGCGGAGCTTGACCAAGCTCAATTTTTTGTACAACCCAATTCTGCTAATTCCTGCAATACTGTATACAAAAGTGTAGAAGATCTAGGCAGCCTGGCCTTGGATGTCAATAGGTAAGATGTGAGTAAGATCTCCCCAGTATGACACACTGGTCTCACCAGCATCCCAGTGCAGTGCATGGAACCACAGAACAGGCTGCCATGTCCAATGAGCTTCACACAAGGGTGTGACAAATGATCCCAAAGTATGTGGGGTTTCCAGCAAGGCTAAATAGGGTACATCAGGAGTAGGGAACCTGTGGCCCACCAGATGTTGAGGGGGGGCGGAATTCCAGCTCTCATCAGCTCCAGTGAGTATGGCCAACGATCAGGGTTGATGGGAGTTGTAGTCCAGAAATATCAGCAGGGCCACCAGTTCCCTACCCCCACAATCATCTGGCTCCCTCGACAAAAGGAGATGTAAACACTGCATCTAATGTGAGTTTTTAAAATGCCCCGTGGGTCAACATAACGCTTTTGTTTTGCTACTGCTTGTTTAATTTGGTCACGATTTATATTTTGATGGTAAGCTGCCTTGGTTTTGAGTTTTAATTTTGCTGCGGTACTTATATGTTTTTTTCTATCAAGCTACCTTGAGTTTGATTTTATAATAAAAGCAGCTTGACAGAAATGCAGAGTTCCCTTTGAAATAAAATTAAAAACCACTTGATAATGCTGAGCGCGGAGCACAAAGAGGAGCCGCATTGCAGCAAATGTTAGTCCAGGCAAAGCGCACACTCTATGCACACTGTCCGGGGAGCAAGCCCACTGAACACAATGGGACTTACTCCTAAGTATGCACGCAAACCGCTCATCCAAACCCGCCCCGGTCAATGGGAGCCAGACGCGCCCGCGCTCCATTCATTCACCGGCGGTGCAGGAGCGACGCGCTTTCCTTTATCCTTCGCTTAACGCCGCCAATGCCAAAGTCGGACACTAGGGGGCGCGCGCACGAGCCCTTGAGACTTTGTCTCGTCTCTATGATTGAAGAGCCGGAGCGGCGAGAAAGCGCAAGGCACGACGGGATTCGGAGGCTCCGCGGTCGAAGCAACATTGACCGAGTGTAAAAAGGAACTACGTTTCCCGGCACACTTCGCGCTAGTATCGGAGAGTTTCCCCCCTCCTCGCTCGTCACGTGAAAACGAAATTTGGTCGCTGGTTTACACCCTGCTGGTTCCCCAGGCTGCTGTAGAAGCGTCGCCGTTGTGAAGAGCAGCGTGAGCAACACACTTCCGAACGGTAAATATTTTTTAATCCCCTGCTGCTATATTAACGGCGCATGCGCAGACGCTATCTCCAGACCCGCATTCTAACCCGCCTTCCCCCCCCCCTCGCGCGTGCTTGTCTGCACCGACCGTTATTGGCGTCACGTTCCTTCCACCGCACAGCGGCAGCCGCACGTGCCTCAGAGCATCAAGGGGCCCCCAGCAGCCCCACCTTGAATATAACCACGCCCTTTCCTGTGGAGTGGACACGCCCACCAGGTTGTGGCAAGGCTCCGCGAGCGCAAAGCATTTTGGGATTCCGTTATTTCGGTAGCCCTGTAGCAAGGCATCATGGGAGCGCCTTTAAATGGCTGCCTGTGAGTGCAAAGGCTGCTGGGATTCCCAAACCTTGGCAGGGAGAGCTAAGCGCTAGTCGGGACAAGGCAAACTTCCTTTATCCTGAAGTAGCCTTAAAGATCACGGGAGAGTGACCTGCTGTCCTTTTTATATCATGAGCCTTTAGGACAAAAAGGGGCAGTTGCAGAGTTATCACTAACACATTAGCAACCTTAAAATAAAAAACACACACATAACACTTTTAAGGATGGTAGAGCTGAATCCTACACAACCATCAGGTATTACTTTGATCTGACACACTGCGTTCTAGATTTATGCACAACTTCTAAGAGTTATCCAATATAAAGACCACTGCTTTCTGATGGAAGAATTGATGCTTTTGAATTAAGGTGCTGGAGGAGACTCTTGAGAGTCCCATGGACTGCAAAAAGATCAAACTTACCCATCCTTAAAGAAATCAGCCCTGAGTGCTCATTGGAAGGACAGATCCTGAAGTTGAGGCTCCAGTGCTTTGGCCACCTCATGAGAAGAAAAGACTCCCTGGAAAAGACCCTGATGTTGGGAAAGATGGAGGGCAAAAGGAGAAGGGGACGACAGAGGATGAGATGGTTGGACAGTGTTCTTGAAGCGACCAGCATGAGTTTGGCCAAACTGCGAGAGGCAGTGAAAGATAGGCGTGCCTAGCATGCTCTGGTCCATGGGGTCACGAAGAGTCGGACACGACTGAACAATAAAAATCTTATGGAAACACTTTGCTTCATTAAGGTGTTGGAAACCTAAAGAGCGTCTGCAGAGAACTTACCTGATAAGAGACAGGAAGGAGCTTTGTATGTTGGATTCAGCCTTACATCTCAAAATGAGCAGCTTGAAAAGTGCCTGAAGACAACAGAAGCAACATCTAATGCAGTGGCTTTTCAAAGGATTTTATTTATGCATGCACCACCCCTTTTCCCCGGTGGAGACTTGAGGCAGCTTACAGATAAAATAGGAACAAATAGGATTTAACAGTACGCAATTGGCCCACTTAATAAAACGATCACGTGAGACCAGCTTCCTTGCTCATATCAATTGCCCCCTAAAGTTCACAGCTTCAGAGGATCATTGGCTATGCTCAGTCATACACAGGGTAATGGGAAGGCTCTTAAGGCCTGGTCAGTGTTCTGCATGAACCAAGTATATCCTAGGATGCTCTCTTAAATCCTTTCTAACACACAACGACCCACTTCCATCAATATACAAGCTCCACTTTGCATCTTTTAAAAATAGACAGCTTTTTCACAGGTTAGTGCGATTCAACAGCTCCCTTGAACTAACAGTGTTTCAGGGCAGGATTAGTGCTACAGAGGAGAGTCAGTTTAACCCCCTTCATGTTTTACCTCACAGATGGATCAGACAACTGGCCAGCAATCACCACCAATTCCATCCAGCCCATCCACATGCTGCTCCTTCTTGATTGGGAGCAGGGGTTGGAGTCACACCATGCCCTCCGGCAGGCAGCGACACACAGCACGCAGAATGCCATGGATAAGGCAAAGCCAGGGCTTGGTGAACTTCAATAAAATACAGCAGCCCCGGTAAGCATGTGCACAATGAGGCTTTTTGCTTGGGTGAAGAGGGAAGGATGCATTTTGAGAATGGGTTGAGGGAGATAAAAGTCGATTTTGATAGCACCCACCTCTCTGGCATTTATTCACAGGCAAAAAGGTGACCAACCTGTTGGAAGCTTTCAAAAACATGCCCGGGAAGGAAAATGCAGCCATTTTGTTGGGCTTTTTATATTGAAGCTTAGTTCTAGAGGAAAGAAGCAAAAGGGCAGACAGTGGGCTACAGTCATAAACTTGCAGGGAACTTACTTAATTGATTACAGGAATTTATATATTCTGAAGGCACTTACAATACAGTTCACACACAATTTAGGTAAAATAACCGTAACAAGGCAGTGAAACTCAGCAGTGTAAAACATTTAAAATGTATTTACTTGCCAGCAAAATAACAAAGTAGGCACTAGGCAAGCCTCTCTGGGGGGGCGGTATTTCACTCCTGCTGTCTCATACCTTGTCTCAGATGGCAGGTACACTTGTAGAAGATTCTTGGCTAAAGATCTTAAGGTATATAAAGAAGTATGCAGTCCTTCAAGCGTTCTGGTTCTGTAAAGGGCTTTAAAGATCATGGGGTGGGTGCAGAGCCGTAGCTAGGTGATCTTGCGCCCCTGGCAGAACCATCCAGATTGCGCCCCTAGCCATGGACAAATTAGCTCTTATTTCCGCCTCTCCTCCAAATGCCCCCACCACCAATTCAATTCACACTTGTATTTAAAACCTTTTCTTATGAGACAATAATCAATATTTTTTAGCCAATTTTCGCCTCCTCTTTGCCTGCGCCCCTAGCGGGGCCCCACCTCACCACCCCACAGCTTCGGCCCTGGGTGGGTGTGGGCGGGGAGAAGAAAAAAAACATAATTCAGTGCTGTGGGGAAGGAAGGAGGGGCCCTGCAAACCCTTGGACTTTGGGATCTGCGAAGAGGAAGAAGCACAGCTTTTATAATTATGGTAAAAGAGTAGGCCAGTGGGAGAAGAGCAGCTAGCGTGCAGAGATCTTTGGGTCTCGAGTACAACTGTAGCTTTTTGTTTTAGGTGCCGGTCCACATCCTTCGCTTTCAAACGCCATCTGGAGCATAGAGATCAGTAAGTGTGACGTAAGATGAGGAGTTATGGTGCATGAAGTGATTGGGGCTAGAAACTTCCATCTTCATATTCCACTTTCTTCCATATACAGGTTGCAATTGCATCATGTTTTCTTAAGAGGTTTTTTGTTTGTTTTTTGGCTGATTAAATATATTCCATTGTAGTTTTCTGAGAACAATTAATAAACTATTGAACATGCAATTTTCATTTAAATGTGTGCTTTTTGTATCCGACACTAAAAATGTCAAATGAATTTTGAAAGCTCACCTGTTTGCCTTAATGTGCTGCAGTGCATGATGGGCCATGATGAAGGGCAGAGTGGGGAAAGCGAGCTTGGCATGAATTGGTACAGGACAGGATTGGTGTCACTGGACCCTGGACTCCTTGCCATTGCTCTCTGTGCCTCAACAGGGAACCCAGTTCCAAACACTTCCTCTCAGAGGACAAGATGGCTGCCCGCTTCAACTCTCTTAGCCTGGACAATGACCATGTCTACAGCTCCAACGGTTTCCCTCTCTACGATGAAGATCCCAAGTGGCAAGAGGCATATGCACGCCTGAAAGAACTGCAGCAGAGGTACCGGGGACCACTGCTTTGTGAGGGGGGCAGTCAGGGAAGCATCATTGTGTGATATTTTTTCTCTCTCTTAGGCTGCACCAAGATGGAGCAAGTGAAGAAGTCAGTTCAGATGAGGATGAGCACAACAGTGTACTTGTGGATGGGGAATTCATTATGGCAGATTGCCCCATACTGGCACATCCTTCCTTCCTACAAGAGCCTGTTGGAGGAGTCAGCCTTGTGCCTGAAGAAGTATTTCTTTCTCTGTAAGTATAGCACAAGACTTGGGAAGCAAAGAGGAACACTGGAAAGCATAATCATTTGCATCAGTAACTAGCATTCCCATTCTTACAGGAATCCTTGTACAGAAGTGGTCCTTTGGAGCCCTCCTAGTAACTCAGGCTTTCACAGTATCCGGACATTGATGGCTATCCCATCTTCCCTCAGCTCTCCTGCACAGCCTCAGCAAGAAGCAGGGGCAATACAGGAGGAAATGGAAATATGAGCTTTCACCCATCTTGGTCTAAAGCCAAAACTCTTTTTTTCCGGTTGGCCTGTCAGACTTTCAACAAATGACATCATTATCCAGCATCAACACATTTGATTGCAAATGTTTTTACAGCAACATAGGAACACCCATAATTTTTCAACCGACTGCAATAATCTGATCCTCTCCCCTCTACTAGATGTAAAAATGTGTGTGGTCGTTTCTGGTGTGTGTGCATATTGCTGTTTTCTTTTCCATGTCTACAGCTCCAACCGTTTCAATAGGAAAGATGCCAGGACTTAGGAAAAAGTGCAACTGTGGTGTCTCAGGGTGCTATGACTTAAAATATTAATATTGCTTTTTAGAAGCAATTTCGTAATGGGCTTTCTGAAGTTCCCCTTTTTATCTTATCAGAGAGCTGATATTTTAACTTCCATCCCACCCTACCAAAAAAAATTGTGTTTGTGTGAAGATCAACTAACATTTTCTCTTTACTTGCGGGAGCAGCATCTTGACCTTTTACTTCCAGAGAGCTGAAAACAAGATGTTATTCCAGAGGGTAACAACAGATGGCAATATGACAAAAAAAAAATCCCTCTTGGCAACAAAGGATGGGTAGCCATGTTTTGGAGAAATAAAAAGAATAAGAGGTAGTTTCATATCTAAATTTCTTTATTGAACAGTGGTGTCTCCTTAACAGGTTTAATGCCATTAGCAGTGGGTTAACACAATATGTTTTAATTATGTACATAATTCATTTTTGTGTATATAAAATAATTCATGAAGCAGACGTATTGCACAGTCAGAAGGTCCCCATATTTAAAGACAGAGGTGGGAGGGCAGATACAATTTCAACCCTGTTGTACCCACCATTTTGGAGTTGCGGGGTGGAGACCCACCTCCCAGATCCAGACAGTGTTTCATATTCCAAGTTTGGCATGTAAACACACCTTCTGATTAGTTCCTCAGTTTCAGAAGGGACAGGATGGTATCCCAATTGCTAATACAAGGCATGGAGGTTTCAAAGAGACCTTTCCAACCCCAACCTTGTTTTGAATATGAATATACATGACAATTTGCTCCGAGACTGGAGGGGGGTTATGAAGAAGAGATGAACTATTCCAGACCCAAGTAGGAGAGGTTTGCATCCTGGTTTTTAACCCAGACCTCAGGACATTATTCTGTCCACATTTCTTAGCAAACGCAAACCAAGAAGAAAATTGGGGCAATCCCCACTATTGCTAGGTGAAGTATTGTGAATTGCGGCACTGGATTCCCCCAGTCTCATCCTACCCCTCATTAGTCACAGGTACGGCTGTATTGTCCTCCCCCCTTAAAAAGAAATACGCGTCTTTCTCCCGCAACACACACACACACACACACGTATCACAGTGACCCAACAATGGATACTTGAGCTGCACTGTGCCATGGCAACACAGGGTGGGAATGGAGGGCAGAGGAAGACAAGAAGTACAAAATACATGAGAAGAGAGTTTATAGGCAACACTGCAGAGGTTATTTTTGTTTTTGTTTTCTGGAAGGGGATAATGCCCCTCATCCTCCTATTCATCACCTTGATGCAATTTGTTTCAGCATTAATTGTTTTTAATGCTCTTCAATGTTCCCCGCCTCTATCCACAACACAAGAAGGGATTTCAGTGCCAGTATATGGATTTTTCCATTCCAGCAACTCAACCTCTCCAAGGGCTGTGGGGAGGGGAGTGCCATTGCAGTGCTGTGGGCGTTCATTCACACAGACTCCCGTGCCCTCCCGCCAGGATTCCAGGCCCGCCCTTCCCCCACCACACATGCGCACATAACGGCAGCTATTTTTACCCACCCACCCAGCCCTTCCACAGTCCAGTCAGTCATTCTCAGGATTTTGGGGCGGGGAGGAAAAGGAGAACACGGGGGCTGTCCCTTCAGCAGCATTTCTTGACAGAGGGTTTCTTTTTGGGCTTGTTGATTTTGACAACCTCATTCTGCTGTTGGAGCCGTGCCAGATTTTCCTGTTTAGTCCGGAGCACCATGGCTGTGATGGCATTAAACATCTGTAGTGGAGGAAAAATACAGAGTGATGAGCCTGCCTTTCCCTACCAACAACATGTGCACCCCCCAAAAGTAGGCACAGAGGTGTTTCTCTAATAGGGAGTGGGGGACATTCTTGGCTCCACAGGTCAAATCCTTATCAGGATCTGCCTCACAGAATAAAGTGGGTGGGTGGCTAAGAGAGCACCTACCTGTCAATCACATTACTGTGTTTCGTGACTGACATGCAGCAGGGGCACCCAACAGTTAAAACCCCTTTTGCAAGCTTCTTCTCCCACACGCTTAAGGTCGGAACAAGCTCTGGAGCTGGAAGGGGAGCAAAGAGGCTTGCAAAGGCTTTTTGCCAACCTCCCTCTTCTCTTTCAAGTCCCCAAGATCAGGAACTTAAAAAGGAAGAGGCTTGCAAAAGCCTTTTCAAATCTCTGCCCACCCCACTTCCCATTTAAGGTCCCGATATTTAATTCACAGATGACTGAAAATTAAATCCTGCCGACTAGGCTACGCAGTCCTGTTCACAACCAACGCAGGATTAAATCCTATCCTCCCACCCATCAGTTGACCTCACTGGTGGGCAAGGGGGCAAAGTTGGGGGAGGGGGCAAATTGGTTCAATACCTCTTCCACATTGAGGTTTTCCTTGGCGCTGGTTTCAAAGAGGCGGACTCCCATTTGCTCACTGAACCGCCGGGCGTCTGCTGTCTCCACTTGCTTCCGCGATGGGTCCTCGCATTTGTTACCCACTGATGACAATTTGGGGGAGAGGAAGAAGGAAGAATCAGAAGCAGAATCAAACGCAACAAAAAGGGATCCAACAGCCTTAATTATTACCGGACGAAATACTGTAAGAGTACCAGTGGTATAGACAAAAGGAGTACGGCTAATTCGCAAACCAGAGTATTCAAATGGCCCCATAAGCTACCAAGCCAAGGCAGTACAACAGAAACCAGATTGTCAGGTTAGATCAGAGAGCCATTTATTGCACCAATTTAAGTTGTTAGGAAAAACTTTCCCTAGAAGAAGCTTTAAAACTGCCTGTGACCTTAGCTCAGTTGTACAACACATGCTTCCCACGTGGAAGGTCCCAGGTCAAGCCCTGGTACCTTAAGGTGTTGGTTTTTTTTAAGGACCAGGAAGGAGGTGATGGGGGGGTTTCTCTGCCGAAGACCCTGCTACCCATTAAGTGCACATGGTCTGAACCCCACTCCAAGCAACTGCATGCAGGGTGCGTGCTTCCCCTCTCCCTAAATGAAAGAACACCGTGCAACACCAGCCAGGTGACTTAGGGCTGCTTGAAGGCTATACCCCCTGCTGCCTCCCAGAAAGAACATCATGGCAGGCCGGGGGACGGACGGACCATCCTTTGGCTGCGCCAGCATTTGCTTTAATCTCCATTCCTGTCTCTTTTATTATTATTATTATTTTATTCATTTTTTAGCAGAAAGAAAAACCAAACAGAAAAGATAAAAAAGGGAAAAGAACGTAACAAAGTTCTTTACAACATTCATACATTTCTTCACAATATACTTAAGTTCTATTACTTAACAATAGCAAGATTTAAAAAAATATATAGACATTGAAGGCCAGCTCAATATATTCTACAGTTTTGAGAAGCCATTCTTTTTTACTAGGAAGTTTGTCACTCTTCCAATATGATGCCACCAAAATTCTCCCTGCAGCAGAAGTATATAAGAAAAAGTTCCGAATTTTATTTGGTATGTCTGGAGTTGTGGTCCCTAATAGATAAGCTTCTGGAGATTTCAAAAATTTGGTTGTTAAGATGGCTTCCAATTCTAAATGGATTTCATTCCAAAATGATTCGATTTTGTTACATTTCCACCATCATGTATCATCATGTCTATTTGCTTGTGAGCCTGCGGACAGAGCATCTTGCCTCTTAATATATGTGCAGCGCTTAGAAAATGTTAGGCAATTTCTGGGGGTTAAATCATCACCCCCACAGCCTGTCCCATCCACAAATGAAGCCACAGCTGTCCAGAATCAACTTCCACCAATGGCTCAGAAGTGCATATTTGCTCCTAGATTAACCAGAATGCACTATAAGATTCTGACTCTGTGATTCCAGCCTAGACCTTGGCATATGAGGACACCACCTTTGGTTTCCTGTTCCCCAAACCCACTGGTATATAATGCATACCCCCAAGTTAAAATACAAGTCATGCTTATCTGGGGTATTACCGTATTTTTCGCTCCATAAGATGAACTTTTTTCCACCTAAAAAGTAAGGGGAAATATCTGTGCGTCTTATGGGGCAAATGGTGGTCCCTGGAGCCGAATTTTCCAGGGGCCAAAAGAGGATCGTGCTTTTTATTTTACAAAGAGAAAAGGGGGTGTTGAAAGGACCCCGCTCAGCAGCTGATCAGCAAGAGATCGGGAGAGAGATAAGAGTCCCAGCTCCCTTTCAGCCCCGCCCCCTTGCCCAGGCCTCCATTGTTGAATGTGCTGCAGAGGGAGGTTGTTTCCCCAGCGACATGTGATTAGATTATCTGTCTGGAAACTGTAGAAAAGGCTCCCTTTCCTTTAGAAGCTGCAGAAATGTGAGTTGAACCCCATAAAAACGGGGCTTTTCCTCTTTGCTTTTCCCCCTTTGCAAAAGGAGCTTTGCTTTTCCCACTTTGCCAAAAAAAGCTGCAAAACTTTTAGCTGATCCTCAAAAAAACAGGGCTTTTCCCTTTGCAAAAAAGCTGCAAAACGTTTAGCTGATCCTAAAAAAAACCAGGGCTTTTAGAGGAGGAAAACCAGAAAAAAATATTTTTTTATCTTGTTTCCTCCTCTAAAAACAAGGTGCGCCCTATGGAGCGAAAAATACGGTAATGCTTCCACCTGACCTGGCATGAATAAGAGCACTGCATCTTGGGAAAATCTGGAAGCTCGGATTTCAATTCTGATTCACTCACCCAAGATCTTGCAGACGCTGTCACAGTTCTGACCAATCTCATGCAGCCAACGCTTGACATTAACAAAGGACTCTGCGTTCGTCACATCATAGACGATGATGACACCATGCGTGTTACGGTAATACCTGTCACAGGAGAAAGAGAGACCATAAAATGGGTTCCCTATCCTAGAATAAACCTGCACCTCTCACAGAAAACATGAAAAAAGGGTTATTTGCTCTGAAACCAGAAATCCTAAACCTTCCACATCTTTTCATTGTGGATTTATATCCCACCTGTTAACCAAGTTTCAAAGCGGCTTGCTCCCCACATACGTGCATCGGAGCCAATCCAAATCACTCAAAAAGAGTTCAAAATAACCTCCAAACCTGCTCCAAGAATACCCAGGCATACCCCACATCTGTGCCATGCTTACGTGGAAGTGATGGTTCGGAACCGTTCCTGTCCAGCAGTGTCCCAGATCTGCAGTTTCACTCGCTCCCCATTTATCACTAGCGTCCGAATCTTGAAATCTACCCCAATGGTTGTGATGTAGCTGCCTGGGAGAAACATGTGGAAGGGAAAAGTTAGAGCAGGAGGTCAGAGGAAAGGAGGAGAAAAATACTGGCAGGGAGATTTAACAAAACTAGAAATTTTCCAGTGGGAAATCACCCCCCACCCCCAATATGGAACTACAGATAATTGGAAAATAAAAATATGTAGAACACAGTGATAGAAACAGGTGTCCATAAAAACAGGCAACTCATAATTCTTGGGAGTCGAAGGGCACTTACGCTGTGGTGGCTGAAACACCAAAGGACATTGCAGTCATCACAGTGGATAAAACTGGGATGAGATACAGGTTAGATCTAGGGGGTAATCCCACCTTTAGTCACGGATTCACAGGGTGGCTTTGGGCAAGTGTCTCGTCTTCACCTGAATACCTGCAGTGAGGACGCTGCTCTACCCAAGTAGACTCTCTGCATGGTTTAAGACTGCAGGAAGATCTGGGTTCTACGTTACATGGGGAGCCTTTTCCAGTAGCCCCTTCTACAGACATTCAACCCCCCAACACATGCAGAGGGGCTGCATGAATGGGAACGTGCAAGCAGTGGGGAAAATAGGCTTGTCCCTGCTCTCCCTTTCATAAGACCTGAGGCAGGGGTAGAAATAATGAGCGAATATGGCTGCTGTTGCAATATGCTTGATAGGTTGGCGGTTTTGGCTCCTACCTGATCCCTGTGTTGAGAACGCCTCTTTATTTATCCCATTTTCTTCCAAAGCACTCAAGTCAGCATATGTGGCGCCAGTGTTAGAAACTCAGATCTATAAGCTAGGTGCCAAATAGCTGCTTAAACCAGGGTCACAGTCGTAAAAAATGGAGTGCCTAGTTGCCATTTTGGGGCCAGACAGTTCAAAAGTCATATTTTTCAATACGACTTTTTGGCTCCTGAAATTCATTCTGATGGTGCAGATAAAATAGAACAGACAGAATTCTACAGGACGTGTTGCTGGTGTGTGAAAACAGTCAACCCCTAGTCATTCACCTCCAGATGGTGGAGACATCAGGCGCCATCCTGGCACCGGGGCATCTTCACTTGGTCGCAAGTGGCCGATAGCCAGGTGCAAAATGCGCCTGGCAAATTTCAAACACTGTGCGGGTTCTCTTCCTCCCCATTTTATTCACCCAAGAACCCTGAGAGGCAGGTTAAGCTGAGACTGTGCCTGGCTCACGTTGACCCAGTGAGTTTCGTAGCTGAGCGGGGATTCGAACCCTGGTCAAGTCCCACACCGGCTATCTAATGAGTAAGAACGGAGGGCAGCCACTTACCAGAGAAGGTGTTGTCCGCAAAGCGAAGTAGAAGACTACTTTTCCCCACCCCTGGACAGGAAAAGAAAAAAAGAAACAGGTTGCACAAACTTTATATACGATGGATCTTTAACATCCTCCCGGCTTTGTTTTCGACAGCCTCTGATGCAAACATAATCACCTCAGCAAAGGTTGCCACCCAAAGCAAACACACCTGACCGGTGTATTTGCTCAAGACGGCCACTCCCACCCAAAGCTATTGTATCCCATTCAAGGGCAGAGAGCAGCAAGGGATTATGGGGGGTGGGGAGGCACGAGGACTCTGGATTAGCTCACATGACTTTCTACATTGGGGGGAGGTGGGGCAGAGAAGAGAAAATGGGATATATACAAGTGAATTTATTTGTGCGGAGTCACTGAGCACACTACACCATCCATAAATGGGATATGGAGCGGGAGGGAGTTGCTCTGAGGAGGAAATTGGATGATATGGAGGCTTCTCTCAAGGCTGCAGTTGTAGCCGTGTCAATATTACCTCATGCGACGTAACTGGGCAGGGCCACCTCCACAGGTGTCCATGTGACAAACCCAACCCTTCTAATGCATGATGTCACCCGTTGACGTGACCCCAAAAGAGCGCCTTGTCCGCTTAGCTCTGCAAGCCCACCCTTTCTCCTCCTCCTCCGCCACCACCCTTTCTTCAGCGGAGTCACAGCAATACTTTAAAGCTCCTGATGCATGCTGGCTTCCCCGCAAAGCGGTTGCAAATTCGATAGGCCCCCTTCGTATACAGAGTGACGCCTTTGGGCCCTCAAGGAGATACAAAGGCCTCCCTGCGCCACTCCTCCAAAATGAAGAACGCCCTCGCGGTTGCCATTTTGCTACACGCAAAGACCGGGTGGCGCCAACAGCAGGCAGTAAGAGAGGAAAGAATTCCAAGTGCCAGAAATTTATTCCAGGCCCAAAGCATTTTGGGGGAGGAATCCTTCCTCAGGGCACTATAAATATACAAACAATACATATAAGAAATGGGATAGCAAGTCCAAAATATAGTACGTAAAACTTATGTTTGGTTCAGGTGCCATTATCAGAGTTCTCGACCACACAGAGTTTTCCTCGCGTTTGAGCAAATGCGAACCAAATCCCTATGCAGTTTCCCCATGAAACATCATTATCAATTAAATTTACTTAACTTTTTTCCACAAAAGCAGCTCAAAGCGAATTACAAAGCAGAACACGGTGGCTGAGCAACGGGAGAGCAAGCACAAGCAAACAGGAGTCAGACCTGGCATGCACACACACCCTACACAGTTTGGCATTCACATGTTCAGCTGAATGCCTGAAGAGACCTCCATTCACACTATCACATACTGAATATATGCCAGACAAAAGTTTTCAATCTAACACTTGCAAAAATAAAAAGTTAGTAGCGGAATTGAAGGTGTGTAAACAAAACGTATAACAAAACCTTGTTGAAAGCAGAACACATAGAAATGAGGCAACTCATTTGAGAACTACCAAAAATTCCCATTAGTGAGGCTTAAAAGTAACCAAAAAACCCAATATACACAAACCATATATATCAGCTGGAACCCATTATTATACAGTATTTTGTACTCATTAGCCGATTTCCTGTGTTATGTTACTCATATATTTACAGCACTCCTGAGGAAGGTTTTTGGGTTTTTGGTTTTTTTTTTTTTTTTTTTTTTACAAAATACTGTACATCAGACCTGGAGTAAATCTTATTTCTAGCACCTGGTGTTCTGTCTTTTTTCTTTTCTTTTTTGGCCTGCCATTACTACATACGAATAACTTTTAAACTATTTTGTGCCTGGTTACATGTTACACATTTTTATATAGAAAATATATATCCCTACCTTTGGTTTTTCTCATACAAATAAACACTGTGCCTTACAAAGTGCTTTCCCCCCCTCTGTCCTGAATCTTCCAACATTAGCTTCACTGAATGTCCACAAGTTCTGGCGCGGAGAGACTGAGAAAAACCTTTGTCTATCCTTTTTCTTCATGCTATGCATAATTTCGTCAACTTCTGTCAACTCTTACGCACTGTTTCTCTAAACCAAAAAGTCCAAAATGCTGCAACCTTTGTTGGAGAGTTGTTCTATCCACACCCCCCCCCCCCAATCATTTTGACTGCCCTTTTCTGAACCTTTCTAATCCAGATTAAAAGGGGGGAAATACAGACTGGCGTTTTGGTGTATGGGTGCTGCAATGAGGAGCACAAGGAACACCTGCCTAGAAACAGACCAAGAACCCTAAACTCTGCACCAACCATTAGAGAATGCCAAAAACCAAAAGGTTCCCAATTCTTTTTTTTTATTATTTTACAAAAAGATCTTCATGAGACGGAAATATCAGGTCACATCCACACCATTCATTTAAACTCTTACACCATAACAGAGACCTACAATTCAGAGCACCCTTAAACTACAGTTCCCATGATCCTCCATGACTGTCAAAGTGGTATGAGTGCTTTGAAAGTATTGTCCCACCAAATGCACCTCTAAAGATGAAACAGGGAAGAATATGGAGATATCCCTATATGAACCCATAAACAGGCTTGTATGGGAGGAGATAGGGGCTTGTTATGCTGCCATCCCTGTGTCTAGCTTTCTACAGAGAAACACAAAACAGGAAATCTCTGCCCAGAGAAGATTAAAATTTGAAACTCGGCAAAGAAGTGGCCACAGAGAAAGGAGGAGGAGGAGGAGGAGCTGAGCAAGGGAAGAATGCATAGTTAACCCAGGGTTAGCATCAGCAGGTGATGGAGACCACCTGGGAAGTATCACTGAGTGGCAAACCTGACTGGTGGGTGCTGACAGGCCATTAAAAAAAAAGATGTATCAGCAGGTACAGGAGAATTCAAAAGTTTGCAGAAGTACCAAAATTAAAACACCAGCCATTTAGGGGAAAACGCCTACGAAGGCAACCCAACAGGGACAGAGCATGCTCAGTGCTCCCACTGACTATGTGTAGAAGGGAATGGAAACTGGGGCAGGAGGAGGGGGAGAGAGAAGTAGCTACTAGTTGTGTGTCTCCAAAGGCAGGCTCCAACGGTTCCCCAGAGAAAGCTGGAGGGGATCAGAGCCACTGCTTGGCATCTGCATACTCATCACCTTCAGAGGAGGATTTTCCTGGGGATTTGCAGCAGGAGAAGATGGGAAACAAAGAAGCTGTAGTAGCCCCTCTCTCATCCTTCCCCGCATGTCTCCAAGAGATTCTCGAAGGTGCTCGTTATCAAAGCCGGCTTATTTTTCATGCAGTTCGTGTAATGAGGCAAAAAGTTGCATATTCCACCTGACCCCCCCCCTTGGTGGTTGTCCGTCAATATTGACATCACCATGTGGGGTAGAAAATTACCTATTAGGTATTTCCGTCCCCAGAAAAGTGTCGTTAATTAAAACCATTGTTTCATTGAAAAAGCAAAAAAAGTAGGAGCCTAAGGAATGGGGTCGGACGCCAGTCCAAGGCAGTTTCCGTGTTGTGATCAGCTCTCTGCAGGTGAGCCCCATAGCTTTTGTTTACTAAACCAGATTGCAATTTGGGACTTCCGGGGAAAATCCAGAACATTTCCCAGAGATTGGAATTTTAGTTCTCTGGTTCCATCAGGATACCTCAGAAGTACCACGCATGCATGGGAACAGTTGTGGCTGGTGAATCCCTTTCCCCCTTTCTGATCGAATCAGGCCTTCTGCCTGCCAGCCGGGAAAGGTTAGGGAGGGCTCTAGCTCCCTTCAGGTATTTCATTACATCAGCAGGTGCACACAAGAGACACAAAGGCCTCAGGAATGCTTGTGCCACACCAACCCCTTTTAACCCTATTTCTGAGCCCCAGAATTTCACCTGATCTCCAATTTGTTCTGTGGGGGGAAGCCCCCTCCCACATACCAAGCAACCAGACCTGCTAGTTGTACAGCCTGATGCTATGGCTAGTAAATTATGTCTGCCTTAACGACCCAGTAGACAGAGGTGCTGGTTTAATTCCAAGTCACTTCTACCTCCTGCTTCATTGCCTCATGTGATTGTAAGCAGCCTGGGGCAGGGAATCGTGCAATTCCTTTTTTCCCCTCTGCACAGAAAACTGCTACAACAACGGGATTCCTTCCAGAGCCACCACCTCCTCGCTTCTTTCCTTCAACCGCTTTGGGCTTTGGATGAATTTTAAATCTCAGCACGCGCTTGGGATTCGGGAAGCCCCAGGCTCAACCCTGAACCACACAGGGCTGGGAAGGGCAGCTTCCCACGTGCGTATTCACATCCAGTCTGGAACCGCATGAAAAAATGAAACAAAGATAAATATCAAACGAGACAAGGCCTCCCGGCAGGAAGCAATAAAGGACTTTAAATGCCAAGAAGCTGCACAGGAATGATTGGCGGAGCTCTTTGTGTGCAACCTGAAGGAGAGAAGGCTGGGGAGGCGAGATTTGCTACCAGCGAGAAGAGAACTGCATCCACCCCTTTGCAGGAAAACCACCACAGCAAGGAGCCCGGCCTGGCTCCAGCCATCCAAGAACAGCTGCAAGGAGCTGGCTTCTCTTCCCCCACCCCGATCCCTCAGAAAGAGCTCTGTTTCAGCTATCAGTGGACCTGTGACTGCAGAGGCAAAGCGGGAAGCACCCTCTCCATCTCACCCCATTCAAGGAACAAGGACTGCCGGGTCAGTTGCACAACTCCTTTCCAAGCAAATAATACCGTCAATTGGGGGGGGGAGGCAATCAGCCAGGCCCCAGCCTGATCGTAAATCCTGATCCATTCATCTCTTCGCTCACTGTCAAACCAATCCCCTTCCTCTTCCACGTTTTTCTTTCCACTTCCCTCGCTAGAGTCTTGTAGCCCCGAGGACAGGGCTTGTCTCTCATTTTCATCTGTGTACAAAACACCCACAAGCAACCTCGCATGTTGAATTTGAGTGACAGCAAGGCATTTGGGGAAATTATATATATATAATTTGCTAGTAGCAGTTTCCAATTCTATGGAAGAAGTCGGCATTCACAAGACCGCCTCAAAAAATGTGATATGAGGCATACAGGACTCGGTAGCAAAGTTTATGAGCTTTGGTTTTCAATTATTTTTTGGGAACTGATGGTAGGAGATGAGGACTCAAAAACACTGCAGGGCAACTGGAGAGACGCCCGGCCCTACCTGCATAATGGGTTGAACAGAATGGTTTGCCACATGGGGGGGGGGGGTTAAAAAGTAAGGTAACATTTCTTAGAAGTCAGTCCCATGAATCACGTTGGGCTTACTCCTAGAGAAGTAGGTGTAGAACTGAAGTCTGAAAGGCATTTCTTAACCATGTTGTGTATGCTCCCACTGAAAAGGTACTGCTTTAAAATCACGGCTAGCTAACATGAGGCCCTTCATATGTTGCTCGACTACAACTCCCATCATTCCCAACCATTGGCCGTGAAAGCTCTGGCTTATGGGAGATGGAGTCCAACCATATCTGGGGAGGACACAAGCTCCCCACCCCCATTTTAAACAATGGCTTAGCAACTAGGAGCCCTCCCTGCATCAAGCTACTAAGGGTTGTATCCAGTCTTATACTAAGAGTATGGACTAACCTATTATGGAAATGACTAATTTAGGTCCATTCTTTCAATGGGGGTGTCTTCCAATTTGGGCTGCAATTGCTCAGGTGGCAGAGCGTGACAATCTTAATCTTGGGGTTGCGGGTTCAAGACCCACATTGGGTGAAAGATTCCTGCATTGCAGGGGGTTGGACAATATGACCTTTGTGGTCCCTTCCAATTCTATGATTCTATCATTTAAAAAGCTGTGATATCGCTTTAAACAGCCATGGCTTCCCCCAGAGAATTCTGGGAGCTGTAGTTTAAGGCTGCTGAGAGTTGTTAGGAGACTTTTTTATTCCTCTCCCCCAGATTAAAATTCCCAGAGTTTCTTGGGAAGAGGCATTGCCTGTTAAACCACTCTGAGAATCGTACACCCGATGAATAGAGGGGTCTCTGTTAAGCATACCGAGAGTTGTTAGGAGGAGCCCTATTCCCCTCCCAGGGCTATAATTCTCAGGAGTATTTTAATGCCTCTTCCCATAGAACTCTGGGACTTGTAACTCTCAGCATGCTTAACAAACTACCACTCCCAGAATTCTCTGGGGGAAGCCATAACTGTTTAAAGTGGTATCACGATGCTTTAAATATATGAATGTGGCTGAAGTTTGAAACAGTCTTAAGAAAGTTGCAAAGAGAGCAAGTTGCTGACCAGGGCCTGAAGCACAGCAGGCTAGATTTGAATGAATGTGAAGAGTATTGGAAACGTACCCAGGTATATAGAATGACTTAGGAGCATTCTGGGAAGCCATTTTGAGGAGCATCACTCTTGGTTAGCTTTAGTATAAGTACTATAATAGTATAAGTACTATAATTTCCTCCTACCAAGTAGCAGCTATACACCTTGTTCCCCCCCCCCAAAAAAGCTATGTGTGAATGTTTCAAGGTGGCAACCCTCACAAGTTGGCGCAACTAGGCCCCCAAAGGATGCTGGGAATCTTATAAATTAGCACAATGGAGACTCAAAAAAACTGCTTCTGTAAGCTTGCCATGCAGCCAGAATAAGCTCTTGGTACATTGTGAGTAAGCTTCCCACAAGATAAGTCTCCACGGGATTATGGGATGCTAAAACAGTGAGAGAAGGCAATATAAAGCCAGATACTAATGGGGCAAAGTTAAAAGGCAAGAAAGCGCTATCAGTCCTATCACAGTTACTTCCAAATTCATTAAAAAGTAACCTTTTTATTACCTTGTGCAAATTTATTTTGCATGGGAATGTTTGCAGGTATGAAAGAGAAACAAGGAAAGAGCTGTGTTACAACAAAAAACAAGACTACAAAGAGGAAGAATGACAAGAAATAGGTTTAAGGTGGGGGGGGGGAATGCTGAACCGATATCAGCCAATTGGAATATATGAAACAAGGCAGAAGACCAAAGGAGGGAAAAGATGCAAGAAACCGAGACTATTAAAAAAAAAAAACAGATAAGGAGAAACGTGTTGAAAGAAGAGTGTGGAATGAAAACTGAAAAGAATAAGATCAGTTTAAAGAGAGGAGCATAAAGAGGAATGAAAAAGACAGCGGGACTAAATACCCAAATATAAGATGAAAAAGTGGGCTGGGGGGGGGGGGAAGAGAGGGAAAATGGAAGACTTGGGGAACAATGTTTAAAAGAGCCCATGCTTACCAGAGTCCCCAATGATGAGTAGTTTGAACAAGTGGTCATAATCCTTGGCAGCCATTCATGTGCTGGGTCAGCTCCTCCTCCTGTGTCTTTCACGCTCCCTGCAGGGATTCTCCACTTACTCCCACACTTTCCAGTGGGAAATTTGTTCTGCCTCAATGCCCCATTGCAGTTAATCAGGACGCGGTGTTGAGCATGCCAGTCCCGTGTCCAGAAGATCCTGAAAAACTTCCAAATGCAAGATCAGGTCGATTTGACAAAGCAGTTGTTTCCTCGGAAATGGGAAAGTTTAAGGCTGTCTTTCTGCCAAAAGTCCCTCCAGGTTTTGTTTTTTTTTTGGAGCGCAGATGTTACAAACTTCTCTTTCCAGATCTTTGCTTCCTTAAAGTCAAATGACAAAAAGGAACCCGCTTGAGCCTGCCAAGAGTGTTTCTTCCTATGTCAACAATCTGTAGAATGCAGTGTCGAAAGCGTATCCGCTCTTTTTTGGATTTTTAAAAGAGAGGGCAGTCCACAGATGTAGCACAGACCCACAGTTTATTAAGACCTCACTCAGGCTTCCTCTGATGGGATGGGACAGAGCAAAAAGATTAGGAAGGTGAAAAAAGCATCAGGAAATGACAGAATATATATATATTCCAAAGGAGCTGTTTTTCGCACATTCAGAAGCGGGGTGCCAATGGGTGTTGCAGTTTACAAAGAGCTTGATGTTGAGGTCTCCAAAGGAAGGAATTCAGAACTTTAAAAATAAATGCAGGACATAAGATTTATTCCAAAAGGTGGCCTTTAAAATTAAGAAAAGGAAACCCAGAGGGGAAAACACAAATCCTCAGACCAAAATTTGTGGTTCTGCCAAAAAAAAGAAAAAAAGGAATGAACTGATTAAGGACCACAGAAATTATTTAAATATATATATCCAGAAAAGAAGGGGAATTTAGGTCCTTCCAAAAGCCTTCCTGTATCCAAAAATAAATGGTAAAACAGTGGTGACAGCCAGACATTGACAGATACTTTCAATTGGGGTAGGGAAGAAGAGAGAGATTAGTGAAATAAGAGAAGGGGGGGGGGGAGAGAGAGAACGAGGGTCAAATAAAGCAGGGAGTTTCGCCCCCACCCAAGGGATCTAAGCCAATAGGAAGGACCTTAAAGTTTCTCTCCAAATGACCTGGCAGCCTTTTCTTTTCCTAACATTCGCTGGGGCGGGGTAGAGAGAGGAGGAGAGCCACGAAAACAGGCGAGAAAGGGAAGGAGGGAGAGATGTGCCGGGTCTGGAAGCACGAGGAAACCCCGGATCTCGGGAATCAATGAAGGATCGGGGGAAGGGGAGGCTCAGGCTGGGGAAGGGTCGCAGGGCGCATCTGCAAGGGGAGGGAAGCTCTCGCGGGGTCCCCCCAGGCCAGGCGGGTTTCGCGGCTGTGCGGCTGCTGCCCTCCGTCCCTCTCCCGGCCGGACGCTGGGCTGGGATCAGATGACCGTGGAGCTCGCAGGCGGCCGCTTCCTTCCTGCCTGCCTCTCCCCTCCTGCTGCTGCTGCTGCCGCCGCTTCCTCCACCTCCTTCCCAGGCGCAGCAGCCGCCGCCTCTCGCGCCCGCTCGGGCCGATGGAACGCCAGGGCGCGATTGGAATCAGCCGGGAGGGGGCGGGCCTGGGGGCGGGCCCCGGCTTATAATGGGCGGTGCCGGGAGGGAGGGCGGGGCTTCCATGGGAGGAGAGGTGGCAATAAAGAATGGGCGGGGCTTAATGGCGACAGGGCGGGGCTGGGGATCTGAGCTCCATCGAAGCCAGTTTAAGCAACCTTTATTATTATTATTATTATTATTATTATTATTATTATTATTATTATTATTATTATTATTATTATTATTAAACTCAGACCTCGGGGTTACGGAAATTTATGCTGATATGCATTTAGACGTAAAGCAAAAATATAAATATTCGTGGGTGGGTCAGTCAGTGCAGCAGCCCGAGAGCCTTCAGCAGGTTTACGCGGGAGTAAGCCGGGCATAATTTAATTAGGGCCCGTTTCTGCGGAGGCGAGTGCCCCAACAGGATTACAGCCTGAAAATAGTCCGTGAAGGCTGTAGCCCGGTCCCCGCCGGTGCACTCGGGGAGTCGGGGAAGCAAATCCTACGGAATGCATATTTATTTCTAGCAATCGCCAATCGGGCATAGGTCATAGGATCGGCTTGCCAGGGAATGAGCACGTTCAACTCCGCCCCGCCCCGCCCCCCCCCCCCGCGCCAGGGAAATAAAGACCTAACGAAGCAGGGGGGCTAAATTCCGTGCAGAAAAGTGCCAAGAGCTGTGCTGCATTTAGCACTACGGACCAAAGGAGACGGGGGAAGGCGATTACTAAATTAATGATAATTAACTCAATGATTTAAGTTAATTTCAATTCATGATTAAATTCATAATTACGACGACGACTTGGTAATACGCAGCTCGGAGACCTCCGTGTAACAAGCAACGAACAAGTCTAATAAATTTAATGTTCACACCAGCAACACCCCTGTGCATATAAAGCCAGTCCGATACAGATACTGTAATATATGGCTTAACTAATGCCGGCGCTGATGGGAAACAAAGCACAGTGGGAAGGATGAAGGGCGGATGGAGGGTTTGAAGGCCAGTAGGAGGGGCTTCAGGTAGGAATGGAAAAGCAGGATTGGAATTGGGGTGGTGCTTCTGTTTGCTTGTTGTGGTTTCTCTTGTTCTTACAAGGCCCCTATGTTTTAAAGCAGTTGCATAGCAGGCAGAAATTCAACAGGTGCAGCTTTTCCTTGCATGGTGATGCAGCGATGCCACTCTCTCCACTTTCCTGGGAGAAGTGACTGGGAGATAGGTGCTCTGCTCTTTTGGAGTAATGGTCTTGGGAGGACTCTTAAGCTTCCAGCCACTTCTTCTTGCCTACTAGTTAACCACGCCGCCTCTCAGGGGGCCGAGGAGGACTCCATCGCAAACTGCTGTTCCACCACTGGGGCGGGGGGGGGGGAGGGGAGGCTGGAAGATTGGCAGCTGCGTCCTCTGTTTACTTTGTCCATCTGCCTCATCTGTCTGTTCTGCATTCCTCTCTGCAGGGTTGAGATGCCAACTGCAGCCACCCCCTCAGCGCTGCAAGAAATGCTCATATTGTTCTCTTGTTAGGCCCACTTGCGGGTAGAAAAATGCCACCCAGATGGGCACAGCTGGTGTGTGGTGGGGAGGGCATGAAAGGAAAGGCCAAGGGATCCTCTTTGCTAGAACAAGGGGCACCATCTCTCACTGGCAGAATAAATAAATAACAAAAACTTTGCTTATGTTAGTTTAAGTGAATGCAAATTATAATAGTCCATGACTCAGGGTTGGAGTCCTATTAAAAGTGAAAGTGTACTCTGATCAAAACAAACCCTCTGCAGTGCCACAAACCCAACTCAATGGTGTAATGTTGGAAAGTGTCAATGACTTATCCTACCTGGGCAGTTATCTTTCCACAAGGGACGACATTGATGCTGAAATCCAGCATTGCCTGAGCTCTGCGATTGCAGCTTTATCCCGATTGAAGACCAGGACATTCGCAGGGAAACCAAAATGCTTGTTTACACAGCTATTGTACTACCAACCTTACTGTATGCATGTAGAACATGGACCACTTATAAACACCATCTCCAACTCCTTGAAACATTCCATCAACAGTGTCTCCGGGAAAAAAAATTACACATCACCTGGGAAGATAAGCGAACTAATGCCAGTGTACTGGAAGAAGCAAAGACCACCGTTTTCGAAGCAATGATTCTTCAACATCAACTTTGTTGGACTGGTCATGCTGTTCGGATGCCTGATTATCGTCTTCCAATGCAACTACCGGTACTCTATTCCAAACTTTAAAATGGAAAGCGTAATGCTGGTGGTCAACAAAAGAGTTTTAAAGACTCTCTCAAGGCAAATGTAGTTATAAACATCGACAATTGGGAAACACTGGCCTGTGAGCGCTCCACTTGGAAAACAGTCTCTACCAAAGGTGTCATGGACTTTGGACACTCAAACTCAGGATGAAAGGGAGAAATGTGTTAAGAGGAAGGCACGTTTGGCAAACCCTCACCATGATCAACTCCCGTCCGGAAGCCTATGTCCCCACTGTCGAAGGACGTGTGGATCCACTTACGGACTCACTGTTAAGACCATGTTCATGGCAGACAATCTTTCTCGGCTTCAAGTGACCGCCAAAGAATAATACTCTGATCAGATTGGTTTAAAATTCCTTCTGATGGTAACAGGAAATATAGTTATTCCCCACCCCTACCTGCTGAGGGGTGGTGGAAAAAAGCAGTCTGCCTATTAAAACAGAAACAGCATTTTTGTTAATCTCACCAGTTTGGCTTTCAGACGGTACAAGTGAGGGCTCCCCCTGCCCATAACAAAATGTTGCAGCATGTCACCAGCTCACAACTTTGAGCACGTGCAGCTTCCAGCCAACATCCAAGGCCCTGATTACAAGTCGGCTGGGACAAAGTTTTGCCAACTTAAGCACGGTTTCCTTAGAATTTCTTAGAATTATTGGTTCCCCAACCTTCTCTAGGCTTCCCAGCAACCCCTGCTCTGTGCGAGCAGGCCACAACCTCCTTCCCAAAGAACCTGCTTCCCAAGAGTAGACAGTGAGGGAGGCGTGAGGTTCAAGAACCATACTTCTTTATTTAATAAACAGAATAGTATTCAATCTGTATTAACAAAATATACAACCAAAAATATTCTATAACAATATACATCTTCTGCTTCGTAGATAAATATTTTCTCTGTCTTGGCTCTTCCCAGCGGCTTGGCTTTGCAAATTGTTGCCTGTCCTAAGCAGCTGAAAATTGACACTGGCAATATAGTATCGGTTTGGGGGTTCCCCCCTTTATTTTTGCAACAGTAAGGGGAAAGGGCGGAGGAGCTGAAAGTAGGGCAATACCCTCTGCTGGCGGAGCCCATGTGACAAAATATTAATTGTTCATTTGCATAAATGTATGCACAAGTCACCCACTACTGAGCACAGTTTATTCATCCCGCCCTTCCCCCAAAAATGAACAGCAAGGAAAATCTAGATAAAGCAAGGCCCCTAATGCTCCATGGGTAGTAATACTGCTGCCTACTGAAGGGGGTCGTTGTGCCCCTGCTGGTGTGCAGAGTTCGTAAGGGATATTTTTGCAAGGCTCCACCTTATGCCTCTCCTCATAGCAACTGGCTCCACCACACATACAGAGGGTGCCCCACATTTAGGAAAGCCCAATCTCAGAGGAAGGCACGCCTTCAGAACCTCTCATTTTCAGTCATATCCAGAATGTACATTTAAAGCACATTTAAATTAAAGAAACAGAGAATTGTAAGAGTTAGTAGACAGCCCCGAGGGTCATTTAATCCAACCCTCTGCAATGCAGGAATCTTTTGCCTAATGTGGGGCTCGAGCCCACGACCCTGAGATTAAGAGTCTCATGCTCGGCTGACTGAGCTACCCCCCAAAAGAATTCTGGGAATTGTAGTTTGCCCACCCACAGGCAGAACTATACTTCCCAGCCCCTTTAACGAACTGAGGTCCCAGGATTCTTTGGGGGATCAAGTGTGCTTTAAATGTATGGGGTTGGTGTGGCTGTCAGTGCACAAAAAAGCATGGGGAGCTGCCCCCAAAACAGCAAACCAGGGTTTCGCAGGGAAGTATAGTGCTAGTACAGTTACAACGTTCAGAGGGGTCATCAAGTACCACTAATCTCCTGTGGCTAACAGTTTGTCAGCCATTTCTCCCCAGACTTCTAAGAAGTCAGCATTGATTCTTCCCCACTCACTGCGGTGGGAAATATTATTATTCTAGCCAGCCCCAGCCCCAGAGCTTTTAAGTCTGAAAGGGAGTAAAAGACCAGTGAATTTATTTTTATTTTTTACAAATGGGAAATTTGGACGATGTTGACATTGCAGGTTTCCATCTGCAAGATCCTCTAGAAAAATCCACTTAGCTGAATCATGGCTCTCGCTGGGCAAACCTGGAACATCTGCTGGAACATAGACAGGCCAGCTGGCATTGGAAGGTTAAAGGTGTTTTTTAAAAAAAAAAAAAAGCAGAGAGGTGCAAAATAAGCTAGTTTATTTATATGGCGAGCAATTCCACTGGCACTGGAAACTGCATCCAATCATGTGATTGTTTTTAGTTGTCCCACTGTAGCTATTTGGCCGGCTGATGCCATCCAATCGGTGGTGGTGGCCTGTGGTAACTCTTATCACCAGTTGGGTACAAGTGCCCCGATTTCAGATGAATCGTTTTGTTAGGTACTTGGGGCCCTGACTGACGGGGCCGGCTGATCTGAGGGCGTAACTTGGAACCCGCAGTTGTTCCAAGCAGACTATTAAAATGCAAGGAAATATCTTGTCACCGCATTAGTCACATTAGTGCTTGAATTGGTCTATCATTAGAACTCAGATGGACAGCTCAGCGTGTCAGTCTCGCTGACGGAGAAATGCCATGAAACCTCCCTCCGTTGCTGGAGACAGGATGCCTCTGAATACCACGTCCTCAAGTATGGAGAGTAGTAGTACTTGCACACTTCCCACAGGTATCTGGCCGGCCGCCGGGAAAACAAAACATTAGGCGGCAGGGGCCTTTGGCCTGATCCAGCAGAGCTCTTCTGGTGTTCTTAGGAACCCAACTCATGTGTTGCAATGGGAACGGAGTTGCACTGCTGGGCCAGCTCCCAGCATCATATCCTGCACCTCCTGCCTGCGCACTGAGCACAGAAGTCTGTAAAACGGGGGCAGCTGACCTTTTTCTGGCTGAGGGCCGCATTGCCCAAAGGCCAGCACTCCGGGGGCCACATGTCAAAGTGGGCATGCCCAAAGGGCAAAAGTGGGGTGGACCAGAACCCCAAACTTCTTGCCATTATTAATTACTTTTTATTCCTTTCCACCTCTTCTTTCTTATCAACTTACTCTTATCAACTTTCTTTCTTTCTTACTCCCTTCCACTGCCAGCACCCCATATTCCTTATTAACTCCTCTCTTTTTCTTTCTTTCTTTCTTTCTTTCTTTCTTTCTTTCTCTCTCTCTCCTTCCTTCCTTCCTAATACATAGGGCTTTCTGCCCTACTGCAATGGACATTACAACCTCCCTGTCTTTTTCTCTCCCTTTCTCTCACCTGTAAAGCACATCTCCAGTACAAAGGGACCCCCTGACCCTACCCCTGACATCGTGGCCCCAGGCTAGCCATATGCATGTGATATCCACACATTGCGTGCAGATGCCTGTAAACAAAACTCCTGGGCCCGCCCCTGACATCATGTTCCGGGCTAGCCCCGCTAACAAGATCCGTGCAAGGAGCATGGACCCCTGTGTGTCTTGCATGCTGGTTCCTTTACACTCACAGATCTCCGCACTCAACGCTGCGCTATTGGGACCGGCAGTGTGGCTCTGCTCCTATTACAACATGTGTGAGTATCCTCTGTGTGCATAGAGTGTGAACAGGGGACCAAGTATGAACAACGTAATGGAACCGCAGAACAAATTCCTTTGGCCTAGAGTTAGCTGACAAGCTGCTAAGAGGCCCAGAAGCCATTTCAGCCCCGGCCACCTCAAGCCTTGGTCTCATCGACAGCTGCCACTTCCGCCCTCAATGAGTTCTGGCGTTTATATTTCCCTCTGCCCCCTGTCCAGGTCCTCAGCTTTTCCGGAAGAGTGAGAAGAAGCCAGTGCCGTTTGGGATGCTGGCGCCACGGCGATAGAAAGGAGGGTTCTTGCCTTCCGCCGGGCTTCTAGGCGACGAAGTGATGGGGTGGGTCTCTTCCTGGTGCTTCTGCAGCAGTTGCTGGTGAATGATATACTGAATATCATCCTGTGTGGCAGGAAAGAAAAGCGGATGTAACCACAGCAGCTCTCCTAAATTGTGAATTTTTCTATTCCTCTTTTAAAGCCATCCAAATTGGTGGCCTTCCTTACATCACTTCACAGTTTCGCTAGGTGCTGTGTGAAGAAATGCTTCCTATTTTTCCCTGCCCTGAATCTCCCCCTGTGCATCCTCATCGGATGGCCTCAAGTTCTAACATGACAGAGGAAGAAAAACACCCCTCCTTTCTTCTAAGCTTAAAGAGCCCCATATGTTTTAACTTTTCCTCATAGGGGCAGTGGCTTCAGCCCCTTGGTTGCCCTTTTCCATCTCTACAATATCCTTTTCGAGGTGAGGTGATCAGGTTTGTGAGTCTGATGGCGGTAGAGGCTCTTCCCCTCTTTTAATTGACGTGAGCTGCTTTGGGAGACAATCGTTGTCTGAAAAAATGGGACAAATACCCCATAAACAAACAAACAAATAAATACATTTTTGTGTTTGCTGCCCTGTTCTTCTTATTCGTCCTCTCCCAGCTGCTGCTTCTGCTACTTCTCCTCCTCCTCTTCTTACCCTGTCATGGTCTCTTTCCCTTCCTTTCTTTTCGGTCCCTGTTCAGAACTGGAATGAATCCATAAAGCAAACTTGGAACAAATTGTGAATGCAGGGAGAGAATCAGAAATTCTCACGCTCATCCCATTTGTGTCACTGCGCAGATCTGGAATTTATTAAGCACGGCAGGAGCCAAAAAGCTGTTGTCTGGCTTGCAGTTTGGGATTTTAAAAATGTTGCGTTTGCTACTATGAAGTTCCCTGGGCCCTTTTGGCTGCTTCCTTCGGCTTCCAGCATATAAACTGGAAGGACAATTGGTTGCAGTTTAAAATGTTCTGGGTTAAATTTCATATTTCCTGGTGTTTTTGCTTACTCACTTGCCAAGCTTCCAGCTCCTGGGAAAGGGCCATCTTCTGGCGAATGACACGCAATAGCTGCTGGCTCATGGAATCCCGTTCCAGGGAGACTTTTGCCAGCTCCAACTCCATCTCGCCTTTCCTGATAAGACAGCGGATAGAGAGACACACACAAAAAGATAAATAAGGCTGCAAGCCTAACCATGTCTAATCCGTGAATTCACTGGGTGTTTTCGGATGGCTTGTTTATTGATAATTCATTCTGATTTGGTTTGGGGGAGGTTAGCCGATGTTGCATCACAGCAAGTGTTAACCCGCAATTTCCAGCTCATTTTCCCTTCGCTTACCCTATTGCAAAAGCCCATACATTTTTTTGGGAAGTGAGTTTGTTGTGCAAGCCCTTCCAACCACCTTGGAATTTCCCGGGAAGTGATTGAATCCCATCCCAAAATAGTGGCAGTCTGGAAATGCCCTTACTCCCAGGTAAGAGGGGGGTTAGGATCACAGCCTAGTTCATTACAAAGGCCTCCAGGCTGTCACTGTTCCATGGGAGGGATTCAAGCACATACCATACATTTAGGTCTGCCTAGCTGAAGTGGCTTAAAGAACCTCACCACCCCCAGCACAAGCAATCCAGTCTAAAACAAGAATTAAACTTTTTGCTGTTTGGAAAGTGACAGAGAAATGCACTGAGAAGTGTGGGACTAACAGGAAGACGTGTAAACACCCCACAAGCAAATCAGAAAGCACGTCCATTGTCGAATAACCACCCCACAAACAAATCAGGATAAATGCTCGATAAGGACTGGATATACTATCTAACGTCTGCGTAAGCTTTGTGCAAGCAAATCAGGATGAAGGCTCAGTAATTAAGGAACAGTTTTACATGCAGTTCCCAGTTCAGCCTGAAGGTGTCACACTTCTATGGTTTAAAAACTTTCCCCCTTCCCTATTGCCTGCAGTGGGGGTGGGGGTATAATCCATGTGGGGCCCTTCATCAATGACTGCCGGACCAGACTTTCCTGAATGTCTGGCGCCATTTAGGATCACCCCTTAAACTGGACAGCTGTAAAGGAGTGTTCTTAGTGCTCCAAGGCAGATTCTCAAATTACACAAGGAATGGAGGGACCCTGCATAAACGGAATGAGTGTTCTAGGAGGTTCCCAGAATCCTCTCTGGCTCACAGGGGTTACAATAGCAGACATACAGGGTTTTCCTCTGAAGAAAGGGTGTCCTGGAGCTAGAACATTCGCTTTAAAACACTGCAGAAGAGAAATGTGAACCGCTGTGAACGGATTAAGATCATTTGAGTTAATTCCCTGCCCTTAAGGTTACCCATTAACCTGCGGGAGTAAACATTGCAGCCTCTCAAACAACAGTAGGTATTTTGAGGATATTTAATGCAGGCGGCAGGTTTACTCTGGGCAGGGGTGTAGCAAGGTAAATTGGTCCTTGATAATTTGTCACCCCTTTCATTATGGAACCCAGGGGGGCCTGCCCCCCTCACCCCCCCTTGCTACGCCCCTGACTCCGGGACGGAAGCTGCTGATTTTTGAGCATTCGCTCTGATTTGTTTGCAAGGAGGTTGTGTGACATTGTGTTGTCATCCCACACTTTCCAGTACAATTTCCTATCACTTCCTTTATCACAAAAAATCCAAACTTATAGAGAAGCAGGTTTGCTGTGCAAGAGCACCAAATCAATAGCACCAGTCCGGAAGCGCCCTGAATTACACTGACCAAAAAATAGGTGGAGGTGCTTGAAAGACTGAGCATCTGCCATGTGTGCAGAAGGCAATCTCCAACTCCTCTAGGTAGAGGGCTTCTGACAGTCATAGTAGACCAAGTTTTCCCAAACTTGGGTCTCCAGCTGTTTTAGGACTACAATTCCTATCATCCCAGACCACTGGTCCTGCTAACTAGGGATGTTGGGAGTTGTAGTCCAAAAACAGCTGGAGACCCTCCAGTAGATGATACTGTGGTCTGACTCAATAGAAAACAGCTTCCTATGCTCCTTTGAATTATAGGGTAACTTGTCCGGTTTTCTTATTTTTTGTACCCATCCCTTTAAAGGTTTTTAGAAGAGAACTGAGGGTTTGGGGAGAGACAATTTGACAGAAACTGGAGGTTATCAGGGATTGGAACTTTCTGCCTCCCCCTCACTTCACTACCCCAATAATTTGCATAACTGATGAAGGAAGAAGCCATTATGAATAAGATGTTCTGTGGCTGGTACTGTGGTTCAAAAAAGCAACAGAGATAATATATCTTACATATAATAAAAAGGTAAGGCTGTCATCACATGGCAGTTCATGTGTCTGCCAACAGGTGGCAATGTGAACTACAGTGTGATGACAGATTTCTGAGAGTTACTGGGCCCATGATGGAGGGAGATGGAGGCAAGCAGGCATAAAGGGAGGGAGGTGGTTTTGGCAAGATTTAAGAGATGAGGGAGATTGGCAAGTGGGGCAGGATGAGGGGCAAAGTGAGCAGGGGTACAGCCCTTAGTATGTATGTATGTATATGTGTGTGTGCATATATACATTTATACACACACACAGAGAGAGAATAAATATGCAATCAACTCACTTTATTATAGCCTCATCTCGATCTACTATGGCTAATTTCAGTGCTTCGTCCCGGTTGCTCTCTTGATACAGGCACCTCTGGCTCTCGATCTCAGTCTTTAAATTGCAGAGTTCTACATACTGGAGTGTGATCTGAAAATGGGGAAAGAAATTTTAAAAAAATGCTTTTTAGAAGGAAAACCCTGCCACTCCACAATATAGCATCCTCTGGTGGGGAAAGCACAGCACACACTACCTGATCCTGAAGTTTCATGATCTCCGCTTCTTTCTGCCTCAGCAGATCCTGCTCCTGGTGACTCAAGGCTGACACCCGTTTGGCATAGTCAATTCCTTCCTCTTCCAGTCTCCTTGAGGGGTTCTTTGCCGCTGTGGGGGTAGGACAGGAGCCATTGCAGATGCCATTGGCCATCAGCTAAAGCAGACAAAGAGATCCAAACACATACCCATAAACCAACGAGATCTCATCGACACCAAGACGCAGCTGACGCACAACAGTTGCTTATACAGGACAGTAACTCTTCAAATGCCCAGAACATATTTTTCATGGGAATTCTTCATATAGCACAAACCTCCCATCTGTGTGACTCTGGATGTGTGACTTAAGGTTACAATCCTATGCAGGTTTCCCTGAGAGTAAGTCCCATTGTACGCATGCATGTAAACGTTCACTGGACTGCAGTGTAACTGAGCTTAACTGCAGCACTGCAAAACAGAAGCCATGTACATATTTAGAATCGAGAAATGTTTTTGAAGTGCATTGTGCAGCACAGTTCTATACACATCTATTCATTGAATTCAATCTCACTGAATTCAACAGGACTTACTCCCAGGTAAGTGTGCATAGGTTTGTACCCTTAAATAACTGGTCCAAGGTCACGTGGATGTAGACAAAAGAAGGTAAGTGTATCAATCAGGTTTAAGGAATTTACATTTGGTGAACTGATTCATGAACACAATGCTTTTACACATTTGTGGATTTTTTTTAAAAAAAAATCCTTCTTTTTTAGGTTTTTTGAATTTTTCCAGCCATTAGATAAACTTTACATATCGGATGTATTCTTGTGTCATAGTGAGGAATGTCAGAGAACTCTGGCAGAAATGGGAGCAGAAATTGCCAGTGTTTGCTTATTTGTCTGCAACAAATGATTTCAGTGAAGACCATTTGCTGTTGTTGTTTTCAATCCACAATTGAAAACACTTCCCCACCCCCCACGTGCACTGCATTTCCTTTGGCCTGAAAAGAATAGTGTGGAATAATAGTGTGTAATCCATAATGTAAAATTCCGCCATAGCCAACAGCAAGATGAATAACCTGGGTTTTGTTGGAAGTCGAACTGCAGTGAAAAAGAAACAGTGCTTACATCCCTACTTGTGGTAAGACATAAAGGTGTACTATAAATGTACTCCTCTCCAGCAGTGAGTGGGAGCAGCAAGCCGTAATTATTGGCTTACCTCTATGTCCAAACCGGGGCGGGTATATGTGTCTTGGTTTGTTTTGCTTGAAACAAACCACAGTCTGAAGCCAAAGTTTGTTCTTGGTTCAACAAACCACAACCTCTACAGGTTGGACATAAAGCTAAGCCAAGGATCACTGGCTAGAAGGGAGCAGTGAAGTGGGAGATTTGTTAAGAACACAAGAACAGCTCTGCTAGATCAGGCCAAAGGCTCATTTAGTCCAAAATCCTGAGCTCACAGTAGCCATCACAAGAACACTCTCTCCCCCCTCCTGAAGTTTCCATAAACTGGTATTCAGAAGGATAGGGCTGTATCCAATTCTAGTCCTACTAGAACACAACCTAACAAACATGGCTAACTTAGAGTCATCGGTTTTAATGGGTCTACTTAGAGGAGAACCAGCATTAGCTACAACTCTTGTTGTTTTTTAAAAAGATATTGCGCAATGTAATTCTGTACAAATTGGCACACGGACAGCAATTTTCTTTTGGCATTGGAAACTTTGCCCGTGACACAAACAGGTGAACTCAGACGCCCCTCCACCACCGCTTCCTTTCTCCCATACCTTAGGGGCCTTCCCGGGAGCTCCAGGAGCATCCTCCAAGCTACTTTCGATCTCAGACTGGATGGAGGTGATGGAAGTGTCTAAATCGTGCAGGCGGATCTCCTCCTTCATCTCCTTGACCTGGTGCTGGAGGCGACGGTTGGAAGCCCGGAGCTCCTCAGCTTCCACTTCAACCTGCTGCATCTTGGGAGGAGAAACAGGAAGTGGGTACGGAGGAGCACGAAAACAACGCGCCTCTGTGAGGGGCGCCAACCAATGAGTCCTTCCCTTCCTCATCCTCTGCATTAACCACAAAAACGCCTTCCTCATTCTCTTACACACAAGCCACGTGTCCCTCGTCTTTATTTTCAGTTGACTGTCCCCCGCATCAAGGATGAGGAAATTTCCCCAGCCAGAGTGCCGCATTTCCTTTTTAGGCAATCTCCCGAGGGCTACATGCCGGTGGAGGACGGGGGGCCTGGAGCAAAAGTCAGTGGGGCAATGAATGTCTACGTCAACTGTTGTGCACTAGGATTTTTTACGGCTCACACTCAAACGTCTCTCTCTAGCTTCCATCCAGACAAGCGAGAGGCATTACCAGGGCAAGCATAGGTTGGAAACCACCAGGGTGTGGTTTGAGGAGAGTTCCAGGGGCCACCCCTGCCCCACACCTCCCATTTTCACCCTTGAGCCTCAATGAGCCCCTCAGCTTAGTAGTTACCCGCAGCTCCTTCTCTCGGCTCTCGTTACGGAGGAGGAGGAGGTTGTTGTGCAGTGTGTCTACCAGCGCCTGGATCGATTCATTCTCCTCCCGCAGCTGATGGGTCTGCTTGTCCAGATCTCGCATCCGCTCTTGTAACATAAGGTTCTAGGGGAAAGGACACATGGAATGTGCATGAAAGCAAATGAATGGTCAGAGCTAGGCCCCACATCTTCATTCCCAGATCCACCAACTGGTTGTGGTTCAGAGCTGGCACCTCCCAGGGGGTTCCCGTGTCCTATTCTGTTGGGCCAGGTAAGCAGGGCATTTTCTTGCCAAAGTAGGGATATAAAAATAAAAGATTTGTGGAGCTGGAAGGGACCACAAGGGTCATCTGGTCTAGCCCCCTGCAATGCAGGATTCTTTCACCCAATGTGGGGCTCAAACCCACGACTCTGGGATTAAGAGTTCAATGCTTTACCGACTGAGCTATCTATCCATCCCACTCCCTATCCCTAGGGGGGGAAAAACACATAATAATAACAGCAAATCCTATAAATGCCACCCTTTAATGGCACAAAAAATGGCCACATCTCAAGGCAGCCATTTTGCTAACCTAATGGCAGGGTGAGGCTGGGTGGCAGCAAATAACTCCACAGAGCAGATCCATTGAAACAAATGGAAGTAACTGCCCATTAGTTTCAATGGGTCAATTTAGTTGGTTGCCACGCACTTTCTGTGAGTGTATGGAGAAAATCCTTTTGTTCAGGTGACCCAAGTAGCCACAAGTAGCCACAGCTAGCCCCCTGCACAACTAGGACTCAGGTGTGGGAAATCAAGGAGGGCTTCTGTGAACAACAAGACCCAGCATCACTTCAAAAACTAAGGGCTGGGATTTTGGCCACCATTGTCTTATTCCACAGTAAACCCGCCGGTCTCAGCTTCGGAGACAGCTTCTTGAAGAGGGCTAGAGGGGGAAACGTGGTATTTCCCTATTCCCCATTGCCTTCCTTCCCCCACCTGCCAGTTTGAAGATCTCCTGTCTTACCTCAGCCTGCAGGCTTTGTGCCCGGGCCGCGTTTTCAGCGCTGCCAAGGGACAAGGTCCGATGCTCCCCGCGCAACAAGCCCAGTTCTTCGTGCAGCCGCTGCTCCAGGTGTGTGACCTTTGGAGTGGTTGACAGGTGTTAGGTTTTGGCAAAAAAAATGACACTTCAACCTGTTTTTCAGCACTAGACCTCAGTCCTCAGCTGTGTTGAAGTGCAATCTGCACCTGAGCATATACGGTATATGGCACACATTCACCTTCACCAAATATTCAGTCTGAGTAGTATGTATACAGTGACATTAGAGAAGAGGATGCCACCGAACATATGCAGAGTGCCTTCCCTTCAGGCTAAGAGCTCTTTTTCCTGGTATGAAGTTTGCAGCAAAGCCCCCCACCTCTGTGATCTGTGCACTATACAGTATTCTCCCCTGCCCAGGCTCCCCTAAGTGTGTTGGGGACGAGAGACCTGAAGTTTTTAAAGGAAAACACATCCTTGAAGTTGTAGAAACTTATTATATTACAATGAAGTTTTCTGATATTTTGCAAGTTGCCTTAGATTTTGCAAGTTACTCCACAAGTGTCCCAGAAAAAAAAACTGGGACATCCCTCTTTTTTATTGTGCAGTGCCTGAAAATGCACGTTTTTGGGCACTGTGCCCCCAAAAAGCGCTTTTTAAAAGGGGAAACTGTGGCACAAAATCACACGAGATCACAGCAACCAAAATGGCTGCCATGCTCTCATGGGAAAAACAAAACAAAACGGGAAGATGGTTTTCCAGGAAGATGGCATCCTGGATTTTGGCTTCAAAGTGCTGGAGGGTATGAGAAACGTAGCATATATGTTTAAAAACAAACAAGAGCTACCAGATTTGGTGATGATGCTTCCTGGGAGCCAGTTTCCAGAACAATGTAGGATAGTATCCTAACCCTACACACCTGGGAATAAGCCTTGGTTGCATTCAACTGCACTAACTTCTGATCAGACATACTGGGAGTTAGTATAGTTAGTATCGTGCTGTTAATTGTCTGTTTCACACAGCAGGAAATAGAATGCCAGAAGCTGCCTCACGCTGAGTCAGACCAATGGTCCATCCAGATTAGTCCTGTCTGCATCAGGCATGAGGCTTGTGTGAAAGAGTTCAGCTGGTCCCTGAGGTAACCTGGACCCAAGTTGTTCAGAGTTTTGTAAATTAATACAACTTGGCTCAATAGTAAATTAACTGGGGGTTGGGGTGTGTGGTGCTTTGATGCCAATTAAGTCATGTGGACCATGGGGAAAAAATAGCCCTGCATACCTGACGAACAGACACCCCACCACAAACGCCCGTCTGTAGGTGCCCTAACTGGTTCTACAAGTTCCAAGAATCATCAATCCAGAGCCCATAAGGGCAGAAGGGGACAACCTTTTAGGGGACTGTCCCAGTGACCTTTAAAAAGTCAAATCTGGATTCATTATTATACACGTATCCGACTTTTGCAGCCAACAGAACACTTCGTAAGGTTTGTCTAATTTATTTGACCTCATTAGCAGCTCCTCCCCGCGGTTAGTTTCCTACATTCCTGGAAACCTGCCAGTCCGGGTGATGATGCTATGGCAGTGTGTGATCTCACCCCACATGGCTTGTTTGACTCAATGAATTCCTTGTTCTATCTTGGGAGTTCAAGCATGGTGTGCACCTCTGTCCCTCCTTCTGTGGCGCTGGTGAGCTAGTATTTGCATGGAAGCAGGAAGCTGCATTATATTCTAACCCCCTCCAAAACAATAACAAAAGAACCCCTCTCTGCGCATAGAACATCAGCAGGAAGCATACAGTGCCAAGACAGGCCACTTCTTCCTCACAGACTAGCTCTCTACAGGAAGGGAGTCATCGTTTTGCAGAAGTGTCCAGTCTGCACCACACACACACCTGCCTGCATGCTGAGATTGTGCAGCTCGCCCGGTAAGGCTGTGACACATGCTTTTTTCTGAATGTACACAAGATGGCAATCCAGCCTCCCGTCTGCCCCAGCTTTTCACAGGACCACCACTCCACACACTCAAAACATATTCCAGGCCCCCACAAATATTTGGCTTCCACCCCCCAACTAGTAATTTGCACACAAGGCCATGCCCACACAAACTGCAGCCATAAATCTGGACGAGTGACCTTGTTCCCAAGCTTTTATCAGTGGCATGTTGGGTGAAGCATTCAATGTAACTGCCAAATCAGCGCCTGCTAACCCGGTGCCCTGCAGGTATCTTGAACTATGACTCCCATGGAAGTCCTGTTCCAAACATCCAGAAGGCACCAGGTTGACTAAGGTATGCTGTGCGATGTCAGACCCTCCAGGTGCCCCTATTTTCCAGGGGCAGCCCCGGATTTACAGAACCCACCCCAGTTTCTGATTTGATCCCGGAATGTCCTGCTTTTCCTTAAAGGTAAAGGGACCCCAGACCGTTAGGTCCAGTAGCGGACGATTCTGGGGTTGCAGTGCTCATCTTGCTTTACTGGCCGAGGGAGCCAGCGTACAGCTTCTGGGTCACATGGCCAGCATGACTAAGCCCCTTCTGGCGAACCAGAGCAGCGCACGAAAACGCCATTTACCTTCCCGCCGGAGCGGTACCTATTTATCTACTTGCACTTTGACGTGCTATTGAACTGCTAGGTTGGCAGGAGCAGGGACCGAGCAACGGGAGCTCACCCCGTTGCGGGGAGGACATCCCTATTTCCTTTGGATTAATGCTGGAGGCTATGGAGTTATGTGACCCCCAGGCCAAGGAGATAAGTAACTAGAAAATCATTTTAGAAGACACCTGAAAGCAGCCCTGTATAAGAAAGTATTTTCCCCTAATGTTTAATTATGTTTTTATATATGTTAGAAGCCACCCTGAGTGACTGGGGCAACACAGGAGGAGGAGGAGGAGGAGGAGGAGGAGGAGGAGTTTGGATTTGTTATCCCACTTTATCACTACCCTAAGGAGTCTCAAAGCGGCTAACAATCTCCTTTCCCTTCCTCCCCCACAACAAACACTCTGTGAGGTGAGTGAGGCTGAGAGACTTCAGAGAAGTGTGACTAGCCCAAGGTCACCCAGCAGCTGCATGTGGAGGTCACATGGGCATTAATTAAATATAATAATAATAATAATAATAATAATAATAATAATAATAATAATAAATTATTATTATTATTATTATTATTATTATTATTATTATTATTATTATTGAATAGGACATCCCTATTTTCATCAGAGAAATGTTGGAGGGTATGCTATGTGAATTCAACAGACACAGCACTTCCCAGCATGGGGAAGCAGCTGACGAGAGCTACACCTGCAGAATTCCTGCCGGTCACACAAATGTTAAAAGGCACAGGTTTCCCTTAGGTAAGGAAAAGGGGAAGTACCGGCCGACTTCCCAGCCGATCCCTCTTGCCTCTCTTCCCCTCACAGACTTGAGGAATCTGTGTGAGCTGCCATCTCCTTTCCCCTTACCTGACTGAGCTGCTCCACCAGGCGCTGGTTCTGCTCCGAGAGGTCCAGGACGGCCTGCGAACTCTCCCGGCTAGTGTCCTGCTGCTCCATGCGCTTCTGCCCAAGCTGGGCTCGGACTGTAGTCAGGTCAGTCTCCAGCTCAGCCACGCGAGTCTCAAATTCAGCCGTTCTGGATTCAAGGTGCAGGCGGAGCTCGTGCTTCTCTTGCTCTAGGCGCTGGGAGAGGCCAGAGAGGAGAGTTAGGGCCAAATATAACAGGGAGCTGTGCATTTATTATTGAGTGCAAACATTTCTAAAATGCCTTTCATGCAAGGGCCCCAGGGCAGCGTCTGAAAAGCAGGGATAAAATTATTCATATGTAATATAAACACAGTGGCCATAGCTGCAGTGTACATTTAAAGCAGTATCATACCACAGTCACGGCTTCCTCCAGAGGATCCTGGGAACTGTAGCTTGTTAAGGATGTTGAGAGTTTTTTTGGGGGGGGGGAACCCCTATTTTCCTCTCAGAGCTACAATTCCCAGAGTGGTTTCACCATCAAGTCTTCTTCAGGTCACATGTAAAATTCAGATGAATTTTCATTTGGATTTTTTAATTTTTTTAATGTAGAGATGTGAAGAACTGAATTTAAGATTGTGGCAGGGATGAGAAATGGAAAGAGCTTGAAACAGACAGGTTCCTCCACCCTTCTTGGCTCGATCCCAACTGATGCTATCTTTGGTGAGAAAGCCAAGTTTTGCAAGATACCAGAGAAACCTCACTTCTGCTCTTGTAGTAACCATCAACCGAAAACCTTCCTTGCTCTACTGATAATGGAATCTCTCCCAAGCAAACTGAAGAACTAAAAATACTGATTTACCTTTACAACATTTTAAATTGCTAGCAGTAACATTGAGGTAACTCATAAAGTTGGCTTTATTTCTCCTGGCTTTAGCAATATATTTAACCAATGCTTTATTTGCTTGCCATCACGTTATATAAGTGATACAGAAATTTAGCATGTTCTACTTTTAAGGGAGTGATTGGCCAATATAAAGCCAATACTTTGGAGTGTCACGAGGTTCTATCTTGTCCCGCATGCTTTTTTTTTTTTTTTTTTTTTGCATGAAAAGGCAAAGGAAAGTTACCCGGGACTTTGGCTGAAGTCACTATCAAGAGGACACTCAGCTTTAATTTACTTTTCCTTCTGTTAATCTCAGGAAAGCTCTTGAACTGGTGTCTGGAGGTGGTTTGGGGGTCCCACAGACCCCTTCACTGCGGGCCTTTTTGGAAAGCTCTGAAGATCCATCTGTTTTCTTTGGCCTTCTCACAGAGTGTACTTGTTGGATTGATAGTCATATCTTGTTACTGGGTTTAACATTTTGGGGCCAATTGTTGCTTCATACTTTATCTCTGGTTTTATTTATAAAATATGTTGTGCTATACTGTACTCTATTTTTATCTTGTAAGCCACCTCGAGAGGACTTGGGCCCTTAAAGGTAATCTATATGGGTTTGTGGGTCCAGAATTCCCCTAAATTCCTGGGACCCAACAAGTGTTAAAAGCTGAACCGGGCTAGTTTCACCCTCAGGTAATCGCCTGGGAGAGGAGCCATTAAGAAAACAAATGAAAGGCGATGAGCCATTAAGAAAGCAAAGAGAGGGTGGGGCCCCTCATTCAACTCTTAAGATAGTTGGAAGGACAAAAGCCAGAGTTTTTAGGGTTGGCGGTGATGTGACCTAGGGGGAAAAGGTTGTAGGCTGGAAGAAAAAGCAGAGAGAGAACATGATGTTTGATTTCTGCTTGAATCCAAGGCCATGGCTATGGGAGAAACAAGACCCTTTTGGGGTGTTGATGCTGTGGGCCCCTCCATCGTAAGCTCAGGTTGTATATATGCGGAAATAAACCATATATCATAAAGACACCACAGTCTCTGCTGTGCCTCATTCCCAAGTAAACACGAACCCTGGATAACTGCACGGAACCCCTGGAATGTCGCTCGGAGATTGGGGTGGCTTGCAACAATATTTGAAATTACATAACAGCAACTATGTGCTGTATTGTAGCTAATGGCTAAAAGATAAATCTGGATTAGAAATTCCAGTTTAATGACGACGACGACGACGATGATGATATATTTGTGATGCATTGTATGCCATGATGGCTGAACAATAAAAATGATCTGGAAGTCCCCCTTCCATGCAAAACTGTCTCTCCAACACCAGCCAAGACGCGAGTCACAAATAGTGTCCCTTAGAAGCAAGGGACCAACAACTGGATGCAGCCACCTGCTGGTAGATCATCTAGCTCCGCATTTATCTAGGTGGATATTGAATGAGACAGCTTGCAGGCCCCCTCCAATGATTTCAAGTACCGTTTTGAAACTCCTGGTTCTGGTGGCAACTATTCTGCTCCAGCGTCTTTGTTTCTGTAACATCCACATGCAAATAAGATTGTATGCCACTACTCCCACCCCCGAGCATACTTATTATGAAGGCAAGTATAACTATTATTTCATCTCTTGCATATTGTTTACCTGACGATCCAAATCCTTAATTGTATTTCCCTCAGTATCCAAAGGCTATCCATATAAGACATAAGGATGCCTACAGTCATATGCATGAACAGATGACACAGTAAAGTCTTTAAAAAAGAGTGTTGCCTAGGTTCACAGCTTCCTGGAATCCACACCCCTCTGACCTCAAACCTCAGACCCTAATCTTTGATGCAAAAGACTATTAGTCAGGGTAACTAAATGGAGCTTCACTGTTCAGGTGCAGCCTACCTCTGGGCACCAGGCACTAGGGGAAAGCACCTGCATATCTTGCTTGACTGAGCCCAGAGACCTCTTGCAGATTGATACTGTAAACAGAACAGTCTGGTCTGATCCAGAAAGCCAAGGCAATTCACATGTTCACAGTTCACAAGCCCTGCGCATAAAAACTCCCCCCTCCTGGAGCAAGCCAGTCCTGCTTGAGAAAGTTCCTAGAGAAAGTGCCCCCAGGTGACAGCGAGGACAGATGCCTACACCCCCCAAAAAGGGAAAGCTTTCCAAAGGATTCATTTCCATTTGGACACACCTTGGATTTGGATGGCAACTCTTATTAATGACAGGGTCATGTTAACAAGCTTGGGACAATTTCTGGCTTCGCTTTTCAGCCCAATCGCCCAATTTCAACCCTGGGCCTCCACCCTTGAGGCAAAACAAAATAAATAAATAAAAATGCAAGTGGCTGGCATCCTCCCACCCAGTTTCTGTAAGAAATATATGGGCCTTGGGAGGGTACAGCTGGTGGGTGAGGCTCTTTGTGGGTGATTCATGCTGGGCGCTTTCTATTCCTCCTCCTCCTCGGTTCCATTTGGTCACTCTCTGTTCTTCCTTCCCTCTAGCTGGCTAATTATACCCACTCTGTCACCACAAACTCCACCTCGCCTCCTCAGTGCCCTCCTGCTCTGTGCCAGACTGGTTCAACCAGCTGCCACAAGTATCATGCCCAGAGGTTGCCTGTGCCAACTTCACCCTGGGCCAGGACCTTGGGGATTACTTGAGGGGGAAACGGGTTTAGAGCAAGGTGGTTGAAACTTAACTCTGGAATTTCTCAGCAATCCAGAGAACAGAAGGATCTCTGGAAGAGAAGGTCTCAGGTAGTTAGGAATGGGAAGGCCCCGTGCCTGAAACTTTGGAGAGCTGCTGCCAGTCAGTGTGGGCAATGCTGAGCTACATGGTCCCATGGCCCGACCTGGTACAAGTCCGCTTCCTCTGTCTCTAGGGTTCACATGTTACGAAAGAGCTTCTATGTAATAAACAGCATGCCATCACGGGTTCACACAACAGCAGTTCCCACATACATGTAGGATGGTCCCCAAGCTCTAGAGGAGATACAGTATGTGAGATTTCCTACATGGGCCAGCAGTGCGTGATGTGTAAAGCAAAGGAGTCAGGAAACCCTGAGTTTGGGTTTCGAGGGATGTTATAACAGCAGCAGTGTTGCTTTGGAAAGAGGACAGGACACCCACAGAAAAAATAAAAGCCAGATCCTCTTTGCGCAGAGAGCTGCTGGAGTTCAACAGCTGCCGGGTGCCGCCACCTCAGGTGCCACTATTACCCCACTTTCCTTCTAGAGAACTCGCAGTGACATAAACGGCGGCAATCCCATTTTGTCCTTACAACAACCCTGCAAGGTAGGCCAAGTCGAGTGAAAGAGAGGGGCCCAAGGCCACGCAGGAAGGTTTCTGACCGAGAAGGGAATCCCTGGCCCAGGCCTGACATTCTCCCCGCCAAATCACACCCTCCGCTGTGCCCCCTTACCTCTTTGGTCTCCATGTGCTCCTTGGCTAGTTCCTCAAAGCGCCTTTCCAGCTCCTCATTGCGTTCCAGGAGCATCTTCCCCAGCTCAGCTGCCAGCAGCAGGTCCTGCTCCTTCCTCTGCAGCAGCACCCCCAAGTCTGCCTCTTCAGGGTCCCCGTCCCCAGCAGCCACATCGCCCCCAAAAGTCTGTTGCCGCTCGCCCCCAAAGGGGTAGAACTCGTCCCCCAGGGCAGGTGGGGTCAGAGGGAAAGGGGTCCGGAGTGCAGCCTCCTCCTCAGGGTACATGGAGGGAGCTGTGGTGGTTGCCATGGAGTGGGACTGGGGAGAAATGGGAGGGAAAGGGGGGGGAGGATCCAGCAGGTTAGAGTGGGGAGAAGTTGGAAGCCAGGATGCCAACCTTCGCTGGCAGGGCTGTGGCTTCGAGGAGGTTAAAAGGAAGGGGAGAAAGGCAGTCGACACCAGGGCCCAGTTTCTCCCATGAGAGAAGATGCCTTCTGGGGGAGGGGGAGAAGCAGGTAAGTCGTTTCCTCCAGGTATCCAGGTATGAAGAGGCAACCTGAACTGCTCCCGAGGGAAAGCTCGGGAGGGAAGAAGCAACAAGCTTGCCCTGGGTTCTCCCCTTCTTCTTCTTCTTCTTCTTCTTCTTCTTCTTCTTCTTCTTCCTTCAACTCCCGGTTGGGTTTCGCTGTTTATTTCCCGATTCCTACCTCCACCCTCCAAGAGGTTGTGACAGGTGAGGTTTTCCACTCCGCTGACTCCTCCTCCTCTCATTCACGCCCTCACCTGTCGTTCCTGTTCCCTCCTCCTCCGCTCTGGGAAATTTCCAACTACCCAGTTCTGCCTCCGACTTGTGCTACAGGGCCAGCAGGGACCTGGTCCAGGAATCCTCCTGCCTCCCTTTACAAACCCTTCCCAGTCAGATACAAATACTGTAAGAGAAAGCCTCAGCGTCTTTATATAGCCTGTTTCCTAAGTGATCACCCACCATCACAAATGAATGTACGAAGTTAGCTTGCTCTGAATCAGGTTATTGGATTGTCTCACTATTCTGCTCTGTGACTAGCGGCGGCTGTCAGAGCACCTGCTTGGCATGCAGAAGGTTCCCGGTTCAATCCTTGGCATCTCCAGGTGGGGTTGGGAGAAAGCTCTCTCCGAAATACCAGGGAACTGTGATCCTTACAGCAGCCCTGCAAGGGAGAGCAGTATTACTAGTTTCATGCTCCAGGTTGGAGGCTGATGATGAGAGAATTTAAGCGAATGTTTCAGGGCACCTGTACATTTAAAGCATAACTAGGATTTGAACTCTGAGGCTAAAGGGCTTTTGAGGTTGACTGCTTTGGCTCTCAGAACAAGCCAGCTTCATTGTCTTCTGTATAAACCCAGCAATCCCAGCTTCAAATTTTCTCTTTCCCAAAAAACTCTTCCCTATTTAATATATAATAATAATAATAATTATTATTATTATTATTATTAATTATAAAGCAGGTTGAAATAAATAAATAAATGCATAGCCTTGGAATAGTATTTTTTTCCTGAGTGAAAAAAGAAAGTGGGCAAAATCACACACACACACACACACACACACACACACACACACACACGTGATCAGCCAGGCTGAAGGGGAAGAGTTCCATTGTTCATAACTAAATATGTTTTAAAAGAAGAAGAGGGAAATATTGTAAAAGACGCCTGTGACACTTGGGCGTGTCTCCTCTCTCCAGCAATCTCAAGGTATATTTTATCTTGTGAACTTCTCTGAGGTCTTTTGATGAAGGGTGGTGGTATATAAATAAAATGAATTTGAATTTATTTATTACGGTCGGAGACCAGCTTGTGAAACACAAATGGAACTACAATACCAAAAGCAAAACAAACATTTAAAACAATATACAGCAATGGATTTCAAGTTTAAAAATGCGGTAGGAATAAAAACACATTAAAAACTTTAAGATAGACCAGGGGCGGAAGAAGGCTCCGCGCTACACGAGGCGACGAAACAAGGCACCCCTGGGGGTGGGGCGTCGTGGCGTCACGCCGGAGTGCACCTGCGTGAAATGTCGCACAGGTGCACTCCATCATCGGGCCGCTGCTGCTTCCGCAGTCCCCTTTTAAGCCGCAGAGCGAAAAGGTGGCTCGTGGGGCTGCCGAGCGCTATCGGCGGCTCCCCGCCGATCATGCACGGCAGCCCCACAAGCCGCCTTTTCGCTCTGCGGCTCAAAAGGGGGCCACGGAGGCGGCGGCCCAACGATGGAGTGCGCCTGCACAAAATGTCGTGTAGGCGCACTCCGTCGTCAGGCGGTGCGCTGCTGCTCCCGGGGCGACGGAGCAAGCAGCGATGCGTGGGGGTGACAAGCAGCGGCCCCTCCCACCACTCTCCACGCACCGCCGCTCGCTCCGTCGCCCTGGGAGCAGCAGCGCTGCCAGACAGGGTGCCGGGTGGCGGGGCTCCCCTTGGGGAGTGGCGGGAGGGACCGCTGCTTGTCACCCCCTCTCCCCTGGCACCCGGGGCGTACTGCCCCCCGCCCCCTAGCAACGCCCTTGAGATAGACTATCATAGGGAAATGACCCAGAGTCGCCCGTGGATCCGAGTTTGGGAATTTTCTTAACAAACTAGTTTGAGTCAGGGGATGGTCTGCACCTACATATCTGTGCGCAGAATCTGGCGTCCGTCCGGGTCATCTTGTGGTCTTTGCCTAACAGAAGAAGATCAATATAAATATAATAAATAAATAAAAATATCCTGGCTAGGAAAATATGGTTGCATTTTCCCAGGTACAAAAACACGGTTGCTTGAGTGCTGGGACAATGTGATGCCACTAGAACAGAAGCTCAACCACCAGGGACATGGAACAGACCTTGAGCAGCAAACAGCAGACAAATGCCATATATTTAATTCAGCCAAGAACTGCACAGATGTCTCCGCAGTACCCCGGAGCCTAGGAGCATCTCCCTCAGGTTTCAGACCACATGCCATTCTTCCTCCGGGGCAAGTGTGGGGTGGGAACCTATGGCCCTCCAGATTGTGACCCAACCACAACTCCCATCAACCCCAGCCAGCGTGGCCAATAGCCATGAAGCATGGGAGTTGTCGTCACTGATGTGGTCCAAAGGAAAGCAGAGCAATACGTTTGGCTGCAGGAGTTGCCAGAAGGAGGCATCTAAGGTGCCATCCAACCATCTTAGGGACTCCACTCTGGATTTGTATAGTAGAGCTTACTCCAAAGCCCTTTCTTCTCCCAGAGATATCCTGCAAAGCAGCAGAGGTGGAGGATCAGAGTTTTCCTTCTCCTAGATGGGCTACTTTCCCAAGTCGATGAGCTCTACCTGCCCCTCATTTCCCTCTACAGCACATGCAGAAACTGCCTTGTTGATGTTAGACTCACTATTGGTCTCACTCGCCCAATCCACGTCTTTGAGTGCAGGGGAAGTCCCTAACTTGAGACCCATCGGCTGCCTTCACCTGGTTTAGCCGGCCAGTCGAAACTGTTTCCAGGGTGTGGCCACTGTCGCATGCTTGGAGGAGCCACAGGTGAGAGAGCTGAGTGCAGGGTGGGGACCAAAAGTGGACAAACCACCCCAGGAGGAGCACAATGTGTCCCCCACCAGAGATACTACTCCCCCCTAACACCCCATGCACCCTACAGCTTAAATACCACCAACGAAGGACAGCCCACCAGCTCCCTAGCCAATCTGTTCCACTGCCCAACAGTGCTTAACTGCTAGGAAGTTTCTCCTGGTGTTAAGCAAAAACCTGCTTCCCTGCCATTTCCACCAAAATTAGTTCTGCCTTCTGCAGCAGCAGAGCTCCAGCCTGCCTGCTTCTTCTGCACGACAGCCCTTCAGGTATTTCAATATGGGTATAATGTATAATCTCCAGCCTAAACATACCCAGCTCCTTGAAGCCATTCCTCATAGGAGCTGGCTTCCAGATCTGTCACTACCCAAGTCGCTCTCCTCTCTCAGTATCAATGTGATATGGAAACCAGAAGCGGACAAGCACAGAACAGAGCAAGGCTCAGATCCTTTGGATTAAAAAAAATGTGTGCGTGTGCATGTGTGAAGGGTTGACCTGTGTTGAACACACCACTAGAGCAATTATGAGCTATTGAAAGTCAGCCACAGCAAATCCTTTTTAAGAGGCTATCTAATCTTGACCACATCCTTGCTGATTCCCACCCTCTGCCAGTGCTCAGGAAATGGCTCTGAGCTTTTCACTTATTTATTTGTACACCAAAGATCATAGGGCAGTTCACAACATTGAAATACATAAGAACAAAAAATACAAAATGAAAACAAACCAATAATATCCTCCCCAGCTCCCACAAACACATTGAAAAGGCCATGGCATTATAATTGTTCAGATTGTGAATTAATGAGTGAATAAAATAAATGCATAGCTCACTCGTTCTCACTTCCTTCTCAAGAGAACCAAGCAACCACCGTTCTCTTCCTAACCCAAGAACAGCGCAATCCTGTGCATGTTTACTTTAGAGCAAGCCCCACTGTGTTAAATTCCTAGGAAGTGTGCATCGGATTGCAGCCTAAGGCGACAGACAAAAGCACATTTGCTAGGAAGTGCAAACAGGCTTAGCCTTGCACCGGCAACCACACCCTTGCTCCCCTTATGACAGGAGATTGGGCTAATAGTGCATATGGAATAGAAGCACCTGCCCCAGCCCCCCCCGACACAGCGCCCCCTAGAGGCAAAATGCACATTTCCCTCAGGCCTTCCATTTTGCTCAAGGCACCAGAGCTTTAACAAGATGTATTTTTTTAAAAAAAAAACCTCAGTAAAAACACACACTAGATAGATCGATAGTCATGGCTCCAGGCTTTCCACTTCACCTCCTCCAGGGAGAAGATGGGAATAAGAGAAATAATTTCCGTGAATGCATTGCCAAGATAGTTACGTGCCACAGTGTGAGATGTTTACAAGCCCTTCCAATTTTTTATTCAGATCAATTTGACAGCAAGCAGGGATTTGAGTGGGATCTGTCCTTTGCTCTCTTCCAGGGCAACAAATGCTGGTAAATTTGCTTCCCCCTGTGGGTTTTCCAACCGGCTTGGGGGGGAGAGGGAGGGAAAGGGGGCCCCCTCTTCTGCATTATCACCCGAGGTTGGCTATATATCCTAAGCCTAAATGTCTCTATCAAGCACTAACTCACTAAGTTGCCAAATACACAAGTTGTCCCTTGTGCTTCTGCTTTATTAGGGTTGCCAACATATGAGAACTGTGTTTCTGAAGAACTGTGGTATCTGAAGAAGTGTGCATGCACACGAAAGCTCATACCAGGAACAAACTCAGTTGGTCTCTAAGGTGCTACTAGAAAGAATTTTCGATTTTGTTTTGACTATGGCAGACCAACACGGCTACCCACCTGTAACTGTGTTTAAATAATACAGGATACATTTTTGTCGGAATACGTTTCACGGATCCGCCATAGATTCATATTTATTTGGTTATTTTATAAGTTTTTCGAGGTCTACTTTTGGTATAATTGCGCGCAAAAGCGAAAGTGAAAGCATGAATGAATAGTGTGGTTCACTTATGAGATTAATCCGCCTTTATTTTGTAGATCCGGTCATGTTCAAAGTTGTTAATGAGCGTTAAACTTGCTTCCCGCCTTTTTGGAGGGCAGCAACAGTGATTTTATTGGTTAAAGTACTAATGATGATGTCACGTTTGTTCCCTAATAAAAGGCAGAGGCACCCCGCTTAGGCAGGAGAAGTAGCGTGAGACCGCACGTTCTTTTAGAGGAGTTCGTTCATGTTCTTTTAGTTGGGTTTTAGTTGAAGTCAAGTTTAGTTTAAGGGACTAGGAGCGGGCTGGATGGGTTGGATGGGTTTTTCTTTAGTTAGAGTTAGATCGCGGAAGATTATTCGGTTTTAGTTTTAGATAGGTTCTTTTAGGTTAGCCTAGGGTTAGGCCCGCGGAAGATATTTCGGTTTTAGTTTATTTAGTTAGCCTCGCGGAAGATTGGGCGCGCAGGGTCTTTAAGCTTAGGAGAACTTAGCTTAGGGGACGAGCCTATGCGGGTTCTGCCGAAGCCACTAAAGATACAACCGGTGTCTGTCTTCCTTTGGGGTTAAAGGGGGGAGTAAAGTAAAATTTTAATTTTCAGTAAATTGGTCCGCCTATTCAGAGTCAGTATATATATTTTATTTCACGAGGCAACTGTTCGTTAAAGAAGGCAATTAGGAACTCACACTTCATCGGAGTCGTCAATTGGCTTACTCAACATCCTTCAGACTGTGAGGCTTGGCCGGCGACCGTGCTCAAAAGCACGCGGAACGCTGGCCACTTTCCCCGCAACTGGTACCTCGTGCATAACCAATCCAAGGCCGTGCACGAGGAGCTCCAGCACCCAAACCCCGACAAGTGGTGCCCCGTGTGAGGCGAAGCGCAGTTGAAAATCGCTTCCACAAAGACTCCGGTTAAAGGCAACATATCGGAAGTGGCTCGGAAACAGACATTGAGAGGTGAGGTATAACGGCCCGGTTTATCCAGGATTTCGCTGCAGTAGCGCGAATCCACCGCTTGCCCAAAGTACTGTAAATAGAAATTGCGCGCGTGTATTTTGCCCCAAGGGGTCCCCGGGTAGATCGGCAAGGAGTTTAGTGTAAGCCTACGGGCAGAGTAAGGTCTTCCCTAAAGCCTACGGGTGGGAAGGGTCTGGCAAAAGCCTACGGGTGCCAGGGTTTTCGGTCAAAGCCTACGGGTAGGGCCGGTGTCTCCCGAAAAAGCCCACGGGTGGGGGCGGAGGTTTTCTGGCTAAAGCCTACGGGTGCCAGGTTTTTCGGTTAAAGCCTACGGGTAGAACCGGTGTCCCCTAGTAGAAGCCTACGGGTGGGGGAGGAAAAGTTTTGGAAAAGTGTTAAAAATGGGCTCCTCACTCTCAACTGCTCAAGTTAAATTTTGTGAAGATTTATTGTACCTTTTGAAAAGAAATGGTCACCCTGTCTCTGAATCAGAAGTAGAGCTTTTAGTTAAAACTATTGGGGAAATTTGTCCCTGGGTCCCTAAGGAAGGAACGAAAGATTTAGCTTCATGGGAAAGGATCGGGTTAGAATTTATGGCCAACCCGAAAATCGGAATTCCTGTACAATTAGTATGGAGCAAAGTAAGAAACTGCTTTCAACAAATCGCTCCAAGAAATGTTTTGCTTAATGGAACAGTGAATTTAGGAAATACTGCTTTTAATAGTGCCCCTGTGCTGCCGCTTGCGGTTGTGCCATTTTCGGCCCCCTCGCAGCAGCCAGTTCAGGCCCCGTTGTCGTACACGCACTCGCCCTTGTCCAATTTGTCATTGCCAGATTCATTGCCGCCTGTGCCGGTGCAGCAGACGCCGTCGGCCTTTCAAGCCCCGCCACGGACTGCCCCACCGCCAGTCGCTCAGCAATCATCGCAGGCCTTTTACCAGCCAGCGATCTCAAGTCAGCAGCAGCCGCGGACCTCGCTCCAAGCAACGGTCCCGCTTCCTCCATCGCAAGCCGCGCTTTTGCCAGCGATCCAGCAGCAGCAGCAGCAAGCAGCCTTTTTGCCAGCAAACCCTGCTGCCCTGCAGGCCGCGCTCAAGCCAGCAGCTCCAGTTTTGCAGCAAGCTGATTTCCAATCAACAGCAATCCAAGCTTCAATGCAAGCAGCACAACAGCAATTTACCAACCCTTCAGCACCTCCAATGCCAATGCAGATTCCAAGACAAGAGCAAAGCCAAACAATGATGATCCAGATGCCAGGACTTGCAGTACAGAGCCAACAACCTTATGCTCCAACTTCAAGTCAGCCATCTTGTCTTCATCCAACTTCAAGTCAGCCATCTTGTCTTCATCCAACTTCAAGTCAGCCATCTTGTCTTCATAGTCAGCCATCTTCAAGGCATCCAGATGTCAAAGACTCTTTAGCACCATCTAGTGGCTCATCATTTGGAAAGCATCAAGAAGATTTAAACTCACTGATGCCACCTACAGATCCAACAGCAATGCAACCCATCTGCAGAACTCAAGATTTAGAAGCAGCTTTGGGACAAATAGACTTTAGTGCTGATCCAATGCACATCTTTCCAGTGATTCGTGCCAATGGAGGACAACCTGCAAGATATCAAGCTATTCCTTTCGAGACACTACGTGAACTGCGAAAAGCCATATGCGAAAATGGACTTCAAGCTCCTTATACTAGAAGTTTACTTGAAGGACTGTCCACTAGTAGACTTCTGCCATCTGATTGGAAGTTGATTCTTCGCACCTTCCTGTCGCCTACAGATGCTCTTCTGTGCCTGCAAGAGTGGAAAGAAGTAGCAGCCAGACGTGCAACGCCACTTGCCACAGAAGATATGCTCACAGGATCAGGACATTACTCCAATCTCAATCAACAGCTAGCCATACCTGATGCTGCACTTGTCACCATAGCAGACATTGTGGTCAAGGCTTGGCGCAGATTACCCAATCGCACAGATGCTAGCTCAGTATCAGGATTCGCTGCAGTTAGGCAAGGTCCAAAGGAGCCTTATGGGGACTTCGTGGATCGCCTGATTGTTGCAGTGGAACGCCAGATAGAAGATCGTCATGCCAGAAACATGCTGACAAAACAACTTGCCTTTGAAAATGCTAATGATGACTGCAAGAATGCCCTAACAGCAGTTGCAGCTCGTCCAGATGCCACATTGACTGAGATGCTACGCGTCTGCCAGAATGTTGGTACCCACTCCTACAAAGCACAGCTCTTGGCAGCTGCGGTACAGATGCCACGTCAAGACAGCTCTACGCCAGTCAAGAAGTGCTATGGGTGTGGAGGCGATGGGCATTTCCGGTCGCAGTGCACAACAACGCCAAGGCCTTCTGCCAAGCCGCCAGAGAGATGTCCCATCTGTCAGAAAGGATTTCATTGGGCGAACGATTGTCGTTTGAATCCACAAAATACATCACCTACCTCATCTCCAGTTCAGGGAAACGGTTCTGCGGGCCGCGCCCCGGCCCCGGTAAAACAATAGGGTGCAAGCTCAAGAACATCATGAAGGTTAACCATCCCAGAAAGGTGAACAACGCTACTCCTTATCCAGGTCATCAGGAAAAAAGAGTGATCCAGAGAGATATCTACTCTCCAGATGTCCAGAGAAAAGATGTGACCTCATCAAACATTCAGGTTCCAGAGGTTTCATCATCTGCCTTACCTATTCAAAGGATTCCAGTAGAGAACACAGCATTCAGTTCACCTTCTGCTAACCGCCCTTCAATTCCTGCTGATGTAACCCCCGCTTCACAACAAGCAATCACAGTCAAGTCTCTGATCGCAGAATTGCCTTCAACGTTGAGAAAACATTCTACTGAGGTCAACCTCGCAGCACCTGAGCTTTACTCACCTTTGAGTCAAGGTCAATCTGTCATTGAAGGACATTTGCCCTTGATGAAACAGCAATATCCAGGTAGCAGCCCAGCTGATGATCACTTTCCATGTGGCCAAAGAATGCAAGTGAGTGAGACAGCTCCCTCTTGTGGAAGCTTAAACATCACTCCAGTTAACAATGTCCACACCTTTGTGTCGCCTCCAGCTTTTAAGCTCAGCCCGCCACAATCAAACAATTATCATGGACAACAACTTCAACTGTCTTGTGTCAAAGAAGAAGCTCCATCCTGTCAGTTTGATGCACGACTGACTGAATGCCAACAGGTTCAACAGCATCAGCAACTCTTACCAACGGAAGAACCTCAAGTTTGCCAACTCAACGCAAAGCAGCTTCAGAGTTGCCAACTTCAGCAGTGCAAAAAACCTGAAGCCAAAAAGATGTCTTCAGACACTGCCAATGAAGAACAAGAAGAATCTTCTGTCCCAGGTATACCACTCTTCTTAACAGAGGACTGTTACTTTTCAAATCCATGGTTTGCTCAGCAATTGCCAACATCCATTCGTGGTCCATTCCCAGACACTTCAATTTGCCTTATCCTGCCTAGGATGGATCGCCTCCCTGCCACAGTCACACTGACTGCAGGCCTAGTTCGGATCACAGATTCATCGCAGTTGCTGATTCCAGGATTTTCAACTGTTCCTTGTGTCCTAACAAAAGGTTTGGAAATTGCCAGACTTTATTTGCTTACTTCTACGCCTACAGCTCCTGTAGACTCTTTGCCTCCTCAGGCAGCAATGGCGCTAATCAAGATTACAGAAGAACGCCCTCATCTCGTCTTAGAAATGGGTGGACGAAAGATCAAGGGTCTTCTTGATACAGGCGCAGACGTTACAGTGATCGCCAGAAAAGATTGGCCTGACCAGTGGGCAACGACTGTCACCCAGGAAGTCTTCGGAGTCGGAGGTTTCGAACCCGCCCACCAGAGCGTACATCCGATTACCTTCCAGTCAGACTCAGGCTCCATGGTGCAGCTCCGTCCACTTGTTATGGATGTGCCTATCACCCTTTGGGGTAGAGACTTATTGTCTAAAGCAAGAACTGTTGTCCATACGCATTTTTGATGTGGGCCTTTGCATCAGCGCCAGTACATGCTCTTCCACTCACATGGAAGGAAGGACCCCCTGTATGGGTCGACCAATGGGCGCTGACGTCAGAAAAGCTCGCTGCAGCAGAGGCCCTAATCAAAGAGCTGCTACACCAGGATCGTGTGCAACCCTCTAATAGCCCTTGGAACACTCCAATCTTCGTCATCAAGAAGAAAAGTGGAAAATGGCGTTTGCTTCAAGACCTGAGAAAGATCAACGAAAGAATTGTTCCAATGGGTCCCCTTCAATGTGGACTTCCTAACCCTAACCTCATTCCTAGAAACCATCAGCTTGCAATCATCGATCTCAAAGATTGTTTCTTTACCATTCCACTGGCACCTGCAGATCAAGAAAAGTTCGCTTTCACTCTACCTGTGCTCAATAACACCAGACCAGCTTCCAGATACTCTTGGAAAGTACTCCCTCAAGGAATGGTGAATTCACCGACTCTCTGCCAGAACTTTGTGGATAAAGCATTACAGCCTTTCAGAGCACAATATCCAGCCTTAGAAGTCTGTCATTACATGGATGACATCTTGATCCATGGAGAAAAGGTCTCAGAGCATCATATTGAGCATCTTACGCGCATCCTGAACTCTTTTGGGCTTTGCATTGCCCCAGAAAAGGTACAGCGCACTGCTCCATTTCATTACTTGGGTCACAGACTGCTTCAAGATACAGCCCTGCCAGAGATGCCGAGCATAGTCATTCCAGAATCCTTTACCTTAACACAACTGCAGCATCTCTTGGGACAGATAAATTGGGCTCGAAAGTCTCTAGCAGTTCCAACATCTGAACTCTCGCCATTGTTTTCTGCTCTTAAGGGACATACATCTCCTTCAGATGTTATTCCATGCACCTCTGAGATGCGTCTTGCTTTACAAGGGGTAAACACAAAACTGCACCAAATAGCTGTAGATCGTGTGCCGACAGCTAACTGCGCTCTTTCATGTGCTATCTTCACTACACCAAGATTGCCGACAGCAGCCTTATACGTTCCGGATACTTCCTCAAAGGTGGCAATCGTGGAGTGGATTCATCTTTCGCACACGCCTCAAAGGAATGTGTACCCCAGTATGGACGCTGTTGCTGATCTCCTTGTTAAGTGCAGAGGCCGTGCAATTCGCCTGAGTGGAAATGATCTGCTTTCCATCTACCTTCCTTTCTCTCAAGAACAAGTACTAACTTTGATTCAGTTTTCAGATAGTTTCCAGATTGCTATTGCAGATTTTGTCGGTTCATTCTTGTATAATCCTCCTAAGGACAAAAGATTCACTTTGTTGCAACAAGTAAACTATCACCTTTCATCCATGTTGGTGCTTCAACCTATTCCCACTGCAAAAACTCTGTTCACAGATGGCTCCTCTTCCTATGGTGTCCTTGCATGGCGGGAGGATGGACAATGGAAAACTGTGTTTACAGAGAAACAACTTTCAGCACAAAGATCGGAACTGGCAGCAGTAATTCTCGCTTTTCAAACTTTCACTACAGAAGCATTCAACCTCGTTGTAGATTCTCAGTATGTATATAGACTGTTATCATCGCTTCCAGTTGCTTATCTGTCTCCGTCCATGGACGAAAATCTCTTTAATTTGTTCATGCAGCTTCAAGAACTATTACAGAAACGTTCATTTCCCTTTTTTGCTGCACATTTGCGCTCTCATTCTAACCTCCCAGGATTCCTGGTGGAAGGAAATGCAGTAGCAGACGCTGCCCTCAGGACTCTAGCTTTCTCCTTGTTCGACAATCCTGTGACAAGCCATGAAACTTTCCACCAATCAGCGAAGGTTCTACACAAGACCTTCAACATTCCAATGTCACAAGCAAGGGACATTATTTCATGCTGCCCTTCGTGCTCCAAGTCTCCTATCTGCTTGCCATTTGATGCTGTAAATCCTCGAGGCACGGAGGCGAATCAGCTGTGGCAGATGGATGTGACACATGTCCCAGCCCTTGCTCCAATGTCTAAGTTGCATGTCACAGTGGACACCTTCTCAGGTTTCATTTGGGCTACAGCCCTGAAGGGAGAAACTGCAAGGCACGTCATACCTGCATTCACTAGCAGATCACCTTGATTTGCTTGCTTAACCTCCTTTCTTCTACAGGTATCGTTGGTTCTTCAGAACTCAATGTTTCAGTACTTTCCTGAGCTCCACGAACTTTTCCTGAGTTCCAGGACTATTTCTTCTACATGGTCGTGTGTAGTCGGAGAAGAAGACGACCGGCAACTCATTCATCGTCTTCATCCTCCTCTCCAACACCATTTTGCAGTTTTAAACCTGTCTTATACTTTATATTGTACTTGTAAAAATTGCATATTTACCTTTGTATGCTTCTTGAAATATCCGCCTCGCATGTTACATGTGTTTTCCTTATAGCTTGGTAATTGATGATATGGATGTTTATATATACAAAGCTTTTCTGAAATTATTTTCGTTTAGAGTGTCACAATTTTGATGATATGGAAATGTTTATGTAAGGTCAAAACATTGTCTTTGTGCAGTTCTAGTCATAGACATATTCATGCTTATATGTTTTATTTCGGTAATCCTAAATCTCCACCTTGTGCTTGCAAAAGTTGTAGTTCAAAATGTGGTAACATTTATATACCTTATTTGAAATATTTTCCCTGGTCAAAAAATTGGTCATTCTCGGATTTGTTCAAGATATATATGTCAAGTCTGGTGGTGTCCTACCCTTTTGGTACCCCTTTTTCTTTGAAAAAATCCCCCTCTATATGCTACCTTTTGGCAGTAAACCAGGTTCCCAGCTTTTCCCTTCGCTCTGTTTCCTGCTGTTAATGGGAGACCCTTATGTAGCTGGTTTAAATCCCATTTCGTTTCGCTGGAAACCCTTGCGTAGATGGTTTAAATCCTCATCCTGGCTGGGACACCTTTATGTAGGTAGCTTAAATCCCCTCTTGTGGCGAAAACCACTTGTACTTAGGTGCCTTAAATCCCCTCTCTGGAATCGGACCCTAGTTCCCCGTTACCTGTGGTCGCTGTGGTAAGTCCAGAATCTGCCTTCCTGAAAGTTCCTTCGATTCTGTAGCCTCAGAGCCACAACCCTTTTCCGTTACCTTATCCATTTTCCTCAGTTTTTCCAAATAAAAAATTAAAAAAAAATGGGGGAGGGGTCTGGGTAGGCTATGTAGCCCCAGCTCTAGTTATATTTTAATTTTGGGTCCCGGATCGGGACCTCTCTTATGTTTGGGCAGTCGTTATCCGTTATTTTTAATTTTGGACCTGCATCAGGTCCTCTCTTGTGTTTGGGGAGTAATTTGTTGTTTTACGCTACACGCGAAAGTATATATGCTTATGAGACGATTTGTTGTGTTACATTACATATTGAAGTATTTATATATGCCTAAAAGGTTTACAGTGTATCGAATCGATCACTTTTTATGTTCGGCTAGTGGTTTGTTATTTTCATGACTTTATTACTACATTATTGTACAAGTATTTCCTCCTATGAAAGGGATGGATGTTGATGGTATTGCTAGTGTTTATATCGCAGTCTTTATGTAGACTTTGGCGAGGACACTGTCGGCATTGTCGACGTTTGCCTTTTCATGTCAAGGTTTATATCAAAACAAATGGTAATGTTTGTGTCAGATAAATGCTTATGATATCTCTAACCTTCTTTTTTTTATATAACTAAATCAAAAATAATTTAATTTAAAACAAAAAAAGAAAGATGATATGTCGGAATACGTTTCACGGATCCGCCATAGATTCATATTTATTTGGTTATTTTATAAGTTTTTCGAGGTCTACTTTTGGTATAATTGCGCGCAAAAGCGAAAGTGAAAGCATGAATGAATAGTGTGGTTCACTTATGAGATTAATCCGCCTTTATTTTGTAGATCCGGTCATGTTCAAAGTTGTTAATGAGCGTTAAACTTGCTTCCCGCCTTTTTGGAGGGCAGCAACAGTGATTTTATTGGTTAAAGTACTAATGATGATGTCACGTTTGTTCCCTAATAAAAGGCAGAGGCACCCCGCTTAGGCAGGAGAAGTAGCGCGAGACCGCACGTTCTTTTAGAGGAGTTCGTTCATGTTCTTTTAGTTGGGTTTTAGTTGAAGTCAAGTTTAGTTTAAGGGACTAGGAGCGGGCTGGATGGGTTGGATGGGTTTTTCTTTAGTTAGAGTTAGATCGCGGAAGATTATTCGGTTTTAGTTTTAGATAGGTTCTTTTAGGTTAGCCTAGGGTTAGGCCCGCGGAAGATATTTCGGTTTTAGTTTATTTAGTTAGCCTCGCGGAAGATTGGGCGCGCAGGGTCTTTAAGCTTAGGAGAACTTAGCTTAGGGGACGAGCCTATGCGGGTTCTGCCGAAGCCACTAAAGATACAACCGGTGTCTGTCTTCCTTTGGGGTTAAAGGGGGGAGTAAAGTAAAATTTTAATTTTCAGTAAATTGGTCCGCCTATTCAGAGTCAGTATATATATTTTATTTCACGAGGCAACTGTTCGTTAAAGAAGGCAATTAGGAACTCACACTTCATCGGAGTCGTCAATTGGCTTACTCAACATCCTTCAGACTGTGAGGCTTGGCCGGCGACCGTGCTCAAAAGCACGCGGAACGCTGGCCACTTTCCCCGCAACTGGTACCTCGTGCATAACCAATCCAAGGCCGTGCACGAGGAGCTCCAGCACCCAAACCCCGACACATTTTAATCATGGCATTAACACCTGCTAATGTCTGTAGACCAAGCTGTTATTAAAGGCACAGGACCAGGGGCTGGTTTAAAAAAAAAAAAGTTGGCAACCCTATTTTCTACTTTGGGTTGAAGTGTTGTTCTTATGTGTGGCATTTTGGAGGAAGGGGCAGCGCTCTCCTTCAATGTTTGAAAAAATACGCTCTTGTGATTTCATATTCCTTAATATTGGAATACATTAGAGTTGCCAACTTTTTGACCGGGGACTGCAGCTGTGGCAGAGGACAACATTCAAAGCCAACCAATATATGTAAATAAGTAAGTACGTACGTACGTACATAAGTAAAATGCTGATAACCACCACACTGCCTGATTTCTGCACGTCCAACTGCAAAAAAAGACACAACATATTCCAGGCCCTCCAAGTGTCCCTATTTTCCAGGGACGCCCCTGATTTAGAGAAGCCATTCTGTTTTTTTTATTTGATCCTGGAATGTCCCATTTTTCCTTAGGAAGTCCCAATTTTCATTGGAAAAATGTTGGAGGGTATGGAGTAATAATAATAATAATAATAATAATTTATTTGTACTCCACTCATCTGGCTGGGTCTCCCCAGCCACTCTGGGCGGCTTCCAACAAATATTAAAATACATTAGAATATCACAGTTTAAAAACTTCCCTAAACAGGGCTGCCTTCAGGTATTTTCTAAATGTCAGGTAGTTGTTTATCTCCTTGACCTCTGATAGGAGGGCGTTCCACAGGGCGGGCGCCACTACCAAGAAGGCCCTCTGCCTGGTTCCCTGTAGCTTTGCTTCTTGCAGTGAGGGAACCGCCAGAAGGCCCTCGGCGCTGGATCTCAGTGTCCGGGCTGAATGATGGGGGTGGAGACGCTCCTTCAGGTATACTGGGCTGAGGCCGTTTAGGGCTTTAAAGGTCAGCACCAACAATTTGAATTGTGCTCGGAAACGTACTGGGAGCCAATGTAGATCTCTCAGGACCGGTGTTATATGGTCCCGGCGGCCACTCCCAGTCACCAGTCTAACTGCCGCATTCTGGATTATCCAACCCCCAAGCCGTCTGAAGGCAATACTGTACAGGGAAGTTTTTTAAAAAATGTTTAATGTATTATTATGTTTTTATATATGTTGGAAGCTGCCCAGAATGCTGGGGCAACCCAATAAGATGTGTGGGGTATAAATAGTAAAATTATCATTATGGAACGGGACGTCCCTATTTCATCAGAGAAACGTTGGAGGGTATGCATATTATTTTCTGATCAACTGACAATTCTAGAACATGCACTCAGTGAAACACCAACACTTTCCCACCTCCAATCTGGGGATGGGCTTGTTTTCCTGCATACCAAATTGTTATAAATATATCTTTTTTTTCCAAAACAAACAAAGAGTTCTCCCAGATTCATATTATCCCATACTGGAAGTCTTTGAGAAGAGACCTGGAGAACTGCCTGTTTGCTTATTATTTATTAATAAAAATATGAAATATCAAGGCGGTGTACAACAATACAATAAACGTGAGGTCATAAAATGATGCAGTATATTTTGCCCCCCCCCCTTTTTTTTATATGATCTGAAGAAAAACGTAAGCAACTGAATAAGTCTGTAGGGGGAGCTCTAGCTCCGGAATCTGCTGCAATGACTGACCAGACAAGGCCCGCTTCAGCAAATAGGTTTTTGCAATGAAGGAAGAGGGCTGGTTCTTTTCAACTAGAGCCTATTCCCACCACTCACCTTGCCTATTGGGAGGTCTCTGGCACAGACGTATTTTGAAATGTGTGTGTAGGAGGTACGAATGGAGACTATCTTACTCATTTGCTGCAATACAGACAAGAGCACAACATACTTTACAGATGTTTAAACCAGGGCCTCTCCACATAGTGCCCTCCAGTTTTCAATGGTCCATCCCTACTCTTGTGTACTTCATTGGTCACCACCCTCTTCTGGGGATTGCAATTTGTTTTAAACTCTTTTTTTTAATGCTGCATTTTAAATTGTTGTGACCTGCTCTGGGACCTGGGGCTTTAGGGTGAAAGACAGGCAAGCAAATGCCAGAGAGCATCATTTTAGTCAGAGGAGGGTCTGGCCGCAGTCTACGTGCACTTGCCATAAACAACTTCCCACAGTGCCGCCCTGCTTTCCTTCGCAATGAAAGGCAGCAGGGTGCAGTGGTCAGAGTGTTAGACTAGCACCTAGGAGTGCAAGAACTCAGGTCGCCCCTCAGCCATGAAGCTGACTGGGTGATTTTGGCTCAGCCAGAGTCATCTCTCAGTCCAGCAATTGTGCAGGGGAGAGAACTTCACACGCCACCTTGAGTTCTTTTGGGGGGAAAGGTGGGGTATCACAGAAACAAAAAAATTCTATATGCTTTTCAGATCTGTAAAAGAACTGGAGGCATATGGTCTCTCTATTGGCAGAAACAGGGAAGACTGTTGTTTTTAATAGTTTTTGGTTCCCCCTCCCCCCACAAAAGGGTGGTATTTAAATAAGTTTTACTCAGAGTAGCTCCACTGAAATTAATGAACATGACCAAGGCTGCATACACATTCTTTCCCTCAAAGAATTCTGGGCATTGTAGTCTCTCATAAAACTGCAGGTCCCAGCAAACCCTTCAGGCTACAGAGCCCAGAATTATTTGAGGCGGAGAAATATACAGTACTTTAAAAGGCATAGTGCATACGCAACCAAAGTTAGGGCCTTTAATTTCAGTAGGTCTACCCTAAGAAAAACTTGGTTGCATACAACCCCTCCACCCCCCCAAAAAAGTTTTACTGTCTGAACAGCTATATACAGAAGCAAGCAAAAATTATAGTACATTGATGAACTGCTGCCCTGGGTGTTGCCGATAGTGAATGAGGACTGTCCCCCAAAGGAATAGGTCAGGGTAGCCAACCCAGTGCCCTCTAGATGTTGTTGGACTACAGCTCTCATCTGCCCCAGCCAGCATGGCTAATGGTAAGGGATGATGTGAGTTGTAGTCCAACAACATCTGAAGGATGCCTCATTGGTCAATATGGCGAGGTCTCCTGCAGCTTCCCAGTTATATAGAAGAGGGAGCTGGACCTTCCATGACAAACTGAAATTCCCTCTTCTACAACTAGTAAAGCTGTAAGAGCCTTGCCCTCTCTTTCACATCAGCAACCGAACATGCGGTGAGTGGTTACAAAAACTGGGTGTTGTTGCTTTTCTCTCCCTTGTAGGCCACAAAACAGGTGCATGCGGGTAAGTCAGGTAGTCAATATTTTTGTGGGTTAATACGCATATTTAGGCATTCTCTATAAGCTCCTTCCTGTTCCTGCTTCTCCTCTATATACAACAAGATACTTACTTTATAGGTAATTATCTGAGCTTCTCTATTTTACAGTGCAACAAATACGCAGTTGTTTGTACAGCAATAGTTAGAATCTGCAACTACAGCGAAGAAGTCAATAGCATCACCACTGCTGGCTGCACCACTTGTTGGCTTTTGGATTTTGTACTGTGCCAGCTGTTGCTCAATGGTACTTCACCTGCCTTGCACACAGAAGGCCCCAGGTTCAATCTTCAGCATTTCCAAGTAGGGGTGGGAATGTCCTTCCTCTGAAACCCTGGAGATTTGCTGCCATTCAGTGTAAATGTTGCGCTAGATGGACTCAGCATTGGGCAGCTTGCAGGGGGAGGGGTAGGATTCAAAGCCTGCGTCAGTTATGAACAGTGCACTATGGCAAAGTAGACAATGGCATTATCACCATGAATTTGATTCGTTTTGCAATCGCATCCACTTCCACAGAAGAACGCTGCAGCAACATCTATCACGATAGCTTTTCAGGTGATGGGGAAAGCAGGCGCTGTTTTCCTGCCCCACATCCGGTTTCAGAACTGTATGCTTTAACCGGAAGGAAATTATGCAAAATACTTCAGAACTAGTTCTAACCCAGAAGCAAAACGCAGTTGTTTCTAAATTAGGTGGCAGCAGGGCACCTGGGTTGGCAGCAGGCAAAGTGAGATCAGTGGTGGATGTTGGGCTCTCAAATTTCAGCGGTGACCCGTGCGACGCAAAAATATTGCGCTCTTTTCTACTGCCTTTTTGTGGCTCCTCCTACAGCACAGCAGAATTGGTTACACTCCCCTAAAACCGCCTCTGGCGAGATGGACTGTAAGGAAAGGCTCCTGCGTTACAATGACCTTTTCTGTTCCGTCAAAACGCCTTTTGCCTTTCGCAGGTTTGTGAGGCGAAAGCTCAACAAGTGAAACTTTCTCTTTCTAGAATACACAACACAGGGACTCAGCCGTTAAGCTCAGCTGACCACTGGCGCTTACGGAGGTGGCAGAGCCTGGGAGCTGCCACGTTAATTTCCCCACAATGCCCCTGACATAATGTCGCTCCAGGGCATTGTGGGGAATTTCCCCAGCTGCCCTTGTGCCAATTAGAGAGTAGAGAGGCCGGTCATTGGCTCATCTTTGCCATGAGTCCCTCTGTTGTAAGTCAAAAATAGCTGGGCCACCACCACACCTTCAAACCTTGGAAAGAGTTTGAACAGGGCGGCACATGCTGTCCCAGAAGACATCTCTATAGGAGAGTCCCAAACAAGGGAAAGACCAGCATATGCTCTCTCACCAGAGCAGCATTATCATGAGGAGAGAATAATGCTAAGACGCCATTGCTTAGCTCCTCTTTGCCTCATAACCAGAGCAACATAAGCTTACTCCTCCTTGCACTTGATCTGTCAGGCTGCAGCCTATCCAAAGTCAAAACAAAGCTAGAGCTGGAGCTTTCTTGAGAGCCCTGCCCCATAATTCCACGCGGGGGTGCCCTAAATGCATTTTGCACATGCTTCTCATTATCCCTTTCCCAGCTTCTAAAGCTAAGCCCCAATATTTGAAACTGGGACGGGGTGGGGGTGGGGGTGGGGGTGGGGGACGGACAATTTCTATAAGGAAAGAACAGACAACGTACGCAGCCCTTCAGGAGGCGAGAGCGTTTCAGGGAAAGGTTGCCTTACCAGGACCCACTAAAGGGAAAGTGGCCACGTGCACACGTTCAATTACACGAGGGAGGCAACGTGAACTGTAGGGAAGAGCCAAAGGAGGTGACAGACTGGGCATTTCTATCACTTCCAAGACCGCAGTACTTCTCACTACGTTCATGCGTTTTCGGCCTGTGAGATAAAACGATTTGCATGCACGTGTGAATCTGCGGGGCGTCTGTGTGTATACGGAGCCCTCTCCCCAAATAGTGCAACGCGGCTGTTTCTGGGGTGAAATCAGTTCTTCTAAATGTTCCTCCTGCAACCTTCCACGTGAGTATTTTGTAAAGACCTTTTTGCTTTGTGCTAAAATATATTTGTCACTGGAGGGCAGTTGCTGATGCTGGATCAAACTCCTGCAACTTTTGCAGTGTGTGTAATGACTCACCTGCCTTTCAAATCCGGCGTTTGTACTCGGACCCATTCAACCCTGCAGCTTCCATTCTCGCAGACCCGGCCTTCCTCCCCCACCTCTAAGCTTATCTCCATTAGGGTGCCCTAGAGTCCCATCAGGAGGTAGCCAGGTGTGAGGCAGGAAATTAAACAGCGAGTTTAGGAAGAAATTGAGCAAAGGGAGGTGAGAGTGTGCTGTGTTAGTTTCCTCTGCAAAAGGAAGCAAAGCGACAGGGGGGGGGGGCGTGATAACGAGGGTGGGGGAAGAGATCAGGGATTTGTGAATTGGTTATCTGACTCAGTTGGTGAAAGGCCTGGTCTAGACGGTTTCCTCCCCTCCTCTATAACGCAGAAAGAACCCCTGGTGTTTAACCAAACCAGCATTTAGTATAAGGTCCCCTCAAGACTTATTATTATTATTATTATTCTGTATTTATGATTATTTGTGCTCATGATGGTGTCAGGTCATCTATATGCTTTTAAATGTTTTGTCCTGTCTGTTTTCCTTCAGGAGGAAGGGCTTGGGTATAAATGTAGTAAATCACGCCCCTGCTTTCAATATTGTTTTGCGCTAGCAAAAGTTTCAAACCGGAGGCACAGCTTCATTTTCAAAACTGGGGCATGCCCCATAGCTTTGTGCTGAAATCCTGTAACCTTCATACCACAGATGTGCGTGTGAGTGTTTTGCATGTTTTGTGCTAAAGCACAAGAGTGCCCCTCTGGACTGCAGTACAGTAATGCTTTATCTTTTGGGATGCATCGAAAGTCCTAGATCATAGAATCATAGAGTTGGAAGGGATCCTGAGGGTCATCTAGTCCAACCCTCTGCAATGAGGGAATATGCAGCTGTCAGAACAAGTAATAAAGCAGAAGTCCAGTATAAACCCAGCACTAATGCACTGTTACCGTTGTCAATGACATGTTGCAGAAACCTCTCTGTAAACAACAACCCCCAAAACCAGTCAGGAAAAGCCTTAAGTCTCATGTTAAGAGTGGCTGGGGAGACCCGGCCAGATGGACGGGGTATAAATAATAAATTATTATTATTATTATTATTATTATTATTATTATTATTATTATTATTATTATGTTGCCTAAGAAGGAAGACCCGCAGAAGACAACGGACCTTATGCCTTAGCACCGGACATTGCAATCATAACCATGCCTACTCCTATTGAATTCAGTGGGACTTGTTCCCAGGTAAGTGTGGTGACAACTGTACCCTTAACCCAGAGTTTTTAGGACTGCAGAGTTGATTAACTCCAACCCTGTGCTGCTGTAACTCTTTCGAGTAGCTTACACTCACCTTGCAAGAACCACAGAGCCCCACTTCCCATCCTGCTCCCCCTTCTAGGAAACCCAGGAGTTCCTGTCCCCCTCTCCCTCCATATCTCTCCCCCCCCATATCCCCCTCTGAATCTGCTTCCCCTGGGGGGAAACTGGGATGCTCTGTGACTGGGATGGATTTTTTCTCAGCAGGAGTGGAGAAAGAGAACTGAGAGAGGAAGGGGGCGGGGGAAATAGGAGCTGCTGTATAGGGCCAGAGCTGCAGCTGGATGTATCAGTGCCTCAACAGGAAAGCAAAGATGCTGCTCCTCTTGGCATCTCTCTGCCTCTGGAGTTTCCCCCAGACCAGGGCAGCACCATCTAGCACCCAGGAGATGACCAGAGGGTTGGTGAGTCCAAGATGCCTGGGTTCTCAGGAAAGGGGGGGGGGGGTCTGGGGGTTTAGGGTAAGGGTGCTAGGAGTCAGGACTCCTGAGGTTTTTTTAGGGGGGGTGTGATCTAGTGTTTATGGGGAGAGAGGCGCTGGGACAGCAGATTCTCTAGGAGATCATTAGGGTTCAGGGGGTTAAAGCTGGGGAGGAGTTATGCTGGCCAGGACCCCCTTGGGAAGAAGCTGGTGCCTGGAATTAGAAGGGGCTGTGGAAGGACTTGTCGATGCTTGTGAAAAAATAAATATGCCCAGGGGTTTGCAATAAGTGGGAGCTGAACTCTGTCCCGAAGTCTCTGGGAGTGGGGTGAAGGAGGAGCTCCTATCTCTTCATATCTGAAAGAGGGATAAAATCGATCCATTTCCTTGAGGTTTTATGTTACAAACTGCCTGCAGTTGGGAAAGAATTGATCCTAGTTAGTCCCTGTTTTCTCCCTCCTGTCCCTCTGCCTCAGTTATCTAGGGATAATTTTTCGCCTCTTGTTAATGTGCAATCTGACCTCTCTATCCTGTCCCCCACCCCACCCCTTATCTATAGCCATGGAAAAGGGTATATTCTGTCCCATGTCTCCCAATCTGTTGGAGAAAAACTGAGAGATCTGCCACCATCTGTCTGTCCTTTCTCATTTGATGCCTTTAATTTGAGTGGTCCCCACCCCCTAATACCATCCTTTGCCTTGGGGGGGGGGGAACACAAACCCCTGGAACATAGCTGTCAACTTTTCCCTTTTCTTGCAAGGAATCCTATTTGGAATAAGGGAATTTCCCTTAAAAAAAGGGAAAAGTTGACAGCTATGCCCTGGAATCTGCTTATTTTTGAATCATTTTCTGAATATGCAAGGCAAGTTCGAAGAGCAGCTGTCCTCTGTAGCTTTGAGCCTGTACACTTGCTGAGCTCAGATTGTGTCTCAATAAGTCTGCGCATTGGGATCCTGCAGATTTTTCTAACTTTGCATCCCACAGATTCACCCCCAAGCCCCTGTGACTTGATCAGCTCACTTAACAAAGCCAAGGAGTCCTGGTGGCTGAAGCTGCCCACCACCTTTCATTGTTGCTGCTCCTGTTGCCGGATACCCACCCTTCACACTCCTAAATCCTGGGGGGTGGGGGGTGGGATGCAAAATTGATAATACTGTATAATCAGATAGAGGAACTGCCAGAGACACATGCATGCTTCTATGCTAACACATCAAAAGAGGCTTCTGCGCAAGGGTGCTTTCCAGATGGGTGGTAATTGTGGGATGGATGCTTCTCCATGCACAACGGTCATGGGCATCAAAAGGCCAACCTCTCTTCCTGCCCAGCCTCATTTAATCTGGATTGACCCTTCCCAAGAAAAAGCTGGCGAGCTTTTATTTTAAAAGCCAGCTCTTTTGCAAATGACCTGCTGTTTTCAATATTACAATGACCTGTTTACAGTAATAAGCCCACACCTGGAAGAAAGCTGACTAAAAAATGCTAGCATCCTCTTAGATCAGGGGTCAGCAACCTTTTCCAGCCGTGGGCTGGTCCACCATCCCTCAGACCATGTGGTGGGCCAGACTATATTTTTTTTGGGGGGGGGGAATGAACGAATTCCTGCGCCCCACAAATAACCCAGAGATTCATTTTAAATAAAAGGACACATTCTACTCATGTAAAAACACACTGATTCCCGGACCGTCCGCGGGCTGGATTTAGAAGGCTATTGGGCCGCATCCGGCCCCTGGGCCTTAGATTGCCTACCCCTGTCTTAGATAAACGATGGTCTGTTCCCAGGATAGAAGGCTTTGCTTAGAATGAATCAGTATACCATTTCGGCCCAGTGCTGCAGTTTGGTGATGCACTTATTCTTTGGGGCAGGGGATCTCCCTTTAGCTGGTAATAGTGCCTTAGGGTGTTGCTTCCAGACATAGGACTCCTAGTGCTGCCAATTTTTTGTTCTTCTGCTATTAAGGCACGAGTGGGATTGCCATTCACTCTCCGAACTTCCAAGGACATATCCTTTTTTGAGTGTCACTTAGGAATGCAGGAAGGTGCCTTATCCTGAGTCATCTCATTGGTCCATGTAACTCAGTACTGTCTACTCTGACTGGCAGAAGCTCTCCAGGGTTTCAGGCACCTCTACCTGCAGATGCAAGCAGAAGTTCAATCCCCAGGGAGGCAGATGCTGTGCCACTAAGCTATGGCTCTTTCCCAGTAGCTACTCCAAGACACAAGCCAGATTTGCAGTTTGGGAGGTGTCTTCCTGCTCATTGTACTAAGTTCCTGCTCATTGCCTCCTTGCCCTAAAGTCCTACCCTGAACGCACCACTATGTGCACCTGTCCTTCCTGGAATGGAAAACCAGGGCCCAGTTTTTCCCAATGTTGCCAGGGTTTTGCTCTCTAGTGCATATGGGGCCATTGGAAAAATGTTTGCTTGCTTGTGCAGGTTCCCCTTGAGCACAGAGTTGCCACCAAAATTTGGGGGGCAGGACTCGTGCATTTTGAATAATAGATTGGTGCCAGGCAGAACCCTTCAATGGAGTAAACTGTTAAAAGATACAAGATCCTTGCCAGGAAAAGTGGGCCACATAAAAACACACCCGTTGGATGCTCATGCCTCTCATGTTCTGAGCATGATTGCCATAACTGACCATTCAAATAGAATTCCTCTCCCCCTTCTTCCCCAAATCAAACTTGCTAGAGACTCTGGGTTTCTTGTTTTCTTTTTTACTGCTAATACCTGCAACATGCAGTTTGGCTCACTTTCTTGAGTAACCTCCTGTTATCCTTTCTGTAGACAACTACAGAATTGGGGAACAATTTCCTCCTTTCCCTGCTTGTGGGCTCCATTAGTGACGATGAATGCAATTAATATTGCAGAGTGTTCGGCACATTTTCAAAAGTGCTTTTATTATAAATGATTCATAATACACTTTCAGGCAGGTTTTGCGATGTTGTGGGATGCAGCAATAAGACCCTCCCTCCTCTTTGCACCATTTTTTAATAAAAAAAATGCTCGCCCCACTTCTTTAGAGGGGGGGGTCCCTTCCAACTAGTAGATCTTGGGATCTAGCCGCCCTTGGTTTGGACTCCTTCCACTGGTTCCCATAGCTACCTATTTTGTGCTTCCTCTGGGAAGATGATTTCCGCCAGCCGCTTGACCTTTCTAAGAGAAAATGGCAACTCACCCATATCCCACCAGCTGCAAACAGCAGGGTGTGTGTTCGCGCCTCTGTGTAGATAGATAGATACACAGAAGGAGAAAGGTCCATCCTGGAAACTGGTGCAAAAGGGCTGGTTGTGGGGAGGTCATGGGGGTCCAGAGAAACTAGGGGGCGGCTCTTGGATTCCACAGCAGCCTTCAGGGAACGAAACAAAGGGGCCTTTGAGCAGGGCAGGGGGCTGTGGTGAATCGGGAATCTGTGAAGCTCACTCAGGCCAACTCTCCAGCCCAGAGGATGTTGCTGGGAGCTCCCCCATTAGATCACCACTCGGTCTTTGCAGCATGCCCTTCTGGGACTACATGGGAAACAGCCTTACACCAAGCCAGGCAGGCTGTCCATCCATTTAGCCTTGTGCTGTCAGCTCAGACCGAAATCAAAGTGTTGAGCAGAGAAGGCTTTCTCATTACTCTTCCTCCGCCTTGCAAAATATCCAAGGTTCAACCCCTGATATCTCCGGGAGAGACCCACGTCTGATAGCCTAGAGCATGGGTAGCTAAACCAAGACCCGGGGGCCGGATCTGGCCCAATTGCCTTCTAAATCTGGCCCGCAGATGGTCCAGGAATTAGTATGTTTTTACATGAGTAGAATGTGTCCTTTTATTTAAAATGCATCTGGGTTATTTGTGGGGCATAGGAATTCGTTCTCCCCCCCCCAAAAAAAAATAGTCCAGCCCCCCAACAAGGTTTGAGGGACAGTGGACGCTGCTGAAAAAGTTTGCTGACCCTTGCCCTAGAGAGCCTCTGCCACTCATTGCATACCCCTTAACTACCCTGATTAAATTGGGCCATCCTGTTTTGGGGCCACAATTTTGTGCAGGTCACGTGACTTGCAGAAGGAGCACATCCTGGGAGACATGCATCCCAGTGTTTCATGGTGACATGTTGGCGGGCATGTCATTGTGGACAGGACAGAGTTTGCTTGCTTGTGATTTGTTTATGAGTATCGATATTTCTAGATTACCTTTCCGTGGGGCAGTCGGCTAATATTGAAAGGCAGCAAAAGCTTGTACAAACCTTGCTTGCATAATACAGTAAAAACAACAACCCAATCTTTCAAACTGAAAACAAAAGAAAGCTTCATTCTGTTGTGTGTATCCCTGAATCCTCTCCCCATCCCACAGCAGGCTGAAGTGGCGTGCAATTCAGAGCAGTTACCACACCATTTGCTGCTTGTGTGAACAAGGGGCACGGGTTCAGCAAGCCACCACCATTAATTTAGGCTTTCTGTGCAGACTTGCCCCAGAAAACCTGTGTCAGGTATTGAATTTATACCAAGGGCCGTGCTGCTTTCTCCCTGGGAAACCTGCAGTTTAGCGCTGAATGGAAACAAATCGGGTTTCCCATGGATTGCTGTTTGTTCTGGTTTGTTCCGATTTAGCGCTAAAGAGCAGGTTTTCTGGGAGAAACTGCTCAGAACCATGCCTGGAAAGAGCAAGACAATGGAGTGTTAATATTGCTGGCCTCAAGCCTTTTTAAAGGATGAGCAGAGCCACTTTCAGAGAACAGGTTTTCTGAAGCACCTCCCTCCTTCATTAAACCTCACGGCAGCAGCATTTAACAGAGTGCTCTGCAAAGGGCAAAGTGCTCTGCAAAGGGCCTCTCCCCAGCTTGCCTGGACCATCTGCCACCCATGCTGTTCGCTCGTTCACATGCCTGCCGTTCTCCCACCCTGATGGAGTTTGGCAACCACACAAACTACCTTACAGTGTGGCTCAAGCCTTCCCTTTTTATATATACTGTATCTAGGAGGAGTGTGTGCATGTGTGCACAGACTGAGACAAGTTTGACAGATCATGAAGCCCATTGTAGGAAAACTCCATCAAAAGCCAGTTTGGATACAAAGCATTAGAGTCCTTATAAACATGCAAAACATAATAGAAAATCCCAACACCTTCAGCTGAATCTATTCTCAGAGGCCCACGAGACAAATTATGCGATTAAAAGTTTGTTTTGAACTCTGAGAGCTGCAGTGGAAAGCTTCCTCAAGGGACGCTCTTGGCAGATTCACTAAGTTTATACACATGCATTCATATACTGTAGAGGCTTGAGAGCCCCTGGAGTCCTCCGTTTCCTCAGGGAAACCTCCAGAACAAAGGCTACATACACAAGTGTATGCCTTTAAGGCACATTCTTTCCCTCAAAGCATTCTGGGCACTGTAGTTTGTTGAGGATTTCTGGGAACTACAAGGCTGCGAGTGGTTAACCACAGGTGCCCAGAATTCTTTGAGGACAAAGAACGTTCCTCAAATGTGCTTTAAAGGTACAGTGTGTACACAGCCTAGGAAGCTGCATGGGACGCAGGTGGCGCTGTGGTCTAAACCACTGAGCCTCTTGAGCTTGCTGATCGGAAGGTCGGCAGTTCGAATCCCCGTGATGGGGTGAGCTCCTGCTGCTCTGTCCCAGCTCCTGCCAACCTAGCAGTTCGAGAGCACGCCAGTGCAAGTAGATAAATAGGTACCACTGTGGCGGGAAGATAAACAGTGTTTCCATGAGCTCTTGTTTCCGTCACGGTGTTCCATTGCGCCAGAAGCGGCTTAGTCATGCTGGCCACATGACCCAGAAAGCTGTCTGTGGACAAATGCTGCCCCCCTCGGCCTGAAAGTGAGATGATCGCCGCAACCCCATAGTCACCTTTGACTGGACTTAACCGTCCAGGCGTCCTTTACCTTTACCTTTAGGAAGCTGCAAGAGTTTGGAAGCGGGTCAAGTGTCCGGCTCCCTGTCTCACGCCTGCCATTTTCACAATTTTCTTTTAGAATTGAAGAACAACCTTGCTGGAACAGACTGTGGGTTGTACCCAGTGTTATAGTTCTTCTCAGAGAAGGGCCATTTAAATCAAAGGTCACGACCATCCTGAGTCCCTTGATTTTGGTGCGTCTGCTCTGAGGAGTTGCAACAAGGGGGCAAAGCATCTAGCCCAGCATTCTGTATCCCCACAAGCAAGACAGCAGACCTCTTGCCCCGTTAAGCCCCAGCAGTTCATACTCTGAGTCACACTATCTCTGAGCCTCGTGTGTGCCTCTGGGCACCAGGCTGGCCCCATGTACCTAGCCATCATGACTAGTAGCCATTTATAAACCTATCTTCTATGAGTTTGTTTAGTCCTCTTTGAAAGGGGTCATCCCCCCAATCTTGTGACAGCAAGTTCCAAAAATAGTAAATATAATAACGTCCTGGGGGAAAGAAGAACCGTCTTTTTGTCTGTTTGGGATCTCCTTGCAGTTGGTTTCATTGGATAGCTCCTTTCTTCTACTCTTTCTCCTTCTCTTGTGTTCATCTCTTTCTTTCTTTCTTTCTTTCTTTCTTTCTTTCTTTCTTTCTTTCTCTTTCTCTCGTTCTTTCTCTCTTTCTTCATCTGCCACCGACTGCCTGTAAAAATAAGGGCATTTTGGAGTGCCTACCTGGCTAGCTGATGTAAGGTGCCGGCGTTTGCTGAAACTGCCTTCTTCCAGGGACCTGTAGTTCTGCAGCTCATCAATCACACGCTGCCATTTCCAAGATACTTGGAAAAGCTGTTCCCAGACTAATACATATCTTTGTAGTTCAGATATGCCCGGAGAGGAAGGAAAGCATGGTGCCTTTATTCAGAATGGGTGAAGGAATCGGGTGCAGTGAGAGGAGCTGCAGGGCTGTGCTTTAGCCCTATCCCACTGTTGCCACAGAATCATAGAATCGTAGATTCGGAAGGGAACCCAAGGGTCATCTAGTTCAACCCCCTGCAATGCAGAAGTTGGGACAACTTCTGGGTTGAGCACCTTGCAAGGCACCAAGAAGGCTCCCCCCCCACACACACACGTGATTTAGAACCCTGGGCAAATTGTGGTTTTAAAGCATGCAGAAGGTGTGTTCCAATTTGGTGATGGTTGGAGGAGTTGGATGGCTTGTGGGTAGGGGGCTATATATCTGACTCCCCCAATCTCTTTCACCATTCAGTAGTCTGCATACTAATTTCCTGAGAAGGTTTTAGCTTTTAAAAAGGAAAAGCCATTTCCTCTTTATTTAGTTAAGAATGATACAGGGTTGTTGCGGGGGTGGGGTGGGGGGGTGTTTGTTTGTTTCCCTTCAGAGAGTCCACGCCTCTGCTGCAGGTATAAAGAGTTCTTTTTCCTTGTTCTCAATTCCCCTCAAGTAGCAAGAAAGGCACCACTCACTTCATAGAAAAGGAAGGGGAAGTTGGGAATCCCCTCAATAATATCTGTCCTCCTCAGTCACAAAAAATAATTAGAAGACCAAACATGGACTGAAATAATGGGGTGGTGGTGGTGGGAGAGATCCTCCTTATCCATGCTTTCCACATTCTTTAAATCAGAATAGAATGTGATGGGGGTTTCTTTTAGCTCTGATCCTGCATTCACTTGAATACAGACTGCTGAAAATCACAGATGGAGTCAGGGATACACACTCAAGTCCCATCCCCCAGCAGCCACAGGTGTGCAGGCTCCTCTTTAGATCTTGGTCACACTGAGTTCTGAGGTCTGCAAAGGATTTCTAAGGGAGTTCTCTCTTCTGGGGCACAGGGAGGTTTCTAACCATGCTGAGCAGAAAGGCACTTAGGAACCTTCTGCAGATCTTTGCACAGCAGTCTAAAGAGCAGGCTGCTTGCCCAGGTCTCATGTGTGCACTTGTGTTTTTAGGCAAAGCCCTGAGCAGGGTCATACAAGACTTCAGGCTTGTTTGATCAGCTTTGCTTTTTTTCACTCAAACCCCCAAATCTACCAACCAGCTGCAAAAAGGAAGCAAGAGTTTTTAAAAATGGGAGTGTTCCGAGTATTGCCACATCTGCACTATACATCAAAACAGGTATCATAGCACTTTGTGGGAAGTGCAGTTTGTCAAGGATGTTGAGAGTTCTTCAGTTCCTCTCATAGAGTCACAGTTCCAAGAGTTCCCAGGAAGTCTACCTACTGACTAACAAACCCACACCAATTATATCCTCACAGGAGTGGTTAACCCGCTACGGCTACCTCCCTCAACCAGACCCAAGGGCAGCTCGTCTTCAAAGCCCAGAGGAACTGAAAAGCGCCATCAGAACAATGCAAAGGTTTGCAGGGCTGCCTGTGACCGGGACGATGGGTATGTACTGGGTGAACTTGAATCTGGTTACGCCTTCTCCCCACCCCCCGGTGTTGGTTGGGATGTGTTGCCATCTCTCTTTCTGGCAGGTCTCTTGGGTGTCAGGTGTCAGCCTTTCACAGTAGGGAAAGTGTAAGTAAAAACATCTCTAAGCGTGTGTAGATTGCTCTTCCGCAATGAGGGCGTGTCTCATACGACATGTAGCCAGTTCGCAGCTGTCTGTCATGTTTTCCATTATGATCCATGTGGTTGGAGCCCATATGCACCAGCGTGGTGTAGTGCTTAAGAGCGGTGGACTCATAATCTGGGGAACCGGGTTCACGTCTCCGCTCCTCCACATGCAGCTGCTGGGTGACCTTGGGCTAGTCACACTTCTCTGAAGTCTCTCAGCCCCACTCACCTCACAGAGTGTTTGTTGTGGGGGAGGAAGGGAAAGGAGAATGTTAGCCGCTTTGAGACTCCTTAGGGTAGTGATAAAGCGGGATATCAAATCCAAACTCTTCTTCTTCTTAAAAGTTTGACAGGAGCATGTGTCTAAAGATCAGGCCTGTCAGGCTGAAAAGGTTCCTCACCCCTGATCTATGGGATGTTGGGCCCAGAGCAGCGAAGTCAATGTAGTCACCAGCAGAAAAGATGCATTTGGAACCTTGGCAGGGCTCCTCGGGAGTATGCCTGGTGCTCCAACAAGAATTGGAGCTGAATTCTGGAGCACAGCTGGCCTCCGCTGAAGGACAGGGTTCTAGCTTTTGTGGGGGCATGTGCTAGGCCCAGATTCCAGGAACGACAGGCTACTAGTTGCAGATCCAGGAGGCAAAGTCACACCAGGTTCTGGAAGGCAAGGCATAGTCCAGGTCCTGATAGGCAACGTCAGGCAAAGCAGGGATCAAAAACCCCCAAAGCGAGCGAGATAGACGGGCAGCACCCTGGAGAGCTCCAAGTGGTTGGACAAGAAAGGTTTGGGGGAAATGGATCCAACAATCGTAATTTTTTAGCTGAGTCTTAGGGCTCATCCACGCTTCTGCTTGTTGTGTGCTGAGAAAGCGCAGTTCCAAGACGTTTTCTGATTGTTTCATGCTTGCTTTAAGAGCATGGTGTGGATGTGGCCTATGTTCCTCTCCTTTGCAGACCAGAAGACCTTGGACATGATGACCCACCCTCGCTGTTCCCTTCCTGACATTTTTGGCACCTCGGAGTTGATGCGTCGCCGGCGCAGGAGGAGACGCTATGCTCTCAGCGACAGTGTCTGGACAAAGACCAGCTTGACATGGCAGTAAGCAGAGGGTGGGGTTCGGTGGGTAAAACCACATCTCACTTCCTGTTACTCTTTTCTTCCTGTGGTTTTGCACTAAAATATTTTAATGGTGTTGGTTTCTGTCACTATAAATGATTTGTTTCCATTTTCCACACATCCTGTCGTTTTCTTACCTTTTTTGGGCAGCTGTCAGGAATCTTTGGCCTGCTAGAAGATGCCGAACTACAATCCCCATCCTCTTTACCCCTTGGCCATGTTTGCTAGGGCTGATGGGAGTTGTAGTTCAGCAACAGTGGAAGGCCAAAGATTCTTCACCCTCACTTTATGGGTTGCACCCAAATTAAGAGTAGGCCCTCTGAAATTAATGTGCCTAAGTTAGTCACACCTATCATTTCCAATGGATCTCTTCTGAGTAGGTCCAACATTGGATAGAACCCAGGATTCCATCTTTTTGCTCACAACCCTGTCAATCTGTTGCCTTCCTCTCCCTTATTCCCTCATTTTTCATTTTCTCACGGCAGCATCCGTTCCTTCCCCCGTGCCTCCCAGTTGTCCCCCTATAAAGTCCGGGAACTCATTTCCCTCGCCTTCCGGGCCTGGAGCCGTTCCTCAGCTTTGACCTTCCGAGAGGAGACTTCTGGACAAGCTGACATCGTGGTGGACTTCAGCCGCTCCTATCACGAAGACAGCTACCCTTTCGATGGGCCTGGAGGCACCCTGGCCCACGCCTTTTTCCCCGGGGAACACCCCATTTCTGGCGACACTCATTTCGATGATGAAGAGACATGGATACATGACCCGGACAACAAGTATCCAGGTACCTTCAGAATCAAGGTCCCTCCAGACATCCTTTTAATTGTGTGTTTTCATGATGACTTGCGCTCATGTTGCGATCTAGGAGGTCAGACACGATCCCAGCTTTTGGTACCATTTGCACCTGCAAAAGTTCTGGGACTGTTGCACCTGCTTCCTTCCAGTAACTTCCTGCTGAAATCCTTTAACTTTTCTCACCGCAAATGCTTTGGTGTATTTTTTTTTGCCCCCGTGTTTGTTGCGCTGTAGCTTCTCTGGATAGCAAGAATGGGGAAGCATTGGGGACACAAACAGACAAAAGCAGAACAAACCCTTCGCTGATGTGCTGCTGTTGTGTCGAGAACATGCCGAGGAATACACCACAATAAAACACCTGATTGGAGAGGCTGACGGAGAGAAGAAGCCAAGCCCATGTGTAACCTTTCCCTTTTCTCCTGATATCAGGTCAAGGCACAGATCTCTTTGCCGTAGCAGTTCATGAATTTGGCCATGCCTTGGGGCTCTCTCATTCTTCCATCAAGGAATCTATCATGATGCCGTATTACCAGGGACCTGTTGGGTCGCCTGAGCTCTACCAGCTGCCACAGGATGATGCCATGGGGATTGAACAAATCTATGGTGAGAGACTAGCCAATCTCCTCCTGTTTTCATCTGCTGTCTTCCCATCTCGATGGCCAGCATTTCTTCTCCTTCCTCCAGTCACACCCTGTCCCTCCCTCCCTTCCTTCCTTAGTATCCTTTTATAACACCCCCAACACAGAGACACACAGTTGGCAATTAGGGTGCAGTAAAATACACCCAGTGCAGCCTTGCCAAAAGTTATCAGCTTGATTTGCCGACAGCCTGGCCCAAATAACCTACTAAGAGAGCAGGAGCTGTAAATTCCACACTGGCTGGTTAAAGGCCCAGATCAGCCTTGTAAGTGAGTGAGCTTAGCAGAGGAGGGAAGGAAGGAGCACTTCGCCCCTCCTCTGTCAAGCCTGCTCACTCACCTGCATAGAGTACCTAGCTGCCTGTACTGACCAGGTGACTGCTGAAATACAAGGCTGACCAAGCAAACTTCTCCAGCCGCCACAAGAATCTGGGCACCTTCCAAAGCTGAGATGGGGAGGCCTACATCATCCACTGAGTTCAGGCACAGAGGTGACCTCAGATAGCACAGCAGGTGTGTCTTGGGCATAGATTTCTCCGCATCTGCACATGCCACCCCTTTTCGGGTCGTCCTCTTTCTTCCGTCTCAGTTTCTGCTTTTTCTTTCATAATGGCGCTGCTTGCTTCATTTTCTTGTAAGCGTCTATTTTTGACATCCTGTGATAGAGTTGCATAAGGTGAGGCAAGGCCATCTATCCTTTGCCTCTAGAAAGAGAGAGTATCTCAATTTCTCTATTCCATCATCCTTCTGAATACATACGTATTCTCTCTTCCGTTTTCTCCCATGTCAGAGAACACCTTGTGCTTAGATGCATGTTTCATGTTTTTTTTCTGACTTGTTTCCCCCCCCCCCCGTGTGTGTTTTTTTAATTGCCTGCAGGTAAGCGTCAGTCAGGCTCATACCCAGATTCAGATACCCCAAAATTTCCAGTCCCTACAGACCTCCCAATTCCTGACCTGCCACCCAACAGACCCACACAAGGGTGAGTATCTTTCCTTATCATATGGAAACCCCACAAGAAGTGGGTGCTTCCAGATGTTGCTGACCTATAGCCCATAGCATCCTGGACCCCATGGGCTATGAAGAGTGGGGTTGATGGGAGTCATAGTCCAAAACATCTGGAAGGTACTACCTAGGCTATCCCTGCTGTAGGCATTGAAGCTAAATTAACTGTCAGGGAATATGGACTAGGTATGGCACAGAAACCCAGAAAAACCAAAAAAGGTAGTCAACAGCAACAGTTTTCTTTGAGTTGTCTTAGCATACTGGCTGGTAGCTTTGGATACGCCAGGGCAACAGACAGGAGATGAACAGCACCGGCCAGTCAGGTCAGAGAGTGAAGATGGGATCTGATGACTGAAAACAGGAGATGGGGGAAACTTTGCTGGATTCTTTTAGGCCCCCAGAGCCCAATATCCTATCAGTACTTCCTGAAGAGATCCAACATAGGCCAACAGCTGCACTGGTGCACCTTAATCTGGGTCTCACCTAGGCTTAAATTCCAGCTCCGTAATGAGCACACTTGCCTTGAGGAAGCTGTTTCGTTTCTCTCTTGCTTTCAGTTCCCTTTTTGTGTATTTGGGAGCATATTAACGACCTAGCTGACAAGGTTCTTAAGAGGAAAAGGGAACCTAAACACTGCTTATTGGTGACCCTCTATAGTCATTGGCAGAACTTCTGTGATGTCACAACAGGTCCACTTGAAATTCCAGAGTAGTCATGTTAGTTCCAGGGGTGGGTGGGGTGGGGTGGGGTGGGGGAGAAACAAGAGAGTCTATTAGTACCTTCAAGGGCAGCTAGCCTATTTGTACAATTCACTTTTGCTAAAGTGGTAAGTGGGCATCATGCATGGAGGGGGTTCAGGGGATATAACAGTAAACTGGGAAGGTGGGAGAGCGGAAAGAAACTGAAATGCCGAGAGCACATCCTGATAGCTGAGTTGTGAAACACGAAGGTCTGTTGCAAGCAGGTGTCACACACACTGTGATCTGCTAAACTGGGGTCAATCTCCTCAATAGGGGAACCTCAGACTGGTCCCAGGAACAAGAGGAGCTGCATGAAGCAGGGAGGCAGACTTGGGACTCAGACACATGGGCAAAAAAATCAAGGAGAGGGTGCGAGGGGAACAGGAATAGTTGTCTGTACAGTGAACTGTTTTGGGTGTGGGCTGCAGAGCTAAGTAACCAGTTGGGTAGTTTTAAAGTTGCTTTGAGACTCTTTGTTCAAAAGTGATGAATGCGCAGAATAATATAGGGTAAGAACCAGCCAGATCTTGATCTCACAAATCCCCAGTTAGCAGCAATCCTGAGCTGCCCCTCCCTTTCAGGCCACGTCCACCGTCACCTGATCGCTGTGAGGCCCAGTTTGATGCTATCGCCAACATCCGTGGGGAAGTTTTCTTCTTCAAGAGTAAGTAAAGCAACACACATACCCCCCCCCCACAAACACACTCCAGATTAGCTGGCAAGGGAGTGGGCAGGGGGCACCCAAACTTTTCGTTGGGAGAACAAATCTTTGATTTCCAGAATCACACGTAATTTGGCCCACTGGACCTGCAGAGCAACATATCCTTCTCTTATCCAGAGGACTCCATGTGCATAAGAATTGCGGTGCAACCATTTCCTGCTAGTTTGATGGGAGGGGGGATCCTTTTCCAGCAGCTACCAATAATAATGACTTTTTAAACGCAGCGAATGGTTGCACAGGTTACTTGGAGAAGAGCCGTATCTCTGTGATCTGCTTGGCAAGTGGTGCCCGGTTCAGTCTCCAGGTAGAGAACCCCACTGGAAATTCTGGAGAGCCAGCCAGTGTAGACAGCTAGGTGGACCCCCTGGTCTGACTCAGCCGCAGAAGGGAGCTTCTGATGCTCCAGTGTTCATATAATTGTGCTTTTTTGCACACACTTTCCCCTGTGCCACATCCTTGCAAAAGAACAATGCTCAGATTGGCATTTGTAAAGTTTTCTGTGGCATGTTGTTTGCCTTCTGGAGTTTTCAAACGGTGGGTTTAGGAGAGGCGACTGTTATTTGGTTTCTGAGCTGGCTAATAGCACCCTATATAACCCCTTTCGCAGAAAAACATTTCTGGAGGCTGCAACCAAGCCAGCACCTGGTTTCCCTAGAGCCGGCGCAGACACTGCGGTTTTGGAACGGGCTTCCCCAGGATTTCAAGGCCATTGATGCTGTCTATGAACGGGCCAATGACAGCCAAATTGTGTTCTTCATTGGTGAGTGTGACGCACTGACAATGGAAGACGGGGCTTCTGGTCTCTTTGGAAGTAGAGTATTTAAAGAAGGGTGATAACTGGGAGAATGAACTTCCCATCAGGATTCTTCTCTGGGATCCTGGAAATTGGGAGGCTTCCTAGATCCAGCTGCAGGAATCCAAGAGCTGTGAAATCTTAAGTATTCACCTGCAGCAGCAAGGAGGTTGAGCTTGGAATTCTCAGTAGTGCCATATACTACTAATACAATTGCTCTAGGGTGAAAATGCTTAGTGCACATGTTCATCATCATGGGAGATGAAATCTTGTGAAGAAGCTTTCCTTTTCAAACCATTTCTAATTTTATTTGAACATTGCGTACATATTAAAATGTGTGCTGGGCCGTAACGTCTGACATACTTACGCTGTTGGTGTTCCTTGCTTTTACACTGTTGAAAACTATAAATCAAAAACGGCTGTGTATTTAAAACACATCCCCAACCTCAGATGCTTCTGAGCAGAATTCAGTTTGTAAATAATATGAATGCCTATTTAGCCTTGACTATTAGATCCAGGTTCTACAAAGCGGTTGAGTTGAGGGGGTTATATACTGCTTCTTAGCAGGGCTCTTAATACAGGCCTGCAGCAGGATTTCTCCTCAGTCCAAAAAGCAAGGGAGTGGGACTGCTGAGTGATAGGGGGATAGAGCCCAATTAATTCACTGTGTCTGACTGCGACATAAGCAATACTTTGGGGAGTCTGGACTAGAGAGGAAGGTGGGAGTGTAGGATACAAATACAGTAGTCTGTGCTCTGTGGAAATCCTTCACATAAGGCTGCTAGAATCTCTTCTGGTAATGGATCCTTTTTCTTCCTCATTCATTCCTCCTTCTCTGCAGGGTCCCGCTTCTGGGTTTTCACTAATACTCAGGTGAACCCAGGCTACCCCCGCCCTGTGTCCGATCTCGGCCTCCCTGCCCGCACTGTCGTGGGTGCCGTTTTTGTGTGGCCTCACAATGGCAAGACGTACCTCTTCGAAAAGGACCAGTACTGGCGCTATGATGATCGGATGGGTCGGGTGGAACTGGGATACCCCAAGCCTGTCAGCCTTTGGAAAGGAGTGCCTAATGACCTGGATGATATCACAAGCTGGAACGAGGGTATGTTTCCATTGAAACCGACTACCTTTCGGAAAGTATCAAATGTGTCTGTTCCTGGCTGCGGTTTCCCTGACAATAATTGCAGGGGTGGGGAAGACACATACTTTTTTTTTGTTGGACAGCTTTGCAAAAAAAAAAATTCACAGAAGAAAATTAGACCACAGTTTCTCAACTGCCCTGTCGCTAACAGAAGGAAATGGTTGTGGTAATGGGGAACGCTTAACTTTCCAAGATATTTAAGGAAAGCCTACCATTCTAATGCAACCAGTTCTAAAAGAGGCTGTTGTGTGACCCATGTGCCCAGTAGGCCTGTAGCCAGAAATGTTATGGAAATGGGGGCCTTGGGAGTATATTGCTTTGTGTGTGCAGAGGGGGAACGCAAAAACCAGAGCAGCCAGCACCCACATATGGGAAGTCTGATAGGTTTACAGTTGTTTAATAAAATTTTATATTTTAAAAAAATCATTAGGAGACCCCTATTGAACTCAGAGAGCTGTATTTCCCTGGGAAGAGGGACTGGTTGCTAAACCACTTTGGGAACTGTACTCTATGAGGTGAATAAGGGTCTCCTAACAACTCTCAGCACCCTTTACAAATTACATTTCCCAGAATTCTTGGGGGGGAGGGTGTTTGCATGTATGTAAGTGCAGATGGAGGGACGCGGGTGGCGCTGTGGGTTAAACCACAGAGCCTAGGGCTTGCCGATCAGAAGGTCAGCGGTTCAAATCCCCACAAAAGGGTGAGCTCCTGTTGTTCGGTCCCTGCTCCTGCCAACCTAGCAGTTTGAAAGCACGTCAGAGTGCAAGTAGATAAATAGGTACCGCTCCGGTGGGAAGGTAAACGGCGTTTCCGTGCGCTGCTCTGGTTCTCCAGAAGCGGCTTTGTCATGCTGGCCACAGGACCCGGAAGCTGTACACCGGCTCCCTCGGCCAGTAACACGAGATGAGCGCCGCAACCCCAGAGTCAGACACTACTGGACCTAATGGTCAGGGGTCCCTTTACCTTTACCATTTAAGTGCAGATGGAGCCTCTCTGGCTCCCCCAGCTGGCCATAGGCATAACTCACTGCTTGCGTCTCAAGTTCTCAGCTTTGCCTTTGCCTCTCTCTTGACCTGCAGGCGACACTTACTTCTTCAAGGACACCCAGTTCTGGAAGTTCAGTGGCGGCAGCGTGGAGTCCGACGCCGGCTACCCGCGTTTCATTTCCCATCACTGGCTGCACTGCGAGGGCCCTGCCACGTCCTCCCCTCCCTCCCCAAGGCAGGGGCCAGAGAAGGGGATGTGCATCTGCGGGGCAGCTGCCCGAAAGACAGCCCCCGTCCTGGCCTTTGGGATCCTGGCCTTCCTTTGGGCTGTGGTCTGCTGACCTACCTTGAGCAGCTATAAAAGTATTAAAAGACTAATGCACTTTATAATACCCAAAGGAAGGGACCTGCTGGGAAGGGAATGTGGTGTCCCTCCCCAGGAACAGTCTCAGAGCCAAAGCTTTTCCTTCCTTTCCCACCCACCCGCCTTCGATGGTGTTCTCACCCCTTACAACCTGCTTGGCCCCTCTCTACTCCTCCCCACATCCCTCAATTCCATGCTTTGTTGTTGGTTTTTTTATATTAAAAAATAGGTGCTAAGACTGCTTGCAGGCCACACCCACTGACCTGAAAACTCTTCCCCCTAATCCCAGGTGCGTGGCAACGGTCTGATTTCTCAGGGGTGAAGGAAATGCACTCTGTACCTGTTCAGAGGCACTCTCCTTATTATTACTACTTCACACAGCGCAAGCCTGGTTTGGGGGTCAAGCCCTGCCCAGTTTAAATCCTCCCTCTAGCCTCAGTTATCCCCATTGATCTGGCGATGCCACTTCCCTGCCTTTCTTCCAGTGGGAGACATATGGAGGGCTTAATCATCATCTTAAATCAGGGCTTAAGTGCAGACCTGGCACTTAAGGTGTTTTCATGGAGATAGGTGAGTGGGATTAGTGAGAAGACACCTCTTGGGGGGGATTGGGGTACAGGCCCTTAGAGCTTTATTACAAGGGGGGAGATAGGGCTTTTTTCCTGCAAATGCATCACCAGAGAAGGCCTTCTTTCTTGGTGGCGCTTGCCCACGCTGTGACGATAGCCACGCGCGAACTTGTGGAGCAAAACACAAATCAGAGCAGCAGAGTACACATTCGGAAAACCTCCCTCTCTCTTCTCAGAGCCGATGCCAATAAAATATAACAAGGGTGATTAAGTTATTGGGTGATTTAAAATTTGGAATTGGCAGCGAGGGGACATGTAAACAGGTTGTGCCTTGGCCTCCATTTTTATAATAAAATCTAAAAAACAAAACCTGACTCTCTTATTTTTATACAGCTTCATTCGCCTGGAATTGAAAGAAGAGAACTGAGGGGTTCTGGTCAACAACATCTGGAGGGCACCCCTGATCTAAATCGGGGGGGGGGTTGCAGGGAGCCAAGTTAACTTCCAGAACAACTCCCAAGCATTATAGGAGAGAAACCTGCTGGTTTCCTTTCTTTTATTCCCCCTGGGAAGGAGCTTGAGAGCAGGGAACAGCTACCACCTAACAATACATTAATTTTCAAAATTATTTTTACCCTGTCAAAGGAAGTCAAACGTTGCATACATGGCCTGCCTACCCTTTATCCTCACAACAACCCTGCAAAGTTGGCTAGTTAGAAGCAGAGTAGGGTTTGTGGCCAAACAGAAGCAGAGCCTCCTTGGTCTTAAGGTAAAGGTAAAGGGAACCCTGACCGTTAGGTCCAGTCGCGGACGACTCTGGGGTTGCGGCGCTCATCTCACTTTATTGGCCGAGGGAGCCGGCGTACAGCTTACGGGTCATGTGGCCCGCATGACAAAGCCGCTCCTAGCGAACCAGAGCAGCGCACGGAAACGCCATTTACCTTCCTGCTGGAGTGGTACCTATTTATCTACTTGCACTTTGACGTGCTTTTGAACTGCTAGGTTGGCAGGAGCAGGGACCGAACAACGGGAGCTCACCCCATTGCGGGGATTCGAACCGCCGACCTTCTGATCGGCAAGTCCTAGGCTCTGTGGTTTAGACCACAGCGCCACCCGCGTTTCGCTCCTTGGTCTTAGTCCAACACTTAAGCCACTGCATCCACGCTGGCTCTCTTAAGCTCAGGAGTCTATTAATTAAACTATTTAGAAATTTGGTAGGCAGGAAGGAAAAGCAGGTTCCTCTGAAATTCTATGAAAACTGCCGCTGTTTGGTGCACAGGGTAAAAATTACAGGAAAATGTCAACACAAGACTGAATCATATTCCTTTTAATTTATGGGGACATTCTGCTGAGCTCATTGTGCCTCAACTTCCTTTGTTTCAAAACGGCAGAAGTAACATGTCTTGGTACAGAGAGAACAAAATATTTCCAGATACTTGCACCTAACCCAAACCCATTCTGTCGAACACATTCCACTGGGTATCTGCATATTGTAATAAAGAGTTTTCACAAAGCCACCTCCATCTTCCCCCCCTAATTTAAATACTGCTTAAATTAACAAGTGGTCTAGCGCTATACTGATCCCCCCCCAAAAAAAACTCCTGAACTTTCCACTCCCTAGCATTTCAGCAACATTGCTTTCTCTTATCAAAAACTTCTGATCCAACACAAACATTAAACACATCCAACTAAGGTTTACACAGATTAAACCCGCTGAGATCAGTGGACCCAAGTTAGTCATATTGATTAACTTCAACGGGTCTATTCCAAAGCATGGCTAATGAGGGACACAACCTTTTAATTTCTGACAATTCATGTGAGTAGCAATGAGCAGTCACGCCTATAAACAAATTAAAGTTTAGTGCTGTATAAATAAATAAGTCATTTTTATTTGTGTTGTTTTTAAGGAACACTCAAAATTTTTGTTTTTAAATGGCAACTCAGGCGACTTGGACTTGAAATAACCCAATTAACATAGAAATCAGTTTGCAGCTCCTCTTGTAGGTTACAGCAGAACAGCAATGATTTATTAGTGCTAGGAGCCATCTGTCCGAAAGCAGCCAAAATTGCTAGGGTGTACCCAGGCAAAGTTTAACATTCTACCTGGATCCCAGACTCCTCTCAAATCCCATTCCTCTCCCCAGGGAATCCTTAGGTCCTGCTTCCCAGATCCGCATGATTCCTCCTTCCTTTGTAAGCTAGTTGGTCGCTTGAAGAGTTTGCTCACCGGGCCCAGCTGGTTCTGACGCAATTTCATCTGCTAGGGACACTCGATTGCGTTTGAAGAATCCAAACTGGAAAGGAGGGAGAGCGAGAGAGAGAGAGAAACTGATTTAAGTCTTGTCAGGACACCCCATATCTTTTCTAAGGTCTGTCTGATGGCAAAAGGGAGAGATGCCTACCTTAAACAGGACTGCCACGATGATGGCTAAGAGCAGGATTCCTCCGATGGTGCTGCCAATGATGACGGGGATGGGGTTGAATGGTGAAATCAGCTCAACTTCAGTGCTGATCTGCAAAGGAGAGGAATGGCCCATAACGATAAGCAACGCCCCTCAAATCCTCTGGGCCAGACTTGATCCCCCAACCCCCCCCCAAAAAAAATTGCTAACATGTTCAGGTGTTTAAATATCACCAAAGCATATCAGGGAAGTGATACCTTATTGTGTGGCACTCCAGATTTGGGAAGGCTGATTGTGTGCCGAGTAAGAACTCTGCACACCCTCAGAGGCACCCCTAATGTTACTTCATACATTACAGGGCACTGAAAACAGGTTTTTGAGGCCCACAAGGCATTGGAAGGTGGTGCATTCTTCGTTAGAGGTTTTTAAACAAAAGTTGGATGGCCATCTGTTGGGGATTATTTGGCTCCGATTCCTGCATCGCAAGAGATTGGACTAGGTATGACCCTGGAGACCCCTTCAAACACTACAATTCTTTTGAGTCTACATTTCTATGATTCAATGCAACTGAATTCTGTGCTGAGTAATCAGATCCACTATCTGCACGGTGAGGCACACACGTCCAGCATCCACGACATAACCATGCCCTGCAAGTTTACCTGACTGAACTGAAATTCTTCTGGCTGAAAAAACCTGGTCTCATCAACCACCGCAGAGGCTTCACTCCGAAGATGGAGTTTCTGGTCCGCCAGCTGTAGGATCGATAGGCAAATTAAGCAGATCAATAACATTTGGTCCTCAACGTCTCCCCTCTCCCTGGCGTAACTCTGTAGGGCAGGAGTGAGGACTCTTCAGCCCTCCAGATGTTGCTGAACTACAGCTCCCATCAGCCTTAGCAAACCTGGCCAAGAATTCAACATCATCTGGAGGGCCAAAGCTTCTCTGTACCTGCTACAGGGAGACACCCATAGCCAGCTAAATACAAATGAGGGCTCTTTCATTATTTTGCACCCCACCAGAATGTTTATGCAGTCTTTAAGATGCCGAAAACTTAGCACTTTACACAGGCCGCTAATACTGGTCTGTGTCCATTGTTGTGATTACTGTATTATTAGGACTTTAATATTATGATGGATTGTACATTATTGTTTCGTTTTATTTCCAAAAAGGTGCACACTGCTTACTCAAAGAACTCTTTAAGCAGGGTACATATGCATAGAAACACAGCTATAACCCATAAAGCAATATTTTTTATAAAAAAAACCAACCCAATATACGTACAATAATTAGCATTAAAACACAAAACCAATTAAACTTTTTAAATCGATATAGGCAACTGAATTATATGTCTGGGTAAACTTGCTGCAATCAATTAAAAGAACAGCAATAAAAGGAGGACATTTGCCAAATGTCAACAGCAGAGAGGTTCCAAAAGCGAGGTGCTGCTTCAGAGTGTCCGATTTAATTTATTGTTTTACTATTTAGTGCAGCGCTTTCAACCTCTCCAATATACAATAGTATACAGTGGTACCTCGGGTTAAGAACTTAATTCATTCTGGAGGACCGTTCTTAACCTGAAACTGTTCTTAACCTGAGGTACCACTTTAGCTAATGGGGCCTCCCGCTGCCGCCGCGCAATTTCTGTTCTCATCCTGAGGTAAAGTTCTTAACCCGAGGTACTATTTCTGGGTTAGCGGAGTCTGTAACCTGAAGGGTCTGTAACCTGAAGCATCTGTAACCCGAGGTACCACTGTATAAATGTTTTAAAAGAAATACAAATGATAAATAAATGGTCAGGTGTGGAGGTTGATCTAGGAAAAGGAATCCTTAAAAAAAAAAAATCCTATTTTTCCAAGCTTCCAAGCCCTCCAAGCATATTCCTTACCATTTGAAGTGGGCACCACTCACCTTGCTAGCGATGTCGTCTATGCTAAAATTCCATGAAAATTTGAACATGACCCACTCTCCCCGAGAGAGATTGGTGATCAGGCACTGAATCTTGGAGCAGACAGTGGCCCCCAAGCACCCTCTCTGTCAAAACATGAAAAACAGAGAACCTTAGGGTCCTTTCCACTCCAGAGGCAGCTGTGTGTCTGTCCTGAGCAAGAGAGACACCCTTCTATGAACCACCAGCACCACCACCAGCAGCCAACCCTGCATTTTCCACCAGGTTCTCACTGTGATGGGTCCTTTGAGGTCTTCAGTCTTGTGTCTTGTTCTGAGCGAGGGCATTATCAGGCATGAGGACTGGTCTATCTGGAAGAAAACAGGCAATACTCTGTAGGGGTAAAGGTTTCACTCCTGTATTCCAGCCAGTCAGCCAGACGTGCCCTCTCCCAGGATATTCTGTCCCCCAACCCTCACTCAATGGTAGGTCAGCATTTCAGACCCGCTGAGCTGGTCCAGTTCTCCCTGGGCTGCCTTTGGGGGTTTCCGGTCCCCCCCCCCCTTAAGGTTTTGTTGCTGCCGTTGTTTGCAGAAGTGCTTGCAGGTCACCCAAGCTGCTGATACATACCACTTGGATGCGTACTGTTAGCATTTTGTCTGAGTTCACCGTTGGTTTTTATATGATTACTGTAACTAGTTTTCTGTGGGTCTGCCCTAGTATCTGGTCCAGAAGCTCTGCAGAACGCAGAGGCCAAAATAATACCTCACGGGGGGATTATTGGCAACATGATATTCCACTGCCGAGAGAGTTTGCGCTTGTTGCTGATTTGCCAGCTCCACATTTCTTGTGTCAGTTCACAAAGCCCTGATTTAACTTGGGCCCAAAGTACTTTAAGAACTGCCTGATCCCTCGTACTCCACCTTGATCACGGAGACCACCTGAGGGGGCACTTCATTCTCTGGTGGTTCCTCATCCCCCTGAGGTCCAGACAGACTTTCTTAGGAGCTGAGCCTTTAGTGTGGTAGGCCCTGCCCTGTGGAACTCCCCACCACTTCCTCAGGAACTGTCGCTGCCCTCTTTTAGACGTCTTCCGAAAACTGTACTATTTAGACAGGCCTTCACAAAGTGGGCTTCTCTTTTTAACCAGCCAGCATTACTGATGTTAATTAGGTTTTACGGATATATATGGACTGACTTTTCTTCTATTTTATATGCTGAAGGCCATTCTCATATAGCTTATGTAACTGCATTTAAATAATAATAATAATAGTAATAATTATATATGCTTCAAACAAGATGTATCTCCAAAGCACCCTCCCCTCCAAATCTATTCAACTCTCATTCCATTATCCCCTTTCCCACCCACCCCCAATTGTCCAGAAATCCCACCTCAAACAACTTCTATATTTATAAGACCCCCCCTCTGGAGCGCCCCCTTCCTCAAATCTTTTACTCACCACATCCCTGTGGGATGGGGTTACATTCCAGGAGAATCCGAATTCAGTGTTGAAGGGGAGTTCAAAGGCCACGTTGACTGGAGTTGCAGTCGAGTCCAAATTTCTAACCTGCCAAAATATTAATAATAATAATAATAATAATAATAATAATAATTCTAACCTGCCAGAACAGAAGAGGAAATGGGGGGCATTGGAATATCAGCGGAAAGATGATAGAAGTTATCAAGAAGGTGGTCAAAAAGTTTTTTTGGGGGGGGAAATTCTGGGGAAAGGAAGGGTCCCTGCCTTGTCAGGTCGCAAATGGAAGGAACTGAAATTGGGGCCTCTCCCTCAGGTCTTAGAGGGCCGGGTGGCTGGGAGATGAGCCTCAAAGAGATTTGTTCCTGCAAAGCAGGACTGGGGAACCAGTGGTCCTCCAGCTAGAGTTGGACACCAGTTCCCATCAGTCCTAGTCAGAATGACCATCTGTCATGGAAGGTGGGAAGTGTAATCTACCAACATCTCAAGGCCACAGGTTCCCCATTCTTGCTCTAAAGTACAGGCACAGGGAGAAAGGACAGGAGGCTGAACTGGTGTTTGGACTGTGTGGTTGTCTACAGAAGGGAGAAGAAGACACATTACCTCAAAGGCATGCGTGAGCGTCTTCTTCTCTGGCATCTTGGTGGAGAAATTGAGGTACGCCGTGGACGCCAGCCTGGGGGAGGACAAATGTTTATGTAGGTCACCGAGATCACGTCCAGTATTAAACGGAACATTTTTCCAAACTTAACAGGGAGATGCCAGGGATAGAACAAAGGCACTCTGGATTTGCTAAAAAAATCACGAAGAATCGTGGGACTTTTCAGACTGTGTGAAACTCTGAATTTTTCACTCTCTCTGCAGCTCCAAGGGGTGAGCATTTCCCACCCACCCCCGGCAACCCCCCCCCAGAAAGCTAGAACACATGATCAATTTTGTTGCTCCCAAGAGGAATCAAGAGGTTCTGTGACGCATGTGTATGGCACTCCTTTAACTCGGAGGTGGGGAGTTTATTCATCCTGGGGGCCACGTTCCTCCCAAAGGCCCCATGTCAATAGTGGGAGGGGACTTAGACAAAAGTAGGCAGAGCAACGGGTAAAATTTATCTATAGTACAGTATATTGGCTAGTTTCTACGGACACTCACACCCTCATCTCTATCCTTCGCCCAGACAAACAAGAGGCATTATCAGGGTTCAAGATTTCAGCCATGCAAAACCACACAGGGTGCAAAGGAGGACAGTGTGCCTCCAAGGGCCAGACAGAAAAGCATTTGGCCCCCAGGTCTAAAGTTCCCCACTGCTGTTCAACTGGAGATGCTAGAGACTGAACTCGAGTGCAAAACACACACATTTCCATTACACTATGGTTCCTTCCTGATATGTGAGGCCGTTTGTTGTGTAAGGTCCAACATGTACAGCCTCCTTTTGACCCTCCCTCATGGCTCTCCGTGGGGGACAAGGGTGTGTGTGTGTTCAATTACCCCTTCACGATGACGTTGACTCGGTGCAGCACAGGTAGCCGGCCTGTGGCCTCGTTGTCACTCAGTGTGTCATTCTCGTTCTCACTGGAAGGCCAGAAGCGAAAGGAGAGTTAGTGATGGGGAAGGAGAAGTCGCAGAGGCAGACAGAGACATGCTGTGCCTTCCCCTACCTGTGTGCTCGGATGTGGAAGTAAGCAAAAGTGTCATTCCAGGAGTCGCCTTTTGAGGACTGGAGGGAAATCTGGAGTACGGCCTTGAGAGAACGAAAGGCAGAAATGGCTGAGCCTGTAGACACACAGTTTTCCATTTCTGCTCTGTCACCCACCCTCATCATTCTTTCTTAAACTTTTAAATAAAAGCAAGACCGAATGCCCATTTTCGATATAGGTGGCACAGCTGATAGATCACACAGGTGCAGAAGGTTAGAAGATGCCGGACCTCTAGATATATTTATTCTCATCTTAAAACTGATAATTTATTGACTGTCAGACATTCTCAGTAGACTAGAACCAGTGTTGGATCATTTAAGTCTTGAGAGTTGGCTAGAATGAGGGGGAGACAGTTCAAAATCCCAATGAAGCCATTGGTCCAGAGTCAAAAGCATCTGAAATCAACAGGAAAGTGTGCTCTCTGCGTCCCACCCTCCCAGCACCCCCAAATTAAATGTTGTGTTAAGCCAGGTAACCGGTTCCATGATTTCCATGCCTCCCTTTAACTTGGAAGACGCATGGTGTGCAAATATTCTCTCAATGCTGCTCCTGAGCTTCTTGAATTCCCTGTGCAAAGTGAAGAGAATGGAGGGGCTGTTGGGGAGCTGGGCCCTCTGCTGGTCTTGGGAGTGCCAGCAAACATCTGACCTCACCACCCTATTGAGTTGGCCCTGGTGGAAACCCAAAATCCGCAGCCTGTATGAATTGCACAGATGCAGCAGATCTGCTCCCTTGGGCTTATTTTTACATAACTGATTTGGCTTCTACCAGTCAAAGGGAAAGGCAAAAGACTCTCTGGCTTCTTAGATGACACCACACACGCCATCCAGTGTCATGATCCCCCACCCCATCATATGGACGAGAAACGGGGGGTGGGGGTGGGGTTTAAGAACCAAAATAGAAAGAGCAATGCTGAATTCTGTGCTTCTGGGGAACACCAGCAGCTCTGCCTAAAACTTCATCACACACAACAATCTAACACTCTGTTCTCTTTCTTGTACCTTTTTCACGTTCTTAAACTTTCTCTCTCTCTCTCTCTCTCTCTCTCTCTCTCACACACACACACACACACACACACACACACACACACTTTCAATGTCTCACTCATAGCCCAATTATTCCATTTCCACTCGCACACTGATTTTCTCAGGCTTCCACTTCCACTCATTACCTGAGTACCTCCCTTGAGGACTGGTGGGTTGAAGCGGCAGGAGCTGTGACGAACTGACGCATTTCCTTGGGGTCCATGCATTTGGCAGGCCGGAGAGAGACGCCAATTGGACTTGAGTGAGGGATGGAGGGGTGTGTGTGTATGAATCATCATAAGCAACATCACAAGCGGATTACAAAGGAGGAATAGAGATTTCTGTTGTTTACCACCAAGTAGCAGGAAACATAATTAACAGGCAAGAAGGCTTAAAACAGGTGAGGCTCCCCACCACCTCCACCTTGGGCGAAACTGCACGGGGTCGCATGCACATTTTTTCAAGGGGGGTTGGTTGTTTAAACGAACAGCAGCTAAGGGAGGCTGCAGTCTTGAACCAGGGAACAAGGGGGTTGCTTAGCCTTTCCCCCTTGGGTCAACCCCCCCTTCCACCCTTTAGAATTGCCCCACACAAGCTCCTTTCCCCTCCCTTGGAAAAGATACAAGTCTCTGTAACTTTCATAGAATTGTAGAGTTAAGAAGGGAACTAAAAAGGTTATCTCATCCCACCCCCTGCAATGCAGGAATTTCAACTAGATCATACATGACAGATGGCCATCAAACCTCTGCTTTATCTCCAGATAATATGCTCAGGGCTTAAGTCTCCAGAAACTATTTTTGGTTACACACACACACACACACACACACACACACATATAATTGGAGGAGGGATTTATAAACAACAAATTCGTAGCTGGGCCTCTATCATCTTATTATTATTATTATTATTATTATTATTATTATTATTATTATTATTATTATTATATTATCATCAGACACTCTTCTCCTTGCCCACAAGTCTTCAGTTGTCTTCCAGAATCCCTGGCATCCTCTGCCTCCAACCTTTCCCAATCTTCTACTCTCCCCCACCCCCCTAATTATTCATCCAACTCACCTGAAGAACGGAATGCCCTCGGAAGGACAAAACAGAAGAGTAGTAAAATGAAAGCTGTGGGTTGTACGCTGCCTCTCCCACGTTTTCTAGTTTCAGTGTTAAGTTCAGTACGAAATTTGGACTCAGTTTAAGACCTTTTGACCTGAAATTTATTGAGAGAAACGTTTGCTCGGTCTCCAGGAACTCGCTAGTTAGACGCTGGGCAAGCTGGAAGTTCCCTTTGGGCAACATGGCTCAGTGGTTAAAGCATCTGCCTTGCATGCAGAAGGTCCCAAGTTCAATCCCCAGGTAGGGCTGAGACAAAACCCTGTCCAAAACACTGCCTGTCAGTGTAGACAATTCTTAGGTGGGTGGACCAATGGCCTGACTCAATATAAGGCAGCTTCCTATGTTCCTAAGTTTCTCTGTCTCTTCACCTCTGTTTCTCACTCTGTAAAATGGGCACAGTCACACCACTAGTGTTGTAAGAAAACGGTGGTAAAGAATTTGACCTAATGATCAATGTCACTTTGTTGTAGTTGGTGAAGCAGATCACCTGACTCCCACTCTTCAGCTCAAGGTGCCTGAAGAAAGCCAATAATCTGTGTGAGCCAAGAGGAGCTCTTGGGATCCCTGGTGTATGGGGAATTCTGGGAGAAACACTCAGGTTGCACATTAAAGTAACTGGCAAGCACATGATTAAGGAGGTTCACCCAGACATGTTCTGGTGTATTTCTTGACTCATACACTGCTTCATACTCGCCGAGAGTCACAACCCAACATCCCATGTGACATCCGAGAGAATGGCAGGGTTGCACCTCTTGGCTCCTGTTTCGGAGTAAGAGCATAGGAAGGATCCTGTTGGATCAGGCCAGAGATCCTGTTCTCACAGTGGCCAACTAGATGCCTGGGAGAAGCCCACAAGCAGGGCCTGAGCACAACAGTACTACTCTCCCCTCCTGCAATGTTCAGAAGCATTGCTGCCTCGGTGAAGGTCAGGGTCAGGGTACCACTGGAATCACAGCATTTGCAGAGTTGGCCCTGCAATGCAGGAAGATGCAGCTGCCCCATACGGGGATCGAACCTGCAACCTCGGCGCTATCGGCACCGCGCTCCAACCAACCGAGAAGGGGTCCGGAGGCACAGCATCTAAGGGCAGCAAAAAAATATTGGGGTGGCCCTCGTAGGCACAAAATAGGCTACTCACCCTGAAAAGTTAAAGGAGATTCGAAGATCAGATACACAAATTTTATCAAGGCCGCAGTCTTGCTTGAAGGGAACCTGGCAATATAAAAGAAAATGAGCATCCGAGGGTGTTCTAATCTAAGGTCTTGTCTGGTTTCCCACCAGGAGGCAGCTTGGAGCTATCCATGGTGCTACCTGCTTGGACTGCTGGGACTTTTCTCCTCTACTGAGTTTGCTTATCTGGATCTATCCTCTTGCTTTGCTTGGCTAACCTCATTGCAACCATAACTCTGCTTGGCCTGCCCTCGCCCCCTGGACTCTAAGCTCTGGTTGTTTGGCTTTGCTCCTGCTGGAATGTGGCTTCTCCTTGGCCTGACTTTCCTGACTAATTACTGAAATGGGATTACCAGTACGTGACCCTGGGATCCCAGGCCTCTATGGCCAACAGACGCCACCTGACCTTGGGCAAGAACCCCCATCTCCTGGCTGAGGTCACTGCTTGGGCCAGACCAGGGTCATGTTTTGCTTTTATTGCATTTTGGGTTTTTGTGCTGAGATATATTTGAATGAAACGTGGTTGAGACGTTTTAATTAGTAAATAAATGTTTCGGCAAATTCTACAGAAGCATACAAGTTCTCTGTGAGAATGTTTTCTCCCTTTCATCTACAGTTTTCTCCCTTTCATCTACAGTGGTACCTTGGGTTTCGCAAACTTAATCCGTTCCGGAAGTGCGTTCCAAAACCAAAGCGCTCCAAAACCAAGGCACGCTTTCCCATAGAAAGTAATGCAAAATGGACTAATCCGTCCCAGACTTTTAAAAACAACCCCTAAAACAGCAATCTAGCAAGAATTTTACTATCTAACGAGACCATTGATCCATAAAATGAAAGCAATAAACAGTGTACTGCAGTCACAAAATCAATCTATCAATCAGTAGCTGAACTGGGTTCCACACAGTCACAAAAACAAAACAAAAAGAGCCGCAAAAACAAAAATGCAAAATAAATAGCAAAAACAGACAGAACTCAGTGTAACAATCAAAACAGAAGTGTGGCACTCAAAACGGAGCAAGTTCGGCTCCCGAAAATAGTTCGCAAACCGGAACACTTACTTCCGGGTTTGCAGTGTTTGGGTTCCACGTTGTTTGAGTACCAAGGCATTTGAGAACCAAAGTACCACTGTATTTCTTTTGGTCATCATTGTTAAACAAACTAAGGCAACAAAGTTGCTGATTTCTATTTCCACTGTGCATTCAGTATTTATTACAGTATTACATTTATAATACTTTCCCAGTGGTATGCACAAGGTTCCACCACCCAGGCACTGACCAGGCCTAGATCTGCTTAGATTAAGCAAGGTTCATTTATTTAGAACATTTGAGGGCTGCCCAGTCAACAAAGCCCTCTGTACTAAGTACTCTGGGCTGAGCCATTCCTTGGATGGAGGAGGCTTTGTACTAGATCTTAGGACATGGGTAGGCAAACTAAGGCCCGGGGGGCCGGATCCAGCCCAATCGCCTTCTAAATCCGGCCCACAGACAGTCCGGGAATCAGTGTGTTTTTACATGAGTAGAATGTGTCCTTTTATTTAAAATGCATCTCTGGGTTATTTGTGGGGCACAGGAATTCATTCATTATTATTTTTTTCAAAATATAGTCTGTCCCCCCCCCAAGGTCTGAGAGACAATGGACCGACCCCCTGTTGGAAAAGTTTGCTGACCCCTGTCCTAGGAGATGGGCTTGAAGGGAAATGGCCAGGAAATAAGACCTTGATCTCAGTGGACAAATTAGTTCCAGGGTCCAGGACAGGGCGTAGGTTCCTTGCAGAGGCATCTGGTTCTCCCTCGGCCGTTACATCCGCCCGCAGCACAAGTGGAGAGAAGGAATCATCCAGGCAGAGCTGGAAGACAGTAAAAAAAGGGGGGGGGAATCAAAAGTTTCCACCCAGCCAATACACTTCTCCCTGCAAATGCTGTGATCATTCCCACAGCAATGTTTCTAAACATTGTAAGATTCCAAAAATCGGTGTTTCTCCAACAGGTATGTCATTTACTGTATCACTTTTAAACCATTGTAGCTGTCATGGCTTCTACCAAAGGATTCTGGGAGCTGAAGTCTGGTGAGGTGCTGAGGTAATTCTGCATTAGATATTCCTAGCACTGCCACACACACCTGAACACCTACAATTACCCAGGGTGCCATATTTCAACCTACCGGGGCATGGAGAATCTTTTCGACGCAGATTGGCTTAGTTCCAACCAGGATGGTGTCTGAGAATGTGGAAGCCTCATTCTCTAGCGTCAGTCGTGATGGAGACTGCTTAGCATCAGACCAGAGAGTAAATGAGATCGCAGCTTGAAGGGCACCTATTTTCTTTCCAAAACATACAAACAAATGGGATCAAAGGAGCAGAACGAACTAAACATTTTGCCTGTCCAAGATGTACTGAACTCCAGCTCTCATCGTTCCTGACCCAAAGCCATGCTTGCTAGGGCTGATGGGAGATGTGGTTCAGCAACATCTGGAGGGCCAGGGGCTCCCCATTCCTGCGCTAAACGAGTATCTGGAGTCACTATGAATTTAATGAGAGAATCACTGAGAAAATGAAAGACAGAAAGAATTGCTTGTCTTAAACATAATTTTTAATGCAAGAGGGAATGGATAAGAAAAATAAGTGAGAAAATAAGCAACAAGAGTCGGGCTGGGTGAATGGGATCTAATGAAAAATGATAAGATAATGAGCAGCTGCAGAGAGAATAAGTGAGAAAGAAGTCCACAAAAAATAAATAACACTGAGAGGACTCATAAAAGAATGAGAAAAATAACTAAGCAAAAGGAGAACTGAGGTGGTGCCTTTACCGTGGGTCCATTTTGTGCTGACGAGTTTTAGGGTGAAGCAAAGACTGGTTTTCCCACGGGGGGCAATTCCCGAAACCTTCCCGCTTCCACACTTGGGGTCATCCAAGGGGATCCAGCGATGCGAGAAAGTCAGCGAAGAGTTGATTGTGAAAACAGGCCGAGATCTGGGAGGTAGGGGATAAAAGGGGAGGCCTTTTCAAACCAGCGTCTGTTCATATTGCCAGCAGTCCTGGATCAGGCCCAGTCTGGAACCCAGTACCACATTAACTTCCTGGAGCAGGAAGTGCCCCACGCAGACTCCGCATAGCTCTCTGTGCTTCATATTCAGCACGCTTGGTCTTTCAACATCTATAACTCCAGCTAACGCAGGGGTCAGCAACCTTTTTCATCAGGGGGATGGTCCACTGTCCCTCAGACCTTGTGGGGGGCCGGGCTACATTTATTTGAAAAATATAAATACCCTGCAAACTGGTCCCACAGCTGCCTCCGGACCTGGAGGAGGAACACACTCTGCACGTGCTCAGGAGCATGTCTCTGTGCCGCCCGCTCACCAGTGTTGTTGACGAGCAGCATCCGCTCCATCAGCCTGTCCCTGCAGAGCTCCCAGGAGGAGTGCACCACGCACTGCGGCCCGTTGTCCGAGGCCAGGTCGGTGGGCAGGACGCGCACTCGGAACGCTGAGCAGGTGTCGCGCAGCTCACCCTCCAGCTGCTCCAGCGCGGCCGCTGAGGGCACCAGCACCAGCAGCAGCAGCACCAAGCTGGGTGCCAGGCGCAGGGCCAGCAGGTGCGCCAAGCTCCAGCTGAAGCCCCATGTTTGCTGACCCCTGAGCTAATGTATCCACACTTCCAGCAGCCTGATATAATAAGAGCCTTCTTCTTCCCCACCACATGGGGGCAGCATCACAGCTGGCAGGAAGGTGTAGCAATCGTCACAGCAGGCCTAGCCATGCTCAGAAAAATGCAGGCAATTAGGGTGCACCAAACTGACGGCTAGTTGGCCAGAGTACACGCAACAGGTTTGTGGATGTTTTTAAAATAAAGTTCAGGATGCAGAATTTGAAGGCAGTTGGGGAACACACATTGCAATTGTGTCCCTCCCTTTGTGGCCTACCCAGGGGCGTAGCAAGGTAAATTGGTACCCGGGGACAAAAAATTTTTTGTCAACCACCCCCCCCCCCCGGCATGGAAAGGTCAGGTGGGATCCGGTGTGGAAAATTCCTTGTCAACCCCTCCCATTGATCCCATATTTTCTTACAAAGGAATAATAACAAGTAATAATAATAAAAACTTTTATTTATATCCCACCCTCCCCGGCCGAAGTCGGGCTCAGGGTGGCTAACATCAGATACATAACATTGGTATAAAATCAAACAATAATTAAATTACCTCCTAAAAACCTCTCAAAGTCTAATTAGATGGCTTTCCACAGGGTTAGGGTTGGGAACAGTAAGTGTTCTCTGAACTGAAATTCCAGCCTTCATGGCATAGGAAAACAGCCAAGTGAACAGCTATTTTGGTGGAGGAGGGTCAAGATATTACCGGGTAACCGATATGCATGAAATTTCATATATAGCTATATAATCCCTAGTATAGTAAGATAAGACCTTTGGAGCAGGCATTTTCAAAAAAAAAAAATTCAAAAAAAAAATTCAAAAAAAAATTTTTTTCCCAAAAAAAATTGTTCCTTGATAATTTGTCACCCCCTCCATTATGGAACCCCGGGGCGGCCCGCCCCCTCGCCCCCCCTTGCTATGCCCCTGGGCCTACCCACAATCCACACCCATTACCGCCCTCGCCCATTCTTACCGAAGCAGCACAGCACTTCCTAGCGCCCCAACAGCCAGGTCAGTCAGTCCATCCTTGCTCAGATCCATTCTTCCTTGGATGGACTGTCCGAAATAACGGAGCACCAGAGAGAGAGACTTGGCAGCAATCCGCTAAATATTTTGAGGGGGGGGAGAAAGAGAAAACAGGGAAACAAGGAAGGTTAGGGATCCTCAGCAGATGAGGTAGACACACCCTCAGTTCAGCTATTCCGCCTGCCCATTTCTCCACCGTGGCATGCCTTTGTTTTAGACCCAATTAAGAAAATATTAGCCAATTCCGTTTTAAGTCCTTTAAACAATTCATTAATTAAATCTGCATAGGACAAACTGTAATAGTTTTGAAAGAAGAAGCACACTTTCTTTGTACATGTGTGTGTGTGTGTGCGCGCCACAACAGCCCGAATTTATAAAATGTGCTGTTTAGTTACTGGATGCAAGTTGTCGCATCTATTATTATTATTGTTGTTGTTGTTGTTGTTGTTTTTGTTACAGAAGTACAAATTCTGCATTAATCTCTGCAAAGATGATCTGGGCCCAATATTGGGGGGGGGGGAATCACATCTGTCATCCAAAAAGGGAGCGTTTATTGAGATTATGTATTGAACTAGGTTTCTATCAAAACATGGCTGCAATTGCTTTCCAACAACTCTGTTGCTTTACTGTTCCCATTTCACCAATGATCAGTGGAATCGGCTCCTAAGAATCCAATGGAGAGATGTGGAGGGACTGAATCTGCATTGCCTGCATCAGGAATAGGAAACCTGTGCTCCACCCACCCTCCCACCCAACCAGCATGGCCATTGGTCAGAGACGATGGGAGTTGTAGTCCAGCATCACACATTCCCCATCCCTGGCCCCCTCTTTAACCATTGGACCACCTTGCCACACACAAGTTAAGCAGACAATATGCACTTGCTGATCGAATATATGCACTTTTGACCCTCAGGCTCACCTGGCTGTGGTGTTTTTTCAGCCCGCCTGCTTCTCCTAGGAAGATGTAAATGGCTCCACGACCTTCATCCTCCATGGGGGCTCCTATCGCCACATCTGCAAAGCCATCCCCGCTTATGTCCCCTAAAGCGCAGAGTGCTGCCCCAAAATGGCCAAAGCTGCTGCCAGGCTCCCCACGAAGTGTTTGGAGGGAAACTAGGTGACCCTGCCAGAAGGCATGTGACTTATTAACATAGTTATACCCTCTCCAACTTCCCATAACCAAATTCCAAGGCGGCAAATATATTTGCATTAAAACGACTCCAACTTTAACAACCAATAACTGGAACTAGGAACAGCATTTAAAGCAGCATTAGTATAACATGATAGATAGATAGATAGATAGATAGATAGATAGATAGATAGATAGATAGATAGATAGATAGATGTAAATAGACACAGTGGGAAGATGAGCTAAGACCATTCTCTAAAAGCAATGAGGCAATACAACCGAAACACATAACCTGGGTTGAACGCACCTCAGTCAACCTCCTGGGGCCTGACAATGATGTTTACTATCCTAGTGAACTTGAGTCTCCCAGTTAAATCTTATTTCATCTATGAGCTCAAGATGGCAGTCTCTGCCTTGGTAGTTAAGGTCCAGTTCTGTACCATGCTTGACTTGTAAGAAAACAATTAAAATTCAGAGGGGGCGGGCGGAGGTTGTGCAATGCTAGTCCTTACTTGGAGCCAACCATTTCTACACTGAGTAGAACTTAGCTGGATACAACCCATGACGACTTCAACACTTGGAAACAGCTCTGCAGTGTGCCGGGAAGGGTTAATCCTTTCAATCCCCTGCTGTGGCCCCAATGAAAAATCAGGGTCTCAGAGCTGCTACTGATCCTGAGAGAGAAGTGTCCACTGGCAGCAACAGGGCTAAGAGCAGCTTCAGACAGGGATCATTGTGGCAGAGTGTGGCTGTGGTTCTATTCCTGCTCTCCCTTCCCAGGTGGCTATTTATTTATTTATTTATTTATTTATTTATTTAATGTATGCGTTAATTGCTTTCACACAATATCACATCTAGCTTGGCCCCAATAAGAGACCGTGCACAGGGAAAGGGCATAACGGAAGCCAATCACAGGAGGAAGTAAAGAGATCGATCAGCCTTCAAATGCGTCTTGAAAATAAAAAGTGTTGATTTTTACTCTGCAGAGTTAGCACGCAGCAAGGAAACTGACTGCATACCGAGCCCTTGCTGGGAGAGCAAGCTTACCTTGGTTGCAGTTGCACACAGAGACACTTGGTATGGAAAATAAGAAGGGGCTGGGTGGGTTTTTTATAGGCAAGACATACTTGGGTAGAAAAGAGTTCTTAGTTCTAACTAAATCTGGAGATGCAGCAGAGCCATGCTTGGCTCTTGGGATAGCTCAGTTGGTAGAGCATGAGACTCTTAATCTCAGGATCATGGTTTGGGCCCCACGTTGGGCAAAAGATTGCAGGGGGTTGGACTAGATGACCCTCATGGTGCCTTCCAACTCTGCTATTCAATCCTATTCTATTCCCCCCCCTCGCACTCAGCAGAGATACATCCAAAGATGTCCTTTCCCCCATCAGCTTCAGAAGCAAGAGTGCAAAGAAGGAAATTTGATCAGCTATATCAGCCTAACTAACATCAAAGGAAAGTTCAGCACAGAGATCCAAGGACAGTGAGACAGTTTGGAAATCTTTAAAAATTCCCCCTCTCTATGTGCATTAACCCTGTGCAAAGCACTCAGCAAGCTGAGCTGCATCCCAAAATTTCCCATGAAAGGTGGATGGAGCAGACGTTCAGTTTTTTCCAAATGTGAGCAAGTCTGGTCCGTCCTCCTCCTTGCCCCCTTCTTCCCACTCTCTCACCCACCCACCCCAACCCTACCACTGGTGCTTCTCCTCACCTGGTCATTCATAGAGCAGACATCAACAAGCCCACCTTGGTTCCTACTGTAATAATGGGGAGCCCCGATCAGAACAAGGTCAGTATTGTTGTCTTCATCTAGGTCCACGGAGCAGACTTCAGCCCCATAGTAAGAACCCACCTGGAAAGAAATAGAAATAGAAATACAATATGGAGGTGACTGGCAGAAGTGAAGATGACCAATTAGACTAGTGGGCTTAATCTTTGCCAAAACAGACTCATGGGCCAAATTGAGAGGCATGGGTGTAGCCAGGGGGGGGGGGACAGGGTGGGGCAGCTGCCCCCCCCAATAAAAAATAATACATAGCTAACTGAGGTTATGCCTTCCCTAGCAAAAGCCCCTCCCCAACAAAAACCCTGGCTACGCCCATGTCAAAAGGTCTACTCTAGCAGGTTTAATAAGGTCCATGGAAAGAAGATGTAGACCCCAAACCCTCTTGGAATATTGGTGTGAAGCAGTTTGGGACTGACAGGAGTATCCCACGGCAGAATTAATCAGTTAGTCAACTGGAATCTGTGATCAAATAAAGGTCAGTCAGAGAAGGGGCACAAGAAAAAGGAGAAACACAGGAATAGAGCCTTTTCAGATTTTAATAGTCGCAGGGTTTGCTCCTAGTCACTATCAATACGTCTGCTTATTGTTTAGCAGCTGCTCAGTGATTTTTGACAAGTTGTTCGATTATCAACTCCCTCTGTCTTTTCCATGTGTTTGAAGTAAACTTTCTAAGAGAATAAGGGGAAAGGCTGTAGGACACCTGCTTGGCATGCAGAAGGTCCCAGGTTTCCATCCTCAGCATCTCTAGGCATGGATGGGAATATCCGCTGCCTGAAACTGACTGCTGCCAAGTCAGTGTAGACAGTACCAAACTACATCAGTGTAGACAGTACCAAATTCCTATCTCTCTGCTGGTTCTAGGTTAGTTAAGGTAGCCTGCCTTGCTTTGAAACTAAACTTCCATGGCAGCTTACAACTTTCACACCCAACATGAAGTGAATGGGAGACTGGCCTGCACCCCAGTTTCTGCCTCTTACCTGATCCCCTTCAGGGAATGCCGCCAAGCGCTTACTCTGGCTTTCAAAGACTGCGACAGCTCCAACATGCTGGTATCGCGGAGCCCCACCTATGTAGAACTGCTTCTGCCCACGCTGAGCTACAGCCACCGAATAGCCTGTCAGGGACAAAGAAAGAGAAGGTTGTGGACGCCGGGTTGGAAGAGTTAGCTCCTGGCAGGCCATTAGATATGTAAGCAAAAGGAGAAGCTGCCTCACTTACCCAGATATGAGCCATCAAAGGAAATGTTCAGGAATTTTATTTGGGGAGGTTCTCCCAAAGACTGTTCCTCCAGACCCCCAGACCAAGTGTGAGCACCAACAGCTCCAGTCACCACATGTCCCTGGAAGAGGATGGAGGGAAAAGGAATGGAGGCGTGAAGAAAGATAGGGAGGTGAGGGGAGTACAGACTGCAGTCCCAGGTGTGGTGGTGGTTTCTCGGTGTTGAAGGACTGCCTCTCCCCATAGGAACTGACTTGGCCCCTGCACTTGTCATCCCAGGCCGTTTTCTATGTCCTCGCTCCCCAAGAGGTTCGGAGGGTGGAAACACAAGAACGGGCCTTTTCTGTGATGGCTCCCCGACTGTGGAATACTCTCCCCAGAGAAGCTCGCCTGGCGCCATCATTACATGTCTTTAGGCACCAGGCAAAACCATTCAGGCCTTTGGTCATTAAATAATCTATGGCTTGTTAAAGCTGTGGGATTGTATTATTATTATTATTATTATTATTATTATTATTATTCTGTCTATTATTACATTTTTTATTGTGTGTTTTTTGTAGTGCTCCGTAAAATGTGTTCTTGATGTTGTGCACCGCCCTGGGACCTTTTGATAAAGGGTGATATAACAATTGAATTAACAACAACAACAACAACAACAACATCAATAACTGAGCTCTACTCCCCAGCCCACTCTGTTTTAGACATGAGTAGTCAAATTGCACCTCTCTCAGTTCTCCTCCAATTAATGACCAAACCACAGCAACGTCAGGGGCAACAAGCATTTACCCACTCTGCATAACAAAATAACAGGGTGTTCTACATGTAATCATAGAATTATTGTGGTGTTTAAAAAACAACAACACAAATTTATTAAATTTATTCAATGATCATCTAGTTCAAAGCTATTCTCCTACCAGACCTATCCCTTACAGGCCAGTGTACAGAATTAAATCCAGATCAGTTTACAAATAGGAACAGCTTGAACTACAGGAAGATACCTGCAGAGCACAGAGCTGCAAATGACTTGAACCAAACAGTCAAACTACATACACACAAAGGGAACAACATTCCCAGGGTGCGAACCAATTGGGAGGGGGAGAAACTGAGTCCTTCCCTGCTTGCCTTCCATCACTGTGCCATTGAGAGCATGCTCACTTATGGCTTATGTGTTTGGTACGGAAGCTGTGCTTCTCAGGATAGGATAGGGTTGTGCAGAATTATTAAAACAGCAGAGAGCATTATTGGCTGCTCACTTTGCACCTTAGAACAAATCTATATCCCCATGTGCCACAGAAAAGCACTAGACATATCAAGAGATCCATCGCATCCTGGTCACTGTTTCTTCGAGCTCCTGCCATCGGGACTGTGGTGTTCATGCTGGATAAATAAGGAATAAATAAATTGCCTAAGAACATGGTGGAAGTCGAGCTGGACATTCCGAGACCAATATTGGTTGTGTTTGAGTGCAAAGTTCCTTTCTGGTTCTGGTGGCAAAATATGATTTTCATATTTATCCTACATGACCTGAATCTGGCTGCATTAATTGGCTGTGTCTTAAAACTCCATTGCTGGCTAGTAGCAGAGTCACGTCTCTCTTTTTCCAATTTGGTTGCTGTTTAATTTACAACTACATGGCAATGAGTGTATCTTTGATAACCTCATAGCATCTGTTCCTCTTGTTTCTTTGAAGTATATCTGCTAACATCCTGGAGGCCTGGGAAGTGTCAATATGGCCAGGATGCTTGTTCTTTCACTTCCTCCTATCAATCTTGTGTCTTTCTTCTACCTGATCTTGGAATGCTAATTACCTGTAGCCTAGGAAGTAGGGTTAGATCAAAACAGTTCTGCTAAGTTCAAAGATTCTTTGTTCTTCTTCATGGCACATGGCCTGTGGGGGGAGTTTGCTCTGGACACTGTGATTGGATGATTTGAATCTTGGAAGGCGGGTTTTGTGTTCAATAAAAAGTACCTGTATGAGGGCTGAAGGGAAGCTCTCTCTCTGGCTCATCTTTCCTCATACAGGTCGTTTGCTGGTTCAAACGTCTTGTCTTTTCTCTATTCTTTTAAGTAACGTGCCGTGGTAATTCAACTAGAAACACCACAGATTGGTGCCCCTTGTGTGTGGCTAAGTATTATTTTAAAAGGGACAGTTTTAAAAACGAACTCCCTTTCTTTGCAATTTATACCTCCTCGGTGCTGTTTAAATCTGCCTTTGTCGAAGGGGTTAAACAGGCTTAAAGATCTTATCGCTCTGCAGGAGTCCGGTGCGCACCAAACTCAGGTAAGATCATGGGGGGTGGTTTATCAAACCTTCAATTGCAACATAAACAAGATTTAGTATTTTTATTAGCTTCTGCTGGTTATACTGGCGATTATGATAGATTAATTGAACAAATGCTTTGTCAGATTGCTCAAACCTGTGGGTGGTTCCCAGAGGGTGGATCTTTAGATGTTCAGAAATGGGAGAGAGTAGGGGTAGCTTTGCGTAAATCTCCAGAAACGTCTGTTAAAATCTTGCACGTGTGGAGAAAGTGCCGTGATGTAATAGCAAAATTGTCCAGACCTGTATCTCAGTCTCTGGCAGTCTCAAAAACCCCAAAATTGTTGCCTCCATCGCAACTGCCAGGATTATTAAAGTCTGAAAAAAGTCAGCCGACTGTTAGTCCATTGGCTTGCTTTCCCTCTCCTCCTCCTGATTTTCCTGTGCCTCAGTCTGTTGAAAACTTAATACCACCTTCCTATTCTGCTGATTTTTCTGCAGAACAGGTGCCAAAGACTGCTGAGCAACAATTAATTACTCAGGTCATGAAGGAGGAGAATAGTGAGGATATCTCTGAGGCCATGCCTCTTTTGGCAGTCTGTCCTATTGGGCAAAATGCTCCAGGACATAGAATCTGTGAATCCTTATCTCTTTCAGTGTGCAAGGATCTGCAAAAGGTGGTTACTCCAATTGTGATAGTAGAAAGCAGTAAGCAAATTGCTGGCATTCTGCCTGATATAGAATTTCTGCCAGTGGCACAGTTTGCCAGTCCAATCTCCGCTCTTTCTCTGCCTATTGGAGCTACAGAGATGGTTTTTGAAAAAGCTGTCCTCTCTGTTCCTAGTGTGGAAAAATCAGTGTCTGTTTCTCCATTAAGTGCCAAACAGCAGTTTGTTGAAACACTGCCTTTAGGAATTTCCAGCAGTTTTCAAAGTGAGAATGATAAAGAAAGCTCACTCAGTCTTCCTGCTAGTTCTCTAAATGAGCCTGAAATCACTGAGAATTTAATGGCTACTGATTTCAATAGTTGCAAAGGTTTCAGAGGTGTAAATTTAAATGATTGCAATCTCTCAGTGGAAAAGTTTTTGGATTCTGCTCACACTGAGTTTAGGGAAACAGATTGCTGCAGATCTCCAATGAGAACTCTAGGTATTTTGCAAAGCCATCAAGCAAAGTCTTGCAATGTAAAGAATAGCAGAGACTTGCTTCCTTTTCTGTCTAAGCCACTGAATCCTAATTCAGATTGCTTCGCTACTGATGTTATTGTTCCTCTGAAGCACCTCTGCCTTTCATTAGAGTTCCAAAAAGACTCGATTGTTTTCTTATGATCCAGGGAAGTAAGAAATCTGCATTTCTTTCCTGGGGAGCACTGACTAGTAAAAATCTCTTTTCAGTTGCTCAAAGATCTCCTTGTAAAAAGCTGCTAAGATTTTAATCTAGTCCTTTTCAGTCTGCCTTAAAAACTGTTGCTTAAAACCTGTTTGCAAACAGCTCAGACTGAGAAACTCTGTTTTGCTGTAAAGAAGCTGCATAACTGCCTTTGAGAAAAAATCTTAACAACCATAGCTACTTGATTTTTTTTAAATCAATGCCAAAAGTTCCTATCTCATGGTTTCTGTATATTTTTTTTGAGCTTGATTTTGCTGTAAAAAGAGCTGTTACCATTCATGGAAAGAATTTTTTTAAGGGCTTAGTTAAGTGCAAATTAGCTAAGATCACTTCTATCTCTGTGTGTGAGGAATTGCCTCATGGTGGCTTTCACAGGTCTTTCTTTGAAATGCATTCCCTCAAGCCTGATGTTTCTCTATAGAAAATTATTTTATTTCCTAGCCTTGAAATAAGCTGAAGTTTTAATGTTTATCTCTGAAGTCAGCTACAGTATATAAAGTTCATACTCAGTTACATATTTAGGGTTTTTTCTTTTCCCAATGCCTTGATGGTATTTTTTGCTTGGCAGTGGGTTGGACTGGATGACCTTTTGTGGTCTCTTCTAACTCTGTTTTCCAACTGTATGACTCTTAAGATTTTAACAATCTTATGCCTTTTTGTTATTCAAAGCTTCTGAACGATTTTCAGCATTTTTTTGTAGAAATTAGCTTAAGCACACTATTTTTGCCTATGTAGAAATTTCTAGAATATAATGTTAGAATTTCCTTATATTATGATTTAACGACATTTATTTTCCATGCATAGGTTGCCTTAGCAAGTTTCAGTTGAGGAAAAAAAATGATTTTTCAAAAAATAATAATTCAGAATTTCCTGTATTGAGGTTAATTTAGAATGTTTTATGGTGCTAAACTTTATTCAATTGCAGGCTATGATTTTTAGACCTCCAGCAAGATTCCATGGAAAGGAATTATTTTAAAGAATTTCTAAAGAATTCTCAATTCTATTTCTAATGTTGTTTTGTTTCTAGCTTAAGTGCAACGCTTCAGGAATACTGGAAAATCATTGTTAGTTGTGTTTTTCTCTATTTAGTGTTTATGTGGTTTAAATGGTTGTCTAACACTTGAAATTTTATTATTATGTAGGTTTTTTCAGGTTTCTTCTTTCTATTAATATTTTTTCCCATAGGAGGTTTGTTGATCTCTCTCTGAAGACGAAAACAGATCCAGATGCATTACTATAATCTCTGTTTCTTTGTTCTTTGATGTTTTATGTAGCTAAGTTGCTAGTCCTCAAAGTGGTTCAAACGAATGAAAGTGTTATTTCTTTTGCTCACAGCTAGAGGGTGTGTTACAGTTTAATCTATTGTTGTTTTTGTGAATGTTTTCTAAAAAAATTCTTCCTTTGTTAAGGTTTTCCAGAAGCTATTCTTTAAAACTTTTAACTAGTTTTAGAATTAAGTGATATTTTATATTTTAAAAGTTTTCTTTTTCAGATTTCTAAAGTCTATTCTGCAGTGGTGTATTATCTTTGCTCTAATCTTTTGTTTAGAATTGCCCCTCCCCTAGGAGGGAAGCTCAAAGTTCTTAAGTTTGCTTTTACAGGTTTCCTGCTGGAAGAAAGCTTACTCGGGAGTAAATTTACCTACCCGGCTATTTGCTTCAAATTTAGTGTTTTCAAGCCAAATTTTTTTCTGTCTACTGCCAATGGAGTTCTCTACTCAGTGCTACTCAGTTTTTTGGAAGTTCTAGTTTACTGATTTCCAATCTTTCATTTCATAGTTATTATTACAGTTAAATGGTTTTATAATAGTATTTTATGAATTTTCTTTCCTTTCTACTGCATGAAAAAATAAAAATTAGAAATAAAAAAAATAAAAATAAAAAGGTGTATTATATTCCTAGATGTTTTCTGAACTATGTTTTTCTAAAAAATATATTTCTAATCAAAATTTCTCTAATAGACTAAAAATTTCTTTTAGAATTTTGAACAGAATAATTTGATTCTGATTTCCTTAATTAAATATTTCTTTTCACAGGTATTTCTTATGTTGTTATTGATAATCTAAACAATCTCAATTCTCAATTATAGTTTTAATTAAAAAAGTTTTTTCTATATAGTATTAGTTCCAGGATAGAGGTTCTTCTCAATTATTTGATTTGTATGAAGATGAAACAAGATTTTTAATCATATCGCTCAGCTCTAATTTTGGAGCAAAGGAGCAATTGTTTTTGCTTTAACAGGTCTATGGTGCAGTGCTAGATGAAGTGTGTGACCACAGACGTGCAAAATCCTGTAAGATTCCTGTTCCAGAATTTCATCCTCATGCTGAAGTTAACCAGACAATCATAACTGGACAACTAAACTGAGGAAAGTTGAAGACTGTGTTCCAGATGCCAAGTCTTCAAAAGAAGATCAATGTGATCCAGAAAGTTTAAGAGACTTTTTAGCAAAAAGAACTTTTACCCAGAAGACCTTTCTTCTAGTTACAACTGATCAGAAATCCATCATTCTTCAGTTGATTGTTGATTCTATTATTGCTTCAATTTATTGATTGTACCTTCTGTATTGATTTGTATTTTCTGTAAACATTGTGTTTGTATTCTATGATTTTATCTCATGATGTTATTATTGTTGTATGCTTACTTCATAATTGCTATTATTTGTTGTATGCTTATTTCTTATTCAATATTTTCCTGATATGAGGTAGTCTAATTTCATTTTGATATTGCTAGTTTTTGCTTATTTTAGAATGGTTAATGTTTTCTAATTTTCTTAGTTAATGTATGGTATTATGATTTTAGTTAGTTTAGTTTGTGATATGTTGCCTGATACAATGCATTCCTTCTCTCTCTGCAACATTTTCTCTAATATCTTTCCTAGACCTGGTTCAGGTTTGTCTCCAAGGGATTTATACGTTATTCAACAACAGTTCCAGGCGGATGAAGATGATATCATGCCATTGCTTCAGTAATGTGTATAACAGCAATAAAGCAAATAAAATAAAGAAAGAAAGAAAAAAAGAAAATAAAATTAAAAGGTTGATATGTGGTGTTCATGCTGGATAAATAAGGAATAAATAAATTGCCTAAGAACATGGTGGAAGTCGAGCTGGACATTCCGAGACCAATATTGGTTGTGTTTGAGTGCAAAGTTCCTTTCTGGTTCTGGTGGCAAAATATGATTTTCATATTTATCCTACATGACCTGAAACTGGCTGCATTAATTGGCTGTGTCTTAAAACTCCATTGCTGGCTAGTAGCAGAGTCACGTCTCTCTTTTTCCAATTTGGTTGCTGTTTAATTTACAACTACATGGCAATGAGTGTATCTTTGATAACCTCATAGCATCTGTTCCTCTTGTTTCTTTGAAGTATATCTGCTAACATCCTGGAGGCCTGGGAAGTGTCAATATGGCCAGGATGCTTGTTCTTTCACTTCCTCCTATCAATCTTGTGTCTTTCTTCTACCTGATCTTGGAATGCTAATTACCTGTAGCCTAGGAAGTAGGGTTAGATCAAAACAGTTCTGCTAAGTTCAAAGATTCTTTGTTCTTCTTCATGGCACATGGCCTGTGGGGGGAGTTTGCTCTGGACACTGTGATTGGATGATTTGAATCTTGGAAGGCGGGTTTTGTGTTCAATAAAAAGTACCTGTATGAGGGCTGAAGGGAAGCTCTCTCTCTGGCTCATCTTTCCTCATACAGGTCGTTTGCTGGTTCAAACGTCTTGTCTTTTCTCTATTCTTTTAAGTAACGTGCCGTGGTAATTCAACTAGAAACACCACACGGGACGGAGATACAGAGCAGTGAAGGCGAGAACGAGCCGTCTCAAGAACAGTTTCTTCTCTAGAGCAATTTCGGCCTTAAATGGAAAGTCTGGACTTTGAAGTCATCTTATTTTACTTGTTATATTGTATCGTATTGTACTGTTTTAATTAGTGTTTTGTAGTTATTTTAAATTTATGTGGAGTGCCTTATCTGATTGGATAGAGCAACCGAGTAATTCCGTTGTTCCCGCAAGGGGACAATGACAATAAAGACTATCTATTATCTATATATGGTGATCAGACTCTGTGCATCAGCAGAAAACATTCATGAGTAAGTCTCCCCAAAGGAAAATTTTGGGGGGCGGGCGGGGGAAGGCTACACGGCAAAAAGGCAAATCCATCCCACACAGTGTTGTATTGCCAGTTGTGGCAGCCCATGAGAGACTTCCCTTTAAATAGGGACGGTGGTAGGAATTGTTTTCAGAACTCATGAATGAAAGATTAAGAGGAACCGACTGAGATGCATAACTGAATGGGAAAATAGAATTGGATTACTTTTTCACCGTCTCTCATAACATTGGAAGCCAGGGTCCTGAAGGGAGTGGAAGCAAATTATAGCAAATTATAGTTGGGCCCTGGTGGCGCTGTGGGTTAAACCACAGAGCCTAGGGCTTGTTGATCAGAAGGTCGGTGGTTCGAGCGCCGCAACCCCAGAGTCGTCCGTGACTGGACCTAACGGTCAGGGGTCCCTTTACCTTTACCTTTTTAAAACAAAGTTATTGCTCCCTTTTATTTTACACACACACACACACACACACACACACACACACACACTTATTGTTCAAATGGTCTTTTGTAAACCGCTCTTTGAGGTCGGCCTGAAAAGCAGGATATAAATACCCCAAACAAAGCATATGTTCTTATGACAGGAGTTTCTACTCACTGGGGTGAGGAGGGCACTGAATCCACCCTGAGAAAGTTCATTTTGAAATGAATTGCCAGCAGAGATTCCAGAGGTCCCTTTTTGGGAAACGAAACATAATTAAGACAGGCAAGAGATAAAGAATGGAAGGGGGGGCAAGGAGAGGAGGAAGGTTGGCCTCAAAATCTGCCCTTTCTAAATGGTCATGTTAGAGCAGAACAAATGCAGTTTTCCAGGTTTTGGGAGAAGAGTAATCTTTCATACAAGAAGTACTTTTGTTGTGGGGCTTCAGAATGGATGGCACCCCCCAAATTTGCACTTCCTTTGTAAATGGCTGGGCAGAGTCAGGTTGCACAGTGTCAGGCTAATCTGTTGGATGCCTCAGCATTAGCGATAATGACTGACACAACGACTCACCCTGTTCCACAGTGCCCAGGTCGTTTTGTGAATTCTGAAACTTAAATATTATTCCCTTGTTAGGTCCTTCGGTTCTTTACAGCCTGGACCCTCCCTTTACTGTACCACGCCTATAGCTCTTGGACAAAACTGAGCATCAGCAAAGATGCTGTATCACCTTGCGACACTGACCTTCAATGGCAAAGATCTTGTCCTTCAGCTGGTTCTGAATGCTACTGAGCGCATCAAAGCTCTCGACTTCGAAAACATTCGTAGGCGACGAAGCAATTGTGTTCAGCTCATCTTTTCTCGTATCTCTGCCAACCTGGAACAAGCAACAGGGAATTTCTGAAAAGACGTCTTGTCCCCCCCATTACTAATGGGTCCCTGCCACACATAACCTCAGCACTTGGTCCCCCAAGGTACCAATCCTGCACTTGTCTGCTTGCATGGTGCAGCCACAGAATCCACACACTGCAACCTCAATGATGGTTTTGAACTCCATACCCCAATGGCATAACGGATGATGCCTTTCTTATCTGCAGCCGGTATAGCGACTTCAAACGTGGTTTTCTTGTCATTGGATACGCCATCGGTCAAGACAATGAGGAGTTTCTTGCTGTGAGGTCGCATGCCAAGCTCAGGTAAGAAGATTTTATCCCTGCAAAGAAGGCAGCAATTGGCTTGGGTATGAAGGGGCAAAAGGCATCTGGCTCTTCCTCCAACCCAAATATTCATTTCCCTGGTACTCACACAACATAGAGGATGGCAGTCGGGGTGTGAGTATTTCCTTTGGCGTGTTGAATTCTGTCGACTATTTCCTTCACCTTGGTTTTTTGTGCATTGTAGAAATTGAAATCAAAAACCAGGTTGACTTCAGTGGAAAACTGGACCATAGCAAACTGGAAGACATGACAACTGAAAGTTGCACTGCGCCTCTTTCCCCATGCAGCGGGGAGTTCAGATGCACATGTGAAGAATCAATATCATTTGGAGAATGGCTTATGTCATCAATGAAAATACAGAGAGCACACCCCACCCTTTGGCACCGTTAGTCAACAATTCAGGACTTTGAAGCCCAGGAGCTCCTCTCTGGCAAATGACACGTGGTGAGTGGCAATTGTTAAAAGCGGTGGGAAACTGTGGCGTGTGCTGCATACCACCACATCTGCCAGCCTTGAGCTGCCTGCCATGTGCTGCCCAGAAGCATTCTGGGTAAATAAGTCTAGCTGACACAGTGGTTCGCTTCACAGCACCTGCTGCCCAACCATTCAATGTATTTTTCTAAAGCAAGCAGTAGTAACAAGAGGGCATGAGAAGGGCAGCCCAGCCCAACAAGGTCAACAATGGCAGTGAAGGGGAAGGAGTACAGAATTAAGGGCAGCAGATGAAGACTGACCGGTGCCACACGGGGGTTCCTTTCAAACTTGGCAGGGCTTGCGACCAGGTAAAACTCAAAGCTGTAGCTCAGTGGTAGAGCATCTGCTTTGCATGCAAAAAAGTCCAGGTTTAATCCTCAGCATCTCCAGGTGGGGCTGGGAGAGACCCCTCTCTGAAACCTTACAAAGGGGAATTACGGGTCTCCTAAGAACTCTCACCACCCTTAACAAGCTGGTGTTCTTTGGGGGAAGCCATGACTGTTAAAATGCTACAAGAGTGCTTTGAAACTATGGAGGGGGTGTGACCTAAGAAGCAAAGCCCAACGACACCCACCCACCCACCCACCCAGTCACTTCCCACATGCAGTGCCAACAAGCTCCTTATTGCTCTCACCTGCACATCTGCCTCAGAAACAGAAGCCATTAGCTCAAGGATGAAGTTCTTCATTGTGCGAAAGGAATCATCAGAAATGCTCCCAGAGTCGTCAAATAAGATCACAGCATCCACGCCAACAGTGCACTCTGAGTGGGCAAGAGGCATGATGGGTGTGGAAAATGGGTCGCATTCCCACGACATCTCAAAACAAAAGCAAATGAATAGCCTCAACGAGGAACGGAAGCCGATATGCCCCGGCATCCTAAAATAAACTTTGCAGGTCTCCATAATGTGGGGATTGTCCCATTCAAGAGCCACAACATTTCTCTCCAGTCAGAATCCTATGCACAACGGTCTTTAATGCATGATAATCTCAGGTAACAACTGCAAATCAGGAATTTTGTCTGAACGTCCCAAATTAAACTTTGGGCTGCCACAAATCACAGAGCCACACCTCCAAGGGAACATGAGATGGTCCAGAATTATGTCCAACCCAGTATTTGGTTTTGGTACATTACATTGCCAGGTGTACAATTATTGACATCAATAACAGTCAAAAACAAACAAAATGAATAAGGAACCGAGGACATGTACCCCAAACTAAGCTGTGAGTCACCCCAAATCAAACATCCACACCTTCAGGAGAGTGACCTCTGAGACACGATGCAGGTAGAAGACACCATCCTGGAGGTGTGCAAGTATGATTTGCAGTGGTCGAAATTCTTTATTTGTAATTGACATATTGGGTCACTGTGTATTACAGAGCAATGTACAAAAAGAATGGTTTGACTGGAGAGAATTGCCATGGAACTCAAAGGGCATAGCCTGATAAATACAATATGGGGTAGGCCAAAGCTTATCTTGGGGTGCTAGAACTGGAGAATAACTTTCTCCTGACATGCAGATGCAGCAATGATGAAAAGCTGCACATATTGAATTTCTAACTGTGCTGCAGCACTTAAAAGGACACAATATGTGTGACAACCTTGGTCCAACTTCATCCGCACGACTATCTCCTCTTCCCCTTGAGCAAACCGATGCTCCCCAACCTAGCTTATTAATGCAATATGCTTAAGAGGCATGTGAAGCTAATTTTCTCCAAATCTTACCTTGGAAAGCTGGATGGATCTCTCTGGCAGGTTGGTTAAAATTGCTCATGATATAGCAGACACCGTTCAGATAATCAAAGTCCCCACATCCACGCTCCCATGTTGGGCCACAGGCCTGCGTGGACAGGAAGAATGAAAACAGCCATGGGATCCCTGTCTCTTAAGCTGATTGACCCAGGTCATATCCACACCATAGACTTATTTATTGAAATGTTTAGAGCACTCTTATAGCATGGCTCCCCCCCCCACAAAGGATCCTGGGAACTGTAGTTTGGTAAGGGTGCTGAGAGTTGTTAGGAGACTCCCCAGAGAGCTACAATTCCAAGCATCCCTAAACTACATTTCCCATGATTCTTTCAGGGGAGCAAAGGCTGTTAAAAGTGACATAACCGTGCTTTAAATTACAGGTGGGTAGCCGTGTTGGTCTGCCATAGTCAAAACAAAATCGAAAATTCTTTCTAGTAGCACCTTAGAGACCAACTGAGTTTGTTCCTGGTATGAGCTTTCGTGTGCATGCACACTTCTTCAGATACCAAGAATCTGAAGAATCTGAAGAAGTGTGCATGCACACGAAAGCTCATACCAGGAACAAACTCAGTTGGTCTCTAAGGTGCTACTAGAAAGAATTTTCGATTTTGTCGTGCTTTAAATGTATGATATGGATGTGACTCAGCCAAATTGAGAGAAATTCCTCCTCAAGGCCAGCTCAGGGCATTTTCTGCTTGAGCTCATTATTTTCTCTCCAAAGCCAGTTGCAAGGCACCCACAGCTGGTCAAGTTATTCTGTCACCTGAAGCAGAAAACCCCACAAGCCCCTCTCCCCATCCCTGACAGTAAAAATACAATATTAATAAATTTTAAAATGATTTTTCTCTCTCTTTTAATTATGTCCTGAATCAGCTGCCTGAGGTGGCTGCCTCATTCTCACTAATGACAGGGCTGGATCTGTTTCACCTCCTTTCTGAGTGACAGACACTGCAAACCCAGGCACACCCATGGATTTGCACTATTTTGCTATTTGATTCCACTCTGGTTTTACTTACTATTATTTTGGAGTCTGATTTATCAGCAGCCAGCGAAAGTCCCAGAGATATTCCAGAGGTATCTTTGTTTCAGACAAGGAGAGATGGCATGTGGAAAAAAGAGACAGACATATAAGTGAGACTTATAATATATAATTAAAATATATACTTTGTCCTCACGTCTCATGGATACACACACAGAGTTCCTAGCTATTCTGCATACCCTCCAAAATTTAACTGATGAAAATAGGGACTTGTAACATCTGTATCAGTCTGTAGTGCACATATGCCCTCAAGAGTTCCCTCTCTCTTCTCATGAGATGAAATTATCAGATGCGACACTCTCACCTTCAGAAGAATGGAGGCACACAAATTTTTAGCTTACTGTTGTGGTGGAGAACCACTGTCTGGCACTTCTCTGTATCATACGAGCAGCGGAAAAGCGATCCCGTTCGGTTGCCTGACATGGGGGCACTCACTACCAACCTGCACGAGGGAAGCGAGTTTTAGAAAACAACTGTTTACAGGCATGTGGCTGCTCTGAAAAAAATTAACTGGCAACGGTTTGGTTCTCACCAGGACCTGCCGTCGTCCGCTCTCGTCTGGACGACACGGTAGCCGAACTGAGAGGCCTTGTCACCTCGGAAAAACACCGGAGTCTCCGTATCAGTGATGTTGAAATCTGAAGAGACTGCAGAACCTAGAGTGGAAAATGGGAGCAGAATGCTGTAGCACAGAGCAAGAATTCATTTCCTTTTCACAAGCTGCCAGGGGCTCTTCCAGATGAGGAAGATGTCCAAATTCCAAGTTGAGCTTAAAACAATTTTTGTTAAAAGCCCCACCTGAAAGCAGCCTTGGGGCGGGGGCGGGGGGAGCAGTTGGAGAGGCCTCCAATTGAATAAACAGGCCCAAGAGTCCAGGTATTTTTTTCACCTTTTGCCACTGTGAATATTGTATACTATGCCTATGCTCCAGCTGTCCCTATTGACTCACCCCAGTCCCTGGTAAATCATTGTTCCTTTGGGAAGAGGGCAGAAACCTTGTTTACATCTTGTTACTGTAGGTCAGTGTTTTTCAACCTTTTTTGGGCAAAGGCACACTTGTTTCATGAAAAAAATCACGAGGCACACCACCATTAGAAAATGTTTAAAAAAATTAACTCTGTGCCTATATTGACTATATATAAAGTAATTTTTCAATTTTCCCCACGGCACACCAGGCAACATCTCGCGGCACACTAGTGTGCCGCGGAACAGTGGTTGAAAAACACTGCTGTAGGTTGCTAGAGTTATATACTGGACAGTTACACAGACTGGGCCCAAAGGCAAGTGAATGGGCAGGGAGGAGGCCCCCCCCCCCCAAAAAAAACAACAACAACCTGGAGCCAGCACAGGAATATGTTTTCTTCCTAGGCATCTCTGGCAGTTAAATCTTTGGGGAATGGACACATCTTGTCTCTAGGAAATGTGGACAAGTGGCCACAGGTAGAAGCAACAGGTGTCTAGAAAAAGGAGACAAGAGGCCTGAGAAGCTTGCAAGTGGGTGGAAGGGGCCGATAGTAAGGGAAGGTTCAAGGAAGGAGGGGGAATTGCCAAAGAAGAGAAACACAAACGTTCATCAGCTGTAGAGATGAGGAAGCTGAAATTCACATGCTGCTCTTTGGAAACAAGGCAACCTCTGACTGCTTGGATGAAGTCCGTGCTTTCCAAATGCTGGGGTGGAAACTCTGTGGTTGGCACTTTCCAAGAGAGCTACACGGAGCTGGCGTAACCTAATGGCTGAACTATGGATCAGGAATATTATTTTTCTGACAGTAAGAGCTGTTCCACAGTGAAACAGACCCCCTCAGGAATGTAGACTCTCCTTCCTTGGAGGTTTTTAAGCAGAGGTTGGATGGCCATCTGTTACGGACACTTTAGCTGAGATTCCTGCGTTGCAGGGGGGTTGGACTAGATGACTCTCAGGGTCTCTTCCAACTCTACAAATTATTTGATTCTATAAGTTCAAATCTTGCACGTGCAGGAAGCTCCCTCAGGCAATCCATTCTCTCCCAGCAGCAACCCCTGCTCTGCAGTGAGGATGGGGGCAGAAAGGATAGCGCTGCTGACCTACTTTCCAATCTCTCTGCACAAGTTTTACAACAAAACAGCATATGTAAATGGGCTCTGAGTGCTCAAAAATGCTACAAAAATGCCCAGTATTCCTAGGGGTAGCCTGGCTGCAGCAGGATACAAGCCCACCCCCGTTGCAGGTGCCGCTGCCTTCAGCGTATTAGTTTTAATATTTTATTTCCTCATGCATACATTTGGCTCTTGACCCACATGTCTGGCCGGGAGGAAGTTGGCCACATTTGGACATTCCCCAACAAATGGCTCGATGAGTCATTTGACCCTTCTTCCCATTCTTATGGCCTCTTCCCCACCTTCGCAATGCCCTGAATCCCCGTGAGTTTTCTTAGTGTGCCAGTGGGTGCACGTTATTTCTTCACAGAATGTGTCAGAATGCACACAGTGGAAAAAAAGAAAGGGAAGGGTTTGTGGCGGCAAGAAGGCCTTTTTGCTCCCTGAAGGAACTCTAGCCGCCAGAGGCCAGGAAGCCGTGTCAGCTCCCTTGCGCAAGATGCCCTCAGTGACTCCACTCGGGCAGCGGCAGACAGCCCAGATGCCCTTAAACATTGGCTTGATGCCAATGCCAAGGCAGGGGTGGCACTACCATTTGGTAGGCTGAGGAAACAGCTTCAGACATAAGATGTTTGGTGTGTGTGTGTGTGTGCGCGCGCAAGCAGCTACAGGATGGTGGGAAGCAGAGGTGTGTGTACCATGTCATCCGCTGCCCTGCAGCTCCAATCTAGTCTGCTGCCCTCAGGTGGGGCAAAGGATACTCTTCCGCCATCAGTGTTGGACTAAAATGAAAGCTGCCCGTCTAGTAGAGCTTTTGGGGACAATGGTCCCAGCTCTTTCTCTCTCCCCTAGCCCCCTGTTCTGCCAGCCGCCTTCAACAAGGGGGTTGACCTGCCCACCTGTCAAAGGTGGGCAGGGGAAGGGGAGTTCAGTCCCACTTTCTGGGGGGTTCAGGTGCATGATGTACCCTCATGTGCAAGAAGCCTTCTCAGGGACTTCCACCAAGCAGGAATAGGATGTGCCATGCCTCTTCCTGCCCCACACCTTGTGTTACCTATGACATCTGGTGTGATTTAGGGAAAATGTGACCTGGTGTCCATGGGCTGAGGTTTCCCACCCTTGCATTAGGGAGAAAGAGCTGAAACTCATGCTTTTCCCTGCAGTTCTAGTTTTGTGTGTGTCCAGATGGAGGGTTGTTGTTGTTGTTTTTTAATACAGCATTATACTTGTGGTCTCAAGTGGTACAGTCCACTCGACCACCTCAGGAATCTACCATCTCATTTGTTTATGTAAGCATTTCTATCCCACTTTTCAATTCTGAAGAAATGTCAAAGGTGGCTTACAATCAAATCTCAATTAATGGGGGGGGGGCAGGTTATAAAAAAGGTATACAGTAAAACCAGCCAGATAAAGCAGCAATAAAAAAGAAGACACAAATTGAAAAACAATAGGCATCACTAAAGACTCGACATTTCTGTTTACTAAAAGCCTGGGTGAATAAAATAAGCTTGACAATTGCCTAAAACTTAGATGGCGGCCCTGGATGGATGTTGCAGGGGGTGGGTTAGATTAGATACACCTGGGAACAGAAAAGTGCCTGCATTTGCCACTGTCGATTTCTGAGGCTTGAAGGCACCTGAGTCAGGATACATTTGCCTTAGCTTAGAGAACAGACAGGGCCATGTGAAAGCAGGCATCCTTATTCCACGCTCCGATTTGTATAGGGCTGCTTAGGTTAAGCCCAACGATTTCAGCAGAATTTGGAAAGCCAGTGGACATCATTGAAGAGCGGCGACACATTTTGTGAGACCACGCAGCTCTCGTTCTCAAACCCACCACCCTGTTTTGGAACAAACTGAAGATGCTGGGTAGCCTTCAGGGGTAGCCCCACATGTTACACGCTGCAGTAGTCTATAAAGTGGTTGTCTGCTGAACATCTTGAGCCAGCCTCTGTAATCCTGGTAACAGCCATGCACAGTGGGGCAGTATTAACTAGCCTCATATTGGTTGTGAGAGGTAGGAACGCCTCAGATTTTGTTAGCCCCAAACTCTCAAGGTAGCTTTCTACAACTTGATGCACTGCCCCAAACAATATGGAGAGATGAATATTAACCTACCTTACAGGGCTGTTGTAGCAACTACAATGGATTAGTGTGACAGGCTTTAAACACAGGCAAAATAAATGCAAAGCGGGGTTATTAGTTAGTAAGCACTTAATACCACTAGGCCTATAGAAACATTTTTTTTGTTTTTTTAAAAATCCTCATTTCAGTGCTTCACTGAGCAACCCTTCCCACGCACCATTAAGTTTTTGTTCCTTTTTTTTAAAGTCAGTGACTAAAACAGTACAGCCCCCTCCTTACCCCCCTTGCTAGCCCTGATTCAGTTTACCTGCAACCCAACCAGCTGCCCCACTCCTGATTGCTCCAACTTTTAACAAAAATATCCCCAATGCCTGCTCCTGTGCCTTTTAAAACAGCTGTTAAGCAGGTGGCACTGCTTCTCTCCAAGCTGAGAACAGCTTCACCTGCCGATCACTGCAGGTCAACTTGCTGTTAAAGACACAGGAACAAGCCGAAGCCAGTTCCTTTGGGGTCACTTGGCAACCCTACACCTGCCCCACAAGCCAAAGTCGAGCTGCAGTACGTACACCAGCCAATGCAGAGAAAGAAAGCAGCTTTGAGGATCCACTTCGTTTCAGCGACAGGCTCCATGCTGTTGTTTCACCGAGCCCTCTGCGGCCGACTTGCATGGGGACTGCGCTGCTGCAAAGTCTGACATCTCATTTCCTATTATTGCCACACCAGTATCCGTTCCCCCGTTTCAGCATGAATCTCTGATTTGCGCCACCTACAAACCACACCCAACATTAAAAGCTAGACAATGTTAAATTAAGAGTAGGACTGCCTCTTTTCCCAGAGGCTTTCTTTCATTCCACGGTTGCATGGGACAGACCAAACCCAACAGGCAAAGTTTTTCTCGCCACTGAATGTCCAGTGTTCGGCAAAAGTATATCCTTGCATATCAGGTGCTGGGGGCAAACACAGGGTGGTGATCACTTTCAGGATGTGCTTCCTAGAGGGCGACCCATCAATAGACACAGAAAACTGTGCTAGGGATATTTTGCAGTACGTTCCAGTAGGACATCTTAAAGGAAGGGGGGGCTAACCTGTGGTGTTGGGACTCCCAAATCCCATCAGCCCTAGCCAGCGTGACAAATCACCAGGAATGATGCGGCAGTCCAACATCAAGAGTGCTAGATTCCCCATATCTGGCCTCATGCCTCCTGTCTTGAGGCAATGTGGACTTCAGACTACCAAACCTCTATTTTGGTCTGTACATCAGTGGCTTGTTTCTCACAGTCACTGAAGAAGTGTGCATGCACACGAAAGCTCATACCAAGAACAAACTTAGTTGGTCTCTAAGGTGCTACTGGAAGGAAGTTTTTATTTTATTTTGACTATGGCAGACCAACACGGCTACCTACCTGTAACTAGAACATTAACCCGTTATCCATACGCCTGAGCCTGCTAGTGGGGTGTTTTCATCTTTTAAAGATAAAACCCACAATAAATATATTGTGAGAATTCTGGCTTCCGAGGAAGTAATGCGACTGTTTACTTGAGTGTGGGACAACTGTGCTGGATCTTAAATGAGCTCTGATCTACTGGATAACCGACTGGACCAGCATCACAGAAACTAAAGGCACCCCCTTTCCTTGCATCCTCTTTGAAAATGAGGTTTCTTCCTTATGAACAGGAAAAGCTCAAAGCATTGTCACCTCAGGCAGAGCAGAAATCTCTCCATCCCACCAAGTCAAGTTGCATAGTATCCAAAGGTGGTCAAATTATTTTCTGCTCTTGTGGCAGGAAATCTCGTGATTACCTCTCCCAGACAATAAAAAATACTGTAATACCGGTAATTAACTTGCTGCCCTTTCAGAACACCGAAATATCTGTATGTGGCCAACATATGGAAGTTGTTTTTATTTTGCTGTTGGCTTTAATTTCTGCAATTGTCCATTAAAAAAAAATCTGTGCATGTACTAAAAATACCTGTCTTGTTTTAAGGGCTCTGGACTAGTGTGCATTACAAAGGGAAGCCACCATCTGATTTGCCTAAACGCTCTACCCTGTAAGACCTAAGAGGAATGGGTGTAGATGAAAGGGGAAGGGGCACACTTAAAAGCATGGCCTTCTCATGAGGTTTACAACAAGGAGTGGGGTAGTATAAAGGAGCTGAAGAGCAATGAATAAAACTTGAGTCATGAGTAAGTTTGGGTAAAAAAGGGGCCCCTTTAAGCCGACCCCTACAGACGAAAATAGTAATAGACACAAAGTAAACCACAATATCTCCACCAAATATTGTGCAAGGTGGGAGAACAGTGAACTATGTCACTAGCAACTAGTTTTACCCTCTTTACCTCCCCACAAATCTTCTATTTGCTTGTGTATGACATTCTCTCCTCCCCATCACTTAAGATGCTACTGGAAGCATTAAGCAGCAGAAAAGAACTGGCAGCTAGAAGGCTGAATGCCAATCCCTATCCTATGCCCAACTCACAGGAATTGCCAGCCGGGAAACAGTAACCAACCCAGCCAATTTAAGGTTGATTCTTTTTATTTCTCACAAAATGCAAAGCAACCTCAGAATGTGATGGCAAATCAAACCTCTCCCTCTTTCCCTCTGCAAACACACGCACACAAACACACACACGCCTCTCCTCCCCTGGCCCCCACCCCCTAAAGTCCGGCAAGTTCTTTCAGTCCGCCGCTGTGTTGAGTTGCATCTCTTGTGTTATGTGGGGCAGGAGGCGGGTTCCGATCACGTGTAGAGGTCAAAATCAATGCGCTTGGAATTGTAGAACTGGCCCTCGGAATTCTCCACCTTCCGGCAGTAAACCCCATCGGGGAAATAGCCTTGGGATACCCAGTCCTGGAGGGATACAGAAGAGGAAATGTTGAAGAAGGAGAAAGGGAATTGCTGAGAGAAAGAAGGGATGGAGCTGGCAAACTGGTTGGGGACGGGGGGGTGAAGTGAACCAACAAGCACTGGGGGGAAATTATCAGCATAACCAACCAATGTGGTATTCAAACATGACTGACATTAGCATATCAAGGGGACCAACAAAATCTGTACACATGGAGAGCCGAAGAAGAAGAAGAAGAAGAAGAAGAAGAAGGAGGAGGAGGAGGAGGAGGAGGAGGTGGTGGTGCACCTAATGGACATGGGGGTCCTACAAACTAAAATGCGTTAGGTGGTTTTCACCCAAAAACAGGCCTGGAAATGAAGGTTGTGAAAGGCTAGAAACTTGGTTTTAAAGATGAAACCGGAGATTCTGTGGAACCCGAATTCTGCACGCAATGCCCAGTTTTATAACCAAGATTGCACAATACACATTGCTTAGAAAATCCAGAGAACCTCTGTGATGCAATCTTCCAGCAGAAACCTAAAACTAGCACCACGGCGGCCAATAAAAATGGTGTATTTTTTTAATATTGTATATAATAACAGTGAGACCACGGACAGTGATCCGGTATTAACACTGTTTCGTGTACGTCTTCTTCAGCATATGACTGCAAAATAAATGGACAAACAAATAAACCAAAACCTGCATGGAAATGTATCACAGTAATATATCTACTATAAATATGCACGATACAATACAACATAACAATAATAATGTAACATAATAGCACACCTGAACATATATTGGAATGAATTTTCTACTCAGCAATATATTACGGAGGCTAAAAGATTATTATCGGATGAGAAATTTTACCAAGTAACCCCTAGGGATCTTACAGACTCCATTGCTAGTATATTGAGGACAGTTTTGCAGCAAGCATTTAGTATGGGTTATATTAATAAACAAGTGTGTGCGTATTTATTGCCTCCTTATCCACTTTCTTGGGCTCCATGATCACTGCAGATGGTGACAGCAGTCACGAAATTAAAAGACGCCTGCTTCTTGGGAGAAAAGCAATGACAAACCTAGACAGCATCTTAAAAAGCAGAGACATCACCTTGCCGACAAAGGTTCGTATAGTTAAAGCTAGGGTTTTCCCAGTAGTAATGTACGGAAGTGAGAGCTGGACCATAAAGAAGGCTGATCGCCGAAGAATTGATGCTTTTGAATTATGATGCTGGAGGAGACTCTTGAGAGTCCCATGGACTGCAAAAAGATCAAACATATCCCCAAAGAATTAGGGGAAGAAATGAACATAAAAAGGAAAAGAGGGAGGGAAAAAACTAAGGCTACTGAAAGGATGGGGGGGGGGAATCAACAAAAGGCCACTGGTATAGGTGGAAAGAATGAAGACTGAATGATGAAGAGAGAACTGCATACCTAAAACAAGAGAGAGACATGAAAAAATATCTGAAAGAGAAATAACAGCGGTTTGACTGCCCCACTTTGTCTCTTACCTGCATCTGGGAGCTGCTAAAGGGGCCATAGAGTTCGGACGTGTTTGTGTTCTCCCATTTGTATTCCCACATGACCTCGGAAAGAGCGTTGTCGTCGCCCTGCTTTTGCTCCTCACTTCCCACTGCCGGAAGAATATTCGAACTTGTGTCAGGTTGCCAACTCAAACAATAACCCAACAGCTAAGATCCGAAATACAATCGGGACAGTCATGTGGTGCAGCTGTACTACTTCGAACGTCAGGATTCTGGGGGACGGGTGGGTGACCCCACATTTGAATGCTTCCCCACAGAAATACCCTGCATGTAGAAAGCTCAAGTATCGGAGAGAATCTTAAGAGCAGAAAGAGGGAGTGCTTTTCTCTGCACGCAGAAAATGAGCACAACACACCTCCCCCCACCTGCAGTGGTAAATCTCAGCAAGCAGCTGCGCCGGGGGATTTTTTTTATGCAAATCATGCGTTTTTGGTCTTCCCAAAACAGCAACGCAGTCCCCAACAAAAGGACTCACCTGCTGGTGTCTTCTCCCCCAGTTTCGCTTCATCAATATCCTCAGCAAACATGTCGAGTTCCGGTTCGGCTGCGGATGATGCTGCGGGAGGTTGTTCCAGCGCCCGGAGCCTCAGTGCCAGCTTCTCCCGGGTCTCCTGGTAGATCTCATACACGCCTCGCGCCACCATTTGGTCAGCCAGCCCCGAGAGGCGCTCCAGCTGCTCTTTCCGTTCTGGCGACCCGGGCTTCTGGGGCTCTCCTTCCTCGGCTGGCTCTGGCTCCTCTGCCTTGAGGCGGCTCCAAGGCCTCCGCTGGCGCCCGCTGTTCTTGGGCCCGCCCTTGTCTCCGAGCCTCTGGATGGCCCTGGCCACTGTCTCGCCAGGTAGCACCAAGGCCACCATCCCTTCCAGCAGCGTCTTCTTGTCCAAAGGTGCCCGTCCGACTTCAAGATCCTCTTCCTCGTCTTCCTCGGCAGAATCTAGCGGTGGCTTCTTCTGACCAGGACGCTGCTCCTTTATCCTGACCTAGTTGGGAAGCGAAAGGGACAGGAAAGCCGTAAGAGGCAAGTGGTAGACCATTACAAAATGTGGATGAGCTCAGCTTGTCAGAGGATGGTGCCGATAACGCCAAGGCTGCAGTTTCGATCCCCGTAATGGGGCAGCTGCGAATTCCTGGATGGCAGGGGGTTGGACTAGATGGTCCTCAGGGTCCCTTCCAACTGTACGATTCTAATGTATGGGGGCTTCAGATCCAGTCAAAGAACTGTGGCAGGTGCCGCAAGCCAGAAATAATATCCTTTCTGTTATTTGCACTCCCTGTTCCTACTAGATATTCCCAAGAATCCCATCAGCCTTGTTTGATGCAACATTAATTCACTGGTTGCCCAATTATTGTGGTAGTAAAAAGTCATGGAGGTAAGAGAGCAACATTATTCCCGCTTACTTAGTCTTAAAATACTACACCTGACTATGTTTTCACCAACTACAGCCATCTTTCGAAAGGTAATAAAATTCTGAAGTTTAACCTGTGCTGTAAGCATACAAGGGGGGGGATCCACAAACGGGGACGACGACGACCACATCCTAACCCATTTTGCCTATTTCTCATGTCTATCCTTGCACTGGTTTCTATTGTGTAAGGTAGTGTGTGCGCGCAGTGCAGAGCTTGTATGTGAGTACGCAGCATCAAATCCCTACTCAGCTATGAAGCTCACTGGGGTTTGGGAGAGCTGCTGTCTCCAAGGCTATATTGTCTCAGAATTACTCCAAGAGCCGTAAGTCCTGAGGACCATGCAGGAAAGCAGCTTACAGTTATGACAATCAACCTGATTTATTTCTGACTACTCAGGGTACCCAGATTTGAGCCAGGAACCCAGTTTCACTCCTGTCCTAGCTGCAGAACTATAGCCCATTCCCTCCCCTGCTGCTCCCTCTTGCAGACATTTCAAAATTTCTTCCCAGAATCTCTGTATTTATGACTGAACAATGCAAGCAGAAAAACGGATGCTTTGCTTCCTGCTACTGTGCAACTGGGAAATCAATCAAGCTTCTCTCTACACACACTGTAGGAACAGCCAAGATTATCAGCTCCCTGTTTGCATGGGCTGTCTTCTGCTCAGCCCAGACAAGCAACCTTACCCAGTCTATATTGTCCAACCAGTTATCCCGAATCATCGCCTCTTTCTTCAAGAAGTAGTTGCCTTCTGAATCAAAATGGCCTTCTTCCATCTCCTCCTGCAAATTGAATGGAGTGATCCGGACACCATCTTCATAGTCAATAGTTGCAGATTCCTGCCCTACGAGGGTAAATAAAGTGTGGGAGTCAAATTATGCTGGATCAGCCTCTCACAATACTAGAATAAAATGACTGTTAACTTTAATAAATCACTGAAGCAGGGCTGATACGAAACCATAACAACATCCTAGACCCTTTTAAAATGTGGCTCTTTTTGGGTGGGGGTTGTTACTGGGTTGCTGTTTTTATTCTGATTATATATGTTGTGATCATTTCTGTGAGCCGCCCAGAGACCTCTGGGTATAGGGTGGTATATAAACTCAATTAACACCAACACTGAAGAAGTGTGCATGTACACGAAAGCTTATACCAAGAACAAACTTAGTTGGTCTCTAAGGTGCTACTGGACAATTTTTTTTATATATTTCAACACCAACAACTTGAGAAAAGCCTGCTGGATCAGGCCAGTGGCCCACCTAGTCCAGCATTCTCACAGTGGCCAATCAGTTGCCTGTAGAAAACCAGCTAGATTTGAACACAAGAGGCCTCTCCCCTCCTGTGGTTTCCAGCAACTGGTATTCTGAACCATTGCTGCCTCCAACTGTGGAAGCAGAGCACAGCAATCATGGCCCGTGGGCATCGATAGCCCTATCCCCTATGAATCCTTCCGCTCTGAAATCATAATTCTGCTAGCCCTAGTACACCCAATAGTGTTTATACACGTACATATAGAGGCAGGACTCCCCATTTTAGCTCAGCACTCTGACATGGCTTCAGGGGGCTAAGAGGTGTGAGGCTGAAGCATTATGAGTGTCTCAATCACCCATCGCTAAAACAAGCCCCAGTTTTTACCTTGGGCTCTGGAAGGGAGGGCTGGGGGTGAGCAGTGGTGGATGGCCAAGGTACTCCAGCCACTCCAAAGGCCAGCCCCCCAACATGCCCTATTCCCCTATACAAGCTCCAAACATATGGAGCTGAATTGGGGAGTATTCATCTTCCACAGAGGAATTGGGGAGCACTGATCTTCCATAGAGAGGTGTAGTTAAGGGATCAGGGGCTACAATCCTATGCACACTTACCTGGGAGTAAGTGCCAATGAATGCAGTGGGGTTACTTCTGAACAAAACATTCATAAGGCACCTTAAAGGGTCCCGACAACCCAAAATATTGTTTTGGCTGCCAAGACCTTCCAAAATTTGTGAATACCTAAACACAGCCTACCTTAAAAGGATGCTGTAAGGTTTAATGAAATAATGTATACAAAGGGCTTTGAACACATACAGCCCAATCCCACGCATATCTACTCAGAATTAAATCCTATTAAATTCAGTGGGATTTACTCCCAGGTGTCCCTGGATTGCAGCCTTAGTTTTCATGCAGATTTGCCCCCTTAAGTACTGAAATAGATATTCAATGGCTCCATTTCCTTTAGGTTTGCCACATCCATACCACTGCAATTCCAAGCAAAAGTAGCTTCTTCTATCTTGCTGTTTTTGGGTTTTTGGGGGGTTTCAGAAAGTAGAAAGATCACAGAATACAGAATCTCATAATCCAAATATGTACACGTACCATGGTTCCAGTTCCATACTTACCTTCTACATCATCTGATGCAAGGATGTCATATTTGCTGCCTCGCCCTTCCTCCTCATCATCCTCCTCATCACTGTCCAATGAGTGCTTGCCCTTAAAGCGGCTGCCTGGTCCTCCAACTGCAGGTTCCACCAGCTGTTGGGGGGGGGGGTTGGCAAAGAATGTAGAAATTATCCATTCAGAAGCTGAAGAATCTGCCTGTATTCCCCAGCATCACTAATTTAGAGGGTGTTTTTTTCTCTTTCAAATCAGCAGCTTATCCCTCTTTTAAGCTACCCTAAATCTTCAGGATAAGCCATTGTGCAAGCTCCCAGATTTTGTATGTTTTAAATGCACAGTTCCTTGTTCACTTTATCCCCTGAATATGAAGATATTGGAGAATAGCCCCTTTCGCTCACCTTCTTTTTTGGCAAGTTCATTTCCTCCTCATCCTCATCGCCTTGGTCCTCAAAGGTCACCTTGCGTTTTGACATTATGGCTCTACAGAAAGCAAACCAGATTCAAAAGATGAGCAGAGGGGATGCAAGACACCCAACGAGCTATCTGCAAGCAACACAGAAGAGGGGCTTTGCTCTTCTGATGGGTTTGGTTAACCAGAATTTGCATAATGCTGCTTCCACTGCTGATAAGGCCCTTATCTCTACCATGCAGGTCTCATGGGAAAGGGCCTTATCTCCACCATGCAGGTCTCAGGGGAGGGTTTGTAAACAAAGTAACTGTTGACTCCATCTTAGCTGCATATCTCAGGGTTTGCTTGGGGGACACAAAAAGGGGTGTGCGCATGTGTGCAGGCTAATAAGCCTCTAAAGAACAAGCAGTGCAACAATGGAGGTCTGACCACTAAAGTTAACAGCAGCCTTGGGAGAAAGGTAAAATGCTCCAATTACGGTAGTTGGCAGAGCACGAGACTTAATCCCAGGGCCGTGGATTCAAGCCCCACGTTGGGTGAAAGATTTCTGCATCGCAAGGGGTCGGACCAGATGATCCTCGTGGTCCCTTTCCAACTCTTCTATAATTCCTCCTCTTCCTCCTCTGTACTTTGGCTGCTGAAAATAATCCAAATGTAGTCAAGCTTCCCTGCTCTTCATCATCTCAAGGGGACTAAAACGCAAATGAACTGCAGGCAAAATGTGGGTGGTTTTTTATATTGTATAATAATAATAATAATAATAATAATAATAAAGAAACTCCGACACCAATTACGTTCCTAAATTAGCCACTCTAATTGTGGGAGAGGCCTCCCAAACTCCAAAGAAGCCTGTCGCACGGCTCACAGGCCGCCCCGCGCTTTGCAGGTGTGTCATTGACCTGGGAGCGCACCTGGGCAGGTATGCCGCCCCCGCCCCAGCCAGACGTCCAGGTGGGGCGGGAGCCATTAGAATGTGCGCATTACGTCACTCGCGTTCCCCGCTCCTCCCGCCCCCCGCGCGACGGGACGCGGCTCCCACCTGAGTCCTCACGCAGCCGCCGCTGCCCCAACTCTCAAACCACCGCGGCGAGGCAATCAACATCCGGGTCCCGCCGCGCCATTCGACGAGGACGTGACGCTAAGCTAGCGGCGGCGCACGCGCTCCGGAAGTGACCGCAAAGTATTGGCACGCGTCGGCTTCGTTCGCAACGACTAGCACGAAGAGTGTGGGCAAAGCCTTCGAGCGCAGGCCACGCGCGTGCGCGCTGTGGGGGGGGGAGGTATTTCCAAAGGCTGCCGTTGCCTGCAAGGATCTGTGGATTAGGGTACTAATCCAGTCTTTAAGATGTCTTTAGCCCTATTAGTTTGTTGCAGTGAGAGAGTTTTGCGGCACCAGCAAATTTACCATGCCACAAGCAGTAGCTTGTTTCGTCATACTGTAGACAGAATACAATTGTTGGGTTGGGCTACAGTTTCCTTTCCTGTATTTCTAGGCCAAATTTCATTCAAACTGATGTCAGGGTTGTGTGCAATAAACATAAAAATTATTTATTCCAAATAACAACAGCAACAACTTCATACTAACAATAAACAAGAAGAACTATAAAATGATAAGGGAGACTGAGGCAACAAACTATTTAAAACAGCTGGGCAAAGAAAAATGCCTTGGCCTGGCACCAATAATTATATTTTCTGCATTGAAAAGTCAGGATACCATGACAGTAAAAAATCTCTGTTTGATACATAATGTACTTCCATTAGAAAAGGCACTTGAAAAAGGACCTCATTCAAAGATCTTGGGGCATGCACAGGCCAGTGTGATATACAGACTTACTCCCAGCTCAGTTGAGTAAACAAACAAACCCCCGTGTTGCAAAATATGACTCAGCAAAATCGAAAACAACACGATGGCCAGAAACAATTACAGTATAGAAAACTTTATGGAATCATGCAAAACATCAAAACTATCAAACTGAAGTCTCTGAAAGTCCTTGAATAAGTCATGGTGCCAGACTTTACCCAGCGGAGATCAAGCTTCTAAAGCTTTGTATAATCGGCAAATGTCCAATTCTGATGTCCCAACATTGTCAACAGGTCCAAACATAAATCTCTTGCCAAGGACTGGTCATTGCTTCTTAGTCCCCAACCACCTCACTGTCTCAAAATTGCATTATGGGCTCATTAGAATACACTACTCATGCAGATAGAATCATTAGAATTATACGCAAACATTGGCATGTACTCTGGAATGTACCCGGTTGTAATGAATTTCCTTTGATTGGCCTGAGACGGACCAAATCAATTCCTGCATTATTCCATAAAGTTTTCTTTACTGTAATTGTTTCTGGTGATCGTGTTGCTTTCAATTTTGCTGGGATAGCTCAGTTGGCAGAGCATGAGACTCTTAATCTCAGCGTTGAAACTGGGACAAAGGATTCCTGCACTGCAGAGGTTGGACTAGATAGATGACCCTTGTGGTCCCCAAACACAGGCATTAGAAAATAGATATAACATGGCATTGTTGCCCTCCCTCCTAAAACAAAACAGAGGGAACCATCAAGGAAAGCCACAACTTTTCCTGAGCTGCCTTTCCCCACTATTAGGTGGTGATAATTAAAAGTGGAGGTACATTCACCCCCAACCAGTCCAATGAGACTGTAAAGATCCTTTGCCAGGGAGCATACAGCTGCTCAAGTCTTTGGGGTTCCACCCTTTGAGAATTATTGACCCAGCAATTACCCTTCCACTTGGTCTATTATATAGAGTTGATGCTGGTCCTCTCACAGATGAATGACAGGCTGAAATGCAATGGATCCATTTCCAAGGAAAAGTTTTAAGACAGAGTCCAAGAGTAAGCAGAGAGAGAATACAAATTGCTCATCAAAAGCCTAGTGAAGAAAAAATATCCATAATACATCTAAAGACTGCAAGAGATGAAAATTTCTGGTTTCCCCCAGCAGTGCCATTACTGAGAATACCCAGTCCCTATAAACCACCATCTTTTATTAACTAATGATGGACCAGTAAGTATATGATACACCAGAGTGGGTGCATGAGGGGGGACAGGCAAGGTCAGAAAAGGGGGCACTTTATGGGGAACTGTAGCAACCAGAACTTAGATCCCAACGACTGAGATTCCTGCATTGCAGAGGGTTGGACTAGATGACCCTCCGGGCCCCTTCCAACAGTTCTGTTATTCTACCCTCCATTCCTCACAGCTATTTGTTCCTGAAACGAATCCATTCTAAGACAACTCTCTTTAGGACCAGGGAGAACTTTCCTTCGAGGTTAAGTTTCAGTACAGTACTTGGTTGTGGGTTCCTTACTTCCTCTTTCTAGTTGCTTGTTCTTTTTTAACTTGGGAGAGAAACTGTGGGTGGGGAAAGCAAGGTACCACGATCAAAGGGGAGGCAAGCTTCTCCCATAGCTACCTTCTCTTCCTGGATCAAGTGACTTGTGAATCGCCAGGTGAGTTCTGGTCCCGCCCCTTCACCTGGGAAATGTTTCCACTTGAAGAGTGGAAGAAGGAGAAACTGCCATGAAAGAAAACCAAAAGGGGGAACTCAAACGCATCTGACACCAAAGGTAAGGGCATTCATGGGAGTTTGTTTCCCTTTTTTACAATATCCTCATGTTTGCTTGGGACACTTGCTATAGTTACATTTATTTCAAGACAAACTGGGGAAGTTCTTGCTCCTTCCCTCTCACTCGTTCTCCTCCAGCTTTCCCCCTTTCCCAGTATTTTCTTTAATTATGCATAGATTCGTCCTCTCCTTTTTTTCTGCTTGCACCCTTCATCCTATCTTTTCATTACTTTTCTTCCTTCACCACCTTTTGTCCTCACTCCTTCTAAAACCATTATTTCAGTTTGTTTATGTTCTCCTGTCCTGTTATGCTTATTGGTTTGCTCATTCATTAAGTTATTTCCACTTTTGTTGCAACACCCTACTCTAGATCCTGTTCAGTTTTCTTAAAAAAAAATAAAAAAAAATCCATCCCAAATTATAATCTCTCCCAGCTGGATAAACACCACACATTTAAAGCAACCCAATAATCCTGGCAACTGTAGTTTACCCGCAGGGAGCTATACTTCCCAGCACCTTTAACAAACTACATTTCCTAGTTGGTCTCTATGGTGCTACTGGAAAGATTTTTTTATTTTTTATTTTGTTTTGTACATTTCCTAGGATTCCTTTTTTTGGAGGGGAGGGGCGTGCTTTAAATGTAAGATATGTACACAGCTAGAGATCTTTCATCTCTCCTTCAAAAGCATGATCCCTCTTTACGAAAGTGACTTTACCCATACAGAGACATTACTTATAATCGTGTCTGCTTGCTGGCATATATCAGAGGCTGTGGAAGTATTGGACTGTGAATGCAACTGAAAGAGATGAGAAAAGTGCTCCGGAGTCCGAGACATGGGGAGTCCACAAATTATAAAAATTTGGCATAATTGGAATTGTTTTAATTGGGAATTGTATAATTAATTTGGATTTTAATTTGATTGGTAATTGGAGAAATATATTGGAAAATCAATAAATATGATTTAAAAAAACAAAACAAAAGCATCATCCCTCTTTTAATGTGCTTTGCTTCATTTTTTCTTATTGCCTTTCACCCCATCCCTAAGTTATTCCACTCTCTCCCTCATTTCTCTTTACACACACACACACACACACACCCCGTTCTATATCTGCAGTTCCTTTTCAGGGCCCATTATCACCTGTACTTTCCTGACATGCCCACCTGTTTCACTCACTGCCACCAGTCGTCCGTCATAATTTCACCCCTCATTTTTCAGGGTTCTGAGCGCCATGAAACTCCACCTCTCCAGTGCTCTCGCATCTTCCCACCTGAGGAATCTCCCAGACCGGCAGGGATTGCTGTACAAGAAGAGCATCCGCACGGCCTCCTACCGGCCATGCTGGTGCGAGCTTTGGGGCAATATCCTCTTCTGCCGGGACCAATCGGGAGACCGGGGTCCTCTCCGGCTCATCATCCTGGAAGGTTGCACCGTGGAGCTGCAGGAGTCTGCATCTGAACCGCACACCTTTGAGATTTCCTACCCCAACGGTGTACCTGGCGCCCGATCCTACAAAATGGCGGCTGAGAGCCAAGAAACCATGGAGGATTGGGTGCGAGCTCTCAGTACGGCAGGCTTCTGTTACCTCCGAGCTTTGGTGACAGAGCTGGAGAGACAGTTTCAGATGTTGAAGCACCAGCAGCCTCCCAAATGTGAAGGGCAACCGAGACACTTGGCAAGAGACTTGAAACACCTCACTACAAAACCGGCGGTGGATGCTGGTGCCTTCAACATGGATTTTGCCCAGCTCCATCAGCAATTTGGAGAAGATATTGTGAGGCTGAGGCTGAAGTGGCAGGAGAAACAAGGCAAGCAGCAGCCAGAGAATGAGTCCTTGATTGATTTTGAGTAGGGCAATTCAGGCTATATCAAATGTTTGGACCGTGCCTAGTGAGCTTCGGGAAGTCTAGAATCTGTGAAGTTTTAAGGCAAGAAAGTCACGCAGAGCCAATATCTGATTAATGCCTTTGAAACATATGTCAGCACATTCACATTGATTTTTACATGCTACGAGATTTTAATAAATGTGTATTTTTAAACAAAGAAACCTACCAGGCTTGAGAATTGTTTTGTTCACCATAGTAGCAGCCGCAATACCCGATATAGTGAGAAAGGAGGTTGAACTCAGTAACGGTATATTTTGGCGAGCGCTTATTGTGGGTGTAGTCTTCAGCTGTGCCAACCTCCTGAGTGTGGAATCAAAACCATTCCCCAAAGTGAAAGCTTGGCTTCTTTGCCCATGCATTCAGTGGTGTGATGAAAACAGCATTGGCCTACTCTCTGGTCTTTGACTGGTGGGTCAGGACCCTTGCCTTAGCCTTAAGGATGCACTGCCACAACAGCACTATCGCAATATGGTAAAGTAACAATAAAAATGAAGCAGCAAGTACCCACCATGTCTGGCCTAAATGTTGACTGCTATCAAAGCCAGGATTGCCTGGAGAGAGGTGGCTCAGCAGAGGCAGAAGTTTCCCTCAGATTAACTGTAAAGAGATCCTATTAACTGGAAGAGACAGGCCCTTCAACTATGGCCCTTCCAATGGCATCATCTTCCCCAACCCACCATAACACACACACACACACACCAACCATCTTTTTATCAATGATTTCCAGGTAGTTGCCTACGAGACTCATCATAAAATCATTCCTCCAGCACTTTAAAACCTAAAAGGATCTTTGTTCCCAACAACAGTTTGAAGTGGCACAGTCTGTATTTCGATTTTCCAGTTCTGCTCTCGCACCCTTAAGAGTATCCATGTGTAATTTTACTTTATGTTCACTTGCTCCCTGGCTCAACATCATTTATGGCTGCCCAACATGGCACTGGTCCACCTCTGGCTACACAAGCCCACTGATTTTCCCACACACAGATCAACAACGCAGATTCAAGAGAGCCAGGGCAGTGGCTGGTTGGGTGGGGGAAGGTATTCAAATCACCTTTCCACCATGAAGTCCGCTAAAGTGACCATTGCCCAAACTCTGTCTCAGCCCCACCTATTATGCAGGGCTGCCCCAAGTATGTCATCTGTAAGTTTATTGGAGAAAGGTTGCAATATGTGGCAAACATATTGATCTTAAAACTATCAACAGGCTTCCCCAAGGGCTTTCCCAATCATGGCAGAGTTAAGAGGGACATCAAAAGTCAGAGAGTTTTGGGACAGAGAATATTTGACCTGGCAGCTGATGCTGGAATACATCTTCCCTTACTGTGGACCGTGCAAAGTGGAGCTGATAAGAGCTGAATCCAACAGTATCTGGAGAATCCTCTTCCCTGATCAAGGTCCCCCTACCGAATTCATGTTGGCAAGCTAGTAAAATGTGGGCTAGATGGAGCTACCATGACATAAGAGTTGTAATTAGTGAGGGATTGCATCCAAGGAATGCTCATCAGTGGCTCCTGGTCAACCTGAAGAGAAAATGTCCTATCTGCATTACCGTATTTTTCGCTCCATAGGGCGCACCTCGTTTTTAGAGGAGTAAACAAGATTTTTTTTTTTCTGGTTTTCCTCCTCTAAAAGCCCTGTTTTTTTGAGGATCAGCTAAAAGTTGTGCAGCTTTTTTTGCAAAGGGAAAAGCCCTGTTTTTTTGAGGATCAGCTAAAAGTTTTGCAGCTTTTTTGCAAAGGGAAAAAGTGCGTCTTATGGAGCGAAAAATACGGTCTATCTTTTAAGTACTATGGTGATATCACTTCAAAGAGTCCTCTCTTCTCCCCAAAGGATCCTGTAGTTTGTTCAGCGTATTGAGAGTTGTTAGAAGACCACTTTTCCCCTCACAGAGCTACAATTCCCAGTCCCCTGGGAAAAGGGGTTGGTCATTAAACCACTCTGGGAATTGTAGCTCTGTGAGGGGAATAAGGACCTCTTAAAAATTCTCAGCATCCTTAACAGACTACAAGTTCCAGAATTCTTTGTGAGGAATACATGACTTTTAAAAGCTGTATGACACTGCTTTAAAGGTATAGTTCAGATGGAGCCAAAATGACAAGCTGGGTGCTATACAGTTCTGTCTTGGGCCCAGTGTTGTTCAACAATAAATGATTTGAGGAAGGTTGGGGGTGGGATACTCAAAACTGTACGAGCTAACCAATGCTTTAGAAGACGGAGATTATCTTGACAGGAAGGAGACTCACAGAATGAAATTTCAACAGAGAAAAATGTGAAGTTCTGTGTTTAGGAAGGAAATAAATCAGATTCACAAATATTGGATGAGTGGCACCTGGGCTTACTAAGGTAGCACCCGCACACTTCAGCAAAGAAAACACTCCCCTTCTCCAGGATGCAGATACTCTAATCCCACCATCAAAAATCAGCCCAAACCATCAAAAATCAATGAAGACGCTTGACAAACTGGACTGTCATTTTGTTTTGTTAACATTTTTAAACAAAGCAATGGGGAAAAAATCCAGTAAGAACGAGGCACGAACAAAAAGAAAGACATTATTAACAAGGAGGACAGTAAAGACATGTCAGCTGTAAACTTCCAATTTTCTTCTCTTCCTGATTAGCAGTGGTGGTAAAAAAGAAAAGAAAACACTAATAAAAAATTAAAAGGCAAGGGGAGAAAATGAATTCCTAATTTTTCCAGTGTCTGTCCCATTAAATAAGAGCACAAGGTCAAAAAAAATAACCTCAAGGTTCTGTATACATAATTACAATACTGAAACATATATATAATATATGTGTTATAGAGAAAAGTTATATACAGAAATGAGGATGGACTAATGGAGCTTTTTTGCTGGCTTGTAGATGGGATTGTGGAGTCTAGATGCTGCCATTTAGGGCAGGCGTGTTCTGGGAAGCGAGATTCTGAAACCGGCTCATGATTTCCAAGCTATTCACAACTGCAGAAAAATGTGACCTAAGGTGGAGAGCGATGTTGCGGAAGGTGAAAGCAGAAGGGGCAACAGGGAGAGTTATGAAGATGCACAAGTCCAAAGTTGCCCAAATCCATTCAGTCCACTTCCAACCCTGCCTGACCTCCAAGGCAGCAAGAGTTCTGTCTCCCTGTTGCAGAGACCCTTCTGCCCACAACATTTCTAAAATTCTGACCCGCCCAGGCTCTGCTAAGCTACTGTGGGTATCAGCATCCCAGGTCTCGCTAAGCTGCATGGAATAAAAGCCAAGGATCTGACCAGCTGCGTTCTGCACTGCTATCAAAGGAAGGCCTAGCTAGCTAATGCCAGTGTGTAGGAACGTTAAAAGGGTTTGTGGTTGCATAACGAAAACACATAAGAGAAAAATCATTCGAGTTACAGTATTTTAAAGGAACCAATTTGCTTTCCGCTGAGGGACAGGGGAATAAAGCATGCAACTTGGGGGGCATGTACTATATTAACAAATTAAAAGCACTTTAAAACCTGTTTTAAACCGCCGTGCCTCAAATTTTATGAAGGGACTGTGGGGCTTCAAAATATGAACGCATTCTCAGCCATTTCCCCAAATGACAATTCCTTAACCTGACCCTAGGCCAGCCTTCCTCCTCCTGCTGCTGCTCTCTCCAGAAATGTTAGGGTACTGTACCGCCTCTGACTGCTATGCTGGGCTGGGGATCATGGGAGTTTTCATACCAAACACCTGGGAACTTGGGAAAGGGCTCTTCAAGAGAACCCAGAGCAGTCAAAACTAATGGTCCACTGGCTTAAATGTGTTGTGGAGACGAGACGTGTCCTTTGTATCCAGCAAATGACTGGTGCTGGGTGTATGCTAATTAAACAAGGGGCAAAGGACTGATATGGGTACCGGTGCTTGGAGAGGAACAGTGTACAACACAATCTCTCTCTCTCTCTCTCCCTCCCCCCCCCCCGTTGGCAGAAGCTCCCTAGAAACCTGGCTGCCTCCCTCACTGTCTGGAGGCAGCAAATGGGAATGTTTGTGCCAGAAGGTAAATACCCAAGGACAAGAAATTGCTGGAGAGCAAAAACCTTCCTCAAGTGCATATCACCAAAGGGGGAAGGAGGAATCTCAACGTACGGCCCCCTCTCTGCTCCAATCTCTTTTCTCCTTTCTGCTCAAGAAATCTCAACAGACATATATAGGCACCAACTTTTTTTTTCCTCCTGACCACTGCTAAGAAATCTTTGCATAGGAGCAGCCAAATGGCTGAGTTTCTGGGTAGCAGGGTAGCCAGCTCCCCACCCCCAATACACATACACATACACACACTCAGATTCGCATTCACAGAAAGGCTTCCTGTCTCAATTCACTGTATGTGAGGGAGCAATCCAACAGGTTCAGCTTTCCTCTTTGCTGCAGGTCCATGTTGGCTAAAGCCACCTTGATTAAATTTCAACCTGCCATGAGGCTTTCAAAGAACAGAGATACCGCCAGCAAATAAGGCAACTATCGTAGCCTGTGGGTAAACATGCATGGGGACCAGGTAGCCAAAGGAAGGAGGGATTTCTTATATGGGAGACAGTCAAGTCTGGGGTGGAGCCGAGGGAAATAACAGCAATGTTAGAAGGGCCAACCCACAATGGAAGAAACATTTGTTAATATATTGGCGGGAAGACAATACCTTGTTCTCAAAACCAGCCTCTCTGGAGGTGGTGTTTGTAAGCCTGGAGTGGTTAAATAGCTTTAAGGAGAGAGAATTCTATATACAGTACTTGAAATTGGGATGTCAGGAGTTATTATTAATAATATGGTTACCTCCTTGGTTAAGATTCCCAACCTTTCGGTAGGGGAGCGGAGTGATGCAGCTGCTCCTGTCGGTTGCGACAAAAACAGCAGTGGGCGGCCATTTTCTGTAGCCACGCAGAGCACAGCCGCCATCTTGTTTTGGCCCTATTCATTGAGGAGAGGCGAAGGGGAGTGGGTAGGGAGCCACATCCACCTCAGGCACACAAAGGGAGGTAAAAACATGGACCTCCGTTAAATATCCCACTACCCAACCGCGGCCCTAAGTTGTGTGGTTCAGTGCATGGCAGCTATCCCTCGCCTTGGCACAGCTCCTCCCGCCCTCTGGGTCCCCCTACCAAAACAAGTCTCTGGGTGGAAGCCACCACCTTGGTCCTTGGCTGATGGGAGGGAGTCGTCGGGGCCCGTGTGGCCCCCCAGCCCTACTCAAAAGTGTGTGCTTTGTACCACGGACGCCCCTGAGGTTCCCCCCTCCTTCCCCTCCTCAGCGGGCGGCGGAGGGGCTGACTTGGGTTCCTTTTTCCTCAGCGACAACTTCCTCTCCTTCTTTAGCTTGGCCTCCTCTTTGGCTCGCTCCCTTTGCTGCTTCTTCTCCCGCTCCTTCTCCTGCTTCTCGCGCTCCTTCTGCAGCTTCCGCTCGCGCTCCTTCTCCTGCTTCTGCCTTTCCTTCTCCAGCTTCTCCTGCCTCTCGCGCTCCTTCTCTTTCCGCCTCTCCTCCTTGCTGCTGCCCCCCGCTTTCCTGGGGGGCCCCCCGAGCGGCATGTTGTTCCCAGTCGGGGACGGCAAGGCTGGGTGGAGGCCTTCGGACACCACCACCTGGCTCTGGGCGGCGGGAGGAGCCGGGGTGGGGGCAGCCGACACGGCCAAGGAGCCCACCGAGTGCGCCGGGGAGAAGGAGGGGCCGCTGGTACTGCCAATGGCAACCCTCTGCCTCAGGCCGGTGAGGCTCAAAAGGCTGGCACTGGCGCTCAAGGGCGGGTTCATGCGGTGGCTTTCCTCGTGGATGGCCCGCGAGCCATGCAACCGGCGGGAGGGCTTGTACTGCAGCTCTCCCCGCGTCTCCCGCCATTTCTTCAGCTGCGTGGCGTTCTCCCGCTCCACAAGGGCTTCCGTCACCGGGAGGTTAATCACCTGGGCAAGGTGGGGGGGGGGCGGGACAAAAGCAAGCGCAAGAGGAATAGCCACGTGGCATCTTTCACAGATGTCCACCACACTTCCACCCCTGTCTCAGCAGCCCCCTCGTATGTGTAACATCTCCCGGCCCACACAAAACAAAGGCAGTGCCTGGGCAAGGCTACGTCACAGCTGCAATGGAAACCACATGCCATTTGGAGTTCCTGGTTTCTTCCCTCTGTGGTTTTTCTCTCTCACACACACTTTGAAATCAGCCTGGGCAAGCAGAGGAAGGCTGCTTAACCTTTTCCGCTGTGGTCCGCTTTACGGTACACAATCAACTTCCACCACGCCACCTTATAATCTGCATTTGGGGGAATACCAGAATCCGGGACTTCACCCACGTGCAGGCGAAAAAGGGCCTGGTGGAGGGCGATTAGGTACTGAGAAACATGAAGGGGAGGGGTTAGGCAGAACCTTCCCGTTTGCCCTTCCTCCACTCCCAACTCACAGCCTGCCCAGGCAGTTTATGGTTGTATGAAAAATATAAAATCAAAACCATTTTAAAAGTTGAGGGAGAAGCAGCCTCCCGCCCCCCCCCAAAAAAACCCTGAACTCCATGTAATTTGTCACTGTAAGCAGGTGATTAGCAGATTTCTTAAAGCACTTTCCACCAAATCTGGAGACAGCCTACTTTTATGAGCTCATTTAAGCTCCCTTCCTCAATTATCCTACTTTAGCATTTTGAGTGCATTTGTATCTTCAGTTCATGTTTATCTGAATAAATATGGACAATGTCCATGCTTATTCAGTAGCCTGCTTAAGTTGCTTATATGAGGCAGGATAGCGGTTCAAACCAAGGTACTATGTATTTCATGTCCATGTCAATTTGCTATAAGATACAAGTTAGATAATGAAGTTTGAAAAATTCAAGGTTCCCATTAAAAAACAAACAAGGCCAACCACGTATTTCTAGTACCTAAGGTTAAAGAAAAAATGGATTAGGAAGATGGACAAAGTCTGAAAAAGACTTAAAAATCAGGTGGATCATAAGCTCTGAATGATTTTGACCAAGACTGAAATAATCAGAATTGTTACACTATGGAATGGACCGTCTCTTTTTTTAAAATTTGATAGTCCTTCAATAATTTGCATTCTCCAAAATAGAGGAGGGCAGATTTCTGGCTTCCGGAAGCTACTTTGTGTTTTAGCAGAACCGCTGGAGATCCACCTGCTGGAACTTGTGTGTGAAAGGCACATAGCTTTAAGACATATACAGGGGCGGAGCTACCTGCCCCAGCACCCAGAGCGGTGCGGAGGTAGGGATTGCTGCCTGCACAGTGCACAGCAAGCTTCCCTAGCTGCCTTCCGCCCGCACGGTGTCGGGAGGGCACTGCTAGCCGCCCGCGTGATGACTGTTGGAGGGGGGCGCTGCTAGTAGCCCGCGGCAGCATTGTCCCTAGCAGCGCAGCGAATGAGCGGGTGTGTGTGTGTGTGTGTGGTGCAGTGATGTCACCCGCCCTCATGGCTGACACCCGGTGTGTACCGCACCCCCCGCACCTGCCTTCCTCCACCAGTGGACATATATGCGGTGCCTCTGAGCACAGGGATTTCTGAGTACAGGAACTGAGCTGACTTCACAGTTCATCCACCCAAAAATCCATTTTGGGTTACCTGAAGTTCCTTTATTTTAACACTTTAATTTAGGTTCCTTTAAAACAAAAACACCCCCCCCTGTAATTGGTAGTTATAAATCCTTGCCTACGGAATGGATCATCCCTTCTTTAAATCTGATATCCCTTCGATAATTTGCATTCTCTACACCAGAGGGCGGCAGATTTGCAGATCATCCAGAAATCACACAATTGACCCCAATCTGCCTTCTGCCTTCCCCTGCCCTGACTACTTTCCCAACTGGCTTTCTGCTTGACAGATATCATGCAGTAACTCATCCTTGGTGCAGAATCCAAGGCTCCTTGTTCTCTGCTTAGAACTCTGCTCTTACAACCTGTTTCTCACCTCCTGGACAAGGAAGTTCTCTTGCATGGTATCAACAGGCAGGTTCCTTAGTTTCTCCATCGTCTCGTACATGCCTTGGCAGGAGCGCAGCTTGTCTACTGAGCCCAGCGTGTTCCGGAGCAGCACTAAGCCCACACGAAAGATTATCTTCACCCCTGCAAGTGGGAGAGAAGGATCACTCAGGAGTTGGGGTGCGAGGGGAGTAAGGAGCTCGACACATTGTATGACAGGCACCCTCAAACTTGGCCCTCCAGATGTTTTGGGACTACAATTCCCATCATCCCTGACCACTGGTCCCGTTAGCTAGGGATGATGGGAGTTGTAGTCCCAAAACATATGGAGGGCCGAGTTTGGGGATGCCTGTCGTATGAGGCCAGGAATCCCATCATCCTCCGCGAGATGGTGATAAGCGTTTTAAAAAAGGAGACTACACAAGTGGAGTTTGTAACAACCAAGTAAGCAAGGGCTCAGGAGTCACCCTTCTGATTCAGTGATGGAAAGGCAGTTCAAAAGAAAAGCCAAAGGAGAGGATCCAATTTATAGCAGAAAGTGCCGTTGGTTCTTGTATCTTTCTCTCCTGACTGAGTTGGCGTAAGGGGAGGGGGGTTGCAGACACTATGTAATCAAGACACCCAAGGCCTGGCAGAGAGAAAGCGAGTGGGGACCAAGGAATGAGCCTCACCTTCACAGAAGAACATGTCCCAGACGCGCAGTACAGAGCACCAGGGCAAGGTCCGGGAGAAGATGCACATGAACCACTCCGTCATGTACAAGATGGGGTCGACCTTGTACCTTTTCAGGTGGCGGTAGGCAATGGGAGACGCTCGCCGCAGCAGGGCAAAGAAGATCTCCCCGTCCAGCTGAATCGCCTCCTGCGCAGGAAGCACAAGAAACCTCTGGGATGAGAGGAGCACTGGGAGGAAGGGGAATCACCAACCCTATATTTCCCCTCCCCACTACTTTCACCTTTCACCTTTTCATTGTATTCTGCTGTACCAGCCCAAAGGAGGGCTTGTGGGAGTGGTTGGGTGCAGGAATACCAAGGTGGATAAAAATAATTGAAAATCATGGGGGTTAAATTGGATTTTTAAAATAAAATGCTTTTGGAGGAAAAATCTTTCTAAAGATAGTTTTCCATTTAAGTTACATTATACTCCAAAGGCTATTCATCAGGAAATAAGGATTTGTTTTAAGTTTTTAATGCGTGCTAAAACTCAGTCTAGGGTGTTTTTAAAAAACCCAAACACAACCGTTTAACCACATGAGTTAAAAAACATGGATACTTATGCTATAATGTTATTGTTTTAGTTAAAAAAATGTTTAAATTGTTATTAAGGAATTGGTTGTTTTTCTCCTTCCAATAAAGTACAGCAGAAAAGTTGTCCAAATATAAACAGTTAACTTATTAAACCTCACAATAATTTCATAATTATCTGTCAACATATTTCTAATTAGTAATTTTTGATATAACTGTAAAAACTACTCTGAAAATTTATTATTCCAAAAATGAAACCTTCATCTGGTTGTAAATATTAAGATCATACCAGCAAGAATGAGTATTTGTTTAAAAAAATGATTTAAATCAAGTCTTACTAACTAGTGATTTAAATCAAATCTTACTGACTAGTGATTTAAATCCACCCTGAGAAATACCAAAGAAAGATGTAAAAGATCCCAAAGTGCTTTATTAAAAGGAAGGTGTAAAGGTAAAGGTAAAGGGACCCCTGACCATTAGGTCCAGTCGCAGACGACTCTGGGGTTGCGGTGCTCATCTCGCTTTATTGGCCGAGGGAGCCGGCGTACAGCTTCTGGGTCATGTGGCCAGCATGACTAAGCTGCTTCTGGCGAACCAGAGCAGCGCACGGAAACGCCGTTTACCTTCCCACCTGAGCAGTACCTATTTATCTACTTGCACTTTTGATGTGTTTTCGAACTGCTAGGTGGGCAGGAGCAGGGACCGAGCAATGGGAGCTCACCCCGTCACAGGGATTCGAACTGCTGACCTTCTGATCAGCAAGCCCTAGGCTCTGTGGTTTAACCCACAGTGCCACCCGCGTCCCTTAAAAGAAAGGTGTAGACTTCAGCAAATCAGCCGGCCACGTCTCCCAGTCTTACAGATACAGAAACGGCAGGAAGGAGATGGCTTGTCCACGCCCAAACAAAGGTTTATACATCCTTTATACACAAAGCAGCATTTGTCACTTTGGCCATGACTTCCCATCATGGCTCCATCATGGCAAATACCAAAATCTCACAGATAGTCCCCCTTTCTGGGCTCAGAGCCCAGAACCCCAAACCCACAGATAATGAAGCCAATTAGCCTGTTTCAAAGCAAATGAATATATACATGTATGAGCTCACTGCTGTTACAACAACCACCAATTATTTGCAGGATTATCTTGACTACCAAGATGGTGTCTGCAGAGCTTCTGGAACAGTTCACCTTTGATTCAACACACATGGGAGAACAAAGAAGCCAATAAGCAGCTTGAGAAGCCTGGCTTCAGACCCTGAAAGCAGTTGTCACTTCTGAGAGCAAGAGAGAAATACAGAGGGACAGGAAAGTCAGAGACAGTAACTAGGCAGGCCTGAAGTGGTCCCATGGAAGGCTGCATGGAGCTAGAAGAATCGCCGTATTTTTAATGGATAAAGGTTCTGTGACTAATGACTGTATATAAGGCAGAAATAAAGCTTCCCCCAGCATGAAACAAACATAGGAAGCTGCCTTTAAGTGAGCCCATCCAGCTTAGTACTGTCTACAGTAGGTTGCCAAGCAGGGGTCCCTCCTAGCCCCACCTGGAGATACCAGGGGATTGTACCTGGGAACTTCTGCTAGCAAAGAAGGTGTTCTACCACCAAGCTAGGGCCCTTCACCTGTTGATTTTTGCCTGCTTGTCAGTTGTTTAAAGACACAGTCTCTGTCCATATGAAACAGGGATGGGGAATCTGTGGCCACCTAGATGTTGCTGGAGATCCAACTCCCATCAGCACCAGTCAACATGGCCAGTGGTCATGAGAGATGGGATATGTAGCCCAACAATAAGCTAGAGCGCCAGGGGTTAGTCACCCCTACTCTAGTGGGATGGGGAAACGAAAGACTCAAGACATACAGTTAGCCACTGATTCCTCTTTAGCTCTGTTGTTCATATGAATGGTTGGCTTGATTTAATTCACTTTCAACACTCTTTCACCCTGATATTTTTTCCACTGTGGGCCCACTTTTAAGCAGTCACCTGGTTTAAAGCAATGTGTCGATTAATTGCACACAATGTAAAAAAGCAACTACCCCTGCATATATATGCAGCTGAATAATTTTTTTAAAAAATAGTTCCGAAGGGGAAAGGGTATCTTTCCTTTGTTTCGAGAGGATGCACACACATCACGACAGGTAAGATGACAGAAGACGTATTTCCACCACTGAAGGGAACGCCTCTTCTAAAACGGCACTCGCTGCCCAGTTATAATTATAATTCAGCCCATTATAATAGGCTGGGAAAAGAAGAAGTCGGCAACTTGAGCCCAAGGCAAACTCACTCTCCGGACCAGTCATCCGTGGTGGCACGGGGTGGGAGGGCAAGTTCCAGGTGTGACTGGAAGGAGGATGAAGGGAGAAGTGAAACAGGTTGGAAAACAAACCCTTAAAAAGCTAGTGCGATAAACTGGCCTAACAGAGAAATGAAACAGGTGGGTAGCCGTGTTGGTCTGCCATAGTCAAAACAAAATCGAAAATTCTTTCTAGTAGCACCTTAGAGACCAACTGAGTTTGTTCCTGGTATGAGCTTTCGTGTGCATGCACACTTCTTCAGATAGTATCTGAAGAAGTGTGCATGCACACGAAAGCTCATACCAGGAACAAACTCAGTTGGTCTCTAAGGTGCTACTAGAAAGAATTTTCGATTTTGTTTAGAGAAATGAAAGTGAGGAAAGAGCAGGCAGGTGTATAATTATGTGTGTTCCTGCTGCTGCTGCATGTTACCAGACTACAAGCCTCCTGTCCTTTCCCAGGAGGCCTCCATCTTCCAGCAAGTCTCATTCCTCTCCAGAAAAGTAGAGAACAGGAAGATACTGGGCAGTTCTTGCAGGACACTGCTAAGCATAGATATTCCAATGAAGTAGCAATGGGGGGGAACGTCTATTCATTAGAGTGTTTTTTTTTGAAGAGTGCAGAAGCTCTGTGGAAATGCCCGGAGCCTACTGCCCTTCCTCACAGGAGTACCACAGCCGTACTCACCAGTCCAGCGCTGTAATAGCCAGGGAGGTATTTCTCACAGATTTGCACCAGGCACCAGAAAGCTTGCTGAAGAGACAGAGAAACAGAAACTTTCAACACTGATAATCTGGGCAGTCATACCCTCCTGGCTAAGGCAGTCCTTCCACTAGTTCACTTCCCAATTGCATGCAATAAACCCTTACTAGTGCGTTCAGGAAGGACAGCCCAGAGAGTTACCTCCTCTGTTCTGGCTGCCATATTTCCTTTGCAATACTGTGCAGGTGGCACACAAGCAACCAACGTCCAAAAAGAAGAACAAAGGAAGCTGCATTATATTGGGTCAGACCATTGGTCTATCTAGCCTAGCATTATCTACGCTGACCGGCAGTGGCTCTTCATGGCTGCAGGAAGGGAATATTTCCCAGGCCTACCTTGAGGTGTCAAGGATTGAACCTGGGACCTTCTGCATGCAAAGCAGATGTTCTGCTGCTGAGCTACAGCCCTTGACTTCCACTGGAGATGAATAAACATGGCACTACCGATGGATTGCTGTGGGCCTTATAAATTCTGCTGAAATACCATGGCTCTATTTCTGCGTTGGGCAATGTTCGTGGGTAAGGGTGTTGAGAACTAGCCTGAGACTAAGTAACAGGGCAGAAAAGTGGCAGGTTGCCAGAGGGGGTGGGGTTGAGGAGAGAGTGCTCAACAGACTCTTATCTCCTGGTAGACATGCCTTGAGGGCCCATGCATAGTCATAAAGATTGCTGCAAGACTAGCGTTTGGAGGCTCTGAGACATTCGTTTGGTTTGGTGGTTAGAGGGCTGGGCCAAGGACCTGGGAGACCAGGGTTTGAATCCCCACTCAGCCAGGTGACCTCAGCCTGGCAGTCATCAGCACTCGGCCTAGCCTACTGATTGTGAAGATAAAATGAGTTGGGGGGGAGCCTGTCCATCAGCTTGAGCTCCTTGGGGAAAAGAAGGGATGTGAATGCGACAATCAATTTAAAAAACAAACCCACTGCACATGCTCAGTGTCATATAGGAAAAAAAGGCTGCAGCTGAGAACAGTACGCTGGGCTAGACAAGCCTCTGGTCTGACCAAGCAGGGCTTTTCTTAGGTGTCTCTGAGAGCACGGAGCAAGGTGCCGGCTTCCCCTGCCCACTGCCTCAGCAGCACAAAGAACAGTTTCTAGCAGAGAAGGAACCACTAGGTAGGCCTAGTGTAAAAGACCCTCTCATTACCAACACCAAGACCCCAAGAGTTTTGGAGTCAGGATGCTCTCCACCCTCCCACTTTTCCTGCTGAAGATTCTTCCCGGCATATACAAACTCTGGCTCCTCCCAAACCTCATCCACCATATCCCGTCCTTTTCTTTTTCAGAGAACCCACATTCTCAAGGTGTCCGCTGTCCCTCCCTCTGCCACACAATGTCATGAAGGAGCTCCTCACCTCTGCAGGCATATGCATCAGCAAAACCGCAGCCACGGGTGCCTGTGCCTGGCAGTAGCCTTCTTCTGGCCGGTAGATGGTGTAGGCCTTCAGAATGCGGTAGAGGTCCTGCTGCCTGCGACGGAAGAGAAGGGTGAGGACCAGGGATCCAGAACCTCTCTCCTAGCCTTGAAGGGGCATCAGATTCAAAACGGGACCCAGCAGGCTCAGGGAAGGGTTGGAAAGTGTGACGTAGGTCTTTGGCCTCTAGGCAGTGCCATTTCTATCACAAGACTAGGCTGTAAATAAGGGCTGGGCCTCCAAGGGAGGCTCAAGGTTTCCAAAGCACAGGCTGTAATGCTCCTGGGACAGGCAAAAGAGAGGTGGGAGTCATGAGCGTCTGACTACCTATAGGTTCTGCTACTTAGGGTGGGAGATGGAAGGGATGCAGGAGAAGGAAGAATGCTGGAACATGAGTGAGTGCTGACAGTCTTTCCCAACCTGGTGGGCTACAACTCCCATCATCCGCACCCAGCACAAGAAGCTGGAGAGGAAGGGATGAAACAATACCTCTAAGGCTCCTTAGAGAGCGAGTTGTTCAAGTACACGGGAAGGAAGCGCAATTGTAAGAGTCGGAGGTGCTAAGAGAAGCATGGAGACCTCCCAACCCTAGATGGCGCTCTTTTTGGCCACTGTAACAAAACCATTCCCCGCCACCCGTCTTCCGTTCTCTCACCCGTGGCCTCCCCGCGCTGCAAACATCTCGTGGAAAGGGAATTGCCTGTGTAGGTCTTTTTCAATCACATCTAGCCATTTGGGATCTCCAGGCTGGCGTTCCAATTCCTAAGAAAAAAGCAGGCAAGAAACAAAACAAAACAAAAAGGAGAGGGGAAACGGCTGAAAACTTGTTCTCTCTTCTTTTCCCAACAGAGAGCCTGACGTCCCCCTCCCATCAGCATAGCAGCCAAGACAAGATACTTGGAAATACCTCAAATTTCCCTGGATTTTGATCCAGAAGCTCCTTGCTGTTTGAGAGAAGTTGCCACGCTTTGGCACGGAGAGAAGAGGGGATCCCCTTCCGGCAGCGCAATTTCACCTGCAAGGAGGTAGTAGAAAAGGAATAGATAAGAATGGACAGAAGAAGTAAGGTAGATATATGTATTGCTAAAGGATAATAGAAATTGACATATATGTCTGATTTTTTTGAATATTGAGTATGATGTTGTATTATTTTCTACGTAGATGTATAGGTTTATGTTATTGGTATGTATTGTGAAGTTTTTACCTAAGGTATAATTTAATTTGGTATTTTTAAATTTAATTTTTTTCTTTTTTCTTTTGAGTGGATATTTATATTTTATTGGTTTTTTCTTCTGTATTTATACAATAAAGTTAATAAAAAAAATGAGATGGAGGAATTAATAAATTCAGTAAGAAAGGAAAGCTCAGATCCCAGTTGGAATCTTCCCCTCTACACAGTCGGGAAGGTGGTACTCAGAAGCTGGTCTCTGCTTACCTTTTGGAATCTGCGTGACAGCCATTTGTCCCAGTGGGAAAACATGTCCAGCCATTTCAGTTCCCTCTGCCTGGCCACATCCACTGGGATAGCGCTTTCACTGCAGGGAAAGAAGAAGAAGAAAGGATAAGGAAGCAGATACTGAGCTAAGGAGAAAAAGGTCGTCAGTTCTACTCAGTGCCAAGTGAGTTTCATACATGCTTATTATGCTCATTTTGCAAGAACTACACAACATTCATGGAAAGAGCTAAAGGGCTATGCAATATACTGGTGCCCTCAGCATCTTGGCCAGCTTCTGAGCTTTCAAAAGGACACAACTACAAATTCCTTTTTTGAAAAATGCAGATTATGCAGCTGCACTGGGGAGGTGGGACCACTGGGAGGCACCAAACTCCCCCAGCCCAGTGTCCTTCTCTTGCTCCCCAGCTTCATGGTCCCTGTGAGTCCCCCTCTTTCAGACCCTTCTAGGGAAAGGGATTGGCAGGAAAAGCCCTCCAGGCAGGTAACAAACACTTTCTGAGCCAGCCACCCACTACTCGCTACCCTGAACATACCATCTTTGTAATTTCTACTCAACACATGGGAAAATCCTAGACTGAGCTTTCCTACTGTCAAACTCATTGCTCTTGGTTTGTGGCCACCAAGGGGATTGTGGGAGGGCATTGAGAAATGGAGCAGTTTCTTCCTGTGTAACCTGAGAAAATGTTACAGGGTAAGGTTCCAGTCAGAGTGTCTGCGGTTTCCCACTACCCATTCCTGCCTCCAGGCTCACCAGCTGTGTACTACATGACTGCAAGCACATGCAAGCTTCACAACGTATTCAGCTTTCCCCGCTCCTCCCCCACAAAAGAAAACTTCAAAGAGTATCGGGGATAACTCCGATAAGCATGAATGAAAGTAAGAAGCCCTTCAGCTAGTCGTGATGTGATTCACGATTAGCTGGGCCGTGGGGCAACAGGCAATTCAAGCTTGTTATATATATATATATATATATATATATATATATATATATATATATATATTCAAAATGCAAACACACAAAAAATAAAGAAAGAAAAAAGGCAACTCAAGCTTGTCATTGTATTGGGGAAGGGGGGGGGAGAATAGTGAGGTGCCTAATTTCACTTGCTTCCACCCCTTATCCCGCATCAGTTTCAGTCAAGAGGCCTTAGGCAAGGCGAACATACAGAAGGATCTGGGCAGGGCTCCCTTTAACAGAACCCAGCAAGAAACAGGAAGTGTGGTTTGCCAAACAGGAAGTGGTGGGGCTGCTTAATTGAAAAAAGCCAGGGAAGGAGTTTGGTGGGGAAGGAACAGCAGTATTCTCCCACGGCCACACCCATCGGAGGAAACCAGTGGCCGGGGCTTATGTGGGGCTCCACTTCTCTGCAAGGCAACCTACAAGCCTCCAGCACTATAAGGCTTTAGCCCACTCATAGAGAAACCAGGAACCTCCACTCATTTCCTACAGCGCATTGGGGGGTGGGTGCAGCCCTGGGCTTAGCCAACATCCCTATGCCCCATTTCTATCCTGGTCTTCCTTCCAAGGAACTTAGAGAAGCACGTGTGGGGTTTATTTGATCTTCACAACAATTTTGTGAGTGACTTGTCCAACGTCACCCAGGGGAGCATTGTGGCTGAGCAGCAATTTGAACCAGAGCTGCCTACACACCCAGTACTCAAGCCATGAGTCAAAAGCTCTACTTCGCCCCAAAATCCGCTAGAGGAATCAGCATTTCATAGCCTAAGACAAATCAAAAGAGATATATTTTAACCAATGTGGATAAGGCAGGGAAGAAAACCAAACACAAAACAAATCCTGAATACTGGCTCGGCTCGGCTCCCAATATCTCAGGTTCCAATATTTTCTGCTCTAACCCTGTTGGCTGCCGATACCCATAGTTCTGTTTCTATTGACTACTGTTTACTTTGTCAATTGTTCTTCCTCAATAACTGGCTTTCCTTACAGGTTCCAGCATCAGCCAAAAGATGACAGAAGGTGGTACAGATGGCTGAGCAGGAACAGCAGCTTATCCGCATCCAATAAGAGAAACTTCAGGCAATTGGTCCCACACCCGCCAAGCAAAGAAAGCAACCCCCAGGCTGCTGCCACCTACATGCATTCGCCAGCTGAAACAAAACAACACCCCACTAATCCTTAACACAGACATGCCTCATTACTAACTGTTATTCTGCAGACGAACAAGCTGACTGTCAGCAGACTGCAAAACCACTAGGAATTTGCACTTGTCGGAACTATCAACTAAAAAGGACACTCCACAATTGAAATCAATCCTGCAAATTAGGACTGCCAGCATAAACTAGTTTTCATATTTAATTTGCATGTAATTTTTCTTGTGGGCAAAACTGGGAACTGTTTCTTCCAGCCGCATCCTTGCATCTTGTAAGAGGACTTTAAAAATGGATCCAACACACTGCTGGAAATTCCAGCGATTAGACAGCTTATAACAGAACCTCCCCAAGCCCCACTCCCTTCTTCAGAAAGTGAATACTTCCAATTGCTAGAGACAAACAATAGGGAGAAAGCTGTCAGCACCACCTTGCCCTCTGGAGGTATTTGACCAGCCAGCTATTGGAAACAAAGGGTCTTAGGTGCTATGTAAAAAAGGATCTGGCCAAAGGCTCCTCTAGTTCAGTGTCCTATTCTCATAGTGGCCAAACAGATGCTTGTGGGAAGCCTAATATTATGTTGAAAACAGGGAGAAGAGGGCTGGCATCCGATGAGGTTTTCCTCATCAAACGTGAGCTCAGCAGACTTCCTTTCTCTTTAAAAGGAAACTAAAACTCTTAGGATTCAGAGATGGCTGCCAAATCCTGTGTTAGTGGCTGTAACTACAGGTACGTCACTTTCTAAATACACACATACACAATGTTCCACATGCCATACACACTATTCCACACTCCCATGTGAAACCAGGGCAACAGGGGAGAGGTGATGCTTCCTCCTCCACGCCCTTTAGTGGCATCTGATTAGGGGCCTAGGTAAGTCTTTGAAGCTAAAAGACCTCCCTAGACATCCATCAGTCAGTGGCACTTGCCATTACTACGCTCAGGAATCCAGGGAAGTGAGACAAACTGCACCACTGGGCTTAACTGCATGAATGAAGGCCACAGACAACTGCTGCTGCACAGTTACAGGGTCAGCTTTTGAACCCACCCAGAATCTCCTGAATTTTCAGGGCTAGAATAGGCAGCAAGTCTGGGTAGAGTGATACACTGCCATGGAGAGGAAGAGGGGAAACACCTTCCAATAGATAACCGCTCAAAAGCTCTTCAAAAGCAACAGTATAACGGTCAGCCCACGCTGCACAAATCACCTGAGCACTAATTCACTCTCTCTCTTTCCTTGCCCCATGTAGATGACAAACTGCTTTTAGAAGAAGCTGCTTGTAACTGAGGACCTGGGGAATGGTACTCTTCAAAATAAGGAAACAAAAGCCAAGCACACTTCCCAGAATATCTCTTCAACAGCCACAGCTGTATACACTTTATTGAGAGCCTGAAGACAATTAAGAGCACAAAGGGCAAGTTGAATGTGGTCCATCCATCCCTGCATCTCATCTCCAGGAGGGGCAAGGAAGCGGTGTTGGAAACTCAGATAATATAAGCTAATCGTCAAATGGCATCTTAAACCTGGGCTGCAGTTGTCACAATGGTATGTCTAGGCACCATTCCCACCCACCCCAAAGAAGATTATGATTATGATTATTTTCATTTCTATACCACTTTATAATTTAAAGATAAAATCTCAAAGTGGTTTACGGCACATTAAAACATCAAATAAAACAACACTGAATAAAACAAATTCAAGCTTCAGGGAAAATATTTCATATCCTTCTTTAAGTGACATTTTGCTTTCCCCATATTTATTTAACTATTTAATTTATATAGCTGCCCAATAGCAGAAGTACTCTAGGAAGCCAGTGCAGTGGTTAAGAGTGTTGGGCTAGGACCTGGAAGATCAGGGTTCAAAACCCCACTCAGTCATGAAGCTTAGTAGGTGACCTAGGGCCAGTCACAGCCTCTTAACCTAACTCACAGGGTTGTTGTAGGGATTGACTGAGGAGGGGGGTGAACCATGTACTCCTTGGAGAAAAAGGCAAGATATAAATGCAATAAATAAGCTGTTCTGCTTACCTGCTTAAGAAAGGTGGAGGGGCCAGCCAGATGGAGATGTCAGTCACCAACCTGGCATCCAGAGATCTCCATGTGGTCGCAACTGGGCCCATGACAGTCACAAAACATGCCTGGTTCCTGTATGGCTAATTTCTAACACTGCCAGAAAGCAACGGGGCAGTAATCAGTTAATTCATCATCTCATTCCCTCCTAGCTGTTAGAGGACTGACAAGTGAGCAGGGGATTGTGTCCTTTGGCTATAGTTAGCAACTACAGATGCAGAGATCCTATATGAAAATGTTTAACCTTTGACCTGCTCACATCCTGAGACAGTGAATTCCCTTAGCAACTTTGTCTCCAACCACACCACAAATGCATGGAATGGCCATTTAGAGGAGATGGCAACTGGAGTAAGAGGATATGGGGGATATAGAGTAATACACAACTGAAATATAATAGACATGATAGTCTGAATTCACACTACTGAGACTAATGTTACAACACTACTTCCCATGTTTGGGACAAAGACTGACTGGCATGCACGAAAGAAAGGTGATCAGTCACAATAAAGGAGCATGTAGCATCCTTCCAGTGAAACCACACATTCAGAGAGATGGTTTGAATTTCAGGCCAATGAGGGCAGCATCCAAGCTGAAGAGAAAAAACAGAGTTATGGGGGAAAGGGCAGAAATTAAATCCCAGTCATATTTGGATGGAGAAATGAGTCACTTGGTCTAATTGAAGGATTGTGCTGAAGAGATAGCTCTAGGGTTTAGGAAGACAATTAAGGTGGTTCCAAAAGAGTCATGATCAGCAGTCCCCCCACCCCAATTCATACAAACGTTTTACAGCAGCATCAGGAAGCCTCGAACTCCACAATGTCCTCCTGCCTAGAGGAGAATCAATGTATTTCACCTCTTTGGAAAAACTCAAGTGCTATCGTTCCTTTGCTGTATGCCAAGCACAGGATGATAAAGTCGGTTTAGAGGGGGGGAAATAAGGATTTTCTTAAAGAGGAATGACCACACAATCTGTTCCTAATGTCAACCAATAAAAGCAAAATCTATGCCATATTCCCCAAAAGTCAAATATTAGAGCCAGTACTTCCCAAACTAGTGAGATACCATTCACAAAGTCTGATGGACAAGCATCTGTGTGTGATGCTTAGGTTTACCTACACTGTCAGGGTACCAATCTGGGCAAGGATCCCAGTCATCCCTAAGATTCTCCCCACAATCCAACTTTTCCAAGATGACAGCTTGCGCCCCCTAGGGGAAGAACATCATATATTCTTTTCCCAGCACCCTAGCCAGAGTGGAATTGTGGTCATCACTGGATATCTTGCTGAACTTGTTGGTCCTGTATAAAAGACTAACATCTTCCCTCCCTCCCTTCCCCGCAGCATGGGGAACTCATCATCTTGGTCCCAATACTTACACTGAACCAACATATTGGCTGCCCCCTAGGAAGCCATATTTATCGGTCCTCCGGTATGCCAATCCATTGATCTCAGAATCTGAACCCATGGAGCTAGCATCATCGAGGAATCCAGAGCGGGCAGTGACTCCATGCCTGACATGAGGCTGACAGAATCCAAGTAGCTCAATGTGTCAGGAGCTGGAGGAGCCCTGGGTGCCGGGGTTCCGAGACTGGACTGGGAACACCATGTCCTGGGACAGTTGTGGAGTGGAGAGATCGTGAGGCACCAGATCTCTGGATGTGGTCGGTGGAGTCTTCTCGGGAGGCGTCACAGGGCTAGGCGCTACCACTACCACTGTGGGCGATTCTGGTGGAACCGGGAGAGATTTTACCATGGTCTCTTTAGGCAAAGCCACAGCTGGCGACACCATCCCAACATCATAGGACGACGTCACCGACATTCCATTACTGTTGCCACGGCTGGTGCGGGATCCACCGAATTGGTCACAGGTACCGTCTCTGTGGAAGGTTTGTCACCCATCGGAATTACGTCCGTAGCTACGGCATCCGATGCCACCTGTGCAGGAAAGGCCATGCTCCCGTTATCGTTGGCCACAGCCATGAGAGACATCTCTACGGTGATCTTGGTTAAGTTGCTTCTGTAGGAATGCAAGGTGCTGTTGTTGTAGCGCTGGTTGGCAGGTCTGCTTCCACGGCTTCCATTGTTACTGCATTGGCTGTTGCCAGGGGCGAAGCTGTCATGTTGTCTGCAGGCACTCCTACAGCCCAGGAGCCGGGCTCACCTTCTGAGGGCATGGAGCACTGAGTGAGGAGCATTATACCTCGGTGGGGGCGGTGGGGGGTCCCCAGAACCGGTCTCCATAACAACAATGGCCCCCTCCCCCCCAACGGGGGGGGAATGCGGCCTAGTCACCAAGCCAAAGCCTGAGCTGTGGTAAGGGGAGGGTGGGGAAGGAGAATAAGGAAGCTCAGAGCCTCGCGCTCCCCCCTGCCCTGGTAGTAGCAGCAGCAGTAGGAGAGGCAACCACCCCAGGCTGCGCGCGCATCTCCAGACAGCATAGGCCGGAGTTCAGCCAATGAGAGTCAAGGAGGAAAATGACTTTAGCCAATCACTGAAATGGAACACAAGCGGAACAGAAAGTGATGGGGAGGGGTCTGAGGGCGGGGCTATGGTGCGCAGCCAATCCTTAAAGGGAAGCAAGAGATGTCGATCAAAATGAGGAAGGGCGGGGGACTACTTGCCAATCAGAGACACAGACCCAAAACCAGAAATCCGTTTTCTTAGCCGGGAGGCCGGCGAAGCTAAACCAATCGGGACAGAGCTGGCTAAGGTATTTGTAGGAAAGGGCGGAGGAGAGGCGTGCTTAAAGAGCCCCCAGCCAACAGGAAAGAAGAACCGGCAAGGATTGTCCAATCACTAGCGAGAGCGGAACTTAACCCTGCAAAGACGAACGCACGTGATGTTTATAGGCGGCTAACGGGGAAGTAAAAGCGGAGGCTCTCGTCAAATCAAGCGGCAGCCGAAGGTGTCAGCATTTTTGAGTAGCGTGATCTTGAACCAATCTTGAACTTCAGGATGTGAAAATGTGTGCGCGAACGTTTCTGACGTTGCCCAGTCCAGCGAAACGCAAGAGACCTTTCTTGTCGGCTTGTGAGGTGTTGCCACAGTAGCCATAAGAATGGGGTTCGATTTTTAATTGACATTTCCCTAGACCAGTCAGATTTGAAATTGAGTTAGACAGGCGAGAGTCAGAGCCAACGACCAAGAACGAAATGAATTGTGGGGGCGGGGAAGAGAGTGATTGATCGGGCTACGAGGGTTATGATTGGAGCCCAGATAGGTATGGATTTGGGCACACGTCAACGTGTGCGCTGCTTCCCAAGCCAATGCTGGGAGAGCGTTGGCTACGGTAGACCGAGTGGCAGCGTTGGACTGCAGTGGCTCGCCTAAGGCACCCATGAAGCCTCTCGACTCCCCCCCCCCAAAAAAAAGAATTGCTGCCCCTGTGGTCAAACCTGCATTCCTTTGAAAAACACATTGGGCTGAAGGAGGCAGCTGGAAGTGACAACCTTTCCCACTTTCAGCGTTCACACTGGATCTGACTTTTACCCAAATCCAAAGTGTGTGATCTGGGGAAGTGATCAAAAGTCCAATGTGCCCTGGGTCTGAAAATGTTGGCAAACCCTGATGTACTAGAGGATGCGGGTGGCGCTGTGGTCTAAACCACTGAGCCTCTTGGGCTTGCTGATCAGAAGGTTGGCGGTTTGAATCCTCACGGCAGGGTGCTCTGTCCCAGCTTCTGCCAACCCAGCAGTTCAAAAGCACATCAGTGCAAGTAGATAAATAGGTACCGCTGTGGCGGGAAGGTAAACAGCATTTCCGTGCACTCTGGCTTCCGTCACGGTGTTCCGTTGTGCCAGAAGTGGTTTAGTCATGCTGGCTACATGACCTGAAAGCTGTGGACAAGCGATGGCTCCCTCAGCTGGAAAGCAAGATGAGTGCCACAACCCCATAGTCACCTTTGACTGGACTTAACTGTCCAGGTGTCCTTTACCTTTACCTTTGACTAGAGGCAAGGATTCCCAGGTCTTATCTGTGCTGGGAGCCTTTTTAAGCTGAATATAAAGTAGCCACCTACAAATTACTTTAAAAAGAGGAAATGCATCACAAAAAGAAGGCAAAGATTTACATAAAAATCTGCATATACCGTACTACTTTATATAGAGATGCAAATTTAGGAAGTTTTATAATTTAAATACATGTCTGATGCATCTCACCATAGGGGGGAAGACTGACCAGGTGACCTGTGCTTTGTTTTCAGGTGCTAACTGTTTATGAGCAGCTTCAAGAGTCCTCCTCTCCCTTCTTAGGCTTCTTTTATCTTTAAACTGGATTTTGAACAGGCAGCCTTACTATAACTACAGGACTATCCTCTGCAAAGAAAGACACATGGCCACCGTATCTGACAAACAAGAGAATTTTTTTTAAACAAATCAGTTCAGTGTTGGTCTCCTCCCCACCATTTTTAATACAATCAGACTGATTTTAGATATGTACAGATTTACATTAACCCAGTTATAAAGCTTATCCTTTTTCCCTGGCAAGTTTCATTACCTTTCAACAGCTGTGTGCTAGGAAAGAATTCCACAGGCCATGGTATCACTTTCCGCATTGTTAGGAAAAGCTGCACCAATTGCAGGCAGGCCTTGCTGGTGTAAATTACAGGAGTCTTCAGGTGGCATGTGTTCTCAAGGGAAGGGCTGTAGCTCAGTGGTAGAGCGTGTGCTTTGCATTCAGAAGCTCCCAGGTTCAATTCCCAGCATCTCTTGAGTCAGTCTGAGAAAAGACTTCCTGCCTCAACCCCTGGAGAGCTGCTGCCAATTAGTGTGGACGACAGTGAGCCAGATGGACCATAGTCTGGCTTGGAATAAGACAGCTTCTTACACCCAGGGTGCCAGGACCCTTGGGCTTTATTTCCAGGCTGGAAGTACAGAAGGTCCAAGCTAACAGAATATCACCTTCCATTTTGGGTATGTGTCCAGGAGGAGGATGCGTCAGCTCAGCACGGATAGCTGCAAAGGGCTTTAGTAGGTCAGGTTACCCTGAGCTGAGCTGATGGGCTCTTCCCTTTTGCGCTTTTCTACACCTTGGCAAAAATGTCAATTCTCACCCTCCACCCCCACCCATTGGTATGTCTCACTCAAATTTTCCCGTCGCCACCTCCTTTCTTATGTCTTTGTTCCTTCTCTCTGTATTTTTCTTCATTTTTATGTCTCTCCCCTTGCGCCACCCCCCATTTACCGCTCTCTCTTTCAGGACCCTTCCAGACTGTCTTGTCTGTTGCATTCTGAAACACGTCATTGATGCAATATAGTGTGTTAGCGATGAGTTTACATGGCGTATTTCGGAACGCGAAAAACAAACCACCAGTCTGGAAAGGTCCCGAAAGAGAGTGGCAAATTCATATCCCAATCTGCTAGACAGTCTGCACACTATTCCACTGTATTAGTTTTGCAATGCTTCCTGAAAGAGACCTCATTATTGCCATCAGGGAGGGCTTTCTTGTGCTGTAGTACAAAAAAGTGGGGCAAAGAGCCTTCCATCCACCTGGAATATTGTAGTATGTTACTCTTTTTGGCAGAGTCTACAGGAAACTCACTGATGGAAAGAAAGCAGCATGTTCGCCCCAAAACTTTTGGAGGCAGAACCTCCCCGCTACCATTGTGAGCTCTAATAATCATGAATTTACAACTTTTAAAAAGACATCTGGAGAGGCCCTCTGTCTTTCTCATCCATGCACACCTTTCTCGGGAATTGAGAAGATACTAGTGCTCTATCACTGTATTCCATCACTTTGCTGCTGAGTTGTTCCTTTTCCTTAGTCATGCATTTCCTTACTTCATTGCTGTGAGAGGTAGGAAGGTAACATTACATGGGCCTATGTCCCTACTGATAATCTGTAATCTGGTCAATTATTCTGTCCACTTTTAAATCAAACGTCTCCATGTTCACCAATTAGTTGACAGGAGGGCTGCTAAGGAAGGGATCCCTCTCCTCAAAACAAAACAAAACCCTGTATCCAAGTTGTTTCTGTGGCTACAGCACCCTGTTCACACACCCCTTGCCTCTAAATGTGCAGCTGTGGTACCCTTGGGATCTCTAGTTCCCAGTCCCTGTTCTAGCAATCATACTGATCTTTGAAGAGTTGCAGGTGCTCACAGCTTTCACCATTCTGTTTTCCTTCTCTCACATTCTCCCTCTCTTTGCCTTACAGCACATGGTGAGTCTATAACAGGCTCTTTTAGGGGAAATAACTAGGAATAAGTGGGTGAAGTAGGGGGATGAATGGACAGGGCTCCCGTAGTTTTGTCTGCAGTGGAGTGGGGAGGAAGCTCAATATTGCTATCTTTAGGAGCCTCTACTCCAGCCTGGGTGTCTTGCAAGCGACAGCTGGGCCCCACAATCCCAAAAAGGAAATTTTCTCAGGGACATTGGATACCCTTGGCTGGGAGGAAGGGTAGGGAGAGGGCCGAAGGAAAGAAGGCGGATATTGAGGACCTCTGAGGCAAGGAAATGGAGTGAGGAGCTGAAATTTTCTCAGCCCACGATGGAGGCCAGGCAGCAGAGGTCCCACAGAGATCCTCCAGGGCTAGGGAGTGGGGCTGAGCTCTTAAGAGTAGCTGCCAAGCTCAAGGTCCATGGGATAGTGCAATTCTTACTGTGGGTGCCTTCCAGTGTGGTGCCTTCCAGATGTTTTAACTACAATTTCCAGTGACTAGGGATTATGGGAGTTGAAGTCCAACAATATCTTGAGGCTACCACATTGGCTATCCTTGTGTATCAACTCTGACAAATAGTTAGCCCCTGATCCCTGAATTTCATACAAGGAATTAAAAAAACAACAAATTTCCTGCAAAGGCTTTGGCATGCATAACTTCACCTTAACTATACCGACGTACCGCGTGCAGGTGAAATAAATGCACATTCTCTTCTTTGTCTTTCCCCACAACCCCCTTCCCTCCATTTCTTCGGTTGTCTCCCCTGAGTCACACTTTAGATTGTAAACTCCTCGTGGCGGTGACCTGCCCGCTCACACTTTATAATGCAAATTGATGATGCAAGTCACAAATAACTCCAATTGAAGCTTTTGAGTCCCGGCAAAAGATCAGTGGAGCCCTAACCCAGAGTCAGAGGTTCACCCTGACACCAAACTGGGTAGGCGTAGGGCCTACTCTGGGAGAAGGTGGGGTACTACCACAAACCCCTGTGATAGCAAGATTTCTGGGGCAGGAATTGTCAAAAACCCAGCATGCCTTTTCCCTTCTCCAAGAAAGGAGTTGGCCTGTTTGCGTTCCTCTGGAGTCTATTTCTGGACTTTGGTTACCCCCCACCCCTAGCCCTGGAGCCAAACTTGAAGATGTGGCTATAGTTAGTTGCCCCGCCTCCTGCCAGGGGAGTCTATATAACCCCAGGGGAATTCGCAGCCTGTGTCTAGGCTGCTCATCCTTCTGGCCCTTGGGACATCCCCACCGCACCCACAGCTGCTGTTTGCCCACCTGCCTGTCCGCTGAGAAACCAAAATGGTAAGTGGGGTGCAGGTGCCCTGGTTCAATCTAGTGGAAATGTACAAAGTGGAAAGAAAATGGAACGTTGGTTGATCAATCTGCAGCTCTTTTCTTTCAAATAGGAGGAGAAGACTGCGAGACCATTCAGATTGTGTAGGTGAAATACATAATTCAACACCCAAGAGGTTGGGTGTTGGAGAGTGGGGGACAGAGGAATCCCCTTACCAGTTTTCTAAAATTTTATTTCATGGCCAAAACAGTGCTGTACAGGTCTTTCTCTTACCTATTTTTCCTTTCATCAGTTTCTCCACTACTCTTTTTCTCTGTCTCATCTCTCTGTTTCAGTTTCTTTCCACTTAAACATTTTATTCTCTGTGCAGAAGAAATGTATGTGTTCAGGGAATACCTCGGAGCAATTGAGGAGAGATTGGGGGTGGGATGCCAGGTAGCAGCTGGGAAGAACAGCTTTTGATGAGGGGAAGGGAAAGATGAAGCCTAAACCGCATGTAGAATGTCATGTTAAATAGGATTATTTCACATCCTTGCTTTCTAGCTAGCCTTCTTTAATATCCTATTTCCTTCGCTGAGCTATGCACCTTAAAATTCACCAGGGAATTCTTTCAGGCCCTGAATGGCCATATCATGCTCTTTTTTTCTTGAATAATGCAGTAGAACAGTTTACTCAGCTGGGAATTAGTTGGACCCCGTATTGAATTGAGAGAGAGAGAGACAATAAAGGGCAGCTGAGCGGTTGCTGAGCAGACAAAAGCTGCAGGAGTCATATTCCTGGCGGCGCCACAAAATCCAAAGCAAAGGAGCTGGAATCAAGGGATACCGTGGAACAATTTTGGTTTTGGAACAAAGAAGCACAAGGAGTATGCTATTTCTTCTTCTTCTTCTTCTTCTTCTTCTCTTCTTCTTCTTCTTTCTCTTCTTCTTCTCTCTCTTCTTTCTTCTCTTCTTCTCTTCTTGTCTTCTTCTTCTTCTCTCTTCTTCTTCTGCTTCTCTCGGAGTCTCTTGTGTGGTTTGGCACTTCACCAATACACACACACACACACACCCCTCATATTTTGAGATCCAGGTCACAGGCTGCCACTAGCACAAGAGAGCCAGTGTACTGCAAAACCTGCTTAGGAAGCAATCACTCCAGGTTGCTCACGCAAGCAAGCCAAGCAACCTTTCACACACATTGCAGGCAAAAATAACCCATTGCTGCCCTTGGCTGTTCAATCCATCAATGGCCCATCTATTGGTACTCACTGGGAATCCTATGTATGACTGCTCAGAAGTCCCAATTGTATACTGTATATAGGGTGGCAGTCGAAGAGACACAACTTAATTGTCTCTCTCTCTGTGTGTGTATCAGCTCCGTCTTCTGTGGTATGTTAGAGAGATTTCCCAAACCCTTTGACACATACACTTACAGGTACCTATACCTAGGTAAACCCCAACCCTGCCACCCAGCTCAGCTATTGCTCAAACTCCTTTGCTCCCTTCTATCTCTTATGAGGCCAAAGTGCACCCTGTTCATATCCGATCAACCAGACCAGTATATTGCAGGAGGGTTCGGAAGGAATTGTGTTTGCCTCGCCAACACACCTTAGAGCGCCATTTAACCTCATGCTCCAAGCCAGCCTCCAAGGAGGAGGCCTAGTTGTGAACTTTGATACATTCCAATAACTGGAACCCTCTTTCCTTGGGGCCTTTGCAGTTTCTCCCGCATCTGCGAAACTTCCATAACTTCATTAGCATTCATTTATTTAGTCATCAAAGCCTATAAAAAACATTTTTGGAAGCTAGAATGTGTAGGCAATTTTGCAGGACGCACAAGGCTAATTTACATTTGCTGCTGAACACATCTCTCTCTGTGTCACTCACTCTCACAAACGCATCTCAGACTAATACGTTGAAGATTTTGAGGAAATATCTCCAATGTATTGCATTGCAGCTCCTTGACCTGAAACAGAATTTGTGTTCCTGCCGTTTCTCAACACTAACTAAAGTTCTGAGTTTGCTCGTCAAAGGGTCTTCTTTTCCTCCCAGTTTTTAAAAACCTTTGCTACCATAACCAAGCATTTGGAATCTCCCGAACCTTCATCCTGCTCCCTGGTCTATGGAAAGTTTGGTAACATCCTGTTTTGAAACTTAAAAAAATAACTTAACCCCCACCCCTGTAATAAAGTGTCGTGTGTGTGTGTGTGTGTAGTGCGGGCCCCTGTCCCCCCATCCTTAATAAGCATTTTGGGTGGTAATGTACATAGTGGTCTGATTTCCCATTTTAACCCATTACAGGCACCCAAGAAGGCAAAGAGAAGGGCAGCAGCCGACAAGGAGGAAGCTCCAATGTATTCTCCATGTTTGACCAAACACAAATCCAGGAGTTCAAAGAGGTAAGAAACTAGAAGAGATGGAAGAGGAGAAAATGGGAAATGTGCAGCTTGCTGGGAAATGTAATGTATGGGGCTCTTAAAGCTTACTGGAACTATTCATTGAAGATGTTTGAGAAGTCATTGATCAGAAAGGATGTTTTTTCCCCCAAGGTACTAGAATGAAGGTGACTACCGTTCCCAGGATTCATTGGGTGGGGCATGCTTTAAATGTGATTTAAATGTATGGTGTGTACGCAGCTACGGTGTAATCCTATAAATGTCTACTCAGAAGTAAGTCCTATAGAGTTAATGGGACTTGACTCCGAGGTAAAGCGGGATTACAGACTCAAGTGTTTGGAGAGAAGCTGCTTTTTTGTGGGATGTAAGTCTCGTCCAGAAATCAGGAGGATACAGAAGTTATTAATAATACTAATAATAACAGGCTCAAATCTATAGATCACCTCCTTGGAACAAGATAGAAATTTAATTTTGAGGACCACCAGATTGGGAAAGAGCCTAAGTAAGCTATGCGGAAGGATGTTCTGACCGTAAGATCTTACAGAGTCTGGAATGTTTATCTGTGGATTATTTAAAAGTAACACATCTGTGGCAGATTTACTGATAGAATTAAACCTTTCAAAATGGAGCAGCTTCTGTCCACCCAATTTCACACATGGAGGCCCATACCTCACTATATTTCCCTTCACAAGCTTCCCTTTAGCCCTTTCATGTTCAGGATCATCAGATGTCGAGAACGGCGGACATCTACAAGTTCTAAAGGGTTTCCTAAAGGAGAGGAACGGGAGAAGGAATCCCATGGGTGCTATAATTTGGCCAAGTTAATCCTAAGCAAGTTCCTTTGTGTTCTGTCGGATACAGAACCTCAGAGGAGCTGAAACTATCAAACACCACCTAGTTGGTTGTGCAGTACAACCCTAGGCATGTTTATTCAGAAGGAAGCCCCAATTAGCACAGTGAGCAAGTAAGCATGTGCAGGGTTGCAGCCTTGGAAGGTGTTCAACACCTCCCTTTTTGAGCCACCCTCTGCCTCTACACACCATGTAAGTAGCCCCCTGTCTCCTAGTAGCCAGCTAGTTCATTCCACTTGGGAAGCTGGTGTGGTGGTGGTGGCGAGAACTTCCCATGTGAAGCTCGGCCCTCCCCCATGCATGAGATTCTTCCCCTCCATTTTGAAGAGGATCTCCCTTGCCCTTTTGCAGCGTCGCTGCTGCCCCTCGCCGCCCCACCCCCACCCCAGAATGGCGGTGTTTCCTTTCTGAGACCCTTGAGACGCAGCAGTGTCTATTTTGGGTGAGGGAGGACCAAGAAGGTAGGTGACATCTGCGCTTGGGCAGAGAAGCAGGCGGCAGCTCCTTACAAGGAAATCTTTGGAGATGGATTCTGGGTGACTAGCCTGAAAGAGGAGCTGTGGGGCTCCAGACTCAACGAACGCAAAAATTGGGCCGGTGTTGCAAAGGCTGAAAACCCTTCATCTAGATCTCACGTTTGGAGAAAGAAACCAAAAGAACAACAGGAAAATAATTATCATTCCAGCTGTCTGGGGAGTTCCGGCAGTCTTGTTCCTTTCTCTTTCCTCCATCCTGGTCAACGAGCATTTTCAACTTTTTTGATGACAACCCACTTTCAATCAATACATTTGGTGAAAAGAACAGATCCTTGGCTGCTGGGCAATTATTGTTGATGACCTTTCTAGACCATCTCCCTCTAAGCAGCTGGAGGGTTAGCGATAATGGCTGTTCCCCAACCTGCCTCCATCTCCCAGTTATCCTCAAAACAACCTTGCGGCTGTGATGGGAGACTGGACTGGAAAGTATGATGGTGACACTTGCTTCGGCCTCAACATCCTCTAACTTCCCCACAAACAAATCAGAACGAATGCTTCTTAAATAGCTGGCTTTGTCCACTCTCCCTGTAAACAAATCAGGGATGAATGCTAAATAAACAGGTTGTCGGAAATGCCTGCAGTTGGAACCGCAACTCCTGGCTAAGGTAACTCAATGGCCTAAGGAAAAATTCCCCTATATCCAGCCTTATGCTATGGTGTATTTTTGGGTTCCATTGTCCCTTGGCAGTGGCAGCTACGTTGTCTCTCTCCAACGCCTGCCCAAGAGTGGCTAAGGTTTTTTCCCTCCGTGAGTACCATTTTGGAGGACTGCATGTTCATCTTCTATACAAAAAGAGTGTTCACCACCATCACTCCAAGTGACAAAGCTGAGATGCTGAGATGATGCAAGAGAGCCAGTGTGGTGTAGTGGTTAGAGTGGTAGCTCGTAATCTGGTGAACTGGGTTCCGCGTTCTCCACTCCTCCACATGCAGCTGTGGGGTGACTTGGGCTAGTCACACTTCTCTGAAGGTCTCTCAGCCCCACTCACCTCACAGAGTGTTTTTGTGGGGGAGGAAGGGGGAAGGAGAATGTTAGCCGCTTTGAGACTCCTTCGGGTAGTGATAAGCGGGATATCAAATCCAAAGTCTTCTTCTTCTACTACTACCACCACCACCACAACAATTGTAATTATTGCCTTTAAAATGAAGAGAGTGTTAGGAGCTCCTGTGCCTCTCCATTCGCATTCACTGCAGCTCGGGTGGGGTGGGTTGTTCCCATTTTTTTTACAGGAAAGAGACATGCCACACAGCCCCAAAGGATAATAATGACTGAACCAAGGAAGGAGTGAGCTCCCCTCCCCTCCCCGCTATCCTCTGGAGATCTCATCAACAGCTCCTCTGGAATGTTCCATCTGTCCCCTTAGGGAGGGGCCCTGGGTTTAATATGAGACAGAAGAAGATTGTTCCCATTCCTGTAGAGACTCGGAGGGGTATCAAGTGACAGGTGTCTCTAGGGCACAGCTGCAGAGAAGTGAGGAGGGGGAGGAGAGGCCCAACAGGGATCGCGCTGTGCTGGAAGCTGGTCTTTCTCCAATACCACAATGCATTGCCTAGATATAAGCATCAATAGAAGACGACTGTATCTTGGGTCCAACCTGGGTCATGTTTTCTGAACTCCTTTAACTTTAACCGTCCTGTCAGCTCATTAAAATTCCAGAGATAAGTCCTCTGGCAACCTCCTTGAGTAAATATATAGTGGGCTGCTATAACTACTGTTTTTTGCCCAATGCTGATGACCCAGGTTAATGTTTCATTCTTCTTTTAACAATGCTGGCCATTGATTGTAACAATAAAGACTGTATTTGATTCTCCCTTGTGTTGCAGCAGCTTTTTGATAGTTAGAAGCCGCAAACATTCCGTTCTCTTGGCCAGTAGCCTTGTGCCCTCCATAGGCTATGGTATACAACTCCCATCAGCCACAGCCAATGTTTGTGTAGACGCCACCCCAATCTCCGAGCGGTGCGAGATTCCAGGGGTTCCAGGCAGCTCACGCAGGGTTCAGGGTTCAGTGGAGACGGTGGTGTTTTTAGGATTTATGGTTTGTTTACACATATATACAACCTGAGCCTATGATGGAGAGGTTCACAGCACTGACACTCAAGAGGGTCTTGTTTATCCCATAGCCACAACTTTGGATTCAAGCAGAAATCATAAGTCAGAACGCTCCTTTTAATATTCTTTCCAGAAGTCAAAATTAACCTTCAAATGAAGTTCATTCAAGGCTGTGGTGTATGTTTACCTTACCATGGACATTTACACGATGAAACCAAGGTCTTGAAATGTGTACTATCAACACAGGCACGAGTGTGTGCGATTTCCCGTTTGCTAATGGATAGGTATCATGTAGCAACAAAGCAATCTGTGGTTCCAGTAAAAACTACTGCACTCACATCCACTGATGAACTTATAGCCCAATCACACAAACACGTTCATGTCTTGTGACATGGTCACTGGCAGCTGAGTGTTATGAATAGACTCCCTGAAAAGTTTTGTGTTTCAGGTTCTGAGGTGGGTGACATTTTCTTCTCCGGTGGTTGAACTGTAGTGGTTTATTCAGAACTGCAGAACCGTCAGTTGAGGTGGCAGGAATCGAGCGCTGAGCATGCGTGTGCAAGCGAGTCTTTAGAGGACCAGCAAAATCTCACAATTTAAATTGTGCTGAGTTACATGCAGGTATTATATATAGCTTCGGAACTGTAAATTTCAGTGCAGATCTGTGTGTTCACGCATTCTAGGAATCCTTTTGACGGATTCGAGATACAACAGTTGTTACAAAGGAGAGTTACCCTACAAATCCTACATTCATTTTTGTCGGGAGGTAGGACGGAATGCTGGAGGTGAATTGCCTACAATCCCACGATGTTTGCTTCTCTACCACTTTCTAGGCCTTCACTGTCATTGACCAGAACAGAGATGGCATCATTGACAAGGAAGACCTGAGAGATACATTCGCTGCTATGGGTAAGAAAAAAGGGAGTTTTGAAAGAGCGTGGCACTGTGGGCAGGAGGGAAAGCAAAGCTTGGCTGTTGATGGAACTCTCAAGTGTCATCCCCAGCTGCTAATCCTGCCCTTCCCATCTCTGCAGGGCGCCTGAACGTGAAGAATGAGGAGCTGGATGCCATGATCAAGGAGGCCAGCGGCCCCATCAACTTCACTGTCTTCCTCACCATGTTTGGTGAGAAGCTGAAGGGTAAGTTATTTCCCTGTTCTGTCTCTCCTTCTTCTCTACTTGATGTCATGATCTCACTGTCGCTCCTCTTCTCCCACCAGGTGCTGATCCCGAGGACGTAATCATTGGCGCCTTCAAAATCCTGGACCCTGAGGGCAAGGGCAGTGTCAAGAAGCAGTTGTGAGTATCTGCCCCGCATATCACTTCCGTTAGATGTGCTGCGCTGCTTAACATGCAACACCAAACCATCGCTTGGCTGTCGCTGGGTTCATGTGCTTCCCCAACACACTCACATTTCCTTCCCAACTCACCTGATCAAACAAACCACAGTTTGCTTAAGATTTGTGTTTGCCCTCCAAACGAGTAAGAAACCACATTCTGAAGTAGATTTCTAATTTTGGTTTAGAAGGCAAATGAAAACCATAGTTTGTCTGTTCAGATTTGAAAGCAAGTTGTGGTTGGAGAGCAAGAAGCATGCACTCTTGGGACTTGGATCTGACAGCTGAATCATGTATAGGCTGTTATGTCTGAACCATCCTGCTGCATCTCAGATGATGATGATTTTGGCTCTATCTATCCTGCAAACTTATACAATTCATTTTACACTAGTTTAATTGTCATGACTTCCTTTCAGACACCATTCTGGCAGCTGTAAGGGCTGTGAGGATTCAGAACCCTCGCCAAACTACCGTTGCTGATGACTTTGAGATTTTTCTTAGTGCTCCATGGGCTTTTTCATAAAATGACAGTGCCCTGGGAAGAGTTATAGCAGTTTTAAATGCATGCTGTAGTAGGGTTAAAGTTCTTCCAAAGCTGGAATTCAAAGGTAGGGTTCTGTTGCCTATGAAACAGTTGCCTTTTGCCTATGTGTGTGTGTAGAACAAAGCATTATTCCAAGCAAAAATATTTCCACCAGGGAAGGCTTTCAGCTTATGTGAAACTGGGAGGGGATTGGGAAGCAGATGTTCTCCATAATAAGAGGCTGGAGTGCTTGAAGACCATCTAAAAAAGGACTCATACTTACCTGGCGATCCCTCTCAAACATCTTACTCTCTTTGCTTCTCTGCAGCTTGGAAGAACTCCTGACCACTCAGTGCGACCGGTTCACCCCAGAAGAGGTAAGAGAACATCCCTGCATCATGCAGAACATCCAGTCCTTTCTTTTCTCACCTTTATGCTCCCCCCTTATCCTCTTCATACCCATTTTTCTTCACCTGTGAGCTACTCTTTCCCCCAAAACACGAAAGGGTACACTTCTGCACACTCCACTCACCTGCCAAGCTAATGCCAAGCTAAAAGGCTTCTGAGAATTGGCAGTGAGTTTTCCTGTCACTGCGAAATAATCTCACAGCCCACATCCACACAGCACCTAGCCAGAAAGTGCAGCTTTTTTATAGACTTGCCCTTGACTCCTGTTTATCTGTCCTTTCTGGATTTAGGGTCGTAGCCTTCATGTTCATCTGGATAGGAAGGGAAATACTCAGCCAATGGAATGTTAAATGCTAGCTCTCCTAGGACAGAACAGTGTGCCTGTGCCGTGATTCAATGGTTTAAATGCTACAATTCCATCGCAGGACAGAACTAAGTTGAGAGCGAGGTGGTGAGGTTGGCAGAAGGGAAATGGAAGCAGCCATTGCAGTTCTGCGGAAAACTTTGAAAAAATCACGAATCTGTTATTGACATCAAGCAGCTTCTCTGCTTCTGAATGCCCACCCTCCCCCTCCAACTTTTTAGACATCCATATTGAAAATAGCAGCAATGCATTTACTGACTTGGGAGTATACCTTTTTTAGAGCTTCCTGGGAAGGGAAACTGAATCAGGAATCGGGCAACTTCTCATTTTGGCCTCTCTGCCTCTTTCAGATCAAGAACATGTGGCACGCCTTCCCTCCAGATGTAGCTGGCAACGTTGACTACAAGAACATTTGCTACGTCATCACACACGGAGAGGACAAGGAAGGGGAATAAGCCCAGGTTTTCCCACCCTTGCTTTGTGGGGGGAATCCACCCAAACACCCCCAGGCCGGGGAGTTTACCTTACACTGGTCCCAGATGATCCACACACTTTTGTAACCCAGCAATACACACGTCAAACCTGTTATTTATTAGTATTATTATCTGGGGAGGAAAACTATACCCCCCCAAAGCCAAAGCCGTGCCCACTTCAACTTGTCTTAACCTAACCGGGACCTTCCTCCGTAAAATGTCTTAATAAAGATGAGGACACCTCTGTTTCTAACGCCCCTGTTGTTACAGTCTCTTTGACTTCTCTCAGTCTGAAATTCAAATACTCCTGGAATGGATTCATGCAGTGGGTACATCTTCTTTTTAAAAAACAAATTTATATTTCTGCTCGTGTTAGGGATGCTGGGTTTAGTCAGTCCATTAGAAAAAAAGTTAATTATTAAGTATGTGTTCCATTTTTATTGCATTTAACCATAGGCCATCACAATATAAAAACAGGAGTGGTGGACATTATATAACAAGTCTGATGAAAAATAACAGATTAGGCCTAAATCAATAAAAACCACTTAATTAATTGAGCAGCAGATATAAATACAATGGGATAGCAGATGCACTGGACTTAATGAACATAGTGAACAGTGCAATCCTAACCCGGTCTTTTTGAATTTAGCAGGGCCAATTCCTGGGTAAATTTGATGAAGACTGCTGCCTCGGGTTTGTAAATTTCAGAGGGTGTCTGCTGTGAGCAACACTTAGCTGAATACCGCCCAGTATTTTTTAATAGTTTCTAGAATCCATACCATGGGGGCAGGGGGTTACCATTTTTACGGTAGGTCAAGAGGAAGCTTTTGAGTTTCTTAGAACTCTTTGGGGCTATGGAGTAAGCTAAGCGAGGGAGGCTGGGTGCAGCCATGCTGCCTGCCTCTGGAAAGAATATTAAAAGATGGAATGTGGGAAGAGGCAGCAGCTATTCAAACGAGGCTTTTTGGTTGGGGAGGGGCTGTGCAGGTGTCAAGTTGAATCAAGGCCTCGTGGGAAGAGAAGGCATACAACAGATACAACAACTTGCCATTTCCTCATCTCTTAATGTATAAAAACTGCAGGTGGCCAGCATTGCCTTAAAACTGAGCATTCCTCCCTAGCTAAGAGGATGGGGGAAGGAGAAGTCCACCCGTAGCTACACTACACGAATCCACACACAAATGATTTTAGGCCAATAAAGGTATGCTTCTTGCTTCAGGGCAATTGCTTTCACCCACAGACAAATTTAAACCCATTGATTAAATCAACTAAAAGTCATTCAGTTGTGTTTACTTCGACTCAAGAGGCAGAGAGTTTGGAGGGGGAAATGGTCTCTTGCAATAGATGTGATGCTGCTTGAGGAGCGGGAGCATCCTGAAGACATTCAAGGAACAGAAATATTGAAGGTGTTGGGGAACCTGTGGCCCTGCAGCTGTCCCTGGACTCCAACTCCCATCACCCCCAGCCAGCATGGCAAATGATCAGGGGTGATGGGAGTTGGAGTCCCAGCATCACCTGGAAGGCCTCTGGATTCCCCACCCTGGCTTTTAAAAAGTGTTTACTTGGCTAGCTTACCAAAATGGCCTGCAACAGGAGCTGAGCAAACACAACAGGAAAAGATCCCACCCATTATTTTTTTTAGGGAGTCACAGCAGAACCCCTAGAGATCACCTCCTGGGATCCTTCTGCAAGAGCAGATGCAGCCCCTGTGCTTGACACACTGGAACAAAGCACCCTGTGCCTGTAAGTTTGGACACAGGTTGGTGCCTGGCAAACCTTATACACAATTGGTGCTACCCACCCCCTTCCACAACCCCACCACCCAACATCAAACCTCTCGCCACCTGGCAGTGCCGCTTGTCTGGGTCTCCCATCCTAAGGACTCAGAAGACAAAATTCCGCAGTGGCGGCTTGGAGGCCGGATCCCGGCAGATCTTGAGAGAGAAATCCACAGCTCTCGCTGACTGGGTGAGGCAACCGAGGGAGACCACGTCGATGTTGGGCCCCACAAACTGGGCCACGTTATCCTCAGTGATCCCCCCACTGGCTTCCACTGTCGCACGAGGGAAAGAGGCCTTCACCGTACTGGCTGTGGGGTGCAGCTCCTGTGTAGGAGGAGAATTGGGGAGTGGAGGTTAACAGGAACAGAGGCAGAGTCCACTTAAAAATCTCAGGGTTTATTCACACTTCGTAGCCTCGCTTTTTCCAGGCACAGGTGAATGTTTCAAGCTCCATGACCAAGCATGGTGGGTTGGATTTGTTTCTTGTTTTTTTTTTCCCCCTGGAGCTTTCCCCACAGAAACCTGCTCTTTCGTGCTCAATTGGAGCAAACATCAATTCAGGTTTGCTCCGATTCAGCTTTAAAGAGTGGGTTTTCGTGGGGAATTCAGAAAGAAAGGGCGCTTGGAGGTTTAAAGCATGTACCATGCCTAGAAAGAGCAGAGGAAAGGTATGTGTGGGTAAGCCCTCAGTGTCACAACTGAGGCCTAATTCTCAGATTGCATTTGAGGGATAGTTGCTGTTGAAACTGGTGCATAGTTCTCACCCAGAGCCACATTGCCTTCTTAGGCAACTTTCAAGGGCCACAAGCTGGTGGGTGGAGCCAGAGGGAAAAGTCAACAGGGCAACTAATGTCAATTTTACTTTTGTACTGTAGGCTAGCTACACAGTACAAAAAGGACACAGTGCTTGGGATGGTAGAGTTGTGTTTTTTTTTAACACACACCAAAGCCTGCCCAAGGCTGAGTGAGTTGGAGGCACAAATCCATGCTGGAGTCACAAGAAGAGTGGGGGACCACAGCAGGGAAAAAATCAAAATGGATCCATTCCTGAAGGGATGAATATCTTGGGCCTGGTGCCATTAACACAACGCTGCTTGACAGCACCTTTAAAGACTGTGGTGCTTTCATTTCATAGTTTCAAAAATTCAAAAGTCAAGCCTGTTTTTTAAAAAAAAGCAATAAAAAGACACAGACAGCAATTTCAGCTTCAGCATCTGTCCCCATCTTGGCCCAGCCAAATATACCTGCGGAGCAAAGTTATCCAGCATGATAATATCTGCACCACATTCTCCTGCCTCGAGAGCCTCTTCCAATGAACGGCACTCAACCTCCACCTTCAGGGCGAAGCCTCCGACACGCCGGGCACTCCGGACAGCCTGTGGGATGGTAACATTTGAAAATCAGGTATGAAGCAAGCTAATGCACAGTGCAGAAAAGGCAAGCTTTAGGGTTGCTGTTTTCTTAAAGAAAAAAACTCTATTCCTGGTTATTGTAGAGTTCAAAATGTAAGAAAAACAAATTGAAGAATCCCACTTATTCACCTCTAACATAACAGCCAGCAAGTTTGGAAAACTCAGCAGTGGCCAGAGGATTGGAGAAGATCAGTCTACATCCCAATCCCAAAGAAGGGCAGTGCCAAAGAATGCTCCAACTACCGCACAATTGCACTCATTTCACACGCTAGCAAGGTTATGCTTAAAATTCTACAAGGCAGGCTTAAGCAGTATGTGGACCGAGAACTCCCAGAAGTGCAAGCTGGATTTCGAAGGGGCAGAGGAACCAGAGACCAAATTGCAAACATGCGCTGGATTATGGAGAAAGCTAGAGAGTTCCAGAAAAACATCTACTTCTGCTTCATTGACTACGCCAAAGCATTTGACTGTGTCGACCACAGCAAGCTATGGCAAGTTCTTAAAGAAATGGGAGTACCGGATCACCTCATTTGTCTCCTGAGAAATCTCTATGTGGGACAAGAAGCTACAGTTAGAACTGGATATGGAACAACTGATTGGTTCAAAATTGGGAAAGGAGTACGACAAGGCTGTATATTGTCTCCCTGCTTATTTAACTTATATGCAGAATTCATCATGCGAAAGGCTGGACTGGATGAATCCCAAACCGGAATTAAGATTGCCGGAAAAAATATCAACAACCTCAGATATGCTGATGATACTACCCTGATGGCAGAAAGTGAGGAGGAATTAAAGAACCTTTTAATGAGGGTGAAAGAGGAGAGCACTAAATATGGTCTGAAGCTCAACATCAAAAAAACTAAGATCATGGCCACTGGTCCCATCACCTCCTGGCAAATAGAAGGGGAAGAAATGGAGGCAGTGAGAGATTTCACTTTCTTGGGTTCCATGATCACTGCAGATGGTGACAGCAGTCACGAAATTAGAAGACGCCTGCTTCTTGGGAGAAAAGCAATGACAAACCTAGACAGCATCTTAAAAAGCAAAGACATCACCTTGCCGACAAAGGTCCGTATAGTTAAAGCTATGGTTTTCCCAGTAGTAAGGTATGGAAGTGAGAGCTGGACAATAAAGAAGGCTGATCGCCGTAGAATTGATGCTTTTGAATTATGGTGCTGGAGGAGACTCTTGAGAGTCCCATGGACTGCAAGAAGATCAAACCTATCCATTCTCAAAGAAATCAGCCCTGAGTGCTCACTAGAAGGACAGATCCTGAAGTTGAGGCTCCAGTACTTTGGCCACCTCATGAGAAGAGAAGACTCCCTAGAAAAGACCCTGATGTTGGGAAAGATGGAGGGCACAAGGAGAAGGGGACGACAGAGGATGAGATGGTTGGACAGTGTTCTCGAAGCTACTAACATGAGTTTGGCCAAACTGCGGGAGGCAGTGGAGGATAGGCGTGCCTAGCGTGCTCTGGTCCATGGGGTCACGAAGAGTCGGACACGACTGAACAACTGAACAACAACAACATAACAGCAAGACTTTAGCCTCTTCTGTACTGTATATTTAAAGCAGCGTTTGTCACTTTAAGCATCCTAGGAAGAATTGTAAGAAGACCTCTACTGCCCTCGCACAACTACAATTCCCAGTTCCCCAAGAAGAGGGATTGATTGTTAAACCACTCTGGGAATTGTTTCCCTGTGAGGGGTAGAGCTTGGCAATATATTGTCCAAAACCGGTTCGAAGTCTATATTGTGCTATCGGTTTCATAATTTTTCACCTGGCAATAAATAGATCACAAATTAAGATGTGTGTGTGTGTGTGTGTTATGGATAAATCACGATGTGGAAAAAACCAGTAAAGCCAGCCTGCATTCCCTGTTAACTCTGCCAGCTCAGCTCTCCCTTACCTCCTGCAGGGGACAGCAAATCACAAGAGCAGGCACTGGCGAAAATCACGATGTAGGGAAAACCGTGAAGCCACCCGGTGCCTCTGCATAACTCCACCCTTATTTCCAGTGCTTCCCCCCCCCCTCCTGCCAGCATTGCAAGGAGCTTTACTTCTGGGCAGGGCTAGGATCCCATGTATATGCCAAGTACTTATTTAAGAAAGACATTGGTCAATAAATTAATTATTCTGGAAAAGAAAAAGAAAAAAAAGAAAAAGAGGTGCTGGAACTCCTACCTTTTTAAGACGAACAAGTGGTTGAGCTTTTTTTTTTAGGGAGCGCCAAAATTGTGCAGCTTTTTTTAGGGAGCGCCAAAGCCACTGCTGCTTATGGCACCATCGAAGCCGCCACCCTGCCCAGATTGCCTGCTGCCTCCAAAGAGGCGGCAGAACTCACCACAGAGGGGCTGGAACTGCTTATTTCAGACATCGTGATATATTGGTATATTTTGTGATGTTTAGCTGGTGATATATCGTGACGTTGAAAACCAGCCCTAGTGAGAGGAATAGTTTCCTAATAACTCTTGGCGCCTTTAGCAAACCACAGTTCCCATGAGTCTTTGGGGCAACCCGTGTTTCTTATGATGCAAGGTTCAGATGTGGCCTTGTTCTACCGCCGTATGTGTCGCACGGTGATGGAGGGTAGGGGAGAGACTGGTAAAGCAACACCCACCTGTGTGATGCCGCCTGATGCCCACACATGGTTGTCTTTCAACATGATGAGGCTCCCCAGGTCGTAGCGGTGGCAAGAAGCCCCTCCCACCAGGAGAGCATACTTCTCAGGCAGGCGGAAGCCTGGCGTGGTCTTCCTCGTCCCAGCCACCTCTCCATGCCAGCCAGATTCCCGCGCTGCTTGGCACGCCTTTGCTGCCGACGTAGCAATACCACTGCACCGTCCGATACAGTTCAGAGCCACCCGCTCGCCCAGCAAGATATCTTTGGCTGGCCCACGCACTTCCGCCACCCGGCTGATTGGTTCTGCCCATGCTCCCTCCGAATGGAGCCACTCTACAGAGCAGCCAACTTCAGCAAAGATGGCCTCAAAGAAAGGGAAGCCGGCTAAGACTCCTGGGGACTTGCAGAGGAGCACGGCACATTCCTGACGGTCACCGACAGCATAGCCGCCATAGTCGAAGGCAGGAGCATCTTCCCGCAGCCAGTCACAGGCCAGTTGACGCAAACGGGCAGCGGGCAGAAGGTGTGAAAGATTTGGCTGGGAGGCCATGAAGACTAAGAAGAAGAAGAAACCATAGAGATATTGGCAAAGGCATACCAGACAAAGCCCAATAAACTAATGGTGTCACCTAGGGGTAGGAATGAGTGGTGGGAATTGCTACCCTTTGCCTGATGGCAGCTCTTCCTAGTGGGAGGAGAAGGATGGAAATTAGGTTATATTCCTATGACTACCCAAAAACCCAGAAAATGGGGAATGTGATCATGTTTGGGTCCCTGTGTGGCTGGCGACTACAAATGACAATTTCTCTACTTGGACGAAAGGGACCACAGTCTGATAGCTGACCATTTTCTATATATATAGTGCTGTCTATATATAGTGGACTCGCTTATAAGCTAGCTCCAGCTTCTGAGCCCCAATTTCTCCCCTCTACACCAGAAGAGACAACAATATCACATCAGTAAACGGGACAAGGTTTATTCCCCCACCCTTTTCATTTGTTTATGTTAGTATAGTAATATAATGGGTTGAATTAAAAAAAAAACACTGTGAAAAAAGGAAGAAATGCTAATGGGACCTTCAGGGTTAAGTCCTCTGGTACACCATGCCAACTAGCAACACCTTTTTGCAGGATACGCCGGTCCATTCTCTGTGCTGCCCCCCCCCAACCAGCATTCTGTCCCACCCCTGCAAAAGTTTCCCAACATTCTGAGGCTGCCAAGCATATTCAGTTCTCTTTGAACTGTTGTTTGGGATTGTTATACTCACCCCCTTGTTTTTTTGCTCATGGTATGCTGTTAGTAATTGGGACACGGGTGGTGCTGTGGGTTAAACCACAGAGCCTAGGGCTTGCTGATCAGAAGGTCAGCGGTTCAAATCCCCACGACGGGGTGAGCTCCCATTGCTCAGTCCCAGCTCCTGCCAACCTAGCAGTTTGAAAGCACGTCAAAGTGCAAGTAGATAAATAGGTACTGCTCCAGCGGGAAGGTAAACAGCGTTTCCGTGCACTGCTCTGGTTCGCCAGAAGCGGCTTTGTCATGCTGGTGTTGTAAGAAACACTGGCCACATGACCCGGAAGCTGTACGCCAGCTCCCTCGGCCAGTAACGCGAGATGAGCACCGCAACCCCAGAGTCGTCTACGACGTCTGGACCTAATGGTCAGGGGTCCCTTTACCTTTACCTTTATTCTGTTAGTAAAAGGAAAGGAAGCAAGGCTCACCCTGGTTCATAGCAGCCAACTCCTAGGGGCCCTCCAATAAAATATTTGGGGGGGCCAGCTGCCCAAAAGTTAATGGGAATTGCCATTCAAATGATGTGTGTATGCTGCTTCTTGTGATTATGTGAGTCAGGGCTTACTTGCTCCCCACAATATTTTATTCAAGTTGGCACTCCTGCCCTGTTTTTTTAGGGGTAGTGAGGCATTGCCAGCCCCCACCTGGCTGCCTTCTTTCTTACTTACAACCAGTCCAGCTCTCCTGCTGATCTGTACACAAAGTTTACACAGTGGTTAAACTATGGCCAATCTTTTGTGAGCATCTGTTCTGTTCTGATTTGTTTACTATGTGGATGTTCTCTGACAAGGATCATTCATCCTACATTCACCCCAAAGTTATTTGCAGGGTATTTCCATTTCTTTCTGGTAAATTCATTCAGCCCACGTTTTGCAACACATTTCCCCATTACTTTCCAAACCTCAAGCAGCCCAGGTTTTTCTTAATTACTATTGAAGTCGATTTGTTGTGAGAATCCTTCCTGCAAAATACTGACGACAGCCTTGAGGCACTCAAAGTGGTTGCATCACTTTGCCCAAAGTCCCAGGTGAGGTTACCTCAAAAAAGTGGGTGTGGGTGTGTCAGAGAGATGGGTGCAGGGAGAAAAAAACTGGACTGCCTAAGCGAAGAGCCCTGCAGAACAGAGGTCAAAATCCAACTTTTCCTCATTAGGGTCACTTTGCCACCTGAATTCTATGGAATGAAGTAGATATTTATTTTTTAATGGAAGGATGTGGTCAGTGCTTTTTTTCTGGGGGGATGCAGGGGTACGCATACCCCTAAACATTTTGTGAATCTAAATTTGGCCTCATTGAGGGGCAGTATTTCAATATGAGTAGGAAAATGAAAGTTCCCTAAACATTTTTTAAAGAAAAAAAGCACTGGATGTGGTTATTTATTCTAACTTTTACCTGCTGCTAGTATTAGAGTGGTGTGTGTGTGCATGTGTGTGTGAGTGAGAGTGAGAGTGAGAGTGAGAGAGTGAGAGAGTGAGAGAGTGAGAGAGTGAGAGAGTGAGAGAGAGAGAGAGAGAAGGGGAGGGTGAGAGTCCAGCATTTAAAGCCAAGAGCATAAAAAGGGAGCTTCTAAAAAAGCAACATATTAAACAATACATTTCTCCCCAAACCCAACAAAATGTGAACCAATAAAGAAAAAAATCAACTGTTAAGCCACAGTAACTCGACCAGACAAGGCAGTCTTTGAATTCTTCTGATGTTTTGTTCTAGAATTCCCCCTCCCACCCCTAAAGTTCTGAGGGTATCCCAGATGTAGCTAGTTTAAAAGAGGCAATGTTGGTTGCTTACCTGACTAGCCAGGATCCAAAATGTCTCTCTGCAACTTTTTCTCTTGTCTAACTGGTTGCACAAGATAAATTTCCTGAATTCCTGAGGGGTGGGAGGCTGACAACGAGGGGTGGGATGAGGACCACGATAATTGCTTTTGGCACTTTGGACCCTTGTTTTTCCTCCCTTGTATAAATAACCTCTCCTGCACAGCTGTATCGTATCGGGGCCAAAGTAGGCAAAGCTCCATTCAAAGGATCAGCAATCTCATGAGCAGCCTTTTAGAAGTATTGGGAAATAACGCAATGGAACATCTGTACCACTGGCAACATGGTGACGGCCTTTTCATTCAAATACTATTTCCAGCATTTGTTAAAAAGAAAACAGAATAGGGAGGAGGTAGTTATGGGAGCCGTACAGGATAGGTGCATCATCGTCATCATCCGTGCCGGATTTACATATAAACAAGCTATAACTTAGGGCCCATAGCTGTCAAGTTTTGGATTTGAAAATAAGGGATCAGCACCCTCACCTGTCCCAGGGACAGTCTACGGTTCTCAGGGACAGTCCATGACGCGGTAATCCCCCCCCCCCCAGGCTACAAATTAATTTACATCAGGAAAGATCTCTCAGGAAAGAGAAATCAGGGCAGAGAAAATAAAGCACTTATTCACGCAGCACACGGTTAACCTCTGGAACTCCCTGCCACAGGGAGCAGTGATGGCCACCAACTTGGATGGCTTTAGAAAAGGATTAGGCAAATTCATGCAGGAGGAGAGGACCACTGATGGCTTCTGGCCAGGTTGGCTCTGCTCTGCCTCCAGTTAGGGGCAGCAATGCTTAATCTGAGCACCTGTTGCCGAGAAACATTCATCTATTTTATCATCTTCTTTATATATCTGTCTGTCTGTTATTAGGTATTTATATTCCACCTTTTTCTCCAAGGAGCTCCCTGGTCCTAGTCCTCATTTAATCCCCACAAAAGTCCAGTGAGGTAGGCAGGCAGGCAGGGCTGAGAAAGGCAGGGACCCAAGGAGCCCCCAGACTCCAACTCTCCTTCCCAGAAATAAGGGAAATTTAAGGGATATCAACAATAAGGGATAGCAGCAGGAAACGGCTTGGAATAAGGGAGTTTCCCGCAAAAAAGGGAGACTTGACAGCTATGTTAGGGCCCCACTCTATTGGGGGCCCCCAAAAATTTTAAAGAAAAAAAAAACCTGGATGTACATTTCCAAAATATAAGACAAAAAACAAATAAAATACAACTTACATATAGCAACAGTGTTTTGGGTTGTGTAACCTCCTATGATATACCATAAGTAATGGGCCCTGCCTGCTAGCCTGCTCCCTAAAATATCTCTGGTTTGCTAATTTCTCTCTCTTTCTTCTTAGTTATATTTCAGTTCAACAATTACTATGATAAAATACATATTTTGTTATGTGCAAATGGCTTTAGATACCTATTAGGTCCATAAATTACCATATAGCATATATTCAACACAAAAAACAGTGACCATTTGTTGTTGACAAAGGACACCTGGACATATAACTGGACATTACCTTCAGTAGTTTAGGGCTTAGGGCCTCATCAAACCTAAATCCGGCCCTGGTCATCATCCGTGCTCCCTGTAAAAATCCAGACAACTCACATGAACTGTGCAGAAAAAAAACCTCTCAACTGGAAGCACCCTAAATTGCTGGAACTTCTATTTTTCTAGGGATAAGGCCAGCGCAACAACCCTTAAAACGAAAACGCAGATTTGAGAGGGAAATGCGCAAGAAAGGACCAGCTGCAAGTTTTATGGATTCTTGCATCTTCCCTGCGAGAAGAAACCTCGCCTTTCACGCAGTTTCCTCCCATATATATGCCTGTAGTTGTGTATAATATTGAACCTATTATATTTCCTATATTTATATTATATTTATTTGCTCATTTAGTATCAGTTTATGATATTTTATGATATTGTTGTGGTCGATATATAGCAGCTATATAAAGCTTTCTCTTCCTGTAACTCCTTGAGCCGGCCGCTTCTCTGCATATATATGACTCTTTATCCCGGCGCCTCTCCCATCTATACTCGCTACAGTATTTGTTGCCTCTCCTCCGATTGGGCGCGACCCTCTGCTCTTTTTTATTGGTTGCAGTGTTCCGCTCGCCTTCCACCAGCCACCTTTGATTGGGCCGCAGGTGCGTTCGTCATACCCTTTGTAGCCTACCAGAGCCCAGCTCAGTGGCGATGGTGGGTTGGCTTCCCTGCGCTGAACCCGGGAAAACACGCGTGGCTTGTTGGAAGGGGACGGATCCTGCCTGCTCTGTTGTCCTTTGGAGCCCAGGTAGGCTGTGTATGTTGCTTTGCTTTCGTTGAGAGCCAGGCATGAGAGTTGCAGAGAATATCCAGAGGTGTGTGTGTGCGCGTGTGTGTGTTTATGTGTATGTATGTACGGGGGGGGGTTCCTGTGGTTTCTTAAGGGTGAGGGAAAGAGCCTTCTACACATGTTCAAGTGATGTGCTCTCACTTCTGTTTTTTTCAGGGCGTGAGTCGTGGTACTGAAAGCAGACTTTATGCAGCTTAGCACTGGAGAGTATTGGCTAAGAAAAATTTCTAATTCTGGGTGGGGGACACACATTGATGTGATGCATCTACAACTCCCTATGTGCCTGCAGCAGAGAAGCCACAGAGCCTTGTGTAGGTGGCGTACGTTTGAAGCACGTGACTTCTCCCAAATCATTCTGGGAAGTGTAGTTTGTTAAGGGTGCATGGAATTGTTGCTCAGCGAGGATTAAGCTACAAGTTCCCAGGACTCTTTGGAGGGAAGTGTTTTACATGTGTGGTGCATAATGCAGCCAGAGATTTAGCCAACATCAGTCATATTCTGTGAAGACCTATTGAAATGAATAGACATAACTGCCTTAGGTCCATTAATTTCATTGGGTCTACTCTGAGTATACCTTGGTTGGCTACAACCTGCAAACAGTGTTCTTCACATGTTGGAAAAGGCACAGGAGTTGCCATTCTCAGAGTTCCCTGTGAAGAGAGATTGGTCTTTAAACTACCCTGGAAATTTTAACACTTGGAGGGCAATAGGGGTCTCCTAACAACTCTTAGCACCCTTAACAAACTACAGCTCCCAGAATTCTTTGGGGGAAGCCATGACTGCTGAAAGTTACAGGTGGGTAGCCATGTTGGTCTGTCATAATCAAAACAAAATAAAAAATTCTTTCCAGTAGCACCTTAGAGACCAACTAAGTTTGTTCTTGGTATGAGCTTTCGTGTGCATGCAGTATCTGAAGAAGTGTGCATGTACACGAAAGCACATACCAAAAACAAACTTAGTTGGTTTCTAAGGTGCTACTGGAAAGATTTTTTTATTTTGTTTTGACTGCTGAAAGTGTTATTACAAGGCTTTAAATGTATGGTGTGAATGAGGCTTCGGCTAAATTCTTTATCCTTTGCTGCTAACAACCACTTTGTTCACCAGGCTTCTCTCCCCGCATCTCTTTCAGGCCTGTTCAGTCATGGCATCATTGAAAAGGGCTGCCAGTGAGGGAAAGTATTGCAGAGACTGGGAGGAAGAGGAGGATTTGAAGGTCTGGCTTTGCCCTGTGGCAGGAGACAATGGCAAAGCAGCCTGCAGGTTCTGCAAGGGTACGATGCCTGCTGGCTACTCGAACCTTCGGCTGCACATGGCCACGGCTGAGCATCAAAAGCATTTGCCTCCAGGCTGCTCTGTGCCTTTGGCTGATGATGGGCTTGGTGACCTGAAGCATTCTGGTACTGGAACCACCATGCCCAGGTGGACAGAGGTAACAAACGGGAGATGTCCTGTGAGTTGGTTGTGTCTCTGTGTGAGCAGAAAGGTGTTATGTGAGTTGTAATTCCAGGGTTTCTGGAAGCATATCCAGAATATCTTACCAGTATTGTGTATATGTACCTCCAGAATATCCTGTGGATAGAAATATCCTTAGAAGTATATAAGTACAGTATAGCATATTCTATTATTAATTAATTAATTAAGCCTATTCTTTTTTGGGACAAGCAGGGAATAAATTAGTGCTTGACCTAAAATAGCTGCCACGTTTAGCTCGCAGTGCCCAATTTCAACAATTTTAAACTGCCAATAGCAAACTGATGGGAAAAAAATCCTCACTAGTTGATTGGAATGAAGGCGCACAGTTACTGTGACTTCCTTTGCCAGGCATTGTTCCCATCGGCCAGTTCACCAAAGGCAAAAGAGGAAGAAATGGATGAGGTGTTGGTGAGGAACAGGAACGGAAATTCAGCAGAAGCGTTTCAGTTCAGTGCTGAGCCTACCTTGGAAGACATGTGAGACGCCCTCCTTTCTCTCTTCCCACCTCACAGGCCCCACATTTATGGTTGATTGTAACTTCACCATCCCATCCTTCCCACCCCCAAATGTGGACCAATGTACAGGGGTCATTGGTGCCGTTTGGGACTGGTAGGGCAGAAGGCGGGGAGATTAACAGTAGGTGGCGCCAGAGCCATTGATAGGCGGAACCATCCCCTAATTGGTTGTAAGTACAGTGGTGCCCCGCTAGACGGAAATAATTCGTTCTGCGAGTATTTTCGTCTAGCGGTTTTTTCCTCTAGCGAAGCACCAATGCAAACCACGGTTTTCGCTAGACGAAAAAAAAAAATTCGTCTTGCGAGGCAGCCCCATAGACAAATTCGTCTTGCGGGGCAGCCTTCCGCTAGACGAATGTCTTCGTCTTGCGAGTTTTTCGTCTAACGAGGCATTCGTCTAGCGGGGCACCACTGTAAAGAGGCAGGCAAGTGGAGACTAGCCAAGAGCAAGTCTGAAGCTGCTGTGGCAGTGCCCCCTTCGCGCTAATGGACCAGCCTCTGCCGAACACAACATCAAACTCTTTTCACCTCTCTGTCTCTCCCACAGCCGAAGACTCCAGTCTGGTTTCACAGCTGAGCGTGGCTGGGGGAAGTACCACCAGCCTCGGAATCTGCTGCTTGCCCTCGTCGGGGAGGTTGGGGAGCTGGCGGAGCTCTTGTGAGTACGGGTGATGGGATTGCAGAGTGGGCCCCAACGGGCAGTATTTTGTGAGCGAAGGGACGGAGAGGATGTAGGCCTAAAGGTGCTTTCATAGAATCAGAAGGCTACTTGGCGATCATTTGATCCAGCCTTTGCCAACCTGGTGCCCTCCAGAGGTTGTTGGACTACAACTCCCATCAGCTGGCACCACATCCTGAGGTAGTCTGTTCCACTGTCAAACAGCTCTTACTGTCAGAAAGTTCTTCCTGATGTTTAGTCGGAATCTTTCTTGTAACTTGAATCCGTTGGTTCGAGGCCTATCATCTGGAGCAGGAGAGAACAAATTTGCTCCGTCTTCCATGGGGCAGCCCTTGAGATATTTGAAGATGGCTATCATATCTCCTCTCAGTCTCAGTGGAACGGTTTCCCTCTGGAGGTTGTGGACCCTCCTTCCTTGGAGGTTTTAAAGCAGAGGTTGGGTGGCCCTCTGTCATGGATGCTTTAGCTGAGATTCCTGCATTGAAGGGGGTTGGACTAGATGACCCTCAGGGTCTCTTCCAACCCTAAAGTTCTGTGATTCTTTTCAGTATCATTCTTAAGTGGCAGTGCCCAGAACTGGGCACTCAGGGTAACACTTCATACATCTGGTGGAGTGGTCTGCAGTTGACAAAAACTTACACCACAATAAAGTTGTTAGCCTTTAAGATGGTGGCAGGGTGGGCCCCTTTTCAGCCCTAGAGCTGCATCTCCCTTTCCTGGAGTCAAATGTGGGCAGAGCAATCAGTCTAAATTTTATCTTTGTAAGGTAGATTAATGTCTACACGCATCTCTCTCTGTCCTTCAAAGAGGCATGATTGGTGTTCAAGGACACATTTGACCCAGTCAAAACCTCTCAAGGAGGCTTGGGCCTAAGCAGAGGCCTAGTGGGCACAGCCAGCTCTCAGGTACTTCCCTCCTTTTTTAAGGTGTCCCAGGAGCCTTTGCTGGCTTTGCTGCAACAAACAATCATAGCTTCCCTTTGGAAGCTTTGAATCCCTCCTTAGCTCCTTCCCCTCTTCACGCCATCGTTTCTCCCCTTGTTGCCCTTTAGTCAGTGGCGGGAGGAAGCCCCTGAAGGCCTCCCGGGCTGGACGGCGTCTGAGCGCGAAGCCCTCTCCGACGAGCTCAGCGATGTCCTCATCTACCTGGTGGCTCTGGCAGACAAGTGCCGCGTGGACCTTCCCTCGGCCGCCCTCCGCAAGATAGGGAAGAACCGCCTCAAATACCCGGCTGAGCGAGTTTACGGGTCGTCCAAGAAATACACCGAATACGAGAAGCAACAGGACGGTGCAGCTGCTTCTTCTGGAGCAGCAAGGGGAGAAAACTTTTGTGTGGCTTTGGGAAGCTCCCATCCTCCGGACACAAGCTGCGAGGGCTCAAATGGCACTGGGGCTTCAGGGCTCAGGCAGGGCAGCGCCTCGAAACAGGCCTCTACTTCGTCGTAGCCTTTTGTGAGACGAGTCTAGAAAGCGCTAATGCAAAGGGAGCGATGTGGGGAGGGGGGGGTGCTGCCATTATTTCCTCCCTCTCCTTTTATGATTTTGAAGGTTTAGTTGATGCTCACTCCATTGAGGAAGGGAGCCCTATCTGGCAGGGGAATTGAAAGTGACAAGTCTGTGGGGGAAGGCCTGTCACTCTACGCAGGCATTATGACTTTACCTCAGATGTGAAACTGACAAGGGCCTTCTACACACTTGGCCTCCTGACTAGGGCCCAGTTTGATGCCTCCATCTTAAGTTTTTGTTTTTTAAGAAAAGAAGCCATGGGAAGCTGCCTGTTTGAGCTGACTAATGGGAGGTTAGGCCTGCTTTACATCTGGATGTTTCCGATCCAAATCCATCCTCCTCAAGCTCTGCCCCCCCCCCGGGCCCATTGGCATGTGTGGAAGGGGTGAATTTTCCCCCATGGGTGTAAGAGCCGCTTGAGCACTTTTAAGCAGGGAAATGGTGGGAGCGGGGAGGGTTAAGTAGTCTCTTACGAGGGTCCTTCCTCTGCTCAAACTGGCAGTCTCCTGTGGCTGTTTTCATTTTAATATGCACATAGTCTCTCAGGAGCTGAAGGCCATCTTTTTTTCAGGCTGCGTTGTTGTATGTCCAGTCAACAGCCATATTGGCTTTCTAGGTTCCAGCATTACATTGAGAGCTTAAGAGTTACAATTTTTCTATTCTTCTTTTTTTAAAAAACAATTTTTCTATTCTGAAAAAAATGACTTGTTTTAGTATTTTCTCCTTGAGGCCTCATCCGCTGCCCAGTTTCTCAACTATCCACATGACCACATGACCCACGTTTCAAATAATAGTGCAGCACTTTTGTTGCTGAGTACTTTTGGCCGTCACAGTTAAATTTGTCTGGAGAAATAATCCTGAATAAATAGATATAAGTGGAAGTGAAAACAGGAATCCATATTATAAAACAAGATTGTTAAGAAGAAGGTTTAGATGTAAATTTTTTATGATGTTATTAAAGTAATATTTGGTATTAGAACCGAAGGTGAAAAGGCAGGGGAAGTCTGTGCCAAGATTCGACCAAGATTTTTTTTCTTTTATGGTACAAGAAGAAGAATCATTGGTGTATATGTATTTGTCTATTCTTAGTTAGGTGTTGGGTTAATGTTGGTGTTTTATTTGTTTGCTGTAAAAACCAATAAATTCTTATTTAAAAAAAAGAAAAAGAAAACAGGAATCCATAGAGGAGCATCTGTTTGATAATAGGCTTCTTTGGAGATAAATAAGGGTGCATGGAATTGTTGCTCAGCGAGGATTAAGCTACAAGTTCCCAGTGTTTTACATGTACGGTGCATAATGCAGCAGATCCAGGAAGCCCTCCTAGACCTCTAGGGGGTTGTGAAGCCTGGCAAACCCCCTTACTTAGCCCCTCAGGAGAGTGCTTACTTGCGGAGCTCTGTAGCAAGCGCCCGTCAGCGATCCGCGGAAAACCGGAAGCCTCAGAGATAAATACTTTGTGCTTGATAGTTTGTGGGAAAGTAGATGCATACAGATGATTTGGAGATCTGTTAGGAAGCCAGCTTTGTAAAATACATTTTATTTCCATTGAGCAGTCGGCCATTGTGTCTTATTGAAAGATACTAAAACAGTCAGTGGACAATGGTGGGGCGAGGGAGGCGGTTGGAGAAAGATATATATACACACACATATATATGATAGATAGACATGTTATCCAGTGTGATAATTTCTTAAGCCAGGGATGGGGAACCTGTGGCCCTCTGCATATTGTGGGGACTCCAACTCCCATCAGCCTCAACTAGCATGGGCAAAGATCAGGGATGTTGGGAGTTGTAGTCCAGTAACATCTGGAGGTCCACAGGGGTTTTCTCTCTCAAATATATAGTATACCCACCAACACTTAACTCTTCCATTTCCATCACCAGTGTGGCCCCCTGCTTTGGCCATATACTGTAGAAGCAAAATTAAGTCTCCATCAGGAATCTCGTAGCACTGTGGGAAAGGAGCTCTGCTGCCTTTCAGAGGCTGTCACACTGCTCCCCTTTGCTCTGCAGCATCTGTGCTTGCATCTTCTGCAGCATTTCCTGCATCCGACGGAGCTGGACAAAGAGAGAGAGAGGTGCTGAGGTTACACTTGCCTTCGGGGTGCACCCACCTTTTTTGTATCGCTCGCTTGAGTGCTAAGATGCAGCTGCTGAAGGACTCGGATCTAACATCGGACAGGGTCAGCAACTCTTGGCTCCAAGGGAAAACACAAACACACAGCCTTAAAACGTGCAAAGACTCACCTCTTCGTCTTTCTCGCGAATTAATTTATCCGTCTCGGCCAGAGGCAGGAGTGGCAGCTCAGTGGCACTTTGACGTGACAGTTTCCTAGGGAGGCGAAAAGAGAGCTGGTGATAGAACACAGGAAGATCCTGGCTCCTGCTTGTACATTAGCTCTGGAGAAAGGCTGTAGCCCAGGGGTAGAGCACACCTGCCTTGCATGCGAAAGGTCCCAGGTTCAATCCCCGGCATCTCCAGGTTGAGCTGGCGGAGAACCCTGCCTGAAACTCTGGAAAGCTGCTCCCAGGCAGTGTAGACCAACATTCTTCAACCTTTGGTGCCCAGTCATAGCTGGACAACAATTCCCATCAGCCCTGACCATTGGCTAAGCTGACTGGGGGTGATGGGAGTTGCAGTCCAACAATATCTGGGAACCCAAGGCTGAAGAACAATGGGTGCAGGGCATTGCTGAGCTAGACGGACAAATGGCTGAACTCTGCGCAAGGCAGCTTGCTCCGTTCACTGGATCATACCAATAAAGCAGTGCAGCATAGCGGCAAAGAGATAATGGGTGTAAGGCGGGATTCCCGGTTAACTGAACAAAGAGCATACTAGCACATGCAGCACATTCCACCCTGCCTGCAAGCAGGGAGTGGGCTACTAACATATCCCCTTGCAGCTCTTTTCCCCAGTCCTTAAGCCAGGATGTGGGGAAGCTTTGGCCCTCCAGATGTTGCTAAACTAAGACTCCCATCAAGCCTAGCAAGGTAGGACCTGGGATGACAGGAGCTGTAGTTCAGCAACATCTGGATGGGCAAAGGTTCCCCCACATCTGCCTTAAAAGCACTTTGTTAAATTGCCAGTAGGGAGTTAAGCGAAGGAACTGGGAACTGCCAACTTACTCCTCTGTATTTGCTGGATAGAACTTGTCTTTTTTAAGGTTATACAGTATTGGTCTGGAGTGTGCGCAGTTCCGTTTTACGATCATTTTCTTGTCTTAAATTAACCAGACTCCCTCCAGCCTCTTTGTTCATCTCATAACTGAGCCCTCTGCCCCGGCCTGTCCAAATCCTTTTCCCTTACAGAAAACAGAACCTGCTTACGCGCGGCTGCTGCGGTCTCGTGCCCCAGGTCTGGTCAGACTCTGAATGCACTGCGCGCGGTAGTTTTCGTAATGGACTTCGTGGGTCACGTCCTTTAAGTCCTGCATATGGGTTTGAATCAGCATGTTCCGAAGTTTGAGGAAGTCGCAGTGAGCAGCGTTTTCCACTAGGGGATGGGGTGGGGAAAACAGGAAGTCAAGGTCAGTAACTTCCTTTGACACAGCACCCTCTACCAAGTGCCCGCTCCTCTTGATGCAACTTACCTTCCACTGTTCCCCAAGGATATTGCCGTCCCCGGAACACTTTTTCCTTCGACTCTTTGACCACCTGACTGGATCCAATTACAGCAAAGGGGATGCTTTGCTGCAGGAAGAACACCAACGAGGCCCGTTATTGCTCCACCTTTTCTATCCCACCTGATACTTCTCCCCCACAGAGGGAGGACCAGACCAGAGCTCCTCACCTTCATCTCCGCATCCTGAGCTTTGAACTCTTCGTCTTCATCCGAGTCGCACTCAGGAAACTCGTAGATATTGATCCCATTTTCTTCTAACTCCTGCCGGATCTGTATGTCCAAAGGAATCAAAACGAGGAGCTAAAATACCCATGAAATGTAGCTGTGCAGAGTACAGGACTAGCAGTAGGGTGTGTGAAGAAATTGGCCTCAGAGGTGCAGGTACTGCAAGAAGATTTCCTGGAGAGAGTGCTGGGGGCTCCATATAACACCCCTTTCAGAAGCCTCCCACAGGAACATAGGGGGCTGCCCCACATGGTGTCAGGCCATTGGTCCATCTAGCTCAGTATCGTCTACATTGATTGATGGAGGCTCTCCAGGGTTTCAGGCAGGGAATCTAACTGGAGATGCCGAGGATTGAACCTGGGATCTTCTGCGTGCAAAGCAGATGCTCTTCCAGCTGAGCTACGTTGGCCCTTCCCCTTCCTCACCTTCTCTTTCTTGTGTTTCACCTCTGTTGGAGTCAAGCTGTCCGCCTTTCCAATCACCGGCACAATATTGACTTTGTCGTGGATGGCTCGGAGGAATACGATGTCCAGGGGGCGGAGCCTGTGGCAGAGGGGCGGGATCAAAATCCTTGGCCCCTCTTTTCAGAGCCCCTAGCAGTTCTGCTTCCTACCCCCCACTAACCCCTGGAGTCTCAAAGCTGGGCTTGTTTGCACAATTTGTGTGTTGAATTGTGATTGCCCCCTCTCACCATTCATTTCATTTTTTAATAATTTATTTTTTTAAAAAAAATCAGGATTCCAGCCCACTTAAGATCTGGCTGCCAGGTTTGTGCTGATAAGCTGAGCCGTCAGCACTAAAGGAAGTTGGCACATGCCCAGTGGCACTTTATTATGCTGCCACTCATCACAGCAATGAACTAGGTGCTGGAAATAAAAACCATGGAAACTGCCCTTCATTTGGAGAGCTGCTTTCAAGCGCTGAAAGACATGTCCCTGACTCCCTATGGCCACATCCTAAAGCTCCACACATCTTACCCATGTCCAAAGGGTGACAGGACATAGAGACAGCAGTGGACACGCCCATCCTGAATGTTCTTGCGGTCCAAGCCGCTCTCATCTCGAAAGTACTGCTCAAACTGGGAATCAATGTAGTGGGCAATTGGCTTCCAGCTGCAGTAAAAACCAGGTAGAAGAAAGGGGGATGAGGTGGTGAGAAAGCCCCATTGCTAGTCAGAATCATACACCGAATCCTAATTTCCTTAGCTGCATTTATGTAATGAGGGGGACTAGAGCCTGGATTAATCTTTAAAGGCCAGGAGGAAGATCAGGTACTTCCACATAGACACATATCACTTGCCTGTTGTCTGAGGGAATGTCATAGGGCATCAAAGCTCTATCTGAGACATGACAACAAACCATGGTTTCCTGTGGCGTGTGAGCTATAGTTTGTCCACCAAACCAGGATCTTAAGCTATGAATCAGTAAGCTATGGTTTGGCCCATTGCTTCGCTCTCAAAGGCCACTGCTTGCAACAGAATCTCGGGGTTCTCAAGAAGGGGAAGAAAGTAGGGGCACACACTGTTATTTGCTTGTAACATCTGAAACAGTTAACATAAGCCATGGTTTGAGGTCTCAATGCAAACCAACTGTCTAGTGCTTGCTCTACAGTGATAACCAGTCATTGGAATAGGGTGGGCAATCTTTTTTTTTTTTTTTTTTTTGGTCAAGGGCCACATGTCCTCCAGGATAATCTCGCCAAGGATTATATACAGGAAGTGGGTGGGACCTGTCTTTTCTCTTCCTCTCTGTCCTCCTCTTATTTCTCTTTCATATACTGCTTTCACCCCTCCTGCCACCTGCCCACTTCTGCATTAGATGTTATAATTGGGTGCTGAACATGCATGTATGAATGTTTTCCTCATCCTCCATCCTTTGGGCTTTCAAAAGTAGGCAAGATATGCTTTCTTCGCTTTACTCTCAAAGAACCAATAAATATTGGCTTTCAGCACCCCTAAATTTGGACCCACTTCCCACCCATGGATCCTTGATCCCCCAGATCTTGTTCCCAGATCCCACCTTCCCTGCTATAACACCTTATTCATCCCTAATACAGCTGGCCTCTTACCACTCTGTGTTGTCTACTGCATCTCCAAATCCTGGGGTATCGATCACCGTCAATTTCACTTTCACTCCCCTTTCTTCAATGTCCACCGCATGCTTGACAATTTCCAAAGTCTGGGGGATCCTGCCTGTGAAGTGGGGGAGGCAGGGCAGTAATAGCACTGGGGTCACTTTCTCAGCTCTCCCCACCCTATCCAAAAACATTGCAGACTGGGGCTGCCATCAGTCCTTACCTTGCGCATCCGGAATTATCCGGTCCTTGTATAGATCTGTCAAGAAGAGGCTATTGATAAGAGTGGATTTTCCCAGCCCAGATTCTCCTATTGGATGAATGAACGTGAAGGTGTCAGCTGATGATCCTTGAACTTGGAGGAACTTGATTAAGACAAGTGTAAGCCTGAGAGACTAGTTTTCTGGTTTTCAGGTCTGGAGATGCTTGATTAATTTTATTTCTATGAATTCCGATGCAAACCTGACCTCAACAGATGCCTCCTGTACTGATCATCTTTCAGTTATGTCTCCCAAATTTTGCAATACAGTCCTTGGCTCAAAAAACACACCAACATGAAAATGCATTTAAAAAAAAAATAAGACAGTTTAGAAATGCTTACAGTGAGATAAAGTACAAATTTATTTATCATTTAAACAAATTATCATACGGAGGTTTTTTTAAAAATAAATTGTAGATTAATGCAGCAGTGGTACAAAAATAAATTTATGAATAAACATAGTAAATTAACATGGGAAAAAGACTGGTCTGCCCAGCCCTAGTCAGGATTCTGATTTCTGTCCCTACCTCTGGAAGCAGAATATATCCTAGTGCAGGCTTCCTCAACCTCGGTCCTCCAGATGTTTTGAGAGACTACAATTCCCAGCATCCTTGACCACTGGTCCTGCTATCTGAAGAAGTGAGCATGCACACGAAAGCTCATACCAAGAACAAACTTAGTTGGTCTCTAAGGTGCTACTGGAAGGAATTTTTTATTTTGTTTTGTTTTGACACTGGTCCTGCTAGCTAGGGATTATTGGAGTTGTAGGCCAAAAACACCTGCAGGGCCGAGGTTGAGGGAGCCTGTCCTAGTGGGTTCAAAGAGCAGGTCTGAGAGACTGTCCTAGTGGGTTTGAGGAGCAGGTCTGAGAGACTGTCCTAGTGGGTTCGAGGAGCAGGCCTGAGAGACTCGCCTCTCCTATGACACCTAAGAAGTGGATGTGTCTCAAGTTACACTCTAGTGTGGATTGGCACAAAAGGCAGCCAAATTGCCCACTGATCAATCTCCATCAATGCTTTGAGCAGGGGGCTGGGCACCTTTTTTCAGGGCAATTCTTTCTGGTCACGCTTTCAGGGTCCACCAGCCAATGGTGGGCAGGCCAGAGACAAAAGTGAGCCGAGCCATTCATGTGAATGTTACCACATGAATGGTGTTCAAAGACCAGTCGGGGACGGGGTCACGGGAGGAGAGGGTTGTGCCCTACAGAGTGCCCTGAGGAGCAGGCAGAGAGGCCTGAATGGCTGCACTTGGTGCTCATGCCAGAGTCTCTTCCACAACCTCGTTTGAACCATGCAAAAACCAACACTTAAGGGCACCTCTTCATTTTGCACGACAAAACAGCAGGTCTGTAATAGCATGGAAAGGAAAGAGAGCTGCAGGGAGTGTGCCTGGGTGCATTCAGGGGTGTTGGAGCTGGTAAGGGATGGAGAAAGTGGGTCTTTTCAACACGTTACCTGCAACCATGAGAGTGAAGTCGAACCCCTTCTTCACGGACTTTCTGTGGACCTGGGTGGGCAGAGTTGCAAATCCAACGTAATCTTTGTCCTGAGGCAGACAAGAAAGATAGCGTCAGGAGGAGGCATCCCATTGTCTGGTCCTCCTGAGGTGTTCAGAGAGAGACTCAAAAGAAAATAACTCAAAGGAAGAAAGGCAAAAGAGAGTCTATCTTACGGGTTTCTTACCATAATTGGTCTCTGGTTGTACGGAGGAGACGCTGCAGGGATGTCGGCATGCACCTTGTTGGCTCAAACACCAACTTCCTGTGGTGGTGAAACAGGAAGCCAGCTTTGCACCCGTATCAGAGCATCGTCATCTCCCATTGGCTAGCCTATTTTCGTTTCCCTCCTTTCTTTCCACCTGTGGGTAGCACACATTTCAAGTTAAAATATCACTGCTTGGAAGGTTGTGTGGGAGCTGACTGACGCACTGCCTTTTCCTCAGCTCTTATGTTCATGGGACAAGCTTATAAATTGTGGTTGAGTTCACTTCTCGCCCCCTTGTTGCGACCCATTTTCTCACAAACAAAACCGTGTTCAAGGGGGCTTATGAAACAAGCACACAAAGAAGAAGGGCTTTGGGTACATTCACATTGCCACTTACTCTGCATTCGGTGCGCTCCCTGTGCCGGTTTTTGAAGCTGCATTCACATGACGTTTAGCCACAAGCCATATCAGACCTGTAGTTTCTTGGCAAACACTGCTGTTTGGTGTGTTTTCTCCCTCTAACCAGGTTCAGACCAACCAGAAAACTTAAGCCACATTCACTTTGTACTTAAACATGGTGTGGACATTTGAGACGGGCATCACGCATGTGCAAATGAGCATGCATGCACAGGTGACAACTTCACGAAGAAGAAATAAAATCATTATTAAAATCATAATCAAAACAAGATCAGACGAGAGAGCAACTTTTTTGTGTGGATGAGGAGTTTGTCTCAAATTAGATCTGATATAAAGGAGATTACCCAGCGAAAGCAAGCTCACACCTTTTGCTGAGTTTGTATACTTACTTAAGGTACATATGTAAGAGGCTTGTTTATAATTATCTTTTGGGAATGATTCATGTTCTTATGCGTTGTTTTATACCTTCTGAATGTCCCGTGATCATATTATAAAGTAGCTGTGCTCTGTGCTATAAATCAAGCACTGCTAGGAGGTGATTCTTTTTGTTTTCCAATATATTTTTTATCAATTAAAAAAACCTGTGTGTTGTGAGCAAATTTTGATTCTGAAAGTGTGGCCCAGAAAGAAAGGAAAAAGCCTGTGATCCTCTGCATTGGCTCTCTCGCAGCTTCCTTCTGTATTGTGTCTGTTCCCCACCCAGCCTCTAGGGGGCTCCTGCTCTCCCTGTACTAAAGCAGAACACAGGAAATAGGCAGGCAAGCAAGCCATATATCTGCTCAGTTGCTTCCGTGCTGTGTCTGTTTGTGATTGGTGGAATCCACAGGTTTTGCTCCAGCTGAATTTCTGCTGATTTCCCCCCCCCCATACACACACACTTTTTTTTTTTAAGGCGGACCCACAACGCAGAGTGTGTGCCACTATTCAGTTCTGGATGCAACTAAAGCACTATTCAGTTCTGGATGCAACTAAAGCACGTGTAAATGGGGCCTTCCAGACTGTTGCAATTCCCAGGCAGGACTCAAGTTAGGTGCCAGTAAGTTCAGGTTTTGCCATTATAGTTTGCCAGGAGAGTTTTTCACAGCAAACCCAAAAGATCAGATTTTCTGCGATAAGGAAAGTGATGGGAAAGCGCACTGGGAAGTGTGGGGTAGCACTTGCTTGGATGCAGCGTTGATTGAGCTCCCTACAAATGGATCGGGATGAACGCTCAGTAAACAGGAGACTCCTGCACCCGAAATACTGTACCTGTAATTTCATTTATTTATTTTCTTCCATCTCTGTTGTCCTTTCTTCTGTCATGAAGCTTAGGACAATGTATTCACCAGATCTTTAATACCATGTGCCTTCAACCTTGGGCCATTATTGGTAACGGGTACTAATTTCACTAATTTAACGCTGTCTTCTCATTCTAAAGTTTAAACTTGGGGCGGAGGGAGCAGGAGAGCCTCAGAGCCAAAACTATCTTAAATACAATTATTTCAAACCATTCCGAAAACTATTTTGGCTAAAGGGACAGGGCATACGTACTACGTATACACAAACCACTCTCATCAGCCTATGCATGGACGCATAGCCAGGAATTTTTTTTGGGGGGGGGCAACCAAAGTTGTTGAGCTTTTAGGAAGTCATTCCATGAAGATGACATTACGGGGGGTTAGAACCTCAGATAATTGAGTAATTTAAATGCTTTTCAATAATATTTGTGGATATTATTGCCCCCACCCCCCAGCTACACCCATAATCCCCTGCCAGGGATGTAAACTTACCAGTGGCTTTGGCAGGTGAGTGGGGCTGCTTGACATGAGGCAAAGGAGCAAGTGAGTTGGTGGGGTTTTCTTGAGGGGAGGGGCACCAGTCCGCTATCGTCCATGCCTATTGTTTGAGACAACTGCAAGCCTGTTTCCTTGTTTTGAAATAGGCATTTTATCGATTTTCGCAGAAGAATAGTAAACACAAACAAAACAAAACTTGGAGTACAGTTCATCAAATACAGATAGCGTCATAAAAGTACACACACAAAAACAGCTCATTCACGAAGTTGATTTCTCCATAGCGAAACGTGACTGCGATAAATATACTGATTTTGTTTATATACTCAACAATCAAAGACCATATACGCAGAAATTTGTATTTCTTACTTTGCCCTTTTAGCACTCTGCTGTACTGAGTCAAACATTCGGATAACATTATTTCCTTTACTCGAGTGAACCACGACTGCAAAGACCCTCCCCCGTTTCCCACTTGATCGCTATTCCCACAAGTTCTTGTTTTAACCTCGTGTTTTGTTTTTTTAAAAAAACACATTACAGCCACAGAGGCTGCACTCAACCTCAGGAGACTTTTATAGGAGGAGGAACTTTCAACCCTGTCCCCCTCTGGCAGTTTTTCTGCTGAAAAGTCTACCCACAACCACATTGCCTTTTTCTCCACTCACTCTTACATGTATTTTTGAAACATATTGCCAACTTCCGTTTCCCCCATGCGCGCTCTCTCTCTCTCTCTCTCTCTCTCTCTCTCTCTCTCTCTCTCACACACACACACACACACACACACACAGAGAGCAGTGTATAGCACTGCTGTAAGACTTGTCTCTGTGGGTGATTTGTCATTCAGGAAGCATCCATAGCCTTGAAATGAACATTAAATGTTTGGGACTCCTTTGCTCAAATCCATGTTGCCTATCTGGCCAGTCTTACAGGTCCATTCACAGTATGATCAGATGGCAAAGTCACAGCAGTGTGTGTGTGTGTGTGCATTGGTGTAGCTCCTTCCCTCATTGCGCAGGTGCCACCCCTCGCGCACATGCATATTCAAAGTCTTTCATCACCCACCTCGGGTGCAGAATGCGTTTCCTCTCCTGCCCACATCATACCCTTTCCTTTTTGTACCACGTGGGGGAGCGAAAGTAGCAGTGTGGTTTTGAGATTTGGAAGCTTAGAGTCTCACCTCTTCTCCACTCTCCTTCATCTTCTGTCATAGCCGCTTGCTGCTCTTGAATCTGTCTCTTGGGTTGATCAAATTATCCATCTGGCGCCTTCCTGCCAGTCATGCCCTCCAGAAAATAAGCTCTTGAACCGTTTATAACGCTGCTGCTGCTGCTGCTGCCACCACCACCCAGCATGCCTGGCCTACACCTTTCAGTCTACTTTCGGGCACTGCTGATCAGCTTGGCTCTTCAAGGTAGGTCGGAATTGGTTCAAATGGAATTCTCTGTCTTGACTGAGACTGGAAAGAAGGTCTGCTGGCACAGATACCATGTTTAGGTAGGGTGGGCAGATTGGACCTTTGCAGGTTTGGGAATTGCTGGGGTGAATTGCTTGCTGCATGGTGTGTGTGTGTGTGTGTGTGAGAGAGAGAGAGAGAGGGAGAGGGAGAGAGGGAGGGAGGGAGAGTTTTCTCGGAGAGTTCCAGGGAATGGTGTGCAGTTATATGAGGCTACTAATTTGGTAAAGCTAAGCAGGTTTAGCTCTGGTCAGTGCCTGGATGGGAGACCGCCTAGGAACCACATGGGCAATGCTCTGGGTTGCTTGACAGAAGAAAGGCAGGGTGTGAATGTAAGAGAAGAAATAAAAAGGAGGCACAAAGGTTTTTAAAGGAGACAGGTGATCTAGTGCAGGCATATCCAACTCCCAAGAGACTGATCTACTCCCAGTATAAAAAAAACTGGCAGTGATCTACCCATTGTCATTGGAGTGAGGAGGAGCATGCATGGGGTAGGTGGATTACCCAGAATTGTTGAGCTTTTTTAAGGAGGGAAGTGCCCAGAGTTGTTGAGCTTTTTTGGGGAAGATTGCACAGAGTTTTTTAGCTTTCCCCCCATAACTTTTTGTACACGATAAGGACCCCGTGATCTAGCAGGATCAGCTGGAGATCTACCGGTAGATCACGATCTACTGGTTGGACATCCCTGATGTTTCCTGTAGAACGACTGGTTCTTGTAGCCCTTGTCCACCCCCAGGGTCTGTGTGCAGAAACGATGCTTCACCCCAAAATGACGCATCAGGTAGGCCAAATCGATGGTCCAGATGCTCTCCGTCATCTGGAGGTCCTGAATGGCTTTCTGGAACTTGTTTATCAGATTTGCTCAGGGGCAGAGCTCATACTTTGCTTCCAGATCCAATCTCTGGCATCTTTGGGAAGGACTTGGGGAAACACCTGTCTGAAATTCTGGAGCTCTGCTGCTAATCCATGTTAAGCTACAGGCAGTTAATTTTTTGTAGCCCTGCAAGGACTGCAGTGCCCCTTGGCCCAGGCGCCATGGTCAATAATGAGGGTGGATGATGGAAATTTAGACCAAGGGCCTCGGGAGAGCTACAGGCTCCCTGCCTCTGAGGTACGGACAATACTAAGCTAGATGGCCTAATAGTCTTGATTTCCTAGTTCCTCCTTCCGCTAACCGAATTAGCAGCCAACTTTAATAATTGTGCAAGTTACAGATTTGCCAGAATGGGTTATACCAACTGTCCATTGAGACTTCCTGCTTTCAGCGGTAGCTATTTCTTGACGATATGCATTTGGAGGTTTGCTTCCACTTTTCTTCAGAGGTGTAGAGAACCCCCAGATGGGGTTACCTCTTGTTCCCATCCTACTCTGATCTGTAGCAGAGCTGTCAATCTCTGGCGAGGGCCGGGGGGACAGATGGGAATTGTATCTCAGTGAAGGGTCTCTTAACAACTTTGAGTACTCTTAACAAACTACAGTTCCCAGGATTCTTTGGGGGAAGCCATGACTCTTAACAGTGCTATAAGCAGGCTTTAAATGTATGGAGTGAATATCGGAAGGATACTCTGTGTCCATTATTCAGTGGTCTGAATACCTTTACTGTCCTTTCTACATTTGAACATATACAGAATTTTGTTATCATTGGTCTTATTTGGATTTATTTATTTTTTACAAATGGATGGCTTATATTAATATGTATGCTTAAATTAGATTTGTTTTTTGTTTAATTTTTATTGATTTTTCAAAAAAGAACACCAACAAACAACACATACAACAAAAAACGTTACAAAATACACAACAAAAAATTAATAAAAACAATTAATTAAATCTAGCTAACCCTCTTTTATAAAAACAAAATCGAAAATTCTTTCTAGTAGCACCTTAGAGACCAACTGAGTTTGTTCCTGGTATGAGCTTTCGTGTGCATGCACACTTCTTCAGATACCTCTTTTATAACATTGTATAATGACTTCCTCACGCCCTCTCCATCTGCTTTCCTTGTAAAACATCTTTAGTAATTTCTTTACCTTTTTATAATCTAATGTTAGTATAAAAAAACTTTCTCTTAATTTTTAACGCCTTAACATTACTTCATCTATCACTACTTCGTATCTAACTTCCATATCTGCTGCCTATCTGTTTCTTCCTGATTGCTTTAAATAGAAATCTTAGCATAATTCTTTAGATATACTTTAAATTTGTTCCAGTCTTTCTCCACCGCATCATCCCTCTGGTCTCGGAGTTTCCCGGTCAGTTCAGCAAGCTCCATATAGTCCATCATAATATTCTTGCTGCTGTTGCAATATATACATAAAGACTGTTCTATCTTCTCTTGGGATTTCGTGGTTTAAGATACCCAGCAAAAAGGCTTCTGTTTTTTTTTTTTATTAAATGTGTTTTTCAACACCTTTTTCAATTCATTGTATATCTTCTCCCAGAAGTCTTTTACTTTTGGGCACGTCCACCACATATGAAAAAATGTCCCTTCTGCTTGCTTACACTTCCAGCATTTGTTACATTGTCCATGATACATTCTTGCCAACTTAACCGGTGTTAAATACCACCTATACATCATTTTCATGACATTTTCTCTCAAACTATTACATGCTGAAAATTTTATACCTGTTTTCCATAATTTTTCCCAATCCACTAACATGATGTTGTGCCCTACATCCTTTGGCCAATCAATCATTACAGTTTTTACCATTTCAACTTTTGTATGCCACTCAAGCAATAAATTATACATTCTGTTAAATTAGGTTTGATGGATTATTCTTATTATTGTGAGCCAATGTTCTTACTTTTTTCTTTCTGTTACATATGCAATTTTTTGTTTCATTTTTAAAAAGATCTACACAATGCCAAAACACACGTTTAACATCAGATGCAGTTTGGCCTGAAGAGTGTTTCAGTGAGAAATGCAAGTTCAGATCCCAGCTGTGCAGCCAAGCTCTGACCAATTCACTCACCCCGCCATGTAGATGCTCTCATCTCATGGATGTTGAAAAAATTGGGTGCTGCTTTTCCTTATAAACTCTGGGCGCTTAAGGAGAAAAATTAAAAGGCAGAATTTAAAACATAGTATCATGTTACAAAACCACAAAATGAGAGAATGATACATGTCCAAAATGCAAAACAACAACAGCAACAGCAGTGAGAAAGCAATTGAATGATAACCAGAAAAACAGGCAAAGCAACCCTGTATAAATAGGGTTGTTTTGGTAAAACCAAGGTTTTGCCTCACAACTAAGAACACCCTCATTTACATCAGACTACAACAACACACCAACATACACAATGCCTACACTATCCCCTAGCTGTCTTCATCGCCATCATCACATCATCTTTCATAGAAATACAGTGGTACCTTGGTTCTCAAACTTAATCCGTTCTGGAAGTCCGTTCCAAAACCAAACGTTCCAAAACCAAGGCGCACTTTCCCATTGAAAGTAATGCAAAATGGATTCATCCATTCCAGACTTTTAAAAGCAACCCCTAAAACAGCAATTTAAATGAATTTTACTAACGAGACCACTGAAAATGAAAGCAATAAACAATTTACTGCAGTCACACAATCAATCAATCAGTAGCTGAACTGGGTTCCACACAGTCACAAAAACAAAGAGAGCCAAAAAACAAAAACACAAAATAAATAGCAAAAGCAGACAGACCTCAGCGTAACACTCAAAATGGAATTGTGGCACTCAAATCAGAAGCGTAACACTCAAAACGGCGCACGTTCGGCTTCCGAAAAATGGTCGCAAACCGGAACACTTATTTCCAGGTTTGCAGTGTTTGGGTTCCAAGTTGTTTTGAGTACCAAGGCGTTTGAGAACCAAGGTATCACTGTATAGATGCCCTGCCACTGGCCTACAGTCATTTTTCAGCTGTCCCTACTCCGCCTCTGCTTCAGCAAGAGTGTGTGAACCACTCTCACAGTAGTGTTGGTGGCGGCGGTGACAAGGCCGCAAGCCTACTTTCAGGCAAACCTCACTTCTCACCAGTGTGGGTCTTAAAAGCCTGGGCTGCTGCCACAGGGAGGAAGTCGGCTGAACGCACATCAAGTCATTCTGTCGGTATCTTGGTGTGATCTGCCACTGTCAGCAACTTAAGAGCTGACAGATACTTTACAGGTGCTGCTGTTGTGTTAGCAGCAGCCCAGAGCACAGGGATGTTGCCTGCAAAACTTGTCATCAGTGTTTTGGAGAGGCAGAGAGAGAGAGAGAGAGAGAGAGAGAGAGAGAGAGAGAGATTGATCTGCTCCTGCCTTTCTTCTGCTTTTTCAATTATGTTTTATTAAGTTCCAACATTTTTAACATGTACAATCAAAACACAATTTTGTATTTTCTCTTATTTTTGCACCCCGTTTTCCATGTTCTTTCTCCCCTTCTGCTGCACCCTGTCTTTTATTCAATCATAACGATACTATAATTACTTCTGTTGCTCATAGCTCAAATCCTGTTTGCGAGTTCATCGTACTATAAATTTAAACTAACTAGTCACTGCTCCACCATCTCCCAGCATGGGTGGAGAAATTCGATTCGGTTCACATTTAAAACCGAACCTATCAGATTATCATGTTCCAGAACAATTAGGAGAACTGAAATGCATCTATCCTTCACAGTGCACACCTCTCTGGATGTTGCGACAACGTGCTTCTCCAAGCAAACGTTTACAAAAATGCATATATTAGGAGAAAGTGTGCATACAAATTAAGACGTTTGTGAAAATAACATTCAAAAACGCATTATATTGTGGGGAATCACATCCATAAATGAGTGCATTAGTCAAAACTGAAGAAAAACCAAAAAAGAAACAAAACAGCCTATCACCCAAAATTTCCTCCCTGGTTAAGAAGAATAGCAATGACTTCCAGCTGACTCAAGTCACCCACACCCACACACCCTGCTCCTGTGCTTTTAACAGCTTGTTGTGCAAAAGAGCCGCAAAGCAGAGTGCTTGCTTACCACACAGAAGGTCCCACCAGCATTAATATATGAACTGGCAGTCAAAGTTTGCATTATGGAGATAAAACATTTTCAGTCAGTGCAGCGGTTCTCAAAAAAAGTTTCTCTGGGCCACACTTTCAGAATAAAAATTTGCTCGTGCCGCACCAGATTTTTCATTGATTAGAAATACATTGGAAAACAACTTCCGACAGTGCTTGATTTATAACGCATGACACAACTACTTTATAATATGACCGCGGTACATCCATAAAGTATAAAACAAGGCAGCTACGTAACAACTTGAATCTTCCCCCAAATTTAATTTTACAGAAGCCTTTATGTACCTTAAGTATGTATACAAACTGAATGAGAGGTGTGAGTTTGCTTTTGCTGGGAAATTTCATTTATATTCGATCTAATTTGAGACAAACTTTCATCTCAGCAACTTAAAGAAGCTTCACTTTTCTGACCCTTCATATTGGTCAGAGTTGGAAAAACCCTGTTCGCAACAGTATGTTGTTTAGAAGTGTAGCCAATGCTCTTGAAGGGAGGCTTGGATGCTGCTGCTGCTGCTGCTGCTGCTGTTGTGTGTGTGTATGCACACAAACTATACTATACTGAAATCTTTAAATGTTTCTTGAATCTTCCTGCCACACTTGCCATCCTCTCCTTCCACACCACACCCTTTGAGAACCATTTTGCAACTGTTTGTACAGCAAGGTGTCATCAATAAAGGCAGAGGCAGCTACAGCGACCGCTTGAGAAGCTGGCAACCCTCAGGGTGTGAGAAAGCAGGGGTACGCCCTTCATCTGTGGCTGGGGAGAAAGAGGGGGTCAGAATCAGGAAATGTTGCAACTAGCCCTCTTACCAGAATGATGTGCGCGTGTGTCGATTTCTCTCCAAGGCTGCATAAACCATACATTTAAAGCACTTGACTCCACACCCCGAAATAATCCTGGGGACCATCATTTGCCTCTTGCAGACCTACACTTCCCAGGACCCTTAACAAACTGCAGTTTCCAGGATTCTCTGGTGGCGGTGGTAGGGAGGAGTGGTTTAAAAATGCACGGTGTGTATGCAGCCTGATAGGTGGGCGACATCTGTTGCCAAGGCAGGAAGGCTGCTGGCTCTCTTCCTGGGTGGCAGTGACATCATCAGGGCAGGACTTTGGGGCAGATGTGGTCCAGGGGTCTTCCACTCAGCTGAATGCACAGGGCACCTCCTGACATTTGCTGGCTTGCCACGTTTCTATGGAAGTGAAAAAAAATGCAACCTTACCATCTAAAGAGGGGCTCCTCCATAAGACCACAAAGTCCAAGGTCTTAAATAACCTGCAACAGCAAGATGTTTTGTGTCACTCCACAGCACCACTGCTGGGGGGGACGGGGATTCCTGCGTTTGTGAGAGCACCTTGCCAGGCAGAGTACAGTCATTTTTCTTGGAATGGAAATGACATCTAGCAAGACTCCTGTTAGAAAGAAAACACTGTGATGATAGATAAGTAAAAGATCATTAGGGTGGTTAAAAAGTTGCTTGTTTTGTGTTTGTTTCCTGGCCCGAAAGAACGATCTCCAGAGATTAGCAGACAAGGACGTTTCTCTCCATGCTGTGAAAATCGTCACTTGTTGCTGTTGATTTTTGTGATCTGCAGATCGAGCGACCATTAAAAGCATAACAGCTGCCTAGTCCACACTGTTTTCTGGGCACTCGGATCTTAGTATTAAGTGATCTCAGGATTAGCACTACAACGAATGGCAGCCTTTAGCTGGGGTTTCTTGGAAGGGAAGTTTCTGTTTTGAAATTAGATGTGCACTCAGGCACCGATTGCCGTGGAAGCCTGTTTGGCAGCGCCCACACATAAGAAGGAGCGATCGGCAGACTCGAGGAAACTCCAAGGTTTGCAGAACTGCATCAGCACAAGGCTTGCACACGTGCAGCTGGGGCAGAATCAGCGCAGAAGGCCAGATTGCAGAGTGGAGAGCATACAGAATCAAACCTGTGCTGGGGAAACTGCACTGGCTGCTGATCAGCCCTGAACAACTCTGGAGGAGGTGACCTGAAAGAGTACTGTAAGATCACTTAGATCAGTGATGGCCAAACTTGGCCCTCCAGCTGTTTTGGGACTACAATTCCCATCATCCCTGACCACTGGTCCTGTTAGATAGGGATGATGGGAGTTGTAGTCCCAAAACAGCTGGATCATTAACTTAGATCGTCTGGGCAAATTCTACCCGTGGCACCGCACCCTGAATAATATGATCCCTGAGTAGTGACCTGAAAATGGGCATTTTCTGTTGTTTCCCCTGTTTTGTGCAATGCCCTTCCCTCTGCCATACCTGAAGCAGCAACCATCCATTGCATCAGTTCTCTTGTGATAAGGTTGATCTTTTCGCCCAGGCTTTCTCTAGCCCATAATATTGGACCTTGTTTTATGTTTGAATCCCTGGATATTTTTTTTCTTTGTTCACTTTCATTGGCTTTTTTGTGATTTTACATTGCTGTTTTACTGTCTGACTATGATGGTGGGACATAAAATAGGGTGGCGGGGGGAAATGGAGCAGCTGGAATCCTGACCAGGAGCACTCCGAGCAGCTATATTTGGGAAAAGGTCAGAGCTGAGTGGCAAAGCATCTGTGCAGGTTCAGTTCCCGCCATCTCTAGGGATTGTCCCCAGGCTGAAATCCTGGAGAGTTGTTGCTGGTATGCGCAGATAATACTAAGCTAGATGGACTCAGGCTCTGTTTCACACTCCTGTTTTCTGTGCTCAAGGTTTGCAAAACAACAACACACAAATAAAACAATATAGCAAAAATAATGTAAACAGCATTAAAAGAGCAGAACATTGAACGACTATGTACACACCATAAAGGTAAAGTTAAAGGGACCCCTGACCATCAGGTCCAGTTGTGTCCGACTCTGGGGTTGCGGCGCTCATCTCGCTCTATAGGCCAAGGGAGCCGGCGTTTGTCCGCAGGCAGATTCCGGGTCATGTGGCCAGCATGACAGAGCCGCTTCCGGCGAACCAGAGCAGCGCACGGAAATGCCGTTTACCTTCCCGCTGGAGCGGTCCCTATTTATCTACTTGCACTCTGACGTGCTTTCGAACTGCTAGGTGGGCAGGAGCTGGGACAGAGCAATGGGAGCTCACCCCGTGGCAGGGATTCGAACCGCCGACCTTCTGATCAGCAAGCCCTAGACTCTGTGGTTTAACCCACAGCGCCACCTGGGTCCCTGTACACACCATACATTTACAGTAAATCACAAAAAAGGATCCTGGGAACTGCAGTTTACCCCTCACAGGGCTACGGTTCTCGGCACCCTTAACAAACCACAATTTCCATGATTCCCTGGGAGGGGTGGAATATGTGATTTGAATGTATGGTGTACAAACAATAAAACAGCAAATCGTGAAGGTCTTAAATTTAAAAAATGCTTGGAGCTTTATGAGGGGTGGAGAAAAGGAGTCCAGAATGCTGGTGTACTACAACTCCCATCATCACTGACTAATGGCACTGCTGGGAGCTGGTGTACAATAATATCTGGAGGGCCACAGGTACCTGTTCCGTGCTCTAAACCCAATTTCTCAATCCTTTGAATACTTGGCAAGGAATTGCACATGTGTTATGGCTGACCTTCTCATTTGTCTCTCTCTCTCTGTGTGTGTGTAATTTTCATTTATATACATTACAATAATTATTTTTCCAAATTTTAAATTTTTAAATTTTGACTCCCTTCCCTCTCTTTCTGCAGCTCCTTACATTAATTTTCATCCTTTCCTGCACACTCCAAATTGTTTTAACGTATTCTTTTATTTGTCTATCCTGATATATATCTCATATATATTTTTAAAACTGCAGGCTTTTACAATAATCCTGCCAATGTCTTGATCTGTTTACAGTTTGTTTGTAAATAATAAACTACTTCCATTCCTTTCTAAAAAGTTTGTTGTCTTGATTTCTTATTCTTCTGGTATGTTTTGCCATTTCTGTATACCGTACTCCATTAGTTTCTGTATCCAATCTTCTTTCGTCAGGACCTCTTCATCCTTCCACTTTTGGGCAAATAACATTCTTGCACCTGTCATCACAGACATACATAAATTTCTATACTATTTGGGTAGTTCTAATCCTATAATTCCCAAGAGAAACGCTTCTTCTTCTTTTTTTATGAATGTTATCTTAAACATCTTTTTCAATTCATTATATATCATTTCCCAGTAAGCCTTAACCTTATTACAAGACCACCACATGTGAAAAAAGTGCCTTCTTTCTCTTTACATTTCCAATACTTATTTGACTTTGATTTATACATTTTTGCCAATCTACTAGGTGCTAGGTACCATCTATATAACATTTTCATATAATTTTCTCTTAAGCCATAACATGCTGTAAATTTTATAACTGTATTCCACAATTGTTCCCATGCTTCCATTTCTATAGTATGAGCAACATCTATTGCCCAGTGTATCATTGAAGATTTCATTTCATATCACCCCCCCTTCATATCCTTTTAAAATATTTCATTCAAATGATGATATTGTAACCATGTTGTTAACATCCTGGTAAATCCTTAAACTCTTTTAATTTAAATTCTCCACCCTCCTCTCTTAATAAATTTCTATACGTCGCCCAACTTCCCACCATAGTTTTATTTTTCACCGCTATTGCTTCCAAAGGTGAAAGCCAAAGTGGTGTTTTAGTTTCCAATAAATTTTTATTTTTGTCCCATATTCTATACATTTTTTCCTAATTATATGGTTTCAACTTTTCATACCACAGATGATAAGCGTGCCAACCAAAAATATTGTTGTGACCTTCCAAATCTAAAATGTGTGGATTCTTCAATAGCAACCATTCCTTCAACCAGCACAGACAAGATGCTTCATAATATAATCTCATATCCTGCAGGGAGAAACCTCTATCTTTCGTGTCTTATCACTATTTTATATTTTATTCTCGTTTTTTTCCCCTTGTCAGATATACTTGGAAATATTTTTTTTTGCTATTGAAGCAATCTGTCTTGCTGATCACTGGTATTGATTGGGGGGGGGGGGGACATTCGGTAATACATTCATTTTTGTGGTTGACACTCCCCCCAGAAATCAAAGTTTCATTCTACCTCATACTGTATTTGCAATTTTCTTTTACTATCCTCCCAGATTTTCAAATAGTTCTATTTATATAGATTCATATTCTTTGCTGTTAACCATACACCTAAATACTAAATCCAAACTCTTCTTCTACTTAACCTTCTTTTCGATCTTTAAACCTGATATATTTTGTTATTTATTTTTATTCTCATCAATCATATTTTTTACCGGGAGTTTGGTTTTATCTTTGTTAATTTTAAGATCTGCTATTTCACCATTTTTAAAAATCTCTTCTAATGTTTTTGTAATTGACTCTATTGGTTCTTCTTGTTTGAAGAACATTTGACGCCAACTTTCTCACTGGCTCTGCTCATTCCAAAACATGGAGGCCACTACTGCAGCCAGATATGCCAAAACAGTAGCACAGGAAGCTTTTCCTGTCACATCATCTCCATCTCAGGTAAACCACAGGATCAGGGCCAGTATTAAAAAGTTGGCAACCCTGTGGAAAGGGGAAATACTGAAATCTGATCCATCCTGATGCAAATGTAAAGCCTTCATTCCTGGCAGACTGCTGCCTTTGCACTTTTGTTTATCTGCAAATATTTCAACACAGAAGGCAATCCTTCCTCTTTCATTATATATCTCCTGATTCCAGTCAGCTGGTAAACAAAGAAAGTGGCAGGTGTTTTTTTTGTTAGCATGTGAAAAAACCACCCCAAAATTTGGACTGTTGCGTGATTAGAATAGTTCTGAGGCGGTTTTTTTTTTATTTTCTCTCTATTTTCTCTATATAAAACAACCAGAATGCAATGATAAGAGTAAAATTGATTCTAAAGAAGACAAGTAGCAGTGGAGGGAAGTTAAACAGGGTGCTGAGTTCATTTTAATTTGGTTTTATGTTTTTTTCTTTTTCTTTTTTGGATATTGTATAATGTTTTAATGTATAATGATTTAATGTTTCTTTTCTGTTATGTATTATTTCTATTTTTTATTAAATTGTATGACGGGAAATCTAAATTAAAAAAAGAACAGTTCTGAAGCTGTTATCCTCCTCACAATTTCTTTGGGATGAAGGGAAATGCATTGATAAGTAAACAGAAAAAGAGAGGCCTACCTGAGAGGGGATTCAAAAAATAGAAATCCCCCTACACGGAAGGATATTTGAGTGTGAAACCTTTGCAGGACCCACAAGATGCTGCTTGCTTATAATTAGAAAGAGTGTGAAATAGCTATGTCTTTTTAAAGAAGTGTGAGTTCCTATTAATTTCCGTGTGAAAGATGGAGAGATAAAATCAGAGAGCCCTTCTTCCTGCACTCCCGCATCTGAAGACCTTCAAAGAGAAGGCTTGGAAGCTACAGAGCAGGACCAAGGGTTTGGACTGAGCTCTTAAAAGAAGTGTGGTGACTTTGGATATAGAAAGCTGACCTGTTGATCCATCTAGCCCAGTACAAGCAGCTCCCCATTGCTTCGGCCAGAGGTCTTTCCTAGTTCTGCTACCCAACATCCTATTAGTTGAAGAAGATAGAGTCTGGACCTTGAATTCTCTGTATGCAAAACAGAGGCATCAGCTTCTCAGCATGATTAAGGGGCCCCCTGGCATGGATGTCCTGGTGTTGCGTGACCGATGTCAGGAGGAGCCAAGGAGCAGAGCTGAACATCCTCAAACAATCTAAAAGGGTCCTCTCATCTACACGATTCATTTACTCCGTGGAAGCCTATCCTCCACGATGATGTTCCCCCTGCCTACTTCTCTGTTGGATTATACTGGAAAGACATTGTTGCCAAACAGTTTTTTGGGGGTTTTTTTAACGGGACCCCAATGCTCCCAAGTGGGGAGAATTCTCAAGGGTGCAGTCTGGTTCCCTTGTTGGAGGAAGGTCACAGGCAGAAGTGTCAATTGTGTCTTCTCCTTATCTCTCATTTAAGTTCACTTCTCCACATTTCCACATTAGTTTGCATCTAGTTATGTTCAAGGATCAGCTGCTGTTTCAAAGCCCAGATAATATTTTTTTTTCCTTGTTAGGGCTGGTCCAAGACATTTTGCTGCCTGAGGCAGAGGACAAGATGGTGTGTTCCACCTGCACGTTCTCCATCCCCAATCCATGTACAGAAACCCACTGGACTGAGAGTTTAATCTTGCTTCAACACTGGTGACTAGTTAGCTTCCTCTACCGCACCTAGGGGCAGAAGCCTAGTGTAGGGGGCACACACAGCTCTGTACTCCAGTGGAAGGGATCAGTTAGGGTCCTCAGGGCAAACGGCTGGAGGGCTGCTGCTCCCACTGCCTGAGGCAGTTGCCTTACTGTGTCTCGTGCTAAGGCCGGCTCAAGTTCCTTTGTCGCATGCAGCCAACCTCTGTGTGATCTCCAGTATGTACTACAATTTGCTGCTGCCTGCACTGTAACATTTTGGCATATTTGAATTGAACCAGCCCCCACAAAAGGGCAAGCACCAATCTCTAGTTTCAATTTGTATTGTGGTTTTATGATGCACCCAAAGTTGTGGTTGCGAATCTTGGTTTGTCCATGAGAGCGTAAAAGCGGTGTGTTCTCATTCCGTTGCTGGGGCTATCCCCTCCTTCAGATTCGCAAGGTGACTTAGCCAGTATGTAGGGGAAATTTCCACATGGGAGCTTCACATTTGCGGGGAAGCCCCAGCAACAAAGATTATTTCTGTGCCCTGTGACTTCGTCCATTTCCATGCAAACAGTGCAACATTTTGTGTAGTCTACAACTACCTCAAGGCACCAGACATCACATGCCAGCTTCCAGGTGGATTAGAAAGAGCCCTTGCCACAAAGGCAGTTTTAAAATACCCTCCTTCTTGTTGCTTTCAGTGAGAGGCGGCTCTTCTCCTGCTTGTAACTTCTGTGTTTTCCATCCAAATAGTGCGACATTTTCACATATTCTATTCCTTTTTCAAAAGGTTCGGTTTCGCCTAACTTAGGACAGAAGAGATAAAGACTAACCAGACATATTTGCATATACCAACTCCAACACCCGTAACCTTTCTGTGACCTGGTACAGGCTGTTTCAGTTTTTCATCTCAAAAGAAAAGAATGAGAAATGAATGGCCTGGCCGAGAAGTAAATAAATTCATTCATTTGAAGCCCCGTTTGGTTTTATAATCAAATTGAATGTAACAAGGGAGCTGTGTTTTTAAAATGAAGCCACAACCCAAGTGGGGTGCATTTATTTATTTTTTAACACAAAAAGCATTGTGGAGGGGAGGGCAGGATTTGGCCACACACACAGACACACACAGAGAGAGAGAGAGAGAGAGAGAGAGAGAGAGAGAGAGAGAGAGAGAGAGAGCTAGAGAGCTGCTGTACACACAGCCAGACCATTGGTCTGATGGTGCCTGGGACCTTTTACATGCAAAAAGCAAATGCTCCACCGCTGAGCTTCCACCTTTCTCAGACACATTCCATTTCAGATAAAAATAGGCCACCGCTTCCCGTTCAGTTTGTGAATGGAGCAGAAATGGGAAATGAATGGGAATGGCCCTGTTATATCTAGGGCCACATCTGCACTATGCAGTTGAAGCACTATCATACCACTTTAAACAGTCATGGTGCCCATCCCTAAGAATCCTGGAAACTGTAGTTTGTTAAGGGTTCTGAGAGGGTCTGTTCTCCCATCGCAGAACTGTAAGTCTCAGAGTGGTTTAACCATCAATCTCTCTCCCAAGGGAATTCTGTGAGGGGAACAGGGATCTCCTCAGCACCCTTAACAGATCACAGTTCCCAGGGTTCTTTGGGGGGTAGCCCTAACTCTTTAAAGTGGTACGATACTGCTTTAAAAGTATAGTGCAGAAGGGGCCTAGCTTTTTCTTGCAGTGTATTCAACTGCTGTCTGATGGACTCAGTCAGGTTGTCAAGCTTAGAATTGACTCCATCTCCCAGATAACCTGTTGTTGTTTTTTTTAAGCATTTGTCTTGATTTGTTTGCACAAAATTTGCATGGAGAATTTCTGTTATATTGAGCATTCATTCTGATTTGTTTCCACAGGTTGTATGACATCACTGTCATTCCACACTTCCCAGTGCACTTTATTGTTGCTTCCCATACCTCAAAAATAATAATAAACAGGTTTATTGCACAAGAGCACCAAACCCACTTCAGTTGTGCAACCTCTTCTTCCCACAGACCTGTGGAGGAAATTGAACTGTGGTTTAGGGTTGCCAGTTGACCAACTCTGCTCTGCTCCTGTGCATTCAACTGGAGCATGACCTGCTGATATTACTAGGTAACAATGTTTATCTCCATGCCATGAAATACTTTGCCTTCTGATTTATTCAAATCAAACTGCTATCTATGGCACAGGAACAATCTAGGCCTCCCCCCGCCCCCCTGCTAGCTGGAAAACTTAGGTGCAGTAGGAAATGACAAGAAGATGACTTCTGGTCTGCTTCTTCTTACTCCATCCACTCTCAATAAACATGGCACCTCCTCTTTCCACAGGTCCATTGCCATCGCTGGGAGACAATATTGACACCTCTCCAGTAGCCCTGTTCTCCTCCAATGTCAGCAAGCAGTTTGGATATCAGGTCCTGCAGTTTGGAGAAGGCCCTGACACTAGGTAATCCCCCAGTCCACATGCCAGGGGATGTGTGTGAAGGATTTTTGTATTGGGTTTCTCCTAACTGTAGGAAATGAGTGGTTACAGTTGGTGTGTCGTCCCCCTGTCCCCCTGTATAGTTTTTTTTTAATGCTTTAAACACCTGCCAGACAAAAATCCCAACAGCAGGAAGCTTCATCTGCTAAATGTCCAAATATCAAGCTGTTGTGAAAGGCAAAAGAGAAGTTGGTGCTGTGGATGCCCTGCAGAAGCATTATTCAACCCTGGGTCCCTCATATGTTGTTGGACTACAACTCCCATCATCCCTGACCATTGACTAAGCTGGCTGGGAATTATGGGAGTTGTAGTCGTAAAAAACATATGGAGACCTAAGGTTGTAGAACACTTGCTTAAAGGGAGGAATCAGTCAGGAAGCTGAACAAAAACTTAATTGTCTATCTGCGATAAGTACAAAACATTAGCAAGAAACTCCTCATACCACCCAGATGCAACTAAGACTAGGGTCCCCTAGTAACTAAATTATATAGTGACGCAGTCTATGTCCACACAATTGGCAGTTTCAGGTATGGCCTAAGCTGGTCTCTTAACGAAAGGCATTCGTGTGAATCCTTTTTTTATTGGAGGGAAGGAATTTTAAAGCATTGTCATTGGCTATGGGTTGCCGTTGCCCTGCCTCCTCTGTCGATTTGAACTGCTTCCCTATGTATATTCAAGTGTCACAACTACCTAAACTGGGAAAATAAGGTGGGGAGGCAAAACTTTTAAGTTTTTGGGGACCAGATGTCCTAGCAAAATGGTAGCATATCACATATTTTACTGATGCATTTGCTCTGTTTCTTCCACGGAGACAGCAGGTGGGACGCCGGCTATAGCGATAGTTTGCTTTCGGCTAGGAATTTAAAAGAGCGGATTGGCTGATTTGAGAATATTGATGGGGAAAAGCTGGAGAGTGAAGCCTCCACTCTCTGCAACTGAACATGGAAGCATTGTGGAGGACTGAGGGGGCACAGGATTCTTCTAGGGCGGTGCCCCAGTTGCCCAAAGTGAGAAACCCCCACGGCACAAAGCAACATTTTTGCACGGCACAAAGCAACATTTTTGCCTGGGAAAAGAGGAATCCCATACATGTGACTTCGACTTTCACTATTCTGGATTTATATTCTGTGACTGAGTGGAAAAGTTCACATCCTGTTTGGTTTCGTTGGGGTTTTTGTTGAGGGGGAGCATTCCCAACCTGTTCCCCTTTTTTATTGAACTCTGCCTTATATTTTGCACAGTGTTTTTCAAGAAGTGAGAATGAAAAGTTGAAGGAGGGGGTGGGTGGGAAGGGAAGGGAAGGGCTGGCCCCCTTTTTAATGGATAGGAGCCTCCCTAAGAGCTGTGCGGCAGGCAGAAATTCAGATGGTGCAGCTTCCCTGCATTATTTCACTGCCACTCCGGGGGGGGGGGGGGGAACAGTTTGTCTGCCTGATTTCTGCCTCTCACTATGCCATTAAATGAAAAAATTGGAAGTCCTTGGGGAATACAGGTAATCAAATAGAAAGGTTGCAAGGACTCAGGCCAGGACAAAAATAAACAATGATTTCCTCTATTTTTGTTGTTTAAAGTATGAAACAAATTCCAGTTGTAATTATTTTTAACTCCAGGACAAGGCCCTGTTTCGTTTATTCTTCACCAGCTGTCGTTTCTTAGTTTTATGGTCAAAGTGTACCGAGTGTGTCGGTACACTTTGACCATAAAACTAAGAAACGACAGCTGCTGAAGAATAAACGAAACAGGGCCTTGTCCTGGAGTTAAAAATAATTACAACTGGAATTATGCCATTAAAGGCATACTTTGGGAATTGCGGCTTAAAGGTTAAATCTTTACATAACACCTGCTATTAATTCTTGTCAGGATCATTGTGGGAGCCCCCGGTGAGCAGAACTCCACAGGCAAAGTATACCAGTGTAACATGCAGAGCGACACATGTGAAAATGTCCCGCTTGATGGTGAGTTGTGGGACACTAGGATGCAGGCCCATTCAGGCAACTTTCCAGAGTGATTAATGTGCGTTTTACCTTCCCTGTTCATCCACCATACAGGCAAGCATGAGGCCAGTAGGAGGTGTGGCTGAGGAGCGGTTGTGGCCTGAGGAGAGTCCTCCTGAGGGTCAGAAAGAGTAGCTTGGGGGGCTGCATTTGGCACCCAACCATGAGGTCCCCCACCCCTGTTGCAGACCCTGAATAGAAAGTCCTCAGTGAGCTTCCACAACTTGACAAGAATTATGCCACAAGAATTGAGGAAACGCTCCAGAATCTTCATGTCAGAGAGGGTTCTGGGGAGATTCCCTAACTGTCCCTGGTAGCCTGTTCAAACGGCGGCCATTTTGCCTTGGTGTGTGTGTGTGGGGGGGCTTGACTGGCTTTTAGGCCTCTGCAGCTATCTAGGGGGCAGGGGGGGTGGCTACAGATCTGCAGGGTCTACACTGAGTGTGTCTCATTTGGCATGGATCCATCTGACCTCGATGTCTCTTTGCAGGGGGCTCCGGGGTGTCCCACCTTGGCATGACCCTGGCAAGCGACGTGCAAGGGTCGAAGATGATTGTGAGTCTGGGCTGGAATTGCTTGGAGGGGGGGGTAAATTTGAGCAGCATAAACTGGGTGCAGAACCCCTCTGGGTTGTATTCAACTCACTTTTATTCAGAGTCGGCCCATTAAAATTAATGGCAATTCATTTAAGTGAGGAGAAATGTTAGTTGAGTACAGCCCTGTTTTTCCAAAATTCATTTGACTCTTACGATGAGAGTCTAAAGAATCCTTATTGTTTATTAAATTTGCATCCCTCCCAAAGGAGACCAGGGTTACTCCAGACATTTTGGTGCCTTGGCGCAAACCCCAAATTGCAGACCTCACTGCACAATCCACTGGGAAGTGCTTTTATGCAACTCCCGTTTGTGTCACTTAAGGCCTGTGTAGGAGAATTTAATCTTCCACCTGGGAAACCCCTTCACCTTTCCTCTTGGTGGTGCTATCTATCTTTGGTGGCCACAGAGTTCTGCTCTTCTCCATTCATCTGACCATGGACTCCCCTTGTTCCAGAACTTCCCTTGTCCCTATGTAATCCCATCTAATCGCTTACCCTTTTTAATATATATTTTTCACCCGTTACTTGAAACTTCCTCCCCTGTAGGCATGTGGGCCAGGACTCGCAGAGTACTGTGACAAAAATCTTTACCTGAGCGGGATCTGCTATCTGTTTGATGCCAAACTGCGCAACCCAGAGAGCATAAAGACCGGATACCAAAGTAAGGAGGAAATGTCCCTGGGCAGATCTCACAGTGGGGGAGGGTGCAGCCTATGAAACCTTCACCCAGAAAATTCTCAGGTTAAGCAAAAGTTGGAAACTCAGAAGAAGCTTCTATTATTTTATTTCTAAATAAAATAGTTCCATCTTGAGTTCTTTAGTCATTAGTTCCGTCTTTAGAGAACAATTCTAAAATGTCAGCACTGTTTCTTAGGAATACAACTTGAAAAGTTCCTTCCCGAGAAGAGGTAGATTAAAAGGTGAAACAATACCTCAACCTCTTACCTTTCCTCGATGGACTGTTAAGAAACAGTTTATTGTTTCTTAATATTCCTGTTTGAACACAGGAAATCTCACCCAGTTGCCAGTTCTCTTGCCAGGCAAGCCAGAGTCTCAACACTTATTTGCAGCTTCCCTCTTGTTTATTTGCTTGGTTGTTTGTTTGTATATAGATATGCATATGCCAATACATTGAAAATGCAAGTATTGAAATGGAAACAAGCAAACAAAGAATTACACTCTTTACAAATACCATGAGGTTATGAGTAAATTTTAAATACTACTCTTAATTCCAGAGTATCAATGCATAAACAATAAAGAGAGAGAATAAGGAAAAAAGAAAACCAACTTACTTCACGTATTTGATTTAGCTAATAGGGAGAAGGTATTAAGCGGGCCATTTTATTTATATATTTATAATATTCTGTTTATGAAGAATCATATTCATATATTACAAAATTGCAACAAGATCTAACCAACCAACTTTGAAACATTAGTTCTTTAAACATTGCCCATTCTTGCTTGAAATCAATTTATTTTCTTTTTCCCTGGTTGAACCCAAAGCACCCAGGTAATTTTACTCGAAGTTCCCAGTTCCCATAGTTTAATAAACCATTCCTTCCCTGCCCATATTTCCATTAGACTATAACCAATCTCCCCATTCATCCCACAGAGTGCTTGAAAGGGAATGTGGATCTGGTGTTTCTCTTCGATGGGTCAGAAAGCATGAAAAATAAGGATTTCAGCAACATTACGGAATTTATGATTGGTGTGATGGACGGACTACGCAACAGCACCGTACATGTAAGATATACTTGTCATACATCAGAGGGTCACAGCCCAGGGCTTTGAGCAGCTGGAAAAACAAAGCAAACCTTGGAGAAGTGAGCCATAGTTTTGTTTTATCAACTGTGGGACAACTCACAGTTAACTTGTGGTTTGTTAAACAAGCAACGTCTTAAGCGAACCATGGTTTAGTGTTACGTGTGAACCAGGCTGATGTCTGTGGTCCTTAGCAGTACACCTTCATCCTTCAGCCTGGGCAAAAAGGGTTAGCTTGTTTTGCCATAATGATGCACTCTTTCTGCTCTCCCCTTCCAGTTTGCTGCTGTGCAGTTTTCGAGCTCACCCAAAATTGAGTTTGATTTCAATGACTATACAAGAAACCCCAACCCTCGAGCACTCTTGAAAGGAGTGACACATATGAAAGGCATTACGAACACCTTCAAGGCCATCAGATGTGTGGTGTGAGTAGTGTTGCTTTCAGTGGGTGGCAAAGTTGGGAATGGGGCCCTTTGGGAAGGAGGGAGTGGGCTCTAACAGATCATGGGATTACATGTCCTTTGACAAGAGATACATAAACTAAGAACCTGCCGTGGAGCATAGCCCCCCAGCTCTATCATGACAGTAAGCAGAGACCATTGGTTGTACAGTACCATCATAAGGCATAGCAGTAGCAAAGAAGTGCCACCACTAACTATAGGGTGTTTCAGGTTCAGATTTTGTTGCTCTTTGTAGCCATAAACATAAAATGCATGCAGGAATAAACCTTATTCCTGCTGCGGGGCATGCTTTTACCCAGCTTAGATTTCAGGCTATCCCTATCGACTATTTGGCTGGTAGACTTTATAGTAGGCAAGTAAAGGAACATTTTTGCGAATGCAGAACAGGCCAAGCAGAAGATGCCGTGCACTATATTTTATACTGTCCTTTATATAATTCACCAAGGATTAAGTGTATTCTTCCCCTTCAGGCCTCCTTACAAGGACAGCCAGAGGATTATAAGACAAGATGGCTGGTAGCTGCTGTAGACAAGTCCTTCAGCTCTAGGGTAGCTTTATTTACGCTAGTGGCAAAACAAAACAAAAAACAAAACTCAAGAGAGGCCTGACTTATATTAATGCTAATCATTAAGGATTTTTTTTTTTAAAAAAACTAAATGAATATTTTAAATTCTGTCTATTTGCATTCTCAGGGCTTATCCCTGTTTTATGTTCTTGGTGTTTGCAGTGTGTTCTCAGAACACTGTCTTGGGTTTGGAGGGTGGGGACTGCTTTTGACTTTTATAAAAAGAGGCCTGGGTGTAAGTCCCACCCAATATGCCCACCTTCTCCTGCATTCTGATTCCGTAAGATTCAAATCGTAGTACAATACAGTGCAGCGTGGAAATAAAAGAAGCTTTATAAGACAGTCAAATGAATATTCTGATGGCTGGCACCCACAAGCAAGCTTGTGGCAAAATTTGAGAAATTGATCTTCTGTTATGGAGGGAGTTGGAGGGAAGCAGGGGAAACTCTGTGTTTTGCTTATACATTGTAGAAAATCAGTCAAAAATCCTTATAAGATAAATAAAAGCAGCAGCAATAGCACAGTTAAAAATCAATATGAATACTTAATGTGGACATGCCATGGACCACCTGGGTGAACCTTACAGACCACAGTTTGGGAATCCATGTTTTTAAAGGATTTGCCTCGGTCTAGAAAATAACTATTCCCTTGTTTACTGATGGCAGGGATCAAGTTTTCATTCCTGAGCGTGGCATGCGGAAAGGATCAAACAAAGTGATCATCATTATCACCGATGGAGTTGCCACAGATATTGACAATGGGGTCATAGCCTCTGCCAAGAAAAAGGGCATCTTACGCCTTGCCATTGGGGTAAAGTACCTAGGAGTTGTGTCTCAGCCTTGCAGGATAGTGCTTAAGTTCTCTAAGGCCCAAACAGAAAACTGCCAGCAGGAGGTTGGAGCAGGTGCAGGAAAGTGGCTGTGGCGGCTGCGCTACCCCACAAATCAGCTGTTAGGTGGGGAGGCTGAGCAGCGCAAACAGAGCCTCACTGTGCCTCCAGTCTATTTGGGGCTTCCTCCGCCCTTACTGACGTCCTGTTCATGCTCCGGGGAGGGTCTCTTCACCAGTCCCAAGGACTCTCCATCACATTCCCACCATTTCTGCATTTGAATTGAATTATTTAATTCCCAGTGCTGCATGGAAATGTGGCCGTGCACGAGTCGATCATGCGTAAGTGGGGGGCGGGGCAGACACCTGTATAGACACCCCACTGCCAAGTCCTACCTTGGCCTGCCTCATCTGGTCCTTCCTTGTCTCTCCAGATTGGGCATTATTTTAACACTGAAGAAGCTCAGGATAAGCTCCGGAAAATTGCCTCAGAACCCACAGACCAGTTTGTGAAGGTGCTGGCCACTTTTGAGGAGCTCAGAGGCAGTTTCAACGACCTCCAGTCTAAGATCTATGCAATTGAAGGTGTTTATTTGGGTTCATGGATTATTCACTTGTTGGGTTGGGTTGGGTTGGATGGGATGGAGAAGAGGGAATGGTAGGGAACCCTGTCATTCGAAATGATATCTTAACAAGCACCCAAAGCTCACCAGCAAAGTACTGGTCAATCTGGAACTTTTGTGGGCATGGCCAGATTAGTACATGCTGCGGCCCTGTATCAAATTTAAAAGGCTCTATATAGCATTACCCAAAAGAAATGTGTTTTATTCTTTTATTTTTAACCAATTATGTACAACTTGAAATTCAGATTTTTTGTTTTTTGTTTTGGTATTTAGAGGCCACATATCTGAGGCCCTGAACTGTAATTTACTTTGCTTGTGTGTAAACCCGGGACTGTCTCTTGAGGCCGCATCCTGTGGTATAGCTGTCCAGCACATACTCTAAGGGATTGGTTCAGGTGGTCCCATGAACCATATGGGCATATATGCTAAAGTCTACGGAAAAGATCCTGTGGGCAGAGATTAATTTTGGGAAGTGAGGTTGCAGGCCACCAACCTGTCCAAAAGACAGATGGACCCTCTGAACTAGAAGCCACCCCAGGAAAACCCACAGTTTAGTGCTGAATTGGAACAAGTGGCAATTGGTGGGTTTTTTGGGTGGATTGCTGTTTGTACTGATTTAGCACTAAAGAGTGGGTTTTATGGGGGGAAGCAGGAGGGGGAAGGGAAAACCTGTTCTTAGAAAGAATGGGGCAAGCAGAATTGTGGACAGGTCCTCAGTTGAAGCAGCTGAATCTCAGCCCCTTCTGCGGTGGGAGGTTTATACAAAGACATCTTTCTCTCTCTCCCCCCACCTACCCCACCCAATCTGTGTACATTACAGGTACCAGTGATACTGGCTCGTTCCACCTGGAGTTGTCATCGAGTGGACTCAGTGCAGACATATCCCAGGTGAGCCAGAATTGTGGAACGCCTCTTGGTGCAATATGCTTTGAAAAGCGGAGCATAAACTTCTGGAACAAATAAATTAAAAGAAATCTTTTTGTACGTACCTGCTGAGCTGTAGGTCCTACTGAGCTCATTGGGAGATCACTCCCTGGCAAACGCATGTAGGGGTTGCAGCCTGCAGGGTGATGTCCGGTTCCATTTCCATTTCTGAAGGGCTTCCTGCAAAGCATCTCAAAGCCATTTTGCAATATGATAAAAAGCATAAAATAAAAACGGTTGCTTATATATTAACAATTAAAAACATTGGCATATGGTAAATCCAGTACAGATGATGAATGGGATAAAAAAAAAAATCTGCTTAGAAGCCTTGCTGAAAACGTGCCTCCTAAGCATTAGTTTTGGAATTGTTCCTTTCTTCCTTTTTCTCTCCCCCTATGGCAGGGCCGGGTGATCTTGGGTGCTGTGGGTGCTGACAACTGGGCAGGGGGGCTGCTAGAACAGCAGAAGGGTTTGGCCAGCGAAAAGTTCATCACGACCCCCTCAGTCAGGAAGGAGATGGAAGGAGCCTACTTGGGTGAGTAGAGAAGGCCTTCCTTCCTCTGGGCCTCTGCACCATTTCCCCCATTAACTGGGCCTTTATTTTCCAGCCCTGTGTACTGAGCACGTGTGTGTTGTGTGGTGTTTTTTGTTTGTTTATCTGAACAGGGCTGTATATAGCTATATTTCCTATGGACAGTTATTTTTCCTACATAGAGTTGGCAGCAAACCTGACCTTCCTCCAAGGTAGTCCAGCGGTGGCGGGAAGAGAAGGCCGCCAACTTTCCAGCTGTGCCGTATTGAAACACATGTGAAAGTGAAGGCCACGCCTTCACCTGCCTCCCAGCTGATGTCACATGATGGGGCAGGGCAGGAGAGCGGGGTTTGGGGGGGAACTGCCACATGGGCCAAATTAGGGCTCCTGCCAGGCCTAATTAAGCCTGTGGGGGACAGAATTTTCCCCTCCCCGTTGTAGACAATTGTGGGTTTTGGTATTTGCAAAATTATCAATTAAGACCAGAAATGTGAAATGCAGTTACAGTGGTGACAGAGTAACTAGCACGTCAGTGCAGTGTTACACACCACCCTGGTCACAAAGCAGTGAGAGACTCTAGAGGTTCCCAGCATTTACCCAGGGTTTGGTCTCCTTGGAATGAAGGTCAGTGGAGCCTGTGGTGTCTTTAAGATATATGACTTTATTTACATGTAACTTGAGGGAAGGGTGGAGGGGCTCACAGCAGTAACTCTCCCATTGAACTTGCCGCAGACTGACTCCACCCCCCCCCAACTCATAATAGTAGGATGCCTCGGGCTTTTACTGATACCTAAGGGATAATCTCAAATTAACAAAAAGCCAAGAGGATCTTGGGCAAATGGAGGAGGAAGGGACAAAGGAACACCTCAAGGGGGGGTGGGGAATGGCTTTTGACAACAGGTTCCTTTTCTTCTGAGGCTCTTGGCCCCCTGTCTGATCACAGGGGGCCTAAAGAAGCTTGCTTTCCCCCATCTTCCACAAGATTCATGGATCTGATAGGGGAGAAAGCTTCATTGCTTTTTTGCATGTTGAAAGCAAGACGACCATCAGGAGCTGGGGTGGTTAGAGATGCTGGGCTTGCTCTGAACTTAAGTTTCTGAGAGCTCTTAGCAAGTTTCTAGATCTCTGTGTTGCAAAACACAGGGCAAAGTGTGTGTGTTGTGTAGAAATGCCCCTAGTCTACACCTTCTTTTCCTTTGGTATCTCCACCTGATTGTTCTTTTCTTTTATTTTCAGGGTATGCACTGAAATTTCTACAGCATCAACAGAGAGAGCTCTATGCTGCTGGTGCCCCTCGATATCAACATGTGGGAAGAGTCCTCATATTTGAGGTCAACCCCAGCACAACCAATTGGACATTAAAGCAGGACATTCCAGGGCAGCAGGTGAAAACAACAGGGCTCCTAGAGCTGGGAGGGTCTGGGCATTCTGGTCAACTTTGATGCCTGGAATTAGGCAAAAGGATGATTATGGCCCCCCAGTAGGACCAAAAGAGTCCCTTCATTTTGCAGAGCTGATGAAGCTGTGTATACACACCCTGCACACCCTGTGCTTCTACTGCTAGTGTACATGCATTAGCCACAATCTGTATCTATCCTGTTGTTTATTATGAAAGAATACATTTCGATGCATAATTCCCAAAGCAACCTCAGCCTGAATTGAGAAGAACAACTTGGTTATGTTTTTAGCCAGTAATGTGTTCACAGCCCCAGTGGCAGCGAGAGCCAAAGGGTAGCAGCTGCCAGACTAAAGGCTGGATGGTATTTGCAGGATACCCCATCCTGCAATACACAATGATTGGAAATTGGGGGGGGGGGAGAGGGAGGAGGGGGAGATAATATTTTAGTTCCAATAATACTTTGGTTCCAAGCTGCATAGGGCTTTATACACCAGATAGCAGCACCTTAAACCTTGTATGTCAGCTAAGTGGCAGCAAGTGCATTTCTGTTGTTGTTGTTATAAAATTTTTAAAAAATTATACTGCCCGTCATCCAAAGATCTTAGGGCAGTTCACAGGATAAAAATATAGGATAAAGGCACAAAATAAATAGTTTAAACGAAACAAAATAATAACCCCTCCCCCTCCCACAAACATATTTAAAAGCCTGTAGAATATTAATCAGCCAAACGCCTGGTTGAAAAGGCTTAAAGGTATATAATGAAGGTGCCAGACGAACCTCCCTGGGGAGAGCATTCTGCAAATAGAGGGAGCCCCTGCAGAAAAGGCCCATTCTCGTGTTGCCACCCTCCGGACCTCTTGTGGAGGACGCACACACAGAAGGGCCTCAGGTGATGATCACATGGTCTGGGTCGGGTCATGTGGGGAGAGCCACCTAGGTCACTAGTTGGCCTTAGGCAAGCAGCGCTCAGGCTCAGGCTCTGAGGCCCCTGATCTGCAATATGCTTGTATGTTTGAGGATGATTACAGGGTTGTTGAAAGGATTGCAGCTAGATAATGCAAGTAAAGTGCTTTGAACAGGCTGTAGAAATCTTAAGTATTATAAAGCACATCTTGAGGCAACCTTTGTGCAAGGGCCACCCCTTTCACCCTGGATGTTTAAATATTTCTTTTGTAGATCGGATCATATTTTGGGGCAGCGCTCTGCTCTGTGGACGTAGATGGCGATAAGGAAACAGACCTCCTCCTTGTTGGAGCTCCTCAGTATTTCACAGAGATGAGAGGGGGGCAGGTTTACGTGTACACCTGGAAGCAGGTGAGCAGAGCTATGTGTGTCCTGTGCACCAGTGCAGGAATCCCACGCTGTGTCACAGAATCAGTGGTTTCGAAAGACAGCAGCCTTTCAAGGGCACCTCTCTTTCCAGGGTACTCTTGTTCACCAGGGGGAGCTGACTGGGGATCCAGGATACCCCTTGGGCAGGTTTGGAGTGGCCATCACAGACCTGTCAGATATCAGTGGGGATGGACTGGTGGATGTGGCCGTCGGAGCCCCCTCGGAAGACAACGAGAGAGGTGCTGTCTACATCTACAACGGACACGAGAAGACCCTGCAGATGCAGTACAGCCAGGTAACAAAATAGGGCTACAGCACCAACTGGCATGCTCATGTGCCATGAGGGTGAGAGAACTGCTACAGGAAATGAAGGAATGTCAGTAATGAAATGCTCCTCTGCCCACCAAGGAGCCTTCCTCCTACTTTCACTACATGCTCTGAGTCTTGCTCAGAACAGGGACTCGCACAGAACCATGGAAGTGGGGTAATTCTTAAAGGTTCACATTCTAAAAATAAACTGGGGGGTGGGTGGGTGGGTGCGCGCACACACAACAGCAATGTGTGCCCGTGGTTTTAATTGGGGGGGGGGGAAAGAGTGCGGAACCTTGGGAGCCTTAAGAATTGGGGTGGGGAAGCCTGCGGCACTCAAGATTGGGGTTGGGGAGCCTCTTTGAATTTGCCCACCTGTCGATCACAGTCATTTGGCATATTGCAATGCCAGGTTATTGAACTGTCAAACTTCAGCTGTGCTTTAGCTGATGCCAAAAACTAATGCTAATTAGCGCCAGTCATTAAGTTGTAGGAAGAAACGCAATTTCTTTTGGCTTGTATTTGATCTGTTCGTCCTCCTGAGTGGTCACGTTGCCTCTCTGCATCATTCTAAGCCAGTAGCATTTCTCTCCCACAGAGAATTTCAGGAGCCAGCATTTCTCCTGGCTTGGTCTTCTTTGGACAGTCTATCCATGGAAAGAGAGACCTCGATGGAGATGGCCTCACCGACATTGCAGTGGGAGCTCTGGGGAAGGTTGTGGTGCTTCGGTGAGTGGCTCTGCGAGGACCAAGACTCTTGTGCTCTCCCAGAGGGCAGCTGGGGAGTCTAAAGAGGTTGTGGCTAGGGCAGGGGTCTGCAACCTTTAAGACACAAAGAGCCACTTGGACCCGTTTCCAAAGGGAAAAACAACAACTGGGAGCCGCAAAACCATTGCGACATTTAAAACAAATATAACGCTGCATATATTGTTTCTTACCTTAATGCAATAATAATAAATAACGTATAGGAGCCAATGCAAAGTATAATTAGTAAAAACAACAAGAATAAGTTATTACTTTTTTGCATTGACTCAGGGGCGTACCCAGGATCAAAACTGGGGGGGGGGGCAAGCCATGGTCGTTCAGGTTGTGACATTTCAGCACGGAAAGGCGAATGAAACCAAAATTTTAGGGAAATTATATATAATTATAGCAGTGCTTTATTACAGTAGTTATTACAATTATTTGCTTGGTTTTTTTTAATTTTTATTCTAGTTACATGTCTTATACCAGGGGTGGCCAACTCCCAAGAAACTGTGATCTACTTTCAGCAGTGATCTACCCCCGTTTTTTGGGGTTCAGCTCAAAGTTGTTTTTTGGGGGGTGTGGTGGGTGGGAGAGAGGGCTTCCCCCTCTAAGATAGGTTGGCAAGCGAACTAATAAAGAAAGAAAAAGGGGGGTGGGAATGGAAAAGTGGGGTGGAAAAATATAAATTGGGGGTGGGGTGGGGTAGGGAGAATATCTATTAAAATATGTAGTAGTTTAAAAAATAAAAATAAAGGGGGGAAATCTTTTTCTTCTTTTTCCTTTTTTTGAAAACAAAAACAAAAGGGGAAGAGAAAAGAAAAAGGGGGATAGAGGGAGAAAAGGGTAATAATAAAAATTCAAATAGAGTGGCTGCAGCAGCTGTGGGGGGTGTTTGTTTGTTTTTCGTTTGTTTGTTTGTTTGTTTTAAAAATGGGATTTCTCCCCTTGGATTAAAAAAGGAGGGGAGGAAGAAAAAGAGAGGGGGTGGGAGAGCAAGCCAAAAAGCCAAAAAGCAAAAAACAGGTTTTTTTTGGGGGGGGGGGGAAATCACGCCAGGCACTGCAGCGCGCCGGCCTCGGGGCTCCGGGCCCCCGAGCCGCCCTTGGGGCCGTCTTGAGCATGTACACCGCCCGCAGCGAGCGCTGGCGAAGCACCGGTTGGCGGAGGTTTCAGAAGCAGCCTGGACGTTTTCGCCGCCGCCGCCCCAAAGCAGCTCTACTTCATCCTGTCAGCGACCATCACCGCCCTCCTGTCACGGCGACGCCTGACCCGCTTGCTCCGCCCTCTGCGCGGCCGCTTTGAAAAGGATTCCGCCCGACAGGGGCCGCTCCAATCGCCGCCACCACCTCCCGCCGCCTTTATCCCGACTCTTTTCTCTCTCTCTCTCTCTCGATAACTCGCAAAGCCCAGCTCCTTCTTCTCCCCGCCCTAACGCCACCCTCATTGGCATGTTCCCCTCAAACAGGAACAGGCATCCTGGCGGCTCATTGGCCGGACGAAGCATCACTCTCCCATGTCCGCCTCCCGCCTTCATCCTCAGTGGCTACCTCGGCGGTAAGGCCCCGGCTCCGAGCCTATGCGCCAAGGCGGGCGATCTGTCCTGCCAATCGGCACGCCGAGGTGGTAAAAGCTCAGCCCTCCCCACACGCTTATTGGTGTGAAGAAGTCGCTTCCTCTCTCTGGGAGTGGTCAAGGTGGACATCAATCTTGGGTCTGTCCTCGGGAACCCCGAGAGGGCTGAGAAAGACCACCCAGCTGTTCAACGTTGATGCGGATTATTCATGGTTTTTTTGGCCCTTTTTTTTGCCGATAACCATTTAATTATTATTGAAAGGGCATTGAAAGGGGGCATGCCGGAGCCGCGGGAGACCTGTCAGAGAGCCGCATGCGGCTCCGGAGCCGCAGGTTGCTGACCCCCGGGCTAGGGCATCCATTCAGTAATCTGTTAAGCTTTTTCATTTTCTGTCAGAGACAAGCTGTTGCCTTCAACCTAACACCATGTCAGAGCCAGAGAATGCTGGGAAATGTAGTTTGTTAAGGGTGCTGAGATTTGTTAGGCGACTCCTATTCCCCTCACAAAGCTACAATTATCTTTGAGTTCCCTAGGAAGAGGAATTGATTGTTAAAACCACTCTGGGAATTGTTGCTCTGTTAGGAAAATGGGGCTCAGTCCCCACTGAATTCATTTGCAGTTTATTTACCCCCATCCAGGTACGAGTTTAGGACATGCACCATCTACCCTGATTCAGATGTTGCAGAGAAATGGAGCTGGCGGGGGTTCATCATCAGCATGCTGGTGACCCCTTGCTCCAAATTTAATGACTGTCCTCACCTTGGGGCCCCCAAAGCCAGGACATAAACATTTCTTTTAAATAAAACAACAACCCAAGTTGCCGTCTCCGGTTCCTGCAGCTCCAGACCCATCATTACCGTGGTGACAAAGGTGCACTCCTCGCCCAAGGAAATCCCACGGGAAGATGTGGAGTGTCTGGGTGATGCCAGCACCTGGAAGAATCTGGTGGTCGACCTCAGCATCTGCTTCAGCACTAGCTTGGCCACCAAGCACTACCAAGGTGAGGGTTGCCTGGGAATCGTGGACCTTGCCTTGAGCCTAATCCTGCTGTCCAGGGGAGTATTCATCACCCACATCTGCAGCGTAGAGGACTGACCTGGGGGCAGGGCTTAGGCATAACTTGTTCTCACAGTCGCTTCCCAAAAAGTAGCCCACATATTCCACACTAGCTGTTTTGTCTGAAATTGGTACCTTTTGTTCACCTCGCTCAGCTTTTATGCAGAATTCAGACAGTGGCCTCACCAAGCCATTGCATCCCAGCGTTTTCTGTGTTGTCCTCTCGTTTTCCCCAGGCCTAATAGGTAATGATTATTGTTCCACTTAAAATTTGCAACTGCAGTACCAGCAGATGGAGAGGATGAGACTAACAGTGGGTCCTGTTGTCAGGAAGGTTGTTTCTGCATGTGCTCTGGAGGGAAGTGAGGGGCAGATGGGACTCATCAACCTGGGAAGGTAGCCCGTTTAGGAGAAGGAAAACTCTGATCCTAAACCTCCACTGCCTTGTGGGATATAGCTTTAGGAGACGAAAAGGCTAAGGAGTAAACCCTACACAAATCCAGAGTGGAGTCCCTAAAACAGTTAGACAGCACCTTGTATACCTCCTTCCGGCAACTCCTGCTGCCAAGTTGGTGCCAAACATCTTGCTGTGCTTTCCTTTGGACCACATCAGCGGGGCCAAGAGGGGGTCTAGTTGTCTGCCCAGGACCTCCATACATACTGCCCAGGGTTATGCTCCGGGGAGGTCACTTTGATGCTGCTAATGCAGTGGTTTGACTTAATCCCCAGAGGCCCATTCCATTGTCTCTTGAGACAGACAGGTGCCAACAAAAAAAGGACCAGTTTGCTCTGCTGTTTGGCTGGCAAAGCACTGCAAGGCCTTTAAGAACTGCTGTGCCTTGACTTCAAAGCATCCTCTTCGCAGCTTGTGCTCTTTTCATTGCTTTCTGTTTAGTGCAACAGGAGCATTCTTGATGAATAGCCCCATAATTGGATGTGCAGTTCCTTTCAGCAGGGGTCTTTGATTACTGGTACACTGATAGTTTTTATTTTTGAAATTGCACTATTTCCCTCTGAAAGAAAAATAATAATAAGAAAACTATGAAGGGAAATGGGGTGGGGGGAGGGAACACACACACACACACACACACACACACACACACACATTTGGATCAGGAACTGAATTATTACAGAACAATCAAGAGGTCAGTTAATAAGCAATGATGCTACTGTTCCAAACAAGAAACAGAAAGAGGCAGCAAAAGTAAGGAGGCAGCTAATAATTAACATTGTGGTGAGTTCTTGCTGGACAGGAATTACTTCTGACAAAACAAGGATCTTGGCATAAAATAGCACCCTACCCCATCTCCCCCAATATTTCCTCCAGGTGGTCTTCATCCTGCCACCCTTCCACTCAAGAGTGTTGGCTGTCCTCTGTCATCAGTGCATCATCCCTTTATATGCATAATCTCTCTCCTGCTTTCCCTCCAGGACCCCTCTCTCCCAAGCTCTCCTTCCGCCTTGAGATCGACCGGAACAGGATGAGGCACCGAGGAGTGTTTAAGAATGACACAAAAGTCACAGATGGGGTGAAGGAACTCTCTCTGGGAGAAGTGTGCATACAGGAGAGCATTATATTCAAGGTAAATGGAGGGTTGTCCTCATTTCCATGAAGCTTCACCTAGGGTGAGATATGGCAGCTGTCCACACAGGCATCTATTGCGTGTTGCTGAAGATGCGGCTGCTTCTGGGGTGGGTGCCCAAGAACCCCTCCTACGAGAGTTCTGGCTTCAATATCTGCAAGGGTGATTTGTGAGGTTATCTGCCAGCTGCCTCCATTCCCTTTCAGAGCTGCATTGAGGATTACATATCGCCTATCAAGCTCTTTATGAACTTCTCTCTCGGGCGTGACAACAACCCTGACAATGGACACCCCAGACTTGTTCTGAGCCCCCTAAGTAACACAGCGATGGTGGAGGTGAGAGAACTCCTAGTACCTTGAAAGTAGGATTACAGGGGCCACCCAGGTGGCCTTTCTACTCTGCATTCACGATGATTTGTGGTCATGATCGTAATGGGGCGGTTAGACACCATCCTGGTTTGTACCTGCAAAAAAAAATTGGGATTGGGTTTTCGTTTCCAGTCATTGCATGTCCTGTGAATTCCAGCTGAAATACTGTAACTTTTTATGCTGCAAATGTTTTCAGGGTGTTGTTGTTGTTGTTGTTGTTGTTGTTGTTGTTGTTGTTGTTGTCGTCCTCCTTCTGTTACACTATAGTGCAAAAGTGCCCCTCCAGATGGCAATAATGCAATTCCAATTGGGAAGCATTGCAGAAAACTTAATAAAGTGGAATGTTGTGTAAGAGCTGTTTGACAGTGGGACGGACTCCCTCGGGAGGTTTTGTGGCCATCCATCATGGATACTTTAGTTGAGATTCCGGCATTGCAGGGGTTGGACTAAATGGCCCTTGGGGGTCCCTTCCAACTCTATGATTCTATTATTCTAACATTAGCCACAACCCATATCTATTCTGTGTCTTCCCTCTTCTTATGAAACAGTCTGCTATGATGTAAACCCCCCCCCAAAGAAATCCTAGCTTAGATCCAAATGGAGAAAAAGAACAACTTAGGCTGTGTACACATTAGATGCTTGAAACACAGTGGAGCCATTTCCCCCCTGACCACAGTGCTTCAAGTCCCTATTTTTATGTTGCTGTGTACAGCAAGCAGGGGGAAATGATGTCTTTACCTGATGCACATTAGCTGATGGCTTTCGCTGTGCCTGCAGCCTCCCGGCTCCAATCCAATGAAGCTGCCATCTGCGCATGTGTTGTCATCTGCACATGTGCAATGGCTGTCTGAAATGCTCATGCCCCAGCCTAACCACTGCTTACGGTTTTCAAATTGGATGGGAGCTGGCTTGAGGGGAACATGCACCAAACAGCAGTGTTTCCCAAGAAGCTACAGGATACAGAGGGGTTGTGGCTAATGTCATGGGTACTCCTCAGCTTCAGACATCTGTAGTGAGAGTGCACAGGGGCCAAAGCCAATGGTGGTGTGTGTACACAGCCGTAGCTTCGTTTTAAGCTGCCTGCACACAACCAATGACATGTTGCAGAATACATTGGCGATGAAACGAAACAGAAAACCAGTGTGAAAGGACTCATAGACCAGGGGGTGGGGTGGGCAAGTCTTGTCTTGACCACAGATTCTCAGGGAAGGAAATGGGATTTAATGGGTTTGGGCAAAGGAACTGGGCACATAAAGCAAAATTTGAGACTGACGCCTGCAGTATGCAGTGGAGGCTTTTCCTCTGGGATGTGCAGAAAGAAGTACAAACTCTTCTGCATAAGAACGTGCATGAAAACAGCTTTATCTGTTCCCAGTAGCTAGAGCTAAAGGGCGAGGGGAATGTATGGGATCTCATGGTTTGGAGCGAGCAGGCCGGAGGTCTGGGAATGGGGCAGAGCCTAACTGTTTTCAGCAGGAAGAGGTACAGTAGCTTGTTCAGAAGATGTTGCATATTACCGTAACTGTTCTAATATTCTTGGTTCACGTGTTAGATTCCTTTTGACAAGCACTGCGGGGAAGATCAGGTGTGTCATGCTGACCTGAAACTCTCCTTTCACAATTCAGGGTATGTTGAACATCCTTGATGCTAACAGTCACTGATGCTTGTAGTGTAGGAAAACAAATTAAAAGTGGTAGAGGGAGGTCAGGTCTGAATTTTTGCAATAATAAGTCTTAGCATATATGCCAGCATATTTTAAGTGCCGAGAGTTTTAAATTCGTATACTTTATAACAACAATCCTTCCAATAGTGGTCTCCTGTCAGCATTGAGCGTTGGCTGTCCTAGCTGGAGACTGATAGGAATAGGAGTCCAACAACACTTGGAGGGCAACAGATCGGTCACTTCTGCTCTAAAGGATTGTAGATAGGGGCTGAGGCTGAGAGTGTACTGTGCTTGGTATAGCTAAACTACAAAATTGTAATGTCTCTAGGAACCAAAGTGTTCCCTGACTGTGTTGCAGGGAGGGAAGCCATTCTGGAGAACACCATTTAAATCTAGGGCAGTGGCCATTTTGAGTTAAGCCGTAGCAAGACTTGCACGGTGTTCTGTGAACTTTGTCCCCTGCTTTAGTTTCCAACAATATTATTTTACAAAGCTTACAGCAGTAAATTTAAAACTTACCTTGGTTTTATACTACATTAACACTGTGGCTTCTACCAAAGAATGCTGAGACTTAATTTGGTGAGGCTGCTAAGAATGGTCTTTCAGAGATCTTTAGTCTTTTTCCCATCATAGTATTACACCTCCCAATATTCCCTGTTTTGAGTCGGCTAAATGTAGGTATGCCCTATGGCAGCCTTCACCAACCCAGCGCCCTCTCAATGCTTTGGACTGTTCAGTGGGCAGCTGGATGGTGAAGACGGCCTTGCGACTCCGTTGTGAGTTTGGGGCAGAACTGAGACTCAAAGGCTACACCAGTTTCCTAGCGCATTCAACAGTCCCACCTCCCAGACTCAGGAACTAATCAGCTAATCAGCTTGTCTACCCAACATCCTCTTGATCAGGTCTCAGGAGCTGGTTGTGTTTCCTGGAAGAGACTTGGACATGAGCTTGGAGCTGGAGAACCGCAAAGAGGATGCCTACTTCGTGACCCTCCACGTGCCTCACATACCGGGCCTCTCCTTTCGCAAAGCTTGGGTGGTAGGTATTCCCTCCGCAAAAGGGGCACTGGAACTGGATGGGGCTGGCTTCAGATTTGAAGGCTTCCTAGAGCCTGGTCTGATCACACACACACACACACACACACACACACACACACACACAACCCCTTTCCCCCGCATTTTTGGCAGCAGTGACGAAAAGAATTAAACAAGAAGAAAATGTAGTGGTATGGTGGGCACAGATGCTTAAATTGTTCTCTTCCCAGCCCAGGACCTTAATGGAAATGCACTTAGCTCCCTCCCAAGGGGAGTCCTCAACTTTTCACACCAAGCGAGCTGCAAGAGAACTTCAAAATGGAACCCATAGGCCACATGCTGCCTTGTTGCACATGCGGGGAGAGGAGCAAAGCCAAAAATTGACTCTCCCCCCCCCCCCGCCGCCGCCTTTGCGCTGCCTTCCCAAAGCCACCTAACCAAGGTGCCAGGCTTTGGGAAGGAGGTGTGAGGCTTTGGCAGGTTCTTAGAGCCCTCCCAACTCCTTCCAAAGCTGATAAAGCACTAGTTAGGCTTTGGGAAGAAAGCTGGACCTTTACCCTCATTTACCCGCTTTGGGAATGCAGTGCAAGGGCTTGGGGGTTTCAAATGTTGCAGAGAGCCACCCAAAAAAGCCTTGCAGGTCACAGACTAAAAGAGCTTACGGTAGCCTGCCCCACTGGAGGCAAAAAGTCCTCTGATGTCTCCCCCCACCCCCCACCCCGCTTGGACTTCATAGGCAGCAGTACTCTGCTACAAGCAGCACCTGGTGGCTAAGGCTAGCTTTGACTTATCACAAGTCCCTGGAACGACGTTATGTTAAGAAATTAATATGACAGCTGGGCTCAGCATGCTGGGTCATTTTTTCAACAACAACAAAAGGGATGCTGACTAGGGCAGGTGTTAGCAACCCAAGGCTGCCAGATGTTGACATCAACCCTGAACTTGCTCCACCCTTTCTCTTCTCACAGTCCAACGCTCTGCTCATCATGGGCTGTGATGGGCTACTGGATAGCCAGCACCTCAAGGGTCTCTCTTGCAATATCAGCCATCCTGTCTTCAAGAGCAATACTAAGGTGAGCATGCGGTGACACTGGCAGCTGGCACTCCCTCCCTGCTCAGCCATGAAACTCCATGGGCGACCTTGGGCCAGTCACAGTCTCTTAGCCTAACCAACCTCAAAGGGTGGTGGAAAGAGGAAAGAGGGTTAACATACGGTCTCTGGATAGCTTTTTCAGTATTATAGTAAAGATTGCGATTTAGGAACAATGAATTGGCTTGACAAATAATTAAGCAATAACTAGAGAAATTACAACGAGTGAATCAGATGCAGAAGTTTTTGTTTGCTTAATAAAAAGCAAGAAAATAAGATATTGTTGGTAGCTTATTGTCAGTTTTAAGAAGTGTAATTAGTTTTCTGTTGTGCCTTGATGGATATGTATGTGAATTTTTAGAAACTTGAATCTTTTTGGCATGTGTGGGGATGGGGGTTGAGGATAACAAGCAGAAGCACAGTGAGTGCAGGAGGAGCTCGCCAGGACAGCAGGAGGAAAGGGGGAGACTTTGAGAGCAGGAGATGCTGGGTGCAGCAGATGCCCCATCTGTGAGTGCTTCAGGGAGATCATTTGCAACAAATATAGGGGAGAGGAAAGCTGAGAAGGCACAGCACAGGCAGTGGCTTCCGATCAGAAAGGAAGCACATTTTTTATCTTCCTTTCTTCATAATTCTGCAGTGTTCTCTTTCTTGAAAAGTGCTGCAACTGCCTCTTAAAGACATCCACCAGCATAGAATTGAAAAGAAAAGAAAGCTGTTGTTTCTTACTAGAGTTTACATTTCAAGATGCAATGAGGATCCTTCGTTCTGCATGAGGGGGATGGGGTCAGCACTCTAGAGAGCGAGGGAGGGAGAGAGGGAGACAGGCAGCAAGTGCCATGAATTGTCTCACTTTTGATCTCCCTCCTCCATTGCAGGCTTTAATTCAGCTCAAGTTTAGCATCCTCAGCAACAGCTCCTGGGGAGATTACTTGGAGATGAAGGCAAATGTCACAAGGTAAGTGTATCCTCCCTCCCACCTTAAAATAGGTGTGTAGAAGAAGAGATTTCAGCAGGTGAAGCATGTCATGCAAAACACCTCTGCTGCTTTCCCCTCTGCTACCTAGCTGTTAAGGGCATAGGTGCCCTGTCGACTCACTTTTTTCTCAGAGTAGACCCACTGAAATTAACGGACCTAAGTTAGTCATACTTGTGGGACGCGGGTGGCACTGTGGTCTAAACCACTGAGCCTAGGGCTTGCTGATCAGATGGTTGGCAGTTCAAATCCCGCGACAGGGTGTTGCTCGGTCCCTGCTCCTGCCCACCTAGCAGTTCAAAAGCATGTCAAAGTGCAAGTAGATAAAGAGGTACCGCTTCGGTGGGAAGGTAAATGGCGTTTCCGTGTGCTGCTCTGGTTTCGCCAGAAGTGGCTTAGTCATGCTGGCCACATGACCTGGAAGCTGTATGCTGGCTCACTCGGCCAGTAACGTGAGATGAGCGCCGCAACCCCAGAGTCTGACACGACTGGACCTAATGGCCAGGGGTCCCTTTACCTTTACCTTTAGTCATACTTGAACGCAACCCATAGGTGTCTAGAAGAATAGTTATTTGCAAGTTTTTGTTACAGAATTTCCTGCCTGGGTATGGGTGCGGAAGTCAGGGCCATTTCTGGGGTGGCAGGTGAAAGGATATTTTGCATTTTCTTGACATCTGTCTCTGTCTTGTAGCGACAACAACGTGAATGAGACTCTTGACACCGGGGCCAGTCACACCATCCCTGTCCGGTACCCCATCAACATCATTGTCAAGGAGTAAGAGACAAGCTGTTGTTTCCCCTTCTCATCTGACCACTTAGGCTGAGGGTAGAGCTTGAGAATTGTAACCAGGGCTGGGGGTATGCTGTGATTCCATGTCAGTGATGTGCATGCCTAGAATTTGTTACTGGGTGCAGAATCCAGTATCCTGAACATTCCAGCTTTGTGTGTTGTGTGTGTGTTTCTATATGGGAGGGGGGAAATCCCTCCGCAGAGAAATCTGTGCTTTGTAGAAGGCTTGGCTGGATACTTCCTCCCTGACATCATAAGTTTTTTTTTTATGTGGGGGGATTTGGTGGTGCTGGTGGTGGCCCAGACACTTAAGTATTACATCCTTTGCTGCCTCCATGAATGCAAGGTCTAAGAGGTAAAGTACACAATACACAAGGAATCTATGAATAGAACTGGTAATTTTCAATGAAGCCACAGGAGACTCCCAAGATTTTAAAGATGAGTGTACATGTGTTTAGAGGAAAGAGTTATTTTAGCTCTTTTCTCCCACACCATCTTCCCAAACAAAACAATTTCATCTGCTCCATCAGTTTGTTTATTTCTCCATATTTAAGTTCCCCCACCCCTTCCAGGGCTGCTCACACAGCTGTGATTTACGTCACAAAAATATGCACATTAAACTGCATTCGCACTGTGTCTGGCCACTACGACAGCTGAAGATAAAACATCTCTTCTTGGTAACAAGAAAACCAGGCTCCTTTTCTGCTCCCTAGCGAGTAGTGTAGGTGGACTGAGACTTTTGTGGGGGCAGCAATGTGGGCACAGATAGGTTGTGGTAACAATGAGAAACACCTGGTGGCGCCTTGCTGACTTCGCTGCCACCATTGTAGGGTCACAGGCTGCAGCAATTGTGCTCCTTGGGGTTGGGCTCCCTGCTTCTGTTCTTCACCTCCCTCATCTCTGCTTTTTCTCCCATGCAGGTCAGAAACATCCAGCCACTATGTGAACTTCACTTCCCAACGTCAAGAAAACAAGACCGTGACACACACGTATGAAGTGAGTGAGAAACTACTAACCACACAAAAAAAGAGTTCACTAAAGCTCATGCCATAATACATTTGTGAGTGAGTACGAACAATACACTTAAAGCATGCGGCTTCCCCCAAAGAATCCTGGGAACTGTGATTTACCCCTCACTGAGCTACAGTTCTCAGCACTCTTAACAAACTGCAGTTCACGGGATTCTTTGCACGGAAGGCAGGTGCTTTAAATGTACAATGTACAGACAGATGTCATTTTGGCTGCAGGAGACTAACATGGCCTTCTGGCCCTCACCTGGGCAGCCCTGCTGGGACCCAGAGGGTCTCTGGAACACAGGAGCATGAGATTCTGCCTTTTACTGAATCAGACCACTGGCCCATCTTACTTGATACTGTCTGAACTGACTGGCAGCAGCTCTCCAGGGTTTCAGGCAGCGTTCGGTCTCAGTGCTACACGGAGATGCTGGCGATTAGACCTGCCTGCAAAGAAGATGCTCTACCACTGAGCTACATATGACGCTTCCCTAAACTGAATCTGCTGATTGAAGTAGACGGTGCTGATCTAGAGGGTCCCTTAGTCTGACTTGGATAGAAGGAGCTGCTTTTACTGTATTTGCTACTGCTCCCTTACTGCTACTTATCACCACCCCAGCTCACTGAGCCTGGATAGCTCAGTTGGTCAGAACAGGTGCTGATAATGCCAAGGTTGCCGGTTTGATCCCTGTATGGGACAGCTGCATATTCTTAAATTGCAGGGGTTTGGACTAGAACAGTGGCTCCCAATTAGCTAAGTGCTGTGGAACCCCTACTTTAGAAATTTTTGATATCTCTATTGTGGTTTTTGTTAATGTGAATGGTGCCAGGGAACCCACCAATTGGGAACCACTGGGCTAGAGGATCCTCAGGGTCCCTTCCAACTCTGCAATGCAATGATTCCTTGATTTTCTGAAGTTTAATTCATTGAGTCTCCTTAGTCACTCTCTCCTTTTCCCCTCTCCCCTTCCTGCAGCTAACAAACCGGCCCTTGGGTGCTTTCACACCTCCTGCACTTTCGGTGATCGTGAAGGTGCCAACCGCCTTACCTGCCGGGCTGACCTGGGAGGTGGATAACATCCGAACAGTAAGTAGGATATAAAACAACAGGGCAGGGACAGCTAGCAGGTGTAAAAGATGGAAGCTCAGCACCCCCTAGTGCTAGCTTTTGGGTGGCTAAGCAATGGGTGGGGGTCGCCCACATACGGTAATTCACCATAGGGGAAGTGAAGGATGATCAAGCAACCCATTGAAAAGATGGGACCAGTAATTTTAAGCTTCCATATTTTTTGGATGGTAACAAACACAAATTTTTCTCCAATTCCTAGGTTCCCCCTGCAGTGTGCCAACCCATGGAAACAGAGAATAGCATAAAGGTCCAAGTCAAGTTGACTGAGGTAGATTGTCTCTGCACAAGAGCACTTATTAAGGATTATGTCTCAAAGCCTGCTGCAAGTGTGTGTGTGTGGGGGGAGGGATTCAGTTCAGTTCACATTTAAAGGAAAACTTGCCTAATTTGCACTTCCGAAACAATAAGCAAACTGAAACACAGCCATTTGCACTTCTCCGAATTTTGCCGTGCAGTTTTCTGACCCAGTGATGTGTACAAAAATGCACACACGGGGGTAAAGTGTGTATAGGAATGCAAATATTTTAGTGATGACTGATAAAAATGCTTTATTTTTAGGGATAATTGTTTTGCATGAAATTCTGCATGGAATTGCATATTAGGAGAATAATGTGGTACTGTTCAGTTCTAGAGTTGTAGCTACTCCTGAAAACTAAGGTTTCTTAAGTGTGGATGGGCGCTTTTAAAAACTCCTCTGCTTTCTTCCTAGCAATGTGCGGCCGGCACTTACCTCACCTACAAGTGTGATCTTGGACAGATCAATTCCTCCGTAATCCATATCACTGGGTTGATGTATACCCAAAGCAAAATTGAGGTAAAGGCTTGGAATGGTCCGTAAAGGGTTACTTGCGGCAAATGTCAACTCCTGGGGCATGGGTTTTTAGAGGTGGAAGGTAAGAGAATGGGATCCTTTCCCTGCGAGTCCCTCATTCCAGTTTATTCGAAGCACTAATATTGACGCTGGGGTGGGGGCAATACATTCAACACAGCGGTGATAAAGGAAAGACATAATGAGCCCATTATGAGAAGAAGAAGAATTACTATTTGCACTGCTACAGGGTGCTTTTGAATTTTAAGAATTCTCAAGTTTTTCAAGCTCTTGAAGGAGTGCTTCTGCTCTGAAATGTATTGAGCTACAGTACGTTTTGCACCAGTGAGCACTGGAGCTGGTTCTCCTTTTAGTCTTCTGTAGTGGGTACTAGCGACTCGGCAATCAAAGGTGTAGGAGCTCTGTCCTCTTTTTACATCTAGCCACTCTAAGCTCGGTATTGGCTTCAGTGATTAGCAGCCACCCTCCATGGTTTTGGATAGAGGTATTTTCTCAGCCCTGTCTAGAGATAAAGGGTCTTGAACATGGGACTGCCTGCATGCAGACTATGTGCTCAGTCACTGAGCTCCACCAGCCCCTCTGTACTTTTGTTTTCAATTAAATTTAACATAAATCATGCAAACGGCATGGCATCCATTCCTTCCGGTCAGACATGTTGCATTCCTGCTGTGATGTTCTTATTATAGATTTATTGTTACCATGGCACATGTGGAAATCTTTTGAGTGGCCTCCTTATACCTCCCCAAGTCACTCACCAAGATAATATGACTTCAGTTTAGTTGGTGCAGCAGTAAGTGCTTGAAAATATTGTTCTTTCTTTAAAGGTGGGATTTTCTGCATGTGAATGATCCTGCCCAGCATGGTCTAAAACGAATTGTCCGTTTCTCTTACCTTGCAGAAGACAACTCAGTTCAAGTTTTGCACAGCCCTGTGGTTTACGTTTGATACGACAAGATACACAAATTTCTACCCGACTGAATTTGCCCAATTTCAGGTAGTGCATGCTGCAGGAATTGCTTCTTTTTCTCCCTTTCTGCAGATTTACCTGTATTGCTTGCAGGATTTCATAGCGTTACTTCTACCATAATCTTCTCTGTCCAAGTGATTTCCTTACAGAACTGTTTACAAGATTGCTCCCTTACCCTATATTATTTCATAATTAAAAGGCTTTTTGTCCTCTGGAAGTACATTATAGACACTTTCAGACAGGCTGCTTATTCACAAAAATTTGATCATTAACCCACACTTTCTAGTGTAATTATCTTGTCACTTTTCTAAATTGCACTGGAAAGTGTGAGCTACCAACCCAATGCTGGCTATGCTGTATCACCTCTCTGCAAGCATACCAGGAGGAATGTCTAGAAGCTCCCAAAATATAACTATAAAAGGTAGGTTTTTCTTATTGCATATGTTTCTGAGAACAATATTTGTTGTTGTTGTTCAGTCGTTCAGTCGTGTCCGACTCTTCGTGACCCCATGGACCAGAGCACGCCAGGCACACCTATCCTTCACTGCCTCTCGCAGTTTGGCCAAACTCATGTTAGTAGCTTCGAGCTTCGAACAATAGCTTCGAACAATATTTAACCCACTTTTAATTTTTTTTAATTAATTAATCAAACTGGAGAGAATCCCCATAAATTAGAATACCGTAGTCTAAATTGTTCAATCACCTTAAGTGTATATTCTATCCTTTTTCTTTTAACCAATCCTTAAGTCAATCCGGTTTTGAGAACAAAATGCTTTCTAGAGTGTTGAAGCAGTTGTGCATCTTGAGCTGCATAGCTTCCTTTCTATTAGATTCATTGTGTTTTTAAAGCTACCTCTTTCCCTGCCTAAATCTTCTTTAGCTTTCTTTAGCAATAAAAAAGATTGCAGGTGTGCAATGATCACTGTAGCTTCACAGATACAGCTTCATGTCGCCTTTGCTGTATCAGGGCATCTTGCTTTAGTTGCCTTTGTTCTTAACCTTGACTATGTAATAGCTGAAACAAAGTAAGATACACTGAAATAGAAGTCACCAGACCCTTTTATATAGTGAGAGAGTGAGGAGGGGTATGCCTTTGCTAGAGAAAATACAGGACTGGCCTGGCATGCCAGTCTTGAGACCTTTCCCCTGCTGATTTGGCTCCTTCAGAACTAGGCTGTCTCAAACCCACTGCAACCAGTCACGATATGTGTGCTTTCTCTCTCTCTCTCTCCCTGCTCCCTAGGTTGCTGAGGTGGAGATGATTCATGTGATGAACTACCTCCCTGTTATAATAGGCAGTGCTGTCGGAGGTTTGTTCTTGCTAATTCTCATCATTTTATCACTTTACAAGGTAAGATTTGATGTACATCGGGAATCCTGGGTTAGTAGGAGTAGAGCTGAGAGCTCAGCTCATTTTTTAGGCAATTTAGCAGCAACAGTTTTATCAATAGTTTAAATCTGCTTCTGTTGAGATCCACATGTTCATCTTGAAGTCACAGCAAAGCTGTCTTCTATTATATCAGACTGCTGGTCCGTTTTTAGCTAAGTGCTGCCTATGCTGGCCGGCAGTGACCACCCCACCCCCCAGACATTTTCTCTGTGCTGCCTGGAGATGGAAGGGTTTGAACCTGGGACATTCTGTATGTAAAGCATGTGCTCTATCTCTGAGCTATGGTTCTTTTCTAAATTTGGCTCTATTCAAACTTGGGTAGCTGTCCTCAGCATGGGGTGGTGGGTGGGAATCAGATTCTGCATTTATACCATTCTTATACCAAGTTAGATTCCTGTAGGATTTGATAAGTTACACAGAATGCTAGTGCCATTTTGCTGGTGGTCCTAGAATACGATGCAATAAGTCCTGGCCATGTCCAGTCATGGGGATAGTGGTCCAGGGAGCGGCTCCAGGGGCGGAGAAAGGACGGGGCATTGAGGGCGGGCCGGCCCATGTTCTGCCCTGGAGGGGGTGACGCTTGAGGCCCCGCCCCCATGATCGGCGACTCCCATGCCGAGCCCAAAAACCTCGCTTGGCGCGTGGCGGGGGCTGGCTTGCTTGTTTGCTTGCTCGACTGTTGCACGCTTTCCTTTTTGGGGGGTTGGTTTGGTGTGCGCTTGCTTTGTGCTGGGCCCTGAGCGGCTCAGAGCACACCAACTCCTCTGTGGTTCATTTTATAAAAGTGTTAGCAATCTATTCAGGTGTTTTACAAAGAAAATATTGTAATGTTTTGGAAACAGTTTTATTAGGTAGACTAGCACACATTTTCTAACTGATGTATGTGTTATATGTGCCTGCTTTGGTTGTCTTTAGACTTTTTATCACAAGACTTCTTACAGGAAAGGGAGGATAAAAAAATCCATGGATATTTTCACAGTGAGCTTCAGCACCTCAGTTCTAAATAAATAAATAAATCCTGTGGCAGAATAAACTTAACTTTATGCCTCCCGGGGCTTGAGTAAATAAATTGGCGTAATACATTTTGATATCATGGTTCGGGCTTTTCTGCTTCCAGAACATAGATTCCACCCCTGAAGAGACTGTATTGGATCATGGCTGTTGAACAACCACCTCCTTTTTAAAATGATCATCCATGTGGTCCAGCCAAAGTTAAGCCATTTTTACGCTCCATACATATGAATGGCAGAGAGTGCTTAACTGATCCTTCCAATCAATTAAACTTAACATGAGCTAGATTGTGCTGTTATTACCACATCTCATTTGTAAGTGTACTAAGTACTTTACAACAACCCTGTGGGACAAACCAGGCCATTTTAAATGCTTGGAATATGGAACAAGCTTCAATCACATGACCAGACTAACCTCACTTAAGAAAATCCATGCAGGAGAGAGAAACCATAAAAAGCAATTCTAGAGTTATCTCCCGCTTGGACTACTGCAATGCGCTCTACATGGGGCTACCTTTGAAGGTGACCCGGAAACTGCAATTAATCCAGAATGCGGCAGCTAGACTGGTGACTGGGAGTGGCCTCCGGGGCCACATAACGCCGGCCCTGAGAGATCTACATTGGCTCCCAGTACGTTTCCGAGCACAATTCAAAGTGTTGGTGCTGACCTTTAAAGCCCTAAATGGCCTCAGTCCTGTATACCTGAAGGAGCGTCTCCACCTCCATCATTCAGCCCGGACACTGAGATCCAGCGCTGAGGGCCTTCTGGCGGTTCCCTCATTGCGAGAAGTGAGGTTACAGGGAACCAGGCAAAGGGCCTTCTCGGTAGTGGCGCCCGCCCTGTGGAACGCGCTTCCATCAGAGGTCAAGGAAATAAGCAGCTATCCTATTTTTAAAAGGCATCTGAAGGCAGCCCTGTTTAGGGGAGTTTTTAATATTTAATGCTGTATTGTTTTTAACACTTGATTGGGAGCTGCCCAGAGTGGCTGGGGAAACTCAGCCAGATGGGCGGGGTACAAATAAATTATTATTATTATTATTATTATTATTATTATTAGATACTAGGCAGATGTCTGCTGTTTCTAGGAACTCTTCTGAATGTAAGACTTTTGTGGGTGAGCTGTAAGTTTGTTTGGATCCTGAGCAAGAACATGGAGGCTGAAAGGGTGTCAGAAGGAAAATGATATTGATTTATATATATTAGTGACTTTGTACAGTATTAATGTAACATTTTTATATGTAACTGGGTGTTTTTGTAATATTTTGTTTAAATTGTCTGTTATTGCTTAAACTTTTTGTGTGCCAGTTAGAGATGTTTAAAATATTTTATAATAATAATAAAAATAAAATAAAATAATAATAATAATAATAATAATAATAATAATAATAATACTCTTTAACTGGGTTAGGGCCTGGACTAAACTGAATCACATCAATGGCAACCCTGTCGTAATTCCCATTCCACCTTAACAACAGACTGAGGATGGGAGCTTATCACATGTATAGTGTTCCAGTGTGCTGCTGGGAACTTCCGTTCCTCAGTCTGTACTTTCTCTTTCGTTTTCCGAACATGAAGGAGACTGCACGTATGTTTTTTTGTCCTCATGTTCGCCTAATAAATGCCTGGCTTTCTGAAGTTAGGTCTCTGGTTTCTGCTGCTGCTCCAGGGCTTTGAAGTTCGACCGGCAGTTCGGCCGGGGGTGTTTGGGCCAGCAGGGAACATGCCCGTTGTTCCCGTTTCCCTGGACAAATTACAACAACTGGGTTATGGGCCCAGATTAACAGCACTGAAACAGAGGTATGTGGAGGAGCGAAACAAGCATGAATCCCGGTCGGCGGCTAGAAGACTTTGATGTCTGTGCCAAGCGTAATTAAGGCCGGAGGAAAGCAGGTCGTAAATCTGCTGAGATAGTGAAGCTGTAAAATAGCCTCTAGCTGGCTGAAGTGTGCAGTGAAAGCAGAAATGGATCTTTCTGATAGAGCGATGGGGGAAAACCACTGTCCACAATTAAACGGACAGAATTATCAGACTTGGGCAGTCTATTGTGAAGCTCAATTAAGACGGCATGCAGTATGGCACACTGTGAAAGACGCAGCCCCTACTCCTGTAACTGCTGCATGGTCATCGGCTGACTCGAAGGCAATGGGGTTGATTGTCTTATCACTATCTCCGGAGGAGCTAATAACGATAAATGGCAAAGTCTCTGCTCGAGAGATGTGGGAATCCTTAAGGACCACCCATATGAGAAAGGAGGCGGGGTCTGTGCTTCTCTACTTCAGAAAGCTGCACACTAAAAAGCTTGAGCCAGGGGGTGATGTGAGAGCCCATATCTTGGAGTTATTAAGACTGAGACAGGAATTGGTGCACAGAGGGTTCAATGTGCCAGAAGATTTATTTTCTGTGTTGATTTTGGACTCTTTGGATCAAAGCTACAGTGCGATAGCCAGCCAGCTGGCAACCCTTCCTGCACAAGAGCTAACTGCAGCCAAAGTAACTGCAGTCCTGCAGAATGAATATGATCGACGCAACGCAGCAGCTCCTGATTGCCCACTTGAGGGGGAGCAAGCAGCCACGTCGTCTGGTACAGCGTTGCAGCCACCAGGGGGTGCTAAGGCCTTATCAGCTGTGAGATGCTGGAACTGTGGAGTTCAAGGCCACGTCCAACGAGTTTGTCCCAAGGCTAAAGGCAAGCAAAAGCAAAAGTCTGCAGATGGCAAGAAGACGGGGACCCGAAGGTCAAAGAATGTGCAAAACAAGGTTTTTGTTGCACGAACAGATACTGCAAAGACTGAAGGCAGATTTGTTGTGGATTCAGCAGCAACACGCCACATCTGCAAAGATCGGCAACTGTTTGTTTCCTGCAAGCCGCAGGATGGCAAGATACATCAGGCCGATGGAACTTCAATCCGGATTGCTGGAGAAGGCCAGGTGGAACTCCGGAGTTTGCAGTCAACTATCACCAATGTACTGTATGTTCCTGAGTCATCTGAGAACCTACTGAGTGTTCCCCAGCTCACAGAGAAGAATTTCGACGTTCTCTTTAGGAAGGGCCTCTGTGTCATCAGCAAGGACGATGAGGAACTCTTGCGTGCTGACTATATGAACAATTTATTTCAAATTGCTTATGATGTTGATAATGTGCAGAATGATGATTCTTGTTGTGTGGCGAGTGCTAACAAAGTTCTCCATGCAGATTGTATACACACTCACCACAGGAGATTTGGTCACATGTCCTGGCAGACGCTGACCAAAATGCCAGAAGTAGTTGAGGGTCTAACCATTAAGCCCTGTAAATTCTACATGAAGTGCAAATCATGTGCAGAGCACAAAGTGAGGGTGGCTCCTAAGGGCAAGGTATCTGGCAGGCAGGCTTCAAAACCCTACCAGATTGTCCATGCAGACCTAGTTGGTCCATTAGCGCCCTCTCTTGGTGGAGCAAAGTACTTTATGGTTTTGATTGATTCTTACTCTAGATTCATTCATGTGTACTTGCTCAAACAAAAGTCAGATGCATTTTCCAAGTTCAAGGAATTCTATGCTTGGTTGAGAAATGCCCATGGAAAGCAAATACAATGTCTTTTTACTGACAGAGGAGGCGAATTTACTTCTCAGCAGTTTGAGGCTTTTCTGACTGAGAAGGGAATCCAACATGATCTAGCTTGTCCACGATCCCCATGGGAAAATGGACTTTGCGAAAGAGCAAACCAGACGTTGCTACAGGGTATGAAGACTCAATTGCATGATGCAAATCTTTCAGAAGCGTATTGGGCAGAATCTCTAGCACATTTTGTTTATTCATATAACAGGAGGCTGTCTACACCCATAGGATGTACCCCTTATGAAAGGATGTTTGGCAAGAAGCCTTTTGTCAAGCACATGAGAATCTTTGGTTCTGATATGTGGGTACATACTCCACAGAGCAGCAAGCTCGGAAAGCGTGGTGTACATGGGATATTTGTAGGGTATGAGAAAGGTGCATACCGAGTTTACATGCCCGACACAAAAACAGTGCGATTCACCAGGAGTGTGGAGTATTGTGCCAAGTGGGGGGACAATGTGGGGATTTTTCAGAGTCATCCTGACACTGAGAAAGCAGAGGAAGCTGAGGATGGTGATCAGGTTTCAGATTCCGATTCAGTGGGAGGTGCTGGTGCTGCTGATAGCGACAGCGATTCAACAGATTACCAGAGTGCCAAAGCCTCAATTAGACCATCAGATGAGTCTGATGCTGAATTGGAAGAACCACTGTTCACCATTGGCAGTGTTTCTCCTAAGAAGGAGAAGGAGAAGGTGAAGGTTGAAGACTTGCGTCTGATGCGCCGTTCAGAAAGAGCCACGAAGGGCAAACGGCCAAAAAGGTTTGATGAGGAGTTTGCCAGCACAGCTACTGCTGTAGTTGGTAGCTCAAAGAAGGTATGGGAACCTTCGAGTTTTCAGGAGGTAAAAGAACTCTCCCCTGAGAATGCTGAGCCATGGCTTAAGGCCATAGATGATGAGCTTAACTCATTGGATAGGAACCAAACCTGGGAACTGGTTCCAGTAGTTCCAGGGATGCGACTGGTTGGGAGTAAATGGGTTTTTAAGGCGAAGACCGATCAAAATGGAAAGATTGTGAGGCATAAAGCCAGGTTGGTTGCCAGGGGTTTTTCCCAAGTACCAGGTCAAGATTATAACGAAACCTATTCCCCCACAGTCAAATATGAGAGTATAAGACTCATGCTCAAAATTGCTGCAGAGGAAAAACTTCACGTTTCCCACCATGACGTGAATACAGCATTTTTGTATGGGATTCTAGATGAAGAATTGTACTTACTTCCACCAGATGGAGTGCAAGTTCAGAAAGGGATGGTCTGTAAACTTAAGAAGTCCCTGTATGGTTTGAAGCAGAGTGCCAGATGTTGGAACACCAAACTTACAGAGACATTGCTCTCTCTTGGTTTTCACCAGGGAAAGGCAGATCCGTGTGTGTTCGTGAAAGGGGAGGGGCAACACAAACTGTATTGTGTTTGTTTTGTCGATGATCTTTTGTTGTTTTGGAAAGATCAAAAGGTATACCATAACACCCTAGCACAACTTAAACAACACTTTGAAATGAAGGATCTTGGCCAGGTATCCAACTACCTTTCTCTGCAGGTTGAGAAGGACCAGACAGGAAATTTTCTGGTTCACCAAACTCAGAAAATCACCGATGTGCTAAACAAACTTAAATTGACTGATGCAAATCCTGTGGATACCCCAATGGTAACAGGTTTTCAAAGAGATGAAAAAGCTGAGATGTTTCCTGACATATCACTGTATAGATGCATTCTGGGCAAACTAAATTTCATTGCCAGGTGCTCTAGACCTGATATTGCTGCGAGCACTAACCTGCTCAGCAGACATGCTAACAATCCGTCAGTCCAGGATTGGAAAGCTTTGAAACGCGTAGCTCGCTACCTAAAAGGGACAATGCACTACAGATTGAGATTCACCAGTCAGAAGACTGGAGGACTTGAAATTTTTGCAGATGCCAGTTTCGGAAGTGACACCACAGATGGTACAAGCACTTCTGGAGTATGCTACGTGTACAACCACTGTCTGTTTGACTGGCTGTGCAAGAAGCAGTCGACAGTAAGTTTAAGTTCTTGTGAGGCAGAACTAAATGCACTGTCATTTTCACTCATGGACTGTGAATGGTTAATACAACTGTTCAAGGACATCGGAGTCAATGTGACTTGTCCTGTACAAGTATACCAAGACAACAGGTCTTGTTTGGCTTTGCTTAATTCAGAGAGTTGCAAGCAAAGAACCAAGTACTTGCAGATTAAGTTACATCGTGCAAGGGAGTGTATCCGAAAGGGAATCATTCAGGTGTCGTACATGCCAGGTAATGAGATTCCTGCAGACTTGTTGTCTAAGCTAGTTAATAGAGAACAACTTCCCCCCCATTTTTTAAATTGTTTGCTCATTCAAGATACAGTGGTACCTCAGGCTAAGAACTTAATTTGTTCTGGAGGTCCGTTCTTAACCTGAAGCACCACTTTAGCTAATGGGACCTCCCGCCACTGCTGTGCCGCCAGAGCACGATTTCTGTTCTTATCCTGAAGCAAAGTTCTTAACTTGAAGCGTTATTTCTGGGTTAGTGGAGTCTCTAACCTGAAGCGTATGTAACCTGAGGTACCACTGTACCTGATGAGAAGAAACTGAGAAAAATAGAGGGATAAAGGTTTATATTTAGAAAGGTGGTAGATTTTGGGGGGGGGGGATCCCCTCCAAAGTTGAAGACCACTGCGATGGCCATCACAAAAACTTTACACTGGGTTTTGAAGTTGGGTCGTCTCCCATATCCAGATCAAGCATCTGCTAACAGTTTCCCCCTCCCATTTGTTTATAGTGTGGATTCTTCAAACGTAATTATAAAGAGATGATGGACCTTCAAGAAAATAATAACGCAGTAGATTTAGAAGACAATCCGGGGGGTGATACAGAGAAAGAAGCCAAACCAGACAGCAATGAAGGGAGCGACAGTGAAAAAGAAGCCAAAGAAAAAACAGAACTATTGAATGGAGAAGCCGATACCAAATGAATAGATCAGTCTCCTCCCCACAGACGGCAGTCAAGATAACTGGTCTAAATGTGCAGGGAAGGAATGAGTGACTTTTCTGTTGCCAACAAGGACTTATGCTCAACTTTTTATAATTTGCATACATGTTTCTTTGTGTGTGTTGGCATCCATCTGTCTCAAGAGGCAATAGAGTTCACCTCCTGGGGGTGAAGTCAAACTGTTTGCAAAGGTCCTGTTTTGGGAAATAGAGATGTGATGCATTTGTTTCTAGTGTTTCCACTCGTCTCCTTGGAATGATTGTTGTTGTCATCTGTATGCATTGGGGCTGCTGATCACAGGTGTATATAATGAAGTGGACAGAGAAAAGGAGTTGAAAGCAGGAATTGTGTTATTGTACTTCCCTAATGCCGCTTAATGAAAAGGGACAGACATTGGCCTTTTCCAGACTTTTAACAAAGACTCTATGAAGTGGCAACTGTGCAAATCAACTTAGTTTTTCCTCCGTTTTTAGAAATAATGTATTCCTATGCTTCTTTACTCAGAAGTAAATCCCACTGTGTTTCGTGGCTCTTATTCCCAAGTAAGTACCGGTATACACAGGATTGCAGCCAAAGGTTTTAAGAAGTCCAGTAAGTCACAATTCAGTTTACAAGAAATGATGGATTGTTTATGCGGCACCTGATTCCTTCAACCTCTGTGATACGCTAGGTTTGTCAACAGGTTACTTTTGTACTCACATTAACCAATTTTGACTAATTGTGTTTAAATTAAAACTATTACAGTGGTACCTCTGGTTGCAACATGAAAAGAGCGTAACCTGAAGCGCCGAATCTGCGCATGTGTGTGACATGATTCGGTGCTTCTGGGCATGCGCAAAGCGCCGAACCTGGAAGCAACCCGTTCCGGTACTTCCAGGTTCGGCGCATTCGTATCCCGTGACAAACGCAACCCGCAGCAAACGCAACCAGGGGTATGACTGTAGTCATTTATCTTCCTCCCTTTTCCTCCTTAAATTATTCACCACATCTTCCTGTATTGCAAGATACAACCCAAAGGGCCTTTTAAAAAACCTTAACAACTTTTAACAATGTAATCATGTCTGCCACAGTGTAACTATTTTTAGAAGCTCTATACAGCAAAAGGCAGTGTGGGAAGATGAAATTCAACTACCGGTAAGTTAGTTAGGCAGCTTTAAAGTAAATAGGACAGAATACAAAGCTGTCAGAGATCTTTTTAAAAATATTTTTATTAAATATTTTCTTGGTTTACAAAAGCACGTCTTGTCTTTATTCAGGTTGTAGTCTTTCTTGCAAATCAGTTACATTTGTTGTGAGACATTAGTGCTGAGTACAGTATAAGGTTGGGGAAGAAGAGGGGGGAGAGGAAGGGTGGGGTGGTGAGACATATTCTTTTGTATAGTGTTCATGTGGGTTTTTGTTTCAGCATCAACTAGGTAGGTTCTCTTTCTATTCGTTTAGTACATTTCCTTGGTAGTGAGAGGTATTGGGGGGCAGGGTGTGGTTGGTTGTCTGCAGTGGGGTTTGTTTGCATTTGTGGGGGGTGAGGGCTTGTTGCGTCAGGTAAGCCAGATTGATTCATATGCTGTCGGTGGATTCTTGTTGTTGTCTTGTTGGTGAAAAAGGGGAGCCATACTGGGGTGAAGGCGTCCTCTTCTATTTGTCCTCGTGTCAGTTTGTTTATTGATTAGCTTTTATATTAAGGCCATTTCCCATACAATTTGATACCATTGGTCCATGTTTACTCCTGACAGGTCTCTCCAGTGCCTGACTATGAGGCTTCTGGTTGCTGAGAGTAGGTGGGTTATAAGCTCTGTATAATGTGAGTGGTCATTATGATCTTGGAAGATGTTCAGTAGGGCCAGTTCTGGGGTGAGTTCTTATACCTGTTTAGTTATTTTGCATATCTCTTGTAGAACTGCTGTCCAGAAGGGTTGGATTTTAGGGCATTCCCACCACATGTGCCTGTGGAGGTGTTGCCTCTCCAACATCCTGGTGTGGTTCCTCAGCACCAGTTTCCATGGTGTTAAGTACCACCTGTAGGTGAGTTTCAGTGTCAAGGGGGTTTGTGAGATTCTGGAGCAGTATTTTGTATATTGTGGATACCATCCCTTTGCCGTGTCCCTCTGCTGTCAGGAGGTGGTTTTCGAAGGTAGTCAAGGGCCTAGCGGCTGCTGATTTTACTGCTGGATTGTGTGGTATTTGTGTGTTCCTAGTTTGTCTTGTATTTTTTGTGTTGGTGTGGATTTGTTGTTTTGGAATAAGTCTTTTAGACAGTGTAGGCCTTTGGCTTGCCAGGTTTTTATCTGGAGGTTTTGTGCTGCATGTTGGAATAGTGGGCGATAGGCCAGGGGGGTTAGTGGGGTTGGGGATGGGCATAGTATGCCTACTTTTCCCTTCCATGCCTTAAGCATGGATTGTGTGAACCTGTTCAGTGTTGTGGGGATTTTCTTTAGTTTGTTTTGGAGAAATGGGTATGCTGTTGTGGGGTATGCTGTTGTTTCGATGGTCTCTCTCCAAGTGGACCCATTGTTTCGTCTCGTCTTCTAGAATATATGTGGATTATGTGGCATACTTGGTTGGCGATGTAATATGATTCTATGTTGGGGATTTCCCATCCTGCTTCTGAGGAGGGGAGGTACAGGTATTTGGGGCTTATTATTGACTTTTTTGTGTGAGAAAATAAACAAGCGTAGTTTTTTCTGCCACTTCACCAGTCCCAGGGAGCATCCTTCAATGGTTCATGCCTCCTGCATGGATGCCATTACAGTTATTAAAAGATAATAATATTAATAATAATAAAATTAAAATTAAAAAATAAAGAATACAAAAAAACCCAGCAACAAACAACAACAACTTTCCAGAAGGGGATGTCCTGTGCTGCGTTTGTTTTTCCCTGGGGTGGTCTCTGGCACACAGTTCCCCCCCCCCCACCTCTGGGTCCCAACCTGCTCTTTTCACACTAGCTGCCGGGGAGATAGGCTCAGGGTCAGACCTGGGCTAGGCCGCATGATTCTTCATGGCCTCCCTGGCTCTCCCGGTACTCTCGATACGATACGATAATCTTTATTGTCACTGTCCCATACAGAACAACGAAATTGAAAAATCTACATCAGACATGCAAAAACCGACAAGCCTACTATCCTGAAAATGCCTATCGACTCATTCCCCATCCTGCCTATGCATAATTAACCTCCTAAACTTTGATACCCTACCTGGTTAGCCCCCTAAAAACTCTGATGCCCCACAACTAAATACAGAGATTGCCTTTTAAAACCAAAATCGCTTTTGGATAGAAACCATTTCTCAGGTGGCTAGTCCTGGTCTTTATAACTCTGTACCTTCTTCCAGAAGGCAGAAGCTGAAAGAGATCATTTCTGGGGTGCGCACTATCCTGCACTATCTCTGCAGCTTTCTTATAGCACCTGGAGGCATAGATTTGATCCAAGGTGGGAAGAGTGCACCCAATTATTCTCTCCATGGTCTTTACAACCCTGGACAGCATTGTTCTTTCCCTATCTCTCTCCCTTGGTGGCGGTGGCTGTGGCTGTGGCAGCGGTCAGCTGCCGCTTGGCTGGGTGGGTGTCCTTTTTGCTTTCTGTTTGGCTCCAGAGACCTCCAGGCCTAGGCGCTCCACTGGGCTGTCGGGATGCTCCTGGTCCCAGCGGGGTTGAGGCCGATGGGGGCTCCGTGCGACCTTTCTGGTTGTCACATTGGGCACCCCTAGTTCCCGCCTCCGATTGCAACGGTGGCGGTGGTGTGGGGACCAGTCAGGCAGCGCAGTTAGCGCTGGCGGTTCTCAGCAGCACTGTGCGGCCATGACTCTTGCCATCTTGTCTCACCGGAAGTCAGAGATCATTTTAATGACAGTAAAAGGGAATTAATTCTTGGAGTACCCCCTGTGTACATTTTCTCTTTGAAGGGCTAAGCCCCATACCATATCCCAAACTGCTAATGAAACTCCCATCAGCTTCAAATGCAGGTTGCTATGTGGCCGTTTGAGAAACACAAATCCAAACCACGTTTAGGTATGCAGAATAACTCATGTTGTTCTCTGGATCAAGGCCAGCAAGTTTTGATCAGCTCAGCTGTCTAGATTTAGTTGGCAACTGTAAGTGTAAATGCATTCTGCTTCCAAAGAATAGACACAGATCAGAGTATCCAAAATGCATAGGTTATGTAAAATCAATTGTCGTGAAACTGATTTGAAAAAAATGTTTAGCCTGATTATTAGCCCTGGCATCAATGTTAAAAGAATTCAGGGCACTTGAGTGGGAATAAAAAAGAGCATTTATTAGTTCATAAGGGGGAGACATGGATAATAGCAGAAATCAAAACGTTACAAAAATAACTTCAGTTAGGAAGGGTAAAGGGTCTGGAGCATGCAGTAAGAGTTAAAAAGCTGTTCTAGTTAAATACTGGAGTCTTACATATGTTCCCAGATTTGCCTGGGCTCCTAATAATACCAGTGAAAATAAAAAAAACAAAGTTAATGGGCTTTTTTTGTTGCTCACACAGTATCTTTTTAAGCCAATGATTTCAAAGCTTCCAGACTGAGTTGAGGTGTCCTTCCTACCGAACTGATCCAAGGAGTGTAGCAAGAATTGCTTACAACAGTAAGGAAAGGCACAGTCACTCACCTCTTTATGAAAAGGCACCTGCCTCAGGTAGCTTTATGGGTTTTTAACATTACATAGTTCAGTTTGAGAAGTGTGGCACACCATGTACAGATGTAGGGTAAGGTTTAAAAGCTGATTGAATGAAATCACCCGATTTGGAATTAATTTGACCAGCAAATGGCACAAGACTTGGGAGAACACAGGGAGCTGGATCATCATACAGCTTGACCATGAGGCAGCCACGTGGAGATATCTAGTACAGGCATGCAGGTACTGAGGGTGAGGAACATTTTTCAAGTGGAGAGCAGCCCAAGCAGAATCTCCCACACAACACAAACACAGCCACATTTGCTGCAGGTGAACAAGACTACTTTGCACCAATGGATAGACCTGCCATTTCTGTCCACTACATATTGATGGCTTGCTGGTTGGGCTATAGAATGAGTTCCCGAAGCATCCCACTCCCATTCTTTTGTCTGCTGCATCCCAACTAATCACTTTAATACCACAATCTCCTCATTTTCATCCTGGCAACTCTGTCTTCCAATCTCCCCGCCTTCCCCCTCCAAGCTATCCTCCCCTTCTCCCAGCCAGCTTTGCCTCTCGCTACCGTCTTCACTGCCGTGCCACTCCTGTCCCTCGCTGGTGTGCTTCTGCCTGAAGTTCTCACCTACGGCATTCTCCCACTCCTCCCTTAGGCTCTCCTCTCTGTCATCCTGCCAGTCTGGCTCCACGATCTCATCCAGACACTTCCCCCTCAGGCTTTGATCCTCATGGTCTTGGAAATCCTCCTCCTCGCTTTCGTCATCCTGACACTCCAGCCTCATGCTCTCGTCCCCATCACCCTGCAAGCCCACCTCCACCCTCTCATCAGCCTCGTCATCGGGGTCATCCTGGCATTCTAGCCTCATGCTTTCGGTGCAGTCGTCCTGCAAGCCGGGCTCCACACACTCGTCCTCGTCATCCTGCCACTCTGTTTCGTCATCTACACCATCCTTCCACTCCTGCCTCATGCTCTCTCTGCCGTCTTCCTGCAACCGCTGCACCACACTCTCGTCTGTGTTGTCCTGCCACTCCACCCTCATCGTCTCATCCCCATCGTCCTCCCATTCCCGCCTCATGCTCTCGTCCCCTTCACTCTGCCACTCCTGCTCCATAATCCCTATCCCGTTGCCTTGCCACAGGCTGTCCACTCCTCCTTCCACCCCCTGGTCCCCAACACCTTCCATCCCAGCAGCATCCCAGCCCTCCACCAAAGCCAACGTTTCTCCTCTCCTCACATGGGCTCGCCGGTGCTGGGAGAGTGCTGACTTCTGTCCGAAGCCTCTCCCACAGTATGGGCAGCGGAAGGGCTTTTCGCCAGTGTGGGTGGCTTGGTGCTGAAGGAGAGCGGAGCTGCGCACGAAGCCCTTCCCACAGTCGGCGCACGAGTAGGGCTTTTGACCAGCATGGATACGCTGGTGTATGTGATAGGTGGAGCTGACACTGAAGCTCTTCCCACACTGGCTGCAGCAGTAGGGCCGTTCGCCCGTGTGTGTGCGCTGGTGCTGCAGGAGTGCCGAGCTTACACCGAAACCTTTTCCACACTCGTCACATTTGAAGGGTTTCTGGCCTCGGTGCACCCGCTGGTGCTGCTGCAGGTTGGAGCTCTGGTTGAACCCTTTCCCACAGTCTGGGCAGCGAAAGGGCCGTTCACTCATGTGGATCCTTTGGTGTCGGATAAGGTGGGAGCTCTCGGCAAAGTGCTTCCCGCATTCTGGGCACCCAAAGGGCCGCTCGCCAGTGTGGGCGCGGAGGTGGCGAACCAGGTCGGCGCGGAGACGAAACGTCTTGGTGCATTCCCCGCAGGAAAACGGCCGTTCCCCAGAATGGAAGCGCTTGTGCTGGGTGACCTTGGAGCTCTGCGAGAAGCACTTCCCGCAGATGGAGCAGACGTAGGGCTTCTCGCCCGTGTGGATCCGCTTGTGCTGGATGAGATCGGAGCTGTGGCTGAAGCTCCGCCCACACTCGGGACAGGTGAAGGGCCGCTCGCCTGTGTGAGTCCGCTGGTGGATGATAAGGTTGGAGCTCTGGGAGAAGCCCTTGCCACAGTGAGTACATCGGTATGGCTTCTCCCCTGTGTGAGAGCGCATGTGCTGGACAAGGTGGGAGTCTTGGCGGTAGCTCTTGTCACAGTGGGGGCATTTGTAGGGTTTCTCTCCCGTATGTACACGACGATGCCGGACTAGGTGGGAGCTGTTACTGAAGCTCTTCCCGCAGTCAGGGCAGATTGTAGCTTTGGGCACCTTGTCATTGTCAGAAAAAATGTCCGTAGATTCTTGTTCCACAGAAATGACAGATTCACCATTACTGGCCACACGCTGGGTAGTTTCCATTAGATGGCCTTGTGCTGCGATTCCTTTTTCTCGGAAGATTTCTTGCTGCCTCTTTGCCTTGTCATGAATCCCCTTGTCTTCTTTCTGTATGCTCTGTCGTTCTGCTTCCTCTTTCTTATTTTCATTTATTATCTCAATGTCTTCTGTCGGAATAATCATACCAAAGCTTTTTACCTCACTGATGGCAGCTGAACTCAATACTGTTTTGTACACTGCTTTGAACCTTGGAAAAGCACACTATACATTTTAAAATAAATAACAATGACAAACGAAACTGCCACCGCTCCTGAGTCCCCCTGCTAGCAGCATCCACTGAAGCGAGTCAAGAGTTCCTTCCTCCAGTGGGCAGTGCTAGCAGAGGGACTCAGGAGTGATGGCGGTTTCACCAACAATATATTGCTGAGTGAAACCGTCATCCCACTCTGCCCTCATATGACGCAGAGGGAGAAACAAGCTGTATCGGCTCCTCCCTCTACATCTTCAAACTGCTTGACTAGGGAATGTGCAGCTGCCCTTGCCTCAGTCAAGCAGTTAAAGGAGCCCCCAGCCCCGGCTCCTGCAAGCTGTGGTGGGGTGGGGGCTCTGTGAAACTGCTCAGCTGAGGGGAGCATGGTTGCCGCTCCCCACAGCAAGCAGTTAAAGGAGCCCTGATACTCTGCCTGCTTGCGCGCAAGAGCAGCAGGGCTGAGCGGCACAAACAAGCTGTATTGTCCCAGCCTGCAAGCCCGGGTGAAACTGTCTCAGCTCTCGAGGTGAGAGCTGGGACAGTTTCACCCAGGGTCTCACAGGCAGAGGCCAATGCATCTTGCTTTTTCAACATTGCGGTATGTCACCAAACCACGATGTTTGGCTGCTGATACACTGCAGTGCTGAAAAGCTGATATCGCCCAGCCCCAATAACACAAAGGAAATTGATACAAATCCCCTCCTGCTTTTAAACTGCCACAAAGCTTGCAAAATGAAGTCAATCATGGAGGCTATTTTGGAAATCAAAGAAACTTATTTACCCACAATTCTCTCTCATCACAAGGAAATGAAAGAGAATCTAATAGATTTTCTAATAATAATAGTAATAATAAATTTTTTATTTATACCCCGCCCTTCCCCGCCAAACCGGGCTCAGGGCGGCTAACACCAATAAAATCACAACAAAAACATAAAACAGTTCATTAAAATACAGATTAAAATACAATTTAAAATTAAATCTAAACTGCAGCCTCATTTTTAAGTAGCCATTTATATAGAAATAAATGAATTTTTGTTAAAACCGTGATGTTTTTCTGTAGTATGTGGGATGAATTAGCTCAACTTTCAAGGGTGATCACATAAAAGCTATGGGGAGTTTGCCGCATAGGATTTTACTTTCTGCAGCTATTCAACACTTTTCAAAGCTAATCACAGTTTACCATGTCTTGACTGAACACCTGCCTCCTGTTAGTCTTGTGCTCCATCAGCACCAGTCCCACACTTGTGGGTGGTAGACTAAAGCAGATTGCAAAACTAATTTCATTGCCTGCATAGTTTAACAAAAATGTTAAAATAGATCTATATAACTGACATGTAGCAACTGAAAACTCTCCCACAAACTGAGAGAGAAGGTTGATGACATATCTTTGAAACCTCAGCAAAATGATAAGGGATGAAAATGACTCTTGCGTAATTTTGGTAGTGGATCAAGAAAACAGGAACAGGAAAGCAGGGTTCTAAATAAGGAGGTAATACATATCATTACAACAATCCAAATCAAGTTTAATTTCAAGGTTCCTTCTGGTAAACCTGGAAATCTGTATTTTCTTTCTTTCTTTCCCGTTTATATGTTTAAAGAAAGCTGTTAAGAGGTGATGGCTTGTCTAAAAACATCCCTATAACTTTGTGGGGGGGGGGGGGGGAGATTTCCTGATTCATTAAGTCATTACACTGCGGAGCTTCCATTCATTCCTCACCTCTTAGTGTCTCTTCTTCACTGGAATCCTGGAGATCCAGGATACATGTTTCTTTTTCACGTTCCATAAGGGAAGTCACAGCAGCGTTAGTACTGGGGAATTCTGATTGCGGGGAAAGAAACAGATTTGTATAGGGTGAGAGCATGCAAAGATGTCTACACTATTAAGACATGCAATGCTCACATGTGTAACCATGCCCCAGTATCCTACTGAGGCTCATAAAAGAGCAACCCCCATATACATATTTTAGATCATCCTATAACACAAATTCCCTAGCATCTTATAGAACAGATATTCCCCACAAAGCCATATCAGTAGAGACATATGTACCCATCTTTCTAAGGAGCCTGGTAGAACAGTCGTAAGTTCTCCATATGACAGTTATTTTAAAAGAAAAAGAAAAAAGAAAACCAAACCCACCCAACACCTCTTACATCAGAAATATTCCTCTACAATTTAAGGATATTTTGCACAATAAAAGGAAAGCTGCCAAAGCTGAGTTGGAAGGGGGGGTCGTTTCTCCTTAACTTTCCCCACCCCAGTTCTTGCATTCCTGTCACCATGACAGTTTCCTGACTCCATTGCTGTTTTCACTCCCACCCCTTCCCCAACCCCTTTCCCTTCATCCTCTGCCCGTACGATCCAGCGAGATGCTGCAACTGCAGCCACACCGAACCTTGTTCTTTGGCGTTGTCTCCCTTATGGGTCCCCTGCAAGCTTTGTTTTCATTAGTGGGCATGGGAATGCTGCTAGGCGTCTAGCTATGGAGATCCGCTTGCAACAGGAAGGTCCCTTCATGATCAAGCCCCCTCAAAAACGGTACTTCCTTCTGAGTCCTTTCTAGGCGTCGGAGACAGTAGAAGCTCTACGGTTTTAACTCAGTCACTTCCCGAAGTTAGAGCTGTCATACCCCACTGCCACAATACGACCCTCATTTAAGGAAACGGCTAGAGTACATCGCAGCCCAATCGGATTATAATACATGCCCTTTATACGAGACCAAAGTTTAGGAACCAATTTCTGCTTTCCAGATTTTATTCCGGTAAATCCGTTGCTTCCCCCATACGCTAAGCAACTGCTTGCTTTTGCATGGTCAACCCAGATTCCCCTTCTGAACGCCTTTCCTGTGCTCGCTTTGGCAGCACATATATACTTCTGAACTCCTTTCCTGGCATGACAAGCTGCAACGTGTGCAGAGGAGGGCAAGCAACAGGTCTGGAAACTAAGCCTTATGAGGAGCGCTTGAAGGAGTTGGGTATGTTTAGCCTGGAAAAGAGGCGACTGAGAGGAGACATGATAGTCATCTTCAGATATCGTAAGGGCTGTCACATGGAGGAGGGAGCATGCTTGTTTTCTCCTGCTCTGGAGGGTAGGACTCGAACCAATGGCTTCAAGTTGCAAGAAAGGAGATTCCGACTAAACATTCGGAAAAACTTTATGACAGTAAGAGCTGTTCAGCAGTGGAACAGTCTCCCTCGAGAGTGGTGGGCTCTCCTTCCTTGGAGGTTTTTAAGCAGAGGTTGGATGACCATCTGTCACAGATGCTTTAGCTGAGATTCCTACGTTGGACTAGATCAGTGTTTCCCAACCTTGTGCCTCCAGATGTTTTCAGACTACAATTCCCATCATCCCTGACCACTGGTCTTGCTAGCTAGGGATGATGGGAGTTGTAGTCCAAAAACATCTGGAGGCACAAGGTTGGGAAACACTGGACTAGATGACCCTCGGGGTCCCTTCCAATTCTAACATTCCATGATTTTATGATTCTATGACGATTCGTGTAAAAAGTGTTAAAGCTAGGGAAACTGACCCGAACACTTAGGGTAGAAGATGGGAGCACATGCCAATGCATGCCCATACTTACCATCCCGAGTCCTGCTACTACTGTTATACATCACTACACATCCAACAAATGTCAACATTCTGTCCATCGATTCTCCCCCAAATCAGGTACAATATCTCATTTACAGAAGCTAAGGTTTAAACAGCTGCCGACAGCAATGCAATTCCAAATGCAAAAATGGGGGGGGGGAGTGGTGTTCTGGAACCAACAAAAAGGTTTATGACAATCCTTGCACTGTGTTCAGTGAGATATGACAAGTACCCTAAACTGCTTCTGTAAAATCTGCTCTGCATATCCTAGCATATGCCACATCCAGTTCTAAGTCATCTGGAATTTGTTCTATATGCTGAACGCGCCTCTTTTCCCCCCCAAATCATATTTATTAAGGTTTCCAATAAAACATAATCATATGAAACATTCCAAATTACATTCCAAATTATTTCTCCAATTATAAAACAAAAAAGGTTCCAAGTTAAGCAAATTATTACTTTAAATTTTACTTAAGGCTTCCCATGCTTCAAATTCCAGAGGCTCTATTATCATAACTATTGTCCTTTGCTTTCACATTCCTGAACGCGCCTCTATCAATGTCATGTGTCCCATGAAAACTGTTTCTGCACCCCACGGGAAACTGAGCCATATTCTTCCTTGCATAATGAAGCTAACCTGTTACGAGCGTTGAGATGTACATAGGAAGTTGCCTTCCACCCTTGCTCCATCTAGCTCAGTATCGTCAACACTGGCTGGCAGCATCTCTCCAGGTTTTCAGGCATCTCTCCCAATTCTACCTGGAGGTGCCAAGGACTGAACGTGTGACTTGAGTAATAGCAATAATAAAATTATTGTCGCCACCACTAAAGGCGACTGAAAATTCCTTTCCATTTCCAGGAATCTGTTTTTACTTCGCAGGCCATTGAACTAATTTTTTTCCCTCCTCCCTCCAAAAACTCATTTCCTTTGGTGTCGTGTCTTTGAGACCGTCAACTGAGGGCCAGGGACTGTTGACAGAGACCCCAGCACGGCTCTACAAAAATCGTAACTGGTATTTGGAAGCTCCAGCCTTTGGGGGATTAAGTGTGGGATTAAAAATGCATTAGATATCAATACTGTGTATATAGATGAACTTCTATCGGTTTTGGTAAAGGCGAAGAATTTGGTTGCTAGAGAACAATCCCCACCCCACCCCCGCGCGTGCACACAATGCGCCTTTCCACCTCGCCCGCTTTAATGTTTGAGAAGAAAAAGTGGGCGGGAAAGAACGAGAAACTGGGGGGGGGGGGAAGCAGCATCATCTCTCCTCCTCACATCCACCCCGCCCCCCACCCGCACGCGATGGACCCGTTAGCCTCTCAACGGCTACAGCGCGCGCTCCGCCCGCCCGGATTAACTCCACCCCCTATTCAAGCAGCTTGGTTGATTTTCCCGCCTTAAAACAAACTGTCGGTACGGGTGTCGCGCGCTGTCTGCTTGAGGCGGTTGGCGGGCCGAACTGTTTTAAACGACCAGTTATTATTACCTCATTCTTAACGGAGGAACGGAGGGTAGTTTCTCTTGTGAGCGTCTCGCTCCGCGACACTTGATCTGGCTGGGATGACGGTTGAACGTACATGTTCCACGTTTAACGGGCTCACGCCCCCCCCCCACTTGTACTCCGAAGTAGCTAATCCGGAGCAACTGCCACCTTCCCGCCTCCCGTGCTTCATTTTTAAACACAGAAATGGCTCAGAAATCCCAGTTCTGCGTGAATAGGTTGTTCTGGTGAATCATCGTCATCATCCATGGAAAAAAAGTCACAGCAATAAACTTGTCAAGTCTTTTAAGGTGGCCACAAAACTTGTATTTGCTGGAACATAGATATATTCCTTTGGAATGTGGAAGAAATGCGCTGGGCTCAAATTCACGCTCGTTAAAGGTACTGTATGTTTCGCAGCTGCCTGAGCCCTTCTCAAAATAGATTTTGAGGTTCAACCCCTGCTCAAATAAAGCCCTGTCTGGTTCAATGCAAAAAATGGGTGCTAGTAGAAATCCACTCACTGTGTAACACCCTGAATGTAAGTAATAGCTAAATCTTAACCTCTGTTTAGTTGGAAGTGAATCCCACTTTTTACAATTATGTGGCTTATTCCATGTAGCCTACACATCTTAAAAGGATTTTGTGGGTGCAGCCTGCATACCATCTCCTCCCAAAGTATCGTAGGATGTGCGACCAAGATCTGATGCACTTTGCATGTTTCGCCATCTCCTTTGTTAAGATTCAGTACTGAAGATGAGCACACACTGGCAGCACTCTTCATACCAAAATGCCCACAATGGAGTAGAAATAATTTAATTTGCTACTTATCAATGTATACCATGCAAGCCATACCAATAACAAGTCAGTGATTCAAAAACCCAACCAGATCCCTCCCAAGGAAGATCATCTTCACCATCTTCCACACCATCTGAACCAAATGAGGCTGTGCAAGTGCTAGACCAATGTCTGGAGACAGTAATGGGCTGGTAGATAAGGGACAATCAACTGAAGCTGAATCCTGATGAGGCGGACAGAGGTGTTGGTGAGTGGTTCTCATGTTCGGGTATTGGGGAGACTATGTTCTAGATGGTGTTGCACTTCAGTCTCCAGCTGAAGGAGCAGATCCATAGCTTGTTTGGGAGTCCTGAATCCAATAGTGTCAATGGAGGCCCAAGTGGCTTCAGTGGTCAGCAAGGCCTGTTTCCAGCTACTATACTGTGATAGCCTTGCTGCAGTGCTCCAAATTCCAGTACACTTGCAAACAGATTACTGTACTGTAATCCACATGAAACTGTGCTTTGAGTCAGTTTAGAAGTTGCAACTGGTGCAGAACACAGACAACAGATTTGTGATCAGTGTAACCAGCTGGAATCATATAACACTGATTTTACACAGAATGCACTACCAACATGCTTACTAGGTCAAATTCAAGGTTTGAATGTAAACATATAAAGCCCTGAGTGACTTAGGTCCCAAATACTTGTAAGAGCATCTCTTCCTATATTCACTGGTCTGGGCTTTGAGATCTGCTGAGGAGGTGCTGCTTGCGGTCTCTCCCATTGACAGTTAAGCCAACCATCATCTGGTGACAGGGCCTTCCCAGTGGTGGCACCCTGCCTGCGAAATGCCCTCCCTGAGGGTAGGGACAATGAGCTTGTGGCCCTCCAGATGTCATTTGACTCCCATCAGCCACAGCTAGCATGGTATAGTTGGGGATGGCATGAAGTGGAGTCCAGCAACATCTAGAGAGTCACAGATTCATCATCCCTGCCTTAGAGGTTGTGTTGTCACCTTCATGCCTAAGTTTCCAATGCCATCTTGAGACATAAAGATCTGTCTTCACTCAGGCCTTTGGGAAAGAATGGTGGATTTTAGGTCAGAGGCAGGGATGCTGCTTTCTGCTATAGTGGTATGATGGTTTGAATATTATTTTAAAGTAGGAATTAATGTTAAAAAATAGTTTTTATTGAATGTACCAGTATTTTGGGAATGGCTGATATCTTAACTGATGAAGGATAATTTACAAATTGGTCAAATAAACAAATAAAACACTGCATTGCCCAGAGAAGAAGCCCTTCCTGATTATAGTGCAGGGTTGTAGAAGGTAAGCAGATATTAGCCTTCAAGCAGCCAGATGATAGAGATGAGAGCAGTTGGTGCTCCCTTGTCATATCCAGCAATGGACAGCACCAGTTTCTTGTATTCTGCTAGTCTCTAACTTGGTGAAACATCTCTTCTTCCTCTGTATCATTAGAATACTGATTTTGATAGTATACTTTGTGTGGGTTCAGAAACTGGGTTTAATTAAAAGTGTATACAAAGACAAAACTAGACCACCAAATAAATTATTCAGCTCACTGGTAGCAAGGCAACAATATTTGTCCCTGAGCAAATTTGCATCACCTAATCACTGTCTAAACCAGAACTTTGCCAAGTATGTATGTTTAAAATCAGTCTCAGTTGGGACAGTTTTGACCATGTGAAATATAGCTTGTCAGCAAGGAAAACTATGTAGTTGCTAAGTTCTGGATGTGTGACAGGGGGCCTCCCAAAGATTTTGAGGTGAGATATGACGTCTTCCCTGACACTGTCCAGATTGAAATAGCTCACAAGGCAGAATTAACCAAGCCACTCTATCACTGTTGGTGGGCAGGATGTCCTGTTTTGACTGATGGTGTTGATGCCAATGATCACTGATTTATTTATTTATTGTCTTTGAAGTCTCTTGTTCAAGTATTTTGAAACAAGTCAGAAGTCTTATGTGGCACTGTGTTTCCATCTTTCTTCTGCTAGTATAACTGCTTATCTATGGTTTGTCAAGTGCAGATGCCACCTTTTAATTTCATCCAGCCCCGGGGTTTACCAGTAGGCTCTTTACTGCTCCCCATCACCATCTCCCCGATGGGTCAGCAAGGAAAGTAGCCAGTTGGGCACTGTTACCAGCCGGTGCTCCAAGCATCATCTAACAGCAGTGCACAACACCCTCTGTCCTTTCGAAGAGAAAGGTGGCATGAAGAACGGCTAGTTACCAGTATGCTGCTAGTATTTTGCAGAGGTAGTCTAAAAGCCTTGTCCACCTACCTTTCTTGTTCCACTGGAAGAATCCCTGCAAGAAGAAAGCAGTTATAGTATTATTTTCAGTTATAGTATTATTCCTGTTAGTAAGTAGATCCCAACCTACGTAGCCAGGAGCTTCAGGAGATGGCAACACCCAAACACTAACTTTCTGAGCATTTCAATATACTTACTCATTTATTGTATTCATTGTACAATTAATGATTGTGTATAGCCCCTGGATTTTTCTCCTGTGGGTCATTGGCCCTGGATAGAAAAAATATTTCCCACCCCTGGCTTATTAAATGCTAGAACCTGCATTTGAGACAACATGGAACACTCTTTCAGGTTTGTTGATCATTATCTGGGAAGCTTACATAGATGAACATTTAGGAATATAATAAGAAACAATGGTAACAAGTATGGGGCTCACAGCATCCTTAAAATCATAACCATGCCCTCAACAGCCCTGTCCCTCAATCCAAGATGCATTAGCGAGTCAAGAAAAGACACTCTACAATTTCTCAAATGACCCTCTACTATTGCCCTGTATGGATGAGACACAAATTCTATAAAACACATTTTGTGGAAATTCAGGTCCAACAACTTGAGCTTTTTGAAACAGAAGTTTTTGAAACCCAACATCAGTGAAGTCAGCTTGAACGACACGTGAACATAATTTCCTGTTTTTTAGCTGCAAAAAGCTGTGCACCCACTAGTAGCTGGCCCACATATAGTTCAGTCTGTTTTTTCCAGTGTGTGGGTCGTCACTCCTCTGGGACTGATGAGAGAATCAGGGTTGCAGGTCCCATTAACTACCTTAGGCTGAAAAGAAAGCAGCACCAGGAGAGGAGGTGTTAGGGTCTTATATGGGCTTGAATCAGCACAGGTGGGTGTTGGAATATTGGTGGGTGAGGAAAGAGGGGCTCAAGGATTGTTTAAAGAAGGGCAGGCATGCCCCTAATGAGATTTCTAGAGTTTGATCTAGTAACATTATCTAGGGACAATATTTTATAAAGTTTGAGAAACACTGCCATACTTCATTTATTATAGTGCAAGAACACATCCACATAGTTTTCCCTTTTTGAGTATGAATCACAGTAGATCAGGTATCAGCCCCTGCTTCATGCCCCACCAGTGAACAAGTTAATTAGTTTTTTTTGTTGTTGAAAGAGGCACTACTTGCAAAGTGTCTCAAAGATTTCCAGAGTCCTCTTAATCTCCCGGATTTGTTTAGCGAGGGTATGGACAGGTTGCATGGAGCGGTCCAACTCCTCGCACCTTGCCATCAGAGTGTACATCCCTTTGATGCTCATGTCCACAGATTCACCCAAGCTGTCTACAGCATCCCGGTAAGTCTGGATGTACCCCACACTTAGGGCTGTCATGTTCTGGATAGCGCTGTTCAAGGCTCTTAGCATCTGGTCCACCTTCTGTGCCACATCCCTAGTGAGCCTTTCCAGATCCCTAATCACCTGTGGGTCAATTGGAGGTATATCTGCAGTTTTGCCCCTAACGGACAACTGCGACGACACTGATGAGGAGGAGGTGGGTTCTGTGTCATCCAGACTGCCCCGGGAGCTCATCTTGATCTTCATCTGCAGGTTGTTGGCCACAAAGTGTGTCAGGTCCCCGTCATGGCTCACTGTCCCTTCTAGCTCCAAAGCGCTGGATATGGTAGCCCTCCTACCTTCCTGAGCCTTGGATGCTCCATACACTTGGCTTATCCCATCCAGGCTATGACTGTCCAACAAACGGCCTCCAGCCATCCTTTCGCGGGCTGCCACCCGCAGCCTCCTGGATTCTTCCCCAGTCACAGACGACGAGGACGACGAGGACGACGTTGGGGTCTGTATATGCACCTGAGCCATTATATGCTGTCCCTCCATTACGTAATATAGCAAGAAGATCTAGGATGCGAGAAGTAAAGATCAAGATGCAGACGCTGAAGGAGGAGCTTCCGAGGAGACAAAAAAAGACACCACAGACAACGCGCAAGAGGGATTCAAGTTGCCCACTTCCTGCATCTGAGCACCAGGTGACCGGTCAGCGCCTCTAATGGGCGGAGAATCCTCAAGGAAGAGGCGGAAGATAAGAGTAGGTTCGCTAGGGAGAACAAATGGAAGATTCTCATTGGTGCGTCTCACGTTCTTTAAACAGAGGAAGAGCCAGTCAACGGGAAGCAAGAGGCGTCCATCGGGCGCTCTGCTCGGTCAAGCTCTTCTGCCGGAAGAAATCTGACGTAAGATAGCGTTCTCTATTTGCCGGGGGAAAGGAAGGTTGGTACTGTATCAAGATTCACCAGTGAAAAAATTGGAAAGTGTTAAAGGCTCCCGCAAAGAGGCTTGTCAGACCGAAATGCCAGTATTTTCAAAATTGAAGCTTAGAGATAACAAACAAAACCTGCATTTCCAAAGGCAATATGTATTTTTTACTGACGTAGGCTGCAATCCTAATCTCAGCTGGGAGTAAACCCCATTGAATTCAATACAATTTACTTCAGAGTTGACGTGGTTAGGCTTGTGTTCTTACTCCTGACAGGAATTTTATGGGTTTGGTTTTTTTTTACAAAATTGGTTCCCACCGACAAAGTCTGAAGTGTCTGTACATCAGTTCTTTGTGTTGGAAGGACAGAAGGTATGAAAACACAAACTTCCCTTGAACTATATGTGGAGCTGTCATTTTAAAGACAAGTAAATACTCTAAAACAGTAACTTGGAACCTCAGGACCATTATCCAAATAAGTACATCACCTCCTTTCTGATCTTCTGCAAATTGTCCCCATATTTGTCCGATTGTGTTCTTAATGGGACCAAAGGAACAAGAGCCATCCACCCCTATTCCATGCAGAGAAGACCAGCCTGACCTAAGCTTCACAAAAGGACTTGCTTTTAGCTCACCACTTTGTTTTGTCTTTTAAAAACTGCTCTCCATCCTTTACCTCCTGCTCCCATCTTTGTGTGTCCTTTGTCTTTTTAGATTGCAAGCCTGATGGCAGGACACCTCACTTACTCTTACAGATGCAAGTCACTATGTGAGACAATGGGTTTTATCCAACTAAGTTCTATTCAGAATAGACCCATCAAAATGAATGAACCTAAACTAATCATCATGTCCCTTAGTGCAATGGGTCTACTAACAGACTAGCCTTGACTACAACTCATGAATTATCTGAAAAATTGGATAGAAACACTAAATACATAATTGGTCAGATGTAAGTAGGCAGAGGAATGCCTTTTCATGAGATTTCCCCCAAGGAAGGTGAAAGCAACTTGGGAAACTGGAAGACAGGACCATTTAATAGCATATCGTATAGCTACATTTCCCAGGCAGGTGCTGATGAAGACTATAGATAAGGAGGTGTGTGTGTAAGAAGACAATGCTTAAAGAATACTTCCTGGCCTTGAGAATGGAATCTGTTAATCCTGATTTCACAGTTCCTTTTTTCCCATCCACTTTCCTTTGCAGTGCATCTACTAGATACTTTTGAAAGTTGTTCATTTGTTGTTACAGTGAAGTAACTGCTTATGTAAACATCACTCAAGTGAGCTATCACACTGTTATGCAAATACAGTTCTAGCTTTCAAATGTTCAAAAAAGAAAAGAAAGGAAAAGTAACTCGCTGTTCATAATTTTCTTTGCAAATGTTAGTGTTGTCCTCACAACAACCCTGTAGGGTAGGCAATCAGTGATCCTATCTTGCAGACTGAGAAAATGAAATGGAAAGATTGTCAAAACTGTGCCTCTAGTGAGTCTACAACTGAGTGAAGAGTTGAACCAAAGTTATCTAGGTTCATTGTTCGTTATCCCTATTTCCCCCCAATGAAATTGGCTCTTGCTATTGGAAACACTCTTCCATAAATGCATTTTTTAAAGGACTAAGTTAAGTTCTCTTGAGTTTTTGATTTGGTTTTAAAAAATTAATTCAAGCATAAGTGATACCTTTCTGTCAGAGAAGTCAATGAAGTTGTAAATGAAATCATGGTCTGAGGGTGGTTTTAATAAAATAATGCTAAATATATTTTCTTTTAAAGAGCTGCCTCCTGTATGACAAGGACAGACCAGTTCAGCAGAAGATAATATATGTTGCTTAAATTCAGAGCCACAACTCCTTCTAACCTCCAGAAAACTCTGTAAGATACCCACCTCACTTTCAGCAACTTTCTGCTGTGGGACTACAACTGATAGCATAGGTCAGGCACGTCCATCTCCCAAGAGACTGCGATCTACTCCCAGTATAAAAAAAACTGGCAGTTATCTACCGATGGCCATTGGAGGGAGGAGGCGCGTGTGTGGGGTGGGTGGATTGCCCAGAGTTGTTGAGCTTTTCTGGGGTAGGATTGACTAGATTCTTCAGGTTTTATTTGTTAACTTCCGGTAAACTTTATTTAATCCCACGAGCAATAAGGGTCCCGTCAGAAAACAGACCATGTGAACACTGCCCAAGCCATTTTCAAGGTGACATGGCACTATTCCTCTATGAACCAGCACAATGCATGGAGGGAGTGTTCACAACCTGGCCCAAAGGTAGGGATAGAGAACCTGTGGCCCTCCAGATGTTATTGTACCAACTCTCATCAGCCCCAGGCAGCACAGCCAATGATCTGGGATAGTATTCCAACAACATTTGAGACACTGCAGGTTCCTAATCCCTGCCTTAGGGCAAAGATTGAGGCATAGTATATTAACATTGCTACTGGAAAATATTGACTGCAGCACCACTGTTGTCATCATGGCTTTAATACATTGTGGATGCAGAGAGAGATTTTAGCACAATCATCTCCTGGGAATACTCATTCCCCTCCATGCCATCTACCACTCATATTAATTGGTTACATGGCCACTACAAGTACTGCCTGCAATTCCAGTTTTATACCTTCCAAATTGCATGTACAACTTTGAAGCACTAAAACACTTTTTTATTTTTAAAGTGGGTTTTCAAGACCACAAAACTCCCAAAGCTGACCCACAGAATATGATCAGCCAATAATTTCTTTGAGTTAACACTCTGCTCTGGAACCTCATCACTGAGTATTCATAACCAAGCTATACAATTCTGGTATTAGTCTACAGGATTTGAGGGTTGGTAAACATGGACGCGGATGGCGCTGTGGGTTAAACCACAGAGCCCAAGGGCTCGCCGATCAGAAAGTCAGCAGTTTGAATCCCCGCGACAGGGTGAGCTCCCATTGCTCGGTCCCTGCTCCTGCCAACCTAGCAGTTCGAAAGCATGTCAAAGTGCAAGTAGATAAATAGGTACCGCTCTGGCAGGAAGGTAAACGGCGTTTCCATGCGCTGCTGTGGTTCACCAGAAGCGGCTTAGTCATGCTGGCCACATGACCCGGAAGCTGTACGCTGGTTCCCTTGGCCAATAAAGCGAGATGAGTGCCACAACCACAGAGTCGTCCGCGACGACCTAATGGTCAGGGGTCCCTTTACCATTACCTTTAAACATGGTTCAAGGCAAGTTTCAGTTCCAATAGCTCTCTTTTCAGAGGTCTATCATTACAGTGCTCCAAGTTTAGACTTCTCTTTCTTCCTCCAAGACAGAACCCCTTGTCACATGTGGGAGTTTCTGGGACAGCCCTGACACATTTGTTTGAAAGAACCACAAAGCCTGACATCGTGCCCACAATTCTTTCAGTCATCTGGTTCCTCTTTGATGTGCAGAGAAACTGTTGACAGTTCTCTCCTTTCTACCTGGGCCTCATCTGACTCATCTTCGTTTTTCACCCATGAGAGCGACTCAGTTTCTGCAAATGGTATGTCATTCTCCCACTGAAGCTCTGACTCTTCTTTTACCTCAGCATCCCACGTCCCCGGAGGGAGCACCACTACCTCATCGGCTTCTTTCTCCATGTCATTCTCTGTATTGTCCTCCTCTTCTTGGAGTTGGACAAAAGGCTCTTTGTAAACCCTGGTGTCTATTGGCTCACTGCATGGGCCAGGAAGCAAGGCTCCCTTGGTGTGAGTCCTCAGGTGCTTGGCAAGAGCAGCCCGTTGGCTGTAGTTTTTGTTGCACTGGAGACAGGCATAAGGCTTCTCGTGAGTGTGAATCCTCTGGTGCTGGACCAGCGTGGAGCTCTGCTTGAACCCTTTGCCACATTCATCACAGCGAAAGGGGCGTTCCCCTGTATGGGTGAGGTGGTGTCGCTTGAGAGCTGACATACCACTAAAGCTTTTCCCACACTCTTGGCAGCTGTACGGGGACTCACCAGTGTGAGTCCGGAGATGCTGAGTCAGCGCGGAACTCTGACTAAAACCTTTCCCACACTCCTGGCATTTGTATGGCCTCTCACCTGTGTGAAGTCTCCGATGAGTTGTGAGCACCGATTTCTGGCTAAAACTGCGCCCACAATCTGGACATGGGTAGGGTGTCTCTCCAGTGTGTATCCGCCGGTGCTGTGTCAAGGCAGAGCTGGCAATGAAGCTTTTTGGACAATCGGGGCACTGGTAGGGCTTTTCTCCTGTGTGTGACCTCTGATGCTGGAGAAGGGAATAGCGCTTGGTGAAAGATTTACCACAGGCTACACACAGGTTGGGTGGGCCCTCTTCAGAGTGAGTGCGGACATGTTCATTGTAGAGAGCTCGTCGCATGAACCGCTCGCCACACTCCCCACAGGCAAAAGGACGCTCACCAGTGTGAATACGACGGTGTTCAGCTAACGTGGTGCTCCGGCAGAAGTTCTTGCCGCAATCATCGCAGCGGTGAAGGTTCTCACTACCTAAACGTCCTGCAGGGACAGTTCCATTTTTTCCGCCACTACCATCACCCTGGTGCGAAAGAAGATGCTCTACCAGCAAGGAGATCTCTCCAAAACGCTTCCAGCACTCAGTACATTTGTATGGCTTCTCACCTGTATGGGTGTTCAGGTGCCAGACCAGGTGAGCTTTGGTGCTGTAAGTGGTCCCGCAGTATTCACATCGGAATGGTCTTATGCCATCATGAACTCGTTGATGGCGGGTCAAGTTGCTCTTCAGCCGAAAGTTCTTGCCACACTCCTGACATTTGTAAGGCTTCTCTCCTGTGTGGATACTCTGGTGACTGGCCAGTGCGGACTGGACAGAGAAGCAATGGCCACAATCTGAGCATTTGTATGGCTTCTCCCCTGTGTGGGTCCGCTGGTGGGCAAACAGTTCACAGGTCTTGACAAAGCTCTTTCCACAAACACCACAGATTACCCGGCCTACTCGCCGATGCTTTGCTACTGGGGTTGCTAAACTTCTCTGAGATTTTATTCCTGATAGTACATCTTCTCCCCTTTTGCTTGCATGTTTTTCAGCTGTCTCCATCTTTGTTTCCTAGTAGAAAGAAGAAATTCACATTGATTAATCTACCATCAATCCCCAACTACCATCAATCCTCACATTCTTCCTCCACAAGCCTTTTAACCACCATCGTTCCATCTGTGCTGCATCATTTGCTGCCAGTTAGTCTTTAGATATTTTTTTTTTACCAAGTCCTCATCTTCTTCCTTCCTCTCTGTTCTTTCTGCATCGGCCTTGGGTCCTGAATGTGGGCACTACTTCAGCTTAGGCCAGTGCATATGTGAAGAGCCTTTCTCAACCAAAGTGAATTAATTTTCCCAACTCATGGTGAATTCCAACCCAGAAAGTGTATGATGAGCTAGATGAGCCTCTCCATGACAGCTATTATGAAAGTTGCTGCAGGCCAATAAGACAAGACTCTTGAACTGGCCCACTTCTGAATAAATATGGCCCTTCCACAGGGTCTCATTCTCAGCACAATATGCTTGAGTTGTATTTATGGACTGACTCAGGCATAGGCAAACTCTGGTCCTCCAGATGTTTGGGACTACAATTCCCATCATCCCTAGCTAACAGGACCAGTGGTCAGGGATGGTGGGAATTGTAGTCCCAAACATCTGGAGGGCCAGAGTTTGCCTATGCCTGGACTAACTCACCATCCCCACATCTTTTTATCCTGCTACCACCTCCTGCCCAGATTATTCCATCTTCCTAGCTACTCCAGGAATGGATCACAACCCTTAAGCAATCCTTGATACTCCTTCACTGCTAGCAGCTGTGCTTAGGATGTGGTTTGGGAGATAAAAGTACAGAAGACCCTCCTTTTGAGCCTTTCTGTTGCTGGAAGCAGCACAGGTTTCTAGTTCCCTGTTCCTGACTCTAGTGTTAAAACTAGCATTTGAACTTGAGGGTACTCCTTTTAATAATAGTTACTGTGCAGTGTCTTAACTGTTGAGATGATGATGATTAATAATAATTAATACAATAAATTTTTAACTTTTTTTCTCAGGGCCACACTTTTATAATAAAAATTTTCTCATGCCAATTTTTTTTTATTGCTTAGAAATGCATTGGAAAACAAAAGGAAACAACTATCAGTGCTTGATTTATAGCATAGAACACAATGACTTTATAATATGATCATGGGACATCCACAACGTTTTTTAAAATGCAGCTACATAAGAACACGAATCATTCTCAAAATATAATTGTAAATGAGCCTCTTACATATGTACCTTAAATATGTATACAAGCTCAGTGAGAAGTGTGAGCTCACTTTTGCCGGGTAATTTCATTTCTCTTAGGTCTAGTCTGAGATAAATGAACTCTCATCTCATCAACACAAAGAAGCCTTTCCCTTTTCTGATCTTTCATATTTGCCAGAGTTGAAAATCCCTGTTCACAACAGTATGCCATGGAGAAGTTCAGAAGAATAGCCAATGCTCTTGAAGAGAGGCATGGATACTGTTTCTGGTTGTATACCCCCCACCCCCAAAAAATATTTTGATACTTATACTACACTATACTTTCCTATACTATACTAAACTGAAATATTTAAATATTTCTTTGATTGTCCTTGAATCTACCTACCACACTTGCCATCCTCTCCTACCACACCAGTGTGGAGTGCCACATCCTCTGAGAACCAACCAATTAATAATATATATTTTTAAAGAGAGGCAGTCAAGACCTGAGCCTACTATATTGACAGTGATCTTACCATATCAGTTACCTACTTCTGATGTTGTTTTAATCACTGTGTGCCACCTCTCCCACCAGACCTCACTTTCTCCAATTTACCAAATGGTCTTGGAGCTGTTCTCTAGTTCCTTGGAGCTAGAAGGCTATTCCTAGCTTCAGAGCCTGTTTTGTTATGCTCCTTCCCTCAATCCATCTCAGGAGTTACAAGAGGTTTGCGGATAGAAATGCCCTGTTCAAAGGAGAGAGAAATTAAGAGTAAGAGTAGAAGAAGAGAAGAAGAGTTTGGATTTGATATCCCGCTTTATCACTACCCGAAGGAGTATTGGGACTCAAGATGATTTATTCTTAACAACTATTACCTCATGGATAAACTAAAAGCGGTTCTCAGGGTATTTTTTAGGTTCCATGTCATTAGCTCATAATTACTGTAACATTTTCAAGCTTGCTTCCAGAATTGTGAAAGCTAGAAATTACTTTATCCTCCCTCCTTCCCCCAAAAAAGAAATAAATGAAGACCAGCTGAAAATATCATCTTCCCAACAAAACCCTGCAAAAGCGTTATGTTGGCTACTATTCCCCCCCCCCTCAATTACTATAGGCCATGCCGCCCAATCAGAAGGCAGTCCTGCTCAGTGGCTAAAGAACACAGGCATCAGATACTTGGAGGATGTACTTAACAGAAGAAAAGAACCCTTACCTGAGAAAAGGAGTCTATTAATTCTCTTCTCGGTGTCTCTGTAGCTACATTCCTAAACTGTAACCTGGTATGCTTTTCCTTGGCTGAAAGGGACAGGTCCTATCAGACACTAAAACAACAAATAAAGACCTTGTGGCTGGGAGACATATCTAAAATAAAAGATTCTCATGACCCTCCCCAGTCTTCTCCCACAGTACCAGAAAACAAATATACTACTAGTCCAGTATTTCCCATTTGGCTCATACTACTAGCCTACAGCCTCAGAAAGGGCTTTCATCCTTTTTCATATCTTACACTTCCAGCAACTAAGATGCACAGCTTACCTGGGTCAGGCTATGGCAGAGGCAAGTTATACCAGCAGCCTTCTTCCTTCACTACATACAGCAAAGCAATATCCCTTTGCGAGGCAACATTTCTCCCAGGAGCAGCAGCAATCACCATCATCATCTAAGAAACCATCCAACCTGCAGCTATTCCAGCTTGCAGACTTCTAACATTTTATTTCTAGCAGACAAAATTTCATATCCAATAACCCCAACCTCCCAATATCCCAGCTTTGCTGATGCCCCAAAACTCACAGACTTGAAAAGTAAAAATGTTACAAATAATAAATAGAATAACCCTCCAGCTCTGGACTTCCCATCACTCACCAGGCTATGCATGTTGACAGCTCTTGCGCTTTGTGATCCCATAGCTAAGCTTTGTTGTCCGCTTGGGGCAAACAGGGAGGGGGGATGCTGCACAGGAAGGTACACTTAGCACCACCTTCCCCCTTACTGCTACTTCCATGTCTCGTCTAGCATATAAAAATCTCGCTGGTATTAACCCCTAAGATTGCCCAAATTTCTTTACAATGTGCAATACATTGATCAGCTAATAAAATATATTATACTAAATACATTATATATTTTGTTTTTATGTGAGAATTCAGCGATTTTTCTTTCATAATTTTGATGAAAGTAATGAAAAACCTAATCCTGATTCTGCTAAATTTGCTTCTAAATTTTCTGTATCTCACTCTCCAGTCCAAGTGTAGGAAAATACAGTATACCAAAATGGGGGAAGGTTCTCCTGGCATTTCTCTCTTTTTCAGCCTCCTAAGGTGGTGGGAAAAAATGGTGACTTCTTAAATTTGGTCCATCCAGGCTGTTATTGATGCCAAACGATGAAGGGCGAGTTTTTAAATGTTAGTATAAGGTTACCAGATTTTTTTCAATGAATCCAGGGACTTTTCAACTTCAATGGATTTTGTATGGGAACTGATTTTTAAATCTGGGGACTGTCCTGGGGAAATGGGGACTTCTGGTAACCTTACGTTAGTATCCTTAACATACAGTTTATAACCCTGCAATAATTATCAGTGCAATCCAGTATTTGTTGACACAGAAGTAAGCCTCTGATAATTGATTATGGGATTTTAGCCCCAAGCCTTTACATTTTAATTGTTTTATTTAGATTTTTATCCTTTCCTTCCTCCAAGCAGCTCTTTCCCTCCATTTAACATCACAAAAACCTTGTGAGGTAGGTTAGGCCATGAGACAGTGACACACCAAAAATCACCCAGTGACCTTTTATGATCAAGGATTTCAACTTGGTAGAGGTTGGACCCTGAACATGGATTCTGGGATGCTTTTGTGTTTTTGTCCAAACTAAACTGCAAAGTTTTGTGGTGTGCTTTTAATTCATTGAACTAACACACAATGTTTCCCAGCAGCCACCCAAAGCAGAAAGGCCTCCTGCCAAGAATTGCCTAGATTTTCCATTCTAAAGGGTTAAACTCTCAGAAATAGCCAGGGCACCTTTGTTGGCATTGTCGTAATGAAGCTAGAAGGAAAGGCAGAATTAGGATGAGAGAGCTTCTTTGTACGTGGCATTGCATTTGGAGAGTTGGAAAAGGCCGCTTAAAACACAGTTGCCAGGGTACCCCTTGTGTTGCAGGGTTTATATTTCATTTGTGTTGAAAAAATATCACTGATTCATGGTCTGTTTCTGAGTCCAGGCAAAAGCATTGGTACTTACCTTTAAAGCCCTACATGGCTCAGTGGCCAGATACCCGACTATCTTCACCTGGATCAGTCTACAAATAGACTGAGGCTGTCATTTGAGCTTCTCTACTGGGTGTACCCCCAGTCCAACATAAAATATGTCATGACCAGGGAGAGTGCCTGTTTGGTGGTGGCACACTGTCATTAGAACCCTTTCCTCTGGAAAGCTCACCTAGCACCTATGTTGTTTTTATCATTTCAGCACCAGGCAAATAAATACCTTTTTCTTGTCCCAGGTTTATTAAAAAAACAAACAAACATACAAACAACAATCCAAGTATTTTAAGCCATGGTGAAGTTTCTTACCCATTCTTCCTCTCTTGATTATTTTTATGCATTATCAATTACTGGTTTTTCAGATCTGGCTGAAATATTTTTTCCAAGCCATCCCAAGAACATTATTTACTGAAGACTGCAGGTTAGAAATGTAACCCAAACCCCTCCACAACAAATAAATAAATAAGTTGTGTTCCTAATTCACTCCATCACAATGTCTGTCTGCCATGTGTGTCAGCAATAATCTTAGGGGGAAAATAAAAGCAGTATGTTATTCCACTCTTAATATTACAGAACTGAAAGACTCTTAGGGTGCTGGCATTTCCTTTAAAGTATGAAGACCAATCGGTTTCTAGCCCTCATGGCAGCAAAGAGAAATTTGGAAGACATGGGATTAGTGCCTGGTGGGATCAGAAACTAGATTTGGGCTTGATCAGAACTTTCACTGGCCATAGGCTAGGACTTCAGTACAGTGGTACCTCTGGTTACGAATGGGATCCGTTCCAGAACCCCGCTCATTACCTGAAAGGTCCGCATCCTGAAGTGCCACTTCTGTGCATGCTCGCCGCGCAATTTGGTGCTTCTGTGCATGACATCATTTTGCACATCTGCGCATGCGCGAACCGCCAAATTCGGAAGTAACCTGTTCTGGTACTTCCGGGTTCAGTGGGTTCGTAACCAGTGACGAACACAACATGCAGCGTTCGTAACACGAGGTACGACTGTACTAATATATGCTTACATGTAGCTTGTGGGTTGGGGGAAGCAGAATAAATAATTTTACACAGCTCTATGCGATTTGGAAAAGGCCATAGTTCAGTGGTAGAGCACATGCTTGGCATGCAGAAGATCCCAGATTCAATCCAACATTTTCAGGTAGGGCTGGCAGACATCAATCTGAAACTATGGAAAACCGCTACCAATATCATCAGTACTGAGCAAGCTATGAGAAAATTTCCTACGTTGCGTAGGCTCTAGCCCTACACTCACTTGGGAGAAAACACCATTGAACTGTGTGTGTTTTCCTGGGATACTGCCCTCTCCTACAAAGCTGAATATTAGCCTGAATATTGTCTATACACTATTAATGGCCAAGCAGAAATTTCATATGCACAAATGAAGTTCACTGTGAACACTTGCTTTGTCAATTTGAGGCTCCTTGAAGTATGTGGCTTGCCTTGCTCTGTAGGCTTCTATGTTTCAAGAGACAGGTGTGGAAAAAGTGTCCTCCTAACCTTCCCTAGTAATCAGGAGTGACCAGGTCTATTTAGGGACCATATTTTGGTTTAGATTTTCTACAAATATTTGTAAGAGTCTATGAAGTCCAAGGATCTTAAATATATATATGACATACACGTTTTCCCACACACACCCCTCTGCCTTAGGAAAACAAAAAACAGAAGACCATCTTCGTCTATGCATCCATTCCTACAATGGATACATCCTCAGTCCTTCATGTGTCTCTTTTCCTGCCTTAGGGGGAGCTAGTGACACAAATCTAAAGCTTTTGGGTCTATTGCTACTTGTACCAGTGTTAATGATGTCCTTGCTTCAATCAGAGCCTTGACTACTGACCTGATATTATTTTCCTTAACTTTATTACACTAGGATGAGAAAATCTATTCAAGCTCTTGGTACATCTTGGACTTAATTCTTTTGAATAGTAGCATTTTAAAAGAGAAGACAACAAGTTATTTTCTATTTTCTTTTTTGCAAGGCAGAGGCGAGGAGAGAACAAAAGTATTGGGTGAGAAAGATAAAGGGAATGCAGAATATGGAGGGTAAGTAGTTCTAATGAGCTCACATCCTGCTTGTGGGCTTCCCATAGGCAAGTGCGAACAGGATGCTGGACTTGATAAGCCACAGGCCTGTTCCAGCAAGCCTTGTATGTTCTTAGTATCTTCCTAATGCCATCCTGTGCACTATAGCAGGAATGGGTAACTTTTGACCTTCCAGTTGTTAAGACTCCAGTTCCCACCAGCTCCAATCAACACAGCCAGTGGTCAGGGATGATGGGAGCTGTTGTCCAATGACATCTGGAGGACCAAAGGTTACCCATCCCTGCACTAGAAACCCATTCTGTCCTAGAAATCAAGATTCCCACCACAAACAAACACGCGTGCACATGCACATACTCTGCAGTATTATTTACTCCTTTCCTTCACAGCAAAAGCAGGAACAGGTCTTTGGAGGTGAACACAGTATTCTATGGAAGCAGATCCAATCTTAGTTCAATACAAGCATTTTCCCAAACCCATTAAAAAAATGGAGATCATAATACACTTCTCCATCCTGGTCCATTATTGATTTAGTGACAGATAAATCTCTCTCCTGCACTTGGGCTTTGCTTTCTGATCCAGTCAGAGATCCTGGAGGGCTACCGAAGATTTGCTGTTCAGCTACACCACTGTCTGGCTACGTCCAACAGCTGGTGCCACACTCAGTACAAGTATAGGGTCCCTCGCCCAGCACGGAGTCTTCTTGAAGGCCGGACTCCAGGCGGAAACCTTTACCACACTGGCTGCAGATGAGAAGCCGGCTGCCCTCTTCCCCATCAGTATCATTGTTGCCATTGGAGATGCTGCTATTGGCACACAGGGCATTGTGACTGGACCCGTGAGGGCTGCCACCGTCAGTGCTGCTGGCGTTTTCATAGAGGAGGCTGATGTGATGGGCACTAATGTTGGCGTCACTGCTAGCTGTATCGACGCTGCCAAGGATGTCATATGCCAGGCTAGCACCGCGGGCGTTGGCATGAGTGCGGCGGTGGCGAATGATGTGGGAGCTGAGCCGAAAGCTCTTCCCGCACTCGGTGCAAACATATGGTTTCTCTCCTGTGTGCACCCGCCAGTGGTCCACTAGGTTAGAGTGGTGGGTGAACCTCTTGCCACACTCGGCACAGCCGTAAGGCTTCTCACCTGTGTGGGTGCGCCGGTGGTTGGCCAGAGTGGAGCTCCCAGAAAAGCGCTTGCCACATTCCTGGCACTGGTATGGCTTCTCCCCTGTGTGGGTCCTCTGGTGGCGAGTAAGGCAGGAACTCCCAGTAAAGCGTTTGCCACACACATTGCACTGATATGGCGTGACTCCTGTGTGGCTGCGGCGGTGCAGGTTGTAGTTGGAGCTCTGGGAGAAGGCCTTGCCACACAGCTCACACCGATAGGGCCGCTCTCCTGTGTGAAAACGGCGGTGCTGGAGGAGGTTTGAGCTGGCCGTAAAGGCTTTGCCACAGTCTCCGCAGACGTAGGGGCGCTCCCCAGTGTGTGTCCGCTGGTGCTTGGTGAGGGCTGAGCTCTGGTTGAAGCTGCGGCCACAGTCATTGCAGCGGTAAGGCTTCTCACCTGTGTGGATGATCTGGTGCTTGGCCAAGTTTGAGCGGCGGCTAAAACTCTTGCCACAAACGCCACAGGTATTGGGGTGTGAGGAGGAAGAGGGCACCTACAGGAATGGAGGAAATGATAAGGACAGCTTAGCCTGCTGTAAAAAAAAGGCACTCAGGGAACGGATATTAGGGGTGCTAGCCTGGAAACTGCCACATATACAAGTCATTCTTTTTTAAAGAAGGAGTCCATCTTTGTACTGTATCATAGTTTTAGAAATCATCTTTTGATAAGAGCAGGAGCTAAAGTGTATTAAGAGTTGGTCAAAACCAGAGGTCAAAGTTGATATATGCTTGGCAAGCGTCTCTTTTGGCTTAACAGGCTGCCGATGATATAACCTGACCTACTTGTAAAGGGAGTGTATATTGTGTGCAAGTGAACTGGGGATGGACAGGAGATTAGAAGAGGGTCCTACGAATGGTGGTCCCAATGCTACAGCAGTGTGATAAGAAAAGAGGCATGTGGCCAAATTTTCCCTTGATGATTCTCTGGCCATATTGTTAAGGCTACATCTTGATGCCAAGTCTTTTTTGTGAATCTTGGATTCAGCATATAGACATTTTTTTTCTTTACTATTCCTTCATTGCACTCTTGGGTTTCAGTGACTTAGAAGGTCCTAACATTAGTAAGATGTTGTCCTGTACAATGCCAGAAGAATTGCCAAATACCACTTATTTCATCATTGTCTCCCCTGCCATACAGCTGCCAAGACTCACCAAAAAAAGGCTAACATCAGGATGCCGCCTTGGCAGTCTGGCCCCATCAGCGCCATACATTTAAAGCAGTATCGTACCACTTTAAACAGTCATGGCTTCTGCCAAAGAATCCTGAAAAGTGTTAAGGGTGTCCAGAGTTGTTAGGAGACCCATATTCCCATTATACAGCTACAATTCCTATATTTCCTTGGGAAGAGGGAATTGGCTATTAAATCACTCTGAGATTTATAGCTTTATGAGGGAACAGGGGTCTCCTAGGAACTCTCAGTACTCATAGCAAACTCCAGTTCCCAGGATTCTTTGGGGAAAACCATGACTGTTTAAAGTGGTACAATACTGCTTTAAATGTATAGTGCAGATCAGGCCTCTGACAGGAGAAACCCAACATTCCCAAAGATCATGGAAACAGTACAATAGAAGCACCTCACCACCCACCTCCATCTCCCACAAGTCTCTCCTCCAAGCTCTCCTGACATTCCCTCGGCCATGCTACCCCCAGTACTCACCAAAATCCCATCTATCGGGATGGTGACTTTTTGCATCTCGAATTCTTGAGCCTTCTGCTCCTCCACCTCAACCTTCATCTCTTCCTCAGGTGGCAAGTCCTGCAAGGCAGTAGAACCAAGCTGTAGCAAGTTTGATCAAGACAATGATTTCACTAGCTGTTGCAAACCTGGTGCCCTCCACATGTTTTTGACTACAATTCCAAATCAGCTGTGCTGGCTAGGGCCGATGGGAGCTGTAGTCTAAAACATTTGAGGGGCCAGTTTTTCAAAGGCTGAGTTAAGCAATCCTTTCTTTTCCTGAAAGCTGGTCCTTCTTTCCCTTCATCCAAATAAAACATCTCACCTTCCCATCTTCATCTCCACTCACTGGTTTCCCACCTGCGGAAACCCTCCTCACCTCCACTTCAAATTCCAGATTCTCTTCCTCATCTTTTTCCTTCTTCACTCTTCTTCTAATTATCAGTTCTTTCTCACTGCCATCCTCCATTATTAACCTATTCTGGGAGAATGAAGACTCTGGCTAGAAAAGGCAAAAACAGCAAGAAGTGAGCATTTTTACAAGTATCTTATCCCTCTAGAGTCAAATAGTTCTCAAATGCTGAGACAGGCCTAGATGGCCTTAAGCCCACCTGGACCAGAGGTTACCAGCCTTTTGGAGCCAGTGAGCACATTTGGAATCCTGCGGAAGTACCATTGCTGCCCGTCACAAAATGGCTGTTATGGGGTTGTGCAGAAGAGGATGAACAAATGCAAAGAGGTACTGAGCAGGAAGATAATACAGTCTCATACACTGTGGATTTTGAGGGGATATTTACTGAGACCTTTTGTGGGCACCATAGGAGGTACTGTGGGTACATTGGCAGCTGCTGCACTGGTGACCACTGCACTAAACCAAGTACATCTCATCAACCATATAGTGCGACCTATATGATCCTGGACAACCCTACTGTGTTTTACTGTCCCAGACAGTCACCAAGGGTCATCACAGATGGCTAACAAGTCAAATGTTGTGCATGCCTAAGGCTAAGGAGGTAAGAAATGGTTGCCAGGGGAGACACCAATTTCTCCTCACAGGATGTGTTCTCTGCAGCTAACTCAAAAAGCCATTTTTAAAGTATCAAAATCATCATCGGTGCTGACCTTTGCCAAAGGAAAGCAACTTATAGAAGAATACTGAAAATGATAACCATATATGTAGCACACAGCATGCAGAATGTGTGGGCTTTTTTGCTTATAGGTAGGCCACTGAGCTTCCTGAGTGGCAGTTTTTTCACACTATCTACTAGCAAAAAGCAACAATGTGAGTACGTAGCCCATTCCATAGTGTGCCACAACTGCTGCTCTTTGTTCCTTTCCAGCTCTCCAATTCTTAGTTTCTTAATAAGAGGCAAGAGCAAAATAATTCAGATTTTGCCTTTAAAAGTTGAAGGACAATACTCTTGCAGGCAAGATCTTGTTTTTATCTCTAATAAAGAATATGGTTGCCAACTAACCAGCAAATGGATTCTCTTACACATTTAGCAGTGGCTCATTCTTCAGAAATTGGCAGACAACACTTTCCATGGGATAGAGATAAAAATCACTGTGGTAAAATGTTTGAGCAAAGAGTGCTTGTATCTGGCAAAACTGTTTAGCATCCATTTCTGTCATGTTCCAAGTCTCGGATACCCAAATGGTTTCCACCTACCAGAAGTAGAGATGACTCACATTCACGCCTCTAAGATTCCCCTGTACAGGTTGTGGACAAAATATATCCAGGCCAATCACTTCAGTGTACATGCTGGTGTGTCATGTTCCAGAGTACATAAGAAAATCTTATCCAGTGTGCTATGGCAACTCCTGATTGATGGATTCTCTTCTCTCTGCCAACCCCATTATCTTGTGGAGTAGCAAAGATGGCGCTGAATTGAAATTTGTCACCTATCAGTCATGTCTATCATCCTCTTTGGGACAACTATGCGGATTGTAAGTAAGTTATGCAACCTCCTTTTAAGATTATTTTCTGTAAGTTATTTATGCCACATTCACACCATACATTTAAAGCAGTACCATGCCACTTTAAATAGTCATGGCTTCCCCCAAAGAATCCTGGGAGGTGTAGTTTGTTAATGGTGCCGACAGTTGTTAGAAAAACACTATTGCCTACAGCGCTAGAATGCCTGGAGTGCGTTATCAATCTGTATTCAGTTCTAATATCAACTGAAGGACGGTGGCAGCAGCAATCTTTAAGTACAAAGACAAATGACATTTTCTCCATAAACATCCAAATCAAGCTGCTTTTTAAAAAGGCTGGTTGGAAGGCTGGCAATGCTAATGAAGAATATTGTATGTTAGAAAGGAGTGCAGATGTAAACAGGAGCATTTTATACAGTGTACCCTTTTCTGCTTTACAGTGATACCTTGGGTTACAAACACCTCGAATTACAAACACTTTCGGTTACAGACTCCGCTAACCTGGAAGTAGTACCTCGGGTTAAGAACTTTACCTCAGGATGAGAACAGAAATTGTGTGCCGGCGCCACACTGGCAGCGGGAGGCCCCATTAGCTAAAGTGGTACCTCAGGTTAAGAACAGTTTCAGGTTAAGAACAGACCCCCGGAACGAATTAAGTTCGTAACCAGAGGTACCACTGAATAGATGTAGCCCTGAGATCTAGTCATCTGTTTGCTTTCATTACTAACCATGTTGTCACCCACTGGGATCTCAAGCATCTTCACCACAATTGGAGGCTCTTCCTCCTTCTCTGTTGCCACCTTTTCTGTTTTGCATGAAGTGGCAAGCCGTGTCCATTTCCTTGGAGAAGGCGGCAGAGGCTGAAAGAAGAGGTAAAGTAGCTGGGAGCGGATTTTACGTTATTTTTATTCATTAGATTTCTATTTCATATTTTTTTCCAAGGAACTCAAGGCAGCATATGCTGTTCTAGCCCTCACCCACTTTATCCTCACAACAACCCTGTGAGACAGGCTAGCTTGAGAGAGAATGAAATATAACTGGTCCAAGGTCATGGATCAGCATCAAGCTTGAAGATCTGATCCTGCTCTCCCCACCCCTTAATCCAACACTATAATCCTACACTATATTGTTTTTCTATGAAGTCAGGCACAATAATACACCAACCAACCCTTTGTAATCTGGACAGGGCAGAACACAAGGAGCCAGCATAGCATAGTGGTCAGAATGCTACACTAGGATCAGTGAAGCCTGGGCTCCAATTCTCACATGGCCATGAAACTTGCTGGGTGCTCTTAGGCTGTCACTTCCCCTTGGCCTAACAGACCTTACAGGGTTGTTGGTGAGGATAAAATGGGGAGGGGGCAAAGGGAACATGTTCATCACCCTGAGCTCCTTGAAGAAGGATGGGATAGAAAGGCAATCAATAAACACTCCTTGCAAACCAAGTAAGTCCTGCTCCATTCCTATTGGATCTCGGAATCCTGGTTTTTCCACCTATTCCCTCAAATCTGTGTGTGGCTCAGTCCTTTATGGGGCCTTTTCTGTCCCAGAATTATTTAGTAGGAAGCAAATTACACCCAGGACAGACACACAAACGTCTTGTCCTGATTTTTCCTTCCTTCCACCTCACCACCCTCCTTCCACAAAAAAAACTCATAGTTCTATCCCTGGAGATCTTGTATAGCCACACCTTGCTCTCCTGTGCTCTTTTCCTTTCCTTCTTTACTCTAGTAAGCAGCCCTTTCCGCCGTATCTCTGAGGATCCCCGAGATGTTCCCTCATTCTTCATCAATGGCCTGTCTGCATCCAGTTTCTGAAGGTACAGAATGGGAAAACAAATACATACACAAACAAATCCATTAGGTGACCAAATTAGGTCCTTAAATCTTTTAGGCACCAGATCTTCCCATGGTGCTGTTCACCCAGCATGAGATTGCTTTAGTCATATCAGTCCGAGCAGAAACAGACATGATGGTTTGGTCTGCTTTCCACAAAGGATTCTTTCTTTTAAACCCAGAGGCATCTGGGGAAACATTCAGTGTCAAAGCGCCTCTGTTACTTACCACACCCCCATCTTTGACCTTGGTTGGTGTGCCAGATATAGGGATCCCCTCTGACTTCTCTTCTTTCATGCCCTCCTTGTCCTCATCCATCATTAATTTAAGGGCGGAAGTGAGTGGCTTTTGAGGGAGAAACAAAGGTAAGTGACCAAGGCTCTCCACCCTAAGCATAGTTATTAGAAAATTAAGTCCTCTTTAAACAGCTCTTATTTGTAGCCCACCAAACCCCCTACAAGCCAGTGCAGCTTTTTTGTCTCACAACCACCCTGTGAGGCCAGCCACCTAGCTTAGATTTAATATTTCCTATTGCCCCCAGCCCCCAATGAACAGGGATGAGTCCACTTGGTTTGAATATAGTATGGGAAGATGGATAAGGCCATGGTATGACTCAAGTCTGCCTGGAAATCTTGTCACTAATCCCTGATGCAAAGTGCTGTCTTCATAGAGAACGATTGGCTTATTTATGCACCCTTCACATGCTCAGAAGCACACAGCACTAATTTTGTAGGTATCACAACTGCACAGGGATCCCTGGGCAGGCCATGGCCCCAAATAAGCCCCACCCTTCCCCGCAACCCCCAGGAGTCTCGAGCTCTTAAAACTTACCTCTTTTGTCTCTCAGTCTTGGCGTGTGTCTGCTCGCTAATAACGCTAGCTCGGTAAGTTTAGCCCTAATTACGTCCTAGAAATCCAAGGCAGGGGGGAGGCTGTGTTGTGATGCACACCTCTCTCTATTCCAAGCAACAGCTGTTTCTGGCAACCCACGTGGTAGACACCCTTTTTCTCCGCCACGTCCCTATGGAGAGTTAGGGTAGCTGGCAGCAGGATAAGGGGCTGAGTAAGGAAGGGGAGACGGATTCGCCACCCGGGGCCAGTACCAAGTCCGGGAAGGAAGTTGAGCCAAGGAGTGACTGCTTCCTGCGACCCAGGCTGGCTCCCCTCCCCACTCACCCGGGCCTCTCTGGAGCAGGGAGCAGGGGAGGAGTTGTGGGGCTGCCGAGGGTGATGATGAAGATGATGATGATGCAGAGGAGGCTAGCAGAGCCGCTCAGCGGGATCCGGAGGCTCCTCGCCCTTTGGCAAGCGCCTCGAGGCGGGCGGCGGAATCGGTTCCGGCTGCGCTTTTGAGCCTCTTCCCTCCCCGAGAAGAGACCCTGCTGAGAGTGGGGAGGGGGAGCTCCGAGGGCGGGGGGGGGGAGAGAATGTTAGACGTCGAGAGGAGGGTGGCAGAGGGGCGGTGCGCCGCGCAGATTCGCCAACGTTACCTTCCCTCGTTCTCGCTCATTGGTGGAGAGGTCTGCAAGACAGGGAGAGTGGCAACTGCAGCAGCGGCGCCTGTTCCTGCTAGACCCGAGCAGGGGGTGGGCCCAGGAGTCCTCTTCCCTCCCACCCACCCACCCTTCTCCAGCCCCGCAAGCGACGAGTATTCGGGTTTTGAAATAGGGGCGGGGGCGAGGAGGAAGAGAGAGAAGCTCGGAGCCTCTGAACCGGAGCTTCTACTAGAGGCCACCCCGAAGGAACGTGTTTCTTCATGGCAAGCGAGCTCTTGCAGAAACCGCGCCGTGGAATAGGGACGGGGGGAGGCGGGGAGAGAAGAATGCTTCCGAGAATGTGCAGAGTAACGATCGCCTCTTGTGCGTTCGAATCCGCAAGGTGCACCGTTAACACGGGACTAGTGCATAGGAACATGCCTGGGAGCAAAGGCCTGCCCAAGACATTTCGCTGCCTGAGGGCAAGGACGGCGGGACACTCCACTGCCCGGAGGGAGATCAGGTGGGGGGCAAGGGGCATGGCACACAGCCCTCTTCAACAACAGAAATTGTGTGTATTCCCCCCAAATAATAATAAGAATAGGCTGAAGTAAGAGGTAAAAGAGCACCTGCTGGATTTCTTCCTGTTGTGCTGCTGTTAAAATGACACAAAAGCCTTTGTCAGAAAAGGGGTTGGCAACTACCCTGTGTGATAGAAGCTGGAACAGGAGAGGATGCAGGAATGGCTGGACCCATAGAAGATTCTCCCCACCCCCCTGCCCATTTTATCCTTCACCAGCCCTATGATCTGTTGGAATAGGCTGAGTGACTGACTCAGGGTAACCCAGTCAGCTTCTTATGCGGGTGGGGATCTGAACCTATCCAGCTGTAGTCTGACATACTAGACCAGGGTGGGGAACGTCCATGAGTCTCAGGACTGACAGGATTACTTCATGGGCAACCTTGTAGGGGCGACATATCAATGATGGGCAGGGCCAGAGGCAAAAAGTAGGCAAGGCAAGACCAGAGGTAAAAGTGGGGAGAACAACAGGTGTGACTCTCATATTTGTAGTGTTAGGCGTTTGGTAGGAGAGGGGATGGTCTGAATGCTTGGACCCCCTTCTAATGCCTGGACCCAGCATGGAATAGACAGACCAGCCTGGTGATGGGCCCGCTAAAGATTGTGGGTCTCCCTCCCTCAACTGTCTGTTCCTTAGAAATACAAAAGGTCAGAGTTGAGAGTTGAGCGATATGAGCTAGAAGCTGCAGGCAAAAACTACAGGCTGCAAGGACAGAGAAAGCAAGAGCCAGGCCTGATTTATGCTGGAATCCAAGGCTGTGGGCTGTGGGAGAAGCAGGACCTTCTTGGGGCTTTAATGCTGTGCACCCCTCAATCGTAGGCTCAGGTCGTATATATAGATAAATAAACCATGTCATAAAGACACCACGGTCTCTGCTGTGCCTCATTCCCGAAGGAAACGCCTGGAAACCCTGGAATTTCACACCGCCCATAGATTGGGGTGGCATGCTCATCCTCAAAGGCACTTTTATTTCCAGGATCATGGAATAAGCAGATTTAGCCTTCGTTAAAATAAATTAGAATATTTTTTTTAGCAAGACATATGTAGTGAAAGAGGGTACAAATATAACAGAACAAATTCACTGATGGGAAAATAAAAGAAAATGCTGCAGTGATTGTGTGTCTGGTCAGGAAATGGTATAATGCAAGCCAAGTTTTGTCCAAACTAATCAAGCAAATGTTTCTACTACTTTAATCTAAAAACAATAACCATGAAGTGATGAAACCCAAGCTACTTTCTTGCAGTTTTCTGTAGATTGTATGAAATATGATCAGGCTGTACACTCTCAGTATCTTTTAGAATATAGTTACCGGTAAGTACCAGCACAGTCATTAATAATGATCACTATATGGGAAAGAAAAAGATCACCTGCTGGTACTATTTCCTTTTCCTTTATTCTTTCTTTTATTTAAATTATAATGGTTTTCTAACAAGCAGCTCTCTTGTGCCCACTTACCTGGTGGAACTTACTTCTGAATGGAAGAAGTAAGTTCCACCGAGGTGGAATTTGGTAATCTTTGTAATATGGCCACCAGTGTGAGGCCAAAATTTGGTACCCCCAAACGATTCTTCTCAATTGTGGATATTCTCAATTTTTCTCCCCCTTGGATTGGCACCCTGTGTGGGAACCACCTGCACCACCCCAAATCTGGCATTCATTCCACTGAACATAGTGGATTTTACATTTGGGATGCACAGAACAATTAACAAGAATATTATAATTTGTAACAAATAAAATTAATTTACGTTATTTCCTCTCAGTGTCAATAAGGTTTTTCATAGATATATGTGTTTTCCTCGTGATTTATGCAGCAAGAACCTTTTATTGTCAAATCACCTCATATAAAAATAAGCCCCTATACCACTTGAGTGCTACAATCATACCCATGTCTACTCAGAAGTAAGTCCCATTTAATTCAGTGGGGCTTGTCCCCAAGTAAGTGGGCATAAACTTGCAGCCTTGGACTTTCCCTCTCCATTTTAGATTCTAACACACAGTAGCTTCAAATTTGCCTTGTAACATCTGCATCCCCTTGGACTCACGCTTCAGGCCTTCTCCCCAAGTAGATTCTTGATGGTCTAGTGCAGAGGTCGGCAACCCACAAAGACCGTTTTACCGGCCCATGAGCCGCCCGCAAACTGAGCCGCCCGCAAACTGAGCCGCCCGCTCGGCAGGTCCCTCGCGCACAGTGCGGGGACTCGCTGAGTGGTGCTGAGTGGTGCACGCGCAGATACCAGAAACCATGTCTGGGCATGCACAGAGGCAATTTCTGGCGCGGCGGACATGCGTAGTCGCAATTTCCGGCATTGTGCTGCGCATGTCCAGCCCACGATCTCCGTGGGATTGATCCGGCCCATGGCTGGTAAACTTTGCCAACCCCTGATCTAGTGAGTCCCACACCCCAGTACCAAGTTCCACTGCCACTCAGGAAGTGTCAGGAGATTTCTTAGCTTGGTGGATTGTCTCGTGTTGGTTACGGTTGGAGTTCTGACTGAAGCCCTTTCCGCACAGCCGACACTTGTAGGGCCTCTCTCCCGTGTGGATTCGCTGGTGCTCAATGAGGACCGAGCTGCGCGTAAAACTCTTGCCACATTTCACACACGTGTAGGGCTTTTCTCCTGTGTGGGTAATGTGGTGCCGGATGAAATCCGTGCTGCGTGCAAAGCATTTCCCACATTCAGGGCACCTGTAGGGCTTCTCCATCCTATGGCTTTTCTGATACTTCATCACCATCTTTGAGCTCCATGAGGAACTTCCCCCTGGAGACTGAGATCCTCCTCCGAGTTCAGCTCTTGCACCTTCATCAATTATTTTCAGGCTTTTAGGCCCATGCCTCTGAACCTCTGTCCTTTGCCAAGTTGATCCCCAGTGTATTGGGTCGTTCCTTTTTTCCTTCCCATGAGTCCTCTCATGCTGCTTACAATTGGAGCTCTGGCTAAATCCTTGCCCACAGTGGCTGCATTTGTATGGCTTCTCACCTGTATGGATTCTCTGGTGCTCCAGGAGGATTGAACTCCGACTGAAGCTCTTCCCACAGGCCAGGCACAGATAAGGCCTTTCTCCCGTGTGGGTCCTCTGGTGCCTCAAGAGGTCTGTGCTCCTGCGGTAATTTTTCCCGCAGTCGGGGCATTTGTAGGATTTTGTTTTGCCACACAAGGCCTGCGTAGGGTTCTTCAAGTCCCCTTTACAAAAAGTCAGCTGGTCTTTTGCAGAGCCTCCTTTCTGTAGCACCTTATTTCCATTCTCGCTGGAGCTACTTGAAGAAATGGGACATGGTTGTGCACCATCTTCCTGTGGGTTTTCCACTTTGTTCTTGCTCTCTGCAGGGAGAGACAGAATCCAGGCAGAATTTGCTCCACCTGCTGCAGACAGAAAAGAGGCTTGATCACCAAATTAAGCACTTAGTTTTGAAACAGAACCTATCCACACACATTCAGTGGCTGGATGGGGGGGGGGCAGGTGTCAACCCGGGCACAATTTTGCACCCACTCTCCACCATGGTTCTGCTTGTGCACAGACTCTTCTCTGACTCCCAGGTAGTGTGAGAGACAGAATAAGGCAGGAATGGAGAAGCTTTTGTCCCACCAGATGCTACTAGACCACAACATCCATCATCCCTGACCATCGGCCATGTTGGCTGCACTGATTGGAGTCCAGTAACATCTGGCGGGCCACAGGTTTCCCCATCCCTGGGTTAAGCGCTGCAAGATGAGGAATCCCTCTGAAAAACATCTTGGGAAGAAAAAATGCACAGGAAGACGGTGTGATATCTACCAGAAGAACCAAGAAGCCCCTGGGTTAAATATGTAGGCTGCATCCATATGAGGAGAGGAAAAATGTGAAGGGTTTTCGTGGGGTTTGCAGTAGTCTCCTAACCATCCCTACCCAGAATTAAGGCCTATGGAATTCAGTGGTGCTTACTTTCGGGTAAATGGGGTTAGGCTTGCAGTGTTACTCAGGAAACCTACTGCTGCAGTTTCATCTATCCCTTGCACGCTCACAAACACGAGTCCACCTCCCACTTTCTAACACGTAGGTAGACATTTCAAGATCCAGAATTTAGACCTGGCTAAAAATACTACTCTAGGGCAGATCCCTGGGTCAGGTTTAGCCCCGGTTTCCGAGCAAACCCTCCGTCCATTACCCCCCCCCCCCCAAATGCTCACCTGGTGTTAGCACCAGGGCACTTCCAGCAGGGACGGGCAGGAGGAGGTACACGGAGCCGTCAGCAGGGCCTCCGAGCCACCGAGGGGGGCTGCGGGCGGGAGCAGCCGAGGGAGCCCCTGCCGCCATAGCAGGGGCAGCAAACGGGCGAGGGCGGCGCAAGGCGCGCGAGGGGCAGCCTGGACGAGCGCCGCGCTTGCCGCGCACTTTCCTACTCAGCCGACGCAGCGCAAGGCGCGGTGAGGAAGAGGGCTGGCTCTGCGCGGCATCCTGGGAGGCGTAGTTTCCTCCAAGCGGGTGGCATTTAAAAAAAAAAAAAAGGTCTGGGTGGAAATAAAACCCATTGATCCTGAGGGCAGAGGACGGGCGAATCCTAAAGATGAAGGAGGGTGGAGGCAGCTGTCGTTTAGAACCAGTAAAGCAGTATAGCCAACGCGCTGCGCGCAAGGGGCTGATAGACTCCAACTCCCATCAGCTTCAGCCAGCAAAGCCAATGACAAGGGATGATGGGGATTGCAGTCCAACAACGCCTGGGGAGGGGTCAGATGGGGGAATGAATGGTACCTTCATTCGGGCAAGGCTTCGTCCAAGAAAAGGGCAAGTGCTAAGGGATATCATTATTCTTATTTAGTTATGAAATTTGTATACCGCCTTTCATCCTTTGATCTCAGGGTGGTTCAAAACATAAAAATGCAAGATGAAGCACAAAATATGTTACAAAAAGGACAACAACAAGACCACAAACTAATAACTCCCCTTTCCCCCCCACCCCACAAACACATTTAAAAGGGTATAGGTTGTTAATCAGCCCAAGGCCTGGTTGCCTTCACCTGGCACCTAAAGGTGTATATAATGAAGGCGCCATTCGAACCTCCTTGGGGAGAGCACTCCACAAACACAGAGCCTCTGTAGAAAGGGCCCATTCAGTATGTCCACCTTCTGGAGGAGGCACACGCAGAAGGTTGATTGCAGGGTGCTGCTGGGTGGTTCATATGGGGTGAGCCAGTCCTTGAGGTATTGTGGTCAGGAGCCATTTAAGGCTTTATAGGTCAAAACAACAAGCACTTTGAATGGGGCCTGGAAACTGCTTCTGTTGGAAGAAGTTTCTGTGCTGAAACCTGGCTGAAACCCAGGCTGAAATGGATCTAGAAAATCAGTTTCCTCCCCCTGAGTTTTCTAACCCAAGCTAAACTGGCAATCCCTACCATGTCTACTCAGAAATAGGTCTAGGCGAATTGCATGAGGTAAGTGGGGGGTAAGGAGTGCACCTTTACTCATCACTACTACTTTCAGAGAGAGATGAGGGGGAATATGCACAGATCCTGGTCAGTCTGATTCCTTGGCAAATATCATTCTGTCTTAGTGGCCTCCTTTGACACAGAAGTGCCTGCTTCTGAGGGGACATGCCTAGGAGTGTGGAGGGAATGAACTGGCAAGATGGTGAGCACTTTATACCTCAACATTTTTTTTTAAAAAAATATGAATACAAATGTTTTTCCTGTTTGTTACTATGTTATGTTTTTTTGTGTTTTTTGTTGTAAACCACCATGTGATCCTCGGATGAAGGGTGGTATAAAAATTTAATAAATAATAAACAATAAAAACATATTAAACTAGTTTTTATGTGTGTGTGTGTGGTGTTTTGCACTGCCTTACAACGAACTTATTCCTGCACTGCAGGGGGTTGGACTGGATGACCCTTGGGGGGGTCCCTTTCAGCTGAGCTGTATAATTCTATAATTCTAACCTAATAAAGATTAATCTCCCTCAAAAACCGCGTGTATGACAAAACGACCTCCCTAAACGAAGGAGCCAAGGAAACAACTATTCTTTATTTCATCGCATTCAACTGGAAAATGGAAACACGGCTCCTTTAAAGCCTGAATTTCTGGTCTTCCCCTCAAATGGCGGCGTCTTAACGGCGCCAACCAGACTCTGCCCTCACCCAAAATGGCAACCGCCCTGTACGTTTTCCTTCCTATTTTCTTCTCATTCCCTGCCCTTTCTTGAGATGGCGGGCCTGCTAACTTCAGCGGCACTGACGCCTTTTAGCGAAGAAGGCGGTCGCACCGCTTTCTTTTGCAACACAAACTCAAAAAGTCTACAACCAACTTTTTGTTGTTGCCCTGAACAGCGATGGCGGCGCTATAGCTTACCCGACGCCGGTATAGAAACCGCGCGCCTATTGGCTGGCACCATTAACAAGACGCATGACCATTGGGTGGGCTGTATGTGGAGAGGGCTCGGGCACTGTCCAGCGGCTGCTTGGAGAAGGGCGAGGGGAGGAGGAAGAAGAGGGAGAGTTGGTGAGTTGGAGGGAGGAGGCGGTAAAGGCGGGGTCGAGCGTGCGGAGTAGTTTTATTTATTTTATTTTTTTCAAATTGAGATGCGGGTGCTTATCAGTTTGTTTGCCTGAGGCAGGCGGAGAAGCCCGAGGAAGGGAGGGAGGCGGCGGCGGAGGTGAGACCTGGATGGGGCGGGCGAGGGGGGGGGGGCGCCGCTCCCGGGTGGGGTGGCCGGCCGGCCGGTGCGGAGTCGGGCGCGCCTGGCGGATTGCGGGGCTTGGGCGAAAGAGGAGGCGGGGGCGGGGCGGGGAAGGGGCAACTTTCGGGGAGGATCGAGCGGGCGGTGGGGTGGAAGGAGCAAAAAGGCCGCCATGTGGGGGGCAGATATTTGGGGCGGAGGGGACCCCCATGAAATTGGAGGGTTTTTTGTGGGGTGGGGAGGAGAAGGGCGGAAGGATCCGGAGGAGGCGCCTGAGGGGGTCAGAGGTGGGCACCGTCCACGCGGTGGTTAGGGGTGCGCGGAGGAACTGTCCTCCCGGTATCTCCTCTGCCTGGTGCTGCCGCTCTCCCTCGGAGGAGGAGCAGCCTCCGCCTCTGCTCGCCTTGCCTTTCCTCCCGCCAGGGAACGGTGCTGATCCTGCCTAGGGCAGATCACCGGGCACCTGGGGTGGGGGCTGGATGAGGAGCCGACAGGTAATCGGAGGCAAGCTCTTCCTCCCCACACCGCCTCCTCCTCTGGAGCCGGCCCTTTTAGGTCAGTGAGGGAGGAATCGGCGGGAGAGCTAAAAGGGACGGATCTTGAGGCGGTGGGGATAGTTAGGAGGCGACCCCCAAGAGAAAGATAATAATTGTCCGTGCTTACCTGTGTGTGGGGTGAGCCTAGGCTGCGAAGCAGGACTGGGGGCCGGGAGGGATCCTGAATAGACGGCAGACCCCTTTCCTCCAGCATCCTAGAATTGCCACTGAAATCCAGTTCTGGGAAATATCATTGGGGTGCATGTTATATGGTTTCCCTTTTTCCACATGCCCCACGTGCTCACCTGGTGTAAGCACCAGGAGTCCATCGCTAGGGATGGTGAGAGGCAGGAGCAGGTGGGATGATGTCTCCACTTCCATAAGTTTTTTTAATATGCATGTGTGTGTGTGTGTGGTTCTCAAAGGGTGTGGCATGAGAGGATGGCAAGTGTGACAGGAAGAGTCAAGGACAAGCAATATGATATTTTGGCAATGATTCATATTCTTATGTAGCTGCATTGTTTGATACTTTCTGGATGTCCTATGCTTGCATTATTTCATAATGCAAATATTACACAATACAAATATATATATTTTATAATGCAAACAAATAACCAATAAAAATAAACCAAACAGGGTATACAGGATCTCAAATAAAAGTATTCTTTTGGTATATCCATTTTTGCTAGTTGTTTTGGGCATACAAATTGCATTGTAGTTATTTTTCCAGTTTCTGACATTTCTATTTCTGCTCTTCCCTTGTCAAATTTTACAAAATCTCTGGCAATTCTTCACATTTGTGTTCCTTTTACATGGTTTAGATGGAAAAGAATGGTATAGTTCAATTTTTTTAACACCTCTTGTCAGTTGTTTCGAGTTAATGTGTAACAGAGTAGTGTTTAATTTCCATGAAAACATTTTTTGGGGGTGCATATTGCAATTTATTTATTTTAAATGAATTTGCTGAAAACAAAAAAGTGAGCCAGGTTAGGTAAAGGTAAAGGGACCCCTGACCATTAGGTCCAGTCGTGTCCGACTCAGGGGTTGCAGCGCTCATCTCGCGTTACTGGCCGAGGGAGCCGGCTACAGCTTCTGGGTCATGTGGCCAGCATGACTAAGCCGCTTCTGGCGAACCAGAGCAGCGCACGGAAACGCTGTTTACCTTCCAGCTGGAGCGGTACCTATTTATCTACTTGCACTTTGACATGCTTTCGAACTGCTAGGTGGGCAGGAGCTGGGACCGAGCAACGGGAGCGCCAGGTTATTATGGTTTAATTCTGCAAATACCCTTTATTGGAGAGCCTAGACCCTTGTGACTTTAGTAATATAATTTTAATGACCATCTGCTGTGATAAAAATTGTTTGAAAAATTAGAACAGTTACAAATAGTTTTCAGCATTCCTCCCTCAGTTTTTACAATTCCATGTATGCTTCATAAATTTTCCTCATCAAACCCAAAATCCTTTTGAAAACTATTGACTTTAAACCTTTCCACTTGTCTGAAAACCCAATAAAACCCCTTTTGAGGGGAATTTTTCAGTGCTTGAGTCTTTGATCAAGTTCTGAATGTTTTCTTTGAAGTCAGTTCAGGCTGCTTTGATATTCAGTGCCCATATTCATCACTTGACTTGCAGGTATCTGCCATTTAGGCTGTCAGATCAACAATGCTAGCCTCTAATGGTTTTATTTTTGCATCCCATTTAGAAGCAAACCCTCATGCATTTTAACTATGCTTTGATTAATTTCAGTCAGGAGGTCTTGTCCTTCTTTGGATAGTTTTAAGGCTTTTGGAACCAAGCTGGGACCTATAGTTTATTTTGCAGTTAAGGTATCCTTTACCCTCATTCTCTGATAGTGAAGTAGATTTCTTTCTTGTTCAGAGCCATGGCAATTTTGCATTCCTTGTGATCTTTGCTGATTAAGTTTTGAGGAGGATCGCTGATTACACTGTACCTCTATGTCCAAGGGACAGAACTCCCATCTTTGCCTGCCATCTTTGGCAGTGGCATCACCCCCACCAACCTTCTCCCATAGTTAAGGAGACCCAGGGAATAATTATGCTGCAAAACAGGAAATACACAGTTCAGTGGATATTTAAAACCCCCACAAATGCTGCTAATACCTAATAAATATTAAAATATGGACTACTGGGAGGAAAATATTTGGATGGCAGAGATCACAGTGTCTTCTCCAGCTAGTAAAGAGAATTTGTCATCCGTGCAGGAGGTTTTGACAATCTGGGTGTGGTGTTACGCATTCCAGGTTAATCCGGATTAAAGTAGTATTTGGCTTTAAAAGGCAGAACTATATCTGGGGACCATAGGAATGCAGTCATTTTAATTCTGGTTGTTTTCTTTTCTGAAGCAGAGAAGTGAGGAATGAAGACCCTGTGGGCTGTTCTGGGGCGGCCACCTTCCTGATGCCAGGAAGGGGTGGGGTATCTGCCTTCTGAGACAGGCCATGGAGTGGCCCCTCCTTGAACGAACATCTGAGGGGAACCCTCAGTCAATGTCACACTTGGACAGGCAGATCAGACGGCGAAAAATCCTCATCTACAGGTGAGAGAAGAGTGGCTCTCCTCCCTGTCAAACTCCTTAGTGGGAGAGGCGAGACAGAAATTGTGTCACCGCTGTGACGTTTTCTCTTTGTCCTTCTATGTTTCCAGGCCTTCCTCTGAGGAGCAGGAATCCTCACCCCTGCTCCAGAAGCCCCTCGAGACAGGGGGGGCATGCTCCCTTTCATGTGGCGATGCCGAGCTGTCACCCAGCAAGAGGCAGCGGCTTCAGCAGGGGTTGCCCCAAACGGCGGAACAGAACGGGGAAGTTTGCGGCGCAGCGGGAGAGACCTTGTGGCGGGTGGCCTCTCCCATGGAGAAGCAGCAGCGGAAGATGCTGGCTATCAACCTGGAGGACTTTTCAACAGCCCAAATGCTTGTGAGAATGCCACAGTGCGGGGGCTGGGTTGCAGGGGGCATGAGGGGATTCCTAATGGGCTGTATGAAATCTGGTTCTGAGGTGGGAGAACCCACTGAACAGGTCTCAAGGCCCCAGTTCCATAGTTTCCCCCAGTGCTTTTCTCTCTCTAGAGAAATAGGTGCCGGTACTCACCAAGTTGTTACAGTAAGTGCCACACTTTTTAACAACAACAAAAAAGAGTTTACGGTACTGCGTACCCTTGAGAACCTCCTACAAAAAAGCACTGGTTTTCCCACTGTGCACTGCAGCTCCCAGGGTGCTTTGCCCTACTAGACCAGGAGAATTGTGACCTATAGTTGTACCTCTTGCATTGTGATGGAGGAGTCAAGCCACCTGGATTAAGGATCCTGAAGGATACCTTGTCCCCATGAGTCGACTCCTGAGTAAACATACACATGGAAGGTGGGGGGAAAGGGGAAAGGAGGCCCCTGACCCTCATTATCCTTAAGCTCTTTGAAACTTGGTGTGCGCCTCTCTTTGCCCAGAATGATCCACAAGGGGGCTCTCCTCCCCAAAGACCTGCCACATCTCCCTGCGCAAATCCCCCCCAGTCAGCAGCTGTGAATGAAGACAGAGTTTCCTGGTCAACAAAGACACAAAGTAGTCCAGTGTGCAGGTGAGGAGAGGCTGCAAGGAGGCGGAAGGAGTGGAACAGCTTTGGGATCGAGCACCTGATTTAAAACGTTCTGCCTTTTTTTTTACCCTTCCTACCCTCAGATCATCTCCCCCTAAGGGCTACCCTCCATCCCATCAAGAGCCTCAAGAGAAGTTGAACCACGCCCGCCGGCAACTGTGGGACAAGAGGGTGTCCCCCCCACGGTGTCGTGCTTCAGAGCGCCTGCACACCAAGAGGCAGCGCCTTCAGAAGGGGGTTTCCCTTGCAAAGGGGAACAAGGGGACAAAGACCTTCCTGCTGGAGGCGGCGCATCAGCAAATCCTTGCCACCAGTTTGGGGGCTGGTTCCGTGAGCCAAGATCTGGTTAGTTAAGGTTGGGAAGCAGCCTCACCAAATAGTGCTGGGAGGGACAGGGAGAATCCTGTTGAAGGAGTCGGAGGGTGGTGGCTTGGTCCACATTTTGATTCAGCTGTCTTTTCTTGCTGGCAGGTTGCTGGCGTTGGCAAGGAGCAGCCGGAGACCTCCTCAGCCCCCTGTGGGTGAGTGCCCCCCCCAAACAAAAGCAATGAAGGCACAGAACTGCTTGTGCCTCCCCCATCCCTTAAAGACAGTGCCAGTCACCCAGCAAGAGAACTGATCCACTTCAAGATTTACAGTTGGTGCCTATTGTGCCATCCCAAACTCACTTGGAGGGTAAAGTGATTGTCTCTTTCCTTTTGGGAGAAATGCTAACTTTGACCCCCTGGGTGTGTCTCAAAGCATGGGGAGGAGAGGGGCTAAGGAGACTGCTTTATCACTGCCCCATTGTGTTTCTGTGGTTAAACAGGAGTGATCAGCTCATGCTGCCTCGTCAATCATCTCCAAATGGGGACACCCAAACCCCTCAAGACCCACAAGACCAGTGTCATCAAACAGGTAGGGAAAACTCTTGATTCAGGTGTTGTGTGCTTTTAAATCTGTCCTTCAGTGCAAAGTGGCATCTCAGGGGTGTGCAAGTATTTTGTGTCTGTGTGTGTGTGTGTGTGTAACTTCACTGGAACATCCCTGGTCCCATGGTGCCTGAAAACCCCCTTGGTAATGCAGGAAACATTCCCATGTCGGACTGAATCCAGGCCGGATGAGCAGTCATCTCCCACCCATGGCAAGGTGTTCGTGGGGCTGGATGAAGGGGGCACAGACTCAGGCAGCCATATGGGAGTGCCAAGAGTCAAGTTGGGCTGAATACCAGCCGGCCAGAGTACTCTCCAAAAATCTTGAAACCAGTTAATAATCTAAGAAAAGCAACAGTTAAGCAGCTGGAGGAAGATTCCCAGGTAAACACAGAAGAAGAAGATGTCTGTATACTTCACAAAGTGTGTGTGTGTGTGTGTGTGTCGGTATGTTGGGGGATGACAACTCTTGACTCTAGGTCAGAGATTGGAAACCTTTGGCCCTTCAGATGTTGCTGAACAACATTTCCCACCAGCCCCAGCAAGCGTGGCCAATGGGCAAGGATGATGGGAATTGTAGTCCCATAGGCCTGGATGACCCCAGTTTGGGGAAGGCTGCCTTTGGCCCTCTTGTGACAATGTTGTTCCTTTCCGTTCCTGCCAGATGTGTCCACTGAAGCTCCGTCCTGGCTGCCTTCAGCCTCTGCTCTCTTGCGTCCATCGGCTGCCTCCCGTTTCCGGCACTGGGGTCTGGTCCCCGTCTTCCAGAGCGTGCGCTCCAAGCTGGAGGCCTTTGCTGACATCTTCCTGACCCCGTCCAAGCCGGCTGTGCCGTCCACCGAAGGGCCCCCGTCCCTGCCCCCCTGCCCCGCAGGGAATGAGGAGCAGGAGGCAGCCCAGCCGAGAACACCCCGCCAAAGAGTCAACATTGAGGTGAAAATTGCCATTTCGGAACCACGCCCCCGGAAGAGGAGCTGCCACCATGAGGAGGAGGAGGAAGAAGAAGAGGAGATGGGTGACGCGGTGGTGAGCGGGCGGCCTCCTATCCGCCAGTGGCGCCTGAATGAAGGGGACCCGGCCCCTCAGCCCCGCCTCGGACGCAGCTACTCCTGCCCTGACTTCCCTGGTGCCCACTTGTGGCAGGCCTCCCCTGTGGCCCTTGCGCTCTCTACACAGCTGCGACAGCGTCGCCACACTGTCTGCAGCCTGGAAGTGTCCCGGGAGCTAGGCCGCCCCACCCCACCCTGCCTGCGCAAGGAGGTGTATCCTTTCAGCACGCCTCCCCCACACTTCTTGCTGGGTCCTTCCGTGCACGTTCCCCACAGCGATGGCTCCCCCTACGCCTCCCATGTGCCTTCCTGCCACCGTGAACCAGACACCATCCATTCCAGGTAAAAATATTCTCCTCCCTGCAAGCTGTTTGTTATCCCTCAAGAGTCTAACAGCTGTTCCCTTTGAACACCATAAAAGGGCACAAATGACATGTTAGGTAAGTGTTTGCTCCTTTCCCGTTCAAAACCAAGAGGGAGAAAGAAGCAAGCACTGTGGGGTTGTTTGTGCCATTCTAGGGTGGTTGTTTAAAAAACCTCAGAGGCTGTATCCTCCTTGGAGTGGACTTCTTGAAGTTAATGGATCCAAGTTAATTTCATTTACTTCAAGGGGTCTACTCTGAAGAGGAAATATCTAGTGTGTATGTGGAGGAGTTGTGTCCTAGTGCTGAAGCACATCCTTTGCACGTCAGAGATCTATTGTTCTATCCCCTGCACCTCCAGGCAACAGTGTCTTGAAAAAGTTTTGGGAAAGCCCCTTTCCTGAAAACCAGGCAGTGGAAATGATGTCAGACCAGAAGTACTGGAGGTCTGATTCTCCATAAGGCATTTCCATTTGTTGACTAGTGCTGGAGGCAAATGGGCTGAGCCTTTCCCCCCTTTGGTTCTGCTCACAGGCGGAAAGGCTCCGTTTTCCCCACAGGGCTTCAGAACTCCCATGCTGCTTTGCACCCTCAGTGCTGTGCGGCATTGCTTTGCTGGTTTGCCTTCCTCTTTTAAAGTCCCCTCCACCAAAGAGGGAGAACTGTCAGCTGAGAAACATTGACGTCTAATGCTAATACACGATGCTTGGTTTCTCCTCTATCCCCCACAGGGACCCCTCTCCCTCGCCTGATCATGGACGGAGGGTGTCTGGGGTTGGCTTGGATGTGGTCGACTCAGAGTTGCTCACGTCGGAGCAGATGATGCTTTCGGAAGCTGAGATGAAGGTCAGTTGCTGTTTGATTCAAGCTTCTCAATTAGGAGGTGCTGCACCGTGAAGAATGGGGGTCTGTGGCACCTGCTCTCGGTTTGAGGGCCATTTTGCTTTGCCATCGTGGCCTTTCAAAATCCTTCTTAACCTCCCTAAAACCTGCAGGGATCCCAAGACAACACCGTAGGGAAGGTGTCCTCCATAAGGATCCGCAAGACACCGTCCAAGCAGCAAGCAAATCTTACTCCCATGGGGCTTCCCCGGCCCGTCAGGTGAGGGCTAGAGTGGAATGGGGGGGGGGGCCTTTCTGCAAAAGGAGATGAGTAGCTTGTGAATTAGCCTGACAGTGGTTTAGGAACTCTGGATTCAGATTCCACAGTGCTTGGGAAAGAGGTGGATGTGGTCTTCTATAGCCTGGGGGCAGATGAGTGCTTTATGAGAGGGAGCTTGCTTAAGGAAAGGTGTAAATGGTTTTGGGGTTTTTAAAATTAAAAGTGCTAGCTGAGTTGAACCTGCCAGTCAAGAATTTGGGCTGTCCACCAATGTTAAGGATTTGTTAGCTGATCATCGGACTTTCAATTGGAACAAATGCAGAGCCTCGCTGACAGGGACCACTTGAGTGGTGGGGTGTGTGCTGACTCGGGTATTCTTGGGACCTCAGGAAAGCAATAAAAACCCAGTGGGATAAACCACTGTGCCTGATTCAGATTGAATTGCAAGCTTAAGAGGTCAGCTGGTGGTTTCTGGGTGGAGCATGGGAGCAAAGCGGGGTAGCAGGGAAAGCAATCTGGTCCCCAGCAGGGCTAAGTGAGTATTCCTATATACCTATATTTGCACGCACACAGACATATTTTATGGTAGGCCAAGGCCATTTCTGGGTGATGAACTCTATTCTCTTCTTTCCTGTGTCAGGTTGAACAAGAAAGAGTTCAGCCTGGAGGAGATCTACACCAACAAGAACTACCGCACACCCACAGAGAAGAGGTGAGGAAGTCTGCTGGCATCTGTCCTTTCCTAAAACACCACCATTCATTACTTTTACGTGCACACACCCTTCTCTCTCTCCCCTCGGTCATTTCAAGCCAGCAACCCTAGATTCTGACTTCAGCATCCACAAACAATAAGCACTACCTCCTGCAGTCTGAATATATTTGTGAACATGCATAGTTTGCTCCCAAAAAATAGGATGAGGAGGATAGTTATGGGGCAGTGGTGGTGACAGGGGCATAGAGCAGTAGTGGTACAAGCTCTCCCTATTTTCTGAGCCTTTGACATATAGGAATATAAGAGCTCTGCTTGGTCAGACTGACGGTCCACCTAGTCCAACCTGCTGCCTTTGGGAAAGCCCGCAAGCAGTTGGCGGGCTCTGCAGCACACTTCTGCTCATGTTTGTTTTTATTTATTTTATGTAACAAATTTTTTATACCAATTGATTCTAATGAAACCTCAGGGCGGCTTGCAAAAGAATAACCCATTAACAATAAAAGGCACTTAAAAACAGGTGTTTTAAAAACATTCAAAACTGATTAAAATCAACAAAGGCAAATGAAAACACATGTACAGGTCTAGATAGGCTTGCCTAAACAAAAATGCTTTAAGCAGGGGCCAGAAAAAGTGCAGCCAAGGGACCTGTGTGATGTGAATAGGCAGGGGGTTCCAATGCGTAGGTGCTGTTGCAAGTTCCTCTTATTGAAGTGGTTGAGTGGGCAGATACAGAGAAAGGCAATCACAAAAGTAAACACTATCCTTGGGCAGCTGGTAGTCAGAGGCATATTATCTCTGTCCCTAGAGATCCTACTAGTCATTGATAAGCCTTATCACCCATGAACTTCATAATCCCCTTTTAAATATCTCCCATTTGGTGACCATCGCTGCACCTAAACCAGGGGTAGAAAACTTTTTTTCACCTAGTGGGCCAGATCCTAACTTGATGGCAACTGATGGACCATATTTAACAGGCAGGTGGAACAACCTACCTGTCCATCACCACGTCAAGTGATTGGCAGGCGGGATGTCCCATCTAGCTGTCAAGATCCCCTTACAGCACTTTTATGTTGTGGACCGCCCTGAGATGAAGGGTGGTGTAGAAATTTAAGAAATGAAATGAAATGGCCCTGCTGGTCCTGTAGCACCAAGTGGTTTGCCTTGAAACCACAGCTGAAACAGGGGAAATGCAGTTTCAAGAGTAACCGGTGCTATTGGAACAAGCAAAAGAGCACTCTGGATCTCACTGCAAACTCCTGATTGTTCTTTTGTAGCCTGACTGGACCAGTGGTAAATAGAATACAAGTGAAATGCCAACCACTTACAGTTTTAACACCTGCCCCGTATCCTGAAAGCAATATGCAAATATGTGGATGAACTGTGGTCCTCTAGCTTATGATATGTTTTGTCTATGGCCCTTGGAACTGATAAATCTGTCTGTCCCCGTGCTGAACTTCACAGTCACTGCTGCACCGTCTTTCTGCTCCTGTTAATACTTGTTGCATCCCTCAGAATTTTATCTACTTTCCTGAGAAATGCTGCTTTTAATTTAGAAGTTTCAAGTTCTCAAGATGGATGGAGCAAATACTTGACATGAGCAGCGAATGCCGAAAGCTCTGAATGTGAAGCGGACCTTGGGCTGGGAGTTGTCTTGAATTTTCTACGAAGGTTCTGTGACTTCTCATTCTTGCCACCCTCCAAACCTCTTTCGTGCTTTTTTTGTGTGGCACGTTGCCAAAACATCCCAATTTTGACCCATGCCTTAAAACCAGACTGCATAATGACAAAGCGTGGTGACCTTAACCGTTGCATTGCTCATTCCAGCTACAAAATGTCAGCAGTTTTGTAGTTAGTCTGCATTTGTTTATGCTTTTTATACTGCTAGGCTTGTTTAGTGGAGTCTGAGAGGTCGTCGTCTCCTTTGTTCCTGGTGTCCCACTTCTTCCATTCTATCCCTGCAGGTCATTTGAGACCATCTTTGAGGTGCCTTTGGAACGCAACGGAGCGCTCATTTTCACCAGCCAGCGCAAACTGAAGCGGGCCATGGAATTTCAGGAGGGAGGCCTCCCTCGCAAGCAGCGCAAAGCCCACTCCCGAAGGAGTCGCAGGGCAGCAGGAGGGCGGAGGGTAAAGAAGCCCCAGAGTTCAGAGCTGGAGGAGAAGCTGCGACAGCGGCTGGCTGAACTGGATGCCCTGTTTGAGGGAGAATGCTGAGATCTGAGCAGAGGCTATATCTTGTCTAGAGGAAAGGGCAGCACCCCGAGGAGCCCAAGAACACTTAACTAGCATAAGAGGTTGCTGGTGGTGTTGTTGTTTTTTTTATAAAAAAAAACTCTACCAAAGTCACCAATACCACTCCAAGTTTCTCCTGTGGTGCTGTTTATTCTCCACTTCCCCATCAAACCGGCCTTCTGTCCCTGTTACCTCCTCCTCCCTTGATCACTCTCCAAGCCACAGGCTTTGCTGCTTTGAAAATAGTGCCTCGGTGCCTATCTGTGCCACCTGGCCCAGCCAGCATGCTGCCTGCTCTGGTACCGCGTAAGTCCCCTTTTGCTTGGCTCTTTGGCTTGCAAGCAGAAGGGGAAGAATGTATGTGGTGCCCCAGAGTTACCCGTCCTCTGCACTCTTCCTCCTGCGCCCAGTCAGACCACCAGTGCCACGCATGGGAGGAGCGCCTAGTGCCCAGCGCTGTTGTACCATCTGTGAGAGACTTAGGCCAGCAAGGGATGGGCCCAGCCAAGTGAGGGCCTAGTTGCCTTTTCTGGAGCGGCCATCACCATCAAACCAAATGGAATGCAGAACCGACTTGCCTGTTGGATGGGAAGGAGAAAGAAAAAAGGGACCGTGTGAAAGAATCAGCAGGAGCAGGTTTTTGTTATGGCACAGGGGATGATGTGGCAGAAGAGATGACATAGCAATAGGCTGGGCAATGGGGACGTGTCTACCTGTTCAAGCACAGACAGTGGATGGGCGGCTGGGAATCCTGAGAGAATGCCTTTGCATCTCTAGATCAAGGCCTCTGGGTGTTCCTAGCTTGGATCAACTGTTTTGTTAGGAATGATGTGTTTTTGGTTTTCATTTTTTTATTAATCTATTTCTAATAAACTTTGTATCTTGGGGGGAGGAAAAACCCACATATTGCCAGTTGCTCCTTAACTGGCCTTGGTGGGACCCTGAATGCAGCTTTAAGGGAGACCGCAATAGATAATTTTGCCTTGGAACAAGGGCATAGCGACCAGAAAATGAAAATCCATAGCAAGTGATGGATCATGTATCATTGCCACACTAAATTAATTTCCCCAGCCAATGTTGCCTCCTATCAGGAATGGTGGTAGATGCATTGGCTATGGCAAAAAGCAAAATTGCTGTGATGCGGGATCAAATGGCAAGAAAGAAGTCGAGCGAACTGCACCCGGTTGTACTACAATTGTACATGTATGAGAGGCTGCAACAAATAACAAAATATTTGGATTTGTGTAGTCTGTGGTGCACTTTTGTGCAAATTCAGTAGCTGTGCCCAGTTTAAAATCTGTTTTGAGGTGGTACATTCACCTTCAAAACTACCATAGTCTGGAGTTGACATTGGTGAAATTCACTCCGTCATTCGTTACAGGAAAAGACAGTGTGTCTGATTGATTCCTCATGGTTAGTATTGCAACAGTAACATCTCATTTTATCAAATTAACAGGTTTTGCATGGGAGTGGAGACATTTCCATCCTATTCACTCTCGCAGCCTTTCTTTGGTCCATTTGTCTACTGGAAAATGCCTTTTCTTGTTGATTAACTGCTTAGGATTTATTGAGCAGCTTTTATCCCAGTACAGTAGGCTCTGGTCAAAGTTTGCAAGACTCTGAAGCCCTGACAAAAGTTCTGCTGCTCCACACGTGCATCAGGAGAAAGGTCCCCCTGTCTATAGTTATGTAAACTGCTTAGAGGTTTTGATGCTATGTAAAACTTTTTAAATAAACATGGTACACCTTCCCTCCATACTGTTGTGGATGAAACAAACTCTTTCTTCAAGGCTCAGGTTTGGCTACGTTCATTCTGTACTTTTGCTTCTGTTCAGTATTTTTTTATTACCTTGCTACGTTGCTAAAGTACAAACAGCTGAGGTCCACTCTTCACAACCTCAGCTGCATAATGACAGAAAGAGGTGGAGATGGGTGGGGTAAACACTGCCCAACTTTTGCCAAGCCTGCATGTTGTGGGCCAAGACTGGTTGTTTTAGGGTCCCACCATCCTGAAGAGGATGGCACCACTCTTGGGTGCCTACCTGGTTCCACCATTAAGGTGCTTTCCTCTCCCAATCACCAGTCTGGGTAGGAGCTGGAGATAATGTGTAGTGCACAACATTAGCCTCATATCCACTTCAGGCTACTTGCCCAAAGTGGGGTCATCTGGCAGGCCTTGCTGTCAGGTGCATTGCTGGGTGGGGATGGTTGCATTTTTTGCTAACCTTGTTCCGCTGTGTACCTCAGACTTGTCTTCCTCTCAGTCCTGCCTGCTTTTATTAATTTACAGGTTTAAATATTGCACAGTAAACAAAGGACCTGGGCTGTGAACATACCCATAAAAGAGCACACAATACTTATGCCAACATCTGGATGGTGATACGCAATAAATTATTGGCTGAACAACACATTGGAAAAGCAAGCAGAAGAGGCTTAAGCGGGCACCTGAAACAAAGTACTTGTGGTGTTTGCTTCATGGTAATAGGGAGATAAAGAACCTAGGTGCAGACACATTAAGTGCCCTCTTGTAGAAGAAGCAAGGTAAGCAGAATGTGGCACCCTTAGTAGTCCCAGCTGCTGGACCAAACCCAATCAAAGCCTCGCCTAGGATGCATCGCTGTATTGTATAATGTTGAGTTTACAAACATCTGACACACAGTGGCCAAGCTATCCCAATCCAGGAATTGTCCTCCCAGACAAATGTTTATAGATTGAGCTCCTGGCCATTGAGACCACACGGATCCAGAAGCACCTTCAAGATGCAAACCACCCAAGGGAGTGTGACCCATCTGGAACAGACAATTTGCCTCCTGGACATGGGAACCGCTCAACCACAGTTCTTGGTCTTACTGGGATTCATTCAGCCCACTGGTGTACAGCCTAACCTGAATCAGATGTATAAAAGTAGAGTGGAATGTTGGCATACTGATGACATCCTGTCCCAAAATTCCTAGCAACTTTATACGTATGGTAAAAAGACATTGGTGATAAAGTGGTGCCTTGTGGTGCACCATAATGTAAAAGCACCGTGGCACCAATGAGTATCTTTTCAACTGCTGCTCTCTGGACTTAAACCTGCAGATAGGATCAGAACCACTGCAGTGCAGTGCCTTCAATACCCAGCTCACAAGAGTTGGTCCAGGAGAATGCCATGGTCAATGATATAAAAAGCCACCAAGAGCTTGAGAAGAAGGAGAATGGTCATACTTTCTCTCAGCAGAAGTCCTTCATCAGGGCCACAAAGGCTGATTCAGTCTCATAATAGGAGACTGAATTCCTCTTAAGGGAGCGAATTCCATAGTTTAACTATGTGCTGTGTGAAGAAGTATTTCCTTTTGTCTGTCATCATTATTTGGTGACTTTGTTAATTGCTTTATCTTGCCCAGGGCAGCTCAAAGCAACTTACAACCAAACAGACAGAAGACCCCACATACATACATTAAAACCAAGAGGAAAAGGGGAAAACATCCCATCCACTTCTAAAAGACCACAAATAGTTAAAAGGTCAAAGGCCTGGTTATAGAGGAAAGTTTTTTTCCTGTTGCATGAAGATACGTAATGAAGGTGCCAAGCAAGCCTCCCTGTGGAGAGCATTCCACAAACGGGAAACCACTGTAAAAAAGGCCCATTCTTGTGTTGCCACCCTCTGGACCTCTTGTGCAGGAGACATACAAATAAGGGCTTCAGTGACTGCAGGGTCTGAGAATAAAGTTGTAATATTCAGTTTCTTTGGATATCCACAAGTTCTAGTGTTGGGGAGAGGAATGCCTGCAGTTGTTATGCTACAACCTTCTCCAGGCACCTTACTAATAATACACAACTGGTTGGTAGTTACTCTGCGTCAGAGGGTCCAGGGTGCCCCTGCCTCATTAAGAACAGTGGAGACCACCCTCTTACACAGAGATGCATTAACTACATTCTGAACCCGCCCACTCACATATTTTCTGTTAGTTTTTATTCTCGTATTTTGATGCTGTTAGTTTGGATCTACCCTGAATGACAGGAAATGAATTTGCACTATGTAATAGCAATTCAAAAGTTGCTGCTGTATTTCTTCTTAAACTAACTCTCCTCTGCATACCTTCCTATTTTTCTAATTGGACTTGATCTGCTTTCCCCTCACTGTACTGGAGGTCTTCCTCTGAGCAAGCTCAAATTTTTCATTAAACTCTAAATCAGGTTGTTGATAATGTCCACCCCCTATTTCTAATTCTCTACATCCACAGTGCAATATAAACTTCTGTCAAAGTTAACAACAATGCAGAAGGATTGATCATATCGGATTCATCATAGTTTCAGCTACTGGTACTTTCATCTGACCAAAGTGGATAACAATTTTTTCAAACAAATGTTGAAATTCAGTGCAGGGCTATTGCTAGTGGAATAATCCAGGTCCCAGATTCAGTCCCTAGATTCCATGTATCAAGGCTGAGAAATGCCCCTGTAAAAAAATGCCAGAGCAGTTCTGCCAGGCAACGCAGGCAGTCCTCTACTGAATGAAGGGTTCAAAAGTAATGTACTACTTTATGCGGGAGCTTGGAAAGTAACAGTTCCATTGCGGGAGGATGGCATCACATGGTAGTGTTGTGACGTCATCAAGTTCTCCTTCGTCCTCAACGAGCTGCTACAGCAGAGGCGTGTGGTGCTGAGCCCTATGACATCACGCGCTGACGTTATAACATCCCCGTGCGAGGTTGCTGCGAAGAAAGTATGACATCATTGCATCACGTTTGTCTCCGTGAAACTATGACGTCACCCTGCGGCGGACGGAAGTGACTCTAAGGGTGCTGGTTTAAGGGAACACCCTCCACCTCGAACAGTCTCCAAGGGAGTGGGTGGGCGGGAACGGAGGCTAACCGAAGGGACTATTTCCTTTTCTTTTTCCAGCGGAGGGATTTTTTTTAATGGTTTCATCAACGCAGGGAGCGGAGGGATATGACGCTGTGGGAGGAGTTGCGTGCCGTGCGCAGAGACGAAGGGGATCCGGCAGAGGCTGCTAGAGGGAGAGGGAGAGTCGGGGGGCAGCAGAAGAGACGGAGCAGGGAGGGAGCAAAGGACGGCGAGCCGAAAGGACCCCCCACCCAGGCGCGAGGGGGACGGGAGCGCAACGCGAGCCCGCCTGCCGGCCTCCCTCCCTGCGGCCGGACCCTGCCAGCCAGCCAGCCACCCCTCCCCCATCCTTACTCACCTCACCGCTTCGGCCAATCAGCTGTGGGGGGGCCGCGACGATAGCGGAGGGTACCAGCTTCGCAGCCAATCAGCGTCAGGGGCTCGCGGGGCCGCTTGCCGCGAGCCTGGACGAAGGCGAAAAGGTGGGGTGAGTTGAAAAGCACCCTCAACGGCCGGCGCTCTTAAAGGTACAGCTTGGGGGGGCCGCAAGAAGAGGGGGCACTTCTAGCCGGAGGACAACAACCCCCACCCCAAACCGTCAGCTCCTGTCAATGGATTTAAAGGGAGCTCGGCCCTCTTAAAGGGGAGTTCATCTCGGGCCCTCATTGTGGCTAAGAGGGAGGGGTGGCCCTTAAAGGTGAAATTTGGGTTTCTCCGGAGGACCTTGAACGCTGGATCCTTAAAGGGCAGTGCAAACTGACAAGGAGGAAAAAGAAATGTTTGGAGGGCTTTTAATTCCTGTTGCTGAGAGAGTCGATGTCTGACAAGGGAGAACTTTAAATCCACATTCTTAAAGGGGAGGCCATGCTTTGGCAGGAAATGTGTGGCGGACTCAAAATCGAACACTCTTAAAGGGGAAATTGAGACACAGAGATCCGGACCCTTAAAGGCAAGGTCACACCCTGTGGGAGGAATCCGGGAGGCCTCTTCTTCACGGACGGAGGTTCGCGAGGAGGAGGAGGAGGAGGAAGAAGGTGTCGCTTCCCGGGAAAGCAGAAGAGGAAGAAGAGATGGCCCCGCGGAGCCGCGTCCCTCGCGGGGAGCCCTCGGCCGAGCGGAGGAAGTGAGTTGCCCTTTGGGCGGAAGCCGCTTGCCATTGTTGGCAGGAGCCACCTCCGCAGTCTTAAAGGGGAGGCTGCCCAGGCTGGCAGCTGCTTCGGGGGGCGAACCCCGAATTCCCCTGAGGGAAAGTCGAAAGTGACAGTTTCGCGGTTCGTCTTCGGAAAAAAACCACACAGATAGGCACTTAAAGCAAAGGCTTCCTTCAACCTGCAAGAAAGTTGCCATGCGCTGAGGTTTATTTTAAAATTGGGTTTAGCAAACAAACATATATATATATACATACATATATATTTAAAGGCACACTGTGTCGCAGTTGGAGGGATGTAAAACCCTTGTCCAAGGCGAGGTTGTTTTGACAGATTTCCTTCCCCACCCAAACAGGAGGCTCCATGTTAGAGAGAAGATCTCTGTGCGCTGGCAGGGGCTGATTTTGTGTAAAGGAAGAAAAAGTTATTGGATCACCTTCCACTTTTTAGAGTTCTATGTTGAAAGTATTTAATTCTTTTTAATTTAACGGTCTTGCCTTTAAGACAAAGACCAAAAACAAACAGAAAAAAAGCTGCCATCCCTGTCACCTGAGAGGGAATTAAACTTGAATGAAAGGAGAGTTGCTTTGACTTTCCCAGAGCAAAGAGGATCCTCTTGTGTTGAGTGGGCTCTCTAAATGTAAATCAAGGAAAGGTTGCTGACAACTGTAAGGTGTAAACGACAAGGATTTTTTGTTTTGGCCACAAAATACAAAAACCCATTTTTAGGGAAAAGAAGAGGGGAGCCTCGTTCTTGCTTTTCCAAGTGGCATCTGCGGAAGAACAAGGGCTCAGTTGAGAGCAGCTGCAATGCAACTGGCTGGGGAAGGGTGAAGAGTGCCCCCCCACCTCCTTGTGTGTCTGCAGTATCCACAGGACACAACACGACACATTCTCTGTACCTCAAGGGGGGAACCATGGAAGGAACAGCGGCAGCTCCTGCCCCATGCTGGAGTGGGGGAGGAGGCAGCAGTAGCCGAACACGGAGGCAGCGGCGTTGCTCACGGCGGGACCGTGAGAGCCGCTGCACTCGCCGCCGGGGAGGCCGTCCTGGGGATGGATCTCGTCGTGGCCTCTCGTCTTCATCTTCAGGATCGGACAGTGAAGGCCCCTCCCCGCCTGCTCCTGTGGCACCTGGAAAAGGCCGCTCCCTGCAGCAGCAGCAGCGTCGAAGGCGGCGGCCCCTCCGGCGGCGGAAGAGACCCTCCGGATCGTCCTGCAGCCGCGATGAGGAGGAGGAGGAAGAGGAGGAGGAGGATCTCATTGATGGCTTTGCCATTGCCAGCTTTGTCAGCCTTGAGGCACTTGAGGTGAGGAGGTATCATGGGCCTTTGTACAGTCTGCGTTCTGAGGTTGGCTGGGAGTGATTTTAGTTCTGCAGGCCCCTTAGAGCTGTGATACAGAAAGAAAGAAGAAAGAGGGAGAACCTTGGATTCTCTTGTCCCCATAATTCAGAAAAGACAACTTCCAGTCACCTGAGACTCCACAGGATGAAGTCAGCTAGGATGGGATGTGCTGGAGAATGGGAGTAAAAACATATGTAAATACTAGTATATTTTAAGTGCAGCAGGTTGTTGTCGTCCCCCCCCTTTTGTCAGCATGGGATTCCCAAGTCAAGAGACAGTGATGGATCTAATGGACAGTCTGAGTTGCTCTCAGATAATTGCTGAAATTAAACAGATGTGGGTCCCTGATTGGTCTCTTGGATGGGAGATCCCTAGAAGTCCCTTATAAGAGCAGAAGAACTTAAAGTTATGATTGGTAGTGTTCAAACAATCTAGCACAGGACAAAGGCATATTGGTTGTTTGAACTTCAGTTTGTTCTAGAAGCAGAAGCCAGTGGTGATATAAAAGGGAGCAAGACCATGGTAAGATGGTCTCCTGTCCTGTCAATCATCTCAAATAGGGAACCACATGGATCCCTCAAATTAAAGTGATTGGTATGTGGGAGAAAGGGGGGAAGCAGGTCTGTTTTCTGGTAAATTGTTGTGAGAAGAAATAACCCTTTGTGAGAGACTGGAGGAGGAGGTAAGAGGGGGAAATGAGCTGCTGTCAGAGGAGTCTTCAGCACTTGAAATAAGATAAAATGGTTATTGACTCAAGGGAGCAACCAAAGCTCAGAGCTGGTAATTTGTATATAAAAACTTGAGTTAAATCTCTAGTAGTACTGGCTAAATGAACCCATTGTCTGCCTCAGTATAAGGTGCCCCTTACATATGCAAAGGTATAGTATGAGACATAAAGCAAAGGAGGCTTTAGTAAGCTCCAATCAGTGTGGTTTTGCTATGAGTTTCTTAGTGTGTTAAAGTTATGGTCCCTTTTTCATGAATATTTCTAGGATTGGGATGTGGTCTAATAAACTCTGCATACCTTGGTGGGTGTGGGATTATGTGACTTCCATAGGTGCTGATGTGTATCTCTCAGGTGACATGCAAAACATAGCTGCTTCACTTGCTGAAGCAGCAAAGGAGGCTCTGCTAAACACAGGAATGCTCCAGGCTGAGCTTGTAGGCCTGTTCTGGACTGGCTTCACCTGCCTTTCCAGCTTGACAGGACTGGGTGAGGAGCTGGGCGTGAACACAGGTGCCTTTGCCAAACTCCAAAGGAATCCAATGCATTGCTAAGAACTATTCACTCCACAGCCACAGAAAATCACAGGGGTGGAAGAGCATGCCTTGGTCTGACACTCTGCCACCCCAAGACTGGCTGTTTTCTCCAGATTTAGTCCCAAACCTGTTATCTTCCTCTGAGGCCTTTCCTGTTTGTTGGCATCTCTGTTGAGATAAGCCGATCTTCCCTAAGTTATCAGCTATCCCCAAATGCACTGAAGGTGACTTTCATTTCCCATAGTGGCCAGGTGAATGTCTGTTGAAAAGACAGACTTCTTGAACTGTGCTGTGCAAATGCAGCATTCCAGATGCAACTGACCAGGCGAGGCAAGTGTTGTGTGTTTGCTGAGCTTTTCAGAAAGTTTTATCAATTGCTGCTGGTTACAGTGGTGTGTGGTATGGCTAGTTTCATTTTGTTTGGATTTAGAAGATGGACTAAATTACATTTTTAACTCACCATTTCTCCAAGGAACTCATGGTGTACTTGGTTCTACCCCCCAAAACTATTTTAAATGATGTTTCATTTTATAGTTTTATCTGATTTTTATGTATCTTTGTAACCCCCTTAGAGACTATTGTAGTTATGAAGTGTATAAATTGTTTAAATAGATAGATAGATAGATTAGATTAGATAGTCTAACCCTGCACATCTGGCCAGGCTAAGATCCTCAGGGACACCCTTGTTGCTGTGTGTTGCCAGGCATAGTCACCCTGAAGTCCTAGGGTGGGTCACAGCAATTTAAAATACAACATTTGAAACTGTATTAAAGGTCAGGGTAAAGAGGTGCATCTTCAGCTTATGACAGAAACTATATAATGAAGTTGCCAGATGCACCTTTGTAGGGAAGAAATTCCAGAGTTCAAAAGTTGCTCTCTCCTGGACCACCACCACCACCAGTTTCTGAGGGTAGTAGAACTACCAAGAAGGTCCTTCTCTTGACCTTAACATCTGGGAGATTCTGTAGAGAAGGAGGCAGTCTTTCCAATATTTGGGGCTTAAGTTAAGGATTTTAAATACTAACGTGAGCACTGTGAATTGGTTCCGAAAATGAATTTGCAACCCAACGCAGCTGCTTTCAGACAGGGATTGTGCGAGATCTAAATGGAACTCCAGCCAGTAATCTGCCCACTGTGTTTGAAATTTCTGGGTTGTCTTTAAGGGCAGTCTTCTTATGAAGCAAGATGGGAGAAGACCTTCTCTGCAGTGACTCTCCATTGGTGGAATGCCCTTCCTTCTCATTGATGGGTGGCACTGTCTCTTTTTGGGTTTCATCACCAGCTGCAGACACATTTATTCATTCAGTCATTTTCAGGGTAGCAGTGCTTGGAGCAGGTGTTGAGATATTATATCTCTGTATTGGCTGCTATTTTGGTTGACCTTTGATTAAATGTGAACTGGAAATATTTTAAATTTTTTTAAAAATTAAATAAGAGAGATGGGCCCAAGGTCAACCAGTGAGGCTTTATAGCTGAGCAGAAATTTAAACTGAGACTCTCTGGTGCTGGTTTAACACTCTGCCCCTACACCATGCTGGCTCTCAATCTGGTTCTATTCTCATAATGCTTAGCATATGGTTAAAATTTGTCACATTTTTATCCCATCCTTCTTTCAAAGAACTCAGGGTGGTGTACGTAGCTCCCCATTTACCCTTCTCATACAGTTACAAGGGTGAGAGGCAGTGACTTGACCCAAAGCTGAGCAAAAATAGGAGTTCAGCTCTTCTTGATCAAAGTCCAGTATACACCACACCAACTCTCCCATACTGGATATACACTTTGATATCTTAATTTTCCATGGTTTGTTTGTGTTTGTGTAGAAATGTAAATTTCTACCATATCCGCACACTAATGTAAGAAGGGGTGTATGTTACTTCTGAGTCCGGTCAGCCTGGTACAGATGATCAAGTAATTAACACACATAATTATTCCCACCTTCCCATTTGTTGTTGTTGTTGTTGTTGTTGTTTTATTTTATAGCTGCCTCTAGGCAGCTGAAATACATACCATCATCCATCTGGGGTTAGCTTAGGGATTCCTGAGCTTTTCTGTGCTCAATATAGTTTTAATGCACACCTGCCTTGTCACCTTCCCATAGAAGGATGCTACCTTGAAGACCCCGGAGCGGCTGGAGCTTCGGATGAAGCATTCTGGAAAGAGAAAACGGGGAGAGGGGAACAACTCTGAGCCTGAGGATGAGGATGGGAGCTCGGAGAAGGGTCGCAGCCGGGAGAGAGCAGTGAGGAAACGTACCAAGAAGCGGCACAAAGAGGTGAGACCCTTGGCTAAGGGGTTGGAAACTGCTTTTTATTGTGTTGCCTGCTGCCAGGCCTTCTTTTATATGCTCCCCTCATTTTGCAGGCTTAAGTATAAATCTCTTGGGCAGCTAATTGGGTGTCTTGTTGGGTTGGGGGAGAATGGACGTCAATTAGTATTAGTTGTGGCTGGTCTAGGACATGTTACCAACAGGATTCTGTTATCAAATAACTTCTTTTTTATACACATGCTTGAAATTTGCTAGGTTTTGTTGTGCAAAAAGGCAGGCCTGTAGCAGCAACTAAACTCTATAGTGCTGAACAACTTGGCCTATAGTGTTGTATGTCTGGTGAATTTGCTTCTCTTTCTGAGTATGGCATTATGTTAAAAATATGGGTTGAGCAAGAGGCAAAATGAAAAGCTGCTAGAATTCAATGAGATTACATGAAAACATTCTTCAGATCTTGAATACTAAGGCTAATTGTGAATTCAGGACATAAGGGAAACAGAGAGCTTAATGTGAACCAGAACATAGCGTCCTGCCTGGGCCAAGCCACTGAATCTGTAAAACAGAGTTTCTTTGAGCTTGTGCAGGATAGCTTTCTGTTGCTGTTAAATTACCATATTTTTCCTGTAGAAAAGGATTAAAAATAAAGGATTCCAAGTACTAGTGTATTGCCCTGAGACAGGTTGAATCTCAGCACTCCTGCTAGCAGACAGCAACAGAGCGGGAGCAAAGTTGCCCTCAGAAAGTGGGAGGGCTTGTGGTTTATTTATTGGAGGGCTTTCTGTTGTGTTGTTGAATCTCCAAATGGCAGATGAGTTTTGGTGACATCAGCAATGACGCTGCATCAACAGGGTTGGAAATACTACTAATAATTTGATTTGAGGAGGGAGACAAATCCCAGCCCAGCAAAATTGCTCTTGGCATCCTCAAAATGCCTAATAAATTTAGAGCAAATAGTGGAGCAGTGGGCATGTTTGGACAGTCGTATAAACTGAGATATGAATGAGTCCTGTGTACCTGCATTCAGGTGCTTGGCTTCTTCCTTTGCTCAAGCTGGAAAACAAGCCAGGAAGTATTGGGTAACTATAGTTTCACGTTGCATCTGAACTAGGAAATGCTGGTCAATGGCTTCTGAAAAATCTAGGCTATGAAACCAGGGTTTAAAGTTGTTTTAATACTTGAGTTGTTTTGGAAGTTATTAACTATAGTTTCCTGGTTTGGCCATCATGGGGTATTATAGTTAACTGATCTTCCTGTCTTGTTCATTTGCACAAAGGGAGGAGTGAAGTGACTGCAGGAGGAGGAAAGAGACTCATTCATATCTCAGCTTTTTAAGCTGAGATGATCATCTGAATGCAGCCAATTTGTGTCTGTGTGTAGCATGCCAGCCAGAATCTCGTCTTTGTGGAATACTCAGCATGTGTTTCTAAGGAGGACACATTTTTTCTTTTATTTTCAGTATTGCTCTTAAAATCTTATTACTCTCCTGACAAAACAAGGATGCTTTCTCTTAATTTTTTATCCTTGGTTTTTTTTTCCTAATTCTTTGGGATTAACAGCCTCCTATCCTTCTGAGTCTAATCTTTCTTTCTTTCTTTTCCTCTCTCCGCCCCCACCCCTGGCCAACCTTTATTTTCTTTTTCCAGCCTTCTCTCCAATCCTACCTGGAAACTGGATATATAGTAAGTGGGCAATGTATATATAGTAAGTGGGCATTCTCTCCCACACCCCTGTTCTCTTGGTTTGGGCTGTAGTTTTCCTTAGTGGTGAGCCCTGGCTGCACACAGTTTTACAGGGCACTGTTTTAGCTTCCCACACATTATTTCCTTGGCATCCTTTCCCACCTGTGAACTGGAGCAAGGGTGTGTGTGCGTGTGTGTGTTGTAAATGGCCTCCAGGAGATGTGTAACTAATCCTCTCCACTCGGTGCTAAACCATGGGAGATGCTGGTCCCTTGGAGAGTGAGAAGGCACCAAGGCTTCTTCCTTAATTTCTGATGGATTCAGCTGTGCTTCTTTGCAATGATGCCTGCCTGCATGATTTCTTTGTATTTGATTCTGTTCCCTTCTGAGGCCTTGGGTGGTCCATGGGTTTGGGGTATCAGAATATCAGTCTTTCCATGTGCCATAAAATCCTACCATAAGTCTTCTGCAGAGCCTGCTGCTGACCAGCATTTTGGTGGGGTGTGTATGTGTGCCACTGAGGAGCATTTCCAATTTGCTGTATTGACGGACTTCTTTCTTTCATTCTCCTTTTGCAGTGTGATACAGAAAGTGACCCAGAGGAGCAGGTAGGCATAGCCCCCACCCTGGTCCTGTAATTTGCCAGGCTTCACTTGTGACTGTCACATCACTTGACACTTATATGGGAGTTTTGGGGCAGGGCAGATATTGCAAAATGGATCCAGCAGTTTGCAAAATGCCAAGGTCCTGTTTCTCTGCATGCTGAGCCACATGGGATCCAATTCTCCATATTTCTCATCCCACGCAAATGTTGGTATTGTGAATACTTGAACCATGTGGATCTTTGCAGAGTGGTGTCAGGGTGCTGTGGAAAATGTGCAGACATTGGGCCTTTATTTATCTTATTTTATTAATTATTTGTCTTCCACCTGAGTCTCAAGACAATTTACATAAAAACAACTAAAAATAGCTTTGAAACCTGTACACAAAACAACAAAAGGTATGTTTAAAACCAATATGGAATAAATACCTTTTCACCTGGCTGGAAAAGCTTGTCAAAACAAATGTCATAAATTGCTTTCCAGAAAGTACAAATAGGGAGCAGCTGCCATATCTCTCTGAAAGTTACCATAGAGCAAGCTTCTGATATTTTAGGGACTTCAAGGGGATACTTTTGCAGAATACAGTGACCTATCTTTGTATACAAGGACAGCAGGTCAAAATAAGCACCTTGAATTACCGGTATACCTGGAAGGGTGTAGGAGGCCAGCATTTGTCAACACTAGCATAATAATTTCCCAGAGGCCTGTTCCTTTTGGAAGGAAACAAGCTGTGTTCTGCACCAACCATAGAAGTACCGGTAGTGACCAGAAGTAGCAAATCTGTCCTTATTTGAATGACAAGCTACTTCCATTGCTTGCTTCAGAAAGAAATAGCATTTGTGTCCTTCAGAAGCTTCCTGACTGCTTTTCAAGTTGGCCTCAAAACAATTTGGGATGGTGCATATTTTGTGCCGAATTGTCTTCTCTTGCTAAATAATGAATGGCCTGTTTTTCTTGTCTCTGTAGGCCTCCGTTGATGACCTCGAACAGTCATTCACTGTCTCAACCAGCAAAGGTGGGTTTGAGTGCACAGGGTGGGGGCTGCTGGTCAGAGTAGAAAATACTAGCCTGGATGGACAAATAGTCTAGCTTCCTTTAATGTATATTCACAACCATATTCCTATTAGCAACACTGAAACTGCTCTCTTGTCCAAACACCAAGGTGCCAGAAAAACTCTTAATAGACAGCATGATACTCTGGTAGGAGTCACTTGCACTGAGTTTCCTTTCCTCTGCCTCATCACATTTCCTGTGGTGTGCTGGGAGCAGATAAGCTGCACTAGATAGTTTCTCTTTTTGAAAGCTAATGTAAACTTTTTGAGTAATAGCAACACCTAATATCAATTCATGCTAAGTGCTTGAAGTACTGTGACTAGGTGGGCCTCTTCTCCAGGTGTGTTTTCAGCTCCCTTTGTGTTTGATGTTTTCATAGAGTTTTTAGGGTCCAATTGCTTAAGAATAGTTCCTTCCTCCGCCCCCAAAAGGATTCTTTTAAGTAGATTGTGACACGGCCCCTCTCCTGCTCAACAGGACATGCGGCTGATTTGCTGAGCCAGGGAGTCTATGGCTCAGCAAGGATTGAACCGACAGTTCAAAGCCTACTCACCTGGTACTCTTAACCTCTGTTTTTTTCTTTCTGTTTCTGCCCTCAGCAGCCTCGGGACCCATTGGTGCATTAAACGGGAGCTGTGAAGCCAAACTCTCTGTGATCCCTAAAGTCTCTGGCCTGGAGCGGAGCCAGGAGCGTAATTATGAGGCCGACCGGGACCCCTTGCTAGTGCCTTTCCTGCCCAAGGAGCCCCCTTCTCAGGCAGCCGCAGCCCCCGCTCCAGCTCAGGCCTTGCCCCCCAGTCCTCCCGCCCCGCCTCCCACCAGGACAAGGGCTCAGACGCCTAATGCTGTTCGCGGGACACCCCAACCCAAAGGCCAGCTGCCTCCGATGCCTCAGGGGGGAGCCGTCCCCCACAACCTCACCCAGAGCCAGCTGCACATGAAGGTACCGCCCTTTGCCAGTCAGACGCAAGCACCATACGCTGTAGGGCTGGATCTCAGCACCGGAGGGTGAGTCCCAGTTCACTTTCTCTCTCTGATTCTCATTCTCGCTTTCCCTCTTCCCTCTATTTCAAGCTTTCTCATGTCCCTCTTACTTGTCTTCCTCTCCTTTTTTTGTCCACTCTCCCTTTGCTTCCCCCTGCCTTTGACCTGTCACTCGTCATCCTCCTCCTTGTCCCCTTCAAGCAGTTTCCCTTCTATCCTTTGTGTCTTAATAATAATAACAATACTTCATAGAGCACTCATAAGGGTTTTTTATTTTCAAATCACTATTTACATCTCTGTAAAGTAGGTCAGTATTGGCATCCTTATTTTCATCCCTATATTGCAAATTGCAACTGGGTTGACTGGAGCTGATGGGGGAGAGAGAGATGCTTGCCGAAGGCCACCTCTGGCAGAGGCAAGATTTGAACTGGGACTTCCTGGGCCCTATTTTGTGACTCCTCAGTGCATGTTGGCTGCACTCACCCCCCCCACACACACATTATCTCTCCTCATATTCATTTTTTTTCTCCTTGAGTGTTGCCCATTTATCCTCATTTTTTATTACAGAAAATGTTTTATTCTTCCTTTGCAACTGACATTACTGCACTGACTTGGAAAATTAATCGATTTGGCAATATTAAAGTGCAGATGTGTCCCAGCTTAACTTGGCAGCCTAAACACCCATAATGAGTAATCCTTTATGTAGGATTACTTTGAACAGAAGACCCTCTATCTCTGGCTTGTCTTCACAACAGCCTTTCCTTTTTGCTGACTAGGGACTTCTGATTGGGCAAATCTTGTATTCAAGCCCCCCTACTCCCCCCAATTGAATCCACTGCTGAGTTGAGATTTGAACCCAAGCCTCCTGGGTCCAAGTTCAGTGCTCTCTTCAGTGCTTCTGTGCTCTTCTGGCTTCCATCATTACTCTGTCTCCTCCTGACTTCCACGCTCCAAATTTATTTTTCTCTCCCTTTTTCAGGTGCAGCCGCGGCGCAGCTCACCCCAAGCCCATTCTCCCTCCGTGCTCCCCCTCTTCCTCTCAGCTCCCTCACCGGCCCTCCACCCCCTCGCTGGCCCTGCCTCCCCACGCCTTTCCGCCCACCCTTCGGCCGCCTTCCCACCACCACCCAGGCATGTTCACCCCCTCGCCTGGCCTCCCACCGCCACCCCCGCTGCTTCAAGTTGCCGGGCACCCAGCTGCAGCCGCTGCCATATCTGGTAAGAGGGACTTGGTGGGAGGGGTGTGGCTGATGTGTGGTCTTGGGGAAGATGGTCAGGGGCTATGTAGAAATGAGAGGGCGTGAGAAAGTGGGGCATAGGCTAAGAAAATAGAAGGTTACTGTCATATTTTTCATGTTTTTATGATAACTTTAGAATCCAGAGAACTCTGTGTAAAAAAATTTTTTGTAGCCCTCGTGGTGGCAGTGGTTGGGGCTGGGGAGAAAGAGATGTGTGGCTATACAAGGGCAACATGAAACAGAAAGGAAAGGATGGAAGTTGGGGCAGCGGAGGAGGAAAATAACTGCCAGGGCAGATATACGAAGGGTTTCACTTGAGTGTAGCAGTGCTGGCTTCGAAGGTGTAATGCTTATTGGCAGAAAGCCTTGGCAAGAAGAGGAAAAATCTGAATCTAGCTAGAGAAGCACTTCCAGAAAAGCTGGGAAGGGCTGTGTGGCTCTAGTGAGTTGTATGGGTGGGGTGATTTGGGGTGGGTGAGTGTCGAATCTTTTCCCCGCTCCCTTCCTTTCCTTGCTGGCTCTGCTCCGCACCCCAAGCAACTTGCTGTCAGCTGACTTGTTCTTCTACCTCCCCAGAACAAGAACTAATCCGCCAAGACCTGAGTTCGCGCTTCCTCACGGCCCAAGGCGGCGCCGACATGGGGGCTGCCGCCATCCGCCCGCTGGCCTTCCAGTTCCACCAACACAACCACCAGCACCAGCACACCCACCAGCACACCCACCAGCACTTCACCCCTTTCCCACCAGGCATGGTGCCCACAGCCAGTCCAGCCATGGTAAGTATAGTCCTGGTAGGATTTCTGGGAGAAAGGGAGGGTGGGCATTGGGAACCATGGCCCCGGGTTGCTGCACCCCCCTCCCTAGTGTAGGGCTGAGCTTGTCGGTGAGAGCTGAGATGATGTGCAGGATGGGATTCTGCCCTCAGAGCTTTTCTCACTTCTCGCTTGTGCCTCTCTCTTCCTCTCTCTTGCAGTATGAGAAATACCCTGGCAAGATGGATGGGCTCTTGCGGCACAATGTAAGTGCAGCCTTCTTGGAGTAGGGAGGGCCCAGGGGGTTGACCTGTTGGCAGGGGGACCCAAGGAAGCTCTGAGAGTTGTGTGTCCTGAGGAAGGAGCAGACCCCTCCCCTCTTTCCCTTCCCGCCTTGGTTTTCTCTGGGTGGCGCTTCCATTGCTTTCTCTTCTTCTTCCAGTTTTATGCCGCCTTCCCCCCAACCGTGTCGGGGATCTCCCCGGTCCTGCCTCCCGCTGTGACTTTTGGCTCCCTGCAGGGGGCGTTCCAACCTAAGGTGAAGCCTCCAGACATAGTAGACAAATGAGCTTTTCTGTTCTTTTTATCTTGGAAGGGGGGGAGTTCTAGAAGTCAGGGCTCCTGGGTTCCCCCTCCCCAACCTCCTGGTGGATTTTTAGCAGGGAGGGCGGAGGGCCAGGACTCCTGGGGAATCTATGTGAAGAGTTGTGGGGAGCAGAGTATGGGGATGCGGGGAGCCAGGGTTACTGGGGAGAAGTGGAGCCCCAAAGCTTTTGAGCATGAAGAGCAGGTGCTTGGACTCTTGGGTTCATCTGCTGGCTCTGGGAAAGAGGTGGGGCCGAGGAGAGCATCCCTCGTGATTTGGAGAGCATGCGTGTTTGTGTATGTCCTGCATGGCCTGCATGGAGTGGCATTCTCCCCTCGTCCTGAGGTGGACAGGGAGGCTGGGAGCCAGAGCTCCTCAATAGCTGGGTTGGGGAGCCAGGAATATATGCGGAAAACACAGAAGGTGGAGTGCAAGAATGGATTTCTGAACTCTCCCAAGAGGATTGCACGATTTTCTGTGTGCTTGGGAGAGGGATCTGAATGTGGAGAGAAGAGAGTTATACTCAGCAGCCTGTCTCCTCCTGACCCACTGTTTCTTCCCTAGAGCACTAACCCTGACCTGCCATCCCGGCTGGGGGCTGTCCCACCTACCTTGTCCCAGAAAGGCACTCAGGTGAGTGTGCTATCTTTATAGGGGGTGGGGCAGTGTGGAAAGTTTGACTAACCCCCCACTTGGCTTTTCTGTCTCCTTTCAGCTCACCGATCCCTTCAGGCCAACGCTAAGAGTGAGTAACCCTGGGACCCCTCCTGGACACGGTGCAGTGGGGTGGCTGCTCGGGGTAGCAAGGACTAGCGATGGCTGACCCCACGTGGTGGCGAGGGAGAGGGAGAGGGAGAGGGACTCAAGTCATGGTGTAGGGCAGCTTGTGCCTGGCCCAGCAGGGACATAACGTACAGAGCTGATGGTTCCCCCCTCTCTCGTAGAAGCCCGGGAAGTGGTGCGCCATGCACGTCCGTGTAGCATATATGATCCTGCGGCACCAGGAGAAGATGAAGGTAGGGTGGGCTTGCGCCGCCTCCCCCCTCCGCCTGCGTTCAGTGATGGGGTGTGGCGCAGCTCCTGCTGGTAGCCGCCAGAGGGTCGCTGCAAGCAACGGGAGAAGCCTCTCCCATTCTGCTCTTCTGATGTCTGTGCTGGACCCTGGATGCAAGGCAGGGTCTGTGAGTCTGGGTTAGGAGGCGGGTAAACGGGAACCACAAGACCAGAGCCTGGGGCTGGGCAGGAGCAGGAGGTGTCCCTGCCAAAGAGTGGGTTGCGGAGGCTGCTGTGAATAGCGTGCCAAGCCTGGTTGCTCAAGGCCCCCCCCTCTGTCTCCTTTATTTCCTCTCAGCTGGTGCAGGGCGACCCCCAGAAATTGGACTTCCGGAACGACCTTCTCACCGGTTTGCCTGGGACGGGAGCCTTTGGCAGCCTGCCTCACAGCCAGGAGCTGGCACGCCCAGCCACTCTCTTCACAGCCTCAGGTTGGTGCCTTACTCCCCATCCTGCAGTTTTCTTGACTCTTAAAAGGCTGAGGGCGCTCTATGTCCCAGCCTGCCAGATTTCTGGGCCTCCTGCAAACTCTGTGGAGACTCTTTCCCTTCTGTGGTACTTGGAGACTCCCCTAGAACTATGCCAGTAATGATGTTTTGAATGTTTTTATGTGATGCCAATAAAACGTTTGATGATGATGATAGTGAGCTTTTTGAGGGACCCAGTGTGCAGGATTTCAAGGGTGGTTTCCCCCCCCCCCCCCAAGTAGCCTTGCCTGTAAAATGTGAACAGACGTGCCCTGCCATTTATATGGTTGTGTCAAGGCAGCTAAAAAAGACACTAAAAAAGATTATGTGCTGCTTAGATTATTTGGTAGTGACAAGGGACTCTTACTCCTCCTTATGTTTTTGGGAGCCCAGCATCCTCTACCTGAAAGATTGTATCTCCTTGTATTAACCAGCCCAGATGCTGAGATCCTCAGGGGAGCACCTTCTCAGTCCCATCAACATGAGAACACAGTTGGTGGTGACGTGAGGGAGAGCCTTTTCTTTGGCTGCTCCTATATTGTGGAATTCCCTCCCAAGAGAGGTTAGCTTGGCTCCTTCTCTGTATCCTTCTGCCAGCAGTCGAAGATGTTCCCATTCAGACAGGCTAAGGTGCAGACAATGCTGATCACTTTGCCGCTGTCAGGGCAAACTGTATTTTAACTGCTGGTTTGAAATGGGTTCTAATGGATTTTCACTATTGTTTTTAACTAGTTTGTTTTTACTACTTAGCATGTTGTAATGATATTTTTTAATGTTGGAAGCTGCCTCGATCCCAACTTGGGGAAAAGGCAGGCTATAAATACGTTAAATCATGTCAGTAACCATGAGGTGCACCCCCTTCTGTCAATCCCAGCATCTCGACCACTAACTTTTCTTCATGCTTCTGTCCTGCAGGTGCCATCCACCACCCAGGCAGTGGCACATCATATGGTCCTGCCGGCACCCCTCATGGCTCCTTCCTCAGCCCCAGTCCCCACATTGGTAAGAGCTGGCGCACCAGAATGCCAGGGCCGGTGGGGCAGGACCCAGCATCTTCCATACGATTGCTCACTCCTCTGCTCGCCTCTTTTCCAGATCCCTTTGGCAGGCCCCCCAGTTTTGCCTCCCTCGGGGCACTCTCCAATGGAGCTTTTGGGGGCCTGGGAAACCCATCTTTCAGTGAGTATTGTTTGGGGGTTAGGGGCATAAAATCTGTAATTAATGGGGCCAGAATGGTGTTTCTTGGGTTTACCCAAGACCTCTAGGCTGACTTACATGCAGGGATTTGAACACAGGACTCCTTCCTTTCCTCTTACTCCACCCTCTACTCTTACAGCTGGAGAAGTAACCCAGGAAACTTGTTTTCCCGTCCCAGTCCTTGCAGCCCCATTATGAAGAGCTGGAGACAGAAAATCCTGGGTTCTACCGTATTTTTCGGTCCATAAGGCGCTCCGGAACACAAGACGCACTTGTTTTTTAAAGGGGAAAAACCAGGAAAAAATGTTTTCCTGGTTTTCCTCCTCTAAAAAACAGGGAGGGGGCGCTGGAGGGGAAGCCCCTTCTCCCTTCACAGCGGCTCATCCCCGCTTCCTTAAAGGGACATGGGGACGAGGGGAGAAGGTTTCTCCCCTCCTCCCCATGTCCCTTTAAAGCAACAGGGGATAAGCCTGCTTTTGGCATCGGGGCGCAGGGTGGTGGAGAAAGCAGCAGCATCCCCGCTGTTTCCTCCACCACCCCGTGCCCTGCACCGATCCTTTTGGGATCGGCGGGCAGCGCGTGGGGTGGTGGAGGAAATCCTCTACCAACCTCCCTGCCGCCCACCGATCCCAAAAGCAGGCTTCACGCTGCCTCCCCCCATCCCCTGCCGCGTTCGGCGGGAGGTGGGGGGAGGCAGCAGAGATGTTGGTGGATCGTGCTAGCAGCTCCGTGAACGGAGCTGCTGGCACAATCCACCAACATCCCCTTCGCTTCCTGCCGCCTCCCCCCATCCCCCGTCGCATTCGGCGGGAGGTCGGGGGAGGCAGCGGAGATGTTGCTGGATCGTGCTAGCAGCTCCGCTCGCCGAAAGAAGCTTCTTTCGGTGAACGGAGGTGCTGGCATGATCCAGCAACATCGCCGCTGCCTCCCCCCACCTCCCGCCGAACGCGGCAGGGGATGGGGGGAGGCAGTGGGAGCGAAGCCTTCGCTCCATAAGGCGCACAGGGATTTTCCCTTCCTTTTTAGGAGGAAAAGTGTGTCTTATGGAGCGTAAAATACGGTAAGTTTTGGGGTTTTGTTTTTTGTTGTTGCTCTCCCCTTGTTTCACCCACATTCCCTTGTTTCCCTCTCAAAGCTGGAAGGAAAACCTAGGAGCTGTGGATCCCACCCTCTTCCTTCTGCCAATTTCTGTGTCCCCTCTCGGAGGCTAAGTCTCAGGACTTTTTCCCTTGAGCCAAAGCTTTTGAAGTTCCTCCCTTTGCCTCCATTTGTGGTGCTCCTACCACCTGGCTGTCATTTCAAGGCTAAGGCTTTACGCCTCTTCCTTGCAAACTTGAGGCTGTTAGGACTGATCTAAACTTTCAGAAAAGCAAATGGGGCAATAACTGGGTTGGGGCAGGTGTGGAATAGAGACAAATTCTGCCCTTAGGAAACTCACCTATTAGGAGAAGCCCAAGTTAGAACATGTGTACTTGGTATGCTGGCGTCCTTCAGGCAGAAAGTTTTGTTGTGAGAGATCATTCAAATGTGTGATGCATTTCCTCCCCCTCAATTCATTAGCAGCATTTGGGAGGGGGCTATTTCTGAATGATTGCATGCACAAGCTCTTATTTATGCCCTTTTCTCCATGGTGCCATGTTCATCAGTGCTCTAGACATGATAGCTAAACTCTACCTCCATGGTCAGATGCAGTAATGCTTCTAAATACCAGTTGCTAGAAGCCACAGGAAGGGAGAGTGGTTTTGTGCTCACTTCCTGCTTGCTGGTTTCCCACAGGCATCTGGTTAGCCAGTGTGAGAACAGGATGCTGGACTAGGTTTGCCCTTGGCTTGATCCAGCAGGCTCTTTTTATTTTCTTATTCCAGCTTGGGGACCTAGTTGCCCCCACACCTCTTACCTGGGTGAGCCCAGCTGCCTGGGGCTTTTGAGGATCCTGCTGCAAAGGGGCCATAGGGACAGCAGTGTTTTCTAATGTGCCAGTTCCAATCTTTCTGCTTTCCCGTCCCAGACTCGAGTGCTGTCTTTGGGCAGAAGGACAGTCCCGGAGCTCCAGCCTTCCCTAGCCCCCATGAGGCATGGAACCGCTTACACCGCACACCCCCTTCCTTTCCCACCGCCCCAGCCTGGCCCAAAGGTGGGGCTGGAGATGGGGCTGAGCGTGGAGGAACCCAGCACGAGAAGGAGAGCGAGAAGCCAGAAGGGCCAGTGATCAAGGATGAAAAGGACAGGTAAGAGGTGGGATACAGAGGTGATGATGAGGGGGTCAAGGCCATTCCTGGATGAAGAGTGAATGGAGTTAGATACAATGGAACCTCTGTTTTTGAACGTAATACGTTCTGGAAGACCGTTTGACTTCTGAAACGTTCGAAAACCGAGGATCAATGGGCAGTCTGCAAAACCCATTGAAAAAATGGAAAAACATGCGATGGAAGCTATTGAACTTCCGAGGCACATTCAAAAACAGAAGCAATTACTTCCAGGTTTTCGTCATTTGGGTTCTGAATCGTTCTGCTTCTGAGATGCTCGAAAACTGAGGTTCCACTGTATTCAGGAGAGGGAGGGCAATTGCTGCTCTTTGGGACTCTCTATGTGTGGGTGGAGTAGGAGGCAGTTGGGCCAGCTGACAAATAAGGGGTCTCCATAGGGCTGGCTGACAATACCAGGGTGTGGAGAGTGACTTTTTCCTGCCCCCAACACAAACTTTCTTTTGCCTCTGTGTGTTTCAGAGATGCCCTCTTCTCGCGCCATCCACTGCGTGCCTCTCCAGCTACTCCCACCCCAAAGAACCTACAGTTGGCTCACGAGGAGCCCCCCGGCCGGTCACACATCCCAGCAGAGCGTGAGCATCGCTACGGAAGCCCGGCAGGTTCAGGCCATGCCTCCCGCTCCCCTTACCCAGAGCTGCCTCTGAAGAAGGAAGTGAAGGTCAAGGAGGAGCCTGAGTTGACGGGCTTCGAGGGGGCGCTGCGCACGGGGCCTCCCTTCCACAGCACCCTGCATGTTTCCCACCCCCTGGGGACGCTGGCTGTGTTTGAAAGACCTCAGGCCGGAACTGGTGGAAGCGTCTCCCCATACTTGGTTGCTGCCCCGCCCTCAGCTGCCTCCTATGCTGCGCTCGAAGCTTGGCGCGAGCCCTATCACCGGGGGCTGGAGCTGCACCCGCTACAGCGCCTGCCCCGCTACCTGGAGACCCCGTCGCCTGCCGCCACTGCCGCCGAGGACTACGAACGGGCCCGGTTATATGGCCTGGCGCCCCCACCCCACCCCAGCCTCATGGCCTATCCCCGCCACCCAAACGGGCTGCTGGCAAAAGCCACCCCTGCTGCGGCTGCCGCTGCGGCTGCTGCCGCTGTGGGACTGCTGAGCGCCCCCCCGCCTCTCATCCCTGCTTCGAATGCTCGGCCCTGCTCCCCCCGCCGTGCTCCTGACATCCGGGAACTGGCAGCCTACAAGGACCGGGACTCCAGATAATGGTGCTCTGGGACATGTGTGCACCTGTATCAAGCAGCTTCCCTCGTCTCCAGTGGACTGGTGGGGTCAGTGTGAGCCCTGGGCAGAGAAACCGAGCCCCCCACCCCCTTCCTGTCAGGCAGGGAAAAGAGTGCAGCCTCCTGCTGCCTTAACCTGAGGAGCACCTAGCCACCCCTCCCAGAAGGACTTTAGCCTCCTTCAGCTATGAATAGTTGGAACCTCTTCCAAGCTCAGGTTGGGGCTTAAGAGATACGGGGTGTGATGTCTCTGTTTTAGGGGTGTTTGTGGCGGAGGGAGGGCAGGAGTCGAGGAGCTGGTGTGCCCTCAGTTTGGGGTCCCGGTTTCTTCCCAGATCCCTCTTCCTAAGAGGTTTTGTGTCTGCTTCCAGTATTCCTGCTGGGCTGAAATGGCTCTGGGGTGTGTTCTTCTCCCTCAATGGACTGAAGGGAAAGCTGCTTTCAGGGGAAGGGGGAGGGCTGTATCTTGGGGCACCTCCCCCTGCCAGGCAGTGTAAATATTTATATATTCTGCCCCAAGCAGGTGGGGGAAAAGGTTTTTTTGTACATTTATAAAAGGTTTGAGATTGTGATTTTAAAAGTGACTTCTCCCTCTTCTCCTGTCCTCCCCCCACAACTCCCCTTGTTTTTACTGTACTGCTCTTTTCTATACCTGTATCCGCACCCTCTCCACCTCCTGGTCCCTTTCCTCCTTCTGTAATTGATTGGAAAGGTGCAGTGAGGAGGGTGCAATGCACTTGTCCAGTGCCCCTTTTCTTCCCCAGGTTGGTTAATTAAACCCCAAACTGGTGCTTCTGGATTCCTTGGTGTGTGTGTGTGTGTCTTTGGATGGCTGGTGGGGAGGAGGGCAGGAGGAAGAGGGGAAAGCGCAAGACCTCTACAGTCTTTCTCACTTGAATCCTGGGTGTTTAGCCCCATCTGTTGGAAGCAGGACACTATTAGATTAAAACTGGAGTTCTGGGAAAGGGAGGCTGGCACCCTGGACGGATATAATTTTTGCAGCCCTTTAAAAGATAAAAGAAAGGGAAAAAGACTTGGAGACAAACTACACTCTTTGATCAAGATTCCCCCAAAAGCATCACATATCCAGAGCAATTGTGATGGTATGGAAGTAGGACACTGGTTTTTACAGGTGGTGAAACCCTTTGGCATGAAGGCAGCATCAACAGTGTTTTTGCTTTGGAAGAGAAATGAAAGCCTCATTTTCGTCTCCTTCTTCCCTCTCCCTTTTGCTTTAGGGACAGAGTGATAAACCAGTGCAAGTGGCTGCCTGAAAATGAAAGTGGGTTTTCCATTTTCCTGCCTCCATCTTTAATCCTTCCTGCACAAGTCCGAGACTTAGAGCCCAGCAGACAAAGCCCTTTCTCCAAAGCATGATCCCACACACCAGAGGGCAACCTAAGAAATGCCCATTTAAAAGCAAACACCTGCCAGGGAGTTGGGCAAAATGAAATGGTCAAAGATATCTGCATGACAGACTTCGTAACTCCTTTGAAGTTGGGACAAAGTATGTCTTGGTGCCTCTCACTAGCATTGCTGTAAGCTGTGCCAAGACACTAAGGTAAATTTGTGCAGGTCTACAGGTAGCCCCTACCAGTCATAGCTAGACGTTTCCCTACCCAAGTGTGGTATCTCATGTTGCTAGCCACTATTGAACACTGAGCTAGATTTGATGCTCTGAGCAGCACTAAAAGCCCTAAGGATTTCTCTCTCTACCCTAAAGGCTGGATTCTCATTATTATGAGTTGCTCTAGTATGATATATCATGCCAAATGAGAGTGGAGGAGGAAGTAGGCTACTGATGCTGCTTGTAGCCTGGTTGCTTATGGCAAAGGAACCCCTCTATAATTCACTTTCAAACCAGTAGTTGTCAGTCTTCGACATCTCTGCCACAAACACTTCCTAATGTTGAGAAAGTACACAGAAGGGGCAGACATCTCCATATCCTGGACCATCCTGGTACAGTATAAAACTGGGTTGGCAGTGTGGAATTGTCATTGGCGAGATACCCTGGCTATCACCAGCCTGAGATCTCTGATTCTGGAGTTTTGCTTCACATCCTTTCCAACTCCTTTGCACAATAGACTGTTTGGGCTTTGGTAGAATCTGGGGGAAAGTGATAAAAGATGTGGCATTACAGCCAGAAATGAGCCAGGCTGGGACTACAACCGGGTTGCACCCTCTCACTTCAAAAGCCACATGTTGTTCATTGCAATCCCGGGGGGGGGATCTCACTAAATATTGAATGGCCATATTACGTATGTGACATATATATATATAACATATATATAACATATATATATATATATATATATATATATATATATATATATATATATATATATATATATATATATATATATATATATATATATATATATATATATATATATATATATATATATATATATATATATATATATATATATATATATATATATATATATATATATATATATATATATATATATATATATATATATATATATTTGGTTTATACTCCTTGTATTTTCACAAAACTTCTCCATTGCAGCAATTTTTTAATTTCTGTGATAAGAATAGGATGGAAGAGGTAGGTAAAATGGAAAGTTTCTTGTCTGTGAAGTTTCCTTTGTACATTTTTGCTTTCTAGTAGTCTAAATGTTTGGTACTGTCTCTTTCCAACCAGGAGGGAGCAAAGAATCTGGAGCGACAATGACTGGAATTCAAAATCTCTTTTAAAACCACTTTAATAAGAATGAACTTTTCTTTCCACCGCCAAGCCACAAATTTTATTATGGGTAGGCAAACTAAGGCCTGGGGGCCAGATTGGCCCAATCGCCTTCTAAATCCGGCCTGCGGACAGTCCGGGAATCAGTGTGTTTTTACATGAGTAGAATGTGTCCTATTTAAAATGCATCTCTGGGTTATTTGTTGGGCATAGGAATTCATTCTTTTTTCTTTTCCAAAATATAGTCTGGCCCCCCACAAGGTCTGAGGGACAGTTGACCGGCCCCCTGCTGAAAATGTTTGCTGACCCCTGTTCTAGGTGATACAGGGATCAGTTTTGCAGAAATGAGTGCAACTAGCCAAATGCTATATCCTAGGCTACTTTTATTTTTTATACAAAAAACAAACAAACCACCTACATGCCTGGTTCAGTTTGGACTGAGGCTCAGGTTTGAAACATGAAGTATTCACAAATCGAATTGGGTGGCAAAAGCTTTTAGTTTTATATTTTTACATTATCTCTTTGGGGTGGTACAGAATCATCCAGAAGACTGAGATGGATCTCTAATGTCCAATATTATTGTTTTGTATGATTTTTTTTTTAAAAAGTAGATCAATAATGGTTCCCAATTGTCCAAAAAGCAGAATCCCTGTAGTAGTTTATAGCAAGTGATTTTTTGCTGTTATCTGACCTTTGCCAAACAGGAGCCAATCTTTCAGAGTAGGCAAACTGACTCCTCCCATATTTTGTAATCAGAATATACACTGTAACACCTAGATTATTTAGTAAATATTGATGCTTCCATAATATGTTGCCAAAATATTCCCAATAACATAATTTCTGGCCTCAAAAGTAATACTTGTAAAAAAAAAAAGTTAAAGCAAGAGGTTTCCAAATGATAGCTGTCAACGGAAAGTAGTTATCACATATAGGAATGCTGTGGTTTTTTTTAATTGCCATGTGAACATTCCAAAGCTGCTAATGCTACAGTCCTAATTCAGTGGGACTTACTCAAGTGGGTATAGTATTGCATCTTAAACTGTACATCTTCTTTAAACTCAGTGGTGTTGATACCAAAATTATCTCCAGGTTGAATATCCACTGAGATTTCTAGAGCCCCAACACAGATTTCAACCTAGTCCCAAGTTACATCTATTGATTTAACTGGCCTTGTTCTATGTGTGACTAAAATTGGATACCATCCTATGACAATTTATTGTATAGTGAAAATGATTTGATAAATGCTTGGTAAAAACCTTCTGAGGTGTTGTCCTCATTATACATCCTCAGGAGTTCTTCTACATACGTTTCCATTTGTTCCTTTAAAACTGGATGTCATTCATGGAATGTGTGGCTTTTTTCCTTTTATGATGAAAATAAAAGTTACCTGAAAGAAACATGCCACAGATGAAGGCATTTTAATGAATTGTTTTAAGAACAGAAGAATCTAGTTCCAGAACACAATCAGCAAAGCTTGCATTTGGGTCTGCAACAAGTGGAGCTACGTACAGCAGTGATGGAGAAGTAATGCTTTAGGTCATGCTAGACCTATAGTTTGACTTAAATGTAAAGCAACATCGTATGGTTATCAGCTTATATATAACTTTTTTTTTAACGGCACACACACAAACTTATCAAGCTGCACTCCAATCCAGAAGTCCAAAACTTCCATGGGTTCATGCATCCTTTTTAATATCTTGAGGGGACGGACGGACAGACACACACTTGTCATCACTTATGACAGTGGGACCTACAGAAGCAGTTAACAAAAATGTTACAATTTAAAAATGACAAATACAGGAATCATGGGGAGGGGGGCTGGATACATCCTGTGGGCTGCAGGTTAGCTATCCCTGCTACACAGCATAGTAGTTTAAATAAATTAAGTTACCATATATTTGCAAAGCAAATTGGCTTAATCAAAGATGCTAGTACTCGATATAGCTACAAGTTTGCTAAAAATCCTTGTGTGTTTAGGACTGCAGCATTAACTTGGTTTATCCTCAGAATAGGTGGGAGGGTGTCCTAGCTGGCCGTTAGTACGGTATTTGGTTTTTTCCACTGCAGCCAATTAGTCCATGGCAGAGGTAGGACTTGAAAATAGGCCTCTCACATAATTAAGTCAAGTAGACATTGCATCATAGTCTCTCTCTGTCCCCATTGTTTTATATTTGTTGGACAGGCCCAATTCTGAACCATCTATCCAGAATGGAAGTGAAGAAGAGCAAATATTTGTAAATGTCATCCCCTTGTTTTATTTAGAAATTAACTGTGATTTATAGTTATCAAAGCAATAAAATACAGTAATAAAAAACATAATTTTTTGTTGTTCAGTCGTGTCCGACTCTTCGTGACCCCATGGACCAGAGCACGCCAGGCACGCCTATCCTTCACTGCCTCTCGCAGTTTGGCCAAACTCATGTTAGTAGCTTCGAGAACACTGTCCAACCATCTCATCCTCTGTCGTCCCCTTCTCCTTGTGCCCTCCATCTTTCCCAACATCAGGGTCTTTTCTAGGGAGTCTTCTCTTCTCATGAGGTGGCCAAAGTACTGGAGTCTCAACTTCAGGATCTAAGAATAAGAGCAGGTAAAAATGAGTTTATAAGCAGGTAGCTGAAGGCTTTAGCATGAATCTAAAATGTTTATTCAAAAATAACATCCATTAAGTTCAAGAGGGTTTATTGCCAAATGAACATGAAAAGGTCTATGCTACATCTAAAATGAAAATACTGGTTTTGAAATAACACTCATATTCGCTTTAAATGCCTATGAGTCCCCCCCCTTCCTTTGCCAAGTTAGCAGGGCCCACTTTTGCATCTAACGTCAAAATTTGGAATTGGTTCCCTTTGGAGAAATTATGATTTCAAACTCATAACTCATTGAAGCTCTGGAGTTCTCAATGCAGATTTATCACATGTAAAATCAGTGCACTAGGAGTTTTGAAATGAACTCGAAAAGTTGTCAACACCGTCTTGTGAACCTCGTTTTGCGCGACGTTGCGAGCACCCTCCCATGTAAACAATACTCATTGAAACTTTGCTGACTTTCAAAGTCGCATCTGAAGTTTCTGCGAGTCCTAGGGGAAGTGCATGTTTTCACGAGCCAAAGCAGCCTTTGCTCATTCATAAGCGCAGTGTACATCTTGTTTTGAGCACCTTCGAATGGTCGCGCCAGCCCTCCCAGCGAACAATTGGAAGAATTTTTCAGGAAAGACAAATCGAGTCCTCCCTCCCTCCCTCCGTCCGAAAGAGAGTGGGAGACTCCAACCCCCAGCATCCCCCAAGACTCCATTTCCCAGCATGCCCTTCACTCGCGATGGCCTTTCCCTCGCTCCGCGGGTTCGCAGTCCCGCATCCCGATCTATCTGATTGTGAGGGAGAAGAGCGCCGTCTTCCGCAATTCTTCTGGCCCGCGGCATCTCGCCGGGACGCCGTCCTCCCGCGTTACGCGCCTGTGAGATACTTTGGGTTTGAGTTTCTTTTCTCTTTCTCCACGCACGCACACCCTCCTTCGCGTTATCCGAGCTCTCGCGAGGCTTGAGCGCCGAGGCCGGCGGGTGGAGGGAGGCGGTGGGAGGAGGGAGGGGCTGGCCCTGGCGCTTGGTGGTGGCGGCCGCCATTTTGCCGCGGCGGGTCGGGTCTGGCTCGGCGGGGTCTGGTTAGGGATCAGCATCCGGGTGGGAGGGGTGGGCGACGTGCCGAGGAGCACCGGCGAAGGCCGCGCAAAGGGAGAAGTCGCGCGGGAGAGGTCTGGGAGCCACGGATGGCGGCGGATTCTCTCCGGCCGAGGCGGCGGCGCTGGGGCTGAGGCGGCGGCAGGAGGAGGCGGGGCAGGAGGCGCCTCCCCTCCCTCCTCACTCCTCCCCCCTCCCACCCAGGTAAGATGGCGGACCGGCCGGGGCTCTACTCCTGTCGCTCACACCCACCTCCCTGGAGGGGTGCAAGTCTCTGCTTCGAGTCGGGAGGGAAAAGTGAGGAAACAGATAAGAGCGCGCGTGTGTCTGGTTGCCGGTGGTCGCGCGCGCGGCCTTTTACCTCCCCCGTCCCTTCCTCTCTTCCATCGGTCATTTCCCTCCCCTGCCTATAGAGGGCGCACTAATGGAGAGTGGCGGGGCGGGAAATAAGAGAAAGGAGCCAATGTGGGAGCCGCACGCGCTTACCCAGCCAACGGCCGCTCTCAATGCTGGCCCATTATTACTTCACCTATCGCCCTCCCCCCCCCTCACCTCGTTTTCTTGCGCGCGCCGCGAAACCGACCAACCAACGGCCGCCTACTCCTCAGCGGGTGGGGGAGGGGCGAGCGGGGATTCTCGGGGGACTAGGGAGGGAGGGCGAGGGAGGGAGGGGTTTGGGGAAAACTGGGGCGGGGTCAAGGGGTCAAAGGGAAAAGGTGGGAGGGAAAGGGTGACAAAGGGGTTAAAGGGTGGGGGAAATCCAAAGGCATCGAACTTGTGCTGAAAAAGAAAGAAACTAGGGGTTAGAGGGGCAATCGCTTGCGATTAGGGTGCAACGAATGAATAAATGCAGGATTGTGGGTACAAGGTTTGATTTTTAGGGAGGTGCAAGAGTTTTGATAAAGGGTGGCAAGTTTAAAGGGTATTAGGGTATCATCTGGGGCTTGAGTGGTTGCTCTGCTCTAGGGTTTGGGTGGCTAGGGATAATACTTGAAAAGTTGGGAGTGGGTTGCAGTTACTTAGCACCATCTAAGTTTTGCAAGAAACCAGACCAGAAATAAGTGAAAGGTTAATGTGGTCATGGAGTCTGAGGAGGGGCAGGCTGAAGCTCAGAATGATAGGAAGGGAGAGGAGGCTGTAGTGAATGAAGATACCACAGTGGAAGGACCTCCCAATGAGGCAGAGAGAAAGATATCTGGATTGCTTCCAGAGACAGGTGTGGGACAGGGGGAGGCTAAAGACTCAGAGGCAAGTGAGGGGAAGGTTGAGGACTTGTTGGGGGCAAGTGAGGAGGAGGCTGAAAAAGAACATGAGGCACCAGCTACTGGAGAGTTGATGGGACCAGACCAGGATACATTTGGACCCTTGGCAGAACTGAATAGCGGGGTGGCTGAGGATGTACTGAAAGGAGAGGTGGCATTAGGAGTGTCTGGGGAAGAGGCTGAGGAGATTATTGAACCAGATCTGGGAAAAGCAGAAGAGTTGGAGACAGTGGCTCTTGAGGAGCTTCAACTTAAGAGTAATAGAGAGAAAGAAGAAGCGGAAGAGTCAAGAGAACCAAATCCGGAGGAAACCAGTGTTTTCGGGAGCCCAGAAGAGGGGGAAGCTGAGGGGAAGACTGGAAAAGGAATAGATCAGCAGGAGATGCAGGAATTTATTCATGAGGAAGAAACACTGGTTGGAGAGGGTGAAATGGTTCTAGAAATGGGGGGAAATGGGACTGAGGAGTTGGCAGGGCCGGACCACGGGAAAGAAGAGGATTTGGTAGAAGAGGACCATGTAGATTCTGGAGAGAGGGTTGAAAAGGGAGATGAACAGGAAAAGTTGATGGGACTAGAAGAGAGGGAAGATGAGGCAGTTGGGGAGGCTGAAAAGATGTTGGTGGAGGCGGGAGAGAGTGACAAAGAAGTTGGTGAATCAACAGAGAATCATGAAGAGATGGATGAATTGTCAGGGCTGGGTCAAGGGGAGATCCTAGAGGTCACTGGAAAGGAAGAGGATGTGACACCTGCAATGGACTATGAAGAAACTGAGAAAGTGTCAGGTGTAAATGAGAGAGAGTTAGAGGAAGTGACTGCAGAGGAGGATGCAATATTAGCAAGGGATCAGGAGGAGTTGGTAGGAGTAGGTCAGGGGGAAATTGAGGTGTTGACTGGAGAGGAGGAACCAGTTTTGGATAAGAAGGAGGCTGAAATGACAGTTGGACCAGGTGAGGAGGGGCTTGGTGAGGAAATTGAAAGGGAAGACAGGGTATCTGGGGTAGATCAGAGAGAGGCTGAAAGTATGATTGTGGAAGGAGATGTGGCATCAGCAGAGGGTTGGGGGGAGGTTGAAGACTCAGTGAAGTCAAGCAGGGGAGAGGCAGAGAAGGTGGCACCATCAATAGATCAAGTCAAAGCTGAAGTCCTACAAGAAGATCTGAGGGAGTCAGAGTTGGTGATTGCTGAGGGAGATGCAGGTGCAGCTGAGGAGAAGGCTGAGCATTTGGTGATGACAAGTCAGGGAGAGGTTGAGGGTGAGACTGAAAAAGAAAGTATGGCATCCACACTGGATCAGGGGTCACCAGGAATAGATGAAAGACAGGCAGAAGAGGTGACTGCAGAGAAAGATGTGGAATCAATAGAAGATCAAAAGCAAGTTGAGGATTTGGCTGGGACAAGTCAGGGTGAGATTGGCGGTATGGTAGCCATTGTGGAAGAAGGAGAAGCTGAAAAAGTGCTAGGGGAAGATAAGAGGGAGGCAGAGGTGGCAACTTCAAAGGGAGATGTGTCATTTATTGAGGGGGAGGGTTTGGTAGTGACAAGTCAGGAAGAGACTGGGGAGGTGACTGTCAAGGAGGATATGATACAAGTGGCTCTTGATGAGCCTGAGCAAGTGATAGGAGCAGCTCATAGGGAAACAGAAGAGGTGACTAGAGTGGGTCAGGAAGAAGGAAGGGAGGAGGCCGTAGGAGCACCAGAGAGAGTAGCTGGAGCACAAGAAGAAACTGGAGGTCTGGAGGAAGTACTTGTGCAAAGTCAGGAGATGGGGGCTGGAGAAGAGGTGAAACTAGGAACTAGTCAGGAGAAAGTTGGAGAGCTAGTAGAACCAGAACAAAGGGAGACAAATGAGCAAATAGGACTTGATCAGGGAGAAGCCAAGCAGCTGGGTTCAACTGAGAGGCTTACTAGGGAGGAATCTCGAGAAAAAAGAGAGGCATTAGTCGGGGATCAGAGTGATACTAAGGTGCTGGTGGAACCATTTCAGGGACCAGTAGTGGAGGTTACAAGTGTAGGTGAGATCTCATTGACTGAGCAATATCAAGATACTATGGGAAGAAAGGTACCCTCTCTGGAGAAGACATTAGTTTGGAGCCCAGAATTAGAAAAACAGTTAGGAGGACCAACTCAGGAGATGGCAGGTGTGCCTTCCAGAGAGGGGATATTGAGTCAAAGGGCAAAACCAAGTGAAGACGATACCAGAGTAACCTGGTTGGCATCTGATACGAACCTGGCCCAAGGTCAAGTGGAACCAAGCCTGAAGGTGGCTGAATTGAATAAATCAGGTTCCTCAGTGCTGTCATCACATTTGTCACAGGGCACTGCCATAGGAAGTCAAGAGGAACGTCGCAGGTTGAAGGGGAAAATAATTTCAGGGTTGGCAGGATTACGGCAAGGGCCAATACTGGTACCCCATCAAGGGGCAACACGCTCATGTGGATTCCGTCGTGGAGTGCTGGAGCACAGGGCTCCAGGGTTGATTGTGACCAGTTTAACAGCGAGGGCTCAGCAAAAGGGAGTGATTAAGGAGGCTCGTACGCAACTGGGAAAAGGTGAATTAGATCAGAGGGAGACACGATCAGCTGAATTGAGGTCTCGTGCAATTAGGGTTAAAGTGGGTGAGCCGGTGGTTATGATGGGGTACAGAATTGGACGGGAAGGGATGTCATGTTTCTCTGAGGCAGATAACAGGATAGAGGGCTTTCAGCAGGTTCCTGTGATGGAGGAGGCAGGAAAGGGACTTGATCAGACCCCAGCAGAACCACCGAGGCAGGAACAGAAAGTTAAGGAGTTGGAGACACTGGCCAAGGATGTTGATGACAGAGCAAGGCAACATCCAGAAGGAATGTACTTGCCATGGCTTGGTAGGCCACTGACACAAGATTATGCGACAATACGACCAGGTTCTGGTTGGACTGCAGGCCTTGGGTCAGGGCATGGACTTGCTTTAGGGCCATTGCGGGCTGGAATAAAAGAACGAATAAACATGATGGTGACAGGTCAGGGAGCAGTAAAGTCAGCAGGACCAAGTCCTGAGCCACCAGTGTCTGGGATGGGAAGAAGGGTGTTTGGGCTTACAAGCCAATCAGCCAACGTACACTGGCTGAAGGATGTGTTGGGGTCTAAGCAGACAGAGTCTCGACTCTCTATAACAGTTCGCGGCTCAAAAGCAGGCAGTCCTGACTCTATGGCAGAGAGACGAAGTCCAGGCCTGTTAACAGGAAAGCAAGAGTTGAAAGATTGGCGGGATGGGGTAATGGGAATTGCAATTAAAAGGTACAATGCCATGAGGCGGGCAATGTGGGGCGAAGGCCCAGCTGGTTTGCATGTGAAGGGGGTGAAGGTGGCTGAAAGTTCCCTTGATACTATTCCATTGAGTGCTGTTAAGACTAGTTCCATTCTGGGGCAGGTTGAACAGAGAGTGCTGAGGCTGGCACAGCATGTGGAGGGTGAGGCTGTGTCAGGATTGGAAGTGGAAGGGCAGGGGCTAGCTGATAGGATGAAGCAGGATATGGAGTCAGCAGGGTCAGGCCAGGGAGGTAGACTTTCAAGGTAACTGGGTTAAGTGTGGAGTAAGAGGGAAGGAACAAAAGGTTTGGGAGATAGTGGGTTATTTATGAGCTAGGGACAAAATTGAGCTATAGAAGCAGAAAGTTAAGAAGACACTATAGCAATAGAGTTGAGTTGCAAAATCTCAGCTTGCAGGATGAATGGGTTGTAGATATCTCTCAAAAGAATGAAGCCAAGGAGGGAAGTAAACTCTGGGATAATGATATGAGGGTGACGTGCAGAATATTGACGCCTCTGAAGCAAAGGTGGGTACATAGGAAGCAAAATAAAAGGCAAAATAATAACAATTTATTATTTATACTCCACTCATCCAGCCGGGTCGCCCCAGATACTGAGAAGATTTTGGGCTCTGGATACCTAGGCATGGGAGTGAGTGAAAAGGACACTGCTAGACAACTCAGAGTCCGTAAAGTGGGTGGGAAAGTGAGATAATTCTCCTAGTGGCTCACCAAACCGCACCCCAAACAGGTTCCTGCCTCTTTTCATAGGCTTGAATTTGGTAGCTGGTGCGTACAGTAAAACTCTCCACCGCAACCCGTGGACAGGCTATTCCCATGCTGTCTGCGTAACAATAAAAGAGAGACAGGGTTTGATATACCCTTTGGCAGAGTCGTTCAGGGTCCCAAGAGCAAGTTTGAATGATCCTTACCTGAAGGAATAGGCTGCTGTGCATCTACCACATGCGCACGCACAAAATGTTCTCTGGACTAATAGTTCCATCCTTTTTCAGGTGTAGTATTCCCCAGGAAAGCGAAACCCTGGAAGTTCAGCCTGACAAGCAAGAGGAGTTCGCAGCTCACGCAGGTACAGGAGAAATTGAATCCCATTGGGGAATTGGCAACAGGGTTTTAAGCAGGAACATCAAGCAAATCTAAATCTTTGGCTGTTTTTCTGAGCTCAGTGTTGGATTTATTTTCTTTTCAAAATGCTTTTTTCTGTCACCAACATCTATATTGATGGGCCAGAATTTATTATGTGCTAGAATCTGGCTTGACCACAACTAAACTTAATTTGCTTGTTGAGGTATGATGGAGGGACATAAAAAGCTACTGCAGCTCAAAGGAATGAAATAAATTTTACAAGATCTGTTCATAGCTCCCCTAGAAATTTTTGGAAAGTCTAGGCATTTATTCCTAAACAGTAGAATATTATCCAGTGGAAGAATATAGGGGAATCCTCTACTTGTAGGCAGGCTTTACATCTTTTGTGTCTAAATATTAAAAGTTTCAAATGCAAACTTTGAGAGAAAACATTTTTTTGTTTTCCATTTTGGAGTCACATTGCCCAGACATTTATTCTGTAACAGAAAATGTATGCATGTGTGTACAAACTTAGCAACAGAGATTTCATAATGCTGTTGTGTTTTTGATAGCTACTGTGTTGGATATATTAATTTTCTACTAGGTTCTGCCACCAGATCTTTTGTAGATCGTAAATTGGGAGAGGCTAACCCCCAGTTTGGGGGCCTGATCCGGCTCCCAAGCAAATTTTTCTGGGCCTCCCTTGATTTTGGCAACAGCAACAAAAAGGAAAAAATAACCCCCCTCCCTGCACTGTAATCATTAATCAAATCATATTTATACTCACAGCTTCTTTTTTGAAAAAACATAGTGAGAAATGAGATTTGATCAGCTGGGAACTGTTTGGTTTACATTTATGCTCTTTAGTTAATAGCTGCTTTTAAGGTGCATTACTTTCCTTCTTTAATTTTTAGTGCTTTACTTTGTGTTAAAGGAAAGGAAAATTGTAGGCAGAGGGCATGCTAATGTCATTTTGTCGTTTAATTTCACTTCCTCTGAAAATCTTCCTGTAGCTTGTTCTTGAGTGGGTGTCTTTCAATCCTTTTCAGTCTGGCTCTGATCACAGTGCAAATGATTTCTCTTCATGAATCTCTAGATAATTCTGAGACAGGCAGTCCCGAGCGCAGGCTGGGCTGCCAAGGAACCCAGGAGCTGGACGGCTCGTCCCAGTGGCTGGCTGACCAGAATGAGGCCGGTTCCGAGCATGCACTGGAGCAGGAAGCCAGCACTACAACCGCAAACGAAGCTGTTGGGACGAGAGGCAAAGAGCAAGAGAGAACTAAAATGCAGAGCAGTCCTCCCCAACAGCAACATGCACTGCACCCACAGGTAGAGTTGGAGGTGAGGGGAATCGCAGTGCAAGGCCCTGTGTTTTGAGGCCGCTTACTGGATTACAGTTTTTCCAAAGCACTGTAGTTCATCAGGGGTCTTAAAAATGAATTTTGACTGCTTTAATGAAGTATGTGGATGAGCGTTGTACTAGAAAGAGCATCTGTGAGAGTCAGAACAAGAGACGCTCCTCTCTGATGCTCTACCTAGACAAGCTCCCCAGAGCCGTTAGGTTCCTTTCTAGCATTAAGGCCACTATAATAATTTCCTACCCTCGTTTGTCTCCTCTTGTTCATCTCAGACTGCATTGGACAGAATGACAGGCAGTAACCCAGTGTCACCAGCCTCCTCGGGCTCACCTGCCTCAACTGGCAGCATCTCACCACCTCATCTCACCCACGACTCCTCGCTGGACAGTCACCCAGGTTTTGATGTTCCCAAGATACAGAACAGAGCCATTGTGTCGCCCGGGATGTACACCTCCCCGGACCCTGCAAGCATGTGGGACAAGACACACGCAGAGATTGCTGAGCAGGCCAAGCATGTAAGCCACACATGGTCCGGGGACCATTTGGCCCCTTCTGCCCTCTTGAGTTGGGCATGAACATACACAATCTATGTAAACATTCTGTACAGTTGGTTCTTCCAAGCTGCAGCTCACAGGGATACAGTATTTGGGGCTAACTGACTTGGGGGATGTATTCCAGGAGGCAGAGATTGAAAACCGCATTGCAGAAATGAAGAAGGAAGGGTTCTGGTCCATGAAACGGCTGTCGAAGGTGCCTGAGCCAGTCCGGCCCAAAGTCCACTGGGATTATCTTTGCGAGGAGATGCAGTGGCTCTCTGCTGACTTTGCCCAAGAGCGCCGATGGAAGAGGGGTGTTGCGAGGAAGGTGAGTTTAATCTCCAAACATTTAACCCATCTCTTTCAGTCAGTTTTCACACATGCATTCCAATCTCTGGGTTTAAGGGCATTTCATAATTGTGCAATTTTGTAACACCTCAGGCTTGTAGCTTGTGCTGTTGCAGAAAAGCAGTATAATATGTGTGTCCCTAGAGGGTTTCCATCCACTTTAGTGAAGTGGAGCTATCTCTTCCCTATGACCCAGATTTAGGGTCTGCTTAGAGCCATGGAAATCTTTGAAGACTTGTGATTATTAACATGATCCTTCTCTCCTTTGTTGCTTGCAGGTGGTGCGAATGGTGATCAGACACCACGAAGAGCAGAAGCAAAAAGAAGAACGAGCCAAACGGGAGGAGCAGGCCAAGCTGCGCCGTATTGCCTCGTCCATCGCCAAAGAGGTCAAGCAATTCTGGAGCAACGTAGAGAAGGTACGTGAGGCACCTGTCTGGTACATGAAAGCAGCATGCAGGCCTTGCTGGCCTAGCTATACTCTGAATACAGGAGCCACACCTTGAGCCAAGTGTCTGGAGCTGGTTGCCTCTACTCTGCCTAATCAAAAATACTGTGGATTCATCCACAGAAGGGTTGAGTGAATCTCTTGCCTTCACAGTTTGTTGGTGGAATTTCTCTCATTCATATATGCGTATAGGTATACATATATGTCTGTGTGTACACACACACACACACACACACACATATATATATATATACACACACACATACACATACACGCACACTACACACACGCATACGCATACACACATATGAATGATTTCATTTAGACGAAATACATAAAGTATAACAAACACAGAATTTCAAACATACAAAGCATGCAGTTAGTTGAAGGTTTTGTCTATTATATATTTATGTCCACTCCCGTTCGTTCTTCATTCATTCTGCATTCATATTAAAAAAGCCGAGGTAAATTATACTGTACTCCTGTTTATTCTCCTACAGCAGTGAAATGAATTGTTCTGGTCTGTCTCAAAACATCAGTTGCTTTTATTACTTGTAATTGGAGTTACTGTTCCAAATAACTAAATTGGGGTTTATTGTTTTTACGTGAGTAACAAAGTGCTTTTTAGTAGCTTTGAAAAATTTGCAAGGTTAAGGTTGCAGAGAAAAGAGTGGCACTGTGTGCACAGGGCTACTGAAGACTTAGAGAAGATAGTAGCTCTTTGCCCATGTTGCAAAGAGACTTCCCCCCCTAAACTCTTTTTCCTCAGGTTGTGCAATTCAAGCAGCAATCACGTCTGGAGGAGAAACGGAAAAAAGCATTGGACCTGCAGCTAGACTTCATAGTGGGCCAGACAGAGAAATACTCGGACCTACTGACCCAGAGCCTCAATGAGACCTTTGCAGTTCCCAGCAAGACCGGTGGCTCCCATGCAGGCTCTACTGCCTCTAGCCCACCACACCCCAGTCACCTCACTGAGGATGAAGGTCAGAAACTTAAAAGTCTCAACCCTTTTCTCTTAAACTGCCCAGGCGCAGCCCATCCAGGGCTAGCTCCAGACTGGTACCCTATATGGCTTACATCCTATATCCCATTTTCTCCCCTCCAGACTTGTTCTTCTTTTAGTGGTGAATGTAATTGCGGGGGGGGGGGGGGGGAGACAGACTTCCATGCCCATTCCCTACTCCTGCCCAACCAAACGTGGTAGAATTGTAATGTGTGCTTATTTTGAGGAGAGACTGTGTAAGCCCCAAGGAATTGTGTCTGACCACCCCCCTCTTCCTTCTCTGGCAGATGGGGATTTTCAACCCCATGAGGAGTCGGATGATGAGGAGACTATCGAAGTAGAAGAGCAGCAGGAAGGGAATGATTCAGAGACTCAACAACGGGAGATTGAATTGCTAAAGCAGGAGAGTGAACTGCCCCTGGAAGAGCTGCTGCAGTCACTGCCACCCCAGATTTTGGAGAACTCCTTCAGCGTGCCCCCTTGTGCCTCTAGTTCTGAAAATGATGAAGAGGAGGAGGAGCAGGAAAATGATGAAGAGGAAGAGGAGCAGAATGAAAAACAGACTTCCAAGAAGTTAAAGGTGTGCTGCTGGTTTATGGGCAAGTCTTGGGTTCAGATGTGTAGGGAACTCTACTTAGAATATGCAACTGCAGAATTCTGACCATCATGCAGTCACACTTTGATGGGCATCACCAGCAGATAGGAAAGGGACACAGAGTCAGGCAAAGGATCAGGCTGGGTCTGGACAGGCAAGGGCCTAGCTGTAGATAGCAGGAAAGATTAAGCTGGTTGAGGATACTTGTTGCCAAATTTCTGTCCTGCTTTCTGTGACATGCACATGCACTGCTAAATGCCTCCCATCTTGGTCTGAAAGCCCTTTCTCATATTTGACAGGAGAAGCCAAAGCCTGTTACTCAGAGGAATAAAAAACCCTGGAAGCCCGATGAAGAGGATGAGGAGTTCACTGCCAATGAGGAGGAAGGTGAGCCTGTTATTTTGGGTCTGCGGTTGACTGATCACGTTGGAAACTTGAGGCAGGGACCAGCGCTGCAATCATTTCATGCAGTAACATAAGGCATCCTTCCTCTTGTAGCTGAAGATGAAGAGGAAACAATAGATGCAGAAGAAAAGCTGGAAGGAGATGTGGATCACAGCCAGGAGCTGGATGAGCTGGCCAAGGAAGGTTCGGAGGCAGATGGTGGCTGGGGTGGCAAATGGGGGTCAGGACTTGCATTCCCTGGGCCCTGAACACTATTCGCTTTATTACTAAATTGTGTTTCCGAATGTCTGCTAGGTCTGTGAACCATCGTTCCCAGAATTTCTGCTCTTAAAGGGACGTAGGGCCAGGGTAAGCACCTGCCCCAACTCAGTATTGTATTTCTCGAAGTACTCCCTACCCCCAAGTGTTTCCAGTTGCCCTGGAACTTGTAATCTGATTTAGTAGACCAACCTTACTTGTTGGTGAACTGAGTTGGGCCTATATTGGTTGCACTACATCTATTTCTATTTCTTTCCACAACCATGGGAAGATAAAGTATTGCCAGCGTAAGTCTAAAAGGGGGCTGGTTTGAACTGATGGGCAAGGTTTGGTGAGCTCAGAAAGGATAAGTCATTGAATCCAAAACCTAGGCTGGGTTTTCCAAGATGGAGCCCTCTGTTCTAATTTATAACTGGGTTACAGAACCAGAGGGCCACTTCCAACACCAACAGGATGTGATCAGGGATCAGTGAAGAGAACTATCTGTCTTAGTGTTTGGGTATAATCTTGTGCTTTCTTTCCCTTTGGCAGGTGAGCTGCCCATGGATGAGTTGCTGCAGAAATACGCTGGCGCCTATACCTCAGACTTTGAAATGGATGAGTCGGACACTTCATCTGAGGCCTCGGAGCCCAGCACGTCTGAGTATGAGGAAGAGTCAGAGGAAGAAGACAGCAGTAGCCAGTCAGGTATAAAGGAAGGGAATGGGTCTTGTAACTTGGGAAAGTAATTGAATCTTGTATGTAATTACAGTGGTACCTTGGTTCTCAAACTTAATCCGTTCCAGAAGTCTGTTCCAAAACCAAAGCGTTCCAAAACCAAGACGCTCTTTCCCATAGAAAGTAATGCAAAATGGATTAATCCGTTCCAGACTTTTAAAAACAATCCCTAAAACAGAAATTTAACATGAATTTTACTATCTTACGAGACTGTTGATCCATAAAATGAAAGCAATAAACAATGTACTGAACTGTAAAATAAATAAAACAGTATTGTAAATGATAAAAAGGAAAATTAATTTTTTTTCTTACCTGCACTGATGATAGTCATTGTTTGGATGGGGGGCTTTTATCTGTTTCCGTAGTCACGCAATCAATTAGTAGCTGAACTGGGATCCACACAGTCACAAAAACAAATTACCGGTAACTGAAAAAGCCTCAAAACAAAAAAACGCAAAATAAATAGCAAAAACAAAAGCACCAGATATAAGCTCCAAGTATCACCTCAGAACATTGCAATCGGAAACGGAAGGCTTGAATTGCAATGGGGGGGGCGCAAATTAGCAGCGTAACTCAAAACACAGGGGAACTCAAAATGGAGCACATTAGGCTTCTGAAAAAAGTTTGAAAACCAGAACACCTACTTCCGGTTTTGCAGCATTTGGGTTCCCAGTTGTTTGTGAACTAAGCTGTGTGAAAACCGAGGTTCCACTGTATTATCTCCTCTTTATAGCCAAAGGTATTCTTAGCAGGTGTCCTCAAGTATTTGCCTCAGTCTTGGAATCAGATTTTGTTTTTGAAGAAATGTTTCTCCCAAAAACAACTTAACATGCTGCATTTGTCTTGATGAAATTTGTGGCACGTAACAAATGATTTCTTGTGTAGAGCAATTTAGTTTGTAAGGCACTGATTTAAAGATGATAGCAATAAGTTGCCCAGCTGCTTTTTGTCCTGACATTACTAGTTCTTTCAGATTCTACAGAAGAGGTGGAGAGTGAGCAGGATGAAAGTGAAGAAGAGGTTGCCATGGAAGGTGGGGAGGAAGAAGCCTCTGTGAGCCAGGAGGAGGACTTTGGTGTTGAGTATCTCCTGAAGCAGGATGAGGATCGTGGTGGCGAGGGAGACAATGACTCGACTCCAGCTCCAGGGCCCAAGAAGGAGATCACAGACATAGCAGCCGCAGCGGAGAGCCTGCAACCCAAAGGTTATACCTTGGATACTACGCAGGTGAGTCAGAGGGAATCTGCAGGGGATTGCAGTGGAATAAAGCAGGCAAATTATATTGCCCTTCTCCCATGTAGGTTAAGACGCCTATTCCCTATCTGTTGCGTGGGACACTGCGAGAATACCAACACATTGGTCTGGACTGGTTGGTCACCATGTATGAGAAGAAACTCAATGGTATTCTGGCGGATGAGATGGGGCTTGGCAAAACAATCCAGACGATCTCGCTGCTGGCGCATCTGGCCTGCGAAAAGGGTGGGTCAGGGACTTTGAGAAGAGAACGGAGGGTGAGGATGGGCTCCTTGCTAGAAGCAGTAGATGGCATATTAAACCTCCTAAGATGTGGAGTAACAAAATTCATGCTCTCAATGCTTTTAGTGGTCACTGTTCCCTTTGGCAGCCTGACTTTAACAGCTCCATTCTGGGGGGAAATGGGCTATTGAGAGCAAGCTCTGGAGGGGAGAGAGCTGGATTTGCTTAGGGGAGGGCATGTGGCTGAGGAGTGAGGCACAGAGGCAGCCTTGGTCTCCAGAGTCATGGAAGCTTCTCTGCTGTGCTTGTGTGCTCCTATAGGCAGCTGGGGCCCCCACCTGATCATCGTTCCCACCAGCGTGATACTGAACTGGGAGATGGAGATCAAGCGCTGGTGCCCCAGTTTCAAGATCCTCACCTACTACGGGGCACAGAAGGAGCGTAAGCTAAAACGGCAGGTGAGAGAACTCAGGCTTTGCAGCTGGGACCAGAGATGGGTTTTGTGTCTCACAATGTAAATGGTTTTAAACCTCCAGATAAGCATAAAAATGTGGTTGAAAACAATGTAATGTTGTGTATCATTTTCCTCCCAGGAAACATTCTGACTTCTGTGGGTCCTTCGATAAATTATTTAAAAGATTTCCCTCCCCCACCATCTGTTTCTAAGTAAATTGAAAAGGGTGGCTAGTCTACAAAGTGAGAAACTAGACTATTACCATTATTTTGGGTAGCATGTATGGTGCTAAATTAGGTTTGGTGGTCACGCTGTGCTAATAAGAGATCTGTTTTAAGAAAACTGAGATGATGCTTGTGAGTAATTGTAATGCAGTCTCCGAGCCATATGTAGCTCGCAATAGAAGACATATAGCTAGCATAATTTCCTAAAATCACAGAAAGAAAGTATTGGAATAGTATGAGTCATATGAGTCCAGGGGATAAAGATTACTTCATATTGTTAAAAGAGGCACAAGTTGTACTCCAGAATTGATTTGTATTTGTATGTAACTGTATTTATGTGTGTCTATTCATTTTGGAGGGAAACCAGTTGGTGAAACACGGGCAAATCATGCTATAGTATTTCTGTGCTGGCACATGACAAAGGAATCTGAAGCCCACTCCTCTAGCTTAGTTGGTAGAACAGGAGACTCCTAACCTCAGTGTCATGGGTTTGAGCCCCATGTTGGGCAAAAGATTGCTGCACTGCAAGGGGTTGAACTAGATTACCCCTTGTGGTCCCTTCCAGCTCTATGTTTCTATGATTCTCTGAATAAGACTCAATTCTTTGATACTCCAGGAAACATAAGGTAGGGAAACCCTAAGTAGAGATATTAAAGAATTTTAGTTATTTTTAGTCTCCAAATTACTTGATAATAGTCTGGAATGCATTTAAGGCTGAAATAAGGGGTTCTTAGATCTGTATTGTTCTTAAATAAGTAGTGCAGGACCCTCCTCTATACACTCTTTGGCACCTGCTTAAATCATTTTTGTTTACCCAAGCCAATTCAGACATGTAGAATGTTTCATGTGTTTTATCTCTTTTGAATGTTTTTAAACATCTGTTTCTAACTGCTTTCTATCAATATTTTTAATGTGTCTTTTTATCTTTGTGAAATGCTTAAAGTCGTTTGTTTGTTTTTACAATCAAGTGGTATATAAATTTTGTTAAATAAAAATCAACATAAGAAACTCAGAGAGGGCTGGAAGTTCCCTGCCACAGGTCTACAGCTGTTGAGCTTTGTGCCTCTTGTGTTATTGGTCACAATTGTAAGCCTTCACTGTCTGTACTCAGGGTTGGACCAAGCCCAACGCCTTTCATATCTGCATCACCTCATACAAGCTGGTACTGCAGGACCACCAGGCCTTTCGACGCAAGAATTGGAAGTATCTGATCTTGGACGAGGCTCAGAACATTAAGAACTTCAAGTCTCAGCGTTGGCAGTCTCTGCTAAACTTCAACAGGTGAGGGTGTGTGTGCTGGTGGGCTTGAGATCGGGGTGCAGCGTGGGGGAACGCCTCCCTCTCAGAGGTTCTCACTGTCCTGTCATATTCCTGTTCCAGTCAGAGGCGGCTTCTGCTGACCGGAACTCCTCTCCAGAACAGCCTGATGGAGTTGTGGTCCCTCATGCACTTCCTGATGCCCCATGTCTTCCAGTCCCACCGCGAGTTTAAGGAGTGGTTTTCCAACCCACTGACGGGCATGATTGAGGGCAGCCAGGAGTACAATGAGAACCTGGTGAAGAGGCTACACAAGGTGAGCAGGGTGGGGGTGAGGGTACAGAGAGCAGCTGGCGTGGTAGGAAGGTGAATGGGAATTGATTCTCTCCCCCTCCCCAGGTGCTGCGGCCCTTCCTGCTGCGGAGGGTGAAAGTGGATGTAGAGAAGCAAATGCCAAAGAAATACGAACATGTCATCAAGTGTCGGCTTTCCAAGCGCCAGCGTTATCTCTACGATGACTTCATGGCCCAGGCTACGTAAGTACAGAAAGCTAGTTGAGGGGAGGGAGGGATGGGGTGCTGCACTAGGGATTGCTTGGCTCTCAGTGGCCTGGATCTTAGAGGGCTGGTGGGCAGCAGCTCCAGAGGATGAGCCCAGTGTTTTATTCTCTGGCTTTGGTTATTCAACGCTGGACAAGCCATCCTTTATGCCATTCCTCTTTAACATCAGCGGCTGTTATTCTGATGCTCGGCACCTCTGAGTCTGGCTCACCCTGTGGCTGGTTTCTCTTTTAGCACCAAGGAGACATTGGCAACGGGGCACTTCATGAGCGTCATCAACATCCTGATGCAGCTCCGCAAGGTCTGCAACCACCCCAACCTCTTTGACCCACGGCCAATCCACTCGCCATTTATCACAGAAGGCATCTGCTTCAACACAGCTTCCCTCATCCTCCATGCCCTTGATAACGACCCTTTCAAGGCAAGTTAGTTCATGCTCTGGTTTAGTAGGAGAGGGAGATGCTCCATTTAGATGCTCCAGGTTGGGCGAGAGATCATTTGTCTTTGGGGCAAGAAGGGGTATGTGTATGTATCCAGGGTAACCAAACTCTATAATTGGGATGGTGCTTATTTCCTGCATATGGGCCTTGCTCCTTACAGCATGCGGACTTGGGCATTTTCGATCTGATCAACTTGGAGGGCCGTGTGTCCCGTTATGAGACAGACACATTTCTGCCCAAGTGGAAGGTGACAAGGAAACTGATTGAGGAGATTGCTGAGTCCCCAGACCCTCCTCCCAGACCCAAGCCTGTCAAGATGAAAGTTAACAGGTACCTGTGATTCTTCTCATTCTCAATAGTGGGCAGCTTCCAGCAGTGGTTTGATGATGATGATGATGATGATGATGATATTAATATTTGTTTATATGCCACCCATCTGACTGGGTTGCTCCAGCCACTCTGGACTGCTTCCAATAAATTATAAAACTACAGCAAAACATCAAACATTAAAACTGCCTTTGTTCTTTGCTGCCCAAAGTCCGCACACCCCATAATGTTGCTGCTAGTATTAGAAAAGGAGCATTAAGCATTTATCTTGGCCTTGGATGTGTTGATGCTGGAGAATGCAGGAAGCCTAGCACGGAGAAGATGGCTGACATCAGGTTTTGCCTCTTCCCAGCTGCATGGCAGAATACGGACTAATTGCAAAGCCCTCACCTTAGTGACTTCCCAGGATCCTGACTTGAAATATTCCTTTGGCTAAGGCAGAGAAAGTAAAGTAGTTGTGCTTGAGATTGGGCCTAATAGGGTTGCGCTGTAGAGAATGCAGATTTTGTGAGAAGAGGATTCCAGTGTGTTAGTTCTAAATCAGTCTCCACCCACAGGATGCTGCAGCCAGTGCCCAAGCCGGAGAACCGAACTGTAGTGCTGGTGAACAGCCCTCGTCCCACAACTCCTCTACAGAAGCCCATCACCCCTGTCCTTCCAGAGACACTGACACCTGCTCTGGCCCAAATCCAACACCCGGGCCCAGTCTTGCCAGGACCAGTGCAACCCCCCACATTCCCTGTTGCTGTCTCTCTCCCCATGCCCATCCCTTTGCCCTCCTCACCAGTGACCATGTCGATACCAGTGCCTCCTTCCATCAGACCACAGACCCAGACTCTAGTGCCTACGCTGAGCCAGAACAACACAGCTGCTGCTCTGCTGCAAGGCCAGGCCTCTACTCCGCAGGGTAAGATTCAGAGATCCCAAAGCAGTGGTAATGAGGAGGGAAGAAGGGGGCTGGGAGCTAATTCACTTTCTCAATTGAGCCCTGGCATCTCAAGTTCTTCTCTACAGTGATGTACTAAGAATTTTTACTGCCTGAAATGTATCTACCTCTCTGGCATACAAGTATTCTGTATTGGGGTGTCAGATCTCTCACTTTCACTCTCAAAAAATGGGGTTTTAAGCTAGTAGCCCTTGCGAATTGCAGGGGGGAAATGTGCCCCTTTTGTGTGTTGGAACAATTTCAGTCCTGCATCTGAATGAGAAAGAAGAGGGTATTGCTTGGAAGGGTTAGTAAAGGCAGAGATAGAGTGAGAAAAGTTTTCTTTTACGCCACTGGGAACAAAACAATGACTTCTTTTCTTTTTAAATAAGACCAGGGCTGTTCCAGGAGACACTACAAATCTGTAATCTTTTCCTCTTTCTCCACAGTCCTACCTGTGGCGATGACTGCAGCTCAGCTGGTCCCAAATGCTCCTCGACCCCTCCTCCAGCCATCTCCTATTCCTCCCACAACCACAACATCTTCTTTGCCGAAACCTGGTGCACTGCCAGCCCCTGTGGGGCAGCAGCAGCCCATGAACACCTTAGCCATCACATCCTTGGGGCAGCAGCAGCCCATCAACACCCAGCCCATCAGCACCTTGGGTGTCCCTCCCATGGGGCAGCCACCTCTGCCCATCAGCACCTCGGGTGTGTCCTCTGTGGGGCAGCCGCCACCACCCATCAGCACCTTGGGTGTTTCCCCCATTGGACAGCAGCTGCCACCCACCAACACTTTGGGTCCAGCTGCTACAGCCCAGCAGTCAACCAGTACCATGGGCACAGGCGCCATAGGAGGCATGATGAAGCCCGTGAAACATCCCAATTCCGCTGTGCCCTCCTTGCCAGGCTACAACTTTACAACTGCTGGAGCCATTCAGCAAAGGCTTCTGCTGTCCCCGGATATGCAGGCACGGTTGCCTTGTAAGTATGGAGATACTGCTGGGAAGGAGGCAGCATGGTATGATCATCTCCCAAGCCTAACCCGTATCTTCTTTCACTGCAGCGGGCGAAGTGGTAAGCATCGGGCAGCTTGCCTCACTGGCCAACCGGCCCCTGCAGAGTGCTCCAGGGAGCAAACCCCTCACCTTCCAAATCCAAGGCAACAAGCTTACCTTGACGGGTACACAGGTCCGGCAGGTCACTATGCCTCAGCCAGCCCGACAGCTGCCAAGTAGGTAAACCCCCCAGCCCCCCACTATCCCAACCTCACTTTTCTCCTCTGTGTCCTGTCAGAGCCTGATGGGCAGCTCTGCACATTGTGTCAGTTGCTAGACTACTGTGCTACTGGAGATAGTTGGTAGGGTGGGTGGGCCCCAGTATGACTTCATTGAGCCTTCCATAATGATTGTCTTTGGGGGAGAGTTCTGCTCTCTTGACTGGCTTGTTTTCCATGTGCCAGGGTCTCCATGGGAGAACTTTACACTTGCCCTCTGACGCGGCTTGCTCCTGCAGCAGATAATCTGTTCCACTCCCATTGCCTGAGTCCTCCTTTGAAATGGCGCTGAAAAATGTTCCTCATAGATCTGGATGCCAAATAAAAACTTTGCAATATGAATATGCAGAGTAGTAATACCAGAATTGGTAGGAAATGGGTACAGTGGAAGAAATATTTTTATCAGAGCAGTCCCTCTAAGCTCCTGATGCCTCTTTGTGGGGCATCCGGTGACCCGAGGGATACAGGAAACTCCAGAGCCTTTCCTGACATAGAGGCCCACTGTTTCTATGGTGGGATCTCTGCAGGAGGGCTTACACGTGCACTGGGTAGTTTGGCCACCATCTGCAGGCAAGGCTGAGTAGTTAATGGTCTCTCCCTCCTGTCCCATCTAGGGAATGTAGTTCACCTGGTGTCGGCCGGGGGACAGCACCACATCATCAGCCAGCCAGCACAGGTTGCTTTGATCCAGGCCATGGCTCAGCAGGCTGGGCAGGCCCCAGTTGGGGTGCAGGCTGTGCCAGGCCACCAGCCTCCTACCATCCTGCCTGTCCCAGCTACCAGCACAGCTGCTGCAGCTGTGGCTTCCACAGCAACTATCAGCGTCCCCATTGCTGCCACCCAAGGTCAGTCAGTATCTGGATTCCTGGGGGTTGCCCTCCCGCTCTTGGAAGGCAATGTGGTTTTGTGGGTTGAGGGCCTGGGTGACTTTGCCTTTGGGTCAGTAAACCTTCCTTCTGTGTCCCCAACAGCATATTGTTCTCATCCTCCCTCTTATGGCATCTGTTGCTCCACCCTGGCCGCCTTCCACTTCCCTTTCCTTCTGCCCTGCTCCCTACATTGGTCCAACCCTCCACCACCCAAGCCTTCTCTGAATTGCCATGGCCTGGTCCTATATTGAAGCTTCTCCTTCAGCACCAGCATAAAATAAATGTCTGGATAGAAATAATTAGAAATGATACAGCTCTGTTGGAGAGCCGCAGTGCAGCCTCTCTTGCTGTTGCCCCCACAGTGCCCTCATCAGCAGTGAACAGCTCCGGTGTGGTGAAGATCGTTGTGCGTCAGGCTCCTCGAGATGGTCTGCTGACCCCTTCCCCTGGGCCGCAACAGCCATCTCTGCGCCCTGCTACAGCAACAACTGCTGCCACAATGCCTGGTCTCCCAGCAGCCCTCATGGCCCAACGAGCCCCACTCTCCATGACTCCTGTGCCGCCTGTCAGGTTGCCCACTCAGCCACTGGTGCCAGTTAGGGCGCACACACCAGCTCCCCTGCAGGGCCTTGTGCGACCCATGCTGCGAATGGTACAGGCGCCAAGCCCCAGCCTGGAGCAACAGCTGGGTAAGCATGTTTCCCAGCACATTGTGGAGTGATTTGTGCATCTTAAATGGCTGTGGGTTTGGGAAGAGTTCCTCACCATCTTGGGAGTCAGCATCAGCTCTGGAAATGGGGGAAACGATAACGTGAAATGCCAAAGCACCATCTTCTAGTAGAGTTTAGTTTCTTCTCTTTTCCCCAGCAGCCCTTCTGATTCCCCTTCTGTCCCCCTTTTTTCAGTTGCAGCTGTCACACCCCCAATAGCGGCTTCGTTTGCGGTCACTCCAGCGGCCACTGTCACTGTTGCCGCCAACACCACCCCAGCTATGACTTCCCAGACGGCCTCGAGCACAGTGCCCAAGGAGGAGCCAGAGATGTTAACACTGCGCTCCACCACCCCAACCCCGCCCCCGCCCCCTTCCGTTCTGGCCCCACGGCCAAGGCGGCAGCCGCCTCCCCCACCTCGCTCACCCTTCTATCTGGTGAGTTCCTGCTGGAGGCCTTGGGCTCGGGGGGGGATTGAGGAGCAGGGTGGCTTAGAGGCTGTTATCGCCACTTGGGGGAAGGGCCCTGGCCTCTGTTCTCCCTGACTGGCTTCGCTCTCTCTGGCCTGCAGGAATCACTTGAAGAGAAGCGGAAGAAGCAGAAGGAAGAGCGCATCGACCGGCTCTTCCGCCTCAACGAGCAACACTGCAACCTTGTGCCAATTTATGGCACTGAGGTGCTACACTTTTGCACTCTTTTCCCCCCTGCTCCCCCTCTCTGGAGGGAGGAGGAGGAGGAAGAGGAGCCAGCAGCAGCAGCAGCCCAGGAAGTAGAGCCCAAGGGCTGCAGAGGGGCTAGCTATGCACACTGTTATGCAGCACAAGTGCAAAGGGACCCCCATCGCCTTGAGGCTCACTGGCAGCGGGCAGACACCTTGGCCCAGGCTATCTTGAAGCCACAGCAGCGAATCGAGGAACTGACAGACATTATAGAGAGGTAGCATCTTTTTGTGGGGAGGTAGACCTTTTTTGGGGGGTGGCAGCAAAAAAGAGAGAGAGGGTGCGAAGATGTAAAAAATGTAAAAGAATTTTTCCTGTACACAACTGCTGCTGCAAGAATGTTGATTGCAATGAACTGGAAGGGGGAGAGGGTTGCAACAAAACTAGATTGGCAGAGTAAATTACTAGAATCTGCCGAAATGGCACAAATGACAAACAGGCTGAGAGCTTTATTAAAAAATGGGACCCGTTCAAGAAACGTCTAGAAAAATAAAATAGTGGTGTGGCATCTATGGCAGCGTTTGAATGATTTCCGTGTAAAATAACAACGAATAACGAGAATGGGCACGAAAAGGTGTAAGAAACTGTAAGATAACATAAAAAGAACAAAGTAATAATTATTAGTACAGTTGATAGCAGAAATGGTAACTACACTGGGGGGTGATGGGTAGTCTTAAGTATCTTAGTAAGAAGCTATGGTGAAATGGACTGTGTAAGATTGAACAGATTTTTATTTGTATACTTATAAGAATGTTTTGTTATTAAATCTTAATTTCAGTAAAGCATATAAAACTTTTTTTTTAAAAAAAGTGTTCCTGGGAGCTGCAGCTTGAAGGCCATGAGGGAACCCAAGAGTCCTGCTCCCTGCTGTCCAGAGGTGCCCTGGTATCCCCCTTGATGTCCTCAGCCTTCCCTTCTCTCTCTGCAGGTTCATCTTTGTTATGCCTCCTGTGGAGGCTCCTGCTATCACCATGCATACCTCTCACCCGCCCCCATCACTCCTGCTCCAGCAGGCTGTCTTCAAGGAGACCCTGAGACAGGAGCTCTCGCCCCGTGCAAGCGGCCTGCACCGTATCGTCTGCAACATGCGGACTCAGTTCCCAGACCTCCGCCTCATCCAATATGACTGTGGTACGTGTAGCCGGGTAGAGCCTGCATGCTGCCAGTTGGGAGCCAGGGCAATGTGGAGTGCTCTGCATTAAAGCTACTAGGGTGAACTGAGTTCAGTTATCCTGCTGGGCACTCTTTGCCCTTTGCTCAGTTTTTCTTTCTGGCCCTTTTCCTCCCTCCAGGGAAACTGCAGACTTTGGATGTTCTGCTGCGGCAGCTCAAGGCTGGTGCCCACCGGGTCCTTATCTTCACTCAGATGACTCGCATGTTGGACGTGCTGGAGCAGTTTCTCAATTATCATGGACATATCTACCTGCGGCTGGATGGTAGCACCCGTGTGGAGCAGCGGCAGGTAGGCAGTAACAGCCTGTGGCCACTTACAAAGTGCTCAGAGAACTCCTGAGGTCCTAGCTGCTTTGGCAAATGGGTCTGTCAAGGTGTGCATCCAAAAAAATCAAAACATGAAACTCCAGGAGAATGCTAGTCTGCATTTGGGGCAAATGAAAGGAAGCTCATTCATGGCCTTTTGCCATCTGATAGAGAACAAAGGGGCTGCTGAGTGCGTTTTGTGTGTGTGTTTTTGTTTTTTATTATTTTAGTCTGTAAGCTGCCTTAATGATTATTATATCAAAAGGTGGAAAAAAGAAATTGGGAGGGGGGTTGTACAAAGATTCCAAAGGTTCAAACCTGAAATTGCCAGATTTGGGTACTACTGTCTACATTTTGCCCCAGAATTATGTCATTATTGGCAAGGAGCAATGTGATGGCAGGAGGAAGTGCCTGGGCAAATATGGATTATAGAGAGAGCAGGGACAGGGTGGCATGAGAAAAGAAAGTCATGCACATCAAGGAATCTCTCATCTTCTTTATGTAGACTCTGAGTAGTCCGGGAGATAGAAGTTGGTTTTTATGATTGCATAATTAAGGGAATTATTGTATACTGGTCTGGCTTCCTTACAGTTCTGGCTTGTAAACTCTGTACACTTTCCAAAGCTCAAAAGTAAAACCAGGAGTTTGGGTCTTGGATTTCTTTCCTCTTTGGCTCCAGATTTTTCTCTAATCCTGGCAGGCACTGATGGAGCGCTTCAATGCAGACAAGCGCATCTTCTGTTTCATCTTGTCAACGCGCAGTGGTGGTGTGGGAGTGAACCTGACAGGTGCCGACACTGTGGTGTTCTATGACAGTGACTGGAACCCCACCATGGATGCCCAGGCCCAAGATCGCTGCCACCGTATCGGGCAGACGCGTGATGTTCACATCTACAGGTTAGCTGGGCTCCTTGTGCCGCTGGCATAGGAAGCTGCCTCCAAGGATGTGGACAGGCTGCTTGGATTTGTGAAACCAACCACCTGTCTCCTTGATCCTTGCCCATCCTGGCTTATAAAAACGAGCGGGAAGGGCTGGGTGATGGGCTCTGCGGGGTGGTGAATGCTTCCCTCTGTGAGGGAGCTTTCCCAGACACGCTGAAAGAGGCGGTTCATCTTTGGACCCAGCCAATGTGGCCAACTATTGCCCAGTCTCAAATCTTCCATTCTTGGGCGAGGTGATTGAGTGGGTGGTTGCTAACAACTCCAAGCACGCCTGGAGGATGTGGACCATTTGGATCCCTTCAATTGGGATTCAAGCCTCATCATGGGACTGAAACTGCCTTGGTTGCACTGGTTGATGATCTCCGGTGGGTTTAGGGACAGAGGTGAAAGCTGTTTCCTAGTTCTGCTGAATCTCTCAGCGGCCTTTGATAAAATAAAAAATGACATCCTTCGGGACCGTCTAGAGGAGCTGGGGCACTGTTATGCAGTGGTTCCGCTCCTTCCTCCTGGGCTGTGTCCAGAAAGTGGTGTTGGGGGATGAGTGTTCGGACCCCTGGGCTCTTACTTGTGGGGTGCCTCAGGGATTCGTCCTCTCATGCTTTTTAACATCTACATGAAGCCACTGGGAGAGATCATCAGGGGGTTTGAGCTGGGTGTCCACCAGTATGCAGATGATACCCAGCTCTACCTCTCCTTCAAATCAGAACCAGTGAGAGCAGTGAAGGTCCTGTGTGAGTGTCTGGAGGCAGTTGGCAGATGGATAGTGGCTAACAGATTGAGGTTGAATCCTGACAAGACAGAAGTACTATTCTTGGGGTACAGCGGATCTAACTGTGCTCCTGAAAGACCAACTGTGCTCCTGAAAGACCATGGAGGCACAGGTCAATTCTTTGTCCAGGGCATCTGTCTACCAGCTCCATCTGGTATGCAGGCCGAGACCCTACCTGCCCGCAGACTGTCTCACCAGAGTTGTGCATGCTCTATTTATCTCTCACTTGGATTATTGCAATGCACTCTTTGAAGGTGACTTGGAAACCACAACTAATCCAGAATGCGACAGCTAGACTGGTGACTGGGAGTGGCCACCAGGACCATATAATATCAGTCCTAAAGGATCTTCACTGGCTCCCACTATTTCTAAGCACAATTCAAAGTGTTGGTGCTGACCTTTAAAGCCCTAAACAGCGTCAGCCCATTATACCTGAAGGAGTGTCACCACCCCCATCGCTCAACCCGGACACTGAGGTCCTCCGAAGGTCTTCTGCTGGTTCCCTCACTGCGAGAAGTGAGGTTACAGGGAACCAGGCAGAGGGCCTTCACGGTAGTGGCACCCTCCCTCTGGAACACCCTCCCATCAGATGTCAAGAAAATAAACAACTATCTGACTTTTTAAGACATATGAAGGCAGCCCTGTTTAGGGAAGTTTTTAAGGACTAATGTTTTTATTATGTTTTTAGATATGTTGTAAGCAGCCCAGAGTGGCTGGGGAAACCCAGCCAGATGTGTGGGGTATAAATAATAAAATTATTATAAAATTCTTATTGTGCCCAGTCAGTCTAGACTAGCTCAATATTATCTCCATTGACTAGCTGTGGTTCTTCAGGGTTCCCAGAGATATTTCCCAGCCTTACTCTGAGACAGCAGGGACCAAACCTTGGACCTTTTTGCATATGAAATGTGTGCTTTAGGAAGTGATAGACATCTATACTACTTTTAGAAGACACCTGAAGGCAGCCCTGTATAGGGAAGTTCTTGATATTTGTTTTATTATTCGTTTATATTTGTTGGAAGCTGCCCAGAGTGGCTAGGGCAACCCGGTCGGATGGGCTGGGTAAAGTTGTTGTTATTTAGCCATTGCAGAGACTGCAGGACACACTTCCTGAAAGAGACTTGTAATGGGGTGGCACAGTAACATATAGAAGCTGTACACACTAGCAGTAACTTGAATGTTGACTCTGGTGCTTTGTACAGGTTGATCAGTGAAAGGACAGTGGAAGAAAATATTCTGAAGAAGGCCAATCAGAAGAGGATGCTCGGAGATATGGCTATTGAGGGTGGCAACTTCACGACAGCCTATTTCAAACAGGTGACCACACAGATCTGTCAAGACCTGCCTGCAGAAATCTGCTTTGTATAGCCTTTCAGACAGTTGGCTTTGCAGTGCCACTGTTTTGATGCTGAGCCTCATGAAGAGTTCCTTAACATTTGTATTATCCTGAGACATCCTTGGGAGTAGCCGTGTTGGTCTGCTGCAAGAACAGCAAAACAAGAATCTCATGGCACTTTACAGACAAATTAGTTTGCTGCAACTGGGTTTCTGGTGTGTATGCTGAGAATGAGGAGCTCACTTCTGTAAGATCTGTTTGTAATGTGATTATTTCTGTGCTCCTCAGCAAACAATTCGTGAGCTGTTTGACATGCCCATAGATGAGCCAGCCAAGAAAGAAGGGGAGGCCTCAGCTGTAGCACAGGAGGATGAAGAGGACCCCATGGCCACCAAGCAGACACAGATTCTGGAGCAGGTAAGCTTTCAGCTTTCATATTGAAGATAAGAGTGGTGGCCCTCCAACAAAGAGAGTCCTTGTTTACATCTGTGTGGCTATCTCTGACTCACAGGCACTGTGCAAGGCAGAAGACCCCGAAGACATCCGGGCAGCTACCCAGGCCAAAGCAGAGCAAGTGGCTGAGCTGGCAGAGTTCAATGAGAACATCCCTTTGGACACAGAAGATCGGCCCAGCAGGGAAGAAGATGAGGAGCTGTCTAAAGCTGAGCAAGAGATTGCCTCACTGGTGGAACAGGTACACAGTCTCTTGGTGCCCCTTTAGAAAGTGGAAGTGCTTATCTGCTTTTAGCCTAAATTAGATGGGGATGGAATGGTGGCTCTGTTCCTCCATGGTGTGTGCATGTTTGAGGCTTCCTTAATCAGACTGTCTACTAGTACTGTCTACTCTGACTGGCAGCAATTCTCCAAGATCTCGAGCAGAGATTTTTTTTAACTGGAGATGATGGAATTTGAGTCATGAAGAACACATACTCTACCATTGAACTATAGGCCCTCCTTTTACTAGACACTTGGTAGCCAAAATCATTTTAGAACCTTCAGTTCCTATTCCATCTCCCTCCCACCCCTGATAACCTGGCTCTCCACGTTTTCCCCTATTCTGACTGACTTGGCCTGCAGTTTCCCTGATACCCCTCTGGACTTCCTTTTCCCTTTGCAGCTCACCCCTATTGAACGTTACGCCATGAACTTCCTGGAGGCATCTCTAGAGGACATCAGTCGGGAGGAGCTGAAGCAGGCAGAGGTAAATTCCCTACCCCTGACTGGAAGCACTTCCTGCATAGTATCTTGTCGGGCAAGCACAGCTGGAGGGATGCTCTGTGACTGACTGGTTGCATCTGCCAGTTTGAAGTTGGTCAGCTCCTTAGTCGGATGGCAACTTTTTAGAGACAAATGCACAGCAATCTTTCATGGTCATGACACCAAGGCTCAGAAACTTGTAGGAGGAGCTTCTGTGTTGTGTAGTCAGTCTTATCAGGGAAGAAGATGGCTCAGGCCTCTTACTTAGAGTCTTACTCTCTCTGGTGCCACTGAATGGACCAAGCCTGGTTGGCATCACTTGTTAAATCAGTAGTAGTTCCCCTTTGGCTGTCTATTAAGCTCCCTTCTCTGTTGCCCTTAGGAACAAGTAGAAGCTGCCCGCAAAGATATTGACCAGGCAAAGGATGAGGTAGTCTTCAAGCTGCCAGAGGATGAGGATGAGAGCTATCTTGTTGAGGAAGGCACCAGCAAGAAGAGTAAGAAGTCCAAGGGTTCAAGCCGCACAGCCTCAGAGAGGACAGGCACCCGCATGAGTGAAAGGCTGCGTAGCACCCGCCTCCTGCTGCGGGATGGGGAGAGTGGAGATGGGGAATCCCCCCAGGCAAGACTACCCAATCTCCGGCATTCCCACATGGTGACGGATGAGGAAGACGATAGCCTGCCCCAAGTAGCTCAACACACGCGAGCGGCTGCTGTGCGTAGGGAGTTGGTGCGGGAGGAGAAGCCTGCCCAGGCTGCCCTGCACTCCCGCAGAACTTTGGCCCGCCGAGAGGAGCCCTGGACTAAGGCCCCAGTGACTGGGGAGAGGGTGCCGAAAACAGCTCCCCACAGGACTGAGGTTTCTGCTTCTGGTGACAGGGTTTTGAGAAATAATCCCCACAGGACAGAGACCTTGTCTGCTGTGGAGAAGTTGCTACCAGTTACTCCACAGAAGGCAGATTCAGGGGCCGCAGGTGACAGGATGCTAAAAGGCACCTCTCCAAGGACAGAAACCCAGCCTGCTGGTGATAAGTTGCCACAAAGTGGCCCCCAGAGAATAGAAACTGGCTTGGATAAGGAGGTGAGGCCAGGCCTGCAGAAGCCTGAGAAACCCTGTGAGTTGGATAAACTCCCATCCAACCCTCCTAGGTTAGAAGTACCAATAAATGAGGCACAACTCCTCCAGCTTCCTCCTCAGGCACTTGATGGAGAGGTGGCCAGTTTAAAATCAGTTTTAAAAGAGCAGGAAGAGAAAGAAAGTGCCCAGCTCAATCCATCAGCTCCTGAACCCCATGTTTCCAAGAATGTCCCAAATGTGGAAGTACCAGTGTTCCAGGCACAAGATGTGCTAGTGGCTGAAGAGAAGTTGTTGAGTACACATTCACCACCTGGCACGGCTGTCCTTGAGGTTCCAGCAACTAAAGAGAAGGCACCAAGCACAGTGAGTCTCCCTGCCACTGTGGAACTGCCTAATGAGAAACAACCCGAGGCTGCTTGTGAGGTAGACCTACCATTGAGGGAGCAAAAGGAGAGCCTGCCAAGGTCAGAGGAAGAAGCAGACATGAGCACCTCTTGCAGTACTATGGTACAAGAGTCACTAAACTCTGTATTTGAGGCACACAGGCCTGAGGTTGTTCAAGGGGCAGCACCCTCTGATGGTCCTGACAGAACAGCATCTAACACACTCGCCTCTAGAAGCTCAGAGGCCACCCCCCTGGAGTCCACAGTTAGTGCATCATCCAGGTTGGACAGCGACACCCCCAAGATTGAGGTGCCTGTGCTTCCTTCCCTGGACCACTCCATGCCAGCTGCTGGCTCCCTTGTTCAACTGGAAGCTCTGCCCTGTGTAAAGGAGCCAAATGGTTTGGAGCAGGCTCCCAGAGCAGAAGACTTGCCATGTCCCACTTCAAGCATCCTAGATGAGCCAGAGTTTGAGATCGCACCTGGAGAGACTGTATTGCCAACACCAGAGGTCTCAAGCAGTGAAAGCAAGAGCCCCAAGGAGTCACACAAGCAGGATCAAGGGGCTGTTGAGAAGAAGCTTCAAGGGGAGGAGCACCAAAACAAAGAGGCTGAAATTCAGGCCACCTGCCTGCCAGCTGTCTCCTCACCATCAGATACTGCTGTCTGCTCAGGAGCGCCATCTGCAGATGAGAGTTTGTCGCTGATTAAAACCCCTCGCCGTCGAACCAGTGCGGACGTGCAGATCCGGCAGAGCTGTCAGGACCAAGATGGCCCTGCCGCCAAAGTTTTGCGCAAGCTGCCAGGGCGGCTGGTCACAGTGGTGGAGGAGAAAGAGCTGATTCGGCGTCGCCGTAATCGTGTGCGCAAGTTGGATACTGCCAACAGCACCGTGGTGAGTCCCAGCAACAGCTCAGCTCAGAGCATGTCGGAGCCAGAGCCTTCCTCCCCTTCTGGCAAAGAGTTGCCACTGCTGCGAGACTTGCCTGCCCGTCGGAGAATCGAGCTGGAGAGCCGGGCAGCAGCTAAGGAGAGAGATGGCGGTCTAAGAGGAGATGCACACAGTAGCCCTTCTGCTGAGCCTATGAAACGCAAGCGAGGGCGTCCCCCCAAGAACAAGTCCTCTGAGCAGCAGAGTCCAGGGCTGCTCCAGCCCCTCCCTGAGCCTGTCCGGGAGACCACCACCCAGAGTCAGACCCCAGAGAAGAAGGTGCCCGAGATCCAGCCCCAAAGCAAGACCTCTGAAAAGAAGGTGCCCGAGACCCAGCCCCAAAGCAAGACCTCCGAGAAGATGGTGCCCGAGACCCAACCCCAAAGCAAGACCTCTGAGAAGAAGGTGCCCGAGACCCAGCCCCAAAGCAAGACCTCTGAGAAGAAGGTGCCCGAGACCCAGCCCCAAAGCAAGACCTCTGATAAGAAGGTGCCCAAGACCCAGCCCCAAAGCAAGACCTCTGATAAGAAGGTGCCCAAGACCCAGTTCAAAAGTAAGATGCTAGACAAGAAGGTGCCCCAGACGACTTCACCCAAGACCGAGTCTCCCAAGGGTAAAACGGAGAGTAGTGAGAACAACTCTCCTGTGGAAAAGCGGCGACGTGGCCGCCCCCCCAAGATACGGGAGGCCCCCATTGTGTCTCCAAAGCCTTCTCATTCTGCAGTTCTGCCAGCCTCCTCTGCAAAGCCTCTGGTCACAGAGCTACTCCCTAAGGTGCAGGAGCAGCGGGACAAGTCCCCTAGGCCCACCCCTGGGGCAGAAGCAATACCTAAGATTCACGAATCGCTGGACTTGCATCCCAATCCCAAAACAACGTCTATCTCAAAAGTATCCCCCAAGGCGCGGAACCGAGTTCCTGTGCATCCCAAACCCACCTCAATTTCTAAACCAGCTCCTAAGGCACGAGAACTGTTGGCCGCTCCCCCCAAGCCTGTTTCCAAATTATCCACAGAAGCGTGTGAGCCCCTTCCTACCCCCCCTAGAGCTGTCTCTGCAGCAGAAGCCTCCCCAGAGATTCAAGCACTGCCTTCTCTGCACCAACCGCCACGCACACCGCCCCAAGCTGCCCTCAGTTCCACAACTTCCGAGTCTCCGCCCAAGCGGAAGAGGGGTCGGCCCCCAAAGAACCCACCTTCCCCTCGTGTGGAGGCCGCGCCACCTCCCACCTCACCCTCTGACCACGAGATCTCCACCGAGAAGAAGGAGACCCCGGCTCCCCCTGTCCGCAAGCGGCGACGGAGGAGGAGAAAGGATGAACTGGGCCCGTCTTTGCCGGGCAACAGTCATAGCTCCTCGGAGGGCGAGGACTCCCGGCCGCTCACCAGGCTGGCTCTGCTCAAGCGCGAGGAAAAGCCAGAGTCTTGTGGTGAGGGCTTAGCGCAGCCCTCCCCAAAGCAGGCGCTCCCCGAGGGCGCTTCGTCTGCAGAGAGCAGCACTTGGGAGCAGCCTTCTGGGGACACCCCCGCCCGCTCCACCCGCCTCCGGCCCGGCAGCCTCGTCCCACCACTGGAGCGCGAGACTCAGCGTCGGAAACGCCGCTGCTTCCTGAAGGGCAGCCGGGTGAGCAACAGCAGCCAGTCACCTGCTCCCCAGGCCACCTCGGAGCAAGAAGGTGGGGAGTCCGAGTCCTCCCTGAGGTCCTCCTCGGAGTCAAGCAGCAACAAGTGCTCCCAACAGCCCAAGCGCCAGTGCTATGAGTCGGGCGGGGGGCGGGGCAGGGGGCGGGGACGGGGTTGGCGCACTGGAAGCCCAGCTGACCGGATTCTCCGTAGTGCAGCCAAGCCCAGTGATGGCACCCAGCCGGCCTCCTCCCCCATCCCCACCAGGAAAACGGGCCCTGCTTCCATGCCCCCCTCAACGGGGGGAGGCTCTGGGGTGCTATCTCCCTCCTGCGCTCCTTCTCCAGCTGCCCCGGTTACCTCTTCACTAAGTAACAGAGGCCGCAAGCCCAAGACGTGACCACAGCGCGAGAAATTCTGCCGTCACTTCTCTGTGGGGGGTGGGCCAATGGCCAGCTCTTCCTCGCACATACTGTAAGCAGTTTTAGCCCCCTGCCCCGACCCACCCCTTGCTCTTGATCCTCCCGTTATCATGGAGGGCAGCCGATGGGGCTCACCTGTCCCCACACAGCTCCCTGCATTCCAGACTTGACTGTTAAGAGTACTACTTGAAAGAGGAGGAGGAGGGCAGCAGGCGTGGCTGCTCCCTCCTGGGTGCTTTGTCTCAGAGCAGGGCGAGGGACACTCCTGCAGAAGTTGGCTAGCTCTGGATGTGTAGCTCAGCTGCTCCCTCGCGGGGGAAGTGACAGAGCCAGCACTGTTCCCAATTAATTCTGCTACTTGCTGATCATGGAGTGGGTGGGGGAGCAGCCCCATAGAGGTGTGGCCCCCTGAGTGATGCTTCATGGCTCCCGCTGCCACTGAATGGCCCCCGCAAAATTCAGTACCACTTTGGGAAGCCTCCGTTCAGCCTTTCGTTAGGCGCTTGCATCCTTTTTAAAATGAAAATCACATTTTGGGGCTCTGCATCCTTGCCCTCTGCCCCTTCCCCTCAAGAAACCCGCAGGGGATGCCCTCCTGATTTATAACACAATTAGCTCTTACTTTTTTAATGGCTCTGGGTTGGTTTTTAAATGACAGTGACCAAATGCTGGGTCCCCTTCTCTGGCTTTCCCTTTTGATTGTCGCCCTGTTTATTCCGTTCACAGCTTAGGGCCCTCTTGAGGCACAAGGAGGTGGCAGAGTTGACTCTTTGAAAAGGGGAAGGTTGTGCCCTCACGTTTTGCATTGCCACCAGGAGAGATGGTCTTATTTTTAATGATGTATATTGCAGCCTCATCGCTCCGAGGACTCTGGGGGCTTCTGAGTTGGATCAAATCCCTCTTCCCTTCCCCGCCTCTCTGTGTACAGCTCTCATTGTAAAATAGGTTCTTTTGAACATAATCTATGCAAAGGTTATTTTGTATAGGGGAGCACAACGTTCCCTCCCCTCCCCCACCGCAGTGGGATTGAGGGGTGGCAGTAGTTCTCTGGTTTGGGGGAAGGGGGTGCAGTTGGGGTGGAGGGGGAGGTGTTCCCATGGAGCTGTCTTTCCTACTGAAGCATGTTCAGAACTTGTACAGAAGACCGATGTAATCTTTCTTCAGAATAATGCTATGAATAAAGTGTTAAAAAAAGAAAAACCAACAGCACACCAAATGGGTCTGTGGAGTCTTTTTTATTTATTTAAAGAAGACACTTCATGCTTCCTTTTCTGGTTTTTTTCCAGTCTTCTTGGAGCAGGGATGGGGTACCTGTGGACCTCATTGTCTGCCTACAGTTTCCATCATCCCTGACTCTTGAGCATCCTGACTAGGGCTCATAGGAGCTGGAGTCCAGGAACTTCTGGTGCCCCACCAGTGCCGTAGAACAGCTTTCCAAACTGTGTCGCAACACAGAGTGTCGGCTGCAGTGTGCGGATGTGTTGGCTGAATGCTTTTGGGGCTGGAAAGGGGTTAGTTTAACCTCCAGTTTGCTAATAAAGCTGAATTACTGTGTCGCGAAATAATGCATGTCTAAAAAGTGTGTCACCAACATGAAAAGTTTGGAAAGCTCTGCCTTAGAAGATCCAACGCTTGGTTCATGCACAATATTAGGCCATTGCATAATAATAATAATAATAAAAATAAAAATAAAATAATAATTTTTTATTTATACCCCGCCCATCTGGCCGGGTCTCCCCAGCCACTCTGGGCGGCCTCCAACAAATACCAAAATACAATACTGAGTCACAAATTAAAAACTTCCCTAAACAGGGCTGCCTTCAGGTATTTTCTAAATGACAGGTAGTTGTTTATCTCTCTGACCCCTGATGGGAGGGCGTTCCACAGGGCGGGTGCCACTACCGAGAAGGCCCTCTGTCTGGTTCCCTGTAGCTTGCATGGTGTTGTATGAGCAAGCCTCAGGCTATCACAGCCCCTCCCTCTGCCCACACTCATATTCAAAAAGATAACTTCCCATTTAGTATAAAACCAGCTTGTGTGCCATGACTGGCTTTTGAGAGGACGGGGTTATCTTTTACCTCAGGGATGGGAGATCTGTGGTCTTTCCGAGATTATGGCCTCTGTCAGATGTGACTCTTGGCCATGCTTGCAGAGGCTGACGGGAGCCAGAGGCAAGCAACACATACAACAAATATAATTAATAGTAACAACATTAGGATGGCTACATCCCTGCTTTTATACACTGAGGCTCAGGACTATCATTTTTCCAGGGTGGGAAAAATCACACTGAATAGGTTGGCTGCTAAAAGCAGCACAGTCTTCTAGATGGTCTCTTTCTGCTCCTCTTTGAGAGCACTCTTCAGTCTTCCTCCACTGTCAAGTGATGACAAGGTGGGGCACACCATTTTCTATAATCCATATATGCAGAAGTTCAATGACTCACAGGGGCAGGTATGGTAAAGTTAAAAGACTCCTGGACTCTTAGGTCCAGTCAAGGATGACTATAGGGTGTGATCTCACTTCAAGACAAGGGAGCTAGCATTTGTCCACATCCAGCTTTCCGGGTCATGTGGCCAGCATGACTAAACCTCTAGCACAATGGAACACCGTGACGTAAACCAGAGTGCACGGAAATGCTGTTTACCTTCCTGCTGCAGGGGTACTTACTTGCACTGGAGTGCTTTCAAAATGCTAGGTTGGCAGAAGCTGGGACAGAGCAACGGGAGCTCGCCCTGTGGGGCAGATTCAAACTGCCAACCTGCTCGACAAGCCCAAGAGGCTCGGTGGTTTAGACCACAGCACCACCCACATCCCTCACAGGGCATACCCCCTTGAACAGGGCACCCATCCTTGTTTATTTTGTACTCTGGGTGAGGCATCCTCTTCGGTGCAAGAGCATTTGTACCAAAAGGAATGGTTTTTTTGGCTCGTGAGGAAACAGGCATAGGGGCCAAATGCAGTCCTCCAAGCCACTTGCCAAGCCTGTGGGACAGTCCTTGGACTGTGCTCCTCATTGACTCTCCTTTGCACCCCTTAAGTCTTTTTGACTAGAGTGTGTCCTGTTGACTCTTAATGTCTCTTGATTGCTGGGGGAGAGAAGTCACTCCCTCTTGGTTTTATACCTTTCAGGGGGTGGGGATTAATATGGAGACCTGTACTACCACCACATGGTGGAGAAGAGCTAGTTCCTTGCTATTGCAGTATCTACTGTAGTTTTTTATCTGATAATCTGGAAAGTACCATGAGCAAGAACAGATTATCAAGGAGCCAAAAATGGGCCCAGGCAAGTCAAAACAAGGGCACGCCTCAGCTGAGGCATGGGGCAATTGCACAAAAGTTCCCACTGCCAGGCAATGCCAGGAAAAACAGGGGACCAGTTTGGTCACATTTTTGTAGCCAGCGTCAGGAATGACACCTTCCGAAGCCTACAGTAACCAAGAGTAAACAATGAGTCAGTTAATTATGACTTCCCGTTAACGCTTTTTAGGCCTTTTGATTCATTTTTGGCATATTCCTCTCACAACAGCCTTCTGACCTGTAACTTTTCCATAGTGTTTTGTGAAAAAGCAAGCAGCTGCATTCCTCTGAAACAAACTTTGGGGCTAATATACAAGTGGCTATAGAAATGAGGACCACCTGGGCAGTGACCAAATGGGTACAGGTAATGCTAGGATAGGAAATAAGTCCTTAATTTAAACAGATACAGTCAAACCTCAGTTCCCAAATACCTCCATTTTGGAACGTTTCGGCTCCCGAACACAGAAACCTGAAAGTAACTGCTCCGGTTTTCAAATGATTTTTGTAAGCCGAACAGCTGATCTGCATTTTTCATTTCCCCCCCTTGACTGCAGCCAGCCCATCGATCCTCAGTTTTTGAACTTTTCGGAAGCTGAACGGTCTTCCTGAACAAATTAAGTCTGAAAACAGAGATTCCACTGTAGTTCCTCTGTGCTACAGTTGCTTAATTGTAATTACAAGACAACAACTTTTAAAGGAAACATTTGTTCTTTTGGCAGGGGGTAGAAGACTGGATGGGTCAGCCTTTCTTTTCTTATGCCCCTTTTGCCTTCTAAAAAGTTCCTTCAGGGGATCAAAATGTGTAATCTTGCAGAATCCAAGAGTTAAACCTGTACTTGAAAGTTAATGCAAAGTTCTCAAGTTATGTTGAAATGAGAATCCTGTGTTATTGCAAAACCTACACGTGTAAACTAGCAGGTGCAACCATTCTGGAGTTCTTCAGTTTGGTTCTTAGCCATATTTACATGAGAGCAGAACTGGAGGCTGGGCTCACTTGAGCCTCAGAACATGATGTGCTAGGCCTCAGACTTGAGGCAATCTGAAGGACTGGCAAAGGAGAGTTGAAAAAAAGAGTCCCTTTCACTACTGAGGCACTGCATTCAGCTTTGCTATCTGTTAGGATAAAAGTTGGCCGGGGGGGGGGGGGGCAGACAGGACAAAAAAAAACCTGTGAAGGCTACAGTAGTGTGCCTGAAACTATAAAGTTCTGAAATTGAAGTCAATGGGGCTAGACAACCAATATGTGGATGCAATATTTTATCTCCCCCCTTTCTTTTTTTGGAAGCACTTTAAAAGTCATAAAAATCTAGTTGTGATAGGTGTAAAAGTTAGGGGTGAATGAACCCACAGTGCTAACTCCCTTGCCACCACCTCCCTCCCTTTCCCAGAGGCTGTGGATCATAAATTAATAATAAAAAAATAATTTATTATTTATACCCTGCCCATCTGGCTGGGTTTCCCCAGCCACACTGGGCGGCTCCCCAACAGGTAATTTTTCCTACCTTGCCATTTTCAGCCTGCTCTCCCTTCAACAGCTGAGACCACCCCCGTTTGATTTCTCAGATTTCCTGCATTAATTGAAATTCCTGCTCTTAAATTTCCCTGAACCGCAACCCACTTAAGCTGAAGCACTAGCCTGTAGACAAAGAGGGAAGGAGAGTATGATCTCAGGAGGAATGTGCAACCTACATACCTGAGTCAGGTCCAACAACAGTGACCTCACCCAATAAAGAGTCTGGGACTCAGCCCAAAAAAGGTATAACCAAACAAACGGAGAGCTGCCAGGTGTGTATAAAAGTGTCTCTGAGAGTTGAGTTCCCAGCCTGCAGGTGTTGGACTATTCTCAATATTTCTGAAGACTGAAGAACTGAGACTGACTTGGGCGTAAAGAGGATCACACCCTTTTGGCTTCAGGTGAATTAATTCTCAGGCGTTACTACCTTATCATTTCTATAACACTTTCAGCTTGTGAAAGACGTTTCTTTAAATTCCTTTCGCAGCAGTCTGGTGAGGTAGGGCGATAATACGCCCAGGTATTTTACACAAAGGAAACTTGAGGCCAAGAGCGAAAGTCACTTTCTCAGTGCTGTACAGAGAATTCACAGAAGAGGTGGGGTTTGAACCTGGTCCTCTAAGACTGAACTATCCACTAGCTATTTCAAGCTCCTGGCTTGGAGTTTAGAAGCACAAATGTGGACTCAGATCATCACTGATTGTGGTGATAATTGAAATAGCAGAGAGAAAAGAGCAGGCTTGTCAGCACACTTCAGCAACTTTATGTGTGCCAGTTGCTATGGAAGGAGAGCAGGAGCTCAAAAATGGGACCCTTCGGCAAGATGCTGCAGAGACCATCGTGATGATCCCAGCAGACATTCAGGAGAAGGACATGCCTGCCAAGCCCCCTTCTTTTCATAAGCACAGACTGCGCAGCTTGGCCATATTTAGCATCATCTGTGGCTGCTCTTGCATCGGAGTCCTAGCACTGATCTATGCAATCAAGGTGAGTTACCTGCTGCTTTGACAAGGGATGCAGGTGGGTGGGACAAGGGATGCCCTTCCCCAAATGAATGGAAGTGCACTGCAGTACTTGGACCAGTTTCCTTTCTAGGGAAAGAATTTCTGGAGGCTTAGGGAGGGGAAGTGGGTTCAATATTGATCATACTCAGAGTAGAGCCATTTAAATTAGTGAAGATGGCAAACCTGGATCCATTAAGTTCACTAGGTCCACTGTGAGTACACTTTGGTTAGAGAAAACCTTGTGCCTAAACAAATGTGTTTACTGATCAGATGAAAACCCCCTGGGATCTTAACAGCTTCTGCCATTCTCTTGCCTTCCTTTCCAGAGAAATAACTGTAGCTGTGCCTCCTGTGTCCTTGCAAGTGTGCCTTTTAAACCAAAACAAAATGGGCAACCGGACCCACAAATGGGCAGCTCAAAAATTCAAGGCATGCCAAAGTTATATTATGTCAGGCAATGTAAAAAGTGAGAACCAGTGATGTAGTATATCCAGGGTTGTCATATCAATGAAACAAAGTGATAGATCCATATATTAAATGAGGTGTGTGTGTGAGATGTTTCCTGAGCACAGTATTGCAGTCGTGGGCAGGAGCCACCTCACTGCCCCACCCAGGCCAATATTTACTGTCTTTGAAGCTCCCACACATTCTTGTCACCTGGTGAAACTGCAGCAAATGCTCTGTGGAGATGTACAATCTGAAACAAAGGCACGGCAATCGTTGTGTTCCATCTAGCAATGAGAGTCTGCTCCAGAGAACCCTTGGGGTTCCTCAACAAGGCCAGAGATGGTGGATGATATTCCCTGTGAGGGCTTGCCACCACTACTGATCTTCCCCATGCAATGTGTGGCCAGAAAGGGATGTTGGGGTGTGTGTGTGTTCTGGGCCATGTCATCCCTCTGACAGCCGAGCCACCCCACCTGAAGTGTGAAAGGAGCCCTAGTTCCCCAGCAAGGCAGGATTCTGTGGCATAGGCCAGATGTTCCTGGAGGTTGGCCCTTTGGAGTCAGCAGTATAATGGCAAATCCAGAAGTGCTGGGTCCCTTAATGAGAGTCTCAGCCCCTTCTAAGATTATACAACAAGGCTACTAAGATCAGAGACTGCAAATTTTTTTAGACCTGATACATACCATCAAGATACACTGAGAAAGGTAAGTCCAGAGAAGGAGACCTAAAATGTAAGGATGTTTCTTTAAAATAAGTGACATCAATAATGAGGTTCACTCTCTTGGTTTTGTCCCATCCAGGCTAGTGAGAAGCAAAGGTTGGTTCCCAGGTATCAGCGGCTGACTGGGCTCGGAGGTCCCGGAGATTGTCTGTCCTAAGTATCAGTGTGTGGGTGTCCCTCATCATTCTGGTGCCCGTGTCAGTGTACCTCATTTCCTACCTCTTAACTCAAGCCGAATGATGATGACCCTGAAGAACATGTGACTTGGGACTTCCAGGATCATCTTCTCTGGTTCCCACATATTTGCCCAGCTGGATTTAGCAGAAATGGGTATTATGTGGGTCTTTGTTATGTGCTCCCTGGTCTGGTGTACTCTTGTCAAAGCCTGCTTTGTGGAGGTTCTAGAAGAGAGTGTAGAAATGGAACAGCTTCTGCTGCAGACATCGGATCTCCGTGGCCTGCTTCTATGGACTCACCAGGATAATCTTTTGGCTACAGTGGAATACAGGATGCTGGACTAGAGGGGCCTTTGCTCTGAACTGGGACACACTTCTTCTTTAAGCTCTAGCATAGCTGGGATGTGCCTGAGTTCTTCTTGAGGCAGAGTACAGTATGTGCTCTGTCCCGGTTTTGCTCCTGCATGTAGATGCTAAGATCCACTCCCTTGGAACCGAAGGATATTGGAAACACAGGAACATAGTTTCTGCACTGTGCTGTGTTTCTTACTCCAATCTTTTATTTATTTATTTAATTTATTTTCAATAAGCATTTTTATTCTGCCCATCAATTATATGCAAAAACAAATAAAAGTTGCACTACAGAGATTTCATGGGGGTGGGTTTTTTTGGGGGGGGGGGTTGTTGTTCCACTTGTCTCTTGGGTTGCCATTACAGGAGTAGGGCTGGAAGAAACAGATAAAACATTGGACTTGGGGTCTTGTGGCAGGAATAGTTGTGCCCCCTGCCAGATGTGGCTGAGCTCCAACTATCATCAGGCCCAGTTGGGATGGCCATTGGTCAGGAATGATAGGAGCTGTAGTTCCATGGCCGGTGCAACAATGAGGTGACCTGAAGCGACCCACTTCTAGCATGCTCCACAGAGGGCAGGAGATCCTGCCACTGCACCACTGTATTTTCTTCCAGCTGCTGCCTCTGCCTGGCCTCGGTGGTTGGAGGTGGTTACAAATTCCTAGTGCCCTTATCAACCTATGGCTTCCATGGTTCTTTGCGGGAAGTCATCTGATTTAAAAATGCATTGATGTTGTGGGACAGATCCACATGTGCTCTAAACATGTGGGTCTGCCCCATCATGTCAATGCCTATTTCCTTTACTCACATCCGCTCACCGGTAATGACCCGTTCAGAAACATGATGATGCTGAGCATGTTTAAGATGCAGCTATTCTCCAAGTGCAGGCAAGCCCATTGTGAGAGTAAACATTCCTTTAAACATTAACTTAAAAGGAAGTGAAATTCCTTTAAACATTAACTTAAAAGGAAGTGAAATTACCCACCCTACTTCAAACCGAGGAAACAACGGCAGCACCTTGTGATGCTGTAAAAACCAGCAGATTTATGATAAATCCAAGTCTTTAAGGTGCCACTCCAATACTCTTCGTTGTTATCTTGTTACGGAGCAGGGCAGACAATTAAAAAGGTAAATTAATGCAACATACAATATGCAGAGAAGCGCCTTCAGCCATGTGTAATTGGAGGCGAGAATGGTTGGGGGGTCAGTCAGGATTAGCATCCTTGTTGTTGTTGTTCAGTCGTGTCCGACTCTTCGTGACCCCATGGACCAGAGCATGCCAGGCACCCCTATCCACTGCCTCCCACAGTTTGGCCAAACTCATGCCAGTCGCTTTGAGAACACTGTCCATCCTTAGCTGAGATGAAAGGTGTTAACATTCACAACTATTTTAATCGCTGAATTCTTGTTACAGGTAGGCTCCAAGGGAAAGGCTGCTGGTTAGCATCTGGAATTAGAAGTATTTGAGGGCAGTTGTGTGATGAAGTTACTCTGTGGTGTAGCGCAGAGTTGAGGGCCGTGGCGTGGCAACTTTCTACATGATACATATACAACTGCTGTGTGAGTTGTATTGCTGACTTCAGCCTCATACACGCCATACATTTTAACCAGTTAGTTCCCCCCCCCCAAACAAATTGTAATTTACCCCTCTAGTGCCCAGCATCCTTCACAAAGTACAGTTCTCAGGATTCTTGAGGGCAGTCCTGTTGTCTGACTGTATGGTTGTGCACACAAGTCTATGTTGCCTTGTAATGCTTGATGCTGCTTTGAGTTACACTTCCATTAATGCTTAATGAAAAAGCATTAATAACAACACTTGAATAACCACTACTGGTGGATGCTGGTCAGACAACCGATATAACTGTACCTGAGTGGTAGGCACGTGTTATTATTTATTTGTTTATATTAAATTGTATACCGCTCTTCATCTGCAGATCTCAGGTTGGTTCACAACCTAAAAATACATGATAAAAACAAGAAAAAACAAACCAACCAATAACCCCCTCCTCACCTTAAGAAGAGAGTGAGCGATTCTTACTGCATGTTAGAGAACACATCTTTGTCATGGCAAAATTTGGGGTCGGGGTGGAGTAGAGGCCATGTAGTTTTTTGCATATGCAGAAGGAGAGGGAAAGCCTTTTGGCCCAAGGAATCCTTTTACACTTTGTGTAGCTGCCTCTGGGTGAGTGGGTGTCCTACTGGAGGGATTTTCTTTCCCTATGGATGTCATGGGATGGAGCAATTTATACGATGCAGGAAACCCAAAGACCAACTGTGAAGTTGAGGTTTAAAATGATGGGTCAGGGAGACACAGGTTCAAATGCTTATTCATCCATGATGAACGATGAGTGACCTTGGGCGGGTCATTCTCTGTCAGCCAGAACTCACTTCACAAGACTGTTGTGAAGATCGGAAGTGGAGGCAGGCAGTAAATATGTGCTGCCTCGAGCTCCTTGGAGGAAAGATGGAATCATCATCTCGTTTTGTACACAGCCAAACTCCTGATTTGCCCCAAATGAAAGACACGAAAGGATCACCCAGGAGAGAAGAGGCAGCAAACTCCCTCCTGCTCCGTAGAGAGACAGTGGTGTATTTTTCATTTTTTTCGTTGGGGGGGGGTGTTTATTGTGTAATTGCATAACAAATAACCGAAGGAGGGAAGTAGTAGCTATGACCTCATTCTGACCTTTAGTATTGCGATTGTGAAACCCTGAATAACCCCAATATTCTGCTCCCGCCCACTTCTGATCGCGATTGGCCGCTGTCTTCCCCAGACTTCGGATTCCGAGCTCCTCCCCTCAGCGCTGTTGCTCAAGACGAGCAGCCGATGGGTCAACTCGACTGTCAATAACGCGCTTCCTTCGCCCGCCCTTCCGTGGCTTTGCTCATTGGCTGAGCATTCTCCCCTCCCCTGCTGCAGTTCGGAAACAGCCGCTTCCTCTTTTAATCCCCGCCTCATATTTCTTCACCTTAGCGCTGATTGGCTACTACCGCTGACAGCGCTCCCTCTCCATCTGTCCACTCACTGGATGTTGGCCTTCGTCCGTCTCGACACACCCTGTTTTCTCCTTTCGCCGATTGGTGCTACGGTCCGGCCGTGCCTCTGGAACGCGACGGACCAATCAGAAAGAAGAGGAGGCGGAGCCTGGGAGTCGCCGGCTGCAGGTGGGGGGTCATTCACTCGCATCCAGCAACGGCGCTGCCGGGTGAGGATCTCGGGGAGTCCCTCCGCGTGCGTGGGCGGGGCGGGGCTGGGCGGTGCGGGGAATCCCTCTGGAGAGAGGAGGGGGAGGTGACTCGGAAGGGCTGGACCGATAGGCAAGGCTTCATTTCACCCTGGGGCTCTGATGAGCCCCGGAACCTGTTGACAGTGCTAGGCCACGGTTGTGAAATCTACGGACAGAGTTCCTCTGAGTATAAACAGAGTGCATTTTCCACCTCAGCGTGGCTCTGAATTGAGACTTGGGAAGGGGACCAGGATAAATAGCATATCTTGTCTCAGCCGCTGCATAGATTATACCATAATAGTTTAAACTTTCGTTATTTATATAATGAACGAAGGGCTATGTTAGTAATCCTTACACCAGTCCTTCAAGGTAGTGCTGCAGTTGTTTTTAGAAGGGGAAGTCCTGGCATGGGGAAAGAATGAGGGGTATTATGGGTTTGGAGATCTTGTAGAAGAGGTTATACACTCCAGATAATGTAATAGGGATTGTTTAGTAGGGATGTAATTGTTTAATAGGGATTGTGATATGTTCCTGTGCACAACCTGGACCATAAAATCTATCCTGCCAAGCTTGTTGTCAGTGCATGTTTATTCTGATTCAGGGGTGGGAAACCTCATGCTCAGGGGCTGAATGTGGTCTTCTAGCTCTCCCAACCTCTCTGTCTGGCCCTCAGGACCCCCCCCCCAGCCACACCCCTTGTGGGCCCTGCTTTGCACACGCCTTGAATGGTTTTGCCTGGCTGGAATGTGTCCTAGAACTCTCATAATGTGCCTTTGCTTCCCTGAATGGAGGGTAGAGAGGGGTGTGTGAGTGTGTGTAGAAAGTAGCCTAATGTTCAAAGGTTATATAGACACTTGTTGCCCCTCCCACTTTTGCGTTTGGCCCTGTCCAGCCCTGCATGGGGCATGTAGCCCCCAGAAGCTTGTCTAGAAGGGAATGTGGCTGAAAAAGGTTCCCTACAACTGTTACTATTTGGCTATGCTCTGCTTCCATGTTCAGAAGCAGTGTGATCCTGAATACCAGCTGCTATAAACCACAGGATGTGCTCAGGTCTTGCTTGCGGGCTTCTCATAGGCATGCGGCTGACCACTATGAGAACATGATGATGGCCAGATCATTGGTCCAACCCAGCAGGCTCTTTTTATTTTCCTAATTTGTATTGATACTCAGAAGATGTAATTACAGTGTATTGTTTCAAACTCAAGGTTGTAAGAATCTATTTTGAAAGACTAAAGAAATCTCAGAGTCATGGGGATGTAGTAGATGGCTATTGAACACACAGTGCAATCCTATGCATACTTGTTTGAAATGAAGCTCCACAGTGGCAGTCAGGATGTTTTGGATGGCAGCCGTGTTGCAGAGAGATCTGAGTTCATAATCTCTGTGGGGTTTAGCATAGCTTAACCTCACAGGGTTATAAGACAGCTGAAATTTTGGTCCAAGTTGCTTGGAAGAAGAAATATCAGAATTGCTGCAGTATGAGGATGGAAAACAAAGGATATAAGCTGCACCATTTATGCCTGACATTTGAAGGGCAATCTCCCTTAGATCACTTCTGCAATCTACTCCCACCTGCAGTCTTGCTGTAGTTATATCCTCAAGGCAGCAATACACCTGTCATTGTGGTTGTGCCAGAGATTCTGGCTTTTTGATCTTTTCCCTCCCTATTTGGGGAAATCTGATGCAGTCACATTGCAGTCCTCCAACTTGTTGATTTTGACTAGTTTGATGGTCTAAAGGGAGGAGGCTTCATGACCTGTGATTTGTGTCGGAGGCCTTGATAACTTGATGGCTGGAATGTGTCTGATGAAATCGTCAACTATGCCCTACCTATGGTTACTGCCCAGTGATGACCAAGACTGGGTCATTCTCCTTTATCTCTTCCACAACTCTCCTGAAAGTGGCATGGTAATTGGCATGTCTCTACCTGCCTCCCCTGACATCAGACACCCTTTGCCTCTTATGTTTACTGCCCTTCTTAGCTCCCCAACTGCTGTGTTGCATTCCTTGCATTCCACCTTCCATGTTGACCTTTCAAAAGGTATTTTCTTGGGTAGCTGGCGCTTGACATATTCAGCTGTCTAAATATCACTGCTGCCATCGCCCTTTGCTTTTCAGCTCTTGATCCAGAGCATTCCACATCTACAATAGGATGACCCGGGACGTGGGTCTAGAAGATGAGCTTCCGGACTGGGCCGGAGCAAAAGAGTTCTACCAGAAATATGACCCTAAGGATGTAATTGGCAGGTGAGGAGGGGTCAGATGGAGGGGGTAATTGTGGAATGAATGATGTGCTGGGATACGGACCCATTACATCACAAATGGATAAACTGTTTCCCTCCAGATATTGTTGGACTTCAGCTCCCAGCAGCCAGCATGGCCAATAATAAAGGATGATGGGAATTGTAGTCCAAAACATCTGGAGGAATTATGGCTTTCCAACCTCTGCCCTACATTTCTCCCCCACCATGGAGCCAATATTTTTTAGAAACTTGACGTCTCTCTTGATGTTTGTTCATCTCTGCTCCTCTGCAGGGGTGTAAGCAGCGTGGTCCGGCGCTGCATACACAAGCAGACAGGCCAGGAGTATGCGGTGAAGATTATTGAGGTTACTCCGGAACGCATGACTCCACAGCAGCTGGAGGAAGTGCGCTTATCGACAGGCAAAGAGATTGAAATCCTACGCCAGGTCTCCGGACACCCTTACATCAGTGAGTGACTACCCCCCCCCCAGCCCAGCGTCTCTGTAACCCAAAGTGCATCCCAGTATTTGGGCCTCCTCCTGAAACCCTAGTATTTTCTCAAATGTAATTTTATATTTGTTTAGTTGCCCCCAAATGAACCCTCCCCTCCCCCCCAGCATCTAGGCCTTCCACTATGTTGATGATCTCAACATTCACAGCAACGCCGCCATGTTGTCACCTGTGCCCATCTCTACTTCCTTTATCATCGTGTGATCTCGTCCTGCACACTCCTAAAACAAGGGTGGGGAACCTGTGACACTCTGGTTGTTGCTGGGCTGCCATTTCCATCATCCTTGACTGCTGGCTATGCGGGCTGGTAATGAGAATTGGAGCCCTTAATTGTTGTCGGAATGGAGGAAAGCATGTTTAGGGTTTGCATTGGGGTGGGGAGCAGGAGATTGCTGGGAGTGTGGAATGTAGCAAAGTGGGAAGGGGGAGTTGAAAGGAGCAAGGGAGGTCTGTTGGGGAGTGGCAATTTGGTCAATTGACAGAACAGCGAGAGCAAAATATATCAGCAGTCATAGTTTGGTCAGAATAGAGTATACATTCCAGAGTTAACAGCAAATACATTACTTCTGGTAAATGAGTCACCACAGCCGATAGAGGGCCATGAAAATTTGTGTCCTGGGCTTTTTAGACTCACCTAGCCATGTACCATATGAAACCAAAGGGGTGTATTGGTTGCCAAATGTGACCCCCCCCCCCAGCTCTCCTACCCTACTGCTGAAAGGGATGAACTTCCACTGCCTACTTCAGCAGTGTCTAACCTGTGACCGCCTCCCATAAGTTGTGGGACTCTAGCTCTCATAATTTGTTACCATTGGCCATGCTGGAGGGTGGCAGATTCCCTCATCCCTAAAGCTACGCAGCACTGTTAGCACAATAAGACTGTGGCCATGCTCTCATTCATTGTAGCTGCCTGTCTCTAGGCACTCCTGCTCCCCACCTCAATGCAAACCCTAAACATGTTTGCCTCCATTCTGGAGCTGTTTCCTGCCATCTTAAGTCAGTGAAGCAATCATCTCTAACTGTATAATCCAATCCCCCTCTTTCCCCTCCTTCTCTCTCTCTCCCTCTCTAGTTACTCTGATAGATTCCTATGAGTCATCTGCCTTCATGTTCCTGGTGTTTGACTTGTAAGTAACAAGCTATTGAAAAGAGGAGCTGCTAATCCACCCTGTTCTCACCAAGATGGGAAACGCCCTTGGAGCTGTTGTGGGTCTTGACAGGAAAAATAAAGAGACGTACTTTCCCATTGCATGTTACAGGCCCTCTTCTTCCAAGATGGCGATCAGCCTGGTTTTGAGAAGTAATGTGTGAAGCCACCCTCAGAGGGGCAGCTGGGTGGGAGGAAGAACCATAATAGTTGTTGAAAAGGGAAGTTGACAGAGGCAGTGGATTTCTGCTGCTAGACTTCCGGACCCTTGCGTGCTGAAGTGGTGTTGCTTTCAAACCCACAATGCCTGTGTGCTTGCTGCTGTGTCTCTGAAATTCCTCTTCAGTGTAGATAAATACAGTGGTACCTCTGGTTATGAACTTAATTTGTTCCAGAGGTCCGTTCTTAACCTGAAACTGTTCTTAACCCGAGGTACCACTTTAGCTAATGGAGCCTCCCGCTGCTGCCACACCGCCGGCGCGTGATTTCTGTTCTCATCCTGGGGCAAAGTTCTTAACCCAGGTTAGCGGTGTCTGTAACCCAAGGTGTTTGTAACCTGAGGTACCACTGTAGAGGTATTTTAGTGAGACATTGTAAATGAGTAGGAAGGGGAGATGGGGTTCTCTCCTCCATGCCACCCCCATTGCATGTAGATTTAATCCATCTCACATTCCCCCAACAGGATGAGACGCGGGGAGCTTTTTGACTACCTTACGGAGAAGGTGACCCTCAGCGAGAAGGAGACCAGGTAATGTGTTGTACCCTCTGCTGGAGCTGGGGAGGCAGACGCTCTCTTTGCCCGGCTCCAGCTGTTTTTCTACAATGATCTGAGAAGTGGAGGCTCCTGCAACTCTCTTCTTCCAGGTGTATCATGCGAGCCCTCCTGGACGCCGTGAGCTACCTTCACACCAATAATATCATCCATCGAGATCTCAAGCCTGAGAATATCCTCATGGATGACCAGCTGAACATCAAACTCTCCGATTTTGGCTTTTCCTGCCACTTGAAGCCAGGGGAGAAGCTGCGAGGTGAGGGTGTACCAGTCTGAGTACAGATCTCTGTAGGGCAGACCAGCTCATTGATAGCTCAGTCAGTAGAGCATGAGATTCTTAATCTCTAGGTCATGTGTTCAAGCCCCACGTTGGGCAAAATATTCCTGCATTGCAGGGGATTGGACTAGATGACTCTTGTGGCTCCTTCCAACACTACTGATTCTGTGATTCTGCTGTGAGCAGGGTGGCTGTTCTGACTTACACAGCTTCTGCTAGCAGTGACTCCTGATTTGAGATTCTTGGGCACCAAACCTTATGCACCTCTGTAATTTCCAACTCCTTCCTCTTAGAGCTGTGTGGGACCCCTGGCTACCTGGCCCCAGAGATCCTGAAATGCTCCATGGATGAGATCCACCCTGGTTATGGAAAGGAAGTGGACCTGTAAGTGACATCTAGCTAACACCTGTCCCCCTTGGCGGAGGGATAGTTTTTTGGGAAGGAGGGGTGAAGTATGTTACATGACAAGAGCCAAAACTCAGCTGGGTCTTTATACCTGTTTTGGGAGAGAGGTGTCTGCTCCCTGTTCTTTTGCCCGAGGGATTGGGAGGGGGGAACCAGTTGTTCTCTCTCCATGTTCTGTCCCTCTGTCCCCTTGTTACTCACCACACAGTCATATTTGAAAATAGCTTGGAACTCTACCATCATATTCTACAGTTGGCAGAACAGCTACACCCAGTGACAAGATTTTGCATGCGCTTACATACTTGAGTCTGGAGGCAAAATATGGATTGGGTTTTGTGTTGTTGTTTTGAAGGGGAACAATATTTTGACAATTTCCCATGGATGAAGCACAGAAATTTTAAACAAACAAAATTTTCAAGTTTCCAAAAAGCTGCACAAATTGTATAGGGTGCTTCCTCGGCCAATATTCCTTAGTCTTTCTGCTTTGCTGTTCTCCAATTTTGGTGTTTGGGGAAAGGGTGCAGGAAATAAAGCTCTCTCCTCCTTTCCCTGAAGTTGGGCCTGTGGAGTCATCTTTTTCACCCTCTTGGCTGGCTCTCCTCCTTTTTGGCACCGTAAGCAGATGCTGATGCTTCGGATGATCATGGAAGGGCGATACCAGTTTGGCTCCCCTGAGTGGGATGACCGGTCCGACACAGTCAAAGATCTGGTAAGATGGTGAAAATCCCATCTCTTGTAACACAACTCGAGCTACATGTACATTCAACATCTCCTTTTAGGAAACATTTGTGCCCAGAAAAAAAGAGTTCTGCAATGTGGTATTGTGAAGGATCTCACCGGCTGGGCGCAACTGGGATTTGCCTTCCCACCAATTTCTTAAATCCTATAGGATCCCCTCTCATACAGCTTATATACAGTGTACCTACTTTTTACTTCATAGCTGCCACTATTTAATTCCAACCTTTTACTACATGGAGCAGAGACATGGAACAAATGGAGCTGGAGGCTTGTGCATTAAAGCTTATTTAATATAAAATCATAGCTTTAATGCAGGTATTTATTTAACAACATAGTTTGATGATTGCAAAAATATGTTACTGTTACTTTAAATCTTGCATTGGCTCAAAAGAGATTGCTACATAATTGTCCAAGTTCTCATCCCTATGCCAACCTGATAGCCAGATCTCCATTTATCTGCTGCTCTGGTCAGGGTATTACTGAAAGAGCACAAGGTAGTTAAGGATGTCTCAACTGTTAGTCAGACTGAATTCCCATCTCTTGAGACTCCTGCTCACCCCCTGATCGGCTTGATTCAGTTTTCTTCATAAATCTCTCTTCTGGTCTGGTACTTGAAGACTCAGACATGATGGTGCTGCCTCTGAAGTCTTTCTCCTTCCTGAGGCCCACTGTTAGCTGCTGGCCACTCTGGTCAGACACCATCCTGGAAAACACCTCTCCTGGCTTGCCTCCCTCAGTCCCTGTCTCCTGTGGTTCTAAGTTCACCTTCCGACTCTTTCTAGTCTCCTGACCAACTGCTCCCAAAGAATGCGGTGTCTGCCCTTATATTTACTCCCTCTGGCCAATCATTGGGTTCTTTCTGGAGTTCCGAGTCCTCATTGGACCAATCATTCGAACGGAATGTCCACAAAAGGACCTATCACCATTTGACTTTTTCAATTCACTTGACCCTAATAAAAGGTAGAGTCCACAGCTAACTGCCATTAACTGTAAACCTAGCAAGTATGGAGCCAAATCTGGTATTTTGAAACTAGCTCCTTCCTGGCAAGACTGCCAGCTGAACCCACATACATTATATATTTTCTGACTTCAGCCAGAAGCAAAATGCAGGGTTTTCCTGCTTCATCACACAATTAACCATTTTTATATCAAATATTCCTATTGTAACAAACTTCTTACATTTAATATCTGCTTTTTAAAAATCCAGTATCTTTACATCTGTGTTACACAATTCAAGCCTGTTTGTATATTTTACAGTATTCTGTTTTTGCTTGTTATGGGGAGGAGCAAAGAGTAACACAGGGATCCCTGCCTTTTACCTCATAAAATCCTATTTGTTTCCCAATTCAAGCGTCACATATCTCAGCAGCCTCTATAGTTTCAAAGTGTATCTTCTAGGCCTTGAGAACTAAAAACTTGTTTTTCCCTTTAGAAAGAGAACCAATATTCTCAGGATTAATTATTCTTTTTCTGCTTTACTCAGCTTTAAGATTCATGTCTTGAAATGTGGCAACAGTGGGGTAGAAGAGATCCCAGCAATTGTTGCCCATGATAACAGATGATCGCTCTGTGGTGAACTTGATTCCTGAGGCTTTCAGTACTTTCACCTCTGCCCTAATTGGCAGGTTTAAAAAACAAGATTCCATTGCAGAAACAAAGGCCCTGACTGGCAGCTAGTGACATGAAGTGTTTGGCAAAGTAGACTGACAGAGGGAGATGGAGAAGTGAGAGTCTGTGGAAAAACTCACAACTAAGCGATAAAGTCAATGTGTATTGGTTAGAGTATCAGAGTAGGACCGGAGGAGATCCTGGTTCAATATCCATTTATTTATTTTTTTTTATAAGATTTTATTATTTTCTATTAGGGCAAAGGAAAAACATAGCATAAACAACAACATTAACAATACAAAAATACAATACATAACCACCACACATAAACACAATCCAACAATCACAATAAAAAGAAACATATACAAACCTATAAACTAACACTTATCCTCTTACTTCTCTTATTACTATCTTCTCTATTTGGGGGACTTCCCCCATTCCCTCCACTGTCTTCAAAATCATTTGTATTTTCTAGGTAGCTTTGTATCTTATTCTATTCACATTTACTCAATTTTAATACACTTTACTTTACTTAATCATATCTTAACTAAAACTCCAAATCTTAACACATTTTCTGACAATTAGGTCTTTTACACCAAAATATCTTAATAACAATTTTATCTAACATATACCTACTAAAGCCGCTATTCTAATTGATTCTGCTCAAATATTCAATTTTACTGATTTAATTAAATAATCTTTAAATTTCTTCCAATCTCGTGACACCTTCTCCTCCCTCTGGTCCCGGATTCTGGCGGTCAGTTCTGCGAGTTCCATATATTCCATCATCTTCATCTGCCATTCTTCCACTGTTGGTATCTCTTCGCCTTTCCATGTTCTTGCCAGTAAGATTCTAGCTGCTGTTGTGGCATACATAAAGAACACTCTATCCTGACTGGGTATCTCCTCATTAGTTATGCTCAGAAGGAATGCCTCTGGTTTCTTACAAAAGGTAACCTTCATCACCTTCTTGAATTCATTGTAAATCTTATCCCAGAAAGCACTCACCGCTGGGCACAACCACCACATATGAAAAAAGGTACCTTTCGCATGTTTACATTTCCAACATACATCTGACATTTTGGTATTCATCCTAGCTATTTTAACTGGTGTCAAATACCATCTGTAAACCATTTTCATTATATTTCTCTTAAACCATGACAAGCCGTAAATTTGATACCTTTTTGCCACAATCCCTCCCAGTCATCCATCATAATGTTATGTCCTACATCTTTCGCCCAACTTATCATTAACGATTTTACCAGTTCATCTTTCGTATGCCATTCTAGCAATAGATTATACATTTTGGAAAGGTTTTTAAAGTTCGATTCTATCAATTCTGTTTCCAGCTTTGATTTTTCTACTTGAAAACCAACTTTTTTGTCCATTTTGAATGTTTCATGTACCTGGTGATAATGCAGCCAGTCGGGGACCTGACTTTTCACTTGGTCGTAGCTTTTTAGCTTAAAAGAGTCCCCTTCCTGCTGCAATATGTCCATATATCTTAACCAGTTTGCAGACATATTCGGTCTCTTATAGGCTTTGGCCTCCACTGGAGAGATCCATCTAGGGGTCTTTCTCTCTAACAAGTCTTTGTATCTATTCCAGACCTGATACAAGGATTTTCTTACTATATGAGACTTAAAAGTTCTGTGTATCTTAACCTTGTCATACCAAAGGTATGCATGCCAACCAAACATATTATCGTGTCCTTCCAAGTCCAATACATCGACATTCTCTAGTTTGAACCAGTCCTTTAGCCAGCAAAAGGCCGCTGCTTCAAAGTAAAGTCTTAAGTCCGGCAGGGCAAAGCCTCCTCTCTCTTTAGAGTCTGTTAAAATCTTAAACTTGATTCTTGGCTTCTTGCCCTGCCATATAAACCTTGATAAGTCCTTTTGCCATTTCTTAAAACAATCCAGTTTGTCCAGAATTGGTATGGCTTGGAATAGAAACAGCATCCTTGGTAGGACATTCATTTTTATCACGGCAATTCTTCCCATTAACGACAATTTCAATCTTGTCCATATCTCCATGTCTTTCTTTATTTCCATCCACAGTTTTTCATAGTTGTCCTTGTACAGGTTCAAATTCTTGGTTGTGAGATTGATACCTAGATATTTTACTGTTTTAACAAAATTGAGGCCAGTGCCTTCCTGTATTCTTTGAATTTGTTCTGCACTCATATTTTTTCCTAAAACTTTGGTTTTCTGCTTATTTAATTTGAAACCAGCTACAAGTCCAAATTGTTCAATTATTTCCAAGGCTCTGGGGACACTGCTTTCCGGTTCCTGCAGGGATAGCATCAAATCGTCTGCGAAGGCGCGTAGTTTGTATTCCTTCTCTCCCACACGGATTCCTTTTATCTGTTTGTCCTTTCGTATCATGTTTAGGAGGACTTCCAGGACCGTAATAAAGAGTAACGGGGAGATAGGGCATCCTTGTCTAGTTCCCTTTTCAACTTCGAACTCCTCCGATATCACACTGTTTACTATTACTTTAGCTTTTTGTTCTGTATAAATGGCCTTAATGCCATTCAAAAATTTTTCACCAACTCCCATCCTTTCCAAATTCTTTTTCATAAATGTCCAAGAGACTTTATCAAATGCTTTCTCTGCATCAACAAACAATAGTGCCGCATCTGTATTTATGTTTCTCTCCAGTTTTTCTAAAATATCCACAATAATTCTCGTATTATTGCTAATTTGTCTGCCTGGTAAGAAACCTGCTTGGTCTCTATGTATATAATCTTTCAACACTCTTTTCAGCCTTGTAGCCAATACATTTGCAAAAATTTTTAATCCACATTCAAGAGGGATATTGGACGATAATTTTTCATTTGAGTCTTGTCGGTATCAGGTTTTGGAATCAGTGTGATAAAGGCTTCCTTCCATGTCTCTGGTGCCCTATCTCCTTCTAGTATCTTGTTGCAAATTTCTCTTAATGGCTGCGATAGCCAGTCTTTCAATGTCTTGTAATATTTTGCTGTTAATCCGTCCGGTCCTGGGGCCTTCCCTAATTGCATGTTGTTTATTGCATCTTCTATCTCCTGTGTCGATATTGGGTGGTTGAGAGTAACTAATTTTTCCTCTGGGACTTTTTGCAATCCGTTCTTTTCCAGAAATCGGTCTATTTCTACTTCATCTATCTTCTCCTCCTTGTACAGTTGCTTGTAGAATCTTTGAAAACACCATCTGATTTCCTCCGGTTTCTCCACATTTTTTCCATTTACTACCAAAGTATTAATGACATTTGCCTTTTGTCTTTTCTTCAGTTGCCAAGCTAGTAGTTTTCCGCACTTATTGGCCGATTCAAATGTTCTTTGCTTCATCATTTTCACTTTCCATTCAATGTCCTGATTCATGATATTGGCATATTGGGATTGCAAGTATTTGATTTCTTTTGAATTTTGACGCATCTGGGATGTCCTCTTAATTCTTTTCCTTCTCTTTGATTGATTTCAATATTCTCTCCATTTCTGCATTTTGTTGTCTCTTCTTTTTTGCTTTTTCACTAATGAGAAATCCTCTCATAACAGCTTTACTTGCATCCCAAGCAGTTCTTTTCTCCACTTCGGAACTCCAATTTATCTGAAAATATTCTTTCATCTTTTTTGCCGCTCTTTCTACTAGCTTGGTGTCTCTCATCAAAGCGTCATCCATTCTCCATCTGAAAGAATCCTTGGAAATCAGTTTTAAATTTAACTGTACCGGGTTGTGGTCTGAAAGAGTTTTGGGGCCGATTTCTGCCTTTTGTATTTTGGAGCCAATTCGTTCGAAATCCAGATATAATCTATCCTCGACCATGACTGCTGAGGTTCACTAAAATAAGTTGCCTCTGTATCTGTAGGGTTTTTTAATCTCCAAGAGTCCACCAAATTCAAATTGTCCACCATTTCGAAAAAAGTCTTTGGGAGTTTCCCATCGTTCGTTAATTTGGTTCTTTGAGATCTGTCCATTAATGTGGAAACTGCACCATTGAAATCTCCAAGGCAAACTAATTTGTAATCCAAGTAGTCCAGCAGCAGATCATGTATTTTCTTATAAAAAATTGACTTTCCATCATTTGGTGCGTAAAGTCCCAGAATCAAAAGTTTTTCGCCTTGTATGTTTATTTCAATTGCAATGTATCTCCCTTCTTCATCTTTAAAAAGCTGTCTTGGGCTATATTTCTCCTTTGCATATATCACTACTCCTCTCTTCTTGACCTTGTCCGATGATATAAACTCTTGGCCTAATTTTTTGTTCTGTAGTAGTCTTCTATGACGTCGGGCTATGTGGGTTTCCTGTAAGCATATTATATCCAAATTCTTCTTTCTATGCTGTAAAACACTCTGCGTCTCTTTGGTCTCTGATTCAATCCCCGGACATTCCATGTCATTAACTTGAGCGCCATTTTCCTTTCTTTAGCCTTCTCCTCCGGTTGCTTCTCCTTTCTTATCTTTCTCTGAATCCTGGCTTGGACTTGGTAGACTTGGTGGTCCCGGCGGTGGTGGAAATACCTCTGGGAATCCATTTAGCCATGAAACTCATTGGAAGACTTTGACCCTATCTCCCAGCCTAACTTAGCTTGCAGTGTGAGAACCGTTCGTTGCTGTATTGAGTTTCTTGCAGGAAGGGTGGGATGAAAACAGATTATTATTATTATTATTATTTGCCCCTGAATTGCTCGGCCTTCTACATTGGGTGCCAAATATATGCCCCTCTCCCACAAATGTCTCTTGCCCAACTCTGTGTGTGTGTTTGGCAGATCTCACGACTGCTGCAGGTGGATCCAGAAGAACGGTTGACAGCTCAGCAGGCCCTGCAGCACCCCTTCTTCCAGCAGTACGGTGGCCGTAAACGCCAGCTCTTCAATCCACACCATGCATTCAGGGCAAGTCTCTTGATCCTTCCTCCTGCCACGCAAATGTTTCCCACACAGGAGGAAACATTTATTCTAAGGTGGTTCCTGCTGCAATATGTGCAGGCGTTTTCTAAAAACGTGTTCGCTTTTTTCCTTCATACCATTTTTTTTAACGCAGATGTAATCAGTGAATTGACCAAAACCAGTATGATGGATCTATTAGGGCTTCTTTGTCAGTTTGTGTGCACCCCCCTTCCCAATTTGATCATCTCCTTTCACCGCCGGTGCTTTATAGCTTTCTGGTAATATGCCTGAAACTTTGTGGGTCTTTCCACTTGTTTCTTCCATAGTCCTTTTGTCACCGATTCATGGAGGATGTCTATCAACAGGTAGTGGTCATGATTGCTTTATGATACGGGATCAGAGGTAGCAGCATGCCTCTCAGTACCACTTGCTGAGGAGCAGGAGAAGAAGAAGAGAGGGCTGTTGCATTTACGTCCCATTTGTTGACTTCCCAGAAGCACCAGGAAGCCACACTGGAGAAGTGGTTGTTGATTTGCTACCAGGCCAGGTTCATGGTCCTTGTTTTAATTCACAAAGCCCTAAACAACTTGGGTGCAAAGTACGTTCAGGATGGTCTCATGCATTATACTCCCCCTTGATCACGGAGATCCTCTTTAACGCAGTTTTCCAAACATTTCATGTTGGTGATACACTTTTAAGATATGCATCATGTTGTGACAGTAATTCAGGTTAAACTAACCCCTTTCCAGCCCCGGGAGGAGTGTGGGGAGTGTTCATACACCAAAACACTGCAGCTGACAAACCAACGTGTCGTGACTCGCGACGCAGTTTGGAAAGCTCTGCTCTAACAGGACACATCGGGAGGTTGCCCAGGCCCCTGAGTTTCATTTGGCCTTCACTAGAGCCTGTGCCTTTAGGCCCGGCCCTGCTGAACTCCTTATCCAGAAGAGGTTTGGCAGGAAAATGCCTTATTTCAGTCTGCTGAAAATTGTTTAGACCGCTCTTCACAATAGGAACTTTTTTTTTTTAACCAACCAGTATCTACTGATGTTTTACTGATAATAATAATAATAATAATAATAATTTATTATTTATACCCCGCCCATCTGGCCGGGTCTCCCCAGCCACTCTGGGCGGCCTCCAACAAATATCAAAATACAATACAGAGTCACAAATTAAAAACTTCCCTAAACAGGGCTGCCTTTAGGTGTTTTCTGAATGTCAGGTAGTTGTTTATTCCCTTGACTTCTGACGGGAGGGCGTTCCACAGGGCGGGCGCCACTACCGAGAAGGCCCTCTGCCTGGTTCCCTGTAGTTTTGCTTCTCGCAGTGAGGGAACCGCCAGAAGGCCCTCGGCACTGGATCTCAGTGTCCGGGCTGAATGATGGGGGTGGAGACGCTCCTTCAGGTATACAGGACCGAGGCCGTTTAGGGCTTTAAAGGTCAACACCAACACTTTGAATTGTGCTCGGAAACGTACTGGGAGCCAATGCAGATCTCTCAGGACCGGTGTTATGTGGTCCCGGCGGCCACTCCCAGTCACCAGTCTAGCTGCCGCATTCTGGATTAATTGATACTTATACACTGGTTTTATTATATTTTGTCCTTTGTAAGCCACCTTGATATACTTTATGAAAGTGTGGATTACAATCATTTAAATAAATGAATTGATAAATAAGAATGCTGGACCAGGTGGGTCTTAGTCTGGCGCAGCAAGTGCTGATGTTCTCTCCTGCTAACCTTCTAGGTCTCACTTCCCATATTGACACTATTCCCGTCTCTTTCCCGCAATAGGTTCTTGCATGGACTGTGCGGGCCTCTATCCGCATCGTCTCCAACTACCGGCGGGTGCGGCCAGTCACCAAGGAGATGCTCCTGTGCGACCCCTATGCGCTCAAGGGGGTGCGCAAGTTGATTGATGCGTGTGCCTTCCGCATCTATGGGCACTGGGTCAAGAAAGGTGAGCAGCAGAACCGGGCCGCCCTCTTTGAAAACGTCCCCAAGGCCATCCAGCTTGTCTTGCTCAGCACAGAGGGGGAGGAAGCCCCTGCGTCTGCGGTGGACGACCCTCCCAACTAAACACCTGGTTGCTGCTCCCTGTGCAACTGTGGAATCACTGGGTCCCTGAACAAAGAAGGGAGGCAGGAGCCACTTCAAGAACTGTCCCACCACCTTCCATCTCTTCTTGGGGGAACGGCAAGTACCTCCTGTGGGGAGGTATCCTCATCCTTGCATGCGAAGGGGGTCCAATTTCCTGGGGAACAAGGACTTCTTTGCCTTCTGGAAAGAATTCCTGAGTTTGTGGCTGTCGGAAACTAAGGGTCCCCTAACATATCTGGGAAGGGCCCCCGAGATCTGTGTAGGGCAAGAATACAGAGCATCTGAATTGTTAGACGCGTATGGATTAGGGAGGCTTATCTGTGTGTTGCTAGAAGAAGGACTTTGTCTTTGCATCTCTTCCCACAGTAAGGAGACCTGCTACCTCTTGCCCCTCAAAGCAGCCAATTTCACCATTGCTGAGGAATCAATCCTTGCATATAGCCAGTATGGGTGGTCCAGGGAGGAAGGGGGTGGATTGGGATCAGAAATTGCAGAGTTCCCTTTCCCTACTAGCAGGAATTGGGCTCCACCCTTCTCTGTAGATTATATTGTATTTTATTTTCCATCTGGTTGTGCCATCTTTCCACATCCATGATGTCACAATTAGAATAAAATGGAACGTGACCAAACTGACGCCGGTCTTTGGCCTTCTTGCTTCCCAAGAAGCGGCCGTATCCTTTTAGTTGGAGAGGGGCACAGAGTTGAATTTCTCCTGCGAAAAATCCAAGGGTGTTCAGTGTTTCGGGGGTGGGGTGGAGGGTATCCTGTTGCTGCTGGAAGGGGTGTGCACCTGCGGGAAAAGAGTTCAGCTTGAGAAGACAGGATTTGCAGAGAGTGGGAATCAAAGAGAAAATCTGAAGAAAGGCAGTGTGTCAGTTTCACTCTAGCAGCCGGTCTAGTGAGGGAGATCACATGGATGCATGAGCCTGCAATACTCGCACATCCACAATTCAGACAGCGCCCCCAAGTGTAGCATCTCTGCTAGTAGGGTGTGAGGAGACCTACTCTATACAATGGTTTGAGTGCTTCTGATGGGGAATTGCAGCAGCTGAGAAAGAGGAGAGACTGCCTGGATCCTAAACACAGAAGATGTGCAACGGTGATACCGATCGTTTGGAAGCTCTTTAATGTTTTAAACATCACAGCCACATGGAACCTTCCAGTTCCTAGACAGTATACAGGTTTCTCTGTAGAAAGTTTCTGAAAACAGGTTTCTAAAAGGCATTTAAAAGTGTGGTCTGTCTACCACCCCCCTTTTAACTATTATTCATTTCCACAATTTCTGAGGCATGAGATACTTGTATGGGTGGGCCCTGATAGCCTCTCAACATTCCAATCTAAAAAGTTAATTCTCTTGCCTCCCAACCTTATTTTTTCTTGCCCTTGGAACCTCCCTTGCCCGGGCCCTTCTCCAGCTGGAGCAGCTTGGCATTGAACTGGTCCTCCGTTGCCTTCAAGCGTTGATCTACTGAAAGGCGCAGCATGGTCAGCTCCTGGGTGAGCTGGTTTGCAATGTACTCTCGCAGCACAGCAGTGGGACCTAGGAGGAGGGGGGAGGCATGATAACGGAGAGAGCACTCACCTCTAGGCTACCATTTTGGGATTCAGGAGTGGCCCCCCAAGCCAAAAAATATATACTACTTACTGTTTAAATAGAACTTTTCAGCAATTGAAGCACTTACTGCATATTGGCCTGGGCTGCATTGCTCTACCTCAGCCTCTTTCAGTACTGTGCTGAGCCATGCCAATGTCTGGCTTAGCATGTTGTCTAAACCCAGGTTTCTGGTTAAGATCTTTTCAGACAAACCGTGAGTTTGTTCTTGGTTAAAGCTTGTGGATAGCCTGATAAGAGCTCAACCTCAAGCCTGGTTTTGGATGCCATGCCACTCCAAACTGGCTTAGTTCAGTGTGGTTTGGCAACAAAAACATGGCTAGGGAGGAGCAAACTGGCTGCAAGCTCCTCCCTGGGAACCGCATGTTTTACACCACAGTTTGGCTTAGTGCAAGGTCATAATCTCAGTAGATTTTTACAAGAAGCCTGTAAGGTAGGGCAATATTACTATCCCCAGATTGCAGATGAGGAGCCAAGGGCAGAGAGAGAGAGAGAGGCACAGAGAGAGGGAGTGAGGGAGGTTCACCCAAGACCTCATGACTAAGATGAAATCTGAGCTGGGGGACTTTTTAGCTCACCCTGGACACTACACACTAGCCCCAGCCACTGAACCACCCCTTCTTACTTTCTTCAGCAATAGTTGTCTCGTCCATATCCTCCTGCAGAGGTGACAAAGCTGCCTCTGAGTCCTCAGTTGCTGCTTCTGTAGAGAAAAGAGATATTTAAAAACCTTTGGGGAAAGGGTTGGATGGAGGCAACAACTCTTGATATTGTATCCTTTCCTACAGACTCTCTTGGGCCTGTAGGACCCTCTTGGTAGTTGTAAAAAACTTCAACCTGACGCAAGACATGGGGGGCTATTGTGACATTTTAGCATTTGAGGACCGAGTACTGATTCAAAGCAAGAGCACCAGGGCCCCAAAGAGGGAAGGCTCATCTCTCAGGGGTGAAATGTGTGCTATTCACACAGAACATAACCCAGGTTCAATCCTTTGTTATTTCCAGTTAAAAGGCTCTCAAGATCATAAATCTGGGCAAGATGTAGCTTTGCCTAAAATCCCCAGTCAGAATAACACTGGGCTAGATGGACTGACAATTTAATCTGGCAGAAGATGCCTTCCTATGATAAACACATATTTTTTAGATGGCTTCCTATATAACTAGGTCTCTGTGTTACTGTAAAGCAGGCATAGGCAAACTCGGCCCTCCAGATGTTTTGGGACTACAGCTCCCATGATCCCTAGCTACAGACCAGTGGTCAGGGATGATGGGAATTGTAGTCCCAAAACATCTGGAGGGCCAAGTTTGCCTACGTTTGCTTTAAAGCCACCTGCCACATATTTTTTTTTTTTATAATATTTGCGTAGCCGACTGGCCATAGCATCTAAAAGACAAACACCAACAAAAATACAACAAATATGGTTACCAATAAAACCTTATAACCTATTAAAACTCAAGGTAATAGCTCCTTGGAACTTAACATAAATAGTAAAATGATAATAATAATGATAATAATAAATCCTATGCTGGGAATCCGGATGACTACACTGTTGTCGTTCAGATAGCAGCTCTCAGTGAGGGCGATCTGGCTGCGACATCTGTCACCCCATTGATCGCCAGGGTTGATTCGGCTGATCTGGCTGGCTAGGCGGGTGTCCCCTTCCTCCCTCACCGCTCCATGTGCGTCCCTCCCGAAGCTGTGCGCTCGGTGGAAGAGGACGACCATCCCAGATAGAAGGAGTGTACCGTTCTTCGGTCAAGGGTATACGATAGCTGCGCTCCCCTGCTAGAACCTCCAAACAAGCTCAAGGTCCTGCCACAGATTTATACGTAGCTTTGGTCTTCCCCTTGTTCTATTCTGGGAGATGTCCTCATTTAGAAGGACTGGTAAATTTCTTTTTCTCCCCTTTAACATCCTTGTCAAGATAGGTGAATGACAGCCAGATTACACTGTTGTGCTCAGAGGGAGGGGGATCAGGGCACACCCACACTTACCTTCATATTTGGGCTCTGGTTCAGGCATCCCAATGTAAGTGAATGATATGTCCAATCGCACCTAGGGAAGAGAGAGGATTTGGGACTGGTATGTATGAGCATGTGGCTGCTGAAGAGTGATCCACTGATTTCACTGGCTGGCTAGTTTCTGGTCACATTTTGATGCTTTTCACTGCATCCACAAAAGCAAGTACCTTGCTCTTAAAAGCAAAGGGCCATATCCAACAGTGTTGCTCAGCTTGATGGTAAGACTTCTGTCAGTGGAATAGGAAGGAAGCAAACTTCAGCAATTTTCTCCCCCTATACCTTCTCTAGAGGGTTGGGGGATCCTCCACCAGCAGAAGCTCTTGTGCTGCTCCTTTGGAATAGCTGGAATTGCTTCCTTTCCTGTCCTGCTGATGGAAGCTGAGTGGCAATGTTGGATCCCACCCCAAAATCCAGAGGAGCATCAGAGTCCATGTTTAATCCCTCGTGCTATACATAAATCATCCAGGATCCTGCAAACCCTTTCCTCCCATGGCATGGGAAGGTGACATGGGAGCTCCTTCCCATCCACCCAAAACCTGGCATAAAGAGACACTAATTTTTACCTGTGGAGTGAAAGCGTATTTGTAAAGTTTGTAATGGCGGAAGTAGGTGTTGATCATGTAATCTGTTAGGCGCACCAGCTGGTTCTGATTGAAGAGATCAATGCTGAAGGGGGGCCTCTAAAGAAGTGTGGAAAAAATAGGTGAGAGAGTGTGTGTGGGGGGGAGGTGCCATTCCCTTCCACATACACAGTGCTGTAAAGAGGAATATTGGGGAGGGATGACACCTGGGTTATGTTATCATTTTTGCCCTGTCAGGACACACTCACCCGAATGGAGTGGCAAAAAACAAGTTCAGAAAAGTAGTTGTAGCATTCCTCCACATTGGGCAGTGGTGTTTCTACAGGAAAAGAAGATGGAAGCATCAGGTTCTTCTTCTCAAATCCCTTTTTCTACAGCCCAGTTCCCCAACTGGCAGCCAATAGGACTAGCTCCGGGTGTTACTCTCCCCTCTTTGCCTTATGATAGGGCACCATCGCTATAGCACTAACAGGCATCCACAATAACCCAAAGGAAATGTGTACTTAAGACAGTATCCTACCCTTTATAATGGCAAGTTGCTCCCAATGAGGCTTCTGCGGTCCTTTCCCCACATTCTTCTTTTCCATTCACATAACTCCTTTCTCTCGTCTGACATCCATTTGCTTACCTACACAGGCCTCGTGTACATCCTTCACAATTGAGAAGAAGGCTGAGGTCTGTTCCCGGTTGAAGCCCTGCTCCCGGCAGAACTGGATGGTGTAGAAGTACAGATCCAATAAGATAGTGGAGCGTGGGTTTGTTTCGAAATCTTGCAAATCCAAGAGTCTGGAGAGGAGGCTGCAGAGAAGAAGGGAAATAGGGAGGTAGGATTATCGACATCCTGTTTTATGGGAGAATGACAAAATTCTTCCATCATCACTATTTCCTTTAACTGGTAGGAGTCTGCCTTTATTTCACACAGCTAACTGCAATAAGATGACTCTGCACCTGAGAACAGTGAGGGTGTAGATCAGGGTTTTTAAAATTTCACTGCCAGTTTAATTCTTCAGACTTGGATATATCCAGCCACCTATTCTTGGTAACCTCTTTAAACAGTGTCTGGTTAAATATGTACTTATAGTAGCCAATGCTGGTTCTTTAAAATTTGGAGGACTTTACTCTCTGTTACTCTGCATTTAGGATGTGTTATCTGGGAGATCCTGAATGCAGCCCGATTCTCTATGTGTTTATTCAGCAGTAACTCTTACTTAGATGTTTGTTTTGGTAAGAGACTGACATGGCTAATTGGGAGATGTTTCTTAGTCCTAAAGTCTCATCACCTCTTCAGTTCATCAGTGGTTCCAGCCTTGTTGATGAGATCCATGGAGTGAACATCTAGATATTTCCTGGAACAGGAAGAACAAGGGAAAGCAAGTAACCTGAAAAAACAGCTACATGTTCTTAATAATGCAGCAATGCCAAAATTCAAGGATCTTCAGGCCACGCACCAAAATGCAGCTGATTCTGGGGTGGGATGTGGCAATTAATGCTTCTACATTAATACACATGAACAGTTACTCACCACATGCATATCTTTGCCTTATGAGGCTGAGGCTGAAAGACAGAAATAATTTTTGAGTAGGAGTGTTAGGGATCAATTTACAAATATTTTTTCATACACAGTTATATGACCACATTGTATACTACTATTGTTGGCATCCGTCTGTTTTGAGAGACAGTAGAAGAATGGGGGTGAAGTCAAGCCATTGGAGGGTTACAGTGCCTGCTGTGGCTGTAGAGACTGATACAGGAGAGACATGTTTTACTGCTACTACTACTATTACTACTGGTTATTTCAATGAGATTCGGTGGCAGATTATCTTGCCACAATGGGAACAAGTTCTAATTAGTTGGGGCGTGCTTTGAATTAGTGTTTGTTACACAATTTAAAGCTGAAAGCCATATTGCTGTAATTTCAAATAAGATAATTTTTTCGTCAATCAGAACATTTTTATTTACCATAATTGATTTTCATTTATGTTGGTGGTTTATGCAAAATGTGAGGACAGATGGCAGATGGTCCCAAGTTTCTCTGACTGATAGGAGAAAACGGACTCCTCCTAAGAAATCCACACTGTGCAGTTCTGTGCCTCTGCATTTCCGTTGAATTATGTATTTTAGTTGCAGTATTCCACATGTGCATGCATTCCACCCACCTTCTACAATGCTTGGGGTAGGTATTTCATGGGGTTTTACCCTCATTTTATCCTCACAACTACCGGTACTCTGTGGGGAGAGACTTGCACAAGGTTACCTGCTTAGTTACTGAATAAGTAAAACTTTGAACCCAGTCTCCTAGGCCCAGCATTTTATTCTAATACCATTATTTTTATTAATTTTATCATAACAACTTATACTTCCACATGGATTATTATTTTTACCACTGCTAGATAACTATTTACTATGAAACGGTGTCAATTTTTGGTATTAGGATTGCTTCCCAATCCTGACAGACACCCCTGTGATTTCCTACCACCATTTCTACTGCGCCAAAAGCTGTCCCAGCTGAGTTTCTGCCTCGTGTTGCTGCTGGCAGCGCCGTGCGCCCCCACCCTTTCCCCAGCAATATGTCCTAAGTAAAAATGGGAGATATTGGCCTGCACGTGAATATTATTGAATTCCCCCCCCCCGCCCTTTTCACCTGCTGGAAGCCCTCCAACCCCATCTCTGGTTGTCGGAGTGAAGAAGGTTGGGGAAATCACGCGTTGCCATAGCAATCTCTGCTTCAGCCAATTGGAATTCCGTCGAAATTCGTCCAATAAGAACGAGGAACACTTGAGGGCGAAAGCCAATTGTAGAGGCTTTCTTTGAAGTGTTCCGGCGGTGGGGGTGGGGGTGGGAAGAGTATCAGTAGAGATAGAAATCTAGAGCAGGCATCTCCAAACTTGGCCTTCAAGATGTTTTTGGGACTACAACTCCCATCATACCTAGCTAACAGGACCAGTGGTCAGGGATGATGGGAGCTGTAGTCCCAAAGCATCTGGAGGGCCGAGTTTAGGGGTGCCTGATCTAGAGCGACATAATAACATATGTGAATTTTGTTCGGACGCCATAGAGATAGAAAAGCACTTTTATTCCTCTATGGACCTCAGTTGGGCGCCGAGTAGAATCTTACCGGATTAAAATTAGCATTTTAAGTTAAGGACCTGAAACATAAGTTTACATGTTGGATCGAAATCTCCAATTCAAGGGTCTCCTGCGGCGCGCATCACTCTATCTATGGAAAGTCTACGATAAAGAAAGAGCCAATCACAGAGCGCGCTTCCGTTAAGGCGTCTCGGTAAGGTTAACCAACGCAGCCCTGGTTCGCGCTTTGCCCAACATCTTGCGGTTGGGTTTGCGCATGCGCACTCGGCAAAGAGGTTCTGGCTTCCGTCGTGGCCAAAGATTGGGCCTTGAGAATGGTTGCGCGAGAGCATGCGCAGTAGGCGCGCTAGCGTTTCTCAGCCGGAGCAACGCATGGGGGGGGCGGGGGGAGAAGGACGAGGAAGCCGCAGGCGGGGGGGGGAGGGGCGCTCAGGCAGGTGAGTGTGAGAGGAGACCCCCCCCCCCCGACACCAGACCCCCCCTTACAGCACGCTCCCTGCAGGTCTCCGCCCCGCTCTCCCCGCCCCCCCCGGCCTTCCCTGCCTTATTGAGGTCCCCCGCCTTGCCTGTGTGGATTGTTCCTAACTGAACTTTCCCTGGAACAAGCCTCGCCCGCCTTGCCGGGTATTCCGATGCTGCCCTTTTAAAGGTGGCCTCATCCTTCCCTTGAATTGTCAGGGCTGTGAGGGGGTCCTTGGCAGGGTCGGGGGTCGGGTGGGGAACCTCTGGCCCTGCAGAGGCTCTTGGGACTGCGACCTCCAGTGTCTCCCCACGACGAAGGGTCTGAGGGGAGTCGAATTCCCGCAGCGTCTGGTGGAGGGACACGGGACCCCTCCTCCCGCGCACCTGAAAAACATGCCAGAGGGAAGCTGGGGCGAAGGGGGGGTCTTCAGTGCGTCCTTAAAAATAGGACGTGAAGTGTTTGCCTCCTTCCCATTTTTACCCCCCCCCCCCCTTATTTCACTCCTTATTTTGGTTTGTTAACTCTCAATTTAAGAATATTTTTCCATAGTGTACTTCACTCCCTCTTTTTTTGTTTTTTTTTTGTTAAGTCTTACCTCTTCTCCAAGCCTATGCTTTTTATCTGCTTGTCAACACCTCTGCACCCGGCAGAGATTGGGCTCTTGGTACAGCACCAAGACAGACATCCGTGGTTCAGCAGGTGCCTCTTCCCCATTAACTGTCTCTGTGGCAGGGGGCACCTGTTGGTTTTTGGCCTGGTATATAACTTTTAAAGAGCACACAGGGTGTGTGTGAGTTAGTAGCCATATCTGCAACTTTTATTCCCCTTTGTGCCCTCTTATAAAAATTTCCATGATTCCCTTGATAATGTCACTGCATTTCCTTACCTACCACACACCTCTTTTGCCCTCTGTGTTTTGCTTAGCATAGCTGATACCCTTCTTTCTACATCTCTGACCAGATATGGGAAGTAGTACCTGGTCTTGACTATGGGAGGATTAATGTCACACTAGTCTACTTATGGGGGCAACTGCAACTCACCCTCTCTTTTTTTCCTTTCCCTTTACAGCTGAAGCGCTGCCCCCTTGGCTGACTGCCTGATTCCTCTGCTCTCGCCTGCTGCTCAGAGTCACCATGTCGGGACTTGCGAGCAAGCGGGCAGCCGGGGATGGGGGCTCTGGGCCCCCTGAGAAGAAATCCAACAGGGAGGAGAAGACTACCACTACCCTGATTGAACCCATCCGTCTGGGGGGCATCTCTTCCACGGTGAGGACCAGGGGATTGAGTGCAGGGTAGAGAAGTACTCAGGTGGAGGTGGTGGTAAAAGCCTGAAATTCGCTTCTGCAAGGTGTCACGAAGGTTGCCAAATTGGATAGCTTTGAAAGTGGGTTGGACAGATTCATGAAGGATAAGGCTGTCAGCAGCCACTAGTTATGACTGCATTCTGCCTCAACTGTCAGAGGCGGCTTGCACTGAATATCAGCTGCTGGGGAATCTGAGCTTCACAGTTCTGTTTCCCTCAGGTCCTGCTTCCTATGGGCATCTGGCTGGGCACTATGAGAAGAGAACTCTTTCTACATAGCGATTAATTGTTTTGATTTTTAAAAATAAAAACCCTTCTGGAAATAAATGTTGGGAATTTAGGGGCGCAAACATACTGTACTCCAGATCAGGCTTTTTAAATAGGCAACTCTCTAATAAAGAATATTATATAGGTTAGGACCAGAAAAAATAATCCATGCCTATAATTTTGCCTAGAAACTGGATGTTGGTAGCTGGGTATCTGAAATATGCAGGACTGGTGGCATAAAATTTGATGCTAAGATTTAGGAGTTAGAAATACCTTTCCCCCATCACTTTTAGAGGAAAATGTTAAACAGCAGCTTCCAGGTTTGCTTCCTGACATGAACCTTTTCAACAGGGGCACGGGCCCCTGTGGTAGATTTTCGTCTTTTAACCACACCAGTTGTGATTTTCAAGACAGTTTTTACTTGGTCAGAACAGCAGCAGCTGCTGGGAACTCACAAAAGTAGAGTTGTGGCCTATAAATGACTCAGGCTTCTATAGGGGCCTTCCCTCACCTTAGCTTTGCACACAAGTAGAAATTAAGTACCATGTCAAGGAGAATTGCAGTCGAGCAACTAAGCAACAACCTTATTGGGAGAGCAAAAGTAACATAGAGAGGGGCTTGATGAAGAGCGAGACCATAGGTTCCCCTATCAGTGCCAGCAAATTCCTTCTCACTCTTTAATAGGCTTATTGACTCCTTCTCACTCTTTAATAGGCATATGTACAGCAATACGTTTATCTATCTTTACAGCAATATGTTTATCTTTAACTAAAAGAACAGAAAACTGTCTTATACTGACTCAGACTGTTGATTGGTATTGTTGGCAGTGTCTGGCACCAGCTTTCAGCAGGGAGTCCTTCCTAATCCTCCATGGAGATGTTGGGGTTCAAATCTGAGACCTTTGCAAATAAAGCACGTGTTCTGCCACTGATCTGCACCTTTTTAGAATTAATGGTCAATTAAAAAGGGGGGGGGGGACGGAATTCATTCTAGTTATAGTTTTGTGCCTCATTAGGGTAAATGATGATGGACCATGTTTTTGCTGTTGATGTCTCATCTATCTATCTATCTATCTATCTATCTAGTAGAAATACCATCAGAACTTGGAGTTGTTGATGGAAACGGCCGAGGATCATGCTGTGATTTACATTCTGACATTCTGTTTTATTTCAGGAGGAGATGGACCTCAAGGTGCTCCAGTTCAAGAACAAGAAATTAGCTGAGCGCCTGGAGCAGCGGCAGGCCTTTGAGGACGAGCTGCGTGAGCGCATAGAAAAGCTGGAGAAGAGGCAGGCCACCGACGATGCCACTCTCCTGATTGTCAACCGCTACTGGAAGCAGGTCAGGGCATCTTCCTGGCCGATCGTTTCCTTTTCTTAAGTTTCTAGTCCTTAAAGTTGACAATATGAGATTGATGATCAGTTCAGCAGCTGGTGGAAGCTTTAAGAAACCAGTAGGGTGTTAAGCAGAGCTTCTAAGTGGTTGGGGAGCGATATTTTGCCTTGTTGCTCCTGTGTCACCTTCCTTGTGACAAGCACAAGCCAAATAGAGATAACTGGCATGGTTTGGAAGCTGGATAGTTTTGGTATTCACCCAGCCCTGCCTGTTGCATCCCCTATCTCCTCTCTCTCCCTGTGTCCTTCTCAAGCTGTCTCTTCCCCCCCTTTTCTACAGCTAGATGAGACCGTGCAAGTGCTGCTGAGGCGATGTGACGGAGAATGCGGCCAGGCTCTCGAGGAGCCCAAGTTGGAGATGACAGGAGCCGAGTTGGATGCCACTCTCCTGGGGCAGGAGGGGCTGGAGAGGAGAGGTGAGCACAGCTCTCTCCGATACAGGATGCTGGGAGAAGATGCAGCTCCCGTCCTTGGAGCCAGTAACCATTGGTGTTCTTCTGGTCCCCACAGAGGCAGTCCTGTCCCCCGTTACTCCCCCCCGCCCCGTGGAAAGCCGGAGCGGGGCTTGTGCTGAACGAGCCAGCCCTCTCCTTCTTGGCTACCTTGGCCAGCAGCAGCAGCGAAGAGATTGAGCTGCAGCTCCAGGAGCGCATGGAGTTCTCCAAAGCCGCCGTCTCCCGCATCGTGGAGTTCTCTGACAAGATCCACCGGCGCACCGAGGAACTCTGCCAGAAGATCCACGCCCGGGGTGAGGCCAGGCCCCATGTCAGAGCTGGGCTGAGCAGCCACCTTTCAAAGCATTCTTATTATTGTTGTTGTTATTATTTTATTTATCGCATTTATTTCCTGCATTTTTCTCTAAGGAGCTCCAGGTGTTTTACATGGTTCTGCCCTTTATCATTTAATCCCCACAACAACCCTGTGAGGTAGATTTTGACAGCATTCCCAGGATCCTTTACATAACTTTTATCTCCAGGCATCAGTTAGAAAATTAAAATTTCAAAAATACAGAAAAAAAGAATCCATAGAAATGAGCTAGCAAAAGCAACAAAGCAAAAGCAACAGTTATGGATAAAGTTGTCTACTTTGGCAGCGTTTTTGGGGAAAGGTCCTTTTGGAGTTCAGTTGGGTCACCTCATGGGATCTTTTGTTGATGCCGACATGAATGCTGTTTTTATTATTAATTGTGCTTTATTGATTTTCAAGGGTATTATTATTATTATTATTAACCTGTTGAGATGGTAAAAGCCTGGTATTAAAAGGTTTGGTTCCTAGCTGTATCCAAGATGCTGACCTAAACAGTTCTCTTGCTTTAAGGGCAAAGCAAACCAAGAAATGTTCTATTTGGTATCGTTTGATTTTGTTCGGTTCTGGTTGGGGGCAGAGGGGGTGTTTCTGGAAAGCCCTAATGCGACTTGGAATTCATGTGGAATAGATAGTAGAAAAGGTTTGTTAGAAATGGAGGCGTAAGTGTTCCATGAGGTAAATAGGACCTGTGGAGAAACTAGATAAGTTTTTAAATTAATGGAAAAGGGAGATTGTTGAGATGCAGAATTCTGGTTCCTTGAGGGGAGAGGTGTTGGAAGCAACACAGTGTTTTCTTGTCGTTCCTGCGTGGTGAAGGAATCGTAAGAAGATTTAATGCAAACTTGTAAATAGCCTGTAGCAGCCAGCTGAGGAAGTTGCTGGGAGGTGGGGCTGGGAGTTGGCGTCCTGGGTTCTCAGGGGCCTCTTTCTTCCCCCAGTGGAGTTTGACCAACTGGAAGAAGCAGTGAAGTCTCTCAACAAGGACCTGATGAGGGAGAATCGGCACTTGCAGGACCTGACCACCCAGCTGCAAGAGAAGCACCATAAGATCTCCTTGGAGGTAGGTTCCTTGTCAGATGCCAGCAAAGAGTGGGTGCGGGGGGGGGGGGGGCTTCCCACAGCCAAGGCTGCTCTGTGGGAGAGAATCGTTCTGAAGCCCGGCATGTCTGCATCTTTTTCTCCTCTGGCTCGCTTAGTACACGGAGCTGCAAGACAAGGTGACCTCCTCCGAGACCAAAGTGCTGGAGATGGAGACGACCATCGAGGACCTGCAGTGGGATATCGAGAAGCTGCGCAAGCGGGAGCAGAAGCTGAACAAGCACCTGGCTGAGGCCCTGGAACAGGCAAGCGAAGACCTTCAGGGGCCCCCTATTCCCCCCACCCAGCCCATGGGCCAGTATTGTTCATTGTAGTGTACAAGGCACTGAACTTTGTTCTCTTAACTCCTTTGGCAGCTAAACTCGGGTTACTACGCATCGGGCAGTTCCGGCGGGTTCCAGGGTGGGCAGATCACACTTAGCATGCAGAAGGTAAGTGGGAGAAAAACAACTGGGGGGTGGGGTGGGGTGTCAGTGGCGCTGGGATGCGAGTCTTGCAGGTCCAAGTGCTTCCCTTTGCGGAATCTTCCTGCTTCAGTTTTGTGCCTGGGCTTTTGCAGTTTGAGATGCTGAACGCGGAGCTGGAGGAGCACCAAGAGCTTGCCAACAGCCGCATGGCGGAGCTGGAGAAACTGCAACACGAAATGCAGCAGGCTGTGAGGACCAATGAGAAGCTCAAGGTAAGGAAGAGCCTCCTGTGGAATTTGGGGAAGGGAAGCAGATTGCCCTCTAGTGGTAGGCTGAAAATATGCTAGTGTGACCAGGAATGGTGGTTCTGGAGAATCTGCTTTAGAGCCACTTTTGCAGGTGCAGGTGGAGAGGGATATTATTTATGTTTCTAGTCCTTGTGATGCGGGGAAGCGGTGTCTCTGAAGAGCTCTGGTTCTGTGCATTTCCAGGCCCCCTCCATCTGTGTAGCTGTAGTGCTTCAGTGTTTCATATTCTTCTTCTTGTCACCTCAGTCCATTACATGCAGGTCCTGCTATCGGAACACTTGTTATCCAAAATCTCACATATCTGAACACAAAGAATTATTCACAAACAGCTGACTCAGATATCCGAACAGCTGGAGTTTGTCCAGTTCTTTACTTGTTTGTGTTTTGCTGGTTAGCAGCTGCTGTTTCAGGCCAAAACCATGGCAGGAAATGAGAGCGATTGGACAAATCAGGGAGCAAGAGAGATTGGACAAATCTATTTTCCCCTTTGTTTGGCTTTTGCTGATTGGCTGCAGCAGTTTCAGGCAGAAAGCATGGAGTGAGAAAGCATGGATTAGAAATGTTCCTATAGGAAATAATGAAAATCATTGACTTGTTATATGCACCCTTGCCTAATGAACGATTTTCTTAGAATGCATTGTGTTCAGAAAGCAGGACCTGTGTGTTCTTTGCTTCCTGGCAAAAGAATTCCAGAGTGACTTTGAGGAAGGCCCATAGCTCAGAAGGTTGCATGTTCAATCTCTGGCATCTCCAGCTAAGGCTGGAAATGTTCGCTGTCAATCAAATGTGCTGGCCTAAATTGACTAATGCTCTTGACAGATTCCTATGTACCCATGACTCCCCCCCCCATTTATCAATAGAACTATACCAGTCCAAACAACTTCAGATGCCTCCTTTACGTATACTCATGCATGCAGCATCCAAAGCCTTTCAGCAATCAGGCAGAAAGGCACAAGCCTCAGGCTGAGAATCTTGAGCCTTTGACCCATTTGCTGCTGCTGGTTTTTTTTGTGTACACTTGCTATTACACTTAATACACCTGAACATGCAGGATAGGGCATGTTTCTTTTAAAAGAACCACCAAGACCACTCCCAGGGGTGATGACGTGGGGCAGTTGATGTGGAGAGCTACCGTGGCTCTCCTCCCCCAGGCACCTGTTCTCTGCCCTTCCCCTGCAGGTGGCGCTGCGGAGCCTCCCCGAGGAGGCGGTGAAAGAGACGCTGGAGTACAAAGTGCTGCAGTCTCAGTTCTCGCTGCTGTACAACGAGAGCCTGCAGGTGAAAACACAGCTGGACGAGGCCCGGGCCCTTCTGCTCACCACCAAGAACAGCCACCTGCGCCACATTGAGCACATGGAGGTGAGGGAGCCTGTGAAGTGTGTGTGCCTGCTCTCTAACCCTTGAAAGGGTAGTTCTTAAGCCTTTCCTGTACCTCTTTGCTTTGTAGCATTAGATAGAATGGTAAGGAAAGCAGTTTTGCAGTTTCACAGAAGAGCCCCCACTGTTTGTCAGACTGTGAAAGCTACCAAGGAGGAAGAGTGGTCTTGCACCCTGTTCTCCCTCCCCCCAGCTGATATTGTTTGCCCCTCCCCATCTTCCTCTGCAACAGAGTGATGAGCTGAACCTGCAGAAGAAGTTGCGGACGGAGGTGATCCAGCTGGAGGACACCCTGGCCCAGGTGCGCAAAGAATATGAGATGCTGCGCATTGAATTTGAGCAGAACTTGGCCGCCAACGAGCAAGCAGGTGAGGCTGCATTCCTTCCCATTGAGCATTCATGGTTTGGCCCCAAATGAATATTTTTCTCCCTTTAATATTCTAAGGCAGGTTTCCCAAAACTTGGGTATCCAGCTGTTCTTGGACTACAAGAACATCATCCCAAACTAGCAGGGCCAGTGGTTGGGGTGATGGAAATTGTAGTCCAAAAACAGGTTGGGAAACCCTGCTCTATGGTCTGCCCTTTGCAGAAGTCTATCTCCTCTTGCAGTCATCTGTCTACCAAATTGTTCATTCTCACTCTTCTCTTCCCCGCTCCCTCCGTTTAAACCCGAGGTCCCATTAATCGAGAGATGCGGCACCTGATCAGCAGCCTCCAGAACCATAACCACCAGCTGAAGGGCGACGTGCAGCGGTACAAGCGGAAGCTCCGGGAAGTGCAGGCGGAGATCAACAAGGTGGGGCTGCAGGAGGGGGAGGTTTCAGGGAATGACCCCCAAAGGAATCTCTTGGGGGCTGCATGCTGGCGGTGGATGGGGCCAGAGCCCCTAGTGGCCAGAGCACTCCCTTCTCTCACAGGAATGGAGGACGATGCCTTACTCTGAGCCCAATCCATTAGTCCATCTTGCTCAATGTTGTCCTTCCTGTTTTCAGAAAGGAAACATTTTCAGTCCTACCTGGAGATGCTGGGGATTGAACCTGGGAGCTCCTGTGTGCAAAATAGATGCTCTATTACTCAGCGATGGCCCTTCTTTCTGCCCCCACCTTCTCTTTGTATTTCTCCTCCTTGCTACCCATATGACAGTCTGCTGGGGACTGTAAGTGGCCTTTAGCCATGTGAGGGAGCTGCCATCGCCACAAGGCAAGGGGTTTCCAGGGCTTTATCAGTATCGCGAGCCCCTGCCTCAACTGCTGAGCAATTCGTCTTCCTCCAGTGGGGAGGGCAGTGATCCCTCTAGTGGGGAGGGAGAGATGGGACTGGGAAGTAGGAGTCAGGACTGGGAAGTAGGAGCAGAGGCTGGAGGGGAGGCACCTCTTCCGTCTCCCCACTTGCACAGGGGGGAAAGACGCAGAGGGGGTAGGCGGGGGTTCCGCTTCCCGCGGTTTTTATGCTGGGCAAGGAACCGGAAGGGGCCATTCCTGGACTATGGCGAAGGATGAGCTAGACGTACTTTTTGTTGCTGCACTGTACATATCTGCACAATAAAGAAACTTAGTTTTAGAAACCTCGGAGTCTGGCTGGTTACTCATGAGCAACCACTGAACACCATTACAGGCCACCCCCTGCTTTGAGCTCCATAATTCCAGGTGCTGTGATGGCCACCTTACCCTGCAGCTCATGTCCGTTTGTTCTTTGCTCAGGTTCGGCTGCAGCAAAGCGGCTTTTCCTCCAGCTCCACAGCAGCACCCCCTACTCCAGGGGCCGAGGACCCCGCAGGGCTGCTGGGGCCCCCAGGGGCTGCCACCGTGAAAGAGGAAGAGGGAGCAGCACCTCCCGAGGTGAAAAAGGAGCCCAAGGAGGTGCAAGTGAAGAAGGAGCCCAAAGAGGAGGCTGCTGCCCTCCAGCCTCTCGGAATCCATGAAGGGGTGAAAAAGGAGGAAGAGGAGCCACCTGCCCCACAGCCCCTCGCCCCACAGCCACCCCCACCTCCCCGCGCCAAGGAGCCTGAGCGGTCCAAGGGGCGCAGTGGCGGGGAACGGAGTGGGGATCGCGAGAGATCCCGGGACCGGGACAAAGAGGCCTCCTCGTCGTCGTCCTCCTCCTCGTCCTCTTCCTCGCGGGATCGGGAGAAGCAGAAGGGTGGCGGAGGCTCTGAGGACCCCAAGAAAAAGGATTCCGATCTGCTCAAGCAGCTGCGGACTGAACTCAAGTGAGGGAGGTGGAAGATGGCGCCATTTCAGAATGGGGCTGGGGAAGTGGGGAGAGGAATCTTGTGCAGAGAGAAGACTAGACAAATGCAAAGGATTTTTGGGGGGATAGCACTGGGTAGGGTAGGGCATGACGGCCTCAGGAAAGGCCATGAACCTGGAGGATCTGTGCCAGTGCTTTGGCTCCTGGGAGCAGCTGAACCTCTGCACTCAGCAGAGAGGGAGATTGGGCTCTGGAGGGCTTTATTGCAGCTGAAGAGCTGGAGGCCCAGAAAACGCTTTGCCAAGATTTTTGGGTTTCAGGAGGCAGGCCCCTCACTCTGGTGTTTGGGCCCAGGGGGAGGTAAGAAAGATACCTGTAAGCTAGAACTTCACTGAAATAGTTACCCCCCCCAACTGAGAGGTTCCTTGTAAGATAGTTTGAACCCTCCCTTTGCACCCCCATAGTTTCTCATAGGTCTCACAGCAATAACCCCTGTCTTAAAAGCTTGCCACCCTATGGTTGATGTCCGGGGAAAACCTTGGCATCGTGGGGTGCAAGGTTCTCTCCCCACCCCACATCACACTGACCCTGTTTCCTTCCCCAGGAAGGCTCAGGAGAGTCAGAAGGAGATGAAGCTACTCTTGGACATGTATAAGTCGGCACCCAAGGAGCAGCGGGACAAAGTGCAGCTCATGGCCGCTGAGAAGAAGACCAAGGCAGAGGTGAGTGGCCCACCTGCACACGGATGCCTGCTTCCTTCCAAAGATTGCACTTCCTCTGCCCCCCTTTTATTCCATCTCTTCTTTGCTTCGGTCAAATGCGCTACTCTCAATCTCGGTTCTCTCAAGTGTGGATCCTTCTGTAGTTAAAGAGATGCTATCCACGCGTAGCTGGGAGATATCAGCAAGCTGGGCGAGGGGGGGGGGACCCCAAAGTTTCGCGGAAAGTACAAAAAGAGTCCCCCTGTCCACAAACAACCTGACAAGGACAGGGCATGCTGGGTAGGAGCAGAATGCCAGGTGGTCTGGAGGGATGTGGAAAGTTGTGCCCTGGGAAGGGGCATGGCTGGCTGGCACTCTGAACATGAGCATTAGGCACTGTCAAGCTTTGGTGCAGGTCCCATTGGCCCTTTCTGCTAATTCACACTTGAAGTATGAGTGAGTCAGAGTCTTCTCTAGGGTTTATTATTATTATTATTCAGTTTATATGCCGCCCTTCATCCGAAGATCACTGTATCAAAACACAAAATACATAACCCAAAAGCCCCCCAATAGTGGACAACTGAGTGACAGTATAGCATATTGGCATGCTAATTCTGGGCAAGTTGATGTGAATGATGCGTCTGGACAGTAGCTATCATAGTTCCCCAAAAAGGGGCTTGGGGTTGGGCGAATAATATTGTGATGCTTGCAATTTGGCTTGTCCTGCCTTAGTGTTGGTTGATGAATTTGGCAGCACCATGTTGAGGGACTAGGGATAAGGAGTCACCCCTGTTCCCTTTTACTCGGTCCCCTTGGCAGGTGGAGGAGCTGCGGGTGAGGATCCGCGAGTTGGAGGAGAAAGAGAAGAAAGAGAGCAAGAAAATGGCAGACGAGGATGCCTTGCGCAAGATCAAATTGGCCGAGGAGCAAATTGAGCACCTGCAGAAGAAGCTGGCTGCAACCAAGCAGGTATTTGGCTGTGGGAGGAGCCTGTGTAGGTGTAAGTTGTGCTGCAGGGTGGAAACCTTCCCATAGGCCTGATTGTTGTTTCAGTCCATCTGTAGCCATCTATAGACCAGGGGAGATTTTGGCTCACCAGGGTTTGGCCTATGAGGCCATTTTTTCCAAAACCACCTTCACCTGTCAGCCATGTCAGCTGATGAGCCATGTCAGATTCATTCCTGCTTTCTGATGGCAGCAGCAGTATGTGCATGAGTTCTCCTTGCTGATGGGTGCAGGATTCAAGGCTCCTTGGCCACCACTTCCCCACACAGCTGCAGTGCAACTTTGGCAGGTGGGCAGGACCACCCACCTTTCAATCGCCTGATGTCCAGATGCCACCAGGGGATTGACAGGCATCCCCCAAAAAATTACCAGCCGTGTGTGTGTGTGTATTTGTGTGTGTAGTAATAAGGGAAGCTGCAAGGGCAAGGAGGGAAAACTTGAGCAATCTCGTTCCCTTCCTTATGTCTGTTCTGCTGGGGCAGGAGGAGGAGGCTCTCCTGTCCGAAATGGACGTGACGGGCCAGGCTTTTGAGGACATGCAAGAGCAGAACATGCGGCTGAACCAGCAGCTGCGCGAGAAGGATGACGCCAACTTCAAGCTGATGTCGGAGCGCATCAAGTCCAATCAGATCCACAAGCTGCTGCGGGAGGAGAAGGACGAGTTGGCTGAGCAGGTGCTGGCCCTCAAGTCCCAGGTAAGGCAGAGCCCGTCCCCCTACCTCCTCACAGGGTTGTGGAGCCTGAGGCAAGGGGGGGGGGTCTTGAGGGGAGGCTCCTGCCCCATGTCCTGAAGGCTGTGGCTTTGGTTTCCATGCTTAGGTGGACACCCAGCTGTTGGTGGTGCAAAAGCTGGAGGAGAAGGAGCGTGTTCTGCAGGGGAATCTGGGCACAGTGGAGAAGGAGCTCACTTTGCGCAGCCAGGCCCTGGAACTCAACAAGAGGAAGGTGAGGAGAGGGAGCTGGGATGAGCCATGGGCTGAATTTGGGAGACAATCAGGGCCGTGGGTACTTGTGCTCCAAAAAGCAAAATTCTTTTCTAGGTCAGTGAGTCTTTTTACAAGCTCAGTTCTTCAATCTTGAAACTATGGTATATCCTTCCTATATTTTGGATAACATATTCTGGTCTTGTCAGTATTTGGGGTTGGGGGCAATTGCATGCCCGAGACCTGGAAATCCTGTTCCGTCTCTCTCCCCAGCCCATCTGCTTATGAAGTTTCCCCAGGCATTGCCCATCCCCTCTCAGTGGGTCCCCATGACCTTAGGGAGCTAGAAACTAGAAGCAGAGATTCCCAAGCTACTGCGTTCTCTTCCCATTGCTAGTTTTTGGATGCACACAGTGCAATTGCGCTATGTATTCACAGCCCCAGGACTGGGGTGCCTTTGTTGGGGCTGCTTGCAGCTGATGGTCCTTAACTTGGGAGATTCTGAGGTGGTGGCTCATGGGCTTCTGCTGCTTTTCTTCTGGCAGGCAGTGGAGGCTGCCCAGCTGGCAGAGGACTTGAAGGTGCAGCTGGAGCACGTGCAGTGTAAGCTGAAGGAGATCCAGACCTGTATGGCCGAGAACCGAGCAGCCAAGGAGAAGGAATCTTTCAACCTCAAAAGAGCCCAGGTACTAGAAGAAAAGAGGATAACTTGTTCTCCTCTGCAAGTGTGTCAGCTGCTCTAATGCTCTTCTTGGTTGAAAATGTTAGATTTTTTAAAAAGCAAGTTACTAGCCCTCATGGCTACAGATAATTATTTCTCGGTATGCCAGTGTTACCTTCCGTCTTGCTAACCACCTTTGGGATTCATTGACTTGCATCCCTTCCTCAGGAGGACATATCACGCTTGCGGCGCAAGCTAGAGAAACAGCGCAAAGTGGAGGTGTACGCGGATGCTGATGAGATTTTGCAGGAGGAGATCAAGGAATACAAGGTGAGGAGAAAGGAGCAGGTTGGTTGGTTGGCAACCCAGTGCAAGCCTTGTTGGGGAGAGCCAAGTCAAGGACCTTACACGAATTATCTGTCCCATATCTCCAGGCCAAGCTGACCTGCCCCTGCTGCAATACCCGCAAGAAGGATGCTGTCCTCACCAAATGCTTCCACGTCTTCTGTTTTGACTGTGTCAAGACACGCTACGACACCCGCCAGCGGAAGTGCCCCAAGTGCAACGCGGCCTTTGGCGCCAATGACTTCCACCGCATCTATATCAGCTGAACACCTGGGTCCAATTTCCCGCCCAAGGGGATCCCTTTCACAGACGGTGCCTGGATCCTGTGGCTTACCTAGCAAAAACCTGCCTCGGGTCCGCATAAGACTCATTCCTCCCTCACACCAGGTTTCTGGCTCTGGTCCATGGACCCCTTCCCAAGCATTTAAAATATTTTGCAGAGTTTCCTTTTCAGTGGTTTACTTTCTCTTCTCTCCCCTTGCCTGTATACTTCCTGGGTCTGTATCACTGGATCCCCTCCCTAGATCTGAGGAATCCTCTCTGCTGCTGCTGCTGCTCCTCCTCCTCGGCATTTCCCAAATGGTCTCCCTCCAAATTGCCTTTGGATTTTTTTTTCTTCTTCTACCATTTTGAAAACTTTTTTGACAACCACTGTCTGCAGGCAGCAGTCATGCAGATCAAACGCTTCCTGTTGGAAAGGTGCATTCTTATTCTTCAGTTAGTTTAATAATTGTTTTCCGTGTTTTGGAAGTAAAAGTTGGAGATGATCTGCTCCTGCGAGATCCCTGTGTCCTTAGAACCTTGTGTTCCACCTTAAGGGTATGAGTTCTGGGCAGGATTGGAGGTGTGGGGGGGGGAGGCTTTTGCTATGGGTAATTCCTGGAGGTCGCATTAAGCCCCACCAGGGCAAAGCTTAGCTTTGTGGGGTGAGGAGGTTTTGAGGAGACAAGAGATACACAAGGAATCATGCATGAACGCCATGGACTGGCTGTGCACATTAATGTGGTCACAGCAGACTTTAACCTTTCCATATTCAGACTCACTTTTAACACAAACCTTTGTTTGAGGAGTAATAATATTTGTATGGTGGTTGTGCTGCTTTGGTTGTGACCCACCTTAGATGAAGCTGCAACCCAGTAGCTGGTCCTTATGCAGCAATTTGAAGACCAATGCAGTAACAGACTCACTCTTGAGGAAGGAGAGCTGAGTGGAAAGTGTTGTGAAGTTTTTTTTGGGGGGTGGAATAAACAGGATCTGGGTCTAACCAGGGCTGGGCAGACACGGCTCAGGAGCAAACCGCACACATTTCAGAGCTGGTAAGGTGAACTGTCACCAAAAAAGGAAAGCACAGGGCAAGTGGCTAGAGGAATCAGCAGTGCGGGGAAAGAATGGGTTGTTCCCTAGCAATTCACTAGGCCAGTGAGCTGCAGGATAAAAGGACCAGTTGCTTTTACTAGCAGACTGGAAAAAGCCAGCCAGAAATAAGAAGAGTAACTTTTTAAAGCTTGCCTCCATCTCAAATTCTCAAATTGTACAAATATGGAAGGGCTTTAGGAATTATTTGTATTTATTTTACAGCATTTCTATGCTTTTTTTTTTTTGTATAACTCACACAGCCCCCTCATATAACAAGAAGAGGTAAAAACAAAGTCGAGTGCTGGGGCCCTGATGAGGGCCAGCAGTTTCTGCTGAAGTCACTTGTTAGCCAAAAACACAAAGCAGCTCAGACAGCCTGTGTTGTTGCTTTTTAGATGCCACAACTTTCTGGTCCCTGGAGAATCCTGTTTCTCGGATCCCATCCACAAAACAACTTCTTATATATACAAATCTTAAATTTTCCATGTGTGTGCTAAGCAAAGTCAAACTTGGATAATGCAAAAGTGAAAGTAGCTCCCAACTGTCACTTTTCTGGGATTCAAGTGAATCACTTTAGGATATTGGTTTCCCCTGTGCCTTTACCTATCCCAACCCTGCTTTCCAGAGATAATACAACCTGCACTGACAAGAGCAAGTTGCATCTATTGAAAATAAAGCTCCCCCTCTCAATATTATTCTCTGGCTGCATTTTGGTAAGAAAGAATACCGTACTTGATGTGATGTGCAAATCAAGTAGCTCGTTGTTTAGTATGCATAAACCTCCACTTCTTTTTAAAATAAATCATTGTGGGATTTATTGCCACGGCATGGGGTGGTGATGGCTGTGGACTTTAGATGGCTTTAAAGGGGATTCAATAAACTCGGAGAGAAGCAGAATTCTATGGACGGTCATGACAGCAACTGCAACGATGGAGGACCACATTTCCCAGAGCTCCTTGGAACCGGGGTTGCAACTCCTCCCATCGTTCCTGCTGGATCCTCGGCGTTTCCGGATTGCTGGAGGGTTCTCTCCGAGGACGGGGCTGCCTATTTCATTAAGGGGAAAACGGTTCCCTTTCGCGTGGAGTTTTCACCCCTTTGCGCCCCGTTTCTCTCTTGCTGCTTCAGCTGGGAACGAACCAGCTCCAGTCCCCCCCCAACAGATCGGAAGGCTCCCCCTTCCCCCCCCCCCCATAAAGCCCCTGTGCCTTCGGCGGCTGCATGCCAGGCAACAATTCCACCTGCAGAGCTTTCCCCTAAGATACCTTCGCGGATAAGACTTCACTTAAGAACCTGGAGATGGGGTATTGGGGTGCGTGTAAATGTGCATTTTCCACAAAAAAGGCTTTTATTATTTATTTAACAGTAGTCTTGTGCTACCGAGCGCATTTATTACGGTATAATTTTTAATCTATATAATTTGCCAGCTGGCATCGTAAGCCTAGTCCACAAAATCTTACGCTGTAAGACATTTGTTAAAAAGAGTTTCCACAACCTGCAAGATCCTGCGCCGCTGTTGCTGCAGCAACCGATTAATATGGCCACCCCTCCGGATTTTCTTTTTCTTCCCTAAGAAGATACTGTTGTTGTTGTTGTTGTTGTTCAGTCGTTCAGTCGTGTCCGACTCTTCGTGACCCCATGGACCAGAGCACGCCAGGCACGCCTATCCTTCACTGCCTCCCGCAGTTTGGCCAAACTCATGTTAGTAAAGAAGATACTGTACTGTATCTTAATAACGAAGGAGGACAATGGTTAGGGAGAGGAAGAGGCACTCAATGCCACCCAAAACTACAGCCCCCATAGTCCCTTGCAACTATCCCCCAGCATCCTCTGCAGCCCTAACCTCCCTGAAATGGAGCAACCGAGACCTGCCACTTGGCGAAATAGATCTGGGCGCTGAGCGGGTGGCGCCTGGACGGCGGCTTGCAAAGGTTAGGCTGGGTTCAGGGTGGCCGTGCTATGCCAACCCCCGGAGAGAGATCCGGGAGCCAGCCAGCAGGCATTGGCGAGCGCGCTTCTGTGAGAACTGCCAGTCAGTAATCACTGCTGGGGAAAGCTGGCTTTCGGATGCGTCCCCCCCATACATTCTTAGAGCTTAAATGACAATATCTTGTATGTATGCCCAGGAGCTAGGTGCAAAAGGGGGTTGGGTTGCCTGTGCTGAATACTTGGAGATTCCCTCTGTTTATAATGTTCTAGAGGATGCACACGCCTTTAAATGTGGAAGTTGTTTTGTTTTGTTTTGTTTTTTAAAGCAGCCAGCATCTGAAAACGACTTAGCTGGGGCTTTGAGGATAGATCACTTGTGTCGGTAAAGTGGCAAGCTGTCTTGATTACTTTGTGCAAGCAGTGTAATTTATTGGTTTTATTTAGCAAAATTTATATGCTGCTTGATTGCAATACGACCTTTGAGCGGTTTAGAAGAAATATTAACAACATCAATAAGGCCAATAAAAAACAAGTAACTGAAACATTTATATTATAATTAAAATCAGCAGTAAAAGATTAGAGCACATCAACGTCTACATGTTGTCTGGTAGGCTTGTCAAAAAGAATACTGGGAATTTCCAGGAAATTCTGGGAATTGCAGCTCTGTGAGGGGGGAAAGGGGTCTCCTAACTACTCTCAGGATGCTTAGCAAACTACAGCTACTGTACTAGGATTCCTTTGGGGAAGCCATGACTGTTTAACGTGGTATGCTACTACTTTAAATGTACAGTGTGGGGGGAGCCCTTATCAGAGTTTAAGGACGCATCCCAGTCAGGAGAAGGCATGGCTGCCCCAAGTAGAATCCCAAGGGCCAGGTAAAAAGGATTGGAGGGCCACACCTAGTCCTTGGACCTGAGTTTCTCCTGTGCCAACCTGTGCATTCCTGTTCACGTATTCTGTTTCTCAAACGCAAAGTTAACAATCGATTAATAATACTGTGTGTCCTTAACAGCTTAGGAGCTGCTTGAGATATGACCAATTTGGGGGTTCAGCCGCTTTGTATGGAAAGTTATGGCTCTCGCAGTGCTCAGCACTACCGGGCCTTGCCTGATGGGAGGCTAGACTGCATTCCAGATGGACCTCAAAATCGAGGATTCCGTTCACTACGGGAGATCTTCATGGTGAGAAAACAGCTTCTTTTGGTTTGTGTTTCCAAAAGGCTCCTGGATGTTGTACATATGAATTATTATTTATTATTTATTATTATTTATTAAATCTCTCTCTCTCTCTCTCTCTCTCTCTCTCTCTCTCTCGGTGTGTGTGTGTGTATATGAGAGAGAGTGTGTGTGTGTTTGTATATGTATATGGACACACACACAAATGTTCATTGTCCCTTTGTGTTTTTGCAGTACAGATTTAGCAGAGTGGGTGGAAGGACTGTTTGGTGATAGTGGTTTGGGAAGAAGATACTGGAGTGATGGGATGAAGGATGCCTTGGTGTGTACTGGTGTGTGTTTGGTGTGTGCCAGTTGTGGGAGCAGAAAGGGATAAGTGATACCAGATGCATCATGGACGCTGCACGATTTGTGTTTTTGAAGAAGGGAAATTGGTTGGGAACGGATGTAGGACAGAATTTGGGTGTGATGTGTTATATGTCAGTGGGAGCGATTGCTGCGTATTATGCCAGGTTGTGTCTTGGCAAGAAGGAGGGTGAAGAGGAAAAGGAACCCTGACTCTTAAAAGATGTTTTCAAAATGCTTAGCAAGCGAACTCTTCCCTCTTCCCAGCGAACTCTGGTTATTGTAGCTCTGGGAGGGGAATAGGGGTCTTTAGCAGGTCTCAGCACCACTAATAAACTACAGTTCCCAGGATAGGATTCTTGGGGGAAGCCATGACAGTTAAAGGGGTATCATACCGCTTGAAACATATCATGTGGATGTGGCCTTAAGTGTGGGCATAAATGGCAACGTATCTCTGGGACGCAAAAACAATGCTCTTAAAAAAATCAAAGAGGGGCTGCTGAGCCTACAGCCACCCTTTTTTGTTGGGATGGGGATGAGAGGGGAAACATGTGGCAACAAGTCCAAAGTACGCCAACAGTCAAAACGGATGTGTCTCAGTGGTTGTGAATTTAACAACAACAACAACAACAACAACAACAACAACCTCTATTCTCTTTCCTGCAGTTGGTCTTCCTACCCCAGGGTTATCCTGAAAGTGTGAGTTCAGACTACCTGGCCTACCAGATTTGGGACACAGTGCAGGTGAGGGCTCTATTCTCCATCCTGGTTGGGCAGGGGTGGCGGTGGTCTGCTTTTCGGTGGGGTGATTGGTTTCCAACATCCTGCCCGTCCTCTTCATTATCAGAGGCTGGAAAAAGTGAGGGCATCAGTTCTGTGGAGGGTATTTTTTTTAAAGGAAGTCTTTTGGCTTGGATGAAACTGTGTGTGGTTTGAGGCAGGATAGGATAACGAAGGCTCAAGGGAAGGTCTCAAACTGGTGGTTAAGTGGGGCAAAAACCCTCCTCTGTTCTGCCCTAACTGCCCCCCCTCTCTTTTCCCCGCCCCAACCCAGGCCTTTGCCAGTAGCATCACAGGGACTCTGGCCACCCAGGCTGTGCTGAAAGGGGTGGGAGTCGGGGATGAGGCGTCAACCGTCACGGCTGCCACTGTCACCTGGATCCTGAAAGGTGGGACTTGCCCTTCTGTTAACCCTCTGCGACTTTTCCTCTTCTGATCCTTTCCCAGGGTTAAAAGTAGCTTGAGGTGCTTGCTTGGGAACTTTAAATAAATGCTTAGTAAGCGTTTGAATGACGCTTAAATTACTGGTGCCCACAAAATCAAACCCTCTTTACTGCCCCACAACATTTAGGGACGTCAGAAACAGAAGGGTTAGCAATATAAACAGTAAAACTAATGGAATAGAGCCCGTGGCTGAATGTGGCCTAAGTTTCGTCAAGCGGGGGAAATAAGGTGCCATGTAAAACTGCTCCCTCAGAGCCTTTCCCCAAATCTCTTCATCTTGATTTGAACCCAGAACTACTCAGGTTAAGGCGACCCCCTCAGCCCTGTTCTCCCTTTCCCAGTTCGTTCCTTATCTTGCCAGCAATATAGTCTCTACCCCACTCCAAAAAAGAAGCTCTTGTAACTTGCAGATGCAAACTGTGTTGTGATCCAGCTTCCTGTAACCTCCAATCTCACGTGGACCAGTTGCCCCTTTGTGGCAACCACTGATGTGTGTTCTCTATCCCTTCTTCCTCAGATGGGACTGGGATGCTGGGCCGAATTCTCTTTGCCTGGAGTAAGGGGTGAGTCCTGCTTCTGCCCTATGTTGTTGGTACTAGTGGGGGTGGGGTGGGGAGAGGAAATGTGCTAGGGTGGGACTGTTCATATTTTATTTATTCCCTTGTTATAAGAGCATAAGAAGAGCATAGCTGGATCAGGCCAAAGCCCCATCTAGTCCCACCCCCTGTTCATGCAGTGCCCAACCAGATGCCTATGGGGACCCCAAAAGGAGGACCTGAGGGCAACAAAGGGTTCTCCCCACTTGAGATTTTCTACCCCCCATGAACTGGTACCCAGAGACATGCTGCCTCTGGCAGTGGAGGTGGAACATAGCTCTCATGGCTAGAAGCCATTGCTATCCCAACTTTCCTTTTTTTTTTAAACAAAATTTTATTAGCATTTTCATAATATAACACAAACCCAACCCCACACCTACAAATACAAAAACAAATACAAATACACATAAAGTCAGGATTCTTCTTCTTATTTATAAACCTTACAAAAAAAAATTTCTTGTTCTAAATCTTGACGTTTGACTTCCCCCGCCTTTTCACCTTCGGTTTTAATTCAATATACTATTTCCTTAACAACTTTTCTCTATAAAAAGATTTAACTTTACTTAAAAAAAAAGAAAACATACTTATCTCAGTCTTTGCGTTATAGCCTAAATCATAGCCAAATATTCTTATAGCTAAACTTATTTCTTCTGTCCTTTATCATGCTGCTTTTAACTTAAAATTCAATATCTCCTTACTTATTTAAAATAAACTTGTAATTAACAGACTTCACACTCCGATTTCGGATACCATGGCAGACCATTTAGATTATACATTTAATACTTCAACCCACTCCCCCTCTATCCATTGTCTTTTTCTGTCTTTCTCCAAAGCCAAATCTCCAATTGTTTTCCTCTGAGTGTCCGCAGATCCAGGCGGCATCCACAACAAACCCCGCATCGAGCCTCAGGGCGTTCCTCATCTGCATTCTGGGCTCCTCCGTTTCTTTTTCTCCTTCTTCTTGTAAAAATCTTAATTCCCTGTCCCTTGACCCCGAGCTGCCACCTCGGAGTCTGGATATTGTAAGTTTTCCCGTTTCAAATTCCTTTTCCCGGATTTGCCCAGCCATTTCAGACCATCCTTCAAGCGCCTTTCCCAGCTCTTTGCCAAGGCTTGATTCCATTGTGTAGAACTTTTGAAAAGCCTCCTCTGTGGAAAGTAAATCCTTTTTATGAATAATTCCACTCAAGACTTGTAGTTTCCGATTAAGCAATTCCATCTGCAAGACAGTGAGCATTTCCTCATCCTTTAAATCAGAGTACGATACCAGTGCGAGCGCAAAGTCCAGCATTTTGAGAGAGAGGGTGAGTATCAGATTTCAGTTCCTGTCTCTTCCTTCCTTTGTTTCATTTTTTTCCCACGACAAACCAAGTCGCCGCCATTTCTCCGAAGCCGGAGTATAAAGACCAAAACTTCAAGCGGAGATATTTTTTCCCCAGTTAACCCCCGAAGGGAGATCTCAACAGACTCAGTTTTCAAATTCCAAGTACTTTCTATTGATTGTTGTAGCAGCAGTCACTTAAAGAGTTAATTTCTTTCACCACTCGGAGGGAGGGAGGCGGGCTGCCTTTCTTCTTTCCCCCAGATCGTTCCAGGAATACAAAGAGTCAATCAATTACTCACAGCCTCTGGGTTCTTATCAGCTCCTTAATGACAGGTAGAACTTAGACGCTCATCACAGGCTTTGTCGCCGCATTTCCATCCCGGTTGGGGCATGTCCCCTATAGCCCGGCTCCGTCGTCCCTTCACCCCCACTCCCCCTTTACAGGGGGCGCGGGGGAAGGGTTCGGAGCCACAACGGGCACAGCCGGGGAGCCCAGGGTGCGGGACGCTCTTCCCGCACCCCAACCGGAGCCCCGCTATGCGGCTGCAGGGCTCCTAACCCCCGGGATGAACTGGGTGCTTCGCAGCCGAAGCATCCCACGACCACCCATAATGGCGTCAGCCGCCGGAAGTCCTATCCCAACTTTCCTTCAGGTGGCAGACATGATTTTACACCCCCTGCCACGATTTTATCCCTACAACAATCCTATGAGGTAGGCTAGGCTGCAAGGGCTTTGTGGCTGAGTGAGGGGTCTGAACCTTGGTCTTCTGCCCAGTCCAAATCTGACATCCTGACCGCCAGCTGTTTTCCAAGTTTGATCTCTATGGGGCCCTGTCCTTCTCCTCCTCCCCACTGTTGTAAGAATTCATTATCCCATTTCCTTTTTATCTTCCAGGAGCAAACTGGACTGCGATGCGAAGCAATGGAGGTAAAGAGGGGTGTTTTGACCCCAACTTCATAGGTGTCCTCCTCTCTAGTTGCATGTCTAAAATTAGGTACGAATCCAGTACTACTTTATCACCAACTGTACTTCCAGTTGGTTCATTAGCTAGGACACTTCTAGACATATGTTCCAGTTGGAAGGACGGTTTATGGCTTTGCTTGAGTGCTAGTTTTGGTTTACAGGCACACATATGTGGCCATCCGTAGTATGATAAGAAACAAGACCAGTAGTAGCCTTATTTGGTGTGCGTTTACTTATTAATTTCACTGATGGATCCAATTGTTTGAAATACTTTGAAATACATGTCTCTCTCTCTGTTTACATATGCATGTATTAACATTAGCAACTACTGGGGAATACAATAAGGACGAAATGTGTTTGTGTTTATTTTACTGAGTTGAGTGATATCAGGTCATGTTTGTAATTGTTTATACTTGTGATATAATATGACTTTATAACAACAGTCCCACATTATTTCAGTTTGTATTGTTTGGATATTTGGATTCCAGATTGCTGGTAATTACATCCTTGTGGGTGTTGTGCTTAGACAGACACTAGATGGGTCAGTGTTTTCTCTTTGATTGCCATTTAATCCCTCCCCCCCCCAAAAAACCCCTCTTAGGCTCTTTGCTGATGTCCTGAATGACATGGCCATCTTAATGGAGATCCTGGCCCCAGCATTCCCAGCATGCTTCACTCTCATTGTGTGCATCAGTGGCTTTTTCAAGGTAAAAATAAACAAATGAGGAGGGATGGGAGTTGGCTTGGTGAGATGTTGGGATAATTGAGATGTGTCTCTGTGTCACCCACAAAGCTTTCTGTTCTCCTTCCATCTCCTTTTCTCTCTCCTCCCTTCTCTCTGCTTCAGTGCATTGTGGGAGTTGCTGGAGGGGCCACTCGGGCGGCCCTCACCATGCACCAGGCCCGGCGGGACAACATGGCCGATGTTTCGGCCAAAGATGGAAGCCAGGTGAGAGCGCTAGGGGGTGTGGATAGAATGAGGCATGCATTGGCCAACTCTTGTTATAGCTGTGCAAGGCCTGAGGCCTACCATTTGCCTTCTGGTGATGCCCTCTCTTGTTTACCCAGGAGACCCTGGTGAACCTAGCTGGCCTCTTCTTCAGTCTTCTCCTCATTCCTCTTGTAGCAGACAATCTCCGGTGAGTGGAAGGATGCTGCCTCTCTCTCTCTGCGTGGTAGGTAGGGAGGTGGGCTGTGTAAGAGTCAGGTTTTACAAGGATAGAAGGAATGGAAGTATTTGGCAGGGGCCACTGAGGGACAGAAGAAAGTCCTTTCTTAGGTGAGACTTTTCTCTGATTTGTCTGCTTCCTTTTTCCCTTCAGCCTCACTTATTCCCTCTACGGCCTCTTCACTGCCTTGCATCTCTACGCCAATTATAGGGCGGTACGATCTGTCTGCATGGAGACCTTCAACCGTGCCCGGCTCCGCCTGGTCTTGAGGCATTTTTTGCAGTGGGGTAAAGTGCTGGGCCCTGCTCTCGCCAACCCTCAGGAGCCTCTGGTGCCAGGTAACGAAGGGCTTGGTTGTAGGCGGAAGGAGGAGTGGTCCTGCCTGAGAGCTTTGTCCATCCTCATGCCTCCGTCTCCTCTTCTTCCCTCCCACCCCATCCTTTGGCGGGAGAGGGAGACCATAGAACTGACAGTCACATTATGCCGTAGGTCAGAGATGCCCTAGGCCAAATGCAGCCCTCCAGGTCTCTCTGTATGGCTCGCTGAGCTCTCCTCAGTGGCCTCTCCAGTTGTAGATGAGAGCCATAGTTTAAAACACCTGAAGGGTACAAAGTCAGGAAAGGTGACATACCTTGGTTTCGCCAGCATGGTGGGACTTCAGCAAAAGGCCCTCAGGATTGCATCCTTAAAAACCCAGAGGATTTTTCACCCCCCCCCCCATGTCTAGGGTTTCAGCAGGAGCTCAGGATGAACCTTGGGACACCACTCCACACTGTGGCCTCCAGGTGAGTAAGAACTATCAGGTGCCCCTATAACGCTCCGTTCTCTGGAAGATAATTTGTTCCTAAGCTTGCCGTTTCTTTGTGAAGTTTTTCAACCCACTTCTTATAACTAAAAATGTCCAAGTGCATGACATGAAAATGATGAAAACGATGGCAATAACAATTGAGTAAGGTTTCCTAGAAATCTGGTTTAAAAACAAAAAAAGACATATCACGAATAAAACTGAGCAGTGTGCAGAACAGAGAATTAAACGTGTAAGAGTCCAGGAGAAGCTTGGATAAGCGGACTTTTGAAAGTGTCACAAATTCCTTGAGGGGAAGGCATTTCACAGGGTGGGGGTGGGGGGGGCGATCACTTCTGCATTGTTGCCAACTGACAGTGTGTAAATATATCTTGGAAAAGGTGTCTATAGGATTTTTAAAAGTAAAAAAAACAAAACCTATGCATTTATTCTACTGAAAGGCAGGCTTCTAGATGCAGCCTTTGGTCCCAGGGCCTGGACTATTCTTCCTGGGTGCAGAGGAGTCCCAGAGGTTTGTCTTTCAGATTGAATTTCCCATCCTGGCCACGGTGAACCTGCATCACGTTTTGGCATTCATGAATTTCTCTTCCAACTCCGACCAGAGTTGCAGATTTCCAGAAAGCCCTTGAAGGGAACGCCACAAATCACTTAATCTTCTTCAACCGAGCAGCAGGTGAGTTGGTGAGAAAGTTGCATATATGAAGTGTCTGGCTATTAAGAGTGCAATACTAATCTTGTCTACTCTGTTGAATTCAGTGGGGCTTACTCCTGAGTAAATGGGGTTAGGATTGCAGCCTGAGGCACGTGTGAAGTTTCCTAGCAATGTGGCATGGAAGAGAGAGAGGTTTCAAATGAGTTTGGGTTCTTGTTCTAAAATCTCATTCATACCGTGTTTCTCTTTTTTTTTTAAATTTTAATAATTTTATTTAATTCTTTAAAAATATTCATACATATATCACATATACACATGAATATATACATATTCAAATACAAATTACAAATTACAAATACAAATTAGCAACTTACATTTCCAACGAAAGAAAAAAAGAAAAAGAAAAAAAGAAAAAAGTAAAACAAAAAATAAAGGAAAGAAAAAGAAAGTAAAGGACAAAGAAAGAATGATAAGAAGAAAAAATAAAAGGAAAAAAAGAATGAGAAAAACAGAACCCTCAGAGATCAGAGGGTTTCCACTTAAGATACTTAATTAAATTCCAACAGGTACTTCCGCTGCTTTAACAACGTTTCTTGATCAGTAATAAATCTCTTACTATATCTGTCTTTTTTATATTATATCTCAAGTTATACAAATGTTGCGCTCTATACTTTACTGATCTTAATTCATCTCCTCATTCTAGACACAACCAATATCTTCCATTCATTTCTTGTTTATTCAAATAGTCATTGAAGTATTTCCACTGGTTTTTAACTATATCTTTTGATGTACCTCTAATAATATTCGTCAGCTTCGCAAGTTCCAGATATTCTGTTATTTTACTAATCCATTCTCCTTTTGATGGTAATTGATCTCCTTTCCAATATTTCGCAACTAGCGTTCTTGCAGCAGTTGTCACATAGAGAAAAATACTTATTCTGTCTCTTGGGATTTCATTGTTTACTAAACCCAGTAAATACAACTCTGCCTTTTTACTGTATGATATTTTGATCAACTTTTGAGTTTCTTCATGTATCATATTCCAAAAGTTTTTAATTGCAGGACAAGTCCACCACATGTGGAACAGAGTCCCGGTCTGATCTTTGCACCTCCAACATTTACTATTCCTGGATTTATTTATCTTTGCTACTCTTTCTGGCGACAGATACCATCTGTGGTGTACCTTTATGAAATTTTCCTTTATTTGGTACGAGGCTGTAAATCTAATATTTTTCGTCCAAAACTGCTTCCAAATATCGTAACTTATTTCATGGCCTAGATCTCGTTCCCATTTTATCATATTGCTGTTTTTAATTTCTGAATTCGGTTGTCCTCCTTTTAATAACCTGTACATTTTGGCTAGCATTTTTTGTTTACAACCTATAACTTCCACTATTTTTGCTTCTTTGGTTTCAAATCCTCTATTTTTTAAATCTTTTTCAAATACCGCTCTCAGCTGCATATATTCTAACCAACTTATTCCTAAAGATCTTAAATCTTCATAGTTCTTTAATTTCGGGTTTTCTTTCAATTCTTCTACTAACTCTTTATATACCGGCCATTTCCTTTTGGACATGTTCTTAAAAGTTGAGTTGGCCTCTACAGGTGAAGTCAGCCATAGGGTTTTTTGCATCAATTTTGTTCTGGTTCTTTCCCAGATTTCCATCAGGGATTTCCTCACCAGATGGTTATTAAATCTTTTATGTAATTTTAATTTTTCATAGAAAAGGTACCCGTGCCACCCGTACAACTTATCCCAGCCTTCCAGTTCTAATATTTCTTTGTTCTCTAATGTTAGCCAATCTTTAAGCCAGCCCCACCCTGCTGCATCATAATAAACTACTAAGTCCGGAACCCCGAAACCGCCTACTTCCTTCAAACTAAGCATAATTCCTTGCTTGATTCTTGCTTTTTTTCCTTGCCATATGAAGTTCGCCAGGTCTTTTTGGCAGTTTTTTAAATATTTTGTCCCAATGATCACAGGTGCCGTTTGGAAGAGATACAGGATTTTTGGGAGTATCATCATTTTTATCATGGATACCCGTCCTAGCAATGATAAATTCAGTTTCTGCCATTTTTTCATTGTTTCTTTAACTTCCTTCCAGAGTCTAACATAATTATCCTTAAATAAATTTGTATTTTTATTTGAAATCCACAATCCCAGGTATTTGGCTTTAGTTTCAATTTTTAATCCTGTTAAATCCTCTAATCTTTTTTTCTCCTTCTCTCCCATATTTTTTGTTAATAATTTTGATTTTTCTTTGTTTAATTTGAAACCTGAGTTCTTCCCAAATTCATTAATTTTACCCAATACTTCCTGCAGACTTTCAGTCGGCGATTCCACTGTGATGATTACGTCATCTGCATATGCTTTGACTTTATGACTTTGGTTTCCAACTGTTATCCCCTCAATTTTCCTATCATCTCTTAGGATATTTAGGAGAATTTCCAGTGATGTGATAAATAATAATGGAGACAAGGGACAGCCTTGCCTAACTCCTCTTTCAATTTCAAAAGCCTCTGAAAGTTCATTGTTTATAATTAGTCTTGCATTTTGCTTGTTATATATGCTCTTGATTCCATTCATAAATTTCCCTCCGATTTTCCATTTCTCCAAATTTTTTATCATAAATTTCCAGGAGATGCTGTCAAAAGCTTTCTCCGCATCAACTAATAACATTGCTATTTTTTTGCTCGGATTTAATTCAGCATATTCCCATAGGTCAATGATTACTCTAGTGTTATCTTTAATTTGTCTCTCAGGGAGAAAGCCGACTTGATCTTTGCCTATAACTCTTTTTAGTAATCTTTTTAACCTATTTGCCAGCACACCTGTGTAGATTTTATAATCAATATTTAATAACGAGATCGGTCTATAATTTTTGGTTAGCTTCAAATCAGCTCCTTGTTTGGGAATGAGGGTTATCAAGGCTTCTTGCCACGATTGTGGAATTGTTCCTTTTTCCAAAATTTCATTCATAATAACCTTTAATTTGGGTGCCACTATCTCTTTACATCTTTTGTAATATATTACCGGTATCCCATCCGGGCCTGGAGATTTCCCTATTTTTAACTTGTTTATTACCTCTTCTATCTCTTCTATTTTGATTTCTGCGTTTAACATGTTATATTCCTCAACTTTAATTTCCGGCAGTTCTTTCCCGTTTAGGTAGTTTTGTATTTCAATTTCCTCCTCGCCTTTATCCTGATATAGGTTTTTATAATATCTCCAAAATCTTATCTTAATTTGTTCCTGATCCGTGATTTCCAACTCCCCTTCCGTTATTTTGTTTATTACTCTATTTTCTTGTCTTTCTTTGGCGAGCCATGCTAACAATCTCCCTGGTCTGTTTGCCTGTTCAAAATATTTTTGTTTAGTCCAGAGAATCTTCTTTTCTACCTCTTTGTTTATCATATTCGAAAGATGTAATTGTAAGTTTCTTATGCTCAGTCTTAGTTCTTCACTTTTTGGGTTTTTAACTAATTCTTTTTCCTTGTCTCTTATTTGTTTGTTCATTTCCATAAAATTATTATTCTTTTCCTTCCTTATTTCTTTCATCTGTTGAATCCCGTATCCTCTCATGTAAGCTTTGCTTGTATCCCAAATTATCATATTGTCCATTGTTTGCCTTTCATTTAATACAAAAAAATCCTTTAGTACTTCTTTTACTTTACTTGCTCTTTCCTCATTCTTCCATAATTCTTCGTTCATCCTCCATCTGCCACTTGTACATTTCCTAAATTTCATCTCTACAGACACCGGATTATGGTCGGAGATGGATTTGTTTAAGATTTCTGTTTTATCTACACTTAGCATTAGTTTTTTTGAGGCCCAAATGGCGTCAATCCTTCCTCCCGATTTATGTACTTCGGAATAGTGAGTAATATCTTTAACATTTGGATTTTTAGTTCTCCACGTGTCATATAAGTTTAAATTAGTAACCAAATTAAAGAATGATAAAGGAAGTTTACCCGAGCTTGATATTTTCTCTCTATCCGTTCTGTCCAAATCGTTAGAGATCACTCCATTTTGATCTCCCATGAATATCATTTCTTCCCCTGTATAATCCCAAAGTTTGTCCTCTAAGTTTCTGTAAAACTCATCTTTCCTATTATTGGGGGCATAAAAACCCACCAATATAATTTTCCCCACTTCTGTTTGTATTTCTACAATTAATGTTCTCCCTTCCTCATCCTCATATAACAGTTGTGGCTGTAAGCCCGGGTTGATGTACATCACTACACCTCTTTTTTTCTCTTTCCCTGCTGCTGTATATTCCTTCCCCAATCTTACATTTTTTAAGACCCTTGTATGTAATTTGGAAATATGAGTTTCTTGTAAGCAAATAATACCCCACTTTCTTTTTTTCAGTATACATTCTACCCTATTCCTCTTTAGCTTACTGTTCAAACCATTTACATTCCACGAGATACATTTCAACGTCATAACTGTATTTCTATCTTTATTCTCCCTTTAGATAATTACAATGTCCAAAACCAAAACGAAAAAATAAAAAATAAAAATAAAAATTGCAACAAAAAAAAGGAAAAGTAAGGCAAAAAACCATTCGAGTTTTAAAAAGGAAGCAAAAATACTCTTCCTAATCGGATCTTGGATGAGTTTAGTTCTTTGTTCTTCCTCCCGCCACTCTTTTTGTTGTTTCAGTCACTTTGGATGCTCTTGTCTGGTCGTTTCTCACCGCCCAGCTCCTCCCAGTATTTCCTCCAGAAAATTTCTGTGTCGTCTACTGATTTAAAGAGTCTTCTTCTTTCCTTGAATGTAAACGAAAGCCCTTCGGGGAACTCCCACTTAAACATAATTCTATTTTTCCTCAGTGCCGATGTCAAAAACTTGTAATTCTCCCTCTTTTTCAACAGACGGGTCGGGATTTCTTTCATTATTTCTATCATGTTGCCATTTATTTGGAGTGGTTCTGCTCTCCCCTTTAGTAAAAGCTTGTCTCTCAGCAGCCTTGAGTTCAAAAAAATGAGGCAGTCCCCTGGACCTTTTCTGATTTTAGTTTTGTTAATTCTTATTCTGAATATTTTATCTATTTCTAGTGCCAGCTCCTCTACTGACACTTTCTTTTTTTTTTTTAAACAGAATTTATTAGCATTTTCAAAATATAACACAAACCCAACCCCACACCTACAAATACAAAAACAAATACAAATACACATAATGTCAGGATTCTTCTTCTTATCTATATACCTTGCAAAAAAAAAAATTCTAGTTCTGAATCTTGACGTTTGACTTCCCCCGCCTATACACCTTCGGTTTTAAATCAATATACTATTTCCTTAACAACTTTTCTCTATAAAAAATTTAACTTTACTTAACAAGAAAAAACACAATTGTCTTAATCTTTGCATTATAACCTAGATCTTAACCAAGTATTCTTATAGCTAAACTTATTTCTTCTATCCTTTATCATGCTGCTTTTGACTTAAGATTCAATATCTCCTTACTTATTTAAAATAAACTTGTAATTAACAGACTTCACACTCCGATTTCGGATACCATGGCAGACCATTTGGATTATACATTTAATATTTCAACCCACTCCCCCTCTGTCCATTGTCTTTTTCTGTCTTTCACCAGAACCAAATCTCCAATTGTCTTCCTCTAAGTGTCCACAGGTCCAGGCAGCATCCACAACAAACCCCGCATCGAGCCTCAGGGTGTTCATCCCCTCCATTCTGGGTTTCTCCGTTTCTTTTTCTTCTTCTTCTTGTAGAAATCTTAATTCCATGTCCCTTGCCCCCGAGCTGCCACCTCGGAGTCTGGATATTGTAAATTTTCCCGTTCCAGGGCTGCCACCCCCAGAAACCGGCCCCCCTTCCTTTCGGAGTTGCCCAGCCATCTCAAACCATCCTTCAAGCGCCCCTCCCAGCTCTTTGCCGAAGTTTGTTTCCATTGTGTAAAACTTTTGAAAAGCCTCTTCTGTGGAGAGTAAGTCCTTTCCATTTATAATTCCACTCAAAACTTGTAGTTTTCGATTAAGCAGTTCCAGTTTCAAGACAGTAAGCATTTCCTCATCCTTTAAACCAGAGTTCAATACCAGTGCGATCGCAAAGTCCAGCATTTTAGGAGGGAGGGTGAGTATCAAGTTTCAGTTCCTGTCTCTTCCTTCCTTTGTTTCAGTTTTTTCCCACGAAAGTCCAAGCCGTCGCCATTTCTCCGATGCCGGAGTATAAAGACCAAAACTTCAAATGGAGATATTTTTTCCCCAGTTAACCCCCGAAGGGAAATCTCGACAGTCTCAGTTTTCAAATTCCAGATACTTTCTATCGATTGTTGTAGCAGCAGTCACTTAAAGAGTTAATTCCTTTCATCTCCCGAAGGGAGGGAGGCGGGCTGCCTTTCTTCTTTCCCCCAGATCGTTCCAGGAATACAAAGAGTCAATCAATTACTCACCGCCTCTGGGTTCTTAACAGCTCATTAAGGACAGGTAGAACTTAGACGCTCATCACAGGCTTTGTCGCCGCATTTACATCCCGGTTGGGGCATGTCCCCTATAGCCCGGCTCCGTCGTCCCTTCACCCCCACTCCCCCTTTACAGGGGGAGCGGGGGAAGGGTTCGGAGCCACAACGGGCACAGCCGGGGAGCCCAGGGTGCGGGACGCTCTTCCCGCACCCCAACCGGAGCCCCGCTATGCGGCTGCGGGGCTCCTAACCCCCGGGATGGACTGGGTGCTTCGCAGCCGAAGCAGCCCACGACCACCCGCAATGGCGTCAGCCGCCGGAAGTCTACTGACACTTTCAGCCAATCCGCTATGGATTTTGTAATTATTTCTGTAATGTCCTCATCTCGAGTTTCTTTAATACCCCTCAGACGGAGAATCATTTCTTTCTGCCTCATCTCTAAGACGGCTAGAGCATCTAGAGTTTCTTCCTGTATTCTCTTCAGTTCTTCTATCTCCATTCTGTCTTTTTCTTGATATCTTTTAATTTCCTTTTGTTCTGACTGCGTCTTTTTGATATTCTCCTCTTGTTTTTGCATTTTTTCTTTGACCTCTTGCACTGTTGCATCTAATTCTGTCTGTTTCACTGTCATTTGATTTACTTGGCTTGATAGTTCCAGAATTAGATTTGAATTTTTCTCAATCTTTCCATCTAGGCTTTTAATATTTCCGTCTAGCGATGTTATTTTGTCTCCTATATTTTTCTCCATCCTCTCCATTGCCGCCATCAGTTCTTTCAAATCCATATTGGTGTCACTTTCAATTACTGAGGTCCTTCGTTGGTGATTCAAGGCTGGTGTTATTGTTTTTTTGGTTCCCATTAGGGTTTTCCCTTCAGTTTATAATATTGCGCTTTATTTTTCAGCCTTCCCTATTCCTCGTCGTTTCTTTTATTGGGAGTTTCCCTTTGGGGGGTGCTGCTTAGCAACTGTCCATTCCCCCTCCTAATTCTTATAATCCTCCTGCAATTCTCTGAGCCTCCTCTAGATGGTGCAATTCAAATTGTCTCTTTCCTCCTGTCGCAGTTCTATTTGTAGCCACTAGGGGTCGCACTTCCCTCTTTCTCGCCTCTCCTTCTCCTTCTCCTTCCCCTCTTTGCGATCTGCTTTCAGCACCTCTCAGCACCTCTTTGTTTGCTCCTTCCGCTCTCTCTTATCTCCCCTCCTCCTTCAATGGCGGCGCCTCCACTGACTCAGCTCTTCGGGTATGTTTCAAAAAGCTGATGAAATTATTTTTATTTCTCTTCTTTAAAATAATAGGAAAAAAAGCTCTACTGTATCTGCTTGCACGCTCTCTATCCACCCGTTCCCCTTTAGCGGTTTTCCTCTTTCCTTTGTCTTGCGCGTGCTTTTAATGGCGTACGTTTGTTCCGTTACAGTCTTTTTAAAAGTCTCAAAGGGGATGGTTCACCAAACTCTCACACCGTCTTAGTAGTGTTCTGACAGGTATCTTATGTTGTACCGCAGCCCCCCTGCGCTATTCCTTCTGTTTCTGTCTGATATAGTCTTAGCGTCTTCTCTCCCTCCTCCTTTACCGCCTCCGCGTTCCGGGGGGGTGGTGTTTTTATATTTATATTTAATTCTTCCGTTTACGGAGGAGTTTGTTCTTTTACAGTTGTTTTTAATGGGGGATAGTTCGACGCTACTTCGTCGGGAGTCGGGGCGTGTGGGCTGAAGAGGGGTTTATGCCCGTTTGCACGGAGGTCCTCCCGCGTTTCCTTTCTTGCTATTTCGAAATTCAAAGTTCGTTTTCTATGCGGGAGACCCCATATCGTGCTGCCGTGGGCTTCTGCCCCCAGAATCCCCCCCTGGGGTCGGTTGACTCACGCTTCGTCGCCCGTTTTCGCCTCTTCCAGCACCGATCCGTCTCGAGACAACAGGAGCACGGATCCCCACCCGACACCAAGCGCGCCGTCCCGGAAGTCCCCATACCGTGTTTCTCATAAAATAAGACGTCCCTATAAAATAAGCCATGGCAGGATTTTCAACCGTTCACAAAATGTAAGACATACCCCGAAAATAAGCCGTAGTGCTGGGCGCAGTTCTGGAGGGCGCCAAGGAAGATGCGAGGTTGCCCGCACCTCCGAGCCTCCTTCCCGCTGGAGGAGCCGCCCTCCAGCTGCTGCCCATCTTCTTTACTGCACGGTTGCCGTACGGAGCGAGAGTGACGAGCCACGGCAGGAGGAGGAGGCGGCCTGCCGGCTCGGCGCCCGGAAGCGGCTGCTGCTGCAGCGCCGATCGGAGCGCGCCGAGCCCGCAGCCTCGCCTCCGCCTGGCCCAGCCGAGGAGGGCTGCCGGCTCGGCGCCCGGAAGCGGCTGCTGCTGCAGCGCCGATCGGAGCGCGCCGAGCCCGCAGCCTTGCCTCCGCCTGGCCCAGCCGATGAGGGCTGCCGGCTTGGCGCCCGCAACTGGCTGCTGTTGCAGCGCCGAGCGGAGCCCCGAGCCAGCGGGACCCAGCAGCAGAACCCAGGAGCAGCAGCACCGTGCTGCGCGGAGCCCCGAGCCAGATAAGTGGGTATCTCCCCTCCCCCCTCCCATGGCTAAACAGTTTTTAATTTCTGTTTTTTTATTATTTCACCATTTTGACACAACACTTTGGACAGGGGACTTGCTAGGCTTTTCCCTAGGTTCCAGGGGGACCCTATCCTTGTAGGTTAAACTTTTGGGATTGGGACTTAATTCCTCCTCCCCCCCCCAAAAAAAATACTTACCACTGTATTTGTGTTAAAGGGAAAAAAAAGTTTAGCAGAGAATGTACATAAGCTGTGCAGTCTTGGCAGCCTGCACCCACATTTAGTACTTCTCATGGCTCTCACTTGGTCCGTTTATAAATCTGTGGTAATAAAAATAAGACATCCCCTGAAAATAAGCCATAGTGGGGGTTTTTGAGGAAAAATAAATATAAGACGGTGTCTTATTTTATGAGAAACACGGTATATCCTTTTTCATCATATTTTTTTATTTTGTATTTTTTCCTAATTATTAGATTGTTGTATTTTGATTACAGTCAGCCTCAGAGTATATATTAATGTAGAAAGGTGGGGTATAAAACTGGAATAGCAGAAGCAATAACAATAGAGATGGATATTTCAAGGGGCTGCAAAGTTTGGACTGGGAACTAAAGTTATCTCTTTTTAAAATTGGTCCTGAATTCCCAGTCCCAGTTGACAGCTTCACTCTCTGCCAGAGTAAAGGCCGGTCTGGATGCATCCTCTGGCGGCGGATTTAGGGTCTTAGTAGAAAAGTTTGTCAGCATGTGACATACTGAGAACCATCTTGACTGTGAGACCTGGAAAACCTGCTGCCTGCCTTGCAGGCCTTACAGCAGGCATGTCCAAAGTCCGTTTTGGGAGCCTAATCCGGCCCACCGGTCAGTTAAATGCAGCCCCTGTGGCAGTTTATTTTCCGGGTGTGTGTGTGTGTGTGTGTGTGTGTGAAATCCTAAAAAAACCCCTCAACAACTTCAATCCTAAAAAAAGGTTAATAACACTTCATCAAATCTGGCCCACTACCTTACAGGACTGACTCCAACTACAAAAGCTGCTGAACACACTCTTAGGCTGTGGTATTGTTTAAGTTGGGTTTTTTTTTGGGGGGGGTAAGTTAATGGTATTGATTTCTGTATCTTTCTTTTTAGATCTTATTATTTATGTGGAAATTGTTTCAATTTGGCTGTGTACTTTTTATGTCTTTTATTTATTGTTTATTACTTTTGTTAGGTTTGCAATGGTGTAAATCTCGTCACGTTGTAAGCCACCTTAAGCACAGTTTTAACCAGTGATTTTTTTTCTAAAAAAATGTTTAGGGGGTTCTCTCATTTTGACTCAAGAAAACCACCATTTTATAATTCAAATAAGGAAAAATAAATACAGTAAATGGACAAAAGTACACAAAGATTCACAAAATGTTTAGGGGTATGCGTACCCCTGCTCCCCCCCCCCCAGAAAAAGCACTGGTTTTAACTATGGAAAAGGTAAAGTGAAGGTAAAGGGACCCCTGACCATTAGGTCCAGTTGTGCCCGACTCTGGGGTTGCGGCGCTCATCTTGTGTTAATGGCCGAGGGAACCTGCGTACAGCTTCCAGGTCATGTGGCCAGCCTGACAAAGCCGCTTCTGGCGAACCAGAGCAGCGCACGGAAACGCCGTTTACCTTCCTTCCCCGCCGGAGTGGTACCTATTTATCTACTTGCACTTTGACGTGCTTTCGAACTAAAACAATGACGATGACCTTGCCCCATCTCTCTCCCCCCCATCCCCAGGGACCGTCTCCATTCTCCTACACCGACTGGCAGGCAGCGTGGATGTAATTAAAGCCTGCACTCACGCCTTCTTCCTGGAAGTCCTGCTGTACCAAGACGTGGCAACATCTGCCTTGGAGGAAGAGTCTCTCCTGAATCTGCAGCTTAGGCTTCGTGAAGGTGATGAACCAGGAATTAACTCTGGAGGGAAGGGGAGTGGAGAGCAGCTGCAGCTCAGTGAGGACTGTGTGAAATCAGGCAGAGGGGTATGTGGTGGTGTAGTGTAGTGGTTAGAGTGCTGGACCTGGGGGGAAAGCAGGGTTCAAGTTCCCACTCAGCAAGGAAGTTGACTGGGCTACTTTGAGTGAGTTCTTCCCTCGGAGGGTTGTGGGTGAGGATGCACTGAGGAAGGGGGGAACCTCGTACTCGACCACATGCTTCTTGGAAGAAGGGGGGGGGAGATAGAAATGTATTAATAAAACGAAATTAAAACAGCTGTCCACCCGAGGCTTAAAGGATGGGTTGGGAAGGCTCTTTCTCTCTGACATTGTAATGCCAGTCAAAATGGATGATGGTGGGTTGTCGGGCAGCATAAAGACAGCTGTTTCTGTCCTTATTTTCCGCCATGTTTTTTTTTTTTGAGAGAGAGATTTCCCCCTTCCTATTGGGCTGCTCCTTGATAGTTTATTTTATTTGCATTTATAGCCCACCGTATACTTAGAGCTCAAGTGGGAACAATGTACCCATTTTAATATACTATTCTTGGTACAGCCCTGCTCTGATTTCCTTCCTTTTTTCTTTTCTTTTTTGGATCGTTCAGAACCTGAGAATAAGGACAGCACTGCAATTTCTGAAACACATCAGCTGTTGGACAAGATATTTCCCAAATTCCTGGCAGGTACGGTGGGGTCGTGATATACACGCTGACCCTTACTTAAAAAATAAATATTCTGAATGCAGCACCGAGCAATGCTACATTTCCATGACCTGTGTAAGTTGTGAAAATTGTGTAAGTTGTGAAAATTTAATAGATTTGCATCTAGCTGCTTGTTTAGCTCCACATAATAATAAGATTAGTATAATAGTATACTAATTGGATATGGGGACAGGGATTCACCCCTGTTAGAACCCCTGCTCAGATCCTCTCGTGATTTCAGAACTTTTATCAGACTTTGCCCATCACAGATTTTCAACTTAATCCTAGGGGGTAGAAACTTGCTTTCCTTTAAAAAGACTGCTGAAGTTTTTATGATTTCTCATGCTGTTTCTGCTTGCAAGAATCCTCACTCCCCCCCCCCAAAAAAACCCCACTCAGTCCTGCTTATATTTCACGCTTCTGCATTGTCCTGTATCAGGGAGGTAGGAGCAGGAAAGTGTAGGTTGAGAATTAATTGAATGTATAGCTATAGCTAAACAGGACACCCTTCCTTTCACTTTGGACCCACCTGTCTCTTCCAAGGATTGACAGCAGCAGGATGGGTAACAGACCGGAACCTTCTGGGCCCTGATGAGTGGCGCATGGATTGGACCGTCCCTGAAAAGAAAACCCTTTAACTCCAAGAGACGTTTAACACGACGACTTGCTAAAGCCTTGGAAAGAGTGGATCTCAGTTGCTCCAGTGATGCCAGAGGTGCTGTCTCTGCCTCACGTGGGGTTGTCAGAGTTTCTAATGCCAAAATGGAGGAGAGTGCAGGGCACCAGATTTTTTGAGGGTGAGAGGGGAAACACAAAAACAAACCCTTTTTTAAATAAACATGGAAGTTTAAAAGTGTTCTTCTTTTGCATTTTGTGTGTGAAAATTTTATATATGTGCGTGTAGTAGTTTTGCAGTACCGACAACTTCCTTGTGCATTTTTGAGGCCTGTATTTGTCAAATTGAACATTCAGGCAGACACATCTCCATTCCTGACAGAGAAAGTTGCAGTGGGAACTTGGCCCTCCTTCAGGTTCCCCATTTGCCTCCGGCCTAGAACATACAAAAGCACATTGGCCATTTTCACTGTCACATTTATTCCCCTGTTCTTTGGCCTCTCTGTGCTGTCGGATGTGCGGCCTTCGGGGGGGGGGGGGAATGGGCAGGCCAGCATTGCCTACCTCAAACCAAGTAATAAGAGAGGTACCCTTGTGCCTGACTCTCGTGACCTCCATGTGGCTCTGGAGGAACTGAACAACCTCTGCTACATTGACCTTGGTGAAAATGGTGATGACGGCATGAAGGGTACTTGGATTCCAGGGGCCGCACACATTTGATGAAGATGAAAAGCATTGGGGAGAAAGTGTGTGGTTTGGATGACCAGACCTAAGAAAAGTGGCAGCATGGACAAGAAGCTAGAATGTCTTGCTCCAGGGACTCGAATGGGTGAGGACCCCAGGTGCCAAATCGGTGGGCCCCCCAAGAAGAACGTGCCGCCATTTTATTTTTATTTTTGCAACGCCACTAACATTGGGTGGTTTGTCTTTCCTCGCAGGCTTCACACCTTTGAGGTGAGGGCTGTGGGAGAGAGGCAGTATATGTGGTATTGCACAGAGGAACTAAGAAGGGCCTTCAAAATGGGGCATCTTGCTACAACACAGACGGGAGCCAGTACCTGTCCCTGATGTTAGACTACAAAGCACATCGTCCCTGGCCATGCTGGTTGGGGCTGATGGGAACTGGAGTCCAACAACACCTGAAAGATCACAGCTTCCCCTTCCCTGTGTCGTGTTATGATGCTCTCTCTGACTTGGATTACAAGGGTTGGTCTTTGGAGGGCTTGGGTGATCCTGGCTGGCGGGTTGAAGACTGCTTGGTCCCTGACAACTCGATGATGCCACTGTCCCTCAGAGGCTGAAGTTATGTCCAGATGGGGTTGGTGAATAAGAGGGTGTCAAGAGGTTTACAGAGAGCTGCCATCCTGGGTGGCGCTCAGGCATAGTAGCCCCACAAAAATATCGCTAGGGCCATCATGACGACGGCGTTGATGTTGACGACGCGCCTCCACGTTGGATGCTCGGTGATGTCTGTCAGGCGCCGCAGCTCCTCAGCTTTCTCTTCTGGGCTCGGCTCTGGCGGCTCCTGGCCTTCTGCCGCTATCCCACAGAACCAGCCGAGGCACCGGCGCAGCCTGCCAGAGAAGGCCTCTGCTTTGGGATCTGTGCGGAGAAGGGAAGAAACAGAGGATGGTCAGGGCCTACAAGGCTGTGTGACTGAGGCCACCTCAAACGACACCACCGAGTAATAAGTGGTTTGGGGGCCTGCTGCAGGGATAGTTAAGAGGGGAAAAGTGGGGTGGCCTGCCTCTCATCTCCTGATACTGGTTCAGGGCTGAATGTGGCCCCATGAGCCCCTCTCACTGGCCCTCGAAACTTTCCCCAGGACTTTGCCCCTCACTGGCTTTGCCTCAAAGCTCAGTAGTTTTTGCCTGGCTGGAATGTGTCCTCAAACTCATGTCTCTGGATGGGGGATCGAGACGGGTGTGAGAGTGTGTGTATCTGCCCTACTTTACAAAAGTAAAAATTGTGTTTGCTGCACCTCCCACTTTTGCTCCTGACCCCGCGAGTGGCTCTCAGAAAGCTGCCCAGGAGGGATTATGGCCCTCCTCTCTGCCTCACCCTCCACCTCCAGCGCCTGCTGCAGCCTCCCGTTCCTGGCGGCTTCCATCTCTGCATGTTCCCGGCGCCGTTGCCGGCCAGCCTCCCTTTGTTTGGCTTCCTCCTCTTCCTCCGTGTCCAGATCAACTCGTTCCTCTTTACTGTGTCTGAGGCTGAACACCAGGCGATGCAGCTAGGGTGGCAAGACGGGTGGTTTGGTTAGACGCAAGGTGCATGGTTGTGTTGCTCACCTGCCACCCTTTATCTCTCGCCCAAGCCCTCCTCCCCTTCCCTCGACAATGGATGTGCAAATATAGTATTGTTATGAGTTGGCAGACGGGGCGGTTGTATGCCTGGGCCCCCTTCTAAGTCTTGGAATAGCCAGGCTAGCTTCCTAGTGAGGCGATAGCCTGGGTAATGGGCCATTAATGGACCAAAGGAAGTGGCTCTGTGCCAGAGAACAAATGGGGGGGGCCCATTCCATAAACTGGCTGGTAGTTAGACCGTAGTTAAATGCGATGAGAACTAGAGTTTTGTTATGGGGAAAACAACAGTTCCCAGGATTCTTGTGTGTGCTTTAAATATACTTTTCTGTGGCTCGTCTTTCATACCACTAGGCCAGCCTCCCCCAAAACAAGCTACACCCCCACCATGCATTTAAAGACAGTAAACTAGAGTTGGGCTTTTCGAGGCTGCAGACTTGGAGGTGGCAACCTTCAGTTGTCTTGGCAGTGAGGCACTGTCACCCTATAGCCCCCAGTTTAGGTTTGTGTGCCAGGTTCACGTGGATTCCTCTGCCCACCCGGCCTCTATACTTACGTGTTTCTCGGGGATAGGTGAGGTGCAGAGAGAGATACCCACTGCAATGGTGGCTGTGAGGCAGAAGAGGATGAAGGCGAAGTAGAGATAGTGGACGCCACAGATCAGGCGGGGGCAGGTGCTGGGGAAGAGGCAACTTCCTGTCCCGTAAAAAAATTCCGGGATCATCCGGGCCATGCCTATGGCTAGCCCCCCCACCAGCCCCCAGAATGCACCCTAAAGAGAGAGAAACAGGGTGAAAGGGAGGGATTAACAACAACAGAGCCAAGGGGCTGGGCTAGGTCTGGCTGCTTTGAATCCTTTCTAACCCAAATGTTTGCTTGTCCTGTTCTTTTTGTTCTCCTGTGCTGCACCCTAAAATTGAGAGTCCGCAGCAGAACCTGAAAAAGGATGGATCCTAAAATAAACCTGTGACATAGGCTTCTTTGCAGTGACTTCTCTGTATCTTCTATTCCAGTGTCTCCCCACCCCCTGAAGTTCATCTGGGTTCCATATCCCAAAATGGCTACTGCCTATCGCTTAAATTCCCTTTGTCTTAGGCACCTGTCTTTCCTCTCCACTGGCTTGAGTGTCCCTTTCCCATGCTGGCCCCTTCCTGAACGTCACTCACCTGCTCGTTAACTCTTTTGACGAAGAGCCCAAGGAGAAAGATGGCCGCGATCGGCGGGGCCAAGTAGCTGCTGACGGACTGGATGTAGTCAAAGAGTTGGCCCCCCTGGGCCGCCTGCACCACTGGGATCCACGCAATGCTCACCCCCACAAGGAGCAGGATCCACACTCTGCGGGGAGCAACAGCAAGGTGAGAACGCAGCACCCCCTCGGGGAGAGCAGGACAGTGGAGGCACCACCAAAGGGATTTGGCGAGCGGTGCTTGGTAGAGTTTGGAAGGGATTTCTGCAGGTCCTTGCCTTGTGCTGTGGCATCACCTGGTTTGGTTTTCCAAAAGAATTTTTACAAAAGCCCTCGGATAAAATATCAACTATTGACTGACAGAAAGGAGAGGGGAGGGTTTGCATTACCTAACCTTGAATTATATCATGCAGCTGCAGCACTACTATGGGTAAAAGAATGGATAACATTAAAGAACCCCGAGCTATTAGATCTTGAAGGATCTGACAACAGGTTTAGCTGGCACTCCTATTTGTTATATGATAAAGTCAAGGTCCACAGGGGTTTTTTAAATCATCTAGTAAGAAAATCACTTTATAACACCTGGCTAAAGTATAGAGGAATATTGGAACCCAAGATACCCCTGTGGACTTCACCAGTGGAAATAATTACGGTCAAATCTTAAGGAGGAAGAGGTGAAATCCGTAATGGTGAAATGGGCCCAAGATTTGGGCCATAACATCATGATGGATCAATGGGAAAGGCTTTGGCGAGTAGATATAAAGTTTACAGCATGTTACAGCCTCAGAGAGAATATATTAAAGATGATGTACAGGTGTCACCATACGCCAGAGATTAATTATATACAGCGAGATTAATTGGAAGTCATTTTTTAATTTTTTGTGAAGATGCGGAACCGATTGTAAGTTATGTATAATATGTAGATTTTTCTTCTTTTCTGTTATTTGTTTTGTGTTGTCTTGTCTTGTTCTGAGTTGCTTGATGTTTGTCAATTGTTTTTTAGTGTTATTTGTAATTTTTTAAAATAATAATAAAGACTTATTTAAAAAAGCGAGAATTTTTACAAAAGCCATCTTGGCAGTCGACGTATCTGGCCTGCGGTTGTTGCTAGTTTTTCTAATGTAAAAAGTGTCTTTTTTGTTCCGTGACAGTTTCTTAGATTTTCGAATATGTCCCTACAGCTGAATGGAGGCAAACTGGACCCGTCCTGAGCTCCCCATTTCTGCTACAGGGCTCCATTAGTATCTTAACGAATGAAGTGGTACTCAATGGGCGTGGGGCAATCCAGCGCTCTTCCTCACCTGCCCACGATCAACAGCTCCTTGTCGCTGGCTTGCGGCCTCAGGCGGTTGTAGATGTCCATGGTGAAGAGGGTACCGCTGCTGTTGAAGATGGAAGCCAGCGAGCTCATTAATGCCGCCAGCATCACAGCCAGCATGAGACCCCGGAGGCCTGCAGAGGGGAGACACAATGAAGTGGGAAGGGAAGCCCACCCGTCTTCCTCGGAGCTCAGCATCTCTCAGGCCACACAGATGGAGCTGGTCAGAATTCATAATAAGGCGAGCGCAGTGGGTTTCCGAAGGACTCAGGATTTCAAGTGCAAGAAAGCCAGGCGAAATCCGCCCTCCCCTTAACACCACCCCGCTCCTTACCACTCGGCATGAGAGACACCACCAGTTTGGGGTACGCAATGTTGGAACACCCAACTTCCGTGCCACAGATCCGTTTGCATTCCTCTGGGATGACGCAAGCCACTTCGTCTGAGAAAGAAGAGGGGATGCAATGTAACTCCCGGATTAAAATAATTGCAGGCCTCGTTGGCCTGTCAGTACGTTTGGATCTTTGAATGAGGGCCGTGGGTTCCACCCCTTCTCCCCACTTGCAGAGAGACAGGAAGTGAGAAAGGATTTGGGTGAAAGTCTGATTCTGCAGCCTGGAAAAGCCCGTAGAGCTGAAAGAGGAAGGCGTGGGACTCTTCCAACTTTCTGTGTATTTTTCAAGGAAGGGAAAGACAGCCACCTCATGCCCAAGGGCCAGTGAGTTGTGGGGGAAGCTGCAGGTGTCATGGGAAGACTGCAGGAGCACCATCAGTTCTGGAATGGTGTTTTGTGTGTGCACCGCTTACTCGGTGCTGGGCCAGAGGCGTTGGCTTTTACGTTGTAGGTAGCCAATGTCTAAATAGGTGCTTACTTCCCACCCTCAAAGAATCATGGGAACTTTAGTTTACCCCTCACAGAGCCACAATCCCCTGTACCCTTAAACTATAGTTCCCAGGAATCTTTGGCAGGAAAATGTGTTTTAAATGTATGGTGTGTATGCAGCCTAAATTCTTAAATTGCCTGCAATCTCTTGAGGTCTCGAAGGCCACAACGAAAGAGGAGGAAAAAGCTGGAGAACTGGAAGTTTCTACCTGCTGAGAGGAACCAAACTCACTTTTCAGCTTCCAGAAGGGTAACCGTGTTAGTGTTTTTCAGCAAAAGCAGGAGAGAGCTTTGTGGCTGTTGTTGGCTAATAAATGTACCACGGCCTAAGATTTATCTGATTAAAGCTTAAATGCATGCAGAATAAGCACAGCTGCCCAACCGCAACAGCAGTGGTTAGTGAGGGCAACACATATATTGAGAATAAAAGCCCATCAGATCTATTCAGGCCACTGGCGACAGGACTAAAGGTTGTGGTTGCGTTGTACGTCGGTGGTCTAGCACAGTGTTTTTCAACCTTTTTTGGGCAAAGGCACACTTGTTTCATGAAAAAAATCACGAGGCACACCACCATTAGAAAATGTTAAAAAATTTAACTCTGTGCCTATATTGACTATATATAAAGTAATTCTCTTGAATTTTTCAATTTTTCCCATGGCACACCAGGCAACATCTCGCGGCACACTAGTGTGCCGCGGAACAGTGGTTGAAAAACACTGGTCTAGCACTAGTGGCATGCACTGAGATCAGGAAAGCACTCCAAACTTTTTCCGCTGTCGTGGAATACCAGGACGTGGCCTCCTTCCCCCAGTTCCGACCTGCCTCCCCTGCTTTCCCCAGGTGCTTACCTGGATACAGGATCCGGCTGATCATGCCAGGCATAACCATAAGAAACATGGGCAGCAGTTTGAGGTAGCCACAAAGGATGCAGCCGGCTTTGACATGGGTGAGGTTCTTCCCAGCCAGGCACCTCTGCACGATCACCTGTACAGGATGAGAACAGGAACTTTTGCTGCCAGTCATCTTTTCCACCATTTAACTAATGCCTTTACACTGGGGGTGAGGTGGCTTTTACCCCGAGAATCCCTCAACTGTCATTCAACAAATGTCATCGTGATGCCAGGTGCTTGGCAAACGGGTGAGACCACCCACCTTTCAATAGCAAAAACCACAGTAATAATAATAATGTTTATACCTCTCTCATATGTCAAAGCTGGCGGACAGGGGTGGAGCAGGATGTTAATCGCTGCTCATAAGTTCTGCTTTTTGCAAGGATTGACTATGCACAGTAGGTCCCTGCAGGATTTAAGACCTCCACATTCCCACTTATGAACTGATGGGCAGGGAATAGTGCCACCCAGCCAAACTGAGCAAACTCAAACCCCGCAGCCCGTCACCTGACATCCCCTGCCCATCAAGATGATGCTAGCTAATTGACAAGTGGCCTTTTCTTTTTTTAATTGGCTAGCAGGAGGTTCCTCAGCCCACTTTGCGCAAATCTGTGGTGCAACTGTACTTGGAAAAACTGAATACCAGTGTTTTCCAATTGACTAAGTACTCCAGAGGGATGCGGGTGGCGCTGTGGTCTAAACCACAGAGCCTAGGGCTTGCCGATCAAAAGGGTGGCGGTTCGAATCCCCGCGACGGGGTGAGCTCCCATTGTTTGGTCCCGGCTCCTGCCAACGTAGCAGTTTGAAAGCACATCAAAGTGCAAGTAGATAAATAGGAACCGCTCCAGCGGGAAGGTAAACGGCGTTTCCGTGCGCTGCTCTGGTTCGCCAGAAGCGGCTTAGTCATGCTGGCCACATGACCTGGAAGCTGTCTGTGGACAAATGTCGGCTCCCTCGGCCAATAAAGCGAGATGAGCGCCGCAACCCCAGAGTCGTCTACGACTGGACCTAACGATCAGGGATACCTTTACCTTTACCTTTAAGTACTGCAGACCCCCTGTTTTTCAAACGCCAAGCCATGGGCCCTCTACTTTTGAAAGTTGTGATATCTCTACGGTCGTTTTTGTTATGTGAATGGTGCCATGGGGACCCCCTGGGTGGGTTACGCGGACCCCCAGTTGGGAACCACTGATGTATATACAGTTCTGGCCGTTGCAACTCAAATAGTGCAAAGCTGGAAAAGGTGCAGGAAACTGCAACCAGAACGATCAAGTGGCTGCAGAAAAGTTATAACCTTTGAGGCTTTTTAGATTAGAAAGAAGGCGAAAAGTTATAACGTTTGAGGCTTTTTAGATTAGAAAGAAGGCGAGTCAGAAACTGGGTTCTAAATCCAGAGGAAAGGGGTATGATCTTGTGCAAGTAGGCATTAGGAGATTGTGATACAGTCAGACAGAGAGAGAGATATACTCTCGCCTTTGCCCTGCCATACCTGGTCAGTGCACCAGTACCAGAGAGAATTGATGGACAGGCCAAGGATAACAGCCGGCCAGGGCATGTCACTGACGACGGCATCTCTCATCATCTGAAAGGAGTCTTCGCGGGGCAGGTAGCAGGAGGCTGAGATGTTGTAGAGGGTGGGGTTCGGGGAAAGGGTCTTCCTGGGAAGTGCCTGCATGTACTTGTCAAACACTGCCTGGTAACCTCCCACTTCGTTAAAGGCTGCAGCGGAATAGAGGCAGGCAATTTAAAGACAGGAAATGGCACACCCACTCATAATTTCACCACCCCAAACATCTGCAAAGGGTTGCCCAGACTTTTCCTTCCAACCCCCAAAGAACCCAGGCTTTCTCCACCACAAATAAATCACAAATAAAGATCGCAGATTGTTTTTAGAACAAGACTTTCAAACCAGAGTCATACAAGGGATACAGAATGAAATGTGGAAGATGCACAGCTGAGTTATCTCATCAAAAATAATAATCCTAGTTTAAAAATAAGTAGAATAAAGTAGTTATTTAGCACCAAGCCCCCAGCGCAACCCCGGATATGGATTTTGTGTGTGTGCTTTTGGTAAAAAAAAGTGTTTTGGGTCAGAAATGTAGACTGGGAACGTGGAGGAAATTGCTAAAATGGTGATGAACAGAGTTTTATTTTTTTTAAGCATTTTAGCTTTACAGCTCTCTCTATCACTTTAATTTAAGCACCACTTTTTCTAATGTTTTAAAGTTCAGAAAATATTTCATTGACATCTAATATATTTCTTTAAAAACAGTGGAGAAAGCATTTTAGCACTGATTTAAAGCTTGTTTGTCGGTTTGCTTAATGTCCCACCTTTCCTCCAAGTACCTCAAGGTGGCATATGGGGTGGATTCCACTTCCTCTCCTCCCCATTTTATCTTCACAACAATCCTGTGAGGTAGGTTTGACCAAGAGACAGTGACTGGCTCGAGGTCACCCAATGAGGACTTGGACCCTGGTCTTCCAGGTCCTCGTCCAAACTCTAACCATTGCACCCCACTGCCTCTGTTACCAATATGGTGCCCATGCCTCGGTGTCATGTCCGCCACAGGAAGTGACCTACTCACCAAACCCCATCAGGACACAGGATCCACCGATCATGACGAATGACTGGATTGTGTCTGTGAACATCAGTGCCGCCAACCCACCTGGAGGAAAGACAGGAGAAGGCCATGCGCAGGTCATTGGGAACCGTATTACTGCACTAAATCATAGAATCTTAGAACTGCAGAGTTGGAAGGGGGATCCTTGGGATCATCTTGTCATTTGGTTGATCTGTCTCACTTGGCACTGGCTGCACTTTAGACTGTAAGCTCCTCAGGGCGAATACCTGTCCTCTTAAACTCTGTAAAGCACTATGTACACAAGAGGCTCTCTTGAAATGCTACCACTATAACACAGACCAGCAACAGCTCAGGGTTTCTCAATGGCATTAAAGGAATAACCACACCTGTTCTTCCTGCTGATCACTAGTCAGGCTGCTTATCTATTTTTTTCTGGCAGGGATCCTTAATGTCAGTCAGAAATTCAACAGGTGAACTCTCCCTCAATATGGTGGCAAAGCTTTGCCTGTTGAAGCTCTGCCTGCTGCATAGGTATTTAAAGGCACAGGAGCCTTTCCCTTCAGTTGTACATTCATTCAGTTTATATCCTGACCTCCCTCCCAAAGGAGTGGTTAAAGTATAGATGACAAAACGCGTTCTAAAAACAATCGCAGCCAATGATTTCAGGACAGAAAACTAGAAACACCAGCAAGTTCATCCATGAGGTGGAAGCGTCATGGAACGACAGTGCTTTGAAAAATGGGTCAGCAGTAGCTTTATTATACGTGCCATTGATGTTTGCCATTTTCAGGTAGCCTAGCCTATTTGTTATTAATTTGTTATTAATTTTCTGGAAAATAGGGAACGCCTCAACTCTTCAAGGAAACGACACCTGAATGCCCAGAGCCCCAAAGCTCAGAGGGGTGTGTAACCAGTGGTTATGCATTACTGAGGCATTCTGCCTACGGTCTGAGGTGCATTTCTTTGCATATTTTCGGTCAGAGTTAGGCCTTTAGCCCCAGGCGATGCTTTAGACTTGACTTTGCTTAGCTAACTTTATCCTTTAGATCCCTCCTGGGGACCAAACTGGATGTGATATGCTAAACATGCCACTTGCTGCTGTGTCTTATTTTTTAAAAGTGACTCATAGAAGTGGGGTCCCCCAGTTTGAGGAAAGGGGGTCAAATCCTTTCCTGCTCCTCAGCTGCTCCTATTAGCCCAGGAAGCAGTTTTTGGAGCCAAATAGAGCTTATTTCTTCTTCTTGGGGCCAATAGGAGCTGGGGGTGGGGAACTGGAGTTTACTCAGAAAAGGCTGCGCTTGAAGATCTGAGGGCGGAAAATGTGCGTAATATTCCCAGGGGTAAGATGGCCTACGTGCCGGGATGGAGGGGAGGGGAGATAATGCAGTGAGAGGAGGTTCCCTCATGTGTGATCCAAGCACACAAAGAGCGCAAAGTCCATTTCTAAGCAGGGGGTGGGTTGGTGGGTGGTACCTTAGCATATGTTTTGTTGGGAAACCATATGCAGTTAACTTGGCTAATGCAAGGAGTAACGGCCATGCTTGGAACAGCATTTCTTTTCTGTCTCGCTCTGTAAGATACACACGCACACAAACACACCGAGAGAGAGAGAGAGAGAGAGAGAGAGAGAGAGAGAGAGAAGAAGCGCTTGTCTCTCAATCTCTCTCTCATATTGTCTGCACTCACTGCAACACATACACACTCTTCTCTCACACACATACACACACTGCTCCCCTTTTCTCCCTCTCCCATTCTCTCTCTCTTCCACATACGCGCACAGACCTGCCTATCTACCTCTCTGAGGTTTCCATCTTATGAACTAGAAATGACCGCCTGCCAGAAATGACCGTTAGGCCAGAAGTTTCACAAAATGGCAGCAAATATTTTATTATTTAATTTGTTCTTATTGTCTCTCTGCTGCCTGGGATGGGGAGAGGTGCATGTGGGATTTTCTGCCTCAGATGCAAGCAAGTCAACCAACCAACCAACCAACCAACCAACCCTTGACTAGCCCTGGGTGCTATTAGTATCATGGGCTTTGAAGATGCTCAAACTCAGGACAAGAAGGAGAAACATGCTAAGAGGAAGGCACACTTGGCAAATCCACACCGTGATCAACTTCCACCTGGAAACCAATGTCTCCACTGTGGAAGGACATGTGGATCCAGAACTGGCCTCTACAGTCACTTACGGACTCACTGTTAAAACCGTTACAGGTAGGTATCCGTGCTGGTCTGCCATAGTCAAAACAAAATAAAAAATAAAAAAATTCCTTCCAGTAGCACCTTAGAGACCAACTAAGTTTGTTCTTGGGATGAGCTTTCGTGTGCATGCACACCTCTTCAGATACACTGAAACATGCACACACGAAAGCTCATACCAAGAACAAACTTAGTTGGTCTCTAAGGTGCTACTGGAAGGAATTTTTTTTATTTTTTATTTTGTTAAAACCGTGTTCATGGAAGACAATCTTCCTTGGCTACAAGTGATTGCAGAAGGAGAAGGAGAAGAGAAGAAGAAGAAGAAGAAGAAGAAGAAGAAGAAGAAGAAGAAGAAGAAGAAGAAGAAGAAAGCTATTAATATAATACAGCTTGACCCTGGGGATGGGGTGTCATTTGCCCCTGTTCCTGTCAAGCACGTTGAGTTGCAGCAGTTAACAGGTTGACGGTCTGAAAAGCTGGCTTCTGCTTTGGTTAAAGGGGCATGAACAGGTCAGGCTGCCTCTCTCATGGCCGGTTGGCAACCCGGTTCTCTATTGTATTCCCTGCCACCAGCCTGTTCCGATAACCGTTTCAACGTTCCAGTTACCTGTCACTGTGTAAATGGTGGTTATGATCAGGAGGGCTATGACGGCCACATAAATATTCCAGCCCAAAGCTTGCTGGATGAAGACGGCTCCAGAGAACATGTCCACCTGCCAGGTGAGAAGGAGAAAGCCCAAGTCCATAGAGATCATGGCTCATGGTCCCCCAAAAGAAATCAGAATGGAAAGGGGTTCTTCCCTCTCCAAGGGGTGGCCTTGCCAGGAGGGCTGGCTGAGGGGACAGGCTTTGCCTGGCAGTTTTCGTGAACCATTAAAGTGGCCTTCTCTCCTCAGGTGGAAGTGGACCAGCAGAACCCCTGTTTGAAATCGTGCTCCCACCCACTTGCCCGCCCTCTCAGTTCTTCATGCCTAGAGAAATGACCTACTGAGATCTTGGTGAAGATATACATGAAAGAGAGAGGACAGAGAGGTAGAGTCGGATACGCTGGCCTCCAAAGCGCTTCTTCAGGTACTGTGGCATCGTGATGACCTGCAGGGGGAGGAAGCAGCAGAGGGAGATGTCACTGCTGTCTTTCATAGTGGTAAAGCAAGAGCCACGTAATGTTCGCTCTGCACTAGCAGGAGTTACTCTTTCAGAGGGGCGACGCCTAACTCTGGAACTCCCCGCCCATTGACATTAGACAGGCAACTTTGCATTGCTGTTTTAGATGCCTACTAAAATGTTGTTCTTCTTTGGCAAGCCTTTCTAGACATGCAATTTGTGTGTGTGATTGTTGATTTCTTTTAAAAGCTTGCATTATGATGATACAGTAAATTTAAAGGTCAACTTGTTGTTAACATTCGATTTTTAAAAATTGCACATTTAAAATGAATACTCTGCTTAAATCTGAAGCTTATTGGTCTGGTAGAGGTGCAGAGAACCTTCGGCCCTCCAGATGTTGCTGAACTACAACTCCCATGATCCCTGGCCAAGGGTTAGCTTCTTAGCATGCTCCCCGGGAGGAATCCAATATTTTGGCTCTTCTCTTCCATTCCCCAATCTATTAGCCCCCTCCTAGACCCGAGGACAGGCTTTCCACCCTCTTTTCTCTTGCCGCCCAGACCCACTTGGCACCTGCCTCTTCTCACGCCCTCAGTTTTCACACACCAGCCATTGTTTGACATAGCCAGGAGTTAAGAATGCAGGATTTAGACCTGGAAGACCTGGGTTCAAACTTCTGCACAGCCATGGTGCTTGCTGGGTGACTGTAGACAGCGGCGTAGCAAGCCCAGACTGTACCCGGTGCGGAATTTTTTTTTGGCATCCCGTACGGACTGCGCATGTGCGGCATTCCACGCGTGCGCACTCCGTAATGCCGCACATGCGCAGTCTGTCCATGTGTTGCTGTTCGTGCGCACCAGCCTTACGAGTTGCTGCTCACTCGAAGGCTTGTAAGGTTCCTGCGCCGAGCAGCAGCACGGATGGACTGCGCATGTGCGGTAGTCCATCTGTGCTGCTGCTCCAGCTGCAACCTTACAAGCTGCCGAGTGAGGCTTTTTACCAGGCGTTGGGGCTCAGCTTGGGGAGTCGGGGGGGGCGCCGCCGAGTGTCACCCCCCCTCCAGGGTGACACCCAGGGTGGACCGCCCCCAACGCACCCCCCTTGCCTCCATCCCTGACTGTAGATCAGTCCCCATCTCTCAGCCCAACCCACCTCCTCACCCAGCACAGTTGTGAGGATAAAATTGGAGTCAGGGAGAAGCTATGGGGCTACCCTGGGTTCCTTGAAGAGATTAAAAATGTCACAAAGAAGCAAGCAACGTGTGCTTCTTATTACCCCAGCTGTGAGGTAGACCGGGACGAAGAGCCATCCTAGGAGCAGGACAAGGAAGAGAGCCTGGGAGGAAAAGGAGAAGTGGGTTAGGGTGGTTCAAGTTCTCACTAAAAAAAAAATAATCTTGGTTTTTTTGTAGGGCTTCTATGTCATTAACATGTACGTAAGAGACAGAAATGTAATGGGTGACGTTTCCTCTATCGCTTGCCTTTTCACATTGGGAAAATCAACACCAGTTGAATGTCTATAGGAAAAGTGGTGGACCTCAGGCTCGGGGGCCAGATGTGGCCCTCAGGACCTCTCTGCCTGGCCCTCGGAACTCTTCCCAGGCCAAACCACTCACTGGCCCCTCCTTGAGTGCTTGTGCCTGGCTGGAATGATCCCTTGCACTCCGATCTTGCCTCTGGGTGGCCTGGGGTGGAGTGTGCCTACTTTACAAAGGTAGAATTTGCATGTCTTGCCCCTCCCACTTTCCACTACGGCCCACCCAAAGATGGCAGGTGGCCCTCAGAAAGCTGCCCAGGTGACAGCAGGCGCCGATCCAAGTGTGTATGTGATCAGTCCTGCTTGCAGTTTCCGTTCGCTGAATGAAAGAGTCTTGCCTCCCCACCCGCACGCTGCGTTTCCCCAAAAAGAAAGATGGAGCCTGCGGCCCACTGCTTACGTTCCACTCGAATCCTGCCACTGCCAGGCCGGTCGCTGCCCCAGTGCCTGCCAAGCCCACAAAATGACCGCTGCCGATGTTGCTGGGCAAAGAGAGAGGCGCCGATCTGTGGGCACACCAACAATCAAAGAAGTTTCTTGACGTTCGCCACACACACCACCAACCTAAAACACCAAAGCCCACCCACCATCTTGACCTTGGTGCTTCTTCTCTCTCTTCCCTCCTGTCTCCAATTTCATCCAATGTCCTAAATAATTTAATTCTCTCCCTGCCATGCCTGTTCATCATCTTAATTTATTTCTCACTTTCTTTTGCTTCTCTGTATTTTTCCTCTTCGCCCCTGATCTTCCCTGTCTTCTGATCTCTCTTCCCACCCTCCCATTCTCATCATCTTATTTCATTCCTATCCATCCCTCTCCCCAACCTGAAGTATTTGGGGCAGGTGTTTCGAGTCTCAGGACTGGGGGTCAAATACAGCTCTCTGGCCCTTGAGACTCTCCCCGGGCCACAACCCTCAGCAGCCTTGCTTCACACCTTCATTGGGTATTTTTTGCAGGGCTGGGGTGTGTCCTTGAATTCTAGTAATGGCTTTTGCTTCCCTGAATGGTGGGGAGGGAGGGGTGCGTGACTCTGTCTGGAAACTAGCCTACTGTACAACCATAGCTCCACCCATTTTTGCCTGTGCATTTGGCCTGTGGCCCCCACAAGGTTGCCTAAAGGGGAATGTGGCCCTCAGGCTGAAAAAGCTTTCCCATTCGCTGATTTGGGGCCTCTTTCCCCCCGTTCCCAAGCCCCATCTCTTCCTTTGTCCCTGTCCCTTTTCTGTTACTCACCGGCCACCACACCATGTTCCTACCAGCCAAGAAATATCCCCTGACGGTACCCCTGTTGGTCCGGCACATCGACTGTGAGCCAAGAAAGAGAGGGAAGGTGGTGTGAGTGGACATTGTAGAAGGGCTCAGCCATTTTGGGGTGTGTGTGTGTGTTATAACATGAGGCGTATTTCTTGCCCTGGCTGCATCAAAGGGAGACAAGCACAGAGGGAACGGAGCCCATCCTTTAGAGAACAGATTGTTCAATCGCTAATCTGTTCAATTTTACACCTCATTACCAGCTTGCTAGTACATTCCTGACCAGTGTAGATTTTTGCAATCATTAACCCATCTGGAATGGCCAGGCCTAAGATCAAAGAGAAGAGAAAAGGATGGGGATGAAAGCAGAAAACATGCCTAGTGTGACAGGCCTCCCTGCTTGAATGTGGGGTAGAGGAACCCTGTAGGAGAGGAGAACAGGAGAGGAAGTCTTGAGGCAGTGTTTGGGTTCTAGGTTCCTCAACTGCATTTACAGGGGCCGCGCCATCCATGAGGCAGACTGAAGTAGCTGCTTCAGGCAGCATAACGGAACAGGCTGCCCCCGGTTTAAATTTAACACATCTTTTTAATAACTTAGTTAATAAACCTCCAATTTATCTGCAATGCCTTGGGAGAAGTTTGATATATTGATCAGACTTTTTTTTTTAAAATAATAATAATTTCTTGTTGCATCCTTAAGAGGTGTCAATATAGCTCACAGTGGCCTTTCATGGGTTTGAGACTTGGTCCCTTTCCATGTGTTGACACATCGACCTGTCAATCAGGGGTGACATTCAGGTTTCAACAGCAAATGATCCTTGCAAAATCGGCGAATGACCACCAATGCTCCTGCGAATGATCTCAGGATTGAGCTGGGGAAAGAAAGGTTTAGGTGGTTTTCTGAGCTACCCTGGACCGAAGTTGTCCAGGGCTTTGTAAATTAATACAAGAATCTTGTTTCCGGCTCGGAAGCAGATGGGCAGCCAGTGCAGCTGCTTTAACAAACTGAACAGGGTATGGTGCGTTTCTGAAAACATCTGCTCCAATCTTCGGGCAAAATTTATCAGCTGGTATCTTCTGCCCATTGAGACTGGAAGGGTGGAAGGCAGGGAGGACCACAGTAGTGGACCGAGAGCCAGTGAAAGGTGGAGACAATTAATTCTAGTTTTGCTCCCCAAAGGCATCTAGAAGGGAAACACTAAGACCAAGGAGGAGGAGGAAGCTGATGGGCAATGCCCACCCCCCAGCCTGGTTGCAAGTAAGAAGGTGGTCTGGTGGGGGCTGGCTGACAGCCAACCAAGGTTGGAGGAGGCAGCCCTAATGGACCAGCACCCACTCAAATTTATTCTGCGTTTTTCATGCGTATAGTTATTATTAATGACATCTTGTAACTGAGTAATCCCTTGAGTGAACTGTTAGAGTGCATTTGAGTCTAGCACCTTCAGGTTGCTTTTCATTCTCCCTTTGGTAAATTTGTTTTATTTATGCTATTTATACCGGACACTTAATCTCCGGGATTTCTAAGCAGCCTACATAAAAATTCTAAAAAGTATAAAATGGATAAACCTATTAGAATCAATCAATCCCCTCCCCACCCCAACACACGTGGTTAAAATAAATGAAAATTGATTATCAAAACAGGGAACTTAAAATGCCTGCTGGAACGGAAAAGTCTTTGTCAAGCGCTTGACATTCAATGGGTGGTGGTGGTTCTGTCTAATTTCAGCTGGGAGGGCATTCCATAGGATTGGATTTGCAATTTGAATGTGTGGCTTCTGGTGGATACAAGCTGTGTATCGTAGGTATTGGGGACCACTAACAGAGACTCCCCCAAATATCTCAGCGGTCAGGAAAGGATATAAGGAATCAGGCTGTCCTTAAGAGATCCTGGGACCCAAGTTGCCTTGTAAATTACCGTAATAGATGAACCTGAAATACTCTGAGAGGAAAACATGGAGGACTCAGATGGAGAGATGATGGTGGGTGGATGAGTTGTGTTCCGGCTAGAATAATAGAATCTTAGAATTGAAGAGTTGGAAGGTAGTCCAACCCCTTACAATGCAGGAATATTTTGAGCTATGCAAGGAAATTTGCTGAGTAACAGAAAAATAGGTGATGGTGTGCTGTTTGGCCTGGCTTGGCTCTGACAGCTCCATGTTTTAACCCTCAAATGCTGGTTCCAATTCCTTTCCCACAGCAAAGCAGTGCCCTTGTTTTCTAAGTGAGGAACTGAGTCCTTTCTTTCCTAGGTCACTTCCAGACTGCCTGTTTATCGAGCATTCATTGGGATCTGTCTGCAGGGAGATTAGATGATGTTGTATATCAAACAGACTCATTTTCTGGTGCATTTTCCCAAGACTTATTGCAAAAAGTCTGGTTTCAGGGGAGAAGAAGCAAGTCTGTTACATAGGAGCTCTCAATCAACTAATTAATTGCACAACCCGAATTTTCCAGGATTGCATAGAACCCCACCTGAAAATAAAGACAGTCTGGAAAAATCTCCTAGCTTGGGGGAAGCGTGTTTACGTGAGAGGAGCACCCACACCCACACCCGCTTGCTCCCTACATACATACCCACAGACCGACTCCAATGACCGCAAGGAAGTAGAAGCAGATGACGGAAATGTCTGCTGGATTGTTGATGGCGGCCCTCTCAGGCCGAGGACTAGAGATTCCTCCTCCATGGTGCCTCAAGCTCTCCCACAGTCAGTAGGCAAAGTCAAGGAACTCTCTGGGGCAGCTCCTCTAGGAGTGGTTAATAAAAAACTCAGTCATGGGTTGGATGTGTGATTAACTTGGACTCTACGTGATGGATGGGAAGTAGGATGATGTGGGGAGAGGGCAACTTCCAGTAACCCTGGCTCAAGTTGTTACCTTTGCTTTTACAGACAAAAGTTGTGTGTCTCCACAGACAGCAACTGATAGATCATTCCAGATTGCTGGATCTCCCTTCTTGGATAAGCTTCACCTGTTGGCAGTAGGGATGTCAAGGGGTGGCAATTTCCATTCTTCCCTGTGTTCATCACAATCAGCGCCGCTATACGTTTGGCTCCTGCTAAAACCTGTTTTGTTTTTGTAAATGATTTTTATTGGTTTCACATACAATCACATAAGGGACGTGGGTGGCGCTGTGGGTTAAACCACAGAGCCTAGGGCTTGCTGATCCGAAGGGTCGGCGGTTCGAATCCCCACGAAAGGGTGAGCTCCTGTTGCTCGGTCTCTGCTCCTGCCCCACCTAGCAGTTCGAAAGCACGTCAAAAGTGCAAGTTAGATAAATAGGTACCGCTCCGGCAGGAAGGTAAACGGCGTTTCCGTGCGATGCTCTGGTTCGCCAGAAGCGGCTTAGTCATGCTGGCCACATGACCTGGAAGCTGTACGCCGGCCTCCTTGGCCAATAAAGCAAGATGGAGCGCCGCAACCCCAGAGTCAGACACGACTGGACCTAATGGTCAGGGGCCTCTTTACCCTTTACAATCACATTACATAGCATTGTACCCTCTTATTTATATCTCTTTGGCTCAACTGAGCCTAACTACTCCCCGCTTCATTCTTATCCTTGTTATATCATTACCTAAAAATATTATATTACTCAACCTTCATAGGTAGAATTTCATCTTACAAATCTTCATATAGCCCTGCTAATGATCTTAATTGCTTACAGTTGTCTTTCAAATATAACATAAATTTGTTCCAGTCCTTTTGGAATGCTTGGTCTCGCTGGTTCCGGATTCTTCCTGTCAGTTTCGCCAGTTCTGCAAAGTCCACCAGCTTCATCTGACACTCTTCTTTTGTTGGTAACTCCTGTTGTTCCCATCTTTGGGCTAACAAAATTCTTGCTGCAATTGTTGCATATAAGAACTTTTTTTTATTATCTTGTCTCGGTATCTCTCTAGCCACTATACCCAAGAAAAAAGCTTCTGGTTGTTGTTTTTTTTAATGAAGGTGTTTGTAAACATTTTCTTTAACTTATTATATATCATTTCCCAGGAAAGCCTTTACCTCTTTATATGTCCACCACATATGGTAAAAAATACCTTCCTTTTCTTACAGTTCCAAAATTCATTGTTAAATACACCTATACATCATTTCCTAACATTTTCCTGCTAAAACCTATTTTGTTTGTCTTGCTATCCACTGTGGCCGAAGGCTAACATAGTTAATTACGTAATTCACTTTGGTGCATTTCAACGCAGGGAAATATCAAAAACAATGCAGAAAACAACCTTATTTATTTATGAAATTTTCACGGACCCAAAAATTTTCACGGACCCACAGCCACAGTGATTACTATTCATATTCATTTGTGGTCATTTCACCTGACCTTGGGTGAAAATCAGAATGTGGCAATTTCGACACCCATTTGTGCTTCTGATGGAATTCTCTGACATCTCTGCCTGTTGGTTCTTGCCATACTTGTGGGCACCGGAAATGTTCTCTGCCTTCATGTTCTAGCCCTGAAAACAAGCTTTCAATATGTACTGTGATGAATTCTAGCTGAAGCTGAGGCTCGCCCCCATTCTTTTCCAAAAGGCCTTAGGAGACTTGCAGGCCTTCCCGATCTAACATGGAACAAAGCTCAGCTACACTCAAAACTCAAAGCTCCTGCCAGGTTTAGTCTCTTTTTCAAGGTCTCTCAAGAGGAAAGACTAAAATCTCAGAGTACAGGAACAGAACCACAAAGGTTGTTCTGGTTGAGCTGGATTAATCAAGCTCTGTTCTCAGCCCCCAGGCCCAGCCAAGCACTCCCCTCTCCTTGCCTGAGCCAGAGACGGAGAACTCCAATTGTTTGCATTTAAAGGTGAACCTACCTAATTCATACTTTCGGTACAAAAACAGCCATCCGTTAAATTCGTACAGCTCTGAATTTTGCAATTCTGTTCTCCAACCAAGTATGTGTACTAAATTCACATACTGAGGCAAAATGGGCATAATATATATATATTGGTAAAATTGGGGATATACCCCCACCCCAACTGTTTGAGCCCCAATCCGGCATTTCAGATCAGCCCTGACCCTGATACATCCTCATTTGGTTTTCACACATTGATATCTATCCTACACTACACAGGCACCCACCACCAGGGGGCGGTCTATACTCATTTGGCACCACAATGCAACCATTCACTAATAATAAAATACCGATGAATAACATTTTTTAAATTGTTTTTCCTGCTGTAAGCCTAAGTGGCATGGAGGTGGCGATGAAAGAGCAAACAAGCTCTCAAACATTTAAAGCACATCATGCTGTTAAAACAGGCCTGTGGGCCTCCCGGCCCCTCTGACCATTGGGCATGCTGGCTGAGGCTGGTGAGAGTTTGGAGTCCAGCAATCTCTGGTTCCCACCCCTCTTCTAGATGGAAGGTCACAGATTCTTCAATCTTGTGTTAAATTCTCCGAAAGAAAGCTAATTTAAAACCAGCAGAAGACCTTAGAAACAGGGAGTCAACAAGAACCGAGAAAGGTTTCTGAAACAGGATAATTTCCTAAACCGTGATTTCCCCAGGCATATCATTCCACAGGGAAGGCTGCGAAACAAAAATAACAAGAGTCTGCCCCTGTTGCAGTTTTCAAGCACTGTAAGTGATGTGGGGAGACAGGTCAGCCCACAAAGCACACACAACTCCATTTCAATCTGCGCAACCTTAAGGCAGAGAGATGCAGTCCCATAGCATGTGTCCCATCATCTGACTTATGGGGTTTGTTTTATGCTGGAGGTGGTGTGCCATGTGATTGGGTGCTGTGGCAATGTGACTGAGGTGGCTGTTGGCACAGAGTCGTCACTGATGAGATTCATGGTGACAGCTGCAAAGTTCCACTGTCGTCAGGGGCGTGAGGGCGCTCCTAAGCCCTGCGCTTCCGTGTTCTACCCACAAACTGCACCCCATTTTATTGTTTGTGTCTTCATTTGACTTCTTGAGTTTCCTCCAGAGACGGTCAATGCTTTGCAGGAGGAATTCAAGCTCATAACTGGGAAATGTAGGCTTGCGCCATTAAGCGTTCTGTCACCGTAGCACAACTAATCCACTTAAAAATAGGAATGAGCACATTTGCAGTTAGGAAAGTGACAGGGAAACCCCCTGGGAAGGGGTAGGAGGAGCGGATGACTAATAGGAAGATGCTCAAAACACCCCACAAGCAAATCAGGGATGAACACAAGATGAATACTCATTGTCCTATATAACCTTATTGCGAACGGAGTCAAACAATTGTTCAGTTATAATGTAACCTCTGTGCAAGCAAATTAGGGTGACTGCTCAATAAACAGGTCATCTGAAGGAGTCCTTAATCACCTGTGCCACAGCCTCAGGGTGACTTACATAGAATCAACTCATAGGTTTCAGTAAGTCAATTAATATAAACATAAACAGATGATCTGTTTCACTGGCATATCAGGTGGGAGGCTGGAGTCGGGAATGTGCAAACCTGAGTTACTTAGGCTCACCTAAACCATGGTTAGCATTCGGACAATTAATAGCCATGACCTAGCTGCTAATGTGTGAATCCAGGTCAAGGAGTATCTGTCTGTATTTGTGGATGTCTGGAAAAGGTGATTTGGCCATGGTGTACCCATGGAATATTATTTTCTGAATTATTTTCTAGCAGATCATTTGCTACCTTTTTTTTTTTTTTGGCTATGATGACTTTCAAATTGTGATGTGAACATTCAAAGAGATTCAGTGACAAGCACTGCAGGAAATGTTTTGTTACTACTTTTTTACATTTATTTACACCGTGCTAAATATATCATATATGATTAGTGCAGGGAAAACATAATTTGATCCGTGTTTTCAGTAAAAGGAGTAGTCTCGAATACAATTTGCTTCTAGGCTGGAAAGTGGCCATGAAAGGAATGACTCTCTTAATCATTCTACAGACTCTAAACCCGGAAGTCCTTAAATACACACACTCGTCAACAGAAATGTCTTGTGTGTAAAGAAACTATAATCTTATCGGTACTAATGCACAACTGGGGACCTATTAATAAATCCCACACAGCTGAGGGGGTGACGATTACCTTGAGAGGCTGTGTCTTTTTTGAACAGGGGAACTTCCTGATTAATAGCAAAGCAGCTAAGATCTGGATAATTTAAATAATCAACATTACAGCTCAAATTGGGTGAGGTGTGGGGGGGTGAGTTTGGGTATTGATGACCTTTCTCATATGTGGCCTATTTATTTATTTATTATTTTTAAAAAAAACCAGATACACCCTTCTCTTAAGCCCTGTTTGCACATCAAGTTAATCAAATTAAAGGGAACTGGCAGTTTTGCAAGGTACACATAATGTTCATTCTGCACACAAAAGTAATTGATTCTTCAGTGTGGCAACATCTCTTCCCTGGAACTCCCTGCCTGTTGATATTAGGCAAGCGCCTTTGCTCCATGGTTTTTGGCACCTTCTAAAAAAAAAACAACTTTTTTTTTTTTTAAGACAAGCCTTCCCAGACATGCAAATTCGACATGCATTTTAATAGGTAATTTTTAAGCCTGCCAATTTTCTTATGAAAACTTTTAGCCCAGCAGAGGTTGCATTCCACTAACCTTTACTCAGAGTAGGCCCACTGAAATGACTGACCATGACTAACTTAGGCCCAATGGGTTTACTCAGAGCAAAGTGAACTGACCATAACACCTTGTTCCTGATATCTGCTTTTTTGTTGTTGGTAATTTTAAGGTCGATTTTATATTAGAAGCCTGGAGGTTTGGTTAATTTAGCCATGTGGAAATCCTGTTAAATATGATAAATAAATGGGGACGTTGTGTGCCTGGAAAAGTTTGTGCATTTGGGCAAAGGTCTGAAGAGGGAAATGCTTGGTTTTGTGGCCACCTCTCTCCACTGGCGGAGGAAGAGGAGTGCGGGGAGAGTGCACTGCCCCTGGCAGCGCAATCCTGGCGGGGTGCCATCGCGGCTGCCCCCTGCCCGTGCTGGGCGCCATGCCCCTACGGGTGGCATGCCCCCAGGATGCACGCCATGCCCCTACAGGTGGCGCACCACGCCCCTGGGACGTGTGCCAGCCCCGCCCCGCCTGCTCTCCGCCCCCCCGGGTGCCGGAGCATGAAGCTCCACCACTGCCTCTCTCCTCCATGGCTGGAATGTGATGGTGCCACAATGAGCCCAACTAGTTTCTCCTCCTCCTCCTCCTCCTCCAGGTGGGTGGGCGGAACCATACTCAATTCAAGGACCATGTCACCTAGTGAGAAACCTTCTGGTGAGTGGGGTTGGGCAGATTATCCCAGATCCTCATCCTCTCCACAGTGCACACATAAAGACAGAAGCTATTACGCCTACAAGTCTCGAACACGTAACAGCTAGAACTCTGTCAATTTGAACAGATCTATGCTCCCCAAATAAGCTCCGGACCACTTCTGTAAAGAGGACACCCATGGTGCGCGGTACGAGAAGGCAGGTGCTGGCTTCTGTTTTAGGGTGCAGCAATGTTCCGCTCAGAGGTACAAATGCATTGCATTTCTGGACTAAATAAGGACCAGGAGAGACAGAGGGTGTAGTGGTTTGATCTGGGAGACCGGGCTTCAAATCTCCACTCTGCCAAGGAGCTCACTGGGTGACCTTGGGCCAGCCACTGTCTCCCAGCCTAGCCTATCTCACAGGGCTGATGTGAAGATGAAATGGAGAACTCTGTGTGCCACTTTGAGTTCCTCAGAAGAAAGGTAGAGTATAAATGCAGGGCTTTTTCTCAGCCAGAACTCACTGGTACTCAGTTCTGGCACCTCTCAGGTGGGCACCATTGCCCATTATAAGAGAACAAGGCAGGCGTTTGTGGTGAGTTTTTCTAGAAAAATAGCACTGTATAAATGTAATAACCATAACAAATAAAGGAATCCAGAACCAGCATCCCAGTGTTTAAAAGAGAGGCGAGGAACTTGAGGGCCACATTCAGCCCAAGGGCCACACTCTCTTTTTTTTGAAAAGGGGGGGGTGTTTATACGCCAGTGTGAATGCTTGAGGTAGCGAAAATGTCTTGTTCCCGCTCCCTGGCTGTAACTTGCCTTCCCAACTTTGGTCTCAGAAGGTCCTTTTCCACCTGAGAGGGGAGATAGCCTTTTGGTAACAGTGCAAAAAACAGGCCAGGCTCCTCATGGCAACTTTCCCACCACCGTCATCTTTGCCAGGCTTCTCCTTTCTGTGCCCTCTTAAGACGTGTCTTTCTCCTGAATGTAACTAACACACTGATGAATTATGAAGAGTTCGACACACCGCACCAATGAATAATGCAGGAACCCTGTTGGCCTTGTGTCAGGGAGACCAGGTCCTGCATCACACTCCCGACTAGCCTGGCGTCAGGTAGCTTTGGCTGAGACTGGAGATGAAAAGGGAGAACCAGAGGCAAGGAGGCACGAGGGAGCAGAAAGGAGTTGGCCCACAGGGAGGGTGGTCTCTGAAAGTTGTCAGGTGTATTTCCCCCACTTTTCTTGTGGGCAGCTCCAGAATTGAGAGATGCTACCGCAAAGGCACCTCCTGCCAATGCTTATCCTCAGAACAAGATTTAAATTGGCCTTTCGGAGAACAACAGGCTGTCAATTTATTCTGGTTTTCTGCTGTCAATGTTTGTGGTGTGTGGTGTGTGTGTGTGTGTTTTAAACCACCCCATCCTTCTATCGAGCTCATACACGTTTTTTTACCAAACCCAGCCTGATTAAAGACATTTCAGTGGATTAATTTAGTGCTAGCTGATCCACTGCTTCATCAATTTGCACACAAATATGACAAACTGGAACATAGGGAGAAAGTATACTTAATTTTCAGATGGTCAGCAGGGCCAGCCCGAAACATTTTACAGCAGAGTAGTAAGTAGGGCCCATAAAGGCACCCCTGAACATGCACAGAGTTGCCTTTAAAGCAGGCTTCCTCAACCTCGGCCCTCCAGATGATTTGAGACTACAATTCCCATCATCCCTGACCACTGGTCCTGCTAGCTAGGGATCATGGGAGTTGTAGGCCAAAAACATCTGGAGGGTTGAAGTTGAGGGAAGCCTGCTTTAAAGTATGCATGGGAAACTTTTGGACCTCCCAATGTTGCTGGACTACAACTCCCATCAGCCCCTGAAACCCAAAGAAGTGCTAGGTACTTAAGGGGTTTATTCACATGTTGGTCCCCACAGCTTCTTTTTCTTCTTCAGGGTGCATTTATCCCTGATTAACTGTTAGAAGACAAAGGAGGAATAGTGCCTGCCAACCCCCACAGCATCTACCGCCTGAGGCAGAGACCTCACTTTGCCTAATGGTCGCACTGGCACCGTCATGTAGATGCCGCTGAGCAGAATGCTCAAAAAATGGCCAGCGTCTAACCTCCTAGCAAAGAAAGCAGGACGAATGCTCAATAGGCAGGTTGTCTGGAAGTAGCCAGCACCTCTGCCTTTTTCCCTTTGGCATGCTGTAGTCTGGATTGTGTTAGTTAGTTAGTTGGTTGGTTACCAACCGCTTTAAGGGTTGCAAGCTGGCTTCCTCCACCTGACGCCCCCTTTCACCTCCATACCTCTAAGAATCTGTTCTCCACGCTGGCAAGTTCATACATTTCTTTCCCTCCTTCCCTCCCAAGCAAGAAAGGGCAGATTTAATTAAAATACGGTTGGCTGTGCCCTAAGGTTAATTACTCACCATTTCCAAACTAAATAAACCCTACAGGGCAGGCACAGCAGATTATAAACTTTTTTTGAGATCACACCGAGAAACTTCCCCCCCTCAAATAAATATGTCTCTTGGTGCAACTTTAAAAATTATAGGTTATTATAATTACCTCCGCTGGCTATATTTGTGTGTGTGTGTGTGTGTGTGTGTGTATTCATCAGTTGAGTAAATTTGATTATTGCATTAAAGAACAATGAGAATTTGAAACATGAGCTAAAAATGGCATATTAATGAGTTTTCAAACAGTTGGGGTGGGAAGAAGCTTGGATCAGGGCTGTAACATAGCAGGAGTTGGTCTCTAACGCCTTGGCCTCACCATGGTCCCAGCTGGAATCCAAACCTCCATGTCAGCTATTCACCAAAGGGAGCTTTCCTTGTACTGCAAATAGCAGGCAGAAGGTGGGGGCAAATTATCAAAGCTTCCCACCCACATCGTATTCCCCTCCCCCTCTAGCTATTTATTTAGAAGAAGGGCTATAGCTCAGTGGCAGGGCATTTGCTTAGTAACCAGAAGGTCCCAGGTTTAATTCCTGACATGCCTGAAACTGGGAGAGCTGCTGCCAGTCAGTGTAGACAATACTGACCTAGATGGTCTGACTCAGGATAAGGTAGCTTCCTTTGAAAGCAACAACAATACAAGGGTAACATATGCGGTCAAATATCATAGTGCTTCACACCACCTCAGTCTCCCGAGTGGTGCAGAATTCCAGGCGATTACCCAGCATTTGCTTTCTTTGGAATGAGGCACAGCGGAGATGGTGGTGTCTTTAAGATATATGGTTTATTTACACCTATATACAACCTGAGCCTATGATGGAGGGGCTCACAGCATTAACACCCCAGAAAGTCTTGCTTCTCCTATAGTCACAGCCTTGGATTCCAGCAGAAACCAGGCACAGCTCTCACTCTCAGGCATCCGCCTGCTCTAGCCCAGCTCTTGCACACACAACTCTTGTTCTTGCCCTTTTCACTACCAGCTGAGTGAGGGAGAGGCTCCAACCCCTAGCCCTCTGTCTCAAAGGCACTTCCTTTCAGGAGTGCCAACTTGGCCTTGCAACTGTGGGTGCCATGCAGCGTGCATGGCCCTGGCACTGACATCTGTGGGTGCCGGCCCCTTCATGGGGAATTTTGTGGGTGCTCAGGCACGCAGGTCCCGAGGGAGTTGGCACCTATGCTTCCTTTGTTACCATACTGACCCACACTTAGGGGCTAAACTCACCAAGAAGTTGGCCTGGCTATTCCAGCAACTGAATCCTCTGCTTAGATTTTAGCCCTTGCTGAATCCAGGAATTAGAAGGGACTCAGGCATACGTCCTCCAAAAAAACAACAACAACCCCACCTCACAACCATATCTATTTTGACTTTAAGACTCAAAAGAGTATATGATGCAGTAAACTGAGTTGTATCCAGAGGAAGTTAGTCGCTCTTCAGTTCCATTGAATTCAGTATAATTTAAGTTAGTTATTACTAATGCATCACATGGACTTGAGGCTAAAGTCTCCTACACCCAGCCCACCTTAGTGAAAGTAGGCTTTACAAATTCTGAGGGAAGCATGGGAACACGTCATTCTGGATTTGCAATACAGAAAATCAGCAGAGGCTACATCATGTGCCCTCGTCTATTACAATCCTTTGTTTTGAAATTTATTTTTGAATGAAATCCTGTGAGTGGTGGGAGGAAGAAGCGTAGCAGGAAGGGAGGACTGGCAGGATTGGCACCAGAGGTAGGCGTCTTTGGGCAGTTGCTGAGGCCCATACCACTGTTGACCCCCAGAAAGGTAAAAAGGTAAAGGACCCCTGGACTGTTAAGTCCAGTCAAAGGCGACTATGGGGTGTGGCGCTCATCTCACTTTCAAGCCAAGGGAGCCGGCGTTTATCCGCAGACAGCTTTCTGGGTCATGTGGCCAGTATGACTAAACCGCTTCTGGCGCAACAGAACACCGTGATGGAAGCCAGAGGCGCACAGAAACACTGTTTACCTTCCCGCTGCAGCGGTACCTATTTGTCTACTTACACTGGTATGCTTTCGAACTGCTAGGTTGGCAGGAGCTGGGACAGAGCAATGGGAGCTCACCCCATTGTGGGGATTCGAACCACCAACCTTCTGATCGGCAAGCCCAACAGGCTCAGTGGTTTAGACCACAGCGCCACCCGCATTCTTGCTGTCACTCCCTGTTCTTTCTCTGAGCATGCGAGTAGTGACAAGGTTATTATTTGAGGATTGGAGGTGTGTCCCCCCCCCCAGCCAAGCCTGAACCCCTTCACCCGCCACCCCAACTTTGTAGGCTTTGTAGGGGCAAATATAAGATGCTTTGGAAGACTGACGTGGTTTTTGCTCTCCTTGGTATACCTTTGCAGTTGGCAAGGTGGTCCAGTTGAAAATTGCAAAATGATGGAACACGCTGGCAATTTTGTCTGGCATTTGCTCAGCCAGGCTTCATGGCATCTCATCAAGAATCTGCCTTCCTGCTGGCACTCCCTCAGAAGGAGAATTAAAAGCTCTTGATATAGCAACTCTTGATTGCAATGTGTGCAGCAACTGCAATTGCTCTCCAAAGTTCAGGGTGTGAGCTCTCAAAAAAGGTGGCAGGTGAGTGACCTACTCTCTGGAGGCAAACAGCTCAAGGGAGTCCGAGGAGCCAGCTCATGCTCCTATGCAATATGCTGAGAGCCACTAGATCCCTTTGCCCCACACAGCAAGTGGTGGTCTCCCTGAGCTTTTGTTTTCCTTTGTGTAGGGGTGGACAGATCTGTCAATTTCGTTTTCTCTGTTGCTTATTTCCCCCCCTCCAGTCTTAAAAATTCCCTGCATTTCTGCATCGGTTTGTGGTGAAGTCCTCATGAGCAAATATGAACACATTTTCCCCCCTAATACACACATTCTATATCCTGTTTGGTCTGATATTGTCAGACCAAACCGCCATTCTGGGAAGATGCTTTTCTTTTGTCCTTTGCTGTATTTATTAAAGAAACTAACTGGTAAGAATTCCCTTTTGTTTGATCTGCTCATTTACGGCCGAAGCCTGACAGATATTCATGTTTGGCAAGCAATTTCCCATAGCAGAATGGATTTATACGTGTTATTTTTGCAGATCTATGCATTTTAATGCACCTTTTCCCATATCTCTATATATAAAATCCTTCAAGCTGCATGTTTGTTTGTTTTCGCCTTTCTCCATAACCGCTTAGCCAATTCCGTTCAAATTTGGACACAACGTTCCATGGCCATATGGGAGGGATCATATGTACTTACATTGTACAAATACCACACCTTTCCCAGGTAAAAATGTGATTTTGTGCAAACAAATCTAGCGCTCTCCAGTGGCCATCAAAGAGCACAGCAGTCATCTCATTTCACCGCCACACCCACCCACCTCTGGCCCCTCCTCCTGCTCTTCCTACGTCACCACCACCCTCCCCCTACACCTCCTCCTCCTACAAACCACCGTAGCCGATGGTCGTCGACCTGCAGACATCGGTGAGCGGATGGAGAAGTGGGGGAGGGGTAGGCGGCAACCGCGGGGGGTGCGGGGGGGTTGCTAGGGGGAGGGGAGCAAAATGTCTCCCCCCGGGACATGGGGGTGGTTGGGAGGGTCCTCAGACTCACCAAGACGCATACGGAGCCCTGCAGATGATTCCCCAGCCAAATAGAGCACATGGGAGGCAGAAGCCCAGGTATGGTCAGGGCCGGCCCGTCCATTTAGGCGTCAGGCATCATAGTGCTGAGATCGGGGAGGGTCACAAGACCGTAAAGCCGGGCCATGGAGACAAGCGGGGAAAAACACCTCAGAAACTCGAATACCAGTAATAATAAGTTGTGTGGAGGAAGCCAAAAATGGGGGGTGGGGAAGGAGAGCAGGCAGGCTGAACTTCACCGAGAAAAGGTGTGGGGAAACATACACTTTCTCTTTTATACTGTCTCTTCCTTTTTGTTGTTGTTCAGTCGTTCAGTCGTGTCCGACTCTTCGTGACCCCATGGACCAGAGCACGCCAGGCACCCCTATCATCCACTGCCTCCCGCAGTTTGGCCAAACTCATGCCAGTCGCTTCGAGAACACTGTCCAAGCATCTCATCCTCTGTCGTCCCTTCTCCTTGTGCCCTCCATCTTTCCCAACATCAGGGTCTTTTCCAGGGAGTCTTCTCTTCTCTTCTCTTCTCTTCTCTTCTCTTCTCTTCTCTTCTCTTCTCTTCTCTTCTCTTCTCTTCCTTTTACGTTTCACCAAATAAGTCACAGCAACGCGTGGCCGGGTCAGCTAGTCACACATAAATTTGTACACGTTGTTTGGCTGGAGAATTGCATCACGAGATTTCAAGGTGCAGAGTGCAAAGGATACCTGTTTCAGCTTGCATATGAGGCTCATCCACACTTGTTTGTCCTGTACTTTCTAGGCACCGGTTTGAGAGGTTTTTCTTTCATCCTGCCACTTCCCCCAGGTAAACCCATGATTACTTTCGAATCGGAACAAATGTCAATCCCAATGGACATTTGTTCCGATTCAGCAGTAGAGAGCGGGTTTTCCAGGGGAAAGAGGCAGGACAAAAGAAAAACATCTTAAACTTGTACCTAGAAAGCATGGGACAAATGGAAGTGTGGGTGTGAATTTTCATTAAATCCGAACTGAATTTCTTTCCCATCCATACCTCTGTGCAAACTTGCTTTGCTGCACTTCTCTTCCTGATCTGCTGACAAATGCCAGCAGTCGTGATCATGAACAGCATTCTCTGTTGTTACCAGAAGAACTTCTTTCTCTCCTTGAAAACACATAAACTCTGCGTCTCCATTGTTCTAACCCTCTGAGCCTCTAAATTAAATGGATTTAATTAAATGGGATTAAACGGTACCAGTGGTATAGCGGTCCAGTGTCAGAGACCCATTACTAATTCTGCAGCATAGTCCTTGTCTCCTAAGAGCTGCCCAATCAACATGAAAGGGGAGCCGCTGTAAGCTCCAAAATGAAGTGTTTAGGAACGCTGGAAACACAAGGCGCTTCGGTTTCAAGAGAACGGCAAGCAAGTTCTTTTCCACACAATGGAACTTTGTGGGAAACACAATTTAGGACAACCCAGAAGATGATTTTGGAGCAATCCAGTTTTCTGTAGGTGCACAGGAAGTAATGGATCTAGCTGAAAGGCAACACATGAAGATCTGATCATAGAAGAAGAAGAAGAAGAAGAAGAAGAAGAAGAAGAGTTTGGATTTGATATTGCAATACACCCCTAATTATTGTTGCTATTATGTAATTATAAGATTGTATAATCTTAGATGGGGTGTGGCACTTCTGACCCTGCACTTCTAAATCTGGCACTACACTACTGATTGGAACCAGGACCTGCTGGGCAGGCCTCATCCCTGATTCTAGTACCAGTCTTTAGTGCCAGAAGGCCTGAAGCCATAATAAAGTACAGTATCACCATTAAAGTGAAGTTGGCACAGCATTTCATGCAGTTTTGGCCTCGAACCTTCCTGGATCCCATGACTTTTAATAGCCGTCTGCTGCTTTGATTTGAGTGAATTATATTTTGACCCTCGTTTTCTGACAAGGGATTCTAAATAACCTGCAATAAATATAGTGGCAATAAAACCTCTGCTTTAAGCGAATGTTCTGTAACTCTATATGGTCTCAATATGTCTTTTAAAACTTAACTGTGGCTCTTCCTTCAGTGCTGCTGCTTCCAGATTCATTTATTGCTATTTTGGGTGCCTTTGGAGAGGCTCCCATATGCAGTTGTGGACAGAACAACCTGTTGGTTAAAATGGGTGAGCTGCAGGCTGGTGAGGGAGGATTAGGGCAGCTGTCGGGTAGGCAGATCTCTCGCCTTCCACCTGGGCTCATGGGCAACTGGAATAATAATAATAATAATAATAATAATAATAATAATAATAATAATAATAATAATAATAATAATTTATTTGTACCCCGACCATCTGGCTGGGTCTCCCCGGCCACTCTGGGCGGCTTCCAACAAATATTAAAATACATTAGAATATCACAGATTAAAAACTTCCCTAAACAGGGCTGCCTTCAGGTTTTTTTCTAAATGTCAGGTAGTTGTTTATCTCTTTGACCTCTGATGGGAGGGCGTTCCACAGGGCGGGCACCACTACCGAGAAGGCCCTCTGCCTGGTTCCCTGTAGCTTGGCTTCTCGCAGTGAGGGAACCACCAGAAGGCCCTCGGTGCTGGATCTCAGTGTCCGGGCTGAACGATGGGGGTGGAGACGCTCCTTCAGGTATACAGGACCGAGGCCATTTAGGGCTTTAAAGGTCAGTACCAACACTTTGAATTGTGCTTGGAAGCATACTGGGAGCCAATGTAGATCTCTCAGGACCGGTGTTATGTGGTCCCGGCAGCCACTCCCAGTCACCAGTCTAGCTGCCACGTTCTGGATTAATTGCAGTTTCTGGGTCACCTTCAAAGGTAGCCCCACGTAGAGCGCATTGCAGCCGTTCCTCCTGGCTAGAACTCAGCACTTTGCTCACCTTCCTGAGCAATCTTCTCCAGCCTAGACCACAAAGGTGGAAGGATGGTCCCAGAAGAATGCATGATGCTTTGTAACACCATGGTTAATCCAGATCTGGACTACAGGGCCAGCCCTACCATTAGGGAAAGTGCAGTGGTTGCTCCAGGCAGCGGATGGTGGGGGTGGCATCAGGGAGCAGTACAAAGGTGTCAGAGAGGTCCAGCTTCAAGGAAGGAGAGACCACAATCTCCCGAGAAAGACAGCTCCATTGTCGAACAGCTCTTCCTGTCAGAAAGTTCTTCCTGATGTTTAACCAGAATCTCCTTTCTTATACCTTGAAGCCATTTCTTTGTCCCCTACCCTCCAGAGCAGGAGAAAACAAGTTTGCTCCAGCTCTTAAGATATCTGAAGAAGGCTATCGTATCTCCTCTCGGTCTCCTCTTTTCCAGGCTAAACAACCCAGTTCCTTCAACCGTTCCTCATAAGGCTTGGTTTCCAGGCCCTTGATCTGGAATCAGACAGAAGGCCTTTTCGGTAATCGCACCCGTCCTGTGGAATGCCCTCCCAGCAGATGTCATAAAGTTAAATGGCTATATAATTTTTCATATACATCTGAAGGCAGCCCTGTTTCAGGAAGCTTTAAATGGTTGTTGTTGTTGTTCCTGTATTTTTGTTGGAAGCCACCCAGCGTGGCTGGGGTAACCTAGTGAGATGTTCTGGGTATAAGAAATAGGTGACAACGATGATCTCTCTGGAGTAATGCTATGGCAGCCCCCTGGTTGTTCAAGCATGGTTTTAAAAAGTTTTCCTTAAGGAATGCTCTCATGCTCTCAGACTGCAACAAATACTTACTGTGTTAGAGGATGGATATCAGAATAGAAATAATTTGAGGCATTGTATTTGTGGGGAAGGACACTCTGCAGTTCCTGCTTAGTTGTATTATAACTGAACATGTTTAGAATGCTTTGCTCCCTGGGCTGTTAAAATGACAAGTTTGAAATGTTACAGGTAGGTAGCCGTGTTGGTCTGCTGTAGTCGAAACAAAATAAAAAATATATAAATTTCCTTCCAGTAGCACCTTAGAGACCAACTAAGTTTGTTATTGGTATGAGCTTCCATGTGCATGCACTCTTTTCAGATACCTGAAGAAGTATCTGGAAGGATTTTTTTTTTTTTAATTTTTAAGTTTGAAATGGTCAGACTTGTAAGAACAAAACACCCCACTAGGTTTGTTTGCTTTCAGATAATGAAGAGGTTATTCAAAAAGTGGCCATCTTTGCATTCCCACCAGTTAAAAATGGGACAAATGTGTAGACATGTTTTCTACTGCCATTTGGATCAACACTAGAAACATTGTCGCCCCACCCCACCCATCTCCCCACCCCGCCCACCTCTTCCCCCCTTTTCTTCCTAATGTCTCAACAAACGAAACTGATTTGTAAAAATGTTACATGGGAAAAATACGAGAGAGACATTGCACACACCTTTGTAAATCAAGAAAATCTTCAATTAAAAATACTTTAAAAAAACCCACGTACTCTGTGCCATATGGTTTCACAATTTTTGTCACAAGATATTTACTTTTGTATCCCTTATGAAAAGTTATGAAAAGTTTTCCCAGGGTTGTTTTGTACATTTTCTTTTAACATCACATTTTGAACCCATATGCAATTTGTTATGGCTTGTGACTGAAACAAATGAATTAAGGTTAATGTGGTAGGTTTGTGATTCGACCACAGGATGTGCTGAGCCAACACTAATTAAAACTGGTACGCATGTAAGGCTGCCAGCTTCCGCCCCCTTGCTTGGCTCTTGTGCCTTTAGGCAACTGAAAAACAGGCAGAAATGCAACAGGTCAAGTCTCCCCTTCATCTCCAACTGCACTTACATTGTAATTGCACCTCTATGGTGGAAAGAACTGATCCTGTTGAACTTTTGTCGTATCCTTCTGTACAAGGCACAGGAGCTCTGCTAAAACAAAAATGATACTGATCCAACAGTGGGGAGTGGGGTCCCCATTCATATTTAACTGCAAATTTCCCTAATTCACACTTTCTGAAACAACATGCAAACTGGAATGCATTCGCCCTTTGAAATTTTCACTTTTCCAAGTTTTGCAATGCAATTCTCCAACCAAGTAATGTGCACAAAATGCATATGCTAGGGGAAAGTGTGGCTGTAATAGTGAAAACAACGCACTATTGTATTTGTCAAAATTGTGTGTATTAGGAAACATTGCATACAAAACATACTGACGAATTTTCATGAAGACTTTTAAAAACGCATTCGCAAACTGATGTGGAAATGTGAAGAACTGAATTTAAGACTGGGGAATAGAAATGGAAGGAAACCGAAAATAGTGGGGTTCATGTCTATGGGAAAGTCGTACCCTCTAATGTGGAGGTGGGTCCTCACTTGACCTGAGGTGGGTCCTCACTTTGGCTAATGGTGTGCATGTATAGGTCTGATATAGGAAAGACACATCACACGCTCGAATTCTTGTGTTTCATGTTGGTGCCCTCAGCATAGGAAGCAGGTTCCAAGGTCTAATCCTTCATAATCCCTGGCAATAAGCCTTTGCAACTGCCAGGAATGGCACAACACAACCTCATCCAGGAAAGATTTAGCAGATTCTTCCTTCCTTCTTGGGTACTCTGCTGTAGAATTGCTACCGCGTGCAAACACTGAGTGTTTGTGTGGGTGGTTTGCACTTGAGGACATATTTGGGGTTGCATTCTCTCCGCCAATGTTTCCCGTAAAGTCCCGGTTATTAAAGCATAATGAGGAAGCTTAGGTTGATGGTGCCCTGAGGTTTTGGGGTTCTGCCTTTTGTTTTAAACAGGTGGCCCTGGAATTTCCTCTGGTTGTCAAGTGTTGTTTTTTTAAGAGAAGCAGGGAAGGGAAAGAAAGCCACAATGCTTGTTATTGTCTGAAATAGTAGGCAAGATGCAAAGGGCATAGGGAAGGGACATATTTAAATGTTTAATTCTGAGTTTTAAATGGCTGTAACCTGCCCTGGGACCTGCTGGTGAGATACACACTGGTTCACTCGTATTCTTTCTTTCTTTCTTTCTTTCTTTCTTTCTTTCTTTCTTTCTTTCTTTCTTTCTTTCTTTCTTTCTTTCTTTCTGTCTTAAACACTCTCTCTCTCTCTCTCTCTCTCTCTCTCTCTCTCTCTCTCTCTCTCTCTCTCTCTCTCTCACACACACACACACACAGAGAGAGAGAGAAAGTTTAAGACATCAATAGTGCATACATAAAATCAATTCAAACCCAATACAGATAGCATCTGGCATAAAGATCTCCCTTTGGAAGGCTTGCTTGAAAGAGGAGCGCCTTTAGCAAGCACCAAAAAGCCGACAGATAATAAATTAATTAGAGCTCATCCACACTTCCCTTTGTCCCCTGATTTCTTCTTCTTTTGTCTTTTGATTGCTAGGCATGAGGCCAAGAGGTATTCCTTTTGTCTTGCTGCTTCCCCCAGGAAAACACGCTGTTTACTGCTGAATTGGAACAAATGTCAACCCGCAGAAAACCATTTGGGTTTTCTACCTCAATCGCTTGGTTCCCTGTGCCCTACGGGTCAGACATTTCTGTCTTTACCTCCGCTGTCAGAAGCAGCCTATTTCTGAATACCACTTGCTGGGAACTGCAGGAGTGAAGAGGGTGCTGTTGTGCCTGGGGTGCTGCTTGCAAGTTTCCCCGTGGGCATCTGCTTGGCCACTGGATGCTGAACTTGATCGGCTACTGGCCTGATCCAACAGGCTCCGCTCATTCATTCATTCATTCATTCATCCCTTTAGAGTTCGTCTTTCCTCCAAGGAGCTCAAGGTGCCATACATAACTTCTCCTCCCCATTCTGTCCCCACAACAACCCTGTGAGGTACGTTGGGCTGAGAGGCAGTGACTGGCCCAAGGTCATCCCAGTGAGCTTCGCGGCTGAGTGGAGATTTGAGCCCTGGCTTTCCAGGGCCTGGTCCAGCCCTCTAACCAGCGCATCACATTCTCCTCCACTGACTTTAATGGTCTCCAGATCTGCCTTTGTGCCTAAGATAGCTGCCGTATCTCACTGTAGGCCCAACCTCTGACCCTTGTTCCAGTCTCTCTTACATAATAAGCTACCTTTATACAAAGTCATACCATCGGTCCATCTAGGTCAGGATTGTTTGCACTGACTAGCTAGTGGATCTCCAGGATTTCAGGCAGGGATCTTTTTCCAGCCCTACCTGAAGACACCAGGGATTGAACCTGGGGCCTTCTGTATGTGGTGCAGTTGCTCTGCATAGCTGTCAACTTTTTCCTTTTTAAAAAAAAGGGAAATTCCCTTATTCCGAATAGGATTCCTCGCAAGAAAAGGGAAAAGTTGACAGCTATGATGCTCTGACCTCAGAGGTATGACCCTGACTCAGCCATTCGATGGCACTTTCAAGAGGGCTTAATGCACACGAGCCGACTTTGGTTTAAAAAACGGAGAACGAATAGTCCTTTTTGTTGTTGTTGTTGTTGTTGTTGTTGTTGTTGTTGTTGTTGTTCAGTCGTTCAGTCGTGTCCGACTCTTCGTGACCCCATGGACCAGAGCACGCCAGGCACGCCTATCCTCCACTGCCTCTCGCAGTTTGGCCAAACTCATGTTAGTAGCTTCGAGAACACTGTCCAACCATCTCATCCTCTGTCGTCCCCTTCTCCTTGAATAGTCCTTTAACATATCTCAAAACGTAAAACCACCCAAGAATAAAAAGCTAAAGAGACTCTGCTGCTGCAAACTGAAAGGGGCGAAGGAGAGCAGGGAAATGAAGTCTCCTGTTGCCCCAAACTGCTGTTTCACGATACTTCATGATAAAGCAAGACCAGCACTCTCCCACCTGCTGATAATGGAACAGATCACACCTGCACCAAGCAGATGACCCTGATAGGGAACGTTCTATATTCCGAAGTCTCAAGCTAATTAAAAACAAAGTGTCAAAGATGACATGTCAGAGAGAGAGAGAGAGAGAGAGAGAGAGAGAGAGAGAGAGAGAGAGAGAGAGATTTCTCAATTAAAAATCAGATGACCAGTCACCTAATTTTATATATGATGACTTCCTTGTCATATGCAAAGTGCACATATAGTACATTGTCAACCTGTTGATCACCACTCTTGGCACCTCCTCCTGAGTGCCTATCTGTCTTGTCCTCAACCAGGTATCTCTTGTGCTACAGGGTGTGTCCAGTTTCCACCTTTGGGTAACCCATCTCTCTCACCCACTGCTCCCCTCCTCCGTGGGGAGGGGCCCAAAATTGAAGTAGTACATCTCTGGAAAGAAGCAACTCCCAGAGGATTCGGCAACAACGCAGGGCGACTCTAGTACAGAAGGTAAGAACGGGGAGGCATTCTCCTGGAGTAGAGATCAAGGGCAGCAGAATCTCTACGATCTTCAGGATGTGTTTGTGTGCGTGTGCGTGTGTGTTGCTAATTCCTCCTCCTCTGTTGTCTGCCATAATGTGATCTCCTGGTCTGTGCCTCTCTTCGGTCCCCAGCTTTCGGCTTGTGGCACAATGGGGTCTAGAAGCTTGCACAGCCTGGTTGCATATGTGTTGTGGGCGGGTATATTATGCTGCTGCCCTTGGGTAAGTGTAGGGCCAGACTGGAGGACCTTTTGGTGCCTTCCAAATGCTTTTCTCTGACTAGAAGCCATACAAGACTGTAGATAAGGGATGGCACACCTGTGTCCCTCCAGCCATCGTCCAACTCCAACTCCCATCAGCCCCAGTCAGTGTGATTAATGGTTGGGGATTACGACAGTTAAAGTCCAGCAACATCTCTGGAGGGTTGCAGGTTCCCCATTCTTGGTGTAGATCAATGAAGAGGTTGCTCCTATGAGATGCCATCTTCAACTCCAGCCAAGCCCTGGTTCTCTCCGCATCTCCTCCCTCCACCTTCCTTCTGGAGGGAAGCACCTGGAACCTATATAATGCCATCAATTGACAGTTCCAGTTACAGGTGGGTAGCCGTGTTGGTCTGCCATAGTCGAAACAAAATAGAAAATTCTTTCCAGTAGCACCTTAGAGACCAACTGAGTCACGAAAGCTCATACCAGGAACAAACTCAGTTGGTCTCTAAGGTGCTACTGGAAAGAATTTTCTATTTTGTATCAATTGACAGTGTCAGAGTAAATACTATACAGAGTAAATTACTATGCTCAGGGTCCCTTCCTATGGTTCTGTACTCAATGTGCTCTCGATATTGGGGACTCAGCTCTAAAGCGATTTATATATGTTGCATGTGCAATATAACGTTGTGCCACCAAGATGGCAACATGGAGTCCCGTTTTTCCCTGTTTCAATTTACAACGCTTTAAACCGAAAAGCATCTTTGATGTGTCTAGATCCAGCCTTGGTATCTTCTGATATGTTGTTTAATTGCTGTAGGTCACTTTGGGAACCCATCATGGCTAAAAAACAGGGGTAATCTAGTAGTAGTAGTAGTAGTAGTAGTATTAGTAGTAGTAATAATAATAATAATAATAATAATAATAATAATAATAATATAGCAGCTCTGTGATCCCCTGATCTACCAGGGGCACCCAGGCTGATCACTCAACAAGGATCCTACCCAAACTTCCGCTCAGACCGCTCCAAGTTGCATAAGGGCATATGGAAATATTACACAAATGCCTTTTGTTCCCTTTAACCTTCCGCATTCAAAATTTGACGTTGTGAAACGTCAAATTTGAAGTTAATTTGAAGTTAATTGCTGTTTAGCTAATTAGCACATAGGAGATCCTGATGATAAGTAAATGGATGAGAGACTTCATGCATCGACGTGGGCTGGTGCCGATCTAAGACAATTGTTCTGCCTTAGATAAGCTGGCGCATAGTTGGGCATCAGAGTTCTGAAAATTTCAAGTGGAGGCAGACAAGGCAGAGGTGGATTTGGGATGGCATGACTGTTGCGGTTGCACTGGGTGCTAGCGCCGCAACAATGATGTAGAACGGAGCGTGAGAGGCGGGTGGGGTGGGGTGGAGAGGGTCCTGAATTTTAGTGTCACACAGGGCGCCACTGAAATTCGAGAAGCCAAAGTCCACCACTAAACAGTGCTCCCCCTCCACTATTGGAGATGTTGTGCCTCTGCCTACCAGCCACTAGGAATCACACGTGGGGAGGGAGAGGTCCTGTTGCATTTCTGGGCTTCCTAGATGCATCTGGTTGGCCATTGTGAGAACAAGATGCTGGACTAGATGGACCTTAGGGCTGCTCTTATGTTCTTATGCTAAATTGTGACACTGCTCACATAGCTGAGGAAAGTGACTGTGAACGGGGCTGGTTCATGCACTGCTTTGGTGCTGAGGGTTGGACAAGGCTGAGTGGGAGAAGTCTTTTGCTAACATGCCCTCTCTGCACAGGTAGCAATCATGGCTCCCACGCTGAAACCAATCACACATCTGTTGATGTTGCTGCTCTTGGGAGGATCCTATGTTAGCTGTGAAGGTAAGCCTCTGCGGCAAAGTGCAACGGTAAATTCTGGAGCGCAGAATTACCCCGGAAGAGAGATGGTTAAACCACTCTCAGAATAAGGGGCCTCCTAGCGACTCTCATTATGCATAACAAACCACAGCTCCCAGAATTCTTTGCGGGAGGCCATGACTGAATTCTCCCAGAATTCTTTGGGGGAAGTGATATCAGAGTACTTTAAATGTATGGTGCAGATGTGTTGTTAACTGGTCTCTGGTCGGAGACTCAAGGTTCACAGAGTCCAGGGCTCATTTCTTTGGCTCATCACGAGGCCAGAGTTTCGGATTAGTTTCGTGGAAGAAAGTGTTGCATCAGTCCTTGGGAATTTACTGGGTTCTGCAATCTTAACATCTCATGTTAAACCAGTGAAAGGACAGGAAACTGGTACATTTTGATCCACGCTTTCTCCCCAACATACTCATTTTTCTGCACATTATTTGGCTGGAGAATTGCATTACAAAATTCAGAGAGGTGTGGATGTAGAAAGCTAGTTGTGTTTCAGCTCACTTACTCTTATGCAAAATGCAATTAAGAGGGGTGGGGTTTCAGATAAAAATTCTAACCAAATGAATTTCTCCCCCATCCTTCTCTCTCTGTGTGTGTAGAGCAGGAAAAGTGGAGGTAAGAAATGGCTGTAATGGGGGCCAGAAAGATGGATCAAGCTGAGCTGTTTTCATTTCATACAGTAGCAACAACAGACAGCCCCGGTCTTCTCTTGCCTTATGGATGGAAATATTCTCAAGACTCTAATATAATACAAACTTTCTGTCCTCCTTGTTTGAAGTGCGGGGGTCATTCAGTTTGTAGTTTAAGGGTCAATTATATTAATGTTAAAGTCAACTAGCCAAGAGGGTGATGGGTGGAGGTGTTGCTTAGTAACCAAGCAGAATTGCAATATCTTCACTGAGGTAGCATATACTCTCATTGGCTGTGTAGTTCTGAGGGAGTTTTCCTCTCTGTGTGCCTGGTTGAATGTCTTTCTGCTAAGTATAAGGCTTATACTGAGAAAGACAAAAGCTCTGTTGTTGTTCTTTTTCCTTAAAGTGTTATCGCGTTTCTTTTCTCTATGGACTCCCATCTGCTAACACTTCTCTCTTTCTCCTACAGAGAAATGGTGCTATGACAAGCCAAGCTGTGGTAAGCAAAACAGCATTCCTTGGTTTCATCCACAAGCTCAGTACCTCCCAGTGTAAGAAGTAAAGACTATTTCTCTCCAGTAGTGCAGTTTGATCGCTGAGGCACAGAAAGGGTAGCAGGCTTCTCTAATGGGGCTTCAAGCTCTCATGCCCACAGAGGAGCAGCCTGTTTAATCTGCTAGGCAGGAAGCTGGGCTGAGTCATGTTCAACCTGAAATAGGCCCCCAGCACAAACTAGGCCACCAATCCAATAATGCCAGTTTGAAGTTCCCAATTGGTTCCTGGTTCCCTATTGGCAGTTCCAAGTTTTCCATATTGAAGTGGGACAAATGGGTAGGAATTTGAGCAGTTGTTGAATCCAAATTAGTGTTTAGGCCAAGAATAGGGGACCTCCAGTCCATTGGCCAATCCTTGCCGTCCAGAAGCTGCAGTTCGACCCACAAAACCATCTTCCCAACCACCCACCAGCTGACATCACTTGAGAGGGCGGGGTTAAATCCTGCATGGATGGGAGGACACCTCCTCAGGAGGGTGGGGTTAAATCCTGTTCCAGCAGCGAAGAGGTGTGCACAACCAGAGCAGCAGGATTTAACCCCTTGCTCATCAGCCGACAAGTGGGGGGGTCAAACCCTGCTCAGTTTGGCAGGATTCCAGAAACTCCTGCTAGGACGTAGGAAGAAAATGTTTTTGTTTTAGCGACACCTTCAACCTGAGGTTAAAACCAGTTCCCCAGCCCTTCCTTAGAGTGATACTCTTCCCCATTCCCAGAAGAGCAAATTCTTCCTCATCCTTTGCAACTTTAGTCCACAATTATGGTTGGAGTGAGGATGCTGGTTGCTGTGGGCGACTGGGTGTGCAGGATCAGGTCGTGACTCCCAGATTAATCAATATAGTGCATGTGTATATATATGGTACTGGAAGGCCGACAGTCACCCTTCCTGCTTTGATAAGCTGTCTTGTCCAAAGGGAAGGCAATACTCAATTTTGCCTTGGGCTCCTCCTCTTCCTCACTGGCTCCCCACCTGCTTCTGCCTCCCTCTCCCTAGGCCCCGCTACATGGAGACACCTGGGCCAGTGCAACGGCAAGAAGCAGTCTCCCATCAACATTGTCACCAAGAATACACAGCCTGATTCCTGTCTGGGTCCCTTGACATTGTCCGGATATGAGGACCGTTGGAGGCCACGAGAACTTTTGAACAAAGGGGACTACCGTAAGTATAGGCGACTTGAGCAACGGCGGGCGATGTAGAAGGCATTGGGTGGAGTCTTGAAATTGGGACTCTGACTGCAGGCGCATTATTCTGTGTGTCTCCATGGGAGCTGCTGGCTTCACAGCTATGCTTCAAGACAGTGGAGAGACCCAGATAGTGGCATTGTACCTACCAACTCAGCAGGGGTCGGGCGACACTATAGGACAGACTTTTTCCCAAGCTGGTGCCCTGTTGCTAGACTACAGCGTCCATCATCACTGACTAATGGCCAAGTTGTCGGGCTGATGGGAGTTGTGATCCCAGACATCTGGATGGTGGTGGATTGGAAGGTTGCTGCCACTGGTTAAATGGGCACCGCCAAGTCCTTCAAAGCAACGATAAGATGAAAACGGATTTTAAAATGCATGGCGGAATTCAACATATCTGAGTTGACCTGTCTAAACGGAGAAAGGTTTTGGCATTCTCCAAAACGCGTACAGAGACAGCGCCTGCCTGGTGTCAATAGGCAGGGAGTTCGCAAGTGTGGGGGCTGCCACACTAAAATATAGATTCCTCACAAGGGCAGAATGGGTGTCAAGCAGCACCTAGTAACATGGCCAGTGCTGCATATCAAAGGGGTTGAGCGAGAATATATTGAGTAAGGAAAATCTCGTAGGTAGACTGGCCCCAGGGAGAGAGAAGTTGACATTTACTCTGTCTATGACGTACAGAGGTTCCTGTCTCTCTTCTTTATAGCCTGCCATCAGTTAAAGGGCAGCGAGCAACTGGTGTTATTAAGCCGTCTATATACTAAACCATTTGCCAAGAAGAGGAGTTTGGCCCTGCGGTACTTCGTAGGATCACTGCATCAGCAAATGCACAACTACAAATTCAGGAGACTTGAAAAATAAGCTCTGATGATTTCCTAAATCGAAAGACGTCACAGAACTACTTAAGCTGCTGCAGAACTAGACTGTCCTATCAAGACAGAGCAAAACCAACCTGGGGGGGGGGGGGAGGAAAGTAGTGGATGGGGGAAAGGATAAGCTCACTCGTCCCTAACCCCAACCCCCACCACTTCTTCCCTCCAAATTGCACCCTTCCAAGATGTATTTTAGGCAGTAGTGGGGAACGCCTGGCCAGGGGCCAGATTTGGCCTGTCAGCTCCCCCCCCCCCAATTTGGTCCACAAGGCCATTTTCTCCCAATCACACCCACCTGCCGTGCCCCTGATGTCTACCTGTCCCACAACTGACATATGACTGGATTGGCTGTTTGGGGGAGGGGGGAGAATTCTTTCACATCCCTAAGTCCTACAGAAAGGACTGAACCCCATGCCTATCAGCTGATGCACTTGGAGTTCAGTCCTGCTTGTTTGCTTACCTGAATCCCGCACGGTTACTATCTCCCCATCCCCGCAGGCAAACTTTGGCAGGTGGGTGGTATCACCCACTTGTCAATCACCAGATGCCATTATGATGGCAGAGTCGGCCGATGGAGTGGTGGAGACAGAAAGATCTAGATTGCTGGGCTAGAAAGTTCCCCTGCCCCTGATTTTAGATATTCAGTGGAGACCTTATTAAAGGTCACAGCCCATCACACTTTTGCTGCGTGAGAATACTCGTGTGTCGGCACCTCGTTAGCAGCTTTCGTCCATTTAGCAGAGTTTCTGGAAGCAGTGGTCATCAATTGAAACAAAATAAAAAATAAATAAAAAATTCCTTCCAGTAGCACCTTAGAGACCAACTAAGCTTGTTCTTGCTATGAGCTTTCGTGTGCATGCACACTTCTTCAGATACACACTGAAGAAGTGTGCATGCACATGAAAGCTCATACCAAGAACAAACTTAGTTGGTCTCTAAGGTGCTACTGGAAGGATTTTTATTTTTATTTTTTTATTTTGTTTTGACTATGGCAGACCAACACGGCTACCTGTAAATCATCAATTGAAGTTACACTTTGAGATGAAACACTGACAGACACTGTAAAACTCATAAATTTGTCACGGTAGCACTATTTACAATCATTATAGCAATAGCTGTAACGGCATACTTAAGTTTCAGTCCCTAGGCAGACACAATTTATTGGCAGTCATGACGCAGCAGTTTGCAGACAACATTTGTTGGTCAGTCGTCTGCAAAAAGCGAAAACGAAAGTTCTCCTTTGATTGGCACTTCCAGCTGAAGCTGCTCATGTTCAGAGTGCCACTCCCAGTTACATACGGCTGTTCTGGAATCTTCTGCCTGTTTCTGGATGAATGACTCCCTAACAGACCTGCCTTCCCAAACATCACATGCATACATACGCACAATACATTTAATGTGCATTCAAAGTGCATTTGCTCCTCCTTCAAGAATCCTGGGAACTGTAGCTTAACCTTTACAGAACTACAATTCTGAACTGCAATTTATTCCTACATTGCAGGGGGTTAGACTAGAAGGCCCTTTGGGTCCTTTCCAACTCTACAATTCTATGAGTCTATGAATTCCCAGCACCCTTTGCAAACTACAGCTCCCGGGATTCTTGGGGAGTGGAAATGTGTTTTAAATGTACCGTTACATACTGCAGCACACACACAGCCACCTAGTTTGATCTTTTCTGAGCACACCGTTCTGAGTACGTGAGCCATCTCTTAACAATAGACCAGCCCCGGTGCCAACTCTGCTTCAGCATTTTGCCTCGCTGGCGGAGGGAATCCTGGAAACGTTATTATTCTATTTTTAAAATCAAAGGAGTCATCACAACTCAACGCTTGCCTTGTTTCTTGGATCCATTGCAGCTGATGTTGAGATGAAGGAAGGAGCCACCGTCTCCAGCCCCAGCCTCCCGGCCAAGTACCACCTGAAGTCCTTCCACTTCCACTTCGGCACCAACCACCATGCAGGCTCAGAACATGCCATTAATGGCCAGCACTACTCAATGGAGGTGAGCCCTCTGGGAGAGCAGGGAGGGGAAGCAGCAATTTGAGTGAGCAACAAATGGGCAGGCTGGGGTAGCCAACCTGGTGGTGCCCTGCAGACATTTGTGGACTACAACTCCCATCAACCCCAACAGTTGACCATGCTGGCTGGGGCTGATGGGAGCTGCAGTCCGCAACAGCTGAGCATTTTAGCCCAAATATTATTGTTCTGCTGCCCTGGACCTATAACGTTGTTTTCTGCTCTCTGGTGTTCAGGCTGTCCTCTTTTCTTGAGATCTTGGCCGCTTCCAGATGCAGACTGGTTTCGGCACGGAGCCTCACAGCAGGGCACCCAATGGCTAGCTGGGGGAGTAAGGGTGCCTTTGGGCTGTCTGTATCGGGCCGGAGGGATTCAAGTGCATCCTAGAACTTTAGGTTTGCACAGTTGAAGCGGATTAAAGCAACACTCTGTCACTTTAACACAGCAAATCCCTTTCCAGCAGATGTTTTGTACTTTGGGAAGTGACAGGGAATGGATTGAAAAGTGTGGGATGAACCAATGAGTAAGGAGAAGGCATGTAAACACCTCACAAGGAAATCGAGTTGCAGGATGAACGCTCATTATCATCAAACCACCCCGTAAACAAATCAGAAGACATGCTCAATAAAAGACTGGACGTAGTTTAACTGGTGCAAGCAAATAGGGATGAATGCTCTGATAATCTGAAGGGGCTCTTACAGAACACAATAGCTAGATTTTAAAAAAAATACACATAGCTACTTATTTTTCAAGGGCTGGGGGCAATCTATTGCTTTTCTGAAAAGCAGGATACAATACAATAACCTTTCCAGCTGTAGTGTTACAAAGTGCTCTTGACAGCAGTGATAAATCTATGGGCAATGCATTTTAGTTGCTTTTGGATGAGAGAGCATCCTGGAGATTTATGGGGTTGTATCTGGTGCTGCTTTCAAACCCATGCCAAATATGCAAGCAGAGCACTTTGGGAGCAGACTGACTCTTAGAGGAGGCAGCACAGCTGCTAATCACAGCTCGCGTCTCCAAAGGGAGCAACAGCACTCCAAGGATACTTGAGTTTACGTGGAAGGTGTGTAGCTCAGCCGTAGTGAATCTGCTTTGCACTCAGTAGAGCCCCAATGGATTGGACCAAAAATGCATCTAGTCTAGCATCCTCTTATCCAGAGCGGCCAGCAAGATAGTTCACTGTTACCTACTCAACTAAATCCAAGAAACTTGCTCTCACTCTGGCGTAATTTAGAAACACCGTTCTCACTTTCCCTTCCCTTTCTTTTCCCTTCTCTTGCACCAGCTCCACATCGTTCACACTAAAAATGGCATAAGCACCCAAGAAGCGGCGAAGGACCCAGAGGGATTCGTTGTCCTGGGATTCTTCATACAGGTGAGGAACAGCACAGAGTGGCCTGTGCTTGTGCAGTCAAAGGCTGGATTGGTTCAGGAGCCCCTGAACCCCATGGGGTATGTTGTGGGCTGCTTAGGGCTCAGCTCTCTGGAAAGGAGGAGGCCAAGAAGCTTATAGAGATAATTTCCTGTAACAGATGCCATTACCTTTCGTGTCCCCGTAGAAGTCCTTTGAGGCTCCTTTTGGCGGTGTATGGAATTTTCTGGCTAGTATGCTGCAAAGAATCCCAGAAAAAGGTGAGGTTCCCCCATTATTCCACCTCACTGTCTCCATTTCTTAGAAAATGAATGGATCTTTTTTCTACCAGGCCTCTCACCTTTCTTGTCTTTCTTCAGGTAACTCTGTGCCACTGAATGGGGAATTTTCTCTTTCGGACTTATTGAAACCAGGAGATAAGGACACCGTTAACATTACGGACAAGTATTACCGCTACCAGGGCTCCCTCACCACTCCCGACTGCTCTGAAGCTGTGACCTGGTTCGTCTTTCCTGATGTCATCAAGGTGCATCCCTATGTGGTGAGTGGGTGTCAACTATTCTTTGAGGAAGGGTCGGCATGGCGGCAGCTGGAGGGATCGAATCCTTAGGTTCACTGAATGGAAGAACCTGCTGGGATCAGAGCGGACTGAGGCCTAGGCGTTTTGATTCGCGGGTTCTTAGGAAACAGATGACATGGATCACAAGGTCACCGCCACAAACAACACCCTCACGTTCAGATCCCCGACCCCAAATAGGTCGCTGCATGCTGCAGGAGAATTTCTCTTTCATGTCCCAAAGGAATTAGATTAGTTTTATTTGTGGCAGCCCCTCCTCTGTGGAACAGAGTCCTCTGTTGACATGAAGCAGGTGCCCATTATATGCACTTTCTGGGGGGAAAGATGAGGCTGTTTCTGTTTCAACAAGCTTTCCCAGCTGGGCGAATAGGTCTCTGCTGTGCCTGTCCATTTCATATAGTTTTTAAACTCATTTCTGGGTTGTTGTTTTTTTAATGCTGCTTCCTAATCATTTTTGCTGTTTTTATTATATTTCGTAGATCATCATGGGACAGGTGTGGAAAAGATGATCAGTTAGTTAGTTAGTTCATAAGGATGTAAAATCAGATTGTACTATCCCAAAATCCCTTGCAGGGTCTGTAAGGAGTTCCAGCCCCAAGCAATCAGGTTTCCTTGAGAAGTCAGCTCTCATCTTGATAGGGGTTAAGGTGAATTAGATGGTCCAAGGTGGGGAAGGGTTGAGGACCCAGGCATCAGAAGAGCCAAAGGTCGTGAGTGTAACCCAATATAGGCAGGCAGGGGGTCAAACTCCAAAGGGAACAATGTAGAGGAAGAGGAGCAGGTGTTTTACCCTGACAAGATCCTCCTCATACAAGCAAGACAGGGCCTGCTCAGAGTTGGCCTCCTAGTTCCACACCTTGCCCTTGTTGGGCCTGGTAGAACCTGATTGGTCTGTGAGACCAGCTGACTGAGGGCTCTGTTAGGGAAGTGGTGGGGCATCCTCTCAGGAGGTACCTTTGAGAAACACACCTCTGCCTGCAAGGTTTGTGGCGGAAACAATGTGATGCTAGGTAGCACAGATAGTGAGGTCCTGGAGCCCGCTTGGATTCCTGGTTTGAGACACTCGTGAGTCCTGCCCCACCAGTGCCTCACACAATATTGGGGCGCATCCGCACCACACATCTAAAACACACCTGACACACATTCAAAAATACACGGCTTCCCCCAAAGAATCCTGGGGGCTGTCGTTTACACCTCGCAGAGCTACAATTCTCAGCACCCTTTAATAGACTAGTCCTCAAGATTCTCTGGTGGAAGCCATGCGCTTTAAGTGTACAGTGTGGATGTCACCTCAGTTTACTAGCAGCACAGATTATCTATGACCTCGCTGTGCCACATTCGCCATAAAATAAGCATGGGCCCCAGGGAAGTTTCCTGGTGAGGTGCATTAAGGGATTCAGGGGAGCTGCTTTGCACTCCTCAAAATCTCCAAAATGCTTCAGTGAGCAGGCTAGGTTGGGCCCTTCCCGCACAAGGTTTCCCTTAGAGTTAGGGTTTACCTGCCAAGGAGGCCACACAGAATCTTTACGGATCTGGGCTTGGCAACAGCAATGGAAACTTCTAGGTCAGTAGGTAGTGTCTCATTTCACAGTCGTTTGGAGAGAGCTTTCATGGCGGTAGGCCATCTCGATCCCCAGGCACTCGAGTTCGACTTTAGACATTTGACACTGGTCCCTTTGCTGCATGGATTTCCTGAGCTTGTATGGGCTACTCTCCTTTTCTCTTCCTCCTCCTCCCATTTCTCCTGTTTTTCTTCCTTCTAGGTGAAGAAATTCACCAACTCGCTCTTTTTTACCACCAAAGAAGAAAATCGGCGTATGCAGAATAATTACCGTCCCGTGCAACCATTGAACAACCGAAGGATCAGTGCCTTCAACCTAAATGAGTATGATCCGGAACGCTGCCCTGGCAATAGTTTGGGGGCCAAAGAGTGTGTGGATTGCAAGGACTGATGGCAACTGTTTTCTTCTGCTTGAAAGATCTAAGCTATGCAGGGAGTTCCATCTCCTGACCCGAGTATCAATAATTTCTCAATGTGGTGTGTTTCATAAAGGAGACCATATTCTCTCCCTTCCCCCTCCCCTTTTGATGACGACACATATGAGGTATTTCTTAGAAAAATTAAAACCACCTCTGTTACCACACACACATGGCAGGTTTTCTTTTATTAAACTTACATTTATTCGATTTGTACTCACACTCAGTAGATAGAAGAATCTCATGAGATTTCAGGTGAAGAGTAATTGTGCTGTGGTGTTTTAACAGAAATTGAGCCCAGGTTTTGAGAGTTGACTGTGATTTGTCCCCCTGGCCCTTCCCCACACAAAATGGAGGCGTTCCTATGTCCTGCCAGTAGTGAGGAAGGCAGCTTATTCTTTTCTTTCTTTAACATGCAAATGCTGAAACGTTTTGCTAAAACATCATGAGCACACCAAGAGTTGCTTCAGTTTAACCAGACATTAATTCCTGGTTGGTTCCCTCACAGTCTGGTCTACTGTTCTCAGGGTGCTTCTGCCTATCATGGAGAGGAAAATTACCTCAGGCCAAGGAAAAACTTGGGGATAGCCATACAGGACACCCCAGAGACTGTACTCCTTGTGTAGAAAATGTGGTGGCATGGTGTCGTCCTATATATTAAGCCCCTGTGGTTAGAGGCATAGTGGGTACACAGTTGGACATAGGGCCAGGGAGACACGAGTTCAGATTCAAGTCTGGCCCTGTTATGAGGCAAATCAGAGCAATTGCATCGGGTGCTGGAATTAACACATTCCCAGCCCACACAGCAAGGATTTTGTGGCTATGCAGGGCTCTCCAAAGCGCTTGCCCCATCCTCATGCATCACTCTGAGGACACCGGGTCCTTGCTAGGTTGCTGAGTTTCAGGGGGTTGGACTAGATGACCCTTGTGGTCCCTTCCAACTCCATAATTGCTCAGAGGGAGGCATTCTTGGTGAGTTGGGTGGGGGGGCAAGTGCCATCATTGGCGTCTTGCCATGACAGCTAGAAAATTGTAAAGCAGATTTTTTAAATCAGTTAAGTCTAGAATTACTGAAGTTCATTTAAATCTTTAGCTGCTTTTTTTTCTTTTCCAATAAAATTTCTATCTGCTATGGCAAAGTGGCAATAGCGCTGGGACTCAGCCGGACCTCCCTCCTCTCTCAGAATGTTGCGATCTCAGTGCCCCCTCCCTTACAGCTAGATAGAGAGACCCCATTAGCGACAGCAAGACAGTTATAAAGCAAGGAATAATTAGCATAGCATCGCTTGCCTCTATTCATGTCAGTGCAACCACACACACTGCAGCACACAATCTGCTTAATTTAATTTACACACACACTTGTCTTTTAAGTCACAGCTTATTCATTAGTTCTCAGAACTATTTTCACAATAGAAGTTCCCAAGGAATGATCAGTAAGTAGCATTCCATGCATTTCACCATTTGTGAAAGTTTCCATTTTAGAAATTGTGTGGGGTTTTTTTAAAAAACAACAACAACAAACAAGTGATTTTCCACCATTGGAGATTGGTCTCCCCTAGAAAAATAGGTGCCGCTACTCACCATGAAGTTGTTACAGTGTGTGTCACACTTTTTTAACAAAGAGAGACAGACAGAGACAGAGAGAAAGAGAAGTGCCATTACGCACCACAAAGTTGTTACAGTACAGTAAGTGCCACACTTTTTAACCACAACAAAAAGAGGTAGCGGTACTGCATACCCTTGAAAAAAAAGTACCCCCTGCAGTACCCCCTGAAAAAAAAAAGCACTGGTCATATAACAACAAGAAACAAACAAACTTTCAAGAGAGCAAGGAAGGTAGTTAAAAGGTGGCTGTTTGCCCCAGTTTCTCAGCTAAGGAGAAAAATCCTGATATGTAAACCTCTGGTCCCAGTTGCTGCTTCATAGCATGATGGGCAATGAGTTGGGTAACACATGAACGCACATTGCTTGGTGCCTCAATGGCAGCTGAACGTGTGAACACGCTTCACTGGAGATGGGTAGCCTTTGAGATGTTGACACTAGGTGCTATGGGTGTTCTCTGCAGTGCTGGAGACGCGTGTGAACGTGCCATCCAAAGTCATGTTTGTGGGAACAAGCAGAGCTTCTGCCAATTCCTTCTAAAATTAGAGCTGAAATTAATGTTGATTTTTTAACCATTGGAAGTTTTAGCCCAAACAGACCTGAACCTCAAACTCCACAAGGAAATCTATATATTTCCAGTGATCCCCCCCTTTGCTTTTGTTGACATCTGAGGTTTTCGGTATGCAGTGTATCAAAATGTGCATCACTGCTCAAACGCTGATGATTGTTCTATTCCACTTAAGCCCAAACGTTGATCTGGAAACTCAAATACCATTGAGAAACAAAGCCACGATATAAGATTGGGAAATGTCAACAACGAGCCCATTTTGAATGGAAAGTTTCACTTCAACTCTAGCTCTAGTGGACTGAACCGCACTCCTCCCCCAGCACTGGGCATCCTAGCTCCTATTGATCTCCTTCTCTGTGCTCCTCTCCTCACTGAAATGTGCACCTCCCACTTTTTTAGTGTCCTTTGCCAGTGCTTCTGGTCCTGGGTGAGCTGGTTGAGAGGTAGATGGAGGTGAATTGAAGTTTCTGAGGGGGACAGAAAGAGTTGTGGCCTAGCTTTGGCCTCTCTGGAGATCATGTCGACTCTCTCTCCACGTGGTTCCTATATCCACCCCACCCCCCAGCCTTTATGCAGGTAAAAAGGATGCAAGAGTAGCCACAGAAATGAAGAGGAGCAGCACTACTGGCGGAGAGGCTATCGAGGCAGCGGATTTGTGCTTCAAACCGGCAGACGATTCCACTTTCCGGTCCCCAATGCTCTGCAGGGGGCGGTAGTTGTTCTCAATATAGGGCCCGGTGGAGGACTCCGTTGAATGAAGCTCATTCGGAAAAGCATGCACCTATTGGAAGGGAGATGGAAGGCGTCAGGTGGTGGCACATTGGCAAAGGAGGAACTCCTACGTCGGGCAGTGGGATCTACCCGGTGAAGACCAGGATGTGGCAACTCCACAGCACAAGTTACGACAGCATGGAGCTGAACTGAGGTTTCTCAGAGGCTCTTGAATTGCTGGAGAATTTCAGTTCTCCCCTGGAGAACGTTCAGCAAACTGCCCCCTCACTCTCCAGTTCCACAATCCACAAATAGCACGCAGAATGTGGGGGGCACACGTTTCTGTTCAGCCCCATGACATTGCTTTTGACAGAATTGGATAATGTAATGAGACAAATAAGGAACTGGACATAATAGTGTACAGCAGGAAAATGGCTCTGTTCTCTCTGGTCATCAAGGTGTTTACTTCTCAAGGCCACCTCTGCTTTCAAAGCCTCTCCTGCCCTCCCAGTGGTGCCTTCACCACTCGTCTACCTGCTATTTGGCCATCCCCTGACCCATCTAATGCTCACCCTCCAGCTCATCACATCTGCATCTTGTGTACAGAAAAATAGGGTCAGGGTTTGGGGTTGACTGTAGAATCCAGCTGCCTGGGAAATCTAAGCTTCCATTTCTCATTCCTCCAGGCCTCATCGTTTAACTCCCATGTAGGGTTAGGAGTGCTGGAGGAGACTCTTGAGAGTCCCATGGACTGCAAAAAGATCAAACTTATCCATCCTTAAAGATGGAAGGACAGATCCTGAAGTTGAGGCTCCAGTACTTTGGCCACCTCATGAGAAGAAAAGACTCCCTAGAAAAGACCCTGATGTTGGGAAAGATGGAGGGCACAAGGAGAAGGGGACGACAGAGGATGAGATGGTTGGACAGTGTTCTCGAAGCGACTAGCATGAGTTTGGCCAAACTGCGGGAGGCAGTGGAGGATAGGCGTGCCTGGCGTGCTTTGGTCCATGGGGTCACAAAGAGTTGGACACGACTGAACAACAACAAGGGCTACAAGTGTCCCCTGACTGAAACTCTAGAGTGGGCCATAGCTCAGGGACCGAGCTCTTGCTTTGCAGGTTCAATCCCTGGTACCTCCAAGAATGTCCCCTGTCTGAAATGCAGGGCAACCAATATAGACTATATTGAGTTAGATCAGTATTTCCCCAACTTGGGTCTCCAGCTGTTGGTTTTTTTTGGACTACAATTCCCATCATCCCTGACCACTGATCCTGTTAGCTGGGGGTGATGGGAGTTGTGGTCCAAAAAGAGCTGGAGGCCCAAGTTGGGGAAACCCTGAGTAAGATGTACCAACAGATCTAATTAAGTATTTGTTCCTACCTTCCTGGCATGGTGGCCGTGGGAGAAGGAATCATTAAACCATAGGCCACCAGCCAAAAGCCCAATTTCTAGTAGGTAATAGCCTTTTTTTTTTTTTTTTTTACTTTAAACACCAAGAAAAGTCCCTTGATCCTAATTGCAAGGGGAGCCCAGACAGGAGAAGCCAATCTCCCAAATTTCCCTCATGTATCCCATAGCTGTGCTGTTCAGTTGGCCTTTCCCAACCTAGTGTACCTCAGATGTTTTAGACAACAGCTCCTCCTACCTCTCTAAGGACTTCTGTGCCCCAGCATTCTGCCTACACACAGACACGCGCAAGATGGCAGCACTCACCACGTCTTCCGACACCAGAATGGGGTCAGCAAAGATGGTCCACAGCACAACCTCGTCACACCCGGGGGTGGTGAGGGACCCAGGGTAGCGGTAATAGCGGTCAAACTCCACAGGGCCCATCAAATCCTGGAGAGAGAAGCTGCCATCGAATTTGGTGTCCTCACCTGTACAGGGGGAGGTAAGTTGGTTGCATCTATGCTCCACACTTAAATCAGTTTCAAGCCAGTTGTGTGGATGGATGAGTAAAGCAGAAAAATCAATGGCCTGTGTGTGTGTGTGTGTGTGTGTGTGTGTGTAGTTGTTAGACTAGGGCTGAGGTAACGGGGGTTCCAATCCCTACTCAGCCATTATGGTTATTTAGTCATATGGGGCCAGTTGTCATTTCTCATCCTAACCTACATCACAGGGTTGTTGTGAGGATAAAATGTTTTTTGGGGGGGCTGGCCTTGAGTTCCTTAGAGGAAATGTGGGATATAATACAGATTTCACAAATAATAATGATGGTTCCCCAACAAGGGACACTTGAATACTGCAGTTCTATATAAGGTTCTGAAGAATTCCAAGGGACTCTTGCCAAACCACCATTCCCAGGATTCATCAGGGAGGCGATTGAAAGAATCACACCTCCCCGCCACTCAAATTGGCTATTTTTTGTTCCAGTTCATTGTGGTAGCCATGATGGATTCTCTGAGATGAGAGAAGAACCAGATGTTTTCCTTGGCTTTCCACTCACTGATGGACTTACCCTTTTCCTCAACTTCCTTCAGCTTCTTTGTAAACGATTCCCATGCTTCAGCTGTCTTGCCCTGTGCCTTCTCATAGCCCTGCAGTAAAGAGGAAACATAAAATAAGATCCAGAAATAAAGTGTGATGAAGGAACCTAGGACTCAGCATCTCCTGTTTTATCATCTCCCTCCCTTTCCCAGGGCTACCTTAAGAAGCAGAGGCAGAGGGAGGCAGGAATTGTGGTGCTCATCATTATCCAACAGGCGCATACTTTTTGGAACTTTGTTCCATGTGAAGTTCACAACTGAAGTACTAAATGTGGGTGGCGGCACCTGGAATTGCATTTTCCCAGCGAGAAAAGATGGTGCTGGGGAAATGTGATTATCTCCTTGAAAGAAGTGCTTCTTCAGAAGCAACACTGCCCATTTATCATGCAGAACAATCGACTGCTTATCAACAACATTCGCTTCTTCCAGTTCTTCTGTTTCCACTATGGGATAGCCAAGTGGTGTTTTCAACAGCCTTGCCCCCTTCCCAGCGAACTCAAGGCAAAGCAGTTCAGTCAGTGGCCTGGTCTGCGCATCACATTAAGCCATAGGTCAAATTAAATGATGGTTTAATGTGACATGGCGAGCGACTGGCCAAGAGAAAAACTCTTGCCACAGTTCCCAGAATCGTTTGGGAAAAGCCCAAACAACCAAAATGCTTTAAAACGGATATCCCAGCTGGTAGGATAGATGTGCACAAACCTTGACCTCCCCCAATCCCTCACCTGGACAAAGAATGCTACCACAGCAATGCCCTGTGGGTCCTTCAAGGCGTCCAATACACTCGTGTTGTTTTTGGTGTGCACAATGTGTAACTGAGGGGAGAAAAAAAAATAGATCAGTTTGGGACGTTTCCCTGCTGACCCACTTGGCTGCTCTTTGTGGAGAAACCTCCACGAGCAAAGAGATAGACTGCAGACAGTACACAAAAGCTCGATGCATATTGGAAATCCATCCTTGTGTCTACTCCCCTTAGACATGGTCATTCATAATTTCTAAAAAGCCCTCTGACTTGAAAGCTTTGCATACACTGATAAATACAGTATATATGGAGTTTATGCTGCTGTTATGCAGAGGTGAAAGAAATGTACGTGCACATGCTCAAGGGAACAATTATCATAGCTGTCAACTTTTCCCTTTTTTTAAGGGAAATTCCCTTATTCCGAATAGGATTCCTCACAAGAAAAGGGAAAAGTTGACAGCTATGACAATTATTTTAACAAAAAAAAAATGCTAATAAAGCAAAAGGAAAGAAAAATAAATTTAATAAAAAATGTGCCAACTGACATTAACATGCCATCAATCCCAGAATCCATATAAGAGAAGATATCCTCACCTCCATAGAGTGCCGTTCGCCGTTTATGTGGTGCTCCGATCCAGGTTTGTGGACTCCATCTCCCCAGTGGAGGTGAAAAGCCTTGGCTGTGTATGTACCCGGAAGCCCAGGGCCGCTCAGGTGGAGACCATCGCCCAGTTCTATGTCAACTGCAGGCGAAAGGAGAAACCAGACCAATTTCTATTAGTGCACCAAGAGCGTTGGAATTCTCCATCAAAAAGCTTCTCTTACTGCTTTTGTAGCCGCCGAAGTGGTGTCATTTGCAATCAATGACGCGCAGGATTGGGCAGGGTTGGTCACACTTTGGTTCGTACGGTTGGGAAAGTGAGACCAGGGTCAACCACAGTTCCCAGGGTTCTTTTGAGAGGAAGGGAAATCTGCATGTGCTCTGCATGTGCTTTGAAGGTACAGTGTGCACATAGCCACATAGTGCATTTTTAGGGTGGAGGGGGCTGAGTTTTATCCTGAAAGAGAAACACCAGTGTCCATCACACAGTGACGGTCCCATCCTAACTGCACCTCCTCTCAAGTATACCCTATTGATTTTGACAGAGTAATGATTTTGGATTTCAGTTGAACATAATAATGATTCATGACTTATTTGTGTTGGTTTTTGAGGGTGCTAACTTGTGCCAGGAAACCTGACAATGCTTAGGATTGCTGCCTTGTACTAAATTTTAATTAAATCATCAAACTGGAAATTAAAGTATGCAAAGAGTGCTTTTCTTTAGGTAGCCACAGGGGTTCAGTAATGTGGGGTGCAGTGCTGCCTGTCTAGAAGGAGGCACTTACCCCCCTCTCTTGCACCCTCTTCCGGCTATTCCCAACCAGGCACCCTCCATATGTTTTTGATCAATTCCTGTGCTAGCAGGGGATGAAGGGATTTGACGTGCAAAATACCTGGAGGGCAACAGGCTGGCGAAGCCTGGATCCTGCCGAAGCACACAGAACAGGCCAATAACGAAGAGCAGAAGACAAGGTCCTCGATGGAGCATTTCCCATTGGTGATTGGGCCATTCTCGCCATCAGAGAGATGCAGAACTGCCTGCTCAGCTATGAATCATGTGTGAATCATTGCCAGGGCAGAGGGTGGGATTGTCTCCTTCCAATCAGAAAGTGACACACACACACAGAACAGGTGGGCTGCCCTGAGGGCAGGCGATTCTGAGTTTGAAAAGTACCGGTCTCTCTAATAGCCAGCTCAGGTGGTCGGTGCCAATTGGTTTGGGTTAAAAATAAAAATAAAAATGGGTCCACCCACCAGCTAAAGGAGAGAAGCGCCAAGCTGTTCTGACCCACCTGAAAGGGGGCAGAATCTCACCAAAACAAAAAACAAAAAAACCTGGAGGATGCTCTCATGGGGCCCTGGCAGGATGTGGGCAGAATGCAGGTGAAATCTCCTGATCTGCCTACAGCCTGTTAAACTGAAGGGAAATAAATGAAGCTCCTCTTCAGAAAACAACAGGCTGCCTTTCCAAACCTGTCCCAGGCTTGGGGGGGGGGAAGGTTGGGAGATTCTCCCACACACTCTTCTGTGCTCCTCCATCACTATAAAGGTAGGGGAAATTCAGCTTTTTACTAGGAATCGCACAAACAGGAAGGGATGGCTTTTGGCAGCTTCCCCGTCTTGCAGTTTTGTGTCTTTTTTTTCATACTTTCCTGCTACCTTAAGGACTAGAAGCATAGTATTTTAAAAACGAAATGCTTGCACACTCACCTGTTTTCCCGGTGTTCTTCATCTCCAGCAGTTTTTTGGTGTCGTTGTAGCCGGTGAGAGTCACTGCACCCAATTTGGGATTATGCCTGACACTGCTGGTGACAATATCGATGGGAGATTGCCTCTTGCCTTTGCAATGGGATAGCCATGTGTCAGGTCCTGGTCAAGAAAAGGAAGAGCCAAGAACAAACAGCGTGGTAATTAGAGATGGGGCACCAAATTGAATAAATGAAAAGGAGAAGCAGCAGCAGCAGCGGGATTCTAAACTTCCCGAAAACGATATCCTTTGTTAGTTAGCCCTCCCACTTAGTCCTGTACAAGGAGGTAGAGAGGAAAATGCACTTTGCGCATGTTCAGAGGCATTTTAGTCCATTACAGGACAAAGCCCTGGAAATAAAAGTTGAGTTTGGTGTGATGGCCTTGGCTCAAAAGGATGCCTTGCTTGGAATCTGTGGCTAAGGAGAAGTTAGGGCTGCTATTTTTCTTACCACATTGTAGGCTGTCGTAGCACCAGGAACCTGCCAGGAAAAGAAACAGAGGGGGCATAAGTTTATGGGACCGAATCCATGCAAAAGGGAAGATCCAATTTCACCCCCAGGAATTATCCTCTAAAGCCCTTCCCAGAGCAAAAATGGAGACACTTAGGATATGGGTGAGGTCAGGGTGGCGTTACCTGAAGAACTGGCGTAGCATCCTCCAGAAAGCAAAAGGACGACCGCAGTGAAGGTGGCTGGTACCCAAACAGAAGCCATAGTATGCTGGAGAAAAAGTGCAGGAGAACAGATGAGTAAAGGATGCCATCCTTGAACAAATGAGGCAATTCTTGAACGAGAGTCTGTGTCAATAGCAGCACACAGAATTTACCGGTGTCCGTTTGGTGGGAGAGGTGAGGGAGCTTATCAGGCGACACATGCAAAAACCAACGTTATGCTTGTAGCTGCTCTGCTCTCTACAGCAGGCAAACGTTATTATCTCCCCAGGCAACTAAGAGGTCTAGAAACTTGTTCTCTTTTGGAATAACAGTTTGAAATGATACGGACTCCCACGGGGTAGGTGGAGTTACCACATAAATGTGGATTAATGGGGTGGCAGCAGAGCAAGAACGAGCAACGAGCGTCTTCAAACTAAACAAGAGATAACATGCTCAAAACCTCACGGCCAGAGGTTTAATGTGGCTACCAGAAGCCCAGATAAACGAGTCTTGCAAGCTTTGCGGAGCAGATGAAAACTTTAGCGAGTCTTGGATTGAAGGTCAAGGGAGACTCTCGTGTGGCCTTGGGACAGCTGTCAGTAACATTCTGTCTCTTTGAAATTGGTCTACGGGTGGCATAAAAGCCGTTCTCCTTTGGATCCATCTGTGCCTTTGAGGGGAGAGAAGATAGCATCACGGCAAATGAGTTCAAAGCAGTATCCAAAGGACTGCTTGAAATGTTCCAACTTTCCCAACGCGCTGGAAGTGGGGAAATGCATGAAAGTTGTAGCCAGATTATCTCGTGTAGGTGGTTGTGTGCAAATCTTTCAGTGCGTACAGGATACATGTGCATGGGAGAGGCACACTTGTGATGATTTGCACATAGGAAGCTACAGGGCTCCATCTGGCTCTGTACTGTCTATGCCAGTGGTTCCCAATTGGTGGTCCTTAGACCTGAGGGGTCCATGTAACCTACCCAGGGGGCACCATTGACATGACAAAAACTATTGAAATTGAAATGTTATTGAAATTTTCAAAAGTAGGGAGGGCATATCTTGGCTTTGAAAAACAATACTTAGGTAATACTTAGGTCCGCAATACTTAGGTAATTGGGGTCCATTAATCTGCGTTGACTGGCAGTGGCTCTCCATGTTCTGGACAGGAATCTGTTCCAGCCCTGCCTACAGATGCTGGGGGCTGAATCCAAGATCTTCTACATGCAAGGGGGAAGCTCTACCAACCAGCCACAGACGTTCCCACATTCCAAACCACAAGCCACAGTCATGCCTATTCATTCACAGAAGTGTAATACCATACACACAGACGCATCTCCTAAAATGGTTTACCTTTCTAAAAATGACAGGGTTAAACTGTAGGACATGAAAATAATAATAATAATAATAATACCTTATTATTATCGCCATTACTAATTTACTAATCGCCTTCCAAACCACGGTCTCAAGGCAATTTACGTATAAGACAATTAAAAACACTTAAAACACAAAACCAAATGTATTTAAAACAAGACTAAAACTCTAACAAGCGGACAGTTGTGGTAAAGACCCAATTTATCCAGCTGGGAACAAAAAATGTCTTCAACTGATTCTGGAAAGTGAAGATAATTTCCTCCTGGATGTAACTGCCATAAGAACTGGTGAGGGTCACCAGCGCTGATGGGTTAAAAAAAGAGATTAGAATATATACCGGTATATGCCAACTTTTTGCTCTAGTAAATGTTCCTGTGCCCTTTCTGCATGACAAAGCAAGTGGAAATTCCCTTAGCCACTTGGATTTACAGGCTGGATCCTTTTCACCTGTCAAATAACCTTTGAAGCTAAGTTAAAGCAAGAGACTCTTAATCTCAAGGTTGTGGGTTTGAGTCCCACATTGGGCAAAGAGATTCCTGCATTGCAGTGGGTATATATATGAAGATGGGAGGTCTAGCCAGAGCTGCTAGCTATGACAGCTGAATGGATCCTCCATTAACAGAAGCACTGTATCTCGGAACACCAATTGATGGGAATGAATAACAGGGAAAAGGCTATCATCTGACCAGCTGCTTTTGGAAACAGAATGCAAGATTAAGCTGACCCTCCAAGAACGGTTCACCAAAGCACTTATATTATTAGTAAACACCACAACTGAGCGAGCGCATGTAAAGTTAGTTTCTGCAAAGATTTCCTTCCAAATCTGGCGGTCCGGTCCCCATTATTTCTCCACCCAGCCCCAGGTAAACTCACCTGTCAAGTGTGCTCCTCTCTCCGTCCACCTCCTGGGCAAGGTGACACAGATGATGGTGGAAAAGCATCTTGGCTCCTTTTAGGTGGATATATATATCTGTGCATTAAGGTCACCGCCCCGTCTGCTTCTGGGGCGGGTGGAATTACAGTGAAGGGGAGGGTAGATTACCAGGAAGGAGAAAAGAGAAGATAAAAAGGAGCAGGCAGGCAGGCAGGGACGCTGCAGGAAAAGGGGCAGGCCTCGGGCAAATCCATGTAGGCTTAGTCCCGTGCACCTATTCCTGGGGAGGGCAATGATTTCATACGCAAAGGCTGTGAGCAAGTAAATTACACAATTAGGAAATGACTCGAAGTAGGAGCCAACCTTTCAACATGAGGAAGCTCACGTCCCCATTTCTCAAAAGCAACTCCTTCCCCCCCCTTCCTGGAGAACCCAGGGGCTGATCTAACCACTAGATTCCGCTCCCTTCCCCAAAGTAGGGCCCTAACCCCTGCGCAGATGCATACTTGCCTTTCAGGAGATTAAGGACTCACCCGACAACAAAATCTCGCCACCTTTCCATCCTGATCCCAAGTGCTCTCTTTCTCAAGCAACCCAGAAGTACCGGTTTCTTCCCACCAGCAGGGAGGGTAGCCAACTTTTCCCTCTAGTAAAAGCTCCAGTGCTCTTTCAGAATGACAAAGCAAGTGGAAATTCCCTTAGCCACTTGGATTTACAGGCTGGATCCTGTTCACCAGTCAAAGAACCTTCGAAGCTAAGTAGAGCAAGAGACTCTTAATCTCAAGGTTGTGGGTTTGAGCCCCACATTGGGCAAAAAGATTCCTGCATTGCAGGGGGGTTAGACTAGATGACCCTCCAACTCTACAATTCTATGATTCTAAGGGGAAAAGCGACACAGGTGATGCTGTTGGTTAAACCACAGAGCATAGGGCTTGCCGATCAGAAGGTTGGCGGTTCGAATCCCCGTAACAGGGTGAGCTCCCGTTGCTCGGTCCCTGCTCCTGCCAACCTAGCAGTTCGAAAGCATGTCAAAGTGCAAGTAGATAAATAGGTATTGCTCTGTCGGGAAGGTAAATGGTGTTTCCGTGTGCTGCTCTGGTTCGCCAGAAGCGGCTTAGTCATGCTGGCCACATGACCCGGAAGCTGTACGCCGGCTCCCTCGGCCAGTAAAGTGAGATGAGCGCCACAACCCCAGAGTCGTCCGTGACTAGACCTAATGGTCAGGGGTCCCTTTACCTTTACCTTTAAGGGGAATGAGCCCTAAGGTGCAGGGATAGGTGGAGGCTTTGCAATTCAACAGATGTATGTTGGCATGTTGAGGGCTGATGTGAGTTGTAGTTCAAAACGTCTGGATTGCATCAGTTTTTCCTCCACCCAAACACTCTTACAAAGATAAGGTTCCCAATTTTTCCTCCTGAGCAGGGCTATGGTTTTTGTAACAGTCGTCAGGCAGGCAGAAATGCAGCAGGCGAAGCTTCCCTCCATCACTGCATCTCTGTGCCATCTTTATCTCTACAGTCTAATACATTGGCAGGTTGCAGAGGAGAGGGAGAGGGAGAAGAGAAGCAGGGCTTCTCCATCAGCTCTGCTGACAGACCAGGTGCTCTGGCTGCTCTTTTCCCTCATCTCAGCCATTCAAACTATTTCAATTCAAGCCATGTGTTTTTTAAAAATAGGAACTGATGGCACCTGACTTGTGGTTTCTTCCTCCCTTTTCCCATTCCCTCCCATTCCCTTTTCCTTTTCTTTCTTTCTTTCTTTCTTTCTTTCTTTCTTTCTTTCTTTCTTTCTTTCTTTCTTTCTTTCTTTGAAAATATCTTAAGCTTGTGGGAAAGAACAGCCTTTTGGAAAATAATGATCGATCTGTAAGCTGCTCTCTGGGAGCTTTTTCGCTGAATAATAAAAAAAAGTCAGTTAGGTTCTACTTAGAGTAGACCCACTGAAATCAATGGGCCTAAATCAGTCGTGCTTATTAACTTCAGTGGGTCTGCTCTGGGGAGGACTAGCATCGGATGCAGATGTTTTTGTATAATTTTCTGCCTGTGATGCAGCTGTTCAGAAAGAAGAAACCAGCCAGGCTAGAAGAGGAGACAAGGGGCACATAGCCTTGCTCTGGAAAATACTGATTCCTCCTCTACCCCATCAGACACCCAGCCCCAATTCTCTGTTGGGGAGGGTAACCAGGAGTCCGGTCTCTCCAAAGCAACTATTTCCCTCAGGGGCAAACTTTGGTAATATGGTGCCCTGAGCCAGGACATAAATTGCACACACCCGACACACAATTATAATTTTCACAATAATTCCTTTTTGTACAGTTGCTTTTTTACGGATCTTATAGTGGTGGTGGCGGTGGCGGTGACTTTCCACACACACACCCCGGCTCAGTACCCTGCACACAGCACCCTAAATCTGGCACTGATTTCTATGTTAAGATCAGACAAATGTTTGACCGGAGTGCTGTAGGGGCACTCGCACTTAGCCCTCAAAGCACACCCTTTGGTACGTTTGGGGGACGTGGTTTTGTCATTACAATAAACCTCTTTCTCGTTGCAAATTTCAAGAGAACCGGTTGGGGCAGGGCGGGGTATGTGGACTGACCAGCTTTGATCCACTTCATACTACTCACCCTAAACAATACCAGGTATTAATCCTTGTAGGGGCAATAGAGGAGGTGAGGATGAGAAGGGATACTCACGGGTAGTGGAGTTCTATTCCCACTGCAGGCAGCTAGAAGGGGAGAAATTGAGATTTGATGGGTATGGGGTTGCTGCCTGGAGCCCTCCAGAAGTGAAAGCAATAGAGAGGATCGGGTTGGATTTTCAGACGTGGGTGGGTTCAAGATTCTAGATTCTTTGGAAGGAGAGAGCTGGGCTGTGTGTCAGGATTACTGGCTCTGGGTCAGTGCATGAGGTCAAAAAGTGCTGTGGGTTATGGGATGGGCACACCGGGACTCCGGGGTTCTTCTCAGAAAAGAGGAAGTGAGGCATTACTCAGTAATGGTGAAAGCAAGGAGTAGAAATGGACTTCAGATAATGCGGCACTGCTCTTTCACCCTAGCTCATGAAAGACAAGTCACCTGACCCCCTTAAGCATCTAGGACAAGGTGAACATTTTGAGTCACATTATATAACTTCTCAGTAGGGTTATTTCCTTATTGGTTCATTTAGCTGGTCCATTCGTGACCTTCACCACCATTCTGAAAGTTTTACAGGCAATATTATAGTATTTTATTTTATTTTTTTTACAATTTTTATAGTTGTATAGATTACAACATAGGCTTGCCCATCCAGTAGACAGGAGAGGTAAAAAGGTAAATGGCCCCTGGACGGTTAAGTCCGGTCAAAGGTGACTATGGGGTTGCAGTGCTCATCTTGCTTTCAGGCCGAGGGAGCTGGCGTTTGTTCACAGACAGCTTTCCGGGTCATGTGGCCAGCATGACTAAACCGCTTCTGGTGCAACGGAACACCGTGACAGAAACCAGAGTGCATAGAAACACCGTTTACCTTCCTGTCACAGCGGTACCTATTTATCTACTTGCACTGGTATGTGTTTGAACTGCTAGGTTGGCAGGAGCTGGGACGGAGCGATGGGAGCTCACGCTGTTGCGGGGATTCGAACCACCAGCCTTCCAATACAGAAGAAAAATGGCACGAGGAGGGGAAAGGAAAACAAGCAAATTCAGGCCCCAATGCTTCCCTAAAGTGACACAAATTTTATAATGTGGGAGGCAGTCCTGCGGGAACAGGAGCCACATGCCAGCTTGGTCTTCCGCTGAGCTGATGGTGGCTACCATGGGATCTCATGGAAGCAGGTCAAGGAGGAACCCAAATGTCTGGCTTTCAGAAGTCAGGAAGAAATGCTGACAGGGAATTGAGGAGCCCAGGGTTTCCCCCATATATCCCAAGCCTCCCCTCCCCTCTTGCTGTTGTGAGTCAATCCAAGAGCCCTGAGGCAGAGAGGCCGCTGAGTGAGTTGTTTTGTGAGTTGTTTTGCGTGCGGCAACTTGGAGGTGGCAGTCTCTTGCATCAGCCTTCCGCCTGCCAGGCCGGAGTTTCATCTGATGAGGAAACAAAGACAGGTAGCAACAATTTGGGCAAGATATAAGGAGCTTGCTGTGGCCTGGTTTTCATAATCAGCGACCTGCTGACAAGCAGCTCTCTGCTCTCCAAACCACCCTCGGTCCCAGGGTGCCAACAACGCCTATGCCAGAGTTCACCCCGAAGCAACCAGTTTTTTTTGTTTTGTTTTTTTACGAGTGTCCTCCCTTCCATTCTGAGGACGCATCACGCCTAATAAACCAAAAAGGTGGAATGTGGTGTGATGAGTTTATGATTTCAGGACTTCTGAGAACAGCAGATATTATGGTATAAAAAGGCTTGATTTTATACCAGTCAGCCCTACCCTACTAACCATATATTGGATACTCCCTGCCCTCCTGACCCTGCTGCCATTGACGCCAAGTGTGAACCAGGCTGTGAGAGGTGGAGTGGAAGATAATGCTGTCTTAACACATGAAGGTCACTTTGTGGCCTTGGGCAACTGTCTCCCAGCCAGGAAGCTACCTCACAGGGTAACTGTGAAGATAAAAATGGGATAGCTCCGTCTACACCGCCTCAAGCTTCTGAGAAGACAAGCCAGTTATCTTTCGATAAAATAAATGTTAGATTGTGGTTGGGCTACACATCCAGTTAGCTCAGTTGGTAGAGCAGGAGACTCTTAGACTGCCTGCACATAATATGTTTAAAGCATGTCCCTCCCCACTGAATCCTGGGAACTGTAGTTGGTTAAGGGTGCTGGGAATTGTAGTTCTGTTAGGTGCAAACTACAGTTCCCAGGAATCTTTGGGAGGTGTTCTTTAAATGTATGGTGTGTTCACAGCGTCAATCTCAATGTCATGGGTTCGAGATCAACCTTGGGCACATACCGTATTTTTCCATGTACAGGTATAAGATATTTTTTCCTTAGAAATAATAGGCAAAAATTGTGACAGATGGAAGAGGGGGGATGGACAACTGGTGGCAGCAGCCAGCAGGAGATTAGCAGCGGCGATTGGGTGTGTGATTGGTTGCTGCGGCAAGGCCTGCTGACGATTGGCTGCAGCTGTGGCAATTGGGCGGGCTATTTATGGCAGCGACAAGGCTTGCATGCGTGCAATCGGCTGTGGTTTCGTCAAGTGTGCAGGTGTGCTTTTGGTGGCGAGTGTGCAGACAATTGGTGGCTGCAGCGATTTGCATTGGCGGGCAGGCTGTAGAGTGACTGGCGGCGGTGACTCCTCCCCAAAAAAGCTCAACAACAACTTTGGGGAAACCCCCCCCCCCATTTTTTGTTGCGGTCCAAAAAAAAAGGGGTCGTCTTATACATGGGGGCGTGTTATACATGGAAAAATAGGGTATATTTTTTTTAAGTACTTATTCACACAACATCTGTGGAATACACTTCCACAAGATTTTTGATGGCTATAAACTTGGGTGAACTTAAAAGAGGATTAGACACATTCATGGAGGAAACGACTATCAGTGACAGCCAGCCATGATGGCTATGTTTCAATCTCCGCTGTCAGAGGCAGGATGTGTTTGAATATTGTGAGAACAGGATGCTGGTCTATGTAGGCCTTTGGTCTGATCCAGCAGGCTCTTATTTCTTACCTCATTTTGATGAGAACTTAAGAAGAGTCTGCTGGATCAGGCCAATAGCCTACCTAGTCCAGCATCCTGGACAAAATTCTCAGAATGAAAGATTAATAGCACACCAGGGGAGTGATAAATACCGGTAATAGAGAAAGACAGCCTGCAGCTCTTGCAATACCTGCCCCAAGACTGGGGAGGCACCTGGAAAAATGGCTTCTCCTGGGAACTGTAGTTTGTCAAGGCTGCTGAGAGTTGTTAGGAGACCCCCTGATCCCCTCACAGACCTACAGTTCCCAGGATGGTTTAACGATCAATCCCCTTCCCATGGAATCCTGGGAATTGTAGCTCTGTGAGAGGAATGGGGCATTTGCTAACAACTCTCAGCACCCTTAATGAACTAAAGTTCCCATAATTCTTTGGGGGAAGCCATGCCGTTTATAATTATTTCATAGTGCTTTAAATGTATATTGGAGGTCTTTAAGTGGAGGCTTGACAGCCACCTGTCAGGAATGCTTTGATGGTGTTTCCTGCTTGGCAGGGGGTTGGACTGGATGGCCCTTGTGGTCTCTTCCAACTCTATGATTCCAACTCTATGATTCTATATTGTATACGGGGTCTGAGTTACGTAAGGCTACTTTTGACATCATGATTAATGTCAATGGAACATGTACTCAGGCTCGGACCACTACGACGCTCGGTGTTGCCACATCTGAAGTAAAAACAACAAAATGTTGCATGCTGCCTAGCTTATTTTTTCATGACGCACAGGCCTAGTCTGAATAAACACCGAGGAAACAGACAGTGAAGAAACAGGGCCATGCTTACTTACTATAGACATGACACATGGACATAATTTTACACAGGCGGATGATGTCCATAAAAAAAATCAAATTAATGTAGTTTCAGGCTGAACCATTATTTCCCAGATTCTATGTACATTAATGAAAACGTAAGTGTGGGTCTGTGTGCAGATATGATCTAAAAAGACATTTCCTCCCCAAAATGTGTGGCAAGAGACAGCTGTGCCTGCTGAGTCGGGTGGCTATGATCATGTTCTTTCACCATTTACTTTTGCCTGAACCAGGCCCCAGAGGTGGAGGGTTGAAGGTTGAAAAACAGTGCCCCTTGGCTCTGTCCATCTTTGATGTTTAGCCAACACTTGTTCAGATTGTCCAATCGATAAAGGTGACTAGATCAGTAGGCTCATCCGATCCGTGATGCTTTGTTTTGAAAATGTGCTCTTTGTGCGGCTTGTTTTCTCTTAGGAACGGACAGTCTCCACACCCCACTCCCAATAAACTTTCTACCCCAAGTGACATTAGTGGCTGCTGGTATAGGTTTAAGTTTACAGTCATCAGCACTCTGTTTACAAGCTCCCCCAAGTGTCCTCCATCTCTACTGCCAGGAAGGTGAAGAGGCTTCCAAGTCCAGCTGAGGCTAGTTCTCCACCACATAGCCTAGTGAACCGTGGCTGAACTGATCCCTTCAAAGGCCTTGTCCTCTTCCACCGAGAGCCTGTCTTGGGCTTCAAGCATCTTCTCTCGGATTTTGCTGCCCCTCACTGAGCAAGGCTGTGAGGTTTAATTATTAGTAGGGGGTGGATCCTCTGAGGTTTCCCTTTTAGGCAAACATTTGTCCTACACTGTAGATGGACCAGCATGGCTGACTGGAAATTGGGTTACAGGGGCTGCGATCCTATGCCCACTTATTTGGATCCAAGGTTAATATTGACCTCTGAGGCCCTGCTTGTGAATCCAGCCTCATGAGGTACCTATTAGACTCAAGGACACAATAGATGGGACACTAGAGACAGGCTCCTGCCCAAGCCTGTGGCGAGTTCAGCATCACCATCAGCCTTTCAGACCATATTGGGTCAGGATGTCGCCAGCACTCCATGCATCAGGGGTGGTGACCACATGCTTGAGATGATAGACAATTTTGTCTACCTGGACTCCACCATAACCAGCAACCGTTCCATTGACGCTGAGCTGGACAAGCTAAGTGGCAAGGCAGCTATGGCAATGGCTGGCCTCTCCAAAAGGGTTTGGGAGAATGATCAATACCAAGATGAAGATGTACCAAGCTTGCATGTTGAGTTGGTTGCGGGCAACTTACAGCGGCCAGGAGCGATGCCTCAGTGCCTTCCATATGCGTTGTGTCAGGAAGATTTTGGGCATCATATGGCAAGACAGAGTCTCAAAAAACAAATGTGTGCTCTTTCAAGCCCACGTTCCCAGCTTGTTCACACTTCTGTCTCAGTGACGTCTACACTGGCTTGGTCATGTATATAGTATGAAAGAAGGATGTGCTTTACAGGGAGCTGGCCTCAGCACCAGGCCTGTTGACCAACCAACTCTGCGTTACAAAGATGTCTGCAAGAGTGGCATAAAGTCTGGCAACATTAACCCCACTGTATGGGAATCCCTGGAGACAGACAAGTTGTATAGCCACATCAGTAACCAGAGGAGAAATGACCTCCGGAGGAACAGAGAAGAAATTGCATGGTGCACCTGCATCAGTTATACTGGATGCCTTCATCTGCCACAGCTGCAATAAAGCATGTCTCTCCCTCATGGGTCTTGACGCTGGAATTCTCCAGCAGTTTTGGTTTGACTTTACCCTTGATGGCGCACTCTTCCATTATCTCCCAAGACAGATGGATGCCAACACTCATATATACACATTTGCTGCATTTTTGGGGTCATTGTATTGTTTGATTCTGCTGGTGCTATTTTAATCTGTCGCCACTATCATATTGTTATATGTGTGAGGATTTTCCGGTTATAACTTTTTATTTTCCTTTGGAAGGTGGGATATAAATTTAATAAAATATTGTAACATTTTTGTAATTGTTTTTTTAAAATATAATAACAAGTCACATTGGAAAGGGTAACACTGAATATAAATATTGAAGCAATCACATTAAGTAAAGCCCCGTGACCAGAGCGGAACTTTATTCTGCAACTCTCCACTCCCTTTGTTGTCTTCTCTTTCCCTGTCTAAATTTAGACTACACAATTCCCGGGACGGTTTTTTTTTTATAAAAAAAACCTCGCCTTTGACTTTCCGTCTTAAGTGTGTAAGCCATTAACTACATAGCTGATGCAATGTTTCATCACCACACTTTAAAACCTAAATCGAAAGAGCAAAAGCCACGGTGCTCCTATGCAAGCACTTAAGATAATACTTTATTATATCTGAAGCCCGGAACGACCAATCAAAACATAACTTTCGCGTATTTCTCCCCAGCAAAACAGGAAAAACTGACGGCTGCGACGACGCGCGGCGCAGCGACCGGGCTACCTTCCCGTCGTGCCTTGCTCCATTCTCCCCAGTCAGCCATTTGGAGGCGCGTTGCGTGACGGGAGTTGTAGTCCCCTTTCCCCCCTCCTGCCTATAGACATTATAGAAAACGTCGGGAGGAAAGACTGCAGCTCCCAGAAGGCAACGCGCCTCCCTTGGCCCGGGAGGGGGACTCGGACTATATCTCGGGACCTGTAGTGTTCGCACCCCCCCCCCCCGCGCACCTTTGTCCTCATGGGGAGCGAACTACAGTTTCCGCAGAGCCGAGGGGTCCGGCTGCTCTAAGTTCTCCCCCCCCCCACGCCCGGCTTTGGCAGGGGCTTCTCCCAAGATGGCGGCTCCCCCTCGTCCTCCGCCTCCTGCTGCTCCCCGGGGCGCCGGGGTCGGGGCCACCTCCCCGGGGGGCTCCCTGGGCTACTGCTTGGCCCAGCTGCAAAAGGGCGCCGAGCCGGGCCTCGGCCGGGCCCTGCTGGCCCTCAGGACGCAGCACATCAAGGAGGCCGGGGGCATCGCCCGCTTTCGGAGCCGAGGGGGCTTGGCCCCTCTCCTGGGGGTCCTGGCCGGCGCCCCTCGGCCGCGACGCACCCTGGACCTCGCCCTCAGCATCCTGGGCAACTGCTGCACCGAGGGCGCCAGCCGCACCCAGGTGCGCGAGCTGGGCGGGATCCCGCCCCTCGGTAAGTGGGGGTCCCACTTATGGGGAGGACCAGGTGCCCCCTCGGGGGTAAGGGGGAGCTCGGCGGGGCAGTCTTGGTTGGGGGGACCCCGCAACATTTGGCGGGGGCGCCAGGTAGAATCCTAAGACCCCCAGGTCAAACGCCCTCCCCCCAAAATTGGGGCAACCTGACCCCCTGGTTGCCTGTGTTGCCAAGCCCCCCTTGACTTGTCAAAGGTTAAGGTCCCGCCCCCAGAGTTTGTAAGGATTATTGGATCGTCGCGTGGAATAATAGCTACTTCTGCTCACTTTCCGGGCCTTTCTGTATTCTCTTCTTTGGGCTGTCATGTGTGATTACGCACCTAGTTAAATAAGATGATGTAGCCCGGATTCCCTTATGTATTTTTTGTTTGTGTTTTTTTAAAATATATCCCATGCTTAAAGGGCGTTAAGTGTTGGCAATTGGAAATCACGGAATCGCAGAACTGTTGGAAGGGACCCCCAAGGGCCATCCAGTCCAAGCCCCTGCAACGCAGGAGTCACAGCTAATGTTAGGCTTTGCCCTGTGGGGCTGGGAAGGGTTGAAGCCATACGTGCAGCTCTAAGGGTTATGAGGGTTAACCTCTACGCCCGACTGATGTTGGGTGTCAGAATAGGACCCGGGATGCCAGGGTTCAAATCCCTGCTCAGTCACGAATCTCATTGGATGAACCGCCCTGAGATCTGTGGGTGAAGGGTATACAAACTGAATACATACATAAATAAATAAAATAACTTGGGCCTGTCACTCTCTGCCTCACAGGGTTGTTGTGAGGATAAAATGGGGCGGGGGGACAGCCATGCATGCCATCTTGAGCTCCTCAGAAGAAAGGTGGAATATAAATGTAATAAGAATAAAGGGCATTGTCCTGGAACATGCGCACACGTCTTTGCATCCTGAGCTACTCAAGTTGGACTTGTGACCCTTTGAATGCTGCTGTGGGAGGAGATGCCTAAGGCTTTAAGGGAAGTTGCTTGAGGATGCGCAGGGACTTGTAATTTGCATTATGCAGCCGGCAGCGCCACCTGGCTGTTAAATGTGTAAATGCCAAAGCCTCAGTCTTTCAATCAATGGAGGGCGATGCAAAACTGCTGTCTTAAACCAATGCAAATTTGAACTTCTACCCTGTTTGGTTCTTTCATAGGTTGTGGGGCTGTTTTAAGATGAGTGAACACGTGCAAACTAGAAGGGGTTGGCTTTTCCCCTCTAGGAGAAGCTAGCAATGATCTTGGGGATTTGGGATTATATTGAGGTTACCCCTATCAGTAGCAAGACCTCGTGCGTTTGTGTATTTGGAAAGCAATGTTTACACTGGTTGTCAAGAGAGACCACACCTTTTCATAAATCTTTAGTACTATACAGTGCATAGTAAGCACTGCAGTATATAGAGTGCAGAAATGTGATAATTGCTGGTTGAGGGCTTAAGGCCTGTATTACATGGATGGGGTGGGGGGTAGAATCAGGCAGAAAATGCTACCTTCTTTAAACAGCTGTTCCTACCCAACTTTTTTTTTTAAAGCAAAGATTGCTAAATCTGCTGGCCTTTAAAGTGCCGCAAGACTCTTGTTGCTTTTCGCTGGAACAGACCACCACAGCTATTCCCTTGAAAGTTGTTTTGTGGTTGTATAGCTGCATTATTCTCCATCTCTCTTCTTTCCTGCCCCCCCTTGCATTCTGTGTGTTTATAGTTACTATCCTGAGATCGCTTGCTGCAGAAAGCATCCAGAATCGGACAGCACGAGCCCTCGGCAACTTGGCTGTAGACACAGAAAACTGCCAGGCCATTCACGAAGCAGGTTGGAAGTGGGATGGTGCACTGGGTAGGGATGGAGGGTAGGTTTGTTCATGTGGGGCCGGGTGGGGGTCCAGTCCATATGTTATGACTTCCTGCCCCTTTGCAAACAGGGGAAATGGCAACTTTCTGCTTGCTTTCCCCCTCCATAATGAGGTGCTCCTTATTTCCACATATTAGACTGACATGAGTTTATATGTTACTCATTGCCTCCATATGCTTAATAACCGGAAGCTTCCTGGTGAAAACTAGCATAGCAGAGGGGAGCGCTAAGAATCTGAGCTGGAATAGCCCAGTTTTATCCCAGTTATAGCCTCACTTGGTGGCCCCTGGCAAACTTCTGTTCTCTCACTCTTGGCACCCAGGATCACGCTGGCCTACCTTACTGAGCTGTTGTAAAGATTACCGAAATAATGTCTGTAAAGTACTCTGAGTGCTTGAAATGCATCATATAAACATGAAGCTTTGTTCTCGTTGTTGAAAATATTTAGTCTTCATGTATTACAAAATTTGCCAGATAGAATGCACTGGGATTCCAGAATGAATAGGGGACCTGTGTGGAGCATTTGGTCCCTTGTGGATAAACTACAAACAGGTTGTGCGTTAAATTGGGTAACATGCTAGCAGTTTTCTCTTTTAGCCTAGGTAAAATAGGTGGGGAAACGTACTTCGTGTTGGAGACTCATTTTAATTCTCTGTTTATCTCTCTCCCCACCCTCATTTATCTGGGACAAAGAACAGAGGTGGGGTGGGAATTTTGCCGTGATTTGGGTGAAATTTCTGCATAACTTTGTGTTCGGATTCAAGTGCAGACATTTATATAAATTTCTAAAACTTAGATGCAAACAGAGGAGTTGCTTTGGAATCTGTGGCAGCCCTCTCAAAAGAAAGGGATGTGGCCACAGAACCCCTTTTCTTCTTGCTCTCTTCTGCGGAGTCGGGGGTAAGATGGACACCCATCTCTGCTAAAAATTCGCCCGTGTGTTTTTCTAGTAGCCTGTGGCAAATTTCCTTGATAAAATTGCCCGGACTCCTTTAAGGTCCGCTGCATCTGCTGCTCCCAGCACCCTCATTGCAGCAGCTGCTGAGAGCAGCAGAAAAAAATGAGGGTGGTTGTGGAGAGAGACGGTGCTGAGACTTGCCAGGCCAGTTTGAGAGGCTTGGACGTTTGCTGGCAAACTGTAGAGAATTTGTAATATATGAGACTCTATAACCTGGCTTTCTTTTTCTTCCATTCTCTCCCTCACCCTACCACCCCCAAAAAATCCCCCATTACAGGAGCAGTGCCCCCACTGGTGCAGGTCCTCACCACCTCCCAGGACAGAGAGTGCTTGCAGAGTGTGATCAGGGCAGTGCGCTACCTGGCTGACACACCTGCGCATCGCCTTGTGCTAGCCCAGCAGGGGGTGGTGCGCCCCATTGCCGAGCGCTTGGCTTCCTCCTTGGATGACGCCGCCCTTGTCGCAGCCGCCGTGCGTGCCCTCCTGGAGCTGACAAAGGGTTGCAGCCGCGATTGTGCGCAGCAGCTCAGCTTGGCGGGCGGCGTGGCAACCCTCGTGGCCTTGGCTAGCCACGAGAAGCGGATGGTGCGGGAGACTGCTCTCGTGGCCCTGTCCAACCTCTGTCTGCAGGGCATGCTGAGGCCAGCTGTGGGCAACGCTGGCGGAGTGGAGGTGCTGGTGGGGGAGATCCGGCAGCGGCAGAGGGCCGGGGCACCTGGCATGGCCCTCCATCCTCTGGTGAAAGCTTTGTGCCTGCTGTGCCGAGAGGCAGTCAATAGAAGCCGGGTCCGAGAAGCCGGGGGGCTGGAGCTGCTGCTGTCCCTGCTGCGGGACCAGGGCCACAGCTCCTCCCACGATCGTGTGGTGGTGGCCTTCGTGGCCTTTTTCTATGATGAGGAGGCCCTGGAGGTGCTGCAGGCTGGAGGGCTTGTGCCTTTGCTGGTTGGGAGGCTGGCAGCGCTGGGCCAATGGAGAGGCCGGAAGGAAGAAGAGGAAGAGGAGGAGGACGAGCTGGTAGATGAGAGGGATGCAGCTTCTTTTGACCTACCTGCAGAGGGGCGTCGCGGGGAGCAGGCCACGCCTGGAGTAGAGTCCTCCAGCTTTCAGAGCCTCAGGTAAAGAATGTCTTGAGCTAGGGGATTGCTTTATGCAAAGGTTGAAAGAGGTGGTGTCCTTTCAAAAGAGGACTTTTTTTGGTGAGCTAAGTATATACCCAGAACATACCAGTTCTGTACCAGCAAAACAAAACAAACCCCATTTGGAATGTCTTGTGCAAATTAGTCCCATCTAAATGTGTAGCTTTTCTAAATTTTTAGCAAGGCTGTGGAAAATGGAAAGAAGCAAACGTTTCAAGATTGGGGGCAAGTGGGCTGTTAGGGGTCAAAGGAGCTGGACAGGGATGTTGCCCTACTCCAACCATTGCCAGCTCTGCAGAATCACTTTTAGCTTGTTTTCAAACTTTTCTCCGCTGGAAATGCAGGTTGGAAAACTAAACAATAGTTTTGCTTTTAAACGGGGCTTGAGTTTCTTAGAGTTCTGTGTCACGTGTTTGCTTTGTTCCCCAGGATTGTGTGCTACTGAGGGTGGCTGTGGTTGCTGCCACCGGATGTTCTTTGTATTTTGCCTCCATGTGCTATTGATGCCATCGTTTGGCCACATGGTAGCAGTAGCGGGGGCCTGCAGTGTTCGATTCAAGGCTCTGACAAACATTTGCCACTGCACAGCTTTATGTGCAGATGCTTACAGTATTTTGCAGATGGCTGCCAAAAGTGGAGTCATGCACACAACGACAGATGTATGTAGTCCGCTTGCTGTGGGCTAGAAGCTGATACATGCACTCTTCTCCAACACTTTGCACCCGCTAATGGCTACCAACCACATGCCACATGGTCATGTGATTCCCTCCCCACTTCCCTCCCCAAACTCTACAATCGCTTTTGTACTTCATCCCTTATATCTGTGCCTTTCCTTCTATCCACTCTGCAGATCCTGGCTTCTTTCTGAAGGCTACATTGCCAGCCCAGGGGACCTTTCTCCACAGTGGTCCCCCGACACCACCCTTTCTGAACTGGATGCCCAAGGATGTGTCAGCCCCAACCAAGAGCTGCAAGATGAACCCCATGGGCCCTGCCATGCCGTATCTGGAATAAAAACCCAGTCCCGGGCCGAATCCCCCGATTTCTTAAACTCTCCATTACTGGATTTGCCCCTTGCACGTCAGCCAAGTTCTACTGAGACCTTAAACCCAGCGGAGGGAGATGGAACGTATCCACAGCAGAGCCTGTGCCCAGTGGCATTACCTGTGTTCGACAAACCTGGAAGTCTCTGTTCGGAGGTGCCAGATTCAGAGGAGATCAAGGAGCTGGAAATAGTTGAGACCAGTAAGCAGCAGAAGGGGCTGCTGATGAAATCAGAAGAGGAAGATCTAGCCAGTCCCGAGAAAGGACTCCCCGGACAGGATGTGTTGAAGCTGCCCTGTTCATTGTCTTCAGGGGCAGCCCCAAATTCAATGCTGACGAATCCATCAAAACCAGGTGAAGATACGGAACGGTCGACTTGGGTTGCTTTGACAACGGACCAAAATGAGCCCGGGACCAGTAACTCACACTTGGCTGCAGTGGCGTTGACCCCGAGTAAGAGTGAGCAAAGCCAACTGTCCCCCAGGCCCATTGCCAAATCGCCAGCCAGCGAGGAATCCTGTCTGATCACCCCAAAGCTGAGCACTCAGAGCCTCTCAAGTTCTCCCGATGAGCACAGGACACCTACGTCCTGCTGGAAACGGCGTGCCAAGTTCCGGTCAGCGTCTGAGCAGGCTCCACCTCCTCAAGCATCACGTCCTGCTGGCGAGACTCCGTCCCCACTGCTCTCCCTAGCCCTGCCGCTCTCCCTCTCTTCACACGCGGGCGACAGAGAGCTCCATGCTCCCGAGGCGCCCGTCCTGCTGCTCCTTTCCCGCTTTTCCCAGGTTGAGGATCCCAGCCGCAGCCTGGTGACACCGGCCACCTTGCAAGGGCTGCTGCGCTACGTCACGAGAAGCCCCGTCCCCTCCTCTCGCTGCCTCCGGCTGCTGCATCGCCTCACCTGCAACCCCACTTGCCTGGAGGCCTTTGTGCGTTCCTACGGCGCTTCTCTCATCCATGCCTGGCTGATCCTTGGTGTGTCGCCTGAGCAGGTGGCGGCGGCTGTTGCTGCTGAGGAAGAGGGGGAAGAGGCGGAGCCAAGAAGCCTGGATGCCAGGGAGCACGACGCCAGGAGGTTCAAGGAACTTGGTGTGTGGATTTTCTGTTATCTCTGCATTCCAGGGTAGCGGTTCTTAAACTTTCCCCCCACTAGTAAATTAAAAAATTCTGGAGATCTCAAAAGGCCACTTAATCACCCCCCCTTTTTTTTAGTTCTGTAAATCATTATATCTCATTATAGTTGGCATTTGATAATGCCTTTCTAATGCAATGGATGTGTTCTTTTGAACAGAGTTCAGGGAAGTCTAGCTTGGCTCATCAGAAAAATAAACCATATAATTGTAGAGTTGGAAGGGACCACAAGGGTCTTCTAGTCCAACCCCCGGCAATGCAAGGATCTTTTTGCTCAACATGGGGCTTGAACCCACAACCCTGAGAGTAAGAGTCTCATGCTCTACCAACTGAGCTATCCCGGGGATTGGGAGCTGAGGGCGAAGTATAGATATTCTACAACCTTTCTGTGGAGCACCCAATGGAGACCACCGAAAAGGTGGTCTACTGAGGATGATTTGAGAACCTCTGTTCTAGGATATTGGAATTCAAGCCTGCATAGTTTATTTTTTTTGAGTGGTTCCTCGTATTAAAGAGGGCTTCTGAACTGGGTATTCTCATGTTGAAGATGCTGTGGTGTGGTGTCTCACTTTAGTGGGTCTTTGGATCATTGGAAAGCCAATTGGTTTGTTGGGATACTATGGTTCCTAGTCTGTCTTTGCCACAGGCTATGCTGTTAGCTGCTGCTCAGCAGCCTTTGCCTCTGAAGTGGTTTTCAGTGTTGGAACGTGTAAAGCGACCTTAAGGAGAGCCCTTATGGTAGTGTATGAAACCACTTTTCCCCTCACCAGTGAGTAATTTAAGTCCCCTCCACCTCACCCCAGCTGACGTAGGCTGGGGTTGAGGCTTCAGATCAGAGAGAGCCTTTTTGCTTCCCACATGTTTTGCAGACATAAAATGGAGCATGAAATAAATTGTGGGGGAACCGCAGCTCTTACGATACAGAAAAGGCTGACTGGGCAGTTGGGGGCAGGGCAGACGCCAAAAAGTGGGCTGCCTCCCTTCAGCGTTGATGCAGATGCTGCATCAAACGGAGGCGCTGTGTGTTGAACGCATTTCTGACCCATTCTTCCCCTTCCCACCAGGAGAGACGCTGCTGATGAACCTTTGTGTGCAAGCGGAGTCCCCTTATGGAGTGGGTGTTCTCACTCACATGCTGCTGTCGGGCTCCGAATCCGATCAGGTGGCCTGTGCACTTGCCCTTCCGCTTATCTGCAGGTAAGTCTGACATTGCTCTGTCAAACTGGTATGAAGAGAAGGGGATAAAAAGGATTTACTTCCTCGCGTGACTGCAGTTTCCTCATGTGGCTAGGCCATCTTGAATGAGGGGCAGCCACTGGGCTGGGACGGAGTGACCTCAGGGTTTTATTTAGCCCCAGATTCAGAGATTGGAGTGTGTGGACAGTGAAACTATGAAAAGAAAAAAGTATATTACTCTTCACCACATGAGCCACAAGGCACTCAAAAGAATGTATGAGAGATTTATTTTTGAAAGAGAAGCGAAAAGTGTGGAGACTGAGGAAAGAGGAAAGTGTGTGTTAACGCTGGGGGTCTGATAGTTTACAATTCTCATTTTTCAGCTAATGGAAGGGGAGAATTGGGATCTAACAAAAGGTACTGAGGGTACGAAGCAGTTTTCTCTTTGTCTCCCATAGGAAGGATTCCCTTTGCCGGAAACTTCTGCTGGACCACTCTGGCCTGCGTCTCCTATTGGGCGCCCTGGTGCGGGACCCTGATCCCTGTCTTGTTTTCTACGCCTTGGATTCCCTCTCCCTCCTCCTGGGCTCCCAAGCCACAAGTCTTCCCTCGCCGTCCCCTCCTGCCTCCAAGAGGCCGCGCCTGGACTCCCCGCCCCCTTGCTCTTACTGCCGCTTCATGGACGAAGGCAAGGCCGACTTGTATTTCCAGCTGGACTCTGGCACCCGGGTGCCCGCCGTGCGCCAGGTCGTCAGCGAAGCCTCTGAGGTCTTCTGTGCCATGCTGAGCACGGGGTTTGCAGAGTCGTGCCACACCACAGTGAGGCTGGGCGGTGTGTCTCCCGAGCCCTTCCTGGCTCTCGCACACTTCCTCCATGGCTGCCGCGGCAAACCCTGCTCGGTGCTGGGGGTTTCGGTCCCCCTCGCTTTAGCCGAAGAAATCCTCACGGTTGCCGAGCAGTATCTCCTCCCTGAGCTCCAGTCCCTGGTTGATGACGCCATGTGCCGGGACTTCCTGCGCCCCAAGACTCTAGGCCAGGTGTACTGCTTGGCTGAACGGCAGAACCGACCCCGCTTGCTTCGGAAATGTGCTGCTTACACTCTCCAGGACGTGGCAAGGCCCACCTGCCAAGCCGCAGTGTTGGCCAAGCTTCTCCAATCCGTTGGGAATCCTAGCAGGTTGGCTGAGGAGCTGCTCAGGGTGGTGATGGAGTCCCCATGGGGCTCTGGTGCTGAGGTCCAGCTTGGCTGAAGGATTTACATCTCTTTCTCCTGCTGCCCTATTCCACCCCCCTTCTCTCTCTCTCTCACGCACACACATATGCACACACATAACCGAAATATTGGCTTTATAGTGGAAACCCAAGTATGTTGACAGAAGGAGTGCTAGGAGAATAAATAGGGTGAGACTCAAAAGAATGGCCTCACAGCGGTCAAAGGGTCAACTTCTGGAGTGGGGAAGCGTGTGGGGCGGTGATGTGGCAATGAGCGCCCCACTTGATAGAGCTGTTGTGTGCGTAAGGTTGGTGGAGGTGATTGCATGAGGGTGGAAAAGAATGGAGGGAGGGAGGAAGAGGGCTGGGGGAACGCTGCCACCCAAAAGACGGCATGGGGGAGGATTTAAATCAGATGTGGGGAACCTTTGGCCCTCCAGATGTTGCTGAACTACAACTCCCATCATCCTTGGCCGCTGACCACGCTTGCTGAGGGGTGATGGGCATTGTAGTTTAGCGACATGGGAGTGCCAGAGGTTCTCCACACCTGATTAAAATGAAAGGTGGAGGAACCAGGTGTCAGATTCCCCTTGGACGCAACAATAGCCCTTTTTTTAGGAGGGGTTCTATTCTGTCAAGAGCACTTAAAAAAAAAAAGAACGGCCAGCCTCGATGTGATCTTGGGCATGGCAGCATGTTCAAAGTGGGCAGGATCCCTTTCTGATAGTGTATCAGGAAGGGACCCCAGATTGAAAAATACAACATTTCTGAGAGTGCCATTCTGATGGCAGCTGCTCCTGGAATTGATCCTAGTCTTGGGAGGAGATGTTAAAAGGGCATGAATGTACAACTGAAGAAAGATGAGGCATCTCATAGAGATGGTGGAGGGAGGGGGGCATAAAAATAATTGCCGCCACCCAGCAGTGGAAGGAATTTGCAGGATATGATATCAAGGTGCTTCTCTCAAGGACGCGTGGAAGCACTGAGAGGAGTCTGGCCCATTTGTATAGATGGAACTATATTGCATATAAGCTATTGTACATAGAGAAATACAGACATCAAAGAGGTACCTGGCCTCGGCTTATTTCTGTGAGTGAACAAATGGGAGGTGACCAACCCTTGTTGCTGCAAAATTGGCTGCGACCCAGTTTTGAGCCAGCCTTCTGCAAATGAACCAGTTGTTCCAGAACCCCACAACGAGTCTCTCACCATTCACCCCGCTCACTCTTAATGGGTGGGTGGGGTTTTTCAGTGTCATCCAATGGGGGGATTCTTGGCACGAGGGATAAAATGTGTCTGGTCTGCACACTTGAGTTCTCTGGCCACCTGAGCAAGCTCTTGAGGGGTGGGATTTTGGATTTACACTTGCACGCCCTGTGATGCCAATCAAGCCTCACTGGATTGAATTGTGAGGCCTCTTAGCCCCCGTTCCTCCCCTCCCCACCTCCTTTCCACGCCAAGGACAGGAAACGCCTGCTTCTAACTGCATCCAGATGGTCTGGAGAACTGGCGAAGGGGAGGGAGAAACCACTTCCTGAGAGCCTGATTACTATAGAGCCTGTTCGTCTAGGATGGGGTGGGAGGGAGCGCCTTCCCCAATGGGTTCTTTCTGGGTCCCATTTTCTGTCCTGTATTATTATTGTTGTTGTTGAAGGGTTGGCTGTCATCTGTTTTTTCCATGGCATTTATTGGGTGCTGGAAGCTGACCGCTAGCATACGTAACCCTGCCGCTGAGGTTATGGTGTAAAATCACAGCTGGGAGATGCAGCAGAGGTATGCTGCTCCTTCCCTCTTGGGATACTTTGAAAGGAGAGTGTAAGGATGGTTTGAAGTTTTGTAAGGACTTCATTTTTTGTTGTTATTTTCTGGTCATGCTCCAGTTCCTCAGCATGTGAGAAGCATTTCCTATAATTTTATCTCTGTGCCAAGAAAGCAGCCGCCTGCTTAATTTCTGCATGACTGGTTGCTGTAGAAGGCAGAGGAGCTGCAGGTAACACAAACGGTGGCAGCCCATGTTCATCACGCAGCCATCATGCAGTCTCAACATATCTGGTGCAGAAGCAAACCAGGCTGAGTGTTCCAGGGCTTGTTTTCCTTCCCGAATTCCTCTTCACTTGGCACAAGCCCGTTTTGCTCGTGAGTGTTTCAACCTGGGTGGAGAGTTTTTATTATGGTGCTGAAAAAGCATTCATCTGAAAATGCCCACCCTGTGAGCAGGCCACTTTCAGGAGGGCTGAGACCATACCCTGCGAAAAAGTCTCTTACAAAGGGTTCACTTCAAAAATGTTCCCTCTACCCTAGAAAATTCTGCAAGTCCTAAACCTTGTGAGTACAGCCCGATCCCCAAAATACTACATGGTCTACAATTTAAAAAAAATCATTTTTTAAATTCTATTTCAATTGGGGGCATGGCAAAGTCTAAGTGGCTTGCCTTGGGCTGCAACTAGATGTGACTTAGAAGGTCTGTGAACAGGCAAATAAAAATCAATAGCCCTTTCGGCCTGACAAATTCACTCGTAACTACCTAGGAAGCTTGTCTGTACCAGGCCTTGTCTATTGAACAATCTAAGAACCAGGAATGGCCTGGCGGGGTCAGGCCAGTATCCCATCCTGCCCAGTGGTCAACAGGATGCCCGTGAGAAGCCCACAAGCAGGACCTGAATGCAAGAGCACTGCTCTTCCTCCTGTTCCCTGCAGCTCATATTCACAGGCCTCCTGCCTCTGACCTTGGAGGCACAAGCAAAGCATGTGTTCTGCTACTGAGTCATGGACTGTGGGAAAGGGGGTAACCCAGTCCATCCTAACCATTTACCTATCAGGGGACAAAACAGGTGATATGAACCAGGGACTTCTGGGCTCTGAGCTCCCATGCCTAATCACAACTCTTGCTTTCATTAGCATATGCTCCAAACTTGCCTTTTCTCTGCCCTCTTGTTACAGACGGCTCCAAATGTCCCCCTCCCCCAGTCCTTAAGCTATCAAACCTTATGGGTACCCCAAAATTATTATGGTCAAAAGCCTACCCCCACCAATGCTTTCAACAACCCAGCCCTGATTCAGGTACGTTTATTACATATCGGAGTTCTCTCGCTCTTAGCAACTTTTTTTTTGGCTTGCACCATTTACACCCCGTGTTTCCTCAGTCCTATAAACATCCTCTGAATTAAATAATCTCGTTTGGCAAGGTATTAGATTCCGTCCTCTCCCCCCCCCCCCGCCATCATGAATAACAGCTGCAGCGTAGCCAAAACCCATTTCTGTCCAAAGACCTCATGACCTCAGCTGGACTTGGAAGCTGTACATCTCTTTCCCCATTTTGGCACCTGGAATCTTGTGAATTCCTGGGCCTCATCAGGATAAATGATACCGAAATGTTGGAAAAGTTAGTAGACCACCCTGTGTGCATGTGTAGGTGCAGTGCCAACTTGAATAAAATATGGGGGGGGGGAACCAGGTAAGCCCTGCCCCACATAATCGATCACATGACACATTGTGCACACACCAGTTGAATGGGAGTGCCCATCAACTTTGTGGGGGCCCAGCCCCCTCAAATATTTTATTGCAGGGGCTGAATCCCCCATGGGCCCTAGGAGTTGGCTCCTATGCACACATCTATGGCCTCATCTGCACTATACATTTAAAGCAAGATCATACCACTTTAAAACGTCACAATTTCCACCTGGGAACTGTAGTTTGTTAAGGTTGCTCAAAGTTGTTGTGAGGCCCTGTTCCCTTCTACAACTCTGAGGATGGTTTAACAGCCAGTCCCTCTTCCCAGAGAACTGAGAATTGTAGCTCTCTGGGAAGAAGTGGGGTCTCCAAAAAAATTCTCTGCACCCTTAACAAATGATGCTCAGAGTCATACCTGGGTTCTCTTGTGCCCTTGGCAAGGAGCTGTGTTGGGATCCCTTGTGCCCTTGGTAAGGACATGTGCCCAGCGGCCCAGAGTGGTAGAGGAGCAGCCCAGGGGGAATGAGCAAATGGGTGAGTTGGCTCCCAGCCACTTGGAGCCAGAGTGGAGAGGTGTGATTTTTGCTCCCCCTGGGCCTAAACCCTTGGTGGGGAGCAACCTAGCTAACTTTTGGTAAGCCCCTGACTACACTTCCCATGATTCTTTGGGGGAAGACATGACTATTTAAAGTGATACGATACTGCTTTAAATGTACAGTGCAGACTGTGTGTGTGTGTGGAGAAAGAAAGAGAGAATACAGATGATATACACATGCTTAGCTGCCAGGCTTTCTTCCCAGTGCTCAAAATCCAATTGATAACTTTTCTCTGAAGTTCAACCTTTTCCTGTCCTTACTGTTTTACTCCATAATATCCATGCCTGCAGGGTTCTGCATAAGCCTCATCTCATTCCGCTCCCTAAAAGAAGCCAGCCGGCAGGAGCAATACGCTGGACCTCTTCAGAAGGAGTCACCTAAATGGCCAAGCAGCGCTCCTAGCTTTGAGCAGCTGCCACCCCACACCTTTGCCCCAAACACACCAGCCAAGCTGGCCCAAGATGTTCTGCCGCCCGAGGCACAGCAGCAAAAACTCCCCTCGAAAGCCAAGGGGGTAAAGCAAAGTATCCCAAGGCCAGTTAAGTCAGTTTAGCCCCTGAGTCTGAAAACCACAGGAGCTCAGGTAAAAATATAAAATCAAGTAGCTTAAAAACGTTGCTGCCTCTTCTTTACCACGTCCAAAATTGGCGGCCTTGATGTCTCATGCTCCACACCGGTGCCAGGAGCCCTTAGCAACTGCCTCCCCTCACTAGGCCTTACTTCCCTTCCTCAGAAGGTGCATATATTCTCTTCTCTTCCACCCCAGGCCCCCACCCAGCGGTTCTAGCCCGCTATTAACTTTCCTGCGAGAGAATCCAGCTCCCCCACCCCCCTGCTCAAAAGACAAGACCCCTCAGAAATGGAACCCAGGCGTCCTAGCTGGGGAGATCAGGAGGCGATTTCTACGGGCTGCTTGCTTTATAACCCTGTAAAATCCCCCCGCGCGCCCTATAGGGTGGGATGGGGGGCGAGTGTTGGGGGGGGGCAACAAGTTTCAGCTTGGTGCCCCCCCCTGCCGCGCGATGCGCTGTGGGGCGAGGGGGGGGGGCGTCTCCATCCTTCCTGCCCGAGCCTCGGATCCCCTTTGCCATAAATGGTCACCGCAGCGGCAGCGGCGGCAACAGCAGCAGCAGGGGAGCAGCGGCGCGGGCGGCGCGGCAGTCGAGCGGGGCTGCGCTCCGGGAAGGCGCGTCACTGGGGCGGGGGCCGCCCAGCAGCCAGCCACCGGCCCCGGAGTCCGGGACCCAGCCCGCGCCCGCCCGGGATGGACGATCTGGGTAAGGAGAGCAGAGAGGGAGCTCCGTCCGTCCCCCCACCCCGCCGGGGACCCCATCTCCCTCCTCGATCCTCGCGCTCTTTCGCGCATTCCTTTTCTTTCCTCCTCCTCTCTTTCTCCTTCTCTTCCGCGCTCCCTCTTGTCTTTCTCTGTGACAGTTTTTCCTTCTTGCATGCAGTCTGGCAGCAGTTCTTGACCCAAACCGATCTTCTTGCTTCCCGTGTTGTCTGTCTGTCTGTCGAATTGCCCTCCTCCTCTTTTTCTTCCTTCCTTTCTTCTTTTTCACTTACTACTCTCGATGAGGGTTTGGGTGGTTTTTTTTTTTGTGCGCGCGACCCCCTCCTTCATTCATCTTGCCATATTTCCTCTCGACGCTCCTTCTGCCTGACTTTTTTGCTGTCCCCTTTTGTCCAATTCTCCCTCCTCCCGTCACTTCTTTTCATACTCCTGCTACTGTGGGAAACACCCTTTTGTGCCAGATGCTGTACACCCCCCACCCCACCCCCGGCAATGGATTCTTGTGCACAGTCTTTGTGCTGTGCTGTTTTTGCAATAACTTTATTTCACTCTTTACAAAAAGAAATAAATGAAATCCCCTGTTGGCTATTCCTAGCATTCTGCTGGCCCTTTCACACATTAGGTGAGAACAAACCCTGTCTTAACTACTGAAATGACGGATTGCCCACTCTGGGTGGAAGAGTGTGTGTACTTGTGTCTGATACACGCGTTTGCAAGCGCACAAATTACTATTGCCGCCTGACGCATGTGGCCTTCACATTTCACATTTTCAAGTGTGCAAAAGTAATGTGTGAATTGGCACTTTATTCCTTGCGCCTGCTTTCAGTCTCCCCCCCCCCCCCATTTCTCTCTCTGACACCTCCTTGTGCTGGTCTCCCTCCTCCCTGGCTCCTTTCATCCATTGCCTCTCCTATTATCTCCCTCTTTTCCTTGAATGCCCCTCCCTGTCTCTCTCCCCATATCCTTGTAGCTGGCAGGGCGGGTGTCGAGGGTGGGGTGGGGGAAGAGGCTGTGTTTCCTCAGCCCTTCCCATCCGGAGAAGGAATGTATTTCTCAGCGTATTCCTGTGGCTTTGCGGAATAGCTGAACAGCGGCTGAACGCCAGGGGAGAACAAGGGTGCTTTGCAGTACTCCTCTCAACTTCTCCAGCACCCCGCGCTGACATTGCCTGCAGCGGCCTCAGCTAGGCAGGAAAATGGGGGCGGGGGCTCCTCTGCACCCCGGCATTCCTGGGAGAAAAGAGTTGCAGCAGAGAGCCCAGAAATCTGAGGTCCCCATCCACTCCCTTTACTTCAAACTAGATCAGAGACTAGGGCCACATCTGCACTGTACATTTAAAGCAGGATTTTGACACTTAAAACAGCCATTGCTGCCTCCCATGAGGAATCCTGGAAACTGTAGTTTGTTTAGGGTGCTGGAGATTGTTAGGAGAGCCCCTGTTCCCTGCACAGAGTGGCAACTGTCAGAGGGGTGCAGCAATCAATCCTTTCCCCCCAGGGAACTCTGGGAATTGTAATGTGAGGGGAATAGAGGGGTCTCCTAGCTACTCTCTGCATCCTTAACAAACTACAGTTCCCAGGAGTCTCTTGGGAACGCCATGGCTGTTTAAAGTGGAACCATAATGCTTTAAATGTGTGGATGTATCGGACAGGGGTTTCCAGACTTTCCACAACCACTTGAAAATAGCGGTGGGCTGCTTAATGATATTTCTGTCTGTTGCTGCAATTTTAATGTGCCGTGCTAATTGCTGCATGGTTTCTAATTGCATTTCAAATTGCTATTATTTCCCATTTTGTATTTTATTGTTCTACAACTTGAATCCCGCAGAATACAATACCACAGAATACAATCCCGCAGAACCCCACATACAGTATACCATACAATATAAAAAGAAGCAATAAGAAAAATTAAAACCCATTATCGATATTCAGTGCACTGCACCCGCTGTTCCTGACTGCTGCTCCTGCTGTTCTTGACAGACACACAGTGGACCATCTGAGCAACATTAATGGATGACTGGTGGCCTGTGGACCACAGTTTGGGAACCTCTGGCCTAGGACCCAAGAGTCAGGGCCCGCCCAAGATGCTTTGCTCCCTGGCACTGCCCCACGACGTTCCACATAAAGTAGCTGGCCAGACTGGTAGCTGAATCTTCCACTGGTGTGTGGGGCAGGTCCCTCCACTTTTCCTGAGGCCTGCAGGGTAGCAAAGGGAGCAGGCCGCTGGCCTTCGGTGTAAGACTCACACCTCTGCCTAACACTTTGCAGTTGCTTCCTGTTTACCAGAAACTGCTGCCTGAAGTTGCTGCCTCATTCTGCATAATGGCAGGACCGGCTCTGCTCAGAAGGGCCCGCTGTGGGTTTCCCCCCCCCCCTTGCCTCCAGTTTCCTCACAATGCTGGCAACAGAAACTCCCCACAGATATATGGCGAACAGGCAAAGGAACACCTCTTCTTAAAACACACACCTCCTCGGACCCAGGAGCTCTGGCTGCCACACAGCCACCATCTTCTTTTATAATCCCTCTCCTAGTTGGTTTATTTTCAAGGGGCAGATGCAAATATGTGGAGCAATCCAGGAGCGTAGCAAGGTAAATTGGTACCCAGGGGCAAAAATTCTTTTGCCACCCCCCCCAGGCATGGGAAGGTCAGGTGGTACCCGGTGCGGAAAATTTCTTGTCAAACCCCCCCCCCATTGACACCCCCCCCCCGCAAAAATGGTTTTCGTTATTTCATATTTTCTTACAAAGGATTAATAACAAGTAATAATAATAATAATACAAACTTTTATTTATATCCCACCCTCCCCGGCCGAAGTCGGGCTCAGGGTGGCTAACATCAGATACGTAACATTGGTATAAATCAAACAATAATTAAATTGCCTCCTAAAAACATCTCAAAATCAAATTAAAGTCTAATTAGATGGCTTTCCACAGGGTTAGGGTTGGGAACAGTAAGTGCTCCACTGAACCGAAATTTCAGCCTTCATGACATAGGAAAACAGCCAAGTGAACAGCTATTTTGGTGGAGGAGGGTCAAGATATTAACCGATATGCATGAAATTTCATATATAGCTATATAATCCCTAGTATAGTAAGATAAGACCTTCGGAGCAGGCATTTTCAAAAAAATTTTTTTTTCCAAAAAAAAAATGTCCCTTGATAATTTGTCACCCCTCCATTATGGAACCCGGGGCGGACCGCCCCCTCGCCCCCCCTTGCTACGCCCCTGGAGCAATCCATCCTCCAGTTGCCGCTCAGCCAACAGACAGGAAAACCAGGGTGAGAGAGCTCATCCCAGGGCAGTTTCGCTCTCTTGTGTGGGCTGAAGGAGATCATATAACACGGATTGGCCGCATTTAATCTGTTGACTTTGGACTTATGTGCAAGGGGGTGTTGTACAAAGGCTGCTAAAAGAAGCGATGGAGCCCTGTGTTTTTCAGGGAACACTTGTGAGGAAGAGGGGGAGAGTTATTTCCTAATCTCTACACCTCCCATTACAAGGAGATCATGTCCGGTTTGGGGTGCTGCCGGCTTTCTGTTGCAGAGGCAGATCTGATTCAGGTGGGATGTAGCCCACCAGGAAGTTCTCCTGAAGGCAGCCTCGGAAGCTCTCTAGGCGGCCTTGAGCCTATGATAGTCTTTTAGGCCTGGCCTACCTTGCAGGATTGTCGTGCCATTTAGATGCTTGAAGCTTCTTGGAGGAAGGGTGGATAAAACACGCAAGGAACAAAGAAACCGAAATAAGCAGCGGCTGTGCGCATTAGTGGACAGGCTCCTCGTTTGTGTGTGTTTAGATTTGTTCAGCTTCAAGCCCAGAAACGTCTTTCTTGTGGATTAATCAGTAGTTAGCGTTGAGAGGTGGTGTGGTCCTCTTTGATTCCATCTGCTGGCTCTGGGGGTGAAGAGCATCAGTGCTCCGAGGGAGGTTACGGCTGCGTGTCGGCTCTTCCCTCCCTCTCCTCTCTGCCCTGCTCCCAGTCCCCATGTCTCTTATCCTCCCCTCTTGTATGTTACATTCCTGTCTCTCTCCCTCTGTGGTTTGCTTCTCGGCTTTAGACACATTTCTGCGCTGTGACATCAGCCAGAGAGGGGCAGGAGGCAAAGTTGAGAGAGAGAGAGAGAGAGAGAGAGAGAGAGAGAGAGAGAAAGGAAGGAAGGAAGGAAGGAAGGAAGGAAGAGAGCGAGAGATTCCTCCCCCCTTCCCCTTATTCTATGCTCACACACCCCAGCAAACAGCTGGAATAACAGTTAAAGATCCACTCTTTCTAATTATGCTCTCCAAATCCCTCTCCTTCTGACACCCCCTCCTCTTTTTGGCCTGAGATGACCTCTGGAAGAAGAGGCACACTCAGGCTTGAGCAAGCTTACTGGGTGAATTTACTGGAGATTTGGTGAAGGGAGCAAGAGGGCTGTGTGTCAGGGGCAAAGGGTGGGAGGGAATGGGTGTTAATAATACAGTGGTACCTCGGGTTACAGACGCTTCAGGGTTACAGACTCCGCTAACCCAGAAATAGTACCTCGGGTTAAGAACTTTGCTTCAGGATGAGAACAGAAATCAGGTGGTGGCGGCGGGAGGCGCCATTAGCTAAAGTGGTGCTTCAGGTTAAGAATAGTTTCAGGTTAAGAACGGACCTCCAGAATGAATTAAGTTCTTAACCCGAGGTACCATTGTAATGAAAAAAGTGACCGTCCAGTTGCGGGGAGAGTCTCTGGATGGGGAAGGAACTGAATGCAGCCTCAAATCCACTAGACTAGACGATCCGCTTCGTAGCAGAATTGCTGGACCCTCTTGGGATATTTTCTGGCTTCAAAAGGATCTGTGTGTTCTACTTCAAATGTGCATTAAAATGGATGGTTAGGGATACAGAAAAAGGATGTTGAAAGATGGAGATCCAGCGCAGATCTGGGGAAAGATCCATTGGAAGGTGTATCAATTATTATGGAGGTTTATTTCACACCACAAAGGCCTGAGTTTTAAGAGGACTTCTGAATGGCCGTTCCAGAAATGCTGGCTGTCCCTCCAATGGGAGAGCATAGCTTGGAAGGGATCCATTATAATTATAGCCTGTGTGGTCAAAATGGCATGCCGGCTGGGAGGGATCAGGAATCCACAGGGTCAGATTAGAAGGGATCCCTGGGAACCGGTTGCTTGGGGCTTTGAGGCAAAGAATCTGGCGGGAAGATGTGCATGTTGTGCGTCCAGGAATAAATTTGGGTTGCACGTGTGAATTTAATTATGAAACCAGGGCATTTAATTAAATGGGAACATTGCAATAATTAGGAATGTTAAAAGGAAAAAAAGAAGATTTGGCCAGCAATAATGCATACTGTCCTGACCTGGTGGTTTTGTAATAACATTTGCTGTGGTGCTGTTGTTGTCGGCCCAAGTGCTGCTAACATTTATTCTGTAGCATCCTCAGTGTGTGCTAGAGTCTAGGCTGGACCCAGGAGTGGTACAGTCCCTGCCTTAGATAGAGCCAACGTGTTAAAGCAAATGGACTGGGCGAATGGGATGGAGGGGACTTTGAAAGGTTGTCGTGGAGGACCTAGGAGGCATTAACACAAGCGGTGTATGGCTGGGTGGGCAATGGTGTGTGTCTCTTTGTTAAGCAGGGCCTTGTGGGCTTCTGGAGGCCTCTACACCAGCCTTCGCCAACCAGGTGCCCTCCACAGGCTTCAGACTACAACTCCCACCAGGTTGCGGGTGGTGAGGGGCACCTTGTCAATATCTTTATTATTCCAGGACTGCTGACTGGCTTTGGGAGCACTTGAGAACCATGTCGGCATCTTGTTTATATAGACGCTGTCTCTTGGCATCTTGGGACAAGCTGGCTGAGACCAGGAGGATGAACAGACTGCTTGTCCCAGATGCACATCTGATCTGCTGCAGATGGTCTGTTGGGTTTAGAGAACTCAAAAAGGCCTCTGTGGTGGACATCTCACTCTGGGTGGGAAAATTGCGGGGAGGGGGTCTTTTGTACAAAAGAGTGATTGTGTGGGAAGGCCAAGCAACTTTGCCTGCAGTTGAAATGGAAAGTTTAAGTCTCTGCGGGCAAGGAGACTTGAGGCTTGATGGAAAGCAACAAACTTGTAAGCCCATGCAGGGAGAATTCAATGCTGAGGTCAAAATTTCCTGGGCTTGTCCCAAGAACGTGGTTTAAATTCTAAGGCTTTGACCCTGTGAGGAAGTAAGGAAGGCTCTGTGCATGTGCAAGAATACTACATCCCTTTAGCTCTGAACAATACAGCCTACCTCACAAGGTTGTTGTGATTCTGAATCTCAGGGTTGTAGGTTCGAGCCCCATGTTGGATTAAAAAAATCCTGTATTTGGTGAGGGCCCTCATACTGCCCATCAGTCTCTCTCCCTGCAGATTAATAATAATAAATACAGTATAATCCCTGGGTTCTTTAGTGGTTGTTGTCATGGGGAACGGTTTGAACCAGGGTGCTTTGAGTTCTTTGGGATGAATGAGGACTAGCGACTTTAGAAGTATAGGCACTGGCTATTTCAGAACCTTAGCTGGGTTCGTTTTATTTATGTCAATCAGAACAAGAGGGCTGGAAAAAAGAAAATGACCAATCTGCTTTGTGTTGATTCATGAGAAGGCCCCTCTGTGTGCTTTATTACACACACAAAAAGCACAAAAATAAATAATTGGATCTCAGAGCATAGGATGGTTCTGGGGGAAGTCAACCACATTTTAATCTCATTGAAATTAAAGGGTTTTGATTAAGTTCCACTAGTTTTAGTGAGACTTAGGCTGCAATCTTAACCATGTCTACTCAGAAGTAAATCCCCCTGGATTCAATGGGGCTTGCTGCCATGTAAGTGGCGTTAGAATTCCTCTGGGTTCCGCCTAGGCTCTGAAGGCGCGAATCGCGTTCCCACTTTGCTCAAGCAAAGCAGCTCTGGGTCTGATCAATGCCTGGATATGGGAGCTTGCCTGGCAATTCTGCACAAGCCACTCTAACCTCCGTGGAGTCAATGACTCATAAACAAACAGGCATTTCTTTCGGATCTGTCATCCAGCCCGCTCCTCGTATCTTCTCTGAAGTTTGCTGGGATGTGACATTATCTGAGTGTGCAAATCCTGCTGATTTGTACCAGGGAGAATGCTAAACTTCCTGAGAAAGCACAGTATTCCTTCCGGTGAGGAATGCGGTTGCAAGAAGGAAAGGGACAAAGTTCAGTGTCAGAGCACATGCTTTGGGTGGTTCGATCCTCGGCATCTCTAGTTAGGGCTCCTACCTGAAACCCTGGAGAGCGGCTGCCAGCCGGTGTCAACAGTACTAAGGTAGATGAACCAATGGTGTGACTCTACGTAAGCTTCGTGTTGTGGGCATAGCCTAGGCTGGATCCTGGTCAGACCTCACCTGGAATACTGTGTCCAGTTCTGGGCACCACAGTTCAAGAAGGATACTGACAAACTGGAACATGTCCAGAAGAGGGCAACCAAAATGGTCAAAGGCCTGGAAACAATGCCTTATGAGGAACGGCTTAGGGAGCTGGGTACGTTTAGCCTGGAGAAGAGAAGGTTAAGGGGTGATAGGATAGCCATGTTCAAATATATCAAAGGATGTCATATAGAGGAGGGTGAAAGGTTGTTTTCTGCTGCTCCAGAGAAGCGGACAAGGAGCAATGGATTCAAACTACAAGACAGAAGATTCCACCTAAACATTAGGAAGAACTTCCTGACAGTAAGAGCTGTTTGACAGTGGAATTTGATGCCAAGGAGTGTGGTGGAGTCTCATTCTTTGGAGGTCTTTAAGCAGAGGCTTGACAGCCATCTGTCAGGAATGCTTTGATGGTGTTTCCTGCTTGGCAGGGGGTTGGACTGGATGGCCCTTGTGGTCTCTTCCAACTCTATGAGTCTATGATTCTATTGATCTCCTGTTGGTTGGTTGCCATTCTCTTTTAATAAAATGCTTTAGGAGTTGCGCACTCCTCCTCTCTTGTGCAGGAGTGCACCTCGATATCTAGATTAAAAGAAAAAAAAACCAGGGCAAACAGTGTCAAGTCTATCCTCTTGCTGTAAGACTATCCTTCCCCATCAATATATGCAGAGAGGGCATTGGACTGTGGCAAGTGTAGAACCAGTCAAGATGGGATTATAAGGGGATCATGTCCCTTCGGCACAATCTGGGCCAATATATAAAAAGGATGCAATACATGGTTGCTTAAATAATGTAAAATCAGGCCATGCTTCCTTTTCAGTATTAAACACAAGGAAAAGCCAGCTACTGGCTTACTTGCATGCTTTGCCGGGACAGCAGGCCAGCCTTGCAGCTTATTTTGGGGTCTGAGCTTGCAACTTAACTCAGTAAAACACTTTCAGGATACTGGAAGAGGAGAAAATCAGAGACTTCTGTCTCTCCACAGATATTACTAAAAGACCATCATTCTAGGGGTAACTTTCCTTGGTGTGTTTGTGTGGAGGGAAGCTTCGGATTGCGTCGAAAGGACTAGTTGCAGATCTCGGCAGTATTACCATTTCAGAAGACACTTGTGTTCTTCTGGAGGGGCCTAAAAGATTAGGTAAGGACATGTGGATTGAAAGAGTATCAGACAATTCATGGGACATAAGGCTATCCGTAGATACCAATGCCACCAGTTGTGCAGAATCACAATTGGGGAGAGTTGCTATCGCATTCAGGCCTCGCTTGCCGACTTCCCATAGACACCTGGCAGGCCACTGTGAGAACAAGATGGTTGAGTAAACAGTATGGACAAGGGAGGAATTCAGTTCAGTTCGCAGTGTAACCTACCTAATTCACACTTCCCAAAACTGTACTCGAATCAAAACGCAGCCATTCTGTGAAATTTGCACTGCTCCAAATTTTGCATTGCAGCTCTCCAGCCAAGTCACGAGTGCAAAACTCCATATATTCGGGTGATGCTTAGAAATGAATATGTGAGTGGAAGTCATGTACAATACATTGGCCTGCAAAAATGTGTCTGGTTGGGCAAAATTGCATTTGAAAACTAGGAGAAAATTTCACTAAATGCCAGTGAATTTTCATGAGGATTAAAAACGAAAATGAAAATTCCCCACAAACTGATGAAGATATGTGGGGAACTCAACTTAA